>NW_026526766.1:1114548-3514548 GCF_024362965.1 Panthera pardus
ATGTGCTTTAAAAGAGCAAATTTTATAGAATGTGAATTATATACTAATGAAACTATTATTTTAAAAAACTACATTTTACTTATTTATTTAAATTTTCTTTAATGTTTATTTATTTTTGAGAAAGAAAGAGAGGGAGAGAGAGAGATGAGAGAGAGAGAGAGGCAGAGAGAGTGACACACGGAATCTGAAGCAGGCTCCAGGCTCTGAGCTGTCAGCACAGAGCCCGACACGGGGCTTGAACTCATGAACTGCGAGATCATGACCTGAGCCGAAGTCAGATGCTTAACTGATTGAGCCACCCAGACACCCCTAAAAAAAACTACGTTTTAAAATTGGGGAGTAAAGGAAGTGTTATATGATCGTAATAATTATAAAAGAAGACAAACAAAGATGACGTTACAGAACTTCACAGCCCCCATCAAGTGGGGAGGATTTCCCCAGGGGTCAGGGCCGAGGGGCCCCACTATCTGCCCTCCCAGCCACGTGCACTTCTCAGGGACCTGGAGCCTGAGCTTCAGGGGCCCACATGACCCCCCTCCCACCGCCTACCCCCAGCACCCTTCCATCAGGTCCCAAGAGGCCTGCCTTGCCCTGTCCCCTCCTACGGCCTCCCACCCTGGTCCCCCCAGCACCGTCGCCCCACTCTGCCTCCACCCCCATAGGACCCGAGGCCTCAGCCGCACCTGGGGCAGGCCCCACGTAGTTGTCCAGTGAGCCACTGAGTCAGTGATGTGTGGAGGACCCCTGCTGGTGAGGGGCTACCTCCCTGTGCTGTGGCCTGTGGGGTGTCTGACCACAAGACCAGCTACAGCCCCAGGCTGCTGGAGTCCACTCAGAGGCAGACCCACCCCAAATTACCTGGCGCCCGGGACCCCTCCTGCCCTCCCTGGAAGTGAGCCTGCAGGCACCGCCCCCCAGAAGGCCTGGATCACCCCCATTGCCCCCACCTCCAGAGGAGCTGCGTGATGACACAGCCATGTGACCTGCTTGGGTGCCAGCCCGGGAAGCAAGCCTGCATGAGGTAGCCGTGTGCCTGCACATGCCCACCGGCCTGACCAGGCTGGGACACCAAGGCAGCCTGAACCTGGGGGGACTTGGGGCTCCCTGACATAGAGTCTTGGGGAGCCAAGGTGACAGTTGTGGAGGGGAGGGGCACTGGCTCCAGCTCTGTGGCCTTGAGCCAATCCCTTATGTCAAAAAGTCTCTGTACCGGGCCTGAACATACTCATCTGTGACAAGGAGGCAATCACACCCCTTTGCCTGACAGCCGTGGAGACAGTGGCTCTGGCAGCAAAGAGACACTGCCAGCCTGGGTCAGGCAGGCACTTTGCGCAGTGTCCTTCCACAGCCCTGCCTTGTGGGAGCCTCAGGACAACCACGACCCTGGAAAGCCCTGGTCCCAAGGTCTGTCCAAAGATCCTTCAGGCTCCTCCTTCCTGATCCCAGGACCTGCTCCTCAGCCCAGCCCAAGGGTCCTTGCAAAAGAGGACTGTGACCTGTCTCTTAGCTGCTTAGCCACGGATTTCAATGGTCATGGGTCAGCAGAGGGAGTGAGCTCCCTGTCACTGGAGGCATGTAAGCATGGCTGCCTGAAACCACCCCTAAGGTCTGAGAGAGCATTCAGGGACAGATTCTCCCGACTCACCCACGGCCTGGTCTGCCCCTGCGATGTGGGGGCACTGCTGTCATGCCACTCACACCTGCCAGCTGGGGATGGGCAGAGCCTGCAGGTGATGCTGTGAATGTCCAGCCATCTCTTCCATCACCAGACAAGCACGATGCCCGCTTGCTGCCAGTGTGGCCCAGGAGGCAGGGAGGAGGCTGGACTGCCTGGAGTCTGTCTAGAACACACTTAGCTCGAGCCCTTGTCAGTTTTCCCTTGAACAGGCCTGTTGTGTCCAGCATGGACAGGCTTGGGACTCTGGGTGCCCTCCAAGAAGACTCACCAACTGTCGGAGGAACCGGCAGTCTTTCGAGGTGGACACACCAGGATGGCCAGGCTGGCTCTGCAGAGGATGCTGAGGCGTTGCTATGGCAGGACTCACCCAAGGTTGTGCAAATGGCAGGGCAGGGCTAGGGGTCTCCAGCCTCCAGACAGAAAGGTCCTCACCAGCCCCCCACCCCCACCCCGTGGCCTAGCAGGCCCCCTCACCGCTCCCTGGGAAGTCCTGCTCAGATGCCTGCCTCGCAGGGTCTCAGGCAGGCTGAGCTGGTCTGGGCTCTGGGCTGGACACAAGGTAGGTGTGCTGACTGGAAAGCGTATTCTGTGCCAAATGCCCAGCCTGGAGCCAGCACACTGTGGAACCATCCTCTGAGGGGAGAGGCCCTGATCTGTGGCATCTGCCTGTTTCCATGGTGCACGTTCTCCCAGCACCACTGGGTGTCACGGAGCAGAGGTGGGAGGGATGTCCGCCCTCGTTTAACGGGTCTCCCTCCACTGGCTCCAGCACTTGGGACATCACGCTGCTCTGGGTAACAGTGGGTGGCACCTCCCCTCCGACTCTGATGTTTTGGTGTCCCGTGAGTTACTTTGTGCCACGGCGTGGAGTCCATTGGGCACCCCTCGTATCTGAGTCTATGTGTGTGCCTGCCTCATGGCACCCCAGGCCAGGGGCAGCACAATCGTGGGAAGAGCTGTCCGCCCAAGCCCTCGCTCCCGCATCTCAGTCACTGGGTCACCAGGGCCTCGCACGGAGTACCTGCAGGGTAATCTGCCATAGGCAGCCTCTCTGCAAGAGGGTTCAGGATGCCCCCTAGAGGGTCTTGTCTGTGGGAGTCCAGAAGAGGAAGAGGGAGGGAGAGATCAGGAAAGGCTCCCGGGGAGGGAGGGGGGGGGGATGGCATTTGACGAGGGTGGGGGACAAAGAACACTGTGGGCCGAGGGGCTCCTGGAGGCCTCCGCAAGCCGCTATCCAGTGGCATCGCAGTCCAGCCTCCGTCTGTGAGCTCTGGGATTTAGGCCAGATAACTTCTATCTCAGGGCCTCAGTTTGCTCAGCGGCAAGAGTGGGCATGGTGATCACAGTGCTCCCCCTCCTGATGGATCCTGTTGAAATGAGAGGTGGAAAGGCCCGAGGCTGGGGTCTGGGCTGGGGGCCGGGCTCAGGTCGCTTCCTGAGGGTGGGGGGGGACCACCTTCTAGCCTGCCCATTCTGCCCTGGCACAGGACAGGCAGGCGCGCCTGCCGGGACACGTGAGGAAGTGAGTCTGTGCCGTGTCTCTCGGGGACACGCGGACTCTCCGCAGCCAGCAGCCAGCGGGGCATTCCGGAGCCCGAGGGGGCCGGGAGCGCCGCGGCCGCCACCACAAGCCGGCCCGCAGGTGGCCGCGCGCGCACACGGCCAGGTGGGCGTGCCAGGCCCCGCCCTCCCCGCGCGCCGGCAGGGGGCGGGCAGCCGAGGCCCCGCCCTCCCCGCGCGCCGGGTCGGAGCCGGTGCCCGAGCGCAGCCGAGCCGAGCCGGAGCAGCACGCGGGAGCGCGGTCCCGCAGCGGGCCGGCAGAGAGAGCAGCGCCGAGACCCGGCCCCGAGCGAGGACCCCGGCCTCCAGCACGACTCGGCCCCCCCGGCCTCCGGCGAGGACCCCGGCCCCGGAGAGCGGCCTCGCCCGCCTCGCGCGCCCCGGCCGCCCGGCCGCGGGCATGGACGGCGCCCGCTCGCCCTGTGAGTGCCGAGCCCCCCGCCCGCCGCCTTTGTGTGCGCGCCGCGCCGCCGCAGCCCCCTCCCCGCGCGCCCCTCCTGCGCCCCGGGCCGCGTCCTTTGTGGAGCCGCCGCCCGGCCGGTGCCTCCCCGTCTCCCGCCTGTCCCCTCCGCAAGCCTAGCCCCGGCGCCCCCCCTCGCCTCCCGCCCAGGGACGACCCGGAGCGCCCCTCCCCCGGCCTCCTCCGCAGCCCGCCCCGGGGGGCCTCCCCAGGGGCGGCCCGGCAGGCGCCCTCCCCCCCTCCCCTCCCCTCCCCAACGCGGGCCTCGGGGGCCGGTGGGCAGACCCCTCCCCCGGGGCAGCCCCGCAGGGCCCTCCCGCGGCGGGCGCGGGCAGGTGCGGCGGGCCGGCGCTCACGCGGGCCGGGTGTCCTTGCCCGCAGAGATGGACGGCGATGGCGGCCGCCGGGACGGCCCCCGCGCGCTGACGGAGGCCGGGCGCGGCGCGGGGCCCGCGGGCATGGCGGAGCCGGCGGCGGTGCCGAGGGCGCGGGCGGCGCGGCCCGGGCCCCAGCGCTTCCTGCGGCGCAGCGTGGTGGAGTCGGACCAGGAGGAGCCGCCGGGCCTGGAGGCGGCCGAGGCGCCGGGCGCGCAGCCCCCGCAGCCGCTGCAGCGCCGGGTGCTGCTGCTCTGCAAGACGCGCCGCCTCATCGCCGAGCGCGCCCGCGGCCGCCCCGCCGCCCCTGCGGCCCCCCGCCGCCGCCGCCGCCGCCGTCGCGCCGCCCGGCAGCCCCGCCGACCCCGGCCCCGAGCCCGCGGGCGCGCAGGAGCCCGGCCCGGACCCCGCGCCCGCGCCCCCCGGAGAACCCCGCGAGGACGAGGCGGCGGCGGCGGCGGCGGCGGCGGCGGGGCGGGAGGACGCGGCGGCGCCGGAGGCGAGGCCCCGAGCCAGGGCGCGCCCGCCGGGGAGAGCCCGAGAGGAGGAGGACGACGAGGACCTCAAGGCCGTGGCCACCTCGCTGGACGGCCGCTTCCTCAAGTTCGACATCGAACTGGGCCGCGGCTCATTCAAGACGGTCTACAAGGGGCTGGACACGGAGACCTGGGTGGAGGTGGCCTGGTGCGAGCTGCAGGTGAGGGCGCCGGCTGCAGGTGGGCGGTGGGCGAGTGCGTCCAAGCAGCCTTGATGGTGCGCGGGGTTGGTCTGGTCTAGGGGGCAGCCGCATGTGTCCCCCTGTGTGTGCGCACCGTCTGTGGGGGTCAGGTTGCGTGCTGGAGGGTAGACCTCCCGGCGTGTGGCGGGGAAATGTGGCACAGTGTGGACCCGCGCTGGAGGGTGGGCATGGAGGGCGTGTCTGTTCGTCTGGCTCTTTCCTGACTCCCAATTCGGGGCTGGAAGCACCCAGGTGGCCTAAATGGTGGCGTCTTTGCAGCAGCTGCGTGTGGGAACTGCGGGGCCCTGTGTTGGAGCTGCCCCTAAGTGAGCACCTTCCGGAGTCTTTAAAGGGGTAGGCGTCCCAGCTGGGGATGCTTGGGGGCTGCCTGACTCGGCCTGCCCCGGGCTGGAAGTGGTCAGTGCCCTCCTGCAGCTCCCGGGGCCCACTGGCTCACAAAATGAATGGGGGAGAGGTCTTAGAACCCAGTCACGCAAGGTGCGGGTAAGGCTTTTTTTTTTTCTTCTGATGTAAAGGCTCTGGGCATGCATTTTTCATAACCTTGCCCTCATGTTGGCTGTGTCCGCCCGGCCCTAGAGATTATATAAACGGTAACCCGAGCTGCCCCGGGCCAGCCTTGGAAGCCAGAGCAGTGCCTGTCAGAGTGGGTGTTTACAGGCCCTCCCTCGTTGGGGTGGGGGCAGCTGTCCCGCACCGGCCATCCTGTGCGAGAGCCGCTGCTGGGGGTAAGCCGACCCTGGCACCCGGTAAAGTCAGAGGGCCTTCCATGCCTGACACAGGGCCACCCGCCACACTCCAGGCCGCCTGCTTTCTTGCTCAGAAACCGGATGTGGTCGTTCTGTTCTCTGGGCCCCTGCATGAGTGGGAGCCCCGCTAATTTTCGGGGTGCCGGCCTGTCCTTAGCCTTTCTCCCGAGACAGGGGGCTCCAGAGGCCACCCCTTCCTGCAGCGCCTTGGTTTTGCAGTGGACGTGTGGGGTCTTTCTGGCAGGGCTGCTGGTGCCCTGGGGAGTCCTTCAGGAGGGACTGAGCTCTCCTCCGTCGTGGCTGTGGGTTCTGGGCCCTGCTGAGGGGTGGCCTCGGTGGTCTGCGGTCTTGGGGCCCTGGTGTGCCGAGGATGACGGGGAGTGAGCTGGGTGTCACTGCTGCATAAGAGGCCCGGGGTTTTGGAAATCCGAAAGGGAGGACCGGAGAGGGGGCAGGGGATCCCGGGGTTTAGAGCGAGGCCTTGCTTCTTGGCTTCCCACTTTCCTCCCTCTCGCCGGGTGACCCCGTGTGTCACTGTGGGCACCCGCTGGTGCTCTGCCACGGCTGGCCTGTGCAGGGTGCTGGGCGGGAGCGGAGGTAGGCCTCAGCAGTGATGAGGCACTGCGGGCGCACGTGACCCTCAGGAGCCTCTTACTCTGCATCTGGCTCCCTGAGCAGAGCACAGGCCTGGAGCCTGGCTGCTGTCCAGCCTGGACTCTGGGTGCTGGTGGGGAGGCTGGAGAGGGCTTCCCATCCGTCTGGTGGTGGTTCTTGAACAGGGGGGTACGGGGAGCCCCCATTGGCCGACAGCTGTCCCAGTACTTCTCCCGGCAAGAGGGCAGCCTCTGGGGTCAGCTGCTTCTGCTGGGCAGGCCCGAGGGGGTTCTGCACCAGGTGGCCTGGAGCAGCCGGACGGCCGTCGAGAACCTGCTGTTGTTTACCCCGTTTATTGTTGAGGACCCCCCAAGGTCACCATTGCCAACACAGACGTAGTTGGTGGGAGGGTGAGGGGGATTGTAGCATCACGGGAGGAAGCCACCGGCCCCGGTGAGCGCGTCCTTAGCAGAGGAGGTGAGCATGGGGAACAGGGCGCTGAGTTGGGCCTCTGGGACCACGGCGCACCAAGGGAGGGCAACAGGTGGCATGTTGGCTTTGTACCCGGGGAGGGGGTTTCCTAGTGCCTAACGGGGAGGTGCTCACCCTCTGCTGGTCCCCGGGATTGCCGGGTGTCAGGAGTGTCCGTGGAGGGTGGTGGGTCACTGGGAGTGTTGCCTTCAGCATGGGGAGCTCCACAGGAGTCCTCCCACCCCCTGAGCCCCTTTCCTCAGCTCCCAGAAGTGCCTTGGCTGGCTGCTGTGGAAGGCCCCCAAACCGCCTCTCTGAAGTCTGTTTCCCTCTCCTGCCTTCGGGAGGCTGGGGGCCTCTGCACCTGCTGGCCTTTGCCAGAACTGCCACTCTTCTCCCAGGGTGCCCCGCCTGAGGTGGGGGAGGCCACACGTAAGACCTAGTAAGTCTGGCTCGGAGGATGTGAGCTCCCCACGACGTCCAATTTCTTTCCATAAATTAGTGTTGAGAGAGCCTTGCAGTAATGTGTGTTTGTCTCACAGCAAAGGGCAATGAGAGATGTCACCTCCTGAATTCCCCAGGTGATCAGAGCTGACGCTGAGTTGTGGGGGAAGCCATTTTTACAGAATTACCTCCCTGTCTCTTTTCTCTTGAATGAACTCTCGTTCTGGCCCCAGAGCACGTTGAGACGGCAGCCGAGGAAGCGCACACGCACTCATGACGGCTGCTCTCTCTCTGGCTCGTGTTCCCGCGTCCGCAGGTCCGTGCCGTGGTCAGCTCTGCGCCTGCACAGACCCTGTCCCAGGCTTCCCAGTGTCGGGGGCAGGTCTCGACCACTGACGCTGTCCTGGGTGGCGCAGGGCACCTTCTTACCAGCTGCCGCCTCTGAGCTGGCGTGTGTCTCTGAGGAGAGAAAATGCAGCCAGCCCAGATCTGGCTGGCATCTGGAAGTCTTGTTGGAGGCTGGAGGTGGCAATTCCTGAGTCACCTGTTCCTTTGGTGACTTTCTCAGAAGCTTGGAGAGAGCCTTTTCAACCCCCTCTGGGATGCCGCCCTGTCCTGTCTATGGCCCCCTGCCTTCTGGGGAGACGGGGTTCTCCCTGCAGAAGGCTTCGGGGAGCTGCTCTTGTGGGGCTGGGCACTGCCTCCTGCAGGGGGTCAGGGTCTCTACCTGGAACCATGTTTTCTATGCTGCTGTCTAGATGCACACCCAGCGTGGGGATCATCCTGCCTCATGGGGGTGCTGGGCCTTGACCCTCTGCTTGGAGCACTGGCAGGGCCTTTGCAGGGCTGGGGGAGTCCTAAAGATCTACTTCGGCGGCCGAGCCCCGCCAGCTGGGGACAGGTTCCTACATCCCGCGGGTACTGACATGAAGTTGTCCTGCTGTTCTGCGTTGCCCAGACATGGCTGGGCACCCAAGGGGCAGGCCTGGGTTTCAGGCCGGGGACCACAAGACCAGATGACGTCTGACTGCCGGCACCCCCTTCCTGTGGTCGTGGGGTTGCTGCGTGTTCCTGACTTGCCTGCTGTAGCTGGACGTCTGTGCGCTGCTCACCTGCCTGGGCCCTGAGTGGCTCGTTACGTGTGGGTGTGCGGGTGCCCTGGTCTCCTCGCCGTCCTCTGAGGACACTGGGGGCTGCCTGGCATCACTGCGGCCCAGAGGCCTCTCCTGTGGCCCCGGTGCCCCACCTGTGCCAGGCACGGAGCTGCATACCTGGCCTGAGGTGCCCCACCGCCCCCCACAGACAGGCCAGGGACCCAGCTTGTGGTGCTGGCAGCTTCAGACCCATGGCCTTGTCTGCTTTCGGAGTGTCCACGAGCAGGGTGACGTGGGGCAGGGGAGGGAAGTGGACACGTGGAGGGGACGGTGCTCGCTTGCTGGAATAGGATGCGTAGGACTCAGTTTGGCTGGTGGTCACCCTGCGTTTGTATTTTTATCTTTGTGTCTTTATCGCTGAGTTTTGTCCGAGAGCTGAAATTTGAAATCCGTTGCTGTCAGGGCAGAGCTTGCTTTTCCGAGTGGTGTTTCAGGTGCGTTATGGCTCACGGTTCTGGTGAGAGGCCCAGGTAGATGGGTCTCCTCCCCTTCCTTCCTGTGCAAAAATGCGATGCGGTGTGGGCGAGGCCGGCGTGCGCAGTGGTGACAGGTAAGCATCCTGAGCTGAGGGTCGCTGTTGTGGGCACGCTGAGTGCCCGTGACTCGTTCCCGCTGCCCAGCGTGTGTCTGTCAGGGCGTCCTCGGAGGTCCTGGACCTGGGGCACTGGGCCGAGCCTGACAAGGGCCCGATTGCCAAGGAACTTGGGCCCCAGAACGAGGACCCTGTTCTCATTTGTGGAGGGCTTGTGGGCATCTCCCCCGCTACCAGTGTGCTTTCCGGTCGTGGCTGCGGGCTTACTCAGGTGTACAAGCTTTGCGGGCAGGCTGTTAGCCAGAATGTGACGGCAAGAAAAAAAATTGTAAAGTGGGTAGGGAGCTGTTCCGGAGGGTTCCAGATGCCAGGTCCTAGGTGAGGGGTGCAGCGGGGCAGGCTGCTGCGTTTCGTTGGCTCACTTGGCGTGGGTTTAGCGTGTGCCCTGGTTCCAGCCTGGGGGTACCGCAGTGAGCCGGACAGGCCACATCAGGGTGTGAGAGTCAGGTCTTCACGGAGGAGGTGAGGGAGTGTGGGGAGAGGCCATCCTGCGGTCCTGGCTGGCCCTGTGCCTGCCACTCACCTTCCAGAACGGCTCAGACTTGCGGCCCTGTGCGTGGCCATAGGCCTCTCTTGGGGCCTGTGGCTTGGGCCAGCTGTAGGCTGAAGCTGGATGGTACCCAAGGTGATGACACGGAAGTCCAGATCACCTCTTTGAGGGAACAGCACTTGACCTGGTCTGCGGAGGTTCGGGCGTCCGTGTGGCTGAGCGGCAAGGTGGAAACTGCCTGTGGCACTGGGCAGGGTGTTTGGGAGCCTCACAGCCGGGCTGGACACCCTGCCCAGTGCACACAGACGCCCCAGAGGAGGGACCCTGCTGCGTTTGGACCCCGGGCCCCCAAGTTTCCCAGTGGGGAGGCCTTGGGGACGACACCTGCCTTTGTGAGCCTTGGTTTACCTATCTGTGTAGTGGGCATGGAGCTAGCCGACCTCATGGGGTCTTGGGGACTATTGAGAAGTGTTTGGCCTCTAGCACAGAGCAGGCACCCAGCGTGAAGCTCCCCCTGCAAAAAAAAAAAAAAAAAAAAAACCATTGTGAAGAGAGCGGCTGGCAGGGGAGGAGCCTGGAGGCCTGCCTGTGGGCAGGGGCTGGTGTCCCTGGGTGGTGCAGGGCCTCCCAGGTGCGGGCCGGCGGCGGGGGCCTGTGCTCAGTTTGAGTTCCTGGCTGCCGCTGAGGCAGATAAGGAAGAGGTGTGAACACGGCAGCTGGAGTCCCTAAGAAGCAGGCTAGGATCTCCCTCTGGCCACAGAGGATGTAGGGGCTGTTTGGGTGGAGAGGCCCCGGATGGTGGCTCAGGACGGGGAGGGCGGTCGGAGGTCAGCATCCTGACGGTTGGCTGCGGGTGTGCTCGCTTCGGATAGTTTTCGAATCCAGTCCTGTTCCCTGGAGGCTGGGATTCTAAGATTTCCCAGGATACTCGCTCACTAACTCTAATTTATGTTGGCGTTCCTTAAACACGTGTCACATTTTTTGGGAAAAGGATAAAAGAAAGGGATCAAGACAGTGCGATGTTGGCAAAAGAACAGCTAGTTCAGTGGAACAGGACCGCGAGCCCAGAAACAGACCCAGATGAATGCAGGTAACTGACCTTTGACAAGGGAGCAGAGACAACCCTGGGGAGCAGAGACCCGCCTCTTCAACAGCTGGTGTTGGGACAGTCGGATGTCCACATGCGAAGAAGCGAATGTGCATAGACCTTACTCCACAAAATTAATTCAGAATGGGTCGGAGACCTAAATGCACCCTACAAAACTATAAAACTCCTGGAAGATGACAGAGAGTCTGGACGAGCACGAGCTTGGCAAGGACTTCTCTTACTTTATCTTATTTTAATTCCGGTGCAGGTAACATACAGTGTAGTAACATTAGTTTCACGTGTGTGCTGTGGCGATTCAACATCTCGTACATCACCCAGTGCTCATCACACGTGCCCTCCTTAATCCCCAAAACCTTCTTCCCCCACCCATCCCCACCCCCCCCGCATCCCCTCGGGTGGCCATCAGTTTGTTCTCTGTAGTTGAGACTCTGTTTCTTGGTTTGTCTCGCTTTTTTCCCCCTTTGCTTGTTGGTTTTGTTTCTCAAATTCCACACACGTGTGAAATCATACGGTATCTGTCTTTCTCGGACTGACTTATTTTGCATACCATAATAGTCTGTGGCTCCATCTGTGTCATTGCAAATGGCAAGATTTCATCCTTTTCATGGCTGAGTAATAGTCTGTTGTGTATAAACCACTTCTTCCTTATTCATCGCTCAATTGGCACTCGGGTTCCTTCCATATCTTGGCTACTGTAAATGTGTTGCTGTAAATGTAGGGTGCGTGTATCCCTTTGAATTAGTGTTCTTGTATTTTTGAATAAGTACCTACAAATGTAGTCGCTAGGTCGTGAGGTAGTTCTATTTTAACTTTTTGAGGAACCTCCACGTTGTTTTCCAGAGTGGCTGCACCAGTTTGCATTCCCACCGGCAGTGCAAGAGGGTTCTTTTTTCTCCACATCCTTTCCAACACCTTTTTGTTTCCCGGGTGTTTGATTTTAGCCATTCTGACAGGTGTGAGGCAATAGCTTATTGTGGTTTTGACTTGTGTTTCCCTGATGATGAGCGATGTTGAGATGATTTCGTGTGTCTCTTAGCCATCTGGATGTCTTCTTTGGAGAAATAGCTGTTCCTGTCTTCTGCCCATTTGTAATTGGGTTGTTTGTTTTTTGGGTGTTGAGTTGTCTAAGTTCTTTACATATTTTGGATACTAACCCTTGATCCGATATGTCATTTGTAAGTATCTTCTCCCATTCAGTAGATTGCCTTTTAGATTTGTTGGTTGTTTTCTTTGCTCTGCAGAAGCTTTTTGTTTTAATTTTAAAAATTTTAGTGTTTATTTTGAGAGAGACGGAGAGGCACAGAGAGGAGAAGAGAGAGAATCCCAAGCAGGCTCCACGCTGCCAGCACAGAGCCGAACGTGGGACTCGAACTCACAAAACCTTGAGATCGTGACCTGAGCCGAGATCAAGACTTGGGCGCTGAACTGACTGAGCCACCTAGGTGTGCCAGAAGCCTTTTATTTTGATGTAGTCCCAATAGTTTATCTTTGCTTTTTTTCCCTTCTCTCCAGAGACATGTCTAGGAAAAGGTTGCTATGGCTGATGTCAGAGAACGAACTGCCTGTGCTCTCTTCTAGGATTTTTGTGGTTCCAGGTCCTACCTGTAGGTCTTTAATCCATTTTGAGTTTGTTTTTGTGTGTGGTGTAAGAAAGGATCCAGTTTCATTCTTTTGTGTATAGCTGTCCACTTTTCCCAACACCATTTTTTGAAGAAACTGTCCTTTTCCCATTGTATATTCTTGTGTCCTTTATTGAAAATCAGTTGACCGCATAGTTGTAGGCTTATTTCCGGGTTTTCTGTTCCGTTCCGCTGATCTATGTCTCTATTTTTTGTGCCAGTACCATACTGTTTTGATCACTATGGTTTTGTAATACTTGGAATTGCGATACTTTGCTTTTCTTTTTCAAAATTGCTTTGGCTCTTTGAGGTCTTTTGTGGTTCCATACAAATTTTAGGATTGTTTCTTTAGCTCTGAAAAAAATGCTGGTGGTTTTTTGGTAGAGATTGAATTAAACGTGTAGATTGCTTTGGGTAATACAGACATTTTCACAATATTTGTTCTTCCAGTCCATAAGCACGGAATGTCTTTCCATTCCTTTTTTTTTCTTTAAGTTTATTATTTATTTTGAGAGAGAGCGTGTGTGAGAGAGTGGGTGCACGTGAGTGGGGCGTGGGGCAGAGAGGGAGAGAGAGAATCCCAAGCAGGTCCACGTTCAGTGCCGAGCCCGACACTGGGCTTGATCCTATGACCATGAGCTGAAGATAAACGTCAGATGCTCAACCACCTGAGCCACGCGGACATCCTGTCTTTCCAGGTCTTTTTTTTTTTTTTTTTTAATGTTTTTATTTATTTTTGAGACAGAGAACATGAGCTTGGGTGGGGCAGAAAGAGAGAGAGAGAACAGCAACTGAAGCAAGCTCAGTGCTGACAGCAGAGAGCCTGATGCAGGGCTTGAACTCATGAGCCGTGAGATCATGTCTCGAGCCGAAGTCGGACGCTTGATCAACAGAGCCACCTGGGCGTCCTATTTTTCCAGTTCTTTGTGATGTCTTCGGTTTCCTTCATCAGTGTTCTGTAGTCTTCAGAGGACAGGTCTTTCACCTCCTTGGTTAGGTTTATTCCTAGGTATCTTATTATTTTTGGTGCAATTGTAAATGGGATTGTTTTCTTAATTTCTCTCTTGCTACTTAGTGTATAGAAATGTAACCGATTCCTGTGTATTAATTTTGTATCCTGTGACTTTACTGAATTCGTTTATCAGTTCTAGTAGTTTTTTGGTGGAGTCTTTAGGAATTCTGTGTATAGTATCATGTCACCTGCAAATAGTGAAAGTTTTATTTCTTTCTTACCAGTTTGGATGCGTTTTATTTCTTTTTCTTGCCTGATTGCTGAGGCCAGGACTTCCTGTGTTGAATAAAAGTGGTGAGAGTGGACATCCGTGTCTTGTTCCTGGCCTTAGAGGGAAGCGCTCCCTGTTTTAAACCATTGAATATGTTAGCTGTGGGGTTTTGAAAGATATGTACATATACATATACACACACATGTATATGCATATAAGTATATATATGTACATATATGTACACACACACATATATATATAGTTAAGGCATGTTCCTTTTTTAAAAAAACTTTTTAAAATTTTAAAAACTTTTTAAACTAAATTTTATTTAGTTTTGAGAGAGAGAGAGCATGAGCAGGGGAAGGGCAGAGAGAGAGAGACATAGAATCTGAAGTAGGTTCTGGGCTCTGAGCTGTCAGCACAGATGTGGAGCTGGAACCCACGAACCGTGAGATTATGACCTGATGCTCAGTCAGATGCTCAACCTACTGAGCCACCCAGGTGCCCTGAGGTATGTTCCTTCTAAACCTACTTTGTTGAGGGTTTTATTTTAAATGTGTATTTATCTTTGAAAGAGAGAGCATGAGCATGGGATGGGCAGAGAGAGGGGGGGACAGAGGACTTGAAGCACGCTCTGTGCTGACAGCAGTGAGCCTGACATGGGGTTTGAACCCATGAACTGTGAGATCATGACCTGAGCCAATGTCGGACACTCAGCCACCTGAGCCACCCAGGCGCCCCTTGTTGGGAGTTTTTATCAAGAATGGATGCTGTACTTTGTCAGGTGCTTTTTCTACATCTGTTGAGACGATCATATGGTTCTTACCTTTTCTCTTATTGATGTGATGTATCACGTTCATTGTTTTGCAAATACCGAACCACTCTTGCAAACCAGGAATAAATTCGACTTGATCATGGTGCATGATTTTTTAAAATGTATTGTTGGATTTGGTTTGCTAGTATTTTGTGGTGGATTTTTGCATCTGTGTCCATCAGGGATATTGGCCTGTAGTTCTCTTGTTGTGTCTTTTTTTTTCTTACATTTTTTTTTATTTTTCAGAGAGAGAGAGAGAGGGAGACAGAGCACAAGTGGGGGAGGGGCAGAGAGAAAGAAAGAGAGAGAGAGAGAGAGAGACAGAATGCGAAGCAGGCTCCAGGCTCTGAGCTGTCAGCACAGAGCCCGACGTGGGGCTCAAACTCACAACCCATGAGATCATGACCCTGAGCTGAAGCCGGATGTTTGACTGAGCCACCCAGGCGCCCCTTTTGTTGTGTCTTTATCTGGTTTTGGTATCAAGGTGATACTCTTGGCAGTGACATTTTAAATACAAACCAAGGGCACAATCTATGAAAAAAAAAATCTTAACATACCAAGAATCCCTAAAACTCAACAATCAGAGAACAAACAACCTGACTAAAACGGGCCACAGACACCTCCCCATAGAAGACGCACACACCGCGAAGAAGCACGCTCCACATCACTCGTCACCAAGAAAATGCAAATTAAAACTAGATTGCACTGCACATCTAGAACGGCCGAAATCCAGAGCACTGAGCAACATGTGCTGGCGAGGGCGCACAGCTGTGGGAGCGCCCGGTCACAGCTGCAGGGAACGCAGAGCGGTGCAGCCGCGTGGGAAGGCTGCTCCTTACAAACCTGAACATGCTCTTCCCATTCGATCCGCCGAGCAAACCCGAGGTGTTGACCTGAACAAGCTAAAAACCGGTATCTACACAAAACCTGCACGCCATTCTGTAACAGCTTTACCAAAAACTTGGAAGCATCCAAGATGTCCTTCAGTGGGGGATGGACAGATACCCTGTGTCCCTCCAGACAAGGGGATATTACTCAGCACTAGAAAGAAGTGAGTTATTAAGTCATGAAAAGGCAGAAACGAATCTTAAATGCATATTACTAAGTGAAAGAAGCCAGTTCGAGAAGGCTCCATACTGTGTGATTCCAACTATGAGTTCCGGAAAAAGGCACAGTTGTGCAGCCAGTAAAGACTTGGTGGTTCCTGGGGGTTGGGTGGGGGGTGAATGGGGGCAGCACAGGGCAATTGGAGGCAGTGTAACTACTCTGTGTGATCCTGTGATGAGTGTCCTAATACATTTGTCCAAACCACAGAACGTAACACGCCAGGAATGAACCCTGACAGGTGAACTATAGACTCTAGTTAATAATGTATCCGTCCTGCCGCATCAGTTACAATAAAGTACCCAGTGCAGCTAATGAGAGGAGGCTGAGTGGGGGTCGTAAGGGAGTATGTGAGAATTCTGTACTGTCTGCTAAATCTTTCTGTAAACCTAGAACCTCTCTAAGAAATAGTCTGTCAGTTTAAAAAAGCCACGGTTACAGCCACGTTAAAGAAGCTTGCAGATATGGAACACCCCACTCCGAATTCCAGTGATTTGCCTGTTCTCCTTGGGCTCTTGTTCCCACACATATGTGCACTCTACAACTGCAGTGGCATCCACAGGGGTGTCCCAGGTTTTAAAATCTTTTTGTTTCTAAAAGGTCTTTTAGGAGCACCTGGGTGGCTCAGTTGGTTGAGTGTCTGCCTCTTGATTTCGGCTGAGGTCATGATCCCAGGGTCATGGGATTGAGCCCCCATCGGGAGTTATCAGCACAGAACCTGCTTGAGATTCTCTCTCTCCCCCCACCCTTGCCCCCCCAATAGATAAATATATAAATAATCCTTTAATGCTGTCTTTTCAAGGAGAGGCTATGTTTCAGGGTTCAGTACTGTTTTAGTTTGCTGTTCTAGAAAGTTCTCAGCCATGCTGGCCGTGTGGGGGAAGCCGGGCCGGACCGAGTGTTCTAGGCCCCAGAGAGGTGGCTCTGGGTTATGGGCTCCCTGAGTGTCTGTCCTGGGGTATTGGTGCTGGGAGGGCCCAGACATGTGGTCCCTGTCATGCCTGCCTCCCCACGAGCTGGGCATATTTCCCACAGGGTTCAGGAGGGAGATCTCTCCACAGTGGCTCCAGAAATGAAGATGTCATGGTATGAGCCCCGCCCAGACCCTTGGGCAGAGGAGCTGCTGGGGCTGAGTGGGGTACTGGGCGAGGCTTGGTACTTCCGGGCCCCAGTGTTCTACAGAAGGCTGCCTTGGCTGGGGTTGTCCTCTGCAGAGAGATCTGAGCGTGGCTGTCAGCTGGCTGCATGCAGAGAGTGGGCGGGAAGGACTTTTTTGGACTCCTAGACCACCTGTGAGCTCATTGGGTCTTTGGAACCACCTAAAGAGATTTGGGGACTCTGCTTTTACAGACGAGGAGGCTTGGGGTGGGGAGGGGGTAGCTCACACAGTGAGGCAGTGCCTGGTGGCATGGCCTAGGTTTCTTCCCTGATGGGGAGTGCTGGGTCAGGCAGGCATTGCTGTTGCAGTACTTCTCAGGGCCTTTAAAATGCCCATGGTGTCGTGAAGCTCTCAAGGGGGTGTAGGAGGCCTTTTCTTTTCTTTCCCTTTCTTTCCCTTTCCCTTTCCCTTTCCCTTTCCCTTTCCCTTTCCCTTTCCCTTTCCCTTTTCCTTTCCTTTCCTTTCTTTTCCTTTTCCTTTTCCTTTCCTTTTCCTCTCCTCTCCTCTCCTCTCTTCTTTCCTTTTCCTTTCTTTTCCTTTCTTTTTTCTTTTCTTTTCTTTTCCTTTCTTTTCCTTTTCCTTTTCCTTTTCCTTTTCCTTTTCCTTTTCCCTTTCCTTTCCTTTCCTTTCCTTTCCCTCTCCTCTCCTCTCCTCTTTTCCTTTTCCTCTCCTCTCCTTTTCCTTTTCCTTTTCCTTTTCCTTTTCCTTTTCCTTTTCCCTTTCCTTCTCTCCTCTCCTCTCCTCTCCTCTTTTCTTTTCTTTTCTTTTCTTTTCTTTTCTTTTCTTTTCTTTTCTTTTCTTTTCTTTTCTTTTCTTTCTTTTCCCACTGCTTCATGGGAGCAGGACAGGCTCTGGGGAGCAGTGTGGCAGCCAAATACTGGTTGAGATGTGGATGTCCGCATAGAACGCCTTGGCCCCATGGCAAACACCATGAGGGCTTCCGCCTGATTCATTGGTGGTGCCGTTGGCAGTGCTGAGAGCTAGGCATGGAACATGGCCCTTGAGATCCCCACCTGTCTCTGGCTGGATGCTGTGGGGAGGAACCCATGCTCCCCAGTGTCTACTCTTCCCCCCCAGGGTCCCTGCTCTCCTGGCTGTTGCTCACGAGCGGATGAGCTTGGAGAATTCTCAGCTGTGAACCGAGTGTGGCTGAGCAATGCAGACTTGTCATCATTCCCAGAATCTGAGACGTAGGCCAGGCAAGGGCCCTCGTGGCGTAGCAGTGTCGGCAGGGACAGTGGCGCTTTCCCGTTTTCTGCTCTCCTCAGCCGTGTTGGACTTGTCCGCAGGCTCATTGCCTCATGGTGCAAAAAGGGTGCCATAGCTTCAGGCGGCACAGCCATGTGTGAGATCAGGAAGCAAGTGGGTAGGTGGGAGTTCGTATTGTAATCCACGAAGGAAACCGTTTACCAGTAAAAGACCTTGGTCCCCCAGGTCAGAGTGGAAGGGCACGTCTGGCCGGAAGGGCATCTGGGGAAATGCATGGGAGTCTGGGAAAGACCGGACCTGCTGGTGTGGATGGATTTTGTTGGGGCTGGGGCGGTGGGTTTTGTTGGTGGGGGGGGGGGGGGTCAGGCTGTGAGGGGCGCCTGCCTGTGTCTGCTGTGGTTACCTGGTGTCTGCCAGGCCCTGCTGGGGCCTGCGTGCGGTGGGGCCCTCCGCCCAGGCCTGTCTCACCGGCACCACGCCCACCGCGCCCTCTGCTGTGGGCACCTGGGGGGCTGCCTGCTCCTCCTGCCGCGGGACTGCGTCCCCGCCTGCCACCGGCAGCCCCGCACTCCTCTCTCCCCTCATGAGAGCCGCCTCCTCTCTGCCAGCGACCCAGCGTCCACTTTCCCGCAGACGTTTTCTCTGGAAAAACTTGGGAGAGTTGGGCTGCCAGGTGTTCACGTCTCGCTGCATGTGCCGTATCGCTGGAGTTCTGCCCACGATTCACCCGGCCTGTGGCCACCGTGCCCTGAGCGCCGCTCGTGTGCCCACAGGACCACGGCTCTGTGTCACGCTCCCACCTGACTTGCATGCCGTTAGCCACGTGTCTCACGTGGGCTGTGCTTCCCAGCAGTGCTGACGGTTTTCCCGTTTGGATCCGGTCGGGAGTCGTGAGCTGCCTGTGCTTGTCGTGTCAGTTTTCATCCAGGACGATGCTTCCGCTTTGTCTTTTTTTTTTTTTTTTAAGTGTATTTATTTATTTTGAAAGAGAACGGGTGCGCAGGTGCGAGCCGGGAGGGGCAGAGAGACAGAGACCGGGAATCCCGGGTAGACTCTGCACTGTCGGTGCAGAGCCCGGACCCGGGGCTCGATCCCATGACCTGTGACATCATGACCTGGGCCGGAAGCGGGAGTCAGAAGCTTGACCGACTGAGCCCCTTGGGCGCTCAGTTTTTTATCATTGTTTTTGAATCTCCGGAGGCACTGCCTTTTTGTCCCACAGACGCTGGGCTGCGGGCCTCCAGGCTTCCGCACGGCCTCAGGCTGCGTCTCTGGGACTCGCCGTGGTGGTGATGCTGGTGCTGGTCGCAGATGCAGGTCAGGCTGGCGCCCGCGGTCACACGTGCTGGGGCCTCTTGCTCGTGGCGGGTCCGTGTCACGAGATGGAGAGGGGACTCTGCAGAGCGGCTACTCTGCGGTCCCCACGGTGTCTGACCTGTGGCCTCAGAGTCGAGGGACACTCCAGCTGGAACCTTCCAGGCTTTTGGAAAGACAAATCTGACCACGTTAGTCCTCTTCCCAGTGGGCAGTTGGAGGCAGAGCCGGGGCCTGAAATAGGCCGCTGGGGCTGCCTCGGGGGAGCTGGGGTGTGGGCGTGGTGGTCCTGGGGCTCAGGGCTGCAGGCCTCCTGCCATCCCCGAGCGGCCGGCCCCCTGTTTGAGGTGACTTGCTGTCCCCTGAGCTCCTGAGCCCCTGGGGGGTCCCCAGCTGCATGAATTTCCCCTGCAGGAGAAAGAGGCCCCGCGGGGGTCGGGGTGGGGGCTGCCTGGTGGTCCTGTTCGCTCCACCCCATCTGTGGGCCAGCCCTGGGCCCCTGCAGTGGGCAGGGGCTGTAGGACAGATAGGGAGGCCACTGCTGGGGTACTTCCAGGCACGTGAGATCCTAGGAAGGTCATGCTGTGACTGATGCTGAAACCTGCCCCGGGCCCCTTCCTGTGACATAGTGGTGTTCACCTGGGCACCTGCCCTTCTTGGTCTTTTTCATGTTCTTTGGTATTTTTGCAAAGTCATGACTGGAGCGTCTGACTAACGTGTGCAGTGATGGTGAATCACTCACCACGGACAGACTGCGTCCCCTACCTGCCCCAGCTTTGGCGAGAACCCGCCTCAGGGGCGAGGGGGCCACCAGCCTCCCCTGTCCCTGGGGGCGAGCTCAGGGTGGGCTTAGCCCCGGCCCTGCCCGTGGCTGGGTGCAGGTGGTGGGGTGGGGGGGTGTTGGGGGGGAGTGGCTGATAAATCCGGGTGCCTTCTCTTGTGCCCTGTGGGTGAAGCTCCTCAGCCTGGCTGTTGTTGGGGCCCCCGTGCTGTGCCTTCAAGCTGGGAAGTCACCTTGCTAGGTTGGCCACCAGCAGTCCCCTGACATCTGCCTGGACAGGTTCCCAGGGTTTCTCCTCCTTCGAGTTGAGCGAGAGAGAGTATTTGGTTGTCTCGGAGGAAGCATTGCAGAGTCTAGGGGGAGAGGGGGTGGGGCAGGGGCCGGGCAGGGCTGCCAGCACTGGGGGGCTTTGGGGGCCCTGTTTGCTTGGGTTTAGGGAAATGCTGTCCTCCTACGCCTTGCAATACCAGTGACCCACCTGCGGGGACCACAGAGTCATCGTTTGTCCGCAGCCTGAGGGGCCCCAGGCCATTGGGCCGTCCGTGCTCCTAGAGGGGAGCAGGTTCCCCAGGTCTGGCTCTGGACGGCCGCAGGCAGAACAGGGCTTGGTCCTAGGGGACCTGATGGAATGGTCTAGAGGGCTGCATGTTTTTGGGTCCTGGGGACACAGACCACACCCCACCTTGCCCTGACACATGTGTGAGCCACACTAGCGTGTGTTCCTCTAGCATGACATGGGGCTGTCTTGTCACATGGACTGTTGGGGTGCTTGAGGGACAGAAGCTCCTAGGGGTGGTGGCCGTCTGTCCTTTGGCAGGCTTCTAGACGTTTCCTTGGGAGCATCCCAGCCAGAGTGTTCTCTTCCTGTGACAGCCACCGCTGAACTGGACATTTGAGGTTCTAGGCGAGGTCTCGTGGCACAGGCGTGGGGGCACCGTGCAGCCTGACCCTGGAGCGGCCACGTGGGAAGGGGGAGGGAGGCCAGGAGGGCTGGTGTGACCACGGGGGGAAGGAGAACACCTGGGTTTGTCTGTTACTGTAGGCGTGCTCCTGTGAGTGATTTGGGGTTGGGAGGGGTAGGGCAGAGACCCTGGCAGGAGGTGCTGGGGGGCATGAGGTGGGGCATCCCGGATACCTGTGGATGGGATTCCTGGCCTTTGGGCACCAGTGGACCACTTGCCCTACCTACACCATGTGCTGGTGTGGGTGCAGTCCCTGGGGGTTTGTCTGCTCCCTCCTGTCCTCCTGGCTGCCTGTGGCAGGTCGGTGAATGCCTGCTGGATGGCGTGCCCACGGCGCCTGCAGGGAGGCTCCCCAGGGCTGGGCGGGGGGGGGGGGTCTGTGCAGGTTTGTGGAAGGAAAGTTAGGCAAAAGTGGGAGGTGCCCCCCTCCAGGGATGGGGTGGACCAGTTGAGGGACATCAGCTAGAAATGAGATGAAGCAAAAGCAGGTGAAAATAGTGAATGGTTTTGTTTTGTTTTTTCTTTTTTCTTTCTTAATTTTTTTAACATTTACTTATTTTTGAGAGAGAGAGAGAGCATGTGCGCAGCGAGCAGGGGAGGGGCAGAGAGAGAGGGAGCACAGAATCTGAAGCAGGCTCCAGGGTCTGAGCTGTCAGCACAGAGCCCCACGTGGGGCTGAAAGCCACAGACGGTGAGATCATGACCTGAGCTGAAGTCGGACGCCTAACCACCTGAGGCACCCAGGCGCCCCTAAAACAGGGGGGGCAGGTGGGATTCTGCACATGTGGAATGGTTGAGGGTGCTGTGCTCGTGGCTCCGTTTTTTTTTTTTTTTTTTTTTTTGATGTTTTATTTATGTTTGAGAGAGAGAGAGACCGAGAGAGACAGAGTGCGAACGGAGGAGGGGCAAAGAGAGAGGGAGACACAGAATCTGAAGCAGGCGCCAGGCTCCCAGCTGTCAGCACAGAGCCCTGCACGGGGCTTGAACCCAGGAACTGCGAGATCGTGCCCTGAGCCCAAGTTGGACACAACCGACAGTCACCCAGGCGCCCTGGCTTCGTTGTTTTAGAAGAAGCGTTGCTGGAAGCCGGTCAGGTCGTCGGGGCCCCGCCGGGTGCAGATGTGTGCCCTGGGCTCTGGCAGGTGCCCACATGCTGTCCGGGAGGTGGCGTGTGCGCCCTGGAACCCACACGTGGCCCGTACGGTGTGTGTGCCGTTTCCTGTGCGTGTCAGGATGCCCTTCGGCGCTCGGCCCGGCTGCACCGGCCGGCTTCCTGTCCCTTTCCCACCGTGCCTGGGGTCCCTGGTCTGTGGGACCACATGCCTGCTGCTGACCCAGGGCAGCCGGGTTTGGATGTTACAGGCGAGAGGCAGGCTGTGGTGGGCGTGGGCATCGTGCTGCTCTCTCCCTGGTCCTCCGCAGCACACGAGGTGCCTGTGTGCCCACCCGGGTGGATGCACACGCACGTCACTGCTTCCGGCTCCCTTGGAGGCCCAGGCGTGGACAGCTGGCCGACCCCGGCCGGCCCTGGGCTCTGTGTGCAGCCAGCGAGGACCAGACCGCGGTGGGCACGCTCGGGCCCTGCGGAGGGGGCAGCCGCTCGATCACCTGCACCTCTGTGTGTCCAGGAAGCCCGGCATTTGGCTCACTGCCGGCCTGCCTGAAATGGGCCGTGAGCCCCTGTAAATATTTGATGACTGCCATGATAGCAGACAAAGGCCTGCTCTGTTCCCAGAGGGAGCGAGATGGTGACACTGGAACGTTCTGGCCCTGCAGGCTGCTTCCTGGAGTGGCTCACAGATGCCCGTTTTTTTGAGGCAGGCCCTTTGTGTCTGTGAGCAGAGCAGGGCCCTGTGCGGCCTGGCAAGGTGGAGCTGAGACAGCGCCGCTGCCAGCTTTCCACCTGGAACCGGCCGGGCCCTCTTCCAGGGCCGTGAGCCCGGCCAGAGGTCACAGTGGGGTCTTGCCCTTCAGATGCAGCCGGGGACAGACTCCTGGCCACAGGCCCCGGGGAGAGGTCCCGAGGGGTCTGGGGCACGGGGGCTTGGCATGGGCGCCTGGCCGCCCAACAGAGGGGTCACCGCCCGGCCGGCACGGTCGGGCCCTGGTGGGCTTGGCCTGGACTGCCGCCGATGTGTCGCACGCCTGCCCCCCGGGCCTGGTGTTGCAGTGGCTCCCTGCTTGATGGCTGCTGGGTATGTGGCACAGTGTCGTTGAAGGTGATGGCCCTTGCTGGCCTAGGGGTGCGGCTGGAAGAGGCCAGCCTGCCCTGTGGGTGCTTCCGTGGGAACGATGGGCCCTTTCAGGCTGCCCTGCGTCTGGGAGCAGAGGACCGGGGTCGCAATGGCTTGCTCCTTGGGCGGGGCAGGAACTGCCAGGGGCCCCACACTCCTGGGTGTTCTCGGCAGGTGCGCCACAGCTGATGGCCTTTTGGCAAAGGGTTTCTTCGAGGTTGCCTCTTTGGGGGAAGGAACACAGTGGGGGTGGGGCTGGGATAGGTGCAGTTGGGTGGAGGTTGAGTTACGAGGGTTTCCAGAGACCTTCGTCTGCGAGTGTAATTATTAATGGTTGTGATAACAGCTGCGGCAATTTCCCGAACGCTCACAGGCCCCGTGCTGCCATGCTTGGTCTCATTGAGGCCTGGCTGCAGCCGGAGGGGCTGACTTGTCCTTGGGGGCACAGGGCCTCCCAGGCCCATGAAGCCTGAAGGCTGTAAGGTCGGAGACGGCCTCCACCATTGGTCACTCCGAACCCCCACAGTGATGCCTCTGCTGGGGGAGGGTGGGCTGGAGCCCCTGCCGCCTGGGGCTGGGAGGACCCTTCCTGGGGGCCGTGTGGAGGGGGGCCGGGAGTCTGACCTGGGGGAGGCACTGTCCAGAGCCTGGAGCGCGCTTTGCCGGCGGAGCCTCCCGAGCTGAAGTCACAGCAGTGACACCAGCCTGGCGGGCAGGTCCTGGGTCCTTACAAGAGCAGGATGTGGTGACCTCTGGGAGGTGGACAAAGGGACGGATTCTCCAAGGGGCCCCAGAAGGAAGCGGCCCTGTGTAGATCACCTTGACTTGGCCGTGAGGCTTCTTTCTTGCTTCTGGCTCTCAGACTTGAGAGTGAGCGTGTGTTGTTTGCTGAGGCAGCCACAGGAAGCCATCCTGCCCCCCAGGGGGACAGCGTGCAGCCGAGGCCCCGGAGAGGCCACCCGGCTGGCCAGGCCGGGTGCTGGGCTCCTCGGGGGCAGGTGTGTGGTGTGGGTGCTGGAGGGGAGGGGCTCTGTTCACTGGGACACGTGGGCGTCTTAAGCGCCTGGCCTGGTCAGTGGGGACGAGGGGACGTTGGAGGGTGATGTGGAAAGGGTTCGGGACAGGGCCTGATGGCTGCGAGTGAGGTGCCCGCAGCCCTCCTGGGAACGGTAGCCTCCTGTGGCGAAGAGCGGCCTGAGGCCCAGGTCGGGCAGCTTCTGAAGGGCAGGGAGGCCTCTGGAGGGAGCCTGGAGCAGGGCCCATGGGGGCAGAACCTCCGGGCGGGCGTGGCTGGCCCCAGCACGTGGGCCCCTGGGCTGCAGGAGGACAGGCTCCTAGGCTCCCAGCTCCCATCCCGGGCCTGGCTCTTGGATACCCCTGTCCGCCCACCACAGATCTACACGTGTCCGGGGGGCCCCGAGGGGCCGGTAGCCCTCACGTGCCAGGTGGGGTCCCCCAGGGCCCGGGGCCCCCACAGCAGGAGGCAGGGAGTGTGGGAGAGGACCCTTCCTCAGGCCCCTGCTGGTGGTACAGTTTCAGGTGAGGGAGTCCGCTGCGAAAGGGGGGTCAGGCTGTGTCGCGCTGCCCTCAGACCCGCGCTCACGGTTGCGGACGGTGCCCCATACCGCCTGCCTCTCTGGCGCAGTTACTGTTCACACAGCCTCTCCAAAGTCTGTATTGCAGACCCGGGTCGCAAGGGATGGGCACGAGGGCCAGGGCTGCCCTGTGCTCTGCTGCTCCCTTCCCTTCTCACCACGGACCAGCCTGCCTCCTGTCCTGCCTCTGTCCCTCCCCCACCTCTGTCCCTCCCCCACCTCTGTCCCTCCCCCACCTCTGTCCCCTCCCCCACCTCTGTCCCATCTCTTACCTCTGTCCCCCCACCTCTGTCCCCTCCCCCACCTCTGTCCCCTCCCTCATCTCTGTCCCCTCCCTCATCTCTGTCCCCCCACCTCTGTCCCCTCCCCACCTCTGTCCCCCCACGTCTGTCCCTCCCCCACCTCTGTCCCCTCCCCCATCTCTGTCCCCTCCCTCATCTCTCCCTCCCCCACCTCTGTCCCCTCCCCCACCTCTGTCCCCTCCCCCATCTCTGTCCCCTTCCTCATCTCTGTCCCTCCCCACCTCTGTCTCCTCCCCCCACCCTCTGTCCCCTCCCTCATCTCTGTCCCCCCACTTCTGTCCCCTCCCCACCTCTGTCCCATCCCTTATCTGTGTCCCCCCCACCTCTGTCCCCTCCCCCACCTCTGTCCCCTCCCCCATCTCTGTTCCCTTCCTCATCTCTGTCCCTCCCCACCTCTGTCTCCTCCCCCCACCTCTGTCCCCTCCTTCATCTCTGTCCCCCCACCTCTGTCCCCTCCCCACCTCTGTCCCCCCCACCTCTGTCCCCCCATGTCTGTCCCTCCCCCACCTCTGTCCCCTCCCCCATCTATGTCCCCTCCCTCATCTCTATCTCTTCCGCACCTCTGTCCCATCCCTTATCTCTGTCCCCCCACCTCTGTCCCCTCCCTCATCTCTCCCTCCCCCACCTCTGTCCCCTCCCCCACCTCTGTCCCATCTCTTACCTCTGTCCCCCCACCTCTGTCCCCTCCCCCATCTCTGTCCCTCCCCCACCTCTGTCCCCTCCCTCATCTCTGTCCCCCCCACCTCTGTCCCCTCCCTCATCTCTGTCCCTCCCCCACCTCTGTCCCCTCCCCACCTCTGTCCCATCCCTTATCTCTGTCCCCCTACCTCTGTCCCCTCCCTCATCTCTGTCCCTCCCCCACCTCTGTCTCCTTCCCCCACCTCTGTCCCCTCCCCCATCTCTCTCCCCTCCCTCATCTCTGTCCCTCCCCCACCTCTGTCCCCTCCCGTACCTCTGTCCCATCCCTTATCTCTGTCCCCCCACCTCTGTCCCCTCCCTCATCTCTGTCCCTCCCCCACCTCTGTCTCCTTCCCCCACCTCTGTCCCCTCCCCCATCTCTCTCCCCTCCCTCATCTCTGTCCCTCCCCCACCTCTGTCCCCTCCCGCACCTCTGTCCCATCCCTTATCTCTGTCCCCCCACCTCTGTCCCCTCCCCCATCTCTGTCCCTCCCCCACCTCTGTCCCCTCCCCCACCTCTGTCCCCTCCCTCATCTCTTTCCCCTCCCCCATCTCTGCCCCCTCCTCCCTCTCCGTCTCCCTCCCCACCTCTGTCCCCCTTTCCCATTCTTGTCCCTTTTCCCTCATCTCTGTCCCCACCCCCCTGCCGGCTGGAGCCCTGTATCCATAGCAACAGTTGCTGCTGTGGAAGCTGGCGCCTGCTCCCTCATCCCTAGGGGAGGTATTTTTGGCACTGCGGAGAGATTTTATTTTATCTTTGGTGTTGACTTTTACTCTTTAAGTGAGTTCCGCTCAGGCAGAGCTGGGGCTGTGTTCAGGGAGGCCTCAGGGCTCCCCGTGGTTGCGTGGACACTGGCCCTTCCTTCCCCTGTAGACAGGGTCAGAGACGCCAGCTCCCGTGAGCAGCCTCCGAGGCAGCAAGCACGTCCCGAGGTCCACAGGGTGTTCGGGGCTCTGGGCAGTGACTCTGGATGCTGGGAGAGACCGGTGGTCACGGTAGTGGCTCTACAGAAGCCCCTCAGCCTCAGGGCTTAGCCAGTGGCCGGAAGGAGAGTTTCCCGGGAGCTCTGGGGGAAGTTGCTTTTTGGTGCCAACCGCGGCCCAGACCCTATGGGGAGCCTCGTGTGGTGAGATCCCACACTCTGCCCAGGATGAGGTCACCAAGGCCACCAGGTGGTCGTGCGTGTCTCTGCTGGGGGTCTCCTTCTGAGACACCTTCGTTCCCCTCGAGGCCCCCGTGGATGGCATGGCGTCCGAGGTCAGCTTCTTCCTTACCACGTGGGCCTCTTGCTCCTGTAGGGTCCGAGCTGCCCCACTGGCTGGTCCTGGTGGCTGTGAGCACAGGTGACCTCGGCGTGTGGCACTCCTTGGTGACAGCACCGTGACGGGGACCCCCGGGCTCTGCCTGGCCCCTGCACGCTTGGGTGCTGGGTGGGGTTGTTCGTGGGCCAGTGCTGGGGTCTGTGTGGGCCCGGCCCACCCTCAAGGAGTGCTGAGGGTGACGCGTGATGCACCTGCTGCCCGCAGGGAGGAGAGCCTCTGGGGAACAAGCCCAGTGGGGCGTGCGGCCCCTGGCCCCTCGGGGGCTCATCCACTGGCTCCTGGGCTTCCTGGGGGAATGTGTAATGGAGGCGGCTAGGTGTGCAGCACCGTAGGGTCGCCAGAGCATCTCCCTGACCCTCCACCTCGTCTTCTGCCTGGTGGGGGTGACAGCAGCTTGCGGGGGCCGGGGCGTGGGGCCACCCAGGATGCCTGTGCCTGGCCAGGCTGGGGCGTTCACATCAGAGGCAAGGCCAGCCGTGCCGGAAGTGCACTGAGGCCCAGCAGAGGTATTTCTGCCTTGTCATCATGGAAATCCCAAAGAGGCCAGGAAGTGGAACGACCATCCAGCCTCCTCTCTCTCATTATTACTGGGCACATCTTGGACATGAATCGACTCCCCAAACTCTCAATCTTGGGTGAACTCCCATGTGCAGACATCGAAGGTAGGGGGGACCTTGACCGCCACCCTCCAGGGAGGACCCTGTGTCCTGCCACTCAGCACACAGTGGGCGCTACAGGTGCACCCGGTGCCCAGCCGGCGATATAGGTGCACCCAGCGCCCAGCGGGCACTATACGGGCACTCAGCACGTGGGAGGTGCTGTATGCACTCTCTGCCCGCTTGCCCCTCTGCCTCCTTGAGCCAGAGAGCCAGCAAGGAGAGGCATTCGGGGTTTGTGGCTTTTACAAAATTGGGAATTCTGTCTCCGGGGAGGCAAACTCTGCAGCCATTTAGGGGACAGACACGCAAGGGGGCACTTGAGGAAATAAGCGCACGGTCACCTCCCCTGGGGGACGGAAGCCCAGCACAGGGGCGTGGCCGGAGGGCTGCTCTGCTTACAGCTTCGTGAAGTTCAGGTTGCAGAGAATCGGGGACACAGGAAGAAGGAAGCAAGGCCCCAGGCTCGCCTCCTGAAGGTGACCATTCTCCTTCATCGTCTGGTCCTCACCGTGGGAGTTTTATTAAACCCCAGCCTGGTGCTTTTCACCTGTGGCCCCACCTGACTCCCCGCTGTCCTCCGCGTCTGTACTATTTCTTGACAACCGTAAATAGCTGTGCGGTGAAGAAATGCCACACATGCCCAGCCTGGGTTTTGGTGGCCATCCCTGCAGGGCCAAGGGCGAGGGTCCCCGCGGAGCACCACAGCCTTCTGGGCACGCGCACCTCTGTGTAACGGTGTCTTTGCTTCTTCCTGAGAAACATCTTGAAGACACTAGAGGAAATGGGCTTCTCTGGAGGAAGAGCGCCCGTTCCCGTCACTGGGTCGCTTGCTCTGCGTGTCCTGAGTGTACATGTCCACACGTATGCAGTCGGGGGCTGGGAGGTGGGGGATCTGTAGGGATTGGGGGTGTTTCTAGGCTGTGCCTGGCAGAGGGAACGAAATCTGTGTCTGGCTGCGTAGCCGTGGGCAGGTGCTGCCGTTCTTGTCCAGTGAGGCTGGTGCGGGTGCTGAGTTTGCTACGGCCTCCGGTGTCCAGTTCAGGATGCCTCCCCCAGGCTCCTTCTTGGATCAGGGATGCCCCCCACGTCCGGTTTACAGAGTCGCAGGGATGACTGTGGCCCCAGAACGGGTGGCCTTGAGGGTGGCATAGCCTTGTGAGGAAGTTGATGATCTGTTTGTACAGATCACATGCAGTCTGAGCCCGGCCCTGACCTGGGGAGTCATGAGTGCCCGTGGCATAGGAGGGAAGAGCCCATCCGTGTCCAGATGGGCAGAGGACGCTTGAGGATGCTGATGAGCGAGGCTGGCACTTTTCTCAGTGCTCTGTGCCCTGGTAGGGGGGGGGTTGTGAGGGCGGCAGAGATGGGGCAGTAGGGCCCTGACCCATGAGTCTGGGGTGGATAGGCCCCGTGGGGCGTGGCTCACTGCCCTGTGCAGTGTCCGTCTCAGGGAGTGGTCCCCACCTCTCCCTGCTGAGCACCACCCCTACTAGGCTGCCGTGCTCCTGCCCGTGGGCTTGGGGAGGACCATGGGGTGTGTGAGAGGCTCTGGAGTGAGTGAGGCTGGATGAGCGGGGGCAGGCCAGGGACCACGTGTTCCTAGGGTCTGTGCTGGTGACTAGGGGTGCCGGCCACAGTGGTGCACTTGCCATGGTCAGTTGGTGAGGGGTGTGCCCGAGACCTGCTGTCTGCAGAGTGGCGCTGTGGGGGGGTGAGCTGGAGGACGAGCTTCGGGAACTCACCCCACTGTGTGTGTGCGCAAGTCCTGAGTCCCTGCAAGCCTACCCGTCTGGAGCACGTGCACTCCACTCTGAGATACGATGGCTCTCTGCAGCTGTACCAGCCACATTCCCAGGCTCCCACAGCCTGGCTCTCAGGTCCACATCTCTGGGCATCCTAGCAGGGAATGGGTGGAGGCAGGCAGGCCCTGCACTTGGGCAGGCCCCCCGCTCCGTCTCTGGGATGCTGAGGGGGGCCAGACCCTGCACCTGGGTGGGGAAGGGCCCCCTGTCTCTGGGATGCTGAGTGGGGCCAGACCCTCAACCTGAGGAAGGCACCCCCTGTCTCTGGGATGCTGAGCGGGGCCAGATCCTGTACCTGGATGGGGAAGGGCCCTCTGTCTCTGGGATGCTGAGTGGGGCCAGACCTTGCACCTGGGTGGGCAAGGGCCCCCTGTCTCTGGGATGCTGAGTGGGGCCAGACCCTGCACCTGGGGAAGGGCCCCCCTGTGTCTGGGATGCTGAGTGGGGCCAGACCCTGCCCCTGGGGAAGGGCCCCCCTGTGTCTGGGATGCTGAGTGGGGCCAGACCCTGCACCTGGAGAAGGGCCCCTGTCTCTGGGATGCTGAGCAGAGGTGGGGGGTGGGGTGGGGTGTTGGGGGTGAGGGGCAAGCCCTGAAGGCATCTGTTTGTTTACTAACTTAACTTATTCATTTGTTCTGTCTCTGTAGGGAGCTACTGAACTGAGGGATTTCATTCCCTCTTCCTGGACCACTTTGGGTTTTGGCAAAGCCAGCACAGGTAGTTGAGATGAGGAGGTTGGCCTTAGGTGGTTGTTAGCTGATCCGGTCGCTGTGCTCAGTGTGGTTTACCTGTCTGATGGGGTGGCAGTGTGAGTCCGCCCTCCGGCAGGGCAATGTCCAGAGAGGCAGTCCTCACCCCATCAGTCTGCCAGACAGAGGCCTTTCACTGAGACCCTCCTAACACTGGCCCCCAGGACTTGGGACACTCAGGCCCCTGCAGTAGCCTGTGGCCAAGGACACACATCTGGAAGCAGTGGGAGCGGTTGGCTGGGGCCACGTCCAACCTGCTAGTGCGGAGCCTCTCTGCCTTCTGGACAGCATCTCAGTTTGTGTGCCTCAAGGTTGAGATGTGAGGGCAGAGGTCATGTCCAGGGTCACCTTTGTGGGCCGGGTGCATGGCTATCTGGCAGGTCATGGCTATTGGTAAATGTTGGTCTCAAGTGAGAGATTCATGTAGGTGTGGAACAGGTGGGGGCATCTCACCCGCGAGGGTGTGAGCATCAAGGAGAGATCCCCTGATACCAGCTCTTTCGACTCCCAATTCTCAGGGTGTCAGACCTCGGTTTTACTGGGCTGCAGGGTTGGTCCCACCTGTTGGAGCAAAGACACCATGAGTTGGGGCAGAGAATCCCTGTGGGGTGTCAGGCATGGCTTGTCTGTGTCTCTGTCGTGAGCTGGGGAAGTGACTTTACCGTCATCCACCAGAGGAAGGGAGCCCACTGAGCACTGACCACGTTGGATTTGGAATTCCATTCTGATCTTGGGAGGGACACGTGCGTCATCTTCCCGTAGGTTATTGGAGCAACAGGATGGCTGTGCTTCTGTGTGGGCTGTAGGGTGGATGGTCAAGGGGGCAGGATGGAGGATGGCACACAGTAGGGTGATGCTGCAAGCTTGCTTCACCTGTCATTTTCTTTTACTTAACGTCACTGGGAATTTATAATTTTTGGTCATTATTTCATTGCATCCTTGCGTGTCTGTGTGGTGGTACATTTAACAGCTGAGGTGTGGTCTTGGACAAGTCTGCCCTGTAGTTTGGATGCACCGTTCTTAGAGTGGTGGGCAGGTTGGACTTTGCACTTGGGAGTTTGTCATTCATTTTCTTGTAAGTTTTACTTGTTCCACCTGAGATTATGACACGTATCTTTGACTTCTACCACATCCTGGGCATGTAAGGGTCTTAGAACACTAACCTCCAGCTACCCATCCCTACTTGCCTTTTGTGATGTTACTTCTAAGATTTTCTTTGTGTGTTTTATTTTGCCGTAATGTGCACGGTGTTTTTTGGATTTAACTTGCACATGGTTTATAGCACTTCTTGAATCTATGTCTGGATGTCTTGCTTTGGTTTTGGAAAACTTTGGGGTGTTATTTTATGCATATTGCTTTTGTCCCATCTTTATGTCCTCCTCTTCCGGAATCCCATTACACATGGGTTGGACATTTCCACTGTGTTCTGTGAGCTTTGTGTCTTCTTTCCTGTATTTTCCATCTGTTTGTATATCCGTGTTCCAGTCTATATATTTCTTATGATTTTACCTTCCAGTTTACTGGTACCATCTTCAGCTGTGTCTAATTTGCTGTTAACCCCATATATTGAGTTCCCTATTTCATTTCTTAGCTCTAGATTCCATTTGGTTCTTATTTCATGGATTTTAGTTCTGGTGAACCTTGGTTATCTATTTTCTTTTTTACTGAATTTTCATTTTTAATTTTTAAAACCTTTATTATAATTTCGGTATAGTTAACATGCAGTGTTGTATTAGTTTCAGGGGTACAGTATAGTGATTCAGCAATTCCATACATTATTCAGTGCTCATCACAAGTGCCCTCCTTAATCTCCATCACCTATTTAACCCATCTCCCCACTCCCCTCCCCTCCCCTCCCCTCCGGTAACTATCAGTTCTTTATAATTAAGAATCTGTCTCTGGGGTGCCTGGGTGGCTCAGTTGGTTAAGTGTCCAACTTCGGTTCTGGTCATGATCTCACAGTTTATGGGTTCGGGCCCTGTGTTGGGCTCTGTGCTGACAGCTCAGTGCCTGGAGCCTGCTTCGGATTCTGTGTCTCCCTCTCTCTCTGCCCTCCCCCTGCTTGCTTGCTCTCTCTCTCTCTCTCTCTCAAAAATAAATAAACATTACATAAATTTTAAAAGTCTTTCTTGTGGTTCAGTCGGTTAAGCGCCCAATTCTTGATTTTGGCTCAGGTCATGGACTCAATCATGAGTTCAAGCCCTGGGTTGGGCTCTGCAGTGACAACATGGAGACTGCTTGGGATTCTCTCTCTCCCTCTGTCTCTCCTCCCCTCCTCTGTGCTTGAGCGTGCCCCCCCCCCCTTCTGTTGTCTATTTTCTTAACTATACTAATCATAGTAATGTTAATGTCTGTCTGATGCTTACAGTATTTGGATCCATTGGGAGTTCGTTGCTACTTTTTTTTCTTTCTTTAAATTTTTTAAAATTAATTTTTTAAATTAATTTTTGACTGGCATGTTTAAAGCTTGTGGAGATATTTGAAGTTGTGGGTGATTTTGTCTTCTGCTAGAGAAGGTTTACTTTTGCCATCAGCAGATGCTTATAATAAGAGCAGGACATGTTAATCCTGTCTGGAATTGAACTGCAGTCTTTGTGAGGGCTGTTCTGTTCTGTTTCAGCCATTCTCCCAGCACTTAACCCTCCTGGAGGAAGTAGACTGAAAGCTTGGGTGTTCCCTGTCTGACTGCACAAGCTCTGCCCAGGGGCTCAGCTTCAAGTCTGCTGCATGGAGCTGGTGCTCTAAGGCAGTACTATCCTGTAAGAACGTAATGTGAGTTTACGCTTGTAATACTTGATTTAATGGCCACGTTGACACTGTAAAAATAACAGGTGGAATTCATCTTAATATTTTTCTTCTTTTTTAATTTTTTTAATGTTTATTTTTGAGAGAGAGAGAGAGAGAGAGAGAGAGGGAGACAGCATGAGTGGAGGAGGGGCAGAGAGAGAGGGAGACACAGAATCTAAAGCATGCTCCAGGCTCTGAGCTGTCAGCACAGAGCCTGACATGGGGCTTGAATGCAAACCTTGAGGTCATGACCTGAGCTGAAGTCGGACGCTTAACTGACTGAGCCACCCAGGTGCCCCTTAATATTGTTATTTGAGTCAATACATCCAAAGTATTGTGTGTTTTTTTGATATGTAAAATACGAGACTATTAACGAGGTTCACACAATTATAAATAAATTACTGTGTCTTCGAAACCTGGGATATATTTATTATACTTTGATGACATCTCAATTTGCAATAGCTGCATGATAAGCACTCACAGCCACATGTGACTCAGAGCTGTTTTGTTGGGCTGGATGTGGGGGGCTCCTGTCTCTTCACTGGAGTCAGACCGAGAGCTGGTGGCTCGTGTTTCAGGTGTGTGCACTGAGCACCTACTGTCCCGTCTTGATTTGGCCCCAAGGCTCTTGCTGCCAACTTGGGAGGAGCCGAGGCGTCAGTTCGTAGCACTGGGGCAGATGTGAGCTGTGGACCTTCCCTCACCCCCGGCTGCCCTCAGCCCCTGTGCATCACTTGCACTGGGTCTATCTGGTGGTGACCCCCTACCCCACCCCCTGGTCCAGCGGCTGGCCTGGAACGAGACCGTAGATGTTCAGGCCCGGGGCATACCCACTCGGGACACTGTCCTGAGGCCATTGGTGGCCAAAGCCCCTGCAGCGTGGCAACCGCTGGCCCCGAGGCAGGGTGGTATTGACTGTCCTGCCCCACCCATCCCCGCAGACACTGTCCTTGGTTGGGGTGTTCCACCCGGCTGATTGTGACTTCGGTGTGTCCACATCTGTCTTGAGGTGTCCTGTGGGGACGCGGCCTGGGGTGAGACTGTCCATCCTAAAAAGCAGACGTGGGGTGTGGTCTGGTGCGGGGCATGGCTGCTGCTTGGCCGCTGCCTGCTGGGCCTTGGGTCGCCTGTGCCCAGGGTGGACACTCCCCCAGCACGTGGGAGCCCATGGGGGCGTGGCCGCTGGGTTTCCCTTGCCGGCTCGTACATTTCACACTGTGATGACCCTCTTCTCCAGGCCTGGGTCCCAGGGTTAGAGCCGATTCTTGACTGTTGCAGTCTGCTGCCCTGGCCTCTTCCTTTCCATCGTCCCACCGCCCTGGCGGCCCCATACCCTGTTCTCCCTTGCCTGCCTACTTCCCAGAAGGAATGGGTCCTGGGAGATCTCTGTCCTTTGCTGCCATACAGAGGGGACAGGGTGCAGCCAGGCCACGGCTTGGAGTTGAGACCCTGTGGCCGGCCAGGAGGGGCCAGCTGGACAGTGGAGTGCTCACTGCCCCAGACCCCATCAGGGAGGCCTGCTCAGGCCTGTGTCCAGAGGAAGCCCATCTTGGCCACATTTGCCTGCCAGTGCCCAGGACTGTCTGTGGGGCTGGTTCAGGTCTGCCCGGTCCATGTGAGGCCTGAGGTCCTCAGAGAAGTTTTGTTGGGTGGAGGCCTAGGGGTGGGCACCACCTGGGGGTGGGCTCAGGCTTGCCCAGCGCATTCCTGCCCCTGGGTGTGCTGTGCCCCATGGATGCTGGTGGCGGCACGTGGCCGTGTGCCCACATAGGCCTTGATTGCTCCCCACCCCCGATGGCTTCCCTCTGTGGCCTGTCTGCTCTGTGAGGAGGGTGTTGAAAGGTCCTCCAGCTCCTGACCCAGGGCCTTGTCGGAGGTGGGGCAGAGGCCTTCACCCCCCCAGGGTGCCCAGCACTGGGGGCCCATTCCTGAAAGTGACCTGCCAAGCTTTTACCGGGGATGGGGGCTGCCACCTGCACCCACCCTGGGCCTCACCCTCGTGGCCAGTCTTGCCCAGGGTGCAAAGCGACATGAGACCCCAGGGAGGATCCAGGGATGGGGACTATTGTGGACAGGGTGACACAGCCCACCGCGTGTCCATGGAACTTGGCAGAGGCCCTGATGACAGGGACACCCCTCTGCTGGCCGACCTGAGCCCGTGGTGGATGTGATCAATGCCAGTCTGGCCTCAACCTGGTGGCAATTAATGTTTCCTCGCAGGCCATGGCTGGTGACTGGGACAGGGCCCCCCCACGGCTTGTAGGAGGTGTGTTCAGTACACTTGTTGTCTGTGTGATCAGTTGGGCACCACCGACTCTTACGGTGGCTCAATCCTGAGGGAGGACGCGTGGCCCTCAGAGTCCATGAGCATAGGACACAAGAACCCAGAATTGCAATGTGTATTATTTTACGGAGGCGACGTGTGGTCCGGAGATCCCGGGACTTTGGTGGAAGGCTGTGGCCCCTCAGGTCTGTGGGAAACGCAAGCCCACGCTGGAGTTCCATTCGCCTGTTTCCAGAACGGCTGAGGAGACCGTCAAATTGCACGGGAACCATTTCAAGCAGTGTTGACCGTCATTGTCCACAAAGTGCTGGCAATGACACACGGCCTGTATGCTACTTCAGCCTCTGGGGACAGTTTGGATGAGCGCTTGTACACGTGAGGGTCCTGCAGGGGTGTGGTGGGGCGGCCACCTGGCTGCCATGGTGCTGCCTGTTGGGGGACGGGTGGGCCGCTGGGAGGCCTTGGACGAGCTAAGGCCCAAAAGGCCCTAGTTTTGAGTGGCTCGGTGGCTCCACTTCCCCCTTAAAAAAAAACAGGATTATTTACAAACGCAGGGAGGGGCCAGCAGCCGGATTCGCAGCCTCCTGGGGTTCTGGATGAGGACACCTGCTGGCCTGCACTGATCGTGCCCACTGACTCTGCCCGTGCCGACCCTGCCTGCTGACCCTGCCCGCTGACCCTGCCCACACCGACCCTGCCTGTGCTGATCCTACCTGCCCACCCTGCACCCTGCCCACACCGACCCTGCCCGAGCTGACCCTGCCTGCACCAGCCCTGTCCACTGACCCTGCCCCCCCAACCCTGCCCACACTGACCCTGCCTGCTGACCTTGCCCGTGCTGACCCTGCCCCCCCACCCTGCCCACACTGACCCTGCCCGAGCTGACCCTGTCTGTACCACCCCTGTCCACTGACCCTGCCCATGCCAACCCTGCCTGCTGACCCTGCCCACACCGACCCTGCCCGAGCTGACCCTGCCTGCACCAGCCCTGTCCACTGACCCTGCCCACACTGACCCTGCCTGCTGACCTTGCCCGTGCTGACCCTGCCCCCCCACCCTGCCCACACTGACCCTGCCCGAGCTGACCCTGTCTGTACCACCCCTGTCCACTGACCCTGCCCATGCCAACCCTGCCTGCTGACCCTGCCCACACCGACCCTGCCCGAGCTGACCCTGCCTGCACCAGCCCTGTCCACTGACCCTGCCCCCCCCACCCTGCCCACACTGACCCTGCCTGAGCTGACCCTGCCTGCACCACCCCTGTCCACTGACCCTGCCCATGCCGCCCCTGCCCACACTGACTCTGCCTGCGCCGACCCTGCCCATGCTGACTGAGCTGCAGGGGGCCCTTCCTGCTGCCTCTGCGCTTCCTCCCTTTGGTGGCAGCCACTGAGAGCCCCTCACGTTAGTAATGATGCTTTATTGTAAACACGCATCAGGAGAAGCCTACGCTGGCTCGCAGACTGTTGTTTAAGATGAGTGAGGTTGAGGAGGTACTTGGTTTAAGAGAAGGGAGTTTATTTTTAAACCTGCAGTGAACGTGAGAGGGAGCAGGTCACTGTGGGAAGAAGGAGAGCATCGCTGCTGCCGAGGGGGGAGCTGCGGGGTCCAGAGCCGCCAGCCTCCTGGCCTTTCCTCGGGGGCCCCTGCGGCCGCCTGCCCTGTGCTGATGGAAACCGCAGGCAACCCGAGTGGGTGCCTTCTTCTCTTCTCCGCAGGCCACAGGGGTTCTCCCCTGGCACCAGGCTGCCCCGGCCAGCGCCACCCACCCCTCCCATCACCCCGGTGGTGGCACAGTCTGGTAGCATGTTGGAGTGCCCCACCCCAGGCCTGTCCTGCGTGCCCAGAGTCGCAGTGACCATCTGGTGGCCGAGTGAGGCACACAGATGTCCGAGCTCTCCCTGTGTGGAAAGCACCCCAGGGACGTCCTGACCCCACACCACTTCAGCACCGCCGCAGCAGCCGGGGTGGAGCCTGCCTCGTGTCTTCCCATGGGGGCCGGGGACCCTCGTCCTGGCTCAGCTGTCCCTTGGCACCCATCCTGGGCTGATTCCCTGACATGGGACCCTTCTCAACAGAGATCCTTGAGGCTTTCTTTTGTTTTGCTTTTTAGCCGAATGGGGCTGGAGAGATGGCCTGTGCCAGGTTGTCACCCCAGGCCTCTGGCTTTACTGATCCTGGGCACTGTCCTGCTGGCTGCTCATGCCCCCCACCCCCTGCCTCTGTGCCCTGTGTGGATGGATCTTGCCTGGGCTCGGGGTTGCCAGGCGGCTCTGCTCCTTATAAGGCTGGCTGGGCTTTGCCTGGCTGAGCAGAGGGCTGCAGACACCCCCCCCCCCCTCCTCCCGCAGAGCAGGCAGGGACCCCACCCCCCAAGAGAGGACTGTGACCCCAGTCCTCTGGGTCACAGGACTTCACCTCCTGCCAGGGAGGCTGTTTGGGCAGAGCTGGTGACTCCCAGGTCGTGGGAGAGGCTGGTCGGACCCAGGGCTGTCCTCCTCTGGTCACCTGGCTGCCTGCTCCTGCCCAGGGCTGTCGTCCATGGCCCACTAGGCCCTTTTCCTATAGGGGATGAGACAGCATCGTCCCAGGGTGCTTTTATCCTTTATCTGATGGGCTCCCACTATCTTTGGGGGTGTCTGGTGGTAGGAAGCCAGTGTCAGCAACCTGTCCTCTATGTCTGGGAGGGGTGAGCTGTCCAGCCAGATGCCAGCCCATGCAGGACTAGGGGCCTTCCTCCTGCCCTGCTTCATGACCTCAAGGCGTCCCAGCACATCAGGATTGCATCCCAAACAGTGACAACATGCCCGGTGCCGGGGTGGCTCTCCCTCCACGGAGGCTCTCCCTGCGTGGAGGGGCTGGTGTGATGGGGCTGCCCAGCGATCAGCCCGCAGTGCCCGAGGACCGGGGCCTGCTCTGTGGGGCTGCCGGGCAGCGCTCTGAGGATACACTGACTGACCTTTTCAGCTATCAAGCAGTGTGTGTCAAAGTTAAAAATAGCTGGGTGGCTTGGAATATAAAGGAGGCTGCTCCCTCCCACCTCTGGGCCCTGAGAGGCCCCATCCTGGAAGTCTGACCACATTCCAACCCCGTCTTTGACCTCGTACCTTTGGCATAGGCGGCGCCCTCCTCTCCCTCTCAGGGCTGGTTGGTTATGTCGTTTATGACACGAACTTGCTATCTCAAATTGCAGTGAGATCTTTCATTTCTGGTGATTGATGCTGATACATGGCAAACAGGACACACGTGTTAACGATCCTGAGCGTTTCCTCCAGAGTCAGTGACCAGAATGGGTGACACTGGAAGCCTGGCCGGTGGCGGAGGTGGGGAGCGCGCCGTGGGCCCCCGTCCTCCTCCCTGATGCAGGCCCCCCTCCCCCACACGGCGTGGGCCCCTGTCCTCCTCCCTCACACGGGCGACCCCCCTCTCCCACGCTGTGCTGGCCCCCATCCTCCTCTCCCATGCGGCACGGCCCCCCTCCCCTACAGGGCTCGGTCAGGTCAGCGGCCCCTCCGGGGCTGCAGGCCAGCTTTGCCATGCCCGCTTCTGCTGGGCAGTGCTGTGTTGGGGGCACTGCACTGTTCCTGCAGTGGCCATTGCACCTAGGTGCCCACAAGGAGCCTTTGGCTGTTGTGTGTGGGCAAGTAGGTCTTTGGGTGCGCGGCTGGCCATGAGACTCCAGGCCGGGTGGGCACTCTGAGGGCCGTGTCGCAGCCGATGCTGGCCCCCGGGCCCACGGTCCTCTGTAGGTGGGAGTTGCCCCCTGGCTTCGTGGAAGGGTCTGGACCAGGACCGGTTTCCTGTTTTTCTGGCCCCGCACCCACTGCTCCCTAAAGGTCTCTCCTCTCAGCTCTGGGGGCCGCTGCTCTGCTGTCCCCTCCTTCCTGGGACTGGCTGTCCTCCTGCAGCTCCTATCACACGTTGTCAGGGCCTTCAGCTGTTCGTGTCCCTTCATGGTTCCCTTCTCTTGCTCTCATTCGTTTATTGGATGTTTTCACTTTAATTTTTTATATTTGAAAAATTAAGCTATTACTTTCATATAATGAGACTCAGATCTTATGTGGTGGTGCACGTGGGGCAGTGATGTCACGGTGGCCTGCTGGTGCGCGTGGGGCGCGCCTCGGGCAGTGATGGGCATTTTCCTGGTGACTCAGGATGGCGAGTGCCTTGTCATGTGCTTGTTGGCCACCTCTTCGTGTTTGTTTTATAGAATTGTAGGAGTTCTGTCCGTGTTCTGGATAGAGTCTCATGTCAGGTATATTGTGGAAGAGTTTCTCCGGTCTGTAGCTTGATTTTTATTCTCTTAAGTAAATTTTCATTAAAAAAAATTTTTTTTAACGTTTTATTTTATTTTTTGAGAGAGACCGTGCACACAGGAGGGTGTGGGGAGGGGCAGAGAGAGGGAGACACAGAATCCGAAGCAGCTCCAGGTTCCGAGCTGTCAGCACAGAGCCTGATGCGGGGCTCGAACTCACGAATCACAAGATCGTGACCTGAGCCGAAGTCGGCCGCTCAACTGACTGAGCCACCCAGGAATCCTGTAAATTTTCGTTTTTGATGAATGGAGCATGTTTGCGTGTTCTTGTCTGGATTAAATGCTGAATTTTTTGTACTCAGTGTTGTCATCCGATCACAGAGTATCTTCTTTTTGAAATATGGAGCCTTAATTTGCAGAAGCTTGATTGTTCCTTTTTAAGGATCTTGATTCTTCCTTTTTAAGCAGAACGGTGCTCTTATTTGTGTGTGTCAGCCGCTTAGACCTGGTGAGCACAGGAACTAGATTTCTTGAAGTCGCCTCTGCCCCTGAATTATTTGTTCTTCTGGGGTCAGCTGTGTGGACGGCCCTCCCAGTACTGCCCTGTGCTGGTGTCGTGCCGCGGGTCCCACGTGTGCACAAACAGGCCGAAGAGGGTTTGTCGGGGGCAGGGCTGGTGGGAGGGAATCCCTTGGGGTGGAATTTCTTCACCAGCTGATGGCCTTGTCCTGATCCCGGGCCCCTTTCCTCTCAGGGTTGGAGGGCATCTGCTTGATGTCTTCTGGGGTCTTTCAGGAAGACGAAGAGTCTTGGCCTGTGTGTTTCTTTTCAGTTCCAACTCCCCCTGTCAATCCTCATTCACACACTTCTCAAAACTCACTGTTCCGCGTCCAATTGTAGAGGCCTCTGTGGGAGTCATGGTGGGAGGGCACAGGTGTGGGGAGATGGCCGCGCTGGGGCCCGCAGAGGTGAGGCTCCGCGTAGGACGAGGCTGGAAATGACATCAGCTTTGTGCTGAGAGCCCACCGGAGTGGTTCTGGAAGGGGCCGGGCGGCGGCAGATGGGGGCAGGGGGTGCAGGGAGGGCGCTGGAGGGAGTTCAGATGTGGCGAAGGGCGCGTGGGCAGCACCGCACAGGGACCCCTAGGACTGGGAGGGCGGTGTGGCCGTGTCCCATGAAAAACTTCAGGTCGTGTCTGCCGTGCCCTCCAGCTCTGTGGGGCCTGGCGCAACTCTGGTCTCTTGTGAGTCTCCTGGTTTCCCAGTTTTCCTCTGCTCCCTGGTCGAGCACCTTGAAGGTGCGTGTGAATTGGAAGCCGGCTGAGGTCTGTTCTGTGGCAGAATCGGGTACCGAGGGAACGAGACCTCAGAGGTGTTTTTTGGGAGAAAGTGTGTATGTGCTGTGGTGTGGATTTTCCGCGTGTCTCTGGCTCCCAGAGATCCTTCTGCTGGGGTCTCAGTGCAGGCAGTGCCTCATCCAGGGCCACGAGGCTGCGGGGTCAGGTGTCACGGATGTGGGAGGACCCAACAGAGGGACTGGGCCGAGCCCTCTGTGGCCCTGGGCCCCTCCCTCTGGTGCACCCTGGGCACAGGGAGCCGTGAGGGTGCAGGCAGGTGCCAGCCGGGCCCCCTGGCTGGGCCGAAGGCCCTTCAGCCTGTGTGTTTCTCTAGGACCGGAAGCTCACCAAGCTGGAGAGGCAGCGGTTCAAAGAGGAGGCCGAGATGCTCAAGGGCCTGCAGCACCCCAACATCGTGCGCTTCTATGACTTCTGGGAGTCCAGTGCCAGGGGGAAGAGGTGCATCGTGCTGGTGACCGAGCTGATGACCTCGGGGACGCTGAAGACGTGAGCACGCCCCCACCTGCTGGCTGCATCTCAGGGTGGGCCCGGTCCGGGCGCAGGGGCCGCGGTGGCTCCTGTGTCCCGGGGCCTCTCTCAGCAGCGTCCCCGTCTGGGTGGTGGATACGTGGCCCCCTCCCGCGGGAGCCGCAGGTGAGCCGCGCCCCCCGCCCGCAGGTACCTGAAGCGGTTCAAGGTGATGAAGCCCAAGGTCCTGCGCAGCTGGTGCCGGCAGATCCTGAAGGGGCTGCTGTTCCTGCACACCAGGACGCCCCCCATCATCCACCGGGACCTCAAGTGTGACAACATCTTCATCACTGGGCCCACCGGCTCTGTGAAGATCGGCGACTTGGGCCTGGCCACTCTCAAGAGGGCGTCCTTTGCCAAGAGCGTGATCGGTAAGCCCACGTCCTGGGGCCCGGCCGTGGCCTGGACTGCGTGTGGGGGCGTCCCTGGCTGTGTGGGTCGGGTGGAGAGGCCAGCTGGCGCCCGAGGGGCCGTGGATACGCAGCGGCAGGGAGGCCTCGATGACAGAGGGACCTGGGGCTTTGTGGCTGGTCAGGCTGGGGCAGGTGGGGAGGTGGTGGGTCACGCCAGGCCATGAGGCCCACGAGAGGGAGTCTGGGGCAAGCGTGTGGGGGCACTGAGGCTGAGGGATTTGGTGTGGGTGCTGGTTTGCTAGCCTTTCTTTCCATAGGTGGGGACACAGGACAGACAAGAGGGTGACCTCAGGGCTTTGCAACCTCATGGTTTTGACGCACACTTGGGGACAGAACTTGGCCTGTCTGTGGCAAATGAACCCTCCAGGAATCTGGAAACTTCTCTGGCAGGGCGAGTGGGTTTGGAGCGTGACATCTGGAGCAGGGCAACTGCATGGGGTGTCCTGTGGACAGGGGCCGCCAGCAGCTCTGGGGAGCTAAGTGATGGGGTGGGGGGCCGACCTAGGCCTCAGTTTCTCTTTCTGTGAAATGGGTGGGACAGGCGAGGGCCTGGCCGGGGGGTCCAGGGCTGCAGGGAGCGTGCCTCTGAGTGGCTGGTGGTTTCCGGGCAGGTTTTATAGATTTGGCCTCGGGGGTGGGGTGCCTGGTGAAGCCCCCTGGGCTTTCTCTGGCTGGCGGCTCTGTCCCTCTCAGAGGCGGGCTGTCAAGGTACTGGGTGGTGTGAGGGGGGATGTGAAAGCTGGGCGTTTCCAGCAGGCACATTGGGCCCCAAGCCCCGCACAGGGTGCCTGGTTCTGTGGGGTCCCTGGTCATCTCAGCTTTGGCTCAGCTGGGGCCCAGGAAGCTCCAGACTCATGGGGAATGAGGGGTGATTAGCACATGTCCCCAGCCCCGAGCAGCCAGGCCCCTTCCTCGTCAGAGGACACAGCTGTTGGTGCCCAGGGCATCTTCAGGAACACTTGACTGTGGACCCGCTTCTGGTGCAGCTGTCAGAGGGGCTTGTGCAGGCGTTTGGGTTTGCACTTTAGATGCAGCCCACTTTGGATGTCTCTCGGTGGCCTCCAAGGACCTGTCCACTTGCTTGGTGGGGGCCCTGTGGAGCGGGACCTGGGGGCTCTGTGTCAGCCAGTGGGAAGGGGGTGGATGGATTGGGTGAGAAGGTCCCTAGAGCCCAGGTAGTGTCCTTATTGTAAACATTATGGCCACGGCCTCTTGAGGCTGTGTGTACACACAGCTGTGGGTCACGTGTCCCTTGTGGGCTTTGTCTCTGAGAGCCACCCGGATCTGATGCCATTACCACTCTCACGCTGTGTTTATGTTGGCCGGGTCCTGAGCTGGTGCTGCCTGCAGGCATTCATGGCCATGGTGGCCAGGATGCAGGGAATGTGGGGCCGTGGGGGCCAAGGAGGTGCACAGGGCACATGTGTGTGCATGCCGGGGGGGGGGGGGCACACGCGTATTATTTTCAACACGCAGGTTTGAATGGCTGCAGTGAGAGGAAAGAGAAGATAGTCTGTGTCTGTGGCCCAAGCACGTGTGCAAGTGGGCAACCCCGACCTGGCTCTGCACTGCCCCCTCCCCTGCACCCACACCTCCCATGCCCACCCTGAAAGGCAAGGTCTGGGGCCTTGGGGGGTTTCTTTCGGAGCTGCGTTCCTGGTTGCGGGGGCCTCAGGAGAGACCGGGCCACCGCGGGGCTCGTGTGGGGCCTCGGGGTGGCTATGCTCCCAGCTTCCTGCCGGAGCCCTGGACTGCCTTCCCTCTTCCCTGGTACACATGCACGGCCAAGTGCAAACGTTTCCTCCAGTCAGTCATGTGCCTCAAAACCCCAAAAAGAAGAAAGTATTCCTAGTAAAAGTTCCCCCTGACTTCTCTGTCCACCCTCTTCCCGTTATTTCTGATCTGGAATCTCTGAGAATTCTTCCCACGTGTTCTTATACACGTAGACCCGCAGATAGTTCCTGCTTTCGCCATTTCTTACCCAAAAGGTTAACTTTTTCGTTGAACATATAACATGTTAATCGAAATTCGCATTAACGAGAAAAAGTTAAACTTTTGGGTAACCTATCTGTCTGTATCCCAGAGATGGCCACGAAGACAATTGATGACCCCATGTGTGCTTTTTTACATAGTAGTTTGTGCTGTTCTGCGGGTGCTTTTTAAAGAAAGTAGAACATTTTCAAAATGTCAAGGTCAAGGCAGTTGAAGAGGTGTGGAAGCCTCATTGAGGTTGATGTTCAGTGCTCCCCTTTGCTTTGTGTTCGGCTGGGTACTCAGTTGGACCTATTTTACAAGACGAGTTTGTGATTTGTAACTTTTTTTAAAAGTTTATTTATTTTGAGAGAGATGGAGCGGGGGAGGGGGAGAAGGGGGGGGGGTAGAATCCCAAGCAGGCTCCACACTCTCAGCACCAAGCCCAACGTGGGGCTGAGTCTCACGAACCTCAAGATCATGACCTGAGCCGATTACCAAGAGTCGGACGCTTAACTGACTGAGCCACACAGGTGCCCCAAGGATTTTGTGATTTTTAAATTTTTCTGAAATTGTATTTTAGAGACACAGAGAGCATGAGTGGGGGAGGGGCAGAGGGAGAGGTAGAGAGGATCTCAAGCAGGCTGCACGCTCCGTGCGGAGCCCGACTCAGGGCTCGACTCCCATGACCCTGGGATCATGACCTGAGCTGAAATCAAGAGTCCGATGTTCAACCGACTGAGCCACCAGGTGCCCCAGGATTTTGTGATTTTTAAAGAAGTTTGTTATAGAAAAATAACAAAACCCAGACCAGTGTAACCAAAGGACGTCAGCCAGACCCCACCGCCCTGACGTGTCCTCTTGGTCTTTGCTTGTTGGTTCGTGGAGAGAGGAGGTCGTGTGTGCATAGCTGCATAACTGAATATTTTGTTTATTTCACTCAGTGTGTTGAAATGTTCAGGGTAATAAGTGTCATTTTAAAGCCTCCTGTGTTTGGGACGCACAGCGCCTTTCCCACCCGAGCCCCCACGGGTGCGTGGCTGACACCGTCAGCGTAGACGCTCCCCGTCTGAGCTTTCTGACACTTTGCCGTGTGGTGTGCCTGTGTTTGCAGTTCAGGTAGCAATGCGGGGACCCCGAGTTTCTGTCGGCCCTGGGTTGTCTGGCTCGCTCCTCGGCGAGTGACCTCTGCAGGGTTTCAGGCACAGACGGGGCCCCGGGAAGTGCTGGGCTCCTAGCTGTGTGGGCTCCACCAGTGCCGTGGGCTCATGTGCCCCGGAACCAGGGGGGTTCTGGGGGAATTGTGGGGAACCATCTGCAGAGCACTCCTGGCTGAATCTCAGGTTCCAGGGCTGGTGGCACAGTGTGCGGATGGGGGTGTGGGGGGCCTTGGGCCCACTTGCTGCTGACCCCGGTTCTGTTGCTCCTGGACGCAGGCACCCCAGAGTTCATGGCGCCCGAGATGTACGAGGAGCATTACGACGAGTCTGTGGACGTCTATGCCTTCGGCATGTGCATGCTGGAGATGGCCACCTCAGAGTACCCCTACTCCGAGTGCCAGAATGCAGCCCAGATCTACCGGAAGGTCACCTGTGTGAGTCCGCGGGCCATCGTGATGGGCCTGCTTTGTGAGAGCCTCTCTGTACCCTGTGAGGAGGGGAAGGACGCTGTCATAGAGAGGAAGCTGAGGCTGTCTAGCTTGGCGGGGTGGCCGTGCAGACCTCTGAGCTGGCGGTGGAGACACATGGGCCTCGTGTGTGACTGGAGGCTGTAGCACCTTCGGGGCTTCTTCAGGAGGCACCTGCCCCCAGAGCCCCTTGTCTGGGCCGCCATCCCCTGGGCCTGTTGGCTTTCTTGGTGTCTGGTCTGTGCCCACGCGGTTGTCAGCTGTGATCCGGTGGCTTCGGCTGTGTGGACGGATCACCCTGTCCTTCCTTGATGGCCGTCATGCACGTGAGGTCGTGGCTTTTCTGGGCACCAGGCCCCATGACCCCCGAGTCCTGGCTGCCTTGCCCTGCCTGGTGCACCCCTCGCTTCTGCAGACAGGCGAGGAGTGTGGTCCCCAGCACCCCAGGGCACCTGTCCTCGCCCTGCCCTCCACTCTGAGCTCCTGACAGGTCACGGCTCATTTCTCTCCTTCAGTCTTAATTCTGAGTTTATCGGTCACTTGTTTTGAGCCCCTACTGTGTGCTGCTGAGGGTGTGGGGGGGTGGGTATGCACACAGGATCCGGCTGGATCGGCAGAGACGCATGGGTGGGCGTGCAGTGCCCTGGCGGTGCTGGCAGGAGAAGGCAGGCTTGTGGTCGTGGGCAGTGGTCCTCCATGGGGCAGGGGGACACCCCAGGGGGTTAGGGCCTCATTGCCAAGCTTGCAGGGGTGTGGGGGGAGCAGTCCACCAGCCCTGGCTTCTGGTTGCGCACGTGGATGCTGCTGTGGTCTGTCTGCCGGGCTGGGGGAGACAGGACTGATTCCTGCTGGTGTGCTCCACGGCCACCCTGGTCCCTCGCAGGCCAGGGACGCAGGCCAGGGCTCCTGTCGCTGCTCCAGCATCCAGCATCTGCCCCCGACCCCAGGTCTCTCAGGCATGCCGTGTCCCTGCTGCCAGCTGCCCGACCCCATACGTCTGAGACTGGGGACACGAGCCCTTTCAAAATGGCAGCCGTTCTGGCATGTTCTTCACCTGCTTTGGGGGCCTCAGCCCTGCAGAGGTGGATGACAGCTTACACGTGTGTTTACCTGTAGTTGTGTTTCTCAGCCCACCTGCCTCCCATAGGGACCTTGGCCCTTCTTCCTGTTGTAATTAGACTCTTCTTTCTGTTGGCCTCAGTGGGACAGCATGGGGTCCTCACCTCCACCAGGAAGTTCTCGGCCGTGCCAGAGCCCCGTGTCCCACTCTGTTGCTGCACAGACCCTCCTGCATGTTGGGCACACACGATTCCCATGGGTTATGGGCCTGGGGCCTGAGGGTCAGGGGTTTGTTGGGCACAGCAGGGCCCCCACCTGGTGGCGGGAGCCGCCAGGGGTCCTGCACTCTTGGGTCCACCTCTGGGCTGGAGGCCACCCCTCCCCACCGTCCCGCCCCCTCTCTCCATGGGAAAACCATAGGCATCACGTTCTCTATGTTTAAAAACAAAACAGCCAAGATGAGGACTGGGGAGGCAGAGTCTCGTTGAGGAATGTGATGGGTGAGGCTCCTCAGTGTGTTTAAAAACCCTCCCCCAAGCCCCTGCCCCCAGCAGCTGCACATGAACCCTGCAGTCCATCCCCTGCTTCTCCTGGATCTTCTGGCCTCAGGGTGTGCACTTTGGGGTACTGTGCTCCCATGCCATGGCCATCGCTGGCACCCGCTCGGCCCTTGGTGCAGAACCGCACGGCACCGGCACTAAACCCTGAGCCACCAGGCCTAGGGAAGTCAGCCCTGATTGTGGCCACGGTCGGGCAGATGTCTGGTGCCCTTAGCCGGCAGCAGTGACCACACAGTGCCCTCAGTACCCTCCAGGGAGGGTGTGGTGTGGAAGGTGGCCCCTCTGCCCGGCCGCCTCATCCACACTGGGGGGCGGGTGCTCCCGTCAGGCGGGGGCTGGGTTGGGCTCTTTCTCAGACTCTGCTGCTCCTGACAGCACGTCGTCGGGGACTCGGGATGAGCTGAGCCCCCAGCAAGCTGGTGCGCCTCCTGCCTCCTCCCCTTCGGGGTTAGTGCCAGCTGAGCAGGAGGCAGGTCCTGTCGGTGACTCCACTCATCTTGTCTTAACAGGGCATCAAACCTGCCAGCTTTGAGAAAGTGCATGATCCTGAAATCAAGGAGATCATCGGGGAATGCATCTGCAAAAACAAGGAGGAAAGGTGAGTCCCGGGAGGCTCTGGGTCTGCGTGCTCTTCCTGCGGAAATCACCCCAGCTGGCCCTCACGCACGGGTGGTAGGCAGGCAGGCTGGCTGCTTCAGGCCACGGCGTCCCTGGGCCAGCGAGGCCTCTGGGCAGGCGGGGGGACAGCCTTGGCCCCTCCTCGGCTGCCTGGAGCTCGCTCCCCGGCTTTGGGGGCCATCCTGGAGCCTCCCTCCCTTGCTAGCTGCTTCTCACCCACCTAGCCTGAGCAGGGCCCCCCTCTGCCGTGCCCTCAGCCTCCCTTCCAACCACCTGCAGACTGCGAGTTCCGTGCACCCGGGTTTCAGCCCAAAGCCCTGAGCTGCCCCCGAACCAGCCCCCACCTCTTCAGCTGGTCAACCAGGGCCTCCTCCCCTCTCTTTCCCTCCTCCCCTCCCTCTTCCCCCTTGCCTCTCTCCCTCCTCCTACCTACGTTCTCCTCCCCTCCTCCTCCCTTCCTCCTCCCCTCTCTCTTCCCCTTCCTCTTCCCCCTTCTCTCCCTCCTCTCCTCTCTCCCTCCTCCCCTCTTCCTCCTCCTCTTCCTCCTCCCCTCTTCCTCCTCCTCTTCCTCCTCCCCTCCCTCTTCCCCTCCCTCTTCCCCCTTGCCTCTCTCGCTCCTCCTACCTACCTTCTCCTCCCTTCCCTCCTCCTCTCTTCCTCCTCCCCTCTCTCTTCCCCTTCCTCTTCCCCCTTCTCTCCCTCCTCTCCTCCCTCCCTCCTCCCCTCTTCCTCCTCCTCTTCCTCCTCCCCTCTTCCTCCTCCTCTTCCTCCTCCCCTCCCTCCTCCCCTCCCTCTTCCCCCTTGCCTCTCTCCCTCCTCCTACCTACATTCTCCTCCCCTCCCTCCTCCCCTCTCTCCTCCTCTCCCTCTTCCCCTTCCTCTTCCCCCTCCTCTTCCCCCTTTCTCTTCCCCCTTTCTTCTCTTCCTCCTTTCCTCCCCCTCCCCTCTCCCTCCTCCCCTCCCTCTTCCCTTTCCTCTTCCCCCTTCTCTCCCTCCTCTCCTCTCTCCCTCCTCCCCTTCCTCTTCCCCCTTTCCTCTCTCCCTCCTCCCTTCCCTCTTCCCCTTCCTCTTCCCCTTCCTCTTCCCCCTTTCTTCTCTCCCTCCTCTCCTCTCTCCCTCCTCTCCTTTCTCTTCCCCCTTTCCTCTCTCCCTCCCCCCCTTCCTCCTTCCCTCCCTCCCCATTCTCCTCCCCTCCCTCTTCCCCCTTTCCTCCCTCCTCCCCTCCTTCTTCCCCTTTTCTTCCCTCCCTCTTCTTCCCTCCCCTCCCCCCCATTCTCCTCCCCCCCTCCTCCCCCTTTCCTCTCTTCCTCCTCCTACCTATATCCTCTTTCCTTCCCTCTTCCCCTTCTTCTTCCCCCTTTTCTCCCTCCCTCCTCCCCTTTACCCCTCCTTTTCCCTTTCCTCCTCCCCATTCTCCTCCCCTCCTTCTTCCCCCTTTTCTCCGTCCCTCCTTTTCCCTCCTGTCTTCCCCTTTCTCCTCCCCTCCCTTCTCTCCCTTTCCTCTCTCCCTCCTCCTACCTTCATCTTCCTCCCCTCCCTCCTCCCCTTCCTCTTCCCCCTTTCCTCCTTCCCTCCTTCCCTCCTTTTCCTCCCCTCCTCCAGTCTTCAATTACCCCTGCCCATCACCCCATCCCTCCCCCTCCTCCCCCCCCACACTCTTCCTTGCCCCCTTGTGTGCCCTCCCCACCCCTGTGCACATAGCACATGGCCACCCTGTCACTGTCCTCACCCTTGATATCTGCTGCCATCGTCTCTCAGGGATCCTTTTCTGATCCTTGGGCTTTCTCTCCTGCTCCCTGCAGGTTATCACATTTTATTTTTTAAGAAAAACAGTAAAAAGTTGTGAAATGTAAGTCATATTAGAGAGGTATAGAAACAACCACTTGGAAGCAAAGAATTCTCAGAGCAGACCCTGCAAGACCACCTTCCAGACCGGGACTGGCAGGGGCCCTGACCTCTACTCCCCTTTTCCTGTGTGGTGACCGCGCATGGGGTGTGGGCTCTGCCTGTCCATTGGATGAGGTGCCTTCTGCAGTAATCAAGGAGGGGCTGCTGGAACAGACAGGACCCTGGGAAGAAGGGAACTCCGTGTTCAGGGATGGGGAGAGGTTGCCATGACGTTGCCCAGCAGCTGACCCACCCCCATCCTGAGGAACTCTGGAAGGCCCCTGAGCACCCCCTGCTTCTGGGAGCCTGGACTGCGCCCCTCCCCCCCTCCCCCAACAGGTTCAGCCTCACCTGGAGCCACGAGTCTCCATGGCACCTGGGGGCTCACCAGCGCTTCCACAGGCCTATCTGCGCCGTGCAGAGCCCGGTCTAGAAACTGTTCACTTCTGAGTTTCTCTTGATAGGGGTGTTTACTTTTCATAATGAGAGAAAAAAGAAGCCGTGAAAGCTCTGCAGCGAGCTGCGTTCAGGTGTAATCTTCTCCGCTTCCCTGGGAATAAACTATTGCGTGCTGCCCTTGAGGACAGAGCCTGCCCATTGGATAGCATAGTCAGAGAACCTTCTGGAAGGAGCGGGGTGGGTCAGGGCCCTGGCGCTTTGTCTAGTGCCTTGCCAGCAGGCCTGCCCTCACCGTGCCCATCGACTGCCCCTCCTCAGGTACGAGATCAAGGACCTGCTGAGCCACGCCTTCTTCGCAGAGGACACGGGAGTGAGGGTGGAGCTGGCAGAGGAGGACCACGGCAGGAAGTCTAGCATCGCCCTGCGGCTCTGGGTTGAGGACCCCAAGAAACTGAAGGGCAAGCCCAAGGACAACGGGGCTATAGAGTTCACCTTTGACCTGGAGAAGGAGACGCCGGATGGTGTGGCGCAGGAGATGGTACCATGATGCTCGCTTGCGGAGGGCGGGTGGCGGGTACCGGTAGATGCGGGGTATTCCGCGAAAGCGTGTGGTTTCCAAAGATCAGGACGAGGTCAGAGCAGGGGTGTGGCCCTATGGCGAGCGTGCAAGGGGGGGGACTGGGGGCTCCAAGGCAGCACGGTGAGGGGTCCTATGGGGTCGTGAGGGGTCCCGTGGAGCCGTGCAGGGAGGGACTGGGGGCTTGGGTGGATCGGGAAAGGCCCGGGTTTTGACCAGGGTTTTGCTGCTTTTGTGTGAATGTGGCTTTGGTTTGATTGTCCCTTTGTTGCTGAGGGCACTGGGTCCCGCTGCAATGCTGCAGGAGAGGTGTGTGTGAGAAAGGAGCTGCTGATTTTTGCTGTAGAAAGTGAGCTTGAGTGAAAATCCGCGTGCTCGCCGCAGGGGAGGCAGTGCTAGGCCGTGCCTCTCGTCGGCACAGAAGTGCACGCCCTCTTTTCCTGCATCTAGCACGCCTGGCAAAATCGTAGTGCCTCCCAGGGTACAGCTCGTGGGTTCTCTAGACTCCCTGGCCCTGGGTGGGTTTTAAGGAGGAGGAAGTGGACTGTGGCTCTGGAGGGTGGGCTGGGAGGCCACGTCATTCCTCGAGCCCCTGCTCGGAGGAGGAAACTGAGGCTGGCTGTGCCGTGTAAGATGTGGGCCACGGGCTGTGGCTCGGCTTTGTGGGGCGTAGGGCGCCTGTGAACACAGCACGTGAGGAGTCCATGGCCTTGTGGGTGGATCGGGGCAGTGGTAGCAGAACGGTTGCTGCACGGCCAGCCGGGGCCTCACCGCGCCCTGGATGGTGGCTGGTCCTCTGCTGCTTCCCACATGTACGGTGAGCATGACATCCTGCTGATGGCCCGGAGCCCAGGACGGGACCACCCTCACCTCCCCAGCTGCCGGTCACATCCCTGGGCCCAGAAACGGGGCAGCACTGCTGTGAGTAGATCGAACGGGGCTGTGTGGCTCACACGCCCGAGCGGATGTTGGGTCGCTAGGTACCGGCTTGCAGTTAGTGGGCACGTCAGTGCCCTGACTTCAGGACCCTTGTTCCTCCTTGACCTACAGCGCCGCAGTCCCCTCCCACCTTCCAAAGTTTAAAGCACAAGCATTGACGAGCTGGGTGATGTGCAGGCCGGTGGCCCAGGAGTGAGGGTCCAGTGCCACATGTCCTGGGGACCCACAGGGAGAGGGACCTGGCCAGGAGGTAGGCTGTGGCCAGGGGTGGCCCTGCTGGAGATGATGCGGGTCCCTGGGGCTGCCGTGAGGGGTGTGTCTGTCAGGGCCGGCCAGGTCGGGCCGGTGTGGGCACCTCCGGAGGCCTGGGGGCAGGCAGCTGTCTGCCTCCCTGTGAGCCTGGTGGCACCTGCTCCACACACACGGGGAGCCTCCCTGCCCAGGATGGATTCCGGCGGGAGCCCCACGCAGGTCAAGGGCCACAGCAATGCACGAGGACGATGGACCGCGGCACAGATGGATTCCACGTGATGTCGTCTGCCACAGTTGGACCAGGCGCCTCTTCAGTTGTAGGGCGGGGTGGTGGCCACACTCGGCCTGAGGCCTTTTTGGGAACACCCACTCTCGTGAGCGACTTCTCCCTTCTCTGCCTCAACACAGAGATGCCCGGCCTCCTCTGTCTCCGGCCCATGCCGGGCCTGCCGCCTCGCCTGCCCTCAGCGAGCCCCTGGCCCTTGGCTGGACTTTCTGGGCAGCGTCTGCGCGTTCCCGGTGGAGACCCTAGGGCCCCACACTTTTTCTGAGGAGCGTCCTACAAGCAGCAGGACGTTCTCGCCGACTGCGCATTGCTGTGTTCAGTTAAAGATGATGGAATGACGCATGCCCCCTCCGCTCCGGGAGCAGGACGAGCTGGTGCCTCGGGAGCTGCCAGTGTCGAGCTGAAAGTGGCTGCGTTTCCAGGGCCGGGTCTGCCTGTGGCTTCGGCTCCTGGCCGGGACCTTCCCGAAGGCCCACCGTAAAACACCAGATCTGACATCAGGAGCCCCAGTGGGGCATTGTTGCAGGGCTCACCGCCCCCCGGCTGCCCTGGGTGGCCACATACCAACAGCTGTAATTGAACACACCTACTTCTTTGCAATGCCAGCGCCCATGTCACTGTCTAAAACCAGCCACCTCTAGCAGGTGGCTCACGGGGCATAGGGGACGAGATCGAGATCACCGGGGTGAGAAGGACCCGTCCCCTGGGCTGGCTTTGGCCTGGAAGTGATCCCTTGTGAGGACTCCCGGAGAAGGGGCTCGCTCGCAGCCTGGTCCGGGCTCCCCGTGTCTGTGCACCCCCTCTTCTGCCTTCATGGCCTTGGTGCAGTCGACATTGCATTGTGGTAAAGAATGGGGCTAAATTTTCCCCATCCGGGAAAAAATAGAAGAAACACCTTAGAGAGGATCGCCAGGGGGTGACCGTGAGGACAGAGATGGAAGGAAAACTGGGCCATGGGCAGAAAATAGAAGCAGCAGGCAGGTGTGTCCGCGGGGCGCCTTCTCGTCCGTGGCCTCTGGTCAGGGCGGCCCTATGGTGGGCTGGCAGGTGAGTGGGCGGCACTGACCTCAGCCCCAGCCCCTCGCGAGAATCCTGGCCGAGTGCCAGCACTCACCCTGCCACCCGGGGCCCCAGTCTGGCGGGAGGCTGGCTGCCGAGATGTCTGCGGGATTTTGACATGGTTTGCTCTGTCCAGCGGGGTTGTTTTCTGAAATGAGATTGTGAAGTTATCAGTCCCACACTTACAGAAAAGTTGCAAACGTACCAAAGAGAACCATTTGACATGATGTCCAGACCTGATGCCCCATCACCCCGAATACGCCCGTGTCTCTTTTCCACCGTTCTACTTGGCCACCCCAGCCATCAGAACGGGGAGAGCCACTCAGGCCTGTTCAGGGTCCCCTGTTGTCTGTCTTTAGTTGTCTTGCCATGAAGGATACATCCGGTGACCACCTTGCGTGGCTCCCTTGTGGTCATGTCAGTGTGTCTGTGGGAGTGCTTGGCGTGGGGCTGTGTCCCCACCAGGGCCAGCCCACTGAGCACGCGCCCTTTGATCGCCTGGTTGAGGGGCGTCTGCCAGAGGTCTCCTAGGAAGTGGTGGGTGGGTGTACCTCGTGACTGTGTCCTCTCCATTTATTTGCGTCTCCGTGGACTCACGGTTTTGTTGGTGAGTTACCCATGACCACATAGTACTTTACCCCAAATGCAGCACTGTACACGTGTGTGGTCTTACACTGTCCCTGCGCTCAGGAATCTGGGCGGCTTAGGGGGTCCTTCTGGCTCTGGGTCTTCCACGCCATGTGGCCGGGGCGTCATCCAGGGCTGACCGGGGCCAAGGGTCTTTCGGCGTCTGTGTCACTCACCTGGCTGCTGGCAGGCCACTGTTTCCAGCCGGTGGGTTGTTCCATAGGCCACTCGTGACATGGCTTCCCGTGAGCCCGAGATCCACGGGAGGGTGTGGAGGGGCGGACAGAGACCACACATGTGGTGTCCTGTGTAACCTCATACCAACAGTGACACCTGTCACTCCTGCCGCCACAGGTCACTTGCGCTCCCCGCCATGTGCACTGGTGGACGTGCTCCTCAGGCCATCACGGCGTCACTGTGTGTTTTGATGCCCAGCACGTGTGCCTTTGGACCGTGGAGGTGCTGGGTGCCGGCCCGCATCCTCCCACACATCCTTCGTTCCTCGTTCTCTGAGTGTGGCCTGCTTTCAGGCACAGTGAGGTGTCTAGGCCCCTCCTCCTTCTCTTGCCTGAAACCACTGTTCCGTGGGGAGCTCAGCTCTCACACTGGCCAGACTCCGGGCATCACCCCGGGCCCAGCTGGTGTTCTGTCGCCTGCACACACGCTCATGTGTGCATCTATGCACACGTATGTCTGCTGTATGTTGAAAGCCGTGAGTTCGCTCGTCTCCCGATAGGTGCCAAAAGTTCTGTGCTCTGGCTTTCTCCGTTTCCACACGAGGCTCCCACGGTGATGGGGCAGAGATGGGCCTCCGTTGCTTCGTGGTTTTGCCCTCGGTGTCCTCTGGGAGAGCTGTGACTTCTCCCAGAGATCCGGGGCTCCTTCACAAATGCTCTCCTGGGTTCAGAGTTTTCCGGGCACGGGTGCCCCCGTCCCCCCTTGTCTCGAGTTACACGGTGCACCCCCCTTCCCTTTGTGCGTTTTTGGAGAGCTGTCCGGCCAGAGGCAGCTTAGGGTCCCTCCCCTCCCTGCACTCATCCCCGCGGGCACACGCACCTGCTGCAGCCTCGCTGTCCCAGGAGCGGCACTGTGCAGGTCCAGAGGCTGTGCTGTTTGCAGATTTTCAGTTGGCAGGAGGGCACTTCCTTGCAGGCGGTGAGAGATAGGGTGGGGCCTGAGAGGGGCTTCTGCAGAAATCCTGTGAATGGGAGGTGACTGGTATTGGTGTGGCACCGCCCTTTGCAGATCGAGTCGGGATTCTTCCACGAGAGCGACGTGAAGATTGTGGCCAAGTCCATCCGCGACCCGAGTAGCATTGATCCAGTGGCGGCGAGAGAGGATCTGGCCGGCGCTGCAGCCCCCGGAGCAGCGGGACCCAGGCAGCCCCGACAAGGCCAGGGGCCCGCCCGCACCCCTGCAGGTCCAGGTGACCTACCACGCCAAGGCTGGGCCGCCGGAGCCCGAGGAACCCGAGGCAGACCAGCACCTCCTGCCTGCCCGCGCTGCCGGCCAGCGCCACCCTCCCTGGCCTGTGAGTGCCGTCCTCCCCCGCGCCCCGCGCCCCCCAGCCCGCGCCTCAGGTGCGGACCGCAGGTGCGGGCGAGCGCTCTCCCTGGGGCCGGGGGGCACTGGGGTGTCCTTTGGCTCGTGGAAGCCTAGCGTCTCGGGACAGGCGGGGACAAATGTGCAGACAGATCCAGAACCTCCCGTGCCCCAAGCCAGTAGGATGGAGTGGCTCCATCCAGCTACTGCTTCTATGTCGAGGCCAGTCCTGTCCGCGGGGCCTGGTGGGGGCATCCCCGCCGGGACACCACTGCCCTGGGGCCGAGAACGGCTGCAGTCTCCCGTGGTCCTGGCGCTCTCAGCCGTGACCTTTGCTGCCAGGATTACATGTCCCCGAGGTTATCTCCCTTCTAGTGCCCGACCTTTGGCACCTTCACCCTGTTTCCCAGGGTATCACTGATGGCTTGTTGGGAATCACGCTGAGTCCCGGATGACTGGGAGAGGGAACGGAGGGTCTCCTGCAAGTCTGGGCAGAAGAATGGCCTGCCTTTGCTGCTAGTAGCCTAAAAATCCAGCTGTGGGCTGAGGGTTGAGGACGTGGCATCTTCCGCCCATTCTGTGAATAAGTGCTGAGTATGACTGTAGCCTACCTGGGCCACGTTTTTAGGCTGTTCGTGTGGAGAGGTCAAAATCTCCTGTTCGATTGATTTAATAGGAGCACGTCATTTATCCTTAAAAGAATAGTGACGTTCTTCAAAGTAGGCTACTGAAATTCAAACCAGTAGCTAGCTGCTGCTCAGAGACCGCGTGCTTGCCTCCGGCTTCCTCCCGACCCGCTGGCGTGCTCTGGAGAAGACGGGCACTGCGTCCTCATCCCACTTTTTGATAAGCCAGCGGTCAATCAAGGGGCATAAACTTCGCGTGGGAAAAGGCTCTCTGTATCGGGCACACTTCACACACCAAACACCTGGCTGTTTGAACAGTTTCTAGGCAGGAGAGACACCCGGACCTGGAACGCAGTCTGCCGGGGTCAGCTGTCCCTGCACAGACTCGACCTGCCGTGCAGACACGGATCGCACGGTGGCTCTGGGTGGGCGTTCTGTCTGCAGACACGGTCTGCCTGTCGATCCAGGGCGGTTCTGTGCGTTCATTGTGAGTTCTGTAAAGCAGATAACGTGGTCGCGTCGTGTAAAATTCAGACGGTACCAGGGGGTGTGCAGCAGAGGTCAGTTACTGTTCCTCCTTGGAGGCCACTGATGTTGCCTCTCTCTTAATGGTAACTTCCAGAGATAATGTGTGCATAGAATCATTCACATGCACCCACACGTATGTGCATATATGCACACGTGTGCACGCAGCAGAACCCACACACATGGGTGTCCACAACGTACTGAGCATACTCGCACACACAAAAGCCCTGTGCTTTGTGAAGGTGAGATGACGGGGTCCGGGCTGCACACACATCACTGGAAAAGGGACCTGATCTTGAGTAGCAAGGTGGGTGGGCAGACGCACGCATGTCAGAAGGTACAGCAGACATCACGCTGTGGGGTTCTCCACCACAAGCTGCCCACCTCAGCCCAGATCAAGTTCATTGAGAAGGTGTGGGCCAGCACCCAGTGACTGCAAGAAGGCACTTTGTCAGTAGGTTTAAAAGATTTTTTTTTTTTTAAGTTTACTTATTTATTTTGAGAGAGAGAGAGTGAGAGAGGATGTGAGCAGGGGAGGGGCAGAGAGAGAGGGAGAGAGAATCTCCAGGAGGCTTCCACACTGTCAGCACAGAGCCCAGCTCAGAGCTCGAACCCCCGAACCATGAGATCATGATGTGAGCCCAAATCAAGAGTTAGATGCTTAACCAACTGAGCCACCCAGGTGCCCTAAATTTTTAATTCTAGAAATAACACATTCCCTTTATTTTTTTTTAGGAGTAGAATTCAGTGATTCATCACTTACATACAACACCCAGTGCTCATCACAGGTGCCCTCCTTAGTCCCCATCCCCCATCCAGCCCATCCCCCACCCACCTCCCTCTGTCAACCCTCAGTTTGTTCTCTATCATTAAGAGCCTTTTGTGGTTTGTTTCGCTCTCTTCTCTTTCCCTCCTTTCCTGTATGTTTATCTGTTTTGTTTCTTAAATTCCACATATGTGTGAAATCTGACTTATTTCACTTAGCATGATACATTTTCACTCCATCATTACAAATGGCAAGATTTCATTCTTTTTGATGGCTGAGTAATATTCCATTATATGTATGTATATATATATATATACACACGTATATACATACACACACATACATATACATATATGTATATATGCATGTATATATCATATCTTATCCATTCATTTGCAGTGGGCATTTGGGGTCTCTCCATAGTTTGGGTATTAAACACATTCTGCTTAAGAAAGTAAAATGTTGCATATATGATTAAAGTCGGTTTATATGAAATTTGCCAAGTCTGTACATACTCTTGTGCACACACAGTGTGTTTCTGTGTTTCTGTCTTGTGTGTGTCTGTCTCTATTGCTCTGTCTCTGTGTCTCTCTTTGTGTGTCTGTTTCTGCGTGTCTCTCTGTGTCTCTGTGTCTCAGTGAATGTCTCTGTGTGTGTCTGTCTCTGTAGGTCTCTTTGTGTGTCTGTCTCTGTAGTCTTTCTGCATGTGTCTCTGTCCCTCTGTCCCTCAGTGTGTTCTTTGTGTCTCTGTGCGTGTCTGTTTATGTATATCTCTTTGCAGGTGTCTGTAGGTCTCTCTGCGTGTGTCTCTTTGTATGTCTTTGTCCTCTGTGTCTCTCTCTGCATGTGTCTCTTTATGTCTCTGTGTGTCTGTCTCTGTCTCTAGGTTTGTCTGCATGTGTCTCTGTATGTGTCCACGTCTCTGTCTCTGTGTGCAGGAGGAAATGACCACCAACTGCTCACTGACAGTCACCGCGTGTCTAATGGGTTCCGTGCAGTTATAGACCTTGGGGCTCTCGTGTCCTCCCAGGTTAGAGCGGACCCTGATGAGCCCCTGGGAAAAAATTACTTTGATGTAAAGCCAGCAGGATTCCCTTTTACTCCATTCGCTTAAATTGCAAATGGACACAATGCTGGCTCTCCGAGGCGCCCTGTAGACGTGCTTGGTGCTGCGGGTGGGAAGCCACAGTGTCCGTGTACATTCTGGAGTCTGGAAGCAGGAAGCAGAAGGTGCCATTTCAAGCAGGATTTTGTCTTCACCGTTCAGTGGCCTGGCCATGCAGGCGGCCTGTCGTCCCCACTGTGATTCGGGGAGGCGAGCCCGTGGCCACGGGGCCTGTCTGTGCCTGGTGTGTGGGTGGCTCCCTCCGCCGTGGCACTGGTGCGGGGAGCCACCCCCTCTCGGCCTCTCCGCGGGGTGGGGCCTCGCCTGCCCCATTTTCCAGCTGGGTTACGGGTGGGCCCGTGATGTGAGGGCCAGGTTTGGACTCAGCTTTTCCTGCTTTGTGCTCTTTGTCATGGTGGTGAAGGTGGCCAGAGTCCCCGCCCCGTAAAATACGGATGAGCGTCGCTTCTGCCACAGGACCCTAGTTTCTAGCCTCTCCTAGCTTCTGTCAGCCTCCTAAGGCCCCTTGCCGAGCTCTCGCTCTCCAGCCGGGCCAGGCAACAGGCGAGGGCCCTGTCTGTAGCCAGGGTGGACACACTTCCTGCAGAGGATGCTGTCAGGTGCCCTCCTGGGACCCGTGGTGCCCATGGCGGATGACCCCTGGACAGCATTGGGGTGGGGCGCCAGGGCATCCCCGGGTGGGTTCCAGCCCCTGCCCCCCATCGTCCTAGAGTGATTTGTCTAGAACGATAAGCACTTAAGTGCTCAGGTGACTGAGAAACCTGGCCAGGTCCCGGTTTGCGGGAGAGCGCAGGGGACCGGCTGAGCATCGTGTCTGAGCACGGTCGCGGTCCCCAGACCGTGTGTAGAGTGCGTGGGGTGGTGTTTGGGGGCGTCTGCTCTGAGCCGTGCCTTTGTCCTTCCCAGCGGATAGCACGTTCGACAGCGGCCAGGGCTCCACCGTGTACTCGGACTCTCAGAGCAGCCAGCAGAGTGCGGTGCTGGGCTCGCTGGCGGACGCGGCCCCGCCCCCGACTCAGTGCGTGTGCAGTCCCCCGGTGAGCGCGAGTGATGGGCCTGTCCTGCCGTACAGCCTGCCCTCGCTGGGGCCCTACCAGCAGCCTGCTGTGGTGAGTCAGCCCCTCCCCCCGTGGCCTGGAGCCCCACGGGCAGCCCAGGCTGCGCTGGCCCGTGGTCAGGCCCCGGGGAGGTCCACCCTGCTGGGACGTTGGGGGCTGTGCGCTGAAAGGCCCACTGGGTGGGAGAACAGGAGCGCGGAGCCCAGACCGCAGAGCTTCGTGGCTGTGGCGGAGCTGGCATCGTTTCTAGTAACGACACCGCTGGTTCCGCTCGCGTGTCTGGCCCCGCTGAGGGGGTCGTACGCGTCCCCGGGTAGCTCTCCATTGGACACCACGCAGCCGTTAAACGTTAGAAGCACGAGGACGGCAGAACTGTGGGGAACGTGTTCAGCCACGGTTGACAGACCTGTAGGGTAACTTGTAAGGTGCGGAGGCGGAGCCTGATGGGTGAAGCAGGAACAGCTGGGGGGAGGGGGTGGCGGTGGGGGGGGGGGGGTCCGAGCCGGCCTTTATTCTTCAACTTGATTTGATTTATGCCCAGATGAACCCCATGCTTCACAGCTGCAGAGCTGGGCTGTGGAGGGGGGTCCAGAGGGAGAGTCAGGCCCCTAGGCCCCCTTCCCAAGGGTCCAGCTGCTGCCGCCTGAGCACCGGTCCCCGTCTTGTGGGCCTGGGCCGTCGGGCAGGCTCAGAAGGTCCCTCTGGAGGGCGTTTGTGTCTGCTGAATCCTGGACTCGTTTCCAGCTCCCGTTTGTGGCTTTGCTGGTTTCACGAGATGAAGTGAAGCAGGATTTTAAACGGCAGCAGAAACTCACGTAGGGAAAGGCGGACTGTCACCCCACAGTGGTGGCAGTTGGTTCTGGGTGGCCCATCCTGCGTGCGGGGCTCCCCCTGGGCACATGGCTGCGGTTGCTGCACGGTGGCTTCAGGTGAACACAGAGGGGAGCTCGTCCCCCCCCGCAGGCCTTTCATAAAGCATTTACCGTGAAGGACACAGTGAGCGGTGAGGCCTGGCAGTTCCCGTCACCCAGAAAACCGAAGCACTTTCCGAGTCGGCCTCGGACATCTTTCCTGTGTCCGAACCTGTGCCCCCCACAGCCCCCACCTGCATCTCCCATCTCCGTATTTGAAGTAAATCTCAGAAGAGTGTTTTGCCCATAAAGATGTCAGTCTGTACATCTGCAGGATCAGGTTCTTGAAAACAGAACCTGACAACGTTACACGTAAAAATGGGCATGTGAGCAGCTCTTCCTTAACAGTGTCAGACACCCAGCGCTCAGACCGTGGACTCTGGGTCTGTGCTGCCACTGGAGATGGGGACTCTGGCGGCCGAGTCACTGAAGATCCCGGCTCTGTCCCACTATCTGGTCCCACTTTCCCGAACCCTGCTTGTGATGTATTTGCGGGTCTGTGTTTCACACGGTCCCATAGATGAAAAGCAAGCTCATTCATCTCTCTCTCCCACTGAATGTCCCGGTTCTGCAAAGCCTTCATGGTGTTCTTTTCTCATGATTGCATAATGTCTCATAGACCTGAAATTCCAGAACATTCCTTGGTTGGGAGTAGTGGCTGTTCTCAGCTTAGGGACCACCACATCTCACTTCTGCCAAGTTCTGTGCCCAGGCGAGTCCCTAAAAGAGTGAGAGGCATATGGGGAGCGGGTGGCAGGTCACTGTGGCTGTGGAGCTCGAGCTGGGTGGGGGGCCTGAGGGCAGCTGGTGAGTGGCTCTCGGTGCTCTCTGCAGCCTGGACTGCCTGGGAGCTCCATCCCGCCCCCAGCCCGCCCTCCGCTCCCGCAGCAGCATTTCCCGGAGCCAGCCATAAGTTTTGCTCCCGTGTCGACGGGCCCGGGCCAGCCTGTGCCTGCTGGCCAGCAGGTGAGTGTGGGCTGCCCTTGCTCACAGCCGCCACCCTGGATGTGCAGCGAGCTCTGCTGGCCTGGGTCCCCTCTGCTCCTTCTCTGTGGTTGCCCGGCACCTGGGGTGCAGATGGGAGTGGGGTTTATAGATCCATAGCACTTGGAAGAGCCCCGCTTACACAGAACGATGCCTTCAGATATGCGTGTCTCAGGCTCCGGGCTGGGTGTGTGTGCGCATGTTGGGGTGGGGGAGGCTCAGCAGGATGCTGATCTAAGGGAAGCCTCCCCCCGCATTTCTCTCCAGCCTCCTCCACTGGCCCAGCCGGCGCCCTTGCCCCCTGTCCTGGCCCCACCGCCCGTGGGCCCCCTCCAGCCGGTGCCCCCTCATCTGCCGCCCTACCTAGCTCCGACTTCCCAGGTGGTGGCCCCCGCTCAGCTGAAGCCCCTCCAGATGCCGCCAGCACCTCTGCAGCCTCTGCCTCAGGTGCCTGCTCAGGTAAAATCCCCCTCCCCGCACTGCCCTCCACCTTGCCTTTGCCCCCAGCCTGGCTGGCCGCTCTTCATACTCTGGGCTGTGAGTGCTCATGGGTCCTCGGGATGGGAGCACTCCCTGGGGCTGGGGTGGCCGTGCCCATCTGCCCTGGGCGTCTCTCCCAAGTACGTCCGGGACAGAGAGAGGTTCGGCCCAGGGTCAGGGCCACGGGAGCCAGGGTGTAGCACAAAGCTATGGCCACGGTCTATCATGGAGCCACCCAAGGCTGTGCCCATTGTGAGTCCAGGGCCGCAGATGACCAGGGACACTGGATAGTACACGGTGCTTGGGTGCTGTTGCTGGGGTTAATGCCATCGACGGCGTACCTGTCATGGTCCCATCACACCACATTGGTGGGATGCAGAAGGGAACTGTGCCACATATTGAAGGTGTGAGCGTCCTCACGGTTTGCGGAAGCCCATGGGAGAGTCTTGTCACCTGGTCTTGTCCTCATCACAGTCACCGTCTAGTTAAGCTGCTGTTCCCTTTCTGGCGGTAACAGTGTTGAGCGGCTTTTCCGATAGGTAGAAGTTGGCTTGCAGACTTTTGTTGCTTGATAATCGCGGGAAGACGGGCATTATGTGACGATGCTCACATGTTGGCCACTGGAAAGGCTTTAAAGAGAGAATCCGCCGAAATGTGTTAAGTGCTGATTCCAGGAGGCCAGATAGCGGGTGTCTGCAGGATGGAAGACCAGACTCGGAAGGTTCCAGAGCACCGCTGTGGGGCATGGCCCCAGCACGTGGGGGGTCTTGGATATGCTTTCCCCTGAGACAGCCCTCCAGAGTTTGGTCTCCGTGTGAGTGTGTTCAGACTGGGGGTGTTAGGCAAAGTAATTTCGGATCTTGGGGGCCAGTCTGGTGGTGTGGACGGTGCTGGCCCTCGAAGGAAAACGTGCGGAAGCTGCGAAGCCGGGAGTCGCTGCTCCAAGCCCTCGTGTCCGAGCTGCCGGCTGGTTCCTTTCTGCAGCAGCTGCCTGAAGTGCCGGGGCTGGTGGTGGGGGCATCAGGCGGGGGCGGGGTGGGCCGGCGGGGGGCGGGGCGTGCGTCAGGCGTGCGTGGTGCGGGAGGACTGTTATGGGGCTGGCGTGCGTCGGTGGGCGTGGGGCGGGAGGACTCGTGTCGGGTGGGTGTCGGGCGGGCGTTGGGCTGGGCGAGCCCCGGTGAGGCTGGCGTGCTCCCGTGTTTTTCAGGTGCCTCCGCTTCCCGTCGGGCCGCCCATTGCGCCCCTGGCCTCCATGGACAGCCTCTCCACAGCTCTGCCCGACCTGCCGGCCGCCACCGGGCCCGCCGTCCCCTCCGTCCCCGCTCCCTCTCAGTATTTCTCTCCCGCCGTCATCTTGCCAAGCCTCCCGCTCAGCGCCGCCGCCGCCCCCCTGCCCGCGTCACCAGCCCTGCCCCTGCAGGCGGTCAAGCTGCCCCACCCCACTGGGGCGCCGCTCGCCGTGCCGTGCCGGACCATTGTGCCAAACGTGGCGGCCACCGCCACCGCCATCCCTCTGCTGGCCGTGGCCCCGCAGGGTGTGGCCGCCCTGTCCATTCACCCGGCCGCTGTGGCTCAGCTCCCGGCCCAGCCGGTGTACCCGGCAGCCTTTCCGCAGATGGTGCCCGGCGACGTCCCGCCTTCTCCCCTCCACGCGGCGCAGAACGTGCGGGCTGCCCCGTCCCAGCCTGCGCCCCCCACGCTGCCGCAGCCCCACCAGCCAAGCGTCACACACCTTCCAGAGCAGGCCGCTGCGGCAGGTGGGGCGGGGAGCCAGGTAATCCACCTGCCACGCAGGGCCCGCCCTCAGGTCCCGGAAGACGGCCTTAGCTGCTGACCCAGAGAGGTTCTCTGGCCTCTGCTTCTCCGTAGACCCGGGGAGGAGGAGGGGTGGGCGAGCGGGCAGTTCTGTCCCTCGGCTGTGGCTTCTCATGCCGCGTGTAGCATGCCTGCTGTATCCCGAGTTGCAGCTGCGGGAGTTGGGGTGACTGATGCTTCCACTGTTGGGCTCTTTAGAGGGTCAGTGTTAGCTGCTGCTGCTGCTGGTGATGGTGGTGGTGATGATGATGGGGTCCCTGGCCATCCCTTCTCCAGGCGGGGTCTAGAGCCCCTGTCAACTCCAGGGGGGGTACCTGGGAGCCAGCTAGTGGCTCACCCCCATCCCAGCAGCCAGGGAGCGAGGCACACGGGGCTCTGAGGAAGCAGACAGGCGGTGCTAAGGGCACACAGCTGTGGGTTTCAGGCTGGCCAGAGCAGACAGGGATGACCCCTGGGGTCAGATGGGCACCCTAGGTGGCTTGCTGTGTGGACAGTGAAGGGCTGGCCTTCCCAAGACTCCATGCACCTGTTGGAGCTCTAAGCTGTTTTCCAACCTCACGTGAGGAGAGGAGCGGGAGTGGGGCCTGTCACCTGGGGCCTCCCCCCCCACCCCCCGGGCCCCAAGTCTCAGCAGCTGTGTGGCCGCAGCGAGCTATTTGCCTTCTGAGCTAAGATCCCTCTCCTGTGTGCTGGGGCCAGTAGCCCCCCTTGGGCCTCGTGTTGAAAGTCTACCCCCAATGCGCGTGGAGGAGCCAGGTGTCACTTTGCACTCTCTAGTCTCGAGTAAGACCGCGCATCTGGAGAGCACACAGGTCCTCCCGGCCGTTGATTCTCAATGCCTGATTCCAGAAAGGATGTGTTGGTGACAGAAGGGCTGGTTTGTGTTGACAGCAGGGGGCAGAGGAGATGCAGCAGTCTGGCACCCAACGGAACAAGCACCTGCCTGGCCCGTTAGTTGGGGTGACATCCGCTCAACCGGTCGGGGCTGTTTGCAGAAAGCCAAGGGCGACGTGGAGGCCTGGGGTCTGCAATGTCAGGGCCTGGCCTGGTGCCTCTCTGCCTTCTGGCCTGGTGTGTGGGTCGCTGGCTCAGCCGGCAGCTGGGGCAGGCGCCGTGCGCCCACAGGCTGTTGGCCATGCCTGGCGGCCTCCCGGCGTCTGTGGTTTATGGACGGGCCGGGCTGGCCGCCTCACGGCCTCCCTGCACTGAGAGAAGATTCCCGTGAACACAGCAGCTGGGGGTCCTTCTGGAGGAGAAGGGGCTGTGGCTTTCACAGCCGATCCCCACGCCAGCATGGCTAGTAGCGGGCCTTCGTGTTCCTGACCTCAACCTGGAGGCAGGGAGGGATGGAGGCTCCCGCTCTTTCGCACGGGGGCCCACCTTCTGCCTTGTTTTCTCAGCTGTCCCACCGGGAGCTTTTAGAGGGTCTGTGAGGAGCCCAGCCCATGTCCCGAACCGCCCTCTGCAGGCCGAAGTCCTCGCTCCTCCCGCACGTAGCTGACGGAAGGCTGGGGCAGTGTGTGGGTCAGGTCCCTTGGTGGCCCTGGGGAGCCCTGTCCATTGCTGAGTACTGGCCACCATTAGAGCTTCTCAGCTGGACTTAAGTTCGGAAGTGAAGTGTGGTTTTAGGTTTCATGGCACAGAGACGAGGACTTGGAAGTGCCCGTTGTTAGCGGTTACTGCTAAATGTGTGTGTTAACGTGTCCTGGGGCCGGGGGCCAGATTGCAGAGGAACGCCCATCACCCAGCCCTGAGTGGGTGCGCCTGCCTGGACCAGGAAGCACCTGCTTTGGCCCAGGAACCCCCCCCCCCCCCCACCTCTTGGCAGAGGCATGGCTGGCACTCCAACTGGCTTCCCTGTCCCCTGTGCCCCCAGATCTTGCTTGGCCACCCGCCTCCATACGCTGTGGATGTCACCGCCCAGGTCCCCACGGCACCCGTGCCAGCCGCCATCCTCTCCCCACCTCTGCCCGAAGTGTTGCCGCCTCCTGTCCCCGAGCTGCCTCAGCTCCCCAGCTCCCTGGCCCCCGTGGTGGTGGCAGCCTCTCAGAACTTGCCTGTCCAGACCACGCCGCTCCTGCCGCCCACCGCCCACCCACCACCACCCACCGGGCTCGGGGTCGCCAGCCCCTGCCCGGCCGTGCAGCTGACGGTGGAGCCGGTCCCGGAGGTATGTGCCCCTTCCCCCTGCCCCCTGCACTCCCCCACCCCTGACCCCAGTAGCCACCTGAGCGGCGGTCTTAGGTCTCCACCCTGGAAGTTGGGACACACTCAGGAAGGTGGAAGTGTGCCCTGTGACAGCTGTAGGCACTGTTTTTCCACTCCCGCTAGGAGAGTTGTGGTGCTCCCTCGGGAGGATGGGAAGGGCCGTGTGCTCTCCTGAGGGGATGACCGCAGCGGGGTGGCAAACGGTGTGCCCTTGCTTTCAGGAATTCCACGAGACGGAAGCTCTTGAGCCTGCCACCTTGTGTGGTCGGCTTCCTGGGCCGGCGAGGTGGGGGGACAGCAGGCCGTGTGCAGCTGTGTGGTGGGGAAGCCAGTATAACCCATCCTCCTGTCCGTGGTCTTGTTTCAGGAGCAGTCCTCTCAGGAGAAGCAGCCCAGCGCCCCGCAGAGCTGTGACAGGTACCGGCCCAGCTGGCCCGCGGGCTCCCATGTCCACCCAGACCCTCCCGCACTGAGGCTGCACACAGACCCCTGCCACCCTCGCCCTCGCCGGTCACAGCGTCTAGCACCTGTTTCCGAGCCTGACTTGGCGGAGCTTCTCTGAAGTCCTCCAGGGTCTGGGTCCAGGTCCTGGCACCTGTCTGTGGTGCCTAGCATGTACCAGAAAAGGAGGCAGTGGGCAAAGAGTGGGCCGAGTGTGGCCCACGCCCCCAGCCTCCCGACTCCGTGGCTGTTGGCCACCTGTCTTTGCCTACCCATAGAGCTTGTCACACTGGGGGACGGAACCGGATGCAGGAAGCACTCATGTGTCCTGGTGTGCCAGCCCCAGTCAGTGCTGTGCAATCCCTCCTCAAACCCTGCTATGGCCCCAGGTGGTTGTTGAGTTCCTGTTGCACAGATGGGGAAACTGAGGCACAGGGGAGGATTTTCTTAATCCTCATGTGTTCCGTGAGCCAGCTGGGCCCGAGTCACAGATCAAGACTCAGGACAAAGGTCCCGTGTCAGACAGCCCTACGACCCCAGTGCCACTGAGGACAGGCCTTATGGTGGGAGAGGGGGCTGGGGGCCCTGAAGGTGGGATCGGGGCTGGCCTCACATCCTCTAGCTTTTCTGGCTATTTCCTGATCTCACGTGAGGACTGTCTGCGGGTGGCTGTAACGTTGGGTTTTCACACAGCTACGGAGGCTCCGACGTTCCCTCTGGAAGAGAGATGAGCGACAGCTGTGAGGGTGCATTTGGTGGTGGGAGGCTGGAGGGCAGGGCCGCCCGGAAACATCACCGCCGGTCCACGCGTGCGCGCTCCCGCCAGGAGAGAGCCAGCCGCCCCCGGCTCACCATCCTGAACGTGAGTGGCCCGGCAGGGCAGGCCCGTGGGCACAGGGCTGCCGGACGCGGCCTGCTCGCGGTCTCACCACCCCCGTGTCCTGCAGGTGTGCAACACGGGCGACAAGATGGTGGAGTGCCAGCTGGAGACGCACAATCACAAGATGGTGACGTTCAAGTTTGACCTAGACGGGGACGCGCCTGACGAGATCGCCACCTATATGGTGAGGCCAGGTGTCTTCCCCGACACAGGAGGGCCATCTCCTGCTTCCGCTGTCCCCGGGGGGCGCTGCTGCTGTCACCGAGCCGCCCCTGGGCTGAGTGCAGGGTGGAAGGGAAACGCACCCGTCAGGGAATAGCTCGTGCGGCGAGGCCCACGGCGTGTCCGCCTGAGCAGGGCCGCCTGTGACGCTGCAGGTGGAGCACGACTTCATCCTGCAGGCCGAGCGAGAGACGTTCATCGAGCAGATGAAGGACGTCATGGACAAGGCGGAGGATATGCTCAGTGAGGACACGGACGTCGACCGGGGCTCCGACCCCGGGGTCAGCCCGCCGCACCTCAGCACCTGCGGCCTGGGCACTGGGGAGGTGAGTGCTGGGAGGGCCGGGCTGCTGGAGGGTCTGCGGGTCACGCGGCTTTGGGTGAGGTGGCCCGGAGGGCGGGCGCTTGCGGCTCAGGGAGGGTGGACCGGGCTCCGGAGGCCCCTTGGGCGGCCACGCTGGGCTCTGCGGGAGGTTCTTGCTCCACACGGTCTGCTGATCTCTGCTCCTTTACCTCCCAGGAGAGTCGCCAGTCCCAAGCAAACGCCCCCGTGTATCAGCAGAACGGTACGTCTGCCTTCCGGGCCCGCACCTGCCATCCTGACCTACCTCTGGAAGAGGCATTTCTGTCCTTGTCCCTTCTCTGTCTCTTGGCCGTTTGATAAGACCCTGTTGAGCATATCATAAGGGGGTTCGGCCATGAAACTGGGGGGTTTGCTGGCGGGTGTGGTGAGCTGGGTGCGGAGCTGGGTGTGGCCCCGGTGGGGACTGAGCACAGCATGGACTGGCCGCTGCCTCTGTCCCCCCTTTGTTGATGGCATTGCCAACGTTCTGGGAACAAGCTCGTGTTGAGGGTGTTGTGTGAGCCCCAGGCTTCCAGGGAGGAGTCCCCCCAGGCGGGCTGCACATGCCCCCCCACTGGTGTGAGAAGAGCAGGTCTGGTGCCAATGGCGAGGGGTCCTGTCAGCCATGGGAGAAATTCACTGTGTCTCTCCTGCTGTTTTGCTCTGCTCTGTAGTTCTGCACACGGGCAAGAGGTGGTTTATCATCTGCCCGGTGGCTGAGCACCCAGCGGCGGAGGCCCCTGAGCCTTCACCGCCACTTCCTCTGAGCTCCGTGCAGCCAGAAGCCAGCCAAGGTAAGAGCAGCTGGAAGTTCCACGCTCTTCTCCCCGGTAGCTTGGTCACTCGGCGTGCCGGCTCAGCCCGCACCGTCACCCCAAAGCCCAGCATGGCTCGTGGACCTCATCAAGTCCACCTGGTTTTCCACCTAGTCAAGGTGGCGCTCAGGCTCGGGCTGCCCTTACTGTCCTCGTGCAGGTGACGCACCCGGCCGCTCAGCTGTGTGCCCGGGGACTCTGACCTTGCTCTCTCTTGCCGCTGTGGGCGATGGCTCCCACCTCCTATTTCTTCCCTCTGTGTGGCCCACCTGTAGGACACTCTCCTCCTTACTCCGCTTACTCTGGGGGTGGAGTGGGAAAGTCCCTTTCAGTACTAAGACTCTGATTTTAAATTGTCCCCAAGGAGAACTAATACCGATTTGGCCGTGTGGGGACAGATGCCAGCAAGCTTGCCCTTGGGGCGATCGTTAAATCCTTATTCCGTGGTCCCTTGGGAGGCTGAAAATAATCACTTGAACAGATTAAGGTTTAATTCCCTGTAAGCTGGCAGGAGAAAGTTGCCAGTTATGTAATTTGACCTAACTTTATGGCGCACGGATGAAAAATATTTGTAAATCATTTTTCATTTTATATCATGAGTTCCCAGTGACTTCTGTTATACTTCTGAAGGTTTGTTCCCATGGGGAAAAGGTCAGCCTGATAACAGAATCCCAGCACAGCCATAAACAGACCTGGTGACCTCAGGTAAAGGACCTGGCCCACCCTGGATGAGGGGTCAGGGGAACAGCAGCATTGTCTGCAGTGGCTCAGTTTTAAAATAAGAACATGCTTGATTTAATACACACACACCCAGTTAACTAGAGGGAGAAAAACCCTTATAAAGTCAGTTTTCATTGTGATGCATTGATTCATAGGACGTGCCCAACTTAAACCCTAATTCCCTCATCTGTTCATTGATCTCAGAGAACCTTTGGGAGCCAGTTTCCTTACTTATTTGAAAAAAAAAAGTAGCTATTGTCAGGGACAGCACATTTGTTCATCGGGATGCACCGTCCACTGAGGATGAGAGAAGTTGGATGAGGGTCAGCTTGAAGGTCCTTGGGCATCAAAGGCAGTGCAGATCAGGCCAGGGTCCAGGGGAGGGTGGAGACCTAGGACGTGGGGTAGCCCGGTGCCGGCCCTGCTCCCCTGGAGGCAATTCCCATTCCTGAAAGGTGACTGAGAGGCTGAGGGCTGAAGCTTCAGCAGGCTGGAGAGAAGGCGCGGAGTCCTGCTGGAGAAGTGACAGGCCAGGCAGAGCAAGGAGCCGCCTCAGCATGGCGCCTGCATTGGGGTGATGTTGGAGCATGTACCGTGTGCTCAAGCAGAAGCACGCGGGTCCTCTCTGGAGGAGGGTAGCTCCGTTCTGGACCTCGCGGTTGTGCGCCTTTTGAACGCACTGCTTGACTCACGATAAGAAATAGAGAGTCTGGGTGATACGGAGTTTGCACACAATAGCAGCCCTTCACTGAGCCTAGCCGCGTGCCGGCACAGCTCTTTGAGACTTGGGAAGTAAGTAGCAACAGGGGGATGGGGGAAGTGAGCCAGAATTCCAGGGATTCCTGGGCTGGTGGTGAGCTTATAGCATTTCCCTCTGGTGCCTCCTGGCCTGAGGTCAGGGCAGTGTGCAGCCTGGGAGTGAGTGCTGGGTGCAGACAGGGAGGCTCCGGGAGATGTCCGCTACTTTCCTTGCAGAGCAAGAGAGTGAACAAATTCCTAAAGCACAGAGCATGGTGTGGGGTCCTCCCTGTCCATCCCCCACCCCCAACATTTCTGAGGGGCAGCAGCAGCAACAGGAACCAACGCAGTGGAAGTGGAGAGGCTTTCTGCTGGGTGGAGCCAGAAGTCAGAGGAAAAAGGATACAAAATCAAAACCATTGCTCTTTTCACTTTCTTCTCTCCTGCCACTGGGCTCTGCTCCTCTCAGTTGTTCAAGTGGATGGTTTCAGGGGACTGGAAAGGGGTGTCATGGATCTGAGATATCATGCAAAAGGAGGAGCTTGGGGAGGAATCCCATGAAGTTGTTCATGAACTCCTGGGCTTACCCTCGTCCTGTGTGTGTATGGATCTGATCCTGATTAGCACATGATAAGCTGAGAACTGAGCCGATGGATAGACTGACATTGTAGCCACAGCTCTTAGAAGGTAGATTGTAACTCGCAGCTTGAATCTGACCAGGTTAGTTGTCTGCTAAAGGAAACATCGGCATTTCACCATAGGAGTTAAAGAGATGTAGGGTCTCATGGTATTCAAAATCCAGACTAATGCAGTCCAACCAGTGTAATCCAAATATCCTCAAACGAAAAACAATAAAAATGCCAGCTTGGGTTGGAAAAAGACCACCAACAATGACAAGACAAAATAGATGTTGGGATGATCTCACAAAGACTTTCAAGAAACAATTGTAAACGTGATCCAACAAGCAATTATAAACGTTCTTGAAACAAATGTTGAAGTGGAAAGTGTTCATGAAGAAAGGGAGTACAAAGAGGAGACAGAAACTTGAAATACCTGGAACTATCTAATCAGAACTTAGAAAAAGATGAACAGAGCTTCACGGACTGTGGAACGGCACGGAGGTCTACTGTTTGTGTCATTAGTTCCAGAAGCAGAAGAGAAGGAGTGCAGTGCTGAGAAAATATTTGAGGAAATAATGCAGAAAACTTCCCAAGTTTGGTGACATTCAGACAAACCTATAGATTGAAGAAGCTGAATGAATCCCAAAAAGGATAAACCCAAAGAAATCCGTACCTGGACACATAAACTGCCGAGAAATAGAGAAATAAAAAACTGTGAAAGCAGCCACAGAAAAATGATGTATGACCTGGAGAGGAGCAGTGTTTAAATGACTGCAGATTTCTCACCAGAAACTGTGGAGTACAGAAGGAAGTGGCATGGCATTTCTAAAGCACTGAAGGAAAAAACCTGTCAGCCCAGAATTCTGTTTTCAGAGAGAACACCAAAAAAAAAAATAAATAAAAAAATAATCCAGAAAGAAAAAGAAAAGAAAGAATAAACAAGATTTTTAAAAGAGGGGAATAATGGGGCGCCTGGGTGGCGCAGTCGGTTAAGCGTCCGACTTCAGCCAGGTCACGATCTCGCGGTCCGTGAGTTCGAGCCCCGCGTCAGGCTCTGGGCTGATGGCTCGGAGCCTGGAGCCTGTTTCGGATTCTGTGTCTCCCTCTCTCTGCCCCTCCCCCGTTCATGCTCTGTCTCTCTCTGTCCCAAAAATAAATAAAAAACGTTGAAAAAAATTAAAAAAAAAATAAATAAATAAATAAAAGAGGGGAATAAGGGACAAACAAATCATAGGTCTACATCTAAACAATAATTGAATTAAATGTAAGTGGTCTTAGCACATCCTTGAAAAGACAGAGATTTGCGAGACTGGGTTAAAAGAAAATTTGACTTAATTGTTATCTATAAGCAACTTCAAATATAATGCTATAGGTACATTAAAAGAAAAAGCATGACAAAGATATAACATGCAAACACTAATCAAAAGGTCACTGGAATGGCTATTTAATATGCAAAATGGACTTCTAGAGCAAAGAAAATGACCAGGAATAAAAAATAACAACAAAAACAACATTACAACCTAGAAGAAAAAAAAAAGGTAAGTTCCTAGAAACACATAATCTTCCAAGACTGAATCACGAAGAAATAGAAAATCCGAGTAGATAGATTATAAGTAATGAAATTGAATCAGTAATTTAAAAACTTCCCAAAAAAACAAAAGTCCAGGACCAGATGGCTTCAGGTGAATTCTACCAAGCATTTATTTTATTTATTTTTATCAGAAGGGGAATTTTTTTATTAAGAAAATAAAAATAAAATAACAAAACACATGCAGTTGAAGTTTTGTATAGAGAGCAATTTGTAGCAAGAAATGCTTATATTATAAAACAAAGGTCTTTAATCAATTATTTATACTTCCACCGTAAGAAACACCTGAAAATAATATAACACTGTCTGTTAACAATAGTGGAATTAAAAGAAAAACTTTTTTTTGAGCAGTACTCAATTTTTAATTTTGATATTTAATTTTATTTTAATCACCTGGTGCTCATCATGACAAGTGCACTCCTTAATGCCCATCACCAGTTTCACCCATCTCCCACCCACCTCCCTTCTGGTCACCATCAATTTGTTCTCTATAGTTAAGAGTCTGTTTCTTGGTTTGCCTTTCTTTCTTTTTCCCTTTGCTCATTTGTTTTTTCCTTAAACTCTATATATGAGTGAAATCACATGGTGCTTGTCTTTCTCTGACTGAATTACTTTGCTTAGTGTTCTACTCTAGCTCCATCCATGTTAATTGCAAATGACAAGATTTCATTCTTTTTTATGGCCGAAATAATATTCCAGTGTGTGTGTGTGTGTGTGTGTGTGTGTGTGTGTATACACACCACATCTTCTTTTTTTTTTTTTTTTTTTTTTTAATTTTTTCAACGTTTTTTATTTATTTTTGGGACAGAGAGAGACAGCATGAACGGGGGAGGGGCAGAGAGAGAGGGAGACACAGAATCGGAAACAGGCTCCAGGCTCTGAGCTATCAGCCCAGAGCCTGACGCGGGGCTCGAACTCACGGACCGCGAGATAGTGACCTGGTTGAAGTCGGGCACTTAACCGACTGCGCCACCCAGGCGCCCCCACACCACATCTTCTTTATCCACTCATCAGTTGATGGACATTTGGGCTCTTTCCATATCTTGGCTGTTGTAAATAATGCTACTATAAACATCAGAGTCTATGTATCCCTTTGAGTTAGTGTTTTTGTATTCTTTGGGTAAATACCCAGTTGTGGAATTACTGGATCATAGGGTAGTTCTATTTTTAACTTTTTGGGGAACTTCTGAACTGTTTTCCAGAGTGGCTGCACCAGTTTGCATTCCCACCAGTAATGCACGGGAGTTTCCCTTTCTACACATTACCACCAGCACTTATTGTTTCTTGTGTTGTTGATCTGAGCCATTCTGAGAGGTGTCAGGTGATACCGTAGTTTTGATTTGCAGTTTCCCTGATAATCAGTGATGATGAGCATCTTTTCGTGTGTCTGTTGGCTATCTGTTATGTCTTCTGTGGAGAAATGTCTATTTATGTCTTCTGCCCATTTCTTAATTGGATTATTTGTTTTTTGGGGTGTTGAGTTTTATAAGTTCTTTGTATATTTCGGATACCAACTCTTCATCAGATATATCATTTGCAAATATCTTCTCCCGTTCTACAGGTTGCCTTTTAGTTTTGTTGATTACTTTGCTGTGCAGAAGTTTTTTATTTTGATGTAATCTCAATAGTTTATGTTTGCTTTTATTTCCCTCACCTTGGGAAAGAATCTAGAAAAACTTCGCTATGGCCAATGTCAGAGAAATTAATGCCTGTGCTTACTTCTAGGATTTTTATGGTTTCAGGTCTCACATTTAGGTCTTTAATGCATTTTAGTTTATTTTTGTGTAAGGTGTAAGAAAGTGGCCCAGTTTCATTCTTTTGCATGTTGCTGTCCAGTTTTCCCAACACCATTTGTTTTGGGAAAACCAGAGACTGTTTTTCCCATAGGATATTCTTTCCTGCTTTGTCAAAAATTGACCATATAATTGTGGGTTTATTTCTGGGTTTTCTATTCTGTTCTATTGATTGATGTGTCTGTTTTTGTACCATACTATCTTGATTACTATAGCTTTGTAATGTACCTTGAAGTCCAGAATCGTGATGCCTCCAGGAGCTTAGCTTTTCTTTTTCAAGATTGCTTTGGCTATTCAAGGTCTTCTGCAGTTCCATATAAATTTTAGGATTGTTTGTTCTAGTTTTGTGAAAAATGCTGTTGGTATTCTCGTAAGGATTGCATTAAATGTGTAGATTGCTTTTGGTAGTATAGACATTTTAACAATATTTGTTTTTCCAGTCCATGAGCATTGGAATGCTTTTCCATTTCTTTGTGTCATCTTCAGTTTCTTTCATCAGTGTTTTATAGCTTTCAGAGTACAGGTCTTTTACTCCTTGGTTAGATTTGTTCCTAGGTATCATCATTTTTGTGCAATCGTAAATGGGATTGATTCTTTGATTTCTCCTTCTGCTTCATTATTGGTGTGTAGAAATGCAACAGATTTCTGTACATTGATTTTATATCCTGACTTTTCTGAATTCGTGTCTCAGCTCTAGCAATCAGTATCAGTGTATCAGTATCGTGTATCAGTATCTAGCAATTTTTTGGTGGAGTCTTTCAGGTATACTGTATAGAATATCCTGTCATTTGCAAATAGTGAAAGTCTGACTTCTTCCTTGCTGATTTGGATGCTTTGTATTTCTTTTTGTTGTCTGATTGCTGAGGCTAGGACTTCCAGTACTATGTTGACTAAAAGTGGTGAGAGTGGACATCCCTGTCTTTTATTCCTGACCTTAGGGGAAAGGCTGTCAGTTTTTCCCCCTTGAGGATGATGTTAGTTGTATATTTTTCATATATGGCCTTTATTACATTGAGGTATGTTCCCACTAAACCTACTTTGTTGAGGGTTTTTATCATGAATGCATGTTGTGCTTTGTCAAATGCTTTTTCTGCACCTATTGAAATGATCATATGGTTCTTATCCTTCTCTTACTGATGTGATGTATCACATTGGTTGGTTTGTGAATGTTGAACCACCCTTTCAGCCCAGCAATAAGTCCCACTTGATCGTGGTGAATGATTTTTTTTAATGTATTGTTGGATTCGGTTTGCTAGTATTTTGGGTGGGGGGGAATTTTGGATTTATGTTCATCATGGGTGTTGGCTTGTAGTTCTCTTTTTTAGTGGTGTCTTTATCTGGCTTTGGTATTGGGGTAATGTGGCCTCATAGAGTGAATTTGGAAGTTTTCCTTCCATTCTATGTTTTGGAATACTTTGAGAAGAATTCTTAACTTTCCTTTAAATGTTTGGTAAAATTCACCTGTGTGAAGCCATCTGGTCTTGGACTGTTGTTGGGAGTTTTTTGATTACTGATGCAATTTCATTGTTGGTGATCAGTTTGTTCGAATATTCTATTTCCTCCTGCTTCAGTTTTGGAAGGTTTGTTTCTAAGAATTCTAGGAAAGGTTGTCCAATTTTTGGCATATAGTTTTTCATGATACTCTTTTATAATTATTTGTATTTTTGTGGTATTGATATTTATTTTTTTCTCTCATTTTAATTTTATTTTAGTCTTTTTTTCCCTTGATAAGTGTGGCTAGAGGTTTATCAATTTTATTGATTTTTTTTTTTTTTCAAAGAGCCAGGTCTTAGTTTCATTGATTTGTTCCATTGTTTTTTGGTTTCTAAATCATTTGTTTCTGCTGTAATCTTTATGATTTCCTTCCTTCTACTGTTTTGGGATTTTGTTTGTTCTTTTTCTACTAACTTTAGGTGTAAGGTTAGGTTTTTTATTTGAGATTTTTCTTGCTTCTTGAGATAGGCCTCAAGAAGCCTATTTATTGCTATATATTTTCCTCTTAGAACTACCTTTGCTGTATCTCAGAGGTTTTAGAGCGTTGCATTTTCATTTCCATTTGTTTCCATGTGCTTTCTCATTTCCTCTTTTATTTCCTGGTTGACTTATTTATTATTTAGTAGTGTGTTATTTAATCTTTTAATCTTTCCAGATTTTTTTATGGTTGACTTCTAGTTTCATAGTGTTGTGGTCATATGACTTCGATCTTTTTGAATTTGTTGAGGCTTGTTTTGTGGCCCAATGTAATTGAATATATTCTGGAGAATGTTCCATGTGCACTTGGAAAGAATGTGTCTTCTGCTGTTTGGGGATGGAGTGTTCTGAATATATCTGTTAAATCCATCTGGTTCAATATGTCACTCAAAGCCATTGTTTCCTTGTTGCTTTTCTGTTTAGATGATCTGTGCATTGATGTAAGTAGGGTATACAGTCCCCTACTATTATTGTATTATTATCGATTAGTTTCTTTATGTTTGTTATTGTTTTATGCATATGGCTGGTCTCATGTCGGGTGCATAAATATTTATAATTATTATATCTTCTTGTTGGATTGTCCTCTTTATTATTAAATAATGGCCTTCTTTGCCTCTTGTTACAGTGTTTTAAAGTCTGTTTTGTTCAATATAAGTAATGCTACTCCAGCTTTCTTTTGACATCCATTTGCATGATAAATGTTTCTCCACCCCCTCACATTCAATATGCAGGTGTCTTTAGGTCTGAAATGAGTCTTTTGTAGGCAGCATAGATGGGTCTTGTTTTTTAATCTATTCTGTCACTGTTTGTGTTTTGGTTGGAGCATTTAGTCCATTTACATTCAAAGTAATTATTGATAGATATATATCTATTGACATTGTTTTGTCATTTCTGAAGATTTTCTCTGATTCTTCGTTTCCTTTTTCTCTCTTGTGGTTTTCTGATTTTCTTTAGTGATATATTTGGATTTAATTATTTTTATGCTTTGCATATTTATTAATGGTTTTTGATACATGATTACCATTAAGTTTTTATAGAACATTTGCTGCATATAGCAATCTGTATTAAGTCAATGATCATTCAAGTGTGAACCTGTTCTTTACTCTTGTCCTTCTTACGTTTTAGGTATATGGTATCATGTTCTACCTCCTTTTATTTTGTGAGTTCCTTGACTGAATATTTACAGAAATACTCATATTTACTTCTTCTGTGTTTCCTGCAGTTATACTGTCACTTTTGGTCTCTCCTTTCAAAATGTTCCCCCTTAATATTTCTTGCAGGGCTGATTTAGTGGTCATGAAGTCCCTTAAGTTTGTTTGTTTAGTTTTTGTTTTTTTGGTCTGGGAAACTTGTTACCTCTCCCTCTATTCTGAGTGGTAGCCTTGCTGGATAGAGTATTTTTGACTGTAGATTTTTACCATTCAGCACTTTGACTATGTCATGCTACTGTCTTCTGGCCTGCAAAGTTTCTGTTGAGAAATCTGCTCATAGCCTTCTGTGGTTTCCCTTGTATGTAACTATTTTATTTTGTCTTGCTGCTTTAAGTGTCTTTTCTTTATCACTATATTTTGCCATTTTAATTAACAACATATCTGGGTATGGATCTGGTTTTGTTTATTTTAATGGGAGTTTTCTGTGCATTCTGGATCTGGATGTCTGTTTCCTTCCCCAGATTAGGGAAGTTTTCAGCTATTATTGTTTCAAATAAATTTCGTGCTCCCTTTTCTCTTTCTTCTTTTGAGATTCCTATAATACAGATGTTATTATGTTTGAGTCACTGAGTTACCTAAGTCTGTTCTTGTATTGCATAATTCTTTTCTCTCTCTTTTTGTTCAGCTTGATTAATTTTCATTCCTTTGTCTTGTAGGTCATTAATTTCTTGTTCTTCTTCCCGTTTGCTATTCATTCCATCAAGCATATTTCTCATTTTGTTTATTGAGCCTTTTGTCTCTCCTTTGTTATTCCTTATCTTGGTGTTAAGGGTCTCAGTCACGTCTTCCACCCTTTTCTCAAGTCCAGTGAGCATCCTTATGATTGTCGCTTTAAATACTCCTTCAGGCATGTTATTTATATCTGTTTCTTTTAGGTCTCCAGCTGTGGCCTTGTCATGTTCTTTCATTTGGGATAAATTTCTCTGTCTTGTCATTTTGTCTACATCCCTGTGCCTGTTTCTGTGTGTTAGGCAAGTCAGCTATGTCTTCTGTTCTTGAGGCTAATGGCCTTATTAAGAGGAAGTCGTACAGTGCCCTGCGGTGTAGTGTCCCCCGTTCCTCAGGGTCTCACACTTCAGGGAGTGTCTCCAGTGTGTGTTGTGTGGGCTATGCTTTTGTGTCCTGGCTGCTTTATTTTTCTGACCAGTTGACTTCAGGGGCTTTCCTTGTCTCTTGTGGGCAGTGGCCCGAATGTGGCGTGTTTTAACTAGATGTGCTCTGGTCTGCTTGTGCAGTGAGCCTTATTGCCACTGCTGCCAGAACGGAAGCCGAGCAAAACTCCCAAGTTGGGAGATGCAGTGTGAGTAGCAGATTACACCGGTCTTCTCGGGGGGAGGCGGGGTCCACTATACTGGGATTGAGGCAAGTGTGACTGGGAAGTGCGGTTTTTTTTGGAGCATGGTCGGAGTGGGGCTTGGCATAAGCAAGTTAAGTAGAGCGCTGGTTTCCGCAGGTGGCCCTATGCTTATGCTGAGGGGCAGGGGAGGGAAATGACACCGAGAGCTCCTTTGTTCCCAGAGTGGTCTCTCTGTGAATGATGCCTCTCTGGGATGCACTCTGAGGTGAGCACACAACCTCCCTACTGTGTGCCCCAGGTGCTCTCTGGATCCCCATTTCCATACCGTATGCCTGCAGGTTGTTTGCCTGCCTTCTTTCCAAGAGCAGCATAGTACCTTCCAGGCTCTATCTCAGCCAAGTCCACTAACCTTTAAGACAACAGGTTTTGAGCCCCTCTGGTTGCAAGAACTCACAAAATTTGGTCCCTCTCGCTTTCCAGGCCAATTGCCATGGGGATTAGTTTTCCTTGTGTGCTCCCCCCGCATGTAAGTCTGTCTCTCATCCGTCTCTGTGACCATGGCGCCTTCCCCACTGCAGCAGTCACTCTCCATTTCTCTCCCAGGCCACGGCTCTGACTTCCTTCTTTGTGTGGTCTCCTCTCTACCTTTAGTTGTGGAGTTCGTTTGCCAGTCTTCAGAGAGATTTTGGGGCTTTTTAGGATGATTTCATAACGAGTTATATTTGTGGGATGAGGTAAGCATAGGGTCCTCCTACTCTGCTGCCATCTTTGCCTGTTGAATTCTGTCAAACATCTAAAGAAAAGTTGGTACCTGTCTTTCCATACTATTGCCGAAGAGGAATGAATGCATCCAAACTCATTCTGCGAGGCCAGCATCACCCTGATACCAAAGCAAAGACACTACACAAAAAGAAAATTACAAATCAGTATCCTTGATGGGCCTAGATGCAAAAAGCCTTAACAAAATATTAGCAAATGAAATTCAACAATACATCAAAAGAACTTTTGTCTAAGAACAAGACAAGGATGCCCACTCTCATCACTTTTATTCAACGTGGTACTGGAAGTCGTAGTCACAGCAGTTAGGCAATAAAAAGAAAGAAAAGGCACCCAAATTAAATCAGAAAGGAAGAAGTAGAACTACCACTATACGCAGATGATGTGACATCATATATAGGAAACTATAAAGGCTCCACCGAAAAACAGAACTAATACAAGCATATCTCATTTTATTGCACTTCACAGATACCCTATTTTTTTTACAGATTGAAGCATCGTGGCAGTCCTGTGTCAAGGGTCTATTGTCACAATTTTTCCAAAGGGATTTGCTCACTTTGTGTCTCTGTGTCACAGTTTGGTAATTCTCAGAATACTTCAAGCTTTTTCATTATTATTATTATATTTGAAGTGCTCCATTCTCATGATAAAACTTAAATGGATGTTTATGGGTGAGCAAAGAAAGTGGTTCCTTGAGGCGGAATCTACTCCTGGTGAAAATGCTATGAAGATTGTTGAAATGACAACAAAGGATTTAGAATATTGTATAAACTTAGTCGATAAAGCAGTGGCAGCGTTTGAGAGGTTTGACTTCAGTTCTGAAAGAAGTTCAGTGGTATCAAACAGCATTCATGCTACAGGGAGATTGATTGTAAAAGGAGGAGTCAATGTGGCAGACTTCATTGTTGTCTCATTGGAAGAAAGTGCCACAGCCACCCCAATTTTCCACAGCCACCACCTTGATCAGGCAACAGCTATCAACATCAAGGCAAGACCAACAGAAAGATTATTACTTGCTGTAAGCTCAGATGATAGTTAGCATTTTTGAGAGATAAAGCACTTTTTAAATGTTTATTTATTTTTGAGAGAGTGCAAGCAGCAGAGGGGCAGAGAAAGGGGGACAGAGGATCTGAGGTGGGCTCCATGCTGACAGCAGAGATCCTGACACAGGGCTCAAATGCACGAACCATGAGATCATGACCTGCAAAATCAGACGCTTCACCATCTGAGCCATCCATGTGTCTCAGAAATATTTCTAAGTTAAGGTGAAAAATTTGTAGTTGCATCAAAAAGAATAAAACACCTAGGAATAAATTTAACCAAGAATGGGAAACAGCTGTACTCTGAAAACCATGATGTTGATGAAAGAAACTGACAATACAAATAAATAGATATACCTTGTTCATGGATTGGAAGAGTTAATATTGTTAAAATGTTCATATTACTACCAAAATATAGATTCATTGCAGTCCTATCAAAATATCAATAGCAGCTTTCACAGAACTGGAACAAAGAGTTGCAAGATTTGTGTGGAACCACAGAAGACTCCAAATAACCAAAGCAGTCTAGAGAAAGAAGAACAAAGCTGGAGGTATCATGCTCCCTGATTTCAGACTATATTATTAAGCTGTAGTGATCAAAACAGTGTGGTACTGGCATGAAAACAGACACACCGATCAGTGGAGTAGAATAGAGTCCAGAAATAAACCCATGCATATGTGGTCAATTATTCTGTGACAAAAGAGGAAAGAAAATACAGTGGGGAAAAGACAGTCACTTTAATAAATGGTGTTGGGAAAATTGGACAACTCCATGCAAAAGAATTAAACTGGACCATTCTTCTAGGCAAGGGCAACAAAAACTAAACAAATGGGGTTGCACCAAACTAAAGAGCTTTTGTGCAGCAAAGGAAACCATCAACAAAATGAAAAGGCAACCTTTTGGGAGAAGATATTTGTAAACCATACATCTGATAAGGGGTTAATATCTAAAATATATAAATAACTTACACAAGTTAATTAAAAAAAACCCCACAACTTGATTAAATGAGCAGAGAACTTGAACAGACATTTCTCCAAAGAAGACATACAGTTGGCCAACAGACACGTGAGAGGATGCTCACCATCTCTCATCATCAGAGAAACACAAGTCAAAACCACAAGGAGACACCACCTCACGCCTGTCAGAATGGCTAGAAGAAAAAAAAGACAAGAAATAACAAGTGTTGGTGGGGATGTGGAGAAAAGGGAACCCTTGTGCACTGCTGGAGGGAATAATTGGTGCAGCCACTATGGAAAACAGCATGGAGTTTCCTCAAAAAATTAGTAAATATGTCTGTTATAGGACTCAGAAATTCCATTTGTGGTATTTATCTAAAGAAAATGAAAACGCTAATTTGAAGAGATACATGCACTCCTGTGGCATTATTAGCATTATTGACAATAGCCCAGATATGGAAGCAACTTAAGTGTCTATCCAAAGATGAATGGATAAAGATGTCACACACACACACACACACATTACTCAGCCATAAAAAAGAATGAAAGCTCATGATTTGCAACAACATAGATGGACTTGGAGGACATTATGCTAAGTGAAATGTCAGAGACAGATGCCATATTATTTCACTTACATGTGAAATCTAAAAACAAATGAACAAAAAAGGAAAGGACAAATGAACAAAACAGAAATAGACTCATAGACACAGGAAACAGCTTTTGTTTACCAGAGGAGAGAGGGGCTAGGAGATGAGCTAAGTAGGTAAAGGAGATTAATAGGTACAGACATCAAGTTTTAAATAAGTCATGGGGATATAAAGTATAGTATAGGGAATATAGTCAGTATTGTAACAATTGTATGGTGATAAATGGTAACTAGACTTACGGGGATCATTTTGTAATGTAGAAAAATATTAAATCAGTATGATGTGCACCCAAAACAAGTAGGATATTGTAAGTCAACTATGCTTCAGTTAAAGAAAGAAAAAAAAGAAACATTACATAAAAGGGCCAGTTAATTAAGATGATTTAACAGTTCTAAATATGAATGCACCTAACAGTAAAGCTTTATTTTGAAAGGAGACATGAGCAAATCCACAATTATAGTTGAAGACTTTAACACTCTGCTCTCAGTAATAGATAAATCTGTAAGTTGAAGAATAAGTCTCAAGGAAAATTGGAAACATTTTGAAATGAACAAGAATGAAAATTCAACATATTAAAATTTGTGGAATGCAGCTAATGCAGTACTTAGAGGGAAATTTATAGCACTACATGGTTAGATGAAAAAAGAAGTCTCAATTCAATAACCCAAGCTTTCATCTTGAATTTAAAAAACCAGGAAAAAATAAATCCAAAGCAAGCAAAATGAAGGGAATAAAGAGCAGGTATCAATGAAATTTGAAACAGAAAAACAACAGACAAAACTAATGAAACAAAAATTGGTTCTTTGAAAAAAATCACTAATTTTGATAAATCTCTGAATACCAGTATCAAGAATAAAAGAGGAGAGCTATCACTACAGTACCTGCATAAAAGAATAACAATCATGGAATCATAGTCATGGAATACTATGAACAAACCTACACACGTGAATTTGATAACTTAGATGAAAGGGACTAATTCCACAAAGGCACAACCTGTGAAAACTCATCCAAGAGGGAATAGTTAACCTGAATGCTCCTGTACCGATTAAAAAGACTGATTTTATAGTGAAAAATCTCCCCCCCCCCCCACCACCAAAAAAAGAATTGTCCAGGCCTAAATGGTTTCATTGGTTATCTAGCCATTCCTTGTGCAACAGAAACCAAAGCAGATGTCTGTATGAGGATTTTCACAGATGTTTGTAACAGCTTTACTTATAATAGTCCAGACCTTGAACTAGCCCCACCTGCTGTCCATCCGATAAACATACTGTGGTTTATGCATACAACATAACACTACTCCATAATAAAAAAGGAATGAACTATTGGTACTTACAATAGCATGGATGATTTTCAAAGTAATTATTGTCTTTGTCTAAAGACTATAGCAAAGTCTAAAGACCTTGGCTAAATTAAGCCAGACAAAAGTGCATGTTATATGATCACATGTAAATGGAGACTATAGGGACAGAAAGCAGATCAGTAGTTGTCTGGGAAGGAGAGTGTGGCAGGAAAGGGATGGCGGGGGTGTAGATTACACAGTTCATGAACAAACGTCTGGAAGAATGATGAGTATATTCATTATGTTGATTGTGGTGGATTTTGCTTATATGCCCCAAATAAAAAATCACAGTTGAATGGAAATTGTGAAACTGAAAGATGCAGTAGTTAAAACTAAGACTCACAGGATGTTTGTACACTGCTGGAGGAAGAATTAACAAAGAACTAAAAAAATAAAAGGAGCTAAAAAATACAGAGATTTCAGTGAGATAGTCAACCATGATATAATTGGTGCCCCAGAAAGGAAAAGAATAGGACAGTATCAAGTTTGAGGAGATAATTTAGAGCTGAAAGGCATTAACCACAAATTCAAGAAGGCCTCCAAACTGAGAAACAACATATTTAAACATATTGTAGTGAAAGTACAGAGGCAAACAGAAGAATTGAAAGAATGCTTAAGGAAAAAGCAGGTGCCTCTAAAGGAGCTGGATGGCCCCTTAGACAGTGTTTGCCAGGAGACCACCAAATGCTACTACCCTCAAATGATAACAGAAATAACCGCCAGCTTCGAATCCCTGCTTGGTGATAGGATTCTACGTAAGTCAAGACGAAATAAAGACCAAAATAATTGATCACATCCACATCTCCCCTAAAGAAATACTGGAGGAGATACTATTAAGCAAAAAAAACCCCCCAGTTAACCTGGATGGAATGTCAGAAAAGCAGGAGGGAATAAAAGTAATGGCATTGTAGATACATGGGTAGATCGAAATGAACATTGACTGTATAAAAGTGTTGTGTTTTTTGAGAGTTCAAATATATTTGTTGTGTTAAAATACGTGAAAATACAGGGATACTTATGAGGGGGAAGGAACTGTACTCACAGGGCTTCTGGGTTCTTGCATTATGTGGGAAGGGCCAACATCAAGAATGTGTACTGTTGTCTCTAGAATGCCCCTGTGAGAATTATAAAATAGTAGATTACTCACACACTCATGGTGGCGGGGTGTAGTGGGGAAGAATGCTTAAAAAACAAAAGAACAGGAAGGAGAGAAAATGTAACATTGAACAAGCAGAACACATAGAAAATCATTAGTAAGATGGTAGTTTTTACCCAAATAGGTCAGTTATTAAATAGAAATGGACTAAATGTCAAAGGTTGCCAAATATGAAAAAAGGAAACAAACAAATAACAAACTAAGACCTAAGAATACAGAAAGTTCAATGTAAACATGCGGGGAAAAAAACACAGTATGCAAATACTAACCTAAACAAAGCTAGCGTAGATCTTTTTGTATCAGAAAAAATAGGCTTTTTAAGGCAAAAACATACTGGTGAAAGATTCAGCTCTTCAAGAAGACAGAAGAATTCTATATTTGTGTGTCTTTAATAACATAGCCTCAACGTACATAAAGCAAAAATTAACAGAAGTAAATGAAGAAATAGATCTACAATCATTATTGGAACCTTTAGAACAGGAAGACAAAAGTCATTAAGGATATAATGGATTTTAATAGAATTAGCAATCTTGGTCTATATGTAGATCACCCAGTGGCTGAAGAATACACATTTTTTTCCAAGTCCACATAGGGTTTGTTTTTTTTTTAAAGATTTAAAAAATAATTTTTTTGGTTTTTTTTTTTGAGAGACAGAGCGTGAGCCGGGGAGAAGCAGAGGAGAGAGAGAATCCCAAGAAGTCTCTGCCCGGTCAATGCCCAGAGCCCAGCACAGGGCTCAAACCCACGAAACTGTGAGATTACGACCTGAGCTGAAATCAAGAGCCGGACGCTTAACCAACGTAGGGTATTTTTAAATTAGCCGTATGCAAGACACAAAACAAATCTCAACAGATTTCAAAGATCAAAATCATTCAATGTGTGTTCTCCAGCTATAGTTGGGTAAGCTGGAATTAAAAAATGAGATATCTAAAAAAATCTCCATATGTTTTTCAGTTAAGAAATGTATTCATAGGGACACCTGGGTGGCTCACTCAGTTAAGTGTCTCTTGATTTTGGCTCAGGTCATGATCTCATGGTTCATGAGTTTGAGCCCCGTGTCGGGCTCTATGCTGGCAGTATAGAGTCTATTTGGGATTCTCTCTGTCTCTCTGGCCCTCCCCAGCTTGTGTGCTCTCTCTACCTCTTATCTCTCTCTCTCTCTCTCTCTCTCTCTCTCTCTCTCTCTCTCTCAAAAATTAACTTTTTAAAAAGTATTAAAAAAAGAAATGCACTTGTAAATATTTCATGAAGCAAAGAAGGAATTATAATGGAAATCAAGAAAACATCCTGAATGGTAATGACATGAAAATCATGCAAATGAAAATATTACATATCCGAACTTGGGCATGCGGCTAAATCTATAATTTTGAAGAAATGCATATATTAGAAAGGAGAAAAAGCTAAAAATCAGTGATGTCCACTATAAAAAGAAAAACTCAAAGAGGAAATGCAACAGATAAGGGCATGAATTAATATAAAACAAACATACAAAAGAGTGTCAACAAAGCTTGAAGTTGGTTCTTTGAAATGTCTTATAAAATTTGTATGTCCCTGCTGAGACTGAGCATAGAAAAGAGAACGTACAATCAATACCAGGAATGAAGAAGACATTGCTTCAGTCTGACTAACACTGAGAAGGAGTTAAGAGTATATTATGTGTAACTGCATGCCTATAAATTTGAAAACACGGATGATGTCCTAGAGAAATATAACTTACCAAACTTATATAAGAAGAAACAGAAAATCTGAAAAGTGCTATGAACATAGAAAAATTAAATCGGTAATTAAAAACCCTCTCACATTTGTCATTTATGGTGGCAAGATTGCTGGAGGACCTCAGTGTGTTGGTCTTCCAGGGTCAAGTGCAGGCAGAAAAGAGAATTATTTCTGTTCGGAAGGGTTCTGAAGTTCTGGGCCTGACTCTACTCTGCAGAACTAGGAGTCAGACCTGCCTCTAAAGCAATCATGTGGACAGGTGGCTGCATGCTGAGACAGTTATGTGCACATCCCTGGAATTGGAAGGAGGGACAGCTGTTCCCTGCCACACAAGGGAGGGGGTGGATGCTGCATTGTCACAGCCAACATGTGTTCATCAGAGTGAAGCAGATGGACACAGCCAGATGTTGGAAAAGAGATGACATTTGTCGAGATAAAGGGAAAGGACAAATGGAGTTCACGTGAGGAGTGGAGAATTCTGCTCAGATGAAAACCACAGAGAGAGAGAGAGAGAGAGAGAGAGAGAGAGAGAGAAGCCACCCCCCCACCCCAGGATGACTGGGAGGGGTCATGTCAGCAGGAGGCAGTGTAGGAGCTATAGCCTTCATGCCCCCCATGAAAACATACACCTATCCATTAGTGGAAACGGTCTTGGGAGGGCTTAAGTGTCCAGCTAAGAACCTGTGGCAACACAGTGGAGCAAAAATATAGACAACTGCAAAAAAAGGATCCCTGGGGAGATGGGATTACATGAGGCCTCAGGAAATGGCTAGGATCAAAGAAGGTGGGGCTCTGTCAGTGCCATGGCGAGTGCCATCACAGCCCCCAGTGGCATGCTCTGGGGAGGCCCTCGGAGGAACTCTGCAGCCCCTGCAGCAGCCTGGGGTCCCCACAGCTTTCACAGCAGAAGACCCGTATGCTAGTGGGCAGACCCCAGTGGCCTGCCTCACAAAAGACGTCTTTGCCGTGGGTGTAACCCAATAGCCATTGCTGCCATAGACCCTCTACAGAAGGAGATTCTGCTGTACCCTCTTCCCAGAAGGATCTGCTCTTGTGCCACCCTTGGACCAGGACTGTCTGCTGCCTCCCCAACCCTGTGCAGATCCCAGATTGCTGAACCCTGGCTGCTCTGGGTGCACCTGTGCTCTAGACCTCAGCTCCATGACAACTCCACACTTATGCACCTGAGGCACTGGAGCCACTACCATTGTGGGCTAGCCAGTGCCCCGGAACCTGGGGCCATCATCCCCGTGGGTGCCTGCCCTCCAGACTTCTGCTCCATATCTGTGCCATAGGCACCTGTACTTCAGACACCAGTGCTGCCACTACCCACAAGCTGGACCCTGTGCCAGGAAGAATCACCTTAGTTGTGACATCCCCATGGGAGGAAAAACATTAGGAGGTACCCAGAAGCCTTCATGACTGAAGACCCCAACAGCCCTTATAGCCACTGCAGCCACCTGTAGTTGAGGACCTCTGCCATCTTTGCTGATGCTGATGTTGGCTGATAGACCTGCACGGAGACTCCACTACTGGGCCTGTCCTAGAACCACTACAGCCTACCCAGCTGATGTCCTGCACCCATTCACAGATGGTCTTTACCCACCAAAACCCATCTGTAAAGGCTGCAAGAGGTGACTGTTTCATCAGTGCAACGTTAGCAACACGAGGTTACAAGAAACATAAAAAAAAGCAAGCAAACATACCACCACCAAAGGAACACAGTAATTTTCCTGTAACAGACCCCAAAGAATTGAAGATGTGTGAATTGTCAGAGGATTCAAACTTAACCATTTTTTTTTTTAATGTTTGTTTATTTTTGAGAGAGAGCATGAGCGGTGGTGGGCAGAGAGAGAGGGAGACACGGAATCCGAAGCAGGCTCCAGGCCCTGCGCTGTCAGCACAGAGCCTGACACAGGGCTCAAACTCACAAACCGTGAGAGCATGACCTGAGCCGAAGTCACTTAACCGACTGAGCCACCCAGGCACCCCTAAACTTAACCGTTTTAAGGAAGCTCAGTGAACTACAAGAGAACTGTGAAAATTAATAGAAGGAAACCTTGTCTATAATGGAGTCAGGGGGCCAGCAGGGTTGCAAACCCAGCAGGAAGAGAGGGACCTTGCAGGTGGTTGCTACTTTACTACCCCAGCAAGAGGAAGGAAGGTTTCTTCCTGGCAACAGCTCAGCCAATGAGAAACCACTATATTTCCAGCTCCCAGTTTACTTCAATGCACTTTTAGTTTACATCAGCCCCTCCCTACACCCCCCTCCTATATAAAAGAGCCTCCTTTTTGGACTTCTTCTCCAGACTTGCCTGTTGTTTTACCATAGCTAGCTTGTCCCAGATTGAAATTCTCTGTTAAGAATAAACCCCCCCCCCTTTTTTTTTTTGGCAAAATAAGTTTTATTTTTAAGGTTAACAGAATACATGAGACAACTGAACAAAAAATACGTGAGGAAAATGAGAAGTTCAGTAGAGAAATAGGAATCATGAAAAGAACCAACAAATATTGGAGCTGAAGAATACAATGAATGAAGTAAAAAATGCAATAGACAGCATGAATAGCTGACTTGATCAAACAGAGGAAAGAATTTGTTAACTTCAAGACAGGTTATTTGAAATTAACTAGTCATAGGAGAAAAAAGAAAAAAGAATGAAAAAAGTGAAGAAAGCATATGTGGATTTGGAGGCACTATCAAGCAACTACTATCTGCATTGTGGGAGTCCCAGAAGAAGAAAGAAAGGTCAGAACGCTTATTTAAGAAATTCCCAAATCTAGTAAGAGTTATGTACATCTCGGCACATGAATCTTACAGGTCCCCAAATAGACTGAACCCAAAGAAGACCTCACCAAGACACATTAAACTATCAAAAATCAAGACAGAAATTTGAAAACAGCAAGACAGAGAAAAAAAAAATACCCACTTCATTTCAAACAGGTGAATACCCAAAAGGCTTTCAGCAGATTTCTCTGCAGAAACCTTGCAGGCCAGGAGAGAATGGAATGATATATTTGCAGTTTTGAAAGTAAAACATACTTGACAGCCAAGAATATTGGCAAAGCTGTCCTTCAGAAATAAAGGAGAAAGACTTTCTCAGATGAAAGCTGAGGGAATTCAACACCACTAGACCTGCCATACCAGAAATGCTAAAGAGAATTCTTCAAGCTGAAGTGAAAGGATCCTAATTAGTAACATGAAAAGACATGAAAGTATAAAACTCACTGGTAAAAGTAAGCATATGGTCATCCAGAATATGATGGTTGTGTACACATCACTTGAGTATGAATGTTAAAAGTCAAAAGTATTAAAAATAACCATATTTACAATAATTTCTAATGGATACACAATATAAAAAAGATGTACATTGTGTTACCAAACATTAAATATGTGTGCGGGAAGTAGAATGTGGAGTTTGGTATGCAGTTGAAGTTCCCAGCTCAAAATGGACTTATTTATAACTATAGTTTTAATGTAAGGCTCATATTATCGCAAATAGCTTTAGTCTGCAAAAGACAAAACAAAACATACTTCCATGAAAAATCATCAAATCACAAAGGAAGATAGCATGAGAGGAAGAAAGGAATAAAGAACTACAAAGCCAGAAAACAATGAACAAGATGGCAATAGTAGGTCCTTACTTATCAGTAATTGCTTTATATGTAAATGGATTAAGTTTTCCAATCAAAAGATATAAACAGTATAGACTTGTAAATACCTCACTTTCAATAATGGATAGATCAGACAGAAAGTCAATAAGGAAATACTGACTGGAATGACACTGTAGTAGAACAAATGGGTCTAATAGACATGCTCAGAACACCTTCTCCCCACCCGCCCCCTGAATAGTAGCAGAACACACGTTCTTATCAAGGTGCATGGAAGATTCTCCAGGATCATTTGGAAGATCATAAAACCAGTCTTAAATTTAAGAGGACTGAAGTCACAATGTCTTTTTTGACTACATGAAGCTCTGCAGCTAGAAATCAGTAATGGGAGGGAAGCAGGAAAAGTGCAAATACATGAAACCTAAACATCTGAATAGCCAGTGGCTCAGAGAAGAAATCAAAAGGGAAATAAAAAAATACCTGAGACAAATGAAGATGGAAACATAACACACCAAAACTTAAGGGATGTGGCAAAAGCAGTTTTAAGAGGAAAGTTTATAGTGATAAAGGTCTACATTAAGAAACAAGAAAGATCTCAAACAACCTAACTTCATACCTCCAAGAATTAGAAAAAGGAAAACAAAGCCCAGAGTTAGAAGGAAGGAAAGAACAAAGATGAGAGCAGAAATAAATGGGCCAGAAAAACAACAAAATAGAAATGAAATGAAGAGCAAGCTTTTTTGAAAAGGTAAACTAAATGGACGTACCTTTAGCTAGACTAAGAAAAAAAGAGGACTCAAAGTCAGAATTAAAAGATGAGACATCGGGGCGCCTGGGTGGCTTGGTCGATTAAGCGTCCGACTTCGGCTCAGGTCATGATCTCACGGTCCGTGAGTTCGAGCCCCGCGTTGGGCTCTGTGCTGACCGCTCAGATCCTGGAGCCTGTTTCAGATTCTGGGTCTCCCTCTCTCTCTGACCCTCCCCTGTTCATGCTCTGTCTCTGTCTCAAAAATAAATAAACATTAAAAAAATAAATAAAAGATGAGGCATCACAACAATTGATTCCATAGTAATACAGAAAATCATGCGAAACTACCATGAACAATTATATGCTAACCTATTGGACAGCCTAGAAAAAATAAAGATAAATTCCTAGACTCACACAACCTACAAAGATTGAATCATGGAACTAGAAAACCTGAATGGATCTGTAACTGTAAGGAGCTTAAGTAAGTAAGCAAATCTCCCAACAAAAGTCGAGACCACTGGTGAAGTCTACCAAACATTTAAAGACGAATTAACACTAATCCTTTTCAAACTCCTCCAAAAGTAATGAAGAGGAACATTTCCAAACTCATTTTATCAAGTCACCATTACCCTGATACCAAAGCCACACAAGGACCCCACAAGAAAATTATAGGCCAGTATTCTTGATGAATATACATGCAAAAGTTCTCAGCAAAATCATAGCAAACTGAGTTCAATAGCACATTAAAAGAATCATAACTGTTATGTGGGACTTATTCCTGAGATGCAAGGGTGGTTCAGCATAAGCAAATCATAAATGCGATATGCCACGTCAGCAGGATGAAGGGTAAAATCATAGGATCATCTCAGGTGCAGAAAAAAGCTTTTAAGAAAATTCAACATCCTTTCATGATAAAAATCACAACAGATGAGATATTAAAAGAATGTATTTTAACATAATAAAGGTCATATAGGACAAGCCAACAGCTAACGTACTCTGTGGTGAAAAGCTGAAGCCTTTCCTCTTAGATTAGGAACAAGAGAAGGATGCCCACTCATCACTTCTATTTAACATTGTCCTGGAAGTTCTAACCAGAGCAATTAGGCAAGAAAAAGAAACAAATGACATCTAAATCAGAAAGAAAGAAGTAAAATTGTCTCTGCAGATGACATAATCTTATATATAGAAACCCTTAAAGATTCCATCAAAAACCCCACAGAGGGGTGCTTGGGTGGCTCAGTCGGTTTGGGCATCCGACTTCGGCACAGGTCATGATCTCACAGCTCGTGGGTTCGAGCCCTGCATCAGGCTCTGTGCTGACAGCTTGGGGCCTGGAGCCTGCTTTGGATTCTGTGTCTCCCTCTATCTGCTCCTCCCCCGCTCACACTCACACTCTCTCTCTCGCTCGCTCTCTCAAAAATAAAGCTTAAAAAAATTTTTTTAACACCCTGTTAGAATATTAATTCAGTAAAGTTGCAGGATTCAAAATCAACATGCAAAATTCAGTTGCATTTCTATGTACTAACAACAAGCTACCTGAAAGATAAATTAAGGAAGCAATTTTGGGGCACCTGGGTGGCTCAGTTGTTTAAGTGTCTGACTCTTGGTTTCGGCTCAGGTCATGCTATCATGGTTTGAATTCAAGCCCCAAATTGGGCTCTGTGCTGACAGTGCAGAGCTTTCTTGGGCTTCTCTCTCTTCCTTTCTCTCTGCCCCTCCCCTGCTCACACACACTCTCTCAAAATAAACTTAAAAATAAAAGAAAGAAAGTGATTCCATTTACAGTAGCATCGAAAACAATAGCATATCTAGGCATATGTTTCACCAGGGAGAGGAAAGAACTATATACACTGAAAACTATGAGACACTGAAATAAATGGAAAGGCATCCCATGTTCTTGGATTGGAAGGATTAATATTGCTAAATATCCATACTATGCAAAGCCATCTATAAATTCAGTCCAATCCCTGTCAAAATTCCAACGGCATTTTCATAGAAATAGAATAAACGGTCCTAAAATTTGAATGGAATAACAAGACCTCAAGCAGCCAAAGCAATCTCGAGATGAGAAACCTGGAGGCATCTCATTCCCTAGTTTTAAACTGTATTATGGAACTTTAGTCAAAATAGTTGGGTTCTGACATAAAAACAGACACAGGCTAATGTAACAGTCATTAGTCACAGATGATCAACTAATCTGTGACAAAGGTGCCAAGTACGCACAATGGGGAAGGGATGGTCTCTTCAGGAAATGATTCTGGAAAACTGGATATCCACATGTAGAAGAATGAAATTGGACCTTCATCTCCTACCACTTATAGAAATCAACTCAAAATGGACTAAAGACTTCTCAGACATGATACCATAAAACTCCTAGAAGAAAGCAGGAAAAAAGCTCCTTGACACTGGATGTGACACTAAAAACACAAGCAGCAAAAGCAAAATCATAAGTGGGATTACATCAAACTAAGAAGCTTTTGCACAGCAAAAGAATCAAAATGAGAAGGCATCCTACAGAATGAGAGGAAATATTTGCAAATCATATATCTGATAAGGGGCTAATACCTAAAATATGTAAGTAACTCACACAGCTCAATAGCAAAATCAAAAGATCCCTCAAATAATCCAATTAAAAATGGCGGGGGCACCTGGATGGCTCAGTCAGTTAAGCCTTCAACTCTTTGTTTTGGCTCAGATCATAATCTTACGGTTTGTGAGTTCGGACCCTGCATTGGGCTCTGTGCTAACAGTACAGAGCCTTCTTGAGATTCTCTCTCTGGCTCTTCCCCATTCACTCTGTCTCTCAAAAATAAATAAACTTAAAAAAAAATTTTTTTTTTTTTAATGGGCAGAGAGGGCGCCTGAGTGCTTTCATCAGTTAAGCTTTTGACTTTGGCTCTGGTCGTGATCTCACAGCTCATGAATTCGAGCCCCACATCAGATTCTCTGCTGTCAGCGCAGAGCCCGCTTCAAACTTCTCTCTCTTTCTCTCTCTCCCTCTCCCTCTCTGCCCCTTCCTGACATGCCCACACTCTCTCTCTTCTCTCTCTCAAAAATAAACATTTAAAAATAAAAATGGGCAAAGAGTCTGAATAGATGTTATTTCCAAGGAAATCCTACAGATCGCCAGCAGATATGTGAAAAGGTGCTCAGCATTACTAATCATCCGGGAAATGCACATCAAAACCACAATGAGATATCATTTCATACCTTTCAGAATGGCTTTTTTCAAAAAGACCATAGATAACACATGTTGGTAAGGATGTGGGGAGAAGGGAACCCTGTACACTGTTAGTGGGAATACAAACTGGTTAAGCCATTATAGAAAATTGTATGGAGGTTACTAAAAATTTTTAAAATAGAACTCCCATATGATCTCACAGTCCCACTTTTGGGTATAGATCTGAAGAAATCCCTATCTTGAAAAGATAGCAGTACGCCCATGTTCATTGCAACATTATTCACAAGTAGCCAAGATGGAAGTAAGCTAAGCATTGACAGTTGAATGAATAAAGAACATGTAAATATATACAATGGAATACTATTCACCCATAAAACCAAGGAAATCCTGCCATTTGTGACAACATGAATGAACGTGGAGGACATCATGCTAAGTGAAATAAGCCAGAGGGCTAAAGACAAATACTGTATGATGTCTGGGGAAGGCGGGGGGCGGAATTCATACAACCAGAGAGTGGAGTGGTGGCTGACAGAGGCACAGATTAAAGGAGAAGCATGTGATCATCTCAATAGATGGAAGAAAGCATTTCATGAGATTCAAAGCCTGTTAATGACTTTAATAAAAAGAGAAGTATAAAGATGAATTAGTTTAATTTGATGAAGAATGTTTAAAAACAACAGCAGCTATTTCTCTAAAATAAGTTTTTAATGTTTATTTTTTGAGAGAGAGAGAGAGAGTAAACAGGGGAGGAGCAGAGAGAGAGGGAGACAGAATCAGAAGCAGGTTCCAGGGTCTAAGCTGTCAGCACAGAGCCCGACGCGGGGCTCAAACTCACAAACTGTGAGATCATGACCTGAGCTGAAGTCAGATCCGACTGAGCTACCCAGGCGCCCCAACAGCAAGTATTTCTTTTTTATTTTATTTTTGAGAGACAGAGACAGAGCACGAGTGGGGGAGGGGCAGAGAGGGAGGGAGACACAGAATCTGAAGCAGGCTCCAGCCTCTGAGCTGTCAGCACAGAGCCCGACGCGGGGCTCGAACTCACGGACACGAGATCATGACCTGAGCCGAAGTCAGACACTTAACCGACTGAGCCACCCAGGTGCCCCAACAGCAAGTATTTCTAATAGTGATATGTCGAATGCTTTCTTTTTTTTTTTTTTAATTTTTTTTAACATTTATTTAGTATTGAGAGACAGCATGAACAGGGGAGGGGCCGAGAGACAGGGAGGCACAGAATCCGAAGCAGGCTCCAGGCTCCGAGCTGTCAGCACAGAGCCCGACACAGGGCTTGAACTCACAAACCGTGAGATCGTGACCTGAGCCGAAATCGGACACTTAACCGATGGAGCCACCCAGGCGCCCCTCGAATGCTTTCTTTTTGAGATAGAAAACAGATACCAATTATCACCATTTATTTTCATCTCATACTGGAGGTCTTGGTGCAGTGTGGGGTATGATATCAGGAAGGAAGAGAAGGAGAGAGGCAGGGAGCAAGGGTGAGGAAGAGGAGAAAGGGGAAAAAATAATAGAAAAGCAGCAGGACTGAAGAAGTCTGCTTCTTATAGTGAAATCTGAATTTCGGCAGAGGGGACCCAGTGTCACCTTTTGCTCCTCCAGGTGATTCCAGTCTGCAGCTAAGTTTAAGAGCCGCTTCCCTTTTTTTTGGTAAATATTTATGGAGGTTATGGTAACGGTATAATAGCTTTATTTTTCATTTGAAAAAAAATGTCATTAATCTCAAAACAAGGTTTTCCAAAGTAAATTTTGGCTTGGTACCAACTTAAGGTAGGCTTCATTCTATTTTCAAGTCCAATAGTAATCACTCTTCAAGTAGAATTAAATACATAATGAATGCCACATAATAGATGCTCAGAGCTGAGTGATTATTGTGATTTTTCAATGTAATTATAAATTGGTGTTCCGTAAGTGGTGATGTTTCTTTTAACATTACTTTTTGGTAAGCATTTGGACAGAACAAGATAACAACCTTTTACTAAGAAACCCTTGCTATAAAATTATTGTTTTTGGTCAGATTATAATTCTTTCCAAGGAATATGTTTGTAAAACTTTTCCCACTCTGAGGTGGAGATTATCATGTGGGTTTTTTTTTTTTTTTTTTGCAGTAATTATTTCATTTTTACCTCTGACTAATGGCACTTAATTATTATTTTAAAAAGCTATAAGGATTTGAAAGGAAGAAATAAACTATCATTATTTGTTGACAAAGTGCCTATATACATGGAAATTAAAATTTAGGAAAATACTAAAATTAATAAGTGAATTTAGGTGAGGTAACTAGATGCAACAGTTTTTCTATACCAGCAATAGTTAGTAAATAGAAATTTATTACATTTCCATTTGTAGTAACATAATAATAGCAAACATGAAATAGAAATGATTCTGACAAAATAAGTCCTTTATACCCCAGACCTTTAATAAAACACTGAGAGAAACTTAAGAAATGAATCAAAAGATATATACCATGTTCATGGATTAGAAGACTCAATATGGTAAACACATTACTTTCCCCAAATGGATTTACAGATTCATTGTGGTCTCAGTTAAAATTCTGACTTTTAATGGGCACTGACAAGTTGATTGTATGGTATTTGTGGGAATGCAAAAGCCAGGAAAAACCGAGATACCCTCTAGAGGAAGGAAAGTGTTCTGTTGGGTACTGGGACTAATTATGTAAACCCACAACTATAGAAACACTGTGGTACTGGAACAGGGGTAGACATTGAACAAGGGAGTAGAAGCACCCAGAGGTACGCCCACATCTTGATTGACAAGAATGGTCTGACTGCTAAGTGGTGATGATAGGAATGTTTTTAAAACAAAAAGGGAGGGGTGCCTGGATGGCTTAAGCGTCCAACTCTTTTTTATTTTTTATTTTTTTTATTTATTTGAAAGAGAGCCGTGAGTGGGGGGAGAGAGAGGGAGGGAGGCAGGGAGGGAGGGAGAGAATCCCAAGCAGCCTCTTCTGCTAGCATGAGCCTGATGTGGGGCACAAACTCACAAACCATGAGATCATGACCTGAGATGAAACCAAGAGTAGGTCTTAACTGACTGAGCCACCTAGGCGCCCTAGCATCCAACTCTTGATTTCATTTCAGGTCTTGATCTCAGAATTGTGAGTTCAAGCCTCATGTTGGACTAGCAGTGGGCATGAAGCCTACTTAAAAACAAACACAGTGGGGCACCTGGATGGCTCAGTCGGTTAAGCGGCCGACTTCGGCTCAGGTCATGATCTCACAGTTCGTGAGTTCGAGCCCCGCATCGGGCTCTGTGCTGACCGCTCAGAGCCTGGAGCCTGTTTCAGATTCTGTGTCTCCCTCTCTCTGACCCTCCCCCATTCATGCTCTGTCTCTCTCTGTCTCAAAAGTAAATAAACGTTAAAAAAAAAAATTAAAAAAAAAAAAAAAAAACAGAGTGTCTGGGGGGCTCAGTCAGTGAGGCATCTGACTCCTGATTTCAGCTCTGGTCATGATGTCGCAGTTGGTGAGATCGAGCCCCGCGTCAGGTTCTGTGCTGACAACACAGAGTCTGCTTGAGATTCTCTCCCCCTGCCCCCCTTTGTCCTCTCCCCAGCTCACACACTCACTCTCTCAACAAACAAAACCACTTTAGGTCCTATTCCAGTTCCCAGGATGACTTGGGAGTGTGGGAGCACGAAGGCTGCTCTGGGAGGGGAACTGGCACAGGTGTGTAGGGAAGCCGGTTCGCGGCTCCTGAAGGCTGAGGCCCCTGTGACCCGGCAGCCCCGTCTGGGGTGTAGGCCCAGCACATGTGCACTGGTGTGTTCACGCTTGTGTGCTCGTGCATAGCACACAATGGCACAGGAGTCATAGGGGAGTTGGGGAGTGAAACTATGCAGACACGCATCGTGGGCGCGTCTCCCAGATAAAATGGCGAGAGAAGCCAGACAGGAAAGAGTAAACAGGAGTCTGCTGATACAATAGTCAAAGTTAGAACTAAGCTGTGGTGTTCAGAGCACGTGTTTGTGGGGCAATGCCGTGAAGAAACCAGATGTGGACGTTTGTCACCGGCTTGGGGGGGGGGGGCAGTGTGAGTCTGGGGGTGTGGGATCCCGGCGCTCCCCCTACCCCCTTGTATTTTTGTAAGCTTTTCATTTTAGTTTGATGCAATTTTAAGTAAAGAAGAGTAGCCTCAAAGGAGAAGTCAGTTGGGGAAACAGGACAGGCTACGTTCTCTGCATATTCCCAGGCTCGGGAGCACACAGAAGCTCTGGGAGTTCCTGGGCGGGAGCCGGGGTCCCTTGCTTGGTTCCTCCCTCCCGTCAGCTCCTCCCTGAGCACCCCTTTCCAGAGGACGCTGGTGTTGGTGTCGCGTGCTTCTGACCTTATCGGGGTCTGTTCACGGGAGGTTCATGTTCCCTCTGAGGCAGCGAGCGTGTGGGGCTCGCATAGGCACTGTGCTTTTATAAGCTCATCTTACGAGTTTGTGGACTGGCTGGTGGGAAGGATACCGGAGGCATGTTTTCGTGCCACACCCCCAGCAGGTGGGGGCAGGTTGCGCCTGAGGGCTGAGTGCTCCTGAACAACCAGAGGGAAGGGGTGGGGGGTGGCAGGGGGGCATTGCTGGTGTGGGGGCCTGAGGGGAGAAGTCAGGCACACTGGAGAAGAGAAGACCAGCATGTGGGGTCTGCAGGTCATAGAAGGCATCTTTCTGGCTAGGGAAGTGCCAGGTGAACAACACCAGAGTAGGCTGGTACAGAGGCATTTTCCTATTTCTTCTAGACACAGCGCCCTGTAAAGACCAGCTGTCCTTAAAGGAAAAATCCGGCTTCCCAGCCAGTCCACAGCATCTGAGCCAAACAGGCCCCAGGGACACCCCTGGCGGTGCACCGGCCCCTTTGCTGCCATCCTCCCCTCCTGTGACTGCTCTGCCCCAGGATGCGGCCACCCCAGCCGCCAGCCCCAAGCCAGAGCCCTCAGTGGGGACTGCTGTGCAGGCAGGGGGCCCAGGGACCTCTCAGGGGATGGCCAGTGAGCGTGAGACCCCCCAGCCACTGGCAGAGACTCAAGACACCCAGCTTTCTGCACAACCCCTGGGTGCAGGTGGGGGGCCTTGTGCCCCACCTCTGGAGGCCCCCCGCTACCCCTCGGGTTTGGGAGAGCCCAACTCAGCCAGGGAGGCCATGGCCCAGGGTGAGCCCTTGCAGGCTCCGGCCCCTGCACCCAGCGCCCCCAGTGGGACCCCTCAGCCCACCCTGGGTCAGCCCCTACCCCCGTTGCCCCCTGCAGTAGGGGCCATCAGCCTGGCCACTCCCCAGCTCCCCAGCCCCCCACTGGGGCCCACTGGGGCCCCCCAGCCACCCTCGGCCTTGGAGTCAGATGGGGAGGGGCCTCCCCCCAGGGTGGGCTTTGTGGACAGCACCATCAAGAGCCTAGATGAGAAGCTTCGAACTCTGCTCTACCAGGAGCACGTGCCCACCTCCTCAGCCTCTGCTGGGACCCCTGTGGAGGCGGGGGACCGAGACTTGACCCTGGAGCCCCAGCCCGTGGTAAGTTCTGGCCCTACTAGGGTGGCGAGCACCCCAGGCACGCAGACCTGCCTCAGTCGGCTGTGGCCGCCCCGCACTCAGGCCCACCCCCATGTTTTACAAAAAGTGGCTCATCTGGGGACTTGGGGAGTGTGTGTGCAAGGTCGGGACCTGGTCTGGACGGCCCCGGTCAGGGTGGCCTGGGGAGGAGCCCAGCCTTCACACAGAGGGGATCTGCAGGTCTCTGCACGCATCACCAGGAGAGACTTAACGGCTCTCTCCGTTTCTTCCACCAGCCGGGAAAGTCAGAAACAGCCCCTGGGCTGGGGGCTGCATTGGAGCAGGCTGGGTCCTCGCCATTGACAGGTAATGAGCCCCAGGTCACCTGCCAGACCCCCAGTGCTTTCAAGGTGCATCCCGCGTCTCTACCCTTCATCCCTATAGCATCTTGGGTGGGACTCAGGCATAGTGGGAGCCCATCGTGATGCGTTAGTTAAAGCCCACTGTGTTCTAACAGAGCACATGCTCAGGCCCCAAGGTGAGAAAGGCCTTTGTAGAAACAGCTGGGCTGGGTGTCAGGTGGTGCTCAGGGACTGTCCAGCTGCCAGTGCTCTCCATGCGCTCTGGCAGGCATCCCTGAGCCCCGTGTTCTTTAGAAGGTTACAAGACGCGGGAGCTTGTTTGGGTAGAGTGCAGGGCTGGGGCTGAGAGTTTCCAGCTGTCCGTGGAAGCTGCCGGCCTGGGGCCAGCAAGTTCCTGCTGTGGAACTTCCTCTGAGGCTCCTGGGTGCTGCGGGTCTGTGGGAGCTCTTGTGGTTCTCATTTCATTACCTGAACACCTGTGTGTCAACCCAAGGGGGTGGGTCTGACCTTCCGAGGTGGGGTTTCTTGGCCTGGGATTCCTCGGGAGATCAGCAAGATAAAGGTCCAGCTGACCTTGTGACAGGACCCTGGGTTTGTGTCAGCGGCAGGTGAGGCCCCAGTTGGCAGAGTGAGGGGAGTGGCCTACTGGGTCTCTGGATACTGCATTCATAGGTGTCACACTGTCAAGGGATGGGGACAGCTGGCACAGGAGTCAGAACCCCCAGCACGTGTTTACCTGCGAAACGGAGGTTCAAGCAGGAATGCTCTGGGGGAGAAAGTAAGACGCTGTCCCTGAGTGCCTGCTCCCTCTTCTGACCTCTGTGCATGAGAAATGTACCATGGGTCCCTTCTGTGGCATCAGGGACTTCAAATGCTGTAGCCACTCCCAAGCCCACTCCTCACAGAGTGCAGAGCTTGTCGGGGAACCGTAAGGAGACATGGTCAGCATTTCTGGTGGTCAGAGCTGTCTGGAAACAGGGAGTGTAGAGTGAACCCCTGTGCCTGGAGGTGTGCAAAGAGAGGGCAGATCCCCCACTGCAGGGATGTGATGGGGGGGGGCATCAGGCACTGCCTGTAGGTTGGGGGTGTGTGACATTTGGGTCTGGGTCTCCCTGGGAATCTGCAGCAGCAGCCCCCCCAACCTTGCCAGAGGCTCTCACCCCTGCGGCAAGCACGTCAGTCTGGCTGTGGGCTGACACAGCCCCTGCCTGCCTGCGGCTTGCTTTTGCCACCTGCGGGCCCGGCTTGGGCCTGTCTCCCACACGTCAGCTCCTCCTGCTCCACCACTCGGTGGTCCTGGGAAAGGGGGTCAGAAGTACCACCCTGCATCCATGCTCTGTAGATGGGGAAGCTGGGATAGCTTCAGATGATGCGGGCCTTCCCTAGACGCTGAGCCATAGAGTTAAGAACTGGCCCTATTGATGCAGGACCTCGTGAGGCCCTTTTATCGTCGGATTTGATGGGGAGTCCTTCAGGTGTATAAAGATGACAGGTGAGATGGTAGTGACATCAGGTGTGCAGAGATGACCCGTGACACAGATTGGCACTGTCAGGTGTTAGAAGTGACAGGTGGCACAGGTGATGGCCATCAGGTGTGCAGAGGGTGGGGCAGTGCCCCAGGTTCTGGAGCAGGTGCCTCCAGGGACCTGAGAGGTGTCAGGCTGAACCCTCCTCCCTTCCCCGAGTCATTGGGTGTCTCCTAACAAGAAATGGGGTCAGGGCCTCCTGGAGTGTTTATAGTTTTCCTAGCTGCTGAGCACGTGCGGTACATCCCCCTGCCCTGGGTGGGGGGCTTCCCTTCCACTGATCCAATTCAGCTGGAGGGCACCTACTCCTGCCCTTGCCCTCCGCACCGACCCAGTAACGACTCTGACATTCCTACAGCAGAATCATCTTTGAGCCAAGTGACAACCTCAGGTTTGCCCCCGGCGCCAGGTGCCCCCCAGGTAAGGAGTGTTCTCCCAGGCACCTGGCTGGTGGGGTTTCCTCTCTGCTGCTGTGTGGTGGAAACTTCTCCTTTCCACTCCTTGTCCAGGATGCCCCTGCTTCTGCCTTCCCTGCACTCCTGGAGCCCGCAGACCAGAGCAGTGGGGTCCCGGGGGAAACTTCAGCCAGGCCCACACCGGGGATGCAGACGGAGGACAGCCGGGCCAGCCACCTGCAGACGCAGGGCACTCTGGCCGCAGGGTCCCCACAGAAGCATCCAGGGCAGCAGGACGGCAGCTCACCAGCCAAAACTGTGGGCCGGTTCTCCGTGGTCAGCACGCAGGACGAGTGGACCCTGGGCTCCCCCCACAGCCTGCGGTACTCGGCGCCGCCAGACGTGTACCTGGAGGAGGCCCCCCACAGCCCCGACATGAAGCTGGCCGTGCGGAGGGCGCAGACAGCCTCCTCCATCGAGGTCGGCGTGGGCGAGCCGGTGTCCAGTGACTCCGGGGACGAGGGTCCGCGCAGGCGGCCCCCTGTGCAGAAGCACGCCTCCCTACCCAGCAGCAGTGGCGTGGCCAGCGACTTCGTGAAGAAGGCCACCGCCTTCCTGCACAGGTCCCCACGGGCTGGCTCCCCGGGCCCGGAGACGCCCGGCAGGGTGGGCGTGAAGGTGCCCACCATCAGTGTGACCTCCTTCCACTCCCAGTCGTCCTACATCAGCAGCGACAACGACTCGGAGATCGAGGACGCCGATATCAGGAAGGAGCTGCAGAGTCTGCGGGAGAAGTAGGTCCTGAGAAGTGGCTGCGGGGGTGGGGGGGGGGGCGGGGAGCGGTGCTGCCTGTGCTGCGGACCCTGGTCTCCTGCGGTAGCTCTCACTGGGCTCACTGTCTCCCCCAGCGAGTGTGACTTACTCCACTGTTTTGGGGACACTGCGCAGAAGTGGCAGATACTGGAGAGAAGCCTCACAGGCTTCTGCCGTCCCATAATTCCTTCTGCTGGGTTGCGCAAGCCCTGGGGAGAGAGAGCAACACATTACCTCAGCATGCCTGCCCCGGCCCTGCCCCACTCTCCTCCCACCTGCCTCGGCCCCACCCCACCCCCAACCTTCCGAGGCCCCGCCCCACTCTCCTCCTACCTGCCTCGGCCCCACCCCCCCAACCTGCTGAGGCCCTGCTTTACTCTCCTCCCACCTGCGCCCCCCCCTTGCCTCACCCTCCCCCACTTGCCCCAGCCACTGAGTTGGGCCCAGCCATAGGAGACCTGCTGACAGCCGAGTGCTGGCACTCAGCAGCCACTAGATTTGGAGGCACGCAGGGAGGTGCCTGATCCAGTGACAGTGTGTCCTTGTGGGGCGTGTGGGGGGTCTCCTCTGTACACTCTCACTGGGGGATGGTTGCCCTGGGAGCCTGCGGGCCGCAAGAGTAAGGGGAACCAAGAGGCAGCCGCCCTCTCTGGGGGGGGGGGGGGCTGTGTAGGGGTGGGGAAAAGGAGGGTGCCGGGCCTGGGGTGGGAGTGGGGTGAGTTGCAGAGGTTCCTCCAAGAGAGGAATTTGGGTAGTCTGAGGAAGGGAAATCAGGGCTAACAAGTCTAGGCTCTTGCCTGGGAAGGGGCCCTGGGCTTTGAGGCACCTGCTGCAGGCCCTGGGGCAGGATCCTCAGATTGGGGGTTTCCCTAGGTCCTCCTGAGGCATCCCCCTGCCCTTCAACAGTGTCACCTCAAAATATCACCCCTTCAGAAGCTAACTTGATGCAACAGCACTTTGCTGGCTAGGGTCATCTTTCTGAGGTCTGGCAGGCATTGAAGATAGTGAAATCAGAACTTGCTTCCCGTTGTCCAACCATATGCAGCAGAAGATGGGTCAGGGCTGTGGCTGAGGGGCTGGGCCCCTGGCCTGGGCAGCCAGGCCCATCGTACATCTGAGGGGCTGGCATCAGGCCCAGATGGCATGCAGGCGGGTGAGTGGGCAGGTGAGCAGTGGCTGGCGGCTGGCCCAGCGGGTCCCCAAGGAGGGTCCTTCTCTGGCTTGTTCGAGAAACTTCCGTTGCCCACAGCTAGTAATTGCACCTGTGTCTTCATGGCAGCCTCACACCCATGTGGCCAGGGTGTGGTGGTGTCTGTGCTGGGAGTCCCCACCCTTGCTCACGTGGACATGTTTTCATCTGTGATGCCTCTCCTACGGTTTCCCCACTCAGAGGAGGTGCCATTTATTTGCTGGAAGTGCTGAGGCAGCCTCTCAGTTCTGAATGCCGATCGTTTGCTCTTCCTCTGGGCTTGGGTGTCGGGTTTGTACCGCGAGCGTAAATGTGTGGGGTTGTTCGTGTCCCGCTCCCCAGCCACTCAAAGTGGCAGCGTCACGAGTCTAGACACCTGAACCCTCGAATCCCCTCGGGCTCTTCCTCCTACCTCTTGGTGGTGTTGGGGGTGTTCATGCAGGAGACCCCCGGTGGGGCCCACTTGGTCCTGATGGAGACCCAAAGTCTTCAGTGCCCCTGTTTCCTCGACGTGGTCCATCTGTCCTGGAGCCCCCCTGCTCACACCCTTGCCATGCCCTGAGGGCTCTCCTGGATGGGCCTATGTGCCGGAACCAAGCAGGGTGCCCACCCGCCCTCCCTCCCCTCCCGCAGGCACCTGAAGGAGATCTCGGAGCTGCAGAGCCAGCAGAAGCAGGAGATCGAGGCCCTGTACCGCCGCCTGGGCAAGCCGCTGCCCCCCAACCTGGGCCTCTTCCACACGGCCCCTCCCGCCGGCCGCAGGAGGAAGAGCAGGAGCAAGCTGAAGGCAGGGAAGCTGCTCAACCCGCTGGTGCAGCAGCTCAAGGTCGTGGCCTCCAGCACAGGTCTGTGCCCTCCCGGCTCTGGCAGGCTGGGGCCGGGACCCGAGTGGGGCAGGCGGGAGGCAGGCGCCCGCACCCAGAAGAGCACTTCTTCGATCTCCTTTCACTGGAGCGGGAAGCCTTTGTAGGTGTGAAGGGCCGGGGTGTCGCCAGGCCCACCCTGAGTGCGCAGGCCTGCTCTGGGGCTGCCTGGGGACTCGTGTATGAGGCAGGAGGCGGTTCAGGGTCTCTCCCCCTTAGCCCACCTCCCTGCAGGGTGCCACCTGGCTCGGGGCGTTTCCTCTGGCCATTTCTCAGGCACCGGTCACCTGCTGAAATTGAGGGTGGAGCAGCTGCCTTTTGGTGGTTGGGGGGGGGGCTGGGGAGGACACCCGGGCACCGAGGGTGCGCTGGAAACCCAGTGAGTTGGGATCCCCGGTGTGTGCCAGGTGGGAAGCCAGCCGAGAGCGGAGTGTGAGCCCACCCTCTCGGTATCACGGATAACCCACGGGGTGCGTGTCCGTGAACTGCAAGAAGAGTTACGCAAATTATACGAATTCCAGGACGATTCCTAAAGCCAAGTGGAAACTAGTCAGAGTGAGCAGGTCGTACAGGCCTCTTGAGCCCTGGTGTGCCTCTCCTGGTGTGCCGTGGTCCTTGCACAGTGCTGGCGACTGGTGGAGGCTGTGGTCATTTTCTCTGATCTTCCTGACGCCCGCGCTCTGGTGACCGGGCCACGTGCCCAGTGCCTGCAGGGACTCCACTTCCCCAAGGTCACCCAGCAACGAGCAGGGAGGACAGATGCACCCCGCGCTGGCTGGTCTGACCCGCAGCGCCTCACTGTGCCTGTCACCCCTTATTCCCCCCAGGTCACTTGTCAGACTGCAGCAGAGCCCCTCCTGCTAAGGACCCTGCCCAAGCCGGGGCAGGGCCCGAAGCAGCTTCAGACCCGTGTGGGAAGGCAGTTCAGACCCAGCAGCCTTGCTCGGTGCGGGCCTCCCTGTCTGCAGACATCTGCTCCGGCTTAGCCACTGACGGAGGCGGAGCGCATGGCTCAGGTGATTCCCAGCTTGCCCGTCTCTGAGCATGCGCTAGCTGCGTAGGGCCCCTGTGGTGTCAGAGGGGCATGAGCGGCGGCAAGGGCCGCCCACAGCCTCTCGAGGATAAAAACCAGTAGAGGTAGCCTTTGAGTAGACAGTGGGTAGCCCACCCATCATCGAGTCTCGCTGTGTAAGGCTCAGAGGGAGGCGTGCTCTGCTAGAGCCGGCCCGGGGAAGGCGCCAGGACCCCCTGGTCACGTGTGGGGTGCGTGCTCTGCGCCGGTTCCCAGGCCCCGGCCTGCCCTGCCCCGCCCCGCTGCCCACTACACACGGGTCCTTCCGTCAGGAGGGACGGCTAGGGGGATGAGGGCACGGCCCCTCGAGCTGGGAGTCCGCCTTGAGGAGGAAATGCTCATCACCTCGGCCGTGGGCGCAGTAGCCGCGTGAGGAGGGGCTCCATCCCCGCCATCTCTGTCCAGAGAAGTCGCGGTGACCGCTGCTGGTGCCCACCCCCGCCCGCCCGCCCCGCACGCTCTCCCAGGGTCCGCTTCTCTTGTGCTCCAGCGGTGCCTCCTTTCCATTACGTGGTCGGCGGCTGTGGTCCTCCGGGCTGGGCTAGGTGGAGCCGTGGATGCTAAGTGACGAGGCTGATGTGGCTGGTGGTGTGTAGCAGGAATCCCAGAGACTGTACTTGATGCCTGTCTCTTTGTTTTCTTCCCTCTATATTCATTTGCAGGCTGGACGGTTTACCACCCAACGTCTGAGAGACTGACCTATAAGTCTAGTAGCAAACCTCGCGCTCGATTCCTCAGTGGACCCGTGTCTGTGTCCATCTGTCTGTATTTGTTCTTTGTATTTTATCACCTCCTGGCCCTTGGTTTCTCCCCGCCCCTCCCTGTCTTCATTGCCTTCCATACATTCTGTAGGCTGCCTCCCCCTCCCCACTGAAGTCACCTACTTGATATCAAACACAGACCCCTGCCCGCACCCACCCTCTGGGCCCCAGAAAGCGCCAGTGCATGCCCTCGGCTCATGGCCGGCACTAAAAGCATGTGCGGCGGCTTGCCCACTCCTGGCCTCGGGCACCTGGCCCCCCAGACCCCCAAAGTGCTCTGCGTTTTTCTCCTCACTCGTTTGTTTAACTTATTTTTTATGTTGGACGTAGTTTTATTTCTGTTGCGATTGTGGTGCACATATACGTCCGCTGTCCCCAGTTCCAGTGACAACAAAAAGACAACCCCGGCCTTCTCTAGACGCATGGTGTGTTTCACACGTGTCTGGATTCTGAAGACATGCATGTAGTGAGCGGAGACAGTTCTAGAAGGTCACCGGAGGGTGTAACTTTTGTGCGAGGGCCACAACACAGCACTCGTTGCTGTTGCCCCACCCCCACGCCCTGCATGTGCAAAGGCTGAGAGAAAGGTGCTCCAGCTAGGTGGGCCCACCCCTCCCTCCACTCCGGTCACCTTGGGAACCCATCAGCGTCCCCAGAAAGCCCCAGCCTCCGCTGTGGCTGTCTCTGTGGCCTGGCCCCTCCTGGTCTCTAGCTGGAGCACTTTACTTGGTGTGCCCTCTCCTCCCACAGCCCTCAGACACGAAGTCAGCTACCCAGCTCCTCGGGGCTGTGCTCACCCAAACCTCCGTCCCGGTCACCCTCTGGCTCCTGGGATGCCCTGCTGGCACCCAGGACTCCTGTCCGGGAAGGGAGTATCTGCTCAGGGCCATCCAGAATTACTTCATCCCTTGGAACAATTGGAAAATGAATCCAAAGCTGTGGGGTTTTCAGGTTTTTGTTTCTGAACACAAAAATTAAGCTTTCTATCAAATGGAAATGGTGGAAATGCTGGTTTGGGGCACGTGGCTTTTTGCTGGTACAATAAAGATACATTGTGTTTGTCAGGACCTGAGGCCACGTCCACAGTGGGCATTTGTCCCCATCAGCGGGGCCATGTCCCCCTCCCCCAGGCAGGACAGGGTAGAGGCACAGAACCTCCTAGAGATTCCCAGGGACTGTTTAGTAACAGGTGCCCCACCTGAGCTGCTGGTTGGTTTTGAGCTGGTGGTGGGCAGGGGAGGGCAAGGTCTGAGTGCATCCTGCTCCCTGCATCACTTGCTGGCTCTTTTCTGTCCCAGTGTGCGTGGCTGTCTCCTGAGACCATGGCATCAGGGCACATGGGTCCCCAGGCATCTCCCGGTCACATGACTGACCGCGGCCTGCTGGGAACATGTGGGTCGGACACAGGAAGCAGGTTAGAGCAGGTGGTGCTTTCCCTGGGGTCCCCTGGTGTGAGTGATCAAGTGCCACGTGCTCCTTCAAGGTTTGTGCCCACGTGGTCCTGCATTCATTTTTAAGAGTTTCCATTTGTTTTACTGTTATTATTCCAAGATAAAAAAAAAATGGGGAGGCACAGCAAGGACAAATGGTCTAGCTTTTGTTTCCGTCTCTGTGGCTAAGAGGAAAGGGACATGTGAGGCATGGCTTGGTGGCACACGGGGCTCCTGGCCTGGGTGGACCTGATTTTAGGTGGTTGGGCCCAGTGGCCTTGCTGTTTTCACAACAGCCCTCTGCAGGCACTCCTTGGCTGAGCTCTTTGCTGTCCTGGCCACGGTGTGGCCCCCACAGGCCCTGGGCCCTGGGGGCATGTGAAGGTGTGTCCTTCCATGCCCGGTGCCCTGGTGTCCGCCCAGCCTGCCAGCCTACTCCTGGAGCTGGAGCTGGCTGGTTCCTGGGTTACTAGGGAGCTCGGAGGCCTGAGGAGACCACAGGCACCTGTGAAAGTCTGGAGGAAAAAGTCTGGTCACAGTCCTGAGGGCTGAGAGGTGGCAGAGAGGAGGTCTGAGGCGCAGGGCTGTGGGAAGACCCTGAGGGTGGGGCCCGCTCTGGGGGCCTGGTCCTGGAGTCCAGGTCAGCAGCAGGGGGAGGGCTGCAGCTGTGGGCTCATCTGGCCTGACCTGCAGGAAGAGATGAAGGCTAGAGGTTTTCTGTTTGCCGCCTTGCACCGAATAGGAGACCAGGCTCTAGGAAAACAAAATCTTGGTTAAGTTCTGAAGTACACAAAGAAGGTCCCCAATTGTGTGACACTCAGAGACCATGAGAGCATCCAGGCTGGGTCAGAGATGAGCGGGGGTGGAGGCGCAGGCAGCTGCAGGTGACTAGGAGGGGACCCCTCATGGGACAGGTGTTCAGCCCCAGGAAGGAGAGCGTGCAGAGAGCGAATCCTGGGCACTGCTTCGGGTGGGCACGTGGACAGGCCCGCTGTTGGGAGGGAAGGGCCCACGGCAGCACAGATGGGGTGAAGCCCTGGGCAGACCCCTCCTTGTGGCCGATGGAAGGTTTGGGGAAACTCAGGGAGCATGTTTTGGGATTCAGAGGCTGTGGTTGGGTCGCAGCAGTGTCTGGGGGTCAGAAGCTGCTGTCAGACCTGTTGGCCCTCCTTCTCTCTGGCTCCAGTCCATGCGACTGGATTAGGTGCCGGTGCTTCTGGAGCCTCTCTGCACACAGACCTTTGGGGTCTGCTTTGTTATGTTCTCACGTGTCCCATCAGCCTGTCATCCGTGCCACAGCAAGTCTGTCTCCGGGACACCCGAGGAGGCTGCCACTGCGTGGCTGCCAAGGCCCTGTCCTCACCCTTCCTGGGGGGACCTGCTGCAGGGGTGTGGGCGAGGGCCTTCGGGCAGGGGAGGGCAGCCAAGAAGGAGGCCACCCCCCATGGAGGCCTCCCCAGGCTGGACTGTCCCTGGGGCCGTCACCCCAGGGCAGGGCAGAGCTGGGATGCGTCCCGTTTCATGCTTCAAGGACAAGTTTTGGCACTTTGCTCAGCAGTATGAGGACTTGGTGGCTCATTCCAAAGAAGCCCTGAGTGGCATTTTGGTGCTGGTTGCTCATTTTGTTTCCGATGCCAGATCCAAATGTCTAACGCCACTGGTCCAGGAGAGGGACCCGTGGGTGGGAGGCATGCCTCTCGTCATGTGGCAGGCAGGGGCTGCTGTCCCCGAAGCTCCCTGTGAGCCTCATCGGTTGTCTGAATGCTGTGGTAAAAAGCAAGTGTGGTGATGGCCACTGGGCTGGCCCACTTCTTAAGAGATCTGTCTGTGGCAGATACCTTTGAGGCATCCGCCTGGAAGCCCGGTGAGGGTGTGGATGCTGGCAGGGCTGGTTGTCCTTGCCTGGGGAGGGATTTGGTGGGGGGGGGGGGGCTTCCTGAACGAGGCCTGGGCACTGCATGAGACTTCTGGCCCAGTGGGATGTGTGTGCAGCATGAGGACAGGACATGGGGTCATCCTGTGTGTTGCCCATTCAAAGCCTGGGAGAACAGCTGGGAGAGGCTGCGTGGCTCTCCACCTCCACCCCTAACCACCTGGAAGCTTCTCCAAGTAGTTCTGGGGCCTTGAAGTTGGCTCTTCCCAAGACCTTGGGTAAGGACAGTAGTCCTGCAGGGAGGGGAGACCTGCCCTCATGCCCCCTGTGGGTTTCCTTCGGGTCCCGTGTTTCCCCAGCACCCTTGCAATGCTGCCTTGTAGCCTGACGGAGGGGAAGAGAGGAGGGCTGGGTGGAGGCACATTAGTCAGCCATCTGTGTAGTGGGCTTCAAGGGCAAGGCACTGGGGAGGAGACTCAGGGGACCCCCGAGGAGGGACAGGGCTGTGGTGTGAGTGAGGGCTGGTCATCAGACCTATGGCCTGTGCTCGGCCGCACCTCTGCACTGCACTGGCTGCCATGACTCTGACGTGAAGGGCGCCGAATCCGGTCGGTCTTTGTTTAAAGGTTCACCTTGAGGGCAGGGAGTGTGCTCTGGTCCCTGTGGGCCATGTCTAGTGAGGGTGTGGAGGCCTCTGTGGGCCAGTATTGCTCTCCAGTCCGAGCATGGTGTCTGGTGGCCAATGGCCTTGGCTCTGGGTTCCCAGCGAAGTCTGAGGCCCTGATCACAGGCCCAGGCTTCCTCTGGTGGTTCCTGGCAGGCAGCTCCTGTGGCTGCCTGAGTGTTCCTGTCGTGAGGATGGCGGGAATCAGCCCCGAAAGAATCCTCTTCTGTCAGGCTGTGGGGACCTGGCTGGCCAATTGATTCCATGTCCTGGTGCTGCAGAGACCCACAGGGAGCTACAACCACAGGATCCAGACAGGGACGTCTGTGCCTTAGCTGGGGCCCCGCACAGTCATAGAGCTTGGGACCCTCGTTCCCTTGTGCTGTGGAGCCCCCCGAGGGCCCTGTGCTCCCAGTAGGGTTCCACGTCAGGAACAGACCAGCAAAGGCCCTTCACTGCTGCTACCAAGGGACGACTGGCCTGGACCACTCCTGCCCAGCCCTTTTGTTTTTATTTGCACATTACAGACCCCACCAGAACATCACCTCCCTTTCCACCACATCAGCCTCTGAGCACACACAGGATAAACCAAAAAAAAAGAACGACTCAGCTGGAGCCTGGGCCGACCTTTGTGCTCTGCTCACACCCAGAGGCGGTGGCGTCTTACCTTCCTCGGCAAGGGTGCAGGGCACCCTCAGGAAGTGTTCTGCTCTGGCAAGGGCCTGGGGCAGGAGCACAGACCCTCTGTGATAGCGCAGCCTTGCTGAGTGACCTTGGGGACTCCTGAGCTGTCCTTGCCTGTCCCATTGTGCCTGCCCAGCTCCCTGAAGGGCCAGCTTGTCTGCCCTCCAAGTGGGCACTGACCATCAAGTTGTGCCAGACACCACGGACAGCCCCTGGGACCGCAGGGCCTGGCGCTTAGTGGTGGTCTCATGACAAGCCTCACCCCGTTCTGGTGGACGTGGGCTACCAGGTGAGGCAGCAGCATTGCAGAAACTTGGGTCCAGCCCTGATTCCCACCTTTGTAGATAGGTGCCCTCTGTGTCCACCACTGGTCTGGTCAGGGAAGCCGCCTGGGATCTGGGATTGGCCTCAAACCTGCAAAACAATGTATCTTTTTGCACTTGGAAAACAAACCTCCCATGGGCCTAGCTTCCAGGCAAAGCCGGCGGCTCCACTGAGCTCTCCTGGCTGACTTTTAGTGGGTTTTCTGCCTCGATCTGCAGTGGGGCTGCAGAAGCCTTTTGTTTAAAAACCAAGTGGTATGCTTTGCTTTTTTTGTTTTTTGTTTTCTTTCTTTTTTTTTTTTTTTTTGAATACGCTTTGAAAGACACACTCACTTCTACCTGAAGCTTGGGGCCTGGTCCTGCACCTGAGCCCCTCGGCGAAGTTCACGTGAGCCCGCACACTGACTCGTGGTCACCCGGTTAGCCCAGGTGGCCAGTCCCCTCTCTGAATCGCTGGCCTCTGCTCCTCCTTGCACACTGATGACTTGTGCTTAGTGTGGTGGCCTGTCCCCCGTGTGTGCTGTCCTGCCTAACCCTGTGGTCTTGTGTCGTTTCTTCTTCCCTTGCAGGGTCTGCCCTGAAGCGTCTCTGTCTAGGCAAAGAGCACAGCAGTCGTAATTATCGGGTTTTTTACCCCTTGTCCGCTCTCCATCGCATGGGCTTTCATGTGGCTAGTGCGCATCGGGGGCTCCATGGCCGGCGGGCGGGCGGGCGTGCTTGCATCTGCTCCGCGCCCACCCACCCAGGGCACCGCTTTCCCTCGGCCTGGAGGGAAAGCGACCCGTGGGCGCCCCCTCGCGTCTCCATAGCTCCTAGAGTCTGCGTGTCCTGGCCGGTTGACGTGCACTCTCCTTGCCCAGAATGTCCACACGTCACCAATCGTTATATTGGCTCCTTTTCCAAAACCGCAGGGATGAGTATGTCCTTGAAGTGCTAAACATGAGTGTCCCCGAGGAGAGATGCCCGGATGAAATGGGTATCAGTCCACCTGGGCCGCCCACCACCCTCACCTTCCACCATATTTTTTTTTCTCCTTTTTTCTTCTCTGGCTGAAACATTCATGTAGAAATAGCTCTGTGTATGTAAGATTCCATCACTAATGTTTAACTGTTTGTGTCTGTGCTTTTTCATTGCTAGCTACTGTGACTACATTTTGTAACGGCTTGTTTGAAGAGATGGTCATTATGCTGCTTTTTGAATGCAGAAAGATTTTAAATTGGCTTATGCAGAATTGCCAACCAGAAACTGTATGTTGCGGTGGGGTCAGGACACAATTTAAAAGAATTAAAAAGTCCCATTTTGGTCACTTAAAAATAATCTTCCAGTGAAGTGGGTGAGTGTGATGTCTTCACCAAGCTCCACCTGAACCGCAGCCCCCAGGCCTTCCTGGCAGCTGGGCCTCCTGGTTCCTGCTCCACCCCACAGATGGCTCCAAACTTGGGGGCCACGGTGGAAGGCTTTGAGTGTTTCTGCCCTTTAGTAATACCTTCCCTACATGTGCTGGTGAGGAGAGGCACAGTTTTGTGTCTTAAATTCGAAACCACTCAGCCACTAACATTCTTGCACAGGCATGCTGACGACCCAGCCTATTTAGCATTTTCCCTCTTCCCTTTGCTGGGTGGACAGCAGGAGCTGCCGTGGGCTGAGCACTCAGCCTGCAGCATTGACACGTTTCCCTGGAGTGCTTGTGTTCGAGCGCAAAGGCCTTGGGATTTTGCCCCCAGTTTTCTGAGCCTCCTCACGTAGGAGTCTGGGGGTCCTAGGCAGCGTGGGCACAGAGTGGATGCTGAGTAAGCCTGCCAGCTGCTTGGGTCCTGTCCTCTGGCCCAGCTCAGAAGGGTGACAGCTGCCTAGCATAGCCTGGTCCCCTGTGGCCTGTGAAAATGTTCCAAAGTGTCTAAAACTGGCACACGGGCCCCAAGATGCAGACCATCTCCTGAAGCAAGGTGTTGCCTGGCCTAAGCAAGACCACTGTATGAAAGACTGCAGCTGGCCGGTGGCGCTGTGTGCAGTGTCACCAACCTGGCATGTGTGTGCTTCCCCAGGGTCTTCCACCAGCAGCCTGGTCCCGGGCCCTGAGCCGGGCCCCCAGCCCACCTTGCACGTCCAGGCACAGGCGAACAACAGCAACAACAAGAGAGGCACCTTCACGGATGACCTGCACAAGCTGGTGGACGACTGGACGAGCAAGACGGTGGGGACCACCCAGCTGAAGCCCTCGCTCAACCAGCTGAAGCAGACTCAGAGGCTACACGGCATGGAGGCCCCGGCGGGCTGGTCCCCAGCCACTGGCGAGACACGGGCTGTAAGTGGGGTGCTGCGGGCACAGGCCACCCAGGCGGAAGAGACGGGGTGGGAGCGGCCCCCAGCGTCGGGTGCTAGTTCTGGTGCACCCAGCCTGTGTGGGGCACAGTGAGGAACTGCCATCCGGTGCTCTGTCGTGCGATGCCTTCCTGTGACAGGGCTAGGCTGACTTGACAGCCTCCCTGGAAGAGCGTTCCCTTCTTGGTCTTGAGGAGCCTGTGCAAGATTGTGTTGCTTCTTCCTGAAGTGTTTAGCAAAGTTCACTGGTGAGCCCATCTGGCCTGGGAGTCCAGTTTTGGAATCAGGGAAGTTTCCCCTGTGACCTTTTATTTTGAAAAATTTCAAACATACGGAAGTGTCGGAAATTGCACAGCGAACTTTAGTTTGCCCCTGGCTGCATGCTGTGGCTGACATCTTGCTGTGTTTCTCACACATCTCTCCATCCCCTGAGGGTAAAGTTTTCCTTACGGATTCAATTTCTTTGATACTTTTAGTGCGATTGGATTTTCTGTTTTCTCTTTCTGTTAAGCCCTGCTTTTCTAACATTTGGTAGATACCTAAATTTATCTTAAGTTTTCAAATTAGTTGGCGTGGAGCTGCTCATAATATCCTGTCTTCACAGTTTGCAGTGATGTCTTATTTTTCACTTCTGATGTTGGTGAGTTCCCCCAGCCTCCTTGTGCAGCTTCCTTAGGAGTTCATAAATTTTATTAGTCTTCTCAAAGAAGTCGTTTTGGCTTTGATGGTATTCTTTATGTGTCACCAGTTTCTCTTATTATCTCCTTCCTTCTTTCTATGTTTGGGCTACTGTTTAAGTTCTAGAAAGTTTCTTGAGATGTGCAGGTCATTGATTACTGGTCTTTCCTGTTTAATAATATAGACATTCAATCTATAAAAATTTCTTTCGTGGTTCTAGCTGCATCCTAAAGGTTTTGCTGTACAGCATTACAGTTGAAACTATTTTGTAATTTCCACTGTGGTTTGAAGTAATATAGTTATTAATTTTCTCACTTTTTAGCCCAAGTGCACTGTGATAAAAGAACAAACTTCTGGTGTTTTTGGTCCTTTAAAATTTGCTGGGCCTGGCTCTTTGGCCCAGTTGTCATTCAGTCTTGCCTGCAGCTGCCCCAGTGCTTGAGGCAGCTTCCGCATTCCTGCCACACACACTGTGCCCTGGCCTCCCTGTATCCTCTGAGTGGCGAATGACAGTGGCTCCCTTCTGACAGCTGCAGCCCTGACTCCTCAAACCCACTCTCTGTTATCCTTTGGCAGAGTTGACAGCCCTGGAGGGTCTTTTCCCTGAGCCCCAATGGGCGAGAGTCTGCTTGGCTACCTGGACTCTAGCGCATGGAGTACCTGTGCAGGGCTGTGCCCCATCTGTCAGCTCCCTAAGCCCCTTGTTCTAATGGCTTAGATTCTTAACAGGATTTTTTAAAACATTTTTTTTTTTTTTACTGTGGTAAATCTATATAACATAAAATTTACCATTTTAGTCATTTTTAAGTGTTCAATTCGGTAGTATTCAGTACATACACAGCGGTGTGTGAACATTACCACTATCCGTTTGTATAACTTCATCATCCGAAATAGAGAACTCATTAAGAAATAACTCTCCAGTCTCCACCTCTGGTTGCTAGTTTTGCAGCCTATGTTAACTTTTTTTCTACTTTCTATGAATTTGACGACACTAAGCACCTCATTTAAGTGGAATCATATAGTATTTGCCCTTTGCTGTCTGGCTTATTTCACTTAGTACAGTGTTTACAAGGTCCAGTCATGCTGTAGCAGAACTTTACTCTTTTGGGGAAAGAAAAGTAGATGGGGAATATGATCAGTAATATTGTGGTGAGCATTCTGTGATGTATACATATCTTGATTCATTATGTTGTATATGTTAAACTAATTTAATATTGTATGTCAGCTATGCTTCAAAGTTTTTTTAAAAAGTCGTTCATTTTCCCCAATTTTTTAAATTGTAAAATACATGACATAAAATTTGCCATCTCAACCATCTTTAAGTGTCACTTGAAGTGCATTAAGCATTAATATTGTTGTTCAACCATCACCACCGTGCATCTCCAAAATTTTTTCATCTTGCAAAAATGAAACTCTGTCCTTATTGAAAAAGAACTCCCATTCCCCTCCCCCTTCCTCAGTCCCTGGAAACTACCACTCTACTTTCTGTCTCTATGGATTTGACTCCTGTTGGTCTCTATATATAGTGGGATCCTACACTAGTTTTTTTGGTCTGGCTTATTTCACGCAGCATATGTCTTCAAGGTTCATCTGTCCTGTAAGTGGTGTCAGAATTTCCTTCCTTTTTAAGGCTGAGAACTATGCCAGTGTACGTTGATAACCACATTTTGTCCATTTGTCTGTTGATGGACACTTGGTTGCTTATACCTATTGGCTACTGTGAGCAATGCTGCCGTGAACATAGGTGTGCAGGTATCTCTTTGAGTCCCTGCTTTCAATTCTTTTTAAAGAATACCCAGAAGTAAAATCACTGGATCATATAATAATACTATTTGTAACTTTTTGAGGAATTGCAGACTGTTTCTAGTAGCTGCGCCACTTTACATTCCTGCCAGCAGTACAACAGGGTTCCAGTTTCTCCTCATCCTTGCCAATACTTTGTATTTTCAGATTTTTTTTTTTATATAGCCATCCTGACACCACAGTGGTATCTCACTGTGGTTCTCACTAGCATTTCCCTAATGATCAGGGATTTGAGCCTTTTTTCATGTGCTTATTGGCCATTTGTACATCTTCCTTAGAGAAACAGCAGTTCAAGTCCTTTGCCCATTTCTTAATTATTTGTCTTTGTTATTAAGTTTTAAGGAGTTCTCTGTATATTCTGGATTTTAATCCCTCATCAGATATGTGATATGCAAATACTTTTTCTCATTCTAGGGGCTGTCTTTTTACTCTGTGGACAGTGTCTCTTGATGCACAAGTTTTTAATTTTCATGAAGACCACTTACCTGTTTTTGTTGCTCATGTCTTTGGTGTCATACCCAAGAAATTATTGCCAGATCCAATGTTGTGAAGCCTTTCCCCTCTTTCCTTCTAAGAGTTTAATAATTTTAGCTGTTATGTTTAGGCCTTTTATCCACTTTGGTTAATTTTTGTCTGTGGTGTTAGATAAGGGTGCAGTTTCATGCCTTTGCATGTGGGTAACCAGTTTTCCCAGTACCATTTGTTGAAGAGACTATCCTTTCCCCATTGGATGGTCTTAGTACTCTTGTTGAATATGAATGGACTATATTTGCAAAGGTTTATTTCTAGGGTCTCTGTTGTATTTTATTAGTGTATATGTCTATCCTTTTTCCAGTATCACATTGTTTCATTTCTGTAGCTTTGTAGTTAAGTTTCAAAATCAGGGAAGTATGAGTCCTCCAACTTTGTTTTTCTTTCTCAATATTGTTTTGATTATTGTGGGTCCCTTGAGAATCCATATGAATTTTAGGATGGGTTTTTGTATTTCTTTTTTTTTTTTTAACGTATATTTATTTTTGAGACAGAGAGAGACAGAGCATGAACAGGGGAGGGGCAGAGAGAGAGGGAGACACAGAATCTGAAACAGGCTGCAGGCTCTGAGCGGTCAGCACAGAGTCCGATGCGGGGCTTGAACTCACGGACCGTGAGATCATGACCTGAGCTGAAGTCGGATGCTTAACCGACCAAGCCACCCAGGCGCCCCTGGGTTTTTGTATTTCTTAAAAAAAAATGTCATTGGGAATTTAGTAGTGATTGCATTGAATCTGTAGATCACTTTGGGTAGTATCTGATGGTAACAGTGTAAGTCTTCCAATCCATGAACATGTGATGTCTTTCCATTTATTTATGTGTTTTAAAAAAAAATGTTTACTTACTTTAGAGAGGGAAAGAGTGCATGAGTGGGGAAAGGGCAGAGTGAGAAGAGGACAGAAGATCTGAAGGGGGCTCTGTATTGACAGCAGAGATCCTGATGCAGGGCTCGAACTCCCAACCTGTGAGATCATGACCTGAGCTGAAGTCAGATGCTTAACCAACTGAGCCACCCAGGCACCCCTATTTATGTCTTCTTTAATTTCCTTTGGCAGTGTTTTGTAGCTTTCAGTGTGTAAGTCTTTCAACTCCTTGAAGTTATTCCTAAACATTTTATTACTTTTATGTTACTGTAAATGTAATTGTTTCCTTGATTTCTTTTCAGATTGTTCACTGTTAGTGTATAGAAATGCAGCCGACTTTGTACCCTGCATCTTTGCTGAATTCATGGATTAGTTTTGTATGTGTGTGTTCTTTAGGGTTATCTACTTATAAGATTATGTCATCTCTGAACAAGGATCATTTTACTTTTTCCTTTCCAGTTTGGATGCCTTTTTTTTCCTTGCCTAATATCTCTGGCTACAGTTTTTAATATTATATTGAACAGAAGTGGAAAAAACAGGTATCCTTTTCTTGTTCTTGACTTTGGAGGAAAAGCTTTCAGACTTTCACCATTAAGTATATGAGTATATAATGTTAGCTGTGGGTTTTCATATGTGGTCTTTATCGTATTGAGGGAGTTCTGTTCATAGTTTGTTGAGTGCCTTTATCTTGTTAATGATGTATTACATGGATTTTTATGTTAAACCACCATTGCATTAATTCCTAGGATAAATCCCACCTGGTCATGGTGTATATACTCCTATTGTGCTACTGAATTAAGTTTGCTAATGTTTTATTGAGGATTTTTGCATCAATATTCATTGGGGTATCAGTCCATAATTTTCTTGTGATGTATTTATCTGGCCTTAGTGTCAAGAAAATGCTGGTCACAAAAAATAAGTTTATTCCTATTCAACTTTTGGAAGAGTTTGAGAAAGATTGCTGTTAATTCTTCTTTAAAAGTTTGGCTTCTCTTTGTTGAGGTTTTTGATTATTAATTCAGTCTCATTACTTGTTACATGTCTAGTTCAGTTTTCTATTTCTTCTTGAGTCAGCTTTGGTAGTTTCTGTGTTTCTAGGGATTTTTATATTTCATGTAAATATTTAGTTTGGTAGCTAAAACTTCGTCAGTTTGTTAATCTTTTCTAAGAACCAACTTTTGGTTTCGTTTTTAATTCATTTGCTTTAATTTTTCTTTATGACGTCCTGTTCTCTTTTATATGGTATACAGTTATTGATTTAAAATTTTTAATGTAGGCATTTATAGCTATAAATTTCCTTCTGAGAACTTCTTTTGCTTTATCTCATAAATTTTTATATGTTCTGTTTTCATTTGTCTCAATTATTTTCTCATTTCCCTTGTGATTATGTCTTTGATCCTTTGGTTGTTTAAGTATGTGTTTCGTTTCTGCATATATGCCAGTTTTCTAGTAATTTTGTTGTTATTGATTTCTAATTTTATTTATTGTGTTAGAAAAGATACTTTGTATGATTAGGATCTTTTCAGGTTTGTACTGTATTTATATATTTTGTGTTTATTTTACTTATTAAGACTTGTTTTGTGGCCTAACATGAGGCCTATTCTGGGGATCTTTTACATACACCTAAAGAAAAGGAATTCTACTCTTGTTGGATAGTTTTGTTAGTGCTAATTGGCTTATGGGAGCTTCCTTAGGTCTGTTCTTAGTGATTTGTCCTGTTGTTCTTTATTAAAAATGGAGTATTAAAGTCTACAATGGCTGGTGTAGAACTTTTTTCTCCTTTCAGTTCTACATTTGCATCATATAATTTGGGGTGTGTTTTTAGATAAATATATATGTATAATTATTACATCTTGATGGATCAAAACTTTTATCAATATATGATCTTTGTCTTTTTACATAACCTTTTTTGACTTAAAATAAGTTTTGCCTGGCAGTAACGTACCCACCCCAGCTCTCTTTTTCCATCCTTTTGCTTGCAACTTCTTTGTGTCTTTGTATCTAAAGTGAGTCTCTGGTAGATAGCACATAGATTGACCATGCATTTTTAACTATTCTGCTAATCTCTGCTTATTAATTGGAAAATTTTTAAGTCTATTTACTTATTTTGAGAGAGAAACACAAGCAGGGGGAGGGACAGAGAGAGAGGGAGAGAGAGAATCCCAAGCAGGCTCTGCAGTGTCAGTGCAGAGACCAATGTGGGGGCTTGAACTCCTGAACCATGAGATCATGACCTGAGCTGAAATCAAGAGTCGGATGCTTTGGGAATGCAAGCTGGTGTAGCCACTCTGGAAAACAGTATGGAGGTTCCTCAAAAAACTAAAAATAGAACTACCCTACGACCCAGCAATTGCACTACTAGGCATTTATCCATGGGTTACAGGTGTGTTGTTTCGAAGGGACACATGCACCCCCATGTTTATAGCAGCACTATCAACAATAGCCAAAGTTATGGAAAGAGCCCAAATGTCCATCAATGGATGAATGGATAAAGAAAATGTGGTATATATATACAATGGAGTATTACTTGGCAATCAAAAAGAATGAAATCTTGCCATTTGCAACTACGTGGATGGAACTGGAAGGTATTATGCTAAGTGAAATTAGTCAGAGAAAGACAAAAACCATGTGACTTCACTAATATGAGGACTTTAAGAGACAAAACAGATGAACAGAAGGGAAGGGAAACAAAAATAATATAAAAACAGGGAGGGGGACAAAACAGAAGAGACTCATAAATATGGAGAACAAACTGAGGGTTACTGGAGGGGTAGTGGGAGGGGGGATGGGCTAAATGGGTAAGGGGCACTAAGGAATCTACCCCTGAAATCATTGTTGCACTATATGCTAATTTGGATATAAATTTTAAAAAATAAAAAATAAAATAAATATTTAAAAGAGTCGGATGCTTAACTGACTGAGCCATCCAGGCACCCTTCTTTGAGCACAGTTAAAACATCCACTTTAAAGTCCTTAGTCCAATGTCTAGCCTTTCTCAAGGACAATTTCTGTTAATTTTTTCCTTTTAATGGGCTGTACTTTTCTGTTTCTCTGTATGATCTGTGATTTCTTGTTGAAAACTAGGCATTTGCATATTATAATTAATAATTCTGGAAATTAGATTCTCCTCTTTTCCACTATTTGCTGGTTTTGTTTGTTGAAGGCTTAGGTTATATTAGCTTGAGATTTGCTTGAATATCAGGAGCTTAAACACCTCTCCCAGTCTTTACAGATTGGCTCAGGGCTAGGAGGACTCCTTGAACGCTTAGCCAGGCCATTTACAATTTGCCTATGCCTTCACTTTTGCTTGCATTGAATAATGGTGAGAGCTTAGAGTTTTCTGAGTTGTATGTGTGTGCGACAGAGAGGGAGAGAGAGAGAGAGAGAGGGAGAGAGAGAGACAGACAGACAGACAGTGTATTCTGCCTTCGACATGCACATGGCTCTCTGAATTCCCCAGCACACACATACTTTTCAGTACCCTCATTTCCCAAAGAAACTCTCTCCCATGCTTTTCTACTCAGGCTTTTAGGCAATCTATGTGTATCTTGTTTGTAGTCTTTGGCCCCAAGCAACTGCAGATTTTTAAGTTGCCTTACAATGTTTTTGAGCAATACCTGCCACTTTTCTACCCTTAGAGAATTCCAAATATATGCAGACAGATATGTGCATCTTGTGTCAGTCCTTCAGGTGGCCTTTACACAGGATATAATAGACATACACAATAAATTGTGAGTGAGAGCTTTGCTCCCTCTGGAACCAAGGGCCGGGCTCCCACACTGGAAACACAGGCTGCCCTCTTCAAGGCAGTTGTAAAGCTAGGAAGCGGGGAGGGCCAGGGGCCAGTAAAAACACCACAGTGCTTTCCAGCTTCTAAATATTTGCTTTTTTCTTGATTTGTCTTTTACTTCTATTTCATTGCCATAAACCTTTAACTGTTTTCTGGAGTTCTGATAAAGTTAGTTTTGATGGTTTCTGGTTGTCTTTTCACCATTTCTGTGAAGGCATGGAAGTTTGAAGCTGCCTACTCCTTCATTTTCCTTATGTCATTCTTGCTGAGATTTGTGTGTTTTTGAATATTCTTTCAGTTATTGAAAGAGGAATTAAAAAAATTTCCCACTATGGTGTGGACTTGTAGATTTCTTACTGCAGTTCTTTTGTGTACATTTTGAGGGCAGGTTATCAGGTATGTTCATATTTAGATTTACTGTCTTCCTTGTGAGTTGAACTTTTAATAGTATGAAGTACCTCTATTACGATTTTTGCCTTTAAATCTAGTTTGTCTGAAGTTGCTGTAGGTACACTAGCTTGTGTTGGGTTACTGCTTACATGGTATGGTTTCCTATCCTTTACTTTCAGTATTTCTATATCCTTGTTTCAGATGTTTCTCTTGTAAACAGCATATACTTGTTGTAAAACTTTGAACATTTACATTTACATTTAATTTAATTGCATATACAGACTCTTGAACAATTCAGGAGTTAAGGGAGTGGACAACCTTGCTCAGTCAAGTCTGCATATAACTTTTGACCCCCCCTAAAACTTAGCTACTGATAGCCTACTGTTGAAGCCTTACTGATAACATAAACAGTTAGTTAACACATATTTTCTATGTTGTATTATATACTATAGTCTTATAATAAACTAAGCTAGAGAAAAAATATTAAGAAAATAATGAGAAATAAAATACATTTACAGTAGTGCACTGTAAAAACTCTGATTATAAGTAGACCTGCACAGTTCAAAACTGTGTTGTTCAGGGCCAACTGTATGTTTTAGCTTAAATCCCTTATATGTTTTCTATTTGTCCTATCTGTTCCATGTTCCTTTTTCTCTCTTAGATATATTTTCTTACTCTTTTTTTCCTCCCACAGTTAGCTGGGAAATTTAACTTTCTCTTCCTGTTCATTTAATGATTATTCTAAGTACTTTAGCATACATCCTTAAATTATCACAGTCTAATTTTCTTGTACCAACTTCCCAGACAATGGAAAGGCCACAAAACACTTTAATAGCTTTTACTGTCCTCCTAACTTCTTTCAATTCTATATAGTCTTTCAGTCTCACAATACATTTTTTATACAGTCAATATTCACCTATATCTGCATATTTACTGTGTTTTTTTCATTTTTTTTTTAATGTTTATTTTTGAGAGAGAGCATGAGCAGGACAGGTGCAGAGAGGGGTACAGAGGATCCTAAGCAGGCTCTATGCTGACAGGAGAGAGCCCAATGCAGGGCCTGAACTCACAAACTGTGAGATCATGACCTGAGCCAAAATTGGACACTCAACCGACTGAGCCACTCAGGTGCCCCATCATTCTTTCTTGCCACTAATCTTCCCTCTAGGATCTATTTCCATCAGGATTTCCTTTAATATATGTGTACCAATGACTTATGTCTCCATTTTTGTCTAAAAATGTCTTAATGTCATTGTCATTCTTGAAGGATATTTTCAGTGGGTATAGGATTCTAGGTTAGCAACAATCTTCTGAGCGTTGTGATATTTTCATTGTGCTGTTATGTGGCTTTCCTGTTTTTCTTGGAAGTGAGCTGCCAGTCTGTTGTTACTTTGAAGATAATTCTTTTTCTTCTGGCTTCTAATACGTTTCATTTAATTAGAATATTTATTATGAGATGCCTAAGAATATACATTTTTATTCTGCTTAGACTTCAAAGGGCTCCTTGACTCCACAGTTTCATTTCTCAATCAAATATGGATGTTTTTCCGCCATTATATCTTCCCATACTGCTGACCCACTCTCCTCTCCCTCTTATTCTGCTGATATTCCAGTCCATATAACTCTGTCCTTGGTCCCTTACATGTTGTCGTTGTTGTTTCTTTTAATGTGAAAATTAATGTGCTGTTCTTTTAATGTTGTTGTTTCTTTTAATGAGAAAACAGGCGAGGCAGAGAAAGAGAGAGACAGAGAGGATCAGAAGGCTCTGCAATGACAGCAGAGAGCTCAACGTGGGGCTCGAACTCACAAACTGTGAGATCGTGACCTGAGCTGAAGTTGGATGCTTAACTGACTGTGCCACCCAGGTGTCCCTCTTACATATTTTCTAATCTTTTGTCCCTTCATAGTTTAGTTTGGGTATCTTCTTCAGATCTTTTATTTTTTTAATGTTTTTTGAGAGAGAGAGAGAAAATATGAGTGGGGGAGGGGCAGAAAGAGGGAGAGAGAATCCCAAGTGGACTCTGCACTGTCAACACAGAGCCCGATATGGGGCTCAGTATCACAAACAGTGAGATGATGACCTGAGCCGAAATCAAGAGTCGGATGCTTAACCCCCTGAGCCAGCCAGGTACCCCTTCTTCACATCTTTTAGTTCACCATATTTGTCTCTGTGTCTATACTGCTTTTAATCTTATTCATTGAGTTTTAAATTTATTATTTAAGTTGAAAATCACCATCCACATCTGCTATACCCTTTAAAAAAATTACAGTATAGTTAACGTACAGTATTATATTAGCTTCAGGGGTACAATATAGGGATTCACAAATTCTGTACATTTCTTAGTGTTCATCATAAGTGTCCTCGTAATCCCCTCACCTATGTCACCCATCCCCCCCAGCCACCTCACTCTAGTAACCATCAGTTCTCAGTCAAGAGTCAGGTTTTTTGTCTCTTTCTTTGTTTTGTTTTTAAAATTCCATATATAAGTGAAATCATATGGGATTTGTCTTTCTCTGACTTATTTCACTTAGCATTATACCCTCTCTGACCCATCCATGTTGTTGCAAAAGGCAAGATTTCATTCTTTTTTAGGCTGATTAATATTCCATTGTAGGTATCTACCACCTAGTCTTTTTTTTTAATTTTTTTTTTGATATTTATTTTTGAAGGGGAGAGAGAGAGAGCGAGAGCGAGAGAGCGTGAGGTGGGAGGGGCAGAGAGAGAGGGAGACACAGAATCCGAAGCAGGCTCCAGGCTCCAGGCTCCGAGCTGTCAGCACAGAGCCTGATGCGGGGCTCGAACCTGTAAACCACGAGATCATGACCTGAGCCGAAGTCAAGGCTCAATCGACTGAGCCACCCAGGAGCCCCGACCACCTAGTCTTTATCCATTCATCTATCAGTGGACACTTGGGATGCTTCCACAATTTGTCTATTTTAAATGATGCTGCAGTAAACATACGGGTGCATATATATTTTTGAATTAGTTTTCATATTCTTTGGGTAAATACCCAGTAGTGGAATTCCTGGATTGTAGGGAAATTCAATTTTTAATTTTTTGAGGAATTTCCATACTGTTGCCATAGTGGCTGCACCAGTTTGTATTTCCACCAACACTGCATGAGGGTTCCTTTTTCTCCACATCCTCACCAACACTTGTTTCTTGTGTTTTTGATTTTAGTCATTCTGACATGTGTGAGGTGGTATGTCATTGATTTGCATCTTCCTAATGATTAGTGATGTTAAACATCATCTTCTCATATGTCTATTGGCCATCTATATGTGTTCTTTGGAGAAATGTCTGTTAGCGTATTCTGCCTATTTTTAATTAGATTTTTTTTTTTTGGTGTTGTGTAACTTCTTCCTATATTTTGGATTCTAACCCATTATCAGATATATCATTTGCAGATATCTTGTCCCATTACTAGGTTGCCTTTTAGTTATGTTGACTGTTTCCTTTGTTGTCAGGAAGCTTTTTATTTTGATGTAGAACCAATTGTTTATCTTGCTTTTTGTTTCCCTCGCCTCAGGACACATTATCTGGAAAACTGTTGCTATAGCCAATCTCAGAGACATTCCTGCCTATGTTCTCTTCTAGGATTTTTATGGTTTCAGGTCTCATATTTAGGTCTTTCATCCATTTCGAGTGATTTTTGTGTATGATATGAGAAGGTGTTCCAGATTCTTTCTTTTGCATGTAGCTGTCCAGCATTCCCAACACCACTTGTTGAAGAGATTGTCTTTTTCCCCATTGCATATTCTTGCCTCCTTTGTCAGAGATTAATTGATTATATAATCATGGGTTTATTTCTGGGCTCTCTCTTCTGTTCCATTGACCTATGTGTCTACTTTTGCGCCAGTACAATACTGTTTTGATTGCCAGAGTTTTGTAGTGTATCTTGAAATCTGGAATTGTGCTACTGCCAGTTTTGTTCTTCTTTTTCAAGATGGCTTTGGCTATTTGGGGTCTTTTGTGGTTCTATACAAATCCATACAATAGGATTACTTGTTCTAGTTTTGTGAAAAATGCTGTTGGTATTCTCAGAAGGATTGCATTAAATGTGTAGATTGCTTTGGGTACTATGAACATTTTAGTAATACTTGTTCTCCCAGTCCATGAACATAGAATATCTTTCCATTTGTGTCATCTTCAGTTTCTTTCGTCACTATTTTATAGTTCTCAGAGTACAGGTCTTTCACCTACTTGGTTTAGTTTTTTTCCCTAGGTGTTTCACTCTCTTTGGTGCAGTTCTAAATGGGAGTGTTTTCTTAATTTCTCTTTTTGCTACTTCTTATTAGTGTCTGGAAATGCAACAGATTTGTGTATATTGGTTTTGTATCCTGCAACTTGACTTTAAACAGTTTATCAGTTCAGTTTTTTGGTGAAATCTTTAGGGTTTTCTGTGATATTATCATGTCATCTTTTGTGTCTGATTACTGTGGCTAGGACCTCTCCAGTACTATGTTGAATAAAAGTGGTGAGAATGGACATCCTTGTCTTATTCCTGATCTTAGGGAAAAGTTCTCAGTTTTTCCCCATTGAATATGATGTTAGGTGTGGGTTTTTCATATATGGCATTTATGATCTTGAGGTATGTTAGCTCTAAACCCACTTTGTTGAGAGTTTGTTTCATGAATAGATGTTGAGTTTCATCATGCTTTTTCTGCATCTATTGAAATGATCATATGGTTTTTATGCTATCTCTTGTTGATAGCATGATATCTCTTGTTGATAGTATGATATCTCTTGTGATGTATCATGTTGATTGATTTCTGAATACTGAACCACCCTTGCAACCCAGGAATAAATCCCACTTGATTGTGGTGCATAATTTTTTAATGTATTCTTGGATTCATTTTGCTAGTATTTGATGAGGATTTTGCATGTTGTTAAGAGATATTGTCCTGTAGTTCTCTTTGTTTGTGATGTCTTTATCTGGTTTTGGCATCAGGGTAATGCTTGTAGAGGCCTTGGAGAATGAATTTGGAAGTTTTCCTTCCTCTTCTATTTTTTGGACAATTTTGAGGACAGCGTATTAACTTTTCTTTAAATGTTTGGTTAAATTGACCTGTGAAGCCATCTGTTCCTGGACTTTTGTTTGTTGGGAGTTTTTTGATTATTGACATGACTTCATTGTTGGTGATCAGTCTGTTCAAATTTCCTATATTTTTCTAGGAATTTATCCATTTCTTCTAGGTTATCCAATTTGTCATATAATTTTTCACAGTATTCTCTTATAATCCTTTTATTTCTGTGGTGTTGGTTGTTATTTCTCCTCTTTCATTTCTGATTTTACTTGAGTCCTCTCCCACTTTCCCTCCCCACCCCCCTCTCTTTTGATGAGTCCACTTCCTGATTTTATTGATCTATTGTTTTATTGTTGTTTTTAGTTTTTTTAATTTGTTTCATTTATTTCCGCTCTGATATTTACTATTTCCTTCCTTCTACTGGTTTTAATTTTTGTTTGTTCTTTTGCCAGCTCCTTTCAATGTAGGTTAGGTTGAGACTTTTCTTGCTCCTTGAGGTAGGCCTGTATTGCTGTAAACTTCTTAGAACAGCTTTTGCTGGATCCCAAAGATTTTGGACTGTTGTGTTTTCATTTGTCTCCATGTATTTTTTAAATTTCCTCTTTGATTTCTTGGTTGACCCACTCATTGTTTAGTAGCATGCTATTTAGTCTGTGTATTTGTGTTCTTTCCAGATTTTTCTCTGCTGCTGGATTTCTGCTTTCATAGCATTGTAGTCAGAATAGATGCATGGCATGAGTTCAGTCTTTCTGAACTTGTTGAGACTTGTTTTGTGGCATAATATGTAATCTATTCTGGAGAATGTTCCATGTGCACTTGTAAAAATGTGTACTGTGAATATATCTGTTAGATCCATCTGGTCCAACGTACCATTCAAAGCCACTGATTCCTTTGTTTATTTTCTCTTTGGATGATCTCTTCACTGATGTTATTAGTAGGGTGTTAAAGTCCTGTACTATTATTGTATTACTATCGATTACTTCCTTTATGTCTGTTATTAGCTGCTTTATGTATTTGGGTGCTCCCATGCTGTGTGCATAAATATTTATAATTGTTATAGCTTCTTGTTGGATTGCTCTTTTTATGGGTATATGATGTCCTTCTTTGTCTCTTGTTACTGTCATTGTTTTAAAGTGTATTTTGTTGGATAGAAGTATTGCTATCCCGGTTTTCTTTTGACATGCATTTGCACAATAATGCTTTTCCATCCCTTCACTTTTAATCTGCAGGTGTCTTTAGGTGTGAAATGAGTCCCTTGTAGACAGCATATAGATGGGTCTTGTATTTTTATCTATTCTTTCACCTTATGTCTTTTGATTGGAGTGTTTAGTCCATTTACATTCAAAGTAATTAGTGATAGGTATCTACTTACTGCCATTTTGTTTCTTGTTTTATGGTTGTTTTTCTAGTTAGTCTCTGTTGCTTTCTTCTCTTGCTGTCTTCTTCTCACAGTTTGCTGGCTTTCTTTAGTGATAGACTTGGATTCCTTTCTCTTTGTTTTTTGCATATCTGTTACTGGTTTCTGATTTGTGGTTACCATTAAGTTGATATATAACATCTTCTGTATATAGCAGTCTGTATTGTTGATGGTCACTTAAGTGTGAACTGATTCTTTACTCCTTCCCTCCCCCCTGCCCCCACGTTTAGGTATGTATACTTTACATCTTCTTATATACCCTTTGACTGACTTTTATAGATATACTTAAGTTTACTGGTTTTGTGTTTCCTACTTTTCTTCCTCCTACTTACGGTTTTTCCTTTCCACCCAAAGAGTCCCCTTTAATATTTCTAAGGATGAAGAAATGGTTGAAGGGATGGGATGGGGTGAAGTGATGGTTTAGTGATCATGAATTCTTTTGACTTTAGTTTGTCTAGGAAATTATCTCTCCTGTTCTGAATGATAGCGTTCCTGGGTAAAGTATTCTTGGCTGCATGTTTTTTTTTGTTTTTGTTTTTGTTTTTTCCCCTTCAGCATGCCATTCCCTTCTGGCCTTCAAAGTTTCTGCTGAAAAACCAGCTGATAGCCTTATGGGGTTTCCTTTGTATGTAACCATTTTCTTTTTTTGCTGCTTTAAAAATTCTCTTTATCACTACTTTTTGCCATTTGAATTTTATGTGTCTTGGTGTAGACCAAGTAGACCTACTTGGGTTGATTTTGTTGGGGGCTTTTTGTGCCTCCTGGATATGGATTTCTCTTTCCTTCCCCAGATTTGAGACATTTTCAGTGATTATTTCTTGAGATAGAAAGATTTTTCTTCCCCCTTTTCTCTTTTCTTCTTCTGAGATCCCTGTAATGTGAATACTACTGCACTTGATGGTTTGCTGAGTTCCCTAAGTCTATATTTATTTTTTATTATTCTTTTTCTCTCTCCAGTTTTTCATCCAGATTGCTTTTCATTCCTCTGTCCTCTAGGTTGCTGCTCTGTTCTGTTTGCTCTAATCCACTATTTATCACTCTAGTGTATTTTTAATTTCAGTGATTGAGTTCTTCATCTCTGTTCTTTTTTATGTTTGTCTCTTTGTTGAGGGTCTCACTGAGGTCCTCCACTCTTTTCTCAAGTCCAGTGAGTACCTCTTTCATCATTACTTTACATTCTCTATCAGGCATATTACTTTTAACCACTTCAATTAGCTGTCTTCTAATTTTGTCCTGTTCTTTCATTTGGGACATATTCCTTTGTCTCCTCATTTTGTCTCTCTGTGTCTGCTTCTATGTGTTAGGAAAGTCAGCTACATCTCCTGCTTAAGGTAGTGGTCCTTATGAGGAAGAGGGTCCTATAGTGGCATGTACTGCAGTGTCCCCTGTTCTCCAGAACCTGGAGCTGCAGGGGTGTCTCCTGTGTGTGCTGCGTATACCCCACTGTTGTGGCTAAGCCGCTTTTTCCTTCAGACTGGTAGTCTGCAGTGGCTCTTTGCCTGTTGTGGGTAGAGTGTGGTCCCTGTATTGTTAGTGGGCCAGTCCAGGGCAGCCTTGGGCTTGAAATGCATCAGACCAGGCATTTGCCAGAAATGTAGTAGCACCGAACTGCAGAGTGCTTTCCCTGTGTTGTTCCCTGGGAAGCTTTTGTTGGTGAGAGGGACTGCAGTCAGACCAGATGTCCGCCCCTAGCTGGGACCACAGTTGGGACTGCTATATGTGGTGATCATCCTTTCTCCCTTGGCAGGAGTCACTTTGGAGTGGTGCTGGCCCATCAGGTCTGCCTGCACACTGCCAGACTCGTAGCACTGCTATGATCAGCTCCGGTCAAGTGTGTACTGGAGGGGCAGGTCTGTGGGAGAACATGGGGACGAGGGTGGGGTGGGGTGTGTGGTGTTAGCAAGGTTTGTGCAGGTCAGCTGTAGGAGGGGATCAGAGGCGTGGAAGGTGGTCCAGTCAGAGGTAGGTATCTGCAGAAGAGTGCAGGGGTGGAGCATGCTATTTAGCAACCTAGGTGGAGTGTTCGTGCTGCACTGGTTTCCATGGGTGTCTGTATCTAGGCTGCGGGTTGGGGAGGAAATGGCACCCGCCAGCTCTTTTGTTTTTGGAAAAGTCTTCCAAACATCCCTGCCCCTCCAGCACATACTCTGAGATTAGTAAGTAAATCTAGAACTCAGGCGTTTTTCAGACCACTGCTTTTATGCTATATCTCAGGAGGGCTATTTGTTGTGCTAAGAGTAGGGGTCAGTTTCCCCTGACCCTCCAGGTTTTTCCCACAGCTGAGCTGGCCAATTTTTGAAGTCCCGGGTGTGCTGCCCTGCTGATTTGAAGGACTGGTGCAATTGTGCCCCTCTGACTTTCATGTGGGTTCTCTGTGCCTGGGGTGAGGGTCTGTTTCTCTCCCCTCTGTAGGCCTGAGGCATCCCTCCCTCCTGCAGAAAGTCCTGAGAGTCTGTCTGGATCTTGACCATGTCTCCACCCTTACTACCTGCTTCATTGTGACCTCTTCTCTGTATTTTGCTGTGGACAGTCTGTTCTGCCAGTCTTTGGGTCACTTTCTGGGTTATTTACACCCATGTGGATGTTATCTAGGTGTATCCTGGGATGAAGTGAGCTTAGGATCCTCCTACTCCCAACATTTTCCTGGAAGTCTGCTGTATTCTTTTTTATAAGTTTCCAGCTTTCTGCCAAAATTCTCAATCTTGTCTTTCAAACAGTATTTTACAGTTCTGTTTTACATAGTTTTCCTTTATATTGCTTTGTCTTTTGGCTTTTTAAGGTGTGTGGAATGTTTTATTTGAAAATTTACCTGTAAAAAGAATCAGAGGCCTAGCAGTTGGTTTCTTACATTGTTTTCATTTGCTTTTGAGCTCCTTTTCATAGTCTTACTGGCCATCTTTTGTAAAGTGCCTGGTCAGTGATCTTTACTTTTGAAAAGTTGAATTATCTCTTGATTATTAAATAGTGAGTTCATTATATACTATGGCTACATTATACCAGTCTGTGGCTTGTTTTTTCATCGTTTTAATGGTGAACATGAAATGGCAAAAGTTTCAATATTGTTGTGGTCCAGTTTATACAATGATTTAATTTTTTGTGTGTATATAAGGAATCTTTGCCTCTTTCAAATCCCGATATTATGTTCCTGTCTTTTTTTCTAGAACCTTCATAGTTTTAGCTGCTGCATTGAGGCCTGTAAGCCACTTCAAATGAACTTTTGTGTATGGTTTAATGTTGGGATCAAGTCTTTTGTTTTTTCCTTTTGTGCATATCTGGTTGTTGTAGCACCTTCCTTTCCACACTGAATCGTACAGATGTTGGTCAGGTGGTTGTGTATGTGTAGATCCATTTCTGAACTCACGGGTTTGTCCCACTGAGCAATTCTTTCATCCTTATGATAGTATACTTAAGTACTGCGGCTTTATGGTAAGTTTAATATCTAGTACAATACAACCTCCAGCATCAGTCTTTAAGAATTTGATTTCTCTAGGTCCTTAATACTTTCATACACATTTTAGAAGCAGCCTATTTCTATAAAATAGCTTGCTGGGATTTTGATTGAGATTTAATGGAGTCTGTTGATCAACTGGGTGAAATCTGACATATTAACAGTCCTAAGTATTCCTATGAACATGGCATCTGTGTCATTGTGTCTTTTTAATTTTCTCTCAGCAAAGTTCTGTAGGTGTTACACATCTTTCATCTTTCGTGAAATGTATTCCTGTGTAACTGATGTTTTGGAATGCGAATGGAAATTGTATTCTTAAATTTCACTTCCCAGTTGTTCGTTGCTAGTGTATAGAATTCTGTACCTTGTATCCTGCCATCTTGTTACGTTTGCTTGTTAGTTCTAGAAATCAGTTTGTACAGGCTTTTGGTTTTCTCCAAACACAGTCCTTCCTCTGCAAATGAGGATGGTTTCATTTCTTTTCCAGTCTATGACTCTATTCCTTTTCTTGCCTTGGCTGGGACTTCCCACACAGTGCGGACTGGGAGGAGAGCAAGCTGCGGGGGAAGTGCTTCTAGCATTTCAAAGCAGTGGAGGTTTGGCTGCAGATTCCACAGAGGTCCTCACAGATGGAGGAGGCAGCCTCCAGCCTTGGTTGCTGTGTTTTCCATGAAAGAGTATGGAACTTCTCAGCCACTCTCCCTTCATCTGTGGAGAGCATCAGACGGGGTCCTCCCTTGGTGTGTGATTGGGGTCAAGGGGCAGTGACACCCGCCGGGACAGCAGCCTTGCATTTCTGGGGCCGGCTCCATTTGGCTGTGCTGTCTTTCTTTGGTTGCTTTATTAGATCTGTCTGCACCTTGAGAGTTGAAGCTAGGCTGTAATCTCTTTGTGGCCTGTTTTCTGTATCCTGGCCATGCTGATCTCACCAACCATCTCCACTTTCTCATCCTCATGCTGCTTCTCCTCTGGGGTGTGGAGGGCCTGCCCTGCCACAGGCTCCCAGGCTGTGGTCTTTACATAAAGGTCCTGACCAAACAGGAGGCCCTTGGGTAGGGTGTGCAGTCACTCACCACTGCATCCTCAGGACTCAGGCCCCACAGGGTCTGCTCTGCGAGGACAGCTGGGGCATAGGGGTGGCCAGGCTGCAGCTTAAGAAGCAAGAGAGGGCACTGGCTGCTTCCTGGCCGCATGCTGTCTCTCTGATATCAGCCATTAGAAGGCATCCGATGGCAGGTCCTGGAGACTACTCTCTGCCGAGGATGGAGAATCTGTGGGGACCCCTGGGAGGGGCAGCTGTTGGCAGCCACACGTACCTTCCTCTCCTTGTCTTGTAGATGAACGCCTCTCGAGCAGCAGTGGGGACACCATGTCTGGCCCCAGCGCCCAGCCCTCTATCCACCGCGGCCATTCCTGGAACCACCCCAGGCCTGCCCATGCCAGGTACTGCCCTTTCTGGCCTACCAGCCCCGCCCTGTGCGCAGCCTCTGGGCCACTACGGAATCCTGCTCCCGGCTCCAGTGTCCTGGGGGCCCTGGGCAGCCCAGGTGGGCAGCCAGAGACCCGCCAGGGGGCTAGGCTTGGGTGCGGCAGGCATGCCTGCACTTCCCGTGTTCTTGCGGCCACCTGTGGTCAGCGCGCCTGGTCCCAGACTGCGAATCACATAGCCCTCTCTTCCCGCTTGGCCACTGGAATGCGCTGAACTGAGCAGTCCGGAGGAGCCAGCTTATGGTTTGGCCTCTGCCCCGCCTGCCCATGGGTGCCTGGTGAGGGGCCAGCGTGTGGGCAGCAACGCTTGCTTCCTTTACTGCCGCAGACCCTGTTCCTTCTTCCGTTCCCATGGTTTACACTTGCAGCCTTCGCACCCACTTCCTGTACTTGAACTGATGGTTAGAACATTGTAATCTCCCTGCAGAAGTACAGTGCCTTGAATTCCAGCTTTTCTGTTCCCTGATGGAAAGAAATGTTTAAAAAAAAAACCGTACGTTGGAAAAGGTGTATTTCATTTTTATAATTGGCTTGTGCATTGATATTGTTATTTCCCATTTTAAATCGCAGAGATAATGGTTTATAAATCTGAAACTAAAACCTGACTTCTGTTGTAAATGAGGCCTCTCTGGGCTTCTGTGGTCACAGATCACAGACAGATGGACACCCCTATCCTCACCCCTGCCCGCCGGCTGCAGGGCTCTGCATGCTGCCGACAGGCTGCCCAGGGACATGTGGTTACTGGAACAGAGTGTTGCTGGCAGCAGTAGGTCTCTTAGTGAGAAACAGCAGCAGCAGCTTTTGGCTGTGCACAGCCTGCTGGAAAGTGCTAGATGAGCAGCCACACCCTCTTGACCCAAAGCCTGTGGGGTATAGGCAGGGCATCCACCCTGCAGAAGCCCCATCGCCCCCTCAGCTCTGGGTTTCTGCTGACCCTCCTGCCAGCCGTTCTTCCTTTTCCATCGTTTCCAGCGAGGCCTGGGTCTCATTCTGCTGTGTGCACACAGGTTGCCCTGCCTGTGGCGTGAGTACTCCCCTTCTGGAGATTTCGGTGAGACTCCTCCCAGATGGGCACCAAATAGCCCCCCGTGGGAGCTGAAGTCCCCGCTCCTCATGGCCAAGATCTTTTCCACTTCCTATCAGAAGGCAGCTGCCTTGGGCTGCCTAGCTGTGAAAACTATATAGTTCTGCTGTACTCTGGGACCTCACTAGACCTGGCTGAATTATTTTAAATGTGTTATTCCATCAATTCGGTTAGAATTGAGTTTCTTAGGTGATTATGCAGGGCGCGATGCTGTAGTAAGAGATTTCTGTTCTCTGTAATGTGCCCCTCAGTCCCTTGGTGGAGAATCTCGTGCGCCTGGGGGTGGTGGAAGCTGCCTTTCTCCTATGCACCCCCCTCTCCACTGCTGCACCAGAGGTGAGATTTGGGGTCCTGGCCTTGTACGTGGATGGTCAGTGGCACGGAATCCCCAAGAGATTGTATATATGAAGGAGGAAAATAAACATGTTTGCTTGAAAACAGTGTGGAACAACATCTTTTCCTTACTCTCTGCCCACATAAGAGCGGAACCGGCCAGCATCCGGGGCTCTTCCGGGTGCAGCTTAGCACTCAGCTCCACCCTTGCCATGGACACCTGGCCTAGGAGGTTGGGGTGGCAGTGAGGGGGCCTGGGGATTGAACGGTGGGTGCTGTGTTCCTAGCAGGAGCCACATGTGATGGATGTTGAGCTGGGTCAGGGGGCAAGAGTGGGATGTTAGGCAGGACCCCCGTCTTCTGCACAGGGTGCTCACCAGGTGGGACCTGAGGACCCAGCTTTGCTGCCTCCAGGCCTGTTTGCTCGGCTTTCAACTACTCTGGACTTGAACTGCATGTAGACATGCAGTGGGCTGCACCCCACGGAGGATGTGAGTCTGATCAACTAAGTGGTACCTGACCCCTGTCCATGTTGGCTGAAGTTGCACAAAGCCAAGTTGGCACGACTCACCCGTGGACAGAACCGGGGGCGGGGGGTGGGCTCCTCTGTACCTTCTCCTGGATCAGCATTGGGCTCGTAGGCTTGGGAGGTGAGGTGAAGCTCGTAGGACCGGTGCAGGTTTGTTGGGGGCCCCTTGTGGCGCTCAGCAGCTATTTGCAGCCAACCCGCCCCTGATGGCATCATGCTCAGCGGTCTGTGCTGCACGTGCCCTGCACACACTCAAGGTTTGCGGTGTCTCTTGCCCCAGCCAGCTGAGGTGGTCAGGCTTTATGCCCGTGTTCTTGGAGGGAGGGGGAGCCCCCTTTTCAGAAGCAGTGCACCTCAGGGCTGCTGCTTCTCTCACTGTGCCCAAGGAGTGTGACGCTGCAGATGTGCAGGTGCTGGGAAGTCCTGTCTGGTCCTGGGCAGTCACCCCGTGCAGAAGCCGGACAGATGGCAGAGGCTGCCTGGGGCCTGCACAATGTGAGGGTCACGGGCCACCGGCTCTCCAAGGAGTAGGTCTGTGCTGGCAACACTGTTCCACGTTCCAGGGCCTTGTGTGACCGAGTTGGGCCTGTAATCAGCTGTGGCGGTTTTGTTTTCTAGATTCTGAGAGTGAGAAGCCCGACTGAGCCCAGGCAGGCCAGCCCGACCCCGACGCCAGGCCCTGTGTCGTCACACGTGGAGAAGGCGAGTCTGCGCCTCGTGTCCAGTTCACGCTGTTTTGTAACCACTTTCTAAGCATTTTTTATTCACAACTGGAAACACAAATGTAATGCAAGAATAAAGAATATTTTGGGGGAAAAGGGACTTTGGTTTTTCAAGCTCTCTCCTGTCCGCTGGCCGGAGACATGGGGAGAGAGCGAGGGGTGCCAGAGAATCTCCTGGGACCGCGCGGCAAGACAAGGTCTGGGGACACCCTTGGCCGAGGGGTTCCTGGTGTGGTAGTGAACATCTGCGTTTACGTGGCACTTTACGGTGCACCTGTTAGCCCAGGGTCCTTGGGTTGGGACAGCAGCAGGACAGGCCACACAGGTGACAGGGTCCCCCCACCACCTTGCAGAGAGTTAGCCTCCTCGTCACACCCTGAGTGGCGCCAGACTCCGGGAGGCTGAGCAGCAGTGCCCGTCTCTGGTGACGGCCCTCCCGCCGCATAGATTTGGGCCTTGGTGCACACAGCTCCGTTCATTTTGCTGACTGGCGGTGGGGGGAGGGGGAGGGCGCTCTCCTGCTGTATCTTCAGAGGTTTGACACTCCTCCTCTGGGCACAGGGTGGGCATCCAAGCTACGGGCACTGAGGAGAGGGGCAGGCCTGCTGGCCCCGGCAAGGCTGCACCCCTGCGGTGGGTGGGGTCCACGAGAGCAAGAAAGATGGGAAGCCTGCAAGCGGCCTCACAGAGAACCATGCGGTGGTGGGACTGCAGCCCGGATGGGGGCAGGGGGCTCAGGTGGAGCCCGTCTCGGGTCCGCACTCATCAGGACCAGAAAGTGGAACTCAGTTTCCATTAACCTTGGACTGCAACTCGGCGCCCCCTTCGGTGGTGAGTGTGGGGTGGGAGCGCCTGGGGCATGCCACCGCGCGAGCCTGGACACTGCATATGACGCTGCAGTTGTCACAATGATGTATGTCCACCACGACAAAAGGCCAGCCTCTGAGACACAACTCCTGTCCAACTGGTTGGTGAAAGCAAAGCAGCACGGGCTTTGCAGGGGACACGCAGGTGTGGCTTGGGGACATTCATGGGGACCGTCCACCCCAACTCTCGCCAGCTCTGCCTGCCACTTCTCACGTCAAGCTCGCCCCGCCCCAGCGCGTGCCTCGGCCTGAGTCCCCCACTCTCCTCTGTGATCAAGCAGAGCAGGCACGTGCGCAGTCAGATGGAACGACATCCTGTGTTTCGCTCTGTCTTGTCCCCGTCTGTTTGTGGCCTTCACTAGTTTTCTTTTGGTAGTAGTAGTGCAAAGTTTACCTTTTCAGGCAGCAGGTTTATTTACATCATTCCTTGTAAACAAGTAATAGTACAGGTGCTAATAGTAAAAATGGTGGGGGCAGATGGCTGATGTTCGGAGACCCAGCAGGGACTCCTAGGCAGTCCTGACACACTTGGATACGAGGATCTAGAAGGCCCAGAGGTTCCTTCAGGATTTCTGAGTAGTTAGCACCCAGATTCTTTTCCTGGGGGGGGGGGGGTGGTTCTGGGGCAAGGGAGACTTTGGGATGCAACACCCGTTAACGCCACGGCACAGCTGAGAGCTTACCCACTTTTCCTGATCGGCACCCCCTGCCGTCTGTGATTCCGACCAGTGTCTGCCCCACCCCCACTCTGGGAGCAGGGGGGTTCTGCCTGCAAAGGGGGACTGCCCTCTAGAAGCAGCTCTTGATTGCCATGTTGATGGGCACAGGCGAAAGGATGGGCTGGTGGTGGCGATGAGCAAGCTGCCACCCCAGCAGGGCCCATCGTGCCCAGCGAGTCTCTAGACCCCCAGAGTAAGCTCCGGTCCCCCGTCTCGGAGTCTCGGATCCCTATGATGGCCGCCCCCAGATGTGGCCCCTGCTGCTGCTCACCGTTCCAAGAGCTCCCCACTCTCCTGCCGCCCCAGGACCCCTCCTGGCTCTTTTGGCCTCCAAGGTCTTCAGACCACTGGATTCTGTCACAAGGCCACTGAGAACCTCTCACTAGACGCCGAGACGGGTATTGTGGGTGCATCCCACTCGTCATACTCGGCTTCAAGCCTCTCAGATGTGTCCCGGAACAGTCATCAACGAGAATGAGGAGCTGTGGCCCAAAGCCAAACTGTCCTTTGGGCAGAACCCTGTGGCTGTGGCTGCTCATCACTGCTCAGGGGAGTGGAAAGGGCCTGTCCCAGGTCTAGCACCTGCATGGAGCCCCAGGGCCCAGCCCAGGCTCTCCCAGGACGGGGATGGCACTGTGGTCCGGGCTCGCCCAAGCTCTTCGCGCAGAGCTAGGTGCTGAGCTGCAGGCTCTGCTCCCCATTCTCATTCTGCCCTGGAGAGCACCCCCAGTCTGCTTTCCTGCAGTGCCTGCCACAGTCCGTATGCCTCCACTCTGTGCATCTGCTCCAGATTAAATTAGCTTAAGCTCTGAAATGTGCATCTTATTAAACAGCTGGCTTGTTCTCTAGACCTGGGAAAACCCAGCAAGACAAAAGAAAGCATCCCCCAGGGTTCCAAGCAACCCTGGCTATGCTATTCTAGCACTATGGTCCTAAGTCATAAGTAAGTCTGTATTCTAGTCTGGGAGCCCAGCCTTGATTTATTATGTGTTTATTTGGAAAACAATGTGTCTCTGGGTGCCATCACAGAATACCAGATGAAGCAGCTTAAACAACAAACATGCATTACCCCCGGTTCTGGAAGCTAGAGTCTAAGATCTGGTGCGGGTAGGACTGGTTTCTCCTGAGGCCTCTTCTCTTGCCATGTATGCATCTGCCCTCTTGCTGTGTGCTCATGTGTCCTCTCTGTGTGCATGTGAAAAGACAGTAAACTCTGCTCTCTCCTAATGATGACATAATCCTATCAGATCAGGGCCCCACCCTTAAGGCTGCACTGGACCTTATTACTTCTACAAAGGCCCTATCCCACATGCAGCCAACTGGGAATTAGACCATCAACATATGAATATTAGGGAAACATAAACATTCAGTCCCCAACACATGGCTTATTAAGCTGTTTTGATATAGAGTCCATTTGTACAATGGAAACTCTATTGTCTCTACTTGCACACATTTTTAAACTAAAATTATATAAATACCAAAAATACACGCACACACACACACACACACACAGATGAGGGGGTGGGGGGGGGTCAAGACATATTTGTGGCAGAAAGCTGAAAGGAATCACCCACTGCTCCCTTAGTAGGCTCGCACGAGCTCTTGAGAAGATGGGGCTGAGGATCCCTCCTTAACCCTAAAGCATCAGCATCATGGACTGGAGGACAGTAGCCAGTGGGGAACACACAAGGCAGGGCTGGTCAGTGCACCAACACTGAGGGCCACAAAGCTCTTGGTTTAGAACTCAGACGCACAGAACCATAAAAGAGAGGAAAAGGGGAACAAAGAACAGACGAGATAAAAATAAAATTGCAACATGATAGGCCTAACCCTAACTATATTTATACATACATTTTGTAATGGTATGTAAGGGATCTGATCACTTTAATAAAAAGAAATTGTCAGATGGATTAAAAAATCCCAACTACATGTTGCATACAATAATCCTAGTTTAAATATAAGGGCATATAGGTAGGGTAAAGGATTGGCCAGGATATACCATCTAAATATCAATCAATGAAGTGACTATTAAAATCCAACAATGCAGACATCAGAGCAAAGCTTATTAGGAAAGCAAAGATGATCATTTCATAATGAAAAGGGGTCAACTTATCAAGAAAACCTACAATTCTAAACGTTTATACTACTGATAACACAGCTTCAAAATATATGGGGGAAACACAACTGCAAGAAGAAACAGACAAATCCACACTGTTTCAATAACCGATAAAACAATAGAAATCACTGTAATAGAGTCTGACCCCATTTTGGTGTATGACTTCTGACAGCTTTTAAGCCCCACTCTCCTCATCGTGGGCACATCTGGACACCAGATGAGAAGCTCAAGTGCTCTCTCCTTGGCACCGTGGGAAATTCATACCAGGAGTGGATGCCCTCATTCTGACCCTACCCCCTAACCACCATCAAAACCCCAAGCTAGACTTGCAAGAAAGATGGTAGAGTAGGAGGATCCCAGGTTCACCTTAATCCAGGATACACGTAAATAACACCCACATCAGTGTAAATAACCCAGAAGAAGAACTGAAGACTGGCAGAACACACTCTCTACAGCTAAATGCAGAGAAGAGGCCACAATTAAGGGGAGGGGAGGAAGGGCAGAGAAGTGGCTGGGAGCCAAATAGACCTGTGGAACTGTCTAAGGGATGGAGGGATGCTATGGCAGGGGAGAGGAGCAGACCCCACACCAGGCACCCCAGGCACGGGGGAACTGCATGAGGAAGATGAGTCCCCACAACATTGGCTTAGAAGACCAGAGGGGACCTAACTTCATGAGTTATAACCAGTGGGGCTTAACACCTATAAATTAAAAAAAATCAGCAAGATCAGCTCTGGTAGAGCAGGAGGGCATCACATGCACTATGTTGGCACTCTCCTGTGGACCTGCCCTCCAATATGCCCTTGGCTGGAATCCATCCAAGTAGTGCTACAAGCCTGGTGGTGTGCAAGCAGCCCCAACAGAGGCCAACATCACTCCAAAGTGACTCCTGCCCGGGAAATGGGGCAATAACTACACACAGCAGTCCAGTTGTGTCCACAGCAGTGGGCTGGGGTCAGACAACTGGTCTGACTGCAACACCCACCCACTAACAAATGCTTCTTCAGGGAACAACACTGGGAAAGCACCCTGCAGTTTGGTGCTACTGCAACGCTGGCAAATGTCTGGTCTGACTCAACACAAGCCCATAGAGGCCCCGGACTGGCCAACTAACAACACAGGGACCAAACACTACCCAAAACAGGTAGAGAGAACCACTGCAGATGACTGGTCTGAAGGCAGAAGTGGTTCAACCACAATAGTAGGGTGCCCACAACACACACAGGAGACACCCCTGAAAAGCAGGTGCTGGTGAACAGGAAACACTTCATCAGAGGGCACTACAAGACTTCTTCTTGTATAAGGCCACTACTTTCAACAGCAGGGCGCACAGTTGACTTTCCTAACACATCAAAACAGGCACAGAGATTTAGACAAAATGAGCAAAGATATATGTCCCAAATGAAAGAAAACGATACAATCACAGCAATAGAGCTAAATGAAACAGTGATAAGAATATGCCTGACAGAGCATGTAAAGATCATAACAACACTCCCTGGGCTTGAGAAAAGAGTGGAGGTCCTCAGTGAGACCCTCAAATAAGAGACAGAAAACATAAAAAAAGAACCAATCAGAGATGAAGAACTTAATATCTGAAATTAAAAATACATGACAGGGAATAAATAGTAGACTTGAGGAAGCAGAAGAATGGAATAGTGACCTAGAGGACAGAGTAGTAGACAACAATCAAGCTGAACAGGATAAAGGAAAAGAATAATAAAAAATGAAAATAGAGTAGGGAACTCAGTGACACCATGAAGTGCAATAACATTCCCATTATAGGGATCCCAGAGGAAGAAGAGAGAAAAGGGGGAAGAAAATCTTTCTATCTCAAGAAATAATCACTGAAGACATCTTGAATCTGGGGAAGGAAATAGGAACCCAGATCTAGGAGGAACAGAGAGCCCCCAACAAAATCAACTCAAGTAGGTCCACACCAAGACACATAAAATTCAAATGACAAAAAGTAGTGATAAAGAGAATTTTTAAAGCAGCAAGAAAAAGAAAATGGTTACAAGCAAAGGAAACCCCATAAGGCTATCAGCTGGTTTTTCAACAGAAACTTTGAAGACCAGAAGGGAATGGCATGTTGAAGGGGAAAACAAACAAACAAACAAAAAAATGCAGCCAAGAATACTTTATCCAGGAAGGCTACCATTCAGAACAAAAGGAGAGATAATTTCCCAGACAAACTAAAGTCAAAAAAATTCATGATCACTAAACCATCACTTCACCCCATCCCATCCCTTCAACCATTTCTTCATCCTTAGAAATATTAAAGGGGACTCTTTGGGTGGAAAGGAAAAACCATAAGTAGGAGGAAGAAAAGTAGGAAGCACAAAACCAGTAAACTTAAATATATCTATAAAAGTCAAGGCATTAAATAAGATGTAAAGTATGACACCACATACCTAAAATGTTGGGGGGGGGGGGGTAAGTAAAGAATCAGTTCACACTTAAGTGACCATCAACAATACAGACTGCTATACGCAGAAGATGTTATATATCAACTTAATGGTAACCACAAATCAGAAACCAGTAATAGATATGCAAAAAACAAAGAGAAAGGAATCCAAGTCTATCACTAAAGAAAGCCAGCAAACTGTGAGAAGAAGACAGCAAGAGAAGAAAGCAACAGAGAATAACTACAAAAACAACCATAAAACAAGAAACAAAATGGCAGTAAGTAGATACCTATCACTAATTACTTTGAATGTAAATGGACTAAACACTCCAATCAAAAGACATAAGGTCATAGAATGGATAAAGATATAAGACCCATCTATATGCTGCCTACAAGGTGGCGTTGGGGGTGGGGGGGAGCGGTGCTGTGCCTTGGTGGCTCAGTGGGTTAAGCATCTGACTTCAGCTCAGGTCATGATCTTATAGTTTATGTGTTTGAACCCTGCATCGGGCTCTGTGCTGACAGCTCAGAGCCGGGAGCCTGCTTCAGATTATGTGTCTCCCTCTCTCTCTGTACCTTTCCTGCTCATGATCTGTCTCCTTCTCTTCTCTAAAAAACTAAACATTAAAAAAAAATGTTTTAAAGTCTCTTATATTCTGCCTACAAGGGTCTCATTTCACACCTAAAGACACCTGCAGATTAAAAGTGAAGGGATGGAAAAGCATTATCATGCAAATGCATGTCAGAAGAAAACCGGGGTAGCAATACTTCTATCCCACAAAATACACTTTAAAACAATGACACTAACAAGAGACAAAGAATGACATCATATACTCATAAAAAGAGCAATCCAACAAGCTGTAACAATTATAAATATTTATGCACACAACATGGAAGCACCCAAATACATAAAGCAGCTAATAACAAACATAAAGGAAGTAATTGATAGTAATATAATAATAGTACAGGAGAGATCATGCAAATGGAAAAGAAACAAGGAATCAGTGGCTTTGAATGACACATTGAACCAGATGGATCGAACAAATATATTTGCAATACACATTCTTTACAAGTGCAAATGGAACACTCTCCAGAATAGATTACGTATTTGCCACAAAACAAGTCTCAACCAATTAAAAAAGATTGAACTCATGACATGTATCTTTTTTTACTACAATACTATGAAAGTAGAAATCAAGCAGAAGAAAAAATCTTGAAAGAACACAAATACACAGAGACTAAATAACATGCTAAAGTGCTAAACAATGAATGAGTCAACCAAGAAATCAAAGAGGAAATTTAAAAAATACATGTAGACAAGTGAAAATGAAAACATACAGTCCAAAAATCTTTGGGATGTAGCAAAAGCTGTTCTAAGAGAGAAGTTTATAGTAATACAGGCCCACCTCAAGAAGCAAGAAAATTTTCAAACTACCTAACCTACATTGAAAGGAGCTAGCAAAAAGAAGAACAGACAAAACTCAAAACCAGTAGAAGGAAGGAAATATAAACATCAGAGTAGAAATAAATGAAATAGGAACTAAAAAAACACAGAACAAACTAGGAAGTGTTTCCTTGAAAAGATTAACAAATTCATAAACTTTTAACCAGACTCATTAAAAGAGAGAGGGGGCCTAGAAGGAGGGGACACAAACAAAATCAGAGAGATGAGAAATAACAACCAAGACCACAGAAACATGAAGGATTATAAGAGAATATTATGAAAAATTATATGCCAACAAATTGGCCAACCTAGAATAAATGAATAAATTCCTAGAAAGATATAAGTTCCCAAAACTGTATTAGGTAGAAATAGAAAATTTGAACATACTGATCACCAACAATGAAGTCACATCAATAATCGAAAAACTCCCAACAAACGAAAGTCCAGGAACAGATGGCCCTTCACAGGTCAATTTTACCAGACACTTAAAGAAGAGTTAACACCCTATTCTTCTCAAAATAGTCCAAAAAATACAAGAGGAAGGAAAACTTCCAAATTCATTCTATTAGGCCTCTACAAGCATTACCTTGATACCAAAACCAGATAAAGACACCACAAAGAGAACTACAGAACAATATCTCTTTAAAAGAAAATTTTTAATGTTTATTTTTGAGAAAGACCGAGACAGCAAGTGGGGGAGGCGCAGAGAGAGAGAGAGGGAGACACAGAACCCAAAGCAGGCTCCAGGCTCTGAGCTGTCAGCACAGAGCCTGACGCAGGACTTGAACTCACAAACTGCAAGATCATGACCTGAGTTGAAGGTGGACACCCAACCAACTGAGCCACCCAGGTGCCCCCAAGGACAGTATCTCTTAACAATACACACACAAAAATCCTCAACAAATACTAAACTGAATCCAAGAATACATTAAAGAATTATTCACCACAATCAAATGGAATTTATTCCTGGGTTGCAAGAGTGGTTCAGTATTTGCAAATCAATTGACATGATATACCACATCAACAAGAGAAAGCATAAAAACCAGATGATCATTTTAATAGATGCAGAAAAAGCATCTGACAAAATTCAACATCCATTAATGAAAAAAACTCTCAACAAAGTGGGTTTAGAGCTAACACACAAGATAATAAAGGCCATATATGAAAAACCCACACCTAATATCATATTCAATGGGGGGAAACTGAGAGATTTTCCCTAAGATCAGGAACAGGCCATGGATGTCCACTCTCACCACTTTTATTCAACATAGTACTGGAAGTCCTAACCACAGCAATCAGACAGAAAAAGAAATAAAAGGCATGTAAACTGTTAAGGAAGAAGATGACATGATACTATGTGCAGAAAACCCTAAAGATTTCACCAAAAGAACAACTAGAACTGATAAGCTAATTACCTAATGTTGGAGGAAACACTCAATCTACAGAAAGCTGTTTCATTCCCACACAATAATGAAATAGCAGAAAGAGAAATTAGAAAACAGTCCCATTTACAACTGCAGCAACAAGAATAAAGCACCTACAAATAAACTAGGCCAAGGAGGTGAAAGACCTGAATTCTGGAGAACTATAAAACATTGATGAAAGAACCTGAAGATGACGCAAATGGAAAGATGTTCCATGCTCACGGGTTGAAAGACCAAATATTGTTAAAATGTCCATAGTACCCAAAACAACCTACAGATTTATGCAATCCCTATAAAACACCAACAGTATTTCCCACAAAGCTAGTATAATCCTAAAATTTGTATGGAACCACAAAAGACCCAAAACAGCCAAAGCAACCTTAAAAAAGAACAAAATTGGTGCTATCACAATTCCAGACTTCACGTTATACTACTAAGCTGTAGTACTCAAAACAGTAATGTACTGGCACAAAAATGGACACATTGATCAGTGGAACAGAACAGAGTGCCCAGATTATATGCTCAATTTACTCTCCAACAAAAGAGGCAAGAACATGAAATGGGTAAAAGACTGTCTCTTCAACAAATGCTGTTGGGAAAACTGGGCAACTACATGCAAAAGAATGAAACTAGACCACTTTGTCACATCATACACAAAACGAACTCAAAATGGAAGAAAGGTCTAAATATGAGACCTGAAACCACAAAAACCCTAGACAAGGGGCGCCTGAGTGGCTCAGTTGGTTAAGTGTCCAACTTCGGCTCAGGTCATGATCTCACGCTTCATGAGTTCAAGCCCCACGTCGGGCTCTCTGCTGTCAGCTTGAAGCGCATTTTGGATCCTCTGTCCCCCTCTCTCTCTGCCCCTACCCCACTCATTCTTTCTGTCTCAAAAATACATAAATAAACTTTAAAAAAAAAAGTTGACAGAAGGTACAAACAGACATTTCTTCAAAGGAGAAACGCAGGTGGCAAACACATGAAAAGATATTCATCACCACTCATCGTAAGAGAAATGCAAGTCAAAACTACAATGCGATATCACCTCACACTTGTCAGAATGGCTAAAGTCAAAAACACTAGAAACAAGTGTTGGTGAGGATGTGGAGAGAAAGCAACCCTCCTGCACTGTTGGCGGAAATGCAAACTGGTGCAGCCACTGTGGAAAACAATATGGAGCTTCCTCAAAAAACTAAAAATAGAATCACCCTATGATCCAGTAATTCCACTACTGGGTATTAACCCAAAGAATATGAAAACAGAAATTCAAAACATATCTGCACCCTGTATTTGTTGCAGCATTATTTACAACATTTAAATTATGGAAGGAACCCAAGTTTCCAATGATGGATAAATGGATAAAGAAAATGTGGTATACACATATAATGGAATATTACTCAGCCACAAAAAAGAATGAAATCTTGCCATATGCAACAATATGGATGGATCTAGAGGGTATAATGATCTAGAGGGCATAAGCGAAATGAGAAAAAGACAAATACCAAATGATTTCCTTCTTATGTGGAATTTAAGCAACAGAACAAAGGAACAAAAAAAGAGACAAACCAAAAAAACAGACTTTTAACTGTAGAGAACAAGAACCTCCCCTTATTAGAGGGGAGGAGGAAGGGGGGAATTGGTGAAATAGGTGAAGGTGATAGAGTATACTTATCATTATCAGCAGCGCATAATGTATAGAATTGTTAAATCACTGTATTTCATACCTGAAATTAATAATACTGTATGTTAATTATGAACACCCTTCTCAACCAGCTTGGTCTGAATGACATTTCTAAAACACTCCACCACTGCAGAACACACTCTATGTACCAAGACAGGCCATACACTGCACTATAAAAATGAGTAACAATAAATTCTAAAGTATTCAAGTTATAAAAATGATGTTATCTGATTACAACTGAATTAAATTAGAAATCAAGAACAGGGGGCACCTTCCTGGCTCAGTTAGGTAGAGCATGACTCCTGATCTTGGGGTGTGTAAGTTGGAACCCCACACTGGGCATGGAGTCTACTTAAAACAAGAACAAATAAATAAAAATTTTTAAAAAAAGAAATCAAGAACAGATCTCTGGAAAATACCCACATATTTGGAAATGAGATAACATACTTCTAAATAACCCATGGATTGAAGAAAACATCAGAGGGAGAGTCAGAAAAAAATTTTTACTTAATGAAAATAAAAACGCAACATATCAGAATTGATGGGTATTGCTAAAGCAGGCTTTAGAAGGAAATTGATAGCACCAAGAGTATATTAGAAAAAAAAGAAGAGCAATCAACAACTCATCTTCTACCTTAGGAACTAGCAAAAGTCATAATTAAATCCAAAGTAAGCATGAGATTGTAAATAATAAAAATCAATAAAATAGGGGTGTCTGGGTGGCTCAGTTGGTTAAGCATCCAACTTCGGCTCAGGTCATGATCTCATGGTTGGGCTCTGTGCTGACACCTCAGAGCCTGGAGCTGCTTCAGATTTTCTGTGTCTCCCTCTCTCTCTGCCCCTCTCCTGCTCATGCTCTCTCTCAAAAATAAACATTAATTTTTTTTAATCAATAAAATAGAAAACAGGAAAATAGAGAATATCAAGGTAACCAAAAGCCTGACATGTGAGAAACTCAATTACACTGAAAAACTACTAACTAGGCTGATCAGGAAAAAAGAAGACACAAATTACCAGTATCATAAATGAGAAGTGACATCAAGACTGGTTATAGATATGAAAAGGATTATAACAGACTAGAATAAATATCTTTATACCAATAAATTTGACAACTTAGGTGAAATGGACAAAATACTTAAAAGACACATATCACCAAAGCTTACTTAAGAAGAAATAGATAAGTTGAATAGCCCTAAATCTATTAAATAAATTCACCTGGTGGTTAAAAACCTTTCCATAAACAAAAACAAAAAAAAGGAAAAAAAACAATAAATAACAACAACGCCAGGCGCAGATGGTTTTACTGGTGAATTCCTCTAAATATTTAAGGGAGAAATAATGCTAATTCTATACAAATTCTTCCAGATAATTCTGCTGCTCTCATTCTATGAAAAAGACATATTAAAATTGCACAAAACCTAGAGTCAATATCCCTTATGAGCCAAGATACAAAAAAAATCTATAAATATTAGCAACTGAATGCAGCACTATATGAAAAAGATTATACTTCATGACTGAGTGGGATGTGTCCCAGTAATACATGGATGGTTCAGCTTTCAAAAATCAATATTACAGGGGCGCCTGGGGTTCAGTCAGTTGAGCGTCTGACTTTGGCTCGGGTCATGATCTCCTATTTATGAGTTCGAGCCCTGCATCAGGCTCTGTGCTGACAGCTCAAAGCCTGGAACCTGCTTTGGATTTTGGGTCTCCTCTCTCTCTCTCTCTCTCTCTCTCTCTCTCTGCCCCTCTCCTGCTCGTACTCTGTCTCTTTCAGTCTCTCAAAAATAAAATAAAAAATGTTCAAAAAATTAGTATTATGTTAGCAGTTATAATAATACCAAAAACTATGAAATATTTAGGGATAAACCTGACAAAAGATGTAAAAGCCCTATATAACATTAACCTAAGAGAAATTAAACTCTGCTGAGTTCATGGTTGGAAGACTCAGTGTTGTTGAAATATTCATTCTCCAAACTGATCTACAGATTCAGTGCAATCGCAGCCAAACTCCCAGCAGAGTTTTATGCAGAAATTAACAAGCTGATTCTAAAATTCATGGAGGAATGCAAAGGACCCACAACAGCAAGTCTGAAGTGGAGGACAACTGGATGATTAACACCACCTGACTTTAAAATGTATTGTGAAGTTACAATGATCATGATTGTGTGCTAAATGGGATCAAGACAGGTTAGTCAATCAATAGAGCAAAATAAGGAATTCAGAAACAAAGCTACACATGTATGACATAAATCACAAAGGCAATTCAATGAAGAAAGGATAAGTGTTTCAATAAATGGTGCTGGGTCAGTTGGGTATCTATGTGTAAAAAAATAAACTTTGATCCATACTTGTCAAGTACAAAAGTCAAGTCATAATGGACCATAATCCCAAATATACAATCTGAAAGTATCAGACTTTATTATTTTTTCAATTTTAGAGAGAGAGGGGTGTGCAGGAGACAGAGACAGAGACAGAGAGAAAGAGAGAGAATCTCAGGCAGGCTCCACACTCAGCACAGAGTCCGATGCATGGCCCAATCCCACAACCCTGGGATCGTGACCTGAGCCAAAATCAAGAGTCAGATGCTTAACCGATTGACTATAACCAACCAGGTGCCTCCTGCAAGTGTCAGACTATTAAAAAAAAATCATGACCGTGAGCTAGGCAAAGATTTATTAAATACAGCACGATACATTTTTTAAAAGCTGATGAATTAGAGTTCATCAAAATTAAACACCTGTCTCCAAAGATACCAGTAAAAGACTGAAAGACAAGCCGCCAGCTGATATCTGATAAAGAACTTGTATTCGGACATAAAGAATTCTAAAAGTGCAGTAATTGGAACATAAACCAATTTTTTCAAGTGAGCAAAGGATTTGAAGTGATACTTCACCCAAGAAAAGATACAAATGGCAAACAAGCACAGGAGAAGTCTCTCAATCAGTACTCATCACGGAAATGCAGATTAAAACCCGATGAGACACCACGACACATCACCGCAGAATACTAACCACACCGAGTTGGGGTAGGATAGAGGAGGTGGGACTGTCACACTGCACGTGGCAGTGCAGAACGGTGTGGGTATTCGGGACACAATCTGCAGCCTCTGAAAGAGCTGTTCACCATGTGACCCAGGCGGTCCAGCCTGGGCACTCACCTAAGAGAAACGAGAGCGTGAGTCCGCACAGAGCCTTGACTGCAACCGTTCACACCAGCTCTCTCTCCACTGGCCAGAACTGGAACACGGCTCATCTGCAGGCGAGGTGGCACACACACCGGGCTCTGTCGGTACGGGGCAGAGGCAGCAGTGGGGAGAAGCCAGCACTGATGTGCCCGGCAACATGGACACATCTCAGCTTAGGCTGAGGGACAGAGCTGCACAGAACAGAGCAGCCGCTGGTGGTTCCGCTCATACGTGAGTAAGGACAGGGTGAACTTACTGGCAGGGATGGGGAGACCCCAGCAGCTGCCTAAGGAGGGGCTGGGCGATTGCAGAGGGCAAGAAAGGATACTTCTGTTGGTGAGTGAGGAGTCTGCTTTCTTGGCGGTGACGTTACGTGTGTGTGTGTGTGTGTGTGTAAACGCCACCCTGTGCACTTTTAATACGAACGCTGTGACGGATGTCATTTATAAGCGCATAAGCTGCTCCCCTGCGGTGCCCACTGTCCCCTTTCAGTGAAGCCCGGGCTCTCAGGCTAGCATGAGCCCAACCAGCTCTGCTGAATACTGGAACCCTTTAAAAACACCGTATGCCAGAAAACAATCCCAAGCTTTGTGATTTGCTTCAAAAACACCCAGCAGGAGGGTAGAGATGCTGTTAGTCAGCTTGGGCTGCCACAACAAAAACCATAGATGGGATGGCCTCCAAACGGACATGTGTTTCTCACAGTTCTGGAGTCCAGAAGCCTAAGATCCAGGTGTGAACAGGGCTGGTTTCCCCTAAGGCCTCTCTCCTGGGCTGACAAATGGCCGTCTTCTCCCTGCTTCCTCGCGTGGTCATTCCTCCGTGTGTGTCTGTGTCCTCGTCTTTTTTTTTTATGTTTATTTATATTGAGGGAGAGAGAGAGACAGAGAGAGAGAGAGACAGAGAGAGAGAGAGACAGAGAGACTGCGCATGAGTGGGGGAGGGGCAGAGAGAGAGAAAGAGAGAGAGAGAGAATCCCAAGCAGGCTCCACACTGCCAGCACAGAGCCCAACACGGGGCTCGAATCCATGAACTGTGAGATCATGACCTGAGCTAAAATCAAGTTTGCCAAGTTTGCTCCTGAGCCACCCAGGAGCTCCTACTCATCTCCTCGTCTTATAAGGACACCAGTCACACTAGATTAAGGGCCCACGCATATGGGGACCTCACGGTACCTTAACCACCTGAGTAAAGGCCCCATCTCCAAATAAAGTCACATTCTGGAGTTTTGGGGGTCAGCACTTCAGCATACGAATTTTGAGAGGCCACAAGTCAGCCTGTAACAGATGGTAAGATGGGCCACTAGCCGGTCAATGGGGAGCCGATCACGGGTCCATGGGGCTCATTATCATACCGTACTCTCCACTTTGCAGATATTTGAACATTTCCCCCAAACAAACCAAGACTTTGTTCCAGCCATTGCACAGCTGTTTGCAGGCTGGCCTGGGCCATGTGACCTCAGCAAGGAAGCTGTCACGTTCACTGTGAAAGCCGGCCAGGCCCGTACCCTGCCAAACGTTCGGAAGAGAAATTTGAGGGTCCTCTTGCTTGCCTCTCTCGGCCTGAGAGAGAGCCAGCGCTCAGCCCACAGGGAGAACTTGAAAAGTCTTGTTCCCTGTATGTGACACATAAACCCCCATGTCATAAGCAGCAGATGAACGTCCCATGCCTGCCCAGCTTAGGGGGGCCGGGAGTGTGGGCAGTAGGAAGGACTTGCTCCCAATTCACTGGAGGACTGGGGAGCTGGTGTGGGCAGCGTGAACCCTGTTTTTATGGGTGTCACTTAGAGCTGTGACTAAAATAGCCTCTGGTTCCGATGTCTTGTCTTTCCAAAAGTGGTTGGCAAACTCTGAAAATAATTTCAGAGTGTATTTTGGAAACTTCTTAGATGTCAAGCTCATAAGAAGGAACAGCCTCCAACTGTCCCATTCTCACAGGCTCTTGTTCTTTCTGGCAATTATGTGGTCATCCGAAGAAACTTCTGTTTCTGCTCACTGCAGTGGAGCCCTTACCAGAAGCAGTCCCCAGCCCTCAACGTGAAGTCTTAGGAAAATCAGACATAGGACCTGGGGTGGGCTTTTAAACCTCCAGAATGTCAGCTAATCCTCTGACCCTCTAGGGGCTGCACTCATAGCACACCTGTTCATTTCGCAGCAGGGGAAACTGAGTCAGGGGTTCTCGGTTCCACTGCGCAACAGAACACTCCTATGGACAGCTTCTTTTAGCTTTGATTTTTACAAGCAGTGGGAGCCATCGTGCGGGGCGGAGTTGCCGCCATGGTTAGGGCAGAAGTGGGGCGCCAGGCTCTCTCTGGCCCATGAGGGTGCCAGGTATCCCCAGACTCTCAACACTGGCCCCAGGAGGTGGACAGGGAATGTCCCAGGAGAGCGCACACAAACCAAGAACAAGGTTCCGGACATCAAGCCCTCAGGCCTGTGGTTTGAGTGTGGACAGAGGGAACCTGCTGAGTCCTCAGCACCGAGCTTCACGTTGCACTTGAGGCAAGACACAGAGCTTTATCGTGAAGGAGAGAGAGCGCGGGGAGATGCCCACTGAGCGTCCCAAGGGCCACCACAAAACTGCTGAGGCACAAAGGCCAGGCACGACCAGGGAAAGCCGACAGGCCTGGCACTTGCATGCAACATGTACCAGCGCTCAGCCCGTTCCTTCTCCCGAAGCATGCCCAGACACGCTGCCTGGTCTCATCATACACGAGAACACCACCATCCCTTCTCCTTACGGCCCGGAAAACACACGAAGACAAACAATTTTGTCTCCTCTATTCAGACAGAGAATGACCCTAACTTCCTCCTCCAGAATACACCTGTTTCTCTCTCTCAGGACACACACCTCCCCCTTCTTGCTCTCACGACACGCACATCCCCCCATCTCCCCTCCACACACACACACACCCCTTCCCTCCTCTCGGGACACTTGGATCCCCCCCTCTTCGTCTCAGGACACACGCGCCCCCTTTCTCCTCTCAGACATGCACATCCACGTCCTTCCTCCTCTCAGACATGCACATTCTCCCTTTTTCCTCTCAGGATATGCAATTCCTCCCCCTCCTCTGCACACGCATATCCCCCCCTCTTCCTCTCACGACATGCACATTACCCCCCTCCTCTCATACATGCGTTTCAACCCCCACCCCCCGCACCCCTGCTCAGGACACACACGCCCTCTTCCTTCTCTCACACATGCATATTCCCCCCTACTCAGGACCCACACACACCCCCCTCTTCCTCAGGACATGCCCATCCCCCTGCCTCCTCATGACACGCACAGGGCCCACTTCATCCTCTGAACACACACATCCCCCCTTCCTCTCATCCCCCCTCTTCCTCACACCTCCCCCCCTCTTCCCCGCAGGACACACACATTCTCCCCTTCTTCCCCTCACAATACACACATCCTCCCCTTCCTCCTCTCAGGACACCCACATCCACCACCTTTCTCCTGACATGCACACTCCCTCCCTCCCTCCCTCCTTTCAGGACACATACGTCCTCCCTCTTCCTCTCAGAAAACACACATCCCCTCCTTCTTCCTCTCAGGACACACACACACCGCCACTTACTTCTCTCAGGACACACACATTACCCCCCTTCCTCTCAGAACACACACATCCCACCCATCTCCTCACTGGACACACACATCTTCCCCTTCTTCCTCTCAGGACACGCACATCCCCCCCCCACTTCCTCCCACAGACACACACATTCCCCCCACCCAGGACACAAACATCTCCCCTGTTTCTCTCTGGACACGCACATCCCCCCCTACTCCTCTCAGGACACGCACATCCCCCCCCCCCCACTTCCTCCCACAGTCACACACATTCCCCCCACCCAGGACACAAACATCTCCCCTGTTTCTCTCTGGACACGCACATCCCCCCCTACTCCTCTCAGGACATGCACATCCCCCTCTTCTTCCTCTCAGGACACGCACATCCCCCCTCCCCCCCACTTCCTCCCACAGACACACACATTCCCCCCACCCAGGACACAAACATCTCCCCTGTTTCTCTCTGGACACGCACATCCACCTCCTTCCTCCTCTCAGGACACACACAGACCCCTCCGTCCACCAAACCTTCCCTGGTCCCTTGAGGCAGGGAGGTGTAAGGGACGGACTGGGAAGCCCCAGGTTAATTCCTGTCTTTGGGCCCGGTTTCTGCTGTACAGATTCCAACAGACTGGCAGCTTAATGTATGTGACACAAAACGCCACAGCCCCTCCTGAAAGTTTCGCAAACTTTTAAACACCCAGCATGCCACTAGCACACAACCCAGCGATGGCAGCCCTGGGCATTTCTCCCACAGAAGGGAAGGCTGGGGTTCACCCCAAAGCCTGAACGCCAATGTTTGTAGCAAGATTCCTCGTATCAGCCAGCAGCTGGGGGACAAAGACCCAGGGGTGCTCCAGTGGGTGAGGACGCAGACCTCGCCACACCCGAGGCACAGCGCACTGCTCAGCCATGAGGAGGCGCGCACGGATACACACACACACCCTGGGCCAGTCTCCACAGAACCACCGAGTGAAACAAGCCAGTCCCAAAAGGCTACTCAGCGTTATGATTCCGTTTCTACAACATCCCTCAAAGGACAAAATGAGAGGAATGGGAAGGAGAAGAGTGGATTGCAGGAGTACAAGGACAGACTGGGGTCGGGGTAAGTGGGTGTAGCTATAAAAGGGAAATGTGGCGGATCCCTAGGAGGATGGAAAGGGATCCTGACTGTAGGAATGCTGTTATCCTGGTTACGATGTTGTAGTATAGCTTTCCGAGGTGTGACCATTGGGAGAAGCACAGCCAAGTTTACACAGGAACTCACCAAATAATGGAATCTTAAAATTGCATGTGAATCGGGGACCTTGGCTGGCTCAGTCAGCTGAGTGTCTGACCCTTTTTTTTGTTGTTTAATATTTCTTTCTGAGAGGGAGGGAGGGAGGGAGAGAGAGAGAGAGAAAGGGAGAGAGAGAGAGAGAAAGAGAGAGAGAGAGAGAGAGAGAGAGAGAGAGAAAGCACAAGTGGGGGAGGGGCAGAGAGAGAAGGAGACACAGACTTCTAAGCAGGCTCCAGGCTCTGAGTTGTCAGCAAAGAGCCCAATATGGGGCTTAAACTCACGAACTGCAAGATTATAACCTGAGCTGAAATCAGACACTTAGCCGACTGAGCCACCAAGAGCCACGTGCCTGGCCCTCGATTTTGGCTCAGGTCATGATCCCAGGGTTGTGGGATCAAGTGCCACAGCAGGTTCCACATTGACTGTGGAGCCTGCTTGGGATCCTCTCTCTTTCTTCCTATGCCCATCTCCCCTGTTTGTGCATGCTCCCCCCCACAAAAAAAAAAATTGCACGTGGATCTATGGGCTATCTCAGAATTAAGAAACTAATTAAAAATCACTATGTTCTAGTTGGATCTGCTGGCTCTGGCAGGGAACAGTAAATCCAGGAGCAATGAGCATATGGGCTGCCCACACTATGGACTCTAAATAGCATTTCCCTCCAAGAAAAACCAGACAACCTTAGATAAGAAATGGCCACTCTGTGTCTCGGGCAGGAAGTGTACACCATGAGCTTGGAACACCTTCCTATAACCAAAAGCAAAGAAGGGACAAGGACTACATGTGGGCAAACACGAGAAGAACCCAGGGGCCAATGAGGTGGGGCTTCCACTGGCCAGATATAGAAACACTGGAGCAATGATAACTGCAATGGATAGAAACACCTCAAATATTTGAAAACTGAATATTTACAATATTTTTAAACAACCATTAAACCAAAAAGCAAAATAACACGCTTGCTTTCAGAAGATGCTAGGTGTTATAGACTGACTGTGTACCCCCCCACCCCCCATCTTATGTTGAAACCCTAGTTCCCAGTGTGCTCTCCTTAGGAGGGAAGGCACTGTTACAGCAGTGGGAATGGACTCTGACACTAGGGACCCAACTGATGGCTGCACAAGTGATGGATGCCTCACTCAGACCGGGTGGCTCAGTCAGTTAAGCTTCTGACTCTTGGTTTCAGCTCACAGCTTCATGGGTTCAAGCCCTGCATCAGGCTCTGCACTGGCAGTTCAGAGCCTGCTTGGGATTCTCTTTCTCTCTCCCTCTCTCTCTGCCCCTCCCCTACTCATGCTCTGTCTTTCTCAGAGAAAATAAACTTGAAAAAAATTCCAAAGGCATTGTTCAGAGAAAGAGAACTAACAAACCTACAATTTTTATGTAACTACAAAATACTCTGAACAGTCATATCAATCTTGAGAAAGAAGAACAGATCTGGAATCATAATATTTCTTAATTTCTCAATTAATTTATGACAAAAGAGCCAAGAATATACATGGGGAAAAGGACAGTCTCTTCAATAAATGCTGCTGGGAAAACAAGACAGCCACAAACAGAAGAATGAAACTGGACCACTATCTTACACCCATACACCAAAATTAGCTCAAAGTGGTTTAAAGATTGGACCTAAGACCGGACAACATAAACACTCTGAAGAAAACACAGGCAGCAAGTACCTGGATATTGGTGTTGGCAATGATGTTCTGGATTTGACACCAAAAGCAAACATGAACAAGTGGGACTAAATCAAACTAAAAGCTTCTGCCCAGCAAAAGAAACCACAAACAAAATGAAAAGCCAGCCTACCAAATGGGAGAAAATATTTGCAAGTCATATATCTGAGAAGGGGCTAATATTCAAAATATATAAGGAATTCATTCAACTCAAAAGCAAAACACCAAACAATCTGATTAAAAAATGGGCAGAGGAGGGGCACCTGGGTGGCTAAGCCGGTTAAGCATCTGACTCTTAATCTTGGCTCAGGTCATGATCTCATGGTTTGTAACTTTGAGCTCCGCAACGGGCTCTGCACTAAAAGCATGGAGCCTGTTGGGATTCCCTCTCTCCCCCTCCCCCCGCCCCGCTCGTGCTCTTGCACCGTCTCTCTCTTCCTCTCAAAAATAATAAATAAATGAACATTTAAAAAAATGGGCAGACGCAATGTTCATAGCAGCACTCTCAACAATAGCCAAATTATGGAAAGAGCCTAAATGTCCATCAACTGATGAATGGATAAAGAAACTGTGGTTTATATACACAATGGAGTACTACGTGGCAATGAGAAAGAATGAAATATGGCCCTTTGTAGCAACATGGATGGAACTGGAGAGTGTGATGCTAAGTGAAATAAGCCATACAGAGAAAGACAGATACCATATGGTTTCACTCTTATGTGGATCCTGAGATACTTAACAGAAACCCATGGGGGAGGGGAAGGAAAAAAAAAAGAGGTTAGAGTGGGAGAGAGCCAAAGCATAAGAGACTCTTAAAAACTGAGAACAAACTGAGGGTTGATGGGGGGTGGGAGGGAGGGGAGGGTGGGTGATGGGTATTGAGGAGGGCACCTTTTGGGATGAGCACTGGGTGTTGTATGGAAACCAATTTGACAATAAACTTCATATATTGAAAAAAAAAAAAAAAAGAGTTGGATGCTCAACCGACTGAGCCATCCAGGTGCCCCTCTGGTCTCACGTTTAAATCTTTAAAAAAAAAAAAAATGGGCAGACGATCAGAAGAGGTGTTTTCCCAGAAAGACATACATACAGAAGGCCATAGGTGCGCAGCATCAATAATCAGAAGGCAAGTGCAAGCCAAAGCCAAAATAAGATATCACCTTATGCCTGTTGGAATAACTATTATCAAAAAGACAAGTAACAAGTATGGGCGAGAATATAAGAAAAAGGGAGCCCTTGTGCATTCGTGTGAGACTGTAAATTGGTGCAGCCACTTTGCAAAACAGCATGGAGCGTCCTCAAAAGAGTGAAAAATAAGACTACCATGTGATCTAGCAACTCCACTGCAGGGTGTTTCTCCAAAGTAAGTAAAGAGACTAACTCCAAAAGATAACTGCACTGCCATGTTCACTGCAGCATTATTTACAACAGCCAGCAGATAGAAGCCATGTAAGTACCCACTTGATGGATGAATGGATAAAGAAAAAGTGGTGCATATATATGCACTGGTATATTATCCGGCCACAAAAAAGAAATCTTGCTATTTGCAACAGCACGAATGACCTTGAGGGCATTATGCTAAAACAAGTCAGAAAAGAAAAGAGAAATAAATACCTTATGATCTCGTTTATATGTGGAATTAAAAACAAAAACACCAAACTCACAGGTACAGAGAACAGATTAGTGGTTACCAGATGCAGGAGATAATTTTTAAAGTAAGTAGATCATGGGGATGTAATGTATCACATGGTGACTACAAATAATAATACTGTATTGTATATTTCAAACTCCATAAGAAAGCAGATTTTTAAATTCCTCATCAGAAGAAAAAACTGTATGTGTGGTGACAGATGTTAACTAAATCTCTTGGTGATCACTTCATTACATATGTGTTATATATAACATATACGTCCTATATATATTATATAAACACACACACACATATACACACTAAATCATTATACTGTCCACCTGAAACTTATATGACATTACATGTTAATTAGGTCTCAATAAATAAAGATTAAGGCCAAAACAAAACAGTGACTAGAGAAGCAATTTTAAAAATCAGTAACTCTAAGTTGTTAAGCATTCTGCAAAGAACATCAAAACTGGTAAGACTTCAGCTAGATCAAATAAGAAAAAAAGAGAAGACTCAAATAAATAAAATCAGAAATGTACAATTGGACATTAAAACTGATGACACACAAATATGAAGGATCACAAGAGACTTATGAAAATTAGATGGATAACTTCGATGAGATAGATAAATCCCAAGAAATACAAAACATATCTAAATGTAATCATGAAGAAATACAAAATCTGAGTAGATCCAGAACTGGTAGGAAAATTAAATCAGGTATCAAATGCCTCTGAACAAGAAAAAGTAAGCTCCAGATGGCTTTGCTAGTGAATCCTACCTACTCCTTAGAACAGAATTAACACCAATCCTTCTCTAACTCTTCCAAAAGAAACTACAGAGGTAAGCACAGTTCCAGACTCATTTTATGAGTCTAGTTATGACTCTAATACCAAAATTAGACAAATACACCACAAGAAAATATCCTAGATGGACATAGATAGAGAATCCAAACAAATACCAATAAACTGAATTCAATAGCACATTAAAAGACCATACACCAGGGCCTGTGGGATTTATCTCTGGGGTGCAAAGATGGTTCAACATATGAAGCGCAATCAATGTGACCATTGGCCATTAACAGAATGAAAGATAAAAATCACACAGTCATCTTGATAGATGCAGGAAAACCTTTAACAAATTTCAGCACATCTGATGATACAGATTCTGAACTAGGAATAGAAAGAAATTACCTCAACATAAGAAAGCTTATGTGTGAAAAGCCCACAGTGAACATCACACTCAATGTTGAAAAACTGAAAACTTTTCTTCTCTCATCAGAAACAAGGCAAGGATACCCACTCTCACTGCTTACATCCAACACAGTACTGGAACACCAGCAAGTGCAATTAGGCACGAAACAGCTATACAAAGCATCCACATTGAAAAGGAAAATGTAAACTTTTCTATGTTAGCAATGAGCACCTTTTATGTAAAACACCATAACAATGCCAGAAAAAGCAACAGCGGCAACACAGCAACAAATATTTGAACTAATAAACAACTTCAGTAAAGACACAGAATATAAAAACAACAAACAAAAATCAGTTTCATTTCTACACACTATCAATGAACTACCCCAAAAAGCAATTTAGAAAATAATCCCATTTGCAAGAGCATCCAATAAAATTAAACACTTAGAAATAAACTTAACCAGGGGGCAGAAAGACTTGTCCAATGAAAAGTACAAAACATTGGGGAAAGAGATTAGAGAAGACATACATAATAAAAAGATATCCAGTGTTCATGGATTAGAGACTTAAAAGTGTTAAAATGTCAAAGCTATCCACAGCCGTCCAGAGATTCCATGCAGTCTTTATCAAAATCCCAATGGCATTTTTACAGAAATAGAGAAAACAATCCTAAAAATCATATGAAACCACACACAACTCCGAAGGGCCAAAACAACACTGAGAAAGAAAAACAAAGCAAGAGGCTTCATACTCCCTAAAAAAATTTTTTAAAGCATCATAAATTTACAGTAATTAAAACAGTATGGTATTAGCATAAAGACAGGCATACAGACCAATGGAACACAATAGACAGCCCAGAAATAAACCCACACATTTACACTCAGCTGATCTTCAACAAGGATACCACTAACACACAACTGGGAAAAGGAAAATCTGTTCAACAAACTGACGCTGGGAAAACCTGATCTCTAAATAGGAAAGAACGAGAAAGGAATCCCTTCTATGTCACAGTCAGAAATCAACTGAAAATTAATTGAAGTCATAGAGGCACCTGGGTGGCTCAGTGGATTAAGCGTCCAACTCTTGATTTCAGTTCAGGTCATGACCTCACAGTTTGAGACTGAGCCCCACATTGGGCTCTGAGGTGACAGCACAGAGCCTACTTGGGATTCTCTCTCTCCCTCTTTTTCTGGCCCTCCCCCACCCATGCTCTCTCAAAATAAACATTTTTAAAACAAAAATTAATAGGGGCACCTGGGTGGCTCAGTTGAGCAGCCAACTCTTGCTTTCAGCTCAGATCATGATCTCACAGGTTTTGTGATTTAGAGCCCTGCATTGGGCTCTGCACTGACAGTGTAGAGCCTTCTTGGGATTTGCCCTCCCTCTCTCTCTGCCCCTCTCCCACTCACTTTCTCTGTCTCTCAAAATGAATAAGTAAACTTAAAAAATATAAGTAAATAAATAAATAAATAAATAAATAAATAAATAAATTGAAGTTATAAACAAAGGACCTGAAACTATACATCTCTGAGATGGAAAGAAGGAGAAAAGCTGAATGGCACTGGTCTTGGCAATGATTTCTGGGATATGACACAAAAAGCAGAAAACAAAAACAAAAATGGTAAGTGGGATTACGTCAAACCTCAAAGCTTCTGCAGAGGAAACAATCAACAGAGGGTAATGGCATCCTATGGAGTGGGTAAAAAGTTTTGAACTAGGTATCTGATAAAAGGATTAATATCTTAAAAACATACAGGGGGAATCCTGGGAAGATGGCGGCGTAGGAGGACGCTAGGCTCACCGCGGGCGTCCTGCTGATCACTTAGATTCCACCTACACCCGCCTAAATAACCCAGAAAACCGCCAGAAGACTAGCAGAATGGAGTCTCCGGAGCCAAGCACAGACGAGAGGCCCACGGAAGAGGGTAGGAAGGGCGGCGAGGCGGTGTGCGCTCCACGGACTGGCGGGAGGGAGCAGGGGCGGAGGGGCGGCCCCCCGGCCAAGCAGAGCCCCCGAGTCTGGCTGGCAAAAGCGGAGGGGCCGGTCGGACTGTGTTCCGACAGCAAGCGAGACTTAGCGTCTGGGAGGTCATAAGTTAACAGCTCTGCTCAGAGAACGGGAGGGCTGGAGGACAACGGGAGGGAGAGTTGTTGAGCCCCGGACGACAGAGCTCGGCTTGGCGGGGAACAAAGGGGCTCGCCAGCACCATCTCCCCCGCCCATCCCCCAGCCAAAATCCCAAAAGGAACCAGTTCCTGCCAGGGAACTTGCTTGCACCACACAAACACCCAACGCTGTGCTTCTGCAGATCCATCCCTCCGGCAGGTCTGACTCCCTCCCAGTGCCGCAGGGCCCCTCCCGAAGCGGATCTCCGAAGGAAAAGCGAGCTGAGCCTGCCCCTCCCGCCCCCGTGCACCTTGCCGATCCACCCCAGCTAATACACCAGATCCCCAGCACCACAAGCCTGGCAGTGTGCAAGTAGCCCAGACGGGCCACGCCACCCCACAGTGAATCCCGCCCCTAGGAGAGGGGAAGAGAAGGCACACACCAGTCTGACTGTGGCCCCAGCGGTGGGCTGGGGGCAGACACCGGGTCTGACTGCAGCCCCACCCACCAATGCAGGTTATTCAAGACAGCACGGGGGAAGTGCTCCACAGTCCCGCACCACTCCAGGGACTATCCAAAATGACGAAGCGGAAGAATTCCCCTCAGAAAAACATCCAGGAAATAATAACAGCTAATGAACTGATCAAAAATGATTTAAACAATATAACAGAAAGTGAATTTAGAATAATAGTCATAAAATAAATCGCTGGGCTTGAAAACAGTATAAAGGACAGCAGAGAATCTCTTGCTACAGAGATCAAGGGACTAAGGAACAGCCAGGAGGAGCTAAAAAATGCTATCAATGAACTGCAAAATAAAATGGAGACAACTACGGCTCGGATTGAAGAGGCAGAGGAGAGAATAGGTGAACTAGAAGATAAAATTATGGAAAAAGAGGAAGCTGAGAAAAAGAGAGATAAAAAAATCCAGGAGTATGAGGGGAAAATTAGAGAACTAAGTGATGCACTAAAGAGAAATAATACACGCATAATTGGTATTCCAGAGGAGGAAGAGAGAGGGAAAGGTGCTGAAGGTGTACTTGAAGAAATAATAGCTGAGAACTTCCCGGATCTGGGGAAGGAAAAAGGCATTGAAATCCAAGAGGCACAGAGAACTCCCTTCAGACGTAACTTGAATCGATCTTCTGCACGACATATCATAGTGAAACTGGAAAAATACAAGGATAAAGAGAAAATTCTGAAAGGAGCTAGAGATAAACGTGATCTAACATATAAAGGGAGACCTATAAGACTCGTGACCGATCTCTCTACTGAAACTTGGCAGGCCAGAAAGGAATGGCAGGAGATCTTCAATGTGATGAACAGAAAAAATATGCAGCCGAGAATCCTTTATCCAGCAAGTCTGTCATTTAGAATAGAAGGAGAGATAAAGGTCTTCCCAAACAAACAAAAACTGAAGGAATTCGTCACCACTAAACCAGCCCTACAAGAGATCCTAAGGGGGATCCTGTGAGACAAAGTACCAGAGACATCGCTACAAGCATGAAACCTATGGACATCACAATGACTCTAAACCAATATCTTTCTATAATAACACTGAATGTAAATGGACTAAATGCGCCAACCAAAAGACATAGGGTATCAGTATGGATAAAAAAACAAGACCCATCTATGTGCTGTCTACAAGAGACTCAGTTTAGACCTGAGGACACCTTCAGATTGAGAGTGAGGGGATGGAGAACTATTTATCATGCCACTGGAAGTCAAAAGAAAGCTGGAGTAACCATACTTATATCAGACAAACTAGACTTTAAATTAAAGGCGATAACAAGAGATGAAGAAGGGCATTATATAATAATCATAGGGTCTATCCATCAGGAAGAGCTAACAATTACAAATGTCTATGCGCCGAATACAGGAGCCCCCAAATATATAAAACAATTACTCATAAACATAAGCAACCTTATTGATAAGAATGTGGTAATTGCAGGGGACTTTAACACTCCACTTACAGAAATGGATAGATCATCTAGACACATGGTCAATAGAGACACAAGGGCCCTGAATGATACATTGGATCAGATGCACTTGACAGATATATTTAGAACTCTGCATCCCAAAGCAACAAAATATACTTTCTTCTCGAGTGCACATGGAACATTCTCCAAGATAGATCACATACTGGGTCACAAAAGCCCTTCATAAGTATACAAGAATTGAAATCATACCATGCATACTTTAGACCACAATGCTATGAAGCTTGAAATCAACCACAGGAAAAAGTCTGGAAAACCTCCAAAAGCATGGAGGTTAAAGAACACCCTACTAAAGAATGAGTGGGTCAACCAGGCAATTAGAGAAGAAATTTAAAAATATATGGAAACAAATGAAAATGAAAATACAACAATCCAAATGCTTTCCTGAGAGGAAAATACATTGTGATCCAGGCCTATCTCAAGAAACAAGAAAAATCCCAAATACAAAATCTAACAGCACACCTAAAGGAAATAGAAGCAGAACAGCAAAGACAGCCTAAATACAGCAGAAGAAGAGAAATAATAAAGATCAGAGCAGAAATAAACAATATAGAATCTAAAAAAACTGTAGAGCAGATCAAGGAAACCAAGAGTTGTTTTTTTGAAAAAATAAACAAAATTGATAAACCTCTAGCCAGGCTTCTCAAAAAGAAAAGGGAGATGACCCAAATAGATAAAATCATGAATGAAAATGGAATTATTACAACCAATCCCTCAGAGATACAAGCAATTATCAGGGAATACTATGAAAAATTATATGCCAACAAACTGGACAACCTGGAAGAAATGGACAAATTCCTAAACACCCACACTCTTCCAAAACTCAATCAGGAGGAAATAGAAAGCTTGAACAGACCCATAAACAGCAAAGAAATTGAATCAGTCATCCAAAATCTCCCAACAAATAAGAGTCCAGGACCAGATGGCTTCCCAGGGGAGTTCTACCAGACGTTTAAAGCAGAGATAATACCTATCCCTCTCAAGCTATTCCAAAAAATAGAAAGGGAAGGAAAACTTCCAGACTCATTCTATGAAGCCAGTATTACTTTGATTCCTAAACCAGACAGAGACCCAGTAAAAAAAGAGAACTACAGGCCAATATCCCTGATGAATATGGATGCAAAAATTCTCAATAAGATACTAGCAAATCGAATTCAACAGCATATAAAAAGAATTATTCACCATGATCAAGTGGGATTCATTCCTGGGATGCAGGGCTGGTTCAACATTCGCAAATCAATGTGATACATCACATTAATAAAAGAAAAGATAACTGTATGATCCTGTCAATTGATGCAGAAAAGGCCTTTGACAAAATTCAGCAACCTTTCTTAATAAAAAACCCTTGAGAAAGTTGGGATAGAAGGAACATACTTAAAGGTCATAAAAGCCATTTATGAAAAGCCCACAGCTAACATCATCCTCAATGGGGAAAAACTGAGAGCTTTTTCCCTGAGATCAGGAACACGACAGGGATGTCCACTCTCACCGCTGTTGTTTAACATAGTGTTGGAAGTTCTAGCATCAGCAATCAGACAACAAAAGGAAATGAAAGGCATCAAAATTGGCAAAGATGAAGTCAAGCTTTCACTTTTTGCAGATGACATGATATTATACATGGAAAATCCGATAGACTCCACCAGAAGTCTGCTAGAACGGATACATGAATTTAGCAAAGTCTCAGGATACAAAATCAATGTACAGAAATCAGTTGCATTCTTATACACTAATAATGAAGCAACAGAAAGACAAATAAAGAAACTGACCCCATTCACAATTGCACCAAGAAGCATAAAATACCTAGGAATAAATCTAACCAAAGATGTAAAAGATCTGTATGCTGAAAACTATAGAAAACTTATGAAGGAAATTGAAGAAGATATAAAGAAATGGAAAAACATTCCGTGCTCATGGATTGGAAGAATAAATATTGTCAAAATGTCAATACTACCCAAAGCTATCTACACATTCAATGCAATCCCAATCAAAATTGCACCAGCATTCTTCTTGAAACTAGAACAAGCAATCCTAAAATTCATATGGAACCACAAAGGGCCCCGAATAGCCAAAGTAATTTTGAAGAAGACCAAAGCAGGAGGCATCACAATCCCAGACTTTAGCCTCTACTACAAAGCTGTAATCATCAAGACAGCATGGTATTGGCACAAAAACAGACACATAGACCAATGGAATAGAATAGAAACCCCAGAACTAGACCCACAAACGTATGGCCAACTAATCTTTGACAAAGCAGGAAAGAATATCCAATGGAAAAAAGACAGTCTCTTTAACAAATGGTGCTGGGAGAACTGGACAGCAACATGTAGAAGATTGAAACTAGACCACTTTCTCACACCATTCACAAAAATAAACTCAAAATGGATAAAGGACCTGAATGTGAGACAGGAAACCATCAAAACCCTAGAGGAGAAAGCAGGAAAAGACCTCTCTGACCTCAGCCGTAGCAATTTCTTACTTGACACATCCCCAAAGGCAAGGGAATTAAAAGCAAAAATGAACTACTGGGACCTTATGAAGATAAAAGGCTTCTGCACAGCAAAGGAAACAACCAACAAAACTAAAAGGCAACCAACGGAATGGGAAAAGATATTTGCAAATGACATATCGGACAAAGGGCTAGTATCCAAAATCTATAAAGAGCTCACCAAACTCCACACCCAAAAAACAAATAACCCAGTGAAGAAATGGGCAGAAAACATGAACAGACACTTCTCTAAAGAAGACATCCGGATGGCCAACAGGCACATGAAAAGATGCTCAACGTCGCTCCTCATCAGGGAAATACAAATCAAAACCACACTCAGATATCACCTCACGCCAGTCAGAGTGGCCAAAATGAACAAATCAGGAGACTATAGATGCTGGAGGGGATGTGGAGAAACGGGAACCCTCTTGCACTGTTGGTGGGAATGCAAATTGGTGCAGCCACTCTGGAAAACAGTGTGGAGGTTCCTCAAAAAATTAAAAATAGACCTACCCTGTGACCCAGCAATAGCACTGCTAGGAATTTACCCAAGGGATACAGGATGCATAGGGGCACTTGTACCCCAATGTTTATAGCAGCACTCTCAACAATAGCCAAATTATGGAAAGAGCCTAAATGTCCATCAACTGATGAATAGATAAGGAAATTGTGGTTTATATACACAATAGAGTACTACGTGGCAATGAGAAAGAATGAAATATGGCCCTTTGTAGCAACATGGATGGAACTGGAGAGTGTGATGCTAAGTGAAATAAGCCATACAGAGAAAGACAGATACCATATGGTTTCACTCTTATGTGGATCTTGAGAAACTTAATAGAAACCCTTGCGGGAGGGGAAGGAAAAAAAAAAGAGGTTAGAGTGGAAGAGAGCCAAAGCATAAGAGACGCTTAAAAACTAAGAACAAACTGAGGGTTGATGGGAGGTGGGAGGGAGGGGAGGGTGGGTGATGGGTATTGAGGAGGGCACCTTTTGGGATGAGCACTGGGTGTTGTATGGAAACCAATTTGACAATAAACTTCATATATTGGGGAAAAAAACAAACAAAAAAACATATAAACACAGACAACTCAAAAGCAAAAGAAAAAAAAGAACCCAATTTAAAAATGGCCAAAGAATTTCAATAGACGTTTTTCCAAAGAAAGCATACAAATGCCCCAACAGGTATATGAAAACATGCTCAACATTCCTAATCACCAAGGAAATGAAATGTAAACCATGAGATATCACCTCATACACGTTAGAATGGTCATTATAAAAAACAGTAGTAACTAGTGTTAATAAGGATGTGGAGAAATTGGAATCCTTGTACACTGTTGGCAAAAAGGTGCATCCACTATGGAAGAGAGTATGGAGGTACCCCCAAATTAAAATTAGAATTACCATATCATCCAGCAGTCCCATGTCTGGGTGATTATCCAAAAGATTTGAAATCAGGATCTCAAGGAAACATTTGCTCTCTGGTTTTGCTGCAGTATTATTCACAATAGGCAAGAAGGGGAAATGATCTAAATGTCTGTTGGCAGATGAATTGATAAAGAAAATGTGGTATTTACACACAAAGGAACATTAGCTTTTAAAATAAGGAAACTGTGCCATTTGCAAGAACACAGATGAACCTGGGGGACATTATGCTAGGTAAAATAAGTCAGTCACAAAAGGAGTACTGCATGATCCCACTTAAATGGGGGAATTTCAATTAGTTAATCTCATAGAAGCAGAAGGTAGAATGCCGTTTGGCAGGGGTTGGGGGAGGCAGAAATGAAGGGTTGCTGTCAGCATTATAAAGTTTTGGTTACACAACATGGAGAAGTACAAGAGATCTGCTGTACCTCATTTTGCTTACAGTTAACTAACAATGTACTATACACTTCTAACGTTTGCTGGAAGAGAAGACCTCAGCTTACATGCTTTTATCCACAAAAAACAACAAAACAATTAAAGATACAATTTTATTAAATTTGAACACACACCTCACCTAAGAAGATACACAAATGGCAAATAAGCATATTATCAGCATTACTTGCATTAGAGAATTGCAAAGGGAATCAACAATGAGATACTACCACACGCCTCTACAACTGCAAAAATACAAAATACTGATCATACCAAATGGTGGCAAGGGATCTATAGTAACAGAAACTCTCATTCACTGCTGGTGTCAATGCACAATGCTACAACCACAAGGGAAGACAATTTGGCAATTTCTTACCAAATTAAATCTACTCTTGCCATACAATCCTGTAATCACACTTCTTGGTAGTCACACATATGACTCCAAAACTTATGTCCACACAAAAACCTGTAGCCAGGTGTGTATAGCAGCTTTATTCTTTTTTAAGTTTATTTATTTGTTTTGAGAGAGAGCATGAGCAAGTGGGGGTGGGGTGGAGAAAGGGAGAGAGAGAATCCCAAGCAGGCTCCACACTGGCGGCACAGAGCCCAATGCAGGGCTCAAATTCACAAACCGTGAGATCCTGACCTGAGCCAAAGTCGGATGCTTAACTGACTGAGCTACCCAGTCATCCCTATAAGCAGCTTTATTCTTACATGCTGATGCTAAGAAGCATCCAAAACATCCTTCAGGGAAAGAACGGATAAATAAACTGTGATGTATCCATACAACAGAATGTTATTCAGGGCTAAAAAGAAGGGAGCTATCAAACCATGAAAAGACATGGAGATAAATGCTTAGTACTAAGTGAAAGAAGCCCATCTTGAAAAGGTCCATATCCTAACATTTCTGCTGCACAACATCTAGAAGAGGCAAAATTATGGAGACAGTGAAAGCACCAGTGGTTGCCTTGGGTCACAGGGGAGGGAGGGAAGGATAATAATAAATAATACAAATAGTCCAACAACTATTACGCAAATTTAATTCCTAACTTTAAATTTTCATAACTTTGAAAATTCCTCATTCTCCACAGTATCACTGGAGAATTCTGTCAAAAGTTTAAAGATGAAACAATGCCAACTGAATATACACTTCTTCCAAAACAAGAGAGGGGAACACTTCCCAAAGAATTTGATGAAGCTAACATAACCATGAGATACCAAAGCCTGATAAAGACTGTACCTCACAATCCTGCAGGCCAACATCCTTCGTGGATATAGACCCAAACATCCTTCACAAGATATCAGTAGACACCATCTATCAACACATAAAAAGAATTATATACCGCGATCAAGTGGGGTTTGTTCCTGGACAGCCAGACTAGTTCCATAAATGAAACTCAATGTACTTAGCCACATCAATAGGCTAAGAAATGCACATGACTACATTCATCCATGCAGGCAATTCATTTAACAAATTGCAATACCCATTCACCATAAAAACCCCCAGAAACCTAAGAGTGGAAGGAAATTTCTCAACTTGATAAAGATCATCTGTGAGAAAACCTACTTAATGGTGAGACAAAATGCTCCTCCCCTAAGAAGTGGAATGAGTATGAACGTGGGCTCGCCCCATGGCGACTTCAACATGGCCAGTATGCTCAATCAAGCAAAGGAAATAAAAACATGGAGTGAAAAGGAAGAAACCAAACCATCCTTATGTTGCAGAAGACGTGATTGGCTATGTGGGGGAAAACAAACAAACAAACAAACAAGAATCTACCTAAAAAAAAAAAAAAAAAAAAAAAAAAAAAAAAAAAAAATCAAAAGCAACAACCAACAACTACCGGGAACTCTTAGAACTAAACAGAGCTGTGCCAAGTTGCGCGGTACGAGATGAATGTACCAGAATGAAATGAACGCGCTGGTGCCGGCCAGCTGCAAACAACGTGCAAAGAGGAGGATCACACATGTGATACTATTTACAAGTTTCCAAAACACGAAACGTGAGCTCTCCAGGTGAAGAACAGTGACACGACCGGTCCCCTGAAGACAAGTCGCAGGTGAACGAAATCACGCGCTGTGGCACAGCGCAGAGACCCCCGGTGCCCCGCGCGCGGCGGCGCCTGTGCGGGGCCGTGAGGTAATGCGCGGTCGTTCTGACGGAAGCAGGGCGCCCGCCTCACGAGACGTCGCGCGGAGCCTCCACGACGGGGACGGGGACACGGACCGCCCACTCAGGCGCAGCAGCAGGGAGCGCGGTTCGCCCTCACATCGCATCCTCGCAGGCGCGTCCCTGCGCCCCAGGCCGACCGCGGACCAGTGAAGTGTCCCCGAAACCCTCCGGAACACGGACTTAGACTGGGTCGTGGACGTCAAAGGAAGGGGCCACACTTCCGGAAGGGCTCAGGCCACAGACGCGTCAGGACGCAAGGCTGGGCCCACAGTGTCGCCGTCCGTGACTCACCCGGAGGCCCACCTGAGGGGTATGAGGGACGCTCCGCGCGCCGACGGCCCTGCCTGGGGAACCACTCTGGGGGCGCCGCGTTAGCCAGAACACACGAAAACTCGAAACCCACGGGAACCCACGCTCACTTACCAGAGAGACCAAGGCAGGGGGGTGCGGGGCGGGGCGGGGCAAGGCTTCCTCCGACCCTGTCGTCGTGGGGCGGGGCCTCCTCTGGCGCCTTCCTCCTGAAGCAGGCCTGGCGCAGGCGCTGTAGTTGTGGGGGCGGGGCCTCCTCCTGCGTCTTCATTGCGGGGCAGAGGCGCCACAGGCGCCGTCCAGGGTTTCTGTGGGCCGTGGGCGGCGCTTGAGCGCCTCTGTCCTGGGACGGGACCCGTCAGGCGACCTCCAGAATGCCTTACCCATTGTGTGGAGCTAACGGGGCCTTAGTCCACAAGGTCAGAGGCCTCCACAGGCGCAGGCCAGGACGCAGAGGAATGTCGGCAGGGCCTCGCGGGGAAGAGGCGTTGCGGGGCGAGGTCCCCGCAGGCGCTGCCCAGGACGCAGATGAAACTGGGGAGGACTTCCCCGGTGCCGTGATTGCTTCCAGCTTCCCAGTTAACGTCCGCTGCCCGTTGGTGAGCGCGGCCCACCTGGTCTATAGAGGCTCCACCTGCAGCCAGGGCCCCACCACCTGCGAACGCCGCCTCCGCGGCAGAACCGAGCACACAGGCAAGTGACGCCGGTCTTTCCACCACAAAGCATGTAGAGATGGGAAGTGAGCACGTGGAAGGATGTCCACGCCGTGAGCCATTGCGAAATAAGTTCCTTAGGGGCTTTCAGCGCACATCTGTCAGAATGGCTGAACTAGAAAATGGGGACAACCGCACAGCGGATGAGAATGTAGACAAGTTCGCCACTCCTATACTGCTGCTGGGGATGAAAAACAGTACACCCACTCCTGAAAGTAGTTCAACAAACTGTTAAACACTCAACGTGCCACTAGCACACAACCCAGCGATGGCAACCCTGGGCATTTCTCCCAGAGAAGGGAAGGTTGAGGTTCACTCCAAAGCCTGGACATCAATGTTTGTAGCAAGATTCCTTGTATCAGCCAGCAGCTGGGGGACAAAGACCCAGGGGTGCTCCAGTGGGTGATGACGCAGACCTCGCCACACCCGAGGCACAGAGCACTGCTCAGCCATGAGGAGGAGCATACGGATATACACACACACCCTGGGCCAGTCTCCACAGAATTACTGAGTGAAACAAGACAATCCCGAAAGGCTACTCAGCGTTATGATTCCATTTCTACAACATCCCTCAAAGGACAAAATTAGAGGAATGGGAAAGAGAAGAGTGGATTGCAGGAGTACAAGGACAGACTGGGGCGGGGTAAGTGGGTGTAGGTATAAAAGGGAAATGTGGCGGATCCCTAGGAGGATGGAAAGGGATCCTGACTGTAGGAATGTTGTTATCCTGGTTACGATGTTGTAGTATAGCTTTCCGAGGTGTGACCATTGGGAGAAGCACAGCCAAGTTTACACAGGAACTCACCAAATAATGGAATCTTAAAATTGCATGTGAATCGGGGACCTTGGCTGGCTCAGTCAGCTGAGTGTCTGACCCTTTTTTTTTTTTATGTTTATTTTTGAGAGAGAGAGTCAGAGTGTGAGTGGGGGAGGGGCAGAGAGAGAGGGAGACACAGAATCTGAAGCAGGCTCCAGGCTCTGGGCTGTCAGCACAGAGCCCTACATGGGGCTTGAACCGACAACCCGAAGTCAGATGCTTACTGACTGAGCCATCCAGGTGCCCCATGTCTGACTCCTGATTTTGGCTCAGGTCATGATCCCAGGGTCATGGGATCAAGCTCCACAACATGTTTCCACACTGAGTGTGGAGCCTGCTTGGGATTCTCTCTTTCTCTCTCTGCCCATCTCTTGATTGTGCTCTCTCTCTCTCTAAAATAAAAAAAAAAAATTGCATGTGGATCTATGGGCTATCTCAGAATTAAGACACCAATTAAAAATTAATATGGTCTAGTTGGATCTGCTGGCTCTAGCAGGGAACAGTAAATCCAGGAACAATGAGCATATGTGCTGTCCACACTATGGATTCTAAATACCATTTTGCTCGAAGAGAAATCAGACAGCCTCTTGTTAGGAGGCAAGGCATTTGTGGGTCCGCAGGGGTATGAGGATGGAGCCCTCTGGAATGGGATTAGTGCCCTTAAGAAAGGGACCTTAAGAGAGAGAATTCTCTCCCTCTCACCAGGTCATGTGAAGGAAACAAGAAGGTACCGTTGCAGCCTGAGGGGTCCCCAGTCGCCACTGTGCTGGTCCTACTATCTGGGACTTCCAACCTTCAGAACTGGGAGAAGTAATTGGTGTTGCTGAAGCAGCCCAGTCTGTGATGCTCTGTTACAGCAGTGGGAATGAACTCTGACACTAGGGACCCAACTAATGGCTGCACAACCAGTGAACAAATGAAAGGAATCAAGCACAAACCACACCTCAAGAGATGCCAACAACGAGGGAACATTCTCTGTAGAACAACTGCCTCTGACATGAACGAAACCTGTTTTGTCCCCTTAGTCTACTCCCTGCTGCTCAGAGGGATTCCTGTGAAAGGTCAGATTAGTCCTCAAGGAGGGGTTGGAGCTGCCATTCCAGAACTTCCAGAATGCTCTCTGTAGAGGTTGTTCTGAACATAGTCTTTCACACAACAGACTATCCTCACTATGGACAAATAGTTTCAACTCCACTTTTCTCTTTTTTAGGGATGACTTGATATTTTGGATTCTTGTCATATCCTCCACCCATTTCTGATCCTGTTCAAGAATGAAGCAGTTGCATTTGGATAGTTGGGCTCTGTCACCCTGAGGAGGTGACATCCCTAGGAGGGGCCATTGACCCCAACCCACAGTCTCTCCCACAAGGGACTTGAGAGAGTCACGGGACTCTGCACTCACCTTCTCCAGACTGATGCCTCAAAGTCAAGGGGAGGTCAGGGATCAGGTCCAGTCCTGCTCCATGCCCTCTGGGTCAGCCATACTGGACCTGTCCAGGGGTCGATGATTCTCTCTCTCCAAAGTTTTAGTGACAGGGGTCAGAGAATATGCATCTTCCCCCACATATGAGAAGGAGCCAGCAATGGAGATGAGGTTTTCTACCACTCTGATGAAAAGACAGTGCTGGATGCTGCCATCATGTCCCTGAGGGTGAGCCCTGCCACCCACGACTCCCTAAAATCACACAGTCACCAGAACGTGGCTGCTGCAATGCAGGTGCTGATGTAGACCATGTCCCTTAGGGTCATCACTAACTCTGCACATCGAGTTGCTCCCCTCTGGAATGAAGTATATTCTGATGGTCGCACTGGGTTCCAATGAAGTGTTTAGAAGGACTGAATGCACATGATTGCAGACTCTCCCGGAAACAGCACAGGCAATACTAGGAATGTGCAGTGTCTGAGAGCACACAGAGTAGGTCCACGTGAAGGAAGGGCCTCCGAGACTCTTCCCCACTCACTCCCTGGAATGTGGCTTTACAAATACGTCTCCCTGTCAAGGACAACCGGCACGTCACTGCTGAAATGTCACCGGGCACGCCATCCAGACCTATCAGCGGGTTGCAGCCCTAGTGAGGACTGAGGGAGACCTCAGCAGCAAAGGCTGCTGATGAATGCTCATGGGAACAAGGCTTGCTGGGGTTCTCCTGCTCTCCACCTGCACAGGTGGTGAACCCCATCAGTGGGAAGTTAAGACAGTAAAGGCAGCCTGACTCCTCACCAGAGAAATGTGAGTCTCACCTTAGGTCTATTTGCCTCAACTCCTTTATCCCTAATCCCTGCCTGGCTTACAACATACCAAGACAAGGCATGCTCAAAGCCATGACAAGCACTTTGAAGAGACAAAGCAAGCATCAGAAGCAGATTTGTAGATGATGAAGATTGTGGAATTCTGACTGGAAACTTAAAGAATATGGTGGATATGCTATGGGCTCTAGAAAATCAACTATGCAGAAGCATGCAAGAGAGGATGGACGATGTGAGCAGAGAGATGGAAACTCTACAGGACTGTCACCAGTGCTGGAAAGCAAAACAGTGCAAGAGAAACAGCATCTTCCTGTGTGTGTGTTTGGGTTGGGGTTAGAGTAAGGGTTAATGCCTGTCTGGTATCCTGCAGTTCAGAGATCTCTCCAGAGAGTTACTGTTCGAGGTGTTGTTACTGCTAGAGTTTGGGGATAAGGGTTAAGGATTAAGTGCCTGGTATCCTACAGTTCAGAGATCTCTCCAAACAATAAAACCCTAGGTTTCTGCTGGGGTGAGAATAGACATGGCAGCTGCCTACCAAGCTGAGGCAAGGAGAGGATTTGGGGGTCTAGATACTCTTTATTTTTAAAAAAAAAATTTTTTTAACGTTTATTTATTTTTGAGACAGAGACAGAGCATGAACGGGGGAGGGTCAAAGAGAGAGGGAGACACAGAGTCTGAAACAGGCTCCAGGCTCTGAGCTGTCAGCACAGAGCCCGACGCGGGGCTGGAACTCATGGACCGCAAGATCATGACCTGAGCCGAAGTCGGACACCCAACTGACTGAGCCACCCAGGCGCCCCTCTAGATACTCTTTAAATAGACATTCAGTTGGTCCCGTTTTCATCAGAAACAGCATCGGGCACCTGGCTGGCTCAGTCAGTTCAGCATCTGACTCTTGGTTTCGGCTCAGGCCATGATCTCACGATTCATGAATTCAAGCCCCACATCACTGCAGTGCTGTAGGAGGGGGAGGGAGAAGGGATGCCAATTCCACGGCATGGGCACTATCCACGGAGGGCCACAGCGTTATCGGGAAGTGCACTGAGTTAGTTGTACTGTAGGGACTGCAAAGGAAGTATAATGGATGGGCCAAGAGAGGAGACTAACAGCATTCATGGGAAATGCTGAACTCAACCAGAGAAGGAAAGCAGGGGGTGGGAGACAGAACAAGAAACAGAAGACCAAGACAGCTCATGGAAAAATGTGAAATGATAGTAGCTATTCATCCCAATAGATCAATAATCAATGTACCTGTCAATGGTCTAAATACAAGAATTAAAGACAGGGGAAATCAGAGGGGATCAGAAAACAAGACCCAACAATTTACTGTCTGTAAGAAATATACATTAACACAAAGACACAGTTGAAAGGAAGGTTAAGGGGTGGACAGAGCTCTGCCGTGTTCACACTAATCCAGATGAAGCTGCAGCAGCTGCAACACCTCAAAGAGAAACCCCGAAAAGGAGAGTTTCAGGGGTGCAGGGGAAGGAGCCAGGGCACAAGCAGTGCAGCCTGGGGCTTGTTCTGGGCAGTGAAACGATTTTCTCAATCCCACGGACCTGCACAGCACATGCAGTGACCCCTACTGGACACTATGAACATTAGCTGACAATAATGCATCAATACTGATCCATCAATTGTAAGGAATGTCCTATTGTGTGAGGAAGCAAAGTGGTAGATGGCAACACTTTGTACTTCCCACTCACTTTCACTTTAAACCTAACACTGCTGTTAAGAACAGTCTCCTGAAAAAGGGAGAGAGAAATGCCTCTCACGTTGGGGCTCTGCCTTCCTCCTACCCTTAGCCCCAGCTGGCAGACTCTCTTCTCCTGCATGCAGGGGCCCCCGCAGGAAACCCCCATGGCCTCAGCTGGAGCTTCTCTCATTTCCTCTGCGGACAGGGCTCTGGGGTCAAGACCCTCACGGCTCCATCCAGGGCATGGGTCAGGAGGCTCTGAGCCCGGGTCTGCTTTAGAGAGGGTAGGACAGGGAGACGTGGTCGAACCAAATGAGAGGCACCAAATTCAGGCAAGAAGGATCGGACTCTGCACAAAGGCCATTTCCGAAGATGACTCCGTGAACTGAGACTGTCCCCAGGGACACCTGGACAAGAACAAACTAAGGATGGCAGGGCCACAGTCGGGAAGGAGGGTGGGTCCCTGTGTCACCCCCAGAACAGTGGATCACCACTTCTGGGACACTTGGACTCAACGTGGGAAACAGGCTGCACCAAACTTCCACAAGACTCTCAGAGCCTGCCGGTTCCACCTTGTCTCGTGTGTTGTTACAACTGGAAATCTGTGCTCTGGGTTGGGAGCTCTGGTGACAACCTTCGGTCCAGAGCCGCAGCCGCACTGACATTCACCAAAGACCACGACAGAGGGAGCCTCAGAGGGGGAGACCCTGGGAGCTTTGTGGCAGGACCAGGCTTCTGAGAATGGGGGCAACTAGCCACACCGAGGGACAAGTCCCCTGCCTGACGCGCACACACACACGTGCAGAGAAGGGGAAAGGCGTGGCCCTGCCGTGAGCCTCCAGGAGCGCTGTAGGGCCAAGTGGGCCGAGAGAGGCCCGAGCTCCAGGCCGCAGCCAGCACGTCCACATCCGCCACTCACCGTGTTAAGTAGTCTCCATTCCTGTCTGTGCAGTGAGCAGAGCAAAGGCAGGAAGCGGGGTCTTCTAGAACCCAGCTGCCCCCTCCACAGGGGGGATGAGGCCAGCCCTGGTTGCCAAGAGGATGGTCGGCAGAACCATCCTCGGGGTTCCGAGTGGTCAGTGGTGGCCACAGGACACTGGTGATGGGAGGCAGAGCTAAGAGGCCCTTGAGGGCATGGACGGCCAGCTGGTGGCCACCGAAGTGTCTCCCCAGCGGGTCCTGGAAGAGCTGTGGGCTGGCCTGCTGGTGATGTACGAAAGTGTGGCTCAGGTGCTGGCAGTCTCAGGTTTTGCCGGGACATCCTGGAACGCACTGCGGTGGTGGTGCTCCTAGTGATGAGTCGACCCGGTTCAGGGAGAGCAAAGGGGCTGCTTGGGAGGCGATGTGCCAGGGTGAAGTGACCGGGAGAGGCCTGGGAGAGAGGGGGTCAGAGACACAAGCCCTTGAATCCTTCAGGTCGTGTGTGGGGGAGGCCGGCCCTCCCACATTACAAATCGTGGCTCTGGCTGCCGTGACTGGAGATCCCAGCGGGTCGTCAGTGCAGCACGTGGTGCGACTGCTTAAGGAAGGCGGGAAGAGCCAGACTGTGGACCTTTCTCAGGGCAAGGAGGGAAGTACTGTCTCAGGAGCATCGCGGGACTGCGGAGAGCCCCCCCGGCAGGAAAACAACAGCCGGCTCCAATGACAGCCCTGACCCGCAGGGACTCGCCCACCCGCGGGCCCAGGAACCCGCCAGCTGCAGGCGCAGAGCGCAGGCAAAGGGGGAGGACGAAGGACGCCGGGAGCTGCAGAATCCTGGAGGCCAGCGGGTCGCCGGCGAGACTGGAGCCAACTCCACCCCCCGGACCAGAACACGCAGAAGATGCTGGCCGCGCCAGCCGGGGCTCCCTGGGCCTCACGTGGAAGGCGGGGGCGGGGCTCGGGAGCAGCGGGGAGCGGGGAGGCAGAGACCTGAGACGACCGCGGCCACCGTCAGCAGGCCCTCCATCCTCAGCTCCTCAGCGCCGGCCGTGGTGACTTCCAAGCACCCTTGCACTCTCCCGAAGCGGAGAAAGAAGAGCCGTCCAGGGAAATGATGCAGGGAAAGCGGAGGATCGCGGAGCTCACGGGACACTTAACTCGGCTCCAAGCTGAGAGGAGTCTGCACGGGGACAACGCCCAGCTGGCACCGGAGGCTCAGAAGCCGCAGCTGCCGCTCCCGTCCAGCCCCACGTGCGGGCAGAGCACGTCCCGCACCTGGAGAGAAAGCGGGCTGGGGAGCAGGCGCAGCACGTGCACGGGGAGACGCAGCGTCTTCCCCAGGCGCGCAGGGGGCGGGCCGTCGCCCGTCACGTCGGCGACCGCGGCAAGAAGACGGCCGAGGGCCCGCGCAGAGAATTGCGGAGGAGCACCTCCTCCCACGACCAGCCGGAGTGCCGCTCTGTGGGCGGAGAGAGAGGTCTGCGAGCTGCGGAGACAAAGCCACCACGTCAGGCAGAGGGTGGCCCAAGCCTTCGGGGCCGCGGTCCCGCCTGTGCCCCGGGGACCTCGTGCGTGCGCCTGCTGCTCCTCCTGCAGCCCCCGGGTAGGTGTCCGCGTGGGCCACGGGCTCCCCTGCGTCCCCAGGTGCCCCAGGAGAGAGCGGAGGTGCGCCACGAGGCCTCCAGGGCCGGGGGTCGCCTGCAGGTCGGACGCAACTTCCTAGCAGCCGGGCCCTGGACGCCCACCGCCAGGGCACGACGCCTCCTGCGCCTCTCCTCTGCCCCCCGCCCCCCGCCATGCTACGCCCACTGCTCTCTTAGGTCAGCTCAGTACTTCTTTCTTTTGGCGACGCTGTCGGTTCTTCGTGCAGTCCCCTAGAGCGCATGAGTGTGACCTGGTGGTTTCCGGTAAAGGTTTGGTCAGCGTGGTTCCCGTGACGCCGCCGTTTCCAGGTCATGTGACCCCTGGAGCTGCACAGGGTCAGTGCTGCGACCTTCCGGGCGTGTGACATGGGAGGGGGCACTTACAGCAAACTCCATCTTGCTGTTGTTACCCGTTTATCCGTAAACGTAACTCATGAATTTTGGCATTTGGAAAACACACAAGCAAAGATCCATAAACTACAAACCACTCCATCCCAACTTCGTGTTGTGATTGGTTTAGTGCTTCTGTTCACAGATGACCTTAGGGGAGTTGCTAGTTTGCAAGCGTTTGTTTCCTACCTTCCATGTTTTGACATGGTGTTGTCTTCAAAGATGTTCTTTGTTTCATCGTGGCTGAACTGATGCAAGGAAACTTTTTCCCTTGATGCAAACACACCCACGCACACAAGCACACACAGGCACAGTGCAGACGAAGTGGAAACGTAGAGAGAGCTCTCAGTCTTTTGTTTTTCTTTTTTTTAATGTTTATTTTTGAGAGAGAGAGAGAGAGAGAGCAAGCAGGGGAGGGGCAGAGAGAGAGGGAAAGAGAGAATCTGAAACAGGATCCAGGCTCTGAGCTGTCAACACAGAGCCCGACAAAGGGCTCACACCCAGGAGCCACGAGATCATGACCTGAGCCGAAGTTGGACACTTAACCGACCCTTAACCAACCGAGCCATCCAGGCCCCCCAAGACAGCTCTCAGTCTTGAGAGAGAACTTAGATACACAACGTGGGAAAGGACACATCCGCACACACCATTTGTACACACCCCGAAGATCCTTACACGGGCACACAAAGGAGAGCAGGGTGGGGACTGGGGGCAGACAGGAGGGAACGGTGGACAGGGGTGCTGAGGCCCCTACACGCTGGCAGTGGGGGCACTGCTCCCACCCTGGGCCTGTACGGAGGGCGGGGAATAGGTGTCTCCTGAACCAGAGAGGAGCTGTCCAGGGACCCGGGGAACCCGCCCCACCTGCTCTCTTGTGCCCGGCCATCCACTGCTGGAGCACTGGGCAGTCAGGGGCTCGGCTGTGCAGCCCACAGGACGGAGCCTTCTGGGACAGAGCGGGCCACACGGGCCCAGGACTCATGGAGGGACAATGAGCGGACACGCGACTCGGTTCTATCTGACCTGGGTGTGTGCTTCACTGCTTTCATTCGCATGCATTTCTCTAAAAATAGTTCTTGAGCTTTTTCGATGTCTTCGGCACCGCTTAGGGGCTTGGGAGGCAGCAAGGGAACAAACAGCCTCGGGGACCTGCGGACCCTCTGAGCTGACATCTGGGCAGGGGCAGGTCAGACAACAGAGAACAAATAAACAAGCAATGGTAATCTGCACTAGCAGGCAATCATGGCGGGCGGGTGGGGCCTGGGGTGGTGGCATAACGTCCAGGTGGGGGTGTGGCCTACAAGACTGTCTGAACTTTAGCAGCGTGGCAATCACTTGGACACCTTGTTACAATCAGATTCCGGTTCAGCGGGTCTCGGTGGGGCTTTGACCCTGTGCTGTCCCAGGCGACGTCCATTCTGGGAGCAGACATGGGCTCTCCAGGATGTTAGTGGGATTATGGAGTTGGAGTGGGCTGAAAAGCAGAGGGCAGGAATGTGTCTGGGAGGAGTCACAGTACAGGCAGAGACACAAAGTCACCAACAACCTGGTGGCGGGGCGTGGGGGGTGTCATGTGGCTCCTTTATGCATTTTCCATCTGGGTCCAGGACTCAAGTCAGAGTCCAGACCCATAGGAAAGCTGTGAAGTGTTAGCCTCCAGGATGTCCCCTTCCTTCCAGTTTTCGTTGTGTTCAGCTGCTGGGGAAGCTGGATGAGACTGAAGGATGCAATGTGACTAAGGGCAATTATCTCATGGCTCCTTCCTGACGATGGTACCTGAAGTGGCTCTGTGCAAGAGCTTAAAACCACATCCCTTATAAGTGCTTTAGCCTGCATGACTCTTTTTAGGGTTCCTCCAGCCAATATTTCCTCTCTTCCTTGGGATCTGGAAGTGGTAATGGCTAGACTGCAACTAACCTCAGTCTACTGTCTCTACTAGATTTCTTTTTTTTTTTAATGTTTTATTTTATTTTTGAGACAGAGAGAGACAGAGCATGAACAGGGGAGGAGCAGACAGAGAGGGAGACACAGAATCTGAAACAGGCTCCAGGCTCTGAGCTGTCAGCACAGAGCCTGATGCGGGGCTCGAACTCACGGACCGTGAGATCATGACCTGAGCCGAAGTCGGACGCTTAACCAACGAGCCGCCCAGGCGCCCCTCTACTAGATTTCTGATGTAAGAATTCTCCATATACTTGGTAGCTTAAAACAACACATCATTAGTTTATGGTTTTGGAAAATGTAAGTCCAAAATCAGACTCCCTGGGAAAATTCCTGGCTTCAACAGGGCTGCTTTTTTGTAGGGCTTCATCCACATTTTCCAGCTTGAAGAGTCCACCTGCTTTCCTTGCCTGAATTCCATTCTTCCTTTAGGCCATGAACATCATATCATCTTCTTTACTCTCTGATCTCTATGTCTGTCATCACATCTGATTTCCTGCCTCTCTTGTATGTGAACCACTATGATACATTGGTCCCACCTGGATAATGCATCTTGAGTTTATTCTTTAACATAATCACATCTGAAAATTCTGTTTTTCCATGCATAATGACAGATCAGATTCTGAGGAATACGATGTAGACAGCTTTCGGGGTTACATTATTATCTCTACCACAGAGTGCCTTATGCTTTGCATTTACCCATATCTAAAAGTTCTTGGTTTGTAAATCCTCTTCTAAGTAACCTTCCTAGCACCTTCTGGTCCCCTGATATGTCACCTTTGGCAATTATTTTAATAGTGGATTGAAAAGATAAATTTACTTAAATTTCACTTCTCAGTAACATGGTAGAGTAGGAGGACCCTAAACTGACATCATCCAACAGATTAAACTAGATAACATTCAGTGCTAATAACCCAGAAAATGGCTCCACAACAAACCCCACAATTAAATGTAGAGGAGAGGACATGTCAAAGAGTGTATGTAGGAAGGGAAGAGACACTGTGCAGAGCTAAAACCCACATGTCTGGTCACTGCAGTGAGCAAGCTGCTGGTGCAGAGAGGGGTGAGAAACAAATTGTCACACCAAGGAGCCTGCACAAGGAAGACGAATCCCCATACCATTTGGCTTTGAAAATCAGAGTGGCTGAATTTCGTGAGTTCTTACAACCAGGAGGACTTGAAGCCTGCTATTCAAAACTCAGTAGGTTTGTGTCTAGGAGATTCCAGAGGGTGATAGGAAGCTGAGTCCCTGCTCTTAAAGAGACATCACAAGAAGCAACCTACGGAAATACAGCTTAGAAGCAGCAGTTTGAAAAACACCTGGCGGCATATGGGATAATTAGTTACTAATCTCAGAGTTTGCTGAGGGACTTCTCCAGGGGCAGAGGAATGGACAGGTGCCACTTTCATCTCTCGTGTCCAACACCCCCCCACCCCAGGAACCAGTGCTGTGCAGGCATTCTCCACCTAACTTGCCCCATACCAGCCCTCCAGCTAGGCCTGCCTCAGTCCTAGGGCTGCAGGTCCCCTCCCCAAGAATACCTGTGCAAATCTTGCCAACACTGTATCTCCCAACCTCCCACAGAGGATGTGTGCACCTTGTTAAACTGCACCCCCCCACCCACTCAGGTGTTGTGGAGTGGCACTGGCCAGCCCTGTCTCTACAGCAGCTGTGTATCCCCTGTGGAGGAGAACCAGCATCACCTTGTTAAAAGTGTGCACCACACACTCTTTTTTTCAAGAGCAAACAATGTAGTTGACTTTCCTAAGACAGAAATAGACACAGAGAGGCAAATGAGGAGACAGAGGAATATGTCCCAAATGAAAGAACAGGACAAAATTGCAGCAAGAGGCCTAAGCAAAATGGAGATAAGTAATATACCTGGTAAAGAATTTTAAATAATTGTCATAAAGGTACTCACTGGACTTGAGAAAAGAGTGGAGGACATAAGTGAGACTCTTAACACAGAGATTAAAAAGACCAATCAGAGAAGAAGAACACAATAATTGACATTAAAAATGTACTTGATGGAATAAATAGCAGGCTAAAGGAAGCAGAGGACTAATTAATGACCTGGAAAAGGGAGTAATGGAAAGTAATCAAGCCGAGTAAGTGAGAGAACAAAGTTATGCTAAATGAGAATAGACATATGGAACTCATTAACTCCATCAAGTGTAATCACATTCACAATATAGAGATCCCAGAAGAAGACAGAGCAAAGGGGGCATAAAATTTCTTTGAAGAAATAATAGCTGAAAATGTCCTAAATCTGGGGAAAGAAACAAATATCCATATCCAGGAGAAACAGAGATTCCCCAACAAAATCAATCCAAGGAGGTCCACACCAAGATACATGGTAATTAAAATGGCAAAATATAGTGACAAAGAAAAAATATTAAAAGCATCAAGAAAAAAGAAGACAGTTACAAGGGAAAGCGCATAAGGCTATGAGCAGATTTTTCAGCAGAAACTTTGCAGGTCACAAGGGAGTGGTATGATATATTCAAAATGCTGAAAGGATCAAGAATACTCTATCCAGCAAGGCTATAATCTGGGCTAGAAAGAGAGATAAAGTGTTTCCCAAACAAAAACTAAAGGAGTTTGTGACCACTAAACCAGGCCCGCAAGAAATATTAAAGGGGATGCTCTGAGTGGAAAGGAAAGACCAAAAGTGAGAGTACAAAAGTAGGAAAACCAAAAGCAGTAAAAACAAGTATTTCTGTAAAAATCAAAGGATTCGCAAAATTAAATGATGTAAAATGTGACACCATATACCTAAAACATGGCGGGGGGGGGGGTAAAGAATGGGTTCAAACCTAAGTGACCATCAATTTAATATAGACTGCTACATGCAGATGTTATATACAAACCGAAGGGTAACCAAAAATCAAAAACTAGTAATATATGTGCAAAGAATAAAGAGAAAGGAATCCAAGTATATCAGTAAAGAAAGCCAGCAAAACCGTGAAAGAGAGCAGGAGAAGAAAGGATCAGATTAAACCTAGAAAAACAACTACAAAACAAGTAACAAAATGGAAATAAATACATACCTATCAATTGAAAGAGAATGCAACTCAATACTGGGGACATGAGTTTGAGCTCCACATTGGGTGTAGAGATAAAAAATAAATAAATAAACTTCAAAAATTACTTTCAATATAAAGGACTATACTTTCTAATCAAAGACATAGAATGTGCCATGGGAAAAGTACAGTCTCTTCAAGAAATGATGTTGGGAAAACTAGACAGCCACATGCAAATAATGAAACTAGACCACTTTCTTACACTATACACCAAAATAATCTCAAAATGGATTAAAGACCGAAATGTGAAACTTGAAAGCATAAAAATCCTAGAGAAGAGCACAGGCAGTAATGTCTCTAACATCAGCAGTAGCAACGTTTTTCTATATATGTCTCCTGAAGCAAAGGAAATAAAAGCGAAAATAAACTATGAGGACTACATCAAAATAAAAACTTCTGCATAGCAAAGGAAACAACAAATCTAAAAGGCAACCTACAGAATGGGAGAAGACGAAAATGATAGCACCACAACCCAAAACCTCTGGGACGCAGCAAAGGTGGTCATAAGAGGAAAGTATATAGCAATCCAGGCCTTCCTAAAGAAGGAAGAAAGATCTCAGATACACAACCTAACCTTACACCTTAAGGAGCTGGAAAAAGAACAGCAAATAAAACCCAAAACCAGGAGAAGACAGGAAATAATAAAGATTAGAGCAGAAATTAATGCTATCGAAACAACAACAACAACAAAAAAGTAGAACAGATCAATGAAACCAGAAGCTAGTTCTTTGGAAGAATTAACAAAATTGATAAACCACTAGCCAGTTTGATCAAGAAGAAAAAGGAAAGGACCCAAATAAGTAAAATCAAGAATGAAAGAGGAGAAATCACAACCAACACAACAGAAATAAAAACAATAATAAGAGAATATTATGAGCAATTATATGCCAATAAAATGGGCAATCTGGAAGAAATGGACAAATTCCTAGAAACATACACTACCAAAACTGAAACAGGAATAAATAGACAATTTGAACAGACCCATAACCAGTCAGGAAATCGAATTAGTAATCAAAAATCTGCCAAAAAAAACCCACAAGAGTCCAGGGCCAGATGGCTTTCAAGGGGAATTCTACCAAACATTTAAGGAAGAGTTAACACCTATTCTCTTGAAACTGTTCCAAAAAATAGAAATGGAGGGAAAACTTCCAAACTCTTTCTATGAAGCCAGCATTACCCTGATTCTAAAACCAGAGACCCCACTAAAAAGGAGAACTAGAGACCAATTTCCCTGATGAACATGGGTGCAAAAATCCTCAACAAGATATTAGCCAACCGGATCCAACAATACATTAAAAAAATTATTCACCATGACCAAGTGGGATTTATACCTGGGATGCAGGGCTGGTTCAATATCCTCAAAACAACGTGATTCATCACATCAATAAAAGAAAGGACAAGAACCATATGATCCTCTCAATAGATGCAGAGAAAGCATTTGACAAAATACAGCATCCTTTCTTGATAAAAACCCTCAAGGAGGTAGGGATAGAAGGATCATACCTCGAGATGATAAAAGCCATATATGAGCGACCCAACATTAATATCATCCTCAATGGGGAAAAACTGAGAGCTTTCCCCCTAAGGTCAGGAACAAGACAGGGATGTCCACTCTCGCCACTGTTATTCAACATACTATTGGAAGTCTTAGCCTCTGCAATCAGACAACACAAAGAAATAAAAGGCATCCAAATCGGCCAGGAGGAGGTCAAACTTTCAGTCTTCGCAGATGACACGCTACTCTATATGGAAAACCCAAAAGATTCCACAAAAAAACCTGGTAGAACTGATTTATGAATTCAGCAAAGTTGCAGGATATAAAATCAATGCACAAAAATCAGTTGCATTCCTATACACCAAAAATGAAGAGACAGAAAGAGAAATCAAGGAATCGATCCCATTTACAGTTGCACACACACACACACACACACACACACAAATAAAATGCCTGGGAATAAATCTAACCAAAGAAGTGAAAAATCTATACACTGAAAACTATAGAAAGCTTATGAAAGAAATTAAAGAAGACAAAAAAAAATGGAAAAAGATTCCACGCTCCTGGATAGGAAGAACAAATATTGTTAAAATGTCGATACTACCCAAAGCAATCTACATATTCAATGCAATCCCTATCAAAGTAACACCAGCATTCTTCACAGAGCTAGAACAAATAATCCTAAAATTTGTATGGAACCAGAAAAGACACCGAATAGCCAAAGCGATCTTGAAAAAGAAAACCAAAGCAGAAGGCATCATAATCCCAGACTTCAAGCTATACTACAAAGCTGTAATCATCAAGACAGTATGTACTGGCACAAGAAGAGACACTCAGATCAATGGAATAGAATAGAGAACCCAGAAATGGACCCACAAACGTATGGGCAACTAATCTTTGACAAAGCAGGAAAGAATATCCAATGGAATAAAGACAGTCTCTTCAGCAAATGGTGCTGGGAAAACTGGACAGCGACATGCAGAAGAATGAACCTGGACCACTTTCTCACACCATACACAAAAATAAACTCAAAGTGGATGAAAGACCTCAATGTAAGACAGGAAGCCATCAAAATCCTCGAGGAGAAAGCAAGCAAAAACCTCTTTGATCTTGCCCCCAGCAATTTCTTACTCAACACATCTTCAGAGGCAAGGGAAACAAAAGCAAAACTGAACTACTGGGACCTGGTCAAAATAAAAATCTTCTGCACAGCGAAGGAAACAATCAGCAAAACTAAAAGACAACCAACAGAATGGGAGAAGATATTTGCAAATGACATATCAGATAAAGGGTTAGCATCCAAAATCTACAAAGAACTTATCAAACTCAACACCCAAAAAACAAATAATCCAGTGAAGAAATGGGCAAAAGACAGGAATAGACACTTCTCCAAAGAAGACATCCAGATGGCCAACCAACACATGAAAAAATGCTCCACATCACTCATCATCAGGGAAATACAAATCAAAACCCCAATGAGATACCACCTTACACCTGTCAGAATGGCTAACATTAACAACTCAGGCAATAACAGATGTTGGCGAGGATGCGGAGAAAGAGGATCTCTTTTGCATCGTTGGTGGGAATGCAAGCTGGTGCAGCCACTCTGGAAAACAATATTGAGGTTCCTCAAAAAACTAAAAATAGAACTACCCTATGACCCAGCAATTGTACTACTAGGCATTTATCCATGGGATAGAGGTGTGCTGTTTCGAAGGGACACATGCACCCCCAAATTTATAGCAGCACTATCAACAACAGCCAAAGTATGGAAAGAGCCCAAATGTCCATCGATGGATGAATGGATAAAGAAGAGGTGGTATACATATACAGTGGAGTATTACTTGGCAATCAAAAAGAATGAAATCTTGCCATTTGCAACTACGTGGATGGAACCGGAGGGCATTATGCTAAGTGAAATTAGTCAGAGAAAGACAAAACCATATGACTTCACTCATATGAGGACTTTAAGAGACAAAACATGAACAGAAGGGAAGGGAAACAAAAATAATATAAAAACAGGGAGGGGGACAAAACAAAAGAGACATAAATATGGAGAACAAACTGAGGGTTACTGGAGGGGTAAGTGGGAGGGGGGATGGGCTAAATGGGTAAGGGGCATTAAGGAATCTACTCCTGAAATCATTGTTTCACTATATACTAACTAATTTGGATGTAAATTTTAAAAAATAAAAAATAAAGTTAAATTAAAAATAAAAGCTTCTGCATAGCAAAGGAAACAACAAATCTAAAAGGCAACCTACATGATGGGAGAAAATATTTGCAAATGATATATCTGATAAAGGGTTAGTATCCAAAATATATAAAGAATTGATACAACTCAATACAAATGCAATGCAAAAATGATCCAATTATAAAATAGGCAGAAAACATGAACAGACATTTCTCCAAAGAAGACATCCAGATGGCCAACGAACACATGAAAAGATGCTTAACATCACTCATCATCAGGGAAATACAAATCAAAACTATAATGAGATACAACCTCACACCTATCAGAATGGCTAAACTCAAAATCACAAGAAACAACAAGTGTTGGCAAGGAAGTAGAGAAAAAGGAACTCTGTTGCACTGTTAGTAGGAATGCAAACTGGTGCAGCCACTGTGGGAAACGGTATGGAAGTTTCTCAAAAAATTAAAAATGGAACTACCTTACGATCTGGTAATATGCTACTAGGTATTTAACCAAAAAAAAAAAAAAAAACACACCACACTATTTCAAAAGAATGCATGCACCCCTATGTTTATAGAAACATCATTTACAATAGCCAAAATATGGAAGCAGCCCAAGTGTCCATCAATAGATGAATGGATAAAGAAAATGTGAGATATATATCTGAGATATATATAGCATTATACTCTCTAGCTCCATATATGTATGATTTACATATATGATTTACAATGACATGGATGGAGCTAGAGAGTATAACGCTAAGCAAAATAAGTCAGTCAGAGAAAGACAAATACCATACGATTTCACCCATATGTGGAATTTAAGAAGGAAAACAAACAGCAAAGGAAAAAGATAGAGAGAGACAAACCAAGAAAAAGACTCTTAAGGACAGAGAACAAACAGTTGCCAGAGGGGACTGGGTTGGAGAATGGGTAAAATAGGTGAAGGGGATTAAGAGTACATATCACAATGAGCACTGAGCAGTGTATAGAACTGTTAAATCACTATCTTCTACACCTGAAACTAATGTAAACACTGTATTTTAACTACACTGGAATCAAAATTAAAAACTTAAAAAATTTATGGGGCACCTGGTGGCTCAGTCATTAAGTGTCTGACTTCAGCGCAAGTCATGATCTCACAGCTCCTGAGTTCGAGCCCAGCATCAGGCTCTGGGCTGACAGCTCAGAGCCTAGAGCCTGCTTTGGATTCTGTGTCTCTGTCTCTCTCTGCCCCTCCCCTACTCATGCTATCTCTCTCTCTGTCTGTCTCAAAAATAAATAAATTTTTCAAAAATTAAAAAATTTACTTAATACTTAACAAACATATTTCTAAGATAATAAATACATTGCAGCAGTGTGCTGATAATTTAGAGGTACTCTGTGGAACTATCCAAAGTAGAAATAGGGTTTTTGGTAGTTTCCAAAACTGAAGCTCTCTTACAGGACAAAAAAAAAAAAAAAATGAAAATCATACCTCCAAAAAGACTACATACTTTTTAACTACTCTGTGCATGTGTTGGTGCAATGTGAAATAATAATGATTAATAATTAGGGGATTTAATGGAAAAAGTAAACAATCAGCAAAACAAATGGGTAATATGAGCATTAGGTAGAAACTCTAAGAAAGAATAAGTAAGAAATGCTAGAGATTAAAAGTACTTTAACAGAAATGAAAAATTATTTTGAAAATCTTATTAATAAACTAGTAAATTCTGAGCTGCAATGTATATCAATAGAAACTTTACAACTGACAAGCAAACAGAAACAAAATGAAAAATATGGGATAAAATATGTGTCATGTTAATACCAGACAGAGAAGAATGAGACAAGGCAACATAAGATAAATTTGAGTAAATAATGACTGAGATTTCCCTCAAACTAGTGTCAGACATCAAACTACAGACACAGGAGGATCAGAGTATACCAAGAAGAGTGAATTCTAAAAAATAAAATAGAATAAAAGAAACAGAAGAAAAAACTGAACAAAAATTTTTCAAGAAAATACTGCCTACAGTATTTGTAGGATACCATCAAGTGGACCAATATATCCATGTGGGAGTTCCAGAAAAAGAAAAGATAGAAAAGGAGGCAAAGAGACTATTTAAAAAAAATAATAGCCAAACATTTCCCAAATTTGATGGATGATATGAATTTACAAATCCAAGACACTGAATGAACTGTAAGTAGGATAAACTCCAAGAGATCTTCACCAAGATACATTATAATCAAATTGTCAAAAGGCAAAGACAAGGAGGGAATCTTGAAAGCAGCAAGGCAGAAGGGATTTATATGTGTGAGAAATCCTCAGTAAGACTATCAGCAGACTGTCTATAAAATGAGGGAGAAACTAAGTAATTAAGTATTCATAGTAAAAACCAACAGATTAAAACAGATATCATACAATCTTCTCCAACCACAGCAAAATGAACTTAGAAATCAATAAAAGAAGGAAACTGGAAACTCCACAGATTTGTGGAAATTAAACAGCACACTCTTATAAACCACAGCTTCTTTATCCATTCATCAGTTGACGAACATTTACACTCTTTCCATAATTTGGCTATTGTTGAAAGCACCGCTATAAACATTGGGGTACCATTTGCAGCAATGTGGATGGAACTGGAGGGTATTATGGTAAGTGAAATAAGTCAGTCAGAGAAAGACAGATACCATATATTTCCACTCATATGTGGATCTTGAGAAACTTAACAGAGGACCATGGGGGAAGGGAAGGGGAAAAAAAAGTCACAAACAGAGAGGGAGGGAGGCAAACGATAAGAGACTCTTAAATACAGAGAACAAACTGAGTGTTGATGGGGGTGGGAGAGAGGGGAAAGTGGGTGATGGGCATTGAGGAGGGGACTTGTTGGGATGAGCACTGGGTGTTGTATGGAAGCCACTTTGAAAATAAATTATATTAAAATAAATAAATTAATTAAAAAACCCCACATTCTTAAATAACCAATGGATCAAAGAAGAAATCATGAGGAAATTAGAAGGTATTACAGATGAGTGAAAATGAATTTATGAGATACAGTGAAAGCAATGCTAAGGGGGACATTTATAGATATAAATGTTTACATTCAAATGAAGAATGATCTCAAATCAATAACCTATGTTTATAACTTCAGGAACTAGAAAAAGAAGAAAAGCTAAATTCAAATCTAGCAGAAGGAAAAAAATAATATAGATTAGAACAGAGATAAATAAAATAGAGAATAGAAAAAGTAATAGATAAAATCAACAAACCAAAATTTGTTGATTTGAAAAGATGCACAAAATTTGCAAATGATAGCCTGGATTGAGAAATAAAGAAGACTCAAATTACTAAAAAAAGTAAAAGTAGTAACATTATTAATAATTCTAAAAAAATAAAAATTACTACAAGTACTATACAAAGTATGTGCTAAAATATGGTATAATCTATATGAAATGTACAAAGTCTTACAAACATAAAGCCTACTAAGACTGATTCATGAAAAAATTTAAGATCTGAATTGACCTATAACTAATAAGGAGATGGAATCACTACTAAAAAAACTCACAAAAAAATCACAAGAGCAGATGATTTCATTGATGAATTCTACCAAATATGTAAAGAAGAATTAACACAAATCCTTATCAAACACTTCTAGAAAACTGGAGAGGAAAGAATACTTCTTAACTTATGATATTATGTCACCATTGCCCTGATACCAAATCCAGGCAAAGATATTATAAAAAAGAAAACAGCACGACAAGATCCCTTTATGGAAATTAAGGCAGAAGTCCTAATGCGGGAATGCTAGAAAACACTAGCAGAAGGAATTAGGTAACATATTTGAAAGATTATACACCATGACCAAGTGGAGTTTATTCTTGGAATGCAAGAATGGCTTAACATACAAAAAGTGATCAATATACCACATTAACAGAATGAAAGAAAAAAACACATGTAATCATCTCAATAATTTCATTGGACACAATTCAACACCCTTTTATGATGAGAATACTCAACAAACTAGGAATAGAAAGAAAGTACCTGAACATATTAAAGACCATATATGAAAAACTCATAGCTAACACCATCCTCATTCTTAGAGACAGAAAGCAGAGCAAAACTTACAGGAACTTAGGGTAGGAAAGAATGAGAAGTTATTCTGTTTGGGGTGATGAAAAAGTTCTGGAGATGGACAGTGGTAATGTTTGCACAATGGCACAACAGTGTGAATGCCATTTAACTGCACACTTAAAATGGTTGAAATGGTAAATCTTCATATTTTACCACACTTAAAAAAATTCTGTGACACAGGTAATCATTTGAAAATACATTTGTGGGGAGAGAGAGAGTCAACGTGATGGAGAAGAAGAGGGGCCTGAAGTTTCCTTGTCCCTCAAACACAGCAATATTGAGGCCAAAAGACTTGGGATTCCAGGAATCTGGGCTACAGAGTGACAGAAACATCTTCAGGGTCCCATGGGTACAACTTGGCAGACCATAGGTTTACTTCCATGAACAAATCAAAGCACACCTGGTGAAAGGTCCAAACCCCCACTACGAATAGGGAGATAAAGCAACCAGAGTCACAGCAACAGACAGCGCACAGTACACTCCAAAAATACCTCCTGAAGGGCCAGACCCTTGATAGTGTATGACCCCTTTTTATTATAGTAGTGCTCACAGATGCAAGACACATAAGAAGCTATTAAAACACATAAGGGACAGAAAACTAGCCAAAATGATGAAATGATGGCACAAAAACAGACACATAGACCAATGGAATAGAATAGAAACCCCAGAACTAGACCCACAAACGTATGGCCAACTAATCTTTGACAAAGCAGGAAAGAATATCCAATGGAAAAAAGACAGTCTTCTTTAACAAATGGTGCTGGGAGAACTGGACAGCAACATGCAGAAGGTTGAAACTAGACCACTTTCTCACACCATTCACAAAAATAAACTCAAAATGGATAAAGGACCTGAATGTGAGACAGGAAACCATCAAAACCTTAGAGGAGAAAGCAGGAAAAGACCTCTCTGACCTTAGCTGTAGCAGTCTCTTACTTGACACATCCCCAAAGGCAAGGGAATTAAAAGCAAAAGTGAATTACTGGGACCTTATGAAGATAAAAAGCTTCTGCACAGCAAAGGAAACAACCAACAAAACTAAAAGGCAACCAACGGAATAGGAAAAGATATTTGCAAATGACATATCGGACAAAGGGCTAGTATCCAAAATCTATAAAGAGCTCAGCAAACTCCACACCCGAAAAACAAATAACCCAGTGAAGAAATGGGCAGAAAACATGAATAGACACTTCTCTAAAGAAGACATCTGGATGGCCAACAGGCGCATGAAAAGATGCTCAACGTCGCTCCTCATCAGGGAAATACAAATCAAAACCACACTCATATATCACCTCACGCCAATCAGAGTGGCCAAAATGAAGAAATCAGGAGACTATAGATGCTGGAGAGGATGTGGAAAAACAGGAACCCTCTTGCACTGTTGGTGGGAATGCAAACTGGTGCAGCCACTCTGGAAAGCAGTGTGGAGGTTCCTCAGAAAATTAAAAATAGACCTACCCTATGACCCAGCAATAGCACTGCTAGGAATTTATCCCAGGGATACAGGAGTACTGATGCATAGGGGCACTTGTACCCCAATGTTTATAGCAGCACTCTCAACAATAGCCAAATTATGGAAAGAGCCTAAATGTCCATCAACTGATGAATGGATAAAGAAATTGTGGTTTATATACACAATAGAATACTACGTGGCAATGAGAAAAAATGAAATATGGCCTTTTGTAGCAATGTGGATGGAACTGGAGAGTGTGATGCTAAGTGAAATAAGCCATACAGAGAAAGACAGATACCATATGGTTTCACTCCTATGTGGATCCTGAGAAACGTAACAGAAACCCATGGGGGAGGGGAAGGAAAAAAAAAAAAGAGGTCAGAGTGGGAGAGAGCCAAAGCATAAGAGACTGTTAAAAACTGAGAACAAACTGAGGGTTGATGGGGGGTGGGAGGGAGGAGAGGGTGGGTGATGGGTATTGAGGAGGGCACCTTTTGGGATGAGCACTGGGTGTTGTATGGAAACCAATTTGACAGTAAACTTCATATATTAAAAAATAAATTAAATTAAATAAATAAATAAATAAATAAATAAATAAATAAATAAACAAACATTAAAAATATTAAATAAACAAACAAACCAAAAAAAATGATGAAAGAATTCTCCTCAAAAGAAATTCCAGGAAGAAATGACAGCTAGAGAATTTCTCAAAACAGATATAAACAATATATCTGATCAAGAATTTAGAATAATAGTCATAAGATTAATACCTGGGTTTGTAAAAAGTATAGAAGACAGCAGAGAATCTATTGCTGCAGAGATCAAGGAACTAATAGTCATGACAAATTAAGAAATGTTGTAAATGAGGTGCAAAATAAACTAGATGCAGTGACAGCAAGGATGGAGGAATCAGAGGGGAGAATAAGTGAAATAGAAAGCAAATTATGGAAAATGATGAAGATGAAAAAAAGAGAGATAAGGAAATACTAGACCACAAGGGGAGAACTAGAAAATTAAGTGATTCAATGAAACATAATAATATCCGTATCATAGGGATTCTAGAAAAAGAAGAGAGAAAGAGGCAGAACATTTACTTGAACAAATTATAGCTGAGAACTTCCCTAATCTGGGGAAGGAACCAGACATCCAAATCCAGGAGGCACAGAGAACTCCTTTCAGATTTAACAAGAATAGGTATTCACCATGGCATGTCATAGTGAAACTAGCAAAATACAAAGATAAAAAGAGAATTCTGAAACCACCTAGGAACAAATGGGCCTTAACCTACAAAAGTAGACACATAGGGGTAGTAACAGACCTGTCCACTGAGACTTGGCCGGCCAGAAGGGAGTGGCAGGAAATATTCAGTGTGCCACATAGGAAAAATATGCAGCCAAGAATCCTTTATCCAGTAAGACTATCATTCAGAATAGAAGGAGAGATAAAGGCTTTCGCAGAAAAACAAAAACTGAAGGAGTTCATGACCACTAAACCAGTCCTACAAGAGATCCTAAGAGGGAGTCTGTGAATGGAATGCTGCAAAGACTACAAAGGACCAGAGACATCACCACAAGCATGAAACCTACAGACAACACAATGACCCTAAATCCATATCTTTCAATAATAATTCTGAATGTAAATGGACTAAATGCCCCAATGAAAAGACATAGGGTATAGAATGGATCAAAAAAAAAAAACCCATCTATATGCTGTCTGCAAGAGACTCATTTTAGACCTGAGGACAACTTCAGATTGAAAGTGAGGGCATGGAGAACCATCTATCATGCTGCTGGAAGTCAAAAGAAAGCTGGAGTAGCCATACTTCTACCAGACAAACTAGATTTAAAACTAAAGGTTGTAACAAGAGATGAAGAAGTGCATTATATCATAATTACAGGGTTTATCCATCGAGAAGAGCTAACAATTGTAATTGTTTATGCCCCCAACTTGAAACCCAAATATATAAATCAATTAATCACAAACATAAGCAATCTTATTGATAAGAATATGGTAATTGCAGGGAACTTTAATAGTCCACTTATAGCAATGGACAGAACATCTAGGCAGAAAATCAATAAAGAAACAATGGCCTTGAATGATACACTGGACCAGATGGACTTAACAGATATTCAGAACTTTTCATCCAAGAGCAGCCAAATACACATTCTTCTCGAGTGCACATGGGACATTTTCCAACATAGATCACATGCTGGTCACAAAACAGTCCTCAACAAATATAAAAGAATTGAGATCATACTATGCATATTGTCAGATCATATTGCTATGAAACTTGAAATCAACCACAAGAAAAAAATTTGAAAGCCTCCAAATGCATGGAGGTTAAAGAACATCCTACTAAAGAATGAATGGGTCAACCAGGCAATTAAAGAAGAAATTTAAAAATATATGGAAGCAAATGAAAATGAAAACACAACAGTCTAAACCCTTTGGGATGCAACAAGGGAAGTCCTAAGGGGAAGATGCATTTCAATACAGCCTATCTCAAGAAACAAGAAAAATCCCAAATATAAAACCTAACCACACACCTAAAGGAACTAGAAGCAGAACAGCAAAGAAACCCCAAAGCCAGCAGAAGAAGAGAAATAATAAAGCTTAGAGCAGAAATAAACAATATAGAATAAAAAAAAAACCCATAACAGATCAATGAATCTAAGAGCTGTTTTTTTAATTAACAAAACTGAAGAAGAGAAATAATAAAGATTAGAGCAGAAATAAACCACTTTTCGCAGATGACATGATACTCTACGTGGAAAATCCGAAAGACTCCACCAAAAAGCTGCTAGAACTGATACATGAGTTCAGCAAAGTCGCAGGATATTAAACCAATGTACAGAAATTGGTTGCATTTCTATACACCAATAATGAAACAACAAAAAGAGAAATCAAACCTAATCAAATAATAATAAACCTAACCAAAGATGTAAAAGATCTGTAAGCTGAAAACTATAGAAAACTTATGGAGGAAATTGAAGAAGACACAAAGAAATGGAAAAACATTCCTTGCTCATGGATTGGAAGAAAAAATACTGTTAAAATGTCAGTACTACCCAAAGCAATGTACACATTCAATGCAATCCCAATCAAAATTGCACCAATGTTCTTCTCAAAGCTAGAGCAAACAATCCTAAAATTTGTATGGAGCCACAAAAGACTCCAAATAGCCAAAGTAATGTTGAAAAAGAAAATCAATGAGGGAGGCATCACAATCCCAGACTTCAGCCTCTACTACAAAGCTGTAATCTTCAAGACAGTATGGTATTGGCACAAAAACAGACACATAGACCAATGGGATAGAATCGAGAACCCAGAATTGGACCCACAAATGTATGGCCACCTAATCTTTGACAAAGCAGGAAAGAGTAACCAATGGAAAATAGACAGTCTCTAGAAAATGGTACTGGGAGAACTGGTCAGCAACATGCAGAAGAATGAAGCTGAACCACTTTCTTACACCATACACAAATATGCTCTAAATGGATGAAGGACCTAAATGTGAGACAGGAAACCATCAAAACCCTAGAGGAGAAAACAGGAAAAAACCTCTTTGACCTCAGCTGCAGTAATTTCTTACTTGACACATCTCCAAAGGCAAGGGAATTAAAGGCAAAAATGAAGTATTGGGACCTCATCAAGATAAAAAGCCTCTGCACTGCAAAGGAAACAATCAACTAAACTAAAAGGCAACCGACAGAATGGGAGAAGATATTTGCAAATGACATATGAGATAAAGGGTTAGTATCCAAAATCTATAAAGGACTTATCAAACTCAACCGCCAGAAAACAAACAATCCAGTGAAGAAATGGGCAGAAGACATGAATAGACACTTTCCCAGAGAAGACATCCAGATGGCCAACAGACACATGAAAAGATGTTCAACATTGCTCATCATCAGGGAAATACAAATCAAAACCACATTGAGACACCATCTTACACCAGTCAGAGTGGCTGAAATTAACAACTCAGGAAACAACAGATACTGGCGAGGATGTGGAGAAATAGGAACCCTCTTGCACTGTTAGTGCAAGTGCAAACTGGTGCAGCTACTCTGGAAAACAGTGTGGAGGTTCCTCAAAAAATGAAAACTAGAACTACCCTATGACCCAGCAATAGCACTACTAGGAATTTATCCAATGAATACATGAGTGCTGTTTCATAGGGACACGTGTACCTCCATGTTTATAGCAGCGCTATCAACAATAGTCAGATTATGGAAAGAGCCCAAATGTCCATCAACTGATGAATGGATAAAGAAGATGTGGTTTATATATACAATGGGATACTACTTGCCAATGAGAAAGAATGAAATCTTGCCATTTGCAAAAACATGGATGTAACTGGAAGGTATTATGCTAAGTGAAATAGGTCAGTCACAGAAAGACACATATCATATCATATGTTTTCACTCATGTGTGGAATTTGAGAAACTTAACAGAAGGCCATGGGGAAAAGGAAGGGGAAAAATAGTTTCAAACAGAGAGGGAAGCAACCCATGAGACTCTTAAATACATAGACTCTTAAAGAAACGAAAGGCTGATGAGGGGTGGCGGGGGAGAGGGGAAAATGGGTGATGGGCATTGAGAAGGGTAGTTGTTGGTATGAGCACTGGGTGTTGTATGTAAGTGATGAATCACGGGAATCTACTCCCGAAGCCAAGAGCACAATGTATACACTGTATGTTAGCTAACTTGACAATAAATTATATTTAAAAAATAAATAAATTTTTAAAATACAGCATAAAAAAAGAAAATACAGTTGTGTTTTTTGTACTATATTTCTTCAGACATGACCTTCTAATCTGCCAGGGGCACCTGTTAAAGGATAATGTTCAAAACAAGTTAAAATCATGACATAAGACTTAAAATGGACACATGTTACAGGTTTTATTTAAATTATTATTATCGATTTATTAATAAATAGATGTCGTAAGTAACTTTTAAAGATGAAGAAAGAATGCACTTCAAAATATAAGTCATAGAAATATAAACTGACTTCTTCCATAGGTAGCAGAGAGCTAAATGAACCTCCACCAGGTAGAATTCCTGGCAACCAAGAAACAGACCCTCAACTTCTAGAGAACAAACTGGTGTCACCAATTACCAGAGGGGAGGTGGGTGAAATAGGTGTAGGGGATTAAGAGTACACTTGTCGTGATGAGCACTGAATACTGTACAGAATTGTTGAATCACCATATTGTAGACCTGAGACTAATATAACACTCTATGCTAACTATACTAGAATTAAATTCTAAAACAACAAACAGTATTTACACAACCATAATAATGTAAACATGGATTACTGTTAAAAAACAATAATTATGGTGTAATAATATTGCACAGAAGCAGGTTAGGAGAGGTGGAGAGGAGATAGAGAAATAAATTATCTTCAAGTACTTGAAATTTAGAGAAAAATTAAAGCATTCCCAGATAAACAATAGCTGGGGAAGATGATTACCACTAGATCTGTCCTATAAGAAATACTAAAGGAACTCCTTCAGATAGAAATGAAATAACACTAAAACGTACCTTGAAATTGTATGAAGATATAAATATCTTCAGTAAATGAAAGCGTATGAGCAAATATGAAAATTATTATTATTATTATTATTATTATTATTTTGGTTTGTAATTCTGCTTTTTATTTTCCAGAAGACTTAATAGACTAAAAGATTAAATAGATTAAAAGATTAAAGAGGTTAATAGATTATATTATAAATTTATAATTTATAAAAATTATAAATCTATATTAATAGGTTTGCAATATATAAACACGTAACTTTAACATGAATAACCTAGCAGGTGGAGGATGGGCCTGTAAAGTAGAATTTTTGTATGCAATTGATATTAAGTTGATATCAATTAAAAATGGATTTTTAGGGGGCTCCGAGGTGGCTCAGTTGGTTGAGTGGTCTGACTTCGGCTCAGGTCATGATCTCACAGTTTTTGAATTAGATCCCTGTGTCAGGCTCTGTGTTGACAGCTCAGAGCCTGGAGCCTGCTTCAGATTCTGTGTCTCCATCTCTCTCTCTGCCTCTCCCCTACTCATGTTCTCTCTCTCTCTCTCTCTCTCTCTCTCTCAAAAATAAAGATAAAAAAATTATTTTAAAAAATGGATTTTTAGGAGGCGACTTGGTGGCTCAGTCCGTTGAGTGTCCAACTCTTGATTTCAGCTCAGATCATGATCCCAGGGTCGTGGCATCAAGCCCCATGACAGGCTCCACGCTGAGCATGGAGTCTGCTTAAGATTCTCTCCCCTCCCCTCACTTTCCCTCTATCCCTCTGCCCAACTTGTGCTCTCTCTCTCTAAAGTAAAAATTTTTAATAATTTTAATAGAGGGGCCCCTGGGTGGCTCAGTAAGTTAAGTCTTCAACTCTTGATTTCAGCTCAGGTCATGATCTCATGGTTTGTGAGTTCCAGTCCCTCGTTGGGCTCTGTGCTGACAGTGTGGAGCCTGCTTGGAATTCCCTCTCTTTCCCTCCCTTTCTGCCTCTCCCCTGCTCACTCTCTTTCTCTCTCTCTCAAAAATAAATAAACCTTACAAAAATTTATTTTTATTTTTTTAAGGTTTGTTTATTTTCGAGACAGAGCACCAGCAGGGGAGGGGCAGAGAGAAAGAGAGGGAGACACAGAATCTGAAGCAGTCTCCAGGCTCAGAGCTGTCAGCACGGAGCCAGAAGCAAGGCTCGAATTTGTGAACTGCAAGATCCTGACCTGAGCCAAAGTTGGACCTTAACCCACTGAGCCACCCAGGCACCCCTGGTGTTTTAAAACATATGTTTATCAAATCAATTTTAAGTTGTCATCATGTCTCTACCACACCTGATGGGAAGCAGAAGTCAGAGTAGTTTGCTTGAACAAAGTTTTAGTCCATTTTTCCTCAGCCCAAAGAGCCTGGCTCTTTCTGCTCAGACTCTTATTGTGCCAACAGGGGAGTACTTTAGGGGAAAAGCCCATGTGGACCTGGTGCTCACCCTCATGCTTCCTTTTGGAGATTGCAGCTCTCAAGTGTTGTCCACACTGGACACTCTCTGGTCCTTCAGAGCTGTGTTTATTTTTTTAGTAATTAGTCCAGATTTTATAATTATCCACTGCAAGCCACCCAATGAAAGTGGAACCTTAAATTATTCTACCCTGAAACATTTTTTAAATGTTTGTTTATTTTTGAGAGAGAGACAGAGAAAGAGAGAGAGAGAATGAGCAGGAGAGGGGCAGAGAGAGAGGAAGACACAGAATCCAAAGCAGGCTCCAGGCTCTGTGCTGACAGCTCAGACTCGTGAACCACATGATCATGACCTTAGCCGAAGTCAGACACTTAACCCACTGAGCTATCCAGTTGCCCCTTGCCCTGAAACATTTTAACCAGTGAATATTTGGCCTATCGTTTTACACAAGAAACATTGAAATAAGAAATGTAATAGCAAAATTAATATTTTTCCAGCCAGAATTCCATGTCATTCCTTGTTTAGAATTATATTAAATCTTGATGCATTGCCTTGAGTCTATTAAAATATTGCTGTGTTTATATTTTAAAGGGTTTCTATAAGTCACATCCTTTGTGCAATTTCAGATCCTCTTGGTTCTTCCTGTCCTGTGTCATTTCAACAAGCTTTACAGATACTGGGTTTTCTTTATACAAGTGTAAATTGCTCTTCAGATTTGTTCCTGGGCTCCATACCTCCCCGTCCTGCCTCTGGGTGTCTGTGCAGATGCTGTGGTATAAAATGTACCATGATCCAACCCACAGAAGTACAGCATGCTCCTTGTTTGAAGATGTGTGCCTTTGTGTTCATAGGGAAACATCTATCAATGTCCTCGGTATTATTAAAGAAGTTGCATCCATTAAGCCCTATCTATCTATCTATCATTTACTATTCTATCCACATATGTATATATCTACATTACAGATATATGTATGTATAAGCATTTGTGTATACGTGTATGTATATGCAAAAGTTTTTTTTTTTTTTTTTTTTCAACGTTTTTTATTTATTTTTGGGACAGAGAGAGACAGAGCATGAACGGAGGAGGGGCAGAGAGAGAGGGAGACACAGAATCGGAAACAGGCTCCAGGCTCCGAGCCATCATCAGCCCAGAGCCTGACGCGGGGCTCGAACTCACGGACCGCGAGATCATGACCTGGCTGAAGTCGGACGCTTAACCGACTGCGCCACCCAGGCGCCCCTATATGCAAAAGTTTTAAGTATGTATGTATATATGCATATACATATGTGTATTTGTATATGCATGTGTATATATATTCTGGAGGTTGTATTATAGTGACACCTGGTACCCCTGCCAACAAGACTGTTAAACTCATATCCTGACTCTATGAAGAAGGTGGAAGGGGAATCCCTAGCACCCACAGTAAAGGATTCCAGGTTAATTTCCACTCCCTAGGTAAAGGCACCATGAACTCAGTCCCACTGAGACTCCATCTACAGGTACCCCCCATCCCTTGCCAGCACAAATGATTTCATGGTCAACTATACCCTCAACGCACTGGGAAAAGATTCCTCTGTTCCCTGGTCCACTGGGTCCCACAGCAGTGTCTTCATTGGAGAACACCGCAAGTCTTGGCCCTTGTGCTCTAGAGTGCTGAACATGGAATGAATGACTTACTGGAATCTCAAGTTTCCATATCTGTAAAATGGAGTCATAGCAGATGCTACCTTGTATGACCATAATGAGGACTGAATGAGATCAAACAAGTGGTGTATCTTGTTTTGAATATTTTTTCACAGCTGCGTTAACCAGTTTCTAATTTTCAGGAAGGGTTGGAGTATTAATGTTGCTCACAACGAATGAAAAACTCCAGCCTTCAGCAGTGGGAGGTGATGGATTCAATGGTGGATTTGTAGGATATCAGGGTTGGAAATGACCCTCAGAAGCAGGAAGACTTGAAGGGATGTCTGGCCTTCCCAAAGTCACCTAACAGTGAGCAGGACAGGAGACCTGGAGGCAAATCCAGAGTTAAAATCCCAATCACAGGATGAGTCTTCAGGTAACACCCCAGTTGGCATCATCTCCCCAGAGCCAAGGACAAGAGCAGCACTTTGTCCCTGCACCATGACTGTGTGTGATGACTCAGACCACAGTCTGCAACTTTCCTCAGGCTCTGTGTGTAACTGAGGTGTTCCTCCCCATGAGGATTCTGTACAACTTAAGGCTCAACATATGGAGACAGGCTGAGGCAGGTCACCATTGAGGGTTTTGTGACACTGTTGACAAAGGGAAACCTAATGAGGGCTGTGGCCATAAACAGGCCTATTGAAGTCACCCTGTGGAATCTGCCTGGTCTGTGGACATGTTCTCTTATTAACAAGTTTACTTCCCAATGACCCCTCACACTTATAGGCTCAGTTGTGATTGCTCCTCTGAGCTCCAGACCTGGCTGCTGGCTTGTCCTCATCCCACCCCCCCCCCCCTTGCCCATGTCAGAGCCACCACCTGCGGTGTCCCTCATTCTACAGATATCTTACTGAGGTCTCCTCACTACTCGTGTGACCCCTGCTCAGAGAGGCTCTCCCTACTTCACTGAGAGTCTCTTGGGCCACCCCATCACTCCCCACTCCTCCTTATTTGTCCTTCTCCAGAACCTGCATTATTAGGTGCCATGACATCTGTGCTATTTAGTTTCCTCCTTTTTTTTTTTTTTAATTTTTAAGGTTTATTTTATTTTTGAGAGGCGAGGGAGGGGCAGAGAGAGGGAGACACAGAATCCGAAGCAGGCTCCGGGGTCTGAGCTGTCAACACAGAGTCTGATATGGGGCTTGAACCCACAAATCATGAGATCGTGACCTGAGCCAAAGTTGGACACTTAACCGACTGAGCCACCAGGCGCTCCTATTTAATTTCCTTCTTTAACATACGCTTCTCCTTCTGAAGCTGCCAGCTTCCATGAGGCCATGGACTTTCTTTCCATCTTCACTGCTCTTTCTCCGGGTGCAAGCAGAGGCTTCTTTACCAATTGTGAGGAGAGGTGATCCAGCTTCTCATGATGCTGCCTCTGTCACATGCTTCCTGTGACTCTTCAGCTGCCAGTCATAAACTCTCTTGTCGTCCCCCTTCTGCCATGATAACTGTTAGTTTGTGATCATCATCTTGTGAAGGGACATCATCTGTGATGAAAACTATTCATTGTGGGAACATCCACTTAATTATGTGGGAGAGAAACCCCTAAAATGTCCCTCAGCTTTTCACTTAGGAGAGTGAGCTGGTGCAGTTATGTGGAGTTTCCCCAAATTATCCAAGGGGATTCTTTCTGGTCAGAAAACTCACTGAAATATTCTTGTAGGGAATGAAAGCCATCATGTAATTTATCAATGTTGTCTTATTTTAAGATTTAGCCATCATTATATTAACATATAAATATTAAATAATATAAATTTCTTTTTTAATTTTAGAGAAAGAGAGCATGAACAGGGGAGAGGGGCAGAGGGAGAGAGAGCAAACATCTTAAGCAGGCTCCACGCTCAGCTCAGTGCAGAGTTCAACATGGGGCTTAATCCCACGACCCTGGAATCATGACCTCAGCCCAAATCAAGAGTCAGATGCTCATCCGAATGAGCCACCCAGGCGCCCCTATAAATTTCTTTTTAAACATACCATTTAACTAAATACCCAACGACACAAATTATCTTTTAAAAAAATGCTTACACAAAAAACTGCCTTTCCATATGACTTGTGTGTATTGGGGATATAATTCCATAAAAAGAATATTGCTGCTGACCTCTAAAAGTCGTTATTGCAAACTTGCATATATTTTTAAATTGAAATACAATATAAGGAGATAAAAAAATACAAATGTTTACTTAGAAGATTAATATATAAAGAATGTTTACAAAACATTCAAAAATGTAACTGGATGGAGATTCAATTTGAGTAAAATGTTCATCACTAAAGTACATTTCTTTATCTCTATATTTTGCAAATTTAACTATGATATATCTTGGTGCTGGCCTGCTTTTGTTGATTTTGGTGGGAGTTCTCTGTGCCTCCTGGATTTGGATGTCTGTTTTCTTCTCAGATCAGGGAACTTTTGAGCTATAATTTCCTCAAATAAACATTCTTCCCCCTTTCCTCTCTCCTCTTCTAGAGGGACTCCTATGATACAAATGTTATTACGCTTTATGGAGTCTCTGAGTTCTCTAAGTCTACATTCTGTGATCCAATATTTTTGTTTACTTCTTTTCAGCTTCATTATTTTCCATAATGAAAAAAAAATTAATGTTTATTTTTGACAGAGAGAGAGAGAGAGGCAGAGAGAGGGAGACAGAGAATTTGAAGCAGGCTCAGCACTGTCAGCGCAAAGCCCAATATGAGACTCAAATTCACAAACTGTGAGATCATGACCTGAATTGAAATCAGACGCTCAACTGACTGAGCCATGCAGCTGCTGTTTTCCATAATTTTATCTTCCACATCACTTATTCATTCCTCTGATTCTTCCATCCTTGTAGTCATTATATCCAGCTGGTTTGAATCTTGGTTATTGCATTTTTCATGATGGCCTGACTAGATTTTAGGTCTTTTATCTCTGTGATAAGGGACTCCCTAGCAAGAAGGGAGTGGCATTATATATTCAACGGGCAGAATAATAAAAATGTGCAGCCAAGAATACTCTACCAAGCAAGACTATTATTCAGAATAGAAGGGGAGATAAAGAGTTTCCCAGATGGATAAAAACTAGAGGAGTTCATTTCCACTAAACCAGCTGTGCAAGAAATATTAAAGGGGACTCTTTGAGTAGGAAAGAAAAAACCAAAAGTGACAAAGACTAGAAAGGAACAGGGAAAATCTCCAGAAACAATGACAAACCAAGTAATAAAATGGCACTAAATAAATATCTATAAATAATTACTCTGAAATATATAGTCCATGTAAATGGACAAAATGTTCTAATCAAAAGATATAGGGTGTCAGAATGGATTAAAAAAAGACCCATCTAAATGCTGCCTACAAGAGACTCATTTTAGACCTAAAGACACCTGTACATTGAAAGAGAGGGGATGGATCTTACTTGACACATCCCCAAAGGCAAGGGAATTAAAAGCAAAAATGAACTATTGGGACCTCATGAAGATAAAAAGCTTCTGCACTGCCAAGGAAACAACCAACAAAACTAAAAGGCAACCAACAGAATGAGAAAAGATATTTGCAAATGACATATCAGACAAAGGGCTAGTATCCAAAATCTGTAAAGAGTTCACCAAACTCCATACCCGAAAAACAAATAATCCAGTGAAGAAATGGGCAGAAAACATGAATAGACACCTCTCTAAAGAAGACATCCAGTTGGCCAACAGGCACATGAGAAGATGCTCAACGTCATTCCTCATTAGGGAAATACAAATCAAAACCACACTCAGATACCACCTCATGCCGGTCAGAGTGGCTAAAATGAACAAATCAGGAGACTATAGATGCTGGCGAGGATGTGGAGAAATGCGAACCCTCTAGGGTTTGCTAGGAATGCAAACTGGTGCAGCCACTCTGGAAAACAGTGTGGAGGTTCCTCAAAAAATTAAAAATAGATCTACCCTATGACCCAGCAATAGCAGTGCTAGGAATTTACCCAAGGGATACAGGAGTGCTGATGCATAGGGGCACTTGTACCCCAATGTTTATAGCAGCACTTTCAACAATAGCCAAATTATGGAAAGAGCCTAAATGTCCATCAACTGATGAATGGATAAAGAAACTGTGGTTTATATACACAATGGAATACTACGTGGCAATGAGAAAGAATGAAATATGGCCTTTTGTAGCAACATGGATGGAACTGGAGAGTGTTATGCTAAGTGAAATAAGTCATACAGAGAAAGACAGACACCATATGTTTTCACTCTTATGTGGATCCTGAGAAACTTAACAGAAGACCATGGGGGAGAGGAAGGAAAAAAAAAAGAGGCTAGAGAGGGAGGGAGCCAAAATATGAGACTCTTAAAAACTGAGAACAAACTGAGGGTTGATGGGGGGTGGGAGAGTGGGGGAGGGTGGGTGATGGGTATTGAGGAGGGCAACTGTTGGGATGAGCACTGGGTGTTGTATGGAAACCAATTTGACAATAAATTTCATATTTAAAAAATAAAAGATATGAGTAGAATAAAAAAAAAGAAAGTGAGGGGATGGAGAAATATTTATCATGCTAATGGATGTCAAAAGAAAGCCATTGTAGCAATAGTTATATCAGGAAAACTAGATGTTAAACTAAAGACTGTAATAAGAGATGAAGAAGGGCACTACATCATAATAAAGGAGTCTGTCTAACAAGAAGATCTAACAATTGTAAATTTATACCCCCAATTTGGAACACCCAAATGTATAAAAAATTAATAAGAAACATGAGGGCCTCATTGATAATAATAAAATAATAGTAGAGGATTTTAACACCCCACTTACAACAATGGACAGATCTCTAAGCAAAAAATCAATAAGGAAACAATGGCTTTGAATGACACAATGAAGCAGATGGATTTAACAGATATATTTAGAACATTTCATCCTAAAGCAGCAGACTACACATTCTTTTCAAGTGCACATGGGGCATTCTCCAGAATAGATCACATACTGGGTCACAAATCACCCCTCAAAAAGTACAAAAAAATTGAGGTCATAGCATGTATCTTTCCCAACCACAATGCTATGAAACTTGAATTCAACCAAAAGAAAAAATTTGGAAAGACCACAAATACATGGAGGTTAAAGAACAGCCTAGTAAAGAATGAATGTGTAAACCAGAAAATTAAAGAAGAAATGTATTAAAAACGTATAAATAAATGATAATGAAAATACTGCAGTCCAAAACTTTTTGGATGCAGCAAAAGCAGTCCTAAGAGGGAAGTATATAGCAATACAAGCTTACCACAAGAAGCAAGAAAAGTGTAAAAATATACAACCTCACCTTACTCCGAAGGGAGCTAGGAGAAGAACAATAAATGAAGCCTAAAGCCAGCAGAAGAAGGGAAATAATATAGATTAGAGCTGAAATAAATGATACAGAAAGAACAACAATAAAACAGTAGAACATATCAATGAAACCAGTAGCTGGTTCTTTGACAAAATTAATAAAATTGATAACCCCCTTAGCCAGGCTTCAAAAAGAAAAGGGAAGAGACCCAAATAAATAAAGTCATGAATGGGAGAATTGAGAGCACATCCAACACCACAGAAATACTAACAATTATAAGAGAATATTATGAAAAAGTATATGCAAATAAAGTGGGCAATGTGGAAGAAATGGATGCGTTCCTAGAAACTATAAACTACCAAAACTGAAACAGGAAGAAATAGAAAACTTGATCAGACTGATAACCAGCCAAGGAATTGAATTAGTAATAAATAATTTCCCAAGAAACAAAAGTCCAGGGTCAGATGGCTTCCCAGAGAAATTCTACCAAAGATTTAAAGAAGAGATAATACCTATTCTTCTCAAACTGTTTCAAAAAATAGAAATGTAAGGAAAACTTCCAAACTCATTCTATGAGGACAGCATTACCTTGATTCTGAAACCAGACAAAGATCTTACTTAAAAAGAGGAATACAGGCCAATATCCCTGATGAACCTGGAGGAAGAAATTCTCAATAAAATACTAGCAGATCAAATCCAACAGTATATTAAAAGAATCATTCACCATGATCATGTAGGATTTATTTCTGGGCTGCAAGTGTGGTTCAATATTTGCAAATCAATCAGTGGATACACCACATTAATAAAAGAAAGGATAAGAACCATATGATCCTCTCAATTGATGCAGAAAAAGCATTTGACAAAGTACAGCATCCATTCTTGATAAAAACCCTCAACAAAGTAGGGATAGAAGGAACATACCTCAACATCATAAAAGTCATATATGAAAGACACACAGGTAATATCCTCAATTGAGAAAAACTGAGAGCTTATCCTCTATGGTAAGGAAGAAGACAGGAATGTCCACTCTCACCACTTTTATTTAACATTGTACTTAAAGTCCTAGCCTCAGCAATCAGACAACAAAGAGAAATAAAAGGCATACAGATGGGCTAGGAAGAAGTCTAACTTTCACTATTTGCAGATGACATGATACTCTATATAGAAAACCTGAAAGAGTCCACTAAAAATGTCTAGAACTGAAAGAAAAATTCAGCAAAGTCTCAGGATACAAAATCAATGTACAGATCAGTTGCATTTCTATACACCAGTGATCAAGCAGCAGAAAGAAAAATCAAGGAATTGATTTATAATTGCACCAAAACCCATAAGATACTTGAGAATAAACCTAACCAAAGAGGGAAAGGATCTGTACTCTGAAAACTACAGAACACCTCTGAAAGAAATTTAAGAGGACACAAAGAAATGTGCTCATGTATTTGAAGAACAAATATTGTTAAAATGTCTACATTACCCAAAGCAATTGATACATTTAATGCAATCCCTATGAAAATACAACCAGCATTTTTTTCAGAGTGCTAGAGCAATCCTAAAATTTGTATGGAACCACAGAAGATTCCAAATAGCCAAAGCAATCTTGAAAAGAAAAGCAAAGGGGCGCCTGGGTGGCTCAGTCGGTTGAGCGTCTGACTTCAGCTCAGGTCACGATCTCGCGGTCCGTGAGTTCGAGCCCCGCGTCGGGCTCTGGGCTGATGGCTCAGAGCCTGGAGCCTGTTTCTGATTCTGTGTCTCCCTCTCTCTCTGACCCTCCCCCGTTCATGCTCTGTCTCTCTCTGTCTCAAAAATAAATTTAAAAAAACGTTAAAAGAAAAAAAATTAAAAAAAAAAAAGAAAAGCAAAACTGGAGAAATCACAAAGCTGTAATTACATTATATTACAAAGCTGTAATCATCAAGACAGTATGGTACTGGCACAAAAATAGACACATAGATCAATGAAACAGAATAGAACACTCAGAAATGTACCCACAAGTGTATGGGCAATTAATATTCAATAAAGCAGGAAAGAAATCCAATGGAAAAAAAGACAGTATCTTCAACAACTTGTGTTGGCAAAACTGAAGAGTAACAGGCAAAAGAATGAAACTGGACCATTTTCTTACACCACACACAAAAATAAATTCAAAATAGATGAAAGGCCTAAATGTGAGACTAAAACCATAAAAATCCTAGAGGAAAACACAGGCAGCAACCTCTTTGACCTCAGGCAGAGCAACTTCTTACTAGACATGTCTCTGGAGGCATAGGAACCAAAAGCAAAAATGAACTATTTGGACTTCACCAAGATGAAAATCTTCTCACACCAAAAGAAACAATCAATAAAACTAAAAGGCAACCTATGGAATGGGAGAAGATATTTGCAAAGAACATATCTGACAAAGAGTTAATTACCAAAATATATAAGGAACTTATCAAACTCAACACCCAAATAACAAATAATCCAGTGAAGAAATGGGCAGAAGACATGAACAGACATTTTTCCAAAGAAGACATCCAGATGATCAACAAACACATGAAAAAATGCTCAATATCACTCATCATCAGGGAAATACAAATCAAAACTGCAATGAGATATCACCTCACACCTGTCAGAATGTCTAAAATCAACAACACAGAAAACAACAGATGTTGGTGAGGATGTGGAGAAATGGGAGCCCTTTTACACTATGGGTGAGAATGCAAACTGGTGCAGCCACTCTGGAAAACAGTATGGAGGTTCCTCAAAATTTAAAAATAGAACTGACCCTACTATCCAGCAATTGCACCACTAGGTACTTACCCAAAAGATACAAAAATACTGATTCTAAGGGAAACGTGCACCCTGATGTTTATAAAAGGGTTATCAACAATAGTCAAGTTATGGAAAGAACCCAGATATATATGGACTAATGAATGGATAAAGAAGATTTGGGGTGTGTGTGTGTGTGTGTGTGTGTGTTGGATGTGCTCTCTATTCTCCATATATATGGTATACATGGAATATTACTTAGCCATCAAAAAGAATGAAATCTTGCCATTTGCAATGACGTGGATGGAGTTGGAAAATATTATGCTACATGAAATAAGTCAGTCTGAGAAAGACAAATACCATATGATTTCTCTCATATGTGGAGTTTAAGAAACAAATGAACATAAGGGGGAAAGAGGAGGCAAACCATAATACAGACTCTTAACTACACAGAACAAACAGAAGGTTGCTGGAGGGAGGTGGGAAGGGAGATGGGTTAAATAGGTGATGGGCACTAAGGACGGCACATGTTGTGACGAGCACTGGGTGTCATATGTAAGTGATGAATCACTGAATTCTACACCTGAAACTAATATTACACTGGATGTTAACTGGAATTTGAATAAAAAATTGAAACTCCAAAAACAAACAAACAAAGTACATTTCTTTCATTGCTGAGAGAGAATCCAAACATTCTGTGCACATAAGGGAAATCTCCCATTTCTTGGTGTGTTCTGGGCAATCTCATCTCTGGATTTGAAGAAGTGGTCCACGAAGGAGCTCATGGTGGAGCCCAGTACGTGGAGGTGAAGGATCTCCAGCTCAGAGAGGGGGTCTCCTACACCCACTGGCCTGAGTGATGGTCAGGTGGGGGTGGGGGTGGTCACGGCAGCCTGGCAGCTGGAGGCCCAGGGGAGGGGAGGGGACAACGCTGCTCCAAGACCCAGGCCGTCTCCGGGGGAGGAGACCACCAAGGCTTGGCTCCTGGCCTCCGGGAAGGTTACGAGGAGTTCCCTGGGTTATGGCGATTCTCATGACCTCTTCCAGGAACTTGAACACTTTTGCCATCTTTGCCATCACCTCCTCTGGCTGTGAGCGTTTGGCTCTCTTGGTTCAGTTCTTGAACCAGGGAGGTGAATTCCTCCACCAGCACCGAGCTGGCCCTCACCACCTTCCTGAAGGCGTCTGCAAGTATCCTGAGTATACTTAAGGACGCTTTCTCTGGTCTGGCATTCTCTAAAGATGCCTCCAGCTCAGACTCCTTCTTGGCCGCACAAAGCGTGTCCATGAGTTGGCATCTCCTCTCGATCCACTTTTGCGAGCTGCTCTTCATGTCTTGTGTAAAGCTGACTTCAAACGGACTGAATGAGTCCGAACGTAAATAAGAGAGCCACCGCCAAGCCAATGGCAGGCAGACATGCCTCGGTCTCCCGCTGGAGGCTGTGGAAAGTGAGGTGTAGCCCCAGGTCACTGGGCAGCCGCTCCACGACCACATCACCCAGCTGCCCCCGGAGCAGCCCCAAGCCACGCCCCAGGGGGGACGGCCGCCCCTCCGGGGCCCTGCTGCACGCAGGGTGTCCCCGTCACCATGGAACCCTCAAGAAACCCCCTATGTTCCCTCCAGAACCCAACCAGCCACTGGCATCGTGGATTGGTCAGTCATCCAGTGGGCGGTGGGCAGTGGGCAGAGATCCACAAGTAAAACGTGCTCGTCTCTATTCCTACCTAATGACCCTTCTTCATCTCTTTGTTTATGCTTCTGTATAAATATAAAATTAAAATATAGTGAAAAAGCCAAACTTGACAATTTTTTAAAACCTTATATCTATGGTATCCAACAGCCCTCTCTATAGATGGATCCTGTCCATTTACACAGTAAATATCCCTGTCCCAGAACTTGTACATGCATATCCCACCACCACCTCATGCAGCCTCTGGTTTGGTTTCTATTATCATCCATTAGTTCCTGACAGTAAAGAAGTGGAGTAAATCACAATGTAACCTTGGATATCTGCCTTTTTTGCTCAAACTGACACTTTTTAAAAATTCTACTCAAGTTTTTGTGTGGATAAGCAGTTCACTCTGTTTAGGTCTGAGTAATTCAAAATTGTATGAATATAGTAGATAATATTTGATGAACGTTTGAATTGCTTCAAATGTGAGGTATTATGGATAAGGACATTGTGGATGCTCATGCACATGCCCTTTTTAGAAAGGTGTGTTTTCACTTTCTTTGAAATGCTAGGTTAGTGTATGGTAGCTACTTTTATTTGAAGTAGCTTTATTGACTTGTTTACATGTCCGTGTAGTTTATACATCATTAAATTCACCATTTAACATCCAATTCATTGTTTTTGTAAATGTGCAGAGCTGTGCAACAGTCATCACAATCCAATTTTAGGACATTTTCACCAACCCAAAAAGATCCCTCAATCTCTACTCTATTAGCTGCTTTTGACACAGTCTGACCCTCTCTCCTTGAAATGCTCTCATCACTTCGTTTCCAGCTTGATACATTCTACTGGATTTTCTCTGTGTTTTTGTTGTTGTGGTTGTATGTGGTTTTCTGGCCCCACTGCCTTTTCCTTTCATCTCTCCGTTGCTGATTTTTCTTTTCTTTTTAAATTTATTTTTGAGAGAGACAGAGACAGAATGTGAGTGGGTTAGGGGCAGAGAGAGAGGGAGACACAGAATCCAAAGCAGGCTCCAGGCTCCAAGCTATCAACACAGACCCTGACACAGGGCACGAACCCACAAGCTGTGAGATCATGACCTGAGCTGAAATCGGACGCTCAACCAACTGAACCACCCAGGCACCCCACTGATCTATTTTTCTCCCAAACCTCCCAGTATTACTTTCAACCAAGGATTTAGTTGTGGGACCATTTCCCTTCCCCAGCATCTCACCCTATTGCTGACTTCATCCAGTCTCAAGGCTTTGATGGCATTGAACTGTCATGACTTCTACATTTATTTATCCAATCCAAACCTTTCCATACAGTCCAGACTCACACCTGTCTATTGTATTCAACCCTGCTGGACTTCCCCCTGAGCCTGCTCTCCCTCTGTCTCCTCCTTTTCCATGACAACACCTCCGTCCTTACAGGTGTTCAGGCCCCAGATCTGCAGTCTTTCCTGCCTTCTTCCACCTCTGAGCCTCATCTCTACCCCATCAGCAGAGCTCCTGTGCTGAGATCGAGAATATGTCCTTCTCTGGCCATTCTTTGTCTCCTTCTATTCTGCCTAGCTAGAGTCGCCATCCCCTTGATGGGATGACTGTGGCTGCTCCTAACCAGTCTCCTTCTCCTGCCCTTACACCCACAGCGAGTTGCCCCCTCCCCCCCAGCACCAATGCATCCAGCATGTGTCTTCTAACTCAGCTCTTCCTCTAGTTATAGCTTTCCACTCATCAGACTTCGGGCCACATGTGCCCATCGCCCATGAGCCCTACAGAATCTGTCACTGGTAACCCCTCAGATCTGCTCCAGCCTCACTGGCCTCCTTGTTGCCTCTCCAGTGCGCCAAGATGGTCCTGTCCCAGGGCTTGGCATTCTCTCTTCTCTCTGCCTTGAATCCTTTTCCTCTGATACCCACTTGGTGGTCTCCCTCCTTCTTTTCAGGCATCTGCTCAGTGCCTCCTTGTCAGTGCATTGTTTCCAGACCCCTTGTAATGATCACCCAGTAAGAACACCTGTCACCTACCCCTCCCACCCTCCTGTCCCATTTCCTTGCACAGCCCTCGTTATCATTTGACATGCCAAGTACCATCCTTGTTTGTTTTTTGTCTCTGTCATCGCTGGATGGTAAGCTTCATAAAAGCAGGGATTGTTTTAACCACTTTGGTAATCACTTCGCTTTGTCTCCAATATCTGATATAAGGTAGGCACACACCAAAAATGCCTATTGAAGAATGACTGAATTACATGAAAACAAAGAAATTCTGTTGTATTTTATTGTTATGTTTCTGTGACTTCATCCAATTCTGCATGTGGCTCCACATGTCAGCCATTTTTAGACACTACTTAATTTTCTAATGTGAAATTAATTTCCTACTAGATCTTATTCGAAATATCTGTAGGTTTAGGAACTATTAATAGTAAATAGTAGAGAAAAAGCTAAAAATAGAATAAGTGATAAAAGATACCTTCCAGCCATGCAATCTTCACTCAGAGCAGAGCAGACTGAATTTGATCCAGTCTAACATTGGGGACAGCCTGAAGGATTGGTCTCTATGACACTGAAATCAGGGTGCAGATTACCAAAAGGGACACCATGTAGATCTCAGGTTGGGGAAATCTTCAGAAAGCAGAGGGCATGGCTTGTGAGACTCCCAGGGGCTGCAGACCTGAGGAAAGAGACTACTGGTTGAGGAATTCAATAGAACAGCTAGTCCCTGGAAGAAGCAGGGTGAGGCTCTTACCAACTCAAGATATTTAAAAGCAGCCATGTATATAGGGTCTAAAGGATAAACTTACTTCTTGTGCTGTGTGTAACCTCTCTTCCCAATACTTCACTACAAAACCATTTCACTTCAGACCCCAGATGTGTGGATTTTCCCCACACTAAGCAATTCTGTGACACTAGCTGAATGTTCTACAATTTAACTCAATTCTCATACTATCTCCCTGGAGGTAGCATCAGACCTCACAGGCTCAGTTCAAGAGTACCTTTCACTGATTTCAGATGCCATTCACAAGTCCAGGTTTTTACCTGTACTTCTGACTGCCTAACTATAAATTGGACACAACCCCCCCTGGGTTCAATTAATGTCCTAGAACAGCTCACAGAACTCAGGAAAATAGTTTACTTACTGGAATACTGATTTATTATAAAAAGATATATAACTCAGGAATAACCACATGGAAGATATAATTAGGGCAAGGTATGTGGGATGGAGTGCAGGGCTTCCATGCCTTTTCCAGGCACATGTTTCTCCCCAAATCTCCAGTGCTTACCAACCAGGAGACTCTCTAAAACCCAGTCCTTCTGAAACGTATAAAGTCTTCATTACATGGGCTTTGTTGATTAAATCATCAACCATTGATCATTGATGATTAACCTAAATCTCTAGCCCTCTTCCTTCTTTGGAAATAAGGGTGTAGGGCTGAAGGTTCCAAATCTCATCATTGATATCCCAACAAGCAGCACCTTATATGATATCCAAAGCCATGTTATTAACAACATAAACTCAAGTGTGGTTGGAAAAGTTTTGTTATAAATAACAAAATATATCTTTATCACTCATGTAGCTTTGGAAATTCCAAGAGTTTTAGGAACTCTTTACCAGAAATGGGGACAGAGACCAAATGTATACTTTTTACTATAAGTCACACTATCACACAGGCAATTGGAGTAAAAGCACACACACAGACCTAGAGGGAGACACATACCCAGTAAAGTTCTGAGAAGACCTTAAGCCTTCATACTGTATTGATCAGTGAAGGTCTTCTCCTGCACAAAAGCATTCTGCAAAGACAGGGTGAGATGGCTTTTTTTATTAAAAGCCCAATTTTCAGTAAAATATTACAAGGCATACAAAGAATCATGGAAACATGACCCATCAAACAAACAAAGTAAGTGTCAATACTTGTCACTGAAAAATTTTAAAAAAAGCATCAGACTTATTTGACAAAGATTTCAAAAATTTCAATAACTGTCTTAAATATGCTCAAAAAGCTTAAGGAAAACACAAAGAATTAAATAAAACTAGGAAAATGATATATGAACAAAATGAGAATATGAACCAAGAGATCTAAAATATGAAAAAGAACCAAATAGAAAATTTGAAGCCCAAAATACAACAGCTACATTGAAAAATTCTTTACTGGGGTTCAACAGCAGACTTGAACAGACAGAAGAAGGAATCAGCAAACTTTAAGATAGGTCAACTGTATTACTGAGTTTAGGAATATAAAGAAAAGAGAATGAGGAGAGATGAATGGAGCATCAGGGATTTATGGAACAGTATAAAATAGACCAATTACACAATATGGAAATCCTATAAGGGTAAAGGAGAGAAAGGGGTTGAATAATTATTTGAAAAAATAATGGCCAAAAACTCTCCAAATTGGAGGAAAGACACGGATATACAAACCAAGAAACACAATGAAACTAAATGGGTTAAATACAATGGACACACAATAAGATACAACATAATCAAACTGTTGAAAGCCAAGTACAAAAAAGAATTTTAAGACAAGCAAAAGAAAAGTGATTCATTACATGAAAGGGATCCTCAGTTGGACAATAGCAGATTTTTCCAAAGAAACCTTACATGCTAGAAGACAGTAGATAATATATTTATAATACTGAAGGGAAATACACCTATCAACTAAAAGTTCTGTATCTAGCAAAATTTCTCTATCAAAAAATGATGGAGAAATTAAGAGATTGCTACATAAACATAATTAAGAGAGTACATTACCACCAGACCTGCCCTATAAGAAACAGTATAGGGAGTGTTTCAAGGTCAGAAGATAAAACACTAGGGGCGCCTGGGTGGCTCAGTCGGTTAAGCATCTGACTTTGGCTCAAGTCATGAGTTCACGACTCATGTGAGTTCGAGCCTCACATCGGGCTCTGTGCTGACAGCTCAGAGCCTGGAGCCTGCTTCGGATCCTGTGAGTGTCTCTGTCTCTGCCCGCCCCCCTCCCCACCAGCTCATGCTCTTTTGCTCTCTCGCTCTCTCTCTCAAAAATAAATAAACATTGGGGCGCCTGGGTGGCTCAGTCAGTTAAGCGTCTGACTTCAGCTCAGGTCATGATCTCACGGCTCCTGAGCTTGAGCCCCGCATCGGGCTCTGCGCTGACAGCTTGGAACCTGGAGCCTGCTTCGGATTCTGTGTCTCCCTCTCTCTCTCTGCCCCTCCCCCATTCACGCACTGTCTCTCTCTCTCTCAAATATAAACAAACATTAAACAAATAAATAAATATAAACATTAAAAAAATAAACAAAAGAAGATAAAACACTGGTTACTCAAACCCATATGAAAATAAAAAGATTTCTGGCATAGGTAGATACATGGACAAATATAAAAGCAATATTTTTATAATTTTGGTTTGCAACTCCACCTTTTATTTTCTACAGGACATAAAAGCAACAGAAGAAAAATTATAAATCTATGTTAATGAGTACAAAATATATAAAGATGTACTTTTTGACAATAATATAAAGTGATATGAGTCAGAGCTGTAGAAAGTAGGGTTTTTGTATGTGATTGATTTAGTCTTCATCCATTAAAAATAGATTTCTATAACTTCAGATATTACATATTCCCCTTAAGGTAACCCCAAAGAAATTAACTGTAGAATTTATATAAAACAAAATGCTGAGTGAATTGAAACATGTCACTGCAAAGAATCAACTAGGGAAAAAATGAGGGCAGTAATGAAGTAAGTGAGGAACAAGAAAGCTATAAGACCAACAGAAAAAAATAACCAAATAACAAAAGTAAGTCCTCCCTACAGTAATTATGTTAAATGTAAATGAATAAAACTCTTTTCAAAATTATTTCTTTAAATGTAAAGGTACTGGCAATCAAAAACTGCTGGAAGAAACAAAGGACATTGCTCTCACAGAATTCAGAAAACTCTTGTCCTGCCTGCAAGAGCTACTGAAGGGAATGCTTCAGGTTGCAATGAAAGACTTTGTCGGTAACTTGTAGGCACTGAAGAAGCAAAGATCTGTGGATCAGGCAAATACTGGATCAGTTATAAAAGCTAGTATCATTGTATCTCACGGTTTGTGGGTTCAAACCCCATGTCAGGTTGTGTGCTGACAGCTCAGAGCCTGGAGCCTGCTTCAGATTCTATGTATCCCTCTCTCTCTGCCCGTACCCTGTTAGCACTCTGTCTCTCTCTTTCTCAAAAATAAATAAACATTTAAAGCCAGTATCATTGTAATTTTGGTTTGAAACTCCACTTCTTGCCTACATTATTTAAAATTCAAATGCAGAAGAGAAAAGCAATTCTTAATCTACAGTATTGGGCATGCAGTGTATAAAGATGTAATTTGTGAAGTCAATAACAGAGAGGTAGGAAGGAGGCCAGTAAAAGTGGTTGTGCATGTTTGGTATAAATTCAAATAAGATGGTTATATCTTTATCATGTTAAGTGTAATTCTCATGATAAGTGCAAAGAAAATATCTACAGAATATACGCAAAAGGAAAAGAAAGGGAATTAAAGTGGTTTGCTACAAAAAATCAATTAAACAAAAGGACAACAGTGGTGGAGGAAATGAGCGTCAAAGACCTGTAAAGCATACAGAAAACAAATAGAAAAATAGATGAATAAGTCCCTCCTTATCAGCAACTACTTCAAATGAAAATGGGTTAAACTGTCCGATAAAAAGACAAGAGATTGGAAGAATGGATTTGAAAAAAAAAAAAAAAAAAGGTGAGGATGGCCTGGGTGATACAGTCAGTTAAGCATCTGACTCTTGATCTCCGCTCAGGTCATGATCTTACAGTTTGTGAGTTCAAGCCCTGCATCGGGCTCTGCGCTGATGGTGCAGAGCCTGCTTGGGATTCTGTCTGTCCTTCTCTCTGCCCCTCCCCTACTTGTTTTCTCTCTCTGTCTCTCTTTCTCTCTCTCTCTCTTTCTCTCTCTCTCTCTCTCACACACACACTACATACATACATACATACATACATACATACATACTTAAAGGTGCAACTGCTTACAAGAGACTCAGTTTAGATCCAAAGACACAAGTAGATTAAAAGTGAAAAGGGGGGAAGATCTATTCTATGTAGATAATAATTGAAAGAGAGCTGGGGTTGCTACCCTAATATTAGACAATGTAGGCCTTCAGTCAAAAATGATTACATAGGGAAATGAAGGATGTTATATATTAATAAAGGTTCCATACAGCAAGAGGATAAAGAATTAAAAGCATCTGTGAATGTTATGGCCACCCCAGACAAGTCTGCAAGGGTAGGTAATGCTTCCCTATGCAACTCCTAAAAAGACACTGTTATTTCCCGCTGAGGTGGGGAAAGGGGCTGGGAGGGCTCTAGAGCAACAGCAGTTCCTAACAGTTTATGCATTATTCCCAAGTCTTCCAACTTGGAAGGCCTGATCTCCAGGTCAAACTCTCCTGTGCACTTCCAGACCCACAGGTCCAACTGCCTACTCCCCTTCTCCACTCAGACACCTCAAGCCCATCTTAAAGATGTTCAACATTTTCAAGACAAACGCCATCCCCCAAACTCCCCAGAGCCTCCTCCTGATGTCCCCAGTTCCATGGCTGGCACTACCAATAACCCCACTCATTGCTCAAGCCAGGACCTTCCTCTCTCTGTTGCTCGTATTTTCCAAATCCAGGGCTGCAACAAGCCCTGTGGATTTTCCTCCTAAACATCTCTTGAAATCCTCCCATCCAGTCTCTCCCTGTGACCTGGGTGGTCCTTCCAGCTTGCAGACAGTATCCTCTGTCTCAATAATGCTGCAAGACCAGCCTCCCTTCCAGGACCCCGCTCACCGTGCAAGCTCCTGCTTGCTCTGCCGCCCCCTCACTTTTGGAGCCTGGACACCTGACTGGGTCTCTTTGGCTCCTCAGGGGCCAAGCTCCCTTCTGCCACAGGCCTGCTGTGCCTACAGTGCTGCTGCCCAAGCCCCACGCCCTCGGGAATCCCTCTTGACCCCCGATCTGGGCCAGTGTGCTGTGTGCTGTGCTCCCGTATGAATGTGGTTGTTCCCTTCAGGCCACCAGTCTCAGAGTGTAATGACACATCCTTACTGTGATAGTGTCTAGTGCTTGCCCCTGTCACATAGGACCCCTGGGAGCAGTTCCTGGGTTTGTGCTTAATGTTATTCCGTGGCACCTATTGGATAGATGTTCTGTAAACATCGAGAGTAAGTGGACGGGAAGCTAGAAGGCGCTGGCAGGGAGCGCTGACGGAATGAGGGGTGAGCAGCTAAGCTGGCCACAGCCCAGTTCCTGGGCAGGAGAGAGGAGCTAGATGTGGGAACAGGTACCTGGGGACCTTGGGCAGGGTTAAGTGAACCGTGGCTGCTCAGGGGGTTCAGAGATGCCTGGGTCCTCGTAGAAAGGGCTCTACCTGCAGGCAGCACAGTACTGGAGGGAGCGTGCATGTAGCATGGGCAGCTGCAGTCTGAGCTGCAGACGGAGGGCTGTGTGGAAGAAGGGGTGTGGGTCGCAGACCAGAAAGAAGCCAGCACACTGGCACATTCCGCGTGTTCTCCTGCAGGCCTGGGCCAATTCGCTGGGTCACGAAGACGGACCCATTACTTAGTTTCAAGAGTTGAAGTTCCGGGAGGTGGAGTGACCACCTGGTAGTGCCAGAGTCCACGCGGAAATGCACTCCTGTCTCCAGGTGCTTTCCTCACACCCCAGGTCATGGGTAAAATGGGTGGGGTGAAGACAGGACCCCTCCCCACCCTTCCCACCTTCTTCTGCCAGACCTGCTGAGGTAGGCTCTGCCAACCCTCTCCCTTCACTCTGAGATTCCGGGCTTGAGCAGCGAGGGCTGGAAGCCCTCCCATCGATACCCCAGGTTCCTCCTGTGTCCGTTTCCTGTGGCTGCTCCAACAGGTACCACAGTGTGTTGACTAAACCCATAAAGTTTATTCTCACAGCTCTTCAGGCCAGAGTCTGAACTCAGTATCACTGGGCTGAAGTCAACGTGCTGGCAGGACCATGCTCCCTCCAGAGGATCCAGGGGAGGATCTGTTCTGTGCCTCCTCCAGCTTCTGGTGGCTGCCAGTGTTCCTTGGGGTGTGGCCACTCCAGTCTCCAAGGCAAGAATCTCCAAACCGCCCCTGCGGCACCTGCACTTCTCCCTGTGTGTCAGGGTCCACCTAGAGAATCCAAGATAGTAACCCCACCTCAAGACCCTTAATTTAATCACACCGTCAAAGTCCCCGCCTGTTTTTGGAGCCACAGAAGGTATTCCGAGTTTCCAGGGATTAGGACGTGGTTATCTTTCGGAGGGCCATTATTTGGCCTTCCACACATGCTTTATTTTTTGTATTCTCTGTTGGATGTATCACCACCTGATATAGGGATAGTGTTTTCTGTGTATATGGCTAGAATCGACTCTATGGGGGCAGGAACCTTGTCTGTCTCGTTCACTCTGTCTCTAGTGACACAGCACCCACACATAGTAGGGTGCTCAATAGATACTAGTTGAAAAAATGCTAGTTGAAAATATAGAGACTAAAACACCATTGGAGTGAATAATGAAAATTCAAACTACAATGAAATGCAAAAAGCAATAGCTCTTCTGTGTGCTACAAATATGCAGTGTCTGTTTGAGGAAGATTACACAACTGTACCTCGATATTCATGAAATGCACGTGAATAAATGGAGAGGCCCTCAAGGTGTCTGAATCAGCAAAGATGCAATATCATAAAATATCAAGTTTTCCTGTGTGGATAAAAGTCCCAGAGGATTTTTCAGGGAAGTTTCATGCAGGAGAATAAATGCAGAGATGAGATGAGATTGTCAGGAAAAGTGGTGGAGATTATAGAACTTACACCACCTGTTGTTGTTAAAACATTTAGTAAATCTATAATAAACAAAATAGTAGTGTCCGTTATTTTCACAGAAAATTCCTAAGAAAAATTAATGGAAGTACATATAAAACTTATAATGAAGGTTAACGTTAGAGATCAGAAGTTTAGAGAGAACGCTTAATGAATGTCTTGAAACATTAAGCAATTCTCTGAGGAAACACAAAAACAAGTGAGACTCACCTCCTGCCATAATTAATGAAGCAGTTAAGGTATGGGATCTGGGTTCAGACCTCTGCCCCAGGACTTACTCTCTGTGCATCCTTGAGACCACTGACCCCTCATGGCTCAAGTCGTAGTTGCCAGTTCCTAGTAACAGGGAAAAGACTCAATACGTTCCAAGGTAGACTCGGGAGGTTGGCAGTTGAGTTGGGGAGCGGAGGACTAGGTTTAGGGGAGAAGGCACCATATGATTAAACATAGGGACTGTCAGTGAGTTTTGCCTCGGGAGGCAGATTAGAGGTGTGTTTTACATTACTGAAAACATGTACACGTGTACAGAAATATATCTGCCATGCATGGACCCGTGATGGGATTGTGCCATGAATGGGGTATGATTTATTAGATTCTGAGCAATAATAACCACCGTGGAAAACTCCTTGCAAGTGTCGTAAACATTTAAACATACCCACACTTACTATCCACAAAAACCTTGCACAGAAATGTTTACAGCAGCTCCATTTTTACCGCCCCAAACTATAAAGGCCTCCACTGCCCATCACCAGTGAATGGAATGTATGCAATATATCAATAGATCTGCACAACGGAGTGATCCAAACATCGACCTTTTTCAGCCTGAGAAAGCTCTCTGCTTGGAAGGGCTCATAAGATCCAATTGGACACACCCAAATCACTCAGGAAAACATCTCCATTTGAGGGTCCATAACTTTAATTATAGCTGCAAAATCTTGGTTGCCATGCACCACGGAACATTGACAGGTTCTAGGGGATGAGGGCATGGACATCTCTGGGGAGGGGACCTTATTCTGCGCATCAGCCGCACTGTGGTTAAGTCCAGAAGGCACTGCTGGGGAGGCAGCCAAGCACAGGGCTTTGCACTGGGTGGAGCTCACGAGGACACCGGGTACGGCTTGCGAATGAAAGACAGATCTGCTCTTGGAATAAGTAAAACTGCATTATACAAAACCTGTGCCAAATTACTCAAAAGTAGCCAGCTTTCACCTTGATGTGATGTTTCCTTCTTGCTTTCCATTATTCTTTTTCTCCCTCTCTCCCTCCATCTCTCTCACCTGTCAGGAAGCTTTAGTTCATGATAATCACTACTGTATCCGTCCACACTTTCAACCTTTCCACGGAGCACACTGATTATCACTAAACTGCCATAATCAGTTTACCTCCTTGGGAAGATGTTTGTTGATTGATAACTGAACTTATCTTCTCAACCCATTTTTTAAATATGTGCCAAGGGTGACACAGTCAGAGAAACAGATGACGCTGGAAATGAGCTCCTTCGAGGAAGGCTTGTTCACACCAAGGGGCTGCCTACAAATGTATGGGTGTCAGGAACGGTAGCACACACTTGAGCCACTGGGTGGTGGACACAACCATGCGCCCCAGAGACGTCCACATCCTAGCTCCAGACCCTGTGAGTCTATTCCCTCACATATGGCCAAAAGGGCTTTGTAGATGTGGTTAAGGAGAGGATTTGATGGGAGAGTATCAGGCTTACCGGTTGGGCCTGACGAACTCACAAGGGTCCTTATGGAAGAGAGGCAGCTGGGTCAGAGGAGGAGATGCGATTTCACCCAAGCAGGGATGAGGGAAAAAAGATGATGTGTTTCTGGCTTGAAGACAGAAGAAGGGGCTGCAGAGAGGAATGCAGGGGCCTGTAGGTTCCAGGCAGGCGGGAAGATCCTGCTGCTGGAAAGGACAGGAGGAGCCCCAGAGGGTGTCTGACATCCTCTTCACACCTAGACTGTCGCTCAGTGAGACTGATTTTACTTATTTATTTTTTAATTTTTTTTTAACGTTTTTATTCATTTTTGAGGCAGAGAGAGACAGAGCATGAATGGGGGAGGGTCAGAGAGAGGGAGACACAGAATCTGAAACAGGCTCCGGGCTCTGAGCTGTCAGCACAGGGGCCCGATGTGGGGCTCGAACTCACGGACCGCGAGATCGTGACCTGAGCCGAAGTCGGCGCTCAACCGACTGAGCCACCCAGGAGCCCCAGTGAGACTGATTTTAGAAATGAAAACTGACTAGCTGATTCTGAGGTTTATAAGGGAAGTCAAAGAACTTGAGTGGCCAAGGAGTTTTCAAAATAAGAGGAGTTACGCTACCTGACTTGCAGATTCGAAACTTGTTAAAAGGTAACAAATTTGTGTGAAGCTACCAATTTGTAGCTTGTTACAGCAGCAACATGACACTAATACAGGCATGAGCCTGGGGCCAGTGGCAGCCCAGCCATTACGCCTCCTTGCTCGAAGGGACACAGGAAGATTTGATGGAGGGACCCTGAGGAGACACTATTTAGACTCAGCCCAGAAGATGAACATGGCTTGAAGCCCAAGGACAGAGCCAGTTCAAGGTGACGTCATCAGGAAGGAACCAGGGGCTAACTTCCCTGGGTCAGACTCCTTCCCTCAGACTCTCCTCGGCTTCCCCAGCGGCTGAACACAGAGAAAACTGGAAGGAAGGGGACATCCTGGAGGCTAACACTTCACAGCTTTCCTATGGGTCTGGACTCTGACTTGAGTCCTGGACCCAGATGGAAAATGCATAAAGAGCCACATGACACCCCCCACACCCCGCCGCCAGGTTGTTGGTGACTTTGTGTCTCTGCCTGTACTGTGACTCCTCCCAGACACATTCCTGCCCTTTGATTTTCAGCCCAGTCAGGTAGTTACGCTACCTGACTTGCAGATTCGAAACTTGTTAAAAGGTAACAAATTTGTGTGAAGCTACCAATTTGTAGCTTGTTACAGCAGCAACATGACACTAATACAGGCATGAGCCTGGGGCCAGTGGCAGCCCAGCCATTACGCCTCCTTGCTCGAAGGGACACAGGAAGATTTGATGGAGGGACCCTGAGGAGACACTATTTAGACTCAGCCCAGAAGATGAACATGGCTTGAAGCCCAAGGACAGAGCCAGTTCAAGGTGACGTCGTCAGGAAGGAACCAGGGGCTAACTTCCCTGGGTCAGACTCCTTCCCTCAGACTCGCCTCGGCTTCCCCAGCGGCTGAACACAGAGAAAACTGGAAGGAAGGGGACATCCTGGAGGCCGACACTTCACAGCTTCTGCTGGTGGCTCTGGCCTCCCACCGGAGTCCCCGGGCCCAGATGAAAAATGCATAAACGAGCCACATGACACCCCCCACACCCTGCCACCAGGTTGTTGGTGACTTTGTGTCTCTGCCTGTACTGTCACTCCTCCCAGACACATTCCTGCCCTCTGCTTTTCAGCCCACTCCAACTCCATAATCCCACTAACATCCTGGAGAGCCCATGTCTGCTCCCAGAATGGACGTCGCCTGGGACAGCACAGGGTCAAAGCCCCACCGAGACCCGCTGAACCGGAATCTGATTGTAACAAGGTGTCCAAGTGATTGCCACGCTGCTGAAGTTCAGACAGTCTTGTAGGCCACACCCCCACCTGGACGTTACGCCACCATCCCAGGCCCCACCCGCCCGCCATGATTGCCTGCTAGTGCAGATTACCATTGCTTGTTTATTTGTTCTCTGTTGTCTGACCTGCCCCTGCCCAGAATGTCAGCTCAGAGGGTCCGCAGGCCCCCGAGGCTGTTTGTTCCCTTGCTGCCTCCCAAGCCCCTAAGCGGTGCCGAAGACATCGAAAAAGCTCAAGAAACATTTTTAGAGAAATGCATGCGAATGAAAGCAGTGAAGCACACACCCAGGTCAGATAGAACCGAGTCGCGTGTCCGCTCATTGTCCCTCCATGAGTCCTGGGCCCCGTGTGGCCCGCTCTGTCCCAGAAGGCTCTGTCCTGTGGGCTGCACAGTCGAGCCCCTGACTGCCCAGTGCTCCAGCAGTGGATGGCCGGGCACAAGAGAGCAGGTGGGGCGGGTTCCCCGGGTCCCTGGACAGCTCCTCTCTGGTTCAGGAGACACCTATTCCCCGCCCTCGTACAGGCCCAGGGTGGGAGCAGTGCCCCCACTGCCAGCGTGTAGGGGCCTCAGCACCCCTTGTCCACCGTTCCCTCCTGTCTGCCCCCAGTCCCCACCCTGCTCTCCTTTGTGTGCCGTGTAGGGATCTTCGGGGTGTGTACAAATGGTGTGTGCGGATGTGTCCTTTCCCACATTGCGTATCTAACTTCTCTCTCAAGACTGAGAGCTGTCTTGGGGGGCCTGGATGGCTCGGTCGGTTAAGGGTCGGTTAAGTGTCCAACTTCGGCTCAGGTCATGATCTCAGTGGCTCCTGGGTGTGAGCCCTTTGTCGGGCTCTGTGTTGACAGCTCAGAGCCTGGATCCTGTTTCAGATTCTCTCTTTCCCTCTCTCTCTGCCCCTCCCCTGCTTGCTCTCTCTCTCTCTCTGTTTCTCTCTCAAAAATAAACATTAAAAAAAAGAAAAAAAAAAGACTGAGAGCTCTCTCTACGTTTCCACTTCGTCTGCACTGTGCCTGTGTGTGCTTGTGTGCGTGGGTGTGTTTGCATCAAGGGAAAAAGTTTCCTTGCATCAGTTCAGCCACGATGAAACAAAGAACATCTTTGAAGACAACACCATGTCAAAACATGGAAGGTAGGAAACAAACGCTTGCAAACTAGCAACTCCCCTAAGGTCATCTGTGAACAGAAGCACTAAACCAATCACAACACGAAGTTGGGATGGAGTGGTTTGTAGTTTATGGATCTTTGCTTGTGTGTTTTCCAAATGCCAAAATTCATGAGTTACGTTTACGGATAAACGGGTAACAACAGCAAGATGGAGTTTGCTGTAAGTGCCCCCTCCCATGTCACACGCCCGGAAGGTCGCAGCACTGACCCTGTGCAGCTCCAGGGGTCACATGACCTGGAAACGGCGGCGTCACGGGAACCACGCTGACCAAACCTTTACCGGAAACCACCAGGTCACACTCATGCGCTCTAGGGGACTGCACGAAGAACCGACAGCGTCGCCAAAAGAAAGAAGTACTGAGCTGACCTAAGAGAGCAGTGGGCGTAGCATGGCGGGGGGCGGGGGGCAGAGGAGAGGCGCAGGAGGCGTCGTGCCCTGGCGGTGGGCGTCCAGGGCCCGGCTGCTAGGAAGTTGCGTCCGACCTGCAGGCGACCCCCGGCCCTGGAGGCCTCGTGGCGCACCTCCGCTCTCTCCTGGGGCACCTGGGGACGCAGGGGAGCCCGTGGCCCACGCGGACACCTACCCGGGGGCTGCAGGAGGAGCAGCAGGCGCACGCACGAGGTCCCCGGGGCACAGGCGGGACCGCGGCCCCGAAGGCTTGGGCCACCCTCTGCCTGACGTGGTGGCTTTGTCTCCGCAGCTCGCAGACCTCTCTCTCCGCCCACAGAGCGGCACTCCGGCTGGTCGTGGGAGGAGGTGCTTCTCCGCAATTCTCTGCGCGGGCCCTCGGCCGTCTTCTTGCCGCGTGTCTGTCGCGGTCGCCGACGTGACGGGCGACGGCCCGCCCCCTGCGCGCCTGGGGAAGACGCTGCGTCTCCCCGTGCACGTGCTGCGCCTGCTCCCCAGCCCGCTTTCTCTCCAGGTGCGGGACGTGCTCTGCCCGCACGTGGGGCTGGACGGGAGCGGCAGCTGCGGCTTCTGAGCCTCCGGTGCCAGCTGGGCGTTGTCCCCGTGCAGACTCCTCTCAGCTTGGAGCCGAGTTAAGTGTCCCGTGAGCTCCGCGATCCTCCGCTTTCCCTGCATCATTTCCCTGGACGGCTCTTCTTTCTCCGCTTCGGGAGAGTGCAAGGGTGCTTGGAAGTCACCACGGCCGGCGCTGAGGAGCTGAGGATGGAGGGCCTGCTGACGGTGGCCGCGGTCGTCTCAGGTCTCTGCCTCCCCGCTCCCCGCTCCCCGCTGCTCCCGAGCCCCGCCCCCGCCTTCCACGTGAGGCCCAGGGAGCCCCGGCTGGCGCGGCCAGCATCTTCTGCGTGTTCTGGTCCGGGGGGTGGAGTTGGCTCCAGGCTCGCCGGCGACCCGCTGGCCTCCAGGATTCCGCAGCTCCCGGCGTCCTTCGTCCTCCCCCTTTGCCTGCGCTCCGCGCCTGCAGCTGGCGGGTTCCTGGGCCCGCGGGTGGGCGAGTCCCTGCGGGTCAGGGCTGTCATTGGAGCCGGCTGTTGTTTTCCTGCCGGGGGGCTCTCCGCAGTCCCGCGATGCTCCTGAGACAGTACTTCCCTCCTTGCCCTGAGAAAGGTCCACAGTCTGGCTCTTCCCGCCTTCCTTAAGCAGTCGCACCACGTGCTGCACTGACGACCCGCTGGGATCTCCAGTCACGGCAGCCAGAGCCACGATTTGTAATGTGGGAGGGCCGGCCTCCCCCACACACGACCTGAAGGATTCAAGGGCTTGTGTCTCTGACCCCCTCTCTCCCAGGCCTCTCCCGGTCACTTCACCCTGGCACATCGCCTCCCAAGCAGCCCCTTTGCTCTCCCTGAACCGGGTCGACTCATCACTAGGAGCACCACCACCGCAGTGCGTTCCAGGATGTCCCGGCAAAACCTGAGACTGCCAGCACCTGAGCCACACTTTGGTACATCACCAGCAGGCCAGCCCACAGCTCTTCCAGGACCCGCTGGGGAGACACTTCGGTGGCCACCAGCTGGCCGTCCATGCCCTCAAGGGCCTCTTAGCTCTGCCTCCCATCACCAGTGTCCTGTGGCCACCACTGACCACTCGGAACCCCGAGGATGGTTCTGCCGACCATCCTCTTGGCAACCAGGGCTGGCCTCATCCCCCCTGTGGAGGGGGCAGCTGGGTTCTAGAAGACCCCGCTTCCTGCCTTTGCTCTGCTCACTGCACAGACAGGAATGGAGACTACTTAACACGGTGAGTGGCGGATGTGGACGTGCTGGCTGCGGCCTGGAGCTCGGGCCTCTCTCGGCCCACTTGGCCCTACAGCGCTCCTGGAGGCTCACGGCAGGGCCACGCCTTTCCCCTTCTCTGCACGTGTGTGTGTGCGCGTCAGGCAGGGGACTTGTCCCTCGGTGTGGCTAGTTGCCCCCATTCTCAGAAGCCTGGTCCTGCCACAAAGCTCCCAGGGTCTCCCCCTCTGAGGCTCCCTCTGTCGTGGTCTTTGGTGAATGTCAGTGCGGCTGCGGCTCTGGACCGAAGGTTGTCACCAGAGCTCCCAACCCAGAGCACAGATTTCCAGTTGTAACAACACACGAGACAAGGTGGAACCGGCAGGCTCTGAGAGTCTTGTGGAAGTTTGGTGCAGCCTGTTTCCCACGTTGAGTCCAAGTGTCCCAGAAGTGGTGATCCACTGTTCTGGGGGTGACACAGGGACCCACCCTCCTTCCCGACTGTGGCCCTGCCATCCTTAGTTTGTTCTTGTCCAGGTGTCCCTGGGGACAGTCTCAGTTCACGGAGTCATCTTCGGAAATGGCCTTTGTGCAGAGTCCGATCCTTCTTGCCTGAATTTGGTGCCTCTCATTTGGTTCGACCACGTCTCCCTGTCCTACCCTCTCTAAAGCAGACCCGGGCTCAGAGCCTCCTGACCCATGCCCTGGATGGAGCCGTGAGGGTCTTGACCCCAGAGCCCTGTCCGCAGAGGAAATGAGAGAAGCTCCAGCTGAGGCCATGGGGGTTTCCTGCGGGGACCCTGTGCCTGCAGAAGAGGGTCTGCCAGCTGGGGCTGAGGGGAAGAAGAGGGCGGAGCCCTGAAGTGAGAGGCATTTCTCCTTCTCTTCGTCTTAAGAGTTTTTCATTTAAGTTTACTCATTTATTTTGAGGGAGAGGAACATAAGCAGGGAAGGGGCAGACAGAGGGAGAGAAAGAATCTCAAGCAGGATCTGCACTGTCAGCACAGAGCCTGACATGGGCAGTAAACTCGTGAACCATAAGATCATGACCTGAGCCAAAATCAAGAGTCAGACTGAGGATGCCTGCGTGGTTCAATCGGTTAAACCTCGGACTTTGGCTCAGGTCCTTATTTTGGCAGTCCATGAGTTCAAGCCCCATATCGGGCTCTGTGCTGACAGCTCAGAGCCCAGAGCCTGCTTCAGATTCTGTGTCTCCCTCTCTCTCTGTCCCTCTTCCACTCATGCACATGCACATGTGCTCTCTCTCACTTTGTCTCTCAAAAATAAACATTTAAAAAAGGGTCAGACCCTTAACAGACTGAGCCACCTACCTGCCCTTATCATGACACTGTTCTTAATAGAAGTTTTAGGTTAAAAGGAAATTGAATGGGAAATACAGTGTTCCCACCTACCACTTTGCTTCCTCACACATTAGGACACCATCTTGTGTGAATGTTACATTCCTTACAATTGATAGTTCAGTATTGACACATTATTATCAGCTAATGGTCATAGTGTCCAGTAAGGGTCACTGCTTGTGCTGTGCAGGTCAGTGAGTTTGAGAAAAGTCCATGTTTATCCTCCATGACAGGATCATAGGGAATAGTTTCATTGCCCAGAACAAGCCCCGTGCTGCACTGCCTCTGCCCTGGCGCTGTCTCCTGCACTCCCCGGCCCTCTCCTTGTGTCTTATTACGGGTTTTACTTTCATTTGCTTGACGTTGAGTGATGTTAAGCCTCTTTTCTTCAGGTGTCTGTTGGCCATCTGGATATCTTTTTTGGAGAAATGTCTGTTCATGTTGTCTGCCCATTTTAATTGAATTATTTATTGTTTTTTTTTATTTGTACAAATTCATTAAATATTTTGGATATTAATTCATAATTAGATATACTATTTGCAAATATCTTTGCCTAGTCAGTAAGCATGACTTTTCATCTTGTTAATGTTTTCCTTTGCTGTGCAAAAGACTTTCAGTTTGATGTAGTCAGACTTTTTAATTTTTTTCTTTAGTTTCATTTGTCTGAAGATGCATATCCAGAAAAATGTTGGTAATGTTGAGGCCAATAATATTACTGCCTATGTTTTATCTTAGGAGTTTTATAATTTCAAGTTTCACAATTACACCTTTCATCCATTTTGAGTTAATGTTTGTGTATGGCATAAAAACTTAGTCCAGTTTTATACCTTTGAATGTAGCTATCCAGAGTTCCCAGCACCGTTTGTTAAAAGGACTGCCTTTCCCTGTTGTATACTCTTGCTTCATTTGTAGTTGATTAATTGACTGCATAAGTATGGGTTTATTTCTGGGCTCTCTATTCTGTTCTGTTGACCTATGTGTCTATTGTTGTGCCAGTACCATACTGTTTTGATCACTACAGCTATGTAATATATCTTGACATCTGAGATTGTGATACCTCCAGCTTCCTTATTATATTTCAAGACTGTGTTGGCTATTCAGGATCTTTTTGGTTCCATACAAATTTCAGGATAATTTGTCCTAGTTCTGTGAAAAATATTATTGGTATTTTGATAGGGATTGCATTGAACCTGTAGATTGCTTTGGGGTGGTATGGGCATTCTGACAATATTAATTATTCCTATCCATGAACATGGTATATCTTACTATTTGTTTGTGACATTTTCGATTACTTTTATCAGTGTTGTATAGTTTTCAGTGTACAGGTCTTCATCTTCTTGGTTAAATTCATTCCTCAGTATTTTGTTCATTTTGATGCAATTGTCAGAGAGATTGGTTTCTTATTTCCTCTTTCTGCTACTTCATTATTAGTGTATAGAAATGTAACAGATTTCTATATATTGATTTGGTATCCTGCAAGTGTACTGAATTTATTAGTTCTAATAGTTTTTTTGTGTGTGGAGTCTTAGAGTTCTCTCTATATGGTATCATGTCATCTTCAAATAGTGATATTTTTACTTCTTTCCTACCAATTTGGATGCCTCTTATTTCTTTTTGCTGTCTGATTGCTGTGGCTAGGGCTTCCAGTACTGTGTTGAATAAAAGTGGTGACAGCAGGAATCCTGGTCCTGTTCCTGATCTTAGAGGAAAAGCTCTCAGTTTTTTACCATTGAGTATGATGTTATCTGTGGGTTTCTCATATATGACCTTTATTAGGTTATTAGGTATGCTTCCTCTAAACACACTTTGTTGAAAGTTTTTGTTGTGAACAGATATTGAATTTCATCAAATGCTTTTTCTGAATTACTGAGAAGATGAAATGGCTTTTATCATTCATTTTGTTAATGTGGTGTATCACATTGATTTGTGGATATTGAATCATTTTTATATCTCTGGAATAAATCCCACTTGATCATTATCAATGAGCCTTTTAATTGTATTAGTAAATTCATTTTGCTAATGTTTTGTTGAAGATTTTATATTTATGTTCATTAGGGATATTGGCCTTTAGTTTTCTTTTTTTGTAATGTCTTTATCTGGTTTTTGTATCAGGGTAATGTTAGCCTTATAGAATGAATTTGGAAGATTTCCTTCCTATTCTATTTTTTTTGGAATAGTTTGAGGAGGATGGGTATTAACTCTTCTTTACATGTTTGGTAGAGTTCTCTTGTAAAGTCATCTGGTCCTGGAGTTTTGTTTGTTGGGAGTTTTTTGATTACTGACTCATTTTGTTTTTACTAGTAATCTGTTCAAATTTTATATTTCTTTTAAATGTATTCTTGTAAGATTGTATGCTTCTGGGAATTTATCCATTTCTTCTAGATTATCTAATTTGTTGGCATATAATTTTTCATAGTAGTCTCTTATAATCCTTCATTTTTTCTTGGTGTCATTTGTTACTACTTTCATTTATTTTTTTAAGTTTATTTATTTTGAGGGGGAATGGGCAGAGAGGTAGGGAGAGCGAGAGAATCTCAAGCAGGCTCTGTGTGGAGCCCAATGCAGGGCTTAATCCCAGGAACCATGAGATTATGACCCGAGACAAAATCGTGAATCAGATGCTTGACTGAGCCATCCAGGTGCCCCACTACTTTTTCATTTCTAATTGTATTTGTTTATATCATCTCTCTTTTTTCTTGGTGAGTCTGTTGGATCTTGGTTTGTCAATGTTGTTGATCTTTTCAAAGCATCAGCTGCTAGTTTCACTGATCTTTTCTATTTTTTTTTTTGTCTCCATTTCATTAACTTCCCCTTTGATCTTTATTATTTCCTTCCTTCTACTAACTTTGGGTTTTGTTTGTTCTTCTTTTTGTTCTTCTTGTTTGTTCCTTTAGGTGAGGAATAAGCTTGTTTATTTGAGGTTTTTCTTATTTCAAGATAAGCCTGCATTGCTATTACCTTCCCTCTTAAAAGTGCTAAGTGCTATTGCTGTGTCTCAAAGATATTTAACTATTTCATTTTAATTTTCATTTTCCACCATGTATTTTTTTAATTTCCTCTATGAATTTCTTACTGATCCATTGATTATTTAGTAGCATGTTATATAGCCACTATGTATTTGTGTGCTTTCCAGATTTTTCTTTTATAATTGATTTGTAGTTTAATTCCATTGGTTGGAAAAGACACATGATATAATTTCAATCTCTTTTAATTTATTGGGATTGTTTTGTGGTATAACATGTGATTTATTTTGAAGAATGTTCCACAAGCGCTTGAAAAGAATGTGTATTCTGCTGTTTTGAGATCAAGTTTTCTGAATATATCTGTTAGGTCTATCTGTTCCAATATGTCATTCAAAGCTCCTGATTCCTTGTTGATTTTCTGTTTGGATTATCCATCCACTGATGTTGGTGGGTGTTAAAGTCTTCTACTATTATTCAGGAGTTAAGATGGCAGAGGAACCAGAATTTCCCTTGTCCCTCAAAACACAGCTGTCTTGAGATCAGATCACTTGGAACACACAGGAAATCAATCTGCAGAGTGGCGGAAAGATCTCCACAGGTGGAGGGACACAGCTTGGCAGGATCAAGGTGCACGTATGTGAATTGGGGAAGATAAAACAGTGTAGGCATGGAGGGGAGGGTACCCCTTCTGTGGAGAGACAAAAGGGAAAGACAGAGAGTCTGTGGAATTGCAGTATTGAGTTAGTACAAGAGGAAAACCACTCCAGACCACAGACTGGGGAACGAGAAATAGGGAGAGTGCCAGGTTCTATTTTGCAGTTTCAGGAGCTGAAGACCAGAGTTTGCAAAAGTACATGACTTTCTCCAGGCTTCTGACTTTCTCTAGACTGAAGTTGCCTTCATGTGTCCATGCCTGGAGGGGAGGGAGCCAGCCCCAGACAAGGTAGTGATCTCAGGGGTGCACTGGGAGAGAACAGTCCTCTTCCTCGAGTAATGTGAGAAGAGGGTTTATTGCCTCCCCAAGGACAAAAGACCCTGCAGGCACCAGCCAAAGTTATTTTATCAGCAGGACAGAGTGGCACATTTCCAGAACATGTCTGTGGTCTGTACAGTGCAGGGCCCTTTAAGACGTCAGGTTTTGAAACACAGCCAAGTGCCTAGGAGGTGCACGAGACTGTGGAGCAGGACAGGCCAACAGCCCTGCTACTCTGAGGGCTGCCTGAGCAGCATGGTTTGAGACACCTGGTCAGGGGAGGAGAGATTGGGGTGTTGCCATTTTCCTCCCCATCACCAACACAGTGGGGTTTCAGGGAACAGCACAGCTGCCCACAGTGGAGGTGGGACCCACTTATACCAAACCCCGCCCCTCTGTGTCTGGTAACTGCTTATCTAGCAGAGTGAGACTGACACTGACCCAACCAGACAGCTTCTGCTCCAGATCAGCACAGGCACCGGTCCCATGTGCCAACAGACAACTGTCCTGGGGTTTTGCATGTTACTCTGTCATTTTGTATTTTTTCTTTTCTTTTTTCCTTTTCTTTCTACCTTCTTTTTTTCTTTTGGAATCAGGTTCATAGTTTCTGATTTGGGTTATATATATATAATCTCTTTCTGTTTTGTTTGTTTAACCAGGCATTTATATTCTATTCTTTTTACACTTTTTCTATATCTCCCTCTTCTTTATTTTCCTCTCTCTCTGGATTAAGCCTTGTAATTTTTTTTTATTCCCTACTTGTTCTTTTTCTTGCCCCTTTCATTTTACTCTTTGTATGGGATCAGGCCTCCCCCCTTTCCTTTTTTCCAGGGTTACTTCAACAAGCAATCAAAGCACACCTGCTAGAAGGTCCAAACACTCCACCACTACGAGCAAGGAGGATCTTTGTAGAGGACTGACTAGTGGGATAGAGCAGCCAAATGCAACAAAAGAGTGCATACAACATACTCCAAAAACACTTCCTGAAGTACCAGGCCCTGGACAGTGTATGGTCCCTTTTTAATAGAGCAGTACTCACAGGTGCAGAACACATTATAAGCTATTAAAACACATAAAAGACAAAAACCTAGCCAAAATGATGAGACAGAAGAATTATCCTCAAAAGTAAATCCAGGAAGAAATGATAGCCAGAGAATTGCTCAAAACAGATGTAAACAATGTATCTGAACAAGAATGTAGAATCACAGTCAAAGACTAATAGCTGGGCTTGAAAAAAGCATAGAAGACAGCAGAGAATCTATCACTGCAGAGATCAAAATCCTAATAAATAATCATGATGAATTAAGAATTACTCTAAACAAGAGGCAAAATAAACTAGATGCAGGGACAGTGAGAATGGAAAGAAGCAGAGGAGAGAATAGGTAAAATAGAAGATAAAATTATGAAAAATGATTGAGCTGAAAAAAAGAGGGTAAGGAAATTACTAGACCACGAGGGGAGAATTAGAGAGCTAAGTGACTCCATGAAACAAAATAGTATCCATATCATAGGAGTTCCAGAAGAAGAGCGAGAGAAACATACAGAAGGCTTATTTGAACAAATTATAGCTAAGAACTTCCCTAATTTATGGAAGGAAACAGGCATCCAAGTCCAAGAGGCACAGAGAACTCCCTTCAAAATCAACAAAAACAGGTCAACACCATGACATATCATGGTGAAACTGGCAAAATACAAAGATAAAGAGAGAATTCTAAAAGCAGCTAGGGACAAATGGGCCTTAACCTACAAGGGTAGACACATAAGAGTAGCAGCAGACCTGTCCACTGAAACTTGGCAGGCCAGAAGCGAGTGGTAGGAAATATTTAATGTGACAGATAGGAAAAATATGCAACCAGGAATCCTTTATCCAGCAAGGCTGTCACTCAGAATAGAAGGAGAGGTAAAGGCTTTCCCAGACAAACAAAAACCGAAGGAGTTCATGACCACTAAACCAGCCCTGCAGGAAATCCTAAGGAGAACCCTGTGAGCGGAAAACAATGAAGACTACAAAGGACTAGAGACATAACCACCAACGCAAACCTACAGGTAATACAATGGCACTAAATTCATATCTTTTAATAATCACTCTGAATGTAAATGGACTAAATGCCCCAATCAAAAGACATAGGGTATCAGAATGGATTAAAAAACAAGATCCATCCAAATGCTGCCTACAAGAGACTCATTTCAGACCTGAGGACACCTACAGACTGAAAGTTACAGGATGGAGAACCATCTATCATGCTAATGGACATCAAAAGAAAGCCAGAGTAGCCATACTTATATCAGACAAACTATATTCTTTTTTTTTTTTTTTTTTTTTTTTTTTTTATTTTTATTTTTGGGACAGAGAGAGACAGAGCATGAACGGGGGAGGGGCAGAGAGAGAGGGAGACACAGAATCGGAAACAGGCTCCAGGCTCCGAGCCATCAGCCCAGAGCCTGACGCGGGGCTCGAACTCACAGACCGCGAGATCGTGACCTGGTTGAAGTCGGACGCTTAACCGACTGCGCCACCCAGGCGCCCCCAGACAAACTATATTCTAAAACAAAGACTGTAACAAAAGATGAAGAAGGGCATTGTATCATAATTAAGGGGTCTATCCATCAAGAAGAGCTAACAGTTGTAAATATTTATGCCCCAACTGTAGCAGCACCAAATATGTAAGTCTTCTACTATTATTGTATTACTTTCTATTTCTTTCTTTATATCTGTTAAGAGTTGCCTCCATGGTGGGTGCATAAGTATTTACAATTGTTATATCCTCTTGTTGGATTGTTCCCTTTATCATTATGTAGTATTCTTCTTTATATCTTATTACAGTTTTTGTTTTACAGTTTATTTTGTCTGATATAAGTATTGCTATTCCAGCTTTGTTTTTGCTTCCATTTGAATGATAAATGCTTTTCCCAGCCTTCACTTTCAATCTGCATGTGTCTTTGGGTCTAAAGTGAGTTTCTTGTAGGCAGCATATAGATTGGTGTTGCTGTTTTATCCATTCAGTTACCCTATGTTTTTTTTTTGAACATTAATTTCATATAAATTTAAATAATTTATTGATAGGCATGTACTTATTACCATTTGTTACTTGCTTTTTGGGTGTTTTTATAGTTCTTCTCTTATTCTCTTCCCTTGTGGTTTGATGGCCTTTTGTGTGTGTGCGATACGTTTGGGTTTCTTTTTCCTAACATTTTGCATATCTATTACAGGTTTTTGAATTATGGTTAATATTTGGTTCACATATAACACCATATGTTTATAGAAGTCAATATTAAGTTGATGGTTGCTTAAGTTTGGAACCCTTCTTAAAGCACTAAATTTTTACTGTTCCTCCTTCCCACCTTTTATGTATATGGTGTCACACTTTACATCCTTTTATTTTGTGAATCCCTTGACTGATTTCTATAGATATAATTGATTTTACTACTTTTGTGCTTTAACCCCTGTACTAGTTTTATAAGTTTTTGATCTGCTACATTAATTATGTTTGTATTTATTTTTGATATTTTTTTCCTTTCATAATTTTCTTACTCCTCATTATGGCCTTTTTTTTTCCACTCGAAGAATTCTCTTTAATGTTTCTTATAAAGTTGGTTTAGTGGTGATGAAGTCCTTTAGCTTCTGTTTGTCTGGTAAATTCTTTATCTCTCTTTATATTCTGAATGATAGCCTTGCTGGATACAGCATTCTTGGTTGCAGCACTTTGAATATATCATGCCATCCCCTTTTGGCCTGAAAATTTTCTGCTGAAAAATCTGTTTATAGCCTTATGTGTTTCCCTTGTATGTAACTGTTTTCTTTTCTCTTTCTGCTTTAAAAATTCTCTCTTGGGACGCCTGGGTGACTCAGTCGGTTGAGCGTCTGACTTCAGCTCAGGTCACAATCTCGCGGTCCATGAGTTCGAGCCCCGCGTCAGGCTCTGGGCTGATGGCTCAGAGCCTGGAGCCTGCTTCCGATTCTATGTCTCCCTCTCTCTCTGCCCCTCCCCCATTCATGCTCTGTCTCTCTCTGTCTCAAAAATAAATAAACGTTAAAAAAATTTTTTTTTAAAAGTTCTCTCTTTATCATATCCATGAGATACCTAGGAATAAACCTAACCAAAGAGGTAAAATATCTTTACTCTGGAAACTATAAAACACTGATGAAAGAAATGAAGATGACACAAAGAAATGGAAAAACATTCCATGCTCATAGATTGGAAAGAACAAATACTGTTAAAATGTCTACATTACCCAAAGCAATCTACACATTTAATGCAATTCCTATCAAAATACCAACAGCAATTTTTATAGAGCTAGAGCAGAAAATCCTAAAATTTGTATGGAACCACAAAAGACCTTGAATAGTCAATGAAATCTTGAAAAAGAAGAGCAAATATGGAGGCATCACAATTCTGGACTTCAAGTTATATTACAAGCTGTAGTGATAAAGACAGTATGGTACCAGCAGAAAAATAGACACATAGATCAATGGAACAGAATAGAAAACCCAGAAATTAACCCACAACTATAAGGTCAATTAACCTTCAGCAAAACAGGAAAGAAAATCTCATGGGAAAAAAGACAGTGTTCAATGAATGGTGTTGGGAAAACTGAACAGCATCATGAAAAAGAATGAAACTGGACCACTTCCTTACACCATACACAAAAATAAATTCAAAATAGATTAAAGACCTAAATGAGACAGGAAATAACCAAAATCCTAAAGGAGAACATAGGCAGTAACCTCTTTGACATAAGCCATAGGAACTTCTTAATATGTCTCTTGAGGCAGGGGAAACAAAAGCAAAAATAAACCATTGAAATTTCATGAAAATAAAAATGTTTCTGCACAGGGAAGGAAACAACAAAATTAACAACCAACCTATGAAATGGGAGATTTTTGCAAATGACATATCTGATAAAGGGTTAGGATTCAAAATATATAAAGAACTTATAAAACTCAACACCCCAAACCAAATAATCCAGTTAAAAAAATGGGCAGAAGACATGAACAGACAATTTTCCAAGGAAGACATACAGATGGCTAACAGACACGTGAAAATATGCTCAATATCACTCATATTCAGGGAAATTTAAATCAAACCCACAATGAGATATCACCTCACACCCATCAGAATGTCTAAAATCAACAATACAGGAAACAACAGGAATTGGCGAGGATGCAGAGAAGGGGGAACTCTTTTGCACTGTTGGTGGGAATGCAAACTGGTGCAGCCATGGGGAAGACAGTATGGGAGGTTTCTCAAAAAGTTAAAAACGGAACTGCTCTACAATCCAGCAATTGAACTACTAGGTATTTACCCTAAGGATACAAAAATACGAATATGAATGGCTACATGCACCCCAATGTGTATAGCAGCTTATCAACAATAACCAAATTATGGAAAGAGCTCAAATGTCCATTAAGTGATGAATGGATAAAGATGTGGCATATATTCCAATATAATGGAATATTACTCAGCCATTAAAAAGAATAAAATCTTGCCATTTGCACAATGTGGATGGAGCTAGAGAGTATTATGCTAAGTGAAATAAGTCAATCAGAGAAAGATGAATACCATATAATTTCACTCATATGCAGAATTTAAGAAACAAAACAAATGAATGTGGGGGTGGGGAATAGAAGGGCAAACCAAGAAACAGACTCTTAATTTTGGAGAACAAACTGGTGGTTACTGGAGGCAAGGTGGATGGGGGAGATGGGCTGGACAGGTGATGAATATTAGGGAGGGCATTTGTGATGAGCACCAGGTGTTGTAGGTAAGTGATGAATCACTAAGTTGTACACCTGAAACTAATATTGCACTGTATGTTAATTAGCTGGAATTTAAATAAAAATTTGGAAAAGTAAAAAGATAAAAGAGAAAAAGTAATAACTGTAGTATTCATTTTTAAAGCCAAGTCTATACATTCCAATATAATTTGCAAAATAGTCTTTGATTATATTTAGTACAGTATACAAAAACCAATACAACATGAAATATTTTGTTTCAGGACAGTTATTTAATGGAGAGGTATTTGATGAGTACGTCTTTTTTGAAAGACAGATATGGACAATATCAAGCCAATAGGACTGATTATTTTCCCCTTATGATTGATAACAGTTTGATTGGTTGATAGCACTCTTTATGGGAATTATTTTCTTACGTTTAAAAAATATAAACTAAAAATCTTAGCTTTGTCTTATGAAAAATTAAATAACGTTATTTATATTATTTATTTACGATTTTATTTATTTATTTTTATTTAATAATTACATATTTTTTATGTACTTGTCAATTTTCAGAAGATAGAGAGTATATTCTTCTGGAATTTAGAAGAGAATTTCATGCAGGGCTTACTTAATGAGGTGTGACAAGTGTTACAGAAATGAAAAAAAAAGGATGTTGAGGGACCCAGGGACTAGCAAGTGTGGGAAGTTGTTACCAAACATAGCCTGAAAGTGCAAGTGTTGGAAATGATGTTATTGATCAGTGTGCTGGAGCTATTGAAGAGAGTTATTATCTGAGTAGGATTCAGTCCCTGATAGACAGGGAATGTGTGGAGATTGACCCTGAAATCTCTTCCTCTTTCCCTTTGACTTTTACCCATTGACCAAACCCAACCAAAGCAGACAAAGAAGTAAAGCCTACAAGGATCAGTCTCTGATGCACTGAGCAAAGTAGAGAAGGACAGAGGATGAACGGAGCAGGGAGAGCCAAAAGGAAGTTAGTAAGCTATGTTAAAATACAAAGTTACCTCTGTGGTCTTAATATGAGAGATTTTGAAAATTATTAGGTGGGTATTACCAAGATGGTGACCCAGGAAGCTCCTGAATATTCCTCCACCCTTGAAGCAAAACAAAATACATGGATACACACAAAGAAAATACCTTTAGGAGAAATCCAGAAACTAGCTGAGTGACTCCTACACATCAAGTGACTGAGAAAATACGCACATTGAAATAGGTAGGTAAGGCTAAGACACATTCTTACCATAAACCCTACATCTAGCATAGCACCTTATACTCAGGATGAAACCCACAACTCCCAGCATCTGCCGGAGGAGTGAAGAGTTTGGATCATGCTTCACGCACCCAGCCTTTAAGGTTACCGCCTTTAAGGTTACCACCTATGGTATGGGCCTTTAAATCACCTAGCTTTGATAGTGAACAGGGCTTGCATTCATGAGTCCCACAGAACCATAGAAAACAAAGAAGTATTTTGTTGTCGATGTTATAAGTCATTGTATAACTGACATATAACATCGTATCACTTTCAGGTATAAAGAAAGTTGCACTCCCTGCAACTATACCCTTGGGCTCAGTGTAGAGGGAACTGGTAAAAATGTCCATCTCCCCATTTCTCCCTGCAAAGGAACTGATTGCATACTTTTCAAGCTGCTGCTTAAGTCAGGTTTCTGATCTGCCTTTGTGTGGGAGCTCCCTGGGATCCACCCAGAAGCTGAGAGAACTGGTGGTCACTCTCATTTTCCTCTGGCTTATTCCAACAGTAAAACCAAATCTCCAGCTTCTCTCTAGAAAGAGCTTTTCATACATCTAGCACCCCACCTGTTAAGGCTGCCATCTAAATGAAGAAACAAAATGAATATATTATAAATAATAGAGCAGGAAAATCTCTAAAAACTGACCTTAATGAAAGGGAGGTAAGTTATTTACCTAACAGAGGTCAAGTTAACAGTCATAAAGATGTTTATCAAGGTAAGGATAGAAATGCTTAAACAAAATGAGAATTTAAATGAAGAGAAAATATTAAAAAGTGCCAACAGAGACCATAGTACAAAAGAATGAAAACTACATTGAAAAATTCAATAGAGAGATTCAATAGCAAATTAGATCAAGTGGAATAAAGGATCAGTGAACTCAAAGTCCAGTGGAAATCACCCATCAAAGGAGGGGGGAAAATCAAGAAGATAGTTTAAGGGACTTATAGAACACCATGAAATGGATATACACATTATATGTGTCCCAGAAGGAGAAGATAAAGAGAAAGCAGCAGGTAGCTTTTTCAAAGAAATAATGGCTAAAAATTTTCTAAACCAAGGAAAAGAAACAGATATTTAGATTTAGGAAGCTGAAAGACGACAACATTAATACCAATTCTTCTCAAACTCTTCCAAAAACTTGAGGAGGGAACACTTCAGTACTCATTTTATGAGGTCATCATTACCCTGATATGAAGCTAGACAAGGACACTACAAGAAAGAAAATTACAGGTCAATATCTCTGGTGGACATAGTTGCAAAAAATGTTCAACAAACTACTAGGAAACCAAATCCAACAGTGCATTAAAAGGATTATACACCACAATCAAGTGGTATTTAACCTTGGGATGCAAGGATGGTTCGTCATTATGCAAAGCAATAAATGTGATACACTCCAGTAACAAAATGAGGGATAAAAATCATATGATTATTTCAATAGATGCAGAAGAGGCATCTGACAAAATGAAACATTCTTTAATGATAAAAACTCAGTAAATTAGGTATAGATGGAATGTACCTCAACATAATAAAGGCCATATTTGACAAGTCCACAGCTAACATCATACTCAATGGTGAAAAGCTAAAAGTGTTTCCTCTAAGATCAGGAAGAAGACAAGAAAATCCCCTATCCCCACTTCTATTCAACACAGTACTGGAAATCCTAGCCAGAGTAATTAGGGAAGAAAAGAAATAAAAAGCATCCAAATTTAAAAGGAAGAAGTTAAATTGTCTCTGCAGAAGACATGATTTTGTATACAGAAAACTTGAAAGACTCCACTAAAACCCTGTCAGAACTAATAAACTCAGTAAAGTTGTAAGATACAAGATCAGTACACAAAAATAAGTTGTGTTTCTATACACTAACAAACTATCAGAGAGATAAATTAATATAATCCCATTTACAATAGTAACAAAAGCAATATAATACTTAGGAATAAATTTAACCAATGAGGTGAAGGATCTGTACACTGAAAACTATAAAACACTGATGAAAGAAATTGAAGACATAAATAAATGGAAAGATATTCTGTGTTTATGGATTGGAAGAATTAATATTGCTAAAGTATCTATACTACTCAAAGAAATCTACAATCTTTAACAAAAGAAGTAGATTCCTATCCTTATCAAAGCGATCCCTATAAAATTCCAATGGCATTTTCAATAGAAATTTCAAAAAATCTAAAATGAATGGAACCAGAAAAGACCCTAAAAATCTCAAGTAATTTTGAGCAAGAAGAGCAAAGCTGAAGGCATCACTCTTGCTGACTTCAAAGTATATTACAAAGCTACAGTGATCAAAACAGCATTATATTTGCATAAAAACAGATGCATACATCAATGAAACAGAATGCAGAACCCAGAAGCAAACCCATACACATAGGGTCAATTAATTTGCAAAAAAAGATGCCAAGAAAACACATGGCAAAGGATACCCTTTAATAAATGGTGTAGGGAGGGGCACCGGGGTGGCTCAGTCAGTTGAGGGTCCAACTTCAGCCCAGGTCATGATCTCACAGTTCATGGGTTTGAGCCCCATGTTGGGCTATCTGCTGAAAGCTCAGAGCCTGGAGCCTGCTTTGGATTCTGTGTCTTCCTCTCTCTCTCTGCCCCTCTCCCGCTCATGCTCTCTTTGTCTCTCAAAAATAAATAAACATTAATAGAAAAAAATTTTTAGTGGTGTTGGGAAAACCGTATAACCATATGCAAAAGAAGGAGACTGAATCCCTATTTAATACCATTCACAAAAATCAAGTCAAAATGGATTAACAACTTGAATGTTTACAGTGGATAAGCTTTTTATTTTTTTAGAAAAATATTTTATTATTATTTTTTAATATAATTTATTGTCATATACATACAGTGTATACACTGTGCTCTTGGCTTTGGGAGTAGATTCCCATGATTCACCACTTACATACAACACCCAGTGCTCATCCCAACAAGTGCCTTCCTCAATGCCCATCACCCATTTTCCTCTCCCCCCGCCCCCCCATCAATTTTCAGTTTGTTCTCTGTATTTAAGAGTCTCTTATGGTTTGCCTCCCTCTCTGTTTGAAACTACTTTTTTCCCCTTCCCTTCCCCCATGGTCTTCTGTTAAGTTTCTCAAATTCCACATATGAGTGAAAACATAATGATATGTGTCTTTCTCTGACTCACTTATTTCACTTAGCAAAATACCCTCCAGTTCCATCCACATTGTTGCAAATGGCAAGATTTCATTTTTTCTCATTTCCAAGTAGTATCCCATTGTATATGTAAACCATATCTTCTTTATCCATTCATCAGTTGATGGACATTTGGGCTCTTTCCATAATCTGACTATTGTTGATAGCACTGCTATAAACATGGAGGTACACGTGTCCCTATGAAACAGCACTCATGTATTCACTGGATAAATTCCTAGTAGTGCTATTGCTGGGTCATAGGGTAGTTCTAGTTTTCATTTTTTGAGGAACCTCCACACTGTTTTCCAGAGTAGCTGCACCAGTTTGCACTTGCACTAACAGTGCAAGAGGGTTCCTATTTCTCCACATCCTCGCCAGTATCTGTTGTTTCCTGAGTTGTTAATTTCAGCCACTCTGACTGGTGTAAGATGGTGTCTCAATGTGGTTTTGATTTGTATTTCCCTGATGATGAGCAATGTTGAACATCTTTTCATGTGTCTGTTGGCCATCTGGATGTCTTCTCTGGGAAAGTGTCTATTCATGTCTTCTGCCCATTTCTTCACTGGATTGTTTGTTTTCTGGCGGTTGAGTTTGATAAGTCCTTTATAGATTTTGGATACTAACCCTTTATCTCATATGTCATTTGCAAATATCTTCTCCCATTCTGTCGGTTGCCTTTTAGTTTTGTTGATTGTTTCCTTTGCAGTGCAGAAGCTTTTTATCTTGATGAGGTCCCAATACTTCATTTTTGCCTTTAATTCCCTTGCCTTTGGAGATGTGTCAAGTAAGAAATTACTGCAGCTGAGGTCAAAGAGGTTTTTTCCTGTTTTCTCCTCTAGGGTTTTGATGGTTTCCTGTCTCACATTTAGGTCCTTCATCCATTTTGAGTTTATTTTTGTGTATGGTGTAAGAAAGTGGTCCAGTTTCATTCCAGTTGCTGTCCAGTTCTCCCAGCACCATTTGTAAAAGAGACTGTCCATTTTCCATTGGTTACTCTTTCCTGCTTTGTCAAAGATTAGGTGGCCATACATTTGTGGGTCCAATTCTGGGTTCTCGATTCTATCCCATTGGTCTATGTGTCTGTTTTTGTGCCAATACCATACTGTCTTGAAGATTACAGCTTTTTAGTAGAGGCTAAAGTCTGGGATTGTGATGCCTCCTGCATTGGTTTTCTTTTTTCAACATTACTTTGGCTATTCGGAGTCTTTTGTGGCTCCATACAAATTATAGGATTGTATAATTCAGCTCTGAGAAGAATTGTGGTGCAATTTTGATTGGGATTGAATTGAATGTGTACATTGCTTTGGGCAGTATTGACATTTTAATAGTATTTGTTCTTCTAATCCATGATCATGGAATGTTTTTCCATTTCTTTGTGTCTTCTTCAATTTCTTTCATAAGTTTTCTATAGTTTTCAGCATACAGATCTTTTACAACTTTGGTTAGGTTTCTTCCTGGGTATTTTATGGTTCTTGGTGCAATTGTAAATGGGATAGATTTCTGAATTTCTCTTTCTGTTGCTTCATTATTGGTGTATAGAATTGCAACCAATTTCTGTACATTGGTTTAATATCCTGCGACTTTGCTGAACTCATGTATCAGTTCTAGCAGCTTTTTGGTGGAGTCTTTCGGGTTTTCCATGTAGAGTATCATGTCATCTGCGAAAAGTGAGTTTGACTTCTTCTTTGCCAATCTGGATGCCTTTTATTTCATTTTGTTGTCTGATTGCTGAGGCTAAGACTTCCAACACTATGTTAAACAACAATGGTGAGAGTGGACATCCCTGTCATGTTCCCGATCTCAGGGGGAAAGCTGTCAGTTTTTCCACATTGAGGATGATACTATCTGTGGATAAGCTTTTTGACATTGGTTTCAGCAATGAGTTTCTGCATTTGGCACCAAAAGCATAGGCAACAAAAGCAAAAATAAACAAGTGGACTATATCAAACCAAAAAGCTTCTGCACAGCAAAGGAAACAATAAAAAATATAAAGGCAATCCATGGAATGGGAGAAAATATTTGCAAACCTCATATATGATATAGAGTTAATATCTAAAATATAAAAGAAACTCATACAACTCAATAGTAATAATAATAATAGTAACCCAATTAAAAAAGAGGCAAAGGACCTGAATACACATTTTTCCAAAGAAGACATACAAATGGCCAATGGGTACATGAAAAGGTGCTCAACTTCACTAATCAGGGAAATGAAAATCAAAAGGAGATATCCTCAAGAAAATAAAAATAGAACTACCATATTTTCCAGCAATCTCACTTCTGGGTATATATCCAAGGGAAACAAAGTCAATGCTTTGAAGAAATATTAGTACTTCTATGTCGACTGCAGCATTATTATAATAGTCAAGGTATAGAAATGGACTATCTATCTATCTATCTATCTATCTATCTGTGAAGGAAGCCCTGTCATTTGCAACAACATAGGTGAAACTGGAGGGCATTATGTTAAGTGAAATAAGCCAGACAGAGAAAGACAAATATTGTTTCATATCACTTATATGTGGAATTAAAAAAAAAAGTTGAACTCAGAAACAGAGACTAGAATGGTGATTTCAGGACCAGGAGGTGGGAAATGGGAACAGGTTAGTAAAGGCTACAAATATTGTTATAAGATTAATACATTCTGAAGATTTACTGTACAGCATGGTGACTACAGTTGATATCACTGCATTGTGTAAGTGAAATTTGCCAAGAGGGTAGATCTCAAGCACTCTTAGAAAAGGCAGCTATGTGAGGTGATGGATATGATTGTAGGAATCCTTTGATAATGTATACATACATCTTTTTTAAAAAAAATTATGTTTATTTTTGAAAGAGAAAGAGAGAGAAGAGTGTGAGTTGGGAGGGGCAGAGAGAGAGAGGGAGACACAGAATCTGAAGCAGGCACCAGGCTCTGAGCTGTCAGCACAGAGCCCAATGTGGGGCTTGAACTCAGGAGCTGTGAGACCATGACCTGAGCCCAAGTCGGATGCTTCACTGACTGAGCCACCCAGGTGCCCTGACAATGTACACATATATCACGCCATCACATTACACACTTCAAGTATATTACAATTCTATGTGTCAATTTTACCTCAATAATGTTGGAAAAATTATTTAAAATAACACACAGGGGGGCCTGTGTGGCTCAGTTGGTTAAGTGTCTGACTCTTGATTTTGGCTGGGGTCATGATCTCATGGTTCTTGGGTTCAGGCCCCACTTCAGGCTTTCTGCTGTCAGTGCAGAGCCTTCTTTGTATCCTGTGTCCCCCTCTCTCTCTGCCCCTCCCCTGCTCACACTCTCTCTCTCCTTCTCTCAAAAATAAATAAACATTAAAGAAAAAAATTTTTTAAAAACCACCTGCACAAAAAACGAAAATAAAATTCCTTAGTGACCATTGGACTTGGGATAATGCTATCTCCCATTCAAACTATTCTTCAGGTTTTTAATTCAATATTTTTTCTAAGCGTAGAAAGGCTATGGGCCAAAGCTACTTGGTGGTTCTGCTTGAAAAGAATCTATATTTACATATTTAAGATTTTCTAAAGAGAGTTGGAACTTTTAACCTCTTCACAACTGAGATAAAACAGGATTATTTTTCTTTAAACACTTCCTCTATAGTCTTAGCAATTTAATTTAGGGGAAAGTCTAATTCTTATAACAATACTAAACTTCCCATTCAATTTGCTGAATTCTTTATGCTTCATATCTGAAATTTAACAATGTATTACTAAAATTTTAGTGTTACTTTCTTTTATTACCTATAAAAGGCAGCATTTTTAGCAAAATGCCTTAAAAGTATTAATAAAAATTGACTTCATTATCATTTTTTACTTTGAATTCATTGAACCATGTGGGAGTTAATCTTTTGGCCCTTACACATGCAGAACTCTTTAGGGATCATTGTGTGTTTTGTGCATGGAAGAATTAGAGAATTGGGCTTTTGGTTTATTTCTCCAATATTCATTTGAATTGCCCTTGCTTCATTTTCAAAAAGTAGTTTCCTGGATCTCTATTCACTTGTGTACTGCACTCTCTCTTTCCCTTTGTGAATTTGGACAATTCATACCCCTACCCTGTTGGTTTCCAGAAGTTCTGGTCTAGGAACCATTGTTGCTTAGCAACAGGTTAATGAGCTCTTCTTTTCTGTGGTACACTACAAAAGAGCTGATGAGAACCTCCAATACACATCAAACAACCACAGACACTGTTTCTTAAGCTGTATTATTGATGGATTGTATGATTTTGTCTATCTTTAAACTGCAGCAAGATAGAAAATGTATGTTTTAAAATCAAATGTTTCCTATTTACATAACTTGCTTGACTTGATTTTAAAACAATCTTTTTTCTTAAGAAGAATCCTTTTCATTGAAATAACCTAAATCTTTTCTCGCTATGTTTAAACCAAAAAAAACCAGGCATGATTTTAAGCGGATTACAAAAATTCTTCCAGGATACCTTTTCTTACCAAAGTTTGCTTCATAAAAATAGCATTTTGAATAAAGAAAGTAATGACAAATTAGTCTTTGTATATCTTAAATCAAATTTAAATATACAGCAGAAGCCAATTTCGGATTTGGAAATGCAGTACACCATATTTTGAGAAATCAAAATCTTTTCAAAAACACCTTTAGGAAATGCTAAAGTCAGGTTCTACTGAACTGGGGAGCAAAGGAAGCAAAGGCAAAGTTTGGTGTTTTCTCATTTAGTAATAAAATATCACAACATTGAGGACTCTTCACTTGCCAAACAAACTGTTCTAAAAATCCCTGTTGCTAGGGAAGGACATAAAAAAGAATGCTGAGGGGCGCCTGGGTGGCTCAGTTAGTTAAGTGACTGACTCTTGGTTTTGGCTCAGGTCATGATCTCATGGTTCAGTTCATGAGTTCAAGCCCTGGGCTAGGCTCACTGATGACAGTGCAGAGCCTGCTTGGGATTCTCTCTCTCTCCTTCTGTTTCTGCCCCTCCTCCAGCTCCAGCTCTCTCTCTTTCTCTATCTCTCTCAAAATAAATAAATAAACTTTTTAAAAAATGCTGAAGTCACTTGGAAAAAAATACTTGATTATCTAAAAAATAATAATAATAAACTCAAGGGGCACCTGGGTGGCTCAGTTGGTTAAGCGACTGACTTTGGCTCAGGTCATGATCCCACAGTTTGTGAGTTCAATCCCCAGGCTCTGTGCTGACAGCTCGAAGCCTGGTGCCTACTTCAGATTCTGTGTCTCCAACTCACGCTCTCACTCTCTCTCTCTCTCAAAAATAAATAAAACATTAAAAATAATAATAATAAACTCAAGCTTAAATTTTATACGATTTTAAAAGTTTTGATACTTCTTGTGCTGGCCAAGACAGTGTAAGCACACTATGGCCTACTTCTCCCTCTCGTTACAACTAACATTTCTGGACAAAATTATATATCAACTCCCTGTGGACTCTGAAAAGTAAATAGTGACAGAAAAATTGGAGGGTGGGAATCAACACTCAAGAAGAAGTACTCTTTACAGGAATGAGTTTCCCAGACTATTCCAAGCTTTGACATGAAAGTGGTCCCAGTCACAGAACTCCCTCCCCACTCCCCCGTTGTCACATGCAGCAAGAACTCCAAGAAAAGCCCTGTCTTTCTGGCCAGAGGTCCAGGGAAGGATTTTTTGTGAGCCAAAGAGATTTCAGGGGGAAATCCCTGTGTGTATTCTCACTCTCTCTCCTTGATAGGTAGATAGATACATAGATGGATGGATGGATGGATGGATGGATGGATGGATAGCCAGCTAGCTAGCTAGCTAGCTAGCTATAGGTATAGGTTTGGTTATAGATAAAAATAGAATGTATCTTGCTCTTTTTTTCTTTCTCAGCCCTACTTGAGGGAGACCCCAGTTCTGGAACTATGAAAAGACAGGATGGGCAACAAAAACTCCAAAAAGTTTCCTATGATTCAAATAGTATATGTTGGGGAATTTATAGGGAAGAGAACTAGAGAAGAGGAGCCCTCAATGCTGCACATGACCTGGTGCAAGTCCTGGGCTCGGACCTAAGCTGTACATGCACAGACAGCCCCAAAGACGTGAGGAAAAGCTCTGAAATCAGAGCTGTCATTGGAACCACCATCCACAGAAGAAGACATGGTTTTCAGTCTGTATTTAACTGGGTTAATTGCCTACTTAAATCAATATCCTCCAGGGGATTATAACAGGTTGCAGTGTCTGACAACATAATATTCAAAATGTCCAGGATACAATACAAAATTCCTGGAGACACAAGGAACCAGGGATATATCATTTATTCACAAGGGAAAAGACAACACATGTCAAGCCAAAAATGATACAGATTTTCGATTATCAGACAAAAACTTGAAAGCAGCTATTATAATTATAATATTATAAGCTCTTAATATAAATAGGAAGAAATTCTTGGCAGAGACACAGAATTTCCAAGTGGGAATTTTGGAACTGAAAAATATAATTTCTGAAATTAAAAAACATGTAGTATATGGGCTTCATAGCAGAACAGATATCACAGAAGAAAGAGTCCGTGAATTCAAGACAGATCAATACAAATTAACCAATCTGAGAAACACTGAGAAAAAAAAAGACAAAATGAACAGAGCTTCAGGAATCTGTGAGACAATGTGAAAAAAAAACCCCTAGTATTTTTGTCATTTGAGTCTAAGAAAGATGGGGCAGGGGGAATTGGTGCAGAAAAAAATATTTTGAAGAAATAATTACTGAAAAGTTAAAATCTGGTGAACAAAATAAATGTACAGGTTCAAGACACCCAGCAAAATCCAAGATGCTCAGTTTGTCATGGTCTAACTGCTTAAAACCAAAGACAAAAAAAATCTTGACTGCAACCAGAAAAACAAAACATCACATTCAATACAGGGAATAACAACTTGAATTGCAATAAGCACAGATGTCTGATAAAAAAATCGTGTAGGCCAGAACACAGTGCAACGATACCTTTAGAGTATTAGCGGAAAAGAATCATCAGCCCAGAATGATATGCAGCGACAATACATTTCAGAAATGTGCTGGTTCTAAGACGTGTGCACAGTTTCATCGACACTCTTTCACTTAAATAGTGGAGCCTACTTCCCGTCCCCTTGGGAGCGATCCAGTATTGGGGATTCACCTCCAGTTAATGTTATACGGCGGAAGTGACACTTCATGATTGCGCAATTTCAGTTACCACCCTCTAGTTGATAGTAGTGGGCGTGGACATCATTGGAGTTTCAGTTACCACGGCACAGTAACCATATAACGGCACAAAGTACAACCTGGCCGCAAGCTGCTGTGGCTCCTCACGAAACTGCGAAAGCAGAATGCTGAACAAAAATCAAAATAGCTGCACTAACGCTTCCGTGAAGCTTGATTTTAACCCACGGAACCTTTTCCCTCTCTCCCGCAAACCTGCCCATCTCGATTCTTAGCTTTTTGTTCCAGGAACCTGGTACCACCCTGAAGACATGGTGAAGAAGGCCCCGGCAAGTACGCACTTTGTGTCCAAACCAGCTAGCCCCTGTATTTTTCTGTAAGACCCCAGCCCCTTCCTCCAGGTGGGCTTGCAATTTTGAAGGCCTTAGCCTGCAGCAGCCTCCCTGGCCTGGCCAGGCAATGAAGCTATTATTCCTCTTTGTCCCAGACTCTGTCTTCATGTTATACTTTGGCTCCAAAGCACACAGGTCGGTTTTTGACGACGCTCAGTCCACCCGTCACTGTGTAAATAACAGATGGCGTCATGCTCAGTGACCCGTGCAGTCACTTCTTGCAGAGTCTGTTGGTGACCGGTCACCATGCTCCTCAGTTGACGCACAGACGGTGGAGCATGTGGTTGTGCTGCCCCCTTATCTCCAGGGAGAGACCCACATGACAGTTTATAATAAAGTGGGTCAGTGAAGGTGAGAATTTGAATCCAACGTAAAGGGGGTCGTTGGAGAAATAGGGGACCATAGCGTGCCAGCATTGCCGTCTTGCAGGGCCCCAGATGTGCTGCCAGAGGGACCAGTCAAGGTGAGGGTATCAAATATGTCAGGAAAGGGCGGTGACAAAACGTGTGAGGATGTCCCGTTCAAGTCACCTGGAGATATTTTATGACGTTAAAAGCACAAAGGAGAAAATGTTGAAAGCAGATCCGGACTTAAAGGATTATGACAAGCTGTCACATAAGTCATACAACTTATGAAAAAGGCAAGCACTCCTCAAAAGACTCTAATAAACTTCTTACAAAGACAAAAAACACCACTTTTGCTAGTGTTTGCAGTGGCAGGGTACAAAATAAATATTAATTTTACTGTCTTATTTTCTTATACGTTTATCACTGACAGTATACGTTTTTAATGTTCTTAATTTTAATTTTTAATTTAATTTTTAATATTTTCTTTCTTTATTTTTTTGAGAGAGAGAGGGCGCAAGTGAGCGAGGAGCAGAGACAGAGGGGCAGAGAGAGAATCAAGGCTCACCCGAAGCGGGCTCAAGCTCACCCTAAACGGGGCTCAAACTCACAAACAATGAGATCATGACCTGAGCCAAAGTCTGATGCTTAACTGACTGAGCCACCCAGCAGCCCCGAGTTTTTAGTGTTTTTATGAAACTTTCTAGAAGTCACAGAAACTCATAATTTCACTCATTGATTACCACGATTGCACAATACAGTTTAGCATGCCTGGCCATTTTTACAGTTTCATACTGCTGCGTAAAGCAAAGACTGCTTTATTATGTTAGGAGACTCTGTGTGCTAAAAGTCTAAACAATTCTCTGGAGGATGCAGATATTTTTGTTTCAGCCGGCCATCACGGGGTCAGCCTCACACCACACAGGCCTATCTTGCCCTCTGTTGGTGGTGGTTGCAATGCTGGTTAATTTTCAAAGTGCTGCTGCTTTGCCTCACACATGCAGCTCCTGGCTAAGCACGGACATGTGTTTGCTCGCACACAGAATTGGGGAGCTCCCTTTCCAGCACTCTCCTCTCCAGGATGTCTCCCAGACTCTCTGGCTTCCAGAGGCTGCTTTACCTGGGGTTCTTGCTAGAAAGATGGGGTTTCTCCCCGATTATTACCTGCCAACATGCCCCATGATTTTGTCAAAAGGAACTGCCCTCGGGCAAAATGAAAGAAAACGGAGGAAAAAAATAAACACACATTTCATCCACATTCTTCGGACCACAGGTCACTTCTTCCCGCCTTCCGGCTAAAAACACAGTCCTCTCAGGGATGAGCTTACTGCTATCTTGTTGGCCTCTGCAGTGCTTCACAGCTAGGGTAAAGTTCAGGTCAAGACTGAGAGAGAAAAAAAAAATTGGGAAGAGACAGATATCACTGCCATACTGTGTGGCCCGCAGGAGCCCAACTACCAGACTTTTAAAAGAAAGTTCCAGACTTGTTTCCTATCAACAGTGTGAGAGTTCCAGCTCCGCCACACCTTCATCCTCACTTGGTAATAAGCACTGTTCATTTTAGCTATTCTAGTAGGGGTGTAGTAGGATCTCATGGTGGTTTTTAAAAAGCTTTACTGAGACCTAATTCACATGTGACTCATCCATTTAAAGCTTGAAATTCAATAGTTTTGGTATATTACAACACTAATTTGTTTTAAATTGTGGTATGGTAAAATACATATCAGATAACGTTTCTCATTTAACCGTTTTTAAGCGTACAGTTGGCTAGCTTTAATTGGATTCACAATGGCGTGCAGCCATCACCACTCTCTACTTCCCAGACTTTCATCACCCCAAACACAAAATGTACCATTAAGCAATAACTCCCATTTCTTCCATCTCCCCAGCTCCTGGTAACCTCTGATCTGACTTCTTTCTCTGTGAATTTGATCATTCTTCATATATCATTTAAGACAAATTATATAATACCCTTTTGTGTCTCACTACTTTCGCTTTGCATATTTGCTAGGCTCATCCATGTTGTAGCAAGTATCAGTACTTCCTTTTTATAGCAGAATAATATTCCATTGTGTTTATATACCACATGATTGTGGAATGATTGTGTTATCAATCCATTCATCTGTTGATGGACATTTGTGTTGTTTCCACCTTTTAGCTAGTGTGAATAACGCTGCTGTGAACATTGGCATACCTGTTTGAGTCCGTGCTTTGCATTCCTTCGGATAAATACATAGGAGTGGAATGCTGAGTCACATGGCAATTCTATTTTTATCTTTTTTTAAATGTTTATTTATTTTTGCAAGAGAGAGCACATAGCGGGGGGAGAGGCAGAAAGAAGGGGACAGAGGATCCGAAGCTGGCTCTGTGCAGACAGCAGAGAGCCTTATGTGGGACTCGAACTCAAGAATCCACCATGACCTGAGCTGAAATTGGACGCTTAACTGACTGAGCCACGCAGGCGCCCCCATTTTTACCTTTTTAAGAAACCAAAAAACTGTTTTCCATTGTGGCTTCAACATTTTTTATTCCCACCAGGGATATATGAGAGTTCTAATTTCTCTACATTCACATCAACATGTAATATTTTCCATTTTTTAAAACTGTAACCATTCTAGTGTGTTTATCTCAGTGTGGTTTTGGATTGCATTTCCATAATGACAAGTGATGTTAAGTATCTTTTCATGCTTATTTTCCATTTGTATATCTTCTTGGGAGAAAATCTATTCAAATCCTTTTTACTTTTGAATTGTGTTTGGGGTTTTTGTTGTTGATTTGCAGGAGGTTTTTTTAAGTTTTTATTGAAATTCCAGTTAGTTAACATATAGTGTAATTGATATTAATTTCAGGTGTACAATACAGTGATTCAACACTCCATATAACATGTGGGGCTCATCACAACTGTGCAATCCTTAATCCCATCACCTATTTCACTCATTCGCCTACCCCACCTCCCCTCTGGTAATGATCAATTTACTCTCTATAGTTAAAAGTCTATTTCTTAGTTTGCCTCTCTCTCTTTTTTCCCCTTTGCTCATTTGTTTTGTTTTTAAATTATACATATGAGTGAAATCATATGGTATTTGTCTTTCTCTGATTGACATATTTCACTTAAGTGTTATACTCCCTAGCTCCATCCATGTTGTTCAAATGACAAGATTTCATTCTTTTTTATGGGTGCATAATATTCTATTATACACACACACACACACATATATATATATCACATATTCTTTGTCCATTCATCAGTCGATGGACACTTGGGCTGTTTCCATAATTAGGCTATTATTTGAAAATGCTGATGTAACCATTGGGGTGCATGCATCCCTTTGAATTAGCATTTTTGTATTCTTTGGGTAAAAACCTGGTAGCAAAATTACTGGATTGTAGGGTAGTTCTATTTTTAACTTTTTGAGGAAACTTCATAATGTTTTCCAGAGTGGCTGCACCAGTTTGCATTCCTGCCAACAGTGTAAGAGAGTTCCCTTTTTCCACATCCTTGTCAATATGTATTGTTTCTTGTGTTGTTTTTAGCCATTCTGACAAGTGTGAGGTGATATCTCATTGTGATTTTGATTTGTATTTTCCTGAAGATGAGTGATATTGAGCATCTTTTCATATGTCTGTTGGCCATTTGTATGTCTTCTTTTGAAAAATGTCTATTCATTTCTTCTATTTTTAATTAGATTATTCATTTTTTTGGTATTGAGTTGTATAAATGCTTTAAATATTTTGAATACTAACCCTTTATCAGATATGTCATTTGCAAATATCTTCTCCCATTCTGTAGGTTGCCTTTTGATTTTGTCGATTGCTTCCCTCGCTGTGCAGAAGCTCTTTTATTTTGATGAAATCCCAATAGTTCATTTTTGCTTTTGTTTCCCTTGCCTCAAGAGACATATCAGTAAGAAACTGCTGTGGCCAATGTCAAAGAAGTTACCACCTATGTTCTCTTCTTGGGTTTTAATGGTTTCGGGCCTCACATTTAGGTCTTTAATCCATTTTAAATTTATTTTTGTGTATGGTGTAAGAAAGTGGTCCAGTTTCATTCTTTTGCATGTTGCTGTCCAGTTTTCCTAACACCATTTGTTGAACACTGTCTTTTTCCCATTGGATTTTCTTTCCTGCTTTGTTGAAGATAAACTGACCATATAGTTGTGGGTTAATTTCTGGGTTTTCTATTCTGTTCTATTGATCTATGTGTCTATTTTTCTACCATTACAATACTGTTATAATTACTACAGCTTTGTAATGTAACTTGAATTCTGGAATTGTGATGCCTCCAGCTTTGCTTTTCTTTTTAAAGGGCACTTTGGCTATTCAGGGTCTTTTGTGATTCCATGCAAATTTTAGGATTGTTTGTTCTATTTCTGTGAAAAACGCTGCTACTTTTTTTAAGTTTATTTATTTATGTTTGAGAAAGAGACGGCATGAGTAGGGGAGAGGCAGAGAGAGAGGGAGACAGAGTATCCAAGGAAGGTCCACACTACCAGCACAGAGTCCGACGCGGGGGCTCGACCCATGAAACTAGGAGATCATGACCTGAGCTGAAACCAAGAGTTGGATGCTTAGCCAACTGAGCCACCCAGGCACCCCAATGCTGTTGTATTTTGCTAGGACTTGCATTAAATGTGTAGATTGCTTTGGGTAGTATAGACATTTCAATAACATTTGTTCTTCAAATCCATGAGCATGGAAGTCTTTCCATTTCTTTGTATTATCTTCTATTTCCTTCATCAGTGCTTTATAGTTTTCAGAGTATAGGTCTTTCACCTCTTAGGTTTATTCCTAGGTATATTATGGTTTATGGTGCAATTGTAAATGGGATTGTTTTCTTAATATCTCTTTCTGCTGCTTCATTATTAGTGGATAGAAATGCAACAGATTTTTGTAGATCAATATTATATCCTGTGACTTTATTGAATTTGTTTATCAGTTCTGGCAGTTTTTTGGAGGGATCTTTTGGGTTTTCTATATATAGTATCATATAACCTGCAAATAGTGGAAGTTTTACTTCTTCCTTACTTACTTGGATGTATTTTATTTGTTTTTGTTGTCTGATTACTGTGGCCAGGACTTCTCATACTATGTTAAATAAAAATGGTAAGAGTGGAATCACTGTCTTGTTCTGATTATAGGGGAAAAATTCTCAATTTTTTCCCATTGAGGATAATGTTAGCTATGGGTTTTTCATGTGGCCTTTATTATGTCAAGGCATGTTCCCTCTAAGCTTACTTGGTTCAGGGGCGCCTGAGTGGCTTAGTTGGTTAAGTGTCTGACTCTTGATTTCACCTCAGGTTGTGATCTCACAGTTCATGAGTTCAAGCCCCATGTCAGGCTCTGCTCTGACAGCATGGGGCCTATGTGGGATTTTGTCTCCCTCTCTTTCTTCCCCTCCCCTACTCATGCTTGCCCTTTCTCTCTCTCTCTCTAAAAGTAAATAAATAAACTTAAAACCTGCTTTGTTGATGTTTTTTTAAATCATTAATGGATACTGTATTTTGTTGAATACTTTTTCTGCATCTATTGAAATGATCATCTGGTTCTTATCCTTTCTTTTATTAATGTGATGTTATCACATTGATTTGTGAATATTGAACCCCTTTGCAACCAAGGAATAAATCCCACTTGATTGTGGTGAAAGTTTTTTTTAATGTATTGTTACATTCAGTTTGCTAATATTTTGAGAATTTTTGCATCTGTGTTCATCAAGGATATTGGCTGGTAGTTCTCTTTCTCAGTGGTGTCTTTAATTGGCTTTGGTATCAGGGTAATGTTGGCCTCATAGAATGAATTTGGAAGTTTTCCTTCCATTTCTATTTTTTTGAATAGTTTGAGAAGAATAGGTGTTAACTCTTCTTTAAATGTTTGGTAAAATTCCCCTGGGAAGCCATTTGGCCCTGGACTTTTGTTTGTTGGGAAATGTTTTTTATTACTGATTCAATTTCTTTGTTGGTTTTAGGTCTGTTCAAACTTTCTATTTCTTCCTGTTTCACTTTTGATAATTTATATGTTTCTAGGAAGTTGTCCATTTCTTCCAGGTTGTCTAATTTTTTTGCATATAATTTTTCATAATATTCTCATATAATTGTATTTCTTTGGTGTTGGTTATTTCTCCTCTCTTATTTGTGATTTTATTTATTTGGGTCCATTGTCTTTTGTTTTTGATATGTCTGGCTAGAGGTTTTTCAATTTTATTAATTTTTTCAAAGAACCAGTTCCTGGTTTCATTGATCTGTTCTTTTTAAGTCTCTATATCATTTATATCTGCTCTAATCTTTATTATTTTCTTCCTTCTCCTGGCTTTAGGCTTCATTTATTGTTTTTTCTAGCTCCTTTAAGTATAAGGTTAGGTTGTTTATTTTAGATATTTCTTTTGTCTTGAGGTAGGCCTATATTATCTATACTTCCCTCTTAGGACCATTTTTGCTGCATCCCAAAGATTTTGTACCATTGTGTTTTCACTTTCATTTGTTTCCATGTTTTTAAAATGTTTTCTTTTATTTCCTGGTTGACCCATTCATTATTATTTAATCCTTGTGTATTTGTGCTCTTTCCAGATTTTATCTTGTGGTTGACTTCTAGTTTCATTGCATTGTGGTCAGAAAAGATGCATGGTATGCCTTTGATCATTTTGTATTTGTTGAGACCTGTTTTGTGACCTAATATGTGATCTATTCTGGAAAATGTTCCATATGCATTTGAAAAGAATGCATATTCTGCTGTTTTAAGATGAAATGTTCTGAATATACCTATTAACTCCATCTGGTCCAGTGTGTCATTTAAAGCCAGTATTTCCTTGTTGATTTTCTGTTAGATGATCTATTGATGTAAGTGGTGTGTTAAGGTCCCCTACTATTAATGTATTATTGATTAGTTCCTTTATGTTTGTTATTGTTTTATATTATATATTTGAATGCTTTCATGTTGGGTGCATAAATATTTACAATTGTTGTATCTTCTTGTTGTATTGTCCCCTTTATGATTACATAGTGTCCTTCTTTATCTATTATAGTCTTTGTTTTAAAGTCTATTTTGTACAATATAAGTATTGCTACTATAGCTTTCTTTTGACATCCATTTGCTTGGTAAATATTTCTCCATCCCCTCACTTTCAATCTACAGGTGTCTTTAGGTCTAGAATGAGTCTCTTGTAGGCAGCATATAGATGGGTCTTGGGTTTTTTTTTTAAATTTTTTAAATGATTATTTTTGAGAGAGAAAGAGAGTGCAATCAGGGGAGGGTCAGAGAGAGAGAGAGAGAGACACAGAACCTGAAGTAGTCTGCAGGGTCTGAGCTGTCAGCACAGATTCTGATGCAGGGCCTGATGTAGGACCTGAACTCATGAACTGTGAGACCATGACTTGAGCTGAAGTCTATCACTTAACCAACTGAGCCACCCAGGCACCCTGGGTCTTGTTTTTTTTAATCCATTCTGTCACCCTATGGCTTCTGATTGCAGCATTTAGTCCATTTACATTCAAAGTAATTATTGATAGATATGTATTTATTGCCATTTTATTACTTGTTTTCTGTTTCTAGAGATTTTCTCTGATCTTTTCTTGTCTTTGTCACCTTTTATCTTTCCTTTCCACTCAAAAAATCCCCTTAATATTTCTTGCAGGACTGTCATGAACTCCTTTAGTTATTATTTGTCCGGGAAATTCTTTTTCTCTCCTTCTATTCTGAATGATAGCCTTCCTGGATAGAGTATTCTTGGCTGCATATTTTCCCCATTCAGCACATTGAATATATCATGCCACTCCCTTCTTGCTTGTGAAATTTTGTTAAGAACTCTCCAGCTAGCCTTATGGTTTCCCTTTGTAAATTGAGTATTTCTTTTGCTTTCTGCTTTTAAGATTTTTTTCTTTATCACTATATTTTGCAAATTTGATTATAATATGTCTTTGTATTGGCTTGCTTTTGTTGAATTTGATGAGACTTCTTTGTGCCACCTGGATCTGGATGTCTGTTTCCTTCCCCAGATTAGGGAAGTTTTCATCTATTATTTCTTTTTTTTAATTAAAAAATGTTTATTTAAGAGAGGGAGAGAGAAAACGAGAGAGTGAGCAGGGGGAGAGGGGGAGCAGAGAGAGAGGGAGAGAGAGAATCCCAAGCAGGCTCTGTGCTCACTGTGCAGAGCTGGACAGGGGTCTCAATCTTACAACAGTGAGATCATGACCTGAGCCAATATCAAGAGTCGGAGGCTTAACCAACTGAGTCACCCAGGTGCCCCTTAAGCTATTATTTCTTAAAACAAATTTTCTCCTCTGTTTTCTTTCTCTACTTCTGGGACTCCTATAATATGAATATTATTCTATTTGAGGGAGTCACTGAGTTCCCTAATCCTATTCTTGTGTTGCCTAATTCTTCCTTCTCTCTTTTGTTTAACTTCATTACTTTCCATTACTTTGTCTTCTAGGTCATTAATTCATTCCTCTGCTTCTTTCAGTCTGCTGTTCATTGCATCAAACCTGTTTCTAATCTCATTTATTGCACTCTTCATCTCTGATCATTTCTTTTTTAACTCTTTTATTTCTATGGTAAGAGTCTCACTGATGTCTTCTATTCTCTTCTCAATCCCAGTAGTATCCTTATGATTGTTGATTTAAATTTTCCATCAGGCATGTTACTTATATCTGTTTTGCTTAGATCTCTGACCATGACCTTATCTTGTTCTTTCATTTGGGATAAATTCCTCCATCTTCACATTTTGTCTAAGTCTCTGCCTTCTCTGTGTTAGAAAAGCCAGTTATTTATCCTCCTGCTGAAAGTAATGGCCTTATGAAGAAGAGGTCATGTAGTGTCCAGGGCCAGGTTCTTCAGGGCGTGTCTCTCTTGTATGCTGCATGCACCCTGCTACTGTGTTATGGCTGCTCTACCCTTCAGGCCAGTCTTGTGCACATGTTTGGTTCCTGGAATGAATGTGATGAGTTTTAATTAGGTGTGATTTGGTCTATTTGTGCAATGAGACCTGATACCACCTCCACCATAACAGGCCCTACAGAACTCTCTGTTTGGGAGATGTGGTGTGAGCAGGTGTTTATGCTGGTCTTCTGGGGGAGGGGGTCTGCCACACTGGGACTGAGGTAAGCATGACCAAGAAGGGCAGTCCCGACAGAGCACAAGGGGATGGGGCTTGGTGTAAGCAAGTTAGGCTGCCAGTGTCAGCACTATGCTGCTTCCCACAGGTGACTCTGTATTATGCCAAGACGTTAGGGAGGGAAATGATGCTGGCCTGCTCCTTTGTTCCCAGAGAGGCATCTCTGTCTATGCTGCCTCTCAGGGAAGCATTCCAAGAAGAGCTCATAATCTCCCTACTTTGTGCCCCAGGCACTCTTCAGATCCCTGTTTCCATGCTGTCTGCCCAGAGTTTGTTTGCCTACCTTCCCTCCAGGAGTAGGGCAGGGCCCTCAGGGTTCTATCCCATCCAAGCCTGCTGACCTTTAGAACTCCGGCTTTAAGACCAGCTGGCTATAAGCACACACAAAATTCAGTCTTTCTTATTTTCCAAGCCAATGGCTTTGGGGAAACATTCTCCTTGTGCATTTTCCTGCGTGCCCCTCTCTCCCTCTCACCCTTTTCCATGACCATGCCTCCCTCCTGTCTTCTCTAGAGCACTCATTATTATGTTTCTCCCCTAAACCACATCTCTGCACTTCCTACCTTCTTTGAGGCCTTTTCTCTCCCTTTAGTTGTGGAGTTTGTTTTTTCAGACTTCAGATCAATTTCTGGGGTATTAGGATGATTTGATAGTCATCTAGTTTTGTTTGTGGGATGAGGCAAGCCAGGGTCATCCTACTATGCCATCATTTTCCTCTACTGAGATCACTCTTGTTTTTCTAAATTTTCTAATTTGTTAACACCACTTTTGCTGTGTTCCATAAGTTTTTGTCTGTTGTGTTTTCATTTATATCCGTCTCTAAATTTTCTTACTTTCCCTTGTGAATTCTTCTTTGATCCATTGATTGCTGACAAGTGTGTTGTTTTAGTTTCACAATTTGGTGAATTTTCCAGTTTCCTAATGTTGTTGATTTCTGTCTCTATTTCTATTGTGGTTGGTGAAGATACTTTGTATGATATTTATCTTTTAAAATCTATTGAGACTTAGTTTATGGCCTGATATATATATATGGTCTGTCCTGGAAAATGTCCCAAGTGCACTGGAGAAGAATGTGTATACTGTTGTGTGGAGTGTTCTGTAGGTGTCTGTTAGATCTATTTGATACATTGTGTTAAGTCCTCTATTTTATTACTTATGTTGTCTGGTTATCCTGTCCATTATGGTGAATGGGATATTGAAGTCTCCACTTATTATTGTAGAATTCTTTACTTCTCCTTTCGATTCTGTGAATTTTTGCTTCATATATTTGATGATCTGTTTGGGTATATAAATGTTTTATGTACCTAATGTTTTATTGAAAATTTTATAACTATATAATGTTTTTCTTTGTCTCTAATTTTTTTGACTTAAAGTTTATTTTGTCTGCTATTGGTATAGTCACTCCTATAGTTTTTGATTACTATTTGATTACTTTTTACATGTAATATCTTTTCCATTCTCACTTTCCAATTTTGTCTTTGTATCTCCAGTCTCTTATAGAAGCATATAGTTAGATCATGTGTTTTTAATCATCCTTCCAACCTCTATCTGTTGATTGGAGAGTTTAATTCATTTACATTTAAAGTAATTTCTGGGGCTCCTGGGTGGCTTGAGCGTCTGACGCAGCTCAGGTCATGATCTCATGGTTTGTGAGTTCTGGTTTGCTGCTGTTAGTATGGAACCCACTTTGGATCCTCTGTCCCGCCCACTCTCTGCCCCTCTCCTGCTCATACTCTCTTTCTCTCAAAAATAATTAAACATTAAAAAAAAAAAATAAAGTAGGGGCACATGGGTGGCTCAGTTGGCTAAGCCTCTGACTCTTGATTTCAGCTTAGGTCATGAACTCACAGTTCATGAGTTTGAGCCCCACATCAGGATCTGTGTTGACAGGATGGAGCCTGCTTAGGATTCTGTCTTCCTATCTCTCTGCCCCTCCCTGACTTGATCTCTCTCAAATACAAATACACATTAAAAAAATCTTAAAAAAATAAAGTAATTACTGATAAAAAGGCACTTCTGTCATGCTACTTGTTTTCTCTATGGTCTACAATTTTTGTTGTTATTTTCTGCATTTCTGCCTTCTGTCTTTTGGTTTTTTGTTGTTGTAAAATGCTTAATTTCCTTAATTTCTTTTTGTGCAGTTACCATGGAGATTACATTTATCAGCCTAAAGTTGTGACTTTCTAATTGTAATTTATAGCTGCTTAACTCCAATTACATTCAAAATCTATGCTCTTTTACAGCTCTATTCTGCCCTTTTTAGCTGTTGATGTCACAAAATTACATCTGTATACATTGCCTGCCACAATATATAATAATTCTTTCAAATGCATTACTGTCCTAAATCATGTAGAAAACGTTATTTGGAGTTGTAAATCAATGGTACAGTAATACTAGCTTTTACACCAATAACTGTTCTTTCTTTTAATGTATTAGTCTCTTAACTCATGTAAAAAACAAAAAGTACAGTTACAAACCATTATTACAATAACACTACCTTTTAAAGATGCCCCTGTATTTACTTTTATTGAGATCTTTGTTTCTCCATATGGCTTTGAGTTACTATCTAATACCATTTCGTTTCACCTTGCAGGACTCTCTCCAGCAGCTCCTGCAGGGCAGGTCTAATGGTCATAAACCATCTCAGCTTTTATTCTCTGGAAATGTCTTGATTTTCCCCTCATTTTTGAAGAATAGTCTTGCTGGATGTAGGAATCTTGGTTGATAGTATTTTTGAGCACTTTGAATATATTGGCCCACTGTCCTATGACCTCTACAATTTCTGATAAGAAATCTGCAGATAATCTTATTGGAGAACTTGTATGATTTGCTGCTTTCAAGTTTTGTTCTTTGTCTTTGTCTTTTGAGAGTTTGATTATGTGTTTCAATGTGGGTCTGTAGCTTCATCTTACTTGGAGTTTGTTGAGCTCCTTGGATGTTTATATTCATGGCTTTCATTAAATTTGAGAAGTTTTCAGCCATTATTCAAATGTTTTCTCTGCCTCTTTCACTTTGCTTTCTGGGACTCCCACGATAAGTATGTGGCTACATTTTGTGTTGTCCCATATTTCCTTTAGCTCCATTTCTTTTCTTCAATCTTTCTGCTTCCTGTTCCTCAGCCTGAATAATTTCCATTGTTCTATCTTCAAGTTCACTGATTTTTCCTTTTGCCTGCTCAAATCTATTTTTGAATATTGCTAGTGAATTTTCAATTTCAGTTATTGTACTTTTCAGCTTCAGAATTTCCCTTAAAGGTTTTCTCTTTATAGATATGCCTATTTTGTTCACACCTCATTTTCTTGATTTTCCCTACAACTTCCTTTAGTTCCTTGAACATATTAAGACAGTTGTTTTAAAGTATTCGTTTCATATATCTTATTAAGTTTATTTCAGGGGCAAATTGTCAAATTGTTTTTCCTTTGAATGGGCCACACTGTCCCAATTCTTTGTATGCTTTGTGTGGATTTTGGTTGAACACTGGACTTTTGATTCTAATAATCTGGGAAGTCTGGTAATCAAGTTTTCCCCTTCCCCCAGGGTTTTCTGGGTTGTTTGTTATTGTTTTGGGGATTTTTGTTTTTGTTTGTTTGTTTGAGGTTGTCTCTGTGCAAAGGATCAGCCTGAGGTATAAATATAATATCTTCTTAGGTCTTTTCTGAGCCTTTCCTTGGGCAAGTGCAATCATTTTTAAATTTTCTCTAGCCATGCAGTTATTTTTGAATATCCAATCTTTAAAGTCTGGCTCATGAAAGGGGAAAGGTGAAAACTGAAGGGGTGAGAAAAGAGCACTGGCCATTTAAATTTCCTGGAAGTCAGCTCAGCCAGAGGGGGAGGGGCTTGTAATGGGGGAATCATGAGGGGTATGGGGAGGGGTGCAGCAAAAATGGCTACCTATCTTTTTGCATCAGAAGCAACAATCAGCAGTGAGAACACAGATCGCCAATATTTGGAAGACAGGGCCCTTTTTGTCCACCCTCGCTCCTAGAGGCTGTATATAAGCTGCTCCAAGAACATGCACACAGCTGCCTGCCATGTGGCTGGGGTGGGGATGGGGTAGCTGCTACTGTGTTAAGAGCTGAAATTGACCAAAATTAACCAAAATTTACCATCCAAGCCTTCCTCTGTAAGTTGCAATGCTTCAAAACATTCCAGAATTCCAAAATAGTTACATCAGATTCTGCCAGTGCCATTTTTGTCTAGATGGCAGACTTGATTCCTGGTGATCCCTACTCCACCATCTCCAAGGAATCATTATCTAGGTTAATTTTAAATTACTATTGAGGGAAGACCTTTTTTTAGTCCTCTAGGTGATGACTTTGGAAGATGTGATTTTCCAATCTGTTGAGAACAGGCACTACTTCTGGTTTTGTGTGAACCTCAGGTACTCTACCCTCCCACCCTGCCCAAAGTTTTTTCCTCTGCCTTGGGTAGCTTGCTCACATGCATGCACTAGTCAATTCTCAGCTGAATATTTCAAGATGATCATCTGCAGATCTCTCTTTACAGCATTCCTCTCTCCAGTATTCTACCCTGAGAATTCAAGCCACTTTGTCCAACTCAGATTCCCAGTTCTATCCCCTCAACTTGAGGAGGCTACCAGGCTCTGTGGGGTCCCTTACTTATATCATGGCCCAGAAACTTCCACCAGGGCAGTGAACTAAGTCAATTGTAGGGCTCACTCACTTTGTTCTTCATTTTTCAAAGATCTCTGTTCATCATTGACTAATGTTCAATGTCATAAGAACAATTGTCCCCCTTACTTTGTCTCAGTTTTTTTGGTTGTTGTTGTTTCAGGTGGGAGGATAGTCAGTCCCTATTACTACATCTTGGCTGATAGTGAGACTGAAGCTCTAATTTGAAATTAGTATCTTCCTCACATGATCTCTTAGGACATATTCTTTGATTTCTCCATTGGTACTAATCAATATCTTTCCCAAAGGTTGGCTTTGGTCAGTCTAACTTTAAGAAAAGGGAAGAGAGATTTAGATAAGGTGATGAGTGTTCTAGAAATCAATGCTGAAATCACAAACCGGGGCTCAAGGGCAGAATCCAGCCCACAGCCTATTTTGCTTGGCTTAAACAGTATTTTTTAAATGGGATAATTGTAAATAAAGATCTGGATTTCTGGCTTTCCTGAAAAATGTGAAGTCTGGCAATGCTGGCTCAATAGTCCTTTAAGGTTTTTAAAGTTTGTGCATGCACCTCTGCAGGCGCTGGAGAAATTATCGAACACCATGCAGGCATTAAAAAGAATTAGAGGGGTGCCTGGGTGGCTCAGTACGTTAAGCGTCTGACTTCAGCTCAGGTCATGATCTGGCAGTTCGTGAGTTCAAGCCCTGCATCGGGCGCTGTGCTGACAGCTCAGAACCTAGAGCCTGCTTCAGATTCTGTGTCTCCCTCTTTGCCCCTCCCCTACTCACACTCTGTCTCTCTCTCTCAAAAATAAATAAACATTAAAAAAATATCTTTCTTGGTAATAAAAGTTATCTTTATCTTTTATCTTTTTATAGTAGACTGTGAACTTTTGGAGAGGAAGATAGAAATCTGAGTCACAACATGTACTTGACAAATATAAAAAATATGAATGCTTAATAAGCATCTACCTAATGGTTAAATTCTTAAAAGTTAACTTTATTTACCATACGATTGCTAGACTTATAGGTCATAGAAATGTCATGGAAAAATAGCATATGTTTATAGCTGTAAGGAGTTCATGATGTTTCTTAGGAGACCTTTGTGAAAAAATACAGATACTAGTTTCTTAATTAAGTGAATCATGGTGAGTTAAATAAATTAAAAAAAAAAAAAGACAGATGAATCAAATTTAGACCTGGCCAGTTCCTCACCCATGTGGCTCAGCAGTGATTCAGCATATAATTTCACTTAAGATTTAGAAGGCATGGCTTTATAGTAACTGTGTCTTTTAAGGACAGGGTATAGGAAAGGTCTTATCATGTATGTCATGAACACATGTCTATTTTGGATATTCAGCATTACTTTTCCCTTCCTAAGGTACATAGATGTCTTTCTCAGAAGTTGTATATAGTTTTGGTGAGATGATCAATCCAGGTATATTCTTCTTCATATTAAAATCAAAGGAGCCATATTCTTTTTGCTGTGAGGCTGGAGACATTTGGTCTATTCAACTCTTTTTTTTTTTTTTTTTTTTCCCTATGATTTTGAATCTTAAGCAAGTGACTACAGGACAAGGGAATATTGGAGTTCATTATGTTACCTTCAGTGCCCCAAATGTATTTTTACATGACTAGTGCTTGCCATCCCTCATTTCTGCCCACTTCTAATCCTGGTTCCCCAACTTTTGTAAATTGATTTCTACTTTTTAAAAAATGTTTTATTTATTTTTGAGACAGAGAGATACAGAGCATGAGTGGGAGAGGGGCAGAGAGAGGGAGACACAGAATCCTTAGCAGGCTCCAGGCTCTGAGCTATCAGCACAGAGCCTGATGCAGGGCTCAAATCCACAATCTGTGAGATCATGACCTGAGCCAAAGTTGGACGCTTAACCAACTGAGGCACCCAGGTGCCCCTATAAATTGATTTCTGAGTCCTTAATATCTGTATAGTAAATGCCATTTTGCTTATATTAGAGGGAGTTGTTTCAGTTGCTTGTAACATAAGAGCCCAAACCCTACAGTGTAATATGCTATCTTGCCTGTCCAGTTGACCAGGCTGTGTAGTTGGCTACAAGTTAATGTGAGCAACGTGGGAGAGAAGTCTGCTACAATGGTTTACACAGGCTTGGGCTGCATTCACAGACCTACCCAGATCCCAGGAAGTCAGTCTTGATGTACACTGTGCTGATCAGGCAACAACTTGGGTATCTGGTGTGAGCAAATATTCCTAAGACTACTGACACACTGGAAAGGCATATCTTATGTATGTCCTAGGTGGTAAGAGCTCTCAAACTATGTGATAGAAATAGTGTGGGCTGAAAAATTGAAAATGCAGGGTAGGAGCGTTATAATTTCTATATTTCTGCAAGTGCTAGCCATCCATCAGAGCTGAAGAGATTTTTTTAAGAGAAGGCAATTTGTAAACTATAAAGCATTGTGCAAATGTGATGTTATGTTGAAGTATTACTAAGTAACTCATTGAACAAATTAAATGTAAGCCAATACGATGCAAGGCTGATGCAATTGCTCAGCTCTTTAGGAATTAAGATCTTTCGATATAGTAGCCATTAGCCACTTGTAGCTATTTAATAAGAATTAGGTGAAATTAGAAATTTAGTTCCTTGGGTTTCCTGGGTGGCTCAGTCAGTTAAACATCTGACTCTTAATTTCGGCTCAGGTCATGAGCTCGTGGTTTGTGAGTTGAAATCCCACATTGGGCTCTGTGCTCATGGTGTGCAGCCTGCTTGGGATTCTCTCTCTCTCCATCTCTTCCCCTTCCCCACTTGTGCATACTCTCTCTCTCAAAATAAATAAACTTAAAAAAATTTAGTTCCTCAGTTGTATACATCAAGTGCCCACTAATTACATACAGCTAGCAGTTACCATATTGGACAGGATAGCTCATTTTTCCTCTATTACAGAAAGTTCTATTGGACAGTACATCTCAAGAAAAACAAATGCTAGGATAAGATTAGTGAGTCTATTGTCTCTTCTATTTTAATGACACGGAATATTTTATTTTGAAATATAGTGTTTCCTGGTTTGACAAAACTGGAAGTATCTGTACTGAAATCCTTACTCCCAGTTGCACTGATGTGGAGATGGATGCCCTAGCCCTTCAGCCAGGGCTGGGGCTGCCTGTACCCCCATCTGGGACTTGCTGCAGAGAGGGATGGGAGGAGGCAGTGGTGAATAGAGAAAGAGCAGCGGTTTCTTGCTTTCAGCTCTTCCCAGGCTCAGGCTACTGCTCCACCCTGAAGGCATCTGCATTTAAGGCAGAACTGTCTCCCTGCATTCCCCAGGCACTTGTGCTCTGTAGCTCAGCAGGCAACCCTGACCTCTTCCTTTGGCAGCAGAGTCTGTGCAGGGACCTTGGGCTCAGTTTCCAGAGAATGACTGTGTGTTCCTGTGTTCGAGGCTACAGAGTCTCTGGAGGCAGTGAGGTTCATGTGTTCCAGCCTGGTCAGGCCTGTGCTCTTCATACTCTGGTGTGAGAGAAGTGCTCCTTTCAGAAACATTTTGTATGGTTTGAACAAATGTAACAGATCATTTAATGATTATAACTAGTCTCTAAATAATTAAATCTTCAAATGGTTGTACTTAAGAATGGAAATTCTTAGTTAAAAAAAATAAACTTCTCATTTTCATGTATATCATGCTGGGAAATAAAATTTAGTTTACAAAAAAAAAATATCATAATTTTGAAGATTCCATCAGGCAGTATTTAAGGGATGACTATTAAGGTCTTCTATCCAAATAAGAGAGACTATATGCCCAACCGAGTACTGTCTTCCAAAGCATCCCTTGGATGTTTGTCCCCTTTTCCTCAGCAGCTCCCAGTGGTGAGGGTGGGAGTAAAGACAATTTGATGCCGGAGTGTCCCATGTCAGTAAGGACGGACGTCTGGAGAAAGAGGTCTTTGATGCCCAGGAAGTGTTGGGAAGGTGGCTGGACATTCCCACAAGTGGTGGAGAAAGGACACAGGCAATCAGTCCTTTGCAGACTTCAGAAAGAATGGACACCAACAATTGTAGATTTTCCTGGGAAGGGAAAATTGTGGTGATAAGGAGTGCAGTAGCCCTTCAGCTAAAATGGTCACCAACCGGGGGTGCCTGGGTGGCTCAGTCGGTTGAGCGTCTGACTTCAGCTCAGGTCATGATCTCACACTCGTGAGTTCGAGCCTCGTGTCCGGCTCTGTGCTGACAGCTCGGAACCTGGAGCCTGCTTCGGATTCCGTGTCTCCCTCTCTCTCTGCCCCTCCCCCACATGCACTCTGTCTCTCTCTGCCTCTCAGAAATAAAGAAAACTAATAAAAAAAAAAATTAAAAAAAAAAGTCACCAACCGATGATGTAAAATGTTTCTTGCCATGCATTTGGGAACTTCCGCTACACTTGAAGAGTGCTAGAAATGTGAATTTATAGAAATCTGTTTATATTTTCCCATTAACTTACAATTAAAACATTTTTTTTACATTTATTTATTTTTGAGAGACAGAGACAGAGCACAAGTAGGGAAGAGGCGGCGGGGGGGGGGGGGGGGGGGGGGACACAGAAACCAAAGCAGGCTCCAGGCTCTGAGCTGTCAGCACGGAGCCGATGCGGGGCTCGAACCCACAAACTGCCAGATCATGACCCGAACCAAAGTCAGATGCTCAACCGACTGAGCCACCCAGGCACCTGACTTATAATTTAAAACTATAATTGTATATGCCTGTTTAAAAAATTATGGTTGAAAGAGAAAGTAAATTCACACCTGTGAATAGGACTTTTAATCCATATAACTAAAAACAAAAAGCACTTTCTAATTCCAGAATACTAAAACAACAACAACAAAATCTTCAAGACTGTAGATGTGTGTGTGTGTGTGTGTGTGTGTGTGTGTGTGCGCGCGCGTGCGCGCGCACTTCCAGGTCATTTAAGTTGACAACAGATTAGAGCTTTAGTACTAGGTAAACATTACAGGTTCAAATCCCAAGCAGGGATTAATGTTTTCTGCCCAGGTCACGGATTCCATGCTTAGCTGTTCCAGCCTGCTGTTCTCCCAGTATATGCTAGTGATTATACGAGTGGGCGCAGAGCCAACTTTCACCTTCCTTGAAGCAATGAAAACTTACCTTTTATTGCTGGTGGACAGAAGCCTCAACTAGGTAGATTATTAATTAAAGGTGTTATTCTACTATAAAGCACTTTACTTTGGAAAGGATCATGTAAATAAGACAGACAGTATTTTCGCTGTAGATGAATTGATCAATAATGAATTGGCTGAAACATGAAAGAGCTGAAAATAAGTATTTGTCATTGATTTTCCATGCATTGATAATTCTGCACACCATGGGCTCTTTATCTATTAATCACAACTTTTTTCTGAGATTTCATTTTGTAATTTTTGTGAGGCATAGGGCCTTGTCCTTTTTAGCGTTATTGTTTGTTTTTTCCGATTTTTCCCTCACTTATATGGCAATCTCCTGGTGAAATTAAAAGTTTTATCATGTGGGGTCTAAGTGAATTGTCCAAAGATAAAGTGGTTGGAAATGAAAGTCCCCAATCATAAGTTGTCATGTGCTGTGAACCCAAGAATATAATTTTTTACTAAATTTTAATTACAGATAATTTACTGTAAAAGTAATGATATTCAAAAAATTTAACTGCAACCAACCCCCAACTCTGAGTTGAGGATGCAGATTACATAAAAGATATGTCAGCCAAACATTTTAACAGCCACTAATGTTAGTCAAAAAGAGAAAAAATTAGTTTTTTAAAAGGTGAACACATAGTTAAATAGGGCAAGTAAGCATAATGAATTTTATATTTTATACTTATGAAAGTGAATTTTAAAGTTTCAAAAAGTAAAATAACTTGTCCATGTTCTCAAGCATAAAGTCTATATAATTATAGTTAAGCAAAAGTATTAAATATAAAAGCCAACATTTACAGAGCATTTGCTGTGTGGTAAGCACACAGATTATCTCATTTAATCCTATAACAATCTGAGAGGTAAGGACTATTAACATCTTCCTTTACAGATGATAAAAACCGGGGTTTAAAAAGGTTGAGTAATTTGCATAAGGTCACAGAGCTGGAGGAGACAGATGTGGCAGTCTGACTGCAGAATCCTAGTACTTCACACTGTCTTAAGGTGAAAAAAACTTATTCCCTGAATCCCAGATACCGGCACTAAAGCATTTAAAAAATTAAAAGCAGGGGCGCCTGGGTGGCTGAGTTGGTTAAGCAGCTGACTTACTGCTCAGCTGGTGAGATCGCTGACAGCCCAGAGTCCGCTTGGAATTCTAGCTTTCTCCTGCCTCTCTCTGCCCCTCCCCCACTCGCACCTTTTCTCTCTCTCTCTCAAAATAAATAAACTTAAAAAAAAAAGGTTGTCTTTATTTATTTATTTACTTTTTAAAAAATTTTTTTTAAATGTTTTTATTTATTTTTGAGACAGAGACAGAGCATGAGCAGGGGAGGGGAAGAGAGAGAGGGAGGCACAGAATCTGAAGCAGGCTCCAGGCTCTGAGCTGTCAGCACAGAGCCCGACGTGGGGCTTGAACTCACTGCGAGATCATGACCTGAGCTGAAGTCGAACACTCAACCGACTGAGCCACCCAGGTGCCCCTTTATTTATTTTTTTAATGATTATTTATTTTTGAGAGAGAGAAAGACAGAGCAAGAAGATGAGGGGCAGAGAGAGAGGGAGACACAGAATCCAAAGTAGGCTCCAGGCTCTGAGCTGTCAGCGCAGAGCCTGACGCGGGGCTCCGACTCAGGAACTGTGAGACCATGATCCTGAGCCGAAGTCCGACGGTTAACCGACTGAGCCACCCGGGTGCCCCTAAAAAAAAAAAAAGGTTGTCTTTAAAAAAATAAATAATTAAAAGCAAGCATGTTTAAAATAAGGGCGGCACATAGTGAAGGTAAACATGGAATGCAGTGCTATAAATGAAAATACAGTGAGTGATTAAAACTATCAACCTTGTGGGGCACCTGGGTGGCTCGGTCGGTTAAGCGTCCGACTTCGGCTCAGGTCACGATCTCGCGGTCGGTGGGTTCGAGCCCCGCGTCGGGCTTTGTGCTGACAGCTCAGAGCCCGGAGCCTGTTTCAGATTCTGTGTCTCCCTCTCTCTGTGACCCTCCCCCGTTCATGCTCTGTCTCTCTCTGTCTCAAAAAAAATAAATAAACGTTAAAAAAAAAAAAAATTAAAAAAAACAAAACAAAACAAAAAAACTATCAACCTTGTGAGCCTGCAGTGGGTTACAGAAGGAAATGTGGCTACTTCTGGGGTGTCAGTATTTAATGTGGCCTTAAATGGCTAACTGCATTTCTAAATAGCACACAATCCTGGCTTCAGCACTAATTTGGTGCATGGGTAAGTGGCTTAGCTTGCACAGTCTGTTTTTAAAAAATTAAACGTTTTTATCAAGATACTAAGAACATTTTACTTATGTATATATCACACTGGCTTGTATTTGAGGTGAAGTTATAAGAAAAGAAATGAAAAAAATCCCACTTGCCTTTTCAGGGACGGAGAGTATGGGGGCTTCTTGGAGCCGCATGGGCGCAGGCTCCATCTGCTCTGCACCTGCTGTCTGGGCTTGCTCCTCTACGGAGGTTTCTTCAGAAAAAGAACAGATGGGAGGGCTGGAGGTAAGTAAAAATGCCACTTTCAAACCCTGAAGAGTTCTGAGTTTCCAAATGCTTCGTTCTGCAAGACATTAATCTGTTTTTTAAAATGTTTTATGGCAGCGCATATGCTTACAGCGTTAACCTCATTTTACAAGCAATTGCGACAGAGATGTGGAGCAGAAATCACGAAAGGATCTCCTTCCAGAAGATGCTCCCAGAGCGACCGGGGTTTGAACCGCTGTTCTTGCGAGGGGCCGCCCAGCTGCTGGGAAGCCAGGAGGTTCGCAGTTGGCACCAACTAGAAAGGAGGCACTTGGGGCGCTGTGACGGACGTGTCCCCGCTCAGGGGTCATCAGTGGTCACCTGGCACTAAGCCGCGGGGCTACACCTGACCTTCGAGTCTGGCGATCAAACCGGCTCCTCGGTGGGTGGGCGGGGTCTGAACCGCCTGCTCCCCCCCCGCCCCCCCTCCCCTCCCTCCCCCCCACAGCCCGCTCTCCCCGAGAGGCCGGGGTCCGAGGCCACTCCGGTCGTCAACCGCATCTGCAGGGTCCTGTCCCTCGCTAACCAAAGATGGAGGGAGCCCGTCCCTCCATCCAGAGCACACGCAGGAGCGCAGCGACCTGGTTGCTCCCTCCACCCTGGACACAGCCACCTGCTGCTCCTCGCTCACCCCGACCTCCAAGCTCTCACCAGCCTGCCCCCTTTCCCTCCGCAGTCACCGGCCACAGCGCTGGTTTCGCCTCGGGGTGACGGCTCTCAGGGACCGGACCGGGTCTCCTCGGGGTGACGGGACCCGCGAATGCGGACGGGGTGTCCTCAGAATGACTGGACCCGGGGACGGGGGTCTCCTTAGAATGACGGGGCCCGCGGAGGAGGACTGGGTCTTCTCGGACCCGCGGACGGGGGTCTCCTCGGAGTGACGGGACAAGCGGACGGGGGCGGAGGTCTCCTCCGAGTGACGGGACCCGCGCGCCCCGGGACGGGGTTTCCTCAGAACGAGGGGACCCGCGGCCGCGAGGCCTCCAGGGCGCCCCCCCGGGCAGGCCGCGCGCCCCTCCCCGCGGGCCGCCCTCCGCCGCCGCGCGGCCGGGATCCGGGCTGGGTTCGGGCCCCGCAGGCCGCGGCGCCGCCTCTTCCGCCCTCCGCCGGCCCGCGTGCGTCAGCCTGCGCCGCCCCGCCCCGCCGCCGCCGCCGCCGCCGCCGCCGCCGCCGCCGCCCGCGCGAGGCCGCCTCAGCCTGGCCCGGGCCTCGAGCGGCGCACGGCGCAGGTCCCTCCCGCCATGGCCCTGGGAGGCGGCAGCACATGGCGGCCGCAGCGGCCATGAGCGCGCCCGCGGCCCGCCCCGGCCCCCCCTAGAGCCCGCCGCCGCCCCGGCCGCGCCACGGCCCCGCCGCCCCCGGCCCCGCCGCCCCCGGCCCCGCCGCCCCGCCGCCCCGCGCCCGCCGCCGCCGCCGCCATGGGCGTGCAGGGCTTCCAGGACTACATCGAGAAGCACTGCCCGAGCGCCGTGGTGCCGGTGGAGCTGCAGAAGCTGGCCCGGGGCAGCCTGGTGGGCGGCGGGCGGCAGCGGCCCCCGCACACGCCGCTGCGCCTGCTGGTGGACGCCGACAACTGCCTGCACCGCCTGTACGGCGGCTTCTACACCGACTGGGTGAGCGGCGGCCAGTGGAACCACATGCTCGGCTACCTGGCCGCGCTGGCCAAGGCCTGCTTCGGCGGCAACATCGAGCTCTTCGTCTTCTTCAACGGCGCGCTCGAGAAGGCGCGGCTGCACGAGTGGGTCAAGCGGCAGGGCAACGAGCGCCAGACGGCGCAGCAGATCGTCAGCCATGTCCAGAACAAGGGCACCCCGCCGCCCAAGGTCTGGTTCCTGCCGCCCGTCTGCATGGCGCACTGCATCCGCCTGGCGCTCATCCGCTTCCACGTCAAGGTGCGGCCCGCGGGGGCCGGGGCCGGGGTCGTCGCCGCCCCCCGCCCCCCCCCCCCCCGGGATGGGGGGAGGGGCGGGAGCAGGGCGCAGGCCGGGCGAGTCCGGGGTCGGAGGGCGCGGGGGCGCAAGATGGACGCGCGGCCTGGCGTCCGGCGGGCGGGGGAGCCCGGAGCCCCGGCCGCGCCGCGGGCTTGCGAGGTGCGGGCCCCCCCCCTCCCCTCCGCTCCGGGCGCGACGCTCGTCTCGCGGGTGACCGTGCTCGCGCAGCAACAGGTTTTCGGTGCGAGCGAGTGGGCTGCGCGGCCACGCGAGGGGGTCCCGGCGGGGCTGTGCAAGCCGCTCGCTGCTGTCACACGGCGTCCTAGCCGGGGACAGCCTGCCGGGGCCTGCCGAGGTGCACCGCTTTCGAGAGGCGACACGCGCCTTGGGTCCGGGTTCCCTCCGAGACGACACTTTTGAGAGAAATTGTCCGAGTTTTGTGTGCGCCAGATTTCAAAGAATTGTGAGATCTGACATGACGGAATCTCGTCGGTTCTGGGACTTACAGTCTTGGGTTTTGTGCATCTGTTGCGAAAGGCGTAGCGGCAAGAGTTAGGGCGAAGGGGAACGGGAACCCGATTTCCAGGGATGATGTCTCCGCACGGGGGGCCTCGGCCACTTTGGGCCGGGCACCCCGGTAATCAGAGCCTCTGCTGTCCCTTTGGCAGAGGGCTCCACGCTGCACCCGGGCCAAGGGCAGCTTCGGGACCCAGCAGCCACTGCAGAGATAACATGCAAATCAATGACCCTGGGCTTCGTTTGGATTGCTTCCTCGTTCATTGCTTTTTGTAAAAAACTGGGGGGCTGTTTTGGTTTTCTGGCTCTGGCCACCGTGTCTGTCTTACAACTTGTTTGTCTTGCCATTATTTCTGCTCGCAACCGCTTGAGCCCAAAGTTTCTGAAATTCAGTCTTCCTGACTGCCTGAGTTGAGATGGTGGTGGGGAAGCCTAAAGTGATAGCGGAAGTCCCACCCCAACCCTGTTGCAATTGGTGACGGGGTTTGCGAGTCTGCGGGTCGAGACGGCTGGGAGATCGGGGATTGGTGTGTGGGCCTGGCCGAGACACAGCCAGCGTCCCCTGGGAGTTTGGGTGAGCGCCTAGGGCTGCTGGCATTTTCTGCCCTGGAGCCCGGGCTCAGGGAAGTAAGGCAGCCTGGACTCCCGGCCGAGATCCACCTCCTGACTGTGTCCGAGAAGTATTCCGAGAGGAAACTAGCGCTGAAAAGACAGGATGAGCTTTTGGTCAGACGACTTTCAAATATTAGGAAGGATTGGATTCGGTGTGTCTATCTTTGAGAGCGCTGCTGAATTCTTTATTTAACTGTAAAAAAAGTTTATCTTTGCATCCCTGTGAATGTGTGGCTTGCCTACTAGGTGCTCAGAAGTTTGACCAATGTGTGAATGTTTGGACACTAGATTTAAGATAATTTCTTCCACTTAGCTTTCCAGACACAAGACGATATTTTTTGCTTTAGTTAAGCTTTTGATTCCCAATATAGAAGCATAGTATAGTGTTGGTTGCTCAGGTTAGTGCAATAATAACTCAATTACCTGGAGGCCGCTTGACCTGGCAGTCTCACCGTTTTGGAAGACGTCTAAGAAATTTAGCTACTAGAAATTTCTCAGCAGCCAAACAAGAGATCAGGAAGTTTTGGTACTGTGACCCCCCTCCTCCCCCCCCACCCCCCCCCGAAAAAAAAACCCCACAAAAAACAAAACCAAAGCTTTCTCTTTCCTCCTCACTGGAGAAGCAAATCTCCTTATAGACTGCCCTCTTCTTTTCAGATGTGGTTCTGATAAGCTTGGTTATCTGTTTCTAAGGTCAGCGTGAGAAAAGGGTGTAGAGGAAAGTCTGCCAGAGGCAGGAGCACCATTAATAGCAAGAAGTGACACTTCAAAAGGGAGAAGATTAAAAAAAGCCGTAAAAATCAGACATAATTCTGGGGCTACTTTGGAATAAGGAGAACAATTTTATGTATTTGAGGAGCCCCTGAGGGTTCTCTTAAGAGAATGGAGCGATGTGTACTATTTTTAAAAGATGCCCATTAAAATGGTTAAGTAAATTAAAAGCATGAGAATATATCACTGTATACCTGTTAGAATGGCTAAAATAAGCCATACCAACACTACTAAGTGCTGGCAAGAATGCTGAGCCTCTGGAAGCAGTTCACGTGGCTGGTGGGCATGCATGCGGGCGCACCACCCTGGAAAACAGTTCCGCAGTTAATGTTAAATATACATTCACCCTGTGACCCAGCAGTCCCTCTCCTGGGTAATTACCTAAGGAAACTTTTGTTCATGCAGGAACCCTACTTTGGTGTTCCTGGCAGTTTTATTCATAATAGCTAGTGCTGGAAACAAACGAAATATCCTCTAGTGGGTGACTAAACAAACTGGTCCTTCCATAGGGTGCAGTCTTCCTCACCAATGAGAGGGAGGAAGTATCGATACAGATACAGACAACTACTGGGATGAATCTCTAAGAATTTATGCTGAGTGAAAGAAGGCAGGCTCAGAAGGTGTGATTCTCTTTCTATGACATTCCCCTGAAGATGAGGCTGCATTGATGGGGACCAGATGAATGGTTGCCAGAGGGGTGGGGTTGGAGTTGGGCGTGGACATAAAGGGACAGCAGGAGCTTTTTGGGGTGATGGAACTTTTCTGTACCCTGATGGTGGTGGCAGTTACGTATTTTAAAACATACAGCTACACATCAGAAGTACGTAAAAGTTCATTTTACTGTACGATAACCACAATTTTTTTCTATATAAATTATATAAAATTGACAAAGGAATTGACGTAAAATCTCACTCTATGTAATGTTGGGCACATGAGGCACATGTCTTATAAAAATCTGCCATCTTGTTGGCCTCCTAGGCTTTTGTAAACTGGCAGAAAGGCTTAATTTCCTCAGTTTTGCTTAGAGAAACCTTTTTTGACTTAGAAGACTATGTCTTTGGTAGAGTAATAATTGTAATTTTTTTGTACAGTAATAGTGATATATTTTTAACCATTAGAAGTTGGCGTATGAATCGGCTAATTTTGTTGAGGTGTTTGGACTGCCTGGCCTGAACTTGGCTTCTGCTAGGTACTGGGAGTGTTTCCTCTTGTGTATTTTGAGTCATCACAACCTTTGAAACTTCAGTGAGGGACTGATTTATTTAAAAATCTTGGTGGCATTAAATCCCTAGACCTTTTCTCAGTGATCCTGCTGCAAGACTGGAGTCGGCGTGCGGGTTTAAAATGAAAACCTTCAGATCTTACCCTGAGTCGGGGCTCTAGCGTGTTTACTTAGAGCTGACATAAGAAAGCCGAGCTGCTGTTTTATGACAGTGGAAGTCTGTGAGTGAGATTCGGCTGTGACTTGAGATTTGGGGGATGACAGTCCCTATCCTGGCGTACCTGGTGGGACAGGGACCGACTTGTGGACAGGGACCGACTTGTCGGGTGCCTGCCCTTGCTGGGCCCTTTCACAGAGCTGTCTCATTTGGCCTGCGCAGGGTTTTGTTACTCATTTTGTATGGAAAGAGACAGAATTGCTGAGTAGGCGACATCGGGGGACAAGTAACCAGTAACTTTCTCAAGAGGGAAGTGCGGAGTTGAAGGCAAAGTTCAGTTTCTTTGTGTAAGAATGCCTCGGGGGTGTGCCTGCCTGCAGTTCACTCCCAGGTCAGATCCCATAGCACAGCGCCTCTGCTCTGTTTTCCAGCCACTGTGGGAGTGGGAGCAGCAGGGTTTCTGCCCAGAGACGCTAAACACCAGCAGTACACCTTGTTCTCAAGGACCTCAAATTGACCAGGGAATACTTAGGTTCAAAATTGACCACATTACAAGTAAAACCAGTCATCCTTTTAAAATCCTTAGTTTAAAATATTTACTTTCTTCCATTGTACGGGTTTTAGGCTGGCTTATCTCATCCTAAGGTCTTCAGGGTTCATCCACGTTGTAATGTTGTGTCAGTTTCCCTCCTTTTTAAAGGCTGCGTAATATTCTGTGGACCGTCCATTTGGTCTGCCCACAGAGGCTTGGGTTGCTTCCCGTTTTGTCTGTTGTGAATAATGAAGAATGCTGCAGTGAACTTGGGTGGGCAAAAATCTGACCGAGTCCCTGCTTTCAATTCTTTTGGAGAAGTGCCCAGAAGTGGAATTGGTCGTTGTATGGTAATTCTGTGTTTAATTTGTTGAGGAATTGCAATGCTGTTTTCCACAGCAGCTGCCTATGTATGTTTTATATTATACTTTGCACAATAATATACTACCAGTAGTTTCAATTTCTTGACATTATGATCACAGACTACATTATTCAGCTACTTGCTTTTTTTTTATAAGGATGTAAAAAACTTTCCATGTCTATATGGTTCTAATTCTTTTATTTTTTATTTTTTTTTAATGTTTATTTATTTTTGAGAGAGAGAGACAGAGTCAGAGCGTGAGTAGGGGAGGGGCAAAGAGGGAGACACAGAATCTGAAGCAGGCTCTAGGTTCTGAGCTGTCAGGACAGAGCCCGATGCAGGGGTTGAACTCACGAACTGCCAGATCATGACCTGAGCTGAAGTCAGACGCTTAACCTACTGAGCCACCCAGGCACCCCTCTAATTCTTTTTAATGCCTGCATGGTGTTCGATAATTTCTCCAGCGCCTGCAGAGGTGCATGCACAAACTCTGAAAACCTTAAAGGACTATTGAGCCAGCATTGCCAGACTTCACATTTTTCAGGAAAGCCAGAAATCCAGATCTTTATTTACAATTATCTCGTTTAAAAAATACTGTTTAAGCCAAGCAAAATAGGCTGTGGGCTGGATTCTGCCCTTCAGCCCCCGGTTTGTGATTTCAGCGTTGATTTCTAGAACACTCATCACCTTATCTAAATCTCTCTCCCCTTTTCTTAAAGTTAGACTGACCAAAGCCAACCTTGCCCCTCTGTCTGCCTTGTTCGAACCCTTTTCAGTCATCAAAGTGCTCCCGTTTCCTGGGGCTCCTGAAATAAGATAATAGTCTGCTTCTCTCCATTACATGTTCTTCCTTCTCATAATCCCAGCGTCGCCCCTTTGAGGGTACTGCTGTCCGTGTGCTCATGCGGCACCTGCCTGGTCCCATGGCCTGCACAGACCTGACGGACAGCTGGTGGTATGCGCTTGAGACCGAGTCTACCAAGCCCCATTCACACAGCTGACCACGCACCCCCTGCCTCCTGTCCTTCACATCCAGTGGCCGTTGTGTTTGTGTTTGTGCTTGCGCTTTAGCCACCCCAGAGCAGGACCCTGTACTTAGTGGGAAACTTCACTGTTGACTTCAAATGTCGTCTCCCCTCTGCAGCCCGACCCCTTTTGAGCTGGTCTTCACTGTGTTTCTGTTCCACCCTTTGTGCACTTGGTCTGATGCTGCTTGTAGCCCTAGCTGGTTCGAGTCTCATGACTGTCCACTTCGAGGTTATGCTCCTTGCCTAGAGTCCCCCCCTCCCCGGTATTTTGAGCCCCAGCCTGCCTGTCCCTCCACCAGCCCGGCCACCTTCCACGTGCCCCACTCCTCCTCCTCCTCCTCACTCCAGTACCGCCACCATGTTAACTCACCACGTGGAGCCACTGGGCCTAACAGGCGCTTGTGCAAACGCATTGGTGGTTGTGAAACGAGATCATCATGTGTTTACCACTGTTGGGAAAAAATGATATAGAATAATAAAATTGAGCACAAAGTACAGCGCAAGACTTATACTGAGGGTAGATACCGTTTCATTCACCTGTGTCTGGGCAGTCGTCAGAGTCGCATCTGCATTGTGACCGGCCCCCCACACCCGTCACTTCACTGGTGGAACTCATCCTGCACACCATGTCGTGCCGCCTGTGGGCCCCTCGGGTCAGTCATTCCTGCCAACATCTTGAACAAACCATTAATCCAGACTCCGTGTTGAGGCTCAGACCCTCCTGTGATCTGAGCTCTTTCCACCTGCCTGCGTGGCTCCCGGTTCCTGTGTTGTGCTTCATCAGTGCTCCAGCCAGCCCACTCACTGCTTCCCCAGAAACGGCCTGCTTCCCTAGAAACGGCCTGCTTCCCCGCTCTTCTCGAGGCGCTCCTTCGTGTCTAACTGCCCACATCTGCTGGTCGGAATTTTGCTCATACTTTAAAGCCCATCTCAGGCACGGCCTTCCTTCACAGAGCCTCTGATGTTCCCAGAGGTAGGCCAGGGACAAGTGCAGCGCCCTGCTTTCCTGTGTTCCACCTTGTTGTGGCTACCTGTGTGCGTATCCCCAGCTGTCAGCTCCTGGAGGGCTGGGACTCCGTTCACTCCCGCGTGGGTTTAGTATGGGTGTCGAACTTTTTAGTCACATATTTGCTTTGTACTATTTATATAGACAGAGAAATTTCATTATTTTCTTCTAACATCTGGATCAATGCCATTATGTAAGATTTATTTTCTCACCTTAAATTTCTGATAATCTCTTTTCTGACTGGTTCCCAGTGATGATTCTTCTTCCCTTTGGCAAATATTGAGTGCCTGTTACTGGCCAGGCATGGAGGAGCGACTACATAGGAAAGAAAGGAATCCTCCAAGGAACTTAGTCTACTGACAGGGGGCTTGTTCATGAAGACTTCTCAAGTGTCACCATCTTGAAATAAGGTAGATCGATCTGAGTTTCAACTTCATAAATTCTGAAACTTAAATTTTCATGTATTGGAGGGGCACGTGGGCAGCTCAGTCAGCTAAGTGTCTGACTTTGGCTCAGGTTATGACCTCACGGTTCGTGACTTTGGCTCAGATTATGACCTCACGTTGGGCTCTGTGCTGACAGCTCAGAGCCTGGAGCCTGCTTCGGATGCTGTGTCTCCCTTTTTGCCTCTTCCCTGCTTGCACTCTGTTTGTCTGTCTCTCAAAATAAATAAACATTAAAAAAAGTTAAAGTAAAAATTTTCATGTAATGTATTTTGGAGTAACATTTTGAACAAGGACAGGATTGCTAGGAGTTAGCTGAAGCTTGAGATTAGTATAGTAGGCTAACTAAACACTGAGGACAAATAATGTTGGTGTTTCTTTTTTTAAAATTTTTAAAAAATTGTTAAATTTTTAAAAAGTTTATTTATTTATGAGAGAGAGAGACAGACAGACAGCATGAGTGGGGGAGGGACAGAGAGAGAGGGAGACACAGAATCTGAAGGAGGCTCCAGGCTCTGAGCTGTCAGCCCAGAGCCTGATGGAGAGCTCAAACTCACAAACTGTGAGATCATGACCTGAGCTGATGTCAGATCCTTAACTGACTGAGCCACCCAGGCACCCCAGTTTTTAAAGTTGGTGAAGTTTAATTTACATGTTCGTTATGACATCCACACTGTTACTTGTTTTTTTAGTGGAGAAAGAAAACAGTTTTATCATTGGATAAGCGGTGGCATCAAGGCAATCTATTAAAAAGATCGCAACAAAAAAAAGAATCTCAGCCTGTCACATGGCCTGCAGCCACAGTCTGTGCTAATGGTGCGCTCTGATGTTACCATCTAAAGGAAAAGTAAAACCTCTGTCTTTTGACAAGTAGGAAGTTACCTCTTGGAGCCAAGTGTCTAGGCTTCCTGAGAGATTGGGGAGATGGGACACAGCCCTCCTTTTATTATTATATGTTTTTAATTTTATTTTTTTAATTGTGGTAAACTATAAAGTTTTTTTTTTTTTAACCGTTTTAACCATTGTTAAATGTACAGTGCAGTGTCACAGAGCACGTTCACTGCTGTGCAGCTGTCCTCATCACCCATCTCCAGAACTTCTCATTCTCCCAGACCTAACCTTGTCCCCACCAAACACTAACTTCTGTCCCCCACCCCCTCCCAGCCCCTGGCACCCACCACCTGCTCTCTGTCTCTGAATTTCACTGCTGTAAGGACCTCATGTAAGTGGAGTTGCCCAGTATTTGTCCTTTTATGACCAGCTTACTTCCCTGACCATGGTGTCCTCAAGGCTCATCCATGTCATAGCAGGTGTCAGGATTTTATTCCTTTATAAGGCTGACTAATATTCCATTGTGTGTACACACCACATTCCCTTTATTTATCTGTCGATGGACACCTAGGTTGCTTTTGGCTATTGTGAATGATACTGCTACGAAAATGGGTGTACAAATATCTGTTTGAGTTTCTGCTTTCAGTTCTTTGGGAATATGTCTGGGAGTGGAATTCCTGGAATGGAGGGTGGTTCTGTGTGCAGGTTTTTGAGGAATGGTCCTGCTGTTTTCCATGGTAGCTGCGCTATTTTACATTCCCACACCCAATGTGCGAGGCTTCAGTTTCTCCACATCCTCATCAATGCCTGCTTATTTATGTTTTTTTTTTTGTGTGTGTGTGACAGTAGCCATCCTAAATGGGTGTTGAATGGTATCTCATTGTGGTTTTGATTTGCATTTCCTTTATGATTAATGAAGTCGAGAATCTTTTCATGTGCCACTCCCTTATTTAAAAAAAAATTTTTTTAATGTGTTATTTTATATTTGAGAGAAAGAGAGAGAGAGAGAGAGAGAGACCATAAGCAGGGGAGGGGAAGAGAGAGGGAGACACAGAATCTGAAGCAGGCTCCAGGCTCTGAGCTGTCAGCACAGAGCCCGATGCGGGGCTCGAACCCATGAGCAGTGAGATCATGACCTGAGTCGAAGTCGGCGCCCAACCAACTAAGCCACCCAGACGCCCCTCCACTCCCTTATTTTAAAAGAAATTCTTTTTCCTGGCTTTTAAGACCACTGCAACCAATTCTTAGAGAATACAAAAGAGATGTGTAAGGTAAGAAGCTGTTCAGCTCTGATTCCAGATTTCATGATGGGTGAGACGTAGTTTTAGACATCTCTAATGTATGTTATAACTTTAAATTGCTCTTTAAACAACAGTAAAAATCTTCCACCAAATCGGAGTTAACTTTTACGTCCTTGTTCCTGTGCTGGACTTGAGCAGGATCTCACCCACCTAGGACCTGGTTACTAGAGCTCAGATCAAGGTGTCGTTTTTGAAAAAACAAAAGAATTTAGGTGACTCATATCCTCTTATGTTCAGGTTAACTGACATCTTCTAAATCTCATAGGTGGCAGGAGGGTGTGTCGCATTCTTCCCTAAGCTGGCGTGAAACCATTCTAAACAAAGACCTCACACGGTATTTTTGTTTTCTTTATATCAGAAGATCTATTTAAGACAACTCACTGTGTTTCAGGTCCCATATGTTTGAAAAGTGTGAAGAAGCCCATCCTTTCTCACACAGTTTCTTAAAGACAAATGGTAGCGGACTTTTGTCAGCACTTATTGATGAATGACTGAGCTGTTTACAGGTAGTAGCTCATTAACTGTCGCTGCTGCCCTGTGAGATAGGGAGGGCATGATTTGCAGATCAGGAAGGGAAAGTGCAGGAAGTGTTAGAGCAGTGGGGCTCACCCACCTGGCGCCAGAGACAGAAACCTTCCTGTGCCAAGTGCCTTGACCCTGGAGATTAGGAGTATGTAGCAGTGTGAGCTCGTCGTCTGACGGGACCGTCCCCATAGCTGTTGTCAGCATTAATAAGTAGCTATACTCTCAGAGTAAGCTTGGGGAACTTTTTGGTAAGCATTTCTTGTGAAAATACAGAGTTCTAATGGACATGCCTTTTTTAATGACACGCATGAGATGAGAAGATTCACCTGGGGTTTGGAGGCTGGAACACAGGCTAAGTGTCGGAGGCTGCATCGAGGCTCAGTGCAGCGTCCCTCACTGGGACCAGCGGCGGGCGTTTTGCCAGCTGCTGAGGCTCTTCCACCCCGACGGTATGTGTTTCTGGAACCAGGTGGGCATGGAGGCAGGCGAGGCGCTTTGTGCTTCCCACGTGGTTCCCAGCCAGGGGCCGGAGCCGGAGCCGGTGCTTGAGTTGTGCGTGCAGGGGCTCTGGGGTGCACCCCACATCTGCCCAGCAGTGGCAGCCACAGCGAGTCAGTGAAGGCCTAGTGCCTTTAAGGTGGTGGTGGTCTCGGGGAGCCAACCCAGGGTTTTCCTTACTGAGGCTATACACAATTCCAAGTTTGGCTCGCTCTGGGGGAGGGGAGGCTTTACCCCCTACTACCACTCGCTTGTAGGAAGGAAGGTCTCAGGGCGTTGTGCTTTAGCTTGCTTTATAGTTTCTGGGAGTTAAGCTGAAATAATTATCCCAGTATTGTATGTGATAATTTTTACTCACTTCTAAAATTAGAATTAAGAACTAGGTGTACCAGTTTCGTTGTATTGCGCCCAGTTTGCGCCTGGAGCTGGAGGCCAGGGAATCAGAGAAGCAGGTGCTGTCCATGGGCAGGTCAGGTGGGAGGCGAGCCTGGGAGCGCAGGGTTTGCAGGCTCAGAGAGAAGGTGCTTGGAAGAGAAGGACAGCCAGTGCCTATCAGACCCTGCTTCTCTGAAGCTTAACCTCTGGCATTTAAGTAAAAAAAAATTGTTTTTTAATTTTTGAGAGAGAGCAAGAGCGAGAGTGAGAGACAGAGAGAATCCCGAACAGGCTCCATGCTCAATGTGGAGTCTGACATGGGGTCCATCCCATGACACTGGGATCATGACCTGAGCTGAGATCAAGAGTCGGACGCTCAACAGACTGAGCCACCCAGAGGCCCGTGTGGCATTTAATTTCTATCTTTAATTAAATAATTACTTCTCAAGTCCTGTTTTGATGCAGCCTAGACCCTTGTCCTGTCCCCAGCTGACCTTGCACTGACCCAGTCCTGCACCCTCGCTTTGATCAGGCTCTGTGATGCGGGTCCTGAGGCGTTGTCCACGGGCCCTGGGCAAGTGGACTTGGTTCACATGGTTGTGGGTCTGTAATGACCCAGGCTCACCTGTGGTGGGCTCTCCTGCTTCCCGAAGCCCCACCATCTGCGGAGAGAGATGTTTTCACATAATAGGCTCTTTGACTGTGCTGTTCATGCCCGTTAATGCTTTGTTCACCTGGCGAAGTAGCTTAAAATAGTCTTCCAGCTGGTGTCTTGTAGACTGTTGACTTTTTTCTTTTTAAAATAAACTTCTTACTGTGGAATAATTTTAGGTTTATAGAAAAGTTGCCAAGATGGTACAGAGAGTTCCCGAATATCCTTCCCTTTGCTTCCGTGCGTGGTAACAGCCTGTGAGCACGCACAGTCGTCAAAACTAAGAAGCTCGCTTCGGTGTGCACGGTGAACTGGGTGTGCTTCGTTCCCATCTCTTCCCTCCTTCCACCTGGGGCCTTTTAGGCTCTGGGCTGATCTGGGGTGCCCTGTGGCCTTCAAGTGTCTCGTCTCCCCGGGCCCTTCTGGGCCAGGACAGCTCTCAGCCTCTGCTTCTTTGGTGACCTTGGCACTCTGGATCCGTGAGCAGCTGTTTTGTAGGCTGGCCTCCAGTTTGGGCTGCCTGATATTTTCTCGTGGTTTTTTTTTGGGGGGGGGGGCCCAGAGGTGCAGTGCCCTTTTGTCGCAGCATACCATGCTGGAGTCTGCCGGCCTCTGCCCCGGGACACCACTTCATCCTGTTTGCTGGTTTGCTGCTTCGCTGCTTCGGAAGTGGTCTTTTAGGGCAGCCCCTATTTGAGGGGCTGGTGTGGGTGAGCTTCAGCTGCTGGGGAGGGATTTCACGTTATTGCTGGAATTCTTCTGTAGGGCATCTTCTTCCCCTTTGTTTGGACTCTTATAGGCCCGTGTATCTGTCTCATACTTTGGGGTAAAACCCAGCATGACATTCTTTATTTTCTTGCGCACGCTGTTCCAGCTTTGGCCATTGGGAGTCTTTCGGGTGGGTTCCTGTGTCCTTCATTTTCTGAGCACCTCCTTCCTTTCTGGTACACAGGTATGTGGCTGCAGGCCTGTCTTGGATTTCCCTGCCCCAGCATCACCCATTTTTCTCAAGGGCCCTGGTTCCATTTAGTGAACGGAATTTAGAAACCAGATGGAGGTGGGGTGTTCTTGCTCCTAAGGTGTGGCTTTTCAGCCCTTGGTTGACAGCTGGGAGCTGTGCATGTGCTCACTTACGTCTGATGATTTCTCTGCCTGTCTGTGTTGTCACCTACACACCAGTTCGTAGGATGTCTCCATGGCTCAGCTGGCACCACAGGGTTGTGCCAGCCTCCTCCCTTTGCCCCAGCGTAACCCCGTTCTCTGACAGTGGGACACCTGGCTCGTCCACCACACATGAAGTGGTCTCAGTGCTGTCACCTGCACCCCTACACCCTCGAGATACACATTACCAAGAGGGGTCAGTCCTGTCTGATCTGGTTTTAATTTGCATATGTTAAAGTTCATTCTCAGTGTGAGATGTGCAGTTGTATGAGTTGGACAGTGCATAGAGTCGTGTGTCCACCACCCAGACCTCTGGCTCTTATCTGTGTCCTCTTGTGGTACGGCCCCAACAGGCTTTCATCACTCGCCTGTTGGGGAGGATTGTGTCTCTGTCACCTTGTGGTCTTGAGGCCATGTTGCCTTTCCTCAGTTAAAGGCATGGTATTTTTTTTTAAATATAATTTATTGTCAAATTGGTTTCCATACAACACCCACTGCTCATCCCAACAGGTGCCCTCCTCAATGCCCATCACCCATTTTCCCCTCTGCCCCACCCCGCATCCACCCTCAGTTTGTTCTCAGTATTTAAGAGTCTCTTATAGTTTGCCTCCCTCCCTCTCTGTAACTTTTTTCCCCCCCTTCCCATCCCCTATGGTCTTCTGTTAAGTTTCTCAGGATCCACATATGAGTGAAAACATATGGTATCTGTCTTTCTTTGCCTGACTTACTTCACTTAGCATAATACCTTCCAGTTCCATCCATGTTGCTACAAAAGGCCAGATTTCATTCTTTCTCATTGCCACGTAGTATCCCATTGTATATACAAACCACATCTTTATCCATTCATCAGTTGATGGACATTTTTTAAAGTTTATTATTTTATTTTATTTTTGTTTTATTTTATTTATTTATTTTGAGAGAGAGGGACAGAGAGAATCCTAAGCAGGCTCTGTGCTGACAGCACAGATGTGGGGCTTGAACTCACTAACTGTGAGATCATGACCTGAGCTGAAATCAAGAGTCAGTTGCTTAACTGACTGAACCGCCCAGGTGCCCCAAGGCGTGGTGGGTTTTAATGGTGGGAGACAATACCAGCATTTTGGAAGTTGAAGGAAACTTAAAGACCTATGAATTGTACATTCCTGGCTTGGCAGATGAACTTCAATCCAGAACTGGGACCTAGGTGTTCTGGTTCTGTCCCCCTTGCCAGCACTCAGGGTGCCTGAGGTGGAACCATGAGCAGAACGGGAGGGGGCGGGGCGGGGTGGCCCTCCTTGCTTGGAGGTTTGAAGTCTGTGCTCATGGGCTTGGTTCCTTCATCTTTTGTTTTATGAAGTTAATTCTCTTGGACAGCTATTTGTCTCATGCTGGGTATACTTTGAGGGAGGATTAAGGTATTGTTAATGATTTGCAGATTAGTGTTGTAGTGACTTAACAAGAACTCATTCACTTTGCCTTTTTTATAACTTTTTATTTTGAGAGAGCTAGAGAGAGAGAGAGCACTCATGCGCGCACTTGAGCAGGGGAGGGGCAGAGAGAGAGGGAGAGAGAGAATTCCAAACAGGCTTTGTGCTAACAGCACGGTATGAACCGTGAGATCATGACTGGAACCGAAACCGAGACTTGGATGCTCAACCAATTGATGAGCCACCCAGGTGCCCCAAGTTGACCAGTTTTTTGGCCATTGAAATATACACACTTACTGGCAGGCTCAGGGGTGAGCAAGGACGTCACCAATACAAACATATGCACTCCTTACATGAATGAGTGGCATGTAAATTGTCTCTGTCTACCCAGCCATCCTCTTTGCTAGCTATTTATTTATTAAATTAGAAAAAAGATGTTTATTTTTGAGAGAGAGAGGGTGTGAGCAGGGGAGGGACGGAGAAAGAAGGAGACACAGAATCCAAAGTAGGCTCTAGGCTCTGAGCTGTCAGCACAGAGCCCGACGCGGGGCTCGAACCCATGAACTGCCGGATCGTGACCTGAGCCGAAGTCGGATACCTAACCAACTGAGCCACCTAGGCGCCTATTAATTTTTTTCTTTTAAGGAAGTTTTCATTAAGCATAATTGCACCATCCCGACAGAACTGGTGGCATTTGCTTTCTCCCTTCAGTGCTTTCCTACGGAAGCAGCTCTGCGTGGCTCTGCACAGGGGCTTGATTCTGAACGGTTTGCTTGTGGGAAGCCTTCCCCACGTTTGCCTCCAGCACAGTGGGCTGCCCTGTTGACCTGGCTCATGGATGTTCAGTCCCTTTCTCCTGAGGAAGCCTGTTCCTTGGACCCGTGTTATGCTCCCCACGCTTGTTACCAGTGCACTGGTTTCTTAGGCTCCCTTTCATGGAGTAAGGTTACTGGGTCAAGTAGTGCGAACGTTTTATGGCTCCGGAAAAATGCAGGTTGTTTCCTCTGAGTTTTACTCCCATGGTCTCCCGTGCTCACCTCGGTCAGTGCACCTGCTCTTCCCCCTGGAGGGCCCGTGTGGGCGATGGCACAGGGCTGGCCCTGCTGCCCTTCCCGGGGGGGCTGTGACCGGCCTGTGGGTACTCAGGAGCACTGCCCCTGCCTCAGTGTCCCGGGAGAGCGGTTTCATCAACTCCCTCCCGGGACACTCAATATTGAGTGTACGGTGTGCGGCTCCTGCACGTAATTCTGTGCCCTGTCCACAGGGTGCCCGGCTCTGGAGCAGGCAGCCACGCTGCCTCTTCACCTCCTCGGAGGAGTGGGGGGCGAGGGGTGGCCACTCACAATCTCCTCTCATTTTGGGGCTTCCGGGCAGATTGTGAAGATTTATGATGAAGGATGCCTGGATGACAGCCGGGGGTTGCTGGTGGTTTAGAAGTCCTTTAGGACATTGCTGTCATTAGAAAGTTCTACGTCCTGAAGTGATGGGGGTTGGAAGCTTGGGCTGGGAGATGTGGAGCTGGCCTGATGTCAGAACTTTTTAAAACTGTACTTTTCCATGTTAGTGAAGGGACGAAACTGCATTCTTCTAAGACCTACAAGTGAATTGACTGTATGTTATATTTTTCTTGTGAGGTAAAACATTTTTATCAAAATATTTATCAAGAGAATGCAGGAAGTTACTTTTCCTTTAGGCATATTTCCTTTCAATATGCCTTGCTTCTGAGTGAGATTTCATTATAACTAACTTTCCAACAAAATATGTGACTACTTGTCCTGTGAAATTTGGTGAGAGATGGGAGAGATTGTGTGGCCGTACCCAGCAGGTGACCAGTGAGCACTCACTGTTTGCAGGTAATCTAGTTTTAATTTTAATTCAGTATAGCCACTCATTGGACAGTATAGTTCTAGAAATTTATGTTTAAGTAAATTTACATTTATGTTTTTCACCTTTAGGGCTCTTTGGGGAGTTAATTTTCCGTTGTTAGCTGTATCACCGGATTTAGTTTAAAATTCTATTTTCTTTCTTTCTTTTTTTTTTTTTTTTTACATTTTTAAAGTAGTTTTTTTTTTTTAAGTTTATTTATTTGTTTTGAGAGAGAGTGTGAGAGTGAGCGAGCACAAGCATGGGAGGATGAGAGAGAGAGAGAGAGAGAGAGAGAGAGAGAGAGAGAGAGAGAGAGAATCCTAAGCAGGCTCCATGCTGTTGGCACAAAGCCAGATATGGGGCCCAAACTCATAAACTGTGAGATCATGACCTGAGCTGAAATCAAGAGTCAGACGCCTAACTGACTGAGCTACCCAGGCGTTCCTAAAATTCTGTTTTCTCAAATACCTTAACTATTGTAGAAACAAACAAACAAACAAAAAACCCTGCCAGATTTCAGTTGGTTAAATCAGTTTGGGAAACAGGAGAATTGATTGTCTTTGACTTTATATATTTTAGGAAGGTGGTTTTCAATGCCTTTTGGTATGTTTTTGGGAGCAGAGAGATTTGCAGAGCCTTTTACTTTTCTCCTGGTACTGCCACTGCCCTTCCCTTAGCATGCTGCCGACCCGGAGATACGGGGGGCAGACCACTCACAATGAGAGAGCCAGTACAAGGAAAGAAGCCATGGCTTGTGGTTTTCATCACTGAGCAGGCAATGAGGTTAGCCCTGGTTCCCATGGCGGTCCTGTGCTGGGGCTGCACTGCCAGCTCTGGTCCTTTGCACGGGGTAACCACATTACAGTGATGTTTGGGGTAAATGCTCACCCTTACTACTATCCCCATGTGCCAAGTGCTTTAGGGTGTAAATAACTAGTGGATTGGTAGGTGGTGGGTAACATGTGGCTTCTGTGTAAAAGACCAATCCTTCTGACCTATTTGACTTATTCCTACTTGGAAGAAATTATTTGGTTTCCCCAGGGTGGCTGGCTTCTCGCTGTCTCTTGCTTTGACACTTCTTTATTTTCTTCTTCTGTCCCTTTTTTCTCTTTCTGTTTTCCTTCATAATACTGTAAAGGGAATCAACTGGCATTGTGTATTTTGAAGCAGGTGATCTTTGAAACGGAAAATTAATTTGCTGGCTAGCTGGGATTTTGGTTACTGACCAGGAGATGGTTCCCACAGAGATTTCTCATATGCGCCACGTGCCGTGCCCTTTATTGTGGTTTTTTGACTCTTTGGCCCTTTTGGGTGTTTCTGTGTCTGGGATTTGCAGATTTTGCACAGGGGAGTCTGTGTGGGTGCTGCAGTGGGGCGGATCTGACCGCGTGCTCTTCTCTCTTGCACAGGTGGCTCAGAGCATTGAGGACCATCACCAGGAAGTGATCGGTTTCTGTCGAGAAAACGGCTTCCACGGCTTGGTCGCCTATGACTCCGATTACGCGCTGTGCAACATCCCCTACTATTTCAGTGCCCATGCCCTCAAACTGAGCCGGAACGGGAAAAGTCTCACCACGAGCCAGTATCTGATGCATGAGGTCGCCAAGCAGCTGGACCTGAACCCAAACCGTTTCCCTATCTTTGCCGCTCTGTTAGGTAGGTGGGCAGTGTGAAAACTGCTTCATTTGATAGGGTTCTACACTAGGAACACACTGGTATTTAAAAAAAAAAAGTCAGTGTTGGAATGTTGTGGATTATACTTAACCAGGGAATGTGCCCCTCCTCAGTAGTATTCCTTACTCAGTATTATTTTTTGGTGCAATTGATAATGTGCTTCTTTTGTTCATACATATTTGTTTATGTGTTCTGTTCAGGCTGAACAACTAATTTTGGGAATAAATTCACTGATACTTTGGGGAAAGTGACATTTTAAAATCACCAATGTTAAGCACATTCTCACTATGGAAATTAGACATTTAACCCTTTGGCACAAATTATGTTTGTTTCAGAAGAAAATACGTTGTGCACTTAGCGCTGTCGCTTTCCTGCATGTTGGGGACGCTTACTGCTTTGAAAGGGAAACAACAGACATAAGCTATCTTGCCTTGTTTCTAACACCTACATTTCAAGTAGATGTATAAATATCTTTAAAAACTTCCTTGGAGGAATGCTTCATGCTGGATGCCTAGAAAAGACGAACTCTTGTTTTGATTAAAATTTGATACATTTGTTCCTGTAAAAATGACTTTCCGATAGGTATTATATTCTCTGTCACTTTTGTTTGCAGTTTGCAGTTTTTTTCTTTCTTTTCTGTCCATCCTGGTCTGGTACAGCGTGCATATCTACAGCTGCTTGAATACCCAGCTCTAGAGGCTGCTTTTCTAAGAATCATGATCACGGTGTGGGTGGGTGTGCTCCGAGCAAGGCCCTCCTGTGACTGTGGCCTGTGGGCCACAGTGGCAGGTAGGGGGCCGCTTGGGACACACAAGTGGTTGTGTGTGAACGCTACGTGGTCTCCAGATTAGTGGGATCTTCCTGTGCATTCTGTGTTCTCTGCATTCTGTTTCCTCTGGAGTGTGTAAAACGGCAATTATACTGTGGGCTGTTTTTAGATTTCTATGTATCAGAACATTTATAAACATTCCAAAAGGTTTTACATAATTAAAAATTACACTGAAGGAGCCACAGTTTTTCATGTATTTTTCATGTATTATTTGGAGTAGCATTTCAAACTGTGTGTAACCACATTAGTCAAAAATTCTGATTTTGAAAATTGTCCTTGTTTGAATCTAATCTCAAATATATGCTGTTCAGTACTTGGTATTTTCTGTCCATTTCTGACTTGGGATTTTGGAGAATTAAAACTAATTTTCTAAGTATAGTTTCATATTTTCAAATATTATAATGCAAAAGGTATTTCTCTGATGTTAAAAGTGATTATGTAGATGGGGATATTATGAAAAACTTTATATTAAATATTATACAAAATGACTGCGGCATATTAATTGAACTTAAATGAGTTGGAAAATTGTATGCTTCCAGAATATTGAATCCCTTAGCTAATTTGCAATATGGGAAGGTATTCATTTATTATATTTAAGAAACGTTGAATATATTTTTGTGGAGATAATTTAAGCTCTGTATTCTTCTAGCTAAATTATTATGTGAAATTTTAAAATAAATGAAAAGCAATAGTTAACATTTTGAATAATCTAATAATGAATTTAGGGCTTGGAGTTTCTATAAAAATTTAGATAAGTTAAAAAAATTTAGACAAGTTATAGGTAAGTTCTTTTTTTTTTTTAATTTTATTTTTTATTTTTTAAAATTTACATCCAAGTTAGTTAGCATGTAGTGCAACAATGATTTCAGGAGTAGATTCCTTAGTGCCCCTGACCCATTTAGCCCATCCCCCCCTTCCACAACCCCTCCAGTAACCCTCAGTTTGTTCTCCATATTTATGAGTCTGTTCTGTTTTGTCCCCCTCCCTGTTTTTATATTATTTTTGTTTCCCTTCCCTTCTCTTCATCTGTTTTGTCTCTTAAAGTCCTCATATGAGTGAAGTCATATGATTTTTGTCTTTCTCTGACTCACTAATTTCACTTAACATAATACCCTCCAGTTCCATCCACGTAGTTGCAAGTGGCAAGGTTTCATTCTTTTTGATTGCTGAGTAATACTGCATTGTGTGTGTGTGTATGTATGTGTGTGTGTATATATATGTACACACCACATCTTCTTTATCCATTCATGCATCGATGGGCATTTGGGCTCTTTCCATACTTTGGCTGTTGTTGATAGTGCTGCTATAAACATGTTGCATGTGTCCCTTCAATACAGCACACCTGTATCCCGTGGGTAAATGCCTAGCAGTGCAATTGCTGGGTCATAGGGTAGTTCTATTTTTAGTTTTTTGAGGAACCTCCATCCTGTTTCCAGAGTGGCTGCACCAGCTTGCATTCCCAACAGGTAAACTCTTAATTGGGTAAACATTTTTAGTTTAGGTTTGGTGTAAAGGTTTCAGTGTTCTCAACTGAGAAAGGATATTTCCTTTCCCTTGTTGTAACAGGAAGAGCAGATATAGGAGTTGTTTTGTTGTAGAGGTTGGGTAGAATATTCAATTAAGTATGTGACCCAGATTTTAACAGACTGTTACTGATGTTGGAATTGACTTCATATTTTTTTTCAAATAGAAGCTTCACAAAAATCCAAGACATGTCCTACTTCACAGTAAAGTTCTGTGCAGGTGTGAGCACAGGAAAGCAGTGCAAAGCTCAGCAGGACAGTAGGACTTAACTCTGCTCCTCTGGATTCATGGCAGTTCAGGACTCCTGGATTGTATACTTGTATGTTTAGAATATTAAGGTTAATTAATTAAGAACTCACCTTGTTTTGCTTTCCGTTAGCAGCCAGTTAATGAATCTGGCTTCTCCGTGTGGAGGGGACTAAATCATGATCTAAAAAATCACAGAATTATTTAGGAAGTTACCACTTTTAAATATCACCGAGAGAAGTAACATACTAATGATGTTGGTATGCTGGCATTCGAGAACTACAGTGAAGGGAGAGTGTTCCCCAAAAATGTGGTTTCTCAGCTGGATGCGATTCTTGTTTTTGACATAGCCCTGGTGATAGGGCACCCAGCCGAGTGGCATTCCTGGTGGTAGGGTGGGCTGTGCTCCGTCATCTGTTTGCGGGTGGTGGTGGAAGTGACCAGAGGAGGTGGCACAAATCATTAACCTAGCTCAGAACGATTTTGTAACTGTGCACTCTGCCTCTGCTGTGGAGCCCAGGTGACAGAGTGTGGTTTGAAGCCTGGGGTCTCACGAGCAGATGAAAGCTGTATCCGTTAACCCCCGCAATGTCAGACCGACCTGAGTACCTGGCGGCCAAGCGGCTCAGGCTCTGTACAGTTTGTTCACCTCGAATGCTGTGGGAACTGTCCTGTCCACATCATGCGGCAGCTGCAAGAGATCTGCCTGCTGTGTGTGGTTCTCTAGTAAAAGATGAAGAAGCATTTTCGGTTTTTCTGTGGAAGTTTTACGTGACGTGTCGAAGGAGGCAGTCTTGCGAAGTCCTCGCAAAGTCTGAAGTGAAGCTGCAGAGGTATCTGCAGATGATGATGCGTGTGGTGTTGCCGGCTTGCCCCGTGTCGCTGACGCCGTGTTCCTCACTGTGCCGTGTCTGTGTTGCAGGGAATCACATTCTACCTGATGAAGACCTGGCTTCCTTCCACTGGAGCTTGCTTGGCCCAGAGCATCCTCTAGCCTCACTTAAGGTACAAGTTCATTTCTTCTCCAACATGGGTGGTCATCAGCTTTTGAGTTTGCTGTAATTTTAATATGTGAATGACATTCCTTTATCGTTGAAGGAAACAGCTGCACAGCTAGGATCGCACCCATCCCCTCCCTTCCGGGTCCGCACCGCCTTAGAACACACACACACAGCCTCCCTTATCTTGTTCCCAACCCTACACTTTAGGGAAATTTGTGAATGACCTTAAAAATTCTCTTGGAGGAATTCACACTGTGTTCCTAGGTAGGTGCAGATCTTTTAGCTATAGGTTTTTAATATTGTTTTACAAACATTAATATTTTCGACAGGTGATACAGTTGCCTGTTACTTGGATCATATCTTAGCACATTTTGATAAATTTCATAACTCTATAATATTCTAAAATTGTAAAAGTCTGATTAAGGCTTTAATGTTTTCTGAGTGATGGAAGAGACCCAACCAAGTTCATCAGAGAAGTGTTCCCTTTGTACTGGTTTTGAATGCTTCGTCTTTTTTCTCTCTCTCGCCTTCCTGTTGCGACCGTGATGAGCGTGGGAAAGCTGTGCTTCCCGCTTCTCTAACGTGGGAAGTTGGAGTCTAACGTGGACTCAGAGTCCCCTTTCCTGGCGGATCGGCACCGTGACCACAGCTGCCATCTGTCAGGTGCCGATGGGAGGTCTGCTGGGCAGCCTGGGCCTCGGCTCCTGCAGTGAAGGGGGCTACTTGCCATGCTTCCCGGAGGCACAGCTCCCTTGAAATTCTGCCTCCTGTCAGAATTACCTTCCCTTCACAAACTGTCTCCATCCGTGTTTAGGTTCAAATTGCTTTTTGTGATTTAACTTGGAGTGAACTTTGGAGAAACCTGATCATTCAAGGGAAACTCTTTATTGCGTCTTTGCTCCGACTCCTTGCCGCCTGGACCCCGCTCTTCGTTGTGCTAACAGTTCTTGGGCCCCGGGTTTTCACCTTCCGTCTGAAAGTCCGTTTTTCTCCTCTTGTTAGAAATTACTTGTTTTCCTTGCTTTTTCTGTGCTTGAAGGAGAGTAGCTTTCTCCTGCTGTTGGCCGCAGTGCTCTTCCCGTGTCCTCATGGATGAAGTGCTGCGGTCTGTGGTCCGGGTGGCCCCACTGCTGATGTATGGCCTGCAGGCAGGTGCACTTGCGTTAGGTGTTGTGCTCCTCAGGTTTGCCGAACAGGAGCTTTTGTAAGTGGAGACGAAGGGAAGCCTGGCTTAATACAAGGTTCGTGCAGTTGTGGATAGCGGCGGAGAGGCTCCCGGGACCCCAGACCATGTGTGCATCTCGGCCGAGCTGGCCTTGGTCACGTGTCAGAGGTTAGACGGCAGCACTGTTTGTGGGGTTATTGGGGGACCAGCTCAGTCTGCTGGCAGGTCACTAACATCATTAGAGTGTGTCTTTCCTAATTTTGTGTTAAGAAAAATGTTAAGTATGTAAAAAATTGAGATGGACAACGTCCATCCATGTATCTAATTGGTTCTACAGTTAACATTTCGCCAAGAAGTAGATTTACATCTGTCTTTGCTTTTTAACTCCACTATTTGGAAGTTGCAGATACCCTGCCACTTCACCTGTGAAAACTTCAGTTTATATCATAATTACCTAAAATTAAGGCTAATGTATCTTAAAGTTTATTTATTTATTTTGAAAGAAAGTGAGAAAGTGTGAGTTGGGGAGAGACAGAGAGAGAGGGAGAGAGAGAGAATCCCCAGCAGGCTTCGTGCTGTCAGTAGTGCAGAGCCCAACGTGGGGCTCGAGCACCTGAACTGTGAGATCCTGACCTGGTCGGAAACCAAGTCAGTCGCTTAACTGAGCCACCCAGATACCCCGAGGCCAATCTCTTTCTTACTTCTCTTACTATTATCATGTCAACTGCATGAACAGGAATTCCCTAATCACTTAGGATTAAGTTCATACTCAAATTTTTCCACTGTTCCTGTAAGGCATTTATGGCGTTGTTTGTTGTTTTCGTTCAGTCAGGATCCAGTCAGGTTTTATGCATTATCATCATGTGTATTTTGAGTATCAGCTGGGGGTTTTGTGGTGTGATGGAGGAGCAAGCCGCAGTTAAGTTTTCAAGGACTTGGTAAGTTGTAGGCATTTTAAAGTCACATTCTAAAATGCAAGCACATCTGCTTTGAGTTCACATATCGCAGAGCTTTTTTGTGTTAGTCCTTTACACACACAACATCTGTGTGTTGCGATGTCATTTAGGCCCCGCGACACATGTTGGGAAGTGGGATGCGATGGTCTCCTTTCTCATGAACATCGCTGCTGGATCCCGCTGTCCGTATCCTGTATGCTTACTCCCACTCGTGAAAGTAACCAGGTGACTTGAGAATTTGGTTAGTTGTTGTGTGTAACCCTTTCTCATGATTTTTAGCAGTCTGTGGTATACACAGCTCTCACAGGCATCTGATTCATGTCGCCAGGTGCACTTGTTGCCCTTCCTTGTCCTGCTCTGTAGCATTTCACCAAGGTCATCCCCTCCAGATTGCTCTTCACAGAGGGTGGGCATTACATGAACCCGCTGCCTAGTGAGCCCGGAGCACCCCTTGCCGTGGAGCACCACAGTCTTCCCCTTCCCCCTGCGACCTCCCCGTCCACAGCTCCGGTTGTTAGGCGAGCACGCCCGGGGTGGGCCTGTGGGTGCAGCATAGCGCAGACGACCCGGTTGCAGGGTGATAGCTGCAGACAGCGGGCTGGGAGGGGAGCAGAGCTCTGTGTGCCGTGTTGATGATCAGGGTTGTGTTCCCCGCAGTGAGAGGGCAGTGGTGGACATACTCAGAACCTGGAATCTCCCAAGGGCAGTAGAAAAGCGGAGGTGAAGCAGCTAGGCAGGATCCTTTTCAGTTCTTTCGTTTCCATAGAAGAGGTGCTGGGAAGGTGGCATCATGTTTCTCAGATTTGATTTGTCAGTAAAGAATATTTCATTTGTGTTCAGGACAGTAGGAGGCCATGTTATATGATGGAAAATTCCAGAACCAGGGATGGGGCCTTTGGAGCCCGGGTTAGTCAGCCCTGGCGGGAGTATCCCCTGGCCATAAGCATGTGCTGAGTGGGCTGTCTTTCTTTAATGTGCTTTTTGAGTTGTTACTGCTGTATGATTTTGAGTCCTAGTAAGTGGTGGAAGTTTTATTTTGAGTAAGCACTTAGTTGTTTTAATTTTAAAAATGTTTTTAGGTCGGACCATTATTTTAATGGTTTTTGTGTTCCTAAACTTCATGTTAATTTTCACGCATTTGGTGTTTTTATCCCCATCAGTTGTTCTGACCCACGGGTGTCTCCTGCCACGGAGCCCCTTGTCCACCTGTTTGGTTGAGCCCCTTTGCAAGTGTGTGCTGGCCTTTCCTGTCCCCAGACCCCCCTCACGTGTTGGTCTCCCCCGTCGTGGACGGGCCTCTGTTCTGTGTTCAGCACCACACCCCAATTGTGGTCAGTGGGTAGTGCTGGTGTCCTCTAGGCCCCCCTTCCTGCGCGGTGCTTGGAACACCCCCGTAGCTCCCTGGCTTGCTTCCGCCTCTTGTGGAACTCTGTCCACGTTAGCCTGTGCGTGCCCTCCTTTCTGATTCGAATACCCTGCCTTCCTTCAACCAACGTTACCTCTCTCTGAGGCTTCTGGACACCAGGATGACCTGTCAGGTCACATCAGGAACATTTTATCTTAAATTTTATCTATAGACTTTAACCCAGAGTTCTTTGCTCTGAACATGTGTGCACACGTCTGTCTGGACCCGATTCCCCTTTCTCTCAGGTGTGTGCCTGGGGGCCGGAATTGCTGGTTACGTGAGAGCTCCGTGCTCAGCTTCTCGAGACGCGACCAGGATGCTTTCTGTTAGTGGCTACACCGTTCACTCCCTTCCCAGCGGCCTGTGAGGTTTCTGATTTCCCCGCATCCTCACCAACGCTCGTTATTGGCTCTTTTATTTTTAGCTGTCCCAGTGGGTGTGATGTGGTTTTGATTTGCATTTCTCTGATGAGTAATGATGTTGGACATCTTTTCCTGTGCTCCCTGACCATTTGGTTATCTTCTTTGGATAAATGTCTATTCAAGTCCTTAGTCCATTTTTCAATTGCGTTGTCTTTTTATTATTGAGTTGTAAGAGGGGTGTGTGTGTGTGTGTGTGTGTGTGCCTTTTTTTTTTTCTTTTGTATTCTGGGTACACAGGTGTCATCAGACACATGATTTGCAAATACTTTCTCCCATCCTGTGGGTTGTGCTTTTAAAAACTTTCTTGATGTGGCTCTTTGATAATTCTTTTGAGATTCAATTCATCTCAATACCACCTTTCACTGCTCCTAGTGACTCCACTCAGTCACTTTCTGTCATTTAGGGGAGCCTTGGGGGACCTTGCCAGTCTTCCTCTTTACCTTGCAGAGCCCTTATGAGCTCAGTGCACAAGGGCAGCCAGACAACTTGGCCGCACATCCTCTGCCTCCTGGGTCTCCTCCCAGAAGAGCTCCATCTTCCCTCCTAAACTTCCCTACCCCTCCCTCTGTTACCACCACCTGCTGCTGGTAGTGTTCTCACGCGCTGACACTCGCTGTTGGGCCTCCGGGGGCCCGCCACTCACCTGCCGGTGTCTCCCTTCCCCCGGGAGCCCGAACCTCCCGGTGGGCCCTCGCCAGCTGGTTGGGCAGCTCCACCTGCCTCCGGCTCTGTGTCCACCTCCTCCCTCGATGGGAGTCGTGGGCGGCGCCATCCCTGGCTGAGACCACACCTGACCTGACAGTGAAAATGTACAGTCGCGGCTGGGGAAGGACCTAAACAAACGGAAATAAGCACTGCGCTCGTGGATTCAAAGACTTACTTAGATTTTACTACTTCCCTATCAGAATCCTAGCAAGCTTGTGTTTTTGTAGAAATTGAAAACTGAGCTTAAAATTCACGTGGAACTGCAGAGGACCTAGAATAAACCACAAGAGTGTTGAGAAGGGACAAGAGAGTTGGAGGGCTTCACCTCTCCCTGTGAGGCTGTGCTAACCCAGGAGGTGTGGTCCTGACACGGGCCAGTCACTGGGTCAGCAGAGCGCAGTAGAGCCCAGTGGAGGCCTGGACACGTGGTCGGAAGGGGGAAGGGCTGGTGTTTTCAGTAACTGGACGTCCCTATGCAAAAGTGAAGAGAATATAAAAATCAACTCCAGAGTAAAAATCAACACTAGAGGAAACGTAAGAGGAGACCTTTGTGACCTGGACTGAGGCAAGGATTTCTTAGTGAAGTGCATAAAAAGCAAGTGGCTGAGGGAAAGGAACAGAGTGTGTCTCTGGTAAGGAACCCGTGGCCAGAATTTGTAAAGGACAGCACAGTAAGAAGATACAACCCAGCCAGAAAAGATGGGGGCACGTTTGAACAGGCATTTTCTGGAACGTCCAGTAGGTGCACAGAGGTCCTCCGCGTCATTAGGGAATGGCGGTGGGACCGCCACTGTGGCCACTGCTCTGCCAGGTGATTGCTGGGAGCACAGCCAAGCGGCCACCCGGATGTGGCCGGGCAGCTTCTTACAACTTTGAGCACGCACCTGCCATGTGACCCACGGGACCTCAGACCGACCCCACGGTCGGCTGGTGAATGGTGGGTGGAAGGGTCACACAGGGAGGCCTGGGAGTGGGGAAGGAGCAGACTTCTCTTCACCGAAATGGCAGATGCCAGACACTGAGGAGCTCTCTGAGACTCCTGTGTGAGCCCAGAAAGAGTGGCGCCCGGAGAGGAAGCAGAGGGCAGTCGCTGTCTGGGGCTGGCTGTGAGGGCACGGGGGCCATGGGGCTGTGGAAGGGCTCTCTTTCCAACTGTGTGGCGGCGGCACTGAGGTCTGCCTTCCTCAGAACACGGTGACCTGTCTGCCTGAGGCTGATGGGTTTTATTGCACATAAAATACCTCTGTAAAACGGATTTGAAAATCACGGTTCCCGGTGTGAACGGGACTGCAGGTGTCCGCAGGTAACCCTCCCTCCTGAACGTGTCGTACACGTGCGTTGCTGTCTTCCAGGCTCTCCTGGTTTTACTGCCCCCACTTACAGGCCCTTCACCCCATGCGGGGCTGCCCCCGCTGCCCGTTCCCCCGGCCAGGCCCACGGCCATGGCCCTTTTCCGCTCGGTCCGAGGCTGGTCTGTGCTGTGTTCTCATCCGCGGCCCTGCACACCCGCCCCTTTGCTCTCGTGGACCTCGCTTTGTATTTGTGCTCCAGTCTTCCCCACCTCCTCCCAGCTCCCTGTTGCCCCACATGTCTCCTGAAGATGGTCTCTAGTAATGTGTCCAACAGCTTAACCCCGCGTTGAATTTGGGCCGCCACAGTTGGCCTTTGTTCAAGGCTGCTGAGGACACAGTTGACATCCATGAATTAATGAATGGTTTTCACCTCCCGGGGGCATGAAACACTCAACCCTCAGCCCCCCTGCTCTCCTCACCCTGGCAAACCCCTGCCTTGCTTCCTGGACCCCAGCCTGGTTCTGTGTGCCTCATGTGCCGTGTCCCCTCCCTGACTCCTGTTGTGTGTGGGTTCCCGAGGGTCCACCCGCACCGTGCTGTGGCCTCATGCTTTCTGGCACGTGTCGATGACCATCCAGTGGACCCAGTGTCCAGCGAGACCCCTTCCCCGACTGCAGCGTGTGTCTCACCCCCACCCACCAGGGCATCTCTGTGTCCACACCAGATGTGGCCCTCCAGCTTGTTGTCCGTGTGGGTTTATCCTGTTTCTTAGAGAGTGATACCAACTGGCCCTGTGATGTCCAGGGTAGAGTTTGGCGGGTGTCTCTGATTCTTGCCCCCTCCTGCATCTGGTCTGACTCTTCCTGACCCGCCCTGCCCTTCCTGACCGCCTCTGGTGGCACTGCTCAGCTGTGTGTGGAGCCCTGGGCCCTTAGGCCCCACTTCCCCACATCTGACATAGTCTGACCTCATACCTCTCCTGCGCCTGGTCTTTCCGTGGCTCCCTTCGTCAGTAGCGTGGATTTGGGTTTCATGGGTCTGTTGAAAAAAAAGGATGGGGGGAGAGGGCTACTGTAGTGTTGCCTGTTCTTAATTAACCATTTCAGTAGGAATATCAGAAGGAAAAGAAGCTCGCCACCTGCCATTGCTTCATAGGAAAGACGTCTCAACCTTAGAAGAGGTGTCACTTAGACGGTTGGAGACCAGGGTGTGGTCTGCCTTGGGGCCGTGGCCGCGCCGCTCACTGGGTGCTTCCGCGAGTGCCTTGGTGGACCCCTCTGTCCTGTTGGGACATCCAGAGTGCACCACACGGCGGTGGCCTGAGGGTGAAATGCAGTGATGCTTGTCTGCGGGGTTCTCTGAGGGACCTCCTGGAGCCCGGCCAGCAGGTGTCTCCACGTGAGCCTCTGACGTCCGGGCGTTGCGACGCTGCTCCGTATGTACCGTCCTCACACTTTGCAGCTTTCCTAATGGTGATGGGGGGTCAGGTTCTGCTTCAGCAGAGCCGTTAGTGAAACTGGTGCCTTCCTCTCACCTGTCTTCCAGCGTGCGGCCAGGAGGTCGTGTGGGAGCCGCAGTACCAAGCCCCAGAATCATGGTTTTGTGGTGTGTTTATTCGGTTAGTGTGCGAGTCTGTGGGAATTGACATGGCTCCAGAGCTCAAGCCAGATGCTGTGCAGCGACCGGCCTGAGGGGGACCGAGTAGCCATGACAGTCACCCTGTCCTGGCAGGTGATGTAACAGTGATGTGCGTTCCAGTTTGCTTGTGGCTTCATGTTGAGCAGTTAGCCGGATGAGAGGATAAAGAATTGAACATCCATGCACTTGCAGAAACATACATGATGGATGGATAGCATTTCTGCAAAGTTTGGACACAAGCTGAGAGAGATCTTCATGAAGGGTGTTTTTGTTCCTGTTTTTTTCACTTAGTCAAAATTTATGTTAGACTAACCAAAATGGCAGCACTGTACCTGTGTAAATACTTGATGTAAAACTTCTTGAAAATGTTGATGTTATTACCTAATCCCTAACGGCACGCTATAAGATTTTCAAAAGCAAAATAAAATACCAGTGAACCTTGACATAATTATGATGACATAATTATTAGCAGAATAAAAATACAACTACAGCATTTTCCAAACAAAACAGAGACACGAATCTGTTGTAATTGGCATATTTTTACCTTTGCTTCACTTTCAAGTATTTGGATTTCTAACATTTATATTTTCTAATTATCTTTATAAAAAAATATTTTAAGTCACAAACTGTATTGTTTACCATAAACTAACGTGCTACGAAGTCAAACGTCCAGCTACATGCATCCGTCTCCCCATCTGGTGTCCCCTCTAGACGACCTTTTCAAATGTGCTTTATAAATATTTTCGCTGAAGTCAGCTGTGCAGCCCTTTGTGCAGGTGGGGACAGCGGTGGGTGATGAGGTATCCCCTGTGGTGACCTCCTGGGGGCTGCACACCCACACGCTTGTTGCTGTGGGTGCTCCACGAATGTCTTCTTGTTTCCACGAACATCTGAGATTTCAGATTCCCATCAGTATAATCAGTATAGACTTCAGTGGCCCCGGATCATCTATTCTGTATGAAGGAAACAGGATAAAGATTACTTTAAAAAAGTTTTTTAATGTTAATTTTTGAGAGAGAGAGAGAGAGAGAGAGAGAGAGAGAGAGAGATGGTGTGAGCAGGGGAGGAGCAGAGAGAGAGGGAGACCCAGAATCCGAAGCGGGCTCCAGGCTTCCAGCTGTCAGCATAGAGCCTGATGCGGGGCTCGAAGTCACGAACCGTGAGATCGTGACCTGAGCCGAAGTGGGACACTTAACTGACTGTTCAGTGCCCCATGTAAAGATTATTTAACCAACAGGTGAAACTTCACTGTTGGCTCTGTTGCCCGGGCCTGGAATACCGCATATCCTGGGGTTCAACTGCATGTGTGCACGCGTCTGTGATGCAGTGTAATTGGCTCTTGACTAGTTTCCAGGGTGTGTGCGGGGGTACATTTTCCTATTCGGAAGCTGGTGTACGTAAACCTGCTCAGCGAAGTCGTATATCAGAATGCCGATGCTCGTTTCCTGAAGATGCGGCAAAGATGCACGTGCCGCGCCGCTCACGGAGCAACGGGCGTGGGGCGGGGGGAACACATTTGGGCTCTTGTCAGCATGCCGGCGTGAGGTGCAAAGACAAGAGCCGAAGTGAAGAAAAATTCTCAGAATATTCGTTCTCTAAAAAGGAGAAAAAAGTCATCCAACACAAAAATATAATCTGTGGATTTGGGAACACCCATTTTCTTTGTTTTAAAAAGCAAACAAAAAGCGTGAATGGGATTGAAACCTCCGAGGAGCAGGGCAGGATGTGTACAGAAATGGAGCATGGGCCAGTGCCTTGACCTCGTGAGAGAAACGACTGATTGTACAGCTAGCTTCCCCTTGTCTTTGTGGCTGTGACACCACGCGGGATGCCCCGCGTCTACACAAGGTGGCCGAAGCCTTAGCCCACAGGACACTCACCTGCCGGTGTGCTGTCGGTCACCTCTGGAAGGGAGTTGCCGTTTCAGTGGAAACGTTTCATCCCATCATGTGAAAGTCGAGGCCCTGTCAGATGATCCTTTCTGGTGGCACATTTCAGAAAGTGTTAGAGGAGACTTTAGCGTAATCAGCATCCATCTGGGAGAGAGTCTTGGATTTTAGTGGAATCCTTTGCGGCTGTGACATAATGGATTTAACATTTGAAATGTCATGTGGTAACTGCATTGTGTCATTTATTATTGTTATTTTTTGATGTTTTATTTATTTTGAGAGAGACCACAAGCGGGGTAGGGCTGACAGAGAGAGGGAGGGAGAGAATCCCAAGCAGGCTCCATTCAGTCTCCTGAACTGTGGGGCTCGATCTCACCAACTGCAAAATCGTGACCTGAGCCGAAGTCAGGAGTTGGATGCTTAACCGACTGAGCCACCCAGACGCCCCTGCTTTGTGCCTTGAAGTGACTTTGTGGAAAAATGTTTGATTTTTTGAAACGTAACCGAGATGACATGACAGACTTACGTAAGTAGTGAGACACTAGAGCATGGCTTAAAGTTGATTCTGTAGTGGGACCCTCGTTATTTCCTTCTTTAGGGATGGGAAGAGATTGTTTTCTCGCGGTGCCAGTTGCTAACTCAGGTTGTGGCCCTTGAATGATTAGTACCATAGGGAGGGGGAATCGGGGCCCATTGCTGCCTGTGACGGCCGCTGCTTGCTGCACTGAGAGGCGTGTGGCGAGGGCTTCCTCGGACTTGGTTGTGTCCCCGCACAGTGGGTGTGTCCTGTGCTGACACCACTGGATTCCGAGCGGCCCCAGCAGGGGCACGGGCCTGTGGGCATGTGAACGAGCTGCCTTCCTGAGCGCCTTCCACACCCTCCACCTGTCCTGACCCACGGGAGAGAGCGGCACAGTAGGAAACGGGCCCGTGGGGGAAAGATGAGGCTCCGTGTAGGCGGCCTCGGCTGAGGGAATTTGTGTGGAGGTGACTGCCAGCTCCCACCAAGCAGCGCCTGCTTACCACTGTTGTCCTGTCTGGGAGCAGGGAGCCGCTCTGGGAGGTCTTTTCTAGCTCCAAATTTTTGTTCCTTTGCTTGCAAAGCAAGTAACTGACCATCACTGAAATTACTACAGAGTGCTGTAAAAAAGTGCATAATCATAAACGTTTGCTTTTTAAAAAAATATTTATTTATATTGAGAGCAAGAGAGTGGGGGAGGGGCAGAGAGCAAGGGAGACAGAGAATCCCAAGCAGGCTCTGCACAAAGCCCAACATGGGGCTCTAACTCACAAACTCTGAGATCATGACCTGAAACCAAAATCAAGGGTTGGATGCTTAACCGACAGTCACCCGATTGCGCCGATGTTTGCTTTTTATTTATTTTAAAAGTATTATTACTTTTAATTTTCTTAATTTTTTTTTTTTTTTTTTTTTTTTTTGAGAGAGAGAGAGAGAGAGAGAGTGTATGAGCAGGGGAGGGGCAGAGAGAAAGGGAGAGAGAAAGAATCCCAAGCAGGTTCCGTGCTGCCAGCACAGAGCCCAGCATGGGGCTTGAATCCACAAATCATGAGATCATGACCCGGGCCGAAACCAAGAATGCTATGCTTAACCAACTGAGCCACCCAGGGGCCCCTGCTTTTTAATTAAACAGAATTTGCTTTCTATCCTTGGACACAGAAAGTACATGTTTCCAACTTTAATTTAGGTATACTATTGCATTTTATTTAACTTTTGTCTTTTTTCCTAATGTTAAGCTTTGGGCTAAAGTTAAAGTACAACTGCTGAAAGAAAAGAAAAAAGGAGGGGCGGCTGGGTGGCTCAGTCAGTTAAGCATCCAACTCCGGCTCAGGTCATGATCTCAGGGTCTGCTGACAGCTTGGCACCTGGAGCCTCCTTCGGATTCTATCTCCCACTCTCTCTGCCCCTCCCCCACTTGTGTGTGTGCACTCTCTCTCTCTCTCTCTCTCTTTCAAAAATAAATAAACATTAAAAGAAAAAAAAAAGGAGAAGTGGGACTTTCATTAAAATATTTTGAAGCCCAGGGGCGCCTGGGTGGCTCAGTTAAGCATCCGACTTCAGCTCAGGTCATGATCTCGCCATCTGGGAGTTTGAGCCCTACGTCAGGCTCTGTGCTGACAGCTCAGAGCCTGGAGCCTGCCTCCAGTTCTGCGTCTCCCTCTCTCTCTCTCTCTGCCCTTCCCCCGCTCACTCTCTGTCTCTCAAAAATGAATAAACATTAAAACAAACTTTTTAAAAATATTTTGAAGCTTGTCGCCAAGGAGCAAACATTTCATTTGTGTGGTTTGAGTGTTAATTTTGATTTAAGATTGACAGTGACATCTTGCTCTAACTCTCCTGTAGTTGCTGCGCTGATGGGGGAGCTACATGCTCTTCTACAGCATCTTTGGGAAGATTTAGCCATGTAAAATGATGATGCTTTTTGAGGGTCAGCAAGTCCTGATGCATTTTTTTACCAGCTGAGCGTCTGCAGAGATCCCTTTGTGCATGTGGCATGTATAGATCTAGAGAGCCAGGAGCCATATTTGGGGTGGCCAGAATCTTCAGGGACTTTTTTCTTTCTCCATTGGGTTGGTTCTCTTAGCACTCAGTTTTCCAGCCTGTGGGAACATGTGATTTCTCCCATATGTGTCACGGCAAGGTTTTTTTCCCTTCATTTTCTTCTTCTTCTTTTTTAATGTTTTTTTGAGAGAGAGAGAGAGAGAGAGAGAGCGAGAGCGAGCAAGCATGCACCAGAGCCAGGGAAGGGCGGAGAGAGGGAAAGAGAGCATTCCAAGCAGGCTCCATGCTGTCAGCTCAGAGCCCGACGTGGGGATTGAACCCACAAACCATGAGACCATGATCTGAGCTGAAATCGAGAATTGGGCACTCAACTGACTGAGCCACCCAGGTGCCCCAACGCAATGGCAAGGTTTTTAAAGAAAGTACAAATTAAACATTGTCAAGAGTGTTAGAAGTTTAATGAATGGGATGTTTGCAAATATATCCATATTTAAATGTACTAGGAACCTTACTACTAAAAGGAATTCTGTGGTAAATCCTTTTGAGAATTCTATAATCTCTCATTCAATGTTTTGAGGTTATAACAGTTCCGTCTGAGTTTTAGAAGTTGTTTTGTGTGCTCTTTCTTCCCGAATTAAAGCTTCTCGTGTGCACTGAGTCCCCCGTTGTGTGCCCTGAGCCGAGCGCACATCCTGCCATCCTCTGGGCCTGGCCGGGGCTGCTGGAGTGAGGGCATCCGGGTTGTGGGGACTTCCCTGCCCCTCAGGCAGCCTTGGGGGCGGGCGCAGACCAGAGATGGTCCACAGGAGCAACGGTGACAGATGGTCCCCTTCACTGAGGCGGGATAGACGGTGTGCACCGAGGAGAGTTGGCCTGTGCTGCCCAAGTGCTCCTCCCCCAAGTGGGGCTAGCCCTTTTCATATTTTGTCCACTTTTGTATCACATTCGTTCTGTTCTCACCGTGTCGTCATTGGTCTGTCCTGTATGTAACATCCTCACACTACAGCCAGCTTACCGTTGTGGTCTGATCGTAGGGTCTCAGCGTGCTGGGTCGCACCTGCTCAGCCAGGCCCACGCCGCATTGCTGTCCCTGTTTCCGTGTGCGTTCACCGAGGGGAAGATGTTCCGTGAGGACAGCGTGGGGCTTCTGTTCTGACTCCTCTCCTGGGCTGCCACCAGCTGGCCTTGCTCCTGCCCCGCCGGGGGGCCATACACCCCGCCAGTGGGAGAGCAGACGGGACTTGTGTTCCTCCCAGACTGGCTGGGATGTGCTGTTTCTGGGGTTCGTCCCCGTGGAGGATGTGCGAGCCAGTGGGCTTTCATTTTCATGGGGTGCTGGGTTTCTAGGACTGAGCGTGTGATCTATGTCCACAGATGTGTGCGTGGCTCTCTGCAGGCCTCCTGCTGGGATGTGCCTTCACGAGCACTAACGACTGGCACACTGGGGCCTGAGAACGTGACTCGGACGTGGCAACCAGTGCTTCCAGAAAACCTGTTGTTTGTGTAAAACGAGAGTGATTGTTGTGTGTGCATCTTGAAAATTTTCTTGATGACTTAAAAGTGTAAATGGTTTTCTGGTGGGTCTTCCATGTCATGTGCTCAGGCTCAGGTTTTCTGATTTTCTTCTTTTGTGTGTTATGTGTGTTGTGTCTTAAAACAACTCAGATTTGTTATCTTATGGTGCTCAAGGTCAGAGGTTCACAGTCAGTCTCACTGGGCTCAATCAAGGCGTCAGCAGGCCACGCTCCTTCTGGAAACTCTGGAAGGGTGTTTCCTGCCTCTTCTAGCATCTGGAGCCACCACACTCCATGGCTCATGGCCCTTCCTCACTTCTTACCTCTGAGGCCAGCTGCCCTGCGCCCCGTGCACCCTAGAGGACTGTGGTGACGCTGGGCTTACCTGGACAGTCCCACGCTGGTGGGCAGGAGTGGACAGCTCTGGAGGCACAGGGTCTTTAGGGGCCTTTGTGGTCTTTGTGGCTACATATAGGAAATCAAGGTTATTTCATGCTGTCGTTCGGGTTTTTTTTAATTGCCAGAAACATAGTTAGTACCTGATTCATCTTTATTTCTCAGAGGAGGGCATTACTGTAGTTATAGCTGAAATTGGATGTTTTTTCATAGTTTTTTAGTTTTCACGAAAGAGTCTAAAGCCTTTTTTTTTTTTTTATTCTGTTTAATTTTTGTAGAATCTGCTATTCTCGGATAATATAATATTCTGCCACTTACTCCGTGTGTCTTTACCAGACATGGCCCTCAGCATTGGCAGTCAGGGATACCGTTTCCCTCCCGTTCAGAGCCGACTTGCCTTTCTGTGGTGCTCGGGCACCTGGGCTATGATCACCCAGCACTGCCTCCTTTTGGCCGTGCGGGAAGAACGGAAGTGTCTGTGGCCCAGCCTCTCGCGGCACGTTCACTATGGTGGGGCACAGGGTTCTGGGCTCGGAGTTGACGGGAGCCCGGCTGCAGACATGTCGGAGTTAACACATGGCTGCCAGGCTCCGTGTGGCCTTGCTGGGTGGAAGTGGCTGGCTTGTATTTAATGGTTCCCGCGCCAGTCTTCGGGCCGAGACTCACAGCAGGGTAATGAGCGGCTGTGTAAGGAAGCGCTGCCTGCAGCTTCCGGGCCCTGCACGTGGGATTCGTGTGCTGACCCGTGTGCTTATTTCTCAGGTCCGGGCTCACCAGCTAGTCCTGCCGCCCTGTGATGTGGTAATCAAGGCTGTGGCCGACTACGTCCGCAACATCCAGGACCCCTCAGACTTGGATGCCGTAGCTAAAGATGTGTTCCAGCATTCTCAGGTACGGGCTTGGGAGGACGCCTGTGAGGTCTGCTGCTCCCAGATTCCTTACCGTGATCGGGACCTTTCTCCTAAGAAGACAGACCTGTCACGTGGGCTGAGTAGAAGTGAGGACATGACTTGTCCATCCTTTCGGGCGATGGTCAGGGATTTCTTCCACCTTTTTCTGGAAAGGAACGTGAGTGGGTCAGGGTAAATAGAAGACGTGAGGTTGGTGTGAACTCCCTGCCTCTCTGGAAAGGTGAAACCACTGCCCCGTTTGCGGGAGATGGGAAGGAAACCCTCTCCCGGCAGCAGGGGAAGCCTGGGACCCCGCGGGCTGCGTTGCAGACCCGGCTCTCCTGACTGCGTGCCAGGAGTCAGTCTGAGTAGCGTTTGATTCATTGATTTTCCAGGAAGATTTTAACGTTATTCTAATCTGTTGGTAACTTGAAAGCTGCAGGTTATGACACATGTGCTGAATTGTGAAAGTATGTTCGTGCACATGACCAGTGGCATGTGATTTACAAAGGTTTTCCTACGTTTATTTCAGTCTAGAACAGATGACAAAGTTATTCGATTTAAGAGAGCAATTGGATATTACTCAGCGACTAGTAAGCCTATGGCATTTCACCCACCACATTACTTAGGTAAGTAAATCAAAGCCTCTGTGAGGGTTGCTGACATGCAGTCATCGAAGAGATTTAAATGTTGGCCCGGTAGTCTTGGAGGTTTCTTCATGTGAAGTGAGGCATCCACAGTTACAGGGACGCATAGAGCCGAGGCCCCTGGGAAGACTCTGCAGGAGCCCCTGCAAGGATTGAGGAGCAGGAGAAACGGACCTGGCAGTAGGGGTGGGCCGGGGGGTGTCCAGGCGTGCTCTGCGGGGATGCCCTCTGGGCCACTTCAGCAAAGCGGATGGCTGTTTTCTGTTTTGTTGCCTAGGTTTTTTTGTTTTTTTGTGAAAGACCAAATTTGACTCAGATTTGAAATCGGGCAATAAAAATAATTATAAGCCATTTGCCTGAGCCTGCTTGGGAGTAATGCTGTCATGGGAGGCTGTGAAGCCGAGTGGACCTGCCGGACTCCTTCCTGAGTCCAATGGCCTTTCTCTGGGCCCAGAGCCATGGAGCTCTGAGAGATTGTGCTGTTTGCCTCCAGTTCCTGGGGTGGTTAGCAAGCTCCACTGTTTACTGGTTTCAAAAGATTAATCCCAGAGTCAGAATGTCCCAGATAATTGTTCTTTATGTGGTACGTTTGTTGGCTTGCTTAGGCATAGCGCTGCAGCAGTGTGCATGGGGGGCCCATAGGTCACAGGTGAGTGCTGGCTGCTGGTGGCAGTCTCTAGGGTGCCGAGTGGCTGAGGAGAGGGGGTGGCATTGGCTCTTCTGCTGGCCTGTCTGCTGTGACCCACGTAGGGCGGGGCTTGTCTTCCTGTGCCTGGGACATCGCAATTTCTGAGTGTCACTGTCCAAGGCCATCAGCTACCAGCCATTATGTCTCAGCACCTTGCTTTAACTCTCTGCGCACCGGCTCCCGCCCCTCCCCTAGCAGTGTCCGGTCGGGGGCAGCCAGGGCCCCACCAGCCACCTTTACCCTCCTGTTCCTGTAGGAAGGTATTTGACCGAGTGATTTAATCCAGGAAGAGCTGTTGAACCAGGACAGTGAGAGGACCGGGGTTTGGGGTCACTCTGCCGGACAGAGGGTGACATGGTGGGGCAAGGTCACATGGGGCCGTGGACACCGCCGGGACAGGTGACAGGCAGGGTCTGACGCCAGGGGCGAACATTCTGACCCCACGGCCTCTGGCCTCAGGCTTCCTGGTTACGGAGATGGCTGCCTGGATGCATGTTAACATGGAAAATATACATGACATGCTCTGTGACACTGTTCTCAGGGGGAGGGGGTCTAGAGAAGACAAGGAGCGGTCTGCAGCCACAGAGCTGAGGAGGAGCTCGCAGAAGGGTGTCCTTGCCCCTTGTGTGTCTGCCCTGACGCCTGGTCCTCGTGTGGCATGGTAGTCGAAATGGTCGCTGCAGTGCACCTGGGACTAGAACGTTGATTCAGGAGGGGGAGGCGGGACGGAGAAAAAGGTACTAGTTGGCGCTGGTCTGAGCTGCTAACAGGGTTGGCAGTGTGCAGAAAGACAGGATGGGCTTTAAATTTGCTTTTAAGTTTGTGCTGCTGAAAAACTCGTAGTGTCATATGAAGTGCTTTCATGTTCTTAAGTCATCAGACAGCACGTGAGGTAAGCATTTTATGGATGAAGGTGACACTCCCGGAATTTAGTTTCACTTCCTCTCAGTGGGTTTTGGAGAGCGGTGGTGGACTGGTGAAGAATTTGAGTGTTTGGGGCAATATTTTCCAGCAGGTCAATGTGGGCAGTAACCAGCCGTACAAGCCTTCTCTGCAGCGTCTCCTGGCGCTTCTGACTGTGGCAGAGACCTCAGCCACGGGGCAGGGGTTTGGGGCAGCGGAGAGTGTGGGGTGGCAGGGGTGTGGCCTGAAGTGTGTGGTGACCCAGGACAGAAGTCAGGGCAAGACTGGGCAAGGAAGGTGCATTTCAAGTTGCATACACAATTTGGAGCCAGCAGAAACCGAGTCATGCGAAACTGCCTGTGTTGTTTTTTTTCCTGACAAATGGAAAGAAACAGTAATGTGAAGATAGTGCCTTTTGCCTGTTAAGTGCTGTTAGGTTCCCGCTATGGCACTGAGCAGGGAACGGAGAGCCTAGAAGGAGCAACTTGGAACGGGGGAGAGGCTTTCTCTGCAACTCAAGGTAGAACCCAACACATTTTCCATAAAAATGTTTTTGTAAGCAGTAGACAGATCCGAAATGGTCTTTTTTGACCTTGGTCCTTTACATTATTGTCTAGGAAGACACATTCAGAGTTTTCAACGACCACTGTTGGAAGGTAACTTTCTCATTCATTAGAACCTGTCTGTATTAATCATTTTAGAAACAGGAATATGTATAGCTTTATAGATCTTTTAAGCATCATGCTAGCCCTTGGAGGCTGTTGGGAGTGAAGATGGGGAGAGTTGGCTCTAACCAGAGCTTTCTCAACCTGGTTGGAATCGAGGTTCTTCCCCAGAACTGCGATATCCGGGTCTTCACAGGGCCTCAGGAACCTGTATCTTCCAAAGGAAAACCTCCCTAGTCCGGCCCAGGTCAGGTGGACCAGTGCTGGGCAGGGCTGCCGGGTTCAGGCATCTTCTTCTGAGCCCCGGTCCTCTGCAGCATCGAGGAAGCCTCTGCTCTCCGCACAGGGGCCGAGGGTGTGGAGTTCACAGGGGGAGATGCACACTCACCTGCCCCGTTGCCCCACGGGGCTGGGAGGCCTGGTTTGCACAGCGTGTCGTCCTTTTCAGGGTGAAAGATGGATCCAGTCCATACTGTCACTGTAGAGTGGGCCCCCAGAAACTATCTGTTCTTAGGTGGGTTTCTAAAATCAGTTACAGGTGAAATTAGTATTTATTTTGTGGGAATTTATTTGTCAGAAACACGGTATTGGGACCGGGGACCTAGAGATGGTTATGTTTTGTGCTTTCCGCCCCAGCACACGGTGCCTGCCACGTCCACCAGAGTCCCCAGTCTGAATGTAGGCGCACGTAAGACATGTCAGAATGGAGTTGGCAGCAGCGTGTGTGGTTCCTGGATGAACCATACTCCTTAGACCCTGGCTGTGCTTCAGAATCATTGCTGGAATTTTTGAAAAAAAACGACAGAGCTGCTAGAGGCCCACCCACCTCAGGTCTGTGAATGGAGATGTTGTAGGCTCTAGCGATCCTGGTGTGTTTGTTCAGAGCTATGTGAGTGAAACCGAGGCCCAGTGAGTCTGAAGATACATGTGTGTTGTCTTCCTGGCCTCCCCCGTGAAACGTCGATGAGCTCCTGCTGCACATTCTTCAGAACCGCCGAGGTCTGGAGCACCGACAGCACCACGTGCTGGTGAGGAGGCAGCGCGGCAGGAGCGCCCGGTCACAGCTGCCGGGAACGCAGACCGGCCACCGTGGATGACCACGTGATGGTTTCTTGGGAAACTGCTCATCCTCTTACCATAAGGTTCCAGCAGTCACGCTCTTTGGTATTTACCCAGAGGAATTAAAAGCTTATGTCCCCACAAAACTCTGCACACGATGTGTACGGCAGCTGCACTCATAATGCCATGACTTGGAAGTAGCCAAGGTGTCCTTCAGCAGGTCAACGAGTAAATAAATGGTAGGCCCTCCAGGCAATGGAATGTTCTTCAGTGCAAAAGAAAACGGGTTATCAAGTCAGAGAGACGTGGGTGAACCTTGATTGCATTCACGAGGTGAAAGAAGCTGATCTGAAAAGGATTCCGCCTGTGTGACATTCTGGAAAAGGCAGAACTGTGGAGACAGTAAAAAGTCCATGGAGGGATGAACAGGGGGACGATAGGATTTTAGGGCAGTGAGACTATCATGTGTGACATTGTAGGGGTGGATGTATGTCCGTGTACGTTTGTCCAGCCCGTAGAATGAACACGTAGAGGGAACCCTAACGTAAAATGTGGGCTCTAGTCAATAAGCACGATGTGTCAAAACGGGGTCATCCGCGATGACTGCTGTGTCACACTGACTAGCAAGGTGTACGGTGTGTGTTTCTTCCCTGAGTTTTCCTTACACCTAAAGCTGCTAAAAAAATAATGTCTTTTAATTGAGAAAAATCTCCTTGATGCATCTGGCCCGTGCCAGCACTTGCCGGGTGCTGGGCAGCGTGGCCGCGCAGGCATGCGGTCCGGGCCCTTCCTTGCACATGAGTGAGATGCGGCTCCCATGGCATGCGAGCAGGTGGTTCAGACTGAACTGATGCTGATGAAGTCAGGCCCTGTTCTGCTTGTGGAACTAGTGTCTGAGCTGAGGTTTGAAAGTAGAGGAGGAGTTGAGCATGGTGATAATGGGGAGGAAGTCTCTTCCCTCAGAGGAGATGGAGGAGATGCGTGTGCGCCGGCCCTGAGGTGGAGGCGCTGGGTGTGCAAGGAGCCCAGGTGGCGGCGAGGGGAGGAGACGGCAGGGGCAGGGGTACAGTTGGGTCCCAGCACGGCCCAGGCTTCAGACTTACCGTAGGGGCAGTGAAAGAGGGAACGGGTTGTTACAAGTTGCTTTGTAACTGTCACACACCCCTGTGTGTGTGTGTGTGTACAGTCAAAACCAACTTCAGGGGAATGTTCCCGACAGCCCCTCCCCATCTCCCCATCAGGTTCCCTGCCCACCAGCTCTCCTAATTTTGTATCAGTGGTTCTCTTTGCCTTATCGTGTGTACCCCGAGTGCTAAGTGGAGACGTGGAAGAAGGCAGGCTTCCCTGGGGGGCTCCGTGGGTGGAGTGGCCCTGGCCCGGGTCAGGGAGCACAGGTGGAGCCAGGAGTAATGTCGGCTCGTAGGAGATGGGAGCAGTGTGGCAGGAACTTGTGTGGTCGGAGGTGAGGAGGAGGCTCCCGGGGCTCCCCCAGGTGTGTGTGGCCCTCAGCAAGGTGCAGGGAATCGGAGGACAAACCGGCTGCTACCGCCCTGAGGGACGTGGAAGAGGGTGGGGTAGGCGGCGGGAGCGGCCCACCCCCCAGGCCTAGTAAAGGGTAGGGCTCGGAATGGGAGGGGATTGAGTGGGCTTGCACTGTCAGAAGTGGGGGTCTCGTGGCACCTGGTGCACGCGTGGGGGCTGTGGCAGGGAAGTCGGGGATCTCAGAGGGCTTCGCAAGTCACCGGCCCCAGAGCCTACAGGCCAGGGGAGCCTGCCGGAGCAGGACTGTGCCGGCCTGTCAGAGGCGGTCTCCTGGGGCTGTGCCGGGACGGGAGCTGCCACCAGGAAGCCGAGACCTCTGGGTGCCCACGTCCTTGCTGGCCTCCTTCCACCAGACCGGCCGCAGGCTGTTGATGGCCGGTGACGGGTCTGCAGGAGAGCATACCTGCCTGCTCTCTCACCTGGGAGGAGGGGGACTTGCTGTCGGCGTCTGGGGGCCGGGGCTCGAGAAGGTGCGTGTGCAAATGTGAGGGAGACGAGGGCTGGTCGGTGACGTCATCAGACTGTCCCATCAAGTGGCGCTGGGCTTTCTGTGTTAACAGTCTCTTTGTAAATACAGCTCTACCTCCACACAACATACCTCCCAACACGTCGGGGCAGGGTCAGCAGATGTCACCCCAGAAACGGAGACACTGTGAGTAGAAGGATGTGGTCCCCACAGGGCTTCAGCTGATAAGGCAGGTCCATCTCTAGGAAAGCAGGGTCGCCCAGGCATGACCACACAGATGCAACGGTCACGCGACCTGCTAGGAGCAGAGAGTGATGGCATCTTCACCTGCGCCAGTGGGGCGAGTGCGAGTGAGGAGCCCACGCTGCCCCGTTCTGCCCTGTCCGATGCCACCTTGGCTGGCCTGCCGCTGCGCTCACCCCTGGGCCTCGGGGCCATGCGGGACGGCCCTACACGCTATAGACGACCTGCCTGCTGCCGGTTGGCGGTGCGTGGCTCAGGCCCATCGCCCCAATCACCGTATGGAGGTCTGCCTTGGTCCCGCGGGGCAGGTGCTGCGCCATCCTGGCTGCTGCCTGTGCGTGTCCCCTGGAGCACTTCCAGCGTTGTGCTATCGTAACGATCACTTTTTAGCATCCCCAGATGTTCCACACTGTACCGTTGCTCTACTTTACTAGTAAGTTTTTGAAATTTGGCATTTAAAAAACATTTACGTGATAGTCATATAGTTCTTACCAAAGCCACCATTCCTGTGGTCTCTGCTTAAGCTTTTTTGTTACGGAAAGACTAAATGTGACAGTGATGCAGAGGGCAGCGTCGTGAGCAGCTGTGTGCCCACTGGACGGCTTTAACAGATGGTAAAGTTTGTTTCACATCTTTCTTTAAAGAAATACATTATTAGGCTTTTCTGGAAGTCACATCTATCTACCTCAAGCAGGTTTTTATATTTTCCTACCTCATACATATGGAGTAACAAATGGTGGTGTTGATCTGTAATCAAATGCCGTGTTGCACGTGTCATTCTGCCCTTGCTATTTTTGGCGATGTGACCATGTTCATCTCTTTCTGTTTTTATCTTGTAAAAGCCGATGTGCATGGGATTAACGTCAAGCCCCCAGGGGTCTGACAGCGCGTTCCGCCGCAGAGAACCGTGGTGTCTCGTGTGGAACGGAAGGTCTGCTTACTCTTCCTCCCTTTCGAGTCTTGAGCATCGTCCTCAGACTCACAGTGTTTTCCCAGGACCTTTCATTCAGATTTTTGTGAGTTTATTTTAGTCCATGTGCTATGAAGTGATACAGGCCATCTGGTCTCATGTCTTTTTGAAAGGTCATTTTTTTTAAAAAACCTGAAAACCAGTCATTTTTTAGGAACTGAAACCGCATCTGCCTTTAGCAGCCACTCGGCAAGGTGTCTTTGGGAGGTGGACCCGCTTGCCGTGGGGTCTCCTGGTGGCTTCTCAGGGCGCGGTGACAGGAGGGCACGGCCTGTCCGGTCCGCAGTGGACGGAGACTGGCTTGTTCTGTCGGGCTCACACAGCCACGTGGGTGGTGTGCCTTCCTGCCCCCGTCTCCGTCGGCCCACATGCACGGCGTTCTTTGCTGCGGGGCGCTGCCATTCCCGCTCAGAGGGAGGGGGCCAGGGGCTAGACAGATTTGGATATGACTCAGGACGCGTCCATCACTCGTGAGACCCCTGCTCTTGAAGACTCGGGCACCGCGTGAGCTTTGGCAGTGCTGCACCCCGTGAGGTCCACGTGTGCTGCCCAGACTCGGCAGCGGTGGAGGTGCTGGGTGAGCACCCCGGTGGCTCCTGGCCCTGGGAGCTCTGTGCCCACAGTGCCGTGGTCAGGAAGGCAGCCCTCATCCTGGGGAACCGCTCGTGTTCCTGGAGTTTGGGGCTCCTGCTGGCCCGAGTGGCTTCCCCGGGGTCCCTGGTTCTTTCGGGTGCCCGCTCGCTTTTATTAGCAGAGCTGTGCGGAGCCTGCTTCTCTCCGGGTGACAGCCTCTGGCTCCTCTCGGGAAGGCCTTGCCTGGTGTCAGCTGCCCCAGCCGCCCTGAGTTCTGGGAGCTGGTGCTTCTGGAAACTGACAGCGTTCGGCCCCTCCCGCCTCTGCCTTCACGCCGGTCTTTGGCCCGTGGGGCCTGCCTTCCAGAGGTTACTCATCTGGAAGAGGATGGAAATAAGTTACACAAAATTCTCCTTCATGTGGCTTTATGTCTTAACTTCTGTAGAATATCACTATTGAGTAAATACATCCCTTTGAATACAGTTAATGGCGTTGGGAAATTTGACCTTTTTTGTAGGTCTTGAAACCTAGTATTGGTGATAGGGAACATATTGACTTACTCTTTGAATCTGAATTTTCAAATCTGTGTTTTTTATGCCACACCTGAAAATCGTGCATCGCGCTCATCGGCATTAGAGAATTTAAAAATTCGTTATTTTGTCACTCTTGTTGGTTTTGGCTAGCGTGGCTTCTCTGTGGTAACGTGCCTGGTGGTCAAGTCCGTGCTGGCTGGCCGGGCTAGCTGGTTCCCGGCAGAGCCTCCCGGTCGACACCGTTCCTTCCAAGATGTGTGTGGTCTTTAGAGGCCGCGGGGGGGGGGGGGGGGTGCGGGTTGCTGGCAGCATGTCATCCCGGGTGGCTCCCATGGCACGCTGTCCGGCCGCCGTCTGTGTTTTCCTCATCATTCGCAAAGAAGTCTCTAAACATTGTTTTCATCATGAGAACATTTTTCATACGGCGACTAAATGCCTTTTTCACGTGCCTCTCTCAGTCTGTGTAGTCTGCTAACAACAGCTTCTCTTGATAGAGCGTCTGTGACAGGAGAACAAGGACCCCCATGCGTAGCCGGGGTCAGTCCTGAGAGGCGTCCTTGTCACGCAGCACACAGTGCTCCGCTTAGTGGTGCGAGGGCACTGAGAACCAGAACTGGTACACAGGGAGGCATGCCGCGCGCAGAGGCAGGCCTGGCTTATCGGGCAGTTCTCCAGCCTTCAGAGAAGTGTAGACAGGTTAATTCACTTATTAGACTGGGTTCTGAGAGATTAGTAGCTCACTTTGCAGGTTCTCAAAGGTTTATTGGAAGTCAGTGACTTCAGTATGATTTTAGAAAATGTTCTTTCTTTGGAAATCTTTGTTCTTAAGTTATGGTTTGTTTTTAGGGAAAGTCTGTGCTTTTCAGGAAGTTTGTAGCGCATGATGGTCAAAATTTTAGGGAAACAAAAGGGTCCCCTTCCCTTGAATGCTGCTGTGTATTGGCATGGCCGATGTTCCGCGTGCTTTCTCAGAAGTTTCGTGGAGCAGGTCAGCCACAGGAGGCAGTAAATTGCACTTCTCACAGTGATTTGGGGTGTAGTGTTAGAGCTCGAATGGAGTTCATAGTGTTTTTGCAACCGAATTTGGCCACAATTCAGAATCACCCGAGAAGGGACTTAACCAGTTACAGCATTGTGAGTCTCCGACTTTGAGGCTCTAATCTCCTGGGTCGGAACTGTTTGATCAGAAGTGTCTCCTCGTATGCTTGCGTGTGCATATGTGTATGTGGGGTGAATATGTGTGTATGTGGGGTGAACATGCATGTGCACGTGTGTGTATTTGGGGTGAGTGCGTGTACATGTCTGTGCAGCAAATGTGTGTGTGTGCGTGCATGTGGGGTGTGTGTATGGGTGAGGGTGCATGTATTTGTGATGAACACGTGCATGTATGTAGGGTGAGTGCGTATACGTGTACGGTGAATGTGTGTATGTATATGCACGTGTGGTGGACGTGTGTGTGAGTGCAGGCACATGTATATAGGGTGAGGGCGTTTGTGTGTGGTGAATGTGAACATGTGCATGTGAGTGTATGTGAAGTGAGCGAATGTGCACGTGTTTGCATTGAACGTGTGTGTGTATGTGGGGAGAGTGAGTGTATGTGTGGTGAATGTGTGTGCCTGTGCATAAGTGTGTGTGTGGCAAAAATGTGTGCACGTGCACCTGTATGTGTGGTGAGCATGCGTGTGTGGGGAGTGTGCTCTGTGGTGAATGTGTGTGTGCGTGTGTGGTGAGTGTGTGTGTGTGGTGAGTGAGTGCATGTGGGGAGTGTGTGCGTGTGGTGAGTGCATGTGTGTGAGTGTGCTGTGTGGTGAGTGTGTGTGTGGTGAGTGCAAGTGCATGTGTGTGATGAGTGTGGTGAATGTGTGTGTGGTGTCAGTGCATGTGTGGGGAGTTTGTGAGTGGTGACCATGCATGGTGTGTGTGTGTGTGTGTGGTGAGTGTGCTGTGTATGTGAGTGCGTATGTGTGGCGTGTGAGTGTGCATGGTGAGTGCATGTGTGGTGAGTACATGTGTGTGGTACGAGTGTGTGTGTGGTGAATGTGTGTGTGGTGTGTGGTGACCACACGTGGGGTGTGTATGTGTGTGTGTGTGTGGCAAGGTGTGTGTGTGGCAAGTGTGTGTGGCAAGTGTGTGTGCGTGTGGCAAGTGTGTGTGTGTGGCAAGTGTGCGTGTGTGGTGAGTGTGTGAGTGATAGCACATGTGCTGGCACCATCACTCTCAGCTAGTTGCCCTGCAGTTGTGGAGGTGACATCTCGAGCTTCCCTCCCAGCAGGCCGTGGGCTAGGCACTCGGAGATGGGCCCTCGCATTGGACCGTGACCGTGGCCTCCGGGTGCGTGGGTACCGTCGGGGGGAGAAGTTAGTCACCGTCCGGTGCTGCCTGCACCAGGTGGTTCTGGGAGCTCCGGTTAGGCACTGGGGGGAGTTCAGAGAATGGGAGGGAGGGCTTGGGTTTAGGGATGCTCGTTCGTTCTTATATTTATTTAAACGTGTCTCGGAGAGTTGGCGGGGCGGGGGGGCAGGGAGAGGTAGGGTTTGTGGGCTGCTGGTTTTCCTGGTGTCGCCCAGATTCTGAAGTTGGAGGAACGCTCTACCTGGTAAAGGATGTTGGCGTCCAGGGGTCTCTAGGCTTGGTTTTGTTGGGTTTCCAAACAAAGCTTAAGGAGGAGATGGTGTAGCCTGAGGGCCCCGTGTCTGCTGTCTGTCCCCACTGTTTGGGCTGTGGGGACACTCAGGGCTCAGGTGCCTGAGGCCTGACTTCATAGGCACCCCATCCCTGGCTTGTGCGGGGGAGCAGAGCCTTGAAGGGTGTCTTCTCATTTTTATGACATTGCTAAGTAGTTTATGGTATTTGGAAGTGTTCTGACGTTGAGGCCACGGGCCCCGTCAACACACGTTGGTCACCACGTGTCATGCTGGCCGATGGTGCCCTCTCAGGCTCCGGGAGACCGAGGTCGTGGGCATGCAGGTGTGTGGGCCCGCGGGCCCAGCTGATCGTCCTGCCTCCCGTCTGATGTGGGGCCTGGTCCTGCGTGTGTCCACAGCCATGTCTCCGCACGCTTGTGCTCGGGGCTGTGCTGGCACGGTCAGCACGAGGGGTGGCAGAGTGAGTGCGGCGTCCGTAGGACAGGTGTATAAAGTCACGTTCTGAGAGCACAGATCCCAAGTCCGGTCCATGATGTATGTGAAGCGTGCGGCCTGGTTGTGGTTTTGCCTAATGGCTGCAAACTAAGTATAGGGGCAGCACCTGCCACATTTCACCGTTTGTATCAAGAAGCTTGTCAATAGCTGAAAACTGAATTTTAGTCTCAATAGGAAGATTCCATTGCCTCACAGACGTGAGGGGAAGGGTCTGTCCCCACTGTGTCCCTTCGGAGCCTGTAGTCTTAGGGCTTTGAGAAGCCGGCAAGGGGCGGAGGGAGGGTTGTCCGGATGCCTGCAAGTTAAAATCCTAGCTTCAGTCTGTAATGTTGATCACCGTAAAATTAACTGTGTTTTAATGTTAAACATGAATTTCCAAAGGTGTTTGGGAAGCGGGATCAGTGTTGTGTTATCCCCTGAGGAGGGACAGGGCAGATGGGGACACGTGCTTGCCACTCTGGTGTCCTGAGCTCGTGCTCTGCTAACAGCTGCGTCGTTCTCTTTCCTTGTCGACGGAACAGCCAGACCAAATCCGTTCGGAATGCCTGGGATAGTGCCACCGTATGTCCCCCCCCAGATGCTCAACATTCCGCAGACCTCTCTGCAAGCAAAGCCTGTGGTGAGTCCTCCTCCCACCTCCCACTCCCTGCTCCCAACCTGCCTGCCTCGGGGGCTGCTGCCCTTGGAAGCTGCACAGGCATCCGATTTTCGCGAAAACTAAGATCATTTCTGAAGCTGTCAAGCTGCTCTGTGGAGCAAGTGCCAGTGTTCGCTGAATTAAAGCTTAGCCAGGACCAGGCAGTGCTGACCGGAGTGCGCGCGTGACCTCTGCCCTCTCTTTCAGGCCCCGCAGGTGCCCAGCCCAGGTGCCGCGGGCCAGGGTCCACACCCGTACAGCCTCGCTGAGCCGGCCCTCACGTTGGAAACGAGTGGGAAGAGTCTGACCGAGCACAGCACCTACAGCAACATTCCTCACGAAGGAAAGCATACCCCGCTGTATGAACGGTCGTCCCCGATCCACCCAGCTCCGGGCGGCAGCCCCAACCACGTGGATTCAGCCTACTTTCCAGGGTCTTCTACGTCATCGTCTTCCGACAACGATGAAGGCAGTGGAGCGGCTGCAAAGTGAGTGGGTTGTGGAGCAGCTGTGGCTTCCCCGGGGTCGGTTGGCTGTGTCAGGCGCATCAGGCAACCTGGGCTCTGGGGCGGTCGAGAGCTGTGCATGGAGGCGTGGGGGTGTTGTTTGTTGCAGGAAGGCGATGTCACTGTGCACGGGTTGGGCTTCTTGGACATGGGCGAGGGGCAGTCAGACGCTTCCTTGAGGCTTCACAGGCTGGAAGTCTGTGCTCGTCAGCTGCGGCCTCGGGCCACTCCTCTGCCTCAGTGGAGGTTTAGGAAAATTGGTTCGTGTGACCCCTTAGACGTGGTGAGTTATCTGGTAAAGTGCTGCTGACTCTTCCTGTCCCCTGGCCTGGGGGACCCCAGTCTCACCCCCGAGAAGCATTTTAAGTTAGACGCTGGTGGCTTCTAGTCTTCGCTCCTGGATTGAGGGGACCTTGAATTTCCTTCCCTCCTGAATTGAATCTAGCAATTCAGATCTCAGCTCAGCAGCTCGTAGACCGTTCCTTAAATCATGCTGTTCGCCTGACTGGAACCAGAGAAAGCTGCAGTCAATGTTGGAGTCATTGCTGGAGGGGAGTTTTTTTTTTTTTCTTAAGTTTATTTTTGAGAGAGAGAGAGTGAGAATGAGAGCAAGTGGGGGAAGGGGCAGAGAGAGAGGGAGATAGAGCATCTCTAGCAGGCTCTGCACTGTCACCACAGAGTCACATGTGGGGCTCAATCCCACAACTCTGGGATCATGACGGAGCTGAAATCGGGAGTTAGATGTTAAACTGACTGAGCCACCCAGGCTCCCCAGTAGAGAGGAGTGTTTTAAATGTGTGTCCCCGAGTAAATGAATTTTTAAATACGTAACTTGTTAGAGTCTGATCAAGAAAGTTTTCAGTGCGCTATCTTCCTTCTCTTCCTAAAAACTCTTGAGTTTTAAGAAACCTGACTCACAAACAAGGAAGAAAAGGGGAAAGGAAAGGAAAGGAAGGCCTTTCTTATTTTTTCATCTCCTCTTCTTCACTGCACTCTGGCTCATGGCTGGACATCCAGGGCCCCTTGGCCCTCCATCCATGGAGATGGTTTCTCGTCTTCTGCAAATTCGCACTAGGCCTGAAGGCTGAGGCTAGACGTCCCCTCTCTTGTTCTTTCCTCCATCTGTAGAGTGGATGCAAGTGTCCCCTGACCTCAGGCAGGAGTTACCGAGGGCTTTGCTGCCATGCAGGGGCTGTGTGCTCCGTGGAGCAGTGGTGCATAAGTCCATGCGGTTCTGAAATCCCGACGTGAAGTATTAAGCTGGACTTTGCATTCATTTTTCCCAGTTAACTTTCTGGAAAGGGCGTATAGTGGAGACTGTGACTGGGCCGGGGCCTGGGATCGTGTGTGTGCAAATGAGAACAGCTGGTCAAGTCTCAGAAGCCCTTCCGCACTGAAATTCTAAGGCACTGAGTTCTCTGTTAATAACTGGTACAGATTTGGTCTAGTGAGAGACATGCTTTCTAGATGGCTGGGAGCAAGGCCCAAAGCAGGAGGGTGTGTGCCTGGGCCACCTGCGGGGTCCCCCACAAGTGTGGCCAGCCGCCTCATGGGGCTGGGAGATGAGGGGGATACTTGCTGGAGGGCCCTCAGCTCTACCCTGACTGTGTCACTTGTCTGGCCCTACCCTGTGCTTTCATGGTGCTCTTTGGGGGAGCTGCTAGAAGGGGGCTTCGTGTCTGGGGCAAGCATCCTCAGCCTCAAATGCAGACATTGGGAGGCCTTGTCGGCCTGTCACACTTGAGTTTTCTTGAATCTGCTTTGCCTCCCTGTTTATCGTGATCAGCAGACATGTTAAAACAGAGAGGAGGAGGGAGGGAGGGAGAGGAGGGGGATGGCAGTTGTGCCCGAGGCTTTGGGGCCAGACGCCAGGCAGAGCAGGACCTGGGGCAGCCCTCACAAACATCCCTGGCCCGCATTCCTGGTCTCCAGCGTGAGCTCTCCAGCCTGAGCGTGTTGTGTGTTGTGTGCACTGGCCACGAGCACAATAGGGTGTCTCTATTCTGGCTCAAAATCTTGGTAGGAGTGGGAGGTCATGACTTGCTTTGGTTTGGACTTGAATTGGGACCTCTGGACTTGGATCTGTTGTTGGGATGGTCTTCAGGGAAGGAAGTACATTAAGCCAAGGGGCACTGAGCACTTGCTATGCGACGGGAACATGGCAGCTGTTGGCATGTTTCTGATGGATGGTGCTGATAGGTGACAGGGACCACTACTGAACAAAAGCGAATCGACCTGTCCCCTCCCCCAAAGCATGCTAGAAATGAAAAAGACAAGTATTTCAAGTAGCAAAGAATATAACATGCAGTTCACAGAACAAACACAGGTGATCAGGAAGCATAAGAGATGTTCACTCTCACCAAAGAAGAAAAAAAGGAATGTTAAAACATAACGAGGTACGTTTTTGTGTAACCTATAAAGTTAGCAAACATTTATTTTGAAAGATAAAGTTCAGGGGATGCAAGGCTTCGGCAGACGGAGAGGCTCTCCTGGCATGTCCGGGGGGCACAGCTCCCTGCCACGAGGAGGACATGAGGTGCGCCATGAGCACTGCAGGTGGGTGCGCTCACGGCCACCGCTCAGGTTCACACGGTGGCACGTGAACCACGCGTGCTTGGCAGGCCCGCCCCTTATCCCCCTGCTTGCATACCTCGGTGGCAATCTTGGCCCTGGAGGCGGAGGGGCCATTGTTGTCACAGGTGCCTGCGGAGCCCCGGGCCAAGGGGAATTGGGCATCCTTAGTAGGCATGGCTGCCGCCCAGGCTGTGCTGGCTCTCACCCCGTGGCCCTGTTTCTGTCAGAGGACAGAGGCACCTGAGGATTATTTTCTTTCTTTCTTTCTTTTTTTTAATTTTTATTTAAAAAAAAAATTTTTTTTTTTTAACATTTATTTATTTTTGAGAGACAGAGCATGAGCAGGGGAGGGGCAGAGAGAGAGGGAGACACAGAATCCGAAGCAGGCTCTAGGCTCCGAGCTGTCAGCACAGAGCCCGACGCGGGGCTCAAACCCACAAACGCGAGTTCATGACCTGAGCCGAAGTGAGACGCTTAACCGACTGAGCCACCCAGACACCCCCCCGAAGATTATTTTCAAGTGATGAAAAGAAATATTCTGCTTTCTAACTCCGTGTTTTTTCTCCTGTTTTATTGGAGTGTCATTAGCACGTACTTCTTGCCCTATTCTCGGTTAAGTCTTTGTGAAACGAAAACTAAGGCACTTGTCTTTCTTCCTGGCCTTTGTCAAATCTTTGTAGTCTTCTTTTGGTAGAATTAAAAAGTACGATGGAATCCTTGTGGAGGTGTTTGTCTTATATTATTTTCACATATTCATTGGGTTTTAGATACTGAATCTGTTCTGAGTTTGCTAATTTAAAGTTTTTAGTTCTTTGTTCTATATGTTTTCCTAAGAAATACGGAAATCTCTGTACAAAGTCAGAGAACTGAGACGTTAGAAAATACGGTACAGGAAGTCTCTCAGGAGCCACCTCTAGAGACACAGGTGTTTTCACAGACAGGTGAACACACAGGTACCTTGTTTTTCACTGCGTGTCCTAACGTGCCTTTCTACTCATGGGGTCTGATCTTAGGGTCAGCAGCTTGCCTTCTTTCTTACACGTGGTATGCTTCTGTAATAGTGTGTTCATGATCGTGCGTGGAGACAGGAGTGTGCGTGTGTACACTGTGCATCGCTTCAATGTTTGGCTGTGATTACTGACATCTTGAAATGGATGTTTGAAAGTCCTGTTAGGAGAGAACATGAATATAACATCTCTGCGCTCTGTGGCATTGTTTGTATGGATTGCTGTTTCGTGTTCCTGTGCACGTGGGTGTTGGTATGGGGTCAAGGTGGCATCTGTCAGATAAGATTTGCCGGCCCCTGTGAGTCCTGTGGGATCAGATCTCGTCTGTGGAAGGTCCCTGTCGGTGCCGAGGGCCTGCACACCACTGTGGGCACACGGTGCCGTGGGGACCCAGGCCCCAGCCTCCTGTGGCTGGTCACGCCAGGTTTTGGTGGCCTCGTGGTTGTGTGGCCTGGAACTCACTGGGCCAGGCGTGGATGGAAAGCGTCTAGCTTGTTTGTGAATTGAATCAGCTGATGAGTAACCACAGTAAGTGATACGTAGCACCACTATTTTTTCGGAACGCCAATTCCATTTTAATGTGAAACACCTCAAGAATTTCATTCTGTGCCCTTGACCTAGTGGCCCAGGAAATGTGCTTCCTCTGCCAGGTGGTAGTGATGTTAGGCTGCTTGTCTCCTATTCTTTGTCCTCTCAGGTTCCTTTCCCAAAGAAACGTGTGGTTCACAGAGAGAGCTACATCTTACCCTGCCTGATCGCCCCCAGCCCCCGACAGGCTCAGCACAGCTGCAGCCTTTTCTGTCCAGATTCTTACTCTCTTTATGTGCTAGAGTAGGGCAGCATACCTTGTGTATCCTCATAAAAACAATTCTGAGTCACTTTTATGTGTTGGTCAGGTGTAATCCCGGAGACGGGTGTCTTCGTGTGTCCTGGCCGTGCTCTGACATGTATGGGTGTTTTGTGTTGAGCTCGTCCGCCTGTGTTAGGGGTTTGAACCCTCCCTCGATGGCGGAGAGTCGTGAGGAGTCCTGGCAGATGCATGAGAGGCACACGTGGACGTCCCATCTGACTGTTGGGTAGGAATTGGAGCATCACTTTCCGTGTTCCCAACTTCGTGTGTGACAACCTGAACGTGTGACATTAGCTTAAATCAGGGCATTAGGAGAATGTCCTTGCAGGGGTGTTGGGGGTGTGACTCGTGGTCCCCCATCCTGGCGCCCAGTCCCCCGTGCTCTGTGGTGGGAGTCTCAGGCCTCCTCAGGGCTCTGCGGGGCTAGGGTGGGAACAGGTGCGCGTCCAGGCCCCTTCTGTCCCAAGCTGGGGAGCACACAGAAATGAAGATGTGTGCATGCCTGTTGCAGGCTGGCCGCACTCGGTCACCACATCTGTGACCTCGTGCATACACTGGGTATTTCTACTGGGAGTTTGGTCTTTTATCTTTCTTTCCTGTTTTGTTGCCTCCCTTCTGGTTTTATTTGCCTTCCCTCCTTCATTCCTGTTGACAAGTCCCTCAGCTCGTGGTCAGTGCCCCTTCGGGCAGCCTGCACCCACGTGGTGGTGACGTGAGTGAGAAGTCAGCATGTGGGCCAGACGCTTTCACCTCCGGTGCACGCAGACACCAGCACCGCGCCAACGAGACCCACAGGCAGGAGGGTCAGGTTTGCTGTCTCCCCTGTGTTCAGTGCAGGATGACCCCAGGTGTCCTGCTGCAAAACGAGGCCCGCAGAGCCCGGTGACGTGTGCCGGCCTCTGTCCTCACCACTGTTCTGGGTGTGCTGATGGCCTGCTGCGACCCAGTCTGTGTACAGTCCCTTGGGATGGCCTCATCCCGTAGCGGCACAGGGTCACTGGAGGGATGGCGGGCCGCGGTTGGCCTCCAGTCACTGTTGCCGTGCTGCACATGGGTCCTTTCCCTTCCCTCTGAGCCTGACTCCTGTCAGCAGAATTCAGTGTGAGCTTGCAGGCTTCCTGTGGCCTGTGTGGGTCCCAGCAGGTCTCTCCAAGGCATGGCTGGTGACAGGTCGCCTTTCTGAGCAGTTGTGGAGAGTGAAACCAAAATGTGTGTTCTTCGAGGCAAGGCGTCTGTCATACACCCAGTAGCTTGTTTCAAGTTGTAAAGTGACATAGTCATCCTAGTGAGATGTTGTTCTGGACTTTGGAGAAACTCGCTTTTGACAAGATGCTTTTCAGGCAGAATTTTAGATTTTATAGTATGGTTATTAGGAGGCCATGTGATTATCTAGATTAGGACATTACCTTTAGTTTGGTAGTGACCTATAAACAGTAACACTGGTAGTATATGTAAACGTAGGTTCTGTGTGATCTTCGGTGGGACAAGCTTTCCACTTCGGTAGCAAGTAGGGCATGGCCGCCCTGCCCCGCCCCATGCTTGCCGGCGTCGGGCCCATCGTGAGGGTCTCGTGCTTACGGGGCTGCATGTTTGACGAGGCTCTGTGTTGAGCTTCGTGTGGTATGGAGGAGAAGTCAGGCTTAGGCCGTCTCCGCCATATACCTTTTGGCTGTGGTTCCGTGATTCCTTCTTTCAGCCGTTGGCTACCTGCTTGGCGGTGGCGTGAGTGCTTATCTTCACGGCGTGTGTAATCTAGTGATGGAAACGGACGACAGTGCAGTGCCAGTGTGACGCACGCCGTGAGGGACATGGCCGTGAGAATAGCAGACGGGCTGGGTAGGGAAGCCTGCAATGAGGGGACGTGGCCGCCAAGGCCTGAAAGATGAGGCGTCATAAATCAAAAGCTCTTCTGTCGTGAAGAGAGGGGCTGGAAGTCCCAACAGAGTGCGGGGTCCCTCTGCCTCGCCAAGAGCCTGTAGGACACAGGACTTCCCGGAAGTCTGTAAGAAGAACATGGCGCACTTGCCGCAATGAAGGAGGAAGCGTGTGGACGATCTGTGCAGGCGGCCCCAAGAGAAGATGTCACACGTGGAGAGGTGCCCGTCTCCATCTTCGTCAGGGAAGTGCAGACCACCAGACCATGCTGGGGGTCACCGCACCCCAAGAACGACTGCCAGGGGAGCCACAGAAGACTGGGCGCATTCAGGGCGGTAGCTGGACCAGAGCCCCAGCGGCAGTGTGCTGTCCCGGGGGCTCATCTAGCAGGGATGCTGGGTCCAGGCCTCTGGACGCGGGTGGCGGGTTTCCAGGGCACTCAGAGCCTGGGAAAGTCCCGAGTGTGCTGTGAGAAGTCTCGTAACCCTTACCCTTGGGAAGGGGTCTGGAGCGGGGCGAGGGGCAGCCTCCGGCGGGTCAGCCAGGCCTCACTTTGGTGACTTGCATGCGTGCTCAGTTTGTGGACATCTGCTGAGCTGTGCCCTTGTAACTGGTGCATGTTTTTATAGGTATATCCTACTTCCAGTGTCTAGAATTGTGAACGATAGAGGTTACGTTTCTTTATAAAACCTATAAGTATCTGAGTAATTTGTTCTAAAGTTTCACTAGATAAATGTCACTGACTTTTTAGTGAAAAAGTACATAAGCGTCTCTATTTATGCCACGTTTTGGATCACTGCAGTGCCGCTAACCTTTCCTTCCCGGTGCTGGAATGCTCCTGCTGGACGCAGCACAGCTGACAGCTTGTGCGCCGAGCCCTGCTCCAGGCCCTCTGCCCCCACAGTTGGTGCCTTGTTCTTGAGTTTAAACAGAATGATCTCGGAATGATCGTTGTGCTCCTGGAATACTCACGTTCAGTTTGGTGCCTCCTCATCGCAAAGGATCCTTCTAGTCTTGCAAAGCTGTGGCCTCAGAGGGTACAGATGACTCGGACCGAGCACTGGTCGCCCTGAGTCCTTGCAGAGGACCAGGAACTGGACGCCGGGCAGCTGTGCAGTGTCCCTTCACATGGCTGGGACCGAGGAGCCGGATCGGGCTCTGAGAGGTGCCGCATGGGGACTCTTGTTTACTGTGGGCGCCTGCTCCTCCTCTCTCCTTCTTTTTGCCGTTTGTTTGGTTTGGTTTGGTTTATTTTATTTTATTTTACTTTTTTTAGTAGCAGAACTGACATGAAGTCTGTTGGAAGATGGGAGAATCAGTGGGTCTTAAAAAAATCTGTCACTTGAGTCTGTTAGGAGGCAGGTCCAATAAATTGCGCTCTTCCCTGGCCTGCCCTGTGGCCAGCACTGATTGCAGAAGCTGGTTTGGGCGCGGGCCCTGTGGGGAGGGATGGGGGGAGGAGCCCTGCCAGGAGGCAAGGGAGGCCCATCTGCGGGGAGATCCTGTCCGTTCCCCGAGCCCGTGGTGAGCTTCCGTTTATGTTGTGGTCTGCGGTCTACGGATGAACAAAAACGTTTATGAAATAATGCCATGTGTACCACGTTTACTGCATTCTGTTCCATTTCAGTGTTTACAAAATGCCGGTTGAACTCTTCTGGAGATACTAATGGGTCACAACCTCCAGTTTTTAAAAAAATGCCGATTGGAATACCTCAATCTGGCCTGTGAGATGCTCAGTGCTCTTCCTGCTGTCCCTTTCCACACCCTGATTTTTACTGCTTTCCAGTGGAAGCTGTCCCCCAAATCCCATTCTGCCGCCCACTCTCTGAGCGCACTCCCTCTCCTGGGCCACCTCCCTGCGCTCCCAGGGCCTCTTGGAGAACAGGCCGGGCGCCCCGTGTCTGGTTTCAGCACGTGATACGTTACACATATTTATGAATGATGAGGAATATCCGAGCCAGATAACATTTAATCCTCCTCTGCCTGATCTCTCTCAGTGGAGTGTGATTGTTTTATCCTGTTTCTCCAAGACGACTGAACTCCTCGGAGGCAGGGCTGCGCTGCCCGCTCTGTGGCCCACCCTGTCACCTTTGAGGCGGGTGCTGAGGTTGGGTTAGGTGCTCTGTGTTTCCTCTTCCAGGGAGTGACTGTTGCTGCCCAACCGAGTAGGCCGAAAGCGCCCCCAATGTAGGGCTGTCTCCGGAGGTGGTTTGTTGGGGGAGGCGAGGTCAGTAAAGCTGAGGTGTCGCTGAGTCTGTGGGCTCCACATGGGCTACTGTGGTGGAAGGCCCACGCCATTCAGTAACCATGTTCCTTTTGTTTATGTTCAGCCATATCAGCGGGAACAAAATTGGCTGGGAGAAGACGGGAAACCACTCAGAGCCGCAAGCACGGGGAGACCCAGGAGACCAAACAAAGGTAGTGGGTTGGCATTTATTCCTTCACGTTCTGACTCTTTGAGCCTGTGATGTTAGGAATTGGTTTAAAGCAGAGTACTCTCTCTTTTAAAGCATGTTATGAGTAAGAGACACTGGCATGGGGGTGTCACACATTTTGGGGATGGGAGGGGAAGGGGTCACATTGGTGAGGGGGTCACAGACATGGGGGTGGGGGTCACAGATGTCTGTGCAGGGGAGGAGGTCACAGACATTGGTATGGGGGAAGGGGTCGCAGATGTCAGTGTGTGGGGGGGTTGGGGTCACCAACATGGTGGGGAGGGGTTCATAGAGGTTGGTGTGAGGGATAGGGTCATAGATGTGAGGGGAGGGGGTCACAGAGATAGGGAAGGGGGACGGGGGGCATCCTACTGTCTCACGGGGCGGGTTGAGGGCCTGGTGGAAATCCTCCCATCTGCTGGCACATGCTTTTGTCAAGACCCAAAGCCTTGCAGAGTTCTCGCCTCCTGCAGGATTTTGTGGGGATTAAATGAGAAATCACTTGGGATGTGCACGTTAAAGATGAAAATAAAGTAAATTCCATTCCCCATTTGGTCTGCCTCTGCCTGTTGCTAGTGATATCTAGAAATACCTTTAACTACAGTCACGTCTGTTCCCACATGCGGTCACTTAGGATGTGCCTGTCTCTAGCAGGAGAGGGCTTGTTTTCTGCACAAGGTGACACAATGTAGGAAATTCATTTAAGACTCTGAAATACGCTCGCTTTTGAAGGGTTATCCTATCAATAAGCAACAGAAATGCTTGCTGGATGCTGGTTTTTAGCAAAGCACCTTCCAAAATTTTTAGCTATTATTGTGTCTATATTCTGAATGGAGAGTATAGAAAACACTTACGAGTTATCCTTGAGTTTTTTTTAAGACCAGTTTTGGTACTTTGTGTTTTAAAGGATAAAGTTAAGCACTTCTATACCATTGTAAAGAATAACGTTTTGTATCAAAACAGAGAAACGTGTATTCCTTAGATTGGCACAAAGTCAAGCAATATGCAATTATTATTTCCAGCATTTGTCACGAGAAAGAATAACTCCGTTTATTGTGCAAATAATAATTGGTCTCAGCAAACAGTTTGGACTTGGCTACAGTTTATAAAGACAACAGGAAGGGTGTCCCTTTGCCCTCCATGTCCTTAGCTGCTGCCTGCCACCTTCCGTCCCTGAGTCCCCCACTCACTCTTTCCTGTGCAGCTTGCACACATTCTGTTTTGGCGGTTGGTTGTTACTGAGTGGGTATTTTTTCATAGTGTTTTACTGTGTACATATTTCTGTCATGTAGGTCTGACTCCTCAGTTTTAATGGAATTAGCTTGATTTTTGCTTTATTTTTTGGTAAATGGTTTCCTGTGCGTACTTAATTTGGGGCTTTGTAATGACAGAAGAGAATGCCCAAGTTAGGGTTTCTGTTTATTCTCCCACTGCCGGCCGTGGTGGTGAGGAGTAGGTGTGAGCCCCTGTTGTGTGCACTGCTGGGCAGGGACACAGCCTTTCCGGGCACCCCCTTTGTCATCTGGGCAGAGGACCTTGCCTTCTTGGCACTAGGCAGGGTCTCCACGGAACTTGAATCACACGGATGGGCCACACGGGCCACACGGAGCAGGTGGGACAGGGTGGCTTCCCAGGGGTCAGCAACCACAGAATGCCACTTCCCCCCTCAGGGGCCCTGGGGACTAGTCATGTGAGGGGGGTCACCCGGCAGAAGGTGCAACCCCCCCCCCAACCCCCCTCCCGCCCTGGGCTCAGGGGGCAGCTCCCATACCCTGTCTTTGGGGACTGGTCCTTTGCACAGGGGGAAGGTGAAAGAAGGGAAAACATGAGCTGACTTGTTCCCCCCCCAACCCCCCTACCCCTGCCTGTGGCTCTGCAGACAGAAGGCTCGTCTACGGCCTCCTCGGGCAGCCAGCTCGCTGAAGGGAAGGGGAGTCAGATGGGCACTGTGCAGCCGATCCCGTGCCTGCTGTCCATGCCCACACGGAACCACATGGACATCACCACACCGCCCCTGCCCCCGGTGGCGCCTGAGGTCCTGAGAGTGGCAGAGCATCGGCACAAGAAGGGGCTGATGTACCCCTACATCTTCCACGTCCTGACCAAGGTACGGCGGGCGTTTTCTGTCTTACCAGGCAGGTATCTGAAATGGAATGCATTTCCGCTTCCCAAACCTGGAAAGGGCGGAAACGTGTACCAGTAAATGCAGTCGGAGAACTTGGGAAAATCTTACTTTCCCTTCCATTTGGTATAAAATACTTTTGAAACTTCAAATTGATGGCACATCGTGTTATTTTCTGACTTGTAAATTTATTTTTATTTCTAATTTCAACATTCCTTGCATCATGTTGATGCTCTGATGTTAGGTGTAATTTGATGTCACATACAAGACCTGTCATGTGTCCTGGAAGTGCCCCTCCGGGGTGGCCGCTGGAGGGCTTGCTTGTCGAGTGCAGCTTCTATGGCACTGAACAGAAAATCCAGTACGGGATTGTGTAACACGTTAGCGGTCAGAAAATGCAGTTTTCTGTTTACACAGTGTCATAATTCCACCTGAGTAACGTCTTAACAAATGTACGCTCAAATATACATCCAGCGTGGCATTGGTTTTGAATCCTGGTGTCTTGAATGGATCTACGTGTCCATTTAAATTTTCTCAGTGATTTGTAGTCTTTATGTTGGTGTTTATAACCCTAGACCCACAATTCAACATGTAACCTTGGTGACCACATTTTTCATGTAAAATTGGTTTATTGCTATCCTGTATTTTTAACACCTTTTCATCGGTGTCTGTACCACCACAGATCATCAGATGTTTTTCTCCCTGTTTTGCAGTCCATCTGTGGTTTGTAAAGTGGGGTCTGTAAGTGCAGAAGCCCCCTGCCCCACAGCAGTTGGACGTGGCTGCGACCATTAACTGGCCGACCCGAGTGTCGCTCGCTTGTATCAGTCAAAGGGCACCACAGTAACTCAGCTCCTTTCATTTATTTTTAAATTACAGTTGCCTCCAAGTCTCACGTACTATTTGCTATGGGTCTGCACGTATGCTTTCGCTTTTCAGATTATGGTTGTGAAGTAAACATTTTATTTTTCAGGGGCAACGCATATTGTAAGGGTAAGTGGAAAGTTCCTCTCGCGGGAGAAGGACTTGTTGAGTTTAACGGGGCCCAGGTTTGGGGGAAATCGCGCCCTGTGCCGTGGGGTTGTGTGGGCTGTGAGGTCCCGGACCCCTGTGCTTCTGCCCTGCCCGCTGTGGTCTCATTGGGGACGGTCTGAGTGACAGGTGGCCTGTCCTCTTCCACCACTCACTGATCTATCTCAAGGGCAAATAGTAATAAAGTGACTGTAGTTGACAACAGTAAACAACTATCTTTTCAGATTTTAAAATGCCACCTAAAATTTTTCTATATGTTAGGGAAAGCTTAGACTGTCAGGCACGCCGTTTCCTGCAAGCTGCGTGGCTCTGGTATTAAATTTTCAGGCCAAGATGTCCTCAGTGGGCGAGGCTTCACACTCACACAGGCAGCCAGCCGAGCCGGGGCCTGGAGAGAGTGCCCACCACACAGCGGTGCCGGCTTCGTGAGGATAGGGAGAGACCAATTTTGAAATTAAATTTATGTGAACAAAGAGCAAATACTACGGAATTCTTGAAAGATACGTATCGATAAATTTAACAGCCATTGGAGGTCATATGGACGTTCTTACATTAGGAATACAACTGAGTAAAACTCCTGCCGAATCTCTTGATGGATGTTGACTCCCTAGCACATCTGAGACAGACGGGGCCACAGAGGTCCTGCCCCCACGAAGGTGTGGGACACATGGCCCCTCGTCTTGTGCCGAGGCCGGCCACGTGCCAAAGCCTCGCAAATCAGACAGCACTGAAGAGAGTGCCCGCAGGGGGACCGTGCTCGCACGTGGCTGTGTTTTACGGAAGCGCTTAGTGAAGACAATTTGACCATTTTGTTTTCAGGATACTCATTTCTTGGATTGTACATAGGCCATTAAAAATTATGAATTTCATGACTCATAGTAAAGTTTGCAAGTTCTCAGCATTTTCTATTCTATTTGTTGTCTGCTGTTATCTGTCTAGATGGTTTCAAAGATTTGGGGATCGTCTGTGGTTTCTTATGCTTTGGTTCCAGATTCAGGATGAAACCACATAGATTTTATTTTGACTCTCTGAGCATATGTTTTGACAACTGCTAATGAACTCCCTAAACATCCTGCTGCACACAAGTGGTTAAGCATTGATGTGGAATAGAATTGCAATGTCGTTAACTGGAGATAATACAGTATATTTCTGTGAGTTTGTTGTGAATTCAACATGAAAAATGTGCAATATTATTCTGCTTTCTTCCATGCAAAGGGTGAAATCAAAATTGCTGTTTCTATTGAAGATGAAGCCAGCAAAGACCTGCCTCCCGCCGCCCTGCTCTATAGGCCAGTTCGCCAGTATGTTTACGGAGTGCTGTTTAGCTTGGCAGAAAGCAGAAAGAAAACTGAGAGACTTGCTTTTAGAAAGAACAGACTTCCACCAGAATGTATGTACTGTGAAATCCATTGTTTGTTTTCCTCGGTACCTCGTAATCTCTTGTGCATTTTCTAAAGCCTTAGAGGATTGTGACTGAGTTCACCCTGAGCGTCCCCACGTGAGACGGTGGGCTTCACGGGGCCCTTCGGAGAGGAGGACAGGCCCCGGGCTGTTTTCCTCAGTAATATTCCAGTCATGGTGTCTGTTTGGTAAACCGTTTCCACTTTAAACTGGACATTGAGCTGGAAACGGTCTAGACGGGCGCCATCTCGCCGTGGCTAGCGCGTCCCGGCAGGGCGACGGTGGCATCTGCTCTGGTGTCCGCAAGCGCGTCCGCACTGCAGAGTCTGTGTTCCCGGGGAGGACCTCACCGCGTTGCAGCTGCTTCTGTGCGGGTGGCGCGTACCTGCGCACGGCCCGCGGCAGACAGGGTCCTGGTAGCGGTCTCCCTCCAGGGCTGTACCCGACCGACCCTGGGGTGGAGGGGAGTGGAGTGGAGGGACACGAGGTGCTGCTTGACATGCTGGCAAAAGCTGAGGTCAGAGCGCGTGTTTTCCATCTTCCAGCGAGTGGGCCAGTGGAATACTCGGGGAGAACCGTGCCTTTCTGTTCTGGGTAATTTTATCTGCTGACGTAGGGAATGTAAAAGTCACTGTATATTTCTTAGGAAATATAGGAAAGTTTTCCAAAATGTACAGTCTGAATTAAGAATATCCTCAGCTGTGGAGATTAGGTCACGAGATCATCCCCTCAGCGCAGGCTGTCTGGGGACGAATCCCCTGCGTGTGTAGTGGGGCAGCATGGGCCTGGTCATGCTGCAGTCGGGTGGCACTCGGGGACGCAGGTGACAGTGGGTCTTACCTTTGGACTCTAACCTGGAGAGATTCTGGCAACTTTGAAAACTTGATCCGTAGATCCTGATGTCTTGTTTCTGATTACCGTGCCAAAATGTGGTTCTGTAAAAAAATGAAGCCTCTGTCAGTGAGGCCATTTGAGGATGGCCGTTGAGCTCTGCAGCCCCTGCTGACACATCTGCCACTTTGACTGGGGCTGGAGGTGCCACGGGAGACACTGGGCATCGTCAGCCGGCTCTGCGTGGCCGGGACGTTCCTGGTGCACGCATCTGCTTTCTCACTTTGCACAGGGTCAGCCACTTTTCCGCACTGGCCACCTGGGCCCCCTAGCTGTGACCTCCCCTCCAGTGTCCACCAGCCCTGAGCACCCTAGGCCCCTTGCTTCTCTCCTGGGCCTGGCCTGCCAGCTGCTGCAGAGCCCTGGGCAGCCCCACTTCCTGCCATGTCCTTGGCTCCAGAGCACCGTTTTGACTTTGGTGGTAAAAGCTGGTCTTTTCCTCACTTGCTTCTGTTCCAGAAACACACTTACTATTATTTAGCACCCTCCCTGGAAGTTTTCAGTGATCACAGCTTGGGACCCTCAGGTGGTCTCCGGGATGAGTCCCCTCTGCAGCGCCCACAGCCTTTGTAGAGCAGTCTGGGTGGGTGGGTGTTCTCTGCTCGTGCCCCTCCTTTCCTAGGGTTCTCTGCCGCCGGTGAGCTGTGGGTGTGGGGGATGGGTGGGAAATGAGAACTGCTCTCCACCTTGTGCGTGCATTGTGACCCTGGGCGGTACAGGTGTCGGGCTGGCCTGTGGGCAGGCAGCAGGCGAGCAGGAGGCACGGGACAGCGCTCACCGCACAAACCAGCACCCTCTGGGCATCAGCGAGAGAGCAGCGCGCTGTGCTGCAGGCCGGGTGTGTGTGCACCCCATGTGGTGGGATCTGGCACTGCGGAAGGACGACGGGTCAGGGCTCGGGGCTAGGACAGTGAAGAGAGGAGGGGGTGGGGGGAGGGTACAGATGGGCTCTGCCAGCCCTGAAGCTTTTATGCCTGGGGGTGCACGGACCGGTGGACGTTGTGGGGGGTGTTGGTGCTGAGCGTGCTGCGGTCTTTCTGCTCAAGTGACGAAAGAAAGTGGGTCCTGACTTCTGCGTCAGCGACCACGGGCAAGCCACTGAAGGTGAGGTAAGAGTGACGTTTCTGTTCAGGAGGATGGGCTGGGTAGGGACAGGTGACGAACTGAGGCAGCGGGAAAAGAGGGGTGCCCCTGCCTACGTGGAGCTGAGGCAGCCCTGGCACGTTGGTGGTACCCAGACAAGTGTGTGACTAATGTGTGTTACAGAGAACCGTGGACCTGTAAAACTGGTGGAGAGGTTTGTCCATCTGACCTCTCAGTTTACAAGTAGAGAGGTCTTAGTTCGCTCTCTCAGGAGCAGCTTTGGAACCCAGGCCTGTTTGGTCTTTTCGGGGACCTGTGGATTTGTTTCATGCCTTGGTCGTATTAATAAGGGAAAACAGCCTATGGAGAAGGTTCTTATGTTGGTAATCCGTGCTGCTGTTTGCCGGCTGTCCCGCTAACTGGAGTGCTAGCTCTCCACAGGGAAGAGTTTTGTCCTTCAGAGCTTTTGTGAGCGTTGAGCCCGAACACTGTCCGCTCCCTCGGAGCAAACCTTGTGCAGGAGACGAATGTGCACCGGTGACCTGATGCGGCTCGTTGACACTGCGCCACGATTGTTTCCTGAGGCCCACTCCTAGATGCCAGCCGACTCTGAACGCCAGTGTGGTGACACTCCTGCTGTGGACTTCCTGCCTGAGCTGTGTCCCAAGTGACTACATCTCAGTGTCCTTAGGAAGCAAGTTCTTGGGACTCTGGATGAGGTGAGGGTGATAATGCTGGTCGTGCTGGAAGGAGACAGCTGCTCAGGAGGCCCCGGTCAGCGAGCTTTGACAGAGGAGCCTGTTAAAACCCTGTTTTACCTATGGCCACTCTTAGACTGTCTGCGGATGAAATGAGGTCAGTGGCACTTTGCAGGAGACTCTGAAAGCACTGACTGTGTGCTGTGAGGTCTTGGGGGCAGGTTTGGTTCTCAGATGCCCTCTGGTCCCGCCGTCCATTCTGTGGGTCCCAGGTGAGCCCGCCTCCTGTGGCAGGTGAGGCTCCTGATCCAGCACGGTGTCAGCATGCTGTGCATGCCAGTGTGGGCTCAGCAGGCTCACCGTGACCACCGGGCTTCCCCAGAACGGCTTTGTTGTCAGAAGACTAGTCCCAGAGCATATGGAAGTCTACAGGGTTGTTTAAAAGTACTGAGCTCTGGTCACATTTAAGACCTATATCCGTTTGGAAATGTAGTCTCTCAATCTGTCTGCATACCATACAGTGTACATGACGTACGAGTGCTCGTGTGACTTTGCCAAGCTTCCTTTTTAAAGTCATCATATGGTTAAAACAGGACATCCACTCTCAGGTCCCTAAAACTCTGGCCTGTGAAAGTCATACTGAATTACATGCTGGCAGTTTATTTTCTGTGTGCCCATCCCTGGTCTCCATCGTGTTACTGTTAGGAAATTCATCAGGATCTTGTTCATTAGGACAGTAAGCTGCTTGCAGTCACCATCGGGGGCTCTAGGCCCCTCCGGCAGGCCAAGCGGAAGACCACAGACCTGGCACAAGCGCTTTGCCCCGGGTGCTGGATGGGGACAGCGCAGTTGCTCTGGGGCAAGGCGGGACCAGGGAGCTGCCTCTGTGGCTGCTGGCATTTGGGCCTGGGGCCGGCGCCCCGGCTGGAGGCTTGGAGCGTGACGCTCCTGGCCTGCTGGTGGCTCTGGCCTGGCTGCCTCCTGGCGGCACCCCTCAGCTGCCCCTCACCCGGCCAAGGGGAACAGGAGGGGCTGGAAGAAAGGGTCAGGTTCCAAAAAGACTGCAGGGTAACAAGACTCCTCAGCTGTAGTTGATGAGGAGAAAACCCAGGAGGTAAAGTTCTGTGCTGTGTACAGTTTAAAATTATTGTCCACTTACGAAAACTGGCCTCTGTTTTCTGTAAAAGACTCCCCAGGACCTCAGAATTAAGTAAATGACAGAGACAGGCTTGTAGAAAACAAGTGGATGTAAATTACAGACACAGGAGATGGATTTGTGGCTGTAGGAAGCAAGTTTATGTACCTGAGTACTATTTTAGAAAGGATTTCCCCAGAGTCTCCATTTTATAAATCATCAGGAAAAGCCAAAGGGAACATGGATTTTTTTGTGTTCCAATTCGCTATAGAAATTTTGTGTCAAATAATTGGGACTGCTGATGAAAAATGAGTAAAATTAAATTGGTTCACATGGATTATATTATAAAATTTTGTAATGTTTACTTTTGAGACAGGCAGACAGAACATGAGCGGGGAGGGGCAGAGAGAGAGGGGGAGACACAGAATCCAAAGCAGGCTCCAGGCTCCGAGCTGTCAGCACAGAGCCTGACGTGGGGCTCGAAGTCATGGACTGCAAGATCGTGACCTGAGCGAGTCAGACGCTTAATTGACTGAGCCACCCAGGCATCCCCACATGGATTATATTATAAAACAAAATACTTTAATGTGGCCAACGTCAGTGTGCTGTTTTAGAATGTGTGGAAATTGGTTATCATAAACATTTTCTCCATGATTTTACAAAGGCTGTTTATATTAATCTGAATTTCTTTATTTTATGAAGCTTTCCAGAAGTAGCATTACCGACTCTTTTCCTCACGGACCTCTGAGTAGCCGAGCCTGTGGATCAGTGCTGTGGGCCAGTGTTCAGTGGCAGTGTTCAGGGGGGTGTTCAGTGGCAGTGCTGTGGGGCACTTTTTCAGAGCAGTATTTGTCATAGGCCCTTGAACTCCTGAGCTTCTGATGCCCTGGGAATGATGTATGTGGGGAAAGTGAGGACAGGAATAGTTGCGGGCCTGGTCTGTAACCACACGTTGTGTGTGCTCTGTGGCTTACGAGTCCTGGAGGGTGTCCCCACACCTGTTCGCGCGAGGAAGTGGAGAGCCAGCTGGACCCCACCAGCCCGCATGGCAGTGTCCCACGAGAAGGAAGGAACAGCCGCCATTGTGCCCAGTTTTCTGTATCTGCGTTGATGCGAAGGAACCAGAGTTTGTTTTTACATACATGTGTGGTTGTGTTGTTTTTCTGTGACCTTAGTTAGCGCAGCAGGTAGACCAGGACCCCCCCCCCACCCCCGCCCTGAGCCCCCGATGCACATTTGCACACACGCCTGTATAGAGACCAGAGGTCCAGCCGGTTGCAGTCGTGGGGGGTGTTTGTCTCCATCTTCCCCTCAGCCACACCTGTGTTGCACACTGGGCCGGTGGCCGGTGTGGCCAGTGCTCACGGTGCTCTGGCACTGAGCTCAGAGACGTCCTTCATCTCGTGGCTCGTAGGCAGCCACCACCGCTTGGTTGAAATTGGCTTGCAGAATGAAGCATTTTCGTTATTCCTGGTCTGGGATGGATCCCAAGTCGGCATTATAACATTTATAGCTGGTGGTCATGTGTTTATATGTGATACCGTGGACCGTGGTTAACATCTGATAGAAACAGGTTCTCACGGACAGCTTAGGTATAATAGTGTTTTATGTCCCCAGATTGTGTTTTGCAGAGGTACTTTCTGTAAAGAAGGTGCAGTAGCCTCTACTAATACAGAAAACAGATACCTTGGGGTTTTTGCTCTAGCGTAAGCAAAGGAAGATGATCTCATGTTGAGTGTTTTCAAGTCTGCCTGAAATGGTGAGTTTTTTCTGTCAGTGGAAAAGCCGAGATGGGTATTTGTTGATGGTGGCGTGGGTTTATTCACCAATAGCAGGTGGCTTTGCTGACCTCTGGGCGTGAGGTCACATCTTTGAACATGTCTTTCTAAAATGGAGTCGTCATGGACATGCTTTTATATCCCACTGCTCTTGCCTGAATGGCAGACATGTATGCTCACTGTGTTCTTAATAACCCAGTTCCCTTATGCTGTCCCCATATAACCAGTGTTTTTTGCAGACGTAAGAGCCCAGATGGCTTACCGTTAGCTGGCCACTCTCATCTGTTCTGTGAGTGGAGTCACAGAGCCCGAGCCCTCCGTCCTGGGTGGGGCCGGGGAGGGCTGTACACATTCTGTGTGGGGGGCACGTACGTGTGCACAGAGGCAGCCGTTTGTCACCCTGGAAATGGATGTCCCTGGGATTCTTTATCAGCACCAGTCTTTAATTAGTCAGTCCTGGGTAACGAGCCTGTAGTTGATCTCACACGGTTGTGAATGGCTGCGAGCCTCGTGTGTCCTCATCAAGACTGTGTTAAAGGGAGTCCTTGGCCCTTTTCCCTATCCTGGTCCCAGGGCTGGGACTCAGGGTTTAAGGAGACCCTGAGTGTGGTGTGGCACATGGGGGTTGGCCCCTCAGCCCCATGTCCCCCACCCCTATTTGGTACATAGAAGGTATCCTGTAAAGGTCTGTTAGGTTTCTCGTCGGAGGTTTCACCACTAGTAAGTGGTGGCATACAAGATCTCCGAAAACAGATACACATAGGGTAAAAATAAAGCACGTCAGGAGCAGCTTTGCTTTTGTTTTTGGAACAAAGTTTTGTGTTCCTACACCTTGATTTTCTTAAATTAGACATGCATTTCCAAAGTTAGATTTGAGCTGCTCATAAGCAGTGGAGATGAGAAGTGAGTATGCGAGACCCTCCATCACAGGGAACAAGGCCCCCTCCCGCCTCCCTCTTGGTGGGCGCAGAGCAGGTTCCCTGGATCTCCGGTACTTCCCCAAAGCCTCTGCTGGCTGGGAGTACGTGTGCACAGCAGCTCCCTGGAGGTGTAGGCACATGTGGGGCCCTTTGAGCCCGCCCTATGCATGGGCTGCTGGGGGGCGGGCCCCCAGGGGAGGGGGACAGGTGGGCGTGAGCAGCTGGCTCAGCCCCCTTCCCTGTGGGGCCTGGACCATAAGCATTCTGACCTCAGGAATGAGTATGTGCTCCCCAAACCTGTTTCTAACTTTTTTAACGTTTATTTATTTTTGAGAGAGAGACAGAGACAGAGTGTGAGCAGGGGAGGGGCAGGGAGAGAGGGAGAGAAGGAGACACAGAATCTGAAGCAGGCTCCAGGCTCCGAGCTGTCAGCACAGAGCCTGATGCGGGGCTCCAACCCATGAACTGCGAGATCATGACCTGAGTCGCTTCGCCGACTGAGCCACAGGCGTGCCTCCCCAAACCTGTTTCTAGGTGAAAGCAGGAACTGATAAAGTGGGATGACCACGGAAGGTGTTAGAAAGCAGTGGAGATGGAGCTGATGCAGGGGAGGTCACAGGCGCAGGTGGAGACGGACTCTGTGGGGACGCCTCCAGAGGGGGTCAGAGCAGAGACCGGGCACCGGGCAGCCAGCCTGTGTGTGTGTGTGCACGGGTGTAGGCGTGCACGTGTGGTGGGGAGAAAGGGAGAGGAGCTACATTAGCTAATCCTACAACCAAAGATAAAATCTAATCATCGCCTTTAAGTCTTTGCCACAAAGAGGAGTATGTTACAAAATAGATTTGTTTTTGCTTTTTTGGCATGAAAATTAGCTTCATGGATCAACCAGTGGACACACAGCCTGCTGGTTAAGGGCTTGTTTTGTGACCAACCTTGGCCTGTTTATCTGGAGCTGACGATTGCCAGTCCCTGACACTAGTTGGGCAGAGGGGACCTCGTGGCGATGATGGCCGCCCTGTGTGTGCCGAGTATGCTGGGGCTTGGCAGGCGTGGGGCTAGATTGTGAGTCCAAGGACAGGGTCGGCTGGGCAGTGGGGACTGCGTGGGGGTGTGGCCGGTATCTAAAAGGAAGGATGAATACAAAGGTGCATGTATTTATACATACATGTGTATCTGTTTGGACTTGATGGACTTTAAAATAATCATTTTATGTGTTTTAGATTTTCCTTTGATATTTAAACACTAAGATACTCAAATGTGAATGAAAGGGCTTTTTTCCCTGTGACAAAACAGTAACTTTTTTGTAAGAGGACGATTTGGGGGAATTTTGTTGACCTGCACCCCTGCTCCAGCAGCCTGCTCCTGGGGTGGGAGTCCTGGGCTCCTTGCGGCACACTTTCCCTGCCTTGTCTGGGGCTGGGCAGCTGCCGACGACCCGCAGGACCATATGCTGGTGGGAGGGGTGGGGCTGCAGGTGGGCAGAGTCTGGGCCTTTGGTCTCCTGTCTGCCTTGGGCACTACTTTAGGGAACATGAGCCCCGCCTTGGTGCTGCCATTTGGATAGAACGGCCTTGTGGAAAGTGCCCGGGGAGTCACTGCGCCACCCTGCTTCTGTTCTGACGGTCACGGACCGAAGTGAGCCTTAGTTCCCTGGCAGTGCACACCCCGAGCCCAGCATCGGCCTGTCCCTTAGCGCCAAGGAGAGGGGCTGGGACGTGCTCTCTCCCTGGTCTGCACTGTCTCTCCTGCCACGCTTCATTCCGACTTCATTCAGAATGATGTGGGGAATGGTGCATGTCGTGGTTTAAGAGTTAACTGAACTCAAATAGTGGTAAAGCAACTGTAGATGAGAGGCCACTGTTGTTTCTGTTATATCAACTTGGACCTTCTTGCCTGTTTTGAGATAAAATGGGGAATTTTATGCTTTGTCTTCAGTCTTCCTGAATAGAATTACTGTAAGCTGATGTCACTGGGATTTCAGAACACTGACTGTTGCTCCTGCCGCCTTGCTAGGCTTTTGGGGTCTCACTCTGGGGTAGCTTATGCTTACTAATCAACGTTTGTGGAAGGAGACCTTTACACGAAGTGGCACCAAGTGCAAATTATTTCTGAAATCTGATTAGTGAAAGTATCTGTTTATGTAGAAAAAGATGAGCTATCTAAATTGGATTTCCCAGGATATGTTGATAATCACATACTTTTGTAAATTTTGCCAGTTGTTACTATTAAAACTTAATGGCTTGAAATAATAAAATTCTTCTAACATCTTTGATTTATACGTATTAGTTATATGGGGAAGTCAAGTCATAATTTGATCGAGAAGAAATTTATTGGTAGCCTGACTGGAAATCCGAATGTGCCACGAAAGTGTGCGTAGGGGACAGAATGTTCTAGACCTGAGGACTGGTGGCCGGTGGCTTGCTGATGAGAGAATGCGTTGGTGTGTGAGCAGTGGCACCTTCAGACTGTGATTACTGGAGGGTTGGTTTTGTTCGGCCTCCAGTGGCTGAGCCGGGGTGTAAATGGTTTTCCTCTGCTCTTCCCCTGCAGTTCCCCCCGTGATCATCAAAGAGTGGGCAGCTTACAAAGGGAAGTCTCCACAGACGCCGGAACTGGTGGAAGCACTGGCCTTCAGGGAGTGGACCTGCCCCAACCTGAAGCGGCTGTGGCTGGGGAAGGCAGTGGAGGACAAGAACCGCAGGATGAGGGCCTTCCTGGCCTGCATGAGGTCGGACACGCCAGCCATGCTCAACCCGGCCAGCGTGCCCACCCATCTCACGGTGCTGTGCTGCGTCCTACGGTAGGTTAGGTGTGGCTGCCCCCCTCCCCCCCCCCTCCCCCCCCGCAGTCGTGTGTGTTGTGGGGACACAGTCTGGGGCAGTGTGGCGTGGGTTTGAACTGATCCTGGGTGGTCTGTGTGCAGAACAGGTGTATTTGGTGAACATGTAGTTTTTGGAAATACCATAATGATTTTAAATGTACTTTATCCTCCAAATCTTAAAGATTTTGAAGGCTGTACACATTATGTATTGTTTGGAGCTCTGTAGGGAAAACATATCTCTCCCTGCATGTATTTAATCACGTGTAGATCAGTGTGGACTTGAGGTTGTCTGTTTTAATTCCTGGGGTTATAACTTGATGTGTGGTTGATTTGGTTACTCAGATGTTCCAGGTCAGGCTTTGGAGTGCTCATTCCGTGGGCCCTTGTGTCATCTGTGCCCCCAGCATATTCTTTCTGCCCCCCACAAGATTAGCCCTGGACCCTGCCCTCTCCAGGGGCCTGGCTCCTGTCCTTGGAGAAGGATTGAAAGCCGGATTGGGGTGCTGCATGCTTCCATGCCCTCAGCTGACGGCCCCCTTAAGTCTGCGTGGACACTGTTGGTGTCTGGGAGTTAATTTGAGTTGGCATGCATACCTGAATTAGATTCAGTAGGTTTTTGAGGGTTTTTTTAAACCAATTTTCAACTTGGGAAAAGGTTGCAAGGACAATGCAAAGAGCTTTTTTTTTTTTTTTTTTAAGAGTTCGATTTTTTTTATCGAAGTGTAACTGATATATAACGTTATGTTAGTTTCAGGCATACAACACATTGATTCAGCAGTTGTACAGGACTCCATGCTCATGGCAAACAAACAGACTCCTATATACAGAGAAGAAGCTGGTGGTTGCAGAATGGGAGGTGGTGGTTGGGGGCAAAATAGAGCTTTTTTTTTAAACCCACATACTTCGGTGTGACCGTCTAACAAATCAGGACATTTTCTAATACAGTCATCACAATCAACATCATACCTTCTTTCTGTGTGAACTTCAGGGTCCATTTAAAATTTTCTCTTTGTGTTTGGAGGTGACCAGTCCGATTGCTTTATCCACCAAACACTGGCCGTCCCTCTGTTGCTGTGGTCTTGTCTGGGCTGTGTGCCTGCACCCTGGCCACTTGGAGAGGCAGATGTTCGCAGGGCTCCTGTGGGGCCGCTCTGTCCCGTTTTGTGGGAGGCACTCAGTTTAAACATTCCATCAGCCTCAGCAGACTCACAGCTTCTGTCTTTTTCTGTGGCCCCTAGTCCACTATTGGCAGACTATATCTGGTGCTTTGTGGTCACCTGCTGGGGTCGTGTCAGGCTGGCCTCTGTTCTTCTGACAGTTCTCCATCATCCTGGGAGCACCTCCCTCCTTCCCTACAGAGATATTATGGCCCCTTTCTCCCAGTAGCCCTGCTTCCTAGTGGTAGAGACAGTCCCTATTTCCCAGTCTCTCCCAGGGTGTTTGCAGTAGGCAGGCACAGTGCACATATGGACCCTACCCCTGTTGGCAACCTTGGGGTCCAGCCCTCTGCGTTTTCCTTCCTGGCCACCAGTTCTCCTGTTCCTCACCCTCAAGGAACAAGATGGAGGACAGAGCCTTAGCCGAGTGTTTGTTTCCTGACGTTTCTTAAGTTCCTCACAGGCTTGAAGACCAGTAACTAATTTAGAAGCCTCTCCTTCAGGCTCTTCCCTTTACCTGCTTTGAAAATTAGCTCGTGGGAGAGACTAGATCTTCGTTTGGAAGCTTCTGGTTTCTCGAATGGAAAGTTCATTTATGGACCGGTTTTTATTAATACAGACCTTACGTAGCCAAACATTAGAGGTGGAGACTTCGGCTGCTCTGAGATCAAATTAGCAAGAATAAATTTGTTCGATTGTACTTCTCTCCTCCAAGTTTAAATTGGTGTGTGGCCTTTACCCCAGCGGATGCTGCCTGCCTCACCTGAGGCTTATGCGGCTGACCTGGACGGAGCGGCCGCACTCGGAGCAGGACGAGGCGCTGTGGTGCTGGGGCCTCCCCGGCCATCCGTGCACACAACCTGGGATGCACTGTGGCCGCCCTCTGCACCTAGTCTCCATCCTGGTCCTCGCCCCTCCTAGGCCGTCACTCTGGCATTGTTCAGACGGCCCTTGTCAAGCCTTCCAGATTTCAGGATTGTCCCGGTGCCCATTTTTAAGATAGTCGTTACGGTTGATTTTTTTGTGGTTAGTAGAGAATGGAAAGATTAGTAAGTGGGACTGGCCATGTCACCAGAGGCTCTGGCACTGTGGTGGGAGGCAGGTGACCTGATTGGCTATGGAGATGGGCAGTCCCCTGGGGTTTCCTGCATGGAAAGCCTCTCGTGGTTTCAGGTCCTGAGGAGGTGGAGCTGGTTGAGGAGAGGGAATCAGGGAGAGGTGAGAGACTGCTGTTCACGGGACAAGTCCCTGGGGGTTTGGGGGCCAGGGCACCAGTAAACGGGCCAGTCCGCTTCCACTAAGAGGGTCTCTCTCCCTTCTACACTCTGGGCTCCAGGATGGGCTGGTGCTGGGGGATGCAGGTGCTCCACGGCACATGCTCTGGTTAAGTGGGTGGGCTGAGTTGGAGGCCTCACGGTTTGGAGGAAGGGGGGGTGTGTGGAGAGACCCGGCAAGGGCGAGTCAGGGTTGATGTGTGCCTCCGCGGCCCTGGGGTTGGGCCTAGGTCCTGGGGTGGGGGGCAGTGAGGTCCTGTGATGCCCAGCAGACAACCTATAGCTGGACAGAACTGGTTCTGACCTCAGGCTCGGCTGCTCTCCGCTGGAAAATCAACACTCGAGAGACGAGTGATGGTGGGAAAAGAGAGGTCGCTTTACTCAGGAAGCCGGCAACCTGGGAAGAGGGCGGGCTAATGTCTCCAAGGCCATCTTCCCCGTCCAGGCGAAGCCCAGGCGAAGCGGGTGGGTTTTCAAGGGGAAAGTGTGGGGAATGGGGAGGGGGCTGCGTGCAGGAGAGGCGGTGCCCAGGCGGTGGGTTCTGTGTCGCCGTGACCCTGGATGGACCTGCTGGCATCCGTGGCAGGTGTTTTCAAGTGTGGTCAGGCCTTATCGTCCTTCACCCTCAAGGCCAGTGGTCTGCAAACCCAAGGCAAGTAGGTTGGTTCTGCTGCAGACCAAGGACTCGGGTCAGCCAACAGGAGCACCTGAGCTCGAGGCCAGCTCCCTGCGAAGGCCGGTGGGAGTGCGGCCGCAAACCCTTGGCGTTGGTGGCTTGGGGCGGGGGCGGGGGTGGGCAGGGGCAGGGGCAGAGGTCAGCAGTCACAAGGCCAGGCTGTGGGCCACAAAAGTGTTTCCCTTCCCTTAATTTTCTCTTTCCTTTTTCTCTCTTTCTTTTTGCATAACTTCAAACTTGAACAGACTGCGAGAGGAGTTGAAGGAGTTTGTGGCTGTCCTTCACCCCGACTTCCCACATGTTAGTGTTTTACTGCAGTCGCTCTCCTTGTGTGTCTGTGTGCTCATGCGTCCTGACCCCTTGAGTGGCAGTTTTGGGTGCGACACCTCTACCCCTGAGCTCTTTGGTGTGTGTTTCTAAAAACAAAGACATTGTCAAAATCGGAAAAGTCCTATCCGTACATCTCGTTTACGCGCCTCACTCAGATTTTGCCACTTGCCCCGTGACGTGCTTTGCTGACAGGAAAACATCGTGGCTCGCGCTTAAGTTTAGTTACCGCGTCTCATCCAGTCCTGGGTGGCTTCTCGTCTTCCTCTGGGTGGATGTGGCATGAACGCTGACTTGTTTGCAGATATCCCATCGTGTAGACGGCACATGAACTAACAGGGTGGCAGCCGCTGGAGGCAGTGCTTGAAAACAGGGGACCCGATAGATTCTCAGTCTGCCTGTGCCTGTGTCCCGTGAGGTTCTGTTCCTGCCTCCAGGGCAGGGAGGCGGTGGTGGTCACTTATGCCCCAAACTCAACGCTGTGACCGCAGTGGGGGGTGGAGTGGGCGGGGTGCAGACCCGAGCCAAGATTCAGTGTGGGGGTGAAGCTAGTGCCCGAGACAGAGCAGAAGGGGGCCTTCCCAGGGTAGGGCTGAGACCCTCATCCCAGAGAGCTCACGTTCCCCTGAGGAGCGGGCTAGGTTCAGGCCTGGAGATGAGATAAGGGAATGGAGGGCTTGAGCCCCCTGGCAGGACACAGGCAGCCTGTGGCGCCTGTCCCCATACCCTAAGGAACGCAGCCTTTCTGGGAGGGTCACGCAAGGACCTGCCCCGACCCAGCTCCCCAGCATGGACAGGGCAGCAGCGGGCAGTGGAGGGAGCCCCAGACACCTTCCCGCCCCAGGCCCTGAGCAACGGGAGGCAACGGGAACCCCGTCTGCCCAGGTGGAGCGGTGTGGCAGGGGGTACAGGCAAGGCCGTCGCCCTGGTACCCTTTACTCCTCACCGTGATGCCCTCTGCACGGCCTGTGTGGTGTGAGTTAGTCTGAGCATTTACGCCCAGGAAGCCTTTCCGAGGATGGAAGTGAGAAACGGGTGATGGGTGGTTTTGTTTCAAAAGGACCAGAAAGCCAGGTGGAGGAAACATCAGGCATTCGAACAAAAAGACTGTTCGTTGTTCAGCCAAATTGGCTTCTGAGTCTTTGCTGCCAAGAAGACCAAGGAAGATCTTGAGAAAACCAGGCTGTCCCCAAGACAGCCTTTTTTCTCATTCAGGGTGTTAAAAGGAACATGTGGCTGGGGGGGGAGGTGGGGGGCATTAGTGTCTTTTGGGTTAACGGAGGGAGAGGGCGGGAGGGGGAGGTGCCGAGCAACAGTGTGGGCGGATCTGATGCCCTCACTGTCCACTGGCACGTGGTTAAGGTGGCACACGTTCTGTGTATTGTATCACAGTTTTTAGAAAGGAAGAACTAAAGATAGTAAAGCACAGACACGCAGGCAGAGGACATTGTATGCGGAGCACAGGCGTTCCCACAGTAACTTTCTCAGATGTCGTGGGGGGCTTCCCTCACACTTGCAGGTTCTTGCACAGAACCCCACGGTCAGTAAGACCTTGTGCTGCACGTGGCAGGGTCACAAGGATGGAGGCTTTGTCCTTGCAAGTAGTTTAGTGACAAAAAGCTTTTGCATTTCTTTCAGATACACGCACCTGCATCTAAGTACCGTAGAGATTTAAGGTCTACTCTTCACTTACTTGAAACGACAGTCACTTTCCCCTTGCCCTTTGTAATTTTACCGCGAAGTGTGTAAGCTCTGTGCCTGTGTCTCCTGCCTGTAACGTGGACAGCGGTGGTCCCTCAGGATTACGGGGCCCGCGTGATGGGAGGCGGCGTGTGCAGAGCTGGAGAGGCACCGGGCACCTGGCGAACTCTTCCGTGTTTCTCTCGGGCTGTTTTGAAAATACGTGTCTTCGTCAGCTGGTCAGAGCCCCCTGCTTTGCCCAGTTGTGTGTGCTCCCGTGAAGTATTGATTATTTCCACGTGAGGTGGGCTCCACACCGACTCGTCCTCTTTTGTCGACTTAGATTTTTCATTTTAAGCTCTGAGAAAACTTCCTTAGCAGACAGGACTGGGAAGAGCTTCGTGAGGCCTGTCGCCGTTCTCTCTGCTCTTTCTGAGCCGTTTGCCAGAGGTCGCAGGGCCCGTCACCATAAGTTAATCAGCGGCAATGTGCTGGGTCATCCTTCAGTCTGCTGAGTGCAGGGCTGGGCCCATGGGCTCTCGGGGACAGCTGGGCCAGGGCCGTAGCAGCCGCCCCTTTGCTCGGTGCCCCAGGGTTGTGATAGAGGCAGTACACGTGGCAAGGTGAGTAAGGGAAGGAGCGTGGGCGCCTGGCAGCTGGCAGCTCCCGGGCTGATGGCACACATGGACGTTGCAGATTTATAAATCGATACCCCCCCCTCCCCCGCCGCACTGCTGGCTGCCCTGGGAGGTCAGTGTGTCCAGGGCCTGCGGGCACCGGTTCTGAGGCCACGGCGTTAGTTCTCGTTCCCGGGACCCCTTTCTGGTGCTCACCTGCCGGCGCGGGAGCCTCTTGTGCACACTCGTCTCCTGCAACACTCGCCCCTTGTCAGGAGACACATCTTTCTTATTTGGACCTAGAGTCTGCCTCCCAGGATTCCGGTCTTGAATTGAAAAAAATAAATCATGTAAATTGATGCTTCCAGTGTGTTTCCAGGGTTTGAATACCTCACAAGAGTGAAGTTGTATCAGAAATCACTGAGCAGCTGGTTTGCAGTCTGTGCAAATGTGGTGTGCTATTTTAATCACTCTGAAAGCAAACGTTCTGTTCAGCCCAGGTGATTAGACACGCATTTGTAGCAGGTGTCATCCGGTGTGCATAGAGACGCTGGGTAAGAGCTCTTGGTGCCCCCCCAGCTCGTGTCATCCCGAGTCCCCTTGGAACCTGGATGCCAGGTTGTGCGCGTGACCGGTGAGCGCTCCATCCTCACGCCAGACCCTCTCTGTCCACCCCCTGTAGGTATATGGTGCAGTGGCCTGGAGCACGGATCCTGCGTCGCCAGGAGCTGGACGCCTTCCTGGCTCAGGCGTTGTCCCCCAAACTCTATGAGCCTGACCAGCTGCAGGAGCTCAAGGTAATTGACAAGCCTCATTCCTTGTCTTGGGAAGCGTTGCTCCGGAGTGCTGTGAGGAGGGCCGGCCTCACCGGGCAGCGCCGCTCAGAGTGCCAGGCTAGGAAACCGAGCCGCGGACTCGGGAGCCTTCGGGGCAGAAGCGTATCCATCCCAGTTCCGGAAGCGGTCCAGTCTGCTTCTGTCAGATAAAGGTTTTCCCTTGTTACCAGTGGGCGTCTGCTCTTGTGTTCACGTCAGGGCGTAAACTTGCTTTTGTTCCAGGTGGGGACCCCGGACCCTGGGGAGGGCTTGGGCTTCAGGGTTTTCTCACATCTGGCCAGGATTCTTTTCTCGTTTCGTTCTGTTCCTGATTATAGCATTCGTTTCCTCTAAAACATAGTCTTGCCCTCCTAGACCGTAAATCCCTTTACAAACCACTTGAAGAACAATGTTACACCATCATTCCTGAGCCCCTTTTACTTAGCATTTAACATCGTGTTCCTTTTAATTTTTCCTTCCAGTAATTCCTTTTGTTCTTTGTTTTGGCAATGTTAATTTTCTCCAAGTTGTCCCCTGATTTTTCGGGGTGCTTATCTTTTCAATGCACTTTGGTTAGTTGCTGTGTTTGCACGGCTGCACTCGCTTTCTGTAATGTCTGTGCTAAACTTTAGAAAGTTTAAGACTTTCCAGAGTTAGCTAAATCAGGGGATCTGCCTTTTCTTTTTATGTACAGGGTTTTGGGCTTTTTTCTTTGCATTTGTTTTTTTGTTTGTTTTGTTTTTTTTTTTTTTTTTTTTAATTATTTGATTTGTAATCAAATAATCTCTTTTGACAAATTGCCTTCACTTTTAGATCTTTTTGCCATTCTTTATGAAGGCATTCTTTCCCCTCAGGAGCATTTGAGGCTCACTTTATAGATTATCAGTATTCTACAGTTGGGGCCCAATCAATTTCTGGTTCCCCTAAACTACTGAGTTAAATTTAGTAATTTGATGTTGAGTGGCCCTTGACTGTGCGGAGCCCAGGTCACGTGTGGTCACCCCAGGCTTCTGATGACTTTGAAACAAGCTGAATAAGACAATAAAACTCAGAATCCACCCCAAATTGTATTCTTTACTTTGTAGATCAAGATTTTCTGTTTGCTAGACAGAAATTATTTTCATTTGTAATGTTTTTGAATCTAAGTTTTCGTTCTAGAGTATTTGGCTGGGTGTCCCCCGAAAGGCTGGCCCTAAGCGCAGGCTCTCACTCCCGTGCCCCCGGCTGGTGGTGCCGTCACCACTGTCTTCGTCACCAGCCCGTGCTCAGGGGTGTTGTGAATACTTTGACTAGCGTGTGCTGCCATCCCTCTACCTCTACTTCCTGTTTCTCTTATTTAGATTATTACATCAGTATTGACATCCCAGTTCTGAAAATCAGACCGCCAGGTATCAGGTATGCCCACCAAGCCTTACTCACCATCAAGTTGCTTTTCCTCAAAGTTCATCTTCTCTCCCATATCCTTTTCATTTTGGATCAACACACAGGGTATAACTTTTGAAAGACAGCCACACTCTAAGCTTTCATTTTGGTTCTTTTGAGGTCTTAGTGCTTTCATGGTTTTCTCCTGATCCTTCATCTGAAGCCAGGTGTTTCTAGAACTGTGTTTAGAAAGACCTATTTTATGTGCAGTGACTTGAGGCCACCGTCCCTTCGGCTCTTGCTGGTCTGGAGGCCTGCCTTCCCTTCACCACGGACGGCCTGCACCGCTGGCACCTCACGCACAAGCAGCCTACATTCCGCAGAGCTAGGGGGATAAGAGCATTCGTTGGGGGGAAAGGTAGTTTTTTTGTTTTTGTTTTTTTGTTTGTTTTTGTTTTTTAAGATTGAGGATTCTCTCAGCTATCAGATTTAGAACTAAGAGGAATAATCATTATTTAAATGCTACAAAAGTCCCTACGCAGAGCTGAGAGTCCCCAAATTCAGTGATAGAAAAGTAGACTTTTAAATTGCTTTTTCATTTAACCATTACAATTTTTTTATATATCGAATGCAATGACGATGCTTTTCCATGAAACGCCATTTCACTGTTTCGGATATAGTCAACTCTTGATTTTGGTGGCTGTCTTAGGGGCCGCTATCCAGTTTGTGGATTGCCCAGACCCTACTTTTCTTCTCCCATTTTTGTCCATTATGTGCTTTGAAAATAAAGAGGAGAAGAAAAGAAAAAGACCCAGTTCTGACAGTTTGGCCTCTCGTTGGCTTTTCTGATTGGGAGATTCGGTGGGGAAAGGTGTTGAAAGTTTTAATTTAGACTGACTTTGTAAGAGTGCTGTCTTGTCTGTGCGTGCTCTGCCTGCCGTGACCGTGAACAGGTGCGTGTTCTATGTGGCTCCTCACAGACCCATGACAGGGATCCACATGTTTTCCTCATGTTTTCCCTGGTGTATTTTTTAGGCGCTTCTCCTAGGTTCTGAGCATGGATGTAATGACGAAGGTAGATTAGCAATGTTTGGAGGAGGGCGGGGAGAGGGTGAGAAGGACTTTTGTACAGGCTTCATATTTGTCCAGTTTCTTTCTCCCTTGCTCTTGACATCCTTGTAATTGCTTTCAGTTCTTCTCACAGTTTCACTGACTGAGTGCAGAATATGAAAGGTGGAGGAGGAGGGGCTTTAAGACGGTATCAGGCCCCTGTGGCCCCTGAAGGAGTTAGGGCAGGTGCAAGTAAACATGGCCGATCAGAGGAGGGGTCTGCAGTCCAGCAGTGACACGGCGGGCAGTGCACCCTCGCTGGAGTGGTTCTGAAGCTCATTGGGCAGAGATTAAGTTCCAATTTGTACTTCCTATAAAGTCAGAAAACTGTACTTTCTTTAGTTGAGGAGCTTTGGATAATGCTGATAATTTTATCTTCCTGTGTAGAAGAGAATGAGATTGGACCGTGAATATTGTAGCCATGTCTGTGATCAGGCATTCAGATTCTGGTGCTGCTAGTTAACAGTTTGATGGCATTGAGCTTTCTGTGACTCTTTCTCCATCTGTGACACGGAGTACGAGGAGCAGTACCTGTGTCATACAGTTGCTGAGACATCAGTGAGATAACGTGTGTGGAAGTGTGCAGAGTGTACCTGACAAGTCCAAGTCTGTGTTAAGTCTCCTGTAGGTATTACTTAGTATTATTTGTGTAATTAACATGTAGGGAAAGACACATAAAACACTATGTGAAGTGATTTAGAAAGCTTTTCGGATAAGCCAAGATCTGCATGGCAGAGTTGAGATTTTATGTACATTATTTAAATAGCTTTTATTTTGAGAACTTTTTCTGTGAAATTAATGGTAGTTGCCATTACTTAGCGATAGGATATTCATTTTTGAAACCCATGCAAACAGTTCCTTCGCTGATGGCAAGTCCAGTTAGAATAAACAGATGAGTGTGCATGGCTGAGGCAGACTTCCCCGTGCCCCCTGTCGGCTCACTGGGAGCGCGCTTGTCCTAACCTGGGTACCTCCGTCCCCGGCCCGCCCGCCTGGGCGGCGGGGGCTCTGTCTGCTGCATTGAGGGTCGGCGTGTCCATATGGCCACCTCTGGGGACCAAGCACTGACAACAGCACTGTGCTTCCTGGGCTTCCCTAGAAGGCGCTTGCTGGGCTGCAGGACAACACTGGGTGGCGGAGTGGCCTCCATGCCACCCCTGGTATCCCCTCGCCCCGTGTGTGTCGGGGCCACTTTCCCAACAGTGTCAGCTTTCAGGGAGGAGAAGTTCCCTCTTTCTGCCTTGAGACTCTCAGAGAAGGGAGTTTCCACTTCAAGTGAATTCTTTCTCCATTTTGATTTTCTCTTTCCCCACTTTCTGCTCATAAATATAAAATGCATGCGGTCCCATCACCCAGCCCTGCCTGCCCTCAGCCGAGTGCACTGTCCTTCCCAGCGAGGCTCAGGCTCCGGAGAAGCAGGGGCCAATGGGGCTGGGCGGCAGGCGGGGCCGGGGGTGTGGATGGGCTTCTCCAGGTTTGGAAGGTTCTGAACTACATTGACTGAAAATCCAAAAAACCAAGGTTGGAAAACACAGCGTTAGCGGATTGTGGGGAATGGTGGCCCCTGAGCACAAAACAGCAGATAGTCAGAAATTCCTCAGTGTCGGGCATGGGAATGACCTTTTTTCTTGTGAATAATGAAAAGCCGGCGTACCTGCCACATTTAGGCATTGCTTAGGGTGATACCCCGTAAGGTCTGTGTTCTTGAGATACCCTCGCCTTAGAAAATAAGCGTGAAAGGTAGGAAGACAGAACCCTGGCAGTTAAAACTGCCTTCTGGATAATCCACAAACGAGGTCCTTCATAGACAGACAATCAAGAGTTGACTGTATCTGTCAGTGTTCCTCGCCCTGCGTGTCAGGTGCTAGGAGCCAGGGCCGTGCGCGCAGGGAGGTGCAGCGCCATGAAGGAGGGGGCAGGAGAGATAGTCTGCATGGTCCAGATACCGTGTTTTTGTTGTTGTGTTCTTCCATTTATAAGCTATCCATTTCTCCTGAAGCATTTGACAGTCTCATTAATGAGTTGCTACCTAAAACATTAACATGAAATAATGTAAACATGAAGTACAGGTTTTAGAATGGAATCATGCTGAGTAATTTTTAATATACTTGAAAAAATGCAGAATCTTCATGGAATGTTGCTTGTTATAATCTTTTTGTTCATACATTACCAGTGTGTAGAATCTGAAGGGTAACTTACTTTCATAAGTGGATAGTGGACTTCCTAACTGCTAAGGAGACTATTAATAATCTGTTACTATCGCTCCTATGATGCTTTACAAATTCCAAATTGAAATACTTCAGTATGTTTATAAAACAGTCTTGAAAATTTAAATCTGTTAAGTAACATAAAAAGTCTCTGTGTTCAGATAGTGCTAGGTCACTGTAAGGAAATAGCAGGTGTGCGTAGGGAGCGTTTGGTGGAGGGGTGTCCACGCTAACCGTGGAGAGCTGTAGTCAGAAATGGTGAGAATCGGGTTCTGCAGTGTTCTTACTCCATAGAAATCATTCTTTTCCATTTAAAGATTGAGAACCTCGACCCCCGAGGCATTCAGCTGTCAGCTCTCTTCATGAGTGGTGTGGACATGGCCCTGTTTGCAAACGACGCGTGTGGCCAGCCGGTGCCCTGGGAGCACTGCTGCCCTTGGATGTACTTTGATGGGAAGCTCTTCCAGTCCAAACTCCTCAAAGCCAGCCGGGAAAAGACCCCACTCATCGACCTCTGTGATGGTCAGGTCAGTCTCAGGAATGCCGGCCGGCGGGGGGTTGGCGGGTGGGGAGAAGCCTCCGGCCACCTCGGCGGGATGGGAGGAGTGCTTGCAGGCTGGTGAGCTGGGCTGTCTGCACAGGTTGCAGGCGCACACGTGATGTGCTGCACTCGCCTGGACCTCGCTCCCGGGAGGGCCTACAGGCCTGGGTTCCTACCGGCCCCGGCCACATCTGTGTCAGCCACTCAGTACGCTTCCTTGTTTAATGTGTGTTTCTGTTGGAAGTCCTCTTGATGAATACATATTGTATTGTTAAATTACTCACCTTATACATGTGGTCAGCAGCGCTGGAACAGCCCAAACAAAGCACATGGGACACACGCGGTGTCTCCACAGGGCACATCTCACGACCTGGCACTTAGGGACATGAGCCAGCACTCGGCACTGTGCTTGGGCCCATTTCAAACAGAATCACCCACAGAAATGTGAAAACTATGGCACTAAGTGGATGGTGAACAGGACACTTGTTTCCAGTGTAAAGTCCGAAACAAGCGGTGCCCCCTCTGCATCAGGCCTCGGGCACGATTGTGGGTTACAAGTACATTTCGGCAAGCGGGTGGGTCCACGGACGTGGAGTCATGAATAGCGAGGACCGAGCGCATTAGTTGGAAGTCCTGGTCTGAGCAGGAGGTGCGGTCCCCCATCAGACCGTCTTGTTCTCTTGCAGTCGCCTCAGGCTTCTGACGGCACGTTCTGCCCGAGCTGCCATGACCCTCGGGTCAGGCTCAGCATAAGCACAGATTTGTGGGGTGAGCAGGTTTTCAGATTCTCTGGTTAAGGATCGGTGTTGCTACTTGAATTTATGTATTTATTAACAAAAGGCACTGCAGGTGAATGTCGTACAGGCTCTTTCACAGTGGATCTGATGCCCACTAGCTGTGTTGTCCGCATCCTTGGGAGCGATGTTATTCACTGTGATGTGATCCCCTCAGTCGGCCTCCCGCCCCCTGTCAGCACGGTCGCTGGGCCTTGGTGCCCTTTCTGCCGCACGGGGCACACAGCTGGCCGAGTGCTCGGTCGGTGGGCATTGTCTGCGCTGCAGTGGGACCTTTCTGGACTCAGCTGTTGGCTTCCAGAACCAAAACCACTCTTTCAGTTAGTACCTTCGGTAGTGAATGGTCCTCACCTGGAGATCAGCTGAAAGCTGCGGCTTAAGTTGATGTTGTGTCTGTGGGAATGATGTAATGGAAGCAGGCGGTATGTGTGCGTTGATTGCATTTTCGGTGTGCTTGCCGACCGCACCCAGTGTGGCTGCACAGACCGTGACTGACTCACGGGAAGAGAGCACATGCATCCTGGCAGCTGGTGGGTCTCACTTCTTTCCTGTCCATTTCGATTCGAGCAAAACTCTGTGAACCGAGTTTTCACGTGCCGGCACTTGACTTGCAGGCCGAGCAAGCCGCCAAGGTGGAGAAGATGCGGCAGAGCATTCTGGAAGGGCTGAACCTCTCCCGGCAGAGCCACCCGCTTCCCTTTCCGCCGCCCACGGCGCTGCCTTTCTACCCTGCCTCCGTGTACCCCCGGCACTTCGGGCCGGTCCCCCCGGCTCAGGGCCGCGGGCGGGGCTTTGCAGGTGAGTGCACAGGCGACGTCGGGAGGGACCGTGGGGGTGGTGGGGACGGATGCGCCGTGTCATGCTGTGCTGGGACCTCGTTCATGGTCAGGCTCATGACGAAGTTTGCAGTGTCAGCTCCTCACCATAGACAAACGCAGACCCCCGAAGAGATGCGGGTGAGGGAGAGAGGGAAATACGAAGGCTGTTGCAGAGACTGGATTTTACGATTGGTCGGCACAGCTGAAAACTCAGCTTGTGTTTGTGGTTTACGGTTTGCTCACCTGTGGGGTCAGAGGAGGCCTCTCCACTAAGGCCACCCCCTGCCCCCGGGGATGGTTCAGCCAATGGTATGGGAACAGCAGGTGAAGGAGATGGGGTCGTTCTGCCCAGAGGCCCACCGGTGGCTCCCCTAGAACCTGCTCCTCACAGCTTCTCCGTCTCTCTCCACCCGGGTCCCACAGGAGTCTGTGGCTTTGGAGGCCCCTATGGGGACACTGTAGCGACAGGCGCTTACCGTGCCTTCCGAGTGGCAACAGCAGCGGGACACTGCGGAGCCTTCTCAGGCGGGGACAGCAGCAGGACTAGCAAGTCGCAGGGCGGTAATTATGCCAGCACGCCTTCTCCTAGAGCTTCGCCGCCCCGCCTGGCCCCCCTCCGCGTCCTCCCCGCCAGGCCCGCTCCCGGCCCCGGCCGCCCCCAGGTCTCTGCCTTCCAGTGGGACGGGCGGGTGTCCACGCAGCCCTTGAGCCCGGCCCCAGCGCCGCCTCCCCGAAGGAGCAGGCTGCCCTACAGGGCTCGTTGGCGGGCTCCTTCCCCGACGACGGAGGTCCCGAGGCCATAGCAGTTCCTGGCATGGAAACTGACCGCAGCTTGTTTTGTAGGCAACGTTTTTGAGAAAGATCTAATAACACATACATAAATGAGCTTATTTTAAATTCCCTTTGCTTCTCTTCTTGTACGTATTGGTTTTACAAGGGAGAAAAAAGACTTAACATTTAGTTTTGAAATAATGTCTTGTGATTTTGCTGTAATTAAAGCCTGTGACTTGTAGTTTTGTCACACGTCCTGTATTTTGGGACCGCAGAGCCAGACGTGGCCATCAGGTCCACACCACAGGGCTGTTCAGATACATTTGTGAGTAACTTTAGGGTACACAGGCTTTCTATCCTTTCCAGGAATGTTCTTCCAGCTCTGTTCCTTGGGGTTGGCGGGAGACCTCTTTTGCAGCAGTAAGATGCACAGGCTAGCACAGCCCCCAGAGGGGCTCTGGGGACGTCTCCCCCTGCACCGGCCCCGCATGCCCTCTCCTGCCTCCCACTGGCTCTTGCAGCTTCCAGGGCGCTTTTCTTCCTGCCCACGCCATGCAGCGTGCAGTGACGCCTGCTCTCTGCTTCACCATCGGCTTCAGCTCCTTGCACCCCTTGCCTGGACACTCACGTCAGCGTGCAGTTGGGATAAACCTATGGGTAGGGTGGTGGCTCTAGACATTGTAGGGTCAGAAGTGGTTTTGTAGGCTGAAATGACCAGAGGAACTGCTTTGTTACTTCCCCCAGACTGTGTCTGGAGCTCAGCTCTGCTCTGTCCAGTGTAGTAGCCACCGGCCACTGTGGCTCTTGAGCACTTGACCTTGCTATAAAATACACGCCCAGTTTTAGATCTAATATGGAAAAAAGATTGCAAAATAATTAGTAGTTTTTATATTGATTACATGTTGAAATAATACTATTTTGGATATATTGGGTTAAATAAATTATCAAAACCTATTTTATCTGTTTTTGTATTATTTCATTGTGGCTACTAGGAATGTAAGGCTTGTAGATTTGGATGTTGGGCAGTGCTGTCTGGCAGCTAGAATGGTCATGGTGAACACCTGGATGATGGAGACTTAATTATAATCCATTCCATCTGCCAGAAGATAGGAAGCTTGAGGTTCTATTCTGTTTGGGTTTTATCAGAAGTTTTGCTATCAGTTACATATTTGAGAATTTTCTTAGTTAAGTCAGAAATTCTTAGAATATGCAGGCTGTTGGTGGTTAATAGAAGTTACTGATACAGTGGTGTTGGTGACCCCACTGATTTAATTTAATTTAATTTAACAATAAGAAATAACAGCCACATTTACTGGTTAACTTCTGTAATGTTTGGTTAAGGCAGGAAACTTGGAAGCAGTTCCCCAAAGAGAAAACATGGAGTTTGCAGGTATCCATGTTGGTAGGGGAGGAGGCTGGCTGTGAGCGCCCAGTGGCCATGCTTTATTGAACTGTTGCAGCCAGAAAGCCTTGCACATTTTGCATTTTAAACTCAGATCAGCTGTTGTGGGTTCTCTGAGTGGCCAACACTTTTGTCTGACTTTCAGGTGTATTTTCAACAACAGTTAAAACCCATAAACAATATGTACATAGATACTTTATGTAATAAAAATAAGAAGTCTTCACAAAACTTCAGAGAAGGGGGCTTTATATGAAATATAAACCACAATGAAAACAAATTGCTCGCTTGTTTTCTTTTTGCTGTTTTTAATTCTCTGATTGTCAAGATGTATTTTGTCTATTTTTCGTGCAGGAATCCAACCTATACCTTCTCAGGGAGGGAAGCTAGAAATAGCCGGCACCGTGGTTGGCCACTGGGCTGGGAGCAGACGGGGCCGTGGAGGCCGTGGGCCTTTCCCCCTACAGGTAGTTTCTGTTGGAGGACCAGCAAGAGGGTAAGTTCTGAACAGTGAAAACATGTTTGTGTTAATTAGAAAATAGCCTCTTACTTATTTTAGTCATGAGTTTATTAGAAACATTTTTTCATCATTAGATATATTCCTTAATGTCATTGTGGTTATGTAGGATTCCATTGTATACAGCATTATGTAACTAAGCCATTATTAAATAGTTACCCACACATTCAATTAACAATTTTTTAATATTTAAAAAAGTAGCATTTTGAAGTATATTATTTTTCAAATTGAATGCACTGGATAGGGACCAAAAAACTCAGATTGATTTCTTGGAATCTTGAAATAAGTCCACGATGTGACCATGATTTATTTAATAGACCGGTGCTTTCTACAGCGTGGGATCGGCATCATTTTAAATGTTCCAGCTGCCTCAACAGATTCAAGCCTGTGTGCTTTTGTCCTCTTTTATCCGTTCAGGCGTCCGAGGGGAGTTATTTCCACCCCGGTGATCAGAACGTTTGGAAGAGGCGGACGGTACTACGGCAGAGGCTATAAAAACCAGGGTGTGATTCAGGTAATCCATGGGGCAGCGGCGCCTCACTCCGGGCTGGTGGCTCAGTGCCTGCGTCCAGAAAGGTCTGCCGGGGCCTCTCTGTAGCTGTCGAGCGCATGGCAGACACAGCGGTGGCGTCACCTGCTCGCCGGCTGTGACTCCTCAGCCCACGGCGGCCGGCGTCGTGGGTGCTGAAGAGTATGGTCGCCTGGTCACTGCTAACTGGGGAGTATTCTGGGGCTGTTAGCGGCAGTTATGTTCTAAAATGTTATTTAGGTAAATAGCAGTCAGGATTTAAGAAGAAAACTGACGTCTTTTTCTCCTCCTGGACTGTCTTGACTAGCACTTCGCTGAAAGGCTGAGCCTGTGAGGAGACAAAATCACGTACCCATCTTCATGACCGAGCTGGAGTTTCCTCCCACTTTGGATAGACCATGTTGGGACATGGATCCTGATGAATTTCCCCTTGAGAAGGATCTTTTAGAAATGCCAGGCAGCCTTACTGCTGTGTTTGAAGTTTCATCAAAGTGTGCATTTCTTCCCGTGCTGTGCATGCAAATGTTCCAGCTCTCCCTTGGCTCCCACATTAGTAGCCCACGTGTGGAAATGTATTGGCCTGCCTTTACCAGGTGATCTCACCACCTTGGGAACTTCTGTGTTGATGAAATACATCTAGTGAGTCAGGTACAAGGGCAGCCCCCTCTGCAGTGTAGCATGCCCCAGGATGGGGCATGTGCTTGGCTCACTTTGCCCTCCTCAGGCTCACCTTGACCTTCCTCTGCCTTCTGAGCCCTTTTAAGCTGAAGGCACTGAGCCTCTGAACGGGTTTATAAGGTGGGGGGGAATGCACCCATGCTGTGCTCCAGCCCGGAGCCCATCCTGTACAGACAGCCCCTCGTGGAGCCATCACCCCTACCGATTAAGGGGGCCTTTCACATAAAACACAGACACCGGAACCACACAAGACAACTGGGTGGCCTGGCCTCTTTCTTGTTCCCGTGGGGAGCTCACCTTCTTTTATTTTGCTGCATCTTTAAAGTCCCTGAGTCCACTGGCTCCCCTCCCCCATGCCTGTCTCCTTTGCTTTGCGTGTGGAAGGACAGACAACACCGCCTTTTGCGCCCAAACGCCCAGACTTTCTTCATCTTGCCGAGCGTGTGCTGAGCAGGCTGCCCCCCTATGACCTGACCTTGTCTTTCTTGCATCCTGGTGGTGGGTCTGGGCACTGAGCCAGACTCTGCACCGGTCTGCGCCTGTGGCAGGACTGAGGTGGACCTGTGTGCTTTTGTCAGGGGCACGAGTGTCTGCTTCTGCACATTGGGACCCTTCGATGTGTCACAGGCTGGATCCCTTCATTCGCTGGAGATTGCCAAAGGAAGATAGTCTTGTTGCGTGATTTCTTTTTCGTTATTTCTTGGGGTGTTTTTATAAAGAGATGCTTCCCATTGGCTCCCATTTGGTACCTGAGTATTACAGTGCTTGCAGGACAGATACCTTGCTGCCCTTGGCCACAGGCCCTTTGCGTGGCCTCTGGTCTGCGGTGGCTTTCTCTCTGGGCATCGCCCGGCCCAGCAGAACCACCACATTTCTCTCGATTCCTTGGTCTCTTTAGTGGGAGATGGCATTTGAAAACCACCGTCTGGGCACCCTGAGTGCTGGAGGGCCAGTGACTGTTCCTAGTGTTCTCTGAGCACAGATCTGGACGTGCAGTCGTGGTCTTCATGCATGAACACACGACATGCGAGCTTTTTATTGTCTTTTTCTTTAAAGATAAAATCCTCATAAATTCACACTGACGTTTCCAATTTAAACTGAGGGCTTTTACTTACATCTCTGATGTTACATCTACATGTCCTTTCCTCATGCTGAATCACTGTTTCTGGGCTTCTCTGTGAACAGGGCTAGAGGAGATACGTGTACTCGCGTGCACCAGGCACTCAGACCCGCACGTGCTTGTGCTGCTGCACGCTCTTGTGTACCACACGCACAGGGGAATACGCATGTGGATGCCGCTGTTTTTATCTCAAGAATTTAGAGCGACTCTTCTGAATCAAATTGAAGACTTCAGGAATTTGATTTAAACTTTACTGTTCGTGTCCATGTCTATTATCTTCCACCCTGAGAACCGGGGCTCGTTAAGTTAGAGTCAGAGTGCCCCTGGCTGGCCCTTGGCTTCGTCCACGGGCAGTCACGGTGTTGACACACTCACCCTGTTCTCCCCCCAGCTCTCGTTGTGACAGTAGCCGTGCGGTTATCCGCTGCATTGTCCCAGCGTGCAGCCTCCACCCACCACCCCACCCACGCCTCATTGGCCTGGCCTCTGTGGACCCGCGTCCCCTGCCCGCCGGCCTTGTCCCTCCAGGCTCTCCTCAGGGGACTCCACAGGCGGGACGTTCAGAAGCACTTTGCTTTCCTAACAGTTGAAAGTGGTGGCTCATACCTCCTTCTCATGCGTCTCACGTATATTGTCATTTTCTTCTGTCATAAGCTTTGTGTCAAAGAACGCTAATAATTGAATTGTCTTTCCCTCAGAAGACATTCGCGGTTTTGGCCTAAATGCCCACATTGTTTTTGTTTCTCTGCCAAGGTTTCGTGATGCACCCCGCTGCTGGTCATCCTGGGCCGGTGCACTCAGCACACAACGTGTTCTTTCTAAACACAGTTTCATATCTTGTCTTACATCAGAAGCTTTTCTTGAATTACTGGGTTTTCATTTCTGTTGTTCTCCCTTGCTTTGATTTCATCTCTGGTGGTTCCTGTTGAGCTAGTCTTGTGTCTGTCGCCAGTGTTTGGCACATTCTTGACTCCCTTTGACGTCTTCTTCTTTTGAGATAGAACTCACCTACTATGCAGCTCACCTGCTTAGAAAGTACAGTGCGGCCTGTCCTCACTGTCATGCAGGGACACCGCCAATTCCAGAACGTTCATCACCCAAGAAGAAACCCCTTACTCAGTTGCAGCCACGTCCCAGCCCCCGGCGGCCACGGATCTGTTTTGCCGTGTATGGACTTGCTCTGTGCCTGTCATGGATGCGCACCTGTCGTCGCGCCACCGGCCCTTGGGTCCTCGGGATTGCTGTGAGGGCTCCACTGAGGGCGAGGCTCACTTTTTCCATTTACCAGTTGCTGGGCATTCAGGTGGTTTGCACGTTTTTGGTTATGAGTAATGCTGCTGTGAACATACATACATAGGTTCGGGTTTTCCTCCAGCTTTACTGAGATGTAATCAATATATACCATCATGTTAGTTCTGGGTGCAGCATAGTGATTTGTATTTGTACGCATTGCAAGATGATCACCACGGGAAGTCTCGTTAACGTGCATCTCCTCAAATGGTTACAAAAACTTATTTTCTTGTGACGAGAACCTTTGAGGTCTCTCGGCAACTTGCAGATATGCAACAGAGTATTGTTAACTACAGTGGTTGTGTTCAGGTGTTTGTGTGGACATACGTTTTCATTCCTCTTGGATACATACCTGGGAGTGAATTCCTGGGTCCTTGTGTATCCTCAGAAAAACAATTCTGAGTTACTTTTTTGTGTTGGCACCCCGGAGATCCTGCTTCAGGCGTTTTGTGTAGCGGCCGGTGGGCTTTTCCCTCCGAGACTGAGGGCTTAGAGGTGTGAGCAAGTACTTGAAATCTTCAGTGTTATTTCCCTCTGCTTTGTCCTCTTATATATTTTAATTTTTCTCAGGATTCCAAGAAAATGGCAGTAGTGTTGACTTGGGGGAGGGTTTACATGCATATTTCCGAACTCTGGGATTGAGCACTGAAGTGAGAAGACCTGTGGGAATGGAGCCCAGAGGGGAACAAACGCAGGGACCACTGGTGTGAGACAAGGCGTCCCCAAGGCGAGGGTAACACATATCTCCAGCCCCACTTGGCTGAGCAGAGAGGGCCTTTATTCGTAACCAGGCAAAAACCCTGGTTCTCAGCAGGGAGGACTAGAGGCACCCGACACCCTGCCATCTGGGGTTGAAAGGCAGCTTTCCTGTTCTGGGTCTCAGTTTCTTCACTGAAAAATGACCACATAAGGGTGAGACCGTTAAGGTTTCCCTCAGCACTGAGTCCGCCTCCAGCAGTGGTTCTCAGCCCTGGGATGTTGGCCCCAAGGGCCACTGGCTTTGGGGACATTGTTGATCATCATAGCTCAGTGTGCAAGTGCTTCTGGTGTCTTCTGGGGAGAGGCCAGTGATGCCCACCACTCTGCAACACACAAGACGGCCCGTGACAGAATTACCAGGTCTACAATGTCGAGGTGCCAGGCTGAGAAACCCACGGTCTAAGATGTAAACAGCTGAAAGATCTCGGGCTGTCTTCCTCGTCTCTTACCGAGAGGTCTTGTCTTTCACTCCAAAAGTTCATTTTTTCTAGAATTACTTTTAAGTTTGTTAAGAGGAGCAGGGAGACCTGTTCAGAAGAGATAGGTCACAAACACACCTGGCGATTATCAGCTTAGACTTGTTTCTTGTTGGGTTGTCCAGAGAGGACTTAGGTTTGCTTCCGTTTTCCAGTAGAAATGGGCCTCCCACTGCCCGCGACAGGTGGATGTGTAAGTTGTTGGTGGACACGTAGTGAGGATGGTGGTTTGTAATTTCAGAGAGGACGTATCGAGGAGCGGTGTTAGCATAGATGATTTGGTGCTGTCCAGAAGGATTAGGTAGACCTCTTCAAGTGGGGTCTACTGCAAGGTCAGGATATTAACTACAGAGAAGTGGAGGGAAGGGGCCCCAGGACGAACCTGCTGAGACCAGCTTTTGCCAGCTGCAGGTCAGTCAGAAGCAAAAGAGAGTGTGTTAGAGTATAGAGTATAGACTAGAGCACACAGACCATAGAGAATATGTAGACTGTTCAGGTTATGGAGAGTATAGAGTACACAGACCATAGAGAGTATGGGGCGTAGAAAGTATGTAGACTATGGACTACGAGAGTATAGATGAGAGTACAGAGTACACAGACCATAGAGAGAGTATGTAGACTGTGGACTATGGAGAGTACAGACCAGAGTACAGAGTACACAGACTGTGGAGAGTATGTAGACTGTACATAGACTGTGGAAAGTATAGAGTGTAGACAGTATAGAGATTAGAATGTATACACTAGAGTATGTAGAGGATGCAAACTATAGACTATAGAGTACATAGGTGATACTAGAGAGAGAGAGAATATATATTACACAGATTACAGAGAATGTGGATTCAAGTATGGAGTACAGAGAGAATACAGACTATCAAATATATACAGTATATAGCCTATAAAGTATATACACAGGTTGTGAAAAATACAGACTGGAGCGTATAGAGGTATAGAGAGTGTAGAGTAATGGACTGTACAGACCACAGAGGATTAAGAGAAGGTATAGAGCAGAGAGCAGAAAGCGTGAGGAACACACCCATGCAGTGTACTGTGCTGTTGAACCTGAAGCACAGGCCTCCATAGGCGTCCCTTCTCCCACTGTGTATCACAGCTGCCTTATTGCTTGTTATCCTTGATTTTGACCAGGGCAAGCCTCCTTATGCTGCTTCAGCAGAAGAAGTGGCCAAAGAACTGAAGTCAAGATCCGGGGAATCCAAGTCGTCTGCCGTGTCTTCGGATGGGTCCCTGGCTGAAAACGGAGCGGTGGCTGAGGAGAAGCCTGCTCCCCAGATGAACGGGAGCGCGGGCGATGCCAGGGCCCCCAGCCACTCGGAAAGTGCCTTGAACAATGACTCTAAGACGTGCAATACAAATCCTCACTTAAATGCACTAAGTACAGACAGTGCTTGCCGCAGAGCTGATGCTCTGGAGGCTGCTGTCTTAAAGAAAGAAGAGTAAACTTATTTTTTATAGAGGGTGAAGGATGCTGGAAGGGTAGGATTCAGGAATATCTGGAGAGAAAGAGAGCCTACAGTTATGTACATTTTTTCCTTTCCGTAAGAGAAAAATGAGGACTTTGGAAATTCGGATCCCTCTTTGATATCAGAGATTTAAACAACACATTTTTAGTTTTAACCAGTTGTAGTCAAAATGCTACAATAAAACAAAAAGAGAGAAAGAAAATGAAGAGCATTTGACTCCCACACTTAAAATGAAGTACACACAAAGTTTAAACTGGTTATGACAAAAGCCTATAGTTGTGTTTCTTGAACTATAAAGAAAACAAATTTTGGCAGTCTTTAAGTATATATAGCTTAAAATATCATTTTTAGCATTTGGCACCATATGTATGCCATTATCTTTGATTTTGCATTACTGTTCACAAGGAAGCTTTGTCTAAGGCTTTGATTTTATGATTATGAAAGAAATAAGGCACACCACGGTTTTTCTTTCTTACTTAAATCTCATCACTGTTGATGTGGTTCTTTTGTGTTAAAAAAAAAAGTGCAACTATCAAAACTAAAAAATTATAGAGTAATATTGCCGTTCTGCTGATTTTAAATATGCAGTACATCATACTTACTTTACAAGCAAGTTAAATGGAGATAAAGTTGAAATCATAGAAGATGCAAATGACCTTTCAAAATCAACACAATGTGTTCTGAAACTTTTCGTGACTTAATACCATGCATCTGTGATCAATGAACTATGTGGTTTTGAATCGGATGTAGACCATTAGTGCTACTACTTGAGCTAACCTTCTGCATGGTTCATAATTTTTAAAGTGTGTAGTTAATATTATGCATGTTATTGTCCTTCCATTCTTACCAGTATGTGCCCATTTGCAAAACAAAATGCTAATAATCAGTAATAGTCCTATAAAAGATGTTAACTCTGTTTAGTCACTGACTGATCTTGCTCTAACCTTAAAATTTTGTGATTATTGACCTCTGTTGCATTTATTCTAAAACCCCCCCAAAATTATCTAGCTGTTTCAAATATCAACATTACCCTGGTGTATTCACTGCTGTATGCATTATTGTTCTTTGTTGCTGTTTTATGCCTTCATATTAGCAAAATATGAAATTCTGTGAAAAACAAAAAAAAAAATCCCTTTGATCTTAAAAAAAAAAAAAACAAAAAAAACAACCCCCCCTTCTGTAGCAGGAAACAAATTGCTTGTTCTTGAGAACTTTCCCATCAAGAATTTAGTAGAAGCAGGTATACTTATATCATTTTGATGTTTTTGTTAATGTTTCCAAACAATGTACTTTGAAATCAGAATCACTTCTTATTCGTTTTCATATAATTCTCCTGATGCTCTTCATCACACATTAGTGATCAGAAATGAGATGTAATTCCCCAATCCCTGCCCGCAAGACCTGAGTAGGATCTTACTGTAAGTTGAAGGGAGTTCTGCCCTAACTCATGGATTGTGCAAGAATGAACTGCTGTTGGGTCTGACTGATTGTAGGTGGGTTGTGGCGTGGTGTATCGAAGGCTATTGAATGCAACTTACAATGCTTAATAAAAATCTTTATTCTTTTAGTATAAAGTACGGTGTCGCTTTTAAAGTTCTTGTAGCAACAGAGGTTACTGAGACTTAATTCAAGTTGGGACCGCTACCGCAGGCACCAGGCCTTCTCGGTGCGAGGACGAGGTCTGGGGATCCTGACTTTGAGTCCACGCGTGTGTCGGGGGCGAGGGGCAGTGGGGGAGTGGACTTACATAATTAAAAAGCTCAACAGCTGCCTGAGAGCTCGCTAGAGTGAGTGCAATTCAAAACTGTTGTGCGAGGGGGTTACGGTCTCCAGCCCGAAGGGACTCGCGCTGTCATCCTCGTCCCCATGCTGGGAAGCGGGGCTGAACGTGGAGAAAGAAGCCCAAGGAAGAAACGCACCAGATCCCGATAGAAGCACGTGTATTACTGTCCCTATTGACCAGACCCACCCTTCATTGTGGTTTTCTCCGTGTGCACCTCGCGCCCTTGGGCCCACCACCCTCCAGGGCCGACCCTGCGGGGGCCACACGACTCTGACCGACCGCAGCTGTGGCGTCCCTAGGGTCGCACAGCCGGCAGCAATGGGGACAAGCCCCGCCGCGGGGCTTAGAGAAACGGGACAGAAATACACCTCTCCCGTCTGAGGAGCTGGGCGCTTCCGGTCTATACAAGGGGAGGGACGCAGCCGCGACTGTTTCCGGCCCCAGCTTCAGGCGGGTTGGGGCGGGGCCGTGAGCGCTTCCGTCCTCTGCGCGGGGCGGGAAAAGGACGTGTGCGCTTCCGGCTTCTGTGCGGGGCGGGGCCGCGAGTTGCTTCCGGCCTGTGCGCTGGACGGCGCAGAGCGGTGCCGTGAGGGCTTCCGGATTCTGCGCGGTTCGGGAAAGGGTCGTAGACGCTTCCGGCTTGTGCGAGAGGCGGGGCCGTTTCCGGCCTGTGCTTAGAACGGGGCGGGGCCGTGGCCCGCTTCCGGCTTGTGCGCGGGGCGGGGCCGTGAGTGCTTCCGGCTTGTGCTTGGGACAGCTCGGGGCGGAGCAGCGAGCCCTTCCGGCCTCCTCGCCACCTGCGCTGGCAGTGCGTGCGCACCGTCCACGCCCCGCGGCGGTCCGCGTCACTCGCCCCGCCGCTGGTCGAGCATTCTGGTTCACCGTTTTTTGTTTTCTTTTGTGAAAGAGCTCTTACGGATCTCGTGTGTTTCAAACGTAGTATGTCTATTGTAGAGTTTCAAACACTGCCGGTGCACAGAAAGGACAGAAAACCCCTAGTGATGTACGCATACGGACACACCTGTTCACACCTGGTCCTTGTGCCCCCGCCGGCCTAGCGCGGATGGACCCCGCGCACCTGCCGTTCAGGGCCGCAGGGGCCGCGCCTGCATGGCATTCACGTTTCGGGGCGCAGGACAGGTGTGTACAAGCAAGGCCGTATCAGGTAAGAACACGGGAAATAAAACAGGGAGGGGACTGGGGGGACGGGGGTCTGCAGGGCGAGGCTGGGCTCAGGAAGCAGTGTATAGAGAGAACCCACCAACGAGGGGAGAAGGGTGCTGCTGGCCCCTGGAAGGTGGCTTAGCCCTCAGCATTGGGCCAGTGTCACAGGAAAATGGGCATCCCTCCTTGTCATCTGTCTCCTCCCAGGCCTGTGGGCAGGCATGAGGACACGAGCTCCTTCCTGATGCACTCCCTGCAGGAGCGGTTCTCCCCTCCAGCGATCTTATTCTCCCGCTGATTCTTTGGAGAATGCCTGTTTACTGTCCTTTCCCCTTTACTGCTTACCCTCACCTGGCAGAGTGAGCTCTGCACAGGTTGCTTCCCCCCAGCCCCAGGACTCTTGGCTGCTGGGCCTCCGCTCCTGTCCCTACCACAGCCCGGGGGGGGGGGGGGGGGGGCAGGGGCCTCACGGACCCACAGATGGGCCAAAGCAGGCTCTGTACTAGGTGCTTCACCCTGTGCTGTGGGCTGGACTGTGCAGGTGAGGTCTTGGAGACTCCATGAGGGGCCACCTGGGGGCTGGCTGGAAATTACTCAGGCAGAGCGCTAGCCACTTAAGGGTGGTGTCTGGGATGGCCTTGGCCTGGTGTGCCCAGAAGGCACCAGCAGCTCATGTGGCAAACAGCTGGAGGCACAGGAGCAGACCCCCCCAGACCTCGTCACACCATGTCCCCTCCTGGCCATTGTGCATATCCATCTCTTCAGACATGACTGACCCCAGCATGGGTTATATAAGTGTTACCCTGGTGTTGGTTTTCCCAGAGTGGCCCGTTTGTCTTGTCTTGTTCTGGTGTTTTGTTAATAGCACCCTTAATGTAAATTATATGGTTATTTGGCAGAGGGGCTTTGGTCTACAAACTCACTGTTTCAAAACATCACAGGGCCATCCTCACGATAGTCAACAGAAGGGCACTCTCATAGCTATCAGAAAAACCCAGAAGGCTCCCAAAGTTCCCATGGGTCACTGTTCATTTCACTGGGTTCTGGATCAGGTCTCCCAAGGGCCTGCTCTTAGAACTCTCTTGACATTCACCAGATTGCTTCACACATCCAGCCTTGAACTAGTATCTCCTGTCTGTCATCTCTGCCATATGAACTCCTTGGAGGTGGGACGCGTCTACCTGGTTCACAGCTTTAAAACCTACACTAGTTGTGCACCAACACATTGGACAACCTAGATGAAGTGGACAAACCCACACACACACAACCCACAACCCGCCCAAACTGAATTACAAAGAAACAGGACATCTTAATATACCTGTAATTATTACAGAGAGTGAGTCAATAATCAAAAGCCTCCCAAAAAGAAAAGCCCATGACCAGATGGCTGGTGAATTTTACCACACATTTAGGGAAAAATTAACAGCAATCCTTAAATTCTTCCCAAATGTTGAAGAGGAGGGAATGCTTCCTGACACTCTCTGAAGCCAGCATTGCCCTGATACCAAAGCCAGACAAAGACTCTACAAGAAGACTACAAAACAGGGGTACCTGGCTGGCTCAGTTGGTAGAACATGTGACTTTTGATCTCAGGGTCATGAATTTGAGCCCCACATTAGGTGTGGAGCCTACATAAAAAAAAACAACAAAAAAGGAAAACTGCAAAACAGTATCCCTCATGAACCTTGATGCAAAATTCTCAGCAAAATTCCGGGAAACTAAATTCACCAGTGTGTTAAAAAGATTCTACACCTTGATGAAATGGAGTTTGTTCCTGAAATGCAAGGATGGTTCGGTCTCAAAATCAATCAGGGTGAGACATCACACCAACAAAGGGGGAAAAGCCCACAGGATCATCTCAACTGATGCAGAAAAAGCATTTGATAAAATTCAACATGTTTTCATAATAAAAATCCTCCATAGGGGGGCACCTGGGTGGTTCAGTAAGTTAAGCGTCTGGTTCTTGATTTCAGCCCAGGCCATGATCTCACAGTTGGTAAGTATGAGCCCCAAGTCTGGCTCTGTGCTGGCAGGGCACAGCCTGCTTGGGATTCTCTCTCTGCCTTCTCTCTTAGCACGTCCTCCACTTGCATGCCCACTCCCTGTCTCAAAATTCAAGAAATTAGAAATAGAAACTTTTTCAGCATAGTAAATGCCACAGATGAAAAGTCCAAAGCAAACATACTTAATGGTGAAAAGATTAAAATATATATATATCACAAACACATGCACAAAACCCAAAACAACTTTTCCCCTGAGATCAGAAAGGAGAAAGATGCCACTGCCACTTTCACCCCTTCTACTCAACACAGTATTGGAAGTTCTAGCAGGAGCAACCAGACATACCTGCGTAAACAAGCAAATAGCATCCAAATTAGGAAGAAGTAAAATTATCTCTGTTCATACATAACAAGATGTTATATAAAATCAAAAAGACTTAGGAACTCCACAAAATACTGTCAGAACTAGTAAATTCAAAGTTGTAAAACTAATCCTGTAAAGTTGCAGGATAACTAAATAAACACTAAAAAATTAGTTTTGTTTCCAAACACTAAAAATAAACAATCTCAAAAGGAAATCAGGAACACAATTCCATTTACAATAACATTAAAAAAACCCAAAAACCTAGGGGTAAGTTTAACCAAGGAGATAAAAGACTTGTATGCTGAAAACTGTAAGACATTGCTGAAAGCAATTAAAGAAGACAAATAAGTGGAAATATCCCATGTTCATGGATCAGAATATTAATATTGTTAAGATGGCAGTACTACCCAAAATGATCTACAGATTCAATGAAATCCCTGTCAAAATTATCATAGTCCCTTTTGCAGAAGTGGAGAAGCCAGTTCTCAAATTCATAAAGAGTTGTAAGGGGCCTGGAAGAACCAAAACAGTCCTGAAAAAGAAGTGCAAATTTCGAGTTTCACCCTTCCTGATTCTGAAACTTACTACAAAGCTACAGAAACCAACACAGTATGGTATAAGGTTAGACATACAGACCAATGAAAGACAATAAGAAGCCCAGAAATAACCCCTTGCCCACATGGTCAAATGATTTTGACAAGGGTGCCATGATCACTCAATGAGGAAAGGACAGTGCTTTCAACAAATGGTGCTGGGAAGACTCCATGTCCACCTGCAAAAGCATGACATTGACCCTTACCCCAACTCAAAAATTAACTTAAAGTGGATCAAAAGCCTAAACCTAAACCTATAAAAATCTTGGAAGGAAACACAGGATGAAATCTTCATGACATTGGATTTGGCAATGGTTTTTTGGATGTGACATCAAAATGCAAGGGCAACAAAAGAAAACAAAATAGATGAACCTGACTTCTTCAAAATTACAACCATCTGTGCATCGAACATTTGCAAATCACCAATCTGATAAGAGATTAGTATCCAGAATATATAAAGAACTCCTATAATTCAACAACAAGAAAACCCAACCCAAATCAAAATAGGAAAGGGCTCAAATAGACATTTATCCAAAGAAGATGTACAGATGGCCAATAAACTCATGAGAAGATCCCCAACATCATCAGTCATTAGGGAAATGCAGATCAAAACCACAGTGACCAGAGTTTCAATGGAACCAAATTTTTGCCATCAAAAACTAGCATATTGAGAAATTAAGAATTTTTACTTCAAAAAAAAAAAACCCACAATGAGATATCACTTCATCCACTTTAGGACAGCTATCATCAACACATGTACACACACACACACATACATACAGAAAATAACAAGTGTTGGCGAGGATGTGGAGAAACTGGGACGCTTGTGCACTGTTGGTGGGAATATAAAATGGTGCAGCAGCTGTGGAAAACGGCATGGTTCTTAAAAATGTTAAAAATAGAATTATCATATGATTCACCAATCTCACTTCTGGGTATACACACAAAAGAAGTAAAAGCAGGGACACGAACAGATATTTGCACACCCACATTCATAGCAACATTATTCACGACATCCAAAACGTGGGAACAACCCAAGTGTCCTTCAACAATGAATGGAGAAATTAAACATGGATTATAAACACAATGAAATAATAGTCTTAAAAAAGAAGGGAACTCTCACATGTTACAACATGGATGAACCTCGAAGACCTGATGCCAGGTGAAGTAAGCCAGTCACAAGAAGGCAAATACTGTAGGATTCCACTTACTTATCCGAGTTCCCTACAGTGGTCAAGTTCATAGAGACAGGAAGTAGCTGGTGGGTGCCTGGGCCTGGGGGAGTAGTGATGGGGGTTAGTGTTTACTGGTGGGACAGTGAAAAACTTGGCGGAAGTGCGTGATGGAGGCTGCAAACAGTGTGAACTTACTTCATGCCACATAACTGTACACTCAGAAATGGTCAAAACGGTACGTTTCATCTTGTGTATGTTACCACAATTAAAAGAAAAGGCTGCGCTAGCGTTCAGTATATTTTGTCGAGAGGGAGTGAATCAGCAGGTCCTGGAACGTGCTGTTTTTCCATTGGGCAATAAGGTGAATAATACGTGTCTCACGCTTGGGACTGGCTGGGGGATGCGGGGTGCATGCTGTGGCTGTGCTTCCTTGGAGCAGCAGGGTGGAGGGTGGGGGGGCATGCTTCTGGGGAGCCCATCCTCTTACCCCAGCAGCATGCCTGGCCACTCGGGTGGGTGGTGGTCTTGATGCTTATACACAGACTCAGGAGTGGGGTGGACTCGGTGGGCATGGAGGCAAAGAGCAGACCATGTGAAAGGGCCAGAGCTCGGGGGACACCTCATTTCAAGGCCACTGCCCCTGCTTCCTGGGGCCTTGAGTCCAGCCCCTTGTGCTCCCCCTCCCTGTGTGACCTGGCCTGCTCCAGGCCTGTGTCCCCAGGGCGCCGTGGGGCGTGTGTCACTGTCCCCCTTGACAGCAAAAGGAGCTGCACAGGAGTTGGGACTGCTACCAAACTGCGAACACAGCAGGCGCTCAATGCACAATGAGTGAGGACTCAGAAAAGGAGGGCTCTCTGGGGGGTGAGAATGGGGAAGCCCAACAAAGGAGCATTTGGGACCCACGTGGGCCCTTACTTTCGTCTGGAGTTGGCCCACAGCGTCCGAACAGCCTGGACTAACAGGAAAGCATCTCTGTGGACACACGCAGAGGCCGTGGACACGTACAGACCAGGAGGGCAGGATGGCCAGGCGCCTGGGGGAGTCTGGGCTCCCAGCCCGCTCCTCCCCCTGGTCAGCCAGCTGCCTCCTCTGGGAGGCATTTCACTGCTTCCAGCCTGCGTTTTCTGGAGAATGGCAGGAGTCCCCCCCCCCCCCCTCCCCAGGACTCCCATTGGTCCTGTATACCTGTCTGTGGAGCAGCAGTGCCGAAGTGTCCCTGCGAGTGCGGAGGGTGGAGTGGTCACCGCCTAGAGCTGATGCTGAGCGCGTCCCAGGCACTGCTGGAGTCTGTAGAGAACCAAGCACAGGGCATGGCACCTGGTCAGTGCTTGACACACACTGGTAACTACTGTCCTCGCAGACAAGGACGAGGAAGTGTTGGGTGAGGCCCTGCACCACAGTGGCCTCCAGAAGCTTCTGACCACACTGGACCACAAGTGGGTGGAGGTGGACACTGCGGGTTTGAGCATCCCAGTACTGCTGTAGGGGATGGTCACTCAGCAGGGCCCAGGCCAGCCGGACTTGCAGGCCGGGCACCGCTTATCTGAACTGACCCACACCAGGGTGTTGGTGGGGGACAGTGCTTCCCAGAGCCCTCCGCACCATCTCCGGGAGGAAGGACCCCAGAGGGGAAGGGCAACCACTGCAGTTCAGGTGGGAAGGACTTGAGGTCGAGCTTAGCGAGGTGGGGGCAGTGGCAGAGTGACCTTGTCCCTCTCCCCTCCCCCAGCTTCTTCTGGCTGGTGCCTCCCTGCTAAGGGGGGCGCACCTGCCGGGGCAGGAGGCCGGGGGCAGCTGGCACAGTAGGTTGGCCTCCAGAGGAGGGAGGACTTCAGATGCACTGCTGGCACGTGGGCCAGGTGCCCTGAGGGGCTGCAGGCCTCAGCTGGGCACCTGTCGGGGGTGCTGCTGTGAGGGGCCTGCACCTGGCTTTCCCTCCAGTCTGGCATTCTGTGCTTGAGGTGGCCAGCATCCCCCAGGAGGAGGCCCAGGGGAGGGAACACCTACTGGCCCCTCACTCCTCACTCCACAGCACGTGGATGCAGCTGGGAGCGGGCAGGAGAGGGTTGGTTTCCAGAAGGCGGGGAGGAAGGAGCCCTCAGAGCCAGCCCTTCCCCCACGCACCACAGACCCTGACCACTCAGGTGAGGCTGCAGGGCCCAGAGCAAGGCAGTGGCACTTCTGGCCCATCCCTCCAGCCCCTGCTGTCCTGAAGCCACCAGCAGGGCTCCATAATCCTGACTTGGACTGGAGGCCTGGGGGCTCCTTGGGGAGGGGGGGAGGGGCTCAAATTCTAGGTAATCACTCCCTTTACAGAGCTGACCTGTGTCAGCGTGCTCCTGGCTCCCCAGAAATCTGTCCTCTAGGGGCTCAGCAACAGGAGAGTCAAGGATCCTGTGTGGGAGGGCTAGCTGTTCCCAGGAATCAGGGGGAAAGGGAGCAGGAAGGAAGAAACAAGAGGAAACCCCAGCTGCCCCCTGTCCCTCTGCTGGTGGGGGTCCCTGACCACCTTCTCAGAGGAACCCAGGCCTGCCTTCACCCAGAGGCTCCCACCTTTTCCCTGGAGGGTCCTCCTGCCCACTTTCTCCCCCAGAGTGATCCCCAGCCTACCTTCTCGCCCAGAGGGGTCCCTTTACCCTCCTTCACCCTGGCCCACCTTCTCTCCAGGAGGGGTCCCTTGGCCCACCTTCTCCCCGGCAGGTCCCCCCACCCTCCTCTTCCCCCAGAGGGGTCCCCCGGCTCACTGTTTCCCCAGCAGGTACTCCCCCCTCCCTCGGAGGGGTCCCCAGGCCCATCTTTTCTCCTGGAGGGGTCTCCCGGCCCACATCCCCGGCAGGTCCCCCTGCCCTCCTCTCCCCCAGAGAAGTCTCCCCCAGCCTCTTCCTACCCCGGAGAGATTCCCCCGGCCCACCTTCTCTCCAGGAGGGGTCCCCTGACCCACCTTCTCACGGCAGGTCTCCCCGCCCTCCTCTTACCCCAGAGGGGTCCACTGATCAACTGTTTTCCCGGCAGGTATCCCCCACTCCTCTTCCCCCAGAGGGGTCCCCCGGCCCACCGTTTCCCCGGCAGGGTCCCTCCGGCTCTCCTACTCCCCCAGAGGAGTCCCCCGGCCCACCTTCTCCCCGACAGATCCCCCCGGCCCTCCTCCTCCCCAGGAGGGAACCCCCCAGGCCCACCTTCTCCCCGCGGTCCCCGGCCCGCCTTCCCTCGGCGGGAGCGGCGGCCCAGGCCGGCGGGCGGAGGCGGCGCCACCCGGGGCGCTGACGTAGAGGCCGCTCGGCGGCCGGGGGTCCCTTCGGTGGGGCCGCGGCTCCCCGCCCGCCGCCCCCGCGCGTCCATTCCCTTTTGTGTCCCGCGCGCGGCCCGGCCCCGCGCACACTCGCGCCCTGCGCCCCGGGGCCGGCGGGCGGCTCCCGGCGCGGCCCTGCTCCGCGCGCCCCGCTTTGTGTGGACGCGCCGGCCGGGTGCGCGCGGGCTGTCGTGCGCCCCCGGCCCCGTCCCGGCCCCGGCCCGGCGCGGCCCCCCGCCCGGCCCGCCCGGCCCGCCCGGCCCCGACCCGGAGCGCAGCGCGGGCCGAGGGCGGGCGGGCGGCGCGCGAACATGGCGACGGTGCCCGTGTACTGCGTGTGCCGGCTCCCCTACGACGTTACCCGCTTCATGATCGAGTGCGACGCCTGCAAGGACTGGTTCCACGGCAGGTGAGCGCGCGGCCCGCGGGCCCGGCCCGGCCCCCCGGCGCCCCGGCCCCCGGCCCCCGGCCCGCCCGGCCCCCCGGCCCGGTGCGCGCCCGCCCGCCGCAGGCCCCCGCCGCTGCCGCCGCCGCCGCCGCCGCCGCCCGCCGGCCGCGCGCCCTTTTGTGCCCGGGGCGGGGGCCGGGCGGGCAGGCGCCCCTCGCGCGGCGCACAAAGCGGGCCCGGGGGCCGGGGGACCGGGGAGTTGGGGCGCCGCGGGCCGGGCCGCTGACAGCGGGGCCGCGGGGAGGCCGGCTCCAGGCCCAGGCCCGGCCCGCCGCCTCCCCCGCGAAGTTGCAGGAACTTTCCCCGCGCGGGCCCCGGAGAGGCGCGAGCGGCGGCCCGGACGCCGGCGGCCCCGGCCAGGGGTGGGGGGTGGGGGGCGTCCGGCGCGCCCACCCTCCGCCGCAGCCCCCGAGCCCCCTGACCCCGGCCGGCGCCCCCTAACCCCCCGCGGGGGTGGGTGACAGGACGGCGTCGGTGCGGGTGGGGGTGTCGCGGCTTTGCCGCCTCCTCTCGGGGGCCAGCGTGGTGCCCCGTTTCCCCCTTCTCCGCTCGCAACGGGGACGCCCCCCCTCCCCCGGGGCCGGACTTGACCTTATGCTCTCTGGGGGACGTGGGGTGGGGGGAGGTAAAGCTGGGCCTTTGCCCCGGGCTGTGACCTGGCCCTGCGCCTAGTTTTCAAAGCGAGGCCCCTTCCCACCCAGAAGTAGATGGGGAGGAGGAAGAGATGGTGATTGCGGTGTCCGAACTGCTCCAACAGGTTCTCACGTGTTTGGGCCTGGGCAGGACCGCGGTTGCCCTCCTGGATACCGCCTCAGACCCACCAGGAGCAGGGCAGGGGGCACGGGGGGGCGGGGAGTGTGTGGTGGCGGCTGGTCCCTGATCCCCCAGAGAGGAGAACCTCCCGCTCATTTTAAGGGTGGATGTTGGGGAGCCAGGCAGCCGGATGTGACAGGACCTGCTCAGGTTGGTCAGCGCCCGGCCAGGGTCCCAGCCCAGTGCCTGTGACAGGGACCCCAGCGAGGAGGGGGCGGGACTCTACCGGCCAGGGACACCACTGAAATCCCCTGGGCCTCCGGGGCTGCCTTCCTGTGGATGCCCAGGGCAGCAGAGCCCCTGCCCCGGGGTGCAAACACTGGACTCCCCAGAACGGTGTGTGTGTTGCTGCTATGCACACCCACCAACTGGCATCCTCTGCAAGTTCATGGCCGGACCAAGGGTGAGAGCTGCCATCTGATCCTTCAGGGCTCCTCAGTTCCAGACATGCTGAGAAGCTGACCCTGAGCGCCCTGGATGTGGAGGGCACTCTCTCTCCTCCCCCGCCCCACCCAGGGCCTGCTGAGCTCCCTGGGTGCCCAGGCTTGGGGAAGGCCTGGAAGGACCTTTGGCTGCCCAGGGGCCAAAGGTCGGGAAGGAGGAAGGCAGGCCAGTTCTGAGCTAGGCTCTGAGATGGGGGGGGGGGGGAACCCTAGGAGTGAGGGGCAGGCAGGGGAGAAGCTGAGGGCTGGCATCCTGGTGGGTGGCATTTGCTGGACTGGCCAGGGCAGAGTTGGGGAGAGGGATGCATCCTGACACCTTAAAGGGGACATTTGGGGACATCTTCTCTCCTCATCGCCCATTTGTCTCTGGAGGTCCTTGATTTGACCCAACATGAGTACAGGTCCTTCCCTCAGCCCAGACTCCTCTCCACCCACACAGGGCGGCCCTGGCATCTGAAAGGGGCTCTGCTTTCCCTGCCGTGGGCACGTTTTCTGTGCATGTGATCGAGGGCCCCTTGCAGGAGTGAGCCCTGAGCTGTAGCATTCCCAGGTGGCTCAGGGCAGGAGCCCGGATGGGGAAAGTTAGGGTTGGGATGGGCCTCACAGCCCTGGGCACCCTTTCTCCCTGCCCCTGCACCGACCCCCTCGGCTTTAACGGGAAGGTGTGTGACATGAGCCCTGTGCTTCCCCACCCCCAGGTGCTTTGGGGCTGACCCAAGACTTTTCAGATCCAATGTGCCCTGTATCTTTGTTTACTTTGTATTCAACAGCTCATTTTTCAAAAGTTTGAATACTTTATAACTTTTTATTTTAGAGAATTTTAGACTTAAAGAGTTACAAAAATGGTTCAGTGTCTGTTCACCAGTCACACGGACTCCTCTGGAGTCAGCATCTCACCAGACCATGCTGCAAGAATGGAAACTGAGGCAGAAACACAGGGGCAGTGCTGTGAGCCATAGCACAGACCTCAGCAGGTTTTTCCCCGTGCTGTCCCTTTTCTGCTCCAGGACCCCGCAGTGTATTTCACTCTCCTGTTACTTTCAGAAGGAAACCTCGTATCATTCCCTGAAATAGCGCATTAGTATAACTTGTCGTAGACGGTGCATGTAAAAATAAACATAACTGTTAAAATAACAGGTTCCAACTTGTCCCACCTGTGATCCGTCACGTCCCTCCTGAGCACCTTATTTTGGCAGGACTGGGAAGGGTCTCTGAGGTTGCACACGCTCACAGTGGCTCAGGATTTTCTGGGAGGACTCCAGCGGGGTTGGTGGGTGAAGATGTGGTTGGGGCGGCTGCATTTTAGGGGCAGAACCCTCTCCCGGTGTGTTTGCTCCCAAGCAGCCCTCTCTGCTGTGCTGGGCTGGAAGCACAGGCAGCCAGGAAAGCGGGAGCCCGTGTTGCACCCCATCTCCGGGGCTGGGGCACCTCGGCAGCCCAGCTGGCCTTCACCACTGGCACCTATGGTGGCTTTGCCTAGGGAGGGATGGAGCGTGTGGCCATCCGCCTTCCGGACTGTCTTGTCTGTGTGTCCAGTAGGGAGGGTGGCAACCCATGGGCACCGGGGGCCTTCCTCCTCAATTCAGGTGCCGCAGAGCCAGTGTCCTCCACCCCTACCCACAGGGAGGCGCGTGGCTGCCTGGGCCCGTCGCAGTAGGAGCCACCCAGCGTCTCACCTTGTCACCACCCTGGTGTGAGGAGTCTCTGTCTCTGGGCAGTAGGGAAGATTCTATTAAGGTATCAGACATTCTAGAGCTTCCTGGTGCCCTTCCAGTTGCCTGTTCCGTCGACTCCGAGGGGCTTTGGAGACATAATTGGTAAAGTTGATTTTAAGGAGCTCAAAAGCTGAAGGTGCAGTGCGAGTGCTTTGGTGACAGAAGTTGCACTGACTTCTTGGTAAATATTTCTGGGCGTGCGTTCTTCGTGGGGTGCTGTGCTGGCCGCAGAGGCTCCTGGGGTCACAAGGCAGATCCGTCTCCTCTTGCGGGGTTTCCTCGACCAAAGTCAGACCTCTAGGTGAGGAGATCCGTGCCACCCTGGGGGACCCTGTCCAGTCCTGAGGCAGCGCTGTGGGGGCAAGAGCGGGCGAGGAGTCCGCATCAGGGACAGCCAGGGGGTCTGTCTGTCCTGGAGGGGGAGCGGAGGAGTGGAGGGGAATGTGATGGGCTCCTCTGGCTGTCAGGGAGATGCGGGGGACAAGGGCAGGGCCTCACCACTTCCAGGTGAGGGGTGGTGGGCAGGTGGGGGTGGGGCTGCTGTGGGTTCTGGAGTGGGTCTCCTCGGATTCCTGCTTGTCCGTCTGTCTGACTGGGTTCCTCCTCGCAGGGTCCCTGTCTCTGTGCTCACCTCCCCGGGGCTGGTTGGCTCTTGTGAGCTCTTGCCATGCCCCCCCCTCCCACCCAGCCATAAGCTTTTTGGGGCAGAGCCACACCTGGGGGTCCACGGCCTCCACGGATGCCTGGTGACACTGAGCATGGCCAGCAGAACATGTGCGCGTGGAGGGAGAGGAGGGCCCGCCGGGCATCAAGCTTCAGCGTTGCAGCCTCTACAATTAAGTCCTTGATCTGGGGATTCCCAAGTACAGGGGAAGGGGCCATCCACGTGGAGATGGAGTCGCGGTGTGTTTGACACGGTTGGGGAGACGATTAATCGTCTTGGAACAAGAAATTCCCACTGTGTTGAGTTCAAGAACCCCAAGCAGGTGGGGGCAGTATGCTGCCAGCGTCTGGAGGGCAGAGCGGAGTCCCCGTCCCACAGGCCTAAGGGGGTGACACGGAGTCGGGCTCACTGTAATGGCCAGAGTTCATCGGGGTCGGCGTTCATCGGGGTCGCTGGGATTCAGGCCCGGCCGCAGGTGGCCTGAGATCGGGCCAGGGTTTCGGGGGCTTGGTGTGGACCCAGCCCTCTCCCCCGAGACACCCTCTCTCCTGGGCCATCCCCTTGCCTCTGTGCACATAGCACCTGGCCATGTGGCAGGACTTTATTCCAAAAGAACGAGGGGACTGAGGGCGAGAGTTGGCCAGGAAATAACGTCCCTCGATGGAGTGTGCTGGGAGAGTGGAGCTCCTGAAAGTCCTGGTGTGGGGGAAGCCGGCCCCCCGGTTGGCTTCTGAACGGCTGCCGTGGCTACGGGGCTGACCCTCGCGCTGATCTCTATGGCGTCAGGGTTAGATCTCTGGTGGTTCCCACAGTGACCTGGCTGGTCGCTGGGCCGGCCACCTCGCCCTCTCCCTTCAAGCAGAGAGGGGACTCTGGGCTCCTCACACGCGGCAGGTGGACACGTTCGGCCTCAGTTACTCTGGCTCAAGGGCATGAACAAACTCCAGGCACCGGCGACCCCGTGCCTGTCGGCGGCTTCGCAGACACAGCAAGGGTGGAAACGCCTTTGCCAGCGGGAAGCCACTTGTGTCAGGTGGGGACGCTGGGCTCTGTGCTGTGCCCTCTGCATCTGGGCGTCTGCCCCACCGGGCCCGCTCAGAGCCGCGTCTCCGTCTCGGCCGCTCTCCCCCTTGCTCTGTCTTCTTTCCTGCCTGTCTTGGTCCTCAGCTTTTTGGTTTGGTGGTGGGTGACCCTAACCCCGCATTCTGGAATGGGGCTTGGCTCTGAGTCTGTTCACTTTCCCGCAAAGTGCTGGGTCATCTGCAGGAGAACAGAGTTCCGGCCAGTGATTGGCTTTGACCTCAGAGCGTAAGGACTGAAGGTCCTTGTGGTGTTTGTCCCGGCGAATGGAGAAACCAGACTTTTATCTTTTCTTAAAAGTTGGGAGTGAAATTTATATATGGTGGCAATAACTATTTTATTTATTATTTTATTATTTTATTTTATTTTAATTTAATTTAATTTTATTTTTAAGTGTTTATTTTGAGAGAGCGAGAGTAGGTGTGCATATGTTCGTGGGAGAAGGACAGAGAGAGACTGAAAGAGAGAGAGACAGAGAGAATCCCAAACAGGTTCTGGGCTGTTAGCACAAAGCCTGACATGGGGCTCGAACTCATGAACCGTGAGATCATGACCTGGGCCAAAATCAAGAGTCATACTCTGAACTGATTGAGCCACCTGGGCACCACAATAATTATTTTAAAGTGCACAGTTTGTGGCATTTAGTGCATTCAGAATAGTGTGCAATAGTCACTTCTGTGGTTCCCACACATTTTCATCACGTGAAAGGAGACTCTGAACCCATCAAACAACAGCCCCAGCCCCATATACCACCCTCCCCCCCCCCGCCCCGCGCCCCAGTCCTGGACAACCATGTGTTTTCTGTGTCCTGATGGATGTAACTGTTCTGGACGTTTCTGATAAATGGGATCATACGATATGTAACTTTTGTGTGTGGCTTCCTCCACTCAGCAGAATGTCTTTGGGTCCATCCAGGCTGCGGCAGGTATCGGAACATGGTTTTTTTATGGCCGAATACTGCTCCATTGGGTGGACGTACCACATCTGTTTGTGCGTTCACCTGCCTGCCCATTTGGGGTTTTCCCGCCTGTTTGTCAGTCGTGCCGCTATGAACGCTCGAGTACAAATATTTGTTTGAAGACCTGTTTTCATTTCTTTCGGGAATTGCCGTGTCATATGGTTATTCTGTGTTTAACTTTTTAACTAACCACAAGCTGTTTTCCACAGCGGCTGCACCATTTTACGTTCCCACCGCCAATGTGGGAGCCGTCTGATAGCACTTCATCTTCGCTAACACCTGTTATTTTCCACTTTTCAAATCATGGGTGTCCTAAGGGGTGTGAAGTAGGATCTCATTATTGCTTTGATATACATTTTCCTAAAGGCTGATGGCGTTGAAAGTGGTTAAGCCATCTTTGGAGCAATGTCTGTTGAAACACTTTGCACATATTTAAATTGGGTTATTTGTCCCTTTATTGTTGAATTGTGAGAGTGCTTTATATATTTTGGACACTTACCAGATACACAATTTGCCGATATTTTCCCCTTCTGTGGACTGTCTTTTCACTTTTGTGGTAACGTCCATTGACGCACAAAAGTTTTCGTCCTGATGACTTCCAATTTGACTTTCTCTTCTATTGCTTGTGCTTTTGGTGTCATATCTACAAATCCACTGTCAAATCCAAGGTCATGAAGATCTGCCCCTTTGATTTCTTCTAAGGGTTTTAGAATTTTAGCTCTCATCTTTGGTTTTTGATTCAGTTATTTTTTAATATATGATTTGAGGTAGGGATCCAGCTGCACTGGTTTGCAAGTGACTGTCCGGTTGTCCCTGACCTATTGTTTAAAGGCTGTTCTTCCCCTACTGAACGTCTTGGTAACCTTGTTGAAAATCATTTGACCGTGTACGTGAGTGTTCATTTCTGGACTCTATTCCATTCCAGGGTCCGCCTGTCTCCCCTACACCACTGCCACGCTGTGTCAATGACTGTAGCTTTGTTGGAAGTTTTGAAACCAGAAATTGTGACACCTCCACCTTTTTCTTTTTAAGATGTTGTTTCAACTTTTCAGGGTTCCTTGCAATTCCGACTGAATTTAAGGATTGGCTTCTCCGTTTCTTCGGAAACTCCTGTTGGGATTTTGACGGGGATTGTGTTGAATCGAGATTGCTGGCCGTGGGTTGTACTGACGCCTGAACGGTATTCCGTTTGCTGATCCATGACCCCCAGACCAAAGTGCACCTCACTGGGGATGCCAGCTGACACCTGGAGCTCCTCCTGTAACTCTGCCACTTTGGCCATCATTTTTGCCTCCCCTTAGAAACCCCGTCAAGCCACAGCCTGGGTATGAATCTCGGGAAGCAGGGCTGAGCGGGAGGGCTGCGAGAACATGCTTCAGGGGAGTATTAGCACATCCCTGGGAGGCACAGGGCTGACACTGTCCAGGCCCCACCTCCCCATCCTCTGGGCTGACCCGCCAGCGGCTGGAGAGATGGCTCCCGCAGGAGTGACAGAGGCCTGGGGTCTTGCAGGATGACACTTGGCATCCTGGAAAAATCCAGAAACTGTTGCCTGATCCAGTGTGCCTCCCGGATGAACAGGGCTGGGGAGGGTGTGGGGTGGGGGTGGGGCTGAGAGCTCCCCAGACCTCTGGGGAGGCAGCGGTGTGGGGCCTGCTGGAGCCGAGCTGGGTCCGCACTAAACCTCCTGTCGGGAGCTTGCATCTAGTACACAGTGGGAGTCTCCCAGCGGCTGTTCCTGATGGAGGCTTGTGACAGTGGCATGCGGGAGGTGAGGGCGTTTCCTTCCACTTGCTGGGAGAGGACCACCCAGCCCCCTCTGCGCTGCAGCCAGTGAAAGCCAGTAGTTTCGTGCCACAGGCAGCGAGGAGTTCCCGGACCTCAGGCACTGGTGGCTAGGTGCTGGGCGCTGCGGTGGCTCCTTGCCCGCCAAGCGGGGCAGCTGTCTAGTCGTCCGTGAGCACCTCAGGCAGCGCCAGGCACCCTCATGCTGGGGCACCCAGAGTGCCTGTGCGGGAGGGAAGGTTGGTGGGGAGGCGCCCTGGCATGTGGGCCGGGGGTGCGAGTTCCCACTTCATCCTCAACACAGTAGGATCAGGACGGAGCGGGATGTTCCCTGATGTACATCTGGTTCACCAGGTTCTGTCCCAGTGCTTCAGGCTGTGGGTGGAGGGGCAGGAGAGGGAGCCAGCTGCAGGGGCGTGGGAGTGGGGCAGGGGGATGGGGGCCCTGGAGGGAGGGGGACCCTGGGGGGGAGGGATGGGGGACCAATGGGGGAGGGAAAGGGAGAGCAGTGGGGCCACAGATGACAGAAGCTGTGTTTGGAGACTGAACAGTGGACCCGTCTGGGCCTGTCACCCTGCCTGAGCCTCGGTAAGGTCGGAGTTTCCCAGGCACTGCTCCTGCCCTGAGCTCCATCCAGTCTCTGGAGAGTGAAAGAGTGAGCTGCTGTTTGGTCTCACGGCACTGTGTCAGGGTGACCCGTGGATCCTGGTCTGGATGCTCTAGATGCCCGTGGAACAGGCCTGGCCTGGTCCAGGTGTGGGTGGGACCTCTCCAGTGTCCCTGTCTCCGGCAGCCTGGGCCCCTGTCTGTGCAGGCGGCAGGTGTTTGTGTTTTGGTCCCAGGCCCAGGATGTGGAGGTGGACGCATGAGTGACCTGCCCTGGCCCGGGGGTGCATGAGACAGAGGTGGGACCGCGTGTCTAGAGGCCCTGCCACATCTCTTCCCCTTCCCTGAGCCGCGGCTGGGCACGGTGCACCTGGCTCCCGCCCCAGAGGACAGGTACAGGTGCTTTCTGACTGACCTGGGGCAGTGGGGCGTCCGCTGGGCCCCCTCCCAGCCCTGCCGTGTCCTCTCCCTACTCCTCTCCCCAGACTGAAATTTCTGTGGGGCCCCCCAGGCGATGCCAGCAGTGACCAACGGGGTTCCCCTCAGGGGTGGGTGAGGGACTGGCGGGAGCACGGTCCGCCCTGCTCCCTGCCCTCCTCCCTGCCCTGCCCGCTGCCCTGCCCGCTGCCCTGCCTGCTGCGTTTCCTCCATGGACACTGGGAGGTGGGCTGGTGGGATGGAGCGTGCCCTGTGGTCCCCACCGCAAGTGCCGAATGACAGCTGGGGAAAGGAGGCAGGCAGAGCTGGGGTCAGGCTGAGAGGAGACTTCCAGGTAACTGAAACCGACCCCAGACAGGACGCATCGGGGACAGCGTGGCACTGGGGCAGCATTGGCCGACCTGGGCTCTGAGCACGGGTGGAGCAGCACCCCCGGGCGCCCACTGGCAGGTTTGGGGCATGGCTTGGGGGGCACCGTGGTGCCCAGGGGCGGGGCGGGAGGCAGCTGAACTTCTCTGGGTGTATCTGCCATCATCAGGTGGGAGTCCGAGCTTCTGACTTTTCTCGTATTTATTACCGGGATGAGGGACAACTGCTTTTGTTTGCGCACGAATGGGTAGCGGGACGGATTTGCAAGTGGAGTGCTAGTGCCTGGTCTGTTCAGATGGAGAGCGAGTGAGAATTGGTCATGAAAAGCCCGTCTTCTCCCCGGACCCAGCCTGATTCCAACTTCTGGTGCGGAACTCGGGAGAGACTCCTGTCTGTGCAGCACTGTGTTTCACTGCCCCCCCCCCCCCCCCACCTCTCATGCCCTGTGACCTCCGGGCTGCGTCCCGTCTGCCTCCCACAGCTGGCCTCCTGGTTGGCTGTCAGCTCGCTTCTCAGCTGGAGCTCCCGTTTTGTGCAGGGACTGTCCTGGCTCCTGTGGCTGCCGGTGGTGGGGCCCACTGTCCACCCTGCACCTGTGGGGTTTCCTAAGTAGCCGCGTGCTTTCGGACGACGTCAGAGAGAGCAGGTCGGGCCTGAGAAGTGAAATGAGAGGCTGCTTCCTCGGGTGGATGGGGGTGCCGTCCGTGGCTGCCTCCTGCTCCGTAGGCCGCGGGCCTCCAGGGCTGCCAGAGGGTTACTGAATGTCCCCTTCCCCGCCCTTTTCAGGGCTGGTGTGAGGTCAGGCAATGTGCTTTTTTTCCCCCCTGTAAACTTTTTATTTTACACTTGTTTTAGGTTTACAGAAGAATTGCAGACACGGCAGCATTTGTGCATGCCCCTGACTCAGTTTCCATGACCGTCAGCACCTCATGTCACTGCCGTGCCTTGGTCACACCTCCCTGGGCAGCGACCTCTGTCCTTGTCCTCCCCACCGTCCAATCTCCTCGGCCCCCTGTTCCCAAGCTGGCTTCTCAGACTGACCCCTCTGTGCTGTGATCCTGACACCAAAGACTCTTTATGGCTGGTGCACCATCGAGGAGCCACGCCTCACCTCCCCGTGCTGTGCACGCCCTCCCCCCCCACCCCCCGGAGGGCAGCCTGACCACGGCAGTCCGTGGGGCACTGGCTTCCCTTGGCCCTGATCACAGGGGCGCAGGGTCCTGATGCTTCCCCTTCAGGGGTTCTTCCAGTTCCCAAACTTGTTGTGGGGTTTCGATCTGCTGTTTGGAAAAGAAGGATGTAATTAGACTGGTCTACGGACTGTCCTGTCCTCGGAGAAGCCAACCAAGAGAGCAACCTGGACCTCAGGCTCTGCCTCTGGGCAGGTGTGTGAGTAGGGGGGCCCCAAGCCCCTCTTTCCCACAGCCTCTTCTTTCAGCCAGTGGTGTTTCTAGATCCTGGGGCGTCCTTGCGAAGGGCCCGAGCCCTTGGTTGGTGTTGACCTCTGGGAAGGGCCCCTGAGCCCATGTGGGGCGGGAGGAGGCAGCTGGATGCCTGTCCAGGTTATCTGGCCAGAGCCCCCTACGCAGGGCCTCTGTGTGACCCAGGGACCTGGCCGCCTCCCAGAGGCCCCTTTGTGGGTCAGGAGCCAGGGTTGCCAGCCTCCTCTGGAGCTGGCAGCCGCCAGAGGCCCGAGGGGGAGGGGTGACGGGGCCAGCCGGATGTCTCCCTCTGGCCACTCTGGGACTGGGGTTCACTTTCCAGCTCCTGTGGGGTCCCTGCCCCCATTGTGCGGGAGGGTGCTTGCCGTGGGGAGCGTGCAGCCACCACCCGCAGGGCGCACTGCTAGTTAGCAGTGGAAAAGCCTCTTGCAGAGATAGCCCACGCCACTTGGCAGCCTGCCCTTCTTACCTTCCTCAGCGAGAGAATCCTTGAGGCCTTCCCGGAAGTGTGCTGTCTGGGGTGGAAGTCACCCCAGGAGTGTGTGCAGGAGTGCGTGCTCCTGCCTCTGTGCTCGCTGGGGGTCCATCCGTGTGAGTTCGCCAGGTCCAGTGCGCCCTGCGCAGTGAGGGCTGCGGTTCTCGGAAGCGCTCGGGGTGCCAGGCGGGGTCCCCGATTACGGGGACGACACTGATGCTTAGTGTTCCAAGCACACCACTAGGCTGCAGGTGGCCAAGCCCGGCCAGTGCCCCTCTCTGAGCTCACAGCCCTCAGGCCATGCTAGCTGCTGCTGCTGTATGTCTGGAGGTCTGGTTCGGAGTCCCTGCTCCAGGCCCCACACCCCGCTGTCGTGGCCCCTGGGGGTCTGGGGCAAGGCCCTCCAGGTTTCCATATCCTAATCTTTGCATTTCTTGGCATTTATGGTTTAAAAAAACTGGCAAAGAACAGATCTGAGAATGTTCCAGCAGGACAGGACCTCATGGTGCACCAGTCTCTGTTCCTTCCAGAGACACAGCCCTGGGAACCACGCACCTTGCACCAGGCCACCCCACACACCCTCCAGGCTGATGCCCTCAGGGGTGCAGTGGGTGGGGACTGAGGACAGGCCTCACCTCCCTCGGTCTAGAGTCATATTTCTGTTAATATGACCTTGACTGCTTTTGCTGTCTGGTCAAACTTGTCTTCCCAGCCACCTTGTGGGCCTCTGAGAAGTTACGAGAGGGAAGGTTGCAATTCCCAGAGATTCCGACAGGGGCACTGGCTCTACATCTGCACACAATTGGTTTCCCTAGAAACTGCTGGAGTAGACTCCAAAACCTGCTTCTGACTTTTAAAGGGACCATGCCCTTTATCTGGAGGATCTGTTGCAAATCCAGTGGAACGGGTTTCGGAGTGAGTACAGAGAGGTTGTGAATGTTCCTTTAATCTGTCAAGAACCCTAGACTCTTAGGCAATGAGGTACACACACACACACACACACACACACACACACACACACACACACAGAGTCATCAGCAGTGATGGTCACCAGGAAATGTTTATGCTGCCAGCCAGGAATAAAAGCAGGATTCAGGCTTGCCTACATAGTGTGATAAATATGCCAACGCGCTAAACGGGTTAAGAGAGTTTTCTTCCTGCTGCTTTTTTATACTTTTCTGCACTTCCCAACTTGTTTTCTAGGATCATAATATTGCTTCTTTTTTTTTTTTAACTTATTTTTTAATGTTTTTTTATTTTTGAGAGAGAGACAGAGCATGAACAGGGGAGGGGCAGAGAGAGAGGGAGACACAGAATCTGAAGCAGGCTCCAGGCTCTGAGCTGTCGGCACAGAACCCAACACAGGGCTCGAACTCAGGAACCATGAGATCATGACCCGAGCCCAAGTTGGACGCTTAACTGACTGAACTGACTGAACCACCCAGACGCCCCATAACATTGCTTCTTCTAATCTGAGATAAAGTACGTGGGGAGTAAGATTGCCAGAGGCTAGAGACCATTCTGCCCTGGCCCATTTCACAGGCTTTGTGGAGTCTGGGTTTGAGGGTTTCCCCACCGCACTCTCACTCTCTCCTGGACCCCGACTCTGGGGTGTCTCTGCCCCTCTGGCACCCCCCACTGCTGACGTGACCCCCGGGGCCTGCAGCCCCCAGGCCCCTGCCCAATTTGAGCCCCTCCTGTGAGGGGACCTGAGGGCACATGCCACCGCGTTGGGGGACAGCAGGCTCCCTCTGTCAGGTCCTGACACTTCTATCCTGCCGGCCAGCAGCTCCACTTGAGGGAAGACATGCAGGTTTCGAGGCCTATGGGGATGTGACCCGAGAGGGGCCGTTGGGCAGTGCCTGCGGATACGAGCCTCGCCAGACAGGTGGAGGGCATGGCCAGCGTGGTCTCGGTCGGTTCCAGTCCGGGAAGCTGACGCTGCTGTGCAGCTGGGGGTCCTCCTGCTCGGAGTTTTAAATCAGCCCTTGCATGTCCCATGTTGTCTGTGGGCCAGGAGGAGAGTGACCTAAGGTCAGAGTAGGAGGAGCTTTTCAGTTGGACCTATTTCATCTTTATTTCTATAAATAAACATGAACATCTATTCACGTTTATTTATCTTGAGAGAGAGTGTGAGTGGAGGAGGGGCAGGGAGAGAGGGAGACCCAGATTCGGAAGCAGGCTCCAGGCTCTGAGCTGTCGCACACAGCCCGACGCGGGGCTCGAACTCACTAAGCACGGGATCATGACCTGAGCCCAAGTCGGATGCTGAACCTACCGAGCCGCCCTGGTGCCCCTGCGGTTACTTGTTTCCCAGCATCCGTCTTCTTGGGTGAGCTGCCCCCCGAGCTTTCTGTCAGGAAGAGCTGCTCCTGTCCTGTTTTTTGGGTCTGGGGTCTTTGCTGAGGCAGCTCCAGGGAAGAAGCCGAGGAAAAGGCAGAACCCGGTATGGAGTGGTGGTTTTGACTTTGAACAGCTGTGAGTGGGTAGAAGCCATGGCAGGCCCCCTTGTTTCTGTCCTCATCCCATGCCAGGAGGGGACTCATGGGGGAGGTCTAGGGCTGACTGCCACGAACCAGGGCCAGACCCACCTCGAGATGCCACCTTGCTCAGGACCCCTGGCCCTGCGCAGGGTGGAGCCTGGGCCGGGGAGGGCAGTGGTGTGACGGCTGGGAGGGAGAGCAGAGGCTGCCAGCCCCGGGGAGCCATTTGCGGGCGTGTGGGTGGGGGTGGGGGACTTGCAGGGCCAACGGAGACGGGGCTCGGCCCCTCCTGTGTGTGTTTGGGGTGCTGGAGGTGCTCAAGTGTGTTGGAACCTGCTGGGAGAGTTCCGTGCCGTCCCGCCCCATGAGGGCCCTGGCGCGTCCTCCTGGGGGACTAGAACCTGTCCGCAGGCAGCATTCAGGTTGTCCTGCTGTGGAGACATCCGTCCCCTACCTTGCTGGGCTCCTTCTGTGCCCTTTCCATGCAGTGTGGGAAGCCTCCATATAGCCCCGCTTGGGGGGTTTGAAGAATGCTATATTCCTGGCCCTCGGTGTTTGCACTTTTCCAAGCCCCTTCCCTCCCGGGGACAGCATCTCGCCTGGCACCCTCGGCCTCTAGACGCCCAGAGCGAGCTCAGTGGACTGGCTGGTGACCACTCCCCAGGGGCCCAGAGGTCCCGATGCCCTCAGGGGAGGCGGGGGGGCCTGACCCAAGAGGGCGCAGCTCTGGGAACCCCGCTTTCACTCACAGGTGAAAGCCAGTCCCCGTGAAAGTGGCCGTGCTCTGCATTCCCAAAACTTGGAGACTTGGCTCCCAGCCCCCCAGAAAGGCCATGGAGGAGGCACTGGGTGCTTGCAGGCCGAGCTGCCAAGCCCACCCTGAAGCGGCTGGGCCATGCTGGTCCTGGCACCTCTTGGCCGTGACAAGGCCCAGGACGCTGGGCCTGCGGCCAGGGTGGGTCCCCAGCTGGGGAGGTGGGCTTCCTCGTCATCTAGCACAGGGGCCCCAATGGTGGCCCACTGGCCTCTCGAGGAAGCTGCAGCAGGTGCACCGTGGGGGTGTTTGGGCAGCACGGCCACCCGGAGCCCCGGAGGGGGGCACGGGGCAGCGTTCCCCATGCAGGGAGCTTGTAGTCACCACCAGCTGACACGGGCAGGCATTTCCCTGAGAGGCCGCATTCAGTGCTGTCCTGTGTCCTTGCCCTGCCCCCACAGCACTGGGGGTCTGACACGAGCCCCCACCTTTCCTGTGGGTTCGCACCTGCATCCTTGGAAACGGTTTTTATTATGTGTGCTCTTTGTAAGCGGTTTCATTCGTACCCGTTTTGTAGTGGGTTTGTCCCTCAGCACAGGCCTCAGTGAACTGACCCTGTTGGACACCCTCAGATGTTGTGGGTCCTCGGGGTGAGACCCCCTGGGAGGACAGGCATCCCCGCGCCCTGCAGGGGCTCCTAACGGTAGGGCGGGCTTGCGCTCAGGCCTGCCTTTTATGTCCAGGGCCAGTGACGGGAGGGTCAGGTAGCCCTGGTCTGGCTGGAGCGTGGCGGTGCCTGAAGGCACCCGTGAAGGCCCTTCCGCAGCCCTGGGTCAGCCCCTCCACTCCCACGGTCCAAGAAGCGTGCCCCAGTGGGACAGAGGCAGGCCCAGGCTAATTGCAGCTGGGGTGGGGAGCGGGCGGCCAGTAAGGGGAGCAGGAAGCGCCCTGCTCTGTGTTTGAGCACCGCTAGACCACCAGGCACCTGACTGCTGGCCATCATCTCTGGGTTCCGGGGCCCTGGGCCTGCGGAGGCACGGAAGGCCGCAGCTGGGGCGGGTGGGCCCAGTCTTCCTTCAGTGTGTTGATTTGGTAAAGATCAGCCAACTCTGGACGTGAAAAAGTCAGTGTTGCAGATTGCTTGGCCCTTCCAAGGGGCGGTTGTGTGCGGCTGGAGGGTCTGCCCGGCCCCGAGAATCAGCGACTTGCAGCCGGTCCTGCCCGGCGTGTGCTTCTGGGTGCTGAGCGGGCCGTGTCCCCGTCCACTCACGCTCATTCCCTGTCCCGCCACGTGCCGCGTGCTGGGGGCTCCGGTCCACTTTCCTTGAACCGAAGTATTAGACAGATGTGTCTAATTTGCTGCTTAAAGTGTTGGTGGAGTTTTAGATTTTAGCGTCATTGTTCATTCCCAGAAGTTCTCGTTTTGCAGAGTTGTTTGATCACTTGTTTCTTCCCGTGCGTGTACGAGTGTGTGTCACACTTCGGAATCCTCGCTTTCCTGCGGCTGTTCACGAGGACTGTGTGTTCCGTGAGGTGGTGACATGGCTGTCTTGTGTGACGTATGAGGGCTCAGTCCTCCTTTCCCTCGGGTGGGTGGACCACCTCCCGAGTTTGGAAATTTGAGCTGGGGTCTGAGGCATGTGCGTGCTGCCCCTTGGGCAGAAGCCTCTGGGATGCCCCCCCCCCCCCCCGCCACTCCCCTCCCCGCCCACGGCTTGCCCTGCCCCCCCCCCCCCCCCCCCCCCCCCCCCGCAGCCTCCAGCCGGCAACCGCCAACCTTCCTGCTTCGGGGCCTGCCCCAGATGGCCTCCCTGGGCCCACTGTCCAGCCTCCCACAGCCTCCTCCGAACGAGGCCCGGCAGCCCACTCCCACTCCCAGGGCTGCCCTGGACCCAGCCAGAAACAGGTCCCCGTGTGGTGGCCTCACATCTGCCGGGCGTGCTGCCCACAGTCCCTTGGTTGGTGGCGTTGCCCCCCTCAGGCCTCCTGTGTATGCAGGAACACGTGTTTGGGGCAGAGTCCAGCAGATGGCTGTTTCGGTTAAGGGTCCAAGACGCATTGTGTGGCTCACCTCCCAGGACGTTGCCCCTCAGGGGCGGCTGCCGCGCTGGGCAGATGGGCAAGGCCCCGGGAGACCCAGCCGTTGGGGTGTTCAGCCGCCTCCCCTCCGAGGCCCCCGTGTGGGCGCCCTGATCACGTGGCACAGGTGGGGCACGGCCCCACTAGCCGCACCTGCTCCCCCGCTCCCAGGGCGGGAAGAGACCCCCGGCTCCTAGCTGGGGTGGGTGTTTCCAGCTGCAGAGCACTGAGCGTTCACAACCACGGACACAGTCTGTAGCTGTTCCCCAGAAGCCGTGGTCCCCGCAAAACCCTGCTGGTGCTGGGCTCCTCCTGCCCACACAGCTGAGGTCATGGACTGTCGCTTGTGCTCCCCCAGGCCAGCCCTCGCTTGCGCTTCTGGGGACTGGCCAGCTGGGATCTGACTGCACCCGCTGCCCAACCTTCACATGCAGGGCCCACCTCATGGGGCCCAGGCGCCCCCCGAACCTGCAGACTCAAGCGGGAACCCACAGCCTGAGTCGGGGCACTCTGGGTGCGCCCTGAGACCCTGCTGGCCTGTCATGAGCCGGGACCTTTTCCCAGCCTGCCCTCACCTGCCCACCTACATATAGAAAGAAGCCTTACCGCCCCCATCAGGGTGGCCTCCTCCCATGATGCCTCTTGGATGGCATCCCCAGGAGGCTGTGTGTGGGCCCGGCACATGCACCCACCTTTAAGCCCACCTTGAGTGGCCCCATAGTCAGCACCTGTGGAGCCCCAGCCCTTGGCTGGCTCTGGCCCTGATGGACCCCAGTGCCATGTGACTGGGTCTGGGGTGGGCCGGCCTGTGCACATAGGACCCACGGGACTCTGCCAGGCTGTCTGTGGTCTGCCTGGACACCTGTCGGCCAAGGGGACATTTTTGCTGATTGGGAGGACACCCCAGCCCTGACCCGGGGAGCAGATGCAGGGGCACTGGGTGCCCCGGGGAGAGGACCCCGAGACCAGGAGACCCCTCCAAGGTGGGAGAGGGCAGATGGTGCTCCAGAGATCAGACCAAGAGGTGGGCGGTGGGTGGTGGAGGGAGGCTGAGGGCCTGGAGCCTGGACTCCATCCCCGCATCCAGGAATCACAGGGCGGGGCTGGCGTGCGGGGGAGCAGGAAGCCGTACTTCCCGATCAGCAGAGCAGGTTCTGAGGTTGAGTGGAGTGAGCCTCCGACCGCATCACCAAGCACCCGGCTTCCCGCATCCTCGCGCCTGTCCGCGTGCTCATCGCTTATTTACACGGCATCTGTGACACATGCTGTTGCCATAGGCTTTATTAGCGTTCCCGCCATAGGGTTTCCGTGTCGGGCGGCTTGTCCCCAGCACCGTGCTGGACAAATCCTTAGGATTCTCAAAGACACGCATGGAACTTTTATGATTAAAAAAAAAAAAAAAAAAAAAAAAAAATATATATATATATATATATGGGCTTTAATTTTAGAGCAGTTTTAGATGAAAGATGGAGTGGAAAATGGGGAAGGTCCCCATGTGCCCCCTCACCGCCTGCAGCCTGTTGTGAACGTCTCGCACCGGTGTGGTGCGAGTTACATCCGATGAGCCGATCTGGTGCACTGTCATTAATAACTGAGGCCCATAGTTGACCTTGGGGTTCACTCTTAGTGCTGAGTCTGGGTACCCTGTGGAGTTTGAAAATGTGTGAGGACAAGTACTCCGTTGTAATAGAAAAGAGTAGTCTTGCTCTCTAAAAATCTTCTGTGTTCCACCTCTTACTCCCTCCCTCTTCCCCATCCCTTGGCCACTGCTGATCTTTCCACTGGCTGCGTGCTTTTGTCTTTCCCAGAATGTCGTACAGTTGGAATCGGACAGTATTAACCTTTTCAGACTGGCTTTTTCTCCACTTAGTCATGTGCATTTACGGTTCCTCCGTGTCTTTCCATGATAGCCCCTTCTTCTCAGCGCTAGTAATATCCCCTTGTCTGGAGGGACACAGTGTACTTGTCCCTCCCCCACTGAAGGACGTCTTGGATGCTTCCAAGTTTTGGCAATTGTGAGTAAAGCTGCTGTAGACATCCGTGTGCAGGTTTTGTGTGGACTTAAGTTTTTAACTCATTCAGGTCAATACCTTGGGTTTGCTCGGCGGATCAAATGGTAAGAGCGTGTTCAGGTTTGTAAGAAGCAGCCTTCCCATGTGGCTCCGCCGCTCTGTGTTCCCTGCAGCCATGACCAGGCGCCCCTGCCACTGCGTGTCCTCGCCAGCACATGGTATTCCGTGGTCTGGATTTCGGTCTTTCTAGTAGGTGCACAGTGGGTGGAATCTGTTTGCATTTGCATCTCCCTGATGACGCGTGACGCTGAGTGTGCTTGCTTGCCGTGTGTGTGTCTTCTCTGGGGAGGTGTCTGTAGATCCTTTGCCCATTTTTAAATTGGGTTGTTAGTTTTTAAGAGTTGGGTTTTTAAGAGTTGTATATTTTGGATACAGTCACTTATCAGATACATGTTTTGCAAAGATTTTCACTTAGTCTGTGGCTAATCTTTTCATTCCTTTAAAAGCGTCTTTCACAGAGCAGAAGTTTTAAAAAATGTCAATCACGTCCAGGTTATCAGTTTTTTCTTTCATGGATAGGGTCTTGGTATCTGTACCTAACAAGGCGTCACCACACCCATGTTTTCTCCTGTGTCATCTTCTAGGAGATTTATAGTTTTGCGTTTTACATTTAAGTCTAGGATCCATTTTGAGTTAATTTTTTAAAAAAAAATTTTTAACGTTTATTCATTTTTGAGACAGAGAGAGACAGAGCATGAACAGGGGAGGGTCAGAGAGAGAGGGAGACACAGAATCTGAAACAGGCTCCAGGCTCTGAGCTGTCAGCACAGAGCCTGACACAGGGCTTGAACTCACGGACCGTGAGATCATGACCTGAGCCGAAGTCGGACGCTTAACCTACTGAGCCACCCAGGGGCCCCATTTTGAGTTAATTTCTGTAAAGCTGTTAGATCTATGTCTGAATTTTTTTTGTGTGTGTATGTGTGCGTGTGTGTCATGTGTGTGTATGTGTGTGCATACATGTGTATGTGCATGTGTGTGCATTGTGTATGTGTGTGCGTGCACATGTGCGTGTGCGTGTGTGTGTGTGTGTGTGTGTGTGTGTGTGTGTGTGGTTGTTCCGGCACCATATGCCTCCATTGCTCCTTTGTAAGAGGTCAGTTGACCGTACTTACATGGGTCTATTCCTGGGTTCTCCATTCTTTTCCACTGATCTTTTTGTCTGTTCTTTCATCAAAACCACACTGCCTTTATTAGCATAGCTTTCTGGTAAGTCTTGAGGTTGGGTAGTGTCAGTCCTCCAGCTTTATTCTTTTCCTTTAGTATTGTGTTGGTTGTGCTGGGTCTTTATCTCTCCATATAAATTTCAGAATCAGTTTGTTGATATCCAAGAAATCACTTGATTGGGATTTTAATTGAGATCCCAATGAGTCTATAGATCAAGTTGGGAAGAACTGACATCTTGACAGTATCGAGTCTTCCTGTCTATGAACATGAAATACCTTTCTATTTATTTAATTCCTTAATTTCCATCATCAGAATTTTGTGGTTTTCCTCATGTAGATCTTGCACATGTTTTGTTAGATTTATACCTAAGTATTTCATATTTTTGAGTGTTAATAGTGTGTGTTTTTTATTTCAAATTCTAATGTTCATTGCTGGTGTATGAGAAAAGCAACTTACTTTTGTATATTAACTTCATATCCGGCAACCTTGCTATGACCACTTATAGCTCCAGGAGTTCTTTTGTTGATTGCTTGGGATTTTCTGCATTAGACAATCATGTCATCTGCAAACAAAGACAGTTGTATTTCTTCCTTCCCAATACGCATATCTTTTATTTCCTTTTCCTATCTTATTGCATTAGTAGGGTTTCCCATACAGTGTTGGATAGGAGTGGTGAGAGTGGACGTCGTTGTCTTGTTCCTGATCTTAGCAGAAAAACATCTAGTTTCTCATATTAAGTATGATGTTAGCTGTAAGTTTTGTTGAACTTTATTCTTTATCAAGTAGAGGGAGTTCCTCTCTGTTCCTAGTTGGCTGTGAATTTTTATCATGAAGGAATATTGGATTTTGTCAAATACTTTTTCTTCATTTATGGATATGATCATATTATTTTTCTTCTCTACTCTGCTTCTGTGGTGGATTGCATTAATTCATTTTTGAGTATTGAACCAGCCTTGCATACCTGGAATAAATCCCTATGGGTCATAGTGTATAATTCTTTTTATACACTGTTGAATTTAATTTGCTAATGTTTTCTAGAAGAGGTTTTTTTTTTTTTTTTGCATCTGTGTTTATGAGAGATGTCAGTCTGCAATTTTCCTTTCTTATAATATCTTTGTCTGGCTTTGGTATTAAGGTAATGCTGGCCTCATAGAATGAGTTAGGAAGTATTTCCTCTACTAATTCCTAGAAGAGATTAAAAAAATTGATGTAATATCTTTCATAAATGTTTGGTAAAATTTATCAGTGAACCTGTTGGGCCTGGTATTTTCTGTTTTGGAAAGTTATTATCGATTCAATTTCTTTGACAGATGTAGACCAATTCGATTACTTATTTCTCTTTGTGTGAGTTTTGGTAGATTGAATCCTTTAAGGAATAGGTTTTCTCATCTAGGTTATTAAATGTGTGGGCATAGAGTTGTTCATAATATTCCTTTACTGTCCTTTTAATGTCTGCAGGATCTGTAGTGATGGCCTCTCTTGCATTTCTGATATTAGTAATATAGGTCTTCTATCTTTTTCTGTTACCTTGGATAGTGGTATATCAATGTATTGATCTTTTCAAAGAATCATATGTTGCTTTCTTTGACCTTTCTCTATTTGCTGTTTTCAATTTCATTGATTTCTGCTCTAATTTTCATTATGTCTTCTGCTTATTTTGGATTTTCTTTTCTTTTTCTAGTTTCCTCTGGTGTAAGTGATGATTGATTTTAGACCTTCTTTTGTAACATTTGCATTCAATGCTGTAAATCACCCTTTAAGCACTGCTTTCACTGAATCCCATAAATTTTGGTAAGTATGTCATTTCCATTTAGTTAGAAATATTTTAAAATTTTTCCTTAAATTTTATCTCTGTGTTATTTGGAAGTGTGTTAATCAGTCTCAAAGTTTAGAATTATCCAGATATCTTTCTATTATTGATTTCTTAGTGTAATTCCATTGTGGTGTGAGAGTATCTTTTCAAAGTTTCTTTTAAATTTGTTCAGGTGTGTTTTATGGCTCAGAACGTGATCTCTTTTGGTAAATGTTCTGTGTGAGCTTGAGAGGAATGTTTATTCTGCTTTTGTTGGTTAAGTATTCTATAAATATCAATTAGATGCAGTTGATTGATGGTGTTGTTCAGTTCAGCTGTGCCCTTACTGATATTTGTCTGCTGAACCTGTTAATGGTTGATAGAGGATGTGCACGTTGCCCGTACAGTAGTGTCTTCATCTATTTTTCCTTTCTATAGTTTTTGCCTCATATAGTTTGATGCTGTGTTATTAGGTGCATGAAGGATTTTAATGTCCTCTTGGAAAATTAGCCCCTTTCTCGTTATATAACGCCCCTCTTTATCCCAGTTATTTTTCTTGCTCCAAAGTTTACTTTGAGATTAATATGGTTACTCTGGCTTTCTTGTTATTAGTATAAGCATGGTTTAACTCTCTTCATCCCTTCCCCCCCCCCCCCAATTAAACAGTTTTTATTTTTATTTATTTTTTAACAGTTTTTTAAATAATTCTTTTTTAAAAAAGATTTTATTTTTAAGTAATCTCTACACCCATCATGGGGCTCGAACTTACAACCTGTGATCAAGAGTCACATGCTCTGCTGACTGGACCAGCCAAGCACAGCCAAACTTGTTGTTTTTTTTTCGTCCCACAAGCACAGAGAGCTTCCCCTTCCCTCCCCCACACTATGCCTTTACTTTTAGTCTATATATATTTTTATATTTAAAGCAGATTTCTGATAGTCTGTGTATGGTAGGGTCTTGCTTTTTTTTTCTCATAATATTCCTTACAGTCTCTTACAGTCTCTTGTAATTTGTATGTTTAGACCACTGGTAATTAAGGTGATCACTGATGATGCTGGATTAGTATCTACCGTATTTGTCTCTTTTTTCTATTCGTTGTCCCTGTTCTTTGTTTTGGTTTGTGTCTTCTGCTCTTTTTCTTCCTGTTCTGGTTTTAACTGAGCATTTTACACGATTTCATTTCTTTTTCCTCTTCTAGTATATCAATAATACTTCTCTTTTAACTTTTTTTTTTTTTTTTTTTTTTTTTTTAGCAGCTGCCCTTGTGCTTGCAACATATATAGTTATGGCTAAGTCAGGCCCACTTGCAAATACATGGTTATGGGCAGATAAACTTCTTCTTTTTAATTTTTTTTTAATGTTTATTTATTTTTGAGAGAGACAGAGAGAGAGACAGAGAGAGCGTGAGTGGGGGAGAGGCAGAGAGAGAGGGAGACACAGAATCCGAAGCAGGCTCCAGGCTCTGAGCTGTCAGCACAGAGCCCGATATGGGGCTCAAACTCACGAACCTTGAGATCATGACCTGAGCCCATGTCAGAGGCTTAACCAACGGAGCCACCAAAGTGCCCCAGTTTAAGCTCCTTCTAACAGCATTCCCAGATTTTCCTTCCATTCTTATGCAAGAGCTGTCATTCATATCATTATCCCTAAGCTATAATCAAGTACACTGTGGCTATTTTATTTTGAACAAACTATTATTTGTTATAGCAATAAGAATAAGAAAATAAAATATTTTACATCTCCTTAATTTATGCCCTAACACTCTTCATTTCTTTATGAAGATCCAAATCTGTGACCTATATTCTTTCCTTCTCTCTGAAGATATTTAACATTTCTTGCAAGGCTGGCCTTCTGGTGACAAATTCCCTCAATTGTTTGTCTGAGAAAGTCTTTATTTTTCACCTTTGAAGGATAATTTTTCAGGATACAAATTCTAGCTTGGTATTTTTTTTTCTATCAACACTTAAAATGTTTCATTCTACTCTTCCTGTTTGCATGGTTTCTAAGCAGAAGTTTGCTCTAATTCTTACCTTTGCTCTTCTTTAGATAAGGTATTTTCCCCACTCTGGCTTTTTTTATTTTCAAGATTTTCTGTTTTTGATTTTCTGGAGTTTGAATGTGATACGCTGAGGTGCAGATTTATTTGGCATATATCCTTGGTGTTCTCTGAGCTTCTTGGATCTGGGCTTGGTGTCTAAAATTAATTTTGGAAAATTCTCAGCCATTATTACTTGAGATCTATGCTCAATTCCTCTCTCTTTTGTCTCCTTATGGCCTTGCCATCACACATATGTTACTCCTTTTGTAGTCATCCCACAGTCCTTGGATTTTCTGGTCTGTGTTTTTCTTCCTTTTCCCTCTTTGCTCTTTAGTTTTGGAAGTTTCTGTTGACCTGTCTTCGTGCTCACAGATCCTTATGCTGGCCTTGGCCAATAGATGCCGAGCCCCTTGAGTGCATTTTTTCTGTTGCAGTGGTTTTGATTGTTAGCATTTCCTCTTGTTTCCTTCTTTGATTTTCCATCTTTCTGTTTACACTGCCCATCTGTTCTCACATGCTGTCCACCTTTTCCGCGAAAGCCCTCGCGTATTAATCCTGGTCATTGTAGATTCCTGATCTGATCGTTCTGAGATCTCTGCTATACCTGGGTTCTTATGCTTTCTCTGTGTCTTCAGACTTTATTTTTATCTTCTAGGCCTTGTAATTTTGTTGCAAAAAACGATTTTAAAGACAAGAAAACTGTCCCCCTTATATGCCACCGTCTTAGAGGTGCTCCCTCGTAAACTTTGTACATGTTTGCCTCTCTCCTGAGTGAGTTGGTGTGCTTTTCCCCCGTATCACAGCATAAGTGTGTCCCCGTCAGTACCACATTTGGGTGTGTAATGGTCTGTTAGGTGGGTCCTGACCTAACAGTTCCCCTGTTGTTGGATACTTTGGTCTGTGAGGTTTTGGTCTCTGCTGTTCCCAGGAGGCTGCTGGGCAGGTTTTCTTGCTATAGCTTGTGGACAGGGCTGCTGAGGGAGGCCGAGAGGGGCAGTGCCCAGGCCAGCTTCCTCCCCTGCCTGCCCCAGCCATCCTGATGCTACTGAGGCCCGGATTGGAGCCCAACTAATGGTGTCCTGTGGCTGCACACCAGCCAAGCGGATGTCCCAGAGACGCCCCAGCCTGGCATCTGCTAGGACACATGTGATCCCCAGGCCGCTGGACTGCCTCTTGGTCAGGGTGTGTGCAGACCCTGTGTTGGCTGGGGAGGAGGCCTGGCACCCCAGATGTCACCACTGAGGCTCGACTGTGAAGGGAAGGCTTGAAGGCCTCAGAGACTGGAGGGATCTCTCACCACTAGGCTGCGGAGGGAGGCTCAGGTGGGCGGGGCATGCTGCTCAGGTGACTCCCAAGGGGAAGTGGTGTAGAGGTTGCAAACTGCCCGCCAGCCCCAGCACGACTGTTGGGCTCATGATGTTGGTCCATGCCGGTTTTCAAAAGCAGTTCCATTAACTGTGATATATGAAACTCAGGAGATTTCGCCTAAAGATGTGCATTTGCAGATTTTCTTGAGAAACCAGGGGATCTGACAGTGGTCAGTGCACATCTGCAGAGTGCCCGATGGGCCTATACTGCCCTCTGCTGTCATACCCTCTTCTCTGCTCCTGGCTGGGCTGAGTGGGGACCGCGCCTCTGTTCCCACACCTGTCCGCTCCCTCCCTGTGGGCTGCGTGCTGTGTCCCATGCACAGATGGTCAGGGCCTGTTTGGCAGGTTGTCCTAGATGACCCCCAGGTCCCTGCTGTGCAGAAACATGGTTCGTCTCTGGGGGCCTGTGATCACAGGGGCTTCTGAGGCCTCCCTCCTCCCTTGGGGCCCCAGAATAGCACCAACCATGATTTGTAGAAGGTGTGAACATGGGCTGGGTGGGCCCCCTCTCCACACTGGGCCTCAGTGTCTCCGTCTCACAGATGAGTGGCCTGGACAGGATGGAGTTTTGCTAAGTGTCCTTTCACTTCTCGTTCCATGGGAGCCTTAGCTTCTCACCCACTGGAAACCACTCTCAGAAAGTTCTGGCCACTTACCACGAGCACAGATCAGCACTCGCACTTGACCTGCACGCTATACAGGTTTATTTTTGAGAGTCAGAAGAGTATTTTTTAAAGACCGCACATATAAAAGTTTAAAAGGCTCTGCTTTGAATCAAATCAGCTTATTGTGATTATAGTTGTTCTTTAAATTTTTTGAAGGAGGACAGTAATATGCACACACAGGAAAATATCCAACAATCAAAAACTTGTCTCCAGTGATGAGTCTGTCCCTTCCCTGCTGACCACCAGTCCTAAAGAGATGGCCACTGGGGTCAGGTTTCTGAGTCTTCCCAGAACATTCTGGTCACAGAGGGGCATATTTATGCATTTCTAACAGTACCCAACCAAAAAAAAAAAATGGGTGTGCACCATATACACTGCAACTTATGCTCTTTGTTGAACAGTATGTCCTAGAGACTGTTCTGGGTCAGCACGGGAAGGGTCAGTGCATCCTGGAGACCGTTCCGGGTCAGCACAGGAAGGGCCAGTGCATCCTGGAGACCGTTCCGGGTCAGCACGGGAAGGGTCAGTGCATCCTGGAGACTGTTCTAGGTCAGCACGGAAGGGCCAGTGCATCCTGGAGACCGTTCTGGGTCAGCACAGGAAGGGCCAGTGCATCCTGGAGACCATTCTAGGTCAGCACGGAAGGGCCAGTGCATCCTGGAGACCGTTCTGGGTCAGCACAGGAAGGGCCAGTGCATCCTGGAGACCGTTCTAGGTCAGCACGGAAGGGCCAGTGCATCCTGGAGACCGTTCCGGGTCAGCACAGGAAGGGCCAGTGCATCCTGGAGACCGTTCCGGGTCAGCACGGAAGGGCCACTGCATCCTGGAGACCGTCTGGGTCAGCAAGGGTAGAGTTTGTACTTCTTGGCATTCCATATATTTACCTAAGCTTTTCATGGATGGACCCCTGGTTGCTGCTGCTGTAAATGTCCAGGTCACTCCTGCACCTGTGTACCTGGGCATTTCTGGAGCAGGACCACAGACAAGGGTATGTGTACCTTCTGTCAGCTGCTCCCACCCCAGAGGCTGTGCCGCTGTGTTTCTGCTGAGGACACATGAGGATGCTTGTGTGTGTGTCACGCCACCACGTCCCCTGCAGCCCCTCAGGCTGTGCAGCAGATGGGTGGGAAGCTTCTCACAGTTGGGTTGCATATCTCACTACGGTGCTGTTGCATTTCTTCCCATGTTTAAAGGCCACTTGTGTTTTTTTCTGGAAGTATTTACTTAAAGTCATGATTTAAATCACTGGTCAGGCATAGTTTTGTGTCTTCCCACCTCTTCCCATGTGGTCCCGGCAGGCTCAGGCCTCTCCGGGCCTCAGTTCCCCTTGCACACGGTGCTGAGGCTCTCAGGGTGGAATCAGCAAACTCGATGGACAGTCGCTGCCCAGCAGCGTCCCGCGCGGGCCCTGCTCACCGTGTGTGGCCTGGGGGCTGTCATGTCCCTTCTCACGCTGTGGTCCATCCCTTCACATGGAGAGGGTCCTGTGGCACCTGGGCCAGTGGCTGACTGCTAAGGGACTTAGCTGCTGTTGGCACAGTTAGGGTCTCAGGGACTGTGTTGAATATGGCACAGGGCAAATGACCATCTCGAAGCTGAGTGATGACCAAGTTGCGTCCCCATGGCTGCTCCATGTGGAAGTTGTTAATGACCAGTTTCTGGGCATCTCTGGAGACCCACAATGGGTCAGCAGGCAGGAATGGGGGGAGCAGAGCAGTCCTGAAAGGGGGCGGCTTGACGTGGGGTGAGGTTGCCACGAGGGAGAGGGCAGGAGGAGGGAAGGGAGTCACTGTGGCCGGTGATGGGCGTTCAGGACACCCCCACCATGCCTTCTGGTACTCCCTGGCTGCTCACACCTGCACGCAAGCGTCTGCTGGCCTGGCCCTCCCCCAGCAGGCCCTCCAGGGGACACCCAGCAGCCCTCAGCCGTCCCCGAGGTGGGTGTCCCAGCCTCTCTGCGGGGCGCACAGCTCGGGAGGCCTCTGTGCGGCCCCAGGACCTGGGAAAGATGGGAGGAGCTGAGCTAGGGAGGGGCGCTGGGAAGCCCTTCCGACCTTCAGAAGAAAGCGGGACCTTGCTGCTTCTCACAAAGGGAATGCGTGCTCATTTTCCGAGAGTGTGAAGAGAAAACAAGTGCCGTCACCTGGTGTGAGGCGTGGGGAGCCCTCCTGGGTGCAGCTGTGCACCAGGCTGTAGTTTTAGTGCCTGCAGCTCTTAAATGTCTAAACCCAAACACGTGTATGACCTGAGTTTGAACGGCTGTGTAACATTTCTGCTGTGAGAGCACAGCGTGCCCGGGTGTCCGACCTCCTGGTGGCGGGTTTGCTGCTCCTGATTTCTGCTATTTTAAGTAATCATGGACGACCCACTTTGCGCGTCAATCTTGTGTGCATTTCTTTTTGCCTTAGAACAGGTGTGTAGGTGTGGAGTCCTGGCCTGGAGAGTAGCAACCTTTAGGAAGCTCGTGGCCGTAGCTCAGGAGGCGCCCTCCCACGTGGGTCCTGCCACGGCAGGTGCACACCCAGCACCTGCAGCCCCGCCCGTGTCGTGACAGCTCGACATTGCCACTGCTGAGCTCCCGGGAGCCGCATGAGGGCAGGCTGTGCCCACCCCTCCCCGCTGCAGTTGAAAGGGGCCACTTCTGGGGCGCCTGGGTGGCTCAGTCGGTTGAGTGGCTGACTTCGGCTCAGGTCACGATCTCGCGGTCCGTGAGTTCGAGCCCCGCGTCGGGCTCTGGGCTGACGGCTCAGAGCCTGGAGCCTGCTTCCGATTCTGTGTCTCCCTCTCTCTCTGCCCCTCCCCCGTTCATGCTCTGTCTCTCTCTGTCTCAAAAATAAATAAATGTTAAAAAAAAAAAATTAAAAAAAAAAAAAAAAAGAAAGGGGCCACTTCTTTTTCCCCCCCCCCCAAGGCTCCTCCTGTAATTTAAACAGTAAATGTCAAGACAGGGCTACAGAAGTTGTGGCTTATGTTAAATCAACACTCTTGACAGCGATAATAGGAAAAGCCATGATGCAATTTAATTGTGGGTTCAGGACATAATTCATAAACCCTAGCAGTGTGGTGTGGGGTGTCCAGGCTGGGCGGGAGCTCTGTGTGCAGGGTCCTAACCCTGGGGTTCCACAAAGTCTGCAGGCTGGAGGGCAGAATGGGTGGGCGGGGGGTCCCTTGGGATGGTCTTGGAAAAGCCCCTTCCTCCCTGGGCCCCTTGTTGCCATGAGGGCCTCATAGCCAGAGCAGCTCCAAGGGGCACATGTGGGTTTTGCAGGAGGAGCCGAGGGCCCAGGCCTCCCCGGGGAGGACAGCTGCTGTATGGAGTGTCTATCGTCCCCTCCGCCCCTCAGGGCCTCCTCTTGGCCTTCTTCTCCGCTGTTTTGTCCCCCGCGCCCCCCACCTGCTGTCTTTCTACTTACTGGGCTCTTGGCACCACATCAGCTTGAACCTGTTTGGGGCAGACTCTGTGCCAGATGTGGGGTCACTGGTGGCTCAGGTAAACCAGCCTCCAGCCTCACGGGTCACACGCCTTGGGAATGCGCCTTCTGCCTTCTGCCCTCAGTGGGTGTCACCGCTGGCTTCCAAGCCAGTGGTCGAAGGAGCTCTGACAGGAGCACAGGCACACATACGTGTACACACACACACAGACACACACACACACACACACACACATGCAGGTACACTCTTGGGCATACAGCACACACACACACACACACACACACACCCCACCTATATGTACATGCACACCCGCAGATGCATGTACACACACCTACATGCATGTATACATGCAGACAACATATACATATTCGCCCACGCATGTACACATGCACGCACACCCACCCACGCATGTACACATGCATGCACACACCACACGTGCATGTACACACATGCATTCATGCACACACATGCATGTACACACTCAGGCACACGTAGACACTCACCCACACATGCATGTACACACCCACACGTGCATGTACACACACATGCATGCACACTTACCCACATGTGCACACACACATGCATGTACACACTCAGGCACATATGTACACACCCACACATGCATACACACACACATGCATGTACACACTCAGGCATGCAACACACATGCATACACACCCCCACATGTACACACACACCATCATATATATACATGTACACACACCCACACAGAGCACACATGTAGCCCCACATATACACACACACCATGCATGTACACACACTAACATACATGTATCTGCCCATGCATGCACACACCCCACACATGTACACACATGCATGCACCCATGCCTGTACACACTAACATGCATGTACACACCATGCTCACATGCATGTGCACACATGTATACACTCACACACAAGTACACAGCACCACACACATGTAACACCAGGCACACATGTACACACACACACAGTCACACACACAGACATAATTTTGTTCTGGGTTCTCCACCAGAAGGAGCTGTGCACACCTTGTGCTCCAATGTGTTTTCTACTTCAGGACACACTGGATTCTTTCCTCCTCAGCATGTAAAGATGTACTTTGTTCTTCTGAAGATGGTCCGGTGGCATCCTGGTCACACAGAGCACCGAGCACATGGTGACGGGTTTGTTTCCTTGACTCTCAGTGTTTGTGTGGCCACACTCCCAGAGTGGCCAGCCCCAGCTCTGACCTGTGGCCCGTGGCCCGTGGCTCTTGCTGTGTGGGGCCTCGGTCTGTGTCCTGGATGTGCATTGAGCATCTCACCCCAATGAGGGCCGCTGGCTGGGCCTGTGGCCTCCGCTCCTCTAGGCTCCGGGCCTGGGTCCATGCTCCGTGCTGCCTGTCTTCTCACTCTGCTGTCACAGCACTGCCGCCCTGCGCCCCAGGGGCCTGCAAGTTGTGAAGATGCTCACTCCTGGAGCCTGTGTCCTGGGGTCCCAGGAGGGAGGGCAGGGTCAGCAGGGCCTAAGGCCATGTCTCAGGTATGCTCCTGAACCCACGCTCCTGCCTGCTGCCCACCACCTGGGTGCCTGGCCTCCCACCAGGGCCGCTGGGGCTAGGTCACCTGGGTGGCCCCTGAGGCCCCTGTCCACCTGGGGATGCTGCTCACACAACAGACAGATGATGCCGCCCTGTGGCTGCCCTGTCCCTGCCGCTGAGGCTGTTTTTGTTCTGTTATAGAACCGATGTCCTAGGGTCTTATCCTGTGAACCCATGACACCCCTCCAGCCCCTGGTTTGCTGTCTCTGTCCCCTCCTGTCAACTACCCTGCTCGCCTCCTCCCTGTGTCCCCCTGTCCTCCCCTCCCACTTCTCCCTCCTCCCCTCCCCCTCCCTTCTTTTTCTCCCCCCCTCCCCTCCTCCTTACCTCCCCTCCTCCTTCCTCTCTCTCTCCCCTCCCCTTCCTTTCCCTCCCCCCTCCTCCTTCCTCCCTCCCTCCTCTTCTCTCCCTCCCCTCCTTCTCCTTCCTCCCCTTACCCTCCCTGTCCTTTCCCTTCTTCTCCCTCCTCTCCCCCTCCCCTCCCCCCTCTTCCCTCCCTTCCCAACTCCTCTCTCCCTTCTCCCCTCCTCCCTCCCTTCCCTTCTTCTCCCTCCCCTCCTTTCCTTCCCCATCCTCCTTCCCCCTTTCCCCTCCCCCTTCCCCTCCCCTTCCCTCCCCTCCCACTCCCCCTTCCCCTCCCCTCCCCCTGCCACCCCCTTCTCCCTCCCTTCTCTCCTCCTCCCTCCCCTCCCTCCCTTCCCCATGTCCTTCCCCCTTTCCCCTCCTCTCCCCCTCCCCCCTCCCCCCTCTCTATCCCTCTGTGCCCTCTTCCCTGCTCCCCCAGGCACCACAGCTGCTCTTACTTGGTTCACAGCTCCCAGCCTCAGAGACCTTCCGAGGTCACAGTCTCCGCAGGGCCAGTGTCCCGTGGGACTGCCTTGTACAGATGCCATGTGAGCGCAATGTGGGGACGGGACACAGCAGACCGGCTCTCAGCTTACCCACACCCCTTGTCCCGAATCCGTCCCTGGACCTCAGCCGGTAACTTTGAACCCCTGCTTGGGGCTGGAGCATGGGGAGGCTCTAGTGCCCGCTTCTCATGCCCACCTTTGGTGGAGAAGCCGGAGTCAGGTGTCTCCTCACCCCTCCTTGGCACACCAGGCCCTCCTGAGCCTCTGTCCGCTGCAGCTCTGTAGAGCACCCACATGGGCAGGGCCAGGCGAGGCCTCAGGCGTCCCCTTCAGACGTGCAGCAGGATGGAGGGGCGGCGGGCAAGCCGAGCCCCCACATCTGCCCAGCGAAGCCCTTGGGCGCCCAACTCTTGTCCTGACCCAGTAGCCGTCTCCACAGGGAGGTGATCTCCGAATCAGGGGGCCCTTACAGGGTGGGGGTGGGGGGTGCTACAGAGGACGTGGTGTGGAGCCCACCTTCAGGTGTGTGCATGTTGGGGGTTTTCTTCCCGCCGACCTCTCCTCTCCGACCACCTGCCGGCTGAATCTCCTTGGGCAGGTTAATGAGGCGGTTGCTTCTGTTTTGTCTTTGAAATGAGGATTGCTCACCTAAGGAGATTTGAAGGCACACACCCGGGGCCTGGGCCCTAGGGAGTCTCCTCCAGACTCCACATCTTTGCTGCTGGCTTTAGGGCGGGGAAAATGCTTGTAGCTTGTCCAAAGCTGTTGTTCTTTTAGATTTTGGGGTGATTTCCCCAGTAATTTCTCAGGAGGTACTGGGGAAGCCCTAACTTTGGGGTAATAAAGTAGGCGAGCTGTTTCAGGAGAACTGCTGCTGGGCAGTTCACACTGACTGTGGGGTCCTAGGACCCTGAAACACCGGAGTTAGGAGGTGTGGCCTCGCGCCCACACACAGCCAGGGGGCTGGCTCTGGGACCTTGGTTTCCACACTCAGGTGGCCCTAGTCAGGGTTACAGGCACAGGTGTCAGGGCCTGGGTGGTGGCACATGCCAGTCGTGGGGGAGTTGCTGGCATCACCCATTAGGGGAGAGGCCTTGGCTGTGGCCGCAGCACCTGCCCTGGGTCCAGGCCCTGGGTGGCCCTCCCAGGTGAGGGGCAGCCCCAAGGTGTCTTGGGCAGAACAAGGGACCCACACCCCCACCCCCCACTCTCCCTTTTGGTCTGGCCTCCCTGTGCAGGGCAGCAGGTGGCCAGCCCATCTGGGCTCAGGTTGACTAGCACCCCTAAGTAGTGGTGTGGTAAAGAAGGAGCCCCCAGGGCTGGAAAGGGGTGTTGGCACGCACATTTGTGACCCCTGGGCCTCAGCTCCCCCTCCTGTCATGTGGTTCATGCCATGGCCCTTCCAGGGCATGATGGGGCTTCTGGACACGTGGGACCAGCAGGTGGTGATTGGGTTGGGGGAGGTTAAGGCATGTTGATGTCAGCCCCCATTCCCTCTGCTCTCTTAGAGCTAGGGTGGAGCCCCCTTCCACCGTGCACCTGACCCCTGACCAATGGAAGAGCCCCCGTCTGTGTGGCTGAGTTTGATCTGACCTCAGACATCCTATGTGCATGGTGGGCTCCTTGTGTGTCCCTAGAGTCTTGTGGCCAGGCAGGAGTACGTGATGGGACCTAGGTACCCGTGGCCATCCTGGACATCTGTCTGTTCCAGGAGCTGCCAGTGTGACAGGCAGCCTGGAGCAGTGTGGACTCAGGGCAGGGACTCCAGGTGTGGACACGTGGTGTGGATGTGGGGTTTGGCCATGAGGTGTGGCTCTGGGTGTGGATAAAGGATGTACAGTCAGGGCATAGACCTGGGGTGTGGACTCTGGTGTGGATGCAGGGTGTAGAATTGACAAGTAGACATAAGGTGTGGACATGGGGTGTGGACACAAGGTGTGGACGTGGGATGTGCACATGGGTGTGGGTTTGGGGTCCGGTTTCTAGACCCAATGGGACCTGAATGTCTGCAGGGCTCTGCCTCTTGCTCAAGCGCGCAACTGCTGGAGGGTGCGGGTGATGGGGGCTCACCGCGTGCCCAGCTGTGCCGTTGCTCAGCCCCTGCTGGCCTCACACCAGTGTGGTCTCTGATCGACGGACGAGCACACTGAGGCCAGCTGACCCAGGGTTCGGGGTGCAGAGCTCCCCCTCCCGGGGGAGGGGGCTGAGTGAGCTGCCAGGCTGCCAAGGTGGGTCTGAGGCACGGGAGGGAGCTGGCTGCCGATAGGGGGTGGGGACAGCGTGGGAGATGTGCCGTCACTCGCTGGGGCACTGGTGGGCAGGGTGGGCTGTGGAGACAGACCAGGGGTGATCTGGCTGTTTGCTGTCCCCAGGGTGCCCCCCGCCTGCAGTGTTTCCAGATCAGAGTGTCTGGTCTGATGCACCTGCCGGGTGGCTGACCTGGTAATGTGGGTCTCGCTCCCCCCTCTCCTGGTGGTTAGTGGGCCGCAGACGTGTTCTTCCACTGGGGAAATGCGCCTCCTGCATGGTTCCTGGCGGGCAGGTAGGGACACTGCGTATTTGCTGCAGGTGTTTTCCGTAGTTGGGACTTCAAAGTTTGCCGTGGGCCTGGAGCTCTCTCTCAGCTCGGCAGTGTCCTCTCCGATTTGCTTTGTGTTTGTTTGTTTGTTTGTTTAGAAAGCGAGCAGACAAACGCACCCTCATAGCCTCTCTGGACGGCTTTGTCTTTTACACCTGACTCTTTAGGCCGCGGGGACTTCAGCTCGATTTGTGTTCTGAGGTGAAGAGTAGACTCCATGTGTTCAAAATCATTTGCCAGGGCCTTTCTGGGCTCAGGCTCTGCTCCCGGGATGGTGGCCCGTGGCAGCTGTGGCAGGCAGTGTCTAGGGCCCTGGGGCCGCAGTGGCTGCAGAGGGTCTTGTGCGCAGAGCGCCCCCTGGGCCAGGGGGCAGGGGCCACAGTGAGGGGGCGCTTGGGGTCTGGGCAGCAGCCTTACCTGGAGCACCCGGGCTCCTCCTCGTGATGGGGCGAGTGATGGTCATCGCCGCCGCGGGATTGCACGCGTCCAGTACAGTCCTCGATGCTGCCCGGTACAGAGGGAGCGCTCAGCCAGCCTTAGTGATGGCTGGGTGACGGTGGTGACCAATGACATGGACACAGGCAGGTCCGTTGTCTTTTTGATTGACATAAAATTCACATAACGTGAAACTTAACCATTTTAAAGTGAACGCTTTAGTGGCATTTAGTACCTTCCCCGTGTCGTGCAGACATTGCCTCCACCCAGTTCCAAAATATTTGACCCCAAAAACGGACCCCGTGTCCACGGAACCGTCACTGCCCATTCCCCACCCCCAGCCTCTGGCTCCGCTGGTCGGTCCTCTACCTCCTCCGAGCACTGCATACGGATGGAGTCATCCCACACGTGACCTTCTGTGTCTGGCTTCTTTCACTCAGCTTGAGTTTCTGGGGTTCACCCATGCTGCAGCAGGTGCCAGCACCCCTTCCTTTTTAGGGCTGAGTACTGCTCCGTTATGTGGACGTGCCATGTGTATCATCGATTCATCAGCTGATGGACATTTTGGTCATTGGGATCCATACTGCTGTGAACATTGGTGTTGGAGTCCCCATTCCCAGGTCTTTGGGGCACAGACTCAGGAGTGGGATTGCTGGGGTCTCTCGTAATTCTGTGTGTGAGCTTTTGGGGGACCGTCAAACCCTTTCCATAGATGCTGTGCCATCTTTATATTCTCGCCAGCGATGGAAGAGGGTTCTCATTTTACCACATCCCCACCAGCACTTGCTGTTTTCCCAGTGTTTTATTCTTGTGAAAGTTGTAGCCATTCTCATGGGTGTGGGTGGCATCTCATGGTTTTGATGCACATTCCGGTGACTTTAGATGACTAAGGATGATGAGCGTCTCTCCTGAGCTTGTGGGCCGTTTGCATCTCACCTTTGGAGAAATGCCTGTTCAGGCCCTTTGCCCGTTTAATAGTTGATTTGTGGTTCCTTTTGTTGCTGAGCTGTAAAGCTCGTTGTGCCTTTTGGACGCTAGTGCTTTGCAAATACTTTCTCCCATTCTTCATGTTACCTTTTTACTTTCTTTGTAGTGACCTTTAATGCACAAGAGTTCTACATTTTGATGATACCCAGTTTATTTTTTGTTTTGTTGCTTGTGTTTTTGGTGTCCTATTTAGGAATCCATGACCAAATCCATGGTCATGAGGGTGTACCATGTCCTCTTCTTAGAGCTTTACAGTGCTAGGCCTTGTATTTAGGTTGTTGATCCATGTTTAGTCAATTTTTTATATGGTGTGAGGTAGGGATTCAACTTCATTCTTTTGATACTCAGTTGTCCCAGCGCTGCAGTACCACCCCCTGGGACAGGAGCCCCCCATGGGGTCAGGAGGGGCCTAACCCATAGCCCCGAGCTGCCCCCGGTGAAGTGGTGGGGGCAGCCCACCTCTGAGACACCCTTGGCCTCTCTGGTTCTAGGTGACAGGATAGCGGTGGCCTCATGAAGGCAGGCCTGCTGGACGGCCTGGTCCCTCTGTGTGTGCTGGTCATGCGTAGCAAGATTGTCCTTGCCCCTGCCTCCTTCCTCCTCCTCTTCCCCTGTCCTGTCCTTGTGGGCCACAGTCCTCACACATGGTCTGCTCCGTTTGCACTCACACCACTGCGGGCCCCTCCTGTGGGCTGAGTAGGAGTTGCCTAAAGTTCTGCTGGGCGAGTACTTGAGGCATTGAATGCTGGCCACATCTGTGTTTCCTCTGTTTCAGCTGTGTGGGAGTGGAAGAGGAGGAGGCCCCGGACATCGACATATACCACTGCCCCAACTGCGAGAAAACCCACGGGAAGTCTACCCGTAAGTAGGGGCTGTGCTGCTGACCCTCAGTTTGCAGTCGCCCTGGCCTGGCTTTCTGGGTGAACGCCCTGGGTAGTTGCACACTGGTGCCTGGGACTACTGCCGGCCCTGCTCACTGCCCCTATGGACCTGTCACTGCCCCTCCCGACCTGCTCCTGCCCCTGTGGACCTGTCACTGACCTCCTGATCGGCTCCTGCCCATGGGTGCAACTGAAGCCACCCAGGTTGTACTCTCAGAGAGGCCAGGCCCATCTGAGATGGGAACACCATGCAAGGTCTGGGAGTGCCTGTGTTGGGGATCTGCTGTCTCTTCTCCAGTGCCCTCTGCTGGGAGAGGCCCCTTCTCAAACTGCCTGCTGGTCCCGTGGGGGTGTGGCACATCCTGTGGGGGCTCCTTAGGGAGCAGGCTCATCCATGGTGGCTCCATGGGGGGCTGTGTCCCTGCTAGGAGGGGAGTTCTGAGTCTGAGACCACATAGCGGGTGTGCCCTGATCCGCAGGTATCTTGGGAGGGGCCTGGCCTGGGGACAAGACAAATGGCATGGGGGTATTAACGTGGCCTCAGGTTTCTGGCCTGGGCTGGGAGGCGTGGGTGCTCATAGAAGGTGCGGGCTGGACACTGACCCTGGCTGGGTAGCTGATGACAGCCCTGTCATCCTGAGCCCTGGGTTAACTGGGGGAGGGGGGTAGGGGCCACATCTGGCCCCAGGCACCAGGAGGCCTTTCACCCCCTTCAAAGGGAGCGCCCCTCCTGGTGTCCAGTCACAAGGCAGAGACTGGATCCCCAGCTCATGGGGGGTGATTACTGTGGATCCAGCGTGGGTAAGCGAGGGTGCCAGCACCCTGTTCTGTGGGGTGGGGCTGGCCCTGGCGGTCTTGGGGGCTGTGCCCTGGTCACTTGGGAAGCTGGGAGAGGCAGGTGGGGTCACCTCTGGCCTGTGCGCCATGGTCACCAGGTGGCCGTGGGGCTGCATCGGCTGGGCTCTCATTCTCCAGCCCCTGGCACATGGTCATCACGCGGTAAAGCATCAATGTGTGAGAGCAGCAGGAAGGTTCCCGGGTCCCTGAATTATCCTCGTCCCCCAGGAGCTGGCGCTCACAGCCTGCTGTGATTACCCGGACATCATTCTGGTCACTGCTTTACAGCAGATGTGGGAGGGTGACTGTCACCCTGTGGGTTAACCGACATCTCCCAACACCTCATGAGCCACAGAGGAGGCTCAGGGCCTGGGGGGATGAATAGGGTGGGGACTGGGCGGTCACACCATGTGGTCCTGGGGCAGGGCAGGGACAGAGCAGGACTGGAGCTAGGAGACCCCGCCTGCCCCACAACAGAGCCGAGTGGCCTGAGGGAGGGTGGGGCAAGGCCCTGTGGTCTGGGGGCTCTTCCATGAATCGGGGCTCAAGTTGGGCGATAGCGGGGTGCCGAGGTGCGTGGTGGTGCTCACATACAATGTGACTTCCACATCGCCGCGTGTCCTGGAACCCCCTTTCCCTGACCGTGAGCTTACCCACTGTTGAGGGCATGTGTGCCTGCTGACTGAGACCCTGCCCCTGCGCTGGGGAGTCCCAGCTGCCCTGTACCGGGGCCCTGTACCGATGCTGAAAGCCAAGTGCGGGCGACCCTTCCTGGCACTTCTAGCCAGGTAGCCCCCGGGGCATGTGGGCACGGCGGCCCCTCCCTGGCTCTGCGTGTGTGCGCACATGCATGTTATGTGTGTGCATGAATGTGCGCAGAAATGTTCACATGTGCGTCCACGTGTGTGGGTGTGTGCATGAACGCGGGCACACGTGTGCATGAGTGTCGTGTGCGCACAAGAGTATGCACGTGTGTTTGCACGTGTGTGCATGTGTGTGCCTGTGCACGTGTGTTTTACAAGCCTTGTTGCTACTGGAGGCCACGTGTCCACGAGGGAGAGAGGTGCAGAGGCTAGGACTTCCCACCAGTGTGCACTCCGGTCACCCATCAGTCTGTGCTCGAGGTGTGTCTGTGCCCAGACGGGAGCTCGTCACTGTCCGTGACACGCTGGTCAGTTTGCCGCATCTGCTCCAGTCACACCCTCCATGGTGAGGGCTCCCGCTGTCCCGACGTCCCCAGGAGGCCCCCCAAGCCTGTGGGCTGCGCCAGGGGCGCCCTGGGTGGGCTTGGGGTGGGCACTGAGATGAGTGGGGGGGCTCACAGGTTTACCCAATTCACACAGATTTGGGGCCTGGCAAGGAGTCAGGAGGGCTCCCAGGAGTGGGGGGCTCGGCCCTTACAGCAGCTCTGACCCTGCACTGCGTGTCCAGCTCTGGCTGCTCCCCTGATGCTTACACCCCTCCTCCCCGTGCCCATGAGGCTGTGCTGCCCTGGGGGGTGGGCACCTGGCACCCCCACGCTCCAGCCTCCCGCTGGGCAGATGTCCCAGGGTGCCTTGTCAGAGGGGGTGGGGTGCCACGACAAGAGGACCCTGGCCTTTGGGCCCCAGGGAGGGAAGGAGCCCGCCGGCCAGGGCTGCGCGAGGAGTGCCCAGAGCTCACCCTGCCTCCCTTGAGGTTCCGCGTCTGGCTGTTATCCTGGCCACACGCTCCGGCCACAGCGTCACGTGGGCCAGTCTCTCCTCCAGGTGCTCCTCGATGCCCAGTCCGGAGTTAGGGCCCAGGAAGGCCACCAGCCCGGTCAGCCCCTGCTTCCCAGGCCTGGGTCCTGGCAGGAGCGTGGGGGCGCTGCTGCTTCCCCCACTGCCCTTTACATCTGTACCCCCATCACCCGGCTGCACCTGCCCTCCAAGGCTTGGTTTCCCCACACGGCCCCTGGGGCCAGGGCCCTGGTGCCAGGCATCTGTGTCCTCTTGCCTCCGCACACCTGCTGGGGAGACCTTGGGATGTGGGGAGTGGGGCAGATGCATGTGCCAGCTTGGGGGGACCTCGAAGGGCCGCCATGGGGTCCCCTCCGCAATGCCTCCCTTCTCCCGACCTCAGCTGCCCCCCAGACAGCACTGGGGTATCTGTCTCCCCGCTGGTCTCTCCCACCTGCGGTGTCACCCATGGTGGCCAGTGTGCGGGCTGGGCTGCCCCTTCCACCCCCGCCTTGATCCCTGGATGCGTGGGACCCCTGGTAAGTGGCCGGGAGCCAGGCTCGCCTCCCATCAGAGGCAGCCCCATCGCCGAGGCCCACAACACTCCTCTGTGGCCATGCACGGCTGCCCTCGCTCTCCACGCCCTTCGGTGGGGGGCACCTGGTAAAGTCTAAAGCCTGGGGCATGAGAGGCGGCCCAGGGTCACGTCCTGATGCAGTTGTGGGCTCAGAAGAAAGGATGATGATATGGAGGTTGGTTTCAGAGTCAGGGTGACCTGGGCCATTGTCAGAGTTGTGTCCCCGCCCCGAGGCCCTGCCTTGGCTGTGAGCACCCTCTCCCTCTGAGCCTGCTGGCTCTTCAGGAAGCAGGGATGGCTCTCAGGCCAGCTGTGGCTTTGGTGACCCCCGTGCGGAGCTGGGCTGCTCAGCAAGCACTTGGCAAACCGCTGAGAAGAAAAGTCCTGAGCCAGGGTAACCAGAGGGAGGAGGGTGGGCACTGAGGTGCCAGTGCAGTGCCCAGGAGACCAGCCATTCACAGACATCCTGCATACCCACTAGTGCTGGGCTGTGCCAGGCACCGTGGGTGTGTGGGGAGAGCCCAAGGGTCCAGAGTGGGACTGAGCCCTGTGAACAAATGGTTTCAGCCCAAGCAGCCTTGCCAAGAGGAGGGGCCGTGCGCGCAGTGGGCCCCACAGAGCTCCTGGAGTGGATGGGGCACTGTACACCCTTCCCCTTCTGCAGCTCATGAGGGTCCCGGACCTCGCTATTAAAGATGCAGCACAGAGATGCGCAGTAACTTGCCCAAGGTCACCAGTTACAGGCTGGCAAGAAAGATTTGGACAAGTGATGGAGCCCTTCCGTCTCTCATCTGTGCCTCGGGCCACCACCAGAACCCCCAGTTCAAGTCCCCCCTCTACAGGATCTTGCTGGGTTTCCATAACATCCACTCACACCCTGGCCATGGCAAACAAGGGTGATGGAAATATCACACCATTGTTGGAGGCAGGCTCAAGGGTCATTGGTGGCAGCCCCCTCCCTGTCCTTGTCTGTGAGGGATGGGCATCCTGGGGGTCCTCTGGCAGTCCCTCAGATCTAGTCTCATGTCTGTCATGGGGCCAGCTTGTTTCACAGCCCAGCCAGCAGCTGCCAGGGACAGGTCTCTGTGCCAGTGCTGTCCTCACTCACCGAGTCACCAGGGGCTGCCCTGGGCAGAGGCTGGGGCCACAAGGAAATTGCTTCCCTCCCCTCCAGGGGCTTGCAGTCCAGTAGGAGTGTGTGAGTGTGTGTGTATGTGTGTGTGCACATGCATGTTCTGTGTGCACTGCATGGGCGTGCACACGGGTATGTCCTTGTGCGTGCACACACATGTGTGCACATGCACATGTATGCAAGTGCACCAGAGTCCAGTAGGTGTGTGTGTATATGTGTGTGCACGTGCATGTACTGTGTGCACTGCATGGGTGTGCACATGGGTGTGTGCTTGTGGGTCCAAAGGCACGTATGTGTGCATATGCATGCGTGTACAAATGTGCCACAGTCCAGTAAGTATGTGTGCACATGTGTGTTCTGTGTGCACCTCATGGGTGTGCACATGGGTGATTGTGTGTGCATACCTGTGCACATGTATGTGTGTGCAAATGTGTCAGTCCAATAGGTGTGTGAATGTGTGTATACATGTGTGTGCACACGAATGTTCTGTGTCTGCTGCGTGGGCATGCACGTGTGTGTGCTTGTACGTGTATAGGTACATGTGTGTGCATGTGCACATGTGTGCGAATGTGTCACAGTCCACTAGGGGTGTGTGCACACACTTGCGTGTAAAGAGTCCAGGGTGGGGTGCCCGGTGCCCTGGGAGCACACACGAGGAAAGGAGAGTTGGAGTCAGCGGTCAGGGTGGTGGTGTCAGAGGGGGACACACAGGAGTACAAGGTGGCACAGGAGGGGTGTGGGAAGGGCGGGAGCTACAGAGGGCGGTGCCAGCCCGCTCCTGCCCCGGTGGTGGGCTTAGGGCAGCAAACGTTGCAGCAGGGAGGTGACAAGCTTGAGGGGAGGCGTCCCCTTGGTGGGACCTCCCGGTAGGTGCCTCTGACGCGCTCTCAGCGGACTGGGTGCTAATGGGAAGGGTCCCGGGCTCCCCCAGCTTTGGGGTCGGCTGAGCCAGAGGGGTGGGAGGGGCAGGGCAGGGGTGGGGCCGTGACCCAAGGAGGGTGGGAGGTCACAGGGGCCGGGGGTGGGTGGGTGTGTGGGTGACCCCCCGGGGACATTGGGGGCGCTGCCTCTGCGGAGGCTGGAGTCTCAGTGTTCACAGCTCCTCAGCTGCCCTCTGGGCCGGGCCCCTGTGGTGCGGGGAGGGGAGGGCCCACGCTGGGTGCCATCTGCCCCTGTCTCCCCACAGTGAAGAAGAAGCGGGCCTGGCACAAACACGGCCCAGGGCAGACGCCCGACGTGAAGCCCGTCCAGAACGGCAGCCAGCTCTTCATCAAGGAGCTGCGGAGTCGGACCTTCCCCAGGTGGGCGGTGGCGGCCTCGTCCTGGGGGGCTCAGGGGCACAGCCTTCCCTCCAGGGGAGCGGCACAGCCCCCCTAAGCCCTAGGCGCTCCCAGCTCTGGGGCTGACCTCTTCCTTCTCAGCACCTGCAGGTGTTGGGGACCCTCTTCCTCTGGGCTCATGTATCCCCCCACCACCTGGTGTGGCCCTTTCCACGGAACCTTCCTGAGGGGGAGGCTGCTGAACTCAGGTTCTGGCGGGCGAGGAGTGGGGGCTGGGGTCCTGCCCAAGACCACCCTCCAGACGTGGCCCTCTGCCCCTGGGCCTGACAGGCTGTCCCCAGGTCCCCTTCTCAGAGACCGCCTGCCCGCACCCATGTGCTGCGTGCGGGTCGAGGGCAGAGGGCAGGGGCAGGGCTGCGGGGACCCTGACTCGTGGACATGTGCTCTTCAAGCTGCTCTGCGCCCCCTCGGCCCCTCACAGCCGGAAGACTTTTGTTTGTCTGACAAGGTTTCTTCTCTACTTTTAAAGAGTAACTCACTGGACCCAGAATCCTACGTGGTGGGTCCTTTTCCTTTTAGCACTTCAAATATTTTGCCCCACTGTCTTCTTGCATGCATAGTGTCTCGTGAGGGACCCAGTATGACTCTTACCCGTGAGCCTCCACAGACAAGTTACCTCCCTCCTCTGGCTTCTTTCCTTCCCGCGACTTTTACTGAGATACAACTCACAGACCTTACAGTTCGCCCGTTTCAAGGGTACAACTCAGTGGTCTTCGGTGCGTTCACAGACGTGTGTGCCACCAGCAGCCGGTTTAGAATGTTTGCATCCCCCCCCCCCCCACCGATGTCTGTTTAACATTCTGTTGTGTGGACAGACCACACGTTGTTTATCCATTCGTCAGCTGACACGCTGGGGTTCTGATGTTTGGCTACTGCAGATAGTTCTGCTATAAACGTTCTTATACAGGATTCTGGGGGGACATGTGTTTCCATGTTTTCTGGACTGGTCTCCACAGTGGTTACGCCACTGTCGTTCCCAGCAGCGGAGCGTGAGGGTCCCAGTTTCTGATCACCCTTGCCGGCCCTTGCAATTCTCTGGCATTTTGATTCGAACCATCCTTACGGTGTGAGGCTTTCTCTCTCTCTGGTCTGACCTGCATTTCCCTCATGAAAACTCACGTTGAGCATCTTTTCATGTGCGTGGTAGTCGTGTGTATGTCTTCCTTGGAGAAATGTCAGTTCGGACCCTTTGCCTATTTTTAATTTAGGAGGACGCTTAACTGACTGAACCCCCCAGGTGCCCTTCCAGCTTTGTTTTTCTTTTTAAAAATCCTTCTGGCCATTCTTGGTCTGCTGGAATTCCATATGAATTTTAGAATCAGCTTGTCAGGCCTACAGAGAAGTCAGCTGATATGGATTGTGTTGAATCTGTACATCAGTAGAATCAAAGTATTGGCATCTGAAAAATGCAAAGTCTTCGGACCTATGAACATGGGTATTCTTCCATTTATTAAGATCTTTTATATTTCCTTCAATAGTGTTTTGTAGTTTTCAGAGTTTTGTACTTCCTCTGTTAAGTTTATTCCTAAGTAATTTATTCTTTTTGATGCTCTTTTAAATGAAATTGTTTTCTTAATTTTATTTCCAGAGGGTTCTTTGCTACGGTACTGAAATAGAGTTCAAGTATATTCATCTTGTATCCTGCAACCTTGCTGAGCTGGTTTATTAGTTCTAATAGCTTTTTAGTAGATTCCTTACACCTTTCTATATACGAGATCATGTCATCTGTGAATAGTTTCCTTTCTTCCCTTCCAATCTGTGTTACCTTTTTTTTCTTGCTTGATTGCTCTGGCTAGGACTTCTAGTAGAATGTTAAGTAGAAGAGACCAGACAAAGATGATCAGGGCCCCATCATTTTCAGGGTGCTACGCTTGGGGTACAGCCTCAGTTCCACAAGTGTGGGCCAAGGGGAAGAAGGGAGCCCCCGCCCCCCCATGTCTTGTCTGCCCTTGCGTGAGACTGAGAATCAGGAACAGACAGCTGGTGCAGGATGAGAAAGGCTGCCGTCCTGTTCCTCCTGGACAAAGCCCTCTGCTTGGAAGCTGGGGAGAGCTCCCACTCAGCTTTCCTGTGTCCTTGGCCGCGGCCTTCCTGAGGGAGGTCTCCTGGCCGATCCAGTGGGGTAGAGGGAAGAATGGTCTCGGCCCATATATCACAGGCACATGCCTTTCCTGCCAGGTTTTCATAGATTTTCTAGACTAGATGTTTCTCCATTTGCTATTTGCTCTTAGAACCATTTCCAGAGGTTTTGAATAGTTGTTTTTCACAGTAATTTTCACCAGTTTCATTGGGTTTTGGGTCCTCAGGGCTCTTCACGCTGTCATGCCAGAGGTAGATGTTTCTCATGTGGCCTCTGTCAGGATATTGCCTCTCCTGTTTTGCAGTTTGATTAGGACATGTCTAAGTATAGTTTTCAAGTATTTAATCCTACTTGGTGTGGTCTCAGTTTTCTGGATCTGTGGTTTCACATCTGCCATTAATTTTAGAAAATTCTCAGCCATTATTACTTCCAACATTTCTCCTGCTTCAAACACTGCTCCTTTCTCTCTCTTTTATTTTTGGTGTTCTCGTCATGCACACGTTGCTCTTTCTGTAATTGTTCTGTATATTCTTGGATATTCTGTTCCCTGCTTTTTTCATTCTTTTTTCTCTTTATGCTTCAGGCTGAGCAGATGTTATTAACTTCAAGCTTACTGAGTCTTTTCTTAGCCACATCCAGTCTACCAATGAGCCCATCAAAGGCATTCTTCATTTCTGTTACCATTTTTAATTATTTCTATCATTTCCTTTTGAATCTTAGAGTGTTCGCTTCTCTGCTTACATTTTCTTCTGTTCTTGCATGTTTTCCACTTTTTCCATTAGCACTCCTAACATATTAATCATAATTTAAAAAAAATTCCTATCTTATATTTCCAAATTCTGTGCTATAGCTGAGCTATGTCCTGATATTTTTAAAACTTTATTTTTTAATTGAGGTATAATTAACATACATTGTTATATTAGTTTCAGGTGTACGATATAATGACTCAATACTTCTGTACATGAGCAGAAGTATCATCTTCTGCACATGAGTATCACTCAGTGCTCATCATGATAAACGTACCCTCAACCCCCTTCACCTGTTTCACCCGTCCCCCCACAGACAGACTTCCCTCTGGTAACCGCCAGTTTGTCTTCTATATTTAAGAGTCTGCCTTTTTTGTTTGTCTCTTTCTTCTTCTTGTTTTTTTTTTTTAATTATTTTAATGTTTTATTTATTTTGAGAGAGAGAGAGAACAAGTGGGGGAGGGGCAGAGAGGAAGACAGAGAATCCATGAAGCAGGCTCCAGGCTCTGACCTGTCAGCACAGAGCCTGACATGGGGCTCGAACACATGAACTGTGAGATCATGACCTGAGCCAAAGTCGGACACTTAACTGACTGAGCCACCCAGACTCCCCATTCTTTGCTCATTTCTTTTGTTTCTTAAATTCCACATATGAGTGAAATCATATGGTATTTGTCTTTCTCTGCCTGACTTATTTTTATTATACTTCCCATTATTCTCTCTAGCTCCATCCATGTTGTTGCAAATGGCAAGATTGGATTTGTTTTATGTCTGAGTAATATTCCATCGTGTGTGTATGTGTGTGTGTATATGTGTGTGTGTATACACACCACATCTTCTTTGTCCATTGATCAGTCGATGGACATTTGGGCTTTCTGTATCTTGGCTGCTTCTGATAGCGCTGCTATAAACTTCAGGACGTGTCTTTTTGAATTAGTGTTTTCATTTTCTTTAGGTAAATACCCAGTAGTGGAATTACCGGGCCACCACGTAATTCTATTTTTAATTTTTTAAGGACCCTCCACGCTGTTCTCCAGAGAGGTTGCACAGTTTGCATTCCCACCAGCAGTGCAAGAAGGTTCCTTTTTCTCCACATCCTCGGTGACACCTGTTGTTTCTTGTCTTTTTGATTTCAGCTGTTCTGACAGGGGTGAGGTGATTTGCTTTGTGTCTTAAGACTATGGTCTTTTGCAGTTTAGCGCATCTTGTGATTTTTTGGTGAAAGCTGGACATGATGTATTGAGTCAAAGGAACTGAGGTGATTATGCATTTAGAGTGAGGTTTTGTGTTGACCAGACCAGGGGCTGGGTTGTGTTGCTGTAGCTGCCAGACACATGACTTTCTCCTAGTTTCCTTGTGTTTTTCTCCTCTCCTGTTCTTGCTGGGTGTCCCTAACAACTCCTTCTTAAATAGAATCTGTCCTGCAGCTGTCTCGGCTATACTCAACTACCATTATACTGTTGTATGGTAGTAGGATTGGGGGAGGGGAAGTGTCCTGTAATTGAATAACACACCTCAGTGTTTCAGTGGGCCCGAGGCTCTGGGCTGTTACCTTTGGAAGCATTTCTTGGCCTTCGCTTTTGCTCTTCTTCCCTAAGACAGGAAGCTAGTGGCGTCAGGGGTGTGGGTGGGCACTTGCCCTTCCCCCATCAGAGGAGGATGGTCTGGTTAAGTAAGTGCTCCTGGAAGGTAGACTTTTGTTATGGAGAACACTCGGAGTATATTTACACATAATTGCTCTCCCCCAACCATGTCTGAAATAGGACAGATCTTCACCAGGAGAACCTGTGGGCAGAACCCATGAAGGTGGGTCTCCTCTGAGGCTGGGCCCCATGAGTTCTTAACTCTGAAGCTAGTTCACACCCAGCCTCTGCACTTCGTCAGAAATCACTTTAATTATCCTCTCAGTTACCACCTCCAGCCGCTTCTGCCTCAGGTAAGGTCCTCTCAGTGGTGATTCTCTGTGTTTGCCTGTCTCCCCAGATTCTGGGGGTGACTGTTTGCCCTGTAACCCTAATGTTCAGTGAATCTAAGAAAATTCCTTGGTATTCAGTCTGTTCAGCTTTTTTCTTGTTGTGAGGACAGGAATGACCATTTCCAAGCTCTTTACATGTTGGAGTTGAAGCCATTAGTCCAGTTCCACTCATTTGTTGGGTTGTCTTTTTATTGCCTACGTATTCTAGGTACTTGCCACCAATCAGATACTTTCTCCTGTCCCGTGGTTGCCTTTCCACTTTCTTCATGGTGTCCTTTGAAACGCAAATGTTTATAATTTTGATGGCATCGAATTCATTCTTCTTGTTCTTGCTGCTCGTGGTTTTGGCTTCTAGGAAACCATTGCCAGATTAAAGGTTGTGAAGATTTATGTCTGTGTGTGTGTTTTCTTCTGAAAGTTTTACAGTTCCAGCCTTTATGTATAGGTCTTCAACTCAGTTTGAGTTAGTTTTTGTCTATGACGTGAGGTAGGATCCCGCTTAATTCTTTTGCATGTGGACGTCCAGTTCTCTCATGCACCATTTATTGAAACGACTGTTTTATTCTCCATTGAGTTGTCCTGGCGTTCCTGATGAAAAAGCAGTTGGCCACAGATGTTTGGGTTTATTTCTGGACACTCAGTTCTGCCGCACCGATCCATATGTCTCTTCTCTCTTCTCATGCTGGCACCACACGGTCTTGATTACTGTAGCTTTGCAGTGAATTTTGAAGTTGGTCAGTGTCCTCAACTTTGTTCTTTGTAAAGACTGTTTTGGTCGTCTGGGAGCTTTGCACTTCCCGTCAGCCTTCCAAGTTCAGCTTGTCCATTTCTGCAAAGACGTCAACAGGTGTTCTGACAGGGATTGTGTGAAATCCGTAGCTCAATTTTCTCTTATTTCTTGAGTCTCATTTCTTTCTTCTAGGTTTGATTTCTCTCTTATTGAATTATATCCTTTAGTGGTTTAGTAAAGGCCTATAGAAATATTCTATTTTTGAAAATGTTTTCATTTCATCTGTGTTCTTAAATGATTCTAATTTTCTAAAATGGGCCTAAAATTTTAGAGTAAATTTATTTTCCTTGAATTCTTTGAAGATACTATTATTCTGTTGTCATTTGGCATCTCTTGTTGTTCACGAGATGTCTGTTGTCAGCCTAGTGGCTGGTGTTTGTTCATCTGTTTACTGTTTGGTTTTGGCAAATCTGTTTTTTTTATCTGAAGACTTTTCAGATTGCCTCGTTGTCTCTGATGTTCCACAGATATGCTACAGTGCGTCTGGATGTGCTTTGTTTTTATCAGTTCTACTCAGGACTCAGTAAGATCTTTTAATTTGAGGAATTGTATCTTATCTCAGTTCTGAAAAATGGCCTGTTTTCTTTTTAAGTAGCATTTCACCCCCTTTCTCTGTATTATTTTTCAAGTATTCCATCAAATTGACCATTTTGGGGGGGGGGGGCGTGCAGCTACTATTGAATGCATCTGTTGAGTTTTTAAATTTTTTCAAAAGTGACGTTTTTCACGTGTAGAATTTCTGCTAGGTCATTGTCAATGTTGCTTGCTCTGTTGTCCTCCCTCCCTGCCCTCTGCTGCGTCCTCCCATTATCCCTGTGAATGTGGTTAGTATGTTTCCCAGCCGTCCATTGTGCTCAGTCCCCGGACCCGTGCTCTGGTGGATATGTCTTCCGTCATTCTGTGAGGCGGCCTGTCTGCCCTGGGCCCAGAGGTGTCCCCGTAGAACCAATGTGTGTTTGTCTTTGCTGGGTCCTCATGGGTTTGGCAGTCCCAGACCTGGTACGTGGGGCTGTGTGACATGAGGGCATGGGATCCCGGTTTGTCCGGACACCGTCTCCCTCTGGCTACCCCGGGGCTTCCACAGATGACCCTGCACTGTCCCAGTGCTGCCGCTCACACACCCGCCACCCACTCCTGGCCTGAACCTAATGCTCTGTCAGCACTGGTCCCACCCGAAGGTCCCTCCTCCGTCCTCACCCTAACTGCCCCACGCGCTCCCTCTTGGTGGGACATGGCCTTGCAGCTCCTTCCTCTCGAGCACTGTCTTCCTTGGAGCCACAACCCCGTGCTCCCCTGGCTGTCCTCCACCTGCCTGTCCTCCTCTCCTGCTGACCGCTCTCCCTGGGAGTTGTGGGGACTCTGCTCTCGCCCCTGGCCCTCGGAGTTTACACCTCCCCCTGATCCCCCGCCCTGCCCAGGCTGTCTCTTGGCCGGCGGCTTCGGCCTCCCTCTGCAGCCTGTGAGCTCCTGACCCGTCCTCAGTCCAAGTCTGTCCCAAGTCAGCTGCGGATCTGTCCCCCGCACACGCCTGCTCTCCTCCAGCCGTTAGTCCCTCAGCTGTCTGCCGTCACCTCCCCTGTTCCTCCACCCTTTCGCCCACCACTGCCTCCTGGTCCGTGAGCTGAGCCTCCTCCCTGGTCGCGATGTCCAGCCTGCTCCCGCGGCAGCTCTCCGTCCGTCCACACAGCCATCGGATTGACCTCCAGCTGTTGTTGCCCTGCTCAAGCTGTCCAGTGGCTCCCCAGTGCTCTCGGCGCGAGGCAGAGGCCCGCTGCCGGTCAGACAGGCCACCTGAGCTGCTGCGCACTCAGCCCGCTCACCCCCTACCCCCGGCTGCTGGGCTCCTTCTCCCTCCCCACCCCTGGCCACATTCTCCCCACTCCAGGGCTTGGCCGGCACCCCCCTTCTGCCCGGGACATGTGCCTCTCAATCCTGCCCCTCCAGGCCTGGACAGGCTGCTCTGACGCTGACCCCTGCTGTCTTCCCCCTGAGCTCTGCTCTCAGCGGTGGGCTTACGACCTTGCATGCTTGTCTGATGGAAGCCCATCTCCAGCGTCACCATGGAGGCTCTCCCGCTGGGCCTCAAAGGTCCCTGGTGCCCCGGGCAGTGCCCAACACGCAGCTGGGCAAGCTGGGCAGGGGAGCCACTGACCGCAGCACCCCAGGTTGCCCTTAGACCCTGTGCTTGGCTTGTGCAGGGAGTGGATTCTCCCTGGAAGGGGTTTGTCTCTATCTGCTGTGTCCTCAGGCCCAGCCCCAGCGCCGTGCAGGATCTAATCTCTGTGCACATGGGAGGAATGTTATGGAGGGTGGGCAGGTAGGGCAAGGGGCAGGGGAGGGATCCTGCCCACGCTCTGCCTTTCTCTGCTGTGGTAGGAGGGTTGGTCTCTGTGTTTCCCCTTCCTGGGCCTCCTGGACCTTGAGGTCCAACGTCTGTGATGGATGTGGGTCCAAGCCACGTCGCTCCCCCATGACCCCTGGGCGTGTGCTGGGGACGAGCCCTCCTCCCAGGGCGTGGGAGCCCAGGTTGCATGTCTCCGGCTCTGAGGCCCTATCCAGGCCTGTCCCGGTGCTGCGGGGCCGGGACCCTGGCCGGCGTGACCTCCGACCCCCGCTTTTCCCGCAGCGCGGAAGACGTGGTGGTCCGTGTGCCCGGCAGCCAGCTCACGCTGGGCTACATGGAGGAGCACGGCTTCACTGAGCCCATCCTCGTACCCAAGAAAGACGGGCTGGGCCTGGCAGTCCCAGCCCCCACCTTCTATGTCAGTGACGTCGAGAACTACGTGGGTGAGTGGCCACCCTGGAGCCTGCTCGCCTTAGGCCCTGGCTGGTCCCCATGCTGTGTGAGCGCTGTGATTCGGGGTCTCCGTGTACGTTCAGGGCACTCTTCTTAGAATTAGACCCCATGTCCCTCTAAAATGACACGTGACCCTGGCCGTCCCCCCAGTCAGTTATTCTGACTGCAAAGGGGCCTGTCTTGGGACCCTTTCATTCTGCCAGCTGCAAAATCCATTCTGTTGGGTGCTAATGGCGGTAATGGAGGGCCCCTGCCTTTGAGGTTTGTGCTGTGCCCCCCTCAGCCTCTCCTGGGCCAGCCTGGGGCACCCTTGGTCTGCCCCAGGACCCTTCCTCTCTGGATCCCTCCGGCTCCCGCTGGTGCTGCCCTGTCCAGCCTGTCTCCCGTCCCCTTGGCAGCAACCAGCACTGTGGGCACCCTCAGTCGGGACACCTCCGGGTGGAGGGAAGAAACTGTATGCTTGGGCATCGTCTGTGAGGTGGGGCCACACGGCCCAGACTCTGAGGCCCCAAGGTGGCTGGGGCTTGGGGGTGTGGCCCGTGCAAGAGGAGGACAGAGCCCAAGAAGGCTGGTGCCCAGGCCCCCTGTGGCAGGCAGAGAGAAGGGAGCCCCATCGGGGCCATCTGTGCCCGGCCGCAGCCCCTAGAATAACAGCTAAGATCTAGTTCACGCCTGCCAGGTGCTGGACGTCACCGGTAGCTAGTGTCATCTTGCCACAGCTGGCACCCAGGCCCTGGCTCAGCTGGCCACAGAGAGCACAGAGGGCCGGCCCCAGGCACTGCCCGCTCGACCATAGCTCTGTCTGCGGGAGCTGGAAGCAGCTTAGCCGACGGGGAAGCATGTCTTAGAGGCTTGTGTTGTAAATGCTCTCCCTTCTCCTTACTTGTTTTATTATGGACGTTTTCACACACACACACACACACACACACACACACACACACACACCCCAAGGGAAGTAAACTCCCCTGTGCCCAGTACTGGCCACAAAACCACAAGATCTTGGCCGGTTTTCTGTGTCTGCACCCCCAAATTTAAAGCAAATCTGTGGCACGTACGTCACTTCTCCCACGGAAACCCCGGCAGGGGCTCTGACAGATGATTTGACGTCGTTGCAGCCGCGGGCTGCTCAGTAGCATCAGAGCCCCGCCTCAGTCACCCCAGGCGCCCCAGACGCCCCTTCCAGTTTGCTGTTTGAATCAGAGCCCAGACCAGACCTGCACACTGCATGTGGTTTTTATGCCTCTCAGCATCTCCCCATTCCCGAGGCTGTGGGAGGGTTGGGGTTGCTGGTCCTAGAGAACGTCCCATGTGGGGGATCTGGCCAATGGTGTACCCGTGGCGTCATGTAACTCGCTCCTCTGTCCCCAGTGGTTCCTGCACCACCTGGACAGACACTCAGATTCACATTCAGGGGGACGGCAGCCGCTTCGGGGCTGAGGCGCTCCCGCCCGTCAGCCTGTGGTGCCTGGCCACCCGCACAGAAGGGCCCGTCAGCCCGCAGCCCGGGTCTGAGCAGCCCCTGGGGACTGCTGGGAGGGACGAGGCCGTTAGTCCTGTGCGCCTTTCTCCCACTACTAATTAGGAGTCGGTGTAAGGAGCTCACCCTCGCCAGTTCCTTAAGGAACTGTCATCGGTGATTTTCACCCTGAACGTTTCCTCGTCAACTACAGAAAAAAATGTTTTTCCTTTAACTTACCAGTTTTCAGGATAATAAGTTGGAGCCCTAGAAGTGTAGGAGTTTTTGATTTTTTGATTTTTAAAATGTGTGTCCCATGTCGTTTATGGGGGGTTCCCGTCTGCCGGGCCCCCTCCCGCGGAGGCTTGTGTCTCAGCCGCCTCCCTGCACCCCTGCCTCTCAGCAGGGAGCCCACAGGGCAGCCCGGTGCGGCGGGGGCGGGCTGCACGCCCTGGCCCCTCACGGCCCCACCCCCTGCCCTGCCCGCAGGCCCAGAGCGGAGCGTGGACGTGACGGATGTCGCCAAGCAGAAGGACTGCAAGATGAAGCTGAAGGAGTTTGTGGACTATTACTACAGCACCAACCGCAAGCGGGTCCTCAACCTCACCAGCCTGGAGTTCTCCGACACCAGGTGAGGGCCCCCGGGCCGGGACTGCGGCTGCTCGGGGAGCCCGCACACACGTGCGAAAGCGGCATGCGGTGCTGGTCTGTTTCTCTTCTCAAGACCGGAAGTGACACACTGTGACAAATCCAAACGGAACATAAGCAGCAAGACGCGGACTCCTCTGGCCTGCCCCCACCCCGTTCCCCAGAAAGAGCCCCAGGCCACACCGCGGCATAGGTTCTTCCAGAACGCACGTGCTCATGCTCGTGCGTGACGTTCCTTGAGACACTGACACCCCCACACGCTCCCACACGTGCCTGCACACATTCACAGGTGCACTCCCCAGTGCACACTGTGGGCACAGCAGGGTCGCACTCTGCACCTGCTCTCCCTGCGGCCCCAGCCTGAGCTCCTGGAGCCAGGCCTGCCCTGCTTGCTGCTGTTCTCAGGGTGGAGGGTCCTGCACCATGGCCGTCTGGACCTGCCTAGCCCCAGCTTCTGTGTGGTCAGGGGCTGGTCAGCCACCAGCACTGCCCCTTGTGCCACGGCCCTGCTCTCCCAGGACCACTGCTCTGCTGTGGCTTGGCCAGCGCCTGCCCTGGCCCTGCCTTTCCTGCCCCTCTGTCAAATCCTCGCTGTTCTCCCCCTGGCCCTTTGCTCGGCACAAGACCTGAGTTGTGGCTGGTTTAGTTTAAGCATGATTTTACTTTCAGACCCTTTCCACCCTTGCCAACTTCTGAAAAGCACATGTGATAGCCAGATAGCTTGTGTGCAGAAGGGCAGGTAGGAAAAAAGAGTTACTGAAAACCACACTGAGAAGGAGAATATAGAACTGTGCCAGGAGCCCAGACAGGATATTGTAACTGGATGCTGGGGTTTGTTTGAGCTTCCCGACAGCATAGGCGTAAAGGGAAATAGGATAGATTAGCGTATCGAGAGAAAGCTATCTCCTGCGGCTTCACAAGCAGGATTGTCCCCAAGGCTGGGTTCTGATGAGAACACACTCAGGAGCTTGGTCTGCTGGCCCCCCTGGGGGCTTCAGAGAGAGCTGCCAGCGTGGCAGAGCTGGGGAGCTGGTGCTTTGGTGTGTGGTTTCCCCTTGGGCCTCTCGGGGCCAGCCCTCTGCTGGCAGAAAATGTGTGGTGCCTCCGGTGTCCTCAGGCCCGGTCCAAGGATCACAGGGGTCATGAACACGTCACACCAGGCCATTTGTGGGCTTGGTGCCAGGGCTGTCGAGGGGGAGAGGGTGGCTTCCACGTCATCAGTGCTGTCTGTCCCTGAAGACGCCAGCTGGGGCTTCAGGGGCCAGGCCTGATCAGTCTGTCTGTGGCTATGTTGGGGTCTGTGGGGATCCTGCCGTGACTCATGTGTTCCCTGATCCCAGAGGCGCCTGCTGTGACAGTGACGTGTCAATTATGTGGACGTACGTCGTCACCTCTGCACTGTCACCCACGGTGGCCTCAGGTGCCTGGGGCTATGGGACCCAGCCTGTCCACTCTGGGAGGCTGCAAGGAGCAGTGAGCCTCGGTGGCAGGAGGGCAGGCTGGCTGTGTGCTCGAGGAGCTGTCCAGCGAGGAAGTGAGGGCGTTTGTGGCCATGGGGGGAAGCGCTCGTGTGTGGTGTGCAGAGGTCTTCTCTCCTGTGGCAGCAGGGGGCCTGGGAGCCACCTTGGGCATGGACGGTGGGGAGGAGGGCTCAGGGGACAGAGAGGAACACCAGCTTGGGACAAGCCGGAGATGTCAAGAGGGTCTGCTGCCGAGGTCTGGAGGGCGGAGTGGTGGGGCCTAGCTTGTGGTTTGTGACACTCTTGTCTGGGCCGGCAGGGCCTTCCGTGTGGAGCTGTGCGGTTCTGTCCTGCCTGAGGCGGCCAGCACGTGGATGTGTCGGGCTGCTGACCCGGACGACTTTGATGCCATACTGGCATTTTTTATTAATTTTTTTTAATGTTTATTTATTTTTGAGAGAGACGGAGACAGAATGGGAATTGTTTAGGGGCAGAGAGAGAGGGAGACAGAATCCAAAGCAGGCTCCAGGCTCCGAGCTGTCAGCACAGAGCCCGACGCGGGGCTCGAACTCACGAGCTGCGAGATCATGACCTGAGCCGAAGTCGGACGCTCAACTGACTGAGCCACCCAGACGCCCCCATACTGGCATTTTAATCAGGCCAGTGACATTTAATTGAAAAGGCCACCTTTGCCTGTTTGAAGACGAGTTAGCTGGTCTGACAATGACCGATGTGGCTCCTGGCTCCAGGTCCCCTGTGGTCTGCTCTGGAGACCAGTGGCTTCTCACCAAGCGATATCCAGCAGCACCCTCATGGGCCCACCTGGGCCATCCCCTTCTGGGTCCCCAGGGAGGGGCGTTCTCTGGCCTTCCCCCTCCCCCAACTTTGGATGGACAGACCCCATGTTAGGCACCTGCCGTGGCTGCACCCGGCGGCCAGCTGCGATCTGCCCCCGCAAACCTTAGTTTGCTCATCTGTAAAATGGGGGCCGTGTCACATAGCCCAGGTGGAGAACTGCTGAGGGACGTGCACCACCTTTCCCGCCTGGGGGCCCGGCAGGTGCAGGGGAGCTTCCTGCCGCCAATGCCCCTCCTCCTGTCTCCCCCAGGATGTCCAGCTTCGTGGAGCCGCCTGACATCGTCAAGAAGCTGTCCTGGGTGGAGACCTGCTGGCCGGACGATGCGCTGCTGGCCAAGCCCAAGGTGACCAAGTACTGCCTGATCTGCGTGAAGGACAGCTACACCGACTTCCACATCGACTCGGGGGGCGCCTCTGCCTGGTACCACGTGCTCAAGGTGGGCGCACCCGCCTCCACGAGCAAGGCTGCCTGCGGTCCCCACGGCCCCCATGGGGCCAGCACCTGGGGGGGGGCATGGGCATGTGTTTCTCCTGCCCTCGGGAGGTGGGGGTGGCGGAGCCTCGGGGCCAGAGTGGCCCAGATGTGTTGCCTTTTTCTGGGGAAGGGTGAGGCTCATGAAGCCCACTGGAGGGGGCCTGGCGCTCTGCATTCCGGACCCCTAAGGAGGGGAGTGCGGTGCTGGGAGGGCTTCCTGGAAGAGGGGGCGAGGGAACGTGTGTGGGGGCCCACACAAGAGCGGGGAGGGCTGGGGGCCCCTGCCAGGGGACAAGGGAGATGTGAAGACAAACAGAGAAGGAGACCCCAAGTCTTGGGCTCAGGCACCGGCCCCGGGTCTCCCTGCACCTGCCTGAGCCTGACTCGTGGGGCGGTGGGGCTCATGGTCCGGGCCCTGTGGAGCGCTGAGTGTGGGGCGGGCCGGAGCCTGGCCATGGGGGCCATCCTTCCATCTGCAGCCCAGACGCAGGAGGCTCTCAGGAGTGGAGCAAGTCATGACACAGCGGGGCTGCCCCTGCCACACGTGGCATTCCCAGTGTCGCGCAAGCGTGGCGTGTGGGGTGCCCGGGCTCTGGTGCCCATAACCTTCCCACAAACAGACTCCTGAACTGCAAGGCCCGTGTGGCCCCAACATCTCAGGGAAGGGACGGTGTCCCTGGGTGTCCATGGTCCCTGGGCAGTGGCCGGCTCTGCCCCCCAGCGGTGTCCCCTGCCTGTGGTGCCCCTGCCCCCCAGCGTCCTGGGCGGTGACGGGCTCTGCCAGTGGCCTCTTGTTGGCAGGGGGAGAAGATCTTCTATCTCATCAAGCCGGCTTCGGCCAACATCTCCCTGTACGAGCGCTGGCAGTCGGCCGCGAACCACAGCGAGATGTTCTTTGCAGACCAGGTGGACAGGTGTTATAAATGCACCCTCAAGCAGGGCCAGACGCTCTTCATCCCCTCAGGTGAGCATCCGCGGGGCTGTCCGCCTTGTCCTGGGGCCCTGAGAGCCGGCCCTGCGCCCCACGTTTTTGCTCATCTGGACAGTTCAGCCCTGAGGAGGAGGAAGGGCCTTACAGGCCTCATGCTGCATCCTGAGACGTTCCTCCTTCTCCAGAAGGCCTCTTGCACGTAGCATGATGTCAATACCTAAGCAGCCACTGCTCACATTTCCTAATTACAGATATTTCTTCCCCCATTTTCAATCAGGATTGAATAAGGCCTCATACTCCTATTCGTTTAGGTGTTCGGAGTCCTTCCTGAGAGACCCCTTCCTCCCCCGGGTTCCCCCCTTCCCCCCGGCCACGGTGACATCCCCATGTGGCCCAGGTTCCCCTCTGAGGACGATCCGGGGACCAGCCCAGCTCTCCCAGGGCTATGGCAGCTCGGCTTGGGCCCCCCACACCCACCCCCACGCCCATGTGTGGAGGTCGGGGTGCTGGGCAGCCCGGGCCTGGGTGGGAAGCTCCTGGGCCTGGGCCAGGCAGGAAGTGCACTGAGCAGCCCGGCCAGCTTGGACGGGGGCACCAGGACAGGCTGGAAGGAGCCTCGAGTACCACGAAGGGCTGGCCACCTCCCTGTCTCCCCAGGCTGGATTTACGCCACGCTCACGCCTGTGGACTGCCTGGCCTTCGCGGGACATTTCCTCCACAGCCTGAGTGTGGAGATGCAGATGAGGTAGGGCCACGCCGGCCTGGGTTCCACCAGGCAGGTCCCCTGCTGCCAGGCCGGTGTGGTGGCGTCTCCCCTGAGTTCTGGGCGTGCCGTTAGCCTCTTCCTTGGGAGGTGGGCTGTGATCTCGCAGGGGCCCCTGAGCGGCCAGTGGCCGTGGCCCATGGAGCTCGTTCCCATGTGGTCCCCTACTCTTCCCTGCTGCGCTGGGCCCGTTGTGGAGGCTGGGGCAGCATAGCCGCGCTGTGGCCTTGTCACAGCTGTGACTCGTGACTCTGATGTGGGCTCACGCTTAGTGTCGCCCCCTCAGAGCTCAGTGCTCTGGACAGTTCTTTGCTATGGTTTCCAGAGCATATGAAGTGGAAAGGAGATTGAAACTTGGCAGCCTGACTCAGTTTCCCAACTTTGAAACTGCCTGCTGGTACATGGGAAAGCATTTGCTGGAGGCGTTTAAAGGTACGGATGTCCAGGTTGGCATCTCTGCCTGTGGGTGGAGCACAGCCTTCAAGGGGCCTGAGCCCTGCTCTGCAGTGTGGGGCTGGGGGGTGCTGGGCAGGGTGGTTCATGTTTTGGAAAGAACGCTGCTGTGTGTCCCCGGGCCTGGTGTACGCAGCCTTCTTGGCTCCTGGTGGGGCTCAGTTGGGATGTCAAGAGGCCTGAGGGTCTGCCTGGCTCCCGGCTGCCAGCTGAGGACCACTGCAACGTCCCTGCCATCCTAGGGGTGGGTGTGCCTGTTGGGGTCCCCGCGGAGGCTTGTGCAAAGGGGTGGGCCCCTTGGGTCCCTGCTATCCGTGGACACCCAGCTGCCTTGCACCCCAGGCCTTCAGGGTCAGTGCCTGGCTCCTACAGCCAGCTGAGACCCCTTCCTCAGGGCAGGGGCTCTGGCTCCTGTTAGAGATGGGAAAGCTAAAAACTGACCTTAGTCCTGGCTGGCCAGGTTTCAATGAAATTCATCCATTGGGCCCCAAGTGCAGAGCACTTCACCCTGGCAGGGGCGTGTCTAGGAGGGAGTCCAGTCCTGCCCCCAGGGCTCATGGTAGGGAGGTGAGATGGGGGCAGCATAGGCAGAGCCCCCCCCCCCGCTGGAGACGGCCTGATGGGGTGACCACTGACCATGGACCCGCACGTCAGTCATGTGGTGGCTCGGAGATCAGGCCGCTTGGCCTCTGCAGCGAGCTACCCGGCCGGAAAGGGGGCACTCTGTCCCCTTCCTGGGGGCTCGCACGGCCCCCCAGGGCGTCTCTGAGACCGTGCTTGCCCTGGCCCACCACCGCAGGGACACCCGGTACCGCAGCTATGCAAGGGCAGCGTGAGGTGTGGGTGCGCCTATGGCCCCTCACTGAGGTGGGCGGGGAGCCACGTGGAGGGGGAACACCTGGGCCCTGCGGGTGGACGGTGGGGGTGGGGGGAGCGCCAGTCCTGCCCTCGCGGGGCACCTGGATTGGGTCCCCGAGGTTCCGAGAGCAACCGTTGGCAGTTGGGCAGGTGGCAGTGGGCAGAGGTCCGGCCGGACTCCGCCCCTGCCCCGCCCACCGCGTGAAGTCACCCGCAGGCTGTGGGCGGGGAGGGGCGAGCGGGCACACGCCCACCAGATCAAATCCCTCTGTCTCCCCACCCAGGTTCTCACAAATCTGGGAAGCAGCTGCCCCCTCATCTAGTCCAAGGAGCTAAAATTCTCAATGGTGCTTTTAGATCATGGACGAAAAAGCAGGTAGGGAGATGTGCCCCGTGTGAGCGGGCAGAGGGGTGGGTCCGGGCGGGGAGCCGTTCCTCTAGTGGGAGCCAGCCTGTGAAGAGCTCACCTGTAGCGGGGTAGGGGGAGCAGTGCCCGGCCCAAGGCGCAGCGGGGGGGCCCAGGGGCCTGGAGAGTCTGCAGGGGGGAAGGTGGGTGGTGGAGATACCACGGAGTGCCCCTGAGGGGGCAGGGCGGGGTGGGGCAGGGGGGCCCAGGACGTGAGCTGGGATCAGCCTCTTGGCCCTGGGCCCATCTAGGCATCAGCTCATCAGCTCAGAAGTGGCCTTTGCTCTGTGATGTGGGCATCCCTTTACACTGTGTCCCCACATTGTGCCCTCCACAGCAACAGACCTTTTACCCTACAAGGTGCCCCCAGCAGCACTGCCCTGTCCCGCACGCCCTGCCCCCGCCGTGTCCCCCAGCAGCACTGTCTGGTGATCCCCCAGGGCTGTCCTATATCCCCATCTCTGGCTTCAAGGCCTGGAACAGTATCTGGTGTCCATCCCACCTCCCCTCAGCCACATGGCCAGGTGTAGCAGCCTTGTGCACAGGAAGAAGGGACCGCCCACGTCCACTCTCCAGCCAGTGGTGGCCTCGGGCATGTCGTCCTTTCTGGGACTTTGTTTCTCCACCTGTGGAGTGGGGTCATGACAAAGCCTTCCCCCTGCCTGTCTGATGGGGCCTGGGTTGGAGGGCCCCTGTGGGTGGGAAGGGGTGGGGTGGCGTGGCCTAGAAGGTAGACGGCAGCACCCAGCCCGGGCCTGTGTGTGTTGTCCTTCAGGCTTTGGCGGAGCATGAGGACGAACTCCCAGAGCACTTCAAACCTTCCCAGCTCATCAAAGACCTCGCCAAAGAGATCCGGCTCAGCGAGGTAGGGCGGACCCCGGAGGCCGCCAACCCTGGCAGGGGGACCCTCTGCCTGCCTTCCCTGGCCCTCCCCAGAGCTGCCCGCCAGGGACAGTGGTGTCTGAGATGGCTCCTCCCCCAGCCCTCTGGGGCAGGGTCACCGGCACAGTGCAAACTCCTAGGCACCTGTGGCTGCCTGTGACCTCCTGGCAGGAGCCCTGGGAAAACGGGATGGGGCTCCTCTGCAGCTTTCCCAACGGGTGGGGAGGAGACTGGAGGAAGGACAATTCCAGCCTCTGGAGACCCTGCTTGCGTGAGCCCGGACTGCCCCCAGCTTCTCTGTGCTGCAGGGTGGGACAGCAGTTCCCACCAAGGAGGTGGAGGGGTCAGGTAGCTGATGGTGTAGACGAACGGCATCCTATCATGTGGGTACTGTAGATGGATGTGTCACATGATGGTGTAGACAGATGTGAGGGTGTCCTATGGATACTGTAGGACAGACACGAACATGTCTGGTAGATGGTGTAGTAGCCAGGTGTATCCTACGGACCCTATAGGACAGATGTGAGTGTGACCCATAGGTGGTGTAGACGGGTGTATCCTATGGACACTGTAGGACAGACGTGAGGGTGTCCCATAGGTGGTGTAGGTAGTGTATTCTACAGACGCTGTAGGACAGACGTGAGTGTGACCCATAGGTGGTGTAGATGGGTGTATCCTACGGATGCCATAGGACAGATGCAAGCATGTAGACGGATGCTCTTTTCTGCTGGGTTGTCTCCCACGGCCTGGGCTGAGGCCCTCCTGGCAGGAGGTGGTTGACCACCTCTTCTTGTCCTTGCCCCAGAATGCCTCCAAGGCCACCCGACCTGAAGTGACCCCGGCCATCTCCTCAGATGAGGTCTGTTTTGGGGACCGGGAGAAGGAGGAGCCCCCATCCCCTATTGAGGCCAGCCCTCCTCGGTCCTTCCTGGAGAAAGTGTCCAAGAAAAAGACTCCCAAAACCGTGAAGATGCCCAAACCGTCCAAAGTCCCCAAACCCCCCAAGCCTCCGAAGCCCCCAAAGCCCCCCAAGCCCCTAAAGCTCAAGGATGGGGGCAAGAAGAAAGGGAAGAAGTGCAGGGGGGCAGCCTCTCCCACCATCCCCAACCTGGACCTGCTGGAGGCCCACACCAAGGAGGCGCTTACCAAGATCGAGCCACCCAAGAAAGGCAAGGTGGGTGGTCTCACCCTCCTGTCAGAGGGTCCACAGACACCTCAGAGGCTGGCCTGCGGCCCAGAACCAGGGCTGCCGTGTCCTTGTACTAGGGGCCGGGGACAGGTGGGCTGTGCCCAACGAGCTTGGCGCAGTGGGGACAGAGCCTCCCAGTGAAGGCAGTGGTGTCTGTGCTGGGACGGGGGTCCCACACGGGGTCACGCGGGGGGACAAGCTGGCTGAGTCTTCTCTGGGACCTGAAGGTGGGCCAGGCACCCATCAGAGAGCAGTGGTGGGGGGGCAGAAGGGGGACTGGCGATGTGGGCAGTTACTTGAGGGGCCTGAGCCCCCATAATCAGTGAGAGAGGCAGGCCTGGCCCTGACCAGTGTAACCAGAGGGCCTTAGGCGTGGGCTTCAGGGACCGTGAGACACTGAGACCCGGCCCCATTGAGTGATCTCCTGCTAATGGGAGGCTGATACCCCTTCTCGGGGAATCACTGACAACCAGGGCCAGTGTCACAGGGCTCCGGTGGGGCACGTTGGTTTTCCTTTCCTTGAGGCAGAGAGGGTGGATGAATGAACAAATGAACATGTGGATGGATGGCAGGAAAAGGGAGGGAGGGCATGAGCGGGGGAGGGTACATGAATGGGTGGATAGGTGGGTGGATAGATGGTGGATAGATGGGGTGGTGGGTGGGTGGGCGGATGGATGGATGGGTGGATGGTTACGATGGTGGGTGGGTGGGTGGATGGTTGGGTGTTTGGGGTGGATGGATGGATGATGAGTGGATAGATGGGGTGAGTGGATGGGTAGCTGAGCTGCTGCATGTGAGCCAGCAGGAGGCAGGGGCTCTGTGCCGTGCGGCTCTCACTTTGCCCTGTAGCCTCAGAGATCCTTGACCCTCTCCTGTGTCCACTGCTGGGTCATGACTGCTATTTTCTAGGCCACAAAGAGTGTCCTGAGTGTGCCCAACAAGGAGGTGATCAGTTCACAGAATGATGTGGAGAGGCTGGAAATCCGAGAACAAACTAAGAGCAAGTCAGAAGCCAAGTGGAAGTACAAGGTGAGGAGTGTGTGCGTGTGTGCGCACGTTTGCACACACGTGAGCCTAGGCGCTACAGAGAATGGGGTTCCTGGATGATGTGGTCCGAGGGAGGAGGCCGGCCGGTCCCAACACCTCCGCCCACTGGCTGCCTGCATGCAGCCGAGTGACAGCCCTGGGTTTGCTTTTCAGAACAGCAAACCCGACTCCCTGCTGAAGATGGAGGAGGAGCAGAAGCTGGAGAAGTCTCCTCTCTCAGGAAACAAGGACACCAAGTTCTCATTTTCTTTCAACAAGAGACTGCTGGGGTACGTGCACACTCAGCCTGCAGGGGCAGGGGCACACGCTTGCACACAGCACACACGCACAGAAACGCACCCCACGTCACACAGGCTCGTACGCGCTACACACACACCCCACATGCACACACATGACCTCCTGGAGGGGTCCCCAGGTGAGCCCCCCCACCCCTTCCAGAGCTGGCTGACCTCACCAGGCAGAACCTTTCCCCACCTCCCAACCTGATAGCTCTGGTGGGTGGAGAGGGGCCAGTTGGTGTGTGCTTGCAGAGGGGAGAGCGTGACTGGGTGGCCTCCAGGCCGGTTGCTGCCCTGGGCTGGCACACAACATGTAGGGTGGGTCAGGGTCCTGGCCTCGGGGCTCAGAGGCCTGTGTGAACCCATCGTTCTCAAATGTGCCCCAAATTATGGCTGTGATGGAGGCTGTGGAGGATAGAAGTGCAGGGCTTGTGGGGCCTGAGAAATCGGGAGGGCTTCCTGGCGGAGGTGGCACTGAGCTGAGAGGCAGGAAGGGTGTGTGTGGGAGTGGGCATGTCGGTGTTCCAGACGGCAGAAGGGGTCTGTGTCTGCTGAGCAGCTTGGCAGCCGAGAAGCCCCTTGGCAGCCAGGGTCCCACGTGCAGTTGCTCGCTGAGTCTCAGGTTGGGGTGGGTGCCCCCCGGCTGGGAAGCAGTACATCCCAGTGGGAATGGGGCCAGTTTTCTGCCATGGGCTTCAGTTTCCTTGTTGCAGGTGGTGGGGAAGCAGGGCAGGGGAACGTCCAGCGCCGTGCAGAGCCTGGCCCGACATCCCGTTAGTCCCAAGACCTCTAGACAGTGTGCCGAGACTGCTCAGTGAGCAGGGGCCTGGGTCTGGTCTGGGTGGTCTTGGGGCCCAGAGGCCCGTGGGGAAGGGCCCGTCGCCTGGACCTCATGGCCCTGAGCACATGCTTGATTGTCTGAAGCTCGGTTGCTGGGCGCTGAAGCTTTGGAAATGGAGAAGGCAGTGGTGGATGGGACTCTGTGCGTGCACACGTGTGCGTGGACACCGTATCACAGCTCTGTGTGCATGCCGGTGTGCACATCCAGCAGGGCTCCCTGCCGCCTGGTGTGTATGCTTCAGATGCTGGCAGTTGGAGCTGCCCTGTGGGGAGCAGCGGAAGGCCCAGCCCTGGCTTGCTGTCCCCATTGCTGGACGCGTCGGAGCCCCGCCTCACCCGAGTTGAATGATAGCTTTTAGAACATTGTGTCTGCACCGCAGTCGGAATTAATTTTTCCAACACAGCTCCACGGGGACCCCAGGCCGTGGATGCTGGCTGCCTCTGAAATTGAGCTGGGACCAGAGCCTCGGGGGGGCGGGGGGAGCACACCCTCCAACAGCTGGAGGACGGGCCGGCCACTGTCCCATGGTACTGACCGGCCCGCGTGTGCGCCGCAGCTCCAAGGCCCTGAAGCCGCAGCCTGGCCCCGGCGTGTTTGGGGCCGTGCAGAGCTTCAAGGAGGACAAGCCCCAGCCCGTGCGGGACGAGTACGAGTATGTGTCCGATGATGGGGAGCTCAAGATTGACGAGTTCCCCATCAGGAGGAAGCGGAGCGCCCCCAAGAGAGACTTGTCCTGTGAGTGAGGGCTCAGGGGGTGGGGGGCGGCCGTGCTCCCGTGGCCTCTGCCAGACGCATCTCTGCTGTGCTTTCAGTCTTACTGGACGGGAAGGAGCCGCTGCCCACGCCCGTTACGAAGCCAAAGCTGGACTCGGCACTCTACAAGGTGTGTCTGCCCCGGGTCCCTGGGAGGCCAGGCCACACGCCCATCCCTGTCTCTGGCCGTCCTGCTTCGCAGGGGACGTGGCTCATCTTCATGCTCCCCGGGCGTTTCCATGGGGGTTGGCCTGGGTTCTGGAGTGGGGCCACGTGCCATAGGACCCACAGGGAGGGATGAACGCAGGGGTGGGACTCCAGGAGGGTCTTCGGGTCTCTGTGGGTGGCTGTGCCACCTTGAAGATGATGAATGGTGGGGGGAGCGGGGCCAGGCCTGCCGGGGGTCCTGCACCATGGTTGGGGGGTGGTTAAGTTAGGCTGCGTCCAGCCCAGGACACGGTGGCTGTTCGCAAGGAGGCCAGGGGTCCCCAGAGCTACCTGCCAGTGGCTGTTAACTGGGGCTCTGCGTGTGGGCCCGTGCTCCCACCGGCTCCCTGCCCACCCACACGGGCTCTCCTCCCATCTGTTGTCAGTACCGGCGCTCCTGTGGAAGGCTGGGTGAACCAGGGTTTCCTGGGGAAATAGGGCAGCCTTCCGGGACAGGCCCCTGGGGCCCGACAGAAAGCTCTGGGGTCTAGCCGTTTTGTGTGTGTCTCGCCAGCAGGCCCCGCAGTGCTTGTTCTAAGGGCCGGCTCTTGAAAGACTGTGAGAAACCTGTTATGGCCAGAGGGAGACAATGGCTGTCCCTCAAGCCCTGTCTGATCTGTGGCTCTATCCCCGTGGCAGAGTGACGAGTCCTCTGATGAGGGCTCGCTGCACATCGACACGGACACCAAGCCTGCCCGCAACGCCAAAGTGAAGAAAGACAGCGGGGGCTCAGCCGCGGGCATCCTGGACCTGTTGCAGGCCAGTGAGGAGGTTGGAGCGCTCGAGTACAACCCCAACAGGTAGGCCTGCAGGGCACACATGGGCTCTCTGGGCCTACGTCCCAGAGGTAGGTGAGTGGGCGCTGGCCTGCTGTTCTCGAAGGTCTGTGGAGCCCCTGAGTAAGGGCACGGAGCTCCCCCCGACCCCGCCACAGTCCTGGACACCTGCACTCAGAGGAGGCTGAGCGGCTGCCCTCCTTGGGGGAATGCGGAGAACCAGGGCTGGGCTGGGCTCCTGGCTGGGACGTCTAGCAGTCTCTATCTAGACGCTTCCCAAATGCTGTGAAGGTAATGTAGGAAATTTTCCATGGCCTGTGCCCAGCCTCCGGGTCAAGGGCACCTGGTGTCTCTGGGACCCAGGGCTTCAGAGACCTCACCCTGCAGGGAGAGAGAAGGTCGTTTCAGAGCCTGGGGACAGGAGAGACGTGCCCTGGGAGGGGCCACACCTGCCAGGTCCCCAGATGACCGCACCTGTCCGGGGGCACGTGCAGACCCACCCAACTGCCAACGTGCAGTTGACCCCTGTGTGCAAACAGACGTGCACTTGCCTGGCAGGGCTGGGAGCCCACTTCCTGCGGCTGTGGGGGCCCCTGGATGCCGGGATTCCTCCTGCCCAGGCCTGCTAGGCCCCAGACCTGCGATCCGAGAGACACGGAGTAACCCCTCTGGGCTCGTTTCTCTGGTGATGGTCCCAGCTGAATTCTCTGCCCATCCAACTAATTTTGTTTTTAGGCATTGTGGTCATTTTTTGCTCACGTGGAATTGCCACAGGTACCACAGACAGATAACCGAGGGGTCAGGGCCTCCCACCTGGGAGTTTGTCCCCTGCCCATCCCCACGACAGCAGCACATCCCGGCGGCCCAGGAGACACTGAGGCAGCACAAGTGGCGGAGGCCAGAGCAGAATCCCTGTCCTGCCCGATGACAGAGCTCGGTGGGGGCCCGGGACGGTGGGCTGTGCTGGGCGGTGACATCCAGGCAGGAAGGGCTGGGCCTGAGGAAGGCAGGGCGCACGTGGCCTGCCCAGAAGTCGGTCCCCTAGCTCTGCCCCCGAGACCGTGTTCCCAAAATCGCAGTCCCAACGCTGCATGAGCTGTGGGGAGGCCGCAGGGCCCCCAGGAAGCGCATTAGGCTGTGATCGGAGAGGATTCTGGCTAAGTCACTTGGCTGTGTTTTCTTTCACAAATCACGGTGTTTTGTGCAGTACTGTGTTCACAGACAGCTGTAGGTGCTTTCTCTCGGCAGTGTCTGCTGCCCTTTGGGGTATGCGTTTCCTGCTTGGCATTAAGTGGTTTCTGTACACGCACAGATATGAGTCCCTCACGACAGAAATGCCCTGTGGCCTTTGCTATGGCGGGACCCTGGCCTGAGGCTTTGCCAGGAGAAGTCTGGCTGTGACCCCCTTTCCAGGAGGGCACTGGCCCCACGTGGCCTTGGGGTGCCCTTCTTCCGGAAAGAACCCTGGCTGGCTGATGCTCGGACTCTGGAGGGAGGGCTGCCTGTCCGAGGTGCACCGCTAACTGCCCTGCACACACACACGTGTGCCCCCACACACGTGTGCCCTCACACCCACCCGCACACGCACACGTGCCTGCCAGGCCCACCCGGACCGCCTGCTGCAGGCAGTCCCTCTCCCCAGTCTCCCATTTGGAGAGCGGGTCAGTTTTTGATGGTCCGTTTGCTCTGTTTTAAGTATTTGCTGCTGGGAAAAAACAGCTGAAAAAAAATGGAGGGAAATATGTTAATTTCTTGTGGATGGTTTGCTTAGCGTTCACCGCTGGGGATTGCGGGGAGGATTCTGGTATGATAATTGGAGGATTAAGAGATGAGTTTCCATGTGCACCGGCTAGACTTTGCTCCTTGGTGCGCCTGCCCTGCGTGGACTGACCGCTGGCCCGGGCAGCATGCAGCCCTGGGCTCCACAGGCCTCCCTCCTGGGTGCAGCAGAGCTGGGCTGGGACCACGCCAGTTCCCCAGGGGAAGCTCCCGGTGGGTGTCCCGGCCCCCTGCCCTCCTGTCCCTGTGGGAAGCCTGGTGTCTGCCCAGCCTTGAGGCTGCGTGAGGGGGCCCAGAGCTTCGGGACAGGGCCGGACAGGGCCACATCCGTGCCCCAGAGAGCCTGGTGCAGAGGGTGACGGGCCAGCCATTGGCTCCTGCTGTCTCCCCTGCAGGTCGGGGGTCTGTGCTGCTCAGAGACCACCGGTGACAGTGGCACAGCCGTGGTATACTGTGTGCTCCTGGCTAGGTCTGGACAAGCCTTTGCCTGTGCAGTGTGGACGGGGCAGAGGGGCCAGGAGCTCCCGATTCTGACCATCCGACTTGATTTTCCTATCGTTTTGGCTTTGGAACTGCAGTCCTGTTTGGTTGCAGCAGAAGCCAGGACATTGTGGTCCAGGGTATCTGGGGCAGAGCCCGAGAGGCGATATTTGTGGGGATGCTGCTTGGAGAGCCCTCCCCAGCCCCCTCCTCCCTGCTCCGGACAGAGTCCCTGGCCTAGAGCCCAGCAGTGACCCAGCAGGACTACGTGTGTCCAAGCTTGTCTCACTGGGCCCCTGGGACCTGCAGGGACGCTCTGTGTCTGTTCTCCCTGGGGGTCGGCTGTATCTCCCCCAGCCTGCCGGCCCTCTGTTTGAGAAGTTCTCACTTCTGAGCCGGGACTTGTGGCTCCTTCTCGTTATAATGGTTTTACTACTAAATGTGTTTCCAACACTTCTGGAAGGTGGGGTGGGGGTGGGGGGCAGCATGAGAGAGGACGAGGCAGAGCCCCCAGCAGGGCCTGTGTGGACTGACACCCTGGGTGCTGCTTTGGGGTCACAGTAGCCTCGAGTGGGTCCATCCCCCAGGACACATGGGGCAGGCAGGAGAAGCATGGATGTCGGACACCAGGGCTGGACCCTGCAGCCGCTGCCTAGGCCTTCTGGGTCTGTGATGGGGAGGAGGGCTAAGCGCCTGTGGCTTCCCCACCCCATTCGGGACTCCTGGTCCTGTCTCCCAGGGAGGGTCAGCTCAGGAGTGCCTGACACGATGGTTTGGCTGGGGGCCCACAGGTCAGGGTGGGCTGTCCTGTCCCACGGGGGTGAGGCCAAGGGTCAGAAACGGCCCCTGAAGAGAGATGCCTGCTGGGCCAGGCCCACTGGGAGTTTCCTGGGCTGGGTGTTGGGTGCCTTGCAGGGAGATGTGGAGGCTGACCAGGGTGAGCTGTCTGTCCTGGTGCAGATAGGCTAGGGGAGGAGCGGGGGGCGGTGGGTGGCTGGCTGCAAGGAGGCATGGGCTGGGGCAGGGGCAGGAAAGCAGACCTGGCGGGGGGGGGGGGGGGGACATGGAGCTGAGGTCCCTGAGAAGGCCCAGACAGACCCCATGCGGGGGTCTGCGGGGACGGGGAGGAGAGCACAGCACCTGGAGGAGCCCAGGCCTTGGCGGTGAGAGCTGTCCCCATCCAGCCTCGTCCAGGCCTCTGTTCTGTTGGGGGGGAGGGGGGCTGCCACCCACCCCTCCCAGAGCCCAGGCCAGCGGAGGACGCAGCGTCAGTCAGCAGCACAGCCTCACTGGGTATCTGGAGGGAGGGGAGTCAGTTCAGCTGGGAGGAGGTGATGGCGGAGGGGGTGGGGCAGGCGAAGAGAATGTGGCAAGGGGGCCCGGCACTGCCCAGAGCCAGAGGGTGACAGGTGCCCGGATCAGGTCAGCAGAAGGTGGTGTTGGGAAAGCTGCCTGAGGGGGCGGCTGAGCGGAGCCGAGCTCAGGCCGGGCTGAGGTGTGGCCAGCAGGTAAAGAGCAGGTGGGAGAGAGCAGGCGCGATCAGAGGCTGGTACAGGCCCGTCCTTCTGCCACCCTTCTCTCTCTGCCCCCTTCTGCTCCCTCTCTTCTCCTGTGTCCCCTCACCATGCCCTGTCTGACCCTGCAGGGTGTGGGGGCAAAGGGCTGGAGAAGGGGGTGGTTGGCTCTTTCAGAGAGGGAGTCATCAGCTACTGCTGTGCTCCACCCTGTGCCCTGTGCCACTGGGGGGTGGGGGCTACATGGGCTGTGGACCATGGCCTATGGACTGCTTGCTGTGGGCTGAGTGCTGTGGGACGTGGGCCACGGGTCATAAGCCGTGGGCTCGGTGCTGTGGGCCGTGGCCTGTGGGCTGAGCGCCGCCTTTCTCTCTGTGTCTCCAGCCAGCCCCCGGCCTCCCCCAGCACGCAGGAAGCAATTCAGGGAATGCTGTCCATGGCCAACCTGCAGGCCTCCGACTCCTGCCTGCAGACCACGTGGGGCGCCGGCCAGGCCAAGGGCAGCTCGCTGGTGGCTCACGGTGCCAGGAAGAACGGGGGTGGTGGCAAGGGCGCCGGCAAGCGGCTGCTGAAGAGGGCAGCTAAGAACAGCGTGGACCTGGATGATTACGAGGAGGACCAGGACCATCTGGATGCCTGCTTCAAGGACTCAGACTATGGTGAGGCCCCGGGGGTGCGGGCGGGTGCCAGCAGTGCCCCCGGGCTTCTGCTCGTGCCGGGAGCTGAGCCGTCTTCAGGAGACAGGAAAGTCGGCCTCAGAAGCATATGGTCGCCACCCAGAAAGAGCCCCTCCCTGGCCCGTAGCTCACACAGTCTCTCCGTCTGTGTGCGTCACGTCCTGAGCACAGACCTTCCTTCTCGCGTGCTCTGCCGTGGCTGCCTCACGTGTTGGCCCCTTCCAGCCACTCTCGGCCGCCTGCTGGCTTCTGCCTCTCAGCCACCGTGGACGCTGCTGCTGGGAACGTTAGTGCAGGGGTGCCGTGTGGCCACGTTTGCAGTGCGCCTGGCGTGGACCTGGGACGGGGCGTTGCTGGGTTGGAGGTCCACGGCTGTTCTGCCCTCTGAGGACCGACCCCGCTACCCCCCTCTGCGGCCACACTGTGGCACGCTCACAGACATGTTGAGACCACGGCCGTCCCGTCTGTCTCTGTGTGGGTTACAACACTGAGACCCAGAGTGGCCCACATCCAAGGTGGGCGGTGAGCAGGGGGGCTTAGGGCATGACCCTCCCCCCCAGCCCTCCAGGCCCTGCTCTCGGGGCTCCGGGCAGCTCTGGGGAGCTGCTGTTGGCCGCAGGGGAGGGCTCAGGAGTGAGGACCTGCCTCCACACCTTGGCCTGCCCCCCTGGGGATGTCTGGGGCCCAGGGGTGTACTACCCCCGTGATGCGGGGTCTGCCTTCGGCACGGTCCCCATGGCCCAAGGGCCTCAACTCCCCCCTCCTGCCCCTGGAGAGCCCTCCCGAGGGGAGGTTGGCCCTGCCCTGTCGGGGTGGACACCTGTGGGCCTGGATGTGGGGCCTGCCCTATTCTGACAGACTGACAGCAGTGAGCGCTGTGGCGGGGGCACCCGGGAATCCCCCCAGAGCTGCTGTGCGGGGCTTCCTCATCAAAGACTCGCTGGGGCAGGCCTGGGAGCTCTTCTCTGGCCAGTCCCTGCCCTTGCTGTGCCTCAGGGGGCCTGGGCTGGATGGCTCCCAGGGGACTTGTGCCTGCGTGTGTGTGTGTGTGTGTGTGTGTGTGTGTGTGTGTGTGTGGCAGCCATGACAGGAGGGACAGTGCTCTGCAGCTTGAAGTCCCCCGGTCTCAGCAGGGGCTCAGCCTCCCCCCCCCCCCCCCACCTCCTAGTTTACCCCTCCCTGGAGTCTGATGAGGACAGTCCGGTCTTCAAGTCCCGGTCCAAGAAGAGGAAGGGCTCGGACGACGCCCCCTACAGCCCCACAGGTAGTGCAGGGGCCGGGGTTGGGGGACTGCCTGCGGGGGGCCGGCCCCTCACCTACATGGTCTGGATGAGCAGCCCTAGGGGGGGTGTCTCTGCACCTGGCCTGGGGTGGGGGTCTGAGTCCACCTTCCGTGTGACCCCAGCCTGCTGTCCCCTGTCTTGCTGGTGTGGGGCCCCTCCCTGAGTTGTAAGGTGTTGGACACAGATTGACGCAGGGGTGCACAGGCATAGGTGGCCACTCGAGGCAGGCTGACGTTCTCTCCTGCAGCGAGGGTCGGCCCATCGGTGCCAAGGCAGGACAGGCCTGTGCGTGAGGGCACCAGAGTGGCCTCCATCGAGACTGGGCTGGCAGCTGCCGCAGCCAAGCTGTCCCAGCAGGTGAGACGGGCCCTGCCTGGGCTCAGCTCCCCAGATGCCTCTGCTCCTCACCCCAGCCCCCTGCCCAGGTCTCTGCTCCCCCCTAGCCCTGTGCCCAGACCTCTGCTCCCCCCCAGCCCCTTACCCAGGCCTCTGCTCCCCCGCCCCAGCCCCCTGCCCAGGCCTCTGCTCCCCCCAAGCCCCCTGCCCAGGCCTCTGCTCCAACCCCAGCCCTGTGCCCAGGCCTCTGCTCTCCCCCGCCGCTGCCCCCTGCCCAGACCTCTGTCCACCCCCAGCCCCCTGTCCAGGCCTCTGCTCCCCCCCCCAGCCCCCTGCCCAGGCCTCTGCTACCCCCCAGCCCTGTGCCCAGGCCTCTGCCCGCCCCCAGCCCCTTGCCCAGGCCTCTGCTCTCCCCCTCCCAGCCCTGTGCCCAGACCTCTGCCCCCACCCCAGTCCCCTGCCCAGGCCTCTGCTCTCCCCAGCCCCCTGTCCAGGCCTCTGCTCCGCACCCCCCCCCAGCCCCCTGCCCAGACCTCTGCTCCCCCAGCCCCCTGCCCAGGCCTCTGCTCCCCCACCCCTGCCCCCTGCCCAGGCCTCTGTCCACCCCCAGCCCCCTGCCTGGGCCTCTGCTCCTCCCCCCAGCCCCCTGCCCAAACTGCCCAGTCTGGGAGCTGTCTCAGGCTTGGGGACATTTGAGTCTTGCTGATCCCTGTTCACAAGTTTCTGGGAGTGAAGGGGGTTGGGGAGTGGGGTGCTGGTGGCACATCCCCCCCCATCGGCCGGGAGTCAGGCTGTGGGTGGAGGAATGGGGCAGGGGGCACGTCCACTGCAGCTGAATGGTGCTGTCACCGTCCATGTGTCCCCATGTCCAGGGCAGCTCACCTGCAGGGGGGCAATGGTGGTCCCTGCACGGGTCCCGGTGCTGCTCGGGTTCACGGTGGGGGAGCGTGGGGCTAGGTGTGGACCCAGCCAGGTCTCCTGGGGGCCAGCTGGCCCAACGCCAGGGGAGTGGCCTCACGCACGAGGGACCAGCCCCTGCGTCTGAGGCCCGGCCGCATGCTTTGTCCAAAGGAGGAGCAAAAGAGCAGGAAGAAGAAGAGCACCAAAAGGAAGCTGGCCCCCAACACCCCCTCGCCCTCCGCCTCGGCCTCCGCCTCTGCCAGCACCACCCCGGCCTCCGCCACCCCGGCCTCCGCCACCCCGGCCTCCGCCAGCACGGCCAGCAGCCAGGCCTCGCAGGAGGGCAGCTCGCCCGAGCCCCCGCCTGAATCCCACAGCAGCAGCCTGGCGGACCACGAGTACACTGCGGCCGGAGCCTTTGCAGGGGCCCAGGCCAGCCGCGCCTCCCAGCCCATGGCCCCCGGGGTCTTCCTCGCGCAGAGGCGGCCCTCCGCGTCATCCCCCAACAATACTGCCGCCAAAGGTACCGCGCCCGCGTGCCCTCAGACTGCACGCTAGAGGACCACGGGTCCCCTCTGTCCCCGGTGGCCACGTCTACAGCCACGTGCTCGGCCAGGGCCCCTCACAGTGCGAAAGCTGCTCCTGCTCGCCTTGGCTTTGGGGCCCAGCTTGGAGCTGGGTGTGGTCGGCAGTGTGCCGAGGGGCCCAGGGTGATCCAGGCTCCCTGGGTGGTTCGGGGGCAGGACGGCCGGCTGGGTCCCCAGGTCCCCACTCTCACCCCCAGACCCCCGATCTGCCTGCACCCTGGCCCCCAGGCCCAGCTGGCTGTGGACACGGGAGTGTGGCTCCCGCCGCCAGGAGGAGGGCTAGGCCTCACTCCCTCGTGGTGCTGTCCCCCCACCCTCATCCCACAGCCTCGCAGCAGGGCACTTTGGTGACCACTGGTGGGTCCGCGGGGTCTGGAGCCCCAGGGCTCAGGCCCGCAGGCCTGTCTTACAGAGAAGATGGGGGCTCCAGGAGGGTAGGTTCCTCTCGAGCTCTCACACCCGCCACTTTTGTGTCTCTTGGTGCAGGAAAACGTACAAAAAAGGGCATGGCCACCGCCAAGCAGAGGCTTGGGAAAATTTTGAAAATTCATCGGAATGGAAAACTACTCCTTTAAAGTTTGGAAAGCCAGGATCCTTCCGCTCCGCTCAGGACCCCCGGAGCCCCGCTAGAACATCCGCCCCCAGGAGGGTGGCCGCGCTGCCTCACCCCGGGGAGGGCCTGGCTCCCTCCCGGCCACCACTCCCCCCCCACACGAGCATCTGTTGCTTCAGCAGGCGGAGCTCACCAACGTGGACAGATGTCCTTTCTCAAGTTGCTTAGAGTGACCAGTTCCCGAAACTTGGCCCTGCCCACGTGAGGACCATTCCAGTTTCAGGACAGCCTCCAGGCACCCCTGAGTGTGGGTGTGATTGCAGGGCCTCCGCAGCTCTGCTGGGAGCATGAGTCCTTCGAGGAAGGAGGAGTGAGCCAACGCTCACCAGGCCCAGAGTCTGAGCTGGCCGCAGGCTGGTAGCCTCCAGAGGCTTAAAAAAGGCAAAGAACACTAGAGAGGAAGAGGAGGAGAAAATGGGATCTTGTGTGCCCCCCTACTCTTCCTGAGTGATTCTCAGTCCAGAGAGCGTTCGGCCCGGCCAGGAGAGGGGCCTCTATGCTCCGTGGCCGGCAGGTGGCGGGCCGGATGGTGGATGTCGTGCCCTGACCTGCCGGGGCGTTTGTTGGGATGCTGGGGCCGGCGGCAGGGTCTGTGTTAGGGGGTGGGGGCGCTATCGTGGGGGTCCCCCTGGAAGGGTCGGGCCCAGCCACGACCTAGGGCCTGGGAGCCCAGGCTAAGCCATGTGGGCGGGCCCCGTCCAGCCCCACCGGCTACACTCGGAGAAGCACTTGTCAGCCGAGGCACCTGCCTGGCGGGGCTGACGGCAGCTGGGCGGCCCAGGGACGCAGGGCCCGCACTTCTGTCTTGTCACCTGTCGGTGTTTGGTGTCGAGGCCACGGGCGGACCCCAGACCGCACGTCCTCTGCCCAGTGACACGGAGGGGCTGGATTTGTTTCTCAGGCAATCCTGTATTTTAATTTTAGATGTATCTCCTGAAGCATATTTTTCATAGAATGTAGCGTGTAAATAGCTTTTTAAATAACTTCTTTTTTATAAGAGTAAAAGTATCTTTAGGAATTTCTTTCTATAGAGTCCTTCATTAACATTTATACGAGTTTTTTGCCGAGTCTGATGAGCAGTTGGGTTTCCAATGCTTCTCCTTTCCTTCTTTCTTTCTACTGTTATCGTCGGTATTATTTCTTTCTCTTAGGAACTAAGGTATTGCCTGAAAAACAAGTGATGTCTGTGCAGCCTTATATCTGTCTTTACAGAAGCAAACCGTACGCACGAGACCTGTTCCAGACGCGATCAGAGAGGGGTCTTCAACTCGAATACCAGCTCTTTCTTTCCTTCTTGTTGGCGAAGGGGGTGGGGACGCCGCTATTTTACTAGCACCTTGTGAAGTGTTTCTGTGTTTTGTGATGCTGTAATTTATTAATGTTTGTAGCTTTTTATATTTGTACATTTCTTATGAGCTTTGTTTATACGCCCGTCCCAGGGCGCTGTGTCCATGCGCAGAAGTGGCCCGCGCTGCGGGGGGGGGAGGGGCGGGGGTGGGGGTGCGGCCCCGCCCCGAGGCTGGCGGGCAAGGTCGCCGGGCCCCGACGGAGCCGCCCTGGCGTCTGCGAGGTTTCCTTTCCCGTCCTTGTTGAACATTTATATAATCTAACCCGGCCATCAAGCTGTTCTCTTTCTCTCTCTTTTATTTTTTAAAGTTTATTATTATTATTTGGCAACATGTACATTTCTAACAAAGTTTACCGTGGCTATTAAAGTGTTTTATTTCCCGATTCATATTACTCTTGTATCGAGTCCATGAGGTCTAAGGCAGCTTAGATCAAAGTTTTAAAAGAGTAAAAATATTTCAGGTTTTGTACAGAACCATGTCTGTGTCATTCCTGCTCATCCGCGGGAGGGGTGGCGGGAGGGGAGCGCAGGGGAGCGCGGGGCTGGGGCGAGGGTGGGCAGGCAGGCCAGGCGGGGCGGCCAGCCTTCTCCTCGGAAAGCCTTTGGATTGCCCGCGGAAAGCCAGAGTGCCCCAAGCCAGCCTGCAGGAGCGGCCGCCACGGCCCCGAGCACCCCCCCGGAGCCTCTAGAACCACGTACGGTTCACAGGTGAACGGTTTAGCTGAGTCAGTGAGCCCAGGGCCCGCACCCTGCGGTGTCAGCATGTGGGATCTGAGAGTTATTCACAACAGGTCCTGCCTGGACCCCCTCCACATGCACAGCGCAGGGCAGCTGAGGAGGGAGGGCATGGGCAGCTGCAGAAAAACCAGCCGCTACTCTGGGAGAGGTGCCTGCGCCCACCCCCACCCCCGCACCTGCTGAGTATCCCTGGGCCCGTCATGGGGCATGGTGGAGGGGACGGTGGGTGGTCCTTGTGCACCCACTTCCCAGATGGCCATGGCCCAGGGCATCGGCTTCCCAGGTAGCTGAGCAGCTGCCTGTGGATGTGCCCACCAGGCCACTGTGACCACCCAGCTGAACACGCATCGGTGGGCGGCAGTGTGTTCAGGTGACGTGTCAGTGCCATTTGCCACGGGGCATAGAAATGCAATGCACAGCATCCTCGTCCCCCTCTCTGAGCTTTGGTTTCCTCCCCCCTGTTGGGTGCCCAGCGTGCACATCCTCTGTCCCGCTCAGCGGCTGAATGCCTCTGGGGCCTCGGCTGAGCTAAGGGAGGCTGGGGGTGGGGGCTCTGGGCCCCCATCCTGCCTGGAAGGTACTGCCACCAAATGATGCCCCGGGTCAGGCCAGGGCTGCCCCTCCGCCGGGCCCGTGCATGTGACGTTCTCCCAGAGCTGCCCAAAGCCCAGTCCCCTCCATCAGATCCCACGAGAGAAAGTGGCCTTGGCACACCCCCCGGCCAGGCCCTCCCCCTGCTTGCGCTGTCCCATCCCTGCCCAGATCCAGCCCAATTCTTCCCTGTGGCTCCCCTGGGGGTACCCGCAGCCACCAGGTACCTGTGCCCAACCCTGTCCTTCAGGCCTCACTCTGGAGCCCCACCGAACCCAGATTGGTGGGTCCTGAGCCCACATCCTGGAGGCTGGGCCGTCTGGGCGCTCCTCAGGTCCCCCCACCTTTGTGGGGCTCTCGGGACTGGGCCTTCAGAGGTCGTCTGGGGGCTGGGGCCCGGGCGTGCCCTGTGCCCTCACTGTGGCCCTGACAGCCTGTGTGAGGCATCCCCACGAGGTCCCTGCCCGGCCATGTCTGTGCGCGGGCTCGGGACGTGCGTCTCTGGGTAGGCCAGGCGGGCCCGTGCCAGGGCCTCCCCAGGTCATCTCCCCCTCTCTGTGGGAGGCAAACAGCCCCACGCTGGTAAGCCGGGAGGGTGGGGGCCCAGTGAGCCCCCAGTACAGCCTGCAGATAGCCCGCGGGCCCCTTGGGGGCCAGTGGCTGGGCTCCTGGGTTCCCCCCACCCCAGGAGGGCCTCCCTGGAGATAGCTGCTTGACTGCAGAACACTTTGCTAGAGCAACACGCGAGCTGCACGTCAGGCCTCTGCGACGCTGAGCAGTTTGTTACTGCTGTCTGACAGGCACAGGCGGCACACCGAACACTAAGTACACACGCTGCTCCTTAACTAGTTTTCCCAAAGTTCAGCTGGATCCCATGGTCACAAACTGAACACCTGCTGTGTGCCGGTTGCTGTGCTGAGAACCTTCCGGAGCCGTCATGAAGGCCGACCAGAAGCCCATTTTACTGAGGAGGTCACCGCGTTTGGAGGAGGGACCCGCTCTCCTGCCTCGGGGAGAGCCCCAGCCTTGCCAGCTCCGGGATCACAGCGTGACCAGCTCCCTCGCACGGGTTGGCCATGCAGAGACAAACCCCAGTGTCCGTGCACACCGCAGGCAGAAGGGGTGTCTGAGAGGTTCCCTGGAGCACCTGCAGGAGATGAAAACGTCTTTAGCAACATGAGCAAAGGCCCCGGGGCAGGAGGCATCCCTCTGGAATATTGTCCTCCTGCCCCTCAAGGCTCCCCTCCCCTGAGGGTCCCCCTGCGCCCTGGCCCTGTGCCCAGCAGGCACATGTTTCTGTCGTCTCCACGCGGGCGGGAACCCAGTGCCTCGGGCAGGTGGTCTGTTTTGCGTGGCCGCCTCTCCGGGTGCCTGGAACCTGGGGACCAAGCCAGTCCCAAAATGGTCAGGAAATACCTTGGGGAAATACCAAGAGTGACCACCAGGGGGCAGGGGAGGGCCGAGAACCGGCCGGCGGCCGCGGGCAATGGAGGCGGGAGCTCCTTCCCAGGCCTGGGATGGCGGCCTAGGGGACGCAAGGCCTAGGGCACGCAACCGCCGCCGGAGAGGTGAGTGACCAGCGCCTGAAGTGCCAGGAAGGAGAGAACAATAATCCCATCAGCGTCGTCAGCACCAGCCACCTATGGGTAGGTTCACACTCACCACCGTCCTCTGTAGAAGGTCTGGGGACTGTCTTTATCTTATCAATGGGGAAACTGAGGCACGCAGTCTCACAGCTTGTGGAGCTGGGGTTCAAGTCCTGGCAGAACAATTCCTGGGTCCCAAAGGGAGGAACTGTGCCAGAGCAGAGAGCAGGGGCTGTTGTGCAAAGGCCCTGATGTGGGGTCAGGGTGAGGTGCATCTGAGGGCAGCTAGGAGCAGGGGCTCGAATGCAGGGGAGGCAGCAGGGAGTCGTGCTGTGGCACCTGGAGCTGTGTGAAGGGCCTGGCTCTCCCCTTCACCACGAGGGTCTCTTCAGTTCCGCAGGCTGCATGAGACCTTCGACACTGCGTCCCCCTCTGAGCCCTGCCTACCCTGCCTCTCTCTGCACAGCCCCAAGCAAAGAGCCCTCTTTGCAGATAGGGACACTGAGGCAGGTCTTTTGCAGGAAACATGGCTGCAGGAGGTCTCTGCCCCCCCTTGTTCACAGTACTGAGTCTCCGGATGGGGTGTAGGAAGGAGAGTCAAGAGGCCTCTCCATTCAGGGTTTGAAAAAGGATGTTACCGGCATAAGAATCCAGGCTGGTTCCCAGCCCCGTGGAAGCAAGGCTCCTTAACAATAACTCCCAGTGATAACCGTGGCGTAAGATTTGTATCAAAGACTATGCTGCCAGCGTGGCTGCATTTCCTGAGCTCCTACTGTGTGCCAGGCAGGGTGCTTCGAGCTTTCCCACAGCTAGTTGCCTACCACTGCGCCTTGGCCTCAGCCTGTGGAGGAGAGGAGGCTTGGACCCTGGGGCCGAGAGGCCTCTTTGAGGAGATGGCCTGAAGGAAGTGTTGGGGTTGAGGGTACAGCCTGTGCAAAGGCCCTGGGGTAGGGGTGGCTTCCTGAGGAACAGCGGGGCGTAGTGTGGGTGGGGAACAAGGGGTGGGGAGCTCACCGGGGCCAGGGTTCCAGCAAGGTCTCGTGTCCTCCGGGCCTTGGCCTGGGACGCCTGCCCTGGTGAGGGGCTACAGCACAGGCCTGAGCGGCCCTTGGCAGGCTCCCCTTGCCTGCCTGCCTGGCTGTGGGACCTCAGGGAGGGCCTCGGCTCCATCCTTGCACAGAGCGGCCACCGGCCTGCCTGTCCCAGGGCCTGTTGGCTGCGTGATCTTGGGCAGTCATGTCCTCTCTCTGGCCCTCTTCTTCCGCCGCCGACAGCAAGCAGCTGTTGCTGAGTGGGAGTGTGTCCCCCTGCTCTTCCCTGCACCCTCTCTGCGGAAGAGTGCCCACGTGGGGGTCCGGCCACAGCAGGACACAGACGGCCTCAGGCGGCCGAGAGGCCTGCTGCTGGGCGCGCCCACTTGGCCTGTGTCCACTGGTGTGGATGCTCAGTTAGACTCACTTTCAGTTTGCAGTCTCCTATTTTGGAGTGGGTCGCTACTTTTCACATCCCCAGAGCTTGGTGGACAGAGGGACCTGGGTGGGGCGGCCGGGCTGTCGGGCAGCCTGACAAATGATCTCCCTCCTCAGCCGCTGGCCTGCCTTTCCCAGACCGAGTCCCGCCGGCCGCCTCATCCAAACATCCCTGGGGATGCCACCTCGGCAGAAAAATGATGCTGTTCCATTAACATCTGACACGGATTTGCAGGCCCCAAACAGACGAGCGAGCATGTAAACACCCGGCCTGGCTGGGCCCTCGCCCGGCTCAGAGCGGGATCCTCGTAATTAATTGTCCGCCTGCTCGCCTGCTGGCCCGCCGGCCTCCCCCCAGCTCCAGCCAGTGTGATTTCAAGATTGCATTCCCTCCTGGCCCCCCCCCCACCCCCCCACCCCCGCAAACTGCATTTCCCAAACAGCGGATGTGCTTGCTTTTAGGAAGGAGGAGAGGGAGGGTCCTGGTTCCGCGAGCCTCGACTTCCTCCCTGTCACGTGGACGCTCCTCCAGGGTGCCCCACGGCCACGGCCGCTCAGCTGCCCCTGGCCCCTCACTCTTTTGTCCTTTGGATCCTGTGGGTCCTTCTCGCCTGACTTCTCCCCGGACCCCGGGCCTGGGTTGGTTCTGGCTCTATCAGATCACAGCACCAGCTGGATCCCTCAGCTGCCCCCAGGAGCCCCCACAGTGGCCCCTCGTAGCCCTCCCCAGGACCCGCCACATGAGCCCCCTCAACACCCCCTAGCACCCCAACACTGGCTCTCCCTGTCTTTGTCCCTCTGATTTCCTTCTTCCTGATCTCCACATTCAGCCCAGACACTCTCCTGTGTTTGCTGTCCAGCTCAGTCACTTTCTGTGGCTCCCTACTAACTGCCTGCGGGGTTCCCCACATCCCTCCATCCTCTCAGGGCATCTGATGGGTGGTCAGAGCAGCCCTTGTGCCTCCTGAGGACAGTCTCCAGCCCCACCCTCTGCTCAGTGCTGGGGTCCAGGGCAGCAAGGGCGCCAGTGGCCACAGGGCAGTGGGACAGACAGGTGGACTGAAAGACCCAAGGCCAGGGAGGAGGGAGGGGCAGAAAGGTCGGGGGGTGGGTTGTGCGGAAGGGGGGCTCCAGGTGGAGGGATGTGTGGTGTGGGGGGTGGGGAGGGCTGCACAGACAAGTTAGGGGCAGGAGTGGAGGGGGCTGGGTTGAGCCCTGCCCTGCAGGGTGGATTAGAACAGAGCATCAGGGGGTGGCCCTTCTGGAGCCTGGGGTTATCACTGCTTCCTCCTGTGAGGCCACTGTGATTCATGTCTTGACGGGTGAAGGGCAGGCTGTCAGGGGCACGGCTAGGTCGGCAGGGAGAGGTGGCAGCCGGTCCTTCTGTAACTGGCCGGGCTGACGTGTCCAGGTAGGCCCGGGGCCCCTGGAAGCACAGATGGACAAGCGTAAGAGCCCAGGTTCTGCTACGTAGTCCCCGAGCCCGTTCCAGACAAGTGTCCTCCATCTCTCCCCCCGTGACGGGGAGCTCATGCCCAGATCTTGGTCTCACATCCCAAATGCGGCTGGTCTCAGAAAGCAGGAACCTGTTTTCCTAGGTGGCCCTGAGGCTTAGAACATGGACCAGCCCAAGAGAAATGAGCATGCCACCCCGTGGGTAGTAGCACTGTCCCTCCTCTGTGTCCCCCTGCAGACCAGGGGGTGACTAAGAAGTGACACTAATGGCTCAGCAGCCCATCCACACCAGGGTGCAGGCTTGTGGGGGACACAGGTCACACCCCACTGGGGAATCCTGTGGGACCGCAGGCAACGGGGCCATTGCCATTTTAGCAGGCTGGTACAGGGGCAGGAGGCTGTGTTGGGGAGTTTGAGCAGGCTGGTGCAGGGGCAGATGTCTCAGTCGGAAGCTCCTTCTGGAAGCAGAGATGGGGAAGACAGTCAGGGCTGGAAGGAGGCAGAGGAACCAGGATGAAGACCTGAGCTGGGGCCAAGGCCACGTTCATCAAGAGAACGGGATGGATCAGAAGACCACTTGACCTGCCCATGAAGCTTTGAGAAATGCCTTGCTAAGAGAGATGGAGCCAACTGAGGACTAGACCTCCCACCCCCAGAACAGGGCCATCCGGTGGAGTTATTTCCAAAGATATGAATGTTCATATAATGCAATTGAGCACTTGAAATGCAGCTAGTGTGACTGAGTTCTGAATTCTTAACTTTACTCAAGTTTAACTGCTTTAAGCTTAAGTTTAAATAGTCACATAAAAAAGCAATGAAATAGATAAGCAATAGAGAAAATTAATGAAACCAAAAATTGGTTCTTTGAAAAGATCAGTAACATTGATACACATCTAGCTAGACAGACTCAGAAAAAAATGGGGAAGATACCAATTCCTAAAATCACAGATGGAAAAGTGGTCATTACTACAGACCCTGCAGACATTGAAAGAATAAAAGAATATTATGATCAACTTTATGAAGTAAGTTCTACAGATAACATGGACAAGGGACCTAAGTAGCCACAGCTACAAGAAGAGATAGGAAATCTGATTAGCCCTCTGTGTGTAAAAAATCTGAATTGGGGCACCTGGGTGGCTCAGTTGGTTAAGCGTCAGACTTCAGCTCAGGTCATAATCTTGCAGTTTGTGAGCTTGAGCTCCGCATTGGGCTCTGTGCTGACAGTTCGGAGCCTGGAGCCTGCTTCGGATTCCGTGTCTCCCTCTCTCTCTGCCCCTCCCCGCTCACACTCTGTCTCTCTCTCAAAAATAAACATTAATTAAAAAAAATTTTTTTAATCTGAATTAAAAAGAAAATCTGAATTCACAATTAAAAAAACCTTTCCCCACCAAAAAAAATCCCAGGCCCTGGTGGCTTTAATGGTGGAACCTAGAGACATTTTAAAAAGACTTATAAACTCTTTCAAAAAATATAGGATAAGGCAATGCTCCTTCTTATCTCATTTTATGGGGTCAGCATTACCCTGGTATCAAAACTAGAGATATTACAAAGAAAACTATAAACACTATGTCTTTTCTGAATAAAAGCATGAGATTCTCCATAAAGTATCAGAAATCAAATCCAGCAATATATATTTAAAAATCATCATGTTTAGGTGGGGTTTATCTCAGAAAGATGAAGTTGGTTTAACATTTTCAAATCAATCAATGTGATTCATCATATTAAAAGAATAAAGACAACTATATGATCATTTCAACAGACTAAAAGAAAAAAGAGAAACAAACAAACCCTTTGATAAAATGGAGTACCCGTCGAGAACAAAAAATTTTCAGGAAACTGGAAATAGAAGGTAATGTCTTCAACAGATGTCTTGATTAAGGACATTATTATTTACAGTGAGAAGACTGGATATTTTCTCCCAAAACAGAATGGCACACTCTCACCACTTCTGTTCATTAGTGTACTCAGCCAGTGTGATAAGGCAAGAGAGAAAAATAAAAGGCCTATGGATGAGAGAACATTCATAGATGGCATTACCATGTACATAATGATCCCTAAGGAATCTAAAAAAAGAGGTACTGGAACTGATCTGAGCAAAGACCGGTGCATAAATCAGTTTTCTGTGTAATGACCAATGAAGGAGAGAAAGAGGAAAAAGTGGCGAGTGGACAGGTTGGCAAAGGCCAGTTTGTCAGGGTCACAAGATACAAGATCAGTATTTAGACATCAATCATATTTCTATGTGCTAGCAATTAACTACTGGAAAGTGAAATTATAAAGCAATACTTTCCACAGTGGTGTAAAAACATGAAATACTTGGGAATAAATTTCACAAAAATATTTGCAAGACCTATGTATGGAGAACTTCAAAAACTGCTGAGAGAAATCAAAGATTTGAATGAATGAGCAAAATTAGACTTACACTGGATGATTTTAAAACTTGGCATAAAGTTATAAAGCCTTATTTTCAAGCTAAGTACACAAAACAATGTAGCAGATACAGAAAAATGGAACTTGGTGAAAGGTCTAGAAATGAATCCACATGTCAAGTGCTTTTCCATAGAGGTACCGTGGCAATTCAACATGGAAAGGAAAGTCTTTCCAAGAGATGTTATTGGAAAAACTAGATGTCTGAGCCTTGGGTCTTATCTCATTCATACACAAAAGTTAAGGCCAAAGGGATCAGAAACTTAACTTAAAAGCTAAAAGTATACATTTTATGGAAGAAAACATAGGAGAAGTTCATCACATACTTGTGTAGGCAAAGATTTCTTAGACTGGACACAAAAGGAATAAAACATAACATTAAAAAACTGAAAAAAATCGTCAAAATAAAAATATTTTGCTTTTTGTAAGTTTTGATAAGAAAAGGCAAACACTGGCTACGTGAAAGACATAAACCTGAAGCTTCAGGAGGCCGAGCAAATGCCAGGCAAGATAAACCCAAAGAAATCCACGCCAACCAGAACACACAGCAGCTAAACTTGGGGCAAGTAAAGACAGAGAAAAGGCCTTTTTCAGGAGCCAGAGAGAAATGGCGTGTTGCCCGCAGAGGAGCGCCGCCACCTCGGGTGACAGTGGAGTCCCTGGAGTCCTGGCTGAAACAGGCTCAGGAGGGGGCAGCCTGATTTTCAAGAGCCGGAGGAAAGGGCCGTCCACCTCATGTTGGCGCCCCTACAGGAAGCGCTCCAAGGAAGGAGGAAGGACAGAGCAGGTGAAAATACAAGGCAAGAAGCAATCATGTCACCTCAAGAGTTTCATTCATCACACACCCCTGAATGCCGTGCCCCAAGCCTGTAGAGGTAATAAGTAGGAAAACTGCATTCTAAAATTTGGGAGAGGAGAGGAAATCTGAATGGCAATAAGGTTTGTGCACGTCCCTCAAACTGGTAAAATCTCTCCACCGCTAGGTAGTGAAGGCAATGTCAGTGTGTGCTCGTACCACAAGCAGCCATTAACAAAGCTACGTAGACTCACAGTTGTCATAAGACATAAAACGGAGCCCACAAAAATGTCCAAGTAACCCACAGAAAGGCAAGGAAAAAGGAGAAATGGGAACAGACACGAAAGGAACAAACAGAAAATAATAATACAATGGCAAATGTAAGCCCTAGCTTGTCAATGATTGCTTTACATGAAAGTGATCTTAATGCAATACATCAGTTACAAAACACAGATTGACAGAATGGATAAAAACGATTCCAGTTATAGGCTGTCATCCAGAAACTCACTTCAAACATAATGACACAGATAGGTTGAAAGTGAAAGGATGGAAAAAGATGTGTATCCCCAGCATTCATTTATCAAAAGATAACCGGTTACATTAATGTCACATAAAGTAGAAGGCAGAGCAACAAAAATCACCAGCGGCAAAGAGAGACTTTACCTAACGACAGAAGCACCAATGCACTAGAAAGACAAGGCAATCCCAAAGGTTGATGCACTAAGCCACATGTCTCCCAAGTACACGGAGCGAAGCCTGGAGGGGCTGAAGGAGAAACAGACAGAGCCACAGTCATGGCCAGGACGCCACCATGTCCCTCGCAGCAGCTGAGAGGACATAGAGCTGTCTACCAAACCACAGCGGGGCACACATCCTTTTCACATAGCCGAGGGCATTTCCCAAGACAGACCATAACACAGACCTCAACACGTTCGAAAGAATGGAAATGGTGTAGGGCGTGTTCTCTGACCATAATTGATTTACCTTAGAAATCAATGCGGTGAAGACAAAAGAAACACTTGAGAAGTGATCAATGCTTTTCTAAGTAATCCATGTGACACACAGGAAGTGCTAAGGAAAATACACAAGTAGGTTGAACTCGGTAAAAGACACAAATATGACATGTCAAAATTTGCAGGATCCAGCAACGGCCATGCTGACAGGGAAATTTGTAACACAGAATGCTTACGGTAGAAATGAGAGAAGTTCTCAGGGAGATAATCTATGTTTGTGCCTCCAGAAATGAAGAAAAGAAGAGCAAAATATATCCAAGGCAATCTGAAGAAAGGAAATAATAGGATGAGGATAAGAGCAGAAATCTATGAGCTTGAAAAGAGGAAAGCAATGCAGAAAATCAACGAAAAGGATCATTAAAGCTGATGGGGCCTTCTAGCGAGATTGACTATGTGGAACAGAGAGAAGACCCAAATCACTGACCAAAGAATGAAACGTCACCAGAGGTTCTATTATTTAAAACACAATCGGAAATACTGTACAAAACTTATGATCATGAATCTGACCATTTAGAAGAAATGGACCCATTCCTCCAACTTCACAAATGACCAAAGTTCAACCAACATGAGTGAGACAGCTGACTAGTCCTCTAACCATTGAATAAATTGAATGGGTGATTTAAAAGCTCCTGAAAAAGAAATCTTCAGGCCAAAATGATTTCACTGGAAAATTCTAGCAAACATTTGAAAAAGAATTAGCACCATTTCTGCACAACCTCTTTTAGAAAAGACAAGAGGAGAGAACACTTCCCAGTTCATTTTATGAGGCTGGGAGCACCCTGGTACCAAAAGAGATAGTGTGATAGAACACAACTAAAAACTAGTATTGCTTATGATTTTAGAAGCAAAAACCCTCAACAAAACATGACCAAATCAAATTTGGTGGTGCAAAACAAAAATCACGCACCCGCAGTGGGATTATTCCAGAAACGCAAGGCTGGTTCTGTATTGTAAAATCAGTCAACACAGTCCACATCAACTGGTTAAAGACGAAAAATCATATGATGATATCAATTGAGGCAGAAAAATCATTTGACAAAATTTAACACACATTCATGATTTAAAAAGCTTCAGCAAACTAGAAAGAGAGGGGGGACCTTCCTCAACTCTCTAAAGAACACCTACAAAACCCCTACAGCTAACATCATACTTGATGGTGAACGACTGGATGCTCTCCTTCTGAGTGTGGGAACAAGGAAAAGACGCCTGCCGTCCCTGCTGTCCCCCGTCATCTCACCCAGCCACTGTGATAAGGCAAGGGGGAGACAGGCACACAGATAGGAGGGTGGAAGACATTCAACTGACTCTATTTGCAGATGACACGATGGTCTATGTAGACAATCGAGAGGAGTCTACAGAAAGCAAACAAACCTTTAGAAGTAATAAGTGGGTTCAGCAAGGTCGGAGGATAAAAAGATCAAAATACAAAAGTCAATTGCGTATCTGTATAGTAACGATGAACGTTTGAAAATTGAAATTAAAAACAACATTTACACTCACTCTGAAGAGAATAACATACTCAGGTGTGAGTGTGATGAACGTGTATCGGATCAAAATGCGGACAAGTATAAAATGTGGGTGGAAGAAACCAAGACCTACATGACTGGAGAGAGCCACGCCAGGTTTGTGGACCAGAAGGCTCAGCCTGGTGCAGAAGTCAGTCCTCCCAAATCGATCTGCAGACTTCTTGCAGCCCCTGGCAAAGCCTCAAGAAAGTTTTCGGTAGACGCAGACAAGCTGTTCTAAAATTCACACGGAAAAGCACCGACCTTAAAGTAGCGTCGGGGGTTGAATTGTGCCCCCTCAGAGTCATGTGTTGACATCCTTACCCCTTGTACCTCAGAATGTGGACTTATTCAGAGATAAGAGGTGACCGAATTACATAGAGGTGATTAGGGTGGCCGGAACCCGGTACAACTGGTGTCCTTATAAAAAGGGGAAAGTTGGAGACAGACGTGGGACAAGGACACCATCGACAAGCCAAGGGGAGCACAGGCCTCCCTCTCGGCCGCAGAAGGAACCAATTCTGACCTTGGGTTCCCAGCCTCCAGAACTCCAGAGAACAAATTCTCCTTTAAGCCTCTCTCTCATGGCATTTTGTTACGGCCGCCCTGCCCCCGGGAACAAATATGAGCAGCAGGCGGCCGTGAACAGGCGGACGACGCTGGAGGGGCCCCTGGCCCCACAGTAAGGTCCCTCTGTAGCCACAGCAACGGGGACAGGGTGGCGCTGGGGGGACACACACAGGCATCAACGGGGCACGGCGGGAGCCCCACCGCGGGGGCGGGGGGGAGGGGGCTGCCAACCGTGCGAAGGGAGGAAAAAGAGCCTGTCCACAAATGGCCTCGGAGGACGGGACCTCCACAGGCAAACAAGAAACCCGACCTAAACCGCACGCCTGATACACACACCAGCACAAAGTGGGTCATAGATGTAAACGTAAAATGTAAACTGTCAAACGTCAAAAAAAAAAAAAAAATAGGGGAAAATCTTTGGCACGTAGGCTAGTCACAGCGTTCTTGGGCTTCCTATCAAAAGAATGATCCCTAAAAGGAAAATTGATCAAAAATAGAAGCTTGTGCTCCTCTGTGAAAGATACTCCATCAGCAGGGTGACCAGGTATCCAGAGACGGAGAGAACGAGCTTGCAGGCCACACAGGTGGCTAAAGCCCAATGCAATATGTACAGACGCCTCAGTATCCCAGAGCGAGAACAAACCGTCCCGTCAGGATGTGGGCCCAACGCTTGGGCAGAAGTTGAAAAGAGATGATACGCAGAAGGCAAACACACTTTGTGAAAAGACCCTTGACCCCAGGGGCCGTCCGGGGACACGCTGTGACTCCACGCCTGTCAGGACAGCTGAGACAAAATCTGGTGAGGACACCAAGCACGGTGAGGGCGCAGGGACCCCGGGCCCCTCCCACGCTCCTGGCGGGAGCACCGGGCAGTGTGCGGCTGCCTGCAAACTGCTCGGGCGGTTCCTGTTAAACCTATTAACGGAATTACTAGAAGACCCGGCAATTACCCTTTTGGGCATTTATCCCAGAAAATGGACATTTATTTTCACACAGAAGTTTGGACAGGAATGTTCCTATCAACTTTATTCGTAATAGCTAACGTCTGGAAACAGCCCAGTGACCTTCACCACGTGGAGTGGGAATGCTGGTGCATCCAGACTTTGGAATGCTGCTCTTGGAGAAAAGGGGATAAATACTGATGCACACAGAAATGTGGGCCAGTTTCTCGGGGACTACGCTGAGGGAAAGAGCCTGTGTCAAAAGGGCACACGTGGCACGGGTCCTTTCATGTCGCATGTATTGAACAGTGTAATTTTTAAAAAATTGTTTAATGTTTATTTATTTTTGAGAGAGAGACAGACAGAGTGTGAGCAGGGGTGGGGCAGACAGAGAGGGAGACACAGAATCCGAAGCAGGCTCCAGGCTCCGAGCTGTCAGCACAGAGCCCGACGCAGGGCTTGAACCCACGAATCACGAGATCATGACCTGAGCGGAAGTCAGACGCTCAACCGACTGAGCCACCCAGGCGTTCCTATTGAACAATGTAATTATGGAGTTGGAGCAGAGATGAGTGGTTGCGGGGGTTAGGGGTGCAGTGGCTGTAAAGGGTGGCATGAGGGAGTCTTCTGGGGCTGGCACAGAGCGTCTCCACTCCGTGCTGGCTGCATTAGGCACAGAGTGATTCGAGTGCAGCCGCAGAGGTGAGTGGCTCGGGGCACGGGCGCCTCCCTGTTCCAGTGTGGCTCTACCATAGGGCTGTGTGCTAGCATTGAAGGGTCTGGGAGAGGGGCGTGTTGCACCTCCTCTTACATTTGTTTTTGCACCTTGCTTTGAATCTACGATTATTGCAAAGTAAATAGTTAAAAAGGAGGGGGCGTCTGGGTGGCTCAATCGGTTGAGCGTCCAACTCTTGATTTCAGCTCAGGTCATGATCTCACGGTTCATGGGATGGAGCCCCATGTCGGGCTCTGCGCTGACAGCACAGAGCCTGCTTGGGATTCTCTCCCTCTCCCTCTCTCTCCCTGCCCCTCCCTCACTTGTGTCCGTTCTCTCTTTCCCTCTCAAAATAAATAAATAAACATTTAAAAAAAAGTTAAAAGCCAAGTTGAAGTTCAGAGGGAAAAAAATCTAAATAGGACTTATATACCCAAAACATAGACATCTTAAGTATTTTTTTAATTTTTAAAATTTTTATTACTATTTTGTAAAGTTTATTTATTTTTTTGAGAGAGACAGAGCCCGCACAGGGGAGGGGCAGAGAGAGAGGGAGACACAGAATCCGAAGCAGGCTCCAGGCTCTGAGCCGCCAGCACGGAGCCCGACGTGGGTCTCGAGCCCATGAACCGTGAGGTCATGACCTGAGCTGAAGTCAGACGCTTAACCGACTGAGCCACCCGGGTGCCCCTTGAAACATAGAAGTCTTAAATTCAATAAGACAAACACAGAAAAAGGGGTAAAGGATTCGAAAAATCTAAAGAGAGGGTATTCAAGTGGCCGCTAAGCGCCTGGAATAGTGCTCGTGGAGAAGCACAGACCACACCTGCGACAAGATGCCCGAGGGTGCAGTTACGAAGCCGGGTCATACCAGAGTTGATGGGAATGTGGAGCGGCTGGGACTCCACCCCCCGCGGGCGGTGTAAGGTGGGCCTCACGGGGTGACAACACTTTGGTAGTTTCTCGTGACGTTGAGCACTCAGTTACCGTAAGACTGGCCAAGCTTCCTTGTCTTCCGAGAAGCCAGCGGCCAGGGCGGCCGCCTCGGTGAGGACTTGCTTGAACAGGAAGCAGCCCGAATGTCAGCAATGGGCTCCCAGACCCCGGGGCCCCGCTCGGCAGCACGGGGAGTGAAGTCCAGGCACACGCAGACGCGGGGGACACGGGGTGTGCCCGCCTCCAATGCGGCAGGCCACTGGGCCGGGACGAGGACACGTGTCAGGAAGGCGGAAACGTCAGATCCTTGCTGCCCCGGGGGGCCACGTGTGCCCAGCCATGTACGTCAAGTGGGGGAGCTCCAAGCACTGGGGGGAAAGGGGGTGACTGAAAAACACCTGCCGTGTACCCCTCATCGGAGACTGACACCCTGCCCCGTGAACACCAGCAGCCCTGCCTGGCGCTCCAGAATGGAATCTTCCGCGCGAGGCACTTTCCCTCCTGTCTGCCTGGGGCTGCTGTGCATGACCCACAGACCCTCCGCAGGCCCGTGTCCAGTCCTCTCTCAGGGCTGCCCTCACTGCCGCTCTGTCCACTCCTACTTTTCCTTCCAGTCTCTGGCTCAGGCACTTCCTTCCCTGATTCCTCAGGCTGCGTGGGCCTCCTGCGGGTCCCTTGCTGTCCCCCACCTCACTGCCCCCCGCCAGATTTCCTCCTGGGGATCCTCCACCCCAGCTGGCACAGGCCTGTCCCGAAGGGCGCTGGGGACTTCCGCTCCCCAGAGGGCAGAAACCTGCATCCAATCTCCTGAGCAGCCGTACCTATGTTTGGAAACGCAAGTCTGACAGGTGGGGTGGGCCTGGCGTGCGGGTTCAGGGCTGATTCGTTAAAAGGTTTTATGAAAGCATGCTAAATAGACCGTGCAATTGCAAGAGTGGGTCCTTCTCTGGTGGAGATTACTCAGCCATTTGGTTTTTATTTTTGCAAACGCGGTTCGGCCCTTTTGAACACTCACTTGATATGCCTTCGCTGCCAGATATGCTTTGAGTTCTCTGTGAGGCCCCCGTGTAAACACCAGGCTTACGGGTAATTGCAACACACAGCCGGCTCTGGGGGCCTTCCTGCGGCCTTTCCTCCGTCTCCTGCCCCAACCCCCGCCCCACAGCTCACAGGGTCAACGTGCCAGCCAGGCCCCCACCCCAGACGGAGGGACAAGGCTTCTGGAAGGCTTTTCTCTGTGGGGAAAGGGAGCTTCCGTGGGCCCCTGGCCTTCAGACATGACGTCCCTCCCACTTAGCTCTTACTCGTCCCTTGTCCTGCGTCCGCCGGGGTCGTTCCCGACTGGGCTCCGCCTCAGCAGCTTCTGTGCAGCCTGTGAGCCACTGCCCTGGCCCCACGGCCCGCTGGGGCACACACTGCTGGGCCTGTGCTCTGTGACGCCCAGCCTGGGACTCGCTGCTGTCTGCATTCCCGCCACACCTCAAAGCAGCCTTTCCAGAGCTCCAGGGGGACGACTTCTTTCTCCACAACTTTCTGGAATCTTCCAAGGCTGGTGCTGATATATGTGGCTTTGCCCGCGCCCGGACTAGGATGGAGCCCGTGCCGTCTGGAGAACCCGGGCCTGTGTGCAGGGCATTCTAATGGATGTTTTCACCAAAGCCCCAGACCGGCCATTCCAGTTCCAGAGGCAGGTCCGGAATTCGCACAACTCGGCCCTGTGCAGTCAAGCAAAAGGAGTCAGGGCTCCCGTGGGGCTTGAGGGGCTCATCTCTGCCCCTGGGAGGCCCCTAGCCTAAAGGAACAGAGGGGGTCACCGGGGCCACTGGACGGAACCTCCTGGCCAGGCCAAGTGTGGCGACCGGCATGGGGATCCCACTTGGCTTCCCAGCGCCCCCACCCTGCTCTGGACACAGTGTCAGGCTCCCAAGTAGAAACCGGAGGGACTGCGGGATGGCTTTGTCCCCTTGGGGACCTGGGGAAATGTGGACAGGCCAGCGTCCAGCCTCTACCGAATACCAGAAGCTTTCGTCCTGTGTAGGCACTGGCTCCCCTGCTTGAATGCCAGTGATGCCCCTCTGTACCCCGGGCATCTCCCTCCATTTCGCTGAGCTGTCCCGGGAGGACCCCGCTCACAAGAGCCACCAGGGCCTGAGCTGGGCAGGAAAGGATCTCCCGGCACTGGGGCTGTGGACTCAGCCAGGTGCTGGCCAGAACTGTCCTCGTGCTGTTTGTGCCTCAGTTTCCTTGTTTGTATAAAGATGCGGGCTGTTCCACCTGAACTGGCAGGACCGTGGTGGGTGTTAGGAAGAATAACGTGTGGGGACCTCCTGGCAATTCTGGGTACAGGATGGTTGTGGTTACTGCCATGGTGCTTGGTTCCAGAAATGCCCTCCACACTCTCCAGCCACGGTCCTGCCTCTTGGGTCAGCCTGAGGAATGCAGGCCTTCTGCCCCACCGCCCGAAAGGCCGCGGGCACGGCTGACCACGAGCCCTCTTCCGGGCGGCGCTGTGCCCGAGCAGACCTGAACTCTGTGGTGGCCCTGGGAGAGGCCCCGGGCCCAGGGTTCCGGGGTCACTGGGGTCCAGGTGGACCAACCAGCCTCGGAGGGCAGCCTTGACCCCATCACCGTGAACCCCAGTCACCCGTTCTTACATGTGCTGCCAGGAGCCGAACGCAGGCCAGCCAGACTGCATCGAGGGAGAGTGGCTGGCCTTCGGCCCCTGCAGGGCACATGGCTGACAGAGGCCCTGTCACCTGTCACGTGGGGCTTACGGATGGTTCTCAAGAGGCAAGAACCCAGTCAGGACAGGGTCCCATGGCAGGGGGAGTACAGGGAGGCCAGTCCCACAGAGTGGCCTTGCGTATGGTCAGCCACGGACAGAAGGCCTGAGGCCCACACCTGGGCCGGGACCGTCCAGGCCTGCAGAGCAGTTCTGGACTGGGAGTGTCTGGGGCTCGAGGAGTGACCCGGGAGAGGTCACCTGGACGGTAGGTCTTGGGGACCTGACAGTCGCAGGGAATGTAAGCTCGAGTCCCACAGACCCCTCCCTCCCCACCCCAGGCCACACGGGAGGTCTGCAGGGCCAGGCCCTGCCGTCCCCAGGGGGACCTGGGAGGCAAAGCCATGGCCACTCCCAGCCTCTGCTCCTGGATCCCCGTGGGAGCGAGGGCAGGCAGGCGCAGTGAGGAGCCGATCAAAGGCCCCCCGCCCGGCCTCGCCCATTGGGGAAACATCAGTCTGCTCTGGAATGAGGTGGTTTCGAGCAGCCAACGTGAGGAAATGGGTATTTATGTAACGGTGGGCATGGTTTTTATTTTCCCTAATTTTCAGATTACTTTCGATTAGGTCTCTTCGGCGTAGACAAGGCTTGAGGTGAAATAGATCCTGCCTAAATCATTACTGCCCCCGCCCCAGGGCCGCCTCTGCAGACAATTACCCCGACCCAGGGGTTAGGGGCAGACTCCAGGCCGGGCACTTCCTCAGCGTGCACACGGCCCGGAGGACCCGGGGCCTGGCCATACCGGCCTTTTGTGCTCCCCAGGACACACAGTGGCCATTGATTCCAACGTCCCTCTGGCCGGAGGGGCTGGGGGAGGGAGAGAAGAGAGCGATTCCCACCAACATCTGGACTCTATCTCTTCTCCCCGCCCCAAACTCAGGACAAGGCGGGGGAGGAGGGGAGAGGGAAAAAGGGAAAAAAAAAAAAAAATGCCCAGGCCAAATTCAAATGCTTTCATAAATTTTGCGCCAGAAATGTTTTGACATGAATATTTTTGTCAGTCTCCAGCGTTTGCCAAAAGAAACTCAACTCCACACGACAGCTCGAATATATTCTCTAGATGACCCTGGAGCCGCTGGACCCCAGCACCTGCGAGGCACGCGGGGCGGGCGGAGGGGCTGAGCTGGGACACACGAGCTCTTCATCCAGTCTCTGTCTAGGCAGGGCCTGGTGTGGCCCCCGAGGCAGGGGGCACTCTCCTGACGCCGCCCTCCGGGCAGGTCCACGTGAGAGCCCGGCTGAGCCAGGACAGACAGCTGCCCACAAGGAAGGCAGACAGGAGCGGAACTGGACGGACAGAGGGAGTGGAGGCGTGTTCACACCTCCAGAGGGAACCACACACATGCGAATAGCTGTTTCCTTCCGCAAAGCTGAAAAAACAGTCATTTTGGGGTTTCTCTTTTTCTTGACTATATTTCTCCTACTTTTCTATAATCGATGTGAATTACCAAAAATGCCACTTAGTAACACGTGTCTCTCTTCCTCAAAAACTTGAACATGGGATTGTTGTATGAGACAATAGCCATACCTCTGGGCGTACCCCCCAAGAACCGAGGGCAGATGTTTGCACACCCCCGTTCGTGGCACCGCTGCTCACAAGAGCTGAAATGTGGACGCAGCCCAGTGTCCCTCCGTGGCCAAACGGGCAAGCCAGCTGTGGTGTGTGCGGATGATGGACGGTTACTCGGCCTGACACGAGGGGGACACCCTGTCCCCGGCTCCAGCATGGATGGACTCGTGGACACTGGCGGGCGAAGTAGCCAGTCACAGAAGGACAAATGCCGCAGGAATCCACTTGTACAACGGTGAGCGGTAATCTAATCATGCAGAGAGCAGGGCAGGTGCCAGGGCTGGGGCGCGAGTGCTTAGTAGGGACAGATCTCGTTCTGCAGGATGAGAAAGCTGTGGAGACAGGGTGGGGGTGTGGGGCGCTACACGACTCTGAGAATGCATTTAATGCCACTCACCTGTACACTTAAAAATGGTTAAAACGGTACATTTTGTGTGTATTTTACCACACACACGATCCAGTGGATAGGGGTCCCATCTCCCCAGATCAGTTGTCCCCGTGGTGCAGTGACCCTGCCCAGAGCCGTCCACTAGGGACAGTGGTCTGGCTGGAGGGCGGCTCCCTTGCTTGCTGGCCCCATGGCCCTGGACTGCTCACCTGTGAAGTGGGTCCCTGCCTCTCCTCAGCACGAGGCTCCGAGGAGGGTAGAGGTGTCCCCCAGCAGGTGTCCAGGGGCTGATCTGGCTTCCAGGAGCCGAGTTCCCCTGCAGACGCCCAGGGCACTGGGAGATGGAACCAGGCAGCATTCTGAGCCTGGAGGTGAGAGGAGCACGCCCCCCCGCCCCCCACTGTGGCGGGCACAGCCAGCCGCTGGCAGGTGCAGCCAAGCCCCACCTTGTTCCAGGGCCCGTGGTGGCTGAGGGCAAGCTCCTAACTCTTCTGTGACTCAGTTTCCCCATCCATAGACGGCGATGATGATGCCCAAGTGCTGACCTTGGGGCTGCCACAGGGACGAGTGAGGGTGATTCCCGTCACATGGCACTGTGCCTGGCACAGGGGGATTAGCCAGCACCTTGTCACAGAACCTGGCATGTGCGCGTGGGAAGCAATGTTGTCTGAAGTCGTTTTTATCTGAAAAATGGAGACCCCATGCATTCACGTGTTGTTTCTTCCAAAATATTCCGAGCACCTGCCCTGTGGACCTGATGCCCCTGGACAGAAAGGATAGGGCAGGAGGTGAAGTGAGGCGTCTGAGAGCAGGGGCAGAGCCCGCGAGGCCAGCGGCTTTGGGAGAGGCGGCACCTGAGGGAGGGCAGAGGAGCAGTGCAGGCGGGCTCGGGCGGAGATGGCCTCGTGGGCTCCGCTCTGCTTCCAGCTGGCTATCAGCACCTGGCCTCCAGTGCCTGTCACCACTGGCTCGCGGTCCCGGTGCACTGCCTACCTGCAGGCGGGTTCTGTGCGGCCCACGCACGGAGCAAAATGGTTTAGCGTCAGCTGCCAGCGTTACACATCAGGAGGCAGGCGGCCGACCGTGTTGTGTGCTTGGCAGGGACTTCCTGCCATGTTTGTCCAAGTGCCATGGTTGTCTCCAAAGTCAGCCGAGTCGGGTGAGCAGAGGACTGGGACTGGGCATTTGGCAGCGGAGTTGGGGTGGGGTGGGGAGTGGCCTCCAGAGCTCTGTGCTTGCCATGGGGACACCTGAGACGGGGAATCTCCTCCAGCTGGCGTCCATGAGTCCAGCCCCCACAAATCCCCTGGTAAGTCACATAGGACATGATGATGGTGACCAGGGGCCCTTGAAGACTATGTGGGACAGAGTGTAGCTGAGCAACAAAAAAAATCTTTTCCTTTCATCTGCTGAGGTCCGGGTTTGCTTGTTACTGCAGCAGAACCCAGATGGTCCTGACTGCTCACACATTTCACTCAAGTATGGGCATATTTGGGTTTTCTAGAAAAAAATAGGAGCTCTGGCCACGTGGGCCCAAGCTCCTGCATGGCAACCACTGGCTGGACTGAGTGGCGGCTTCATTTGGGGGCAGGGTCACTCTGCTTTGCCTCAGTTTCCCCTTGGTGCATTCTCTCATGCTACCACTCTGCATTAGCATTCGTTTCCCCAAAGGGCCTCTGTCTCTGAGTCTCCCCGTGACTGTGAGCTCCTTCTCCATGGAGGGCCTTAGACCCAGCCCCCCTGGTGTATGGGAGGCTGTTACCTTCTATGGACGCTTGCATTCAATGCTTGGCAGCCTGGCGGGGACTGGTGTTCATGATGCATCTGCTGACTAAGAAGCCCTATTCTCAAGGAATGACATCAGGGGGTTGGAGCCCCCCAGCATGGAAGCCTGACCACACACTCTGTTGGCCACAGTGGGAAGATTTTGTTCTAATGGCTCCTAGGCACCTGGAGTAAGAGGCTCGGGGATGGGGTGAACGGATCAAAGGTACACGGCTAGCGAAGCCCAAGCCAGCGCTCACCTTTACTCACAGGGTTTCCTTGTGCGGCTCCCCAGGGGAACTCCAAGCTCTCCTGGCTTCTCCACCTGCTTTCCTCAAGGGTCATCAGGCTTCCTACGGTTTTCTTTATTTTTTTTCAGGGTTTAACATATGTTTGGGGCTTTTTGTTTTTGTTTTTTAATTTAAATTTTAGTTAGTTAACATGTAGTGCAATAGTGGTTTCAGGAGTAGAACTCCATGATTCATCACTTACATACAACACCCAGTGCTCATCCCAACAAGTGCCCTCCTTCGCACCCATCCCCCATCATGTTCTCAGCTTGTTCTCTATTGAGAACAACCCTCAGCGTGTTCTCTATTGTTAAGACTCTCTCATGGTTTGTTTCCCTCTCTTCTCTATTTCCCCCCCTCCCATATAGTCATCTGTTTTGTTTATTAAACTCCATATATGAGTGAAATCATATGGTATTTGTCTTTCTCTGATTGGCTTATTTCACTTTGCCTAATACATTGTAGCTCTATCCACATCATTGTAAATGGCAACCTTTCATTCTTTTTCATGGCTGAGTAATATTCCATTATATATAGACATATACCATACCTTCTTTATCCATTCATCAGTCAGCAGACTGTATTCTCTCCACAGTTTGGCTATTGTTGATAATGCTGCTATAAACATTGGGGTGCATGTACCCCTTGGATGAAAGACCTAAATGCGAGACAAGATTTTCAAAGAATACTTGGTCTTACACCTTTCCAGAAGAGAAATCACCCCGTATGCTTCCACCAACTGGCTGTTTGTCCAGCGACGAGTGGATATTCACTCCCTTTGGAAAGCCTATTTCATTACCCTTCCACCTTAACATGTTAGGAAGGAAAATATATCAGACCAAGAGAATGTGCCTCTCCCAGGGTGGCCACCTCAAGCAGAGGGAAGGAATCAGACCAGGCACCATAAATCTCCCCTGAATGGGTCCTATAGGCTATCAACACAGTGACTCAAGCCCACGCCCCTGAAAGGCAGACGTTCAGATCCTCCTTTTGCTGACCAAGAAAATAAAGCACAAGGAGCTGGAAAGACTGGACCAAACACATACAGTGTGTCGGGGCCAAAGCCTGGGAGGTGAACCTTCCGCTTCCGAATCCAACGTTTCTCTGCCTCTGGCCTGATGAAGCCTCCCTTCCATTCCTAGGAATCAGGAGAAAAGATTCAGGGTCCATTCTCGAATCTCCTATGTATCATAACTATGAGACCTAGGGCCAATTCATGGATTCTGTGTCCGTGGTTGGGGTAAGCACCCGCTCCTGATGGGGGAGAGCAGTGACGACCAGGGGAGGCTCATGCGTGGATAGTCATAACTGCTCGCTCACAACCCTGGCTTCCTCCTAGAGCTACTTCACGTGAGAAGTAGGCTCTTCCTGGTGAGGAGCCAGAGGAGAAACCTGCCCCTCCCTCAGCTTCCTTCTCTGGGATTCAAGCATCCTTCTGCTTACTCTGGAAACGAGCATGCCCACAGGAGAGCCCGGTTCAAATGCAGGCTGATCGGCACTGGGAAGGGGAAGCCCAGTTGTCTGGGGCCATCAGGCTGGGGAGCAGCCAGGATGGCCGGGATGCTGAGCCTCCTCCCTCCCTCCCTTCTTTCCTTTCTTTTCTGATTATTTTTTATTGTAGACAAATACATATAAAATTTACCATTTTAACTATTTTAAGAGACAATTCAGTGATGGCGTTAAGTACATTTGCAGGGTTATATGACCATCGCTGTGACGCACCCACGGAACGACTTCATCGTCCCTAAGAGAAACTTGCCATCCCTGTCTGCCAGCCCTTGGTGACCACCATTCTACTCTCTGCCTGAATTTCCCTATTCTAGGGGCTTCGTCTATGTAGAATCAGAACACGTGCCCTTTTGCGACTGGCTTACTTCACTTAGCGGTGACACCTTGAGGTTCATCCACGTGGTAGCAGGTATCAGAATTTCCTTCCTTTTAGTGATATCCCTTTGTACGCATGTATCGTGTTTTGCTATCCAATCACCTGGTGGTGGACACCTGGCTTGCTTCTACCTTTTGGCTTGTGAATAAAGCTTCAATGAACATGGCTATCCAAGCATGTGCGTGAGTCTTTCAGTTTGAGTATGTACTGAGAAGTGGGATGGCGGGATCATATAGTAATTCTAATGCTTAACTTTTTGAGGGACCACCATCCTGTTTTCATTTGACTTCCAATCAGTAATGTGTGAGGGTTCTAGCTTCTCCACACCACCACCAACCACACCTGTTATTTTCTGTGTGTGCGTGTTTTACTATAGCCGTCCCAGTAGATCGAAGGTGATATCTAATTGTGGTTTTGACTTGCATTTATCTGATGACTAATTGATGTTGAACGTTTTGCATGTGTTGTTTGGCCATGTGTATGTCTTTGAAAAATAGATCTACTCATTGCCCATTTTTGAATTCAGTTGTTTGTTTTTTGTTGTTGAGTACTAGGAGTTCTTTGTGGGTTTTTTTGATATTAATTCCTAATCAGATAGATGATTTGGAAATATTTTCTTCCATTCTGTGGGTTGTCTTTTCACTTTCCTAATTTTGCCTTTTGATGCACACACACAAAGAGTCCTACTTAGTTTTTCTTTTGTTGCCTGTGCTTTGGGAGACATATCCAAGGTATCATTGCTGTATCTGATATCATGAAGATTATTCCCTATGTTTCTTACTAAGAGCCTTATACTTTCAGCTCTTATGTTTAGGTCTTGATCTGCTTTGAGTTAATTTTTGTATATAGGGTAAAGGAAGAGTCTTTTGTATGTGTATAAGCAGTTTTCCTACCACCATTGGTTGAAAAAAACTGTCTTTTCCCCATTGAATGGTCATGACTCCCTTTTTGGAAATCATTTGGCCATATATGTGAGGGTCTATTTCTGGATCTCCATTCTATTCCATCACTCGATATGTCTATCTTTATGCCAGATCATACTGTTTTTATCACTGTGGTTTTTTTAGTAAGATTTGAAATAAGGAAGTGTGAGTCCTCCAACTTTACTCTCCTTTTTTAAGATTCTTTGGCTATTTAGGCTTACTTGAGACTCCATATGAATTTTAGGATAGGTTTTTTTTTTTAATTTCTGAAAAACAAGTGCTGTAGAGATATTGATAGAGATTGCATCGAATCTGTAGATCCTTTTGGTAGTATTGTCACCTTGACAATTTAAGTTTCCTGATCCATGAACATGGGATATCGTAACATTGATGTTTGCTTTAATTTCTTTCAGCCATGTTTTATAGTTTTCTGTGTACAAATTGTTTGTATACTTTGTTAAATTTATTCCTAAGCATTTTATTCTTTTTGATGCTGTTGTAGATAGAATTATTTTTGTAATTCCCTTTTTATCATTAGTGTACAGAAATGCAACTAATTTTGGCCTGTTGATTTTGTATCCTGCAACTTTTCTGGATTCATTGATTAGCTCTGACAGCTTTGTTTGTGTATAGATTCTTTAGTGTTTGTACATATAACATGTACATAAATGTGTCATATTTGGACATAAATAATTTGACTTCTTCCTTTCCAATTTTGACTGTTTTTCTTTTTTATTCTTTTATTTCTTTTTCTTGCCTTTTTTATGTTGAACAGGGTGGTGAGAGTGGGTAATTTTGTCCTATTCCTGATCTTAGAGGAAACCCTTATACTCTTTTACAATTGAGTATTAGATAAGTTGTGGGTTTTTCATACACAATCTTTCATGTTGAGGAAATTCCATTCCATTCTTCATTTATTGAGTATTTTTAATCATCAAGGAGTATTGGATTTTTCTACATTGATTGAGATGATCATGTAGTTTTTCCTGTCATTCTATTAATGTAGGGTATTGCATTGATTGATTTTCATATGTTGAACTTCCCTTGCCTTCCTGGGATAAATCTCATTTTGTCATAGTAATAATTATTTTGATATGCTGCTGGATTTGGTATGCTAGTATTTTGATGAAGATTTTTGCGCTTATATTCATAAGGGATATTGGTCTGTAGTTTTCCTCTTTTGTAGTGTATTTGTTTGGCTTTGGTATCAGGGTAATGCTGGCTTCATCAAATGAGTTAGGAAGTATTTCTTCTCTTAAATTTCTGAAAGAGGTTGGGGAAGATTGGCATAATTCCTCTTTAAATGTTTGTTAGAATTCACAAGGAAGCCATCTGGCCCTGGATATTTCTTTATTGGGAGATTTTAAACCACTGATTCGATTTCCTTACTAGCTATAGTCCTATTCAGATTTTCTATTTCTTCACAAGTCAGTTTTGGTACATTGTGTGTTTCTAGGAATTAGTCCATTCTTCTAGGTTTCAGCCAATGTGTTGGTATGTAATTGTTCACAGCATTCTTTTAAATTCTAATTCTTATAATTCTATTCATTTCTGTAAATTCAGTGATATCCTCACTTTCATTTCTGAATTTGAAAGCCATACCTTCACTCTTCTCTGTCAGTTTAGCTAAAGGTCTGTCAATTTGGTTGATCTTTTCAAAGAACAACTTTTAGTTTCATTGATTTTTCTCTATTGTGTTTCTATTCTGTAGTGTATTTATCTCTGCCTTAATGTTTATTATTTCATTCCTTCTTCTCACATTGGGTTTAATTTGTGTTTCTTTTTCTAGTTTTTTAAGGTCTGGGGTTAGGTTATTGATTTGAGATCTTTTTTCAATGTACGTATTCACTGCTATAAATTTTCCTGTCAGTCCTGCTTTCTCCATGACCCATAAATTTTGGTATGTTGTATTTTTTTATTTTATTCATCTCAAGGTATTTTCCTATTTTCCTTTTTTTTTTTTTTTTTTGATCATTGGTTGTTTAGGAGTAAGTTGTTTAATTTTAACATATTTGTGGATATTCCAGTTTTCCTTCTGTTATTGACTTCTAGTTTCATTCATTGTGATCAGTAAAGATATTTGTATCATTTTATTTTTTTTAAATGTGTTGGGACTTGTTTTGTGGCCCAACTTATTTTGTGGCTCTCTCTCTGTGTGGCTTAACCTTCCTCTTAGCATGTTCTATCATGGAGAATGTTCCATGTCTACTTGAGAAGGACATGCATTCTGCTGTTGTTGGGTGGAGGGTTCTGTACATGTCTTATAGGGCTAATTGGCTTATAGTGTTGTTCAAGTCCTCTATTTCCTATTTATGTTCTGCCTGGTTGTTCCGTCCACTATTGAAAGTTGGGTATGACATCTCCAACTATTATTGTTGAGTTGTCTGTTTCCCTTTGATTCTGTCACTGCTTCATATATTTGGAGGCTCTGTAGTTTGGTGCATATATGTTTACAATTATTTTATATTCTTTGTGAATTGACTCTTTCATCAATATATAATGTAATGTCCTTGCCTCTTATAATAGTTTTTGACCTAAAGTCCATTTGTGATATCAGTATAGCTACCCCAGTTCTACTTTGTCTACTATTTGCATGAAATATCTCTTCATTCTGACTTTTGATCTATTTGTATCTTTAGATCTAGAGTGAGTCTCTTGTGACAGTATATAGTTAGATCACTTTTCTATTCATTCTGTTAATTTTCCCAGTGTTCAATGATCTTGTATTCGAATGACCTTTTGCATAGAAAACCACCCCAAATTTTGTGGTTTAATACAAGAAGAATTTTATTATTCCCACAGATTCTGTGGATCAGAAATTCAAATGGCACAGTGGGGACAGCTTGTCTCTGTTCCACAGTGTCTAGTGCTTCAGCTGGGAGGATTCAAAGAGTTTTATGCGACTGAAACAGCTACAGGCTGGACGAGAGGGGTGAAGATGGCATGCTGCTGTCAACAGTGCTGGGATGGCTGGGGTACAGGCCCTGTGGGGACTGTCAACTGCTGTGGCTTTCTGTGTGGCTGAAGCTTCCTCTTAGCATGGTGGCCTCAAGGGATGAGACTTTTTTCGTGGCAGACCAGGGATCCAAGGTGGGTGTTCCAGCGAGCAAGGTGGAAGTCACATGGCATCCTGTGACTCGGACTCAGATTCTAAGACTTTCCCCAAGTTAGTTTCTGGAAGCTTTACAGTTTACATTTTACATTTAAATCTATGATCCCTTTTTGAGCTGGTGTTTGTATCAGGCACGCAGTTTAGGTCGGGTTTCTTGTTTGCCTGTGTAGGTCCCATCCTCAGAGGCCATTTGTGGAAAGGCTCTTTTTCCTCCTTTTGCATAGTTGGCAGCCCTTCCCCCCACCACCCCGCCTCGTGGTGGGGCTCCTTCTGGGCTCCCTGCTGTGCCCTGTTGAAGTCTGTGTCTGTACCCCACCCCCATCATCATCCAGTCCTTTTTGCTGTGGCTACAGAGAGACCTTACTGTGGGACCAGGGGCTCCTCCGGTGTCATCCTGCCTGCTCACAGCCACTAGCTGCCTGGGGGCTCATGCCCTCCATGTACATTCTGGAATGAGCTTATTTACATGGACCAAAAATCTACTTGGAGTTTTTATAAGAATTGCATCAATACTATATGTCAGTTGAGACTGACTTCTTTACCATGCTGAGTCTTTAAATTCATGAGCATGGTATGGCTCTCTGTTTAGTTAGGTCTTTTGGGGGTTTTAAAATCAACATATTGTAATTGTCAGATCCTGTACATTTTTGTTACACTTTATAACTTTTGGGGGGGCATGTAAATGATATATCTTTAATCTCTATGTTCACATATTTATTGGTAGTATATAGCAGTGTGGTTGATTTTTTTATGTGTTGGTCTTGTGTCCTCTGGCCCCACTGAGCTCACTTAGTGCTAAGAAATTTTTTTGTATATTCCTTTGAGTTTTCCACATAGACAGTCATGTCATCTGCAAATAGGGAAGTTTTAAATTCTTCCTTTCCAATCTGTGTGCCTTTTCCCCCTTGCCTTAAGGCAGCGGCTAGAACCTCCAGGACTATGTGAAGTGATCGTGGTGGTTGTCCCCAAATTTAGGGGCAGAGAACCCAGCCCTTCACCATGAAGTATGATGTCAGCTGTAGAGTTTTTGTAGGCATTCTTGGGCAAGCTGAGGGGGTTCTCCCTCTATTCCTAGTTCCTTAAGTTTTTATCATGAGTGGGTTTTGGATTGTATCAAATGTTTTTTCTGTTTCAATTGATGTGATCATTTGACTTTTCTCCCTTAATCTTTGGATGCAGTGTATTATATTGATTTTAGAATACTGAACCAGCTTTGTATTCCCAGAATAAATCTCACTTGGTTATGGTGTGTAATGTTTTGTGTCATAATGCTAGATTCAGTTGGCTCATATTTTGTTGAGAATCTTTGCATCTGAGTTTGTGAGAGATCTTGGTCTATTGTTTTCCTTTCTTCCTTTTTTTGAAGCAGTCCTTGTCTGATTCTGATGTCAGGAAAGTGATGGGTCTTCTAACAGAAGTTGGGAAGTACTCCCTTCTCTATTTTCTGAGCCACATTGAGTAGACATGCTTTCCATTCTTCTTTAAATGTTTGTTAGAATTCTCTAGCAAAACATCTGGGTCTGGAGACATTTTTCTCAGGAGCTTACAAATTACCAAGTCAATTTGTTAAAGATTATAGGATTATATAGTTGGTCTCATTTATCTGGTTGAGTTTTCATTGTTTGTGGTATTTGAGAAAATACTCTCTTGTTTTTTCTCTCCATTTCTTCTCAGTTGTTGAATTTAGGAGGCTCAAGCTGTTTGTAAAACTCCCCATCATCATGTGAGTGGTTTCAGGACTTTTATAGTGGTAGTGCCCTTTTCGTTCCTGGTGTTGGTTACTGGTATCTGTTCTCTTGCTCTCTTGGCACCTTTAGTCTTGCTAGATAGAGGATTATCTTTTTTTTAAAGTGGTATCAATCTTTTTTTTTTTTTTTTTTTGAGAGAACAACCGAGTGCGAGTGGGAGAGGGGCAGAGAGACAGGGAGACACAGAATCCGAAGCAAGCTTCGGGCTCTGAGCTGTCAGCACCAAGCCCAAACGCGGGGCTCATACTCACGAGCTCTGAGATCATGACCTGAGCCGAAGTCAGACGCTTAACCAACTGAGCCACCCAGGCACCCCTGATTTGTACCTTTAAAATTTTATTTTTATTTTATTTATTTATTTATTTTTTTTTTTGAGAGAAGAGAAGATATGGGGAGGGGCAAAGGAAGACAGAGAGAATCCCAACCAGGCTCCACACCTAGTGTGGAGTCCAACATGGGGCTCAATCTCAAGATTTTGAGATCACAACCTGAACCGAAATCAAGATCAGATGGTTAACTGACTGAGTCACCCAGGTGTCCCAAGGATTATCTGTTTTATTGGTTTACTCAAAGAATCAGCTTTTTTTCCATTAAATTTTTATATTGTTTTCCTGTTTAATTTTTTATCAATCTCTAAGCTTTGTTTTTAAGTTAAAAAATTTTTAATTGAAGTGTAGCTTATGTGTGATATTAAATTAGTGTCAGGTGTATAATATAGTACAACAATGATTCAACAATTATCCATGTTATGAAATGCTCACCATGTAAGTGCATTACAATATTATTGGCTGTATTCTCTATGCTGTACTTTTCACCTCATGACTTATTTATTTTATAACTGGAAGTCTGTACATCTTTTTTATAAATTTATTTCTTTATTTTGAGAGAGAGAGAGAATGAGCTCTCTCAAAGGGGCAGAAAGGGCATGGGACAGAGGATCTGAAGCAGCTCTGTATTGACAGCGGAGATGCCAATGTGGGGCTCAAACTCATGAATTGCGAGATCCTGACCTGAGCTCAAGTTGGATACTTAACCGACTGAGCCACCCAGGCACCCCTGGAAGTCTGTACATCTTAATCCCCTTCACCTAGCTCACCCACCTTTCTTTGGCAACTGCCAGTTTGTTCTCTATGAGTCTATTTCTTTCTCTCTTTTTAGTTGTTACTTATTTGTTTGTTTTGTTTTGTTTTGTTTTGTTTTGTTTTTAGATTCCACATATAAATGAAATTATATGGTATTTGTCTTTCTCTGTCTTGCTTATTTCAATCAGCACAATACCTTCTAGGTCCATATTGTCACAAATGACAAGATTATATCTGATAAGGGGTTAATATCCAAAATATATAAAGAATTCATACAACTCAACACCAAAAACAAAACAAAACCAAACCAGATAATCCTATTAAAAATGGGCAGAAGACATGAACAGACGTTTCTCCAAAGAAGACATCCAGATGGCTAACAGACACATGAAAAGAAGCTCAGCATCACTCATCATCGGGGAAATACAAATCAAAACCACAGTGAGATACTACCTCACACCTGTCAGAATGGCTACAATCAACAACACAAGAAACAACAGGTGTTGCAAGGATGCGGAGAAAGGGGAACCCTCTTGAACTGTTGGCAAACTGGTGCAGCCAATTTATGTATGTTCAATATATTTTGAATATATTGTGAAGTGTAGAAAACTTAATTCCTTTTAGGTTCATTACCTGTCCCATTTAGAAAAACAGATGTTAAGTATTTCTTCTTCGTACGTTGAGCACCACACCGGATTACAATTTTTGCTTCACTCATCAAATATGACTTAAAAACTAATGAGAAGGTAGTTTATTACATTTGCTTCTATTTTTAGCCATTTCAATGTTGTTCTTTCCTTTTCGACATTACGAACTTTTGTTGTTCTCAGCTGCTAAGTTGGGGTAATTTGTTTCACAGCCACAGCTGACTGCCACAGATGAGGGGAGGGAGGAGTGCTCTGGGCATGGGGAAGAGTCTTAGCAAAGACCTGGTGACGGGGCCAGGTCTGGGACACCCTTGCGAACATGTCATGGGATGAGGCCAGAGCAGCTGGTGCGCCTTCCTGACCAGCCCGGCCCCCAGAAACCCTCCCTACACAGAGCGGTTGGGGTGACATTTCTCAGAGGAAGCTCTGATGGTGCCTCTCCCCTGGCTTTCACATGTGTCAGGGAAGCGTCTACCCTGCGTGCAGAACGGGGGCGTCCGGTTGGCCCTCCCCAAGCTGCCTCTTGTTTATGTTGTGTTTTGTTTTTTCTGGGTTCCTCATTTACAGCCACCAGATGTTGGCTGCTTTCAGACGCGCTGGCTGGCGCTCCTGGGGTTCTGCAGAGAGACGCTGCCCAGTGATGCAGAGAGTTATAAATGAGTCCATTAAGGGAGGTGGATTTGCTAAAAGGTTGTCTCCGTTCCACCTGGTCCTAAGCAGTCTTCACGTGATGGATGGTTTCAGAGCCTCGGACACGTCTTAAAGCTCAGCGCAGTCTTAATGCCTCAAAAGTTTCCAATTAAAGTCAAATGGCTCTTGGCAAAGTCCAAGGCATTTTCACTAACTAAAATAAATACCTGGGCAAGCTCCATGGTTTATGCCTTCTTCACGCGGTTGAGGATAAACAGCTAGAGGCTGGGGTTAGAGGCGTGTCAGGGACAGGAGGCCCAGCCAGCCTACAGAAGTCACCGAGAGCCCCAAGCCCCTGTGGGCCCAGCAGGGAGTCGCGTCCCCACAGGCTCTGGGCTCAGGAGTCCTGTCATCCCATCCCTGTGAGGAAACCAAGGTCAGAGGCAGGCATGAGCAGGGGCCGTGTGGAGCGGGGCGGTGGGCAGGAGGAAGGGGCCCACAGTCAGCCCTGGCTCGGCTCCCTCCTGCCCAGAGCCTGCCTGCACTGCCCCCTGGCCCCCTCCCCGGGCCAGGGGCCGAACAGGTGCGTGAAATCTCCCTCGTGGGGAGCCCACGGGCACGCCAGTCAGTACCACCTGCTTGGCCACCTCCCAGTGTGGGCGGGCCCTCCGCCTGCCCTCTAGAACGCCTCAGCCTCTCGCCTCCTTCTTGCCCCTCTGGCTGGGGGCCTCTCGGCCACCCCATCACCCCAGGGCACACGCAGGGTCACTTCGGCAGCAGCTGGACTCTTGGGGCGCTGTGAGGCCGGGTGCGTCTCAGGAGAGCCAGCGTCCCATCCTGGAATCATGGTGACCCTGCCTTGGAGGGGTGAGCAGGCACACCCTGGACACCTCCACAGGAGGGCCGCTCCTACCCCCTCTCCTGGTCCCAGGGATTCCTCTCTTCTTCCTCCATGAGGCTCCACTGCCCACTGCATAGGTGGGCCTCCGAGGGCACTGGGGGCTCCCCACGGACACCCCCAGACAGTGGCAGCTGCTGCTCCTCAGTGCCAAGGAGCATGGAGAGTCCCGACTGAGCCCCTGTTCTGTGATGGCCACCGTCTCAGGTGCTCTCAAGGTCTTGGAGCAACATGGTCACCGCCTCTTCCGGGGGACAAGGACTGAACCCTGGCTCCAGCCTGCCGGCCTGACCCCAAAACCTGCCCTCATCGCCCAGCCCCTCATGCTACAGCCTGGAGCCCCCGAGACCTCAGTGTCCTTGCGGGATGGCCTTTCGGGGCCTGCCCCACACATCCCCAGAGCAGGAAGACAACAGGAGCCCAGGCCGGGACCCCGAGGGCATCACAGAGAACACAGTGGTGGTTCCAGAGGAAGGCGGCGGCTGTGGGTGTTACGGCAAGAACGAGCGTGAAAAACACGGTCTCGTTTCCTCACCGTGGAGCCGTTGGTCAGATCCGCCAATGGGGTTATTCTGTGATGTTGGTGAGCAGTATTCTGGCAGTTATGAAAAGCATGGGACACGGACCCCAGAGTCTGAGGGGCGGGGAGCCGAGGGCGTGGAGCAGCACAGACCCCCACCTCTCACCAGGCGGGTGGACCTGCCCAAGGCACCTGGATCGCCGGTTCAGCATCAGTGGGCAAGACTGAGCGAGGCCCGTCCTGCTCCTGGGCGAGTGTCTGCGCACCAGCACCGCGACCCTGGCAAAGGAGCGTCCCCAAGACCTTTCTCGTGGCAGCGACGCTGTGGGGCAGCCACGTGTCCCGTGACCAGAGAATGGACTCACTGCTTGTATTCACACAATGAAAACAGTAGGGCCTCGAGCACGAGTTCATCACAGCTCTGTGCTTGGCCATCCGAGGGGGCGAGTCACAGAAGGATGCGTTCAGTGAGTCTAGGAGCAAGAAGTCTGCCTGCGGGTGGGATGGTGGACGGCGGTCAGGGGCGCACGCTGGGTGCCGAGATGCGGGTGCAGGAAAGGAGGAGGCTGACACAGTGCTCCGGGCGGGTCATGGGGGGCGGGGCGGTACCTGGAGGCCCTGAGGGACTGGCAGCACTCATTTTCTCTACGCCTCACACACTTCACAAGTAATCACTTCTGCCAACGGTGTTGTCACAAGTAGTCTCTGAAGCTGTCTGGAGACAGCCCCCTGCTCCTGCCCACCTGTGGCTGTCTGTCTGCGCCCCAGGCGGGGTTCCACGCCCCCCACTGCCCAGTTGTGCTGGCCCCGGATGCTGGTGTCTGTACTCCAGGTCGTCCTCAGCTCATCCCAGGCACGTGCTCCTCCCTGCCCAGCTCCTGCCCTCCCCAGTCACCCCGCCACAGGTGTCCTGGTGGCTTGCGGTTACCAGTGTGGACAGAGGCATTGGCGGTCAGATCCCTGCCTGGCGCCCTCTGCCCTCTTGCCCTGGATGCAGCCTCCACCTGACCTGGCCAGCTTCTCCTCTGTGGAGCCGGTCCCCCTTCTCTGTGGAGGGCTCTGCAGTTGGGGCACCGCCTGGGGGCTCCCCCAGCACGGGGTGGCTGTGACTCTAGGGACACAGGAGGGTCAGTCTCCAAGGCGCGGACAGTCCTGACCCCTGGAACCTCAGGATGTCAGTTAAGACGAGGTCACACCGGAGCAGGAGGGGCCTCATCCCACATGACTGGTGTCCCTCTGAGAAGGAGACGTGGCCACTGACGCAGAGGACAGGCGCCAAGTGATGACTGAGGAGATCAGAGTGAGGCCGCCGGCCACGCCTGGGGCCACCGGAGTGGGAGGGGCAGGAAGGAGCCTCCCTGGAGAGAGCAGAGAGAGTGGACACCTGTCCTTGGAGCCGCCTGTCTGCTTGCGGCAGCCGTGGGGGCCGCACACACGGGGTATCGTCCCAGAGTGAAGACAAAACACCTGCAAAACCATCACCCAGAGGAGATGCAGCTATGCTTCTGACGGCCACCCCTCGAGCAGTTTCTGTGCACAGAGGCGGCGCTGACGGACGGCGCTCTGACACCTGCTCTGACGCGGACCTGCACGTGCGGGTCTGCAGGACCTTTTACGTGGAACAGACTTCCACAAAGCCCTTTAGCAGGGTACTCGGGTCATTCCCTTGTCCCCCTTCCTCCTGCCTCTCCCCCCTCTCCCCTCCCCCCTCTCCCCTCCTCCTCTTCCCTCCTCCTCTTCCCTCCCTCCTCTTCCCTCCCTCCTCTTCCCTCCCTCCTCTTCCCTCCCTCCTCTTCCCTCCCTCCTCTTCCCTCCCTCCTCTTCCCTCCTCCTCTTCCCTCCTCCTCTTCCCTCCTCCTCTTCCCTCCTCCTCTTCCCTCCTCTTCCCTCCTCTTCCCTCCTCTTCCCTCCTCTCCTTCCTCTCCCTCCTCCCTCCTCTCCCTCCTCCCTCCTCTCCCTCCTCTCCCTCCTCCCTCCTCTCCCTCCTCTCCCCCCTCTCCCCTCCCCCCTCTTCCCTCCTCCTCTTCCCTCCTCCTCTTCCCTCCTCCTCTTCCCTCCTCCTCTTCCCTCCTCCTCTTCCCTCCTCCTCTTCCCTCCTCTTCCCTCCTCTTCCCTCCTCCTCCCTCCTCTTCCCTCCCTCCTCTTCCCTCCCTCCTCTTCCCTCCTCTTCCCTCCTCTTCCCTCCTCTCCCTCCTCCCTCCTCTCCCTCCTCCCTCCTCTCCCTCCTCTCCCTCCTCCTTCCTCTTCCCTCCTCCTCTCCCTCCTCCTCTCCCTCCTCCTCTCCCCCCTCTCCCCTCCCCCTCTTCCCTCCCTCCTCTTCCCTCCCTCCTCTTCCCTCCCTCCTCTCCCCTCCCCCCTCTTCCCTCCCCCCTCTTCCCTCCTCCTCTTCCCTCCTCCTCTTCCCCTCCCTCCTCCCTCCTCTCCCTCCTCCTCTCCCTCCTCCTCTCCCTCCTCCTCTCCCTCCTCCTCTCCCTCCTCCTCTCCCTCCTCCTCTCCCTCTCCCTCCTCCTCTCCCTCTCCCTCCTCCTCTCCCTCTCCCTCCTCCTCTCCCTCTCCCTCCTCCTCTCCCTCCTCCTCTCCCTCCTCCTCTCCCTCCTCCTCTCCCTCCTCCTCTCCCTCCTCCTCTCCCTCCTCCCTCCTCCTCTCCCTCCTCCTCTCCCTCCTCCTCTCCCTCCTCCCTCCTCTTCTCCCTCCTCCCTCCTCTTCTCCCTCCTCTTCTCCCTCCTCCCTCCTCTTCTCCCTCCTCCCTCCTCCTCTCCTTCCTCCTCTCCCTCCTCCTTCCTCTTCCCTCCTCCCTCCTCCTCTCCTTCCTCCTCTCCCTCCTCCTTCCTCTCCCTCCTCCCTCCTCCTCTCCCTCCTCCCCCCTCCTCTTCCCTCCCCTTTCTTCCTCCCTCCCTCCTCCTCTCCCTCCTCCCTCCTTCCTCCTTCCTCCCTCCCCCTCCCTCTTCCCTCCCCTTTCTTCCTCCCTCCCTCCTCCCTCCCCCTTCCTCCTCCCTCCCCCTTCCTCCTCCCTCCCTGCCTCTTCTTTCCCTCCTGCCTCCTCTTCCTCCCTCTTGCCTTCCTCCTGCCCCCCTCCTCCCCTTTCCCTTCCCCCTCCCTCCTCCCTCCCACTCTCCTCACTCCCTCACTCAAATCTCCTGACACTGTAAAGAAATGAGAAAACACAGACCTTTCTGATCACAAATGTTTTAAAATGCCTGCGTAGTAATGACTGGTGAGTATGTGTATTGGCGAGCAGAGGGCAATCTTTCTTGTCTTAAATGAGAAAAAGTCATAGGAAAAATGGGCTTTGTGTTGTCAAACATTAGCCTGAGCAGACACTCTCTGAGAGCTGGACCCCAAGGCCTTCCTGAGACCAAGTGCATTTGTCCTGAAGGAGTGTGTTTAACGTCAGCACCCTGAGGAGCTTGGCCGAGGAGAGTCCCGAAGGCCAAATATTTACACAGCCAACCCCAACGCCCGTGGACCTGACCTCATATGACGCGGTGATAAACGGGACGATGGCTGTGTCTGACATGCACTGCTGGGCAGTGGAAGTGGGGGCCCGGGCTCCCGGAGGCAGGGGCTCTGGCCAGGAGGAGGGCCTGGTGCAGGTGGATGGACGTCGGCACTGACTGCAGCCACCTCCGAGGCCCGAGTGGCCTGACGTAGGCCACAGCAGCACTCAGCCCCGCCGTGGAGTATAGTCAGGAATGCGTGTGGACCCCTCTGCCTGCAGATCTCTCAGCGGCAGTAGGGCCGGGGGCCTGTGTCCACCGTTGAGGTCTTGGCAAAGAGTCACCGCGCCCTGACCAGGGTGAAATGAGGCAGTGGGAGCTTCCAGGCAAACAGCCAAGCCAACAGGAGGTATCAGAGGTGCCCTCTCTCCCTCCCAAATTTGGAAGCCCCTGGCTCGTGGAGGGCTGATGAGTGACTGTTGTCTGGTCCACCGCCTGGCACCTGTCCCCATCCATTTGGACCTCAACAGCCTACCGCCAGCTGCCAGCACCTGCGTCTCCACCTGGGGCCACCTGCCCCCAGGGCCCTGCCCTGCCTGGGGGAGGCCGGCCAGCAGAGCCTGCGGGTGAATGCCCGGGACCAGCCCTCAGCCCCTGGCTGGCTCCCTTTCCTCTGTCCCGTGCCCTGAGGTTGGCTGCCTCGCATGTTCCCCCAGGGCTTCCGGGATTCTTGGGCAGGGGAGACGCCCACTGCCGTGGCGCTAACCCTTACATCACGCCTGCGTCTGCCTGCCTTCCTCCCCTGCCTTCCGTCCCTTTCCCGTTCTGTGCTGCCTGGATCATCTCTCAAGCTGCTCGCCCTGTAATTTCTGTCCATGACTCTGCTGAGGCAGCCTGAGGGACACAGCTCCTTCACTGAACTGACCAGACCGCGATTCCTCACAGCCTGTACCAGCTGCCTTCTCCGCAACCTGCACCCCGTCTTTCCAGCTGTTCAAGCTCAGACTCCTGGCAACATCTTTGATCCCTTCCTTTCTGGCCCCCCACATTGGTGATGGATCAGCATCCCCAACGACCTGCTGGCTCTAACTTCAAAACATGTCCAGTGGCTTCATGTTCCATAATTGTATTTCTTTAAAATTATTATAAAGGAAAGACCATAAGAGAAAAGAAACATTGTATAAGAAAACAGTGGACTTCTTGTCAGAACCTGTGCAAGCCAGAGAGTAATGGAGACACATCTTTAAGGTACTGAAAGAAAAAAAAATTGTCAATCTAGAGTCCTACACCCAGCAGAAATATATTTGAAAGTGAAGGCAAAGACGACACCAAATTCTCATTCGCTGCTGGTGGGAATGCAAAATGGTGCAGCCGCTCTGGAAGCCAGTTTGGCGGTTTCTCACAAATTGAGCGCGTTCTCACATACTATCCAGCAATCACTCCCCTAGGCACTTAACGACCTGAGAACTTATTTTCACACCAAACCCTGCACATCAATGTTTGTACCAGCCTTATTTCTAACTGCCAAAAACTGGAAACAACCAAGACGCCCTTCAGTAGGCGGATGGATCAGCAGCGGCCCATCCACACGGGGAATATCGTCCAGCACTGACAAGGAATGGGCCGTCAAGCCATGCAAAGATATGGAGGAGCCTTGAATGCATAGTGCAAGGTGATAAAAGCCAATCTGAAAAGATAACGTGCTGTATGATTCCAACTATGTGACATCGTGGAAAGGCAGAGCTATGGAGGCAGTAATCAGAGGTCACGGGGCAAACAGCTCTCCTGAAGACTGGAGTATTGGGCAGATACACGGAATCACAGCTTGCCATGAGCTGAAGCCACACTAGAGCCCGCACCTGGGGGAGCACTGGGGGCAAGGGACCAGCTGCCAGGGCCCGAGCATGGGCTCGCGGAGAGATGCAACGTTCGCTTTTAGGAGTTCCTTCTCCCAGGCCCTCAGGATGAAGAGCAGAGGAGGGAAGGGGAAGGACAACCCAGAGCTCTCTGTTTCCCCTGACAGTGAAAAAATTATTAAACTTCCAGAAGATGACATAGGAGAAAAACCTCGATGACTTTGAGTTTGGTGAAGAGTCTTTAGATACAGTACCGCAGGCATGGTCCATGAAAGAAAAGCATAGTAAGTTGGATTTCATTGATGTTAAGAACTTCTGATCAGTGGAAGACACTGTTCAGAGGAAAGAGAAGCACACACTCAGAGAAGACATTTGGAAAAAAAAAAAAAAAAACCCACAGGGCGCCTGGGTTCCTCGGTCGGGTGAGCATCGGAACACTTGACCTCAGCTCGGGTCTTGATCTCAGGGTCCTGGGTTCAGGCCCTGCGCTGGGCTCTGTGCTGGGCATAAAGCCTACTTAAAGAAACCCAGCAAACTGTTTTATAAAGGACTTGCGTCTGAAATACACAAGGAGCTCTTACAAGTCAACAGTGAGAAAACACACACCCCAGCTAAGAGAAAGGAGCAGAATATCAACGCACGACTCACCAGAGAAGACGACAGACGGTGAAGAGGCGTGAGAACATGGTTAGAATCACACGTGATTCAGAGCTGCACCTTCAAAGAAGGAGACTCCACTGCTCACCCGCCAGAACGGCCAAACTCCAGAGCTCCGCCAGCACCACGGAGCGGCGAGAGTGCCCGGTCACGGCTGGTGGGGATGCAGACCCGAGCAGCTGCTTCGGAGGACAGTTTGGTGCTTTCTTAGAAGCCCAAACATTTCCTTTTCCTACAACCCAGCCATTGTGCTCCTCGATACTTTCCCCCAGCTTTATGGACATATTACTGACATATAACATGTGTAAGTTTAAAACATACAAGGTGATGTTTTATTACATGTATGCATTGCAAAATGATTCTTACAATAAGGTTAGGTAAGACCTCCAGCCCCTCACATAAATGCCATTTATCTTTTGGTGGTGATAACATTTAAGATCTACTCTTTTAACACCTTTGAAGTATATAGTGCAGTGTTGTCGACTGCAGTCATCGTGCTGTACATTAGATCCCAAAAACTTAGCATCTTATAACTGAAAGTTTGTACCCTTTGAGCAACATCTCCCTCACTCTCAGCCTCTGGCAACCGCCATTCTGTCTGACTTATTTCACTTGGTGTAACTCCCTCACACTCCATCCACGTTGTTTCAAATGGCAAGATCTGCTTCATTTTTATGGCTAGATAATATTCCATTGTATACATATGCACTCAGCTTCTTTATCCGTTCATCCATCAGTGGACACAGGTGTTTCCATATCGTGGCTATTGTGAGTAATGCTGCGATAAACATGGGGGTACAGATATGTCTCCAAGGTAGAGACTTTATTTCCTCAAGATATATATCCAGAAGCAGGGTTGCTGGATCACATGGTAGTTCTATTTCCATTTTTTTTGAAGAACCTCCATACTGTTTTCCAGAGTGGCTGCACCCGTTTTCATCCCCACCAACAGTGCAACAAGGTTCCCCTTTCTCCATGTCCTCACCTGCTGTTTCTTGGGTTGTTGATTTTAGCCCTGCTGAAAGCTGTGAGATGGTATCTCGTTGTGGTTTTGATTTGTATTTCCCTGATGAGGAGTGATGTTGAGCATCTTTTCGGTGTCTGTTGGCCATCTGGGCGTCTTCTTTGGAAAATGTCTCTTCAAGCCCTTTGCCCATTTTTTAATCTGATTTTGTTGTTGTTATTGAGTTGAGGAGTTCCTAATGTACTCTAGATATTAATCCCTTATCAGACAGATGGTTTGCAAACATTTTCTCCCATTCTGTAAGTTGTGTGTTCGTTCTGCTGGTCGTCTCTTTTGGACTGCAGAAGTTTTGTGGTTTGATGTGGTTCCACGTGTTTATTTTTGCTCTCACTGCTTCTGATTTGGTGTCCTATTCAAAAAAAATCTTTGCAAAGATTAGTGTCAGTGAGGCTTTCGCCTATATTTTCTTCTAGTTGTTTTACAGTCCTGGGTCTTACATTTAAGTTTTTAGTCCATTTTAAGTTAATTTTTGTGAGTTGTGTAAGACAGTGTTCCAACTGCATTCTCCTGCGTGGTTATCTGTTTCTCCCATCGTCATTTTTTGGAAAGACTATTATTCCCCCCATTGAGTCTTCTTGCCTCTCTTGTCAAATATTTGTTGACTATATGCATGGGTTTTGTGCGTCCCTCAATTATTTTATATTGGTCTGTTTTTATGTTTATGCCGGTACTATACTGTTTTGATTAGCATATAGCTTCATAATAAAGTTTAAAATCAGGAATTGTGATACCTTGAACTTTGTTCCTTCTCTGGATTGCTTTGGCTACTCTGTAGTCTTTGGTTGTTTTATATAAATTTTAGGATGTTTTTTCTATTTCTGTGGAAAATATTGGAACTTTGATAGGGATTACATTGAATCTATAGATAGCTTTAGGAAGTATGGAAATTTTAACAATATTAATTTTTCTGATCCACAAACATAGCTTGTATTTATTTGTGTCTCTTAACATTTCTTTCATCAATATCTTGTAGTTTTTAGTGTAAAGATATTTCACCTCCTTGGTTAAATTGATTTCTAAGTATTTTTTGGATATTATTATAAATGAGATTGTTTCCTTTATTTCTTTTTCAGAGAGTTTGTTGTTAGTGTATAGAAATGCAATTGACTTTTGTGTGTTGTTTTTGTATCTTGCAACTTTACTGAATTTGTTGATTAGTTGCAATTGGTTTTTGTGGAGTCTTTAGAGTTTTCCATCTAAAAAATCATAATATCTTCAGACAGAGACAGTTTTACTTTTTCCTTTCCAATTTGGATGTCTTTTATTTCTTTTTCTTACCTAATTGGCTAGGGCTTTTAAACAGGAGTGATGAGAGGGAATTTTTGTCTTATTCCTTATCTTCCCAGGAAAACTTTTAATCTCTCACCTTTGAGTATAATGTGTTCTGTGGGTTTGTCATATATGACCTTTATTATGTTAGGGACATTCCTTATATACCCAATTTGTTAAAGGTTTTTTAAAAAATCATGTCCAATTTTGTCAAATGCATTTTCTGCATGTATTGAGATAATAATATGATTTTTATCTTCCATTGTATTATTGTGGTATATCCGTTTCTTGACTTGCATCTGCTGAAATATCGTTGCTCCTGAGGACAAACCCCATTTGATCAAGCTGTATGACCCATTTATTGTACTGTTGGATTTGGTTTGCTAGTATTTTACTGAGTATGTTTTTGCATCTATTATCATCAGGGATATTAGCCTGTAGTCTTCTTGTAACATCCTTATCTGGCTTTGGCATCAGAGTAATTTTGGCCTCCTAAAATGAGCTTGGGAGTGTTCTTTCTTTTTCAGTTTTTTTGGAAGAGTTTGAGAAGGATTGAGAAGTATTCATTCTTCTTCAAATGTTTGGTGGAATTCACCAGTGAAATTATCTAGTCCAGGATTGTTCTATGATGGGAGGTTTTTGATCACTGTTTCAATCTCTTTATTCCTTGTTGGTCTGTTCAAATTTTCTATCTCTTCATGATTCAGTATTGCTCTAGGATCTCAATAAAGCTGATTTTAAAAACCCTACCCAAAATCCACCCCCTTACTGCCAAGTTACTGCTGCCGCCTGGGCTCTCTCAGAACAACTGAATTTGCCCCCACAGTGCAGGTCTGTTCTCTGCACACACCAGAGGGCCCTTCAACACTGCAGGACGGTGAAATGGGTCTCTATAAACAGACCTCAAAATTTCATAATCTCTTCATTTAAATCCCCATAGCAGCTTCTTATTAACTTCGGAGAAAACCCACACTGGTCTGTGGCCTCCCCTCCCTCTCCTCTCCCACCTGTTCACTGCCCACCACCCACACTAGCTGCAGGTGACTTCAGGGCATTGTGACATGCCATCTTCCTGCTGCCATTTTGGCCCTGGCCTCGGCCCCTCCCCTCATGACTCAGGCCAGCTGATGCCACTTCCAAAACCTTTCAGTTGGCGTTTCCCACACGTGACCCATTTGTGAAATCTCCTCCTGATTTTTGCTATCTTAACGTCTATACTGTCATTTTGTAATATTTTACTTAAACCTATTCCATGTTTATTGAAACAAGTGTACTTCAAAGAGGAAACTAGTGTGTGGGGGGAGGAGGAAACCGGACGTGGCTCGGAAAGGGCCACGTGAGGGGTCCCTGTGGTGGAAATGCTCTGCGGCCGGTGACCGGTGACAGCATCCGGGTTGTTATCAGCCGGAGAACCTGGGAGACGTGTACCCCAGATGTCTACTTCACACACCTGCAAGAGACTACCATCATCTCGAAGTGAAAAGTTTACATGAAGACGCGTAGCATGAATGTGTGCGGCAACACTGATACAGGAGACGGAGGGGGGGGTCAGTGGAGTTCATGTGTTGTAAGATCCTGGTGCTGCCTAGCAACTGGTAAAAATACAAATTTAAATGAGATTTTCATAAAATAGTGTTACACGTTGTCATCTCTATGGTTACTATGAAAAGAGCAATAACAAATGTAGAAGAAGCTCATAGAGGGGGAAAATGGGGAGATAAAATCCAGAAGAAAGCAGAGAAATAACACAGAACAGGTGAGAAAAATAAGAGTAAATGCTAGAGGTAGACCCGAATATATCAGTAAATACATTAAATTATACCAAATATAAGTGGGCTGAGTATCCTAAGTAAAAGGTAAAAGCGTCAGACTGGATTTTTAAAAAGTCAACAACGTGTTGCTTACAACAAATATGTGTTGGTTGTAAGGTTAAACAGTAAAAGGATGTAAAAAGTGTATCTTTCAAGCTATTCAAAAATGAGCCAACGCCAGACAAGACACGCATTAAGTAACAAGATAAAACACGAAGGGCGATATCACAGAATTCAACTGTACTGTTTTACATTTACATGCACCTTATTAATAGAGCCTCCAAATATCGAATGCTCAAGAGTAACAAAACAGAAAGACGAGACGAGCCCGCAACGGTAGTGGGAGGTTTTCAGGCATCTGTCCCAGTGACTGACGGAGCGCAAGCACGTCTGGACGTGTGGGAGAGACTACAACAGCACGAGCACCGTAGTGTTGCTTGCAAGGACAACGAGACGTAGTTCATCCTTATCGGGTGAAGCGTTCCACCGTGTTTTCCCTGGGAAGCGCCAGACAAGAGAGTGTGCAGGAGTAGGGTGGGTGTACGGCTGGGGGCGCCTCGGGACCGAGACTCTCAGGTCACGTTCCTGGTTCAGCTCCTGTTCCCTGTAAAACCTGTATAAGCAACACCAGCGATGACAGAATCAGATTCGCAGGCTCTTCTGATGGTTGGAAACACTGGCAGCTTGGGTTGAGACCGAGTCGAAAACTTAGCTGTAAAAAAGCAAAGTCTCGTACGTTGCTTCGTCGGTGTGACAACAGTTGCGTGTGTTAAGAAGTTGGGAAAGACAAAAAAAAAAAAAAAAAAAAAAAAAAAGGGCGCCTGGGTGGCGCAGTCGGTTAAGCGTCCGACTTCAGCCAGGTCACGATCTCGCGGTCCGTGAGTTCGAGCCCCGCGTCAGGCTCTGGGCTGATGGCTCGGAGCCTGGAGCCTGTTTCCGATTCTGTGTCTCCCTCTCTCTCTGCCCCTCCCCCGTTCAAGCTCTGTCTCTCTCTGTCCCAAAAATAAATAAAAAACGTTGAAAAAAAAAAAATTAAAAAAAAAAAAAAAGAAGTTGGGAAAGAGCGTACACATATACAAAAGTGCCCAGCTCGGTGCCTTTTCCTGGTGTGCGCACTCATGGAACCCAGACAGAGACTGCTCCCAGCACCCTGGAAAGCTCCCCCTGCCTCTTCCCAGCCAGCACCCTGCCCTACAGCAGGGACCAGCGCTCTGCCTTCTTACCATTTAGTGTTGCCTGTTCTTCAGATTGGATAAATGGAGTGTCTCCAACATCTGTGTCCATGTGTGATGTGCATGAATGGACATCTGTATCTCTACCTACCTACTTCTATCGTCTATCTCCCTATCTTGGTAGCTGTTTACCTGTGTGTCTGTCCATCTGCCCATCAGTCTACCTATCTGAAGGAAGCCAGGTCATGCTCATAAGCAAGCAGCAGCACTTTCCAGGACCTGCAGTCACCTGTCACGAGAGCCAGCCGAGAGTCTGTGCTGGTGTGGAGCTGCATGTGTCGGAGGGCTGAGTGAGCGAGGGGTGCTCCTTCTGCTCCAGACGACCAGAGGGGTGCTCAGGAGGACGCCGTCGCCGAGCTGAGCATGTCTCCCCGGTGCGACCAGAAACAGGACAACAGACCTGCAAGTGCTTTTGCCGGGTGACGCTAAGTTTTAACTCCACATCCGGGAGACTTGAAAGTATCTGGCCTGCCTTGAGGGCGCGTGTCCCACTCACCGGCAGTCGCTGCTTGGCGTTTCTCCAGTGTTCTGGTGAGGGGTGAGGGGCTGAGACCCCTCAGTGGGCACCTCCTCCTCTGGGTCGGCCTCGGTCTCAGCAGGCCTTGGGACCTCAACTGTGCGTCCACACCGCACCCTAACGCTGCCGGACAGGGCTGCACCCTGTCTCCCTGGCCCGGCCCTGTGCTTTCCGCTAGGGCGGGTGTGCGCAGACCCGTGACCTGTCCCAGGCCCAGCTCCCTAACTCCGGTCAGCATGTCCAGAGAAGACATGCGATTTTACCCTGGATGGGCACATCTGAAGACCCCCACCCCACCCCAGCCTTCGAGGTCATATGCCAGGGAACCCTCCCTGGCAGGGCCTGGTGCTCCTCTGGTCCCACAGCCCCTTACACACCCCACAATGTGGGCCTCTCTGGACGGGGAGCTGGGGGCTCCACGAAGGCCAGAGCCTGGCCAGGGGCCACTGGGGCTCATTTCCTCCTCTGTGTAAGACACTGAGCTCACTGGGAGCGGCAGCCACGCCCCAGGGAGCCCGGCCAGCCAGGCCTCAACGGGGGCCGCGAGGGGAGCGGATGCCGAGCCGCTGCCTTGTCCGGTTGACACCTCTTCCGAGCCAGGGAGGCTCACCGGCCATCCCAATCTGCCCCTCCTGGTGCGTGAGCTGCAGTAGCAACGCCCCCACCTCCTCTCTGACCTCAGTGCCCCACCTGCAAAATGGGGTCATAATGATCCGAGATAATGCATCGAGCATGCAGCACACATCAGTCCTCACTGCACGTCCTCGTTGCCCACAGGGATCGAGGTGGACAGGAGTCCTGGCACCTGCAGGTGCAGGGGGCGCCCGGCCTGTGCTGGGGGCTTTGCTGGGGCCTCTCCCTGCAGCTACTTAGGAGCCAGCAGCTGGCAGCGCGAGGCTGGCTCCCCCTCTCTCACTGCCCCTGGCAGGCGGCATGTGTTCATGCCCAGAGAAGTGCCCCGCAGCCTTCTTCCCGTAAGGGTGCCCTGGGGCAGCCTGCGGGGAGAGAGGCCCAGGGATGGCCCCACTCTCCCCTGGGGCCAGGTCTCGCAGGTGTGGGGCTGTGTTGGTGGGGGGGGGGGGCAGGTGGGGCCGCGGAGCGGAGCAGACCCCGGCTCACCATGGGCTCTACCTCGGCTATGAGGCCACTCTGTGCCTTGGTGGTCCTGGATGCTCTGTGTCCGCCCCACAGACCTCACGTGGGCCTACACTGGGCAGCAGGCCTGGAGGGAGCCCGCTTCCCTCCATTTTGCACACGGTAGTAATCATGAGAGCCGTGGTGGCCGCCAGCCAGCCTCACACAGCGCTACCCAGGTTCCAGGCCCCGTTCGGGAGCACCGTTAACGTCATGTCACAAGCCCTGGGAAGCAGAAGCAGATAGGTCTGCATTTTCAGATGAGGACACAGGTGTGGGGGGACCTCGCCTGAGGGTCCCCCCAACCACCCCTTGTGAGCCACCCCACTGGGGGTGGCAAAAGCACTGTCCTCACCTCGGTCACTCGGTTCACCCGATCACCGGGTTGGGGACAGGTGTGAAGGTTCAGACAAAGAAAGCAGGGCTGAGAAGGCCAGCGGGCCTCCCACTCTGCAGACTGCAGGGAAGGGCGGTCTCTGTGCTCTGGCTGCTGAGGGAAGAGAGGTCACGTGCAGTCAAGCCCGTGGCAGCAGCAGTGGCTGTAATGGTAACAGCAGGTAGGTCCCACGTCCAGCATGTGCTGCCCTGGCACCTTCCTGAAGCCTCTCTCAAAGCCCACGTGACCTTCAGGGAAGACATCCTCAGGCCCAGCCTCCTCTTGCCCTGTGACGGGTCCACTCGGGGTCCACGGGGTGAGTGTGCTTGCTGGGGAAGTCTGTGATCCCGGGCCATCAGTAGCGGCGCCCCTGGCTCCCCCAGCCCCAGAGGCACACGTCCCAAGGAGGACCCGCATTTGGGGTTGGTGCCGCCAACCTGGGCTGCCCCTCTGTGCCACCCCTGGGCTCTCACCCAGGGACAGTGAGCTCCGGACTCTGAGGTAGGACCCGCTCACATGTCTACGCCTCGGTGTTCTTGTGTAAGCTTGCTGTGCCGCACCAGGAGGGGGGCTACAGGAGCACCTGTTAGCTGTCGTGGAGCGGATTTCAGAGAGGGCTGTGACGGGCCCACTGTCACACCGCAGGCAGGTGGTGGACCGGGAATCGAGCCCAGGTTTATCTGGCTTGATGATGCCAGGGCTCCCTCTGACCCAGGAGGGGCTCACTGTGTTCAGAGTACTTTATATAGATCATATTATTCAATCCTTGCAATGGACTGAATGCTGTGTCCCCCCAAACCACCCCTCAGCGGTATGGTGTCTGGAGGGATCTTTGGGGGCAATCAGGGTAAGATGAGGTCACGAGTCTGGGGCCCACGTGGGATCAGTGGCCTCGGGAGAAGGGGCACCAGAGCCTGCCCTCCCCACGCTGGCCTCCACAGTCGTGAGAGATGAATGGAAACGTCTATGGTTCAAGTCCCCCATCTATGGTAATTTGTCACTACACTCGAGCTAAGACAATCCTTGTTAATGACTCCGAGGAAGGCATCGTGCCATTTTATAAATGAAGAGTCTGGGTCCCAGGAGACTCAGCCATTGGCCCTGAGTGCACAGCTTGTAAGGGTGGAGCTGGGGACGTGACACGGGGGCTGTCCCCCTGGCCCTGGGGTCCGTGTAGTGCAGAGAACACAGTCGCTGACCTACACTGCCAGCGGGACTTAATGATGCTATTTAATGCACGCTTGGCAAGTGAGTCAGAAAGAGGCACTAATGTCAAATGAATTGCTATTAAACATTAGAAAGGTAATAGTGTCGTGGGGCCTGGAGGACTCAGTGGGTTAAGCGTTCAGCTTCAGCTCAGGTCACGATGTCACAGTTACGGGTTCAAGCCCCCACGTCAGGCTCCGTGCTACAGAGCCTGCTTGGGATTCTGGCTGTCTCCCTCTCTCTCTGTCCCTCCCCTACTCACGCTTTCTTTCTCTCTCTCAAAATAAATAAATGAACGTTAAAATAAAAAGGCAATAGTGTCAGTCACACACGTTTATCACCGGAGTTGACGTCAGGAATGGAAAACGTTTTGGGGTGACAGGCTCCAGTCTGCGCTCTGGGTGAGCCTTGATCGGCTCACCTGTGGGATAAGCATGTGACTCTGCCTCACAGAAGGGAGGTGCTGTGGTGCCAGGTCACGGTGCCCCGAAAGTCGTGGCTGGCATTGCCATCCTGGCCCCACGGCTCCTTGGGGCACGTCCTCCTGACCGCAGACCCAGACATCTGAGTGCTCAGGTCCCCCTGCAAGGCCTGCGGGCCTGGATGTTGAGTGTGGGGAGGCCTGTCCCTCTTCCCTCCTACCAGGGCACCTCCGGACCAGCCCAATCAGCCCGGCCGGCTTCCTGCAGCTGTGGCTCCTACCTACCCCAGGGAGTCCCAGGGAGCCCCTGTGCCATCCAGGACCCGCCCACCTGCTCCCCCCCCCCCCTTCCCTTACTGCAATTTGACCGTCCTCTGTCCGGTCCCCCTGCACCCCCCGCCAGCCCACCTGGTTCACGCCTGCTGCTTGGGGCACACCTGGGCCCTCACAGCCCCCCGCAGCCCTGCCCTCCCTGAGTCCCACCTGCACACTGGACATAGTGAAAACACCTTGCTGTGCTGCTTCTCTCTCAGCAGCCTGGCTGGGGCCTGAGAGAGCTAGGTGAGCTCCTTGCTGCGTGGCCCAGCCAGCTGGTGAGCCTCTCTGTGCCTCAGTCCTCTGTAAAGCCAGGGCAATGGAAATGCCTAGCTCAGGGGGGCTGTTCCTTGGATTAATAAACAACCACACGTAAACCAGCTCCAGCCGGCACACAGCAGGGGCTACATAAGTGCTCCTGTTGATCTGGTGGTCACGGCCGGCTGTGGCTGATTAGCTCTGGGAAGGGGGATGGTCTGGAGTCACCTGTGCCATACTCCTCAGGGAGCCCGCTTGTCCCTCACCCCCAGGGAGCGGGCAGCCAAGCTCCGCCCACCGGCAGAAGTGCCTCCTGGGCGTGCCCAGCCCTAGCGAGGGAGTCTGGCCCTTGGGCTGTCGCCTCCTGGGCAGTGAGTGTGCTGGGCCAGGCTTCCTGCCCCTCCCCTGCCCCTCATGGGCCCTCCACCCAGCTCAGGGCCACACCTGCCCCTGGATTCGGGGACGGACACCCCACTTGGCACTTGGGCTCAGACAGACCCGCTCCCACCTCATCCTGCAGTAACCCCCAGTCGCCCCTGCCAATGGCACAGCCAGTCCCAGGGGGGCGGGGGAGGGGGGGAGTGACCTGCTGGCTCACACAGTGGGTGGACGCCCTGCCTGGACAACTGCCCCAGATGGGTTGTTCCCACCCTCCCCCATCCACTGCCCCCCCATGGGTCCCCTCCCCCTCCCTCATGTCTGCTCCCCTCCCAGTCTCCCCCTCCCCACGTGTCTGCTGCCCCCACCCTCATGGGTCCCCCTCCCCCCACAAGTGTCCTCCGTCTATGTCCACCCCTCACGTCCTCCCCCCCATGTGTACACCTTTCCTCCCCTCCCCCCATGTCCACTCCCCCATGAGTCCCCTCCCCTGTCCCCCGTCCACCGCTTCCCCCACGGTGTATCTGCTCCCACCCAGACCCCTCCCCTTCCCCCCCGTGACTGCTCCCCCAACCTTCGTGGATCCCCCTCCCCCACTCCCTCATGTCCACTCCCCCACAAGTCCCCTCCCCCGTCCACCCCCCTGCCGTGTATCTGCTCCCACCCCTCCCCCTCCCCCGTGTCTGCTCCCCCAACCTTCGTGGATCCCCCTTCCCCCCTCTCTCCTCACGTCCACTGCCCCACGAGTCCCCTCCTCCACGTCCACCCCCCCCACCCTCGTGGGTCCCCTCAGCCTTGGGGAGTGGCTGACGGTTGTGTCTGAGTAATTTGGGCCCCTGTTTAAGGAGAGGAAGCAATAATAGCGGCTGTAATTGTCCAAATTACTGCTGCCCCTTCCAGCTTGACATCTGCCTGATGGTGGCGGATAGAAACCTGACCTGGGCAGCCGGTGCTGCCCCGGGAGCCGAGCGTCCTGGTGCTGGAGCAGGCGGGTGACAGGGGCGCCTGGCCTGGCCCCCTGATCTGCGGACAGGGGACGCCCCTCACCCCACGGCTGTGGTCAGCCAATGCCTGCTGCGTGCGTGGGCGGGAGGGCGGGCCCTGGCGTTTCTGGCGCGAGCCCGGGTGGAGGGCAGCGAGGTGGGCCGGGTGGAGGGCACTGGACGACCCATGGCGGGCGGGGGGGGGGGGGGGGGGGGGGGGGGGGGGGCTCTGCCGGCCTCCCGGGCACAGACTGACCCAGGGTGAGCAGCCTCCGCTGGGAAGGGGAGGAGAGACACCCTTGTGGTTCTCTGATAGGTGAGGCCTCTGTCTGGGATTCGATTCCCGGAAGCAGGGGTGGGGCAGAGAGGGGTAGCCGGGAGGACCTGATGACTAAGGGTGTAGCGTCATAACCACGGTGGGCAGCTGCACCCTGGTCCGTGGGGCCTTGGACACCACAGTCACCGTGTCCCCCCCAGGGGAGGACCGCGTGAGGGGCCGGCGGGGTCTGTCACTGGGTTTGCGTTGTCTATCAAAAGTTTTAAATAAACAAGACAGCCCTCTTCACTTCTTGGTTTGACCTCTCCCCAAGGTCAGAGACACCCGGTAACCTGGTGTGCAGGCAGAGACTCCCGTGACCTGGCGTGCAGGTCAGAGATGTCCTGGTGACCCAGGAAGTGGGACCCAGGGTCAGGCTCTGGCTGATCTGAAAAATCTAAGAACACACTGTTTCTTCCTCTCCTGAGTGGCTCAAAACCAGTCCCTCTCCTTCTGCTTCTGCAGAAAACTCTGAGCTCCATGTGGGACCTTGCCGGGAGAGGCAGACCCGTGCTGTCGATCAAATACCACATCACTTCTGATTTCCTTTGCAGAGGACTTCTTTATTCATCCACCTACTAAAGGGGCAGGTGTGGGGGTGCAAAGAAGTCTGTGCCTAGAGCCAGATGCAAGGCGTGATGAGCCACTGGCCTCGTGGGGGCCTCGGGTTCTCCCCGTGGACAGGGGCTGCCAGTGGCACCAGGCCTGGGGCCTCCCCTCTGTGGGTCCGCTCACCCCGCCCCTGCAGCCTGCTACATGTCACCCGCCCCTTGTGTTCGGGGGCTGGAAAGAGGGCTGGGGGATGCCTGCACTGGCAGAGTCACAGCTCGTGGACCCAGGGATCCCAAGACATCCAGACAGGGAGTCTGAGTGGCCCTGGGTGTCAGTGACGAGAGCACACCCTGTCTTTGAGGGTAATCACTGAGTTCCCAGACGTCACACGGCCTGGGCCTCTGTGGGCATGTCCCTGCCCTGGACACCCAGGCACCCGGGGCCTCTGTGGGGGCGTCTCACGCTCTGCTCAGCTCTCCCCTCCCCGTGGTGAGCTTGGAGGTGGTGTGGCCGCCCCGGGCCTGGTGTTCTCACGGGTGAGGTGGACGATCCTTTCCCGGCACACTCAGACTTGGGGAGGGCACGGAGGGAATCGTCAGTGAGCACCTATGAGGTGCTGACCCTGTTGAAGGGGCCCCGCCACCCCACTCCCGCCGGCCTCCAAACCACAAACTACAGTGAGAGGCTCCAGTCACAGGCAGGGTCCCCCCGGGGCCTCTGAGCCTCTGTCCCAGTGATGGTGATGCTGTTTGGCCAGGTGCCCCAGGGACATCCAGGCTCTGACAGTCTGAGCTGTCCTAACATCCCAGCTCAGACAGACAGCCCACAGCCCCGTCCGGGGCACTTGAGACCCACGTGCTGCAGACCCCACCAGTCGCCAAGTGCCCCCAGTGTTCGGGTCCGAGCAGGCGGCAAGTCCTTTAGGATTCCTTGTAAGGAGGGCGTGCCTGGAGAGGAGCCCCCAGCCATGCACAGGTCCTGACCTGAGCTCCCTCTCAGGCCTGGAACCTGCTAAAAGCAGCCGCTTCCTCAGGCCGCAGTTAAAAGCCCCAGGTCCTTCCGGCCTCTCGGCAGCTGGGGCCTCGAGAAGAGCATAAAAATGTCTGGATGACACTCTTTCACCTTTATTATATACAGAGGCCCCTCATCTCCTGCCTTTCAAGAGGGCCTCTCCGCTGGCCGCTGCGGGGGCGGCCACTCGAGGCCGTTTATCTGCAGGAGGAATGTCTGTGCCGAATGGAGCCTCCCGCGCCCATCCATCACCTTCTGCCCCTGGCTGTGCCGGGCGGTGGGGCACCGGGGGTGCAGGGGCCTGCCCGGCCGGCCACAGCCTGACACCGGGGACTCCCGCCCAGCTGGGCCTGCTGTAGGGGGCCGGGCCTGCCTCCCGAGAGCAGGGCCATTCAAAGTGAGCGGGGCCCGGGGCTTTGTCCACTCGGTCTGGAGCGGGCAGGGGCAGGGAAAACGGGATGCAGATTAGGGTCAGGCTGGAGACCAGCAGGGGACGTTTGGGGTGTGGCAGCAACCGTGCAGGTGAGGGTCCCTTCAGAGTCCCAGCCTGGCCCCCAGCTCTGTGCCAGGTGAAAACCACCTTCTCCGCGGCTCAGAAACACTCGGAACTTTCCAGGAGCACAGTGCCTGTGTGTGGCATTATGTAAGCCTTCCAAGGCGCTGCTCAGCTTTGCTGGAGACAGTGACCCTCGTGCCTGGTGTGGGGGGGTGGGCGCACCCGCAGACGCGTCCTAACGGAGCAGCGGTCCCCGGATGTCACGTGGGCAACAACGCGGTGGCCAGACCGGAACTGCGCGCCGTCCTGGCTCGGGCTGTATTCACCGCATCACGCAGGCATCTGGGCGCCTCCGCGTCGTGCAGTGTGGCCGGGCCTCCTACACGTTTGCTCACCGAAACACGTATCTCCTTTAGTCTCCTTCCATGGCAGCGAGGCTCGTAGGGAGGTTTGGACCTATCGTGCTGGGTGGGTTGTGCCACAAAGCTGGGTGCTGGCCGCGGCAGGACGGTGGTGCCCCTCCCCCCATGGCTGTGGAACCTCAGAGGATGGCTGTGGTGCTGCCCACATACCCCGCCTGTGTGTCACCAGTTTCTACCATGAAGGGGCTCCGGCTGCTGGGTTTGCAGCATCGGGCAGGTCACTGTGCCAGGTTCCGTTCCTGTGGCAGGAGGCCCCCAGGTGCTCCATCAGGGGCAGATCAGGTGGAGTGGTGGCCTTGGGCTGCGTGCACATACTGAGCACTGACCCATTCTGTGCCATCCCAGCTCCTGGTAGCAGACACACACGTGAGCCTGGCGCCCTGAGCTGATGGTCTGACAAGGAAGGCCAAGAGGACTTCTAAACAGAAAACAGACATTTTGGAGAGAGACAGGGGCTCTGAGAAGTCACACGGGTCACAGTTGTGGTGAGGTGACCGGGGTGCTGCCATGCTCCCCATCTGGGCGCCTGGGGAGGCTCTGAATTGCCTCATGGGCACGAAGTGGCTGCCAGCACTCCAGACAGCACGTGCACATAGGACCACAGCCATGGGGGAGGCAGAGGTGGCCACCCGGGTGGGGTCTGTCTCAGCTTCAGGGGAAAGATCAATGTCGCCCAGACACCCCTCCCTCGGTCAATTCTCCCTTCATCTGGTTGGCTGGAACCGTCTGCCACCCTCCCTCCTGGCTTTGCTTGAAGGTGAAGTGAGGGTCCCATAGCAGAACCTGCTCCTCAGAACCTGCTGGCCCCCTGCCTTCATCTCTGCCTCCCCCCACCTCCCTTCCTACCTCCCTCCTGCCTCTCCCCAACCTCCTTCCCTGCCTCCTCCCCACCGCCTCCCTTCCTACCTCCCCCCGCCTCTCTCCCTGTCTTCCCCCTGCCTCTCCCCTCCCTTCCTACCTCCCCCTTGCCTCCCTCCCTGCCTCCCCCTGCCTCCCTTCCTACCTCACCCTGCCTCCCTCCCTGCCTCCTCCCCTACCTCCCTCCCCCACTCCCTGGGCTCCAGCCCTGTCACTGCTCCTAGAACCCCTGGGGCTTGCCCCAGGGCCTTTGCACAGGCCATTCCCTGGAGCCCACTCCCCCAGCTGTCTGCCCTCACCTCCTCATGGCTTTGTTCCTCAGCAAGCAGCCTCCCCACCTGCCCCCAGCTCTCCCCGAGGGTCTCCACAGCAGGACCGCCACCTGCCCCCTGACACACTGTCCTGCCGTGCCCCCGCCTCCACACAGGGCCTGGCGGGGTGGGGGGTGTGCTCAAGAATTCATTCATTCCTTTACCCATTCATTCAGGAAACACTGATTAGCGTTGACAGGGGAGGCGGAGGTCATTAAAATCCCTGCAGAGCCCCTCCGTCTGGTGCGGAAGACAGCCTTGTAAACAGACCGTCAGGCCGTGTGGTAAGTGCTGGGGGGCAGAGAGCTGCCACGTGAACCCCATGAGTGAAAAGGACTTGACACCATCTGGACACGGTGACGGGGCGCCCAGGTGCCTGCGCGGGAGGGGGCGCGGCCTGGGGCCCTGCAGGGGCGGGGCTTCGGCAGGGGGCGTGGTGGGCACTTGTTCACCTGCGTGGCTCCCTGGGTGCAGGCCCCCCCCCCAGGTGGCAACTGGCCCCGCCCCTGCTCAGGTGCCCAGGTGCAGTCCCCGCCCCCTCCGGAGCCCCTCCCTGAGCCCTGTGTTTACAGAGCACCTGCCTCCGCTAATGCACGGCCCTCCTCCCGCCCAGGGGGCCCCTGACAGCTGCGAGATGAGATGCCCGGGGAAACGCTTTTGACATCAGGGTGCGACCTCCCGCCCCAAGCCCCCACTCCCAGCCCAGCGGCCCCACACAAAGGATGCTTGGCGGGAGGCCCCAGCGGGAGTTTGCACCCCAGGGAGGGGAGCGGGAGGGTCCGCAGCCCCACCACACAGAGTGCTCTGGCCACAGCCTCCGCAGCCCAGGAGGGTCCGGCCAGGCTGGGGCAGCGCTTGGCCCCGTGGCCCTGGGCAGTCGTGGCCGGTGGGCTCTGGGGCCCAGTCTGGGTGCCCTGCCCGGGGTGGGGCTGCACCCCGTCCCCAGCCCTCCAGGGCCCTGGCTGGCCCCACGGGCAAGCCCCCAGCTCCAGCCACCCCCACCCGCAGGCCCACACAGCAGGGGCCACTCGCAGGCTGTCCTGTCTGTCTGCTCAGTCTTTGGACTGAGCACCTGACTGGTGGGATTTGCTCTCCCCTGGGCGTCTCTTTGACAGAAACACAGGGACACAGCACAGACATTTCACGGGACAGATCTGCCCCGCTGAGGCCGCTCGGCCACCGACACCCCACCGACAGCCCCCCGCCAGCTGGTGCCTCGCCACCATCTGCAGCGTGGGGAGGGCCCTGCTCTCCCTCCAGCCCAGGACAGGTCGTCCGATGACGTGCATGTGCACACAGCTCGTTGTTTTAAAAGTTTTTTAAATGTCTATTTATTTCTTTTTGAGAGAGAGAGAGAACACGAGCAGGGGAGGGGCAGAGAGAGAGGGAGACACAGAATCCGAAGCAGGCTCCAGGCTCTGAGGCATCAGCACAGAGCCTGACGCGGGGCTCGAATCCGCAAACTAGGAGATCCTGACCTGAGCCGAAGTCAGATCCTTAACCGACTGAGCCACCCAGGTGCCCCATCATTGGTTTGTAAACAATTTATGTGAGAAAACATGCCGAAGAAGGGGTCACTTTGCCAGAGGACACGAACATTTGGGGGGGCTGGTTCCGGGTCCCGGGGCTTGTAACGTCTCCACTGCAAATAGGTCGACGTGCTAAACCCACACACTCACCATCCTGGGCTCTGATGGATGAAACCCGCTGGCCCCTCACCTGCCTGGTGGAGACCTGGGGCCAGAATGAGGAACACAGGAACCACTTTGAAACGTACCAGCTCAGATAATGACTTTTTAAAATAAGACAGCTATGTCGAGATCCGATTCACAGGTCATAAAATTCACCCCTCTTCAGGGCGCAGTTCAGTGGCTTCTAGCGTGTAGACACGTGCAGCCAGCGATGATTCCAGAGGAGGCCCTGCGCCCTGGGCGGGCACCTCCCACCAATCCCAGCCCAGAAGCCACCGCCCTGTGTTTGCCCTGGGCGTCCGGTCCTGGGCAGTCTGTGGAGCAGGGCTCATTGAATGTGGCCTTCGTGACGGCTCCCCCACCTGGCACCACGTCTCCGAGGGGCTCTGCGCACGCAGGGGTTCAGTCCGCTTCCTTGTCCACTGGCGCCACATCGGTCTGTCTGCCCACGTGTCACCGTGTGGCCGCTATGAAACAGCCGCTGTGAGTGCTGGGGCACAAGCTGGTTGTACGTGCAGGTGAATTCCTGGTCGCCTCTTGGCTCTGCGTTCCACTCATGCAGGAACCGCCAGGGGGACACAAGGGTCTGCATCTCTGTGCATCCTCGCGGGTGCTGGCTGTTCCCTGGGCTTCAGAGCTGCGGGCTGAGCAATGTCCCCCCGACGAGTGATGCTCTGCCCCCCCCCCCTTTCGAGGTGGGGTCTGTGTGTCCTGCGGTGAGACCCTGACGCATACGACTGCAGAATCTCTCCGTGCTGCTGTGGGCTTTTTACCTTCACAACAGGGTCCTTTGAAGCACAAAAGTTTCTAATCTTGTTGATTTCTACTGCAGCTAGTTTTTCTTTTGTTGCATGTGCTTCTGTCACATCTAAGGGACACCGTCAAACCAAGGTCACAGAGATTTACTCCTGTGTTTTCTTCTAAGGGCTCCATGGTTTGTCTCTTACACTCCAGCCTTCTATCTACTTCCAGCTAATCTTGGAAGACGTGGGTCTGTCCTTGCAACAGTTGCTTTCTTCATGTTGACTCCTGGAGGCTGTCCTTCATTAGGAACTTTGGTGAAGCCTGGTTTACGCTTCTCCATCATTCACGGTCTCAGAAGATGCCCCACCACGGGGAGGGAGATGTCACACCCTGCTGTCCCTTCCCCAACACAGTCCTGTGTGAGCGGTCAGCGAGCCACTTTATGGGGGAAACTGAGGCACGTGGGCTCCAGGAAGGAAGGAAGGACAGAGGGAAGGAGGGAAGAAAGGACGAAAGAAGGTGGGAAGATGAAGGGAAGGAAGAGAGAGAGGAAGGAAGGAGGGAGGGAAGGGGGGAGGGAAGGAGGGAGGGAAGGAAGGAAGAAGGAGGCAGGAAAGGAGGGAGGCACTTCCTCAGAGCGGGACCTGACCCCAGGCCCTGCGTAGACCCTGACACCAGAGAACTTGGGTTGAACACACAACAGCACTGTCCCTGGAGAGGCTCCTGGACCCCCACGAGGGGCCTGGATTCCAGGTCCACAGGGACAAGGGGACAGCAGGGCTGTGGGGGGCGGCTGAGCCCAGGGGGCCTGGCTGGGCTGCAGGCCTGTCCTGGCCCCACGTGTCCCTGGGGGCTCTGTGCTCATCTGTCACGCCCCGCGGCTGGATGGGACCCGCGGGCTGACAGACTAAGTGCGGCCAGAGGGACAGCAAGCCCACCGAGGCCTGGGGAGGGTGGCCTGGTAGCCAGCGTGAGTGATGGTCCTGGGGGATTGACCGCTGTTTGGGCGTCCCGTAAACACGGCCCTAAAGTGGCTGGGTGGCGCCCATCCATCACTCCTGCACGACCTGGCGGCTCCTGAATTAATGCTGCTTTGGCCCCTTCCGGGTGGTGTGTGGCTTGTGCCTGACCTTTGACGGCTCCTTGACGGATGGGTCCCTCCCTGAAGAGGTGCCAAGTCCAACAGGCCCGAGGGACAGTGGGGGGCTTTAGCAAGAAGAATCTGGGTGGAGGGAGCCACCAACAGCGTGCTCACATCCCGCTGATGCCTCCACCAGGCAGCCCTCCAGGGTTCTCTCCTGGCCACCATCCCAGCTGGCAGGAGACAGCGGTAGAAGGGGGGGGGGGGCATGGCAACCAGCACACAGGCTGGTCAAGCCGTTCGGGGGTCAGTCTAGGACAGCTGATGATCCAGGGACCCCTGAGTGATCCCTACATGGCCAACCCCTGCAGCCCCTGCCCTGACCACAGACAACCAGCTAGTTCCTCCCTGCATTTCCTGCCCCTGCGATCGGTGTCGAGGGCTGGAGAGAGAGCAAGAGCAAAGCCTCGTTGGCAGTGCTGGGGCCTGACCTCATGAGGTCACTCAGAGGGGCTCGAACACCTTGGGTCACCCGCTGGAACCAGGGAGGGGCACAGCTCCTGACGGGAACCCCGAGGGCCCAGCCTGGCCGCAGGCGGCATGGGGTCCACACACCGCAGGCACCTGGGACCCAGCTGGTGGGTCAGGGGCTATGAGGACAGCTGAGGTCTCACCCCTTTCTGCCCTCCCCGCATCCTGCCCTCCACCATGCCCAGCTACAGATGCAGACTTTGGGGAGCACAAAAGCCCTTGGGGCTAGGAATCCCTTCTACAGATTGCTAGAGTTTGGCCATCTGCCCCTCCTTACATGTCTTGAGTGACAGAGAGCTCATCCCCTGTTCAGCTGCCTCCCATCCTTGTTTCCTTACCTCTCATCACTGCCCCTCCCTCCCCGCTTGCCCCTGCCCCATCCCCCTGGGGTCCCGGCTCTGCTCTCCAGGCCTGGCCCTCCTTCGGCTCCCCCTGCCCCAGAAACTGCCCTGCGGAGACTTCCAGCTCTTCCGTGGGCCCGGCATCCCCAGTCCCCCCGGGGTGGGGTCTCCAGCCTCTTCCCCCCTCTTGCGGCAAGCTCCTGTCCCTCCGGGGTCCACCCCGGCAGCTCTCCTCCCACACACTCATCTGGCCCCTCTGACTGCTCACTTTGGCCACGTGGGGGCAGGAAGTTGCTGGTTCTCGGGACCATTAGGTGTCAGCCGAGGGGCCTCTTCCGGAGGGTACTGTGTGTCCTCAGCCAATATCAGTGGACAGCAGAGTGGGTGCCCCTTCTCCCCGTGGCTGTCCTCAGGGACCTCCCGGGGCTGGCTCTCCCTGTCCTTCCTGGCATCCACCACCCCTTCTCAGGGACTGCCGTGCTCAGTGTCCCCACCCCATCCCAGCCGCTGGACCCACCAGGCTGGCCGTCAGCACATGGCACCACTGTTGAGCTTGGCCGGGACAGGCGGGACGGGCTGTCACTGCATGGAGCCCAGCCCTCCTGACTCATGGACCCCAAACTCCTTTTCAGGCAGACCTGTGCCCTTCTTCATGGTAGAACCTTCTCCCCCTGCCCTGGGGCTATGACTGAAGCACAGGGACACCCTTCCTGGATCCTGTCACTTTCCCCAAACTGCCTGGGACAGGAGATGGTGAAAAAAAATTGTTGAATGAACAAAGGAGCAAATCCATCTTTACCTGGCGTCACCCCCGGGGCTATGGTCAGCCGCACTGCTCCTGTGGCGCTGAGACCAGAGCTCCCAGCTCCCCACCTGCCGCCCGCCCACATCCTCAACCCAGCACCCGGTGCCCCAGGGCCCTTGCACACACGGCCCCTCCAGAGGGAACACCCTCTCAGTGGTTTCTTCTCACGTTCAGGCGTCCACCCAAGTGTCCCCTCTGAGAGTGTCCACCAGATCCTGCTTCAAGCTGCCCCTTACCCACATCGTTCCTTTTTCATGTTTCGTTTGGAACCCAGTTAACATTTACAGAAGCTGCAGGGACAAGGGTGCGCCTGTCCTCGCCGACTGTTAACTCGTGCCAGCTCCCTTCTCTGTCCGGTGCACACACAGCGGCCGGGCGGTCACTGCTTCAGCACAGGGCGGTCCTCCACGTGAGCAGAGCCGGCTCACCGCGGGACAGCTGGCAGCCGTGCCACACCGCCCTCCCACCGCCATCTGCTTGCTGCTTTTGTCAGCTGACCCTGCGACGTCCCTCCCAGGGTGGCTTTCCCCCTGGTCCGGGGCCCTCTTGTGTCCTTGGTCCCCTTCAGTCTGAAGCAGGTCCTCTTCCATTTCTTTTTTCCAGCGGCATTTGTGAAGAGTGCAGTCTCTTTAGCGGAATGCTCGTCCCATGGGTGTGAGCGCCGTGAGGGACGTGTCCTCCTCAGGAAGGACGTGAAGAGGCCCCCCTGCCTGCCGGCCTTCGTGATGATGCTAAATTTTATCACCCACTAAGGTGCTGCCTGATTTCTCCTCTGCGACGCTCTCCTTTTGCATCTAATCCGTGGTCTGTGGGCAGATCCCGCCAGAGCAGACGCCCTGCTCCCCGAAAGGCCTCGGGCCGGATTCAGCATCCGTGGGGGTCTCCTGCCTGAGCCAGCCTGTGTCACGGTGGCTACAAAACGCTGATTTTCAACACAGGCCCCCCCACACATTCGCCAGCCGGCAACAGAACCCGCGCGTTGTCTCGTAAGAAAGATGCCTCCCTCCTTACCCGGGGTTACGAGGACGGCTCGGGAGTCCCAGTGTTGACTGGTTCACGATCACGACTGTCTGATTCGGCCCATGGGAGCCTGAGGCTGGCTCCTGCGGCCTTTGACATGCCAGCACAAGGTATTCTTTTTCTGGGGACCTGCGTGTAACGCATGTAACTCACGGTCCAGGCCTGTATTGTGCTGACCCTGCCCCAGCTTTGGAATTGGCTGTATTCTGAGAATCCAGATCCTTTCCCTGGGTGCAGACGCTCTCACAGCTCTGAGGGGTTCGGGGGGCAGGGCCTTTGCTTCCCGAGACCCTCGTGGAGCAGAGCCAGGCACACACGACGGGCAGTGTGGCCAAGACCTGGTGTGTGTGTGTGTGTGTGTGTGTGTGTGTGTGTGTGTGTGCAGCACGTTGGGCTCCTTGTATCCCCCATCCTGGGGTTCACAGAATGCTCTAGAATGACCTGGTGTGCTTATGTGGTCCCCCTGGAGTGGGCTTGGCCGCCCACCCTTCACAGCGTGCCCGGCACACAGGCGGTCTTTAAGAACTCTCTGACCAGTGGCTGTGCCTGCGTGGACCCCGAGGTTTGTCTGAAGCGGGGTCCATGCACCAAGCTGGCTGGAGGGGCCGGGCGGCTCAGTCCCTGGTCATGGCAGACAAGCTTGTGGCAACATTCCTGGTCCCTGCTTCCCAGCTCTCTCACAGCAGCCCTGCCCTTGGGGGAACCAGGGCTCCACTTTTCAGATTAGGAAGCCCAAACTCAGGGAGGCTTTGGCACTTTCGTGGAAAGAGCTCAGCAGCAGATTCTGCCCATGGGCTTCAGCCCTGCTGTGAACGTCCCCCGTGGGCCAGGTCTCCCATCTGCAGGGGACAGCTGCGGCCTTGGCCCCGTCTGAGCCTTTTTACTCCTCACAGGGGCTCCTGAACAACATTTCAGGGCTTGGCTGACATCCTGGCCTGGCAGGCTGCTGTGGGAGAGCCTCCTGAGTTGCCTGGTCCCAATCCCAAGGGTTAAAAGTCCCCTGGGTCTGCCCTGCGGCATGTCCCCACTCCCATCAGGTCTGACCCTCTGCCTGGGCCCCTGCAGCCTGCACACACTGGGTGAGCTTCAGCATACACCCTCGCCTCAGTTTCCTCATCCGTAACTGGGGCTCAGTGCCCTTCCCCTTGTGAGGGTCCCACTCCCTCAGAGGCCTGGAAATGAGCCCCATGGAGGTCCCGTCTCTGTCCCCCAAACTTCACTGGCTGTGTAACCAGCATTCACAAGAAAGGGGAGGGCAGCTCATTTTTCAAACAAAACGGTATCAGATGTGTGATTTGGTTAAAAAAAATATTTCTGGCAATGGCTTGAGCTCTACTCAAGAGAGAGCGGGGTGGGGGGAAGGGGACCCGTTCCAGTGGCTTGAAAACCCCAGATAAGTGTGTGGTGATTAAGCGCGACCATTAGCTCTAATGGGCAATAATTGGCGATGAGAAATAATTTTCTGGGGCACAACTGCCCCCTGGTGCCCCCACGCCCCGGCCCCGAGGGGGGAGGGCCACGGGGCTGATTAGCTCTCAGGCTAGAGGAAATGTCGGAGGCACAAAAAGTTTCCAGATTCGAGGGTAATTGGGAGGAGTTATTCCACTTTCCACATCAGGCTGATGAGGGGCCACCCACCTGCTGTGCTTGGGGCTGCTTCCTGCCCAGGCCCGGCGGGGGCAGGGTGGGGTGGGGCTGGGTGGGGGGCAGTGCCCGCCGTGGGACCCGGCCGTGGGACCCGGCCAGTCCCTCACTGCCCCAGTGGGCTGAGGGGAACGCCCTGCATGAAGGTGCTTGTGGGTCTGGAAGGAAGAGCCCCAGCCCTCCCTCCTGACTGCCTCCCCCACCAGCAGGGTCCTGTCCTCCTCACCCTGAAACTCAAAGACAGACAAACCTCCAGGCAGGCTGCCCGGGGTCCCAAGTGCTTCTGGCCCAGAGCCCACCCAAGGCCCCTGCTGGCCTCAGGGCACCTGTGTGGGATTTAGGAAAAGATACCCCTCTTGCGGGTGGGTGCGGTGGGAGCTGACTGGATTCCACAGGGTCCCTGTGTGCAGTGCATAACCCACACGTCTGTACACCTGCAGCCCTGCTGTGTTTGTGCCTCCACGCCTCCCACTCAGCCTCACCCCAGAAACGGGTCTGGTCACTTCACATGGTTGGACACAAAGGCCTGCTCCCATCTAGTCACCTGCTCACTCTGTTTCCAAGGCTGGCTTCCCTCTCTCCCCACCTCACTCCTGGCTTCTCCAGTCCAAAACACAAACTCCTCTTCTGCCTCTCCTTCCTTTCTCTCTCTGTCTCTCTGTGTCTCTCTCTCTCTCGATATCTCTCTTAAGCGTTCATTTCACAACGACCCTGGCCCCTGCGTGGTCGGCAAGCAGGGGTCCTCCCCTGGTGAAGCTGATGTTCTAATTGGGACGCAGACAAGTCAACCAACCCTCGAAGCAGGTCACCTTCCACTGAGGTCACAGCAAACATGTACGGGGCAAGGGGACAGGCAGGTGGGTGGTGAGGGGGGCCTTGCTGAATGAATGCACGTGAACGAGTGCATGAGAGCAAGGGGCTTCAGAGCACAGACCCCAGACCACCAGGGAGGGTCTTCGTGCAACAGGAAGACCTCTGCCCCCCAGCTTGGGGCCGCAGGGCTCTAGCAGGTGTGGGACTGAGCTCCCCGTCACCGGAGGCGTGTGGCCAGAGCCGTCCTCAGAACTCCCCTCTCTGCCATCTGTGGGCCTGGGGCTCTGCTCTGAACTTGCACGTCTGGGTGGAGGCCTCAGGACGGCTCCACTGCTGACCAGCTGTGTGACTGTGGGCCTCTCAGGCCACAGTGCCCTCCTCTGACGATGAGACTTGGCATGTCACCACCCTCCCCTCCGGAGCTGGTACGAGTGACGGTAGCCCATGCAGGGAGCAGTGAGGTGCCTTTCATGGGCTCTGGGCTTCCCCACCGGTGCCACACAGAGCCCACTTCTTTGTCCCCAGTAGCACGGTGAGAGTGACAGCAGGCATGCCCGTGCCCGGCATTGTTCCACGCAGCGGGATGTGGTGCGTCCATCCTGCCCCCAGTGCCTCCGGAGGCAGGGACTCGGTCCCCATCTGCGGCCGAGAATCGGACACACAATAACCGAGCGGGGCCTCCCCTGCGCCCAGGCGCCGCGGCTCCTGCTGGGTAGTACGGTGCTTACCACCGTCACCCTGCCCTCTGCACAGATGAGCAGACTGAGGCCCGGGCACGGCGGCCGCAGGTGCCTCCTCTGGCGACCTGGGCCTGTAGGCACCTGTGCGCCGGGCGCCCGCACGGCGGCAGGAGCTGGCTGGGCCGTGGGGCTCTCGGCAGCTCATCGGCGGAACATTTGCATGTAATTTGGGAGCGGGTCACATGTGGGAGTCATCAGGCGGAGGAAAGGCTCAATCAGGGCCTAATCACTGTCTGTTTGGAGGGGTCTGGGCCCAAGTGCAAAATGAAAACGGGCCTATTTTGCTTGAGTGACAACCATCAGCGGTCACCTTTGACCTCCCCACTGGGCTCGGGGCTGCGGAGCTTTAAAAACCAGTCACCAGGAGGGCCCTCCCCCACTGCCTTCTGGGGACCTGGGCGGGGGAATTCATTCGTTCACCCCTCCCTCTGCCACGCCTTCCACGGCCCAGGATCAGGCAGCATGGCCTGGTGGTCAGGGCCCTCTGGAACCGCCCGGGAGTCTGAGTCCTGACCGGCACTTGCCAGTCAGGTGGCCTGGGGCAGGTGACTGGGAGTGCCACGTTCCCATCCGCGGAATGTGCACCCGTGGCCTGATGAGGACATCGTTCAGTAAACACTGGTGAGTGCGGTTCGGGTCCTGGAGCACAAGGCAGGGCTTCGGGCTATAGTGCAGGGGGCGGGGGGGCAGGGGTGGGGGGGCAGCGGACCAGGCCCTCCCTCTGCCCCCCGTGGCCAAGATGAGGCCCAGCATGGCCCCCACCGACAGAGCAGAGCTGGGGCTTGGCTGCGCATACAGGGGTGTCTGCTGGGCGGTCAGGACAGGGCCAATGCGGGCTGGGGGAGCAGAGGTGCCAGACCTGACCAAGCAGGGTGAACAGGCCTTGAGAGGACCCTCGCGGGCAGTGACGCTGAGCTGAACCCCTGCTTCACCCCTGCCTGGGGATTACCTCCACCAGGCCTCCTCCAGAAACGGCCTCCCTGGAGCCCAAGGGCCTATGATGGGGCTGCAGGCCCCAGGCCCTTCCCTGGCCACATCCAGGGCTTGCCCTAGGGCCGACCAAACGAAGAAATGACTACCAGCTGAACAAATGAGTGAACGTGCGCGAACAAGCAGCGGGGCGCGGTCCGCCCTCCCCGCTCAGGCTCCTGGACCTCCCATCTCTTCGGAGGGGCCAGGGTCTGGCCAGCACAGGGACACTGTCCCCCAGGGCCAGCGCGGGGGACGAGCGCCGCCTGCCACGGCCTGCGGGGGGCACCGGCCCCAGTGCCAGCGGCTGCGGCCTTGCTGGGCGGGGGACTCCGGCCGCAGCAGCGCCCGCCCGCTGCCTGATGGTAAATGCACAGGGTGTGGAGCGGGCCTCCAGGAAGCCGTCTGGCAGGCTGGGCTTCGGCAAATGGATTGCCAATTAATCAGCATTTATTTATGAGAACGTTTAAACCATTATTAATGTAGTGTAAATACGGAACGGCTGGCGGCCGGGGCGGCGGGTGGGGGCCATCTGCGCGGGCGGAGGCTGCCGCATTCCTGGGGCCCGGTCCGCCCTCCCGGCCGGGGCCCCCAGCCCCGGGGGCTGCAGGTGATGCCCCGCTGCCAGGGCCGCCCCCCACGGGCCCCTCACAGACAGGGCTTTCAACATGTTCTCACCTAAGACGCTGAGCAGGACGTGAGGGTCGGGTCCCTGTCATCCGTCACTCAGCAGAGGTCTGGCAGCAGCCCGGACCCCTTGGCCGGCGCGTCCCCACCTTGTCCCCCTCCCCTCTGCTCCTCTCCCTGCTCTGCACCCACTGAGACCTGGCCTGAGTCTGGGCGCCGGGAGGGCGGGCGACGGGCGGGCGACCCCAGCCCCTCACCTCAGGCCAGCTCAGGCCCTCCTGGCCATCTCTCTGTTCCCTTCAGGGATGCAGTGGGCGCTGTGGGCCTCCCACCACGTGGGGCCGACCTGGGCTCGGCTGGGGGCCTCCCTGTGGGGTGCGCTGGAGGGCCCCACAGAGGTGAGACCTGATCACTGACCAAGCACCACAACCCTCCTTCCTCGGTGCCACCTGGGCTGGTTTTCTTTGCCATCTGCACCCATTTTACAGATGCGAGACTGTGGCCAGGGAGACACCAAGAGCCCACCCGCAGCCCCTGTGGCTGGTTCCTCGGGGAGAACTGAAGCCCGGTTTGACTCCTCCACAGGTGGCCACGCATCTCTCTGTGATTTGTGAGTCTACAAACGCCTCCTGGGGTGTCCAGCGTCCCTGGTCATGAGCAGCCGTCTGTGCTGTCTGAGCGCCTCCATGAAGGGCTGAACATTCTAGAACAGGGTCGGGAGGAGCAGTAGTAGCCCAGAGTTTCCTGTGCACAGGAGAGAATCCGTCTGGCTTTGCTAGTGTGGAACATGGGTAACTGGGAACGGGTCCCCGCTCCGGGTAACTGGGGGGAAGGACACTCCCCTGCTCTGGGTCACCAGGGCACTAGTTGCACAGGGCCCCTCGTGGTGTCGTGAGAGTCGACCTCATGCTTGGCCCTCGCAAAGGGCAATGGCAGGGCGCTCAAGTCACAGACAGCTTCCGTGGCCCGGCCTCCTTGCTCGCAGCCACAGGGGCCATCCTGCCCGTCCCTGACCTGGGAGTCGGGGCGACGGCTGCCAGGCTTGGGGCCAGTGTGCTGGCGACGTCCCTGTCAGACCCTGTGCCCCTCGGGGGTGGGGGGAGCATCCTCACCCCCTTCTCGCCTTCACACCTCCAGGGGGCTCAGACGAGGGTTGTGGACTGACTGACCGACTCTTGGGGAAGCTTCCGCTCAGACCACTCTCCTCAGGCTCCTCCCTTCTCTCTCTCTCTGCCCAGCTGGCCTCCGCCCCTGCACCCAGCAGCCCCCTGAGCAGGCCCAGGGCACCAAAGCCAGGACAGGGCTGTGGGGCCAGGACTGACACCACCCACAGAATCCCACGCACCACGGTGGGGGGGCAGGCCCCCAAGTCAGGGTCTCGCCCACGGTCTCTCGGCACCCCAGGAGCCTGGGCTGCTGCTGTCCTGAGGCCCCCACGCCGCGGGGTCCAGCGGCTGGGGCGCGCCAGGAGGGGAGAGAACAAAGAGGCGGCGTGTGCCCCTGTTTTCCGGCCCCTCCCCCGCCCCCCATTAGCTGAGCAGAACTTGTTTATATTACAGCAGGAATTATTCCAGCCCTAATCAGAGGCCCTGCGAGGCTTCGGCATTCGAGGTATTTCTTTACCCAAGGACACTCTCCAATCCTATAATTTCCATTTCCCCAGACGCCCCTGATTGAAAGCAAACATTTTATATTTGGAAAGGAAAAGGGCCGTGTGCTATTCATAGCTGGGCTGGCTGTCCAGAGGTGGGACTGGGGGGGCTGGGGCCCGGGCCTGGGGGGTCAGATCCGAGAGGGCAGCAGGGGGCGTGGCTGGGTCCCTGGGCACGGGGGACACCCCAGAGCACCAGACTGGGGGAAGGGGTCAGTGGCTCTGCAGGAGGGGATCCTCCTCATCACCTGGCCAGGTAGCTCCCACCACATCTCTAGAGGAGGACCCGAGGCCCCCACCCCATGGAGTACAGTAGTGGCCCGTGGGGGCCCATCATGGGGGGCAGAGGCCAGCATTGGCCTGAGGCACTTTGAGAAGCCCGTGATCACAGGGACCCTGGTCTCCACCTGGGGTCTGCAGGGTACAGCTCCCACCGCCCCCACCACCACACTCCCTCCCAGGTTAACTCACCTGCTGGCCTCTCTGGGACCTTCAGAGGCCACCTGGCCCAGCATCTCCTCTCCCCTCTGTCCCCTGACGTGGGAGACGTGGCCTCTCTTGGCTCTGTCCACCTGTCCTTTACTGGGGGGCGAGAGCCCCCCAGACTCAGAGCTGATGTGGTAGGATGCTGCTGAGTTTTCTCTGAGAAGCCTCTGTAAGTCCTCTGAAGTGGCCATTCTCGCTATTCCCGCCTCGTGGAAGAAGGAACAAGGCCCGCCTGCTTCCATCCCTGCCTCCTGGAGCTGGCAAAGGTCACACCCGCTTCTCAGTTGAGGGAACGAATCCCTGGGCAGCAGGGATGTGACGAGAGGCGGCAGATTTTGCCCCGTAGAGATCTGTGTGGTGGAATTCTTAGGAGACTGCATTCACTGTTCCTTAAAACTCAATTTTTATTTTTATCCAAGTAACGCATGCATAGTTTTGCTAGCTGCTTTAAATAGAATTGACATACAATAAAATGCTCATCTGTAAAGTGTAAAAGGTGATGACCTTTACAAACAATTCACCCATTTAAAGTGTAGAGTTCAGTGAGGTTTGGTCTATTACATTACTAATTATTTTTAATTGTGGCAAAGTATGTACGACATAAAATTTGCAATTTTAGCCATTTCAAGTGCACGATTTAGTAGCATTGCTTACATTAGTGTCCTGTGGCCACAGAAACCCTCCCCCGTTCGTGCTCTCTCTCTCTCTCAAAAATAAAAAATAAGCATAAAAAAAATTTTTAAACACACTAATTGCCCAGCCCCTGGTGACCTCTAGTCCCCTTTCTGTCCCTGTAAATTTGCCTCGTCTGGGTCTTTCGTCCAAGTGGAATCCTACAGTATTGTACTCAATTCATTTACCCCAATGTCCTCAAGGTTCATCCATGCTGGAACAGGTGTCTGAATCTCCTCCTTTTTTAAGGCTGAATAAGATGCCGTTGTGCGTATGGACCACATTCTGTTTATCCACCGGTCAGGGCCAGCAGGTTGTTTCCCCCTTGCGGCTGTTGTGAGCGATGCTGCTCAGAACATTGGCATAAAGTGTCTGCTCTGGTCCTTGTTTTCAGTTTGTTTGTGTGTGTACCTGGGAGTGAAATGGCTGGACCATATGGTAACTCTGCTCAGTGTTTTTGACAAACTGCCAACCTGTGAGCGGCTGAGCCATCTCCCATTGTGCCAGCTTCCAGTTTCTCTGCGTTCTAACGCTCGTCGTTTTCCATTTGCTGCTTAGAGCCGTCTTAGGAAGTGTGAAGTGAGGTCTCGTTCTGGTTCTAATTTGCATTCACTAACAAAGAATGATGTTAAGTGTCTTTTCAGGTGCTTGTGGGCCATTTGTAGATCTTTGCAGAAATGTTTGTTGACGTCCTTTGCCCAATTTTCACTTGGGTTGTTTGTTGTTTTGTTGTTGAGCTTGTAGGTGTTCTTTATATATTCTGGCTACAAAGCCCTTATCAGGTATATGATTTGCAAATATATTCCTCCATTCTGTACGTTCTGTTTTTACCTTCTTGGTGAAGTTGATACATTTTGACATGCATGTACACATCTGTCTGTTTCTCTGTCTCTCTGTCTCCATCTCAGTCTCTCTATCCCTCATCTGTCTATCTTCATGGAACCCTCACTGCACTCAGGATACTGAACATGTCCAGCACCCTGGAAAGTTCGTCGTGTGCAGCATTTTTTTCCTCTCTATACTTATGTGGAAATTCATTCATGATATTACATGTATCAAAGCTTCATTCCTTTTATTGCCAAGCAGTGTTCCATGGGAGCAATATACCAGAGTCTGTGTACCATTCAATCATTGAAGGACATCTTATCCACGTTGATTTCCAGATTTTGGCTGCTATTTCTGGTTGGTAACGCTGCTCTAAACATTCCTATGTAAGTCTTTGTGTGGACTTATATTTTCATTTCTCTTGGGTAAATACCTAGGAGTGGAATTGCCGGGTCATAAACACATTCTGTGTTTAGCTTTTTTGAGGAACAAACTGTTTGCCAAAGTAGCCCTGCCATTTTACATTCCCATCAGAGTGTATGAGGGTTTCAGTTTCTCTACGTCCTTGCCAATGCCTGCTGCTCTGTCATGGCAATTAGAGCTACTCTAGTGGGTGAGAAGTGGTATCTTGTAGTTTTGATTGGCGTTTCCCTGGTGGCCAGTGATGGTGAGCATCCTTTTATTTTTATTGGCTATTTGTATATCTGTCTGTTCAGATCCTTTGCCCATCTTTTAATTGGCTATTGTCTTTTTGTTACTGAGTAGTAGTCGTTCTTTATATATTCTGGATACAAGTCCCTTATAAGATACGGGATTTGCAGGTATTGTATCCCACTTGGCAGTTGTCTTTTTACCTTTTTGATAGTGCCCTTTATTTATTTTTTAATGTTTTTTATTTGCTTTGAGAAAGAGAGAGAATGTGAGCAGGGAAGGGGCAGAGAAAGGGAGAGAGAGAATCCACACTGTCTGAGCTGAGATCGAGAATTGGACACTTAATCAACTGAACCACGTAGGCACCACTTGAGGTGCCCCCTTTGAAGCACAAAAAGTTTTAATTTTGATTTTGATGATATCCAGTCTGTGTTTCTTCTGTTGCTTAGTCTTATAACATCATATCTAAGAAACTATTTTCTATAGAAGGTTGGGAAGACTGACACTGATATTTCCTTCTACAGCTTATATAGCTTTAGCTCTTATGTTGAGATCTTTGGTCCATTTTGAGTTACATTTTGTATGTGGTAAGAGGTGTAGGGGTCTCCCTTCACTCTTTGATGTGTTGGTATACAATTTTCCCAGCACCATTTGTTAAAAAGACCATTCTTTCTCCATCGAATCATCTTAACACCCTTGTAGGAAATCAGTTGACTTAAATTGTGAAGATTTACCTCTGGACTCTCAATTCTGTTCCCTTGATCTATAGGTCTTTTCTGTGTCTGCATCACACTGCCTTCAGTGCTATAGCTTTATAGTAAGTTTTGAAATGGGCAAGATTTTGTTTTTTTCAAGATTGTTGTTGAATTTCTATATGAATTTTAGGATCAGCTTGTCAATTTCTGAAAAGAACTCAGATGGGATTTTGATAGGGATTATGTTGAATATCAGCATTGTAACAATATTAAGTCGTTCAGCCCATGAACATGGATGGGTTTGGTGCAAAACACATCTTTTTATTTAGATCTTCTTTCATTTCTTTCAGCAATATTTTTCAATTTTCAGAATAAAAGTTTTACATTACTTTTGTTTAACTTATACCCTAAATATTTTACTTTCTTTGATGTTATTATAAATAGAATCATTTTGAAATAGATTTGATTTTTATCTATTCATCTTGTATTCTGCAACCTTGCTGAACTTGTTTATTAGCTGTAATAGATTTGAGAGGACTCCTTAGGATTTTATGCACACAACACCCTGCCATCTGTAACTGGAGATAGTTTTACTTCTTCCTTTTAATCTAGATGCTTTTTATTTAACTTTTTTGTCCAATTTCCCTAGCTAGAATCTCCGATACAAGTTAAATAGAAGTGGTGAGAACAGACGCCCTTGTTTTGTTTCTGATTGTAGGCGGGAAATACTTGTTTTTCACCATTACCTATGTAGTTCATTATGAGTTTTTCTTTTTTTTTTTTTAATTTTTTTTTTTTTAATTTTTTTTTTTCAACGTTTTTTTATTTATTTTTGGGACAGAGAGAGACAGAGCATGAACGGGGGAGGGGCAGAGAGAGAGGGAGACACACAGAATTGGAAACAGGCTCCAGGCTCCGAGCCATCAGCCCAGAGCCTGACGCGGGGCTCGAACTCACAGACCGCGAGATCGTGACCTGGCTGAAGTCGGACGCTTAACCGACTGCGCCACCCAGGCGCCCCGTGAGTTTTTCATTTTGGCATTTATTAACTTGAAGTAAGTTACTTCTGGGGCATGTGGGTCACTCAGTCGGTTGAGTGTCCGACTTTGGCTCAGGTCATGATCTTGCAGTTCATGAGTTTGAGCCCTGCATCAGCCTCTGCGCTGACAGTGTGGAGCCTGCTTGGGACATTAGCGCTCGCTCTCTCTCTCTCTCTCTCTCTCTGATCCTATCCCACTTGCATTCTCTCTCAAAATAAATAAACTTTAAAAATTTTTTAAAAAGAAGTAATTTTCTTCTTAGTTTGTTGAGTATTTTTATGATGAAAAGGTGTTAGATTTTGTCAAATGCTTTTTCTTCATTAATTGAAATGATAATGTGGTTTTTTTCCCTTCATTCTATTGATGTGGTATACTATGTTAACAGATTTTCAGGTGTTAAACCAACATTGCATTCTTGGGATAAATCCCACTTGGTCATGGTGCATAATTCTTTTCATACATTGCTGGATTCTATTTAATAGTATTTTGTTGAGGATTTTATGTCTATATTCATAAGAAAATGTAAGTGAATAGTAGATCATTTTCTTTTCTTGTGATATTCGTCTGGTTTTGATATAAGGACAATACTAGTCTCATAGAATTAGTTGGAAACTGCCCCCATTCCATTTTATTTTAGGAAGCATTCATGAAGAATTCATAGTAGCTCCTTTTCAAATGTTTGGAAGAATTTACCAATGGAGCCATTTGTTCTTGGGCTTTTCTTTGTGGAAGTTGTTTGATTACTAAGTCAATCTCTTTGCTTGTATAGGTGTATTTAGATTTATTTCTTCTTGGGTCATTTTTAGTTGCTCTTTCTAAGAATTTGTCCATTTCATTTGTGGCATATAGATACAGTTGTTCACAGCATTCTCTTATACTTATTTTTATTTCTATAAGGTTAGTAGTTATGTCCCCATTTTCATTTCTGACTTTAGTAATTTGAGTCTTCTCTCTTTTTTTCTCTTTGGTCTAGCTTAAGATTTGTCAATTTTGTGGATCTTTTCTGAGAACAAACACTTGGTTTAGTTGATTTTTCTATTGTTTTTATGTTCTCTACTTCATTAATGTTCACTGTAGTATTTATGATTTCATTCCTGTTGCTTGCTTTGGGTTCAGATGGCACTTCTTATTCTAGCTTCTCAAGGTGGAAGTTTATTGATTTATAATCTTTCTTCTTCTTTCCTGTAAGTCATACCTGTAAACTGCCCTCGAAACACTACTTTAGCTGCATCCCAGAAATACCCATGTGTTATTTTTAAATTTTTATTAATCTCAAAGTATTTTCTAATTTCCTTTGGGATTTCTTCTTTGAACCATTGGCATTTAGTAGTGTGTTCTTTAATTTGTATATATTTGTGAATATATATACATCCTATAGCATGTTCCATGTATACTTGAAGAAAATGCATATTCTGTTCCTGTTAGATACAGTGTTCTATAGATATGAGTTAACTCTAGTTTGTATGTATTCTTGTTCAAGTCTTCTGTCTCCTTGTTGATCTTCTGCCTACTTGTTCTATCCATTACTGAAAGTGTAGTCTTGAAGGCTCTGATGATTATTGTTGAATTGTCTATGTTACTCTCCATCAACCTTTGCTTTATATATTGCAGGGCCATAGTTAGGTATGTATATAATTGTTATAATTTCCTTATGGATCAACAGTTTTATCATTATAAAATGTCCCTCTTTGTCCCTAGTAAAAAATGTTAAAGCTGCTTTACTTGATATTAAATAGCCACTCCAGCTTTCTTACAGTTGGTGTACACATGATAGAGCCTTTCATCCTTATGATTTTAACCTATTTGAATCTCTGAACCTAATGCTGTGTCTCATATAGCCAACATATAGTTGGATGATTTTTTTTTATCCACTATGACATTCTCTGCTTTTTGAATGGATTGTTTAATCCATTCACAGTTAATGTTGTTGTTGACATAGTTGGACTTACATCTACCATTTTACTTTTTGTTTACTCTATGTCTCCTTTACTACTTTTGTTCCTCTCTTCCTCTTAATCCTTTCTTTTGCATGAAGTGAATGTTTTCTAGTATAACATTTTCCTTTTTTTAATGACTCTTTCTCTATATTTTTTTGGTTACTACTTTAGCAGTTGCTCTAGGGCTTACCACACATATCTTATAAAAATCTACTTTGTGTTTCTACTAACTTCATTCCAGTGTGATAGAGAAATAATATTCTCAAATAAATCTATTCCCTCCCTACCCTTTTGTTCTATTGTTGCTATACATATTAAATTTATATGTGTTCCAAATCAAATAGTACATTGTTATAATTGCTGTTTTATACTAAGAAGATGAGAAAAGAAAGCAAGTATGTATTTACTGAGTTGTTCTATTTGTCTTATTATTTACCATTTCTGTTTTTTAAATTGGTACATGCAGGTTTGAGTTACAATCTGGTGTCATTTCCTTACTCCAATGTAACTCCCCTCCTATCCACCTCATTTATGTTATTATTGTCAAATATATGACATCTGTGGTTCAGCAATACATTTATATATGTGCTGTTTCTTTTTTTTTTTACTTAAAAAATTTTTAATGTTTATTTCTTTTGAGAGAAAGAGACAGACACAGAGTGTGAGCAGGGGAAGGCAGAGAGAGATGGAGACATAGAATCTGAAGCAGGCTTCAGGCTCTGAGCTGTCAGCACAGAGCCCGACGTGGGGTTCAAACCCACGAACTGTGAGGTCATAACCTAAGCCAAAGTTGGTCGCTCAACCAACTGAGCCACCCAGGCACCCCACATGTGTTGTTTCATACAACTGTTTTTTAAATCAGCTAAAAGAAGAAAGAATAAAATAATATGTATTCTGGGGTTTTTTTTTGGTAAATAATTACATAATTACTCTTTAACAGTGCTTTTTTATTTTTCATGTGGATTAGAATTTTCATTTGGATTTACTTCCTTTTAGCCTGAAAAGCTTCTTTTAGTATTTCTTATAAGATGGGTCTGCTAGAAGAAAATTGGCTCAGTTTTTGATTACCTGAGAATGTTTTTATTTCACTCTCATATTTGAAAGATAGTTTTGGCAGATATAAGATTCTGAGTTAAACAGTATGTTTATTTCAGCACTTTGAATATGTCATACCACTGCCTTCTAGCCTCCATTGTTTCTGATAAGAAGTCGCCTGTTATCTTATTTGGATTCCTTTGTATGTGATAAGTCCATTTCTCTTGTTGCTGTCAAGATTTTCTCTTTGTCTTTGTTTTCAGCAGTTTTACTCTTGGTGTGGATTTCTGTGTACTTGTCCTGATTGGACTTGTCTGAGCTTCATGAATGTGTAGACTAATGTTTTTCAGCAACTGGGAAATTCTCGGCCATTATTTTTCCTAATATTATTTCTGTTTTCTCCTCTCCCTCTCCTCCTAGAATTCTATTACATGTATGTTCGTGTACTTAAAGGTGTCCCAATTTTCTCTGAGACTCTTCCACTTTCTCCATTCTATTTTCTCTCTCTTCTTTGGATTGTGTAATACCATTAATCTGTCTTTAAGTTCACTAATTCTTCATTTGCTGGTTCAAATCTGTTATTTAGCCCCTCTAATAAAAATTTTCATTTCTTTTATTATACTTCTCCAGAATTTTCATTTGGTTCTTTTTAATACTTTACATGTCTATTGATATTGTCTATTTGGTGAAAGAAACATTGTCTTTGTATCTTCCTTAAGTTTCCGAAGCATGGTTTCTTTTAGTTCTCTGAACATATTTATAATGGCTGTTTTGAAGTCTTAGTCTGTTGTGTATGACATAATGACCTTCTTAGAAGCACTTTCTTTTTTCTTTATATCCTATGTAAATATATTCTTGTTTCTTTGTATATCATGACTTTTGGTTGAAAATTAGACACTTTAGGTGATATATTACAGCAACTTGGATCACCCTTCCTCCTCTCGTGACTTATTTTGCTCTTTGTTTTGTGACCTGGCTAGGCAATTTTAGTGAAGTCTGCTTTCACCGCATGAAGCCATCGCTGTTGCTCCTCTAGGGACAGAGCCTTGAGTGTGTACACAGTTCCCCTAGAATGGCAATGCCTTGGCAGGGCTCTCTCTGATCACCTCTTTCTCTAAGTTCCATCAGGCTGTCTTCATGTGATGTTACTCCCCATGCCTTCGGTGCAACTAATCACCAACAGCTTACGTTATAGTTTTTGACAATCCCCTGGGCCATGTGCTCCTCAGCAATCTGATCCAATTCAGTGTAGACAGGACTAGATTTTGAAGCCAGTCTTTGAGGTTTGTTTTGTCCTCAGGGTGTCTTCTTAGCCATTTATTTCTCTAGTTCTCTCTAGGCTTATGAACTAGATGACCTGTGGTTTAGCTTTTTGCTCCTAAGAGGAGCTGTTGTTGAAAGCCACCTTAAGCTTAAACTTCTCCATGATTTTTTTTTTTTTCAAATAACATCGGTTCCTTCGTGGAGAGCTTTGGAGCTCTCTTTTCTTATGGGAAGCCTCTTCTCCTAAACGATGTTTCTGGCCCACTACTCTGGACCCCAAATGGGGCGGTAGCCTCTGCTCTGCACGACTCTTCTTTCTTGGTCTGGGAGCTCTGCCCTAATCTAGGGCAAGGGTGGTGAGGGCCCTAGTATTCTTGGCTGGCTGTACTTAAGGTAGAGCCTTTTTACTATGAGTGGAGGTTAGTGGAGAAAGGAGCTCCTGATACCTTGGCCACACTCACCAGGAATTCCTCAACTTGAAACTGGAGGGCATTAGAAATGCTGGTGGCCTGCCCTTCCTGGCGAGGTATATTAAGATTTGTTTGGGAGCTAAAAAGAAGGGAGGGCACCGTCTTCTTGGCCACATTTACCCAAAGTAGAGCTTCTATCAAGCTGAGAGTGAAGAAGGAAAGAAGGAATGGGCCATGGTTCAAATGCCACAGATTCTTGCTGTTCTTACCAAGTTTTAGTATGTTTCCTTGAATAAACTTTTCTTCATTTATTATATGCCCTCAGGACAATTTCCAGAGACTTTAAATAATTGTATTTTTAAAGTTTATTGATTTATTTTTGAGAGAAAGAGAGGAAGAGAGAGGATTCCAAGCAGGCTCAACACTGTCAGTGTGGAGCCTGAGATAGTACTCTATCTCATGACTGAGAGATCACAACCTGAGCTGAAATCAAGAGTTGGACACTTAACCAAATGAGCCACACAGATGCCCCAATAATTGGGTCTTTTAATAGCTTTTACCAGATTTGCTTTTTTTCCTCTGGTAAGTGAGTCCGTGGAACTCCTCATGCTAACATCCAGCCATAACTTTTTAATGAACTGCCAAATTGTTTTTTGAGTGTTCGTACCATGTTATGTCCCAGCTAGTCCCAGTTCTGCTACAGTCTCAGTCTCTGGTCAGTCTTTTCAATTTTAGTCACTCTCATAGGTATGTAGTGGTATCTCCTTATGCTTTTAACTTTATATTCTGATGGCTAATAATGTTGGGCATCTTTGCATATGTCTATTTGACATCCATATATGTTTATTGGTGAAGTGCCCGTTGAAAGCTTTTGCCCGTTATTAAGTTGAATTTTTCTTTGAGTTTTGAGAATTCCTTATCTACTATCACTACAAGTTCTTTATTGGATATACGTCTTGCAAAGTTTTTCTCCAAGTCTGTAGCTTGTCTTTTCATTCTCTTAAGAGTGTCTATTGCAAAGTGGATGTCTTTACTTTTGATGAAGTCCAAGTTATTAATTTGTTCTTTTATGAATGGTGCTTTTGGTGTTGTAGCTAATAAATCTTTGCCTATCCCAAGATCATAAGGCTTCTCCTAAAAGTGTTATAGTCAGGGGCTCTGCTCTTAAGTATGTGATCCACTTTGAGTTCAATTGTAGATACGAATTTGGGATGGAACATCAATTTTTTTCCCCTACTGACATCCAATTGTTTCAGTGTAGTTTGTTGGAAAGACTATCTTTCTTTCCTGAATTGCCTTTGAGCATTGTTAAAAGTTAGCTAACTGTATTTATATATTTGTGAGAATTGATTTCTGGACATTAATGTGCTTTACTATCTTTGTGCCACTATCATACCGTTCTGATTACTGTAGTTTTATAACAAGTCATGTGATGAGCTAGTATTAGTCCTTCAACTTTGTTTTTATTTTTTAGAGAAGAAGTTTGGTTTGGGGTCTTTTTTTTATATCTTCCATGTCTCTATTTAACTTTTTAAACACGTAGAATACAATTACAATAACTACTTTAATATTCTTCTCTGCTAACATTAATATGTTTCACTTCTGGGTCAGTTTTTTTAATTTTTGAGAAGAAAATGTATTTATTTTGAAATAATTTGAAAAAACAATTAATATTCCTAGAAATGGAATATGAGTCTATTACATTGTAGGTAGATTGAATGCAAGCACAAGTACAAAAAAGTCTCACTTTTGTACCCAAAGCATCTGAATACTTCAGGGACTGTGAAATCACGACCTGAGCTGAAACCAAGAGTTGATGCTTAACGGACTAAACCAGCAATAATTGGTGGCACCCCAATGATTTTGTATTTCTACAAATATTATTGAGCTTCATTATGGAACACAGTTAAGTTACTCAGAAACAGTTTGATGATTTGAGGTCTTGCTTTAAGATTTATCAAGTGAGGGGCGCCTGGGTGGCTCAGTCGGTTAAGTGTCCGATTTCAGCTCAGGTCACAATCTCGTGGTCTGTGAGTTCGAGCCCCGCGTCGGGCTCTGGGCTGATGGCTCAGAGCCTGGAGCCTGCTTCCGGTTCTGTGTCTCCCTCTCTCTCTGCCCCTCCCCCATTCATGCTCTGTCTCTCTCTGTCTCAAAATAAATAAACGTTAAAAAAAAAAAAAAGATTTATCAAGTGAGGCCAGAACAGCATTCAGTCTAGGGAAAATGACTCCCTAGCAACAAGCCAAGACTATTCTGTGTTGTCTTCACAGAGCCCTGTAAATCATGAGGGTTTCCACTCAGGCTGGCGGAAACAGACACTCTCCCAGGTCTTATGAAATCTCTGGACACCATTGCCTCTAATCCTCTCAGGTGGCTCTTTCTCCATCCTTGAATAGCTTTTTCACATGTGTATACTGATCCATACTCTGGTACATCCTTGAAGGGAGCCCTCTGAAGTTCTTTCTCCATGCAGGTCTCTACTCTCTAGTATCTTGTGCTACGACTCTCACCAGTCTCATCTTTGTCTCTCAGACCGCTGGACTCTCTATCTTTTCCCTCTCCCTGCACCATGACCTAGAAACTGTCAAAGGCAGTAAGCTGGAGTAGTCATGGGGCTCACCTCCTTTGTTTCCTGGCTCATAGAGATCAATCACTTTTCTTCATTGCTTGATGTTCAATGTCTTGAAAAAACCATTTTTTTCATACGTGGTATTTATTTTTTGGTTATTTCATATGGGAGGGTAAATCTGGACTCTGTTACTCTATGTTGGCCAGAAGCAGAAGTCTTTTCATTGTTTAATTTCATAAGTTAATCTTCATAAAAAATAATTACCTTGAGGGGGCACCTGGGTGGCCTAGTCGGTTAAGTGTCTGACTTCAGCTCAGGTCATGATCTCGTGGCTCATGAATTCGAGCCCCATGTTGGGCTCTGTGCTGACAGCTCAGAGCCTGGAGCCTGCTTCAGATTCTGTGTCTCCCTCTCTCTCTCTGCCCCTCCCTTACTCACGCTCTGTCTCTCTCTCCTTCAAAAATAAATAAACATTAAGAAAATAATCACCTTGGGAGGTAAGGAGGGCGGGCTGGAAGGCTAGAGTTTAAAGGGGCTGGATCAGACTCAGAGATGAGTGTGGAGGCAAGAAGAGAGAGACCAGGAGATCTCCATTCAGGCACACTGGGATTTGACTCATGATTCCTAGTCCAGGAAGGTTTCTGCTTTTGCAGCCAGTGTCCCAGTCTTGTGGCTCAGGGTTGTTTGAGACTTGGAAGGAAGAGTTCTATGTAGGAGTTATGGTTGTCTCATCCCTGGGGCAAAGGACCTATTTCTGGCCCCTTTGGCATCTGAACAAAGCACTTTCCCAGGCTTATCTTCTCCCAGGTATCGTTCTATCCCCCACCTATGGTAGGCGGGAACATCTTAAGGCCTGGCAAACGGTGTGGCCACAGCCAGGAGCTACCAGCATGCTCCAGCTCTCACCTAAGGCTGCCAGCACAATCTTGATGGCTGGCAGTGATTCCTCATATAAAAATACAGTGGTTCCAGACCTATTTCTTTTTTTTTTTTTTTTTTCCTCATCAAATTTTTGTTTTAATGGGCCTCAAAATTCTGTGACAGACCTTTGGTCAAGTTGTTTCCATTAAAAAGTACTGATTTTAAAAACTAATAACTTGAAACTGCCACACACACCACACACACAAAAAAATGGTCCACAAAACATTCTCCTTTGCTTCTGAAGGTTTTACAATGCATTGTTATCATCAACCGGTCTTTTACCATTGTACTTAAATGGCCACCTGGCGCAAATAGTTGTGACACCGTTCTTCGGCCACTGATCAAGGCAGGTATGGGCATAATATTCATTTAGCTTTCTGAGCTTCCTGGGCAGACTTGGTGACCTTGCCAGCTCCAGCTGCCTTCTTGTCCACTGCTTTGATACCACCCACAACAACCTTCTGTCTCATGACACAAACAGCAAAACAGCCCAGAGGAGGATAGTCAGAGAAGCTCTCAACACACACACAGGCTTGCCAGGAACCATATCAACAATGGAAGCATCGCCAGATTTCAAGAACGTGGAGCCACCTTCCAGCTTTTTTCCAGAACCACAATCAATCTCCTTCAGCTCAGCGAACTTGCAGGCGATGTGAGCTGGGTGACAGTCCAGCACAGGTGTGTATCCAGCACCGGGATGGCCTGGATGGTCCAGGATAATCACCTGAGCCATGAAGCCAGCTGCTTCCATTGGCGGGTCATTTCTGCTGTCACCAGCCACATTGCCACGACCAACATCTTTAACAGATACGTTCTTGACATTGAAGCCCACATTGTCCCCAGGGAGAGCCTCACTCAAAGCTTCATGGTAGGTTCCAACAGACTTTACTTCAGTTGTAGCATTGACCGGAACAAACGTGACCACCATGCCTGGTGAACACCAGTCTCCACTCGACCCACAGGGACAGTACCAATACCACCAATTGTGTAGACATCTGGAGGGGCAGACGCAAGGGCTTGTCAGTTGGACGAGTAGGTGGCAGAATGCAATGCAGAGCTTCAAGCAGTGTGGTTCCACTGTCATTGCCATCTGTACGGGTGACTTTCCATCCCTTGAACCGAGGTGTGTTAGCACTTGCTCCAGCATGTTGTCACCTTTCCAATCAGAAATTGGCACAAATGCCACTGTGTGGGGGTTGTAGCCAGTTTTCTTAATGTAGGTGCTGACTTCTTTAATGATTCCTTCGTACCTGTAGGGTGGCTCAGTGGAATCCATTTTGTTAACACCAACAATAAGTTGTTTTACATGCCAAAAAGGCATGCTCATGGGTCTGCCCGTTCTTGGGGGTGCCTGGTTCAAATTTGCCAACATAACCAGCAACGATCATGACAGCACAGTCAGCCTGAGATGTGCCTGGACTCATATTTTTGATACAGTCTCTGTGTCCTGGGGCATCAATGCTGGTCACATAACACTTACTAGTCTCAAGCTGCCACAGGGAAGTATCAATGGTGATAATCACGTTCACATTCAGCTTTCAGTTTATCCAAGACCCAGGCATACTTGAAGGAGCCCTTTTCCATCTCAGCGGCCTCAGATTAGATGACCAGTAGTAGTAGACTTACCTGAGTCTACATATCCAATGACGACGATGTTGATATGAGTCTTTTCCTTTCCCATCTTGTTTTAGGTTTAGCGGTGGTTTTCACAACACCTGTGTTCTGGTGGCAAACTCATTGTGGAAAAGGTCTGGACCTATTTCCTAAAAAGTCTTTCTTTCTTCTTCAATTCCTTTGGAGCTCTTGTCAAAAAATCGGTTAACCCTATAAGGGTGGATTTATTTCTGGACTACTGTCTATTCCATTGATCAGTTTTTCCATCCTTTTGCCAATGCCATAATGAGTCTTGACATAGTGTAAGCCTACCAATCTTTCCCTTCTTTCTCAAGATGGCTTTGGATACTCTATGTCACATTTCTATATAAATTTTAGGATAAACTTGTCAATTTCTAAGAGCACTGCTGAGATTTTGATTGGGATTGTATTAAATCTATAGATCAATTTGGGAATTAACATCTTAGCAATGTTGTCTTTCAACCCAATAACATGGTATTTATCTACATTTATGTAGGTCTTCCTCAATTTCTGTTAGCCATGTTTTGTAGTTTTCAGTGAACAGTTCCAGTACAACTTGGGTTAAGTTTTCCCCTAGTCATTGTACATTTTTGATGCTTCATAGATAGTATTGTGTTTTTTTAAGAATCATATTCTAATTATTCATTGATATCATATGGAAATATAATTGATTTCTATATAATGACCTTGTATCATGAAATCTTGCCTAATTCATTTACTATTTCTAGATTTTTTTGGTAAATTCCTTAGACTTTGCTATTTACACAATGTGTCCTCTGAAAAATAAAGACATTTTTTTTCTTTCTTTCCAATCTCTATGTATTTGATTTCTATTTTATTACCTTATTGCACTGGCTATAACCTCAAGTACAATGTTAAATAGAAGGAATGAGAGCAGACATCCCTTTTCTTTTTTCAATCTAAGAAGCAAAGTATGCAATGTTTCACCATTGCATGTGATGCTAATTGCTGGTTTCTTATAGATATTCTTTATCAGATTGAGGAAGTTTCCTTCTGTTTCTAGAATTTGCTGAGAGGTTCCTCCATGTCCTCCAAATCATGGGATTTGGACAGGTGTTGAATTTTTCAAATTTTTTTCTATATTTATTGATGTGATCATATATTTTTTCCTTCATTCTATTAATGTGGTAAATTATACTCATTTTTTCAATATTAAAGCAACCTTGCATTCCTGGTATTGACATGTGTGCACTTGGATACATATGCGTGCACACACACACACACACACATTTTTCCTGCAATTGATTTGCTAATATTTGCTAAGGATTTTGTGTCTATATGCTTAAAGAATATTGGTCTGTAATTTTCTTTTCTTGTAATGTCCTTTGCTAGTTTTTATTAAGGTTATGATAGCCTTCTATAATGGTTAGAAAGTTTTTCCTCCTCCTGTATTTTCTGAAAGACTTCGTGTAAGATTGGTATTATTTCTTCCTTAAATATTTGATATAATTCCCTAGTGAAGTTATCTGAGCCTAGAGTTTTCTTTGTGGGGAAATCTCAAAGTGTTAGTAAGTATAGGGCTATTCATGTGTACTGTATGTGTGTGTGTGTGTGTGTGTGTGTGTGTGCACATCCACATGAAATATGGAATTGTGCCTTTTGAGGAATTTGTCCATTTTATTTAAGTTGTCAAATATATTGGCATAAGGTTGTCTATAACATTCCTTTATTGCTGTTTTACTGTCTTCAGGACATGTAATTACATCCCCTCTTTCATCCATAATAACAGCAGCTTGTATTTTCCCTTTTTCTTTAATTGAGCTAGTTAGGTGTTTTGTCAATGTTATTGATCTTCAGATAACCAACTTTTTATTTTCTTGATTTTCTCTATTGTTTATTTTCTACTTTATTGACTTCTGTTCTTGTCTTTATTATATCCTTCTTTCTATTTTGGTTTTAATTTGTTCTTTTTTAAATTCTCAAGGTGGAATTTAGATGATTGTATGTATTTCTTCTGTTGGCATTTCAAGCTGTAAATTTCCCTTTAAGAACAATTTCTGCTTCCTTCCATAGATTTTGACATGTTTTAGTGTTCACCACTTCAAAAATATTTTCTGATCTCCTTTGTGATTTCTTCTTTGACCCATGGATTATTTAGAAGTGTGTTACTTTTAAAGATCTTCTTATTAACTTCTTACGGATTTCTTAATCTCTAGTAATGGCTAGAGAACATACTCTTATTGCAATGCTTTTTAACGGAGTATGACTCATTTTGCTGAACTTCCATATGCATTTTAAAAATGTGAGTTCATCAGTGTTGTGGTTTATAGATGTCAACTCTGTCAATTTGGCTTATGATGTGCAGATCTTCCATCTCCTTATTGATGGCTCCTCAGTTACTCCAAGAGGAAGGTTACATCTCTATATCTGTGATCTGTGGGTGTGTCTATTTCTTTAGTTCCTCAGTGTTTGCTTCTCTGCATTTTGAACATTTGGTTGTTTGGGGCATTCATGTTCAGAATGGCTGTATCTTCCTGAAGAATCTACTTTTATCGTTATGAATCAATTCTCTTTCTCTACAGACATGTCAAAATCCTTTCTACTTTCCCATGTATTTGTCATTGTTGGCACTCCTCACTACTTCATGTAAGTAGGCTTACATCTGCTATTATAGCTGTTGAGTCCAAAGAGCTTCCTTTAACATTTATGGTAGTTTAAATCTGCTGTAGATGAATTATCTCAGCTTTTGTTTGCATGGAATGTCTTTATTTTCCCTTTATTTTTAAGGGGTGATTTTGCTGGCTATAGAATTCTAGATTGAATTTTTTTGCCGCATTTCAAAGATGTCACTTTATTGTCTTGTTTCTGATGATAACTCAGTGGGAGATTTTACTTTGAAGCAACTGCTACACCCAATGTGGACCTCAAACTCACAACCCTGAGATCAAGGGCCACATGCTCACCAACTGAATCAGTCTTTAATTTGCTTTTTAACCATTTAAATATGAGGAATCCTAGCGTGGGTTCCTCTTTTTTTTTCCCCCTGTTTATCCTGCTCAAGTTCCATTGTGCCTCTTACATCTTTGGGTCTATGGTTTTCATCCAATTTCTCTCTCTCTTCTTTTAGGACTTCAATTTTACACACGTTAGACTAATTGATATTTTCCGCACAATTCTGAGACTCTGATTATTTTCTGACATCTCGTTCTCTGTGTGCTTCAACCGGATAGTTCTATCACCTTGTCTTCAAGTTTACTGATCTTTCTCCTGCAGAATCCAATTGCTAATAAATTTCACCTTGCAAGTATTTTATCAGCTCTAGAATTTCCACTTGATTCTTCTCTATAGTTTCATGTTCCCTGATGAAATTCCACTTTTTTTTTCATGCTTCTACTTTAAATTTTTTAATGTTTATTTATTTTTGCGAGAGAGAGCAAGAGAGCACATGCACTTGCATGCACACATGCACACAAGTGGGGGAGGGGCAGAAAGAGAGGGAGACACAAAATCCAAAGCAGGATCCATGCTCTGAGCTGTCAGCACAGAGCCTGATGCGGGGCTTGAACTCACTAACCGTGAGATCATGACCTGAGCCGAAAGTTGGATGCTTAACCAACTGAGCCATCCAGGCACCCATTCACTCTTCTACTTTAAGTTCTTGACTGTAGTATAATAGATAATACAGTATCGCAATCATTTAAAGTCCTTGTCTGTTAATCAAACATATGTTTTATTTCTATGTCTGTTTACTCTTTTTCTTTCTTTCTTTCTTTCTTTCTTTCTTTCTTTCTTTCTTTCTTTCTTTCTTTCTTTCTTTCTTTCTTTCTTTCTTTCTTTCTTTCTTTCTCTCCTGGTTGTAGGTTCCCTTTTCCTGCTTTTTGTATGTCTAGTAATTTTTTATTGTGTTTCAAGCATTGTGGATGCTATGCTGTTGAGAACCTGGATGTTCTCTTTCTTTAGAGAATGTTCACTGGTTTTCTGACAGGCCATTAGTTTATCAGCAGATGAACTTGATTCCATTGAGGCTTGCTGGTAGGCATTTTAGGGAGGGCCTAGAGTAGCCCTTCATAACAGTGAGGCAGAACACCATGTCATTGAGCCCTCCTGGATCCCCCCCTTCAGCTCTCAACTACCCACCAGCCGTTCTCTGCTAACCCCAGCAGAGCGCAGCCCTGTGCATTTCTAGCCAGTATATTCTGCCGAGATGCTGAGGTGCTCTGGGAAAAATTCTGGTGCATCCCTGCACAGTCTTCTCCTTCCCACTCCTTGCCTTGCCGTTCTCTCCACCTCAGCAGTCCCGAGCACCACTGTGTCCCCCCTTCCCAGGACGCTGTCTGTGTAGGTTCCATATCCCTGTGCCACAGCTGGGTGAGTGCATCAGACAGAAAGCCAGGTTGTGGAGCTCACCTTGTGTGCTCTCCTTCTCTTGAGAATTACAGTTCTCCTTTGTGTGAGGCCTAGTGTTCGGAACAGTTGCCTCATATATACTTTATCTAGTTTTATAGTTGCTTGTGGGGGAGGGGTAAATCTTCCACTCGGGACTTCATCATGACCGGAGCTGGAAATTGAGACCTTCTCTTTATTGTTCATCTTGTACATGTGACCTCTTTTTTTTCACCTTGTGCATGTATTATCTTTATATCAAATATTTAATGATGGCATAAAAAATCTTGGTGCAGGCAGCACTCGGCTCACCTGTTGGCTTGTGCTTTGGCTTACAGACCGCTTGCCTATCAGCAATTACATGGGTTGCCTTGAATCCCTCCTTTTCATTGGGAGTTTGGAATGAGCTAGCCTTTAGTGCCAGTGTTGGTTCAGCCACTTACTAGCTCTGTGGCCTTGGGTAAGCCGCCTACTCTCTCTAATCTCCAGTTTCTTCTGGGAAAAATATAAAGGATAATCCCTCCCTCATCAGGTAGCTTTGAAAAGCAGAAGAAATCATTCCTCTCAAATGCCTACCACAGTGCAGGCTACAGTACAGGTGTCCAGAGAGTTTTTTCCTTTCCCTTCTTCTTCCTCACCCAGGACTTGAGCAAGGGAGAGCCCAGTCCAAGCCTGGAGCTTGACCTTTCTCTCTTTACAATCTTCACCTTGAGACAGTGGGTGCAGGAGACCATCCAGGCCCTGCAGACACACCCCTGGGTGGAAGGACGGTGGGTGGGTGGATTACGGACAGATGCATGCATAGATGGGGGAATTAATGAATGTGCAGCCCGGTGGCCTCTGTAGGGTCTGAGCTCTTGGAGGCAGGGCCACACCTCCTTTGTCCTGTGCAGCAGGAGCCTTGGTACGAGGAATGGGCTTCCATTTCCCTGTTTCACCATCTCATCTGGGAGCTGAGGACACCGGTTTCATCTACCAGATTTCATTCTGTGCCCCCCACAGGGTCTGCAGTAGGCCCTTCAGTGACTCTCTAGAATAGAATCCCAGCTCCTCACCCTGACCACAGGCCAAGGACCTCACCACCCCATTGGAGCCCGCATGCCCACACCCAGAGACATGGACATCCTTGCTGTCCCCAGGTATGCTTAGCCCAACTCGGCCTCATGACAGCTGAGCAGATGGGCTTGGTTAACCCAGTCCTTTCAGGTGGTGGACAGTCCTACAAGCAGAATAAGACGGGGTTTATAGGGCAGAGGGGTCAGGCAGAAGGGGCTTCCAGCAACATCAGCCCCGGGCTAGGCCCCTCCTTCTCTCCAGGGCAGAGGCCTTTGCTGTAGGACCCAGCTGAGGACCCACTGCAGGAGGTGCCCAGGGTCCCAGGAGGAGTGGGGAGTCACAGGGGCAGGAGGGTGCTGGCCAGCCACGTGGTAAAGGGGCAGGACGTTATAACCCATTTGTTCATTGATTATGCTTTTCCTAAGCACCTACTACGTATCAGACACTGTCCTGGGCACCGAGGGTAAAGTAGTGAACAAATCAGACAGCTGCTGCCTTCAGGAGTTTTCACTTTTGTCAGGGAGGCAGACAATAGACAGAGGAACCCATGAGTACATAATGTAAAGGGAGGGCAGGGCAGGGCTGGGAGGAAGACAAAATGGGGCAGTGGTCAGGGCCCTCCAAGTGGAGAAGGAGCCAGCCCTGCAGTCACTGGGTCAGGGGTGTCCTGGGCAGAGGAAACAGCAGTGCAAAGACGGTGAGGCAGGAACAAGCACTCGCAAGAGGTGGCTGGAGCCTGGGAATGAGGGGAAGGACGGGGTTTGATGTGCCGAGGGTTTAAGAGCATAGAGTAAGTGGCCAAAGTTGGAAAACTGGGGTATTTCAGGTCAAAAAGTCAGATTCCCATCGTCTCCTAGAATTGACGTTGCTGGTGTCCTCAGGCCCATTGGCTGGAGATGAGAAGCCCTGCCCCTCCCCCAGGACTGGGCACCGGCCTCCCTCCTCCCCCAGCTGGGCCTCGTTGCCGTCCTCATTGGTCCTGGTCGTGGGTAACGGGTGGGCTCTGCCCACACAGGCCCTGAACCCAGGCCCCTGCCCCTCGAGGCACCTGTGCCGCCCCCTCCCCCCGCCCTCACTGCTCCTGCACCCGACCCACCCAGCAGGCTCCAGCCTGTCCTCTGCTTCTGCCTTCTGGCTTGCTGCTTCTCCTCCACCTCCTGAGCCCAGCTCAGCTCAGCTCTGGCCTGCAGGCCTGCAGGCTCCTCATCCCTGGAGGCATCCTGGACAGGCTGTGCCCTGCCCTGTGGCTTGCCCCCTCCCCACCCTGGGGAAAGACCGGCCTTCCTCTCTTGGGAGGGGCATGAGCTCCTGGGCCCCTCACATCCTCCCCCCCCCCTCCTGTCACTTGCCTTATCATCTGGTGCCCTCAGCGACTTAGCTGTCCCGTGCTGGGAGGGAGGGGCCGAGCGACCTGCAAGGGGGCGTGGCTTGGCAGGCCTCAGGGAGGAGCCCCTTCCTTCTGAGCCATTTGGGGCCTTGAAGGTTTGGACCGGGAGGGCCAAGGTCTGGCTGAGGTGGAGAATGGAGCATGGGGACAGATGTGGTGGAGGCAGGGAGAAGGTTCCCTGTTCCCGTTGGGGTCAATGGAGACAGCAGGAGAGGGGCGTCTTGGCCGAGTCCCCCACTTGTTGCCTGTGAACCCTTCATCCTGTCCTCATCTGAAGGGCATGGCCGAGACCATCCCGTCCACCCTGCTCCGTGCCCTCAGACACACACGCGTGCCAGGGAGTGCAGGCCCGGGCTCCCAGCCCCCAGCTGCATGCCAGACCCGGGACCACGTGACATGGGCACTCACCTGCATCACACACCCAAGTGACTTCCTCAAACACCCTGCTTCCCCAGCGGACCATGAGAGAGTCATTAAGACAGAGCAGGACTTTATAAACGTGGCTTAAGGTTAAGTACGCAAGAAAATCTCTGTAATTTCCCGCCGGGCAATGGGGATGTTGTCTGATTCCTACAGGCCATAATTTTTGGGAGAGAAACGTTTTTTCCCCCACAAATGATGGGAAGTTGGTGGTTACGGTTACGGCTGGCTGTTGACGTTGGGAAGCTGTTCTGATGCCCAGAATCCCACCTACCTCAGCTAAATGGTATCTTTATGAAATTAGCAGAACGCTGCTGCACCGAGGGGAGGCAAAAAAGAAAAAAATGAGCTTTCAAATTTTAAGTATAATTGGAAAACTGACCTTTGGAAAATATTTTCCCACCCCAGCCCCACACTGGGGAAGAATGGGCGCTTTATGCTGAGGGTGAGTGGCGTCCTTGAAGAATTAGCGGGTCTCTCTGGAGGTGGAAGCCGAGTGGAGTGGTGTGAGGGGTTGTGGGGTCCCTGGGGGCATCTTTGGGTTACAGGGCTGGGCGTCGCGGACCCCCAGAGGGCTGGGGACTCCGAGGCTGCCCTGGGCTGGGTGCATCAGAGAGCGGCCGAAGACGGGCCCTGCCCAGCGGAAAGCACCTGGTGGGGAGCGGGAAGCCTGCTGGGTGCTGGCCTCCCGCGCCGCTGTCCCCCCAGCCCTGATATGTCAGAGAGGAGGCGTCAGGGATGGTGCAGTTGGGCTCTAGACTGATGGAGCCAGGGTGACGTTGAATGTGCAGGTGGACAGGACAGGAAGGGGTCAGCCGGGCTTCCAGGGAGGACGTGCTCCAAGAAGCTGGGGTCACGGGTACAAAGAGGCCTGATACCATCCGGCATTGTGGCAAACGTCCTTTCAAGCCTCGAATGCACAGTTACATCACCTCTGAGCCTTGGCCTCGTCATCTCTAAAATGGGCGATAAGAGGCGAGGAGCCAATGACAAGGGGCCAATCTGGAGAGAGCCACAATGTCCCTCCTGCTGTTCGGGGCGTGAAGCCTGCCTGTCCGGCTCGTGGCTCTACCCGCCTGCACCGCGGCTCTGTCTCTGAGTGGACGCTTGCCACACTGATGAGCACCCCGAGGTCCTGCGGGCTGGCACGGACCCACCAGGACTCCTGCCTCCCGGTGACCTCTGGACCTCTGCTCCTGGGCTGCAGTCTCAGGCCCCTGGCCAGCCTGAGGGCCCTTTTGCTCTTTCCCTGGTCAGCCCAGAGGCCGTGCAAGGTGTAAGAGCGTGACCCCTGGGCTGTCCTGGGGCCTCTGCAGGGAGGAGCCGCCAGCCCTCCTGGGGGATGGACCAGACCCCTCCTCAAATCTGGCCTGGGTGCTGCTTTGTTTCCAGATCCGGCTGTGACAGGGCATTTGTTTGAGGCTTCCCTCGCCAGCACGCACACCCGAGTGGTTGTGTGCCTCAGTGGGCCCCCGGTGCCTGGTCTGAGCCCCTCCCCAGGGACAGGGTCCACGGGCCTTGCTGCCCACAGTGCTCCAGGCGCACCTCTGAGTGTGCTCCCTGTAGAACCCGCTGTGACTTCTCGCAGCTCAAGGAGGGGGAGATACAGCTAGCCCCGTTTCCCCGTGAGGCCCTACCACCCGGATGGTGCCGAGAGGGCGAGGGGCAGAGCTGGGTTGGCCCAGGGCCTGGCTGCTGTCTGTGTCTTCAAGGCAGTCCAGCTCTTGGTGCCTCCTGGGGGCTGCCGTGCCTGGCTTACTGCTAGGCGGGAGATGTGCTGTGATGGGGGACACGGTGGCAGCTACTAAGTGACTTAAACCGGTTGGTTTGCAAGAAGCCTGGGGACAGGTGGTGGGAAGCAGCCGGCAGGGCCACCCCCGACCCCAAGAGTAGGTTCCGGCCTCCTTCCTCTCCCTCTACGGGGGTGTCTGCCCCTGCCACCTCTCTCCCTGCAGCTGCACTGGCCAGTCCCTCCAGATTCTCGGGTACCGTGGTAATGAGCTGGTCTGTGCTGCCTCCTTGGCGGGAACTGTTCTAAGCACTTGGCACCCTTTCCATTCCCTCCTCGTGACCCCATGCACGTGCCATCGTTACCCTGCTTACTGATGGGGGGACCGAAGCACCCCCCAGTCACGCCCCCAGCCCCCCCCATCCCAAGAGCCCTGGCCTGGGAAGCCGAGCAAACACACAGTGCAGGTTTCTCACTCTTTCCTCCTTGGAAGGCGAGCGCTAATTACCCTTCACGCTTTCTCCTCTGTAATTGTCTCAAGACAGGAGTTTAGTGGCCAAATGTGAGTAGAAACAGCCTCAGGGAGAAAAGCCAAAAGCACACGCTCTGGGAGCTAAACTAAGGACTTTATGGGCACGACCGGGAGCCCATCCCACAGAGGGGGAAACCGAGGCCCGCGGACAGGGGACCAGGGGCCGTGCGGGGCAGCTGGTTGGGCGGCTGGTTGGGCAGCGCAGCGATCCATGTCGCGCATTGCAGGTCGCTCGCGAAGGCCCCCAAAGACAACGCACATTGCCTTGAAGCTAATTGCTTTAGTTTGAGGTAATATTGGTCACAGAAACACCAGCAGTAACCTTTGGTCTTGGCAAATTCTCCCCTCAATCACGGAACGTAAACAGCGATAAACGAGGGCTTTTTAAGGCTTTCTTCATAATGCGTAGCACATGCATTTGTTACTCAATCTGCCTGCGCTCAGCCCGAAACCTGAGCGCCAACAGGAGGGGAGCCGCAGCCCAGCGGGGTCAGGGCTCCCGGGAGACAGCCCAGCCCAGCCTGCCTCCTGCCTCCCCCCCGCCACTCCCTGCCCCCATCCTCCTCCCTGCTCTCCTCCCCCTGCCTCCCCTCCTCCTCCCTCCTCCTGCTCCCTCCTCCCTCCTCTTCCCTCCTCCTGCTTCCTCCTCCCTCCTCCTCCCTCCTCCTCCCTCCTCCTCCTTCCCTCCTCTCCCTTCCCCCTTCCTCTCTCCCTTCCCCCTTCCTCTCTCCCTCTTTGCTCCTCCCTCCTCCCTCCTCCTGTTCCCTCCTCCCTCTTCCTCTCTTCTCCTCCTGCCACTCCCTCTTCCCCTCCTCCTCCTTCCCTCCTCTCCCTTCCCCCTCCTCTCTCTCCCTCCTCCTGCTCCCTCCTCCCCCCTCCTCCCCTGGTCCCCTCTTCTTCCCTCCTCCCCCTCATCCTCCCTCCTCCCCTCATCCTCCCTCCTCCCCTCATCCTCCCTTCCTCCCCTCATCCTCCCTCCTCCCCTCATCCTCCCTCCTCCCCTCATCCTCCCTCCTCCCCTCATCCTCCCTCCTCCTCCTCTCCTCCTCTCCCTTCTCCCTCCTCTCTCCCTTTCTCCTCCTCCCTCTCCTTTCCCCCTCCTCCCCTTCTCCCTCCTCTCCTCCTCTTCTTTCCTTCTCCCTACTCCTCCCTCCCCTCCTCCCCTCCTCCCCCCACTCCTCTCCATTCCTTCTCCTAGGGGGAGAGCAGAAGTTTCTCTAGTTGGTCTCTCTCTCTTTTACTCTGTCTCCCTGTGTCTCACCTCCCTCTCTTCTCCCTCTGGCCTCCATCCCTCTCAGTCCATGAAATACCGCAGGACATTAAAAGTGCACACTGCCCTCAATCCTGCCCTGCCCTGAGGGCCACCAGCCTTGGGGCACCTTCTGCCCTTCTTCCACCTGCTCAATTTGCTGGAGCTCCAGACACCGGACTTCAGCCCCTCCCCTCCCCTCCCCTCCCCTCCCCTCCCCTCCATCCCTCCCCCTCATGGGGCACGCAGTCTACTTATTTCTCCGTCACTCTCTCCCGGGCTTGGACGTGGTCTGTGGAGCACGTGAGCCTGCTCCTTCCTGCAGACTCCCTAACTTCAGCAGTAAAGGAGCTGATAGGGGCGGGTGGGGAGCTCCTGGGGGAGTCCCCGGAGGGGGAGGGGAGGTGTCGCAGACCTGGTGGCCAGGCTGAGGTGCCGACCTGAGTTCCATCTAGGAGCTCAGTGGGGGCTGGGGATCTGTGCCCTTCCCATGGCCCGGGGGCCCCCGGGTGTGCTGCACCCCATTTGCCGGGCTTGGGGGTTGCCCAGGCAGGGGCTGCTCCAGGAAGGGAGCCAGAAGGGCTCATGCTGCTCAAATGTCAAGCAAATTGAAAATTGAGGCAATTTAGGTAAAAGGCAGCTCTCCAGCAGCACTCACTCTAGTGAGCTGGAGAGAGATCTGAAAGTGATTTCTTGAGGGGCCTAGGTCCAGGCCCGTCCCCCCTCGTCCCTCATCCCCGGAGGACAGCAGAGTCTGGGGCCGCCTCTCCTCAGGGCTCCTGGGCACCTGACCTGGCCTAGAAAGTGCTCTTGTTCCTGGGGAAGTTCCTGCAGACGCCCCTCCTTTCCAGAGGCCGCTTGGCCAGGGGGCATCTCCCCACCCTACCTCTGACCTCTGACCCAGAGTCCCTGAAGCACCCTCCTCCTCTGCATCAGAGGTATTACATGGTTCCCCAATTCCCCCAAACAAAGCTGAGACCACCGCTCGTTCCTTCAGGGAACCCTGCCCAGCACCTGCTGCCTGTGTCTCCCAGACAGGATCCTCTGAGGACAGGCCCTCGGCCCTGAGCCTCGGTCCCCGGGGAACCTCGTCTTCCTCATCTGTCAGAGGGTGATAAACTCCCCCAGACTTGTTGGGGGACTCAGCGAGATGAAGCAGACAGTGCTTGGCCCTCACACAGCAGGTGTGGGACAGGGAAGACAATGGTGAAGGGGTGTGGGTGGCCCTGCCTGTGTGTGTATTGTGTGGCTGTGTCCTTACACATGTGTGCACATGTGTGTGTCCGTGAGTGCATGTGTGTTCGTGTGTGTGCTTACATTATGTGTGCATGTATGTTTGCGCATACTGTGTGCCTATGAATGTGTCTACAAGCGTGTGTGCACATGTGTTGTGTGTGCGTGTGTGCTTCTGTTGTGTGTGCACGTGTTTGTGTGTGCAATGTGCATATGCGAGTACTTGTGTATGTGCGCCTTCATCGCTCGCTTTATCATACCAGCCCTGTGGGTTTTGGGTTCCAGAGCCCACGTTGTCTCAGATGTTTCCCCAGGGGCCTGGCTGCCATGAGCTCAAAGCCAAAGGACATGCAGTCTTTACTGGGGCTCCAGTCTGAGCTGGCTGGGACACCGAGAGCCTCTGCTACTTTTAAGAATGTTCCCATTTCACACAGGTCCTGGGGCAGTGGAGGGTGTTGAGGACAGCCTGTGAGAGCAGAGAAGCAGCGGGGGGGGGGGGGGGGGGGGAGATGGGTGGGGGGTGCACTCAGTGGGAGGCAGCTTGGCCAGGCAGCAGTAGGAGGCACGGCCGGCCGAGCCTTACAGAAGCAGGCTGAGTGGAGTAATAATAACCCAAAGTGAACACTCTCATGCATAAAACAGTGTTCCAAGAATGAACCCCAGAGCCAGCCTCTGAGATGGGGCGGCCACACACAGGGGTCGGGTTAACTTGCCCCGGTAAAATGACCATTTTACACACAAATGATCACAATTTCTGCACGAAAGACACAAACCCGTGAACTCTGTTGAAGTGAGGCGTGAGGGTTTTCCCACCAGGCAGCGTGCAGCGGGGGATGTGATCTGCACAGTGGGGCCCGCTCCTGCTGGTTCCCTATCTCCCAGTCCTCCCAGGAGTCCTGGCTCTAGGGAGCAGCGCCTCGGAACCGGCGCAGGCCTCTGGGACCTGAGAAGTGGGCACATTTCCGGGGAAAGAGCCCCCCACATCCAAACCGTGCCCTGGGCTCCCTCTGCCCTGGAGCTGTGGATGGAGACCTCTGGGAAGTACACAGGAGACGAGGCCATTTTCTCCTCTGTGAGCCCCTACCCTGTTCCTGGCCTGGTGGTGGGGCGGGCTGAGGAGCAGCCCGGAGCTCCCGTGACCACCACACGTTAGTGGGGGTGGTATGGGGGAGCCCCTTGTCCTGATGGACGGTCCGGTGGGGGGGAGGGGCCAGCCGACCCGTCAGGTTGGGGTCCCGGCCCCGCCCGGCCCCTGTGTCCTGCCTTCCCTCCTCCGAGAGTCCCAGACCAGGCCCTGGACACCAGGCTCCCCCTGTTTGTTTGCGCCTGAGGGGCCGGGACCGGGACAGAAGCAGCCCTGGGGGACAGGCCCAGCATCTGCCCAGCCGAGATCCTGCAGCCTGTAGGGCTTGCTGGGGGAGGGGAGGAGGGGGAGGGATGACTCACAGACACACATAACACATGCGTGTATACGTAGACACCACACCCCCCACGCGTGTACACACGACATGCATGTACCCACGACACACATATACACACAACACACATACCACACATGTACCCGTGCATGTACACACCATGCATCCACACGTACATGTACCTGCAACACACACAGACATGTATGTATAACACATATGCACATACAGACACAACCCCTCCACACACACACGCATGCATGCACACTCACATAGTACTGAGCCTCCAGGCAGCCCCAGCCCCCCGGCAGGCCGTTCTCAGCCCTCCACGGCATGGGGCTTGGCATGTGAGGCTGGGATGCCTGGCCACAGCCACACACTGACCCCTGTGATTGAGCCCAGGGGCCTCTGACCCCCTGGTCCACTCAGCCAGCTTCTTCCCCTTCTGGGTGTGGAGACTGAGACCCGGGAACCAGTGACTGACCTGACCAGCACCGCCAGGCTCACAGGCCTCTCCCGGCTTCTGGTGCAAAGGGATCCCCCTTTGCTGCTGCAGGATGATTAATTTGCCATCTTTACAACAAAGCTCCCCTCAGCCACCTCTACCTCCGGGAAGATTTCCTCAGCACCTCCTCCCTGCCAACCCAGGGACTCACAGAGCACCCTCTTGTTGAGGCTGGATGTGCACAGCCGGGCACTGAAGCAGAAGAGGTAGGTGTGCTCAGGTGAGTGAGTGACTCAACGGGAGAACGGCTCAACGTCCTTCTATTCGTTCGACGAGCTGGGGCAGTACAGCCACCCAGCCCCTCGTCCCCACCAGAGGGCTCTGGAGGACAGTCCATCCGTCTCCTCTGCTCCCTGCGGGATACACCAGGCCTCCTGTCTGTGTCAAGAGCCTCTCGCTGCCTGCAGCTGGACAGGGGACTGGAAGGAGGGGAGGGTAGCTGAACTACAGGGAAGCCTGAATCTCCACTTCCGTATGGGACCCTGAGGCCCGGGGGTCACAAATTCTTCTTCTCACTATTGCATGGACTAGAAGGTCAGAAGTCCAGGTCAGTGGGACGCAGCCGCATCCTCTTCCCAGGGTCTCCTGGGCTGAACCGTGGTGCCGGCCAGGCTGCACCCCTTCCTGAAGCTGTTTAAGCCCCCAGCCCATGGCGTTTTGTTATAGCAGCCTGAGCAGACTAAGACGCCACCAGGTAGGATGCCCAGGACTGGTCTTAATGCCCTATTGGGTGGCTTCTGGAAGCTTGGAAGAAATGGGGGCCGGCATCAAATGACATGCAGATGTCAGAACTGCTTTGGCTCAGTGACAGGGTCAGGATCAGGTACCTTGAGAAGCAGGTGTGCGGGAACAACCTCTACCACGTCCTGAGAACCCTCCAGCTGACCCTGCTCCTGGGAAGGGTTCAGAGGATGTTTCCTCCCTGAAGCAATAAGGATGAGGAACCGCTGTGAATCGGGACACCGCCATGACCCTGGGCTCCCCTGCACCGAGGAGGGTCCTGGCAACAGCTGCTAGATCACTGTGCATGGAGGAGCAGAACGAGGGGGCCATGAGGGTAGGACTTGATGTACACGATCCAACGAGGTCAGGAAAGCACGAGGAAAGGGACGTCAGCAAAATGGTGCACGGGAGCTCCGAACGCGTGTCCCTCTACTGAAACGTTGAGAAACAAACAGAAACTACCATTACTCCAGAAAACAGTCAAAGGTTTATAGCAACCAAATGAACAATGAATCAAGAAAAAGACAACTTGAAAACAGCAGGAAAGCTTTGGGGCATTTCACTTGCCCCCAGCCTACCTACCTCTCCCTGGTGCAGTGAGAGGCTTCAAGGGGCAGCAGCCCAAATTCCCAGGCTGAAATCCTGGTCCCTGGCTCCAGGGAGCAGAAAGACTTTACCTGAAAATTATTGTGTGTGTCTGTTGTAACTGGTCTGGGGCCATCTGGAGGACTGACATAAGGAACCCAGCTCTGATCCCCTGACTCAAACCTCAGGCCAGAAACAGGGTGAGCACCACCTTCAGTTTTGCAAGGCAAACTAAGAGCCCACAGATGACTCGGGCAAACACGGTGAGGACATGGAACCACCTGCCTAAGGCCCAAGAGGAAAAACTGGGAGATGCTTGATTCTTTGGGAAAATAGGATATTCAAAAGCACCCAAAATACAGAGGGACTTTGAAAGCCACACAGATACCCAGGACAAGACACTCGCTTAGAAACGACATCAGAAGACCGTACGCTTTCAGGCTGGGTCACCCTGAGGCTCAGCCATCCTGCCCGAGTGTTGGAGGGCCCCAGCCCGGAGACGATTCGCAAAGACTGGGAGAGGTGCTTGCTTTTGTTTATTGTTTGTGCTCGTGGGTTTTCTCTCCTTTTCTTTGTGTTCCTGGCATGCAAAGAAATCTCTGTCAAAATATTAGCTGAGCATGAGGTAAAGAAACAAGAGCTCAATTAAAGTCTTTGCAAAAATATTTTGGGAGAGCCCCTAAATAAATACACTACTAAAGCCACATCTTTCAACAATCAAAACAGCACATGCTGAGAAAGAGGAAGAATCGGATCTTCAATGTTACCACAGTATAACATTCAAATGTCCAGTTTTCAACAAAAAAATCATGAGGCATACAAGAGAGAGACTTATTCAAAGGAAAAATAGATTGACAAAAATTGTCCCCAAAGAAGTCCAGACACCAGACTTACCAGATGACAAAGAATTTAAACATGGACAAAGAATGAAAGAAAATCAGAAGAATAATATAAAAACAACATAAAAGTTTGAATAAAGACAAAGAAATTGTAGAAAGTTCTTGAGCTGAAAAGTACAATAACTGAAATGAAAATTTCACTGAAGGGGCTTAATAGCAGATTTGAGCAGGCAAAAAATATATCAAACCTGAAGATAGGCCAATTGAAATTATTGAATCTGAAGAGCAGAGATAGAGACAAAAAATACACAGAGAAGTGAATGAAACCTAAAGAATCTGTGGAATGCATCAAGTGGGCCAACACAGGCATAATGGGAGTCTCAAAAAGAGAAAGAGAAAGGTGTAGGAAGAATACTCTGAAGAAATAAGCCAAAATTTGATAAATCTACAAATCCAAGGAGCTCAACAAACTCAAAGAAGGATAAACTCAAAGACACTTACTGAAACACATCATAATCAAACTGCTGAAAGACAAAGACAAAGAAAAACTCTTGACAACAGCAAGAGAGAAGTGACCCATCACATACACGCGATCTTTGATAATAACTACAGTTGCTTTCTCATCAGAAACCTTGGAAGCCAAGAGGCAATGCCATTATAACCTGTGTTCATGGATCAGAAGGCTTAATATTGTTAAAATGTCCATACTGCCCAAATCCTCCTATAGATTCATTGTGGTCCCTATCAAGACTCCAATGGCATTTTTTTACAGATATAAAAAAAAAAATCTTAAAATTTGTATAGAACCACAAAAGACCTCAATAGCCAAAGCAATCTTGAGAAAAAAGAACAAAGCTGGAGGAATCATACTTCCTGATTTCACACTATATTACAAAGCTATAGTGATCAAAATAGTATGGTATTGCATAAAAATAGACACATAGTCCAATGGAATAGCATTAATATCTGAGAAATAAACCCATGCATAGATGGCCAACTAATATTTGACAAGGGTACCAAAAATGCTCAATGAGAAAAAGATAGTCTCTTCAATAAATGGTGTTGGGAAAATTGGATATTCCCATGCAAAAGAATGAAATTGGACCCTTATCTTTCACCACTAGCAAAAATTAACTCAAAGTGGACTAAAGACTTATATATAAGAACCAAAACTGTAAAAATCCTAGAAGAAAATATGGAAAGTCATCCTAATGTTGGCCTTCAGAATGATTTTGGCGGCGGCGGGGGGGGGGGGGGGGGGGAATATGATACCAACAGCACAAGCAACAAAAGCAAGAAAGAACAAGTGGGACTTCATCAAACTGAAATTATTCTGCACAGCAAAGAAAACCATCAACAACATGAAAAGGCTAACTATAGAATGGGAGAAAATACTTGCAAACCATGTATAAGAGGTTAATATACAAAATATATAAGGAACACATACAATTCAATAGCAAAAAAAAACCTGGTTAAAAAATGGGCAAAGAACATGAATAGACATTTTTTTCCCAAAGAAAATATACAACTGGCCAAGAGATACATAAAATGGTGCTCGATGTCACTTATCACCAAGGAAATGCAAATCAAAACTGCAACAAGATATCACCTCATACCTATTAGACTTTTATCAAAAAGACAAGACATAAAAAGCATTGGTCACAGCACAGTCTCATAGTCGTGAGATCAAGCCCTATATTGAACTCCATGCTGTGCATGGAGCCTGCTTAAGATTTTGCCTCTCCCTCCTGCTCTGCTCCTTCCCCCCTCAAAAAAAAAAAAAAAAAAGGGATATCCTGCCATTTGCAGCAACATGGGTGAAGCTTGAGGACATTATGCTAAGTGAAATAAATCATAGAAAAACAAATACCATATGATCTTACTTATATGTGGAATCTTAAAATGCTAAGCTAGATACAGAGAGTAGATTGATAGCTGCCAGGGGTGGGATGGCATGTTCTGGGGAGAATGGATGAAGGTCATCAGTGGTACAAATTTCCAGGTATATGATGAATAATTCTGGAGATCTAAACTATAGTCTGGTGACTGTAGTTAACAATACTGTAATATATACTTGAAAGTTGCTAAGAGAGTAAGTCTTAAAATTTCTCATCACCACAAAAAAAGGTAACTTTGTAAGGTAATGGAGGTGTTAAGTAACCTCATGGTGGTAATCATCTTATATGTGTATCAAATCACAAACTTACACAATGTTATGTATCAATTCTGTCTCAATAAAGCTGGAAAAAAACAGAGCTCAAAAAAATATAAAAAACTTTGTCAGATTTCAAGGAAGAAATAGACAATTCTACATTAATAGTTGGAAACTTCAAAATTCCACTTTCAATGAGAGAGAGAACATATAGACAGAAGATCAACAAATAAACGGAGGAACTGAACAATACTCTAAACCAACTAGACCCAGCAAACATATATAAAACACTCAACCCAACAACAGTAAAATACACATTTTTGTCTGGATCATTCTCTGGGATACTTCATATGTTAGACCACCAAACAAGTCTCAGTAGATTTTAAAAGATAAATACCACGCAAAGTATCTTCTTTGACCACAGTGGAATGAAACTAAAAATCAATAACAGGTAATCTGGAAATTTACAAAAAAATGGAAGTTAATCAACACACTCTTAACCAAGGAGTGAAGAAAAAAATAATAAAAGAAATTAGCAAACAGAGACTACTGAAGAAGAAAACACAGCATACCAATATGAGATGCAGTGAAAGCAGTGCTAAGAGGGAAATTTATGGCTGTTAATGCTTAAATTAAAAAATAAGAAAGATCACAAATCAATAAAGTTTACCCCTTAATGAACTAGAAAAAGCCAGCAAACCAAAACCAAAGTAGCAGAAAAAAGGAAATGATAAAAATTCAAAAAGACATAAATGAAATATAAAATAGACAACAAAGAAAATCAATCCAACTAAAAGTTGATTGATAGGAACTGAATTGTGTTCCCCTCCGCTCAAATTCCTATGTTACAGTGCTAACCCTCAGTGTGACTATATTTGGAGATAGGGCCTTTAGGGAGATAATTAAGGTTAAATGAGGTCATAAGGGTGGGAGCCTAATCCAATAGGCATGGTATCCTTATAAGAAGAGAACAGAAGCAAGTCCACAGAAGACAGAAAATGTGAAGAATAACCAAGAAGGCTATGTTCTACAAGCCAGGAAGAAAGCTCTCATCAGAAACTGAGTTTTCCAACACCTTGATTATTGACTTCTAGCATCCAGAACAGAAGCAGAAATGTCCATTGTTTAAGTTACCTAGTCTGTGGTATTTTGTTATGATTGCCCACGTAGATTGATGCATTGGTTCTTTAAAAAGATCAACAAAGGGGCACCTGGGTGGCTCAGTGGGTTAAGCGGCCGACTTCGGCTCAGGTCATGATCTCACGGTCCGTGAGTTCGAGCCCTGCGTTGGGCTCTGTGCTGACAGCTCAGAGCCTGGAGCCTGTTTCGGATTCTGTGTCTCCCTCTCTCTGACCCTCCCCCATTCATGCTCTGTCTCTGTCTCAAAAATATATAAACATTAAAAAAATAAAAAAATAAAAAATAAATAAAAAGATCAACAAAATCAACAAATCTTTAAGTAGACTGACAAAGAAACAAACAGAGTCAATGCATAAAAATAAAATAAAAAATGAAAGTGGGAATATTACTATCAACCCTACAGAAATAAAGATAATTACATAAGAGAATACTATGAAAATGTTGCATGAACAAGTTAGATAACTTAGACAAATTTCCAGAAACACGGACATTATCAAAACTGACTCAAATGGAAAATTTAAACAGACCTATAGCTATTAAGGATATTAAATCAGTTAATTAAAAACTCTCCCCCTGCCCAATTCAGAACCACATAGCTTCACTAGTGAATTCTATGAAACATTTAAAGATTTAACACCAATTTGTATCAAATTCTTCCCAAAAAGCAGAGTGAACACTTCCTATCTTTTTCTATAAAGTCAAAATTTTCTGACGCCAGTGCTAGATATGACATCATGAGAAAAGAAAATTATGGACTATGACCCTTATGAGTAAAGGTGTAAAAATCTTCAACAAAATACTAATGTCTTAGTCTTCTCCAGCTGCTATAAGAAACTACCATAGACTGGGTGGTCTAAACAACAGATAGGTATTTTCTCACAGTTCTGGAGGCTGGAAGTCCAAGATCAGTGTGCTGGCATGTTAGGGTTCTGGTAGGAAGCTACTTCATGGCTTGCAGATAGCTAGTTTCTCATTATGTGCTCACGTGGCCTTTCCTCAGTGCATGTGTATGGAGAGAGAGAAAGAGAGAGAGAACTCTTTCCCTTCCTCTTTGATAATCACATGATGAGGGTCCTGCCCTCAACCTCATCTAAACCCAATTACCTTCCAAAGGCCCACCTCCAAATACCATCACACTGTAGGTTAGGACTTTAGCATATGAATTTGGTGGTGGTAGGGAGGTGATGCAAACATAAAGTCCATAACAACTAGCAAGCTGAATCTAACAGAATAATTTTAAAATTATACACCACATTATACACTAAGTAGGATTTATCCTATGAATACAAAGCTAGTTCAACATAAGAAAATCAATCAGTATAATACACCACATTAATAGAAGAAAAAAATAAAACCACGTGATCATCTCAACTGACACAGAAAAGACGTTTGACAAAATCCAACAGTTTCATGATAAAAATATTCATAAAACTAGAAATAGAAGAGAATTTCCTCAACCTGATATATGACATTTGTGAATAACCCACAGCTAACATCATACTCAATGGTGAAAGTCTGATCCAACCTAGGATCAAGACAAGGAAGCCCACTTTCATCATGGCTACACAACATTACACTGGAGTAACCAGAACAAATAGACAAGAAAAAGAAATAAAAAGACATTCAAGTTAGAAAGATAGATGTAAAATTATCTCTATTTGTAGATAGCATGATCCTATATAGAAAATCCCAAAGAATCCGTGAGAAAGCTACTACAGCTAATTGAAAAACTCAGCAAAACTTGCAGGGTACAATATCAATACATAAAAGTCAGTTGTGTTTATATATACCAGCAGTGAACAATTCAAAAAAGGAAATTAAGGAAGCAACCCCATTTATAATAGCACCTAAAAGGATAAAACACCAAGGAATAAATTTAGCCAAGGAAGTAAAAGACTTGTACACTGAAAACTATAAAACATTGCTGAAATAAATTAATGAAGGCCCAGCAAATGAAAAGTGTCCTGTGTTCATTGACAGAAAGGCTCAATATTTTTAAGATGTTAATACTACCCAATGAATCTACAGAGTCAACACAATCCCTATCAAGATTCTACAGCATTCTTTTTACAGAAATGAAAAATCTGATCCTCAATTTCATGTTAATTGCAAGGAGCCATGAATATCCAAAATAATTGAAAATAAAGAATAATTTGAAGGACTCACAGTTCTCAATTTCAAAACTTACAGCAAACAAAATAATGCGGTATTAGCATAAGGATAGATGTGCATATCAATGGAAAAGAATTTTGAGCCCAGAAGTAAACTCATAAATCTATGGCCAATTGACTTTTGACAAGGGTGCCAAGTTCATTTTTGGGAACAGAATAGTCTCTTCAAAAAAATGGTGCTGGGACAACTGAATTTCTACAAGCAAAAGAGTAAAGTTGGATCCCTACCTCACACCATATATAAAGTTGGCTCAATGTCCTGAATATAAGAGCTAAAACCATAAACTCTTAAAAGAAAACACAGAGGTAATTTTTGTGATCTTGGGTTTGGCAACAGATTCCTAGATGTGACACCAAAAAGCATGGGCAATACAAAGATAGATAAATTGGAGTTTAGATTGGACAAGATTAAAAACTTTTGTGCATCAAAGAACATTATCAAAAAGTGAAAATACAGCCTACAGAATAGGAGAAAATGTATTGGAAATCACATATCTGATCATGATTTAATATCTAGAATACATAAAGAACACATACAATTCAACAACAAAAAGACAAATAATGAGTAAAGGACTCTTAGCCAAGAAGATATTAAAATGGCCAATAAGTACATGGAAACATGTTCAACATCATGAGACATTAGGGAAATACAAATAAATCAAAACCACACTGAGATACCACTTCAAACCTAGTATAATAGTTATAACTTAAGAAAAAACAAACAGAAAACTGTGTTGGTGAAGATGTGGAGAAATTGCAACCCTTATACATTGCTAGTGGTGATGTGAAAGGGTGCAACCACTGTTGGTAGGTGGTTCTTAAGAAAACCAAACATTGAATTACCATATGACCTAGAAATTTCATTCCTAGATATGTACCCCCCAAAAATTAAAAACAGGGACTCGGATACTTATATGCTAATATTCATTATAACGTTATTCACGATAGTCAAAAGGTGGAAACAATGCAAGTGTTTCTCAACAGATAAATGTATAAATAAAATGTGGTATCACCATATAACAGCATATTACTCGGCCTTAAAAAGGAATGAATTTCTGACACCTGCTACCGCACGGGTGGATCCTGAGAACATTATGCTAAGTAAAGTAGTCAGACGCAAAAGGACAAATATTGAATGACTCCACTTATGTGAAATATCCAGACGATGCAAATTCCTAGGGACAGACCATAGTTCAGAGGTTGCCAGGGGCTGGGGCAGGGCAGGGGTAGATGGGGAATCAGTATTCAGTGGGGACAGAGCTCATGAAAGAGTTTTGGAAATAGATAATGATGATAGTTGCACAACATTGTAAATGTAATTAACGTCACAGAATTGTTCACTCGAAATGGTTAAAATGGCAAACTTACGTATATTGCTATAGTTTAAAAAGAATTCAAAATGTAACATGCCACTGAATTATACCCTTGAAATGGGTAAATTGAATGTTATATGACTATTACCTCAATAAAGTTTTATAGGGTTTTTCCAATGGTAATAAAATATTAAAAAGCAAAGCAAAACAAGGAAAGGGGAGCAAAAGCCTCTGTGAAGAGATGACACATGAGTACAGACCCGAAAGAGGCGAGGAGAGAGACACGAGGATGTCTGCGGAACAGCAGAAGGAATAGCCAGTACAAAGTCCTGGAGGCAGGTGGACTCCTGGCACACGGGCGGGGAGCTGGGCACAGGGAGCAGTGGGGAGAGGGGCTGGAAGTGAGGTCAGAGAGTGGATCCTGCAGGGTTTCCTGACAGATGGCGCGCAGGGGGGTGTTCTGAGTAGAGGAGGGTATGTGGCCTGACTCTGGTGGCTGTGGGAGTGGATGCAGGAAGGAAGGGACAGAGGGAGGGAAGCCAGTGCAGAGGCTGCTGCCCTGGCAAGAGACCGTGGGTGCCCAGAAGTGAGTGATGAAGGTGGTGACACAACATCACCCACACACTCTGTGGTTCCACCTGCATGGCAGCCTGGCAGTGGCAAACTGTAGAGGTGTCGAAAAGATCGGTGGTTGCCGGAGAGTCGGGAGAGGGATGAACAAGTGGGGTGCGGGGCACAATTCTGTAATGGTGGAGAGCAGACACTATGCATTTGTCACACCCATAGAACTTGACACCACAAAGAGTGAAACTTCACATGTGAAAAAAATTTTTTTTAGTCACTTAGAATGTCAAGAGGCCAGGATGCAAGACACACTTGATGAGGAAATTGTATTACAAATGCATGAAACAACCTCACTGAGGGGGTGGGAGAGGTGTGACCCAAGTAACTTTGGAAGGGAGCAGAGTGGATGGGACTAAGGCAGAGGAAGTGCCCGTGAGCCCCCTGCTCCAGTAGGTACAGGCGTCTCCCAAGGGGTCCTTGTGTGAGTGCCAGGTGTATTGACTAACTGGGTGTGGGTGGGAGGAGCAGGAGCCTCACTGGTGGTGAATTACACATAAGCAAGGGGTGGCTACTGTAATGGCCCACGTGGTGACAGATTTGAGTGGAAACCATCAGTAAAAACTCATGTTTGCCCTGATATAGATACGATGTCTCCACATAGAAACATGTACAGGCACGTGCATACATGCCACTTTGTATGAAGGCATCTATCTTTTGCTCTGTTAGCTTAGGGGGCCAAAGAGAAAAGACACCCCAGCATCAACGAGCACGCTCAGCACTCAGATCTTGGTTTCTAATGCCATCCTCCAAGATAAAGAACCAGGGCTCCTTGGAGAGATGAGTGATCCTAAGACTGGGGCGAGAAATACACAAGACGAAGCTGGAGCATCTTGTGGGGGCAGAAAATAAGGAGGTGTTCAAAACACACACGCCATGCGCAGAGTGATGGATATTCCAAAGGCATGCAGCACAGGAGCCAACCGGAAGAGTTCCCAATGGCCAAAGCCATGGCAACTTGAACAACAGAATAAAGAATGTAGCACTGGGTTATAACTGAAACTATAAGATAAATATCCATGGGATCGTACCAATATAAATAAGTGAACAAATGAGTAAATGGGAGAAGATACAAACCTTCCGTGCAGGAGAATTTCAAATAACTCATGAAGGTAGACTGACCTCAAGGACAGGAGCATGTCCCCCCAACCTTCAGGTGTGAGCTGCACAAAATGACTTTCTTCCTAAGAACATGGTGTGGAAAGGGGGAAGAGAGCTTTCCAGAAAAGAAAGCTGATGAATGATAACTCAGCCAGGTGGCCAACAGGTGACCAACCCCAACAGTGACGATCGTGTGGGCAGGATTCGAGGATGCTGGTGGACGTGTGCCAATCCCTGCGGCTTCGGCTTGGATCCGACACACCATTGGCTCTTCTGTCAGCCAAGCATGTGAGGGCGGCCCAGATTCCCGGCTGGAGCTCAGACTCCCTCTTCCCCATGGGAAGAGCTAACCATCAGCCACCCTGCAGAGGGTGCGGATACAGGAAAGCTTAAAGAACTTTTCTTTTTCATTTATTTTTCTTTCATTATTTACATTTTAGTCAACACGCAGTGCGATATTGGAGTAGCCTTCGGGGATTCACCACCTACATACAACACCCAGTGCTCATCCCAACAAGCGCCCTCCTAACACCCATCACCATCCAGCCCATGCCCCACCCACCTCCCTCCATCAACCCTCAGTTTGTTCTCTATCTTTAAGAGTCTCTCATCGTTGGGCGCCTGGGTGGCTCAGTTGGTTAAGCATCTGACTTCAGCTCAAGTCATGATCTTGCGGTTTGTGAGTTCAAGGCCTGCATCGGGCTCTGTGCTGACAGCTCAGAGCCTGGAGCCTGCTTCGGATTCTGTGTCTCCCCCTACCCTGCTCGTGCTCTGTCTCTCAATAATAAATAAACATTAAAAAAAATTTGTTTAAGTCTCTCATGGTTTGCCTCTCTTCTCTTTCCCCCTTCTTTCCATGTGTTCATCTGTTTTGTTTCTTAAATTCCACATATGAGTAAAATCATATGGTATTTGTTTTTCTCTGGCTGACTTATTTCACTTAGAATTGTACTCTCTAGTTTCATCCACATCGTTGCAAATGGCAAGATTTCATTCTTTTTGATGGCTGAGTAATATTCCATTGTGTATATATACCACATCTTTATCCATTCTTCAGTCGATGGGCATTTGGGCTGCTTCCGTTTGGCTATTGTTGATAGCAGTGCTGTAAGCATTGGGGTGCACGTGCCCCTTTGAATCTGTGTTTGCAGAACTTTTTTGCAATCAATCTAGCACCACGGTTGACTGTACAAATAAATAAAGTTTTATCAGGGCACAGCCATACCCCTTTGTTCACAGTCACTTATGGCTGTTTTCATGCTACAAAAACAAAGGTGTGTGGCTGCGAGAGCCAGGCACAAAGGGCACCGAAAAGCGTCGCACCCGCCCTGCCCCAGCGCCAGGTGCAGAGGCCCTCTGGGATGCACCTAGAATGACCAAGGAGGCATCTGACTCGGGCCAGAGTCAGCCCGGCGGCACTGGGAAGAGTGCTGATTTTAACCCCAGTGCCCCCCCCCCCCACTTCTTCCCAGATGTGTGTCACTGGGTTGGGGGGGGCACCTCACCGGCAAGCTCAGCATCGTGCTTATAAGTGGTCAGAGTGACGGCCCCTTGGGGGTCTGCAGGCGGAGCGCCTGTCGAACCCCTTCCCAGAGCCTGGCCAGGTGAATGTTCAGCACAGCAGAGCCCACGGGCCCCCAGAGCAGCCGGGGCTGGTGAACGGTGCCCTGTGCCCTGTTCGGAGGTGCCTCCTGCGCGGCCCTGCTCCCTGCTCCGCTGGGAGGGCGCATTCCTGCAGCCGCGCATCTGTGGGGAGATCTCCTTCCCTATCTGTGTTCTGCTAATAAAGAGAAACACACTCGCGGAGGTTAGGCAAACAGCAGCGAGTGATTGACAGCCGCAGCCCGTGGCCCGGCCGCTGGGCCACGCAGCAAGCCGCTGAGTAAACACCGTGTGGGCTGCCTGTCCGGCCCTGTTTGCTTTCCATTAGCCTCACGTTTTGCCCGTTAGTCACACTCGGTCTATCGGGCCGGCCGGGGGGGGCGGGGGAGCCTGCTCTTACACGGCGGGGCTCAAAGTGTCCCCCGGCGTGCCCTGGCTCGTCCAGCGGCCGCGAGCGTGGCTCTGCCAGGAGCTCTGGGCCGCTGCCTCTGTCTGGAGTCACAGCCGGGCCACCCTGGGAGCTGGGTTGAGCGGGGCTGGGCCGGCGCCCCGGGGGGAATCGCTTCCCTACACGTCCCACGTGCCTCCCGCCGGGGACCTACCTGTGGCCCAGAAGCCAGTGAATCAGCAGGCCAGACTGGCCGTAGGCCGGCGGGGCACTTGTTTCTGGGCACAGCGTCCACAGCACCCACTTCATTCCTAAAATAGGCCCGCTCAGGGTGGGACGCCAGGGCCCGGGGCTCGGCCTGGTCCCCCAATGTCAGGGAGGCTCTGGGCCCTGCGCCCCTTGCTGCCTCTCCCACAGGGTGTCCCTGGCCTGCTTCCAGCTCACAAGACATCCGCCAAGGGATACATACAGGGCCACCTGTGGCCATTTCCTGAGCGTCTTTGGAGCTGACACTTGCAAAGCGGCTAGTGAGGCTCAAGGGTGGGGAGCAGTGGGCAGGGGAAGATGTCCCAGAGCTCAAGAGGGCATCCCGTCCCGGGTGGCAGGCGCCTCATGGTGGGCCCACTCACCCAAGCCAGCTGCCCAAAGCCCTTGTGGGGAGGCAGGACTCCCGCCCAGGACTCCATTCTGTTCTCCATCCCACACCAAGAATGATTTTAGGCTCCGAGGCCGGGCATTTGGAGATCTGACCGCTCCGCACCTTTCCTGGGCTCCTGTTCCCTCCCTGCCTCACCTTCCCGTTTCCTGGCATTGTTGACAGCACAAAACTCAGAGAATGCCAGCCCGGCCAGCTACTGCCTCAGTTTCCCGGATGGCCACGGGGATCCTGGGGGGAGGGGGCCGAGAGGCGACCCAGCTGTTCCTGCCCGGTCTGCAAGGCTCCCCGCGAGGGCCCGTGCTGCCTGCCTCTCCCAAGGCTCTCTCCTCCTTCCTCCCCCACTCGAGGGGAAATTACCCATTAATGAGAGAGAATTACAAAAGCGGCGTCTGGCCCCACGCCCAAGGTCCTCGGGCGAGCAGGGAGAGGGCGAGCGTGCTGGAAGGGAATTGGAAACAAATGCACGGGGGTGTTTTCTTTGGTGGATCCACAGTGCCTTCCCACCCCCCGCTCCTACCGCTGTCCCAAATTTGGACTTTCACGGAAACGGATTTCATGCCTGGGCTTCCCGTGAACTCTCTTAATTCAATTGAGGGGCCATTATCGGCCGGGTGTAATGGGCTGTTTCCGCAGCCGGGGGGAGGCCTGTGGAGGTGAGGGCTGGGTGCATCTCTCCTCTGTAGGTGGGGGCCAGGCCGGGTGGGATGACGGTCAGGGGAAGGACGGGGCTGAAGTCCCTGCCCTGGCAGGTGCCCGCAGGGGCACGGGGGAGGCCACGGCTCCCTTGAATGAGGGGCGCCAGGCCCACAGCGGCAGGAGGCAGAGGAACCGGCAGGTGAGTCTGCAGCTAAGAGGGCCACCTAGGGAGGGGGCACCTGGGGGGTCCCGGGGCTTGGTGGGAGGTAGTGTCGAGACAGGAGGAGCTCTCTGCCAAGATGCGGGGTGGGGGGGGGTGTCTCTCCCTGGAAGCACTTTTCTCCAATGCTCTCTGCTTCTCTCCCAATTCTCTCCCACCTGCCCCATCCCTGCACGGGGACCCTCTTGCTCACCCTTCGCTTCAGCCTACCACCACCTCCTCTTCCAGGAAGCCCTCCAGGGGCCAGCCCAGGAGCTCCCACTTCTGCCCTCCCGGCACGGAGACTGTGAGCAGCCCTGCCCCCCACAGTTGGAGCTCTGGGGGCACAGAACTGGCACAGGGGCTAGCACAGGGGCTGACACAGCTCAGTGTCCTGGGGGGTTGCTGAGGTGTGTGGTGGGGGGCAGGGGTCCCGCACAGTTCCTCCCGGCAGAGGGGCTCCAGGCTGGATGTCCTCGCCTGGGTGGGCAGGCTGGGAAGAGTGTGGGAACAGGCCTGAAGATCTGACCGTGGCCTGGGGCATGCTCAGCTCCACCCCTCCCAGCCCCCCCCCCCCCCCCCCCCCCAGTCCTCAGCCTTCACAGCAAGCTCCCTGCCAGCTGCCAGAAGAGAGAGACCTGCACACGGCACCCAGCTGGGCCCCTGGAGCTTCCCAGGGGAAGGTTCTTTAGGGTGGATCACAGCCCCTCTGCGGGGACTGGCAGGCGGCACCCGTGGAAGCCAGCCCTAACTAGACCTGTGGCAGCCCCAGGGGGGAGGAGGACTGGGGGGCTGCCAACGACGCCCTCCTCACAGAGGCCTTTGCCTGCGGGTCTAAGGCAGAAGCTGGTGGGCAGCCCAGGGCTTCAGAAAGCAGACCCTGTGGGGGCCTTTGGTTTTCGCTTTGATTTTGAGCCTGATCCAGAGCGAGGCCCCTGACGGCCGGACCCGATGCCCAGATGCCCAAGGTGAGCTACATGGGCCACAGTCAGGTGCAGTCCTGGGCCCGACCTGCACTGGGCAGGTGCAGAGGGGGAGTGGGCTACCCAGGTGTCCCCACGGCCTCCTGCCCCTGCGGGCGTCTGTTCTGGCCCATGGCCTGTGGGCAGGGACAGTGTCACTTCCAGCCTGGAGCATACTAGAGCCCAGCCCCACCTCCCGGTTCCTCCTTCCGCTCATGGTGCCGTTGTTGGCAGCCTGGGGCCCCCGGTGACTTGTGGGGCGCAGGGCCCCAGTGAGCCGTATGTGAGAAATAAGACTTCTGGGATGAAGCCTGAAAATCCCACCCTTTGTGTCTGGGGCAGAACCCGCTTCTCCGGGTCACACCGCGGACGGCATCGGTGCCGCCCTCGGGCATGCGTGGCCAGTGTGGGGGTCCGGCAGGCGGCAGGTGGAGCTGGGGCATGGTGGCCCATGTGATCAAGCGGCCGGCTCGCCCCGAGTGAGCGGCTCAGGGTGAGGAGTTGGGGAGCGATCGTGGGGGCGGGGCTGGACCCACGTGCAGTGCCGATAGGAAAGGAAGGCAGGTGCCGGGCGGACGGCTGGCAGGACAGAAAGGAGCAGAGGGTGCCCAGAAAGTCTGCCTCCAAGTCCGGCAGGACCAGAAGCTTCTGAACCCAGGATGCCTCGGAGGGGTGAGGCCTCGGGAAAATCCATAACGCCTCAAATTGCCTCTGGCCAGAATGATGCAAAATCAGACCCCGGGAGCTTTGTGACACAGGAGAGAGCAGAGAGCAGAGAGAGCATGTGTTTTGGGGCCACGTAACAAACACCACAGTGACTGTTCTGTCCCCATCCCAGAGGCTGGAAGTCAGGAGACTGGCATGGGCAGGGCCGGTCTCCCCTGAGGCCTCCCTCCTGGTATGTAGATGCTGACTTCCTCCTGTCCCCCATGTCCCCCGTGTCCCCGATGTCCCCTGTGTCCCCCATATCCCCATGTCCCCCGAGTCCCCCATGTCCCCATGTCTCCCGTGTCCTCCGTGTCCCCTGTGTTCCCTGTGTCCCCGTGTCCCCTGTGTCTCCCATGTTCCCTGTGTCTCCATGTCCCCCATGTCACCCATGAGCCCCGTGTCCCCCTGTCCCCATGTCCCTGTGTCCCCCATGTCCCCCATGTCCCCATGCCCCCCATGTCCCCTGTGTCTCCATGTCTCCCATGTCCCTCGTGTCCCCATATCCCCATGTCCCCCGAATCCCCCATGTCCCCCGTGTCCTCTGTGTCCCCTATGTCCCCCGTGTCCCCATGTCCCCTGTGTCTCCGTGTCCCCCATGTCCCCCATGTCCCCCATGTCACCTATGACCTCTGTGTCCCAATGTCCCCTATGTCCCCGTGTCCCCCATCTCCCCTGTCCCCCATGTCCCCTCTGTCCCCCGTGTCCCCATGTCCCCTGTGTCTCCCATGTCCCCCATGTCCCCATACCCCCACGTCCCCTGTGTCTCCATGTCTCCTATGTCCCCATGTCACCCATGACCCCCGTGTCCCCTATGTCCCCTATGTCCCCATGTCCCTCCTGTCCCACATGTCTCCCAGGTCCCCCTGTCTCCCCTGTCCCCCGTATCCACCATGTCTCCCTGTCAGCCCGTCCCCCACCTTCCCCCTGTTCCCCCTGCTCCCCGTGTCCTCCACATGGGTGCCCAGAGCAGGCAGAGGATTGGGGAGTGTGTCCAGGGTGGAGGTCCACATGAAGCTGCCCACAGGGCGGGGGACACCACTATCATGGCACAGGCACCGAGCCATCGCAGACCAGGCGGGGGAATTCTCAGAACCATGAATTTTCAGAGACTCCAAGCACACCTCTCTCTGACCCCTGAGGGTGCATCCCTGCACCAGGAGCTGGGTTTGCTGGGGGCCCACAGAGCAGGTGGCGGGTCACAGGGGCAGGTGCTCCGGGGACCCACGTCTGAGGCCGCACCAACCCAGCCCCTGGGGAAAGCAGCCAAGGCAGCCAGAACTTCAAAAGCTTTGGGTTATTTCGTTTTATTTTATTTTACTAAGTGGAGGCAAAAATTGGTTTCTCGTGTGGTCTCCTGCTTTCCAAGCCATCACTTCACCGGCTCCTACCGCTGGGGTGGACCCGCCAGGGAGGAGGGGATGCAGTGGGCTCCTGCCCTCTCCTCCCATAAAACTGCTACCTCACCCCCAGCCCAGGGATGCGAGCCCCCACCAGACCCCTCTGGGCCATATTTGGTGTCCCCACCTCCAAACCCCAGTCTCCTGACTGTAAACTCCTGGCTGGGGCTTCTGTGAGTGAGCCCAGCTGGGACCAAGTTTCTCAAACGTGGCGGTGGGGGGCGGGGTGTTCCATTTTAGCTCATCTGGGAGGACCCAGGCTTGGGGTGTCCACGTGGAACTGGGACTGGCCCCCTCTCAGCCGGGACCCCCCAAGGCAGCCCCCTCCCTCCCTCCCACTGAGTGGGAGGCTGAGTATGTCCCTCAATGCCCAGGTGGAGGCTGAGTATGTCCCTCGATGCCCGGGTCCTCCCCCAGGGGCCCTCAGGCATGGCTTCCTTCCCTCTTCCACCCCCACTGGCCCTGGCTCTCTGCCTCAGTTTACCACTGATGACCCTGACAGCAGAGGCTGTCAGGATGAGCACCCCATTCTTCTGACTGGTCCCCCACCCACTGTCTCCCCTTCAACTCCATGCTCCACGGTGACCACCAGCTCCTGGCGGGGACTGTCCCCGTGAGACTGAAACAGCCGCCCTTCAGACAAAGTCCTCCAAGTCCCTGAGTCCTGTCTCTTCCCATGTTCGTCCCCCTGCTCCTGTCTGAGCCATGCTCCCCTCCCCTCCCCCAGGTGCTCATCTTTCTGCCAGAAATGCCCTGCCTTCCTTCCTTCCTTTTTCCTGCCTGCCTTCCTTCCTTCCTTCCCTCCTTCTCTCCCTTCCTTCCCTCCTTCCTTCCTTCCTTCTTTCCTTCCCTTCCTTCTTTGTTTTTTCTTCCTTCCTTCCCTCCTTCCTTCCTCCCTCCCCTCCCTCCTTCTCTCCCTTCCCTCCTTCCTTCCCTTCCTTCCTTCTTTTTTCTTCCTTCCTTCCCTCCTTCCTTCCTCCCTCCCTCCCCTCCCTCCTTCTCTCCTTTCCCTCCTTCCTTCCTTCCCTCCTTCCTTCCTCCCTCCCCTCCCTCCTTCTCTCCCTTCCCTCCTTCCTTCCCTTCCTTCCTTCTTTCTTTTTTCTTCCTTCCTTCCCTCCTTCCTTCCCTCCCTCCTTCCTTCCTGCCCTCCTTCCTTCCTTCCTTCCTCCCTCCCTCTCCTCCCTTCTTCTCTCCTTTCCCTCCTTCCTTCCCTTCCTTCTTTCTTTTTTCTTCCTTCCTTCCCTCCTTCCTTCCCTCCCTCCTTCCTTCCTGCCCTCCTTCCTTCCTTCCTTCCTCCCTCCCTCTCCTCCCTCCTTCTCTCCTTTCCCTCCTTCCTTCCCTCCTTCCCTACCTGTTCAGCTCAGACTTACCACCTGAAGCTTCCTGACCACCCCCCACACCACTCTCAAAGCCCATAGACTTCTGGCTGTCCCATCCTCTCTTGGCTTGTAGGTGCTGACAAGCCATACCAGCTCCTGCTGCAGATGAAGTGGCTATACCTTGATGGTCTAAACCACAAGGGTTCATTTTGCTTGTAAGTCTACGCTAGCGCCCCTGCTGCAGTCTGGACTGACCCTGGCTACACCCGCTGAGGTGTGTGTTTCGGGATCCGTATTCAGTTTCTACACCGCATAAAGAATCACCCCACGCTTAGCAGCTTCACACAACGCTAACAGTTCTGGGGCTCGGTGTGGCTGGGTCCTCTGCCCTGTGTTGGCCCAGTTGGATTCTCGTCCAGAGGTGCCAGGGAAAACCCAGTTCCAAGCTCGTCCTTTTTGCCGGCAGAATTCAGTTCCATGAGGTTACAGGCCTGAGGTCCCTGTAGTGGGACATCTCCTGTCCCAAGCAGAGGGCATGGCCCCTGGGTGTGGGGCCACCTCCTGGTACTGGAGTGGCCTGAGCACATGTGTCCCCCAGTGGGATCCCAGGGAGGTGGGATCATGACAGTCTAATCAGTGGACCCCGTGACCCTTCCGGCAGCCCATGGGCATCAACGCCCCTGCCAGACAGCTGTTGGGCCCGCACGGAGAAGGTCGGTCACTGGTACCAGAGGTGGCCAGTGGAGGGAGGCAGTCTGGCCCCTGAAGTGCACCAGCCAGGCCTTCCACGGCTCAGTCACACACCCCATGTGTCTCATCTGCTGGCTGAGTACAGGGATGGCAGAGAGAGAGCCTCAGTGGGGACAGAGCCAGGGTTCTTGAAGACCACGTGGGGTACCACTGGCCCAGGCTGTGATGTGGCTCCTGGGAGGACATGCCTGTGCCCACCACGCCTGCCCCCAGGCCCTGGCTTGGCTGCTCCCTCTCCGTGGGGCTCAACCAAGCAGCCTGGGGTTGTTGCTCAGCCAGGAGGAATTCTGGGTCCAAGACTGGCCACAAGGGGTGGGATGAGGGGCAGGGAAGAGGGAGGAAAAGGAGGAATCAGGGGAGGAAGGAATGAAGAACCAGAGGGCAGAAGGAAAGGAGCAGGAGGACCCGGGTGTGGTGGGCAGGCATCACCTCTCAGGCACCTGTTTGCCTCTATGTCCTGTGTCCTGTGTCCACAGTCTGTGGTCTCCACACCAAGGCCCAGAAAGGAGGAATGGCGCCCCCTTATGGAAGGACACACACCTGGGAGCTCCCAGGCTATCGTGAGTGGACTTTGAGGCCCCCCCAAATGCAGCAGCTGGTTTCAGAGGCTGATGTGGGCTCCAGCCCATGGAAAGGCTGACGTGGGCTCCAGGTACAACTGGTGCTGAAGAGGCCTCCTGGGCTCCCCAGCTTCCCTCTCATCCCCAGGGCTGGAGGGACATGCTCCAGGGCACCTCCCAGTGACGTGCCAGGACCCTCTAAGCACCCCGATGCCCGACTCCTGGCCTCTGCTCAACAGGAATCACAGTCACCTAGTGGCTCACTGTACAATGTTCAATAGCCCTCTGCCCGGGGGCCTCCAGAAGAAATCAGGGCAGCCAGGGATGTGCATTCAGAGTTGGTCCTGGGTTCAGGTCCTGGCCTTGCCCGTCTCCGGCCAGGCGACCTGCACAGGTGGCAGGACCACGGGAGCAGCAGGTGGCCCGGTGAGGAGAACATGAGTGTTCCAGGAGGCTGGGGCCACCCTGGGAGGGAGCGACCACAGACGCCTCTCAGGGCGTGAGCAGCCCCCGTGAGGATTTACCCAAGGCGCTGTCGGGCCTGTCATTCAGACCTAATCCCTGCCCTTTGTCAGCCTGCCACTGAGGCTTTGGGCTGCCACCTGCCTGTGCCAGGTGATGTCATGGGGAGAGAATGTGGCGGGTGGGGCAGGTGAGGAGCTGTCCTGGAGAACGGCCCGTTCACCCCCGCTTCCTGCAGGTGGGCTGGGGGCTGCAGGAGACAGCAGGACGTCAATGAACCACCCTCTCCATGGGCCTCAGGCATAATCCCGTCCTGCAGGTGACATTGTTCCATGAGGTCAAGGATGCAAAAGTCGTAGAAGCTGCTGGAGCCTTGTTAAAGGGAGGTATGCTGCCTGGCTCGTGGTTACAAACCAGCGCATGGAAACAGAACAGCAGGGGCATCTGTGTGCAGGGCTCCAGGGACATCCAGACAGCTGTGGAGCTAGGCGTGGACACGTTCTCTAGAGCAGCGACCTTACTTCGGATTTCCAAGTCTCCATGGCAAGACTCGGCAGCGTGGGGGACCTGCTGTCCCTTGGGCTCCAAGTAGGGGCTGGCACGGGCCTCCCTGGGCCCCAGTCTCCCCATCTCTGAAGCAACTTTAACATCCCCCCACCGCCCTCCGACCAGCCCAGGAAATGCCAGGCAGGCTCCTTAATCTCTGGTCACTCTTGGGTCATCTCATTCCGCAGGGACAGAGCACAGCGAGGGAGACGACTCAGGGGCCATGACTGTGTGCCTGGGGATGTCCCTGCTACTGGCGGTCCCCCTGCAAGGCCTCATCTCTGGCTGCTTCTGGGGCCCCTCGTGTCTGCTGAGATTCCTTCTCTCAGTTGTGTGTGTCCAGGGACCCAGACTCTGGTGCTCACAACACATACTAGGGCCTCAGCACTCTCAACCCCGGTTCCTGCAGGGACCAGAGAGGAAAGGAGATGGAGGCTGCAGGGGTTTTGGGGTCAAGCCGGGAAAGACACTCATCTCTCCTGCCCACTGTGCGCTGGTGAGAGCCCCTCCCGGGTCCTGGGACGGCACGAGGCCAGGCCAAGGGGAAAGGAGAGGGGTTTGGTGAAGACGAGGAATTTTCTGACCACACCTGGGTGTGTCCTGTAACCGCTGGTCCTTCATTCGGGAATGGAGATGTTTAGTTATAAACAAGTGTCACCTGGGGAGCCAGCAGCCCACTGTGCAGGACACTGCCAGTTCTGGCACCACCTCTGGCCCCAGGTGCCTGGGAGCCTCGTCGGGGAGGACGGAAGGACAGGGAGAGGGAGGCCTCTGCGGATGGCCTGATCAGAGCCCGGCAGCTTGGGGCACGGGCCTGTGGGAGACACCCTTTCTGTGACTCCTCTGGCAGGTCATGCCACCTCGTCGGCCACCTCTCCCGGCTGCCCTTGCTCCTGAAGTTCTACAGCCCCTCCTCCCCCTACAGAGCCCACCCATATCCCCTCCTGTGACCTGACAGGACCTGTAACTAAGCACATCCCCAAGCAGACTGTGCTGGGTGGGCCTGACCTAATGGGGAGGTGGCGGTGACTTACAAGAAGGTGAAGCATCAGAGGGATGCCCCCCTGTGGCCTGGGGAGCACAGACAGCATGGTGTGAATTGTTTCACAGGGCTGGCCTCCGGAAGTGTGCTCGATGCCCGGAGCTGAATCCCCCAGCTGCACAGGCCCGAATTCTGCCAACCACAGGGGGTGTGGAGAGGCCCTGGGCCCCGGGCAAGACCACGGGGTCTCAGTCACTAGGTATGTGGCAGCACCTTTGTAGCTTAGAAGACACACAGAGGCCCCCCTCTGCCTCCCAAGCAGCCCCAGATTCCCCAGAGGGTGAGGCTGCTGCTCACTGGGTCTCCAGGGTGCATACCCTGCGGGGGAGGAATGGTGTCCCCCAAAGTCACACCCTCCCGGTGCCTGTAGATGTGACCTTATTTGGAAATGGGGTCCTTGTAGGTGTAATGAGCTAAGGATCTTGAGATGAGATCATCCCGGATTATCTCGGTGAGCCCTAAATCCAGTGACTGGGGTCTGCAGAAGAGATGAGGGCACAGACACACACACATACACACACACACACACGGAGACAGTGGCCATGTGACCACGGAAACAGACGTTGCAGGGATACAGCCACAAGCCCAGGGAACTGGGGCTACCAGGAGCAAGTAGGAAGAGGCCAGAGGAAAGATCCTCCAGAGAGCCTCCGGACAGAGCATGGCCCTGCTGACAGCTCGATCTCAGATTCCCGGCCCCAGACATTTCTGTTGTAAGCCCCCATTGTGGGTGCTTTCCTCTGGCGGCCATGAGAAACCAGCACAGACCCAAGGTCCCTGTGGGGCCTTGTCAGGCCATACTGGCCCCACACCCAGGCCCACCCAGGTCTGCCCTCGAGGGGGTCAGTCAGGAAAGGGGGAGACAGACAACACCCCAAAATTGAAGGAGCCTCATCGGCCATGGATCTTTGCCACAGAGCAAAGGAAGACGAGGCCGTTTGGTGGCTCTGCCTCCAAGCCAGAGCCAAGCACCTTCTCTCCCTTCACAGAAAACAATGGGGGCTCAGCAGGTGTGACCTCAGGAAGCCATCCTAGAACACTGGGTGCCGACACAATCCATGCATTCCCGCCCTCACCAAGGGGAAACCGAGGCTCAGAGAGAAGGGGTTTGCCCAAGAGCCAGCCATCATCCCTACAATAACACTCCGAGGGTGCAGAGAGTGGGACAAGAATGTTAATTGCAGCCTTGTTTTTGTAGCAAAACCCCAGAGCAGCCTAAATGTGTCTTCGTGAATAGAGGTGTCGCTAAGTAAATTCGGAAGCCCTCTGAGGCCTCCTGCAGGTTTGGACAAGACGGATCTCTGAGACACACTGGAGGAAGTGGCCTGCGTGGTGAGGTGCAGAAACATGATCTCGTGGCGCCTTGACAGCCCAGCAAATCCTGAGTCAACACGCGGATCACAGGAGGACATTTGTGGAACGCCCGCTCACTCTGTTCAGCGTGCTGATGGAGCGGTGCCGGTAACGGGCACACAGGGATGGCGACACGCTGAGGTGCTTGCAGACCAGACGGTGACGCCTGGGCTTTGGCTGGAATAACCCACTGGGGGAGGGGGCACAGAGGGGCCAAGAGCGGCCCTGACGGGGGTCTGGGGGAGCCGTGGCGTGGGCGCGCAGGCTCTTTAAACCGTTCTCTCTGAAAATCCCAACAATATAGTTAAGGCCCGTGAAGCAACCCATCTGCTTTCTGCACACGCAGATGCACGTAAACGAGGCCTGTTTCAATGTTTGCAAGGATGTGCTCCAACCAGGCAAAGTGGACACCTGCGGAGGGGATCGGGAGGTGGGGGCCATCATGGGAATGTGAATCTTAACTTGCCAGGTTTTCATTTTTTTGCAGAGAGAATAGATACAATTGCTTTATAGGCCTTAACTATGTTGTTGGGGTTTTCAAACAGAACGGTTTAAAGAGCCTGCGCGCCCACACCACGGCTCCTCCAGACCCCCGTCAGGGCCGCTCTTGGCCCCTCTGTGCCCCCTCCCCCAGTGGGTTTATTCCAGCCAAAGCCCAGGCGCCACTGTCTCGCCTTTACTCATGCACTTGAACGCTGCTCCCAGCTGAATAACTAAGAGAAGAGAACGGGCAGAAGGGTAACACGCTTCTGTTCTAAGACGAGTAAGTTCTACTGCACACTTGGAATCGGCAAAGAGGGGAGATCTTCAGGGATGAAGCTGCTGACCGGTGTGGGCCAAGGTCACTTCCTCCAGCCCTGGAGCAGGAACGCAGAAGCCAAAGAGAAGGATGTGGTCCCCACACCCTCCTGTGGCCGCGGACCAGCAAACGTCTCCTATGTGATGGTGTCAGGGACGACGCCAGGGGAGGAGGCCCACCCTCTGGTCCCTGTCTCAGGGGGCTCAGCCACCGTAACAAGTGCCAGACACCCCTCCTGGTCCTGGAGGCCGGAGCTGATGTGGTGCGGTCTGGGAGGGCACTCTTCCCTCTTGCACATGGGCCTTCTCGTGTCCCGTGTGGTGGGGAGAGAGCCCAGGTGTCTCTTCCCCTTGTAAGGGGAGCAGTGCTATGGGATCAGGGCCCCCACCTCTTGGACCTCGTCAACCCCCTCTGTCAAATCCAGACCTGACCTTGTTCCTGACCTTCTTTAAGGCTGTCCCCACCTCTGTCTTCGACAGGACAGTCACTGATGTGGCCTGCGGGCTGCACAGACTGTCTGCAGAGACAGCCAAGGATTCCTCCTCTGCCCCCCTGGCATCTGGACCGGCCTGGTGGCTCACCCTGACCAACAAAAGGTGGCGGGAGGGACCTCATCCCTGCAGACTGTGCCTGTCGGGGCCTGTGCTCCCTGGCCCACCTCCTGGAAGCCCTCCGGAACCCCAGTGAGGCAGGGGGCCGTGTGGGGGAGGCACCCAGGAGGAGAGGGTGGTGGAGACAGGCGCACAGCCCAGCGAGACCACCCTGGAGCAGAGAGGGGCTGTGCCTATCCAGCTACCCCTGAGTGGCAAAAGCTGGGCAATGAAAAGGTTGTTGCTGTTTCAGATGCCAGGTCCTGGGGCGGTGGTCACACAGCAACACTGAACTGCTGCGGGCCTCCACTCATCTTTGGGGCTTTGACGGAAGACCTGACGTGGGTGCACGAGGACGAACAGCTGAGACCCTTGGCACCTTGAAGAGAAGCCTCGGGAGGGAAACGGGGAGAGCAGGACGTGAGGGCAGGAGCCCTGGGAGTTTGGTTGGACTCCTTCCCAGCTCTGGGCCTCGGTTTCCCTTGGCTGTGGATGGGACGCAGACCTCCAGGCCCTATGTGGCCCTTCTAGGGGACATGGGTGATCTTGGCACCTGCTTCTGAAGGTAGCACCGGGTTCTCTTCCAAAATCTCTGCTCCCTTGGGGACGGTCAACTTGGCCCACTGTTCTAGGGCCCTAGCCCAGCTCTCGTGGCTCGTCCTACCTGAAACCCCCACGGCCGGGGCGGGGGGCCCCGTGCAGCTGGCAGGGACGGAGCTGGGGTCAGGGCACCCAGCTCCCCCACTCACCAGCTGGGCAACTTATCTGCTTGCCCACGATGTGCCTCAGTTTCCCCACCTGTATAGGGCTGTCAGACGATCGACACACAGTACAGGGTGCTTAGCAGACTGCGAGCGCTGGTCAAGCCTGAGCCCTGTAGCTGTTGTGGAATCTTTGAGATCCCTCGGGGCTGACCTACTTACTGTCTCCTTCCAAACCCGGCGCTTGGGGCCTCCCTTCACCTGCGAGCCTCCCGCTCATGCCCTCCCTGCTGCGTCTGGCAGCCGAGCTCCAGGGGTGCAGGACTCCCAGTGCGCGTGCACCACCCACCCCTGGGGAGGCAGAGGCCAGAACTTCTATCTGCAGGAAGTCTTGTGGAGAGAATGGCAAGGCACAGGAATGACCCCCACCGAGCATCCTCCCTGTGCCAGCCCTGTGCCTTCGGGTCCCGCCAGCCACAACAACGAAGTCACAGCACACAGCCACCCCGATACTTCACCCAGTTCACGCCAGGAGTAGGAGGGGTGGGTAGCGTCGCATTTCGCAGATAAGCAAACAGAGGCACATGGGGTCAGCACTGGAGGCAGACAACTGTCCGGGCACTAGGTCTCGATGCCTGAGGTCCAAGCCAAGGCCCCTGCAGGGAAGGAGCTCACTGGAGCCACTCAGCCCAGGTGGGCCCCGCGCTGCCCAGCCACGGTCCACCTCTGGTCACCCCGGGTGTGACCAGCACAGTGGGGACCTGGACAGGGTGGGGGCCCAGTGCCCGATCCCCCCCTCTAATTGGAAGAGTCAGGAGAAGCCACGGTGGAGCCTGGCGTCATGGCCGCCGCCTGCCGGAGGCCCCCTGAGACCACAGGACCTGCAGTCATGCAAATGATTAATGTCAGCTCCTTGGAGGGCTGGGGTCCACAGGAAATTGGAGTCGATGAATTTAAGAGAGAAACTCCTTGTTTAAACAGAACTACTTTAGAAAATAAATACTGCCGAACTTGATGGTAAATACAGATATTTGTGCAGAACGGAGGTGGAAATATGAATTTAATGAAGCTGGCGGCACGTGGCCCTGCTCCGTGGGCCTCAGAGCCAGTGTCCCAGCAGCCGGGGCCACTCGGAGCAGGGCTGGGCGGCCCCACCACTGACTTGCTCTGTGACCTTAGCGACTTGCATCCCCTCCAAGCCTCAGAGCAGTCTGCGACCTCTCTGCAGGCAAGTCTGGAGCTGTGGGCCTGCCACAGCCTGCCCCAGAGCCTCCACACCGCCACCACTCAAGGCCGCTGGGCTCTGAGGCTTTGCTCACACCACCCCCTCCCCCCGGAGTGTCCCTCCTGGGTCTCCCCTCCTATCCACACCCTCTGGTCTAGAACCAGCATGTCCCCTCCCCCAGAAGCCCTCCATGACTTTGGCCCACAGCCTCTCAGACCCGCCCTGGGCCAGGCGGTCCTCCAGGGGGAGCCTTGTTGCCCCACGCCAGGTAGAGGGTGAGCCTGGGACTCTGGAGGAAAGCAGCTCACCCCCGGGAGAGGAGAGTCCCAGGCAGGGCAGCCCTATCCCGCAGGAAGCGAGGGAACCCCGTGCCCCCACACCTGCTCACAATACACCTCCTGCCTCCTATCCCGCCTGATGCATTTAGTAAGCACCTTCTGTATACAAGGCCAGAGACCAGACAGAAGCAGACCAGTCCCTGCCCCGGTAGGGGTCCAGACACAGCTGATGCATGTGGTGGAAAGGTGTGTCTGAGGCTGTGGACCAGTCCAGGAGGTATTAAGTGGCCAGGAGTCCCAGAGCCATAGGACCACCTGCATCTCCTCCTGGGATGCTCAGGATGGCCTGTGCCATCCATAAAGACAGGGTCAGCTGGCACCAGGAGCCTGGAGCCCTGCCCCACACACGCAAGGCCCCACAGAGGCTGGTCACACTGCAGGCAGAGCTCCTCCAGCCCACAGGAAGCATCCAGAACCTCTGGCAACTCTCTGCCTGGCCCCTCAGAGCCTCCGCTTTTCCTGTGAGGGAGCCAAGGCACAGGGAGGGCAAGAGCCCCACCCGCAGCGGGCCGCATGGCCCCAGGCCATGTTTGAGCAGCCGGCCAGGGCCTGCGGGGCAGGATTGCCTGAGGACCGAACCCCTACGCCCTGGCACTGGGCACACAGGCCAGGCTCTGCGGTGGAGCTCATCTGAAGCCGGCGGCCCCGCACACACCCCTTTCTCAGCTGAGTAGACTGAGTCACCAGAGGACCACCTGCCTAGAGGGTCTTGAGGCTCCTGAGGGAGTGTGCGTCCCCCCGACGCCCAGAGGATGGCCACGACCCAGGTCTCTGCGGCCGAGACACTGTTGTGTCAACACGTGCGGACGACGGTGATTGACGTGGGCCTCCTAATCCCCGCCGGGCATCCTGACTCACGCGGCCGGGCACCCCCGCCGCGCCCACAGGTGGACGGGCGCTCACCGCGACGGCAGCGCCGCTGTTATTTTTTCATAAGCCTGCCTTGAAATTTGTCAAACCACATATTGTTCGCGCACACGCCCGTCGGCAAAGCCCGCGCCAGATGGGCCGGCTCCCCACGTGTGCTCCAGGCAGCACAGTTACACAGCGGCTTCAGTTTTATGTCAAACCTTTAAAAGGGGAAATAAAAAAGAAGACCGAGGAGAAACTTTTTAGAAAGAAGAAAGAAACGAGTTGGAGTCTGAACAGGCAGGGCTGTGATCATGCGCAAATCCCGGCTCGCTGGTGCCCGGATTTTATATGGAAACTGGGCCGCGGTAAATAGACCTTCCCGGCTGTCAGGCCCTTCATTAGCGAGGTGTGCATAATTTATGTATTTAAGAGCTGCCTTCGGCCAAGCTATCACACGGGGAGCATGCTTCATAGGTGTTAGTGTTTATACGGACAGTAAATAAATGTCAAACACACACAAAATCCACTCTCTGGCGAGCGCTGACGCCGCCCCATCCATCATCCGCCCAGCTGGAGGCTTGGCCAGGCTGCCAAGGCCCAAGGGCGGCCTGGCCTCACTGCGGGCTGGCAGGGCCGGAAAAGGCTGCCTGGAGGCGGGAGGCCTTGGGGCTTTCACACCTGTCCAGAGGCAGCCGGAGCCCCAGGCGGGGACGGGGCCGCCCATCTGGAGGCCTCTGAATCGGGCCTGTGCCCCGCGCCCGTCCTCATCGGGCCAGGCCAGGCCAGGCGGGCTCAGAGGGCTCCCCCGGGGCGGGGCTGGAAGGACCCAGTTGTTTCTGCTCAGCCAAGGCAGCCGAGGCTGGAACCAGCTCAGAGGCCAGCACGGGCTTTGGAGCTAATAATAGCGTGGCTCTCCTTGTTTCCATCCATTAGCTCACTGGCTCCTTCCCATGCCTACCAGGTAGGTCCAGTTTTTTAAGGTTTAGAGCCATTTTTAATAAGATTTTTAAAAATCGTTTTTGCAATTCCTTTCCGTGATCCACAATGGAACTTTACACGTGGGTGGGTGATCAGGAACAGGTCTCCCCCCACCCCTGATAGAGTCCCTGCCCCAGAAACAGGGATTTCTGCATTTCCAGGGGGTCATTACAGGAAAGTGTGTGCACACACAGCCCTGTCCCTCCCTTTCTCCTTGAGAACCACACCCCAGCTCAGCCCTCAGCAGACATGGGAGCGGCTCTGGCTTCTTGGGGACACCAAGTGGTCACCCCCACTCCTCTGGTGGCCAACAAGCAGCCAGGGCTAGAGCCACAGCACTGACGTCCACGTTGAGAGGCTGCTACGGTTGAGTTATGTCCCTCCCAAACCCGCCTGTCGAAGTCTTAACCCCCGGTACTTCTTTGGAAACTGGGATATTGCAGGGGTAATTAGTTCAGATGAGGTCAGCCTGGAGTATGACTGGTGTCCTTATAAAAGGGGAAGTTTGGACACAGACACACACAGACAAGGACGTGAAGGTGAAGGCAGAGGCTGGGATGCATCTGCAAGCCAAGGACCCACGAGAGCCAGGGGGCCCCTGGACCTCCCTCAGGGCCCCGGGAGGAGTGAGCCCTGCAGGCACCTGGAGCTGGGACCTCTGCCCCGGGAACAGTGGGGGACACAGTTCTGCAGGTGAAGCCCCTAGCCTGTGCTGCTTTGTTGTGGCAGCCCTAGGAGGCCACCTCAGAGCTCCGGAGGGTCTGGCGCACACCCCAGAAACCCCAGGGAGGTGGGGAAGTGCAGAGACTTTGGGATCGGACAGGCCTCCTCCCCTGGTGTGGGCTGGGCCAAGTGGCCTCGCCTCTTTCTGGGGACAGCCTGCTCCTCCGCACAGCGGGACCTGGCACACCGGGGTCCTCAGCGCAAGGTGATAAATGGTATTATTTAAAGGTGGCTCCAGGGGGTCCTTGACGAGACCCATCTCTAGGAACCACTGCGGCGATGCTAGGTAACAAACGACCTGGCTGGGAATGGGCTGCTCCGCTGGGTTTGGCCTGTCACCTCCTGGACCAGCAGGTTTGTTCTGACCAGTCTCTGACGACCGGCCCATATTCCTTCATTGCCATTGCAAAACAGGCTCCCCGACCACAGGTGCCACCCCAGCACCCCCATCCCCAGGCCTCGCCCAACCCCTCCGAGGCCCCGCCCACTGTGGCCCCTCCCTACCTCCGCCCTGCCCCACCACAGGCCACGCCCTGTCATATAGGCCACACCCACCCCCTCACTCTGCACCTGGATGCCTCCTCCCCGCATAAGTAAGTTTACTTGAGACCTTCTGCGAGTTGCTTAACCAGTCTGTGCTCAGTTCCCCATCTATGTGGCTCCTGCTAATGATCAGACCTGCCTCCCCGAGCTGCTCTGGTATTAACCTTAAAAACCAGATAGCCAGCTATTTTACAAGCAAAATGGGTTTATTCAGGAATAGCAGAGAAACTACAATTGGGGACACACAAACTATGTCAACCCATAGGCAAGTCTGGAAAACAAAGCAGAGAAATGTCTCTTTATAGAGAAAAAGGAGGAAGTTGTGAGGGGCTGCTTTGAACAAAAGTCCATTGGATGAAAGCGAGAGTTCAGGGTGGTGACCATCTCTCATTGGCTGGCTGTGCCCTCTGTCATTGGCTGGGCTGTTGCCAGGTCAGAAGAAAATCTTTCTTCCTCCTGGAGGGGTGGTAAAGCGAACTTGGTCCTGACTGAATGCAAGGTAGGGCTCTTCCTGTTGCATCTTCAAAGGCTGCAAGGAGTGGGGGTGGAGCATGAGAGTGCCCCCCACCCCGTCTGACCCCCAACTCCACTCTAAGTAAGGTTTCCTTTACTCATTTTCACATTCCCCCTTTTAATCAAGAGCTTTCCCCAAAAGCAGCACCTGTCCCAAGTCAGGTTTTCTGTATTTAGTGGTTTAGTCCCTCAGTGGCACGGAGGACCTTTGCTGGTTGTCATGTCCTACATCGGAGGGAAAATGCATAGCAGTTGGAAACCACTTCAGGCCACATTTGAGTAACGAGGAAGTTTAGCAGGGAGAGACCTTCGGGTGCTTTCGGACTAAAGTCTCTGTCTTAAAAAACTTCCCCTAGGGTGCACCCTCCAAGCACACCCCAGGATTAATCAGGATGCTCTTTGTACCCCTTGCTGGGCTCAGGCTAACACCCTCCTCTCCCAGACACTTGTTTTAACATCTTTTGCATCTGCTAACAAAAGGAAAATGTTTTGGAGTTAAGATGGCTAGGAGTAGGAGGACCCTAAGCCTGCCTCATCCCCAGCTAGATAAATATCAACTCATTCTGAACACACAAGAAATTGATCTAAGGACTAAAGTCTCTGTCTTCTCAAGGTTGTTAAGTGTTGGAAGTCACCTTGAAGCATGTGCTAGAATGACCTTATTGGGTACATTATTTTACAAAAGTTTGACAGGCAATAAAATGCAAAACCTAAAAATAATTATACAAAATAGAATTGAAAGTAACATGACAAAACTAAATTCTAATTTTGCACTGTACTTTACTGTAATTTTGTACTTTTTATATTAAAATTCATTTTAAGTAAATTTATTTTAATCTTAGCCAGCTTGGTCACACATAAAATTCCCTTCCCAAGTTTCTTTTCCTACAAATCTTCTATAACTTTTTATGTCCATTTTAGTTTGTCTCTTGTTCTCTTTCCCTTTCCAAAATAACCAGCTCTACTTTGGGACAAAATCACATTTATTTCCCTCAACAAAATGCATTTCCACTCTTCATACCTTCTTTTACTAAAAACGTCTTGTCTGCTTTTCACATATTGCCATTTTCTTTCATCCTTATTGTTTTTAGTAGTTTTATTTTTCACATATATCAATCAAAATCTTTAATTCCTAGTGAAAACTAAGGAGTAAGCTATTGTGCACTGGCAAATTTATAAATACATTTCACAATTTCTAGAAACAGAAAATTTTCTCAACGTGGCATAAAACATGTTGAGTAATAGACTCAAATATCTTCAGTTTTTCTGAAATAAGAAGTCAAAGGTGGATAAACCTATGTTCAGTAATTAATGTTTTAGTATTTTATCTTGTTTAGAAAATCCAGATATTTAATGAAATTCCATCATTTAATTTAACTTAGAAAAACTCTGAAGTTTTGAGGCACCACAAAAAGATTTAGGCTAACTACTTGTTTTAAGCAAACATACTATAATCATTGCACCTAAAACTCTTACCCATTTCCATTCATCCATCTAAATTACACCGTTCCCAACAATTATGTTTAGATTATTCACAAAAACTTGATGTGATGCTAGACCAAGTTAGCATCATCTCAAGCCAATTTTCTTGCTGACAAATTTTGCAACAGAGATACATGCACTTAGGTGAGTAATAAACCCAGGTAAAATTAAAGTTTTGTGTTTGCACTATATTCAAAGTTGATAATCCTAAGGCATGCCTGTATTAATGAAATCAAGAAATTTAAACTAGCATTTAATTATCAAAGATTATCCCAGATCATATGAACTTGAAAAACATTTGGGTTAGTTTACTTAATTTATATAAGACTTTCTTTAGGGGCGCCTGGGTGGCTCAGTCGGTTAGGCGGCCGACTTCAGCTCAGGTCATGATCTCGCGGTCCGTGAGTTCGAGCCCCGCGTTGGGCTCTGTGCTGACAGCTCAGAGCCTGGAGCCCATTTCAGATTCTATGTCTCCCTCTCTCTGACCCTCCCCCGTTCATGCTCTGTCTCTCTCTGTCTCAAAAAAAAAAAAAAAAAAAAAAAAAGTTATAGAAGACTTTCTTTAAGCCAACTAAAGAGAACTCTTTACAAGTTAATTTTGGTGATACCATGGGAGGGAGGGTAAAAAAATATCATACACAGACTTACATAAGCATATAGACAGACACAGAAATCTTATAGATTTCTTAAGCATGTCTCAGCTACAAAACTCAAAAGAATAGTTAGATCAAAATTGTGTTTCTGGCAGATGACCTAAGTTAAGGTTACTTGCTCGGATGGCCAACATTTTTACCAAAGTGTTTTTCTTATTGAGGTACAATTAACATACAATGTTATATTAGTTTCAGATGTACAACATACTGATTCAACAATTCTATTCATTACTCAATGCAAAGACTCTTTATTTGCATGCTGTAAAGATCCTTTTAGGACTGTTTTTGAAGTCATTTTGTTTTTTAGAAGCTTCTGCCTACCAATCAAACCCATGCATTCAATTGTCCCAGAGAGGTTTGGGATCCTCTCTTTAGAGGGTGCCCCTTAAGGTGGACTTATCTAAATCAAAGTTTCCCTAGAATGCCCATTACAATTACAAATTATGGGAAGTTTCACCTATTTTTCCGGAAAAGCGCAAGAGCCTGGTCCAAAGACCAGGTGGAACCTATCTTGCCTTTGGATTCCCTAAAATGTCTCAACTATGGGGGGGGGGGGGGGGGGGGGCACTGTCTGCCAACAGCTGTTCCAAATCACTGGGAATCACATGTTTTATCCATTTTGAGTAGGATGGTGAGGTACCAAGAAGCTTCAGTAAATAGAAACAAAACAGACGGCAGCCAAGGTTCAGGGTGGTGACGGCTTCCTATTGGCTGGGCTGTGAGGTCTCTCATTGGCTGGGTTGTGTTGGTCTCTCATTGGCTGGCTGTACCTTCTGTCATTGGCTGGGCTGTTGCCAGGGTGGAGAAAACCTTCCTTCATCCTGCAGGGCTGGTAAAGAAAACTTGAAGCCAGCAGCAACAGGGCGTACTGCACGAGAGCTCACCGCTCGACACTAAATGAGGTTTCTGGTGATTGATTTTCACAGAAGGCAATGGACTAGTGACAGAAGCCCAGAGAGGGGGGTTGCCTGGCTGTGTGGGAACTCGACCTGCGTGGTCTCCACCCCCTCCCCCGTGGCAGGCACGCCATGCTGTGGGACGTGCCACCCAGAAATTCCCCACGGGACATGGGCCCGCTGCGCCATGTCGCCGCACCCCCAAAGCAGAGGACTGAAGACAAAGGCCGACCCTCAGCCTCCGAGCAGTGGAGCCCCCGCCACCCCCTGGACCTGCCTGATGGTGAGACAGAGAGGGCACCCCAGCCTCCCACAGGATTAGATTTGAAAGTGCAGTGGTTCTGTTTCTGCCTGGCCCCTCCTGGCCCCTCGGGTGTACACGCCCCACCGCGGAGACCCCAGCCCACACACAGGTTTGGGCCTGGCCTTCTCCCCTCATGCCCTTCCCTGCCCTCCCCAGAATTTCTGACTTTCTCCTGCCCAGTTTCTAGTAGAACTCCCCACCCCCTAACTGCAAGGTCATCCTTCCTGCCCTGGGCCACCTGGCCCTTTGGCATGCACCTCCCCCCTCCCTTGGGTCTGTCTCTCCCGCCCCTCTGACTCCAGGTCAGCATCTGCCCCAGGGGACACTTGACAACACAGCACAGGGGGAGGGGGTCATGCCGGCATCTGGTGGGTGGAGGCAGGGATGTGCCCAGCACCCTGGCACCCCCACAGCAGGAGACAGTTTGGCCCCAGACCTGGGCACTGGGGGTCTGCTGAGTGGAGCCAAGGCTGGGGCCCTCACTGTCCACAGCAAACCTCCTCCAATTGCTTCTCTCTTCCCCAACCCTGTTGTGACAAGACAGCCAAGGAAAACACAGAGGAGTCCTCATGAGCAGAGCACGCAGCCTGGAAGAATTAGGTTTCGTGGTAATTAGGCACATGCAGCAGTGAGGCCAGGCTGCTGCCAGGACCTGCGGATGGGGCACCGATGATGGGGAGAGGCATGTTGGGGGCAGATACTGGGGGGCACGAGGGTGGACAGGGCACCTCAGGACATTCTCGGTTCATCTCTGTACACGAGGGACCCGGACTAGGCTCAGACAAACATCCTGGCCCCCACTGGGTCCCTGGGCCTGTGCCAGGTGGACAGATAGCACCATGCCCTTCACAGAAGGTGAAGCCCTGAGTCAACAAGAGAACTGCAGGGACTTCCAACACCCCCATCCTGCCCAGGAGAGCGGCACACCCAGCCCCCAGCAGCCCTTGGGGAGCGGACTTTCCTCCTCTTGCAGGCACGTGTGCTCACACACACTCCCTGGACAGAACCCCCTCCTGGACCCGGGTAGCAGACCTTCCTGTCCTCATGCCGCCGGCTGCTCTGGGCCATGGTGGCCTTTCTGGACAGAAGGTCTGCCTCTGTCCCCTCTGCAGGGCTACGTGAAGACCCCCATGCTGGGCTCAGGCCCGGCACCAGCCTCACCTCCGAAACTCTGGCTCTATGGCTGCAGCCTCAGGAGCAGTGCTAATAAAGCACCTGCACCTGACAAGGGACCTTGGGTCAAATATACACGAGGAGTGAGTGGGCAGCTCGGGGCCTGGTCACACTCACATTGGTTCAGGCCCTTGGCCTGCACACCAACTCCTGACTGCAAACCCCACAGCATCTGAGTCTGATTGCGTGCTCAGTAAAGCGTTGGAGGAACTTCTGTTTGTAGAAAGAAGCCAATGCTTTAACCCATTCAGCTCATGCACACCCTGGTCTGCTCCACGCCTGACATTTCTGCAACATCCACACGCCTCTGTGAACTGTGGTAGCTGGTCCCCTGCGGCACGCCCTCCCTGGCTCCTATCCTGCCTACGACAGTGGTGCCCGGCAGACATTTGCTGAGTGAATTTTGCGATGCATCCTCGGGACTCCAAAAACCATCTTGTCAGCAGAGCTCTGCCGCTACCATGTAACCCCGAGAACCACCCCGTGGGTCAGCGGGGTATCCCTGTCCAAGACCCTGCTGGGCACATGGTGCCTGACCATCCCACGTGTGCAGCCTGCATTCCTCGGGGGACTCTTCTGCCCACTCCTCCATTCCAGCCTGGCGAACCCCACGGGAATGCTGACATGCATTCGGAAGAGGCAGTACAAAGGCGTAGGACGGAATGGTCCCTGCAGCACCGCATGCCTGCGCCCGGCCTGGAGCTCAAGACGGAGCATACGGCGTCCCGCCACCCTGGTTGGGCAGCTGTAGTGGAGCCGGTCAGCGGTCCCCTCCCTCCACGGTCCTTCTTCAGATGCATCTGCCGACTCTGCTTGGGAACCCGGCCCCTGGTCTCTGTGGTCTGATGGGCTGGTCAGGACCTGGGATTCGGGAGTGAGTCCATGGCCCAGGCCCCACCCCAGTCACCATGGTGACTGTTAGAAGAGCACAGGACTCCAGGACAGCTGGTCCCTGCATTCACGTGTACTGTTGGAAAAAGGCATGTTTTTCCGTAAGGTGGTGGCGGGACTGGGAGCACAGCCTGAAGCCTGGTGCCAGCTTGCCCCGCCCCCCATGACAGGGAACCAGCAAGAGCACAGGGGACATTCTGCAGAGAGCACTTATTCCCTTCCCTGATCCCCTGAGCCTCTGGGCTTCTCAGTCATGGATGAAGCAACAAATTCCCTTCCGTGTTCAAACCCGCTGGGGTTGGTTCCTGTCACCTGCAACCAGGAGAGCCTGGACTAATGTTAACCCCCATCGATTAAAACGGAGGCTGCCCCAACTTCTACAAGAGTCGCTAGGGGCATGCACACTGCCACCTACGTGCTTCAACTCACGGCGGCCCCGTGGATGGCCCGGGCGAGAGGCTAGGGAGGCGGCTGCACGGATGGCCCAGGTCTGAGGCCAGGAGCCACACAGCTGCCCAAGAACAAGGCTGAGCAGGAGAGGGGGGTCAGGGAGAGGGGGGCAGGACAATGCCTAGGAGTCGGGGACGTGTCACCTGCAGTCGATCACCTGCACCCTGCCTGGCCCAAGCCTCTGAGGGTCTCCAGATGGAACATACAGGGCATTTACTCTTCCAGCAGAAACCGCTGCCCGGGAACAACCTGGACCACAGGAGTGGAAGGGGCAAAGCCAGCTCCCCCTGCGGAGTGGGGAAGGCTCCAGGGTGGGGTCTTGACTGCAGTCCACTCCTGGACGTGCCCTCCTGTGCCCAAGTGTGTGAGAGCAGCGAGCCCCAGCACGTCCCACCGCCCTGAGTGCATCCCTACCTGGGCCACCTGCTGTCCCCAGATGTGACTTGGGGCAGCACCATCTGCCTGTTCCCCCTCCCACCATGCCCCGAGGGCACAGGCTACACCAGCCACACCACACACACACACACACACACACACACACACCCGCCCAAGTCCCAGCACCGCACTGCCCAGATCTGGTCAGCCTGACTGCCCTCTGGCCCTCTGGCCCTCTTAGACTGCAATCGGCCCCTTGGGGGGAAGGGCAGCCAACCGCCAGAGGCATTTCAGAAGGAAGACCGAACAAACACCGGAAAAGAGGCGTCCTGGGAGCTGCTCCGGGGCTGTGGAGCGGGAGGAGCAGGCGGCCTCTCCCTCCTCTCCTGACTTCCCGCCCGCTCCATCTTGGTCAGACATTCAATACTTCCTTCTGGAGAACACATAGATTTGTTTGACTTGGAATATTGAATTTGGAGGCAGTTCAGCAATTTCAAATTTCAGGAGTGGGGCAGTGGGGAGACACTGTAAATTAAAAAATTCTTTCCTCTTCAGTTTCTACCCAAGATTGTATATTTTTTGATGGCAAAATTAGGGATTAACTATAAACATCTGTTTGTTCAATACTGACGTGGTTGGGAGAACAGTGACCAAACGGGCGCAGGGGAGTTTGGTGGAAAGCTCCGGGCCTCCGCCCACCGACAGGGACCGTGGAAAGGTGGACGGAGAAGGGAGAGGTGTGGGGTGGGACAGGGAGGAGGAGGAGGCCCGGGGAGAAAGCAGCAGGAGACCCCAGGGCACCTGCACAAGTCTCAGCCATCACCTGTCCTCCCTGATCGGGCTCCTCTGCTCTGCCCGCCCCCACTCAGTCCTCCCCATGGGGCCTCTCTTCCTCACCAGACTCCCCAGGTCCTCACTGCACTCCTACTGTGTGCCAGGCACTGCGCTGCACTCTGAGGACACGCGGGAATGTGACAGTGTGGCCATGGCACCCTGCGTGGGGAGGCACCACTGAACGACTCGAGGCCTGATGAGTCAGCTTCTGACAGTTGACAGGTAAGTGCCCTGGGACAGGGCGCAGAGTTGGGCATGGAGCGGAGAGGAGGCGGGCAAGGTGCCGAGGCGGGCAGGACACCGAGCAGAAGCGGGCAGGGCGCAGAGGCGGGCAGGGTGCGGAGAGAAGGCAGGCAGGGCGCCGTGTCCCTGCGTGGCAGGGCTGTTGCAGAAAGTGCTCTTCCAGCAGAGTGTAGAAGGATACAAAAGAATCACCCAAGCGGGGGAAGAGGAGAAGGCCTTCCAGGCAGAGTGGGGCAGCCTGTACAAAGGCCCTGGGGTGGGAAAGCCTGCAGGTCTGGGGCTAAAATGGGGCTGGTGAGCCCAGAGTCCATGCAGATGTGGAGGGTGTGGCTGGAGGTCTGTAAGCAGGGCCAGGGAACAAGAGTTCTGTGCCTCGGGAAAATCCCGCCCGTATGGTGTTTGGGAAGCAGATGGGGGACGAAGGAAGGGCCGTGGGAAGTCCCCGGGGAGGCCGAGGTCCCCATGGAGGTGATGGCAGCTCAGGCGAAGGCACTCGGGTCTGGGGGATGGCGCTGTCACTTCCTGCAGGGGGGGTTTGAGGGAGCCGTCGGTGAGTCGGCTGTGGACCGGCTGGTCTGAGGTGCCTTGGAGACATGCGGGGAAGTCTGCACTGCACCCTTTCTGTCGGTCTGTCAATGACACAGGGGCCTCAGCGTTCTGCACTGAGCTGGGTTTCCGGCAAAGCCAAGAGGCCTCTGGCTCTGTCACATCCCCGACCGCCACACTCACTGCCCCGCGTGACGGGGGTCCCCCCAAACCCATACCTTCAAGTCCTGATAGCAGAATGTGACCTTATTTGAAATAGGGTCGTTGTCGATGCCGTTAGTTAAGATGAGGTCCTCCTGGAGTCAGATGAGCCCTAATCCAGCGTGACTGATGTCCCCACACAAAGGGGAAATTCAGACACGGAGAGACACACAGAGAACGCCACATGCAGATGGAGGCAGAGATCCCGGTGACACTTCTCCAAGCCGAGGACAGCCACCAAACCAGCAGTAGCTCGGACGGAGGCCTGGAGCACACTGGACCTTGGGCCTCTGGGCTTCAGACTGAGGGACGGTGAATTTCTGTTGTTTAAGGTGCCCAGCGTGGTGCTTTGTTGTGGCCGCCCCGGGGAAGCTGACGCCCCTGGGGAGGAGGTCAGGAAGGCCCGGCAATTAGGACGGAGGCTGGATGGTTCAGGAGCATCCCCTCCCTAAGGAGAAGCAGGCAGGAGCAGGGTGAATATGAGGAGGGCATGGGGGGGAGGAGGAGCTTGGTTTCCCTGCACCGCAGGAAGCCAGGGTCTCCCCTGAGAGACGAGGGGGGGGGCCCTGAATGGCAGTGGCACAGCAGCTAGCCACAGCTGCGTAAGAAACCCTCAAACTGGCTCAGCACAACTGCTTCTCACGACAGGAAAGCCTGTGGAGAAGACTGGCCCCTCCACACCAGTGACTTAGGAATGCTGATGAGGTGACCCGGGGCTGGGACACAGGTTCCCAACAGTGCCTGCCTCCTCCTGGCCGAGGCAGAGACCTCGAGCTTGCCCTGGGGTTGGTGCGACCGCTGGTGTGGTTGTCAACCCCTCTGGCCTCGGGAAGAGGCAGCCCCTGACGCCCGGTCTATTCCACACCCCCCGTGCCCGGGACGAGCCCCTGCTCTGGCGCATAGGCGGGGGAAAGGGGTCAGAGGGACAGAGAGCCAGCCTGGCTACCCACTTTCTACCGTGTGTTTAGCACCACGCGAGGTAGGGACTGACGTTTGCCCAAAGAGTGTGTGGGTGGGTGAGGGGCTGGGTGTGCATCCTGGCTCCTGCTGCCCTGTGCCCCCCCTTGAGGGCCTGGCTGGGACTCTCACCTCCCAGGTGCCTGCGGAGCCTGGCCCCGAGCAGGCGTGGAGGGACAGGCCTCGGGGCTGCTCCCCTGGAGGCGGAATGGAACCTCTCAAGCTTCCGTGACCCACCCGCAGGGTCCGGGCCACACGGGGCACGAGCACGCACCAAATGGAGCGCTGGCTGTCGGATGTGAGCGTCCAGACTTGTGTTTAATTGTTTCTAAAACCACTAGGAGAGTTCTTCAAGTTCTGAACCACAGTACTATACAAACAAAAGAACCGTCAGGGGGTTTGTAACCTTGCTGGGGCTGCCATCACAGAGCACCACAGACGGGGCATCATTCCGCCCCCACCCCGGAGGCGGGAAGTCCGGGAGGCAGGCGCGGGCTGGGCTGCTTTCCCCTGAGGCCTCCTTCCTGGTGTGCAGACAGCCGTCCTCTCCCTGTGTCCTCACATTTGTCCCTCCATACGTGTCTGTGTCCTGACCTCTTCTTCACGGGAACACTGGCCATGTTGGATCCGGGCCCACCTGACAGCCTCATTTCAACTTAATCACCTCTGTAAAGACCCCTCTCCAAACATAGTCCCATTTGGAGGGTACTAGAACTGGGACGGACCATGCTGTGACGACACAGTCCAGCAGTCGCACTCCCCGGTATGTACCCAAAGGAGCTGGGCACTGACGTCCGCCCGAAAACCTGGACGTTTACACGGATGTTTACAGCAGCTCTGCTCATAATTGCCAAAACCCGGGAGCATCCAGGACGTCCTTCAGCAGGTGGACGGATGAAAGAACTGTGGGCCATGCAGACGCTGGGACATAACCCGGCACTAAGAAGAAATGGGTCGCCAAGCCGTGAAGATGTGGAGGAGCCTCGAATGCACGTCACCAGGGCAGCCAACCCGGGAAGCCTCCATGCTGTGTGATTCCGCTTATGCGACACACGGAAAAGGCACAGCCTTGGACGCCGTAAAAAGATCAGTGTTTGCCAGGGGTTTGGGGTCGTGAACAGGTGCAGCACAGAGGATTTTTAGGGAGTGAAAACACTGTGGACGACTCTACAGCGGGGGAGGCGTGACACTGGGAATTTGTCAAAACCCAAAGAATGCACCACCAGGGGAGCCTGAACGGGAATGTGGACTCTGGGTGATGAGGACGCGTCCATGTAGGTTGTCATTGTAGCAAACGTGCCGCCTGGTGGGGTGCTGATGGTGGGGAGGCTGTGCCGAGGGTGGGGGGGAGGGCACAGGGTGCATATGGGACATTTCGGTACCTTTTCAATTTGCTGTAAAGCTAACACTGCCCTAAAAATAATGTTTATTTTGTAAGAAGATATTGAAAATTTCTGAAGTATGGAAACAAGAATTTATGATTTTTTTTTTTAATAAATGAAAAGATCTACCAACATGGGAGGACATGGGTGTCCTCACTCAGCCTGTGCTGCCCAACCAGGGGGAGGACACGGCCCCAAGATCCAAATCCACGGGCTTCTTCGGCACATGAAATGTCACACATGAGCACCTACTGCGCACTGGGCCTGTCATGTGCAGGCAGCAGTTTCTGAGGGTCAGGGAATCACGTTTCCCACTTGGCCACGGAGGCAGGCATGTATGTGAGCAAGGACGGTGCAACAGAGTAAGCTGTGAGAATACACGTAGGAAGATCCTGGAGGGCTTCCTCGGGGAGGCAGCTTCTTAACTGAATCTGAAAGAGAAGCAGGAGTTCACCAGACCAGGGGGTCAGGGGGGCATTCCCGCCAAGTGTCCAGGACATGGCTAGATAGGGAGGGTTGAGGGGTGGGCCGCAGTGGGGGACCCATGCTCCTGAGCACATTTGCTAAAATGCCTCCGTAGAAAGGACATTTGCAAGGCGCTACATTGATGTTACCATTGATGATGGCAAAAAGATGGCAGAAGGAGGCAGCAAGTCTGGGGGCACATTTCTGTGCATCCTGCCCCAGGGGCAGCCTGAGGATGGGAGGAGGGAGGGGTGCAGCACTTCTCAGACCAGGTCCTCCTGGATCCTGTCACCAAGGATCTTATCTAGAACACCCTTAGTCTCCTACGATTTAATAAGAAGAAACAAATAAAACAAGGCCACCCTAAAGGAAGCAGAACAGAAGTCCTGCATGATCATTTCACAGAAGAGGATGTCCACACAGCAATAATCCCAGGAGAAGGCATGAATGGAAATTAAAATCCCAGCGAGCCACCACTGCAGCCACAGGGCAGGAGCCCGAGGGGCCGCTGGGTGGGCGGGAGCTGAGGCAGGCGGAGCGGCCCCCACCCACCTTTGCACCCCACAAGCTGATCCTCTGCAGGTTCTCGAAAATGCGGCGACTTCAGTGGGCCCCTCAAGGACAGGACCGTGGCCGCCGGGTGCAGCCCAGTGTCTAGCCCAGGACCTGACATTTCTTACCTGAACAGGCCTTCCCTTGGAGCAGGTCCCAGGGTCCTGGGGTGGGCATCTCATGCCACTGCGTGCAGAGGCCCCAGGTTTGCGGCACCCCAGAGGGGCCCCCTGGGTGCGGGCACTGCCCTGCACGCTGTTTACCACTCTGGGTCCCTATAAATATCCTGGCCTAGGCAGAGAGCCTCCTGATCATATTATGACCGGCCTAAATAAGACGCCTTTAATAAAAAGAAACACACGGCCCCATTTATACACAAGTGTGTAAAATATATTAAAATAATTTTAAATGCATGAGTCACTCACAGAGAGTGTGTTTTTTAAAAACTCACAAACAGCACTTTGTGGTGAAGATGGCAGGGAACAGGGGCTTGTCCTGCAGACACGGACCTGGCAGGGAAGGGGCACGGGCGCGAAGGCCCTGGAGCCTGAGTCCGGCCCACGTCCCACACTGCGCCCCTCTCCGGGCACCGCAGGCAGAGCTGGTGGCCCTGTGGCGGGTGCGGCGGAGGGAAGAAATGATGCCTTGCATTTCATCGGCTCATCACAGGCTCCTCAGTTTCCCCATTTATGGACTAGAGAGGAGAGCTGACTCCAGGGGCCAGAGAAGACTCCAGAGGCAGCCCACACCACAGAAGTCTTCCTAGGGCCCCTCTTGCATCTCACACGGCCCGGGCCAGGGCGCTCACTCCCTCACGAATAGCCCTAGTGGCTGAACAGAGCCCCGGCCTGACCCTGCTCCTGCCCAGCACCCAGCCCCTCACTTTGGGGATCAGGATTTCCACAAGTGAGGGGGACACAAATATTCAGTCCTTCACACCTCGTTTCCTCCAAGAGCCACTAAGTGGTTTTGCTTCGTATCATTATAAAGTCCTGAGTTTTCAAATAGTTTGATGTGTTTCAAACCACTTCAGTTATTAGTGTTGCAAAATTATTCCATATTTGGCCCGTGGGAGCTCTCCTCGCCGGCCCGTGGGTCCTCTTCCCGTGGGCCCAGTGCTCCTGGTCACTTCCTTGTTGTTGCTAATGACGAGAGGCTGCATCTCGCACACTTCCCGCCCCAGACACAGGCAGGCCCTTTCTAGAAGGACCCAGGGCTCCTCTGGTGCAAGTGAGAAGCAGAGCCCACAGTGAGGGCACAGGCGAGCTGGTTGCTCCAGGATTTGTGGTTTCTAGGAATATTCCGGGGATAGAGCTACAGGGGCTTGTCCTGCAGACACACACCTGGCAGGGAAGGGGCACAGGTGCAAAGGCCCTGGAGCCTGAGTCCGGCCCACATATGTACTTTCCTAGTTTTGTTTTATGGTGAGGTACACACGGCATCAAATTTACCACCAACCATTCGTAAGTGTACAGGGCAATGGGTGGAGTCAATCACTGTTGTGTGTCTGTCACCAGCACCCATGCCCAGAACTCTGTTCATGTCGTAAAACTGAAACAATGTGCTGATGAAGTGCTAACTCCCCACTGCCCGCCTCCAGCCCCTGGTACCCCTGTCCTTTCTGTCTCTATGACTCTGACTGCTGTGGGTCCCTCAGATGAGTGGAATCATACAGGATATGTCCTTTTGTGATGGGATTATCTCACTCAGCGATAGAGCCCTCAGGGTTCATCCAGGCAGTAGCATGTGTCAGAATTTCCTCATTTTTAGGGCTAAATACTATTCTATTGTATGGATATACCTCATTTTCCTTATCCATTCTCTACTGATGGATATTTGGGTCATTTCTACCTTCTGGTTATTGGGAATAATGGTGCTCTGCACATACATGTGCAGATAGGCATAAGTACCTTCTTGTTGCAGAATCAAAGCAGGCTGTGAGGTTGTGGATGCCTGGATGGATGGATGGATGGATGGGGGATGGATGGGAGGTAGATGGGGGATGGATGGATGGATGGATGGGGGATGGATGGATGGATAGATGGATGGGGGATGGATGGATGGATGGATGGGAGATGGATGAGTGGATGTATGGATGGATAGATGGGGCAAGGATGGGGGATTGATGGATGGGGGATGGATGGATGGATGGATGGGAGATGGATGAGTGGATGTATGGATGGATAGATGGGGCAAGGATGGGGGATTGATGGATGGGGGATGGATGGGGGATGGATGGGGATGGATGGATGGATGGATGGGGGATGGATGGGGATGGATGGATGGATGGATGGGTGGGAGGTGGATGGGGGACAGATGGATGGGGGATGGATGGATGGATAGACGGATGGGGGATAGATGGATGGGGGATGGGTGGATGGGTGGGAGATGGATGCATGGATGGATGGGGATGGATGGATGGATGGATGGGGGATGGATGAGTGGATGTATGGATGGATAAATGGCGCAAGGATGGGGGATGGATGGATGGATGGATGGGGGATGGATGGATGGATGGATGGGGATGGATGGATGGATGGGGGTTGGATGGATGGGGGTTGGATGGGGATGGCTGGATGGATGGATGAAGGATGGATGGATGGGGCCTGGATGGATGGATGGATGAGGAATGGATGGATGGGGCCTGGATGGGTAGATGGATGGGGGATGGATGGATGGATGGATAGATGAATGGGGGATGGATGGGGATGGATGGATGGATGGATGGGGGATGGCTGGCTGGCTGGCTGGATGGAGGATGGATGGGGAATGGGTGGATGGATAGATGGATGGGGGGGTGGATGGATGGATGGGGGATGGATGGGGATGGAGGGGATGGATGGATGGATGGATGGGGGCTGGCTGGCTGGATGGATGGATGAGTGGGGGATGAATGGGGATGGATGGATGGATGGATGGATGAATGGATGGATGGATGGATGGGGCATGCATGCATGGGGGATGGATGGATGGGTGGATGGTTGGATGGAAAGGAGGTGGATAGGGGATGGATGGGGAATGGATAGAAGGATGGATGGATGGATGGGGCCTGGATGGATGTATGCATGGGAGATTGATGGGGAATGGATGGATGGGTGGGGCATGCATGCATGGGAGATGGATGGGGGATGGATGGATGGATGGGGGATGGATGGATGGATGGATGGATGGCAGATGCTCAGAGCATGCAGGCTCTCACAGAGCCCTTTGATGTGCCTACTGTGTCCTCCCTCCCCACCACCTACTAAGAAACAGGCTGCCTGTCTTTATTTATTTTTAATTTTTTGTAATGTTTATTTTTGAGGGAGGGGGGCAGTGAGAGAGAGGGAAACACAGAATCCGAAGCAGGCTCCAGGCTCTGAGCTTTCAGCACACACCCCGACATAGGCTCCAACCTATGAGCCATGAGGTCATGACCTGAGCCAAAGTCGGATGCTCCACCGAATGTGCCACACAGGTACCCTGGGCTGCCATCTTCAGAAGGGCTCCTGCCAGTCTGTTTTCTCACAACACACAAGATGTGCTTGGGCAGCAGGAAGTGCAGGCCCGTGTTCAGAAGACTCTGAACTGTTAGCAGCACACAGCCCAGACATGAGGGCAGTGCTGGTGTCCTTCTCTGCTTCCTCCCCTCCCCTCCCCACCCTCTGAGTCCTTCCCGCTCCCCTGCATACAGCAGGGTGGCTGCTGACCGGTCAGCAGAACCAGCAGAGCCTGAAGGTGGATGGACATGAAGGATTCCAGAAGCTCTGAGCTAGAAGGGGTCCTCAGAAAGCATCTGTTACATCCCGACAGTCTTAAACCCCATTGTTCAAACACAATCCTAGCAGAGCCCCAGTAACACAGCGAGCCGTCAGGGGGACGGCTTCTGTGGTTACCCCTCCTGACCTCTGAGGTACAAAGAACAGAGCGTGTGTTTTCCAGCAAGTTCCCAATGGAGGCAACTGGGAGTCAGGGGCCATGCTCACCCAGCAACTCCCGCAGCTGCTGCTGGGGCCACACGCTGGGGGCCTGGGGTGCAAGCTCCCAGGAGGGAGGGAGGGGCTGGTGGCCGCAGAAGGCCTCAGCCAGCGCTGATGGCCTAGACCCGGGCCATCATTCATTCGTTCACTGCAGGCCTGATGGTGTCTGCCCACAGCCTGGAGGCACCCACCCAGACAGGGGTGAAGTCAGGGAGCACTGCGGAGAGGCTGCTTCGGAAAGCATCTGGTTGGCCCACGGAGGAGGAGCAGAAGTGGTGCCATGGTCACAGGAGGCAGCCACAGCTCTGGAGGGTGGGCGCCCAGACAGCGTGGGCCCCACCAGGGGGACAGGAAGAGTGTGTTCAGAGGAGGTATGCAGGGGTGAGCTGGCTGGGACGAGGCGCGGGGGCTGACAGAGAATAAGCACAGGAATTCGCGGGACCTGAGACCCAGCAGCTCCTCCCCCCTCCCAGCGAGTGGATTCCTCCCCGGGCCACACCCAGACTGCCAGGGGCCTCCCCGTCACTCTGCCCTGTCTCAGCCCACCAGCACAAGGCCCTGGGAGGAGGGACATCGTGTTCTAGAGCCTGGCGGGGCAAAGGTCAGGCGACCTTTTGTCATGTGAGACCTTCACATGCACCCGCAGCACACAGTGGGGGTTTGCCCCAGGGCCTCCCTGCCTGTAAGTGGCCTCGGGTGGGTCCACAGACGTTTCTTGTGCACTCAGCATGTCCCCAGGCACCGTCCCAGAAATAGGGGTGCAGGGGTGAGTGAGGTGGACAGCCAGAACCCCATCCACTGATGACGTCTCAAACCTGGGAAGTGCCAGTGATGACACGTGGGGTGGGGGAGAGCCAGGGGAGGGCTGCTTCCCTGCTGACACCCAGCAGCTCCCACACCCCCTGAGACAGGGCACCCACACCACCTCCTACCCTCATGCTAACTCCTAAAGTCCTTTGTGGGGAAATCCCCCTCTCCTGAGCCGTCAGGCACCTCGAGGAGGGTATGAGGTTTTAATATTGGTCCCCATTTAAAAATGTTTTTTAATGTTTCTCTTTTTATGTTTAGTCATTTTTTTGAGAGAGACAGAGTGCGAGTGGGGGAGGAGCAGAGGGAGAGGGAGACACAGAATCCGAAGCAGGCTGCAGGCTCCGAGCCGTCAGCACAGAGACCTCCACGGGGCTCGAACCCACGAACCGCGAGATCATGACCTGAGCCGAAGTCGGACATTCAGCTGACTGAGCCGCCCAGGCGCCCCACTGGTCCCCCTTTTAAAGAGTGGGAAACTGCGGCACAGAGAGAATGGGTCACACAGCTAACAAGTGGTGAAGTCAGGCAACCCGGCTCAGAACCCGTGTCCGTAACCACGGAGCCAGCTCCTTCCCTCACTCGCAGCTAACCCTGATCATAGGAACCCCCCCGGAGTGGACGATTCGGAACCGGCTGGAAGTAGAGGCAAGTCACCCCTCTCCCGAGCTGCCGGTTCCTCCCCTGTGAAAGGACCTCGGTAGCCTCCGTTTCTGAGGGCTTCCAGACCACCCCCTGAGGAGTGACCCAGGCGGCCGCAGGGCACGGCTGCTCGGACAAGCGTGCGCGCGGCGTGTGGCCCACTTAGGAGCCCAGGAGGGCCGTGGCTTCCAGCTGGGCTCCAAGGCTGCGGGGTGATGTCCCCCGAGCTCCAGCACCACGTGCTCAGGCAGCACGCTGGAAGAGGCAGGGCGTAGGGCCCCGGAGCCCAGCCCGCACACCCCCGCCCAGACGGAAAGGAGGAACACCGCAGAGACCCCGGCGAGGGGAGAGGGCCCAGCCGCGTGTCCTCCTGGAGAGTTTGCCGGGCATCTGCAGTGGGTGCCCCAGCAAAATCCGGGTCTGCGGCCACGTCCGCCTGGCCGCAAAGCCAGGGTTCCTTGTGCTGGGGAGGATGCCAGGCGCGGGGCAGCAGCCACTGGGGGCCCTGAGGCTGTGCGGGGCTGGGGCGCGGGGTCCCAACACAGACCCCAGCGAACGCGCGGGACCGAGCGGAAAGGAGCGCCCGCCAACAAGGCAGGGCGGCTAGAGCTGCGCGCTGGGAGCCACAGGCCCGAGGAAGAAGGGAGGTTGGCGCCTTTGAGAAGCTCAAACGGTGAGGGAGCTGCGGGCAAAGGCGCCCGAGGCCGCTTGGCGTTTTCCCCGCCGGGCGCCGCCGCCCACCGTCACTTTTGTGCACACGGTTGTCCGGAGGTCTGGGGACAGGGGCCCGGAGAGAGCCCCATGCCTGCGGTCCCCTCCTTCCTGTCCCCTCCTCCAAGTCTGCCGCCTTCCCCCACCTCCCTCTCCTGCGGGCCCTTTCCCGTCCTCCTCCCGCCCCTGCCCAGCTCGAGGCTGCTTCACCCACGGCGCCCACTCCCACCCTCTCTTTCGCCCTCTCTCGCTCAGACGCTTCCACATTTGGGGTCCGTTTCTGCATCTCCGATCTCTGCACATCTCTTTCTCCGTCGCTCCTGTGTCCCGGCATCTTTCCGCCCCGCCCCCCGCGGTCCCCAGGGCCCGCCCCCGCCTCCACCTGCCCCTGCCCCGCGCCGCGCCGCCTCCTGCGCACAGCGCCGCTAGCCTCGCTAATGCGTTTCGCATGGCGCGTCAGTCAAACGCCCTTCTAATGTCCTTAAAGCACGCAGAAAATTGCATCCTTATGAAAAAAAAAAAAAAGCAAATTGCCTGGTAGAGGCGGAGCTGCCGCGGGGCTCTGGCGGCCGCGCGGCGAGTTTTGAGGGGCTGGGCTGGCGGAGGCGCCGGCCCGGGGGCTGCTAGAGCTGCAGGGCGGAGGGAGCCCGGATGCCGCCTTCCGGCTAGCGCCTGGGCCCACCTCCTCGCTCCCTCACCCACTACCCTTGACCACCTCTCCACACTTGTTTCCTCCACCCTGGCCAAACTCCTAACCGCCTCAGGACCCTTGCATGCGCTACGCCTGCTGCTTGGCATGCTTTCCTTCAGGTCTCAACTGAAGGATCAGCCCAGGGACAGAGATCCTCTCTGACCATGCTGACCAAAGCCCCCACCCCACTCATTGCCTATCACCTGCTTTATTTTATAAGACGTTGGTCACTCCCTGAAACCATCTTGTAGGTTTAATTGTGCCTTCTTTGAGGTTTACCCAAGCGCCCTCACCCCCAACATGAGGTCCTTGGGTCAGAGGCTGCGTGCCCCTCGCCTAGCACAGTGCCTGGCACACAACAGGCATTTAATAAATACTTAGTGAACAAGTGCACAAACTCATTCCGGGCAGGCAGGGGCTGCAGGGGACCCTAAGGCACCCACAACACCCCGAGCTGAACCTCCAGGCTGCTGGGCAAAGCGCAGTGGAGGCCCACAGAGGTGAAGTCAGATCCGAATTCTGCTAATAGCTGTGTGTCCCTGGGCAAATTGCCTAACATCTCTGAACTTTATCTGTAAAATAGGAGTAAGGTACATACCTTACTGGGCTGTCACTGGATCAACATAGTGGGTGGGCTTGTGTCGCGTGCTGGGAACTGCCTGCCACACTCAGTAACTGCTTTGCTAAATGAATGAATGGTCCAAGGAAGTGCTTGGTTGATGATATTAGAGTCAGTCCACCATGCCACCGAAGGCAGACACTGATTATTTCTGGAAGCACTAAGAAAGAAAAGTTTGTGAGGACATTGACAATGTAGCCATCACCCCATGTTTTTATGTCATCAGAATTTTTATGTTATACTTACTCAAGGATCTCTTTGGGGCCTATTAAGACATTGATTTTTCTCACAGGTCACTACTGAGTTTACATAAAAAGGAAACTATCAAGGAAATCAATGGCTTGAGGTATTTGGAGAACCTCTCTGAGGTCAGAACTGCTTCTGAATCCATGACCTCCCACAGCCAAAGCCCTGTGCCTCTTGGCCTCTGCCTGTGTCTCCCTGAACCTCCAGGAAGGTCTCCCCCTCCCCTGCCGCTCTAGGAAGCTTCCTGGCTTTCTCCATTGAGGGTCAGGGCCGTTGCTGCGGGGACAGTCACATCCTGCAGACCCCAGGACCCACAGTGCCTGGGACACCTCTCCCCCAACTGTCATATGAACTCAGATTTCAGGAAAGGGAAGATGCTGTCTTAAATTTGATGAGATTCAGTGACAGGGTGTGAGAACTAGGAAAAGGGGACCTTTGAAGTCACACAAGGGAGAGGCCTCCTGCAGAGTCAGGCCCGGAGGTGCCTCCGGGGGCCTTACTGCAGACACAGGAAGATCTACTTTTCACTGCATCCCTGTGTCCAGTGACCCAGGGGGCAGGGCCAGCAGAGAGGCTGGCCCAGAGCCAAGCTGACTCCGCATGCATAGTCCTGACTCTGTGGCCACCTTTTTTCCCCACTCACTGACAGGGAGTAAGCCTCCCTTACTCCCTAAAGTGGGGATGGGGAGGTGGTGTTTGAGAAATTTCCTTCAGCTCGGAGAGCCCAGGCCAGGGGCAGGTGGAGGCGGGGGAGAACCCCTCCCGCTCCTGGAGGGGCTTTGGGGGCAGAGGCTTCCTGGGTCGGCTGGGATCCTCTCTGGACCTCGATGTGGAACCAGAGATGTCACTTTGAGGCAGGAGCCCCTCTTGAGTGTGGCAAGAAAATCAGGCAGAGGGGCAACCCGACGGTGAAGGGGCTGCCTGGTGTCTCCTCCCCCCTGCAGCCCCTGGAAGGTGAGGCAGCGGTGCCGAGTTCAGGAGGAGAGGCCGGCTCCACTCCCTCTTCCCTCTGCTTCTGGGTACCGTAAGGAGCGCCCTCCCTCCAGGAGGCACAAACTTCACACCGGCCGGTTAAGTGTGGCCCGGCACGCCCTTCTCTTCTGACTTAAGGGTTCCCACCAGCAGTTCTCCAGGAGAACTCCGAACCGGGAAAGGGTTAAGCCAGAGTAAACTTACTTTCTTACAAAGTGGTGTGGCACGGGGAGGGTGGGGAGCCCCCACTCCCGGCTGCACCTGTCACTTCCCGGGCCAGGGGACTGGCTGCCGGCCCCAGGCCCGCCTCGATGGGACCACCCTGTCCCCAAACGCTCCTGTGTGCCGCCCGAGCTAGGCTCCCGCTGGCACGGGCCAGAGCGACGGGCTCAGGGTCAGGGTCACCATCCCGCATCCCTCCCTCGGCCCCTCGCAGACCCTCCCCCGATGTCTCCCCTACCGCCCAGCCCCGCCGACCCCCTTCCCCTGCCCTATAAGCACAGAGCGCAAATTTGGCGGCGGTTGCGGAGCGCGGCCGCCAGGCTAATCCGGAGACGCTCAGCCAGCGGGCGGCCTCCGGCCCTTCCCGCCGAGAGGGTCCGGGATGCGGCCGTCGCTCCCCCCGTCCCCCACCCCAGGGCACGGCTCTCGCGAGACGCTGGAGCGCGCTCCCTCCCCCGGCCGCCGGCCCAGGGCGCCCCAGGCGCGGCCGCGACCTCGTCCCCAGCGCTGTCCCGGGGCTGTGTTTCCCAGGACCTTGGGGCGGAGCCGAGAACGGTGCGGCCGGGAGCGGCGAGGCGGCGAGGGGGCCGTCCCTCCTGCCGCCGGGCCTGCTCGGAGGGGCGCGCGCTGCCGGGTGGGGGAGGAGGGGCCTCCGCGCGGGGTGGCACCGCGTCACCTCCGTGGAGGGGGGAGGGGGCGCGGTGCGGCCCTTTCCCTGGAGTCGCGGCTCTGCGGGCGGCGGGCTGCGCGCCAAGTCTGGGGCGCCGTGGACACGTCGTGGCTGCGGCGCCTCCTCTTCTCCAGGAAGGGCTGAGCTCCCTCCCGGGGTCCCCAGGGCAAGGAACGCACCGCGGGGGCCAGGCCTGCTGCGGTCGCCCACTCCCAGGCCCACAGCTGCACAGGCAGTGACAAGGAACCCTCCCACCTCCGCCCGCACTGGGGGCCCAGCTCCCCCTCTGACCGGCTAGTGACCTCTCGACAGCAGTGCCCGAACAGGCTCCCCATCTGCGCCTGGAGGGGCTATCGTCGCTGCAGTAGGGGCCCCCGTGCTCTGGCGCCCGGTCCGGCCGGATGCCCCCCGCCCCAAGCCCTCGTCCCCCGCGGCCCTATCCTGCAGTCCGGTAAGGGGGCTGCCTTGGGGATACGCCGCGGAAGCGCGAGGCAGTCTGCCCAAGGTCGCATTGCTCAGAACGAGTCCAACCGAGGGCCCCGGCAGCGACTTCGAGGAGTGGGTCAGAACGTCTCCTTCTCTTCTCTTGGACCCTCCTTCCTTATACAGCTCCGCGCCGCTGAACAGGGGCCGTAGCTGGAATTTGCGCCCTGGGAGCACCCGGGGACAAAACTGGTGGGACCTTCCCTTCCCTTTGAAGTGGAGAGAAGGAAACGGAGCGGCGTGCAGGCTTGACTGGCCGGGCTGGGTGCAGGAAGGTTACCGCCCACCGCCGCAGGGAGCCAACCAGGGGTGACCCTCAGGGCCGGAAGGGATTGGGGGCGCAGCGGTACACCGGGTTTTGGGGGCGCCTCGGAGACGCTAGCGAGCGAGTAGGCTGGAAGCTGTTTGCAAGATTGAGCCTTTGAGTGCGAGCTGGTTTCCTTGAGACCGGGCAGGGCTGGGGCGCACGGAGAATTGCCTGCGGTCCTCAGAAAGAACCCACTCTCTTACTCCTCCCGGCCTTAACCCGACGCCTGCGATGCTCAGGGACCAGAAATCTAAGCGCTGGTTTCACCAAGGAACGATTAAGTCACAATTTGAAAGGCAGCCGTCGCCACCACAGGTGGAGGCCAAAACTGTCGTTTTCACATTCGGGAGACCCAAAACCTGAACGTGGATAGGATGTTCCTCTGTCCCCCGTAGCTGCGCCAGAAGGGCCTGGTTAAATCCTGGTCCCACTTGGAATTCTGCAGGGCCAAAATGCAGTCTCTCTCTGAGCTGTAACCAGCGAAGTGGCCATCTGTCCACCCCTAGACTCTGGTCGTCGTCCTGGTGAGAAGTGCATGGGCAGGAACCCACTGGCGTGCCCAGCCCATCCTAGAGGGAGAGAAGTCCACCGAAGCCTTCGGGTAGAAGAGGGCGCCCGCGGACACACGCCTCCAAGCCCCACCCCTGGAGAGCGCGCCCTGCGCTCCCCGTCCTGTGACTGGGTCAGGTGCCCTCGCTGCCCCGAGCGGGACCTCGGGGCTAGGCGCCGCCGCTCGGCGTGTGCCGCGCAAAACGTGAAGGCCGGGAGGCAGGGCTGCGCAGGTGGCGCGCCTCTGCGTGAGCCTTGGATCCCGGGCGTCCTGTCTGCCTCGCGAAGACTTGGCCGAGACCACGTCGAGGACCTCACGAGCGGTTCTTGGACCAACAACCGGAGGCCGCTCCCAGCCCCGGGACACTTCCCGAGCGAGCTCCGCGGTGGCCTGGGGCTCCCGCGTAGCGTGGCTGCTACTGCCGGCGCCCTGGGCTGGAGGAGAGGGGCGGAGGCTCACCCCAGCCCCTCACACCGAGCCGAAGCGGTTCCAGGAATCCTGCAGCAACCCAGCCGCCTGCCGTGCCCAGTCCGAGCCCGTGGGGCAGGTCACGGTTCGCTTCCACGTAGCCCGGGGAAAGGATGTTTCAGGAGCCACTGCAAGCGTCCCTCCTACTTTGCGCGACCACCCTCCCCTAGCCCCGCGGACTCAGAGACCCCTTCATCAAGCCCGGCTGTGTCATAAAATATTTTATTGGAAAAAAATCACTGTCTTCGCAAGAGAGGGGTAGGAGCCCCAGCGACGTCGGGGACCCGGCCTCAGGGTAGAGCCACCGGGCTGTCCGCGCGCCCTATCGGGCCGTGGTGGCCTGCGCCGGGCCGCTGAGTCCCCGACGCTCGGAAGCGGGTGTGTGCCGGCGGCGTCCGGACGCGGGGGGGGCCGGCCGAGGCCGGTGGGGGTGCGGGAGAGGAGCGGGGCGTGAATGCGCGCGGAGCTCCGGGCCCAGGCGTGCCACGCGCCAGACGCGAGTCTCCAGGCCCGGGCCGGGGAGCGCACTGGGGCCGGGCTTGGCTGCAGGGTCTGTGTCCTTTCTTGGCCCCTAACTGTCCGCATTCAAGGTAATAATGAAACGTTTAGAAAGCAAATGGCGGGGCCGCAGAAGGGCCTACTCGCGGCTTCCCGCGCGCGGAGGGGGCCTCGGCAGCGCGGGGGTCCCGGCTCGCCGCTTTGCACGCTCAGTCCTCGCGGCTCCTGTCGATGATCTCGCCTGGCGCCTCCGCCGGCCTCTCCGCCTCCTTGGCGCGCTCCTGCTCCGTGAGTTGCTCACTCGTGGGAATGGAGTTCTTCTTGGGCCTCCCCTTGGGCTTGGTGGGAGACTCCAGGCCGCCGCCCTGCAGCACCTGTGCAGAGGAAGGGCCGGCACCGCGGTGAGCTGGGACCAGGCAGCGGGACTCCGTGCCCTGTGCCCAGGCAGGGCCTGCCGGGCACTTTCCCACGGGCACCACCAGGCCATCTGAGGCCGCGCCTGGCCCCAGGAAATGGCGGCCATTTGAGCCGAAGGGTTGGGCCTGGGGGTTCAGGCTGCCAGGAAGCCTGGGGGCGCAGCGAAGCACGAAGGAATGTGGGCTGTGCTAGGGCACCCAGAGGTGCGGAGAGAGCAGAGAGGGTCCCTGCGGGCACCAGCCGCAGAGGGAATCGGAAGGGTTGGTGCGACGTCTAGGAGGCGGTGGGGAGGTGGGGAGGGGAGAGAGGAGGGTGGCTCCTGGAGGGCACAGGGGCCTGGCGCCAACCAGGGGCGAAAAGCCACAGGCACACTCACTATTTTCTTCCACTTCATCCTCCGATTCTGGTACCACGTCTTCACCTGCAACTGACTCAGGCCCAGGGATTCCGCGAGATCTATTCTGGAAAGAGCAGGGTGCACCCTCAGCTGGGCAAGTAGACTCCTCCCACCATCCGCCGGGCTCAGCCGGGACCCAGGCTACCTGTCGGGGGTGGAGAGGTACTTCTGCTTCTCGAAGCGTTTCTCTAGGCCCATCAGCTGCAGCTCGGTGAACACTGTGCGGCTCCGACGCCCCTTCTTGGCCTTGGTGCCCGGCTCCCCGGTGCCGGGCGTCTCCAGCTTCCCACGGAGCTGCAGCTCAAGCGGCAGGTGCGGAGTGCCAGGGGCGCCGGGCAGTCCAGGCCCTGCGGCCAGTAACGCTGAGCCCAGCCCCGAGCATCCCAGCGGCGCCAGCGGGAACTTAAACACCGCTGCCTGCTCGGCCTTCAGCACGGCTGGAGGGAGAGAGAGTGGGGAGCCGGTGAGCTTGGGCCCTGCTCCCTCCTTAAAGATCCCCAGCACTGTGAGCTTGGCCAGCGCCACCAGCACAAACCCTTCCTGCCTGGTCACAAAGTGCGCGATTTGTGCCGCACGCCTAGGGTGACACTCTTCAAAGCCAGCGTCCCTGGAGTCTGCGAGGGGGGACCTCCCGCACCCCCGCCTTTGCCTGCTGTTCCCCAGGCCCCAACCGCCTCCGGGATTTTGGGATTCTCAATGCACACGAGGTTTCGGCAGGGAGAAGCACAGTGTGTGTCTTTCACAGAAAAGGAAAGCAAGAAGTGGCAGAGAGAAGGGTGAGCGTTTGCCGCAACCCAGTCGGCATCGCTGCGGCCCGGCTGAAACAAGATGTTTGTTAAATGAGTGAGCGCATCTGGCGTCCTGGGCCGGGCACAACAGCCACGCGGCGGGCAGGCGGCTGGTCTTTAGCGGGGGTGGGGCTGGGCGCTTCCGGGAAACTCCGAGCACCCCGCGAGTCAGGAAAGTACCCTTCCTGTTTTCTCTGTTTAGACTCTTCCCGCGAAGACCTTTCCATTTTTCATTAGTCCTGTGATGATTGGTTTTTCTTTTTTGCCCGCTTCAAACGAATTGTTAACAGCACTGCAAAGAGCAGCGGGGAGGCTCCCTCAGAGCTGGACTTGGAACGAACGAACGAACGGGCCCTGCTGCCCCGTGCGCTGGCCGAGCAGCGGCTGGAGAGTCAAGGGTGCAGGGCAAGGCGGTCTGCAGGGCGGGGGTCCTGCCTGGGCGGGCATCTCACTGAGGCCCAGGCTCGCCCTGCTGGAGGAGGCGAGGGCCGGGCAGCGTGGAGGCAAATGTGAGGAGGGGAGAAAGGATCCTTGGGAGACGGTGGGAGAGGGAGGGCAGACAGACCCCTTAGAGAGAAGCCGATGGGGGAGGAGGGGAGAGCGGTAAGGGCAGACAGACCCCTTAGGGAGAAGCCGACGGGGCGGGGGCAGGGGGGAAAGGCCAGAAGAAGAAGGGGTGCCTCGGAGAGGGACCGGCAGGGAAAGGCAGGATCGGCCAAGCAAGGAAGAGGAAGGACCCGCGGCGTCAGAAAAGGCCGGAGCAGGCAGCTCCAGACCCAAGGAGGCCCAGCCGACCTGGAGGGGGAGGGCCAGGCGGGCAGCGGCTCACAGCCAGGCCTCTGGCCCCCAGGCCAGGCCCAGGGGCGTGGGCGCTGCAGCAGAGGCCGCGGGGCTCCCACCTGAGGCGCCGGCACCGGCGTCAGCCCCCAGCACAGCCCCCCGGAGACACGGGCTTCTTCCCCAAAGGTCCGGCTTCCCCGCCGTGGGCAGCCGCGGCCACTCCCGACCAGCCCTCTGCGGCTGAGGCCCGGGAGCCCGAAGCCTGAGGTCGCTCTGACCCGCAGTCAGACATTAGCAGTCCGGTCCTGCGCCCGCGCCCGGAGGCCGCAGGTCGGCGGCGAAGGGGAGAGCGGACGCCCCCCTCCAGCCGGCCAGGTCCGTGCGCGGCCCGGCGCCTGCCCCGAGCGGCGACCTCGAGGCGCCTGTCCCTCTCCCCCCCCACCCCCACCCCGCGCGGCCCCGCACGTACCCAGGTGGCTGTGGAAGGGCCGCGCCGCCAGCAGCGCCTGCACGCCGAACTTGAGCAGCTCGCCCGCGGCGGCGGCGGCGGCGGCGGCGGGCGCGGCGCCCTTGGGCCCCGGCGGCTCGGTGAGGATCTCCTCGATCATGAAGCTGCGGTAGCGGTGCGGCGGGTGGTCGGCGCAGCCCTCGGGCGGCCCGAAGCGCGCGGCGCCGGGCTCCCCAGGCCGCTGCATCGCGGCGCCCGCGGCTCGGTGGCGGTGGCGGCTGGGCGCGGGGGCCCCGCGCGGGGCTCTAGGCCGGCCCGCAGCTCCGGGCGGCGCGCGGGCGCCGGCTCATGCCCCCCTCCCCCGCCGGCCGGCCGGGGCGGAGGCGCAGGGCGCGGGCGGGGCGCGCGGGGCTCGGCCGGTCGGACCCGGGACTGCGCCCCCGCCCCGCGCCACCGCGCCTCTTGCCCGGCCGGCCCCGCGTCACCGCCCCGCCCCGCCCCGCCCGGCCGCCCCGCCCCGCCCCGCGCCGCCGCCGCCGCCGCCGCCCCCATCCCCACCCCCACCCCCAGGGCTAGAGCCCCAGGGAGGCCGGAGACGGGAGGGAGGCGGGAGAGAGGGGGCCGTTCGAGGGGCGGGCCGACCAGACCGAGGGGACCCGGCGAAGCGCACTCCCAGGAAGGAGAGAGCCGGAGAGCTCGGGGACCAGACCCCAGAGGTGGGAGCGGAGGGCTCGAGACCGAGGTGAGAGGGGCCAGCGCGAAACGGCGAGGCCACACAAGATGCGAGACAGGGGTGGGGGTGCCACGGACGCCGAGACGTGCGCGGAGAGCGGCCGGCAGAAGCGGGAGCCGCGGGCCGCGACGTGCCGCAGGGCACAGAGGCGGGCAGGGCTGGGCAAGGGGCGGTAAAGAGAGAGCCGGGGCCGCTAGGAAGGCAGCGGCCTGGCCGGAGGAGGTGGGGTGGGTGGGTGGGTAGGCAGCCCTGGAGAGGTCGGGGGAGGAGAGGCAAAGGCCGCGAAGCTCGCTGGGAAAGGGGTAGCTGCGCGCAAGCCTCCTGGCCGGCGCTCTGAGCCGCCCGCCAGGCCGGGGTGCAGCGGGAGGCAGCCGAAACTCGAAGAGCGGCGGCCTCACCTGTGCACCCCCGCCTCAGTTTACCAGGCATGGCCTCATTTGTCCGGAGCTGGCTGCCCTGAGGGGTGCTCCAGCGGGATTCATTACATCGCCAAGTGATGCATGGACACGTCCTCCTTGGCAACCCCGCTGACTGTGGGGTGGGTTCTGCCCCCCTGGAGGAAGACACGGATGTCCGGGAAGGACAGGCTGCAGCCTCCCCTTTCCCCAGCTTTACAGTAAGAGAGAAAACTGCCCCCAGGGCTGAGCCGGCCGAGGGGCCACAGGGCGCGCTGAGAGCCTGGGGGCAACTGGCGTTGCCCTACCGGTCTCTGAGCCTTAGAGTACCCCCACGTGACTGGAGGAGGTCCAGCCTTCCCTGGCTGCTTCTCTTCATCACTGCGGGAATATCCACCGAAGCCGTCGGGTGAACAGCCCCCCCCCCCCCACCACCACCACACCCTCTCGGCCGAGTTTCTCCCATCTCTGGCTCCCACCACTCCCCACAAGCCACTGCCCCATCTGGGCCTCACCTTCCAGACCTGTCCTGAGGGGATGCTGACTCTTGGCTCCAGGGAGGCTATGACAACTCAGTAGGGGGGGGTCCTGCACCCATGTGCCCCACAGGTCTGTTGGGGAGGAGTACACCGTTTGTCTGGGCAAGGAGGGTGTCAATGGGGGTGGACGGGTGTCTCTGGGAGGCTGAGGAGAGCCGCTCGGCAGTCCCTCGGCCGAGGTCCTGGTCCACTTCTCCCCCTATATGAGTTCTGCTCCAGGCCTCAGTGTTTGCTTCTGGGAAATGGCCTACAGACCCACAGCCTGCACTCTGCCAGCGGATGCAGGCTCTCTAGCCCCAGGGCAGGCAGTGAGACCTCTAGGACAGCCCCACTCCCTGCACCCGCCCTAGCCCCTTCGTGAACTAGGAGATGGCCGAGACTTCTCGTCCGTAGGGACAAAGACAATGTCTTGCCAGAGGCTCTGAGATCCCAGCTGCTTCCCCCTGCAGTGGTCGGGTGACTGGCTGGAGCTGCCCCTTCCTGGACGTAACAGCCAGCATCAGTGCTCCACTTGTGGGTGGTCTTGTGAGTCACATGGTTGTTGTTGGAAAGGGGACGGTGTGGGACCCACCGAGAATGACAGTGTCCCACACTGAGCCGGCCACCCTCCCCATGAGAGGTGGCATGATGGGGGGTGGGGCCACCATGCCAGCTGTCCCAGGGAGAACCCAGCGGCTTCTGGACGCACTGCCCGTCCCCACCCCCCACCCCCCCCCCCCCACCCCGGGCCATGAGGAGCAGGGCTCATTCACCATTGCTCCCTGCACATGTCAGCATCACACCATTTTCCTCTCACCGCCCCCCCACCCCAGTTGGGCCCACCAGCCTCCACCCATCCTCACTACCCCTCCCCCTCCCCCTCTTCGCAGCGTCTTTACAAGGGCATAGATGGGGGTGTTTCCTTTGAAGGGTTAGGCCCAGCCACCTCCACTCTATCCCTTCACCCCCCCTTTTGGACCCCTGACGGAAGTTTCTCAGCTCTGAGCCGTCTCTTCCCGCTGCAATTGCTGCTCCAGGCGGTCTCAGGTCCTTAGATGGAAGACCAGGTCCCAGATGACACTGGGTTTCCAGCAGCGGTCAACAGACCCATCTGCCCCCCCCCCCCATTGGCCTCCTAGGTCAGGCTTGAGGGAAGGAAGTCATTGTCAGGGTGAGACCTCACCTCTAGATTTGGGGGAGTCAGAACACTGCGCAGCCCAGCCCACACCCCATTTCGCAGGTGCGGAGGCCCAGAGTGCCTCCCCCAGCTCTTTGGACACCGCCCGGGCGCTTTCTCCGTGGCTGGCGAGGTCTGCGCGCAGGGAATGAGGCCCCGGGCTCTTCGCAGAATGCCTCCAGGGGACCAGTCGGAGGCCTTGGTCGGGGCCTCGGTCCCAAGAGAAGCCGGCCCGCCCATCCCCCTCCCTCCGGTCTCCCATACCCGGTGGGAAGGCCTCTGACCTCCCCCGCCGGAGGAGGCCTCCCCGCGGGCGCGATCCCAAGCAGACCCGCAGATAAACCCCTCTTAGGCGAAAAAATGCGCACGAACGGTAGCAGGGCCTCTTCTGCTCGGGAATTGCCGCGTCGTGGGCAGGCAAAGGTTCACCGTGGGTCCCTCCTCCCCGTCCTATAGGAGGGGGCCCCCCGGGGCGGAGGAGCCTCCGAGCCTCCGAGCCCCCACCCCAGGGGCGCAGCAGCCGAGCCAACGCCTGGGACCCGACTGGGGCCTCCCGCCGCCGCCGCCGCCGCGAAAATCCCGGAAACCGTCCGCTCTCGGCGGGCGCAGTGGAAAAGGTGACCTCAGCGCCCGAGGCCAGCCACCCTCTCCCAGCGGCGGGCGGCGAGGGGCTTCAGGTGGCTGGGGGGTCCCGGCGCCGGCTGGGGCCGCTTTCCCCCACTGCGCTGCCCTTCCGGACCCCGCGGCCGAGCTGCGAGCGAGACGCGGGGAGGGGGTAACTCCCTCCCTAAGCAACCCCTCAGCAGGGGTGCCCGGGTTCCAGACTCCCCCTCCTCCCTCGGCGCCTCCTCGAGGGAGCCTTTCGCCGTGGGCGTCCCGAGCCCCGACGCAGACGGGGAGGCTGAGTCGGGAGTGCGCGGACCTGGGCGAGGCCGGCGGCCGGCGGCGCTGCTTCTGCACGGCCGGGAGGGGCCCAGAGGGGCCGGGAGGGGCCTGGGACCAGCCCCCACCCGACCCCGGCCCCGGCCGGTTTCTTTGCGTCTCCTCCCCCGTTGGCCGTGGGCTTGGATCTTACGCCGCAAAACGGAGTCAGGGCGGGAACGGAGGGTACGTTGCTTCCAGACCTGTGGGCTCACCTCCCAATGCGACGGTCAGCAGCTGCCTGCGGGGACTCCCACGCGTCCTCCGCGAGCCCCGACGGGCCAGCGGTTCCCGGGTCCCGGCGCAGCCCCGCGCACAGGTGCTCATCCTCGCTCCCCTCCCGGGAGCCTACGGTTCTGGTTGTCCCCGGCCCGGCCCGGCAGGCGGAGGTGGCGCCCGCACCCGCCGGACCTCAAGTGCGCAGCGCCCCGAACGCACCGTGCGCCTTCGGCTCGCGCCTTGCTCGCGCTCCCGGTGCGCGGGTTCGAGACTGGCCACCTCTGTCCTGCCTTCAAAGCAGAAGATCTCGGGGTCCTCACGCTCGCAGGTCACATCTCTCAGGGATCGCCGAGTGACTTTCTCGTTGGAGACGCCTTCCTTTACGAAAGTTTCGATGTCAAGTGTAGACTTTTCGTTTGGGATCATTTCAAACCCCTGTGAGCTTGGGGCTCAAATCGGGTTTCGGGACAGCGCCTTAAGACACATCCCTCCTTCTTCTCTTCAAATTATTCCTTTTCTGGTATTTTACAAACTTGCTCCTTTGGAATGTGCTATTTTATTTTTGTTTTGTAGTTATTTTTCTTAAACGTGTGGTTTTCTTTAGAAGTGTGAATTTTAAAAGATAAATCTGTAGGCAGGTAGTAACTGGCTCGAGGCAGCGCAGACCCCAGACCACCCAGCCTCGTCAGCCCCCTGTATGTCCCGCCTCCTTTCACGCCGACCCCTCCACCTGGCCCCAGGAGGCTCCGCAGCGACCTTGGATCCCAGTCCACACCCGGGGCCGGAAGCGGTGGCCGCTGGGGCCGGTGTTTGATGGGGACCCGCAGCGTGCGCAGGAACATCGAGGACGGGTGTGGGCGGCCTGGAGATGTGCCCCGCGCTCTGGGCCCTGTGACTGGGGACACGGTGCCAGGCCCCCAGACTGGTCAGACTCCTGCCTGGGCGTGCATTCCAGACGCATTGGGACTCGGAGCTGCTCCGCCTCAGGGAGAGGGAGGGTCCGTGCAGGACGCCCCCACGGCCATCTCTGCCATCACAGCAGGTGCCAGGTCGCCCACTGGCCGCCCCCCCTCCGCGTCACTGGCCTCGAAGGCAGCAGAGGAGGAGAGGCCCCACAGCGGAGGCAGGGTCTCTCCAGCCGGACCCCCCTCTCCAGGTGCGCCTGGAAACTGCTTCTGCTTCCCTTTCTTTTGCCTTCCTGTTCCATCCTTGTTGGCCCTCCTGTTTCTCGTCCCTCCCTGCACTCACTCACCCTCCTTCTTCTTTTACATTTTCGCTCTTCCTTCACCTGGGTCACCTTCCGCTAGGGCTCCCTTCTGTCCTTCTGCTCCCCTCTCGCAGACACTGCTCCTTCCCCAGTGTCTTCAGTCAGAAGGAGGGCTAAGCCAGTCAGTCTTCCTGATGGTAAGGCGAGGGTTGCACTCATGGGTGGCTCCAGGGTGCCCGATGCAGAACCCGTGGAGGGGCCCGTGGCCTGCGTACCTGGACCACGTCTCCTTCCTAGCCAGCCAGCGGGGTACCTGGGGGCCCAGGTGGAGACCAAGCCACTGTCTGGCCCCGCCGCCCCTCCCGCCAGGCAGGTTGGGAGGGCCGCACCAACTCCTCAGGTTGGGTCCGCCGGCAGCTGGGAGGACAGATCAGGTTGTCCGAGTTCAAGTAGGGACTCACACCCGTGCCTCTCCTCTTCCTCCATCCATTCTCCTGGGACTGGGGATGTGGGCGGGGCTACAGGGGACAGAGAAGCCACAGCTGCCTCACCCCTCAGACAGCAGGACAGTACAGCCTCTGGTCCCCAGACTCTCCTCCCTCTTGCTGGTCTGAGCGGGGATGGGGTCAGGACTCTGGTGCCGTCCCCACACACCAGGCTGTCCTGCCCCCTGCCCCCGCCTGACCTGGGCTTCCTGCAGCATCTTGTACCTGTCTTTGGGTGCTAAGGAGGGGCCCCGAGGCCCAACTCGCAAGTGTCCAAATGCCATCCAGAGCACAAAGGACCCCACAATGAGCCCAGGACCATGGTTTCTGGTCCTTTCCTTCTCCTGCCCTTGAGCAAGTCCACTTCCTGTCTATTGCCTCGGTTTCCCCAAATGAGACAATGAAAGGAGTGAACTGGGTGAATTCTCCTCCTTGCCAGTTTTAATAGCCTAGATCAGGGGCCCCAGACTTTCTCTGTTAAGGGCCGGATACATCAAGATTTGAGGCTTTGCGTCCACACGGTCTGTTGCAGTGACCCCCTCTGCTCGGCAGTGAGAAAGCAGCCAGAGAGAACGTGTCCTGGCTGTGTGCCGACCACACTTGATTTATGCACATTGACACTTGGATTTCATTTAATTTTCACATGTGGCAAAATATTATTCTTATTTGTATTTGTTCTGACCATTTAAAAATGTCACAGCCGTCGTGGGTGTAGGGGCCGTGCACAGCCAGGCAGTCTGGTTTTCTGGTCTACTATTTGTAGTCTATTTCTGATTCTCATGCACACACATATGTACTTCTACATCAGAGGTGTTACCTAAGCAAAAACAAATTTTTTTTAGTGTTTTCCCCACATAAGCACCCTTTAGTTTAGCGCTGGAGCCTTGGACACATAAATTATGTAGTTCATTCCTATGACCGTGTTTGACTTCTTAACAATTTAAAATCTTCTCGATGCTCATACTGTGTTATACACGCATGGTTTAGAGTTGTCAGCTCATCGAATAGATGGGCTCTCACAATAGTCCTTTAAGGATTGTTTATTTACCCCCCCCCTTTCCAGTGCTTTGCACACTCCTGGTGACAGGGAACTCACTCCCTTCAGTGGCAGCGCCAAGAGACTCCTAGGGCTGGGTCCTCTGGAGAGTCCTGGCTACTGAGAGCCCAGTGACCTGCCTGCTGGCCCCGGAAAGGCAAAGGCTACCGTGGGTATGAGTGCTCTGTCCAGGGCCCATCCTTTCCCATCTCTACTCAATTCCATCTAAATCCTCTCCAGCTGTTGAAATGTGGATGGACAAGGGAGCCACATCCTTGATTTTCTGGAAGTTTCCCAAGTCCTGAGCCTTTGCAGGCCTTTGCAGCTGCCAAGTGACAAATCCTGCAAGGAATATGCAACGGGAAAGAATATGACAGAAAAACAGCTATTATAAATGTGTTACTTGCTAGAAATATTTCCAGGAAATCTCGTTCGTGCCGAGGCCTCACGGCTCCCCCATCTGCATCTTCAATGGCTCTCGCACCATCTGCTGGTCGGATTGAGTCATAACCAGGGTCCCCAGGAGGCTCTTTTCCTCATCAAAAGGAAAAACAAGCCAGAAATTTCTCTCCCCTTTACGTACCAGACGTTGGATGCTAAGGAGACAAAGGAAAGGGCAATTTATCTGCCCTCAAGGAGCACAGTTTAGCTGCGGAGAGAGGTAGAGATGTGCTCACAACTGATAGCAAGGGTGAAGCTGTGACACGGGTGGGGACAGGTGGGGAGAGGTGGACAGCTTTCTAGAGCAGGTGACATGCTGTCGCACCCAGCCAGGGGTGAAGAGCTTCCAGATGCAGACGCGATGAGCTCACGGCTTCTGGGGGGTGTTAATGTTCCAATCAGTGTGCTGGCGGTGTGTCGGCTTTTCAGTGTTTGGATATTTTGGACACGGCCAGCCTTTGGAAACCTAGCAGGCTGGAGCTCCATGCCCCACGCCCTCTCCTGACATCTGCGGATGTTTTCTGGGCCCTACTGCTGAGAAGGGCTCCAGGGTGCACTCCCCAAGTGGAATCACCCTGGGAACGGTTTGAGGAGCATGTCCTTGGAGTCCCGCCCTCATACCATCTCATTTAATCCCTCGCTAGGACAAGGGCTACTGAGCCAGTACTCCCATTGCCAGATGTCACCTCCAGCCAGGTGTCCAGAAGCACACCTTGCTCACTGTGTTTAAATCTGGACTCCTCCTCCCTGCACCTCCCCAGGCAGCCGCTCCTGCTCCCACACAGGGGGTGGGTGGGGAGGACTGGCCCAGCAGCCATCAGTGCACACAGGCCTCTGCTGGCTGCTGACTGCAGGCAGCCCTGGGAGGCAGGCCCCATTCAGGGTTCTGGGCCCCTGTGCCAGCCTTGCCCCGGGCCCATCCTGGCTGTCTAGGAGAGCATATGGGCGTTGAAGACAGGGGGTGACCAAACGTGGTGGCTTTGGGAAGAACGGTCCGCTCTGGGAACCCCAGGAGAGGTCAGGGGAGGAGGCAGCTGACTCGGTGTCGGGGTGTGGCGGGCAGGGGCAAGGAGGTGGAGGAACATCATTTGCTGGGGCTGGAAAGCCCTCTGGAATGTAAGCTTGGGGTGGGGGTCCAAGATCTTCTGGGAGGTCTGGGTAGTCACCTGCTTTGAGGCTAAAAGGCTTGTTCCAGAAACACGGTGGTTCCCAAATGGTTTTGCATTTAGTGGTACACCCAGCAGCATCCTCAGCCAGGGAGTTACAGTTGTAGACCCTCCTGGCACCTGGAGACAGGCTGGGGACAGCTGTTGGGGACCAGGGAAGGTCTGGAGACCCCTGTTGTAAGCACATAGCCAGAACCACCATGTACAGACTACACAGCTCTCGGGAGTATCACTGACTGTGCTGTGAAGGGCACTTCAGTGCACAACCCATACAACTGTCCAGGAGGCCTGCCAATTATTCATTACCTTCTGTTCTCATGGAACAAAAGGGGGTTGAAGAGACCGTTGTCGTTCAGCTCATCCTGCTCTGTGGGCCTCTTTCCCAGACGATGAGCCACGTGTTGGAACAAGAGGAAGCAGATCCTTTCAGTATACGTCATGTGAGAGACCTACCCTAGTTTAGAAATCCAGGTTTTAAATACCCTGCTGTTTTATGTTTCTACTACAGATGAGAATAAAATTTCTCTAAGTGCAGAGCATAGAATCGAGGCCGGTTGAATTCTGTGAGCGCCCCCTGGTGACGTGCCCTGTGTAACCCCCAGACCGTGGGCATACCTGCTGGTTGGTACCTTATCTGACAGACAGGATTTGCTAACGTAATTGAGGTCCCTAACTGGTTGTGTTGAATTGATCAAAAGGGAAATTATCCCGGACTTGACCCAACCGGGGGACAGGGGCCTCCCTGAGGTCAGGGGATGGTTCTGTAGGCCTGGAAATCGGCTGCTACCTGGTGAGGGCCCTACGGAGGGGCCATGGGACCAGGACCCCAGGGGGGCCTCCGGGAGCAGAGAGCAAGGAGGTGAGTGATGCCAACAGCCCAAATGAGCTTCGAAGTGGGTCCATGGTCAGCTGGACCTGCAGATGAGGGCAGCCCTACCAACGGCCTGGGCGCCTTTGTGGGACCTCCAGCAGAGAACCCTGCCTGCGCCCCTGGCCCGCAGACACCCCAAGATAACGAGTGCGTGCTGTTTGTGGTGATTCGTTAGGCAGCAGTAGAAACCAATTCAGTACGGAGACCTGTGCTGTCAAATGTGACTTCTGCTCTGGAGTAAAAAGAACACAAGAGGACAGGACACTCCTCCATGCCCCAGGGGCAAAGCGGGGGGTCTGCCCTGCCGAGAGATCACAGCATGCCGGTCCCCACATGCCTGCTGACACCCGGGGAGGCCCTTTGGCAGGGAGCTGGCCACAGTGGGCAGGACCTCTGTGCCGCTTGCCTGCCTGGGGCAGAGAACAAAGATCATTCTGGTCACCCGGTATCCAGATACCATCCTGCTGCAATTAAGAGTTGAGTGCAGGAAAAACCCTGCCCAGAGAGGGAGGCTGCTGAGCTGGCTGGTGGTGCACACAGGCAGGGGCGAGGGTGTCCAGTCCTCTGTCTCCATCCCTGCTTGGCTTTTCTGGGCTCTGGGAGGCAAGACAAGGTAGCAAGTAGAATTTAACCCTCTTCTGAGACCCGGGTCTGGTGTCTGCACTGCCCCACCTGCCATCTGGAGCTGGGTCTGGGTCAGGTCACAACACTCCCCTCCCCACTGCCCTGCAAACACACTGCCCACAGGAGTCCTCCCCTCCCTCGTGGTGACAGACCCCAGTTGGGGATGCCAGTGTCTGCGTGAGCCCGGCAGCCTGGGCTGCCCGGTGCCCTTGCTTCTCCTGTTCCCTGACAGGACCCTTAGGTCCTGGCAGGAGTAGGTGACTGGTACAGCCGTGCCTGGTGGGGGGTTTGCCTGCTCGGTGAGTGTGAACAAATGGGGCGTTGGGAAGGGTCTGAGTGCACCGGGGCTATACCACTATCTGGATGCCGTGGGGAGAACCCTGAGCCTGTCACCAGCTGGGCAGGCCACCTCTCTCCTGGCCCCCTGACACCATTGACCCTCCCAGTGTGGGGCCCAGACCCTCCCTGGAGTCCTGCAGCCCTGCAAGGCTCCTACCTCCCTAACCATGAGGCTGCAAGGGCCTGACTGTCGCAGGCTGCTGTGGTTCCTCAGGTCCCTTCATCCCTTGTAAGCAGCGGCAGGCGTCACGAGGGTGGGGCATCGGCTGTGTTAATAGCCACCTTGTCCCTGGAGAGCCTTCCTCAAAGGGTGGGTGTGGGGGTGGAAAGGCACCGCCGGCTCTCCCGGCCTGGCCCATAGCAGGTGCTGAGTGAGCACAGCTCTTGCCCTGCGCCCGAGACCCCTGCCAGAGCCTGTCCACTGGGGCGACCCCCTAGTCTCCTTCCGCTCGGGGCTCCCGCTGCTCTGGATCCCCACTCCGCTGGCCCTGCCTTCTGCTTTTCCTTCCTGCTGCCCCCAAGTCCCCCATCCTCAATCTCTTCCAGATCCCGATTTCCAGCCTCATCACTGGATGGGCGGCTGGTATCACCCCCGCACTCCCCCGGGGAAACTGAGGCTCTTCCAGGGCCCTCCTAGTCTGACATTCTGAGACAAAACCAGTCCATGCTGCGTTTCCATGGTGGATCACAGCTCCGCAACAGCTCTGGCTCCCCAGCACCAGCCTGGGATTGTGGGCAAACAGTAGGACTTCTCTGAGCCTCAGTTTCCCTATCTGCCTGGTGGGGACAGTAACAGTCGCACATTCAGGGGTTACTGTGGATAAAATGAGGTGCTGTTTTCAAGGTGCTTAGCAAAAGGTCAGGTTCAGAATAAGTGCTCACAAGACTGGAGCGAGGAGGTGGGTTTAGGAGCCAGTGGTCACTGTGGGAGTGAGCACAAGCCCGAGCAATTAGTACGATTGTCTTCGTCTTTCTGACAAGGAAGCTGACTGGAGGCATTCCCAAAACAGACCAGGGCAGCAAGTGAGGGCACAGCCAAGATTCGAGCCCTGTGCTAGGAGATCAGCAGGCGCCCAGGTCTGGGAGGGGAACCGAGTGGTCCGGCAGCAGAGAGGAAGCCTGTATGTACTGGGAATAAGAGATGGACAGAGACCCCGACGGGCCCAGTGCAGTGGGCAGGGGGGAGGTGCGGGCGCTGTGCATGCGTCTGGAGAGGCCTGTGCGCAGAGATGCTGTAGGGGGTTCTCGGCACAAAGGTGGCGTGGCCTCCTCCCGCCCGCATGAGCCCCTGTCCGTGTAGGCTCCCGCCTATAGATGGCTGTGTGCTCACTGCCCAGAGCCCCTGGCCACTTGCTGTCTTGCTCTTGCCCCCCTTCTTGTGCAGGCCCAGCCTTGGGTTTCAGATCTTGGGGTGAAGCCAGGTGCCTTTCCAGGACAGGTGGGGACAGAGGAGATGCATGTGCCCAGGCTGGACCCTCCCTGCCTCTCTTGAGCCTCAGCTTCCTCCCCACCCCACCCCCATCCCCTGGAGAACCAGGGACCCTACAGGACAGGGGTGGGGGGGCTTCCCCTCCTGTGGGAAGAGGAGGAGGAGCCCTGAGCACAGCCTGCCATCCACCCAGCAGGTTCTCAGGGACGCCAGGCCGGTGCCCCCTGCAGGGTGCTGGCACGGACCGCATGGCCCAACCGCCCTCTGGTGGGTGCTCAGGGAACAGCAACTTGGCCTGAGCCATCTTCTCTCCAGCCCTTCCCGCTGCAGACTGAACATTTGTGGACGCGGTCTATGTGTATTGTGTCATCTTTGCCACAGGACTTTAAGGTCCTTGAGAACAAGACTCACCGATCCCCACCTCCACCCCTGCCGAGGACTTCACGTTTCCAGGGGGACGGGGAAGGTCTGATGTTTAAAAATGCCGACAAGGAGGGTTCTAGAACAGGGCCATCGCTGCCTGTGTGGCTTTCCGGGGCTCCTGCCAAAGCAGCCCCACACACGGGGCAGCTTAGAACACCAGAGTCCAGGGGCGCCTGGGGACTCAGTCGGGTAAGCGTCGGACTTCAGCTCAGGTCATGACCTCGTGGTTTGTGAGTTCGAGCCCCACGTCGGGCTCTGTGCTGACAGCTCAGAGCCTGGAACCTGCTTCAGATTCTGTGTCTCCCTCTCTCTGCCCCACCCCCACTCACGCTCTGTCTCTCTCAAAAATGAATAAACATTAAAAATTTTTTTTTTAAATAAGAAAAGAACAACAGAGTCTATCTTCTTGCTGTGCTGGAGGACCCCCAGATCAAGGGGTCGCAGAGCCTCGTTCCCTCCCAACACCAGGGGAGGACCCTTCCTTGTCTCTTCAAGCTCCTGGAGCCAGCCCCTGCTGGCCTCCGTGTCTGCCACTGTGGTCATTCCCATCCATGGGTCCAGGTCTCCCTCCTCACAAGGCCTGCAGTCATTGGGTGGGGGCCCACCCTGATCCAGCCTGACCGAATCTTAACAAGTTATATCCGCAAAAACGCTTATTTCCAAAGCGTTACATTCACAGGGGATGGGGAGTTAGGACTTCAGTATGTCTCTTCGGCAGTCGCGATTCACCTGACACTGCCTGCATAGCATCTTTGTACAAATTAGGTAAAGACCACCCCTCGTGCAGGTAGGCATGGCAGCAGCAGCAGAGAACAGGCTGGGTTTGAGCCCCTCACATGCCCTCAAGGCAGGTACCCTTGTGCAGTGAACAATCTGCACAACTGGAAGCAGCAGCTCTGTTCTGGAACCTCTCATTTAGAAGCTTAACATCCATCCCAGATAAAAAGTCCAGACTGGAATTTCAATGTCAACCAGGGCCAGAAGGTGCTATGAAGCCCAATGGAGAGGCCAAGGCAGGGTCTGCAGCAGGCAAGGCCACAGGGGGTACGTTGTCTGCAGAGAATTTAAGAACGATAGCAAAAGCTCGGTAAAAGTGGATCTGCTTTTCATTGTCCCCATGCACCCACGACTCTAAACAGTGTAACTCAAATCTCCTGTTGGTCTTAGTTCTAAGCGACCACTACAGAGTTTTCAGATTAGTGCACACTTATTATTTGTCTTTTCATGAACACTGTGGCCGGCACAGAAGTTGTTCAGATAACTGGAATTCTGCAGCCAGGCCAGACATTCACATCCATCTTGAGTGTGGAAGGCTCGGGACCACTGGCAGTCATGGCCCTGTGGGATTGCACACCCCTGAGACCCAGGGTAGTCAGTGTCCCTCGGGAAAGCAGAGCGACCACAAAGACAAAGACAGACAGACCCCCAGCTTCTTCAAATCTGCCATTCCGCAAGACCCCGGGAAGTTTTGATTAGTTTTTAAACCCTCCGACAGTGAGACGGAGATCCAGTGGGAGGTGAGAGCTAATAGTGCCATGGTCCGGAACACAGTGGTCGTTACCACACGAGTGATAAAATGGCAAGAACAGCACAAACATACCAACGTCAACTTCCTGCTTTTGACGCTGGTTAACCCTAGTTAATTAACCTAGGATGTCACCGGTTGCAGAGTGGGATGGAGAGTACACGGGGACCTCTCTCTACGACCTTTGAATCTGTGATATGGTTCAAAATAAAAACTTAAAAATATATATATATAATGGCGGAGGGGCACCAGGGTGGCTCAGTCGGTTAAGTGTCCAACTTTGGCTCAGGTCGTGATCTCACGGTTCATGAGTTCGAGCCTCACATCAGGATCTCTGTCCTCAGCACAGGGCCCGCTTTGGATCCTCTGTTCCCTTCTCTCTCTGCCCCTCCCCCCCCCCATAAATAAATAAATGCTTAAGAAAAGTATAGGCTTAAAAAATATATATATGTATACATATACATATACACGTGTGTATGTGTGTGTATATATATATGTATATATATATATATAAAATGGTACACAAGAATGATCTCAAAAACAAAAAACAAAAAAACTCCAAAACACCATGACGGTGCAGATTGTAGAGTGTAATCATTTTGTTTGTGAGTGCAAATTTATTTTGTACCTGAAATATTTTACTGAATTTGGTTATCTTTGAAATTAGAATTTATTATTCTTTTAAAATTATGCTACTTAATTAATTTTTATTTAATTGTTATTGGGGCATCTGGGTGACTCAATCAGTTAAGCTCCAACATCGGCTCAGGTCGTGATCTCATGGCTCGTGTGTTCGAGCCCCGCGTTGGGCTCTGTGTTGACAGCTCAGAGCCTGGAGCCTGCTTTGGATTCTGTGTCTCCCTCTCTCTCTGCCCCTCCCCTGCTCACACTCTGTCTCTGTCTCTGTCTCTCTCAAAAATAAATAAACATTAAAAAATTAAATTGTTATTAAACCACAATAGACCAATGTGTAGGTTTAAGGTTTTCCCCTTTCAAAAACACTCAAGTAAGTCAAGGGTACTAACCTATTGGTTTTTTCCTATTTTGTACCATATAGATAGATAGATAGATAGATAGATAGATAGATTTTTTTTTTTTTTTTTTTTTTTTTTTTTTACTGGCATGAAGGTCGGTAAAAGTTTACTGTCTGAGTCCCTTTACCGCCATGATGGTGGTTGATTCATGTCATTTCATGATTATTCCTGAAAACAGTTTTGTTGTGTCCCGGAGAGGGTGCTAAATAATGGAGCACCAGGCATGCTGTATGCACTGCGGGGCCCAAACTGACCCCGTTAACTGCTTGGGGCCTGAACCCAGCTCTGCCCGGCACCCTCCACCCTCTGACCTGTCTGCACATCTGTGGCTCGGCAGCACAGGGTAAACACAGGTGCCCCTGTGGCCCTGAATGTCAAGGACAGGCTGACTCTGCATTTGGTTCTTAGGAGGGAAGCAAGTTTCAGGAAGCTTTGTCCCCAAAGGCGAAGGCTGCACAGTTCAGGTGTAATTATAAACACACCCTGTTAGGGGTGCTCTTGGTCATTTGGGACCCGGCACACATGGACCCCTGGGAGTCAGGCTGGCGGGCCAGAGTCCTTAGAGGAGCCGTGTTCCCCCCGTGGCCTCCCGTGTAAAGGGGCCCATCCACAGACACTTGTCTACATGCTGCTGTAAGGAGCCAGTGGGTCACATGTGGGCGTGCTGTGTCCCTTCATCCTTGCCACCACATACACGTCACTCTGCTCAACTGCTCTCTACACAGCTCAAGGGCCACTTCACCCTCTGGGCCTCAGTTTCCCCGTCTGTGATTGGCTGGCTCTCCAGCCACCTGCCAGCACCGATGTCATTTTTGTCCCAGCTCTCATTGTCCAGGACCTATTTATTCCTCCATGTGGCTGCTGGGTCCATCAGCCACTTAACCCACAACAGTCCTAGGGGTTAGGCACGGTCTTTCCTCCTTACAGATAAGGAGACTGAGGCTAGCTACGTTGGTAACTTGCCTGTTTACTCTGTAGTGAGCGTGGAGCTGGGGCTTGAACCTCAGCTCTCACAAAGCACACTAACCACTAGGCTACACTGCCTCCATCGCAGGCAGAAATAAACCTCAAGTTCCCAGCACCAACTGCCGCTGGTGACATTGAAAGCCTTGTGTGGTAGTGAGCTCACTAACACTGCAGGTGTGCAAGCAGAGACAGGCCGATTTGTCAGGGAAGTTGCAAAGGATCAGAGAGAGGATTCCTTAAGACCTGCATGCTTCAGTGACAACATTGTATTAGTATGGGTAGTATGGACGTTTTAACAAGATTAGTTCTTTCCATCCATGGACATGGAATATCTCTCCACTGATTTGTGTCTTTTTCAATTTTTTTCATCAATGCCTGATAATTTTCAGGTTAAATTTATTCCTAAGTATTTTATTCTTTTTTGGTGCAATTTTAAATGGAATTGTTTTCTTAATTTCTCATTCTGATAGTTCATTATTAGTATATAGAAACACAACAGATCTTTGCATATTGATTTTGTATCCTGCCACATTACTGAATTCATTTATGAGTTCTAGAAGGCTCAGGGTGGAGTCTGTAGGGTTCTGTGTGTGTAATGTCACATGTCTGCAAATGTGACAGCTTCTTCCTTCCCAATTTCGATCCTTCTATTTCTTGTTTTTTCCTAATTACTCTGACTAGGAGACTGTGGTTTTACATTTAAATGAATTTTTTGTAGACAACACATAATTGTGTCTTTCTTTTTTATCTATCTCTGCCTTTTAGTGTGAGCACTTAAGCCACTGACATTTAATTTTTGTTTATTTATTTTTGAGAGAGAGAGAGAGAGAAAGAGAGAGGGAGAGAGAGCGCAAGTGGGGGAGGGGCAGAGAGAGAGAGAGAGGGAGACACAGAATCCGAAGCAGGCTCCAGGCTCTGAGCTGTCAGCACAGGGCCCAACGCAGGGCTTGAACCTACAGACTGTGAGATCTAGACCTGAGCTGAAGTTGGTCACTTAACCGACTGAGCCACCCAGGCGCCCTTAAACCATTGACATTTAATGTAGTTATCCATACGGTTGGATTTAAGTCTACAGTATTGATATTTTTTATTTTTCTTCATTGCTTTTTTTTTTTTTTAATCCCTGCCTCCTTTTAAGGCAAATATCTTTTTTTTATGATTTCAGTTTGTCTCCATGCTTGTCTTATTAGGTAGATTTCTTTTATTTATGCATTTGTATTATTAGTTGCTCTGAGATTTATGTTGATCACGATCTATGTTCAAATGATATCATATTTTCTCGTATATAATACATGAATTTTACAACAGTCAACTTACATGTCCTTTCCCCCACACTTTGTGTGTTGTTATCATACACTTTAATCCTACATATGTTGTAAACTGCAAAATACGTTGTTGGTTTTTGCTGTAAGCAGTCAATCATCATTTAAGATTAAAAAATGGGAAAATGTGGAGTGCCTGGGTAGCTCAGTCAGTTAAGAATCCCACTTTGGTTCAGGTCATGAGCTTGTGGTTCCTGGGTTTGAGCCCTGCATTGAGCTCTGTGCTGATAGCTCAGAGCCTGAAGCCTGCTTTGGACCCTCTGTCCTCCTTTCTCTCTGCTCCACCCCTAATCACTCTCTCTCTGTTCCACCCCTAATCACTCTCTCTCCCAAAAATAAGTAAACATTAAAAAAAAATTATTCGGGGGGGGGGGGGGTTGCTGAGTGGCTCAGTTGGTTAAGAGTCGAGCCCTGCGTCGGGCTCTGTGCTGACAGCTCAGAGCCTGGATCCTGCTTTGGATTCTGTGTCTCCCTCCCTCTCTGCCCCTTGCCTGCTTATGCTCTGTCTCTCTCTGTCTCTGTCTCTCAAAAATAAAAATAAACATTAAAAAAATTTTTTTAGTGGCAAAATGTATTTCAAATGTATCCACATAGTCGCCAGTCTGGATGCTGTCCGTCTCCTTCCTGTAGAAGCACAATGTCGTCCTGGCCCCATTCTCGTTCTGCTTGAAGCAATCCTCCCATAACATTTTCTGTCGTTGGGGTCCACTGGTGAGCTGCTAGCTCAGCGCTTCTTTCATCTTTCTGGAAAGATGCTTTTATGGAATATAGAATTCTGGGTTGTCATTTTTTTTTTCTCTGAACACTTAAATATGTTGTCTGATTGTCTTCTGGCCTGCACAGTTTCTGGAAAGAAAGCCACCGTCACTGTTACCTCTGATCTTGCAATACGCCTTTCCTTCTCCAGCTGTCTTAAGTACGATGTACCTTAGTGGGGTTTTCTTTATATTTCTGCTATTTAGCATTTGCTCAGTGTCATGGATATTTGGGCATGCAATTCTCCTCAAATTTGGAAATCTCAAGTATAATTTCTTCAAATATTTTTATGTTTTCCCTCTCCTTCTGGGACTCCAATTACTAGTCTGCCAGACCACCAGATATTGTCTCACAGCTCACTAAACCTCTGGGAGATTTGTTTTCAGTATCTCTTGTTTCCTCTGTGCGCTTTATTTTGGATAATTACAATCGCTGGCTACGAGGTGTCTGATTCACTCTTCTGCAGAATCTCCTGTGCCCTCGGCCCTGCCCGGCTTATTGTTCACTTCAACATCACGGTCCTCATCTCTCCATCTTCCACTTGTGTCTTTTTAACACTTCCCGGTTCTTTCCTCATGATGTTCACATTCTCCCTTCTGGCCCTGATCACAGTTATAAGATTTTTAATGTAGTCGTTTAATATTTCCATCTATTAACACCATTACCTGTCACTTCTCGGTCTGCTTGTATGGCCCGATTTTTCTGCTGGTCTTGGGCCATTTTTCTTGCTTCTCTGCATCTCTGCTCATTTGTGGACAGTGTAAGCTTTAGAGTGATGTTCAGTGCTGTAAGCTTTAGAGTGCTGTTCAGTGCTGTCATTTTTTTTTAAATTTTTTTTAACGTTTATTTATTTTTGAGACAGAGAGAGACAGAGCATGAACAGGGGAGGGTCAGAGAGAGAGGGAGACAGAATCCGAAACAGGCTCCAGGCTCCGAGCTGTCAGCACAGAGCCCGATGTGGGGCTCGAACTCACGGACCGTGAGATCATGACCTGAGCCGAAGTCGGCCGCTTTACCGACTGAGCCACCCAGACGCCCCAGTGCTGTCATTTTTTTTACAGAGTGTTACATTTTGTTCTGGCTGAAGTTATGTTACTTGCAGATGAATCCAATCCTTTCGGGTTTTGATTTTGAGATCTACTAGAGGGATTTCTGAGCAGCTCTGGTCCTACAGGTAACTGAACCCTGGTACTAGGCATGCCCTTGAGAACACACTACCTAATGCCCTGGGCATTATGAGGACTCTGGGAACACAGACTATTCCCAGCCTCATCTAAACTCCAGGAATTGGTGTCTCCTGCTTTCCGGGATTTCTTTCCTCAGTCTGGGAGTTTCTCTGCCAAAGACTCGTTGGGCCCCTCTGCAGATGCCTGGGACTCTGTCTACAACACCATTCCCTTCTGCATTCTGTTCTGAAATTCCTAACCTTCTTGACGTCCCCAGAACTCAGTGTCTGTGTCTGGAGCTCAGCGAGAGCTCTGAGTCCTGCTGGATTCCCCTGCCCTGCCCTGCTCTGCCACCCAGATGTCTGCTCCGGGCAGTGAGCCGGGACACCTGTGGGGCTCACCTGCTTTTCAGCTTCTCTGCCCTGTGCTGCCGCTTTCCGGTGCCTGGAACTTTCTGGTGCCTGGTGTTGCAGATATTTGTCTCCGCTGTTCTATTTTTGTATGGCCAGAGGGCAACTCCCTTAGTACTCGATCCTTCACGGGCAGAAGTCGAAGCCATCCATTGAGTTCTTAATTTCAGTCATTATGGTTTTCAATTCTAGAATTTCTGTTTGATTGTTTTTAATGGTTTCCAGTTCTCTGAGAATCATTTTCCATTTTCTTATTGGATATGTCGAAGACATGAAATACGAAACTTAATTATTTTAAAGTTCATGTCTGATAATCCCAGGATCGGGGGCATTCTGTGTCTGTCTTTAGTCTTATTTTTTTCTCTGAACTTTTGGTCAATTATTATCTTTTTGTATGCCTTCCTAAATTTGGTTGAGGGCCAGACATCTGTGGTTTACAAACTATGAAGACAGCTCGAGATTTTGGATTCTTTCTCAGACAGAGAGGATTTACTTTTGTTGCTAGCCAGCGGTTAGTGAGGGACAGACTCCCTCATTCACACGACAGATCGAGCTGCCAGAAGCTGCCTTTTGTCCTGGCAATCAGTGATCTGCTTCCTGTCTGCCCTCTCTCCTGGGGTGCACCCCTCCAGGGACCCAGCCGAAAGCCTGGGATGTCCTCTCCTCCTAGGCCAACTCTGAACAACGCTTGAACAATGCTGAACAACTCTGAACAATGCTTGTCCCCAAGCCCAAGGAGCCACCAACAGTGAGCCTTGGGGCCTGTGCAGCAGCGTATACATACCTTGGGGGGAAAGGTACCGGAATCGGGCTCCCCTCCCTGGGCTTTCTGTCTCTCTGCAGTGCTGTTGACAGACATTTAGAGACTGTGTCCATCTTTTCTAGTTGCTCTTGGTTCGAGGATTAGTTTGAGACATGCTGATTCATGATTACAGGAAATAAAACTCAGCACGGATTTCTTCATGGTAGTACTTTTTGAACCTGAAAGGGCAGCGGCTGTGGCCAGTGTAACATCGGAAGAACTCCCCTGTAGTCAGGGCTGACTCCAACTTCCTGAACGCCAGATCAGGGTGAACAGAACCCTCCACCTCTCCCTTAATGAAGCCGGGATTCGGGATCCTTGAATTAGGGCAAATAGTCATGGAAGAGATTTACAGCCCGGCCACATGCAGGTGCCTCCTTAAACAGGGTGTGGTCAGCTAGGTGCCCAAAGCTGAGGGACTCGGTTATCACATTAAGGTCCCAGAAAAATCATTCAAGTCCGAGTTGCTGGCAAATGCAGGCAAAATGTAGGATTTTCTGAGGGCATGTCATAAAAATCTAGTCCAGTTCCTTGGACTGGACCCCGTTCCTCAGTTGCCCCCAGAACATCCCCCTGATGTCCAACAGCACCTTGGATGCAGGGGCCTGGGCTAAACTTGCTGTCTTCCCCCCAAATCCCTTTTTTTCAGAGAAAAAGTTCTGAAAGGACACAGATTAAACTATTTTTTTTAACATTTAATTATTTTTGAGAGAGAGAGAGCGTGAGCAAGCAAGGGACACAGAGAGGGGGAGACAAGGAATCTGAAGCAGGCTCCTGGCTCTGAGCTGTCAGCACAGAGCCCGACGAGGGGCTCGAACCCATGATCCGTGAGATGGTGACCTGAGCTGAAGTTGGAGGCTTAACTGACTGAGCCCCCCAGGCGCCCCTGTTGAAAACAGGGCCTCCCAGGCGCCCCTGGATGAAACTTTTAATGGGGCCACATCAGAGGAGGTCACCTGCGGAATCGGAGAACGGAAGTGGTGGCAACTTAACGCTTTCCCCTTTCGCTCCTCTATAGTCTTGAAAACAATTTTAAACCATGGATTGGTATCGCCCTCCAATAAATACACACCTGTATAAATAAATAATAAATAAAGAATAAAACACACCTGTCCCTCCTGTGCTCCCTGCAATGCCCACGAGGGTAGCGCCCCACCCATCCCCGCTCACTCCGCCCCTGACCCTTTTCCCCGCCCCCCCATCACGTGGGAACACGGAAGGAGGCCCACCCCCTCCCCCAAGTCCAGCTCCTCTGGTGCTCAGCTCCTGTTTAACTGACTCAAACGCACGCCTGCTCGTCCGAGCAGCAGGTCCTCATGGCTGTGCCTACGTTGAAGCCCCAAGTCCTGGGCGCGGAGCAGAGACTCCCCTCCACCTGAACCCAGGCCTTCCCCCGCCAGGTCCGCTCGGTTCTCCCTCTGCGGCAGGGGGGCTTCCGGTCGGGGCGGGGCTTCAGGTCCAGGCCGGCGGCGGGGCGGCTGTGAGGCCTGGCGGGTCGCAAGTTCACGAGTGCTGCAGGCAGGCCTGCGTGCGGGACTCGGAGGGCTAGGGTCCAGGGCAGGGTGCCCCAAGCACCGCTCCCTGCCTCGTCTTTCCCTCGCTGTTCTCTGGGGTGTGTGGCCCGTGCTCCCGCCGACGCCTCGGGCCATCCAGTTTCCCGACACGGTGCTGCTTCTCCCGGCGATGGCATCAAAGTAACACAAGGTCTGGAACGTCGTGGGCCTGATTGAATTCTGGAAGGTGACTTACCACTGTGAGACCCAGGTCACTCTTCCAGAAAAGGGGGTTCCCGGAGGTTGGAGGACTAGGAAAGAAAAGGGCGAGGCCCCAAGCCCAGCTCCTGCCACAGCAGTTCTGCCACCGACGCCAGCCTGCCCCTTGTCCTCCGGGGTCCCCGTGCCCCAGCGCCCTCTCCGCGCAGCGCCTCGGGCTCAGCTCAGCCGTCAGCGCCCGACGCCAGCGTGTGGGCTCACAGCCTGGCCGTCCGCATCCTTCCAGGGCATGGGCCGCAGAGTAACTGACCCCCAACGCTGTCCTCATCCCGATCTCCCAGACCTGCGACCATGCGACCTTACTCGGCCAGAGGGTCCCTGCAGACGTGGTAGACTGGTCCTGAGATGAGGGATGGTCCTGGATGATTGGGGGCCGGGCGAGGCCATCACTGGGCCCCGATAATCCGGAGACAGGACAGTCCAAGAGGCAGATGCTGGAAGCCACCATCAGAGTGATGCAGCCGAAGACTCTCCAACCCCCCAGATGCTGAAGAGGCCGGGAGACGGGTTCCCTCCCTCCCCGCCAGGCCCCACAGGGAACCAGCCCCAGCCACACTTGAGCCCATGAAACCAACTTCATGCTTCTGAGCCTCAGAAAGGTAAGATATGAAATCTGGGCTATTTAAGTCGCCAGGTTTGTGGTAGTTTGTTACCAGCAGTAGGAAATTCGTGCGGGAAGAGTGAGAGCCTCACCCGGCACCGTCTCCCTGCGGTTTGCTATGGGGGCAGTGGCCCATTTTTCTTAGGTCGTAGATGCATGTTTGACATCCTTGAGAAGGCCAGGGCGGGGTCTGCTGAAGTCAGTCAACAGCCAGCACGTCTGAAGACTCGAGCGACACCCCACAGGCTTAGCGTGATGGCCACACGCCTCCTCCTGACCCCAGAGGTTGCTCTTAGACCTGTGGTCCGTCACACCCGTCACACCTACAAGGATCTTTTCTCACTGTGAAAGCGACACCTGCCCACCCCCGTGCGGGCAGCAGGAGGCGGGCCACCTCCTCCACATGGGGCCTCGTCTGCTGCTCCCACTCCCTCACACTTGTCTGCCGGTAAAGAACAGAGAGGCCCCGACTGGCTGTTCGTTTTCTGTAAGCAGAGAGTTGCAAGTTTGGCCACAGAATGCATTAGTTTCGGAATGAATTTCGTGAGTGACATGTGGTCCCTGGGGGTTATCTATTGCAGAATTTATTAAATCCCAGCGTTATCAACCAGGGGTTTTTCAAAATGTAGACTTTGTTAGAAATGTAAATCCTCAGGGGTGCCTGGGGAGCTCAGTCGGTTAGGCGTCTGACTCTAGATTTCGGCTCAGGGCATGATCTCGCAGTTTGTGAGTTTGAGCCCCACATTGGGCTCTGTGCTGACAGTGTGGAGTCTGTTTGGGATTCTCTCTCCCCCCTTACCCTTCACTTGCTCGCTCTCTCTCTCTCTCTCTAAGTAAATAAATAAACTTTAAAAAATTTAAAAAAACCAGAAACATAAATCCTCAGGTCCCGTCCTAGAACCGTGTGTTATGGACTGAATGGTTGAGTCCCCTCAAAATTCATATGTTGAACTCCTAATCCCGATGTGATGATGTTAGGAGGTAGGACTTTGGGAGGAGATCTGGTGACTTTGTAAGAGAGGGCCCAGAGAGCCCCCTCATGCCCTCCACCATGTAAAGATACAACAGGAAGTCTGCAACCCAGAAGAGGGTCCTCACGTGACCCACTGGCACCCTGATCTCAGAGCCCCCGCCTCCAGAACCATCAGGAAGGAACGTGTGTTGTTGAGGCCGCCCCGTCTGTGGTGCTTGGTTACAGCAGCCCATGCTGGCTGAGACACTGCACGTCCCTGAATGCCCAGCGGTCACGTCTTACCAAGTCCTCGGTGAATCAGGTGCATACTCAGATTGAATACCGATCTGCCTTGCTCCTGCTGGACACCCTTCTGCAGCAATAAGGCACCGTGTAGCCCCACTTGCATACCTTGAAAGCCAGGGGCTCACTACCTAAATTAGATTTGGTCATCAAAAGCTCTTTCTTGTATTGAGTCAAAATCTGTCGCTGTGTCCTGAACCCGCGTCTCCATTCTGCCCCTGGGAGGCACTTAGAAAATAAGTGTATTCTGCTGATGTCCTTTCTCTGGCCACTGGCGCTCCTGGATGGCTCCAGGTCTGGGGGCTCTGCCCAGGCAGCCAGAGGCCCCAAGCAGGGGTGCTGTGTGAACTTCTTGCCTTGCTGCCTATAGACTCCAGTGCCTCCTCCGAAGTGGGCAGTGATCAAAGTGGGACACAGGGCACCTGGGATGTCCACCTTTCCCCTCGCCAGCTCTCGCTCAGGTGGGCATGTCCCAGTGGCTCCAGAGCTGTGCCCTCAAACCTGCCTGGGCCTTCCTTTGCTGTGTCCTCACTGGAGGCCCCTGTCAGTTACCCGATTCTGTCCTAGCACGGCTGAGGCTGAGGCTGTTTTCTCTCGGCATCAGACGGTCTTTGTGTCTTTGCCTCTGTGGCTCATCTGTGGCTCATCATGGCTCGTCATGGCTCTTACGGCTGCTGGAGGTTCACACACCCTGGCTCCCAAGTGCAGGAGATGTGCAGGAGGGGGGCTCAGGAAGGAAAGAGGCTGCAGATTTGAGTGGCAGAAAGGGGCCAAGGTGGTGAGAGATGGAGGTCAGAAGGGCCTGGAGGGGGAGGGGGCCATGCAGCATTGGGAGTGACACGAGCCAGGTCAGGTTTGGGGAGCCCCTCTGTTCGCTGGATTCGGTGACAAGTGCCAAGGGGGTGTCCTCAGAGGATGAGTGAGGAAGGGCATTTCTGGCCCAGGGAACAGGCCTGGCAACGTTCAGAGGAGAAAGGAAGGAGCAGGACCTGGTGGGAAGCTGTACCTCACTCTATGAGATTCGGACCCCGATTCTTTCTTCATTACAAGCAGCTTCCAGGAGCACCGGTGTCCTCCTGCCCGGTCCACATTGGCTATGAGTGGTCGAGGCTGGACTCCATCTGTCCAGCTGGCCTCAGGCTGGAGGCGCATCCCCGCCTGGGACTCCAGACTCGGGTGGGGTGTGAGCCGGGGCCATGGTTTCATTCTGTGCCATTAACCAAAGTTCACATGACCAGCTGGCTGTCAGGGGCTCAGCTGGTGGAGATGCCAACTCTGGTCATAAGGAGAAATGAGCGTTTGGAAACATACAATCTGCCCCAACCAGGGAGCCTGACCAGGTCTGGGGGTGGCGGGGACGAGGGACAGAGCATGGGCCTGATGGGCAAGCAGACTACAAGGTCAAGTCCAGTGGCCCCCAAATGTCTTTTTTAGCTGGTTTGGGAAAGCCAGGCTCCAGTCAGACCCCAGGCATCAGAGAAGGCTGCCCTAACAAAGTGCCACGGATCGGCGGCTTTGACAACAGAAACAGATGCTCTCAGTCCCGCGATGCAGGTGTGGGCAGGGCTGGTGTCCCCTGAGGCCTCTCTCCTGGTGTGTAGATGCCATCCTCTCCCCGTGTCGCCCCTCCAACCCTCTGCGTGTGTCTGTGTCCTGATCTCCTCTCCTCAGTCATGTTGGGCTAGGGCCCACCCTCCCAACCCCATTAGAACCAATCACATCTCAAAGACCCTACCTCCAGATAGTCACATTGAGGTACCAGGGGTTAGGGCTTTGACGCAGAAATACTTTGAACTGAGAAAAATGAAAACAACACATAACAAACTATGCGAGGCGCCCCTACAGTAGTGCAAACAGCATCGGATGCTCTGCAAGTGGGCATGGAGGGAAACGCATTAACCAAGTGCCACAGGCTGTGTTGATCTGCCCAGTATAGATACCGTATCTGGGGCAGCAGGTGACATCGGAGCTACCACCTGCCCACAGTCCTTCAAGAGCTTCTGCACAGGCCCAACCGCCGAGTTAAGTGGGGAGGCTTCATTCAGGGCTGTGATGGTGGCATTCATTTCTTTAGTGCCCAGGGACGGAGTGCTGCTTCCCTGTTCTGCGGGGAGTGGATGCTCCAGGGGCTGCCATCAGCCCTCAGGGAAGAAGATGTGGGGGTACCACTTGCTGGGGGGGGGGTGGGTCTGTGCACCCTCCAGGCCTCTGGGAGGCCATGACTCGACCCATCACCCCCCATGCTGCCCCACGCGTTCAGTCCCTGGGAATCAGCCTCAGTGCAGACACGGAAAATACACTTCTTTTCCCCCGGTGCATGGTCACTTTAGCAAGCGGACTGAGGTCCCTTTGGGAGACGTGGGTGAGAATACGTGTGTGAATCCGCAGTATCCACATGGGGTCGTCTCTCGAGGGATTCGGGGCCAGTGAACCGACTCTCCATTGTGGCACTTCAAGCCCAGTTTTTGGCCACCAGACCTAGAGGGTTCTTTTGGTTTCGTTTTAATTTTTTTTAAATGTATATTTATTTTTGAGAGAGAGACACACACAGAGTGCGAACAGGGGAGGGGTGGAGAGAAACACACACACACACACACACACACACACACACACAGAATCCGAAGCAGGCTCCAGGCTCTGAGCCGTCAGCACAAAGCCCGACGCGGGGCTCGAACTCACGAACTGTGAGATCATGACCTGAGCTGAAGTCAGACGCTTAACTGGCTGAGACACCCAGGCGCCCCGCTCCCTAGGTTTCTGACCCGCATTAGCAAAATCTTGAAAATCTTCCAGCATTCAAACTGCGTCCTCCTGGGTCGCCTCCCCATGTTCCCTGGGGTCATGCTCAGGTCTGACCTAAACCACGGGTCTAGAGGCAACAGGGAGTGGTTGGGGTGGGCCTTGAAAAGGATGAGTATCCCTTTTTGAGGCACTTGCCCAGGCGTCCCGATATCAAGGGTGTTAAGCAGAAGCAGCTGTCTCCTTCGACAGCAAACAAGCTGTTTCCCTGGCAGTGGAGGCTCAGAATGATTTGCCGGTCCAGTATTGTCAGTTTCATCTGGGTCCAACCAGATTTCTCCATTCCCAGTGTCTCCATTTCCAAGTTTCAAGATTACGTTCCTTCCCGATCAATACCCTAACTTTCACAGGGGAAGCTCGGCAAGACTGAATCTGGCTGCTGAAATCTAGCACCCTGCACAGCTAAACAATGTGCCTGATTTCCAGCTTCAGGGGCTGTCTTGGACCCTCTCTGGTTTTCAGAAAAGGCTTCAACTGATTATTTTTAAATTTTTTTTCCTAACATTTATTTATTTTTGAGACAGAGAGAGACAGAGCATGAACGGGGGAGGGTCAGAGAAGAGAGACACAGAATCTGAAACAGGCTCCAGGCTCTGAGCTGCCGGCACAGAGCCCGACGTGGGGCTCGAACTCACGGACCGCGAGATCATGACCTGAGGTGAAGTCGGCCACCTAACCGACTGAGCCACCCAGGCGCCCTTACATTTTTTTTTAATGTTTGTTTATTTTTGAGATAGAAAGAGACAGAGCATGAACAGGGGAGGGTCAGAGAGAGGGAGACACAGAATCTGAAACAGGCTCCAGGCTCTGAGCTGTCAGCACAGAGCCCGACGCAGGGCTCGAACTCGCGGACCACAAGATCACGCTCCGAGCCGAAGTCGGACGCTTAATCGACTGAGCCACCCAGGCACCCCGACTTCAACTGATTATTAACACACCCGAGCTTCTTGTTTTCTCTCTGCAAGAGCTCAGGTGCCCCCACCGCTGCTGTAACAGTCAAGCACAAGGTCACTGGGATCATAACCCATCGCTGTGGTCCATGGTGCCTCACGGTCACTAGCTCCTGCTTTCCCTTGGTGAGAAGCTCAGCACTGTGCATGATCCTGAGGGTACCGCTAAACCAACCCCCGAATTCCATCTGTGCAGGTCTGCTTCCCAGGACCAGTCCCAGAACCAGTTCTGTATCAGTTTGGATCCAAGCAAGGGTCAGAAACCACACAGTGATTTCAACGGAAAGTTTAGTCTAAGGAATTATGAAGCTTTGATTAGGGAATAATATAAAGGTGGGAAGAGATCTCTAAAGGGAACCTGTCAGCTGGATAAACTGGGGTTCATCACAGGAAGAACACGCACGCCACATCGTTCTTGTGCGCAGCACACACAGGGGAGAGCAGACTTAGAAGGAGCCTGCTTCCCAAACCTAGGGCTCGGACATTGTCGGGGAGGTGCAGTGTGTGATTTTGCTGGCTGCCTGGACAGAGCCGGTCCACAGTCTCTGGCAGCAGGAAAAGACCCTCTGAATTTGCCTCCTCACAGACAAGACAGCACACGGTCTCCAGTGCATGGGGTTCATGTTGGAAGAGTTGCAGCCACATGGCCACCAGGCCAGTCCCCGAGGCAGTAAGGTCATGAGGGACACATGCTCCAGGGCTCTGGGCTTGTGGCTGGGGCAGAGCACCACTGGGGGTTCCCAGGAGGTGTGGCAGAAGACAGAAAAAGCCGGATACAGCATGTGGCTGTCAAGGGGAGGGACCCCTTGCCCCTGCACTGGCCCCTAGTGCCGGCTGCTGACAATTCCGGTCATCACACCCTGCAAAGGTGAAATGCCGATGGATCCCAGGCTGTCACAGAGGAGGTGCTCCTGGGGCAACCCTGGAGCTCAGGGGCATATATAGATCTGGCCCATGCCACAGTGTAGACACCACACCAGTGTTTATCAGCAGGTGAATGGATGAACACAGTGGGGCACGTCTATGCAGCGGGAAACACCACTCAGCCATAACAAGTAGCCTATCACTGGCACACGCACCACACACATATGTCGCAAGGACATTTTTCTGAGAGCCGCAGACACAGAGGAGCCCGCGGCACGTGACTCTGTTTGTAGGAAAGACTACTCTACCGGTAGAGTAGGAAAGAGTCTACCGGCAAAGCGTCAGCTGGATGGGGCTCCCGGGGGACGTCGCTGCCAAGGCGCACGCGCAACTTTCTGGGATGATGGGGATGTTCTGTTTTTACAGTTGTGCTGGGTAAGTGGATGTACCCATCTTTCAAAACTCATAAAGCTCTACACTACGGTGGGTGCGTATTTTTTATGTAAGTCATGCCACAATAAAGCTATTTTTCAAAAGTTAGTGGGAAACTATGGCCTCTCAATGAAAGCAGGATTATTAAGAATTCAAACCGTCAGATGTTGGGGAGAGGACCCCCACCAGCTGAGGGGCTGGCTGACAACAGAGTACACACACGCGATGGGGAGACCACTGCAGATGTCGGCTGTGGCTTCAGGACCAGTTGTCCACACGAACGGGTTTCTTGTTGGCTGTTCTGGGGTGTGTGTGGAAACCCGGTTTTCCCACCTCCTCCGCCTGTTGTTTAGTCAGCAGCTTTGACGGTGATTCATTTCCGTTATCTTTGGGGTCACAGAATTTCCAGTAGGACTTTGAGCCAGAACAGGAATGACCATTCAGACGTTATTATGGGGCGAAATGGGACTTTGCGGTCCCCTCCCGGGGGTGAGAGTCAGAGGATCCCCCACGAAGCATGACTGCATCCTGTTGGAAGCACATGAGGCTTCTGTCCTCTGCTGAGCGTGACCGTAAACGCAGATGGTGGGAGGTAGGGATGCTGGGCGCTACAGGGGCTGCGATGATGCTTGACTGCACGGGTTATGGCTGTTGTCATTGAGGTCCTCACCTGCCTTGTTGCGCTTTGCCTTTGGCTGCTGGAGCCGAGTGTCTCAAGTCTGTGTTTCCTAGGGTCACCTGACAGCTGGCTTCTGGTCCTGAGGATGGGGAGCACTGGCAGGAGACACGAAGCTGCAGAGGGAAGACAGCTCGAGGTAGCTCTGCGGGTGGGAGAGGTGTGGCTGTGCCCCAGGGGACCCAGGCAAGGGCAGGGGCGGGGAGGGGGGTGGGGCCTGGTTATCACTCCTTCCTTTCTGCTCTTCTGTACCTTCTTCGTCGTTTGTAACCAAGTCTTTGTATACATTTTTCTGTTTAAATACCTAGTAGAGTTTCTGTTTCCTTGCCCAGACTGTGACAAATACAATAATCCTAGTATCAAAAACACTGGTATGGCGTAGCACAGTAAGCACAGCAGCCTTGCCCAGGGGGTAGGTGGAGACAGGGTAATCACCTGATACCATTTACACGGTGGTTTTAAAGTATTTGCTTAGCAGAAAGGGTGAGCGCTCTAGATAAATGAAGGAAGGGCCCGGAAGGAAGAACGGCTCAGCGAGCACCCCCAGCATCTCCCCACCTCCAGAGAATTCATTTCTGGTCCCAAATCTGCATCCCCTCCTCAGCAAATCAAAGCCCTGAAGTTAAAGGTACCACTGTCTCAGAAGGCGATGTTTTGGCTCAGTTCCTCAGGACCCTCTCATCCTAGGCCCTATTCAAAGATTCCTTCCCCCACCCCTGCCCTGCTATTTCCCCTGAGGGCAGATCCAGAAAAGATTGCTGTCTTTACCCTGCTGCTGCTTTCAATGAGATTGGCTGGTCTTCCCTGGCTAAAAGGAAATGTGCTTTCTTTCCAAGTGCTCTGGAACTTTCCTGAGCCCTCTGGTGCTCCTGTGTGCCTCCCCCCTCCCCTCCCCTGCCACCCCACTCCTGGCTTCCCAGGGCCCCCAACATAACTGTCAGTTAGGCCATGACATAGAAGGTGCACAGAAGTTAGAAAAGTGCAGAGACAAAGGATTTAAATAAGAAACAGTGCCTCATAACATATTATGTCCAGAATATCATAGAAAATCAGCAGTTAAGCCAAGATCCAGGAACATCTCCACTTCATCGAGAAAAGACAATCAACAGAAGTCAACACTGAAAGGATGCAGATGTCGGAATTATCTGGCAAGGATTAAAAAAATTTTTTTTTAACGTTTATTCATTTTTGAGAGACAGAGCACAAGTGGGGGAGGAGCAGAGAGAGCACGACACAGAATCCAAAGCAGGCCCCAGGCTCTGAGCCGTCAGCACAGAGCTGGACGCGGGGCTTGAACTCATGGACTGTGAGATCATGACCTGAGCTGAAGTTGGATGCTTAACTGACTGAGCCACCCAGACGCCCTTTATCTGGCAAGGACTTTAATATAGCCATCACAAAAATGCTCCAAAGAGCAAATACGAACACGCTTGCAACAAATGAAGAAATAGAAAGTCTAAGTAAAGAAATAGAAGATGTAGAGAAGAATAAGAGGAAAATTTTAGAAGTGGAAAATACAAATGAAAACCTCAATGGATGGACACAATGGAAAATGGAGAGGAGACGAAAGAATCAGCGAAGTTGGAGGTAGAATAAAAGAAACTACCCAACCTGAGCAAGAACAAATAGACTTGAAGAATAAACGAACAGAGCTCGCATATCCTGTCGAACAATAACAAAAATCACACGCTGAGACTTCAGAGTCTCAGAAGGAGGGGAGGAAGCAGGTGGCCTGAAAGATTTTCAAGGAAATCACTGCTAATTTCCCAAATTTAGCAAAAGACATAAACCCGCAGATTAAAGAAGTCGAGGATAAACAGGATCCACCCAGTGAAACCCACACCAAACACCACAGTCAAACTGAAAAGGTATCTGAATCCACAAGACAAGTGAGTGACCCCTTGCCTGTAGAGCAAACAAGCCGCGGACAGCAGAGTCGGCGTCAGAAACCGCGGCGGCCAGAAGGAAGCCACGCGGCGCGCTCCAAGCGCGGACAGAGGACCACTGTGAACCCAGAATCCTACACCCCGTGGGGATAGCCCTTGGGAATAAAGAGAAGAGCGAGACCTGCTCAGAAAGGAGAAGTTCAGTGGGTCGCCAGCAGACCCACTCTGAGAGAGCTCGAGACTGAAGCGACAAAGGAAAGATTTTGAAAGATCAGGAAGGAAGGGGGAGAAATACAGTGAGAGTACCAGCAACCCCAGTAGACCCTGCCTCTTACCTTGAGCCCCCGCATCGTGCTGGACAGTTGAAACAAATCAGTGTTCCCTGGAGTCTACCGGGGATCGGGGACGCGGGGGGAGGCGTGCCCTGTCCTGGGGAGGGGTGTGGGGGGGGGGGGGTTCCCAGGCAGTGCATACTTGATCAAACCGCCTACAAACAGTCCTGATACGGCAGTGAGCAATGCATGTAACTGTCTGTTAACGGAATACAAGAAATGTAAGAATCCGGACACAAAAGTCAACGGAAAGACGTCCACCGGCAGAGAAGATCGTAAACCCTCCTTTTTGGTCCCATTAATGTGGCAGTAAAGTACAGAGGGGAAGAGATCCGTCTGGTCCACTCAAGTCCCAGGCTGTACCATCCGCTCTCAGCCAGCCGGGGTCCAGGTGGTCCCAGAAACCTCCAGGGAGACGTGGGTTCTTCCTGCTCTCCACCCCACCCCACCCCCTCGCGTTGGCCTCCACACCACCGACTCCATCAAAACTCTAGCATCTGTTTTTAGAGAAAGGTTTTCTCCCCATTTTCTGTTCTGAACATACACTTTGACCCAAGCTCCCACCTTGCAACATCAGAAAAAAGCTCTGTTTGCAGCCTCTTTCATCTGCTGTTAACATGAATTAGGTTGTAAATTAATCAACAAAGTCACTGGTTAATTGGCTTTCATTTCTTCCAGAAATGTCAGGAGAAATGATATTTTTCAGAGCTTAAAATGCATTCCCCAGCCAGAAACACTGGGCTACATAAGAAGGTTTCCTCCTAGGCCAGATGAGGGTGAAACGGGGCAGACAGATTTTTTGCGGCCCCCACTTCCTTGGTGGCGGTCTGTTCACAGGGACAGGGCAAGAGTCGTGCCCTGGAGGACCTGGCTTATCGCCGCGTCCTGTCACTAACGAGTTGTGGGAACTTGGACAAGTCAACGCCGTGAGCCTGGTCTGTAAAGTGCACACAAATCTACCCCATTTGACCTTTGCAAAAAATTCCTTGTAAAATGCAGCATATCACAATGATACATTCCTTTTCAGGGGCTGGAACATATGGAGAAGTGCAGGAAGGTTGGAGAACCAAGCTGAATCATGAAGGAGGAAAGGAAAGGCGGTATTTTCGGCCAGAAGAACAAGGTGGCAAAGGTGAGGGAGGGCGGGGCAGATCCAGAAAACTGCTCAGAGTTTGCACAGCCAGGTTTAAGGACTGAGGGAAATGGGGGGTGGGGGGAGGTATTGGAGCAGGCAGGGCAAGGTCACGAAGCCCTTCTGGTGTCACCCGAGGGAGTGTGGCCTTGGAGGATGTGGGGAGCCATCAAGGCATTTGGAGAGGGCGAGACCAGGTCTGTTGTGTGAGAGCTCCCTGGGAGTGGGGCACAGAGGAGGGACCTGGCACAGACTAGGCTGGAAGACCCCCCCCCGCCGGGGCCAGGCATGTCAAGAACCCAACCGGGGGCTGTTGTACTGTGACCGAACATCAGGTGGAGAGTCCAACTTCGGCTCAGGTCACGATCTCGTGGTTTGTGAGTTCGAGCCCCACATAGGGCTCGCTGCTGTCAGCCTGTCAGTCCAGAGCCTGCTTCAGATCTTCTGTCCCCCTCTCTCTGCCCTTCCCCTGCTTGCACTCTCCCCAAAAATAAATAAAGATTTTTAAAAAGTGGCTGAAAACCCTGCCCATAGGAAGAGATCTTAGTTTTACAATGAGCTAAAGTAACTTTAGGGCAACTCAGGGGGCTTCTGCACAGGCCCTCAGCTCCAACCTGGGTAGCTGCCTGTTCTGCAGAGTAGACACATTCTTTCCCTGCCTTCGTCCCTCCCTCTCCCTGAGAAGATGCTCCCAGTGTGTTACTGGGGTCGCTGCCTTGCAGCTGATATGGAACACACTCTACATCCAGTGGTTTTCAAACTCCCCACCCTCATTCCTCAGGATTTTTTATAAAAGAAAACCAAACAGGGAACCCCAATATTAAAAGCACATTTTATTTATTTTTTAAGTTTATTGATGTATTTTGAGAGACACAGTGCACTGCCAGCACAGAACCTGACACAGGGCCCAAACTCACAAAAACACAGGATCATGACCTGAGCTGAAACCAAGAGTTGGATACTCAACCATACATTTTAAAGGCTCTTCAGACGGTTTAAATTTTTTGTTTACATTTATTTTTGAGGGACAGAGAGAGACAGAGCACAAGTGCGGGAGGGGCAGAGAGAGGAGACACAGAATCAGAATCAGGTTCCAAGCTCTGAGCTGTCAGCACAGGGCCTGACGTGGGACTTGAACCCACAAACTACAGAGATCATGACCTGAGCTGAAGTCGGATGCTCAACCAACTGAGCCACTCAGGAGCTCTGGCTCTTCAGTTTAAATCTTCATCTTGCACAGTTCAGTTTGAAAAGTCTGATTCCCAATGATCTCTGCTAAGAATTCAGCTGCTTTCCAGGACGGGTCATTCTCTGCAACCTGTCCACTGCTCACAATGCTTGAGGTCAGGGATCTCCGTCCACATCCAACCTACGATCTCTTTTGTCTGGTTAAGCCCATTGCTTTTGGTTCTTGTCCTTATTAGAATCAGATCAATTTCTTGCTATAAGTTTACACAATAACAGTTTATGCCTTTAAACCTATGGTTGGACTATTTCAAACACATGGATAAAAAATTTAAAATATGGTTGTCCAGATGTTTCCAAATCTCAACCAACAATTATCATTTCTCATTGGTTTCCCCGTGCCTCTGAACTAGAGACCAAAGTTAAACTGGCCAGCAGGTCCTGTGTGATACAGGTCCTGCCTGCCTTTTCAGCCTCGTGCTCCCATCTCCCCTAGTCGGCCACCGCTCCTCCCCTGCCATTCTGAGCTTCTCTGCATTTCTGGGATGCTCCAGGCCTTGTTTTCACTAACTGCTTCTTTGTGACTGTGCATAAATTGACATACAATTCAAGATCAAGGGCAGAAGTGGGGTCACGATCTTCCACTTGGGTCTTAAGTTCCTTCATCTGTAAAATGAGAAGGGTGAACCGGACCGGGTTGGACACCAAGAATGGGATCCCATGATTCCCAGGGAGCCTCAGAGACCTGCATGGCTCAGCGAGCTAGGAGAACGGAACTTTGGCCCATGAGAAGCTACAACAGGAATAAATCTTCACCAGGCTCTCACTCACCAGGCTCACGTTTCCCTAGTTCCTTAACGAGGTAGGTGCTGTTGACCTACTTTACCATCGCCATTTTCAGGTAAGGAAATAGTCCACAGAGAACTGAGATAGGACCCTTAAAGCAGACCTGGGGATTAGAAGCAAAATGAAACCAAAACCATGTTTCTTTGCTTTTAAATGGAATTATATGAATTTAATAATGTAACCAGGGCTGTCCAGTTAATAGGCTGGGTGGCAGGGCAGGGGAAGAAGTGTATTCTTGCTTTCCGATACCTTTCAAAACATGATCCACCCGGGGAGGGGGATAATAGTACGCAGACTTCTTTTTTTTTTTTTTTTTTAACGTTTATTTATTTTTTTTGAGACAGACACAGACAGAGCATGAATGGGGGAGGGGCAGAGAGAGAGGGAGACACAGAATCCGAAGCAGGCTCCAGGCTCTGAGCTGTCAGCACAGAGCCCGGTGCAGGGCTCGAACTCACGCACCGTGGTGACCTGAGCTGAAGTCGGACGCTTAACCGACTGAGCCACCCAGGCGCCCCAGTACGCAGCCTTCTGATAAAGTTGGTAACCAGTGGAGTAGTTGCTTCATAAAGTACCTCAAAACCCACAAGGATCTAAGAAAACCTGACATATGGCGTGCGCGGTGGTAATTAGCTGCCATGGGCGGGAGTGCAATTGTCAGAAAGCAGGAGGAGCAGGCCCCACACTGCTGCCCTCACTTAGAACACCCTTTCTCTTTTAAAAATTCAGTCTTGGGGCGCCTGGGTGGCTCAGTCGGTTGAGCGTCTGACTCCGGCTCAGGTCACGATCTCGCGGTTTGTGAGTTCGAGCCCCACATCGGGCTCTGTGCTGACAGCTCAGAGCCTGGAGCCTGCTTCCGATTCTGTGTCTCCCTCTCTCTCTGCTCCTCTCCTGCTCACGCTTAGTCTCTCTCTGTCTCTCAATTATAAATAAACGTTAAGAAAAAAAATTTTTTTTTAAATAAAAAAAATAAAAATTCAGTCTTGATTGTTCTATTTAGTAAGGACTGGCTTACTTGCACGAGTACCCACATGGAGCCCTTCCCAGCCTCCCCTCGATAACGCACATTAATAATAAAAACGGTGCACTGCAACTGACTTCCTACTCCCCACCCACCATGCTTTCTAGTACCTTCTGTCTCCCACTGTATTGGTATGGTGGCCTGGTGGCTGCCTTTTGAGCAGATTTAATAAGCAGGCATCAGGCTCTCGCTGAACTTGAACATGCCAGACCCTGTGGCCACTAGGAATCCCAAGCAGCCTGTTTAGTTAAAGCCACATGGCTGGGGAAGTGAGCAGCTCGCTGACCATCTGTTGTCTTCCTTCTCCAGGGGCCGAGTTGAAGGAATGTGGAAGGTTAGTGAGCTCTCGCTGGCCCACATGGTCCTGCCCAATCTGTGGTGTAGGCCTTGTCCTCTTGGAAGATAAATGCCCACATGAAATGTGTCAGGGGTGCACATGCCTATACGGTGACCAGAGTTTCCTGTGAACTTTCCAGAGGCTATAAGGGAATGTCAGAAAACAGCATGGGCTTTGTAATCAGACCGTTCAGGATTTTAGACCTTGATTCCTCCACTTAATTCGGTAACTCTGGTGCATCTCTGAGCTTCCTCTTCCTGTAAAATGAGGCAATGATAACATGTTTATCTTGTGGGGCTATCGTGAAGATGAGCTGAACTAAGTGTATGGAGCACGGAGCACAGACCGGCTGCTTTGATTGTTGGACTGTAACTAAGCTCCCTCTTCAATTCCTCTACGTTGGTTTCTTCAAACCATCAATCACTCATCCCATAAACACTCACTAAGTGCGTGAGAACATGCCAGTGGCTAAGCTGCCGCCGGGGCGGGACAGGGCTGGGGGGGGAGCTGAGACAAGCAGGAGGATGGGGTGGGGACCCCACAGCGAGCAGGGCTCTGTGCTGAGAGCTGAGAATCGCTGGCAGACGAGCCCCAGCATCTGGATGTCGTCCTCACTTTTGCTTCTTCACTCACGCATTCATTCAAGAGACTTCAAGGCTCACAGGAGCTCTTGGAGACAGGCCAGCCGGGCTTGTGCCCCCACTTACTTCCCCCCTGCGGTGAGGATTAGCCACTTTCTCAACAGGAGCCTCCTGCCCTCGGCCTCAGTAGTACTGTTTTTGAGAGCGATGGGGTTGTGGCGAGATCACCTGCCCTCTTACTTATGGCCCGTTATGGTTTGGTCCTTGTCCCTGGTCCTCTGATCACGTTGATTTATTTGTGTTGTCAATTCTGTCACTAAGTATATCCTCTTACATCATGTTGTTATAGCACACTTCCATACAATTTCAGGAAAAAGTGGGTACCACTGGAAATTAAATTACTCAGAGAACCACATGATGAGGACATTCCACAGTGCTAATTTGTTCTCTCTTTCCCCCAAATCTGTGGCAACGAGTGACTCATCTTTAAAATAAAATAGCTCTAGAGTTGGTCATCTAGAATAACTCAAGGGAAAAAAAAAAAAAAACCCAAAACCCTTGTCATGGCCTCCATCAAAGCAATCAATCTTACAGCACAATAAAAAAACTCCGAGAAGGTTGTCAGTTGAACATGGCATTAGAGTGAAATTGGATGGCAGTCTTTGCACATATTACTCAAAAAATTGTTTTGGTGGAACACCCCATCCAAACTGTCATAGAGAAATGATGTTGACATAGTCCAGACTTTCCCCAATAGTGCTGATTTAAAATACCGAGTATTTAATTTGGGGTTAGAAAGTATGATCAGAGTAAGTAAAGAATGCATCTTTTCAGGGACTAAAATACAGTTATTCCTATCTAGTTCTGAGGTGTGAAAATGAAGTAATGAGACTTTATTGCGTTGGCTGAGGAAAACATCACACACATAACCCCTACCCTCGGTTGTGCTTTCCATGCAATTTTGTAAGCTTTTCGTGGACCCACGAGGCATCCCCCTTGCCTGCTCTCAGGTGGGGATGTTTGAACCCCTGACTTTCCCTCTCACTCCTGGTAGATGATGCTGGCTTAGCTTGAGTCAACTGCCCATCTGTTGGCTGGATGCCAATGGGTATCTAAATTAGGAATGGATTTGGATATTTGGATACCAGAGGGTATCTAAATGAGGAATACCACCAAGACTATACACAAAGTAAAGAAACCCCCAAATCAAGGAGGGAATGGCTGCAAGTGGCCATAGCGATGCGAAGTCCTTATGTGCATACATGACCAGTTACGTGCATACATGACCTGTCACGGCAGGGCACCACGTAATTATTGTGTTCTTTTACTCCTCTCTTCAAACCCAGCAGTCACATAAGCGACACCCTTTTGCCCTACATACTTTTGTACTGCTATTCCCTACACTTAGCTTGGTCCTCTCCAGTTCAATTTTCAAGACCCCCATTCAATTATCTCTTGAGGCCTTCTCTGATGACTCCCTACTTCTTCCTTGCCTCCCCTCCAGATTGGATACCCTTCTCACATGTTCCTACACCACCCAGGGTTGTCCTGATGAGTTCAGATTGTGTTCTGGTCTTTCTCCCCATAGACTGTGGGCTCCCTACAGGCAGATCAATGTCTAACTTTCCCCACTAATTGTCAAAGTTTAATGCAGCAACAATATTTGAGAGGTATTTATTTGTATATTTATTTTAGAGAGAGAGAAAGAGAAAGAGAGAGAGAGAGAAAAAATCTTAATCAGGTTCTACATTCAGTGCGGAGCCTGATGCAGGGCTCAATCCCACAACCCTGGGATCATACCTGAGATGAAATCAAGAGTCAGACACTCAACCCACTGAGCCACTCAGGTGCTCCTGGAGAGGCCTTTAAACCAGTCCGGTTACTTATTAATAAACCATAGTGTGGGCACTCTTCTCCCTTGGACAAACGAGGAAAATCAAGTTCAAGTTTCTCAACTCTCTTTTAGACTCTACTGTTCATCAAAAACGTTTCCTTTTACAATCTCACTATATTGTTTTGGCACGGTAATATCTTTACGTTGGTGTATTATGTGAGGCCTGCTTCCTGAGCTGCAGAGAGGAGTGACCTTGTCAGAGCTGGGTGGCCTTGTTGATTTAACAACACAGACTTATATTACTTGGGCCCATGTGTTTGTAGCACTGTAGAGCCGCCCACACCAGATCATCTGGTGTACGGAAAAGCCATCTGCGTTCTAGTTTGCCATCCCTGATCAGCGGTGGTGCGGAGGTGATCATGCCTACCTCGCAGGGTTGTTGAGAATTAAATGGGAAGATGTATGCAAGCATCCAGCACAAGGTCAGCCGCAGAGCATGTGTTCGCCTAGTAAGTTGTTCACATCCAGGAGGACTTATTTCTAAGGAACTGTGTGATATAGGACCACCTGCACCGGTTTCAACACACACAACACACACAACACCCACCCACCCACCAGGACGTAGCATTCTTTCCCTCTTTTTTGGAAGGAGATTTCACCGCGGGCAGAACGTGCTGAGACTCCATTTCCCAGCTGGGTGAGCTGCTAAGGTTAAGTGTGTAAGATGTGGGTAGAGGCTGTTGGAAGGGGCTTCTGGAAGGCCCGTCCTAAATCAAGGAGGTGACTGCCGGAGCTGCCCCAGATTTGCGGTCGGAAGCCAAGCCGTGAGGCCAGAGCGCAGAGAGCCTGGGCCCCTGGGGTCCCGAGCTCCCCTTGCTCTTGGAGGGGAGGCAGCCTTGCGATAAGGCTCGGGGTGTTGGGATTTGGGGGTTCTGCTACACGCAGGCGAACCCCATCCGCCGCGCGCTGGGGGAGCAGGTGCGGGCCCCTTGGGACACTCGTGGGCCAGTCGCGGCCGCCGGGGCGGGGTAGCTCGGGGGCGGGGCCCAGGTTCCGGCTCCCCGTCCCGCGGGCACAGGCTGGCCGAACCCGGGCCCTGCCTTCCCTTCCCGCTGCCGCCGACCTCCGAGTCGGGCCGGGAGGCGGCATCCCGCGGCCTTCCCGCGGCCCGCCGCCGCATCCCAGGCCGCCTCCGGCTGCCATTGGCCGGCGCGCGTCACGTGCGTCGGCGGCGGGGGCGAGGCGGCGCGCGCGGCCCGGGAGCGGCCCAGAGCGCCTGCGCCGGCCGCGGCCGAGGTGGGCGCCGGCGGTTGTGTGGCGCCGGGCGGAAGCTGCCGGGCGGCTGCGGCGGCGTCCTTGGCGGGCGCAGGCGGCGCGGTGAGTGCGGGCGGGCGGCAGGCCTGGCGCGTCTCCTCCAGAGGCGGAGGTCGGCGCTGTGCTGCCGCAGCCCGGATCCCGACGCGTCGGCCGTTTGTGGGAAGCGCGTGAGGAGAGTGGGGACCGGGCGGGGGGCGGGGGTCGTTCCGCCGTCCGCGCGGGGAGGCCGAGGCTGGGATGGCAGCCCGCGCCCGCCACGGCGGTCCCGGAGGCCCCTTGGCGCGACCCCGCCGCCGGCGACTTGGGACCGCGCCGCCTGCCGCCTGCTGGTGCGGGCGCCCCCAGGTGCGGGTGCCTCCCAGGTGCAGGTGTCCCGCCGGCGTCTGGGACGCCCCCTGGTGCGGGTGCTCCCTGGTCTGGTTCTCCCGGTCAGGTGCAGGTGCCTCCAGGTGCGGGTCCCCCAGGTGCGGGTGCCCCAGGTGCCCCGGGTCCCGGGCCATCTTCAGGGGCTGCACCCCGGGCTTCGGCGGGGACCAGCTGCTGACCGGGCCTGGCGCCCTGCCTGGTCCGCGCGGTCTGGGAAGCTGCCTTGTCCTCCCTTCTCTCCTCCTTTCCAGTGTAGCGCTTCCTCCTGTGCTCCTCTGACCCTCATAAAAAAATTCAGGCCCACGACAGTTACTTTAAAGGTAACATTGGACGCTATGAAAAGGGGTCTGAGAAGCACAGTTTCCCCCAGTGCAACCAGTGTGGCAGAATCACTTCCACACCCTGCCGAATCCCCTAGTGATGATGAAGTCTCCCCGGTGCTCCTCGGATAGATTGTTCAGGGTGCCAGCATTTAGGAAAATCTTCGGAGAGAAGGGGCTTGCACTTCAAAATTCCACTTGGAAGTCTGGAAATTATCCTGAGGACAAACCTTAAATCACAGTTCTCTTAAAGGCACATCTCATCCTTTTTCCGACTAAAACCGCCTCAACATCTGAAAATTTTCTTTAGCTTTAAAACAAGCAGCACGGTGGGTGTGAGAACGTGTACGTTGGAATGTTTCTTTGCTGGTGACTTTATCCGTTCTTTCGCACCTAAAGATACATTTCGGCCTCACCTAAAGATACATTTGATTTTTTTTAGTTTACTCCTACATCTCCTGTTCTAAAATATGTAAGTTGAATAATCAAAACATTTCTTTGCAAAATATATTTTTTTAAGTTTTTATTTATTTTTGAGACAGAGAGCATGAGCAGGGGAGGGGCAGAAAAAGAGGGAGACACAGAATCCGAAGCAGGCTCCAGGCTCCGAGCTGTCAGCGCAGAGCCCGACGCGGGGCTTGAACTCACAGACTGCGAGATCATGACCTGAGCTGAAGTCGGACGCTCAACCGACTGAGCCACCCAGGCGCCCCACTTTGCAAAATATTGACTGTGTCATTTAATGCACTTAACGTGTTGTTACTGAAAAAAATGGAGTATTTTTTGGTTCCCGTGGAGGCAACTTGGGGTAGAGAAAATAAAGTGGGTTTTGGTTTAAGCAAGAACTCGTATTTTAACCCCAGTTCTAACACTTTCCTGACCTTGGGCCAGTGACTTCCTGGCTGAGTCTCACTTTGCTCATCTTTAAGATGGGGACAGTGCCTCCAGGGTTTTATTTGGGACAGCATATGGAAGGGCCTGGTAGAGTACTAAGCACAACCAGTTTTGTCCTGTTCTCTTTCACCTTCCCTGTTTTTAGAGATTAGTGCGTTCCCATACTGCTGTAATATTCCAGGTCATTTTCATTTCCAAAAAAGATGCAATTTATTTTTGAGGACCTACTGCATGCAAGGCATAAAAAGAAAAAATTGATAAAAATAGTAATGAGCCATGGGGCGACTGGGTGGCTCAGTCTGTTAAGCATCCGACTTCGGCTCAGGTCACGGTCTCATGGTTTGTGGGTTTGAGCCCCGCGTCGGGCTCTGTGCTGACAGCTTGGAGCCTGGAGCCTGCTTCGGATTCTGTGTCTCCCTCTCTCTCTCTGCCCCTCTCCAACTCGTGCTCCTTCTCTCTCAAAAATGAAATAAAGACATTTAAAAAAATAACAATGAGCCACCTTTTAAATATTTTTGAGAGATCTGCAGGCATGGGCTATTTATTTAGCTCCTAATCATGCTTTCCTTTCTATGACTAAAATCATCCATTTGTTAATTCAGTAAATATTTATGAACAATTATTGGTGCCAGGCTTTGTGTTAGGTGGAGGGGATATACCAGTGAGGAAGGCAGACAGGGTCCCTGATCTTACAGAAATTATATGGGAAAAAAAATACAAGCAAATAAAAAAACAAAGGTAAGTACAGATTGTGATACATGAACAGTACAACTACAAAGTCTCTGAATGTTAGCATGATGGGGAAATGTGTTTCTCACTGAGTTTAATTTGTAACAAAATAGTGGTTGGGAAATTCTCTTAAACTCTTAAAGTCTCAATTAAAAGTACATTGTGTGTTAGAAAATAGGAAACTTCAAGAAAATAAATGAGCACAGTTGAAGATTTCACAGGTCTGAAATACTTTTCACAGTTGATCCAAGAGATGTAACTTAAATTTGTTCCGTAAAAATGTCAGTGCTTTGACAGTTCTTTGGCTTAACTTACAAGAAGTTATAATCGTATTTTTTCTTGGAAATCATTCCCTTTAATGGCAATTAGTATGGGCACCTAGTTTTGTAGAAAATTGTGTCCCCATAAATCTTTCTGCATGATCTCGAAAATGTACTGATCCTCAAGCCCATGAGACTTTTAACACGAACAGTGAGTGTGGACTGACCATTAAACAGGTGTCTGAGAGAACAACTAACCCATGACCTTAGCCATCGTTTATAAGGTACATGTTTTTATTTTTCTAGTTGATCAAACAGCAATAGATCTGATGACAGCAAATTGAACAAATTGGATTTTTAAGGAAACTGACTTTTGCAAGTGACCAGTTACGATGATGAAAATCTGAAACTCCCTAACTACTTACACTTGCATGAAAAAAACTACCAGAAATATTAACAGGCATTCTGCTTATCATTTTCTCAGTTCGTTATTAGTCATGTTTCCTGGGCTGTCTAGTTAAGTATTTGGACATAACTTTTTTGCCATGGTTTAAAACCTAACAGTTGTCCTCTTGGTGGTAAACCTTATGATTTTAGTCCATGATCGTTTTTTTGTTTTTGTTTTGTTTTGTTTTTTATTTTAGAGAATGAACAGAGGGAGAAGGGCAGAGGGAGAGAGAGAGAACCTTAAGCAGGCTCCATGCTCAGCGCAGAGCCCGACATCCATGACCCTGGGATCATGAACAAGTTGAAATCAAGAGTTGGATGCTTAGCGCCTAGTCCTTAACCTCTTGATTGGCAGGTCCCCCCCCCCCCCCCCCCCCGCCCCCAGGCCATCAGCTAGCCTCCTTGTAGTTGCTATGAAAGAGCACTTCTGCCCTTTGTTCTTTCTCTGTGGGCACGAACACCTGTTAGTCTCTGGATCAGACCTTTGCGTCTGAGTGCTGTCCTGCTTATGAGCATAGGAGCCGGCCACTGTAGGTGGAGACCAGCTAGGAGAAAGCCCGCTAATAGTTTCTTGAGGGAAATAAAAGTCTTTTTGGTCTGGAAGTCATTTCTTTTCACTATAGTTCAAGCAACACCATTTTTTTCTGCACGGTCGGTGTAGTAATTTGTGGCGTTCTACCCTTCAGAAGGAAAGATGTTTGGCCCTATATGTGAACTCAAGACTTTATTTCATCAAAAAAAATCCTTTTAAGTTAATTAATTTTGAGAGAATGAGAGTGAGCAAGCAGGGTAGGGGCAGAGAGAGAGAGAGAGAGAGAGAGAGAGAGAGAGAGAATCCCAAGCAGGCTCTGCACGGTTAGTGCAGAGCCGGATGCAGGGCTCGAACTCACAAACCGTGAGATCATGACCTGAGCCGAAACAAAAAGTTGGACGCTTAACTGAGTGAGGCACCCAGGTGCCCCAATTCTAGTTCTTTTTAAGCAGGTGTTTTATTGCTAGAATAAGGACCAGAAGAATCCATTTATTGAATTGGTCTACAGGATAAATTTGGAAACCCAAACTGCCTGTCCAGGAACAAAATCAATTATCCGCTCCTTTCCTTCCCTAACCCTGGCCTCTCAGCCTTACTGCCCACCGGAGGGGTCTCTTTCGGAAGAGGTCTCTGAAGGAAGATTTATCCTATTGGTGACAGGTAGCACCTTCAGTTCTCTTCTTTTCAAACTTTGTCAGCCAATCCTTTAGGATGTTTATTTTTTACTTTATTTGCTAGAGGCAGAGCATGAAGAGTAGACTTGAGGGGATTAGGGTCAGTATGGAAAAGTAAAATCACATGCTGGAACTTTTCCTCAGAATTGTAGGGAAAGGGGAGATGGCTGACTGAAAATATGTTGAGTTGAGTAATAGATATTCAAGTTTAAAATTTTTGTGTCCCAAAGAAAATGGCCCAATTTAAAAATTCTGTCTAGCCTTTTGTATATTACCTCAAACTTGGTAGCAATTTTGTTGTGTCTATCACTGATGGGCAAATATATTTGACTATTAAATTGTGGCTGTTTTGAAATATACAGTAGTTTTGTCTTTATCCCCCAATGAGAAACTATGTATAAATTGACCCAGGCCACAGATTAAATTTATAGCAGATATTAGAAACAATGGCAGGAATATATTGTAACATGTAGCACGAAAGTAACTAAGGCTGTGTGTAATGTAATAGTAACCATTACAACTATCGGATCTTTTGAAAGTGGAATTGTATTCCTATAAAAGTAAAACATCACTGAGCATAAAAATTTAGAAAACACTGATAAGCCAAAACGAAAAACAGCCTTGCAACTCCAGCAGCGTTAGTATCGTATTAGCTGCGTTCGCCTTTGTTGATCTGCGGTGGATTTACTCGGGATGGTGGTAGACAAGGCCAGCTGTCCCGTGAGCGCTGGACGCGGCATCTCCTGCGAGCGCGCGTAGCGTGTGCTTTCTACTCTGGGTGTTCCGTGAATGGAGGCACTTATTCTAAGGTCAACACCTTTTGTCCACTCTTTTTTCCAGACTGTGACCTCTCCGGACGTCTTCGGACCTCTGGCTCCTCAGGAATCTTTAGGGAAGGGCCTGGTGAGCTAGCGTTTCAAGTCTGTGGTGGCCACCTGAGTAAGGACTGAAGAGTGGCCGAATATGTACTGCGAGTAATAACGGAAGCTGTGGGAGCGTGTCAGGGGAAGTCAGCCACCTGGTGTCTCTCAAGCGCTTTCTCTCCGCCTGTGTGGACGCACTGTGTGTGCAGTTGTTGTGTTTGACTTTGTTTGGTGGGAAAGCCTTTGCATTTCCAGCCAGCTCTCTGCATGTCCGTATGGCCCGGAAGTGCTGTCCTGCGGTTCTGTCCCTGCAGGCCAGGCCGTCCCCTGCCACGGTCCCTCCCGACCCGCGGGCCTCCTGTGCTCACCGCCGTCAGTGCTGTCGTGTCTTGAACACATCTCGGCCTTCTCGCTTCATGTCATAGGCCCACCTGAACACGCTCACCGTCACTGTGCCCTGTGAACACTGGCGTCACGCCGTGCCCTCTCCTGCTGGCCCCCGTGGCTGAGCTCCTGGTCTCCGCCCCGAGCTGACTCGTGTCCACACGCCCTCCATAAGCCTGTTTTGCAAAGGTCCTAGCATGCATCCAGCTTAGCCTGTGTTTAATTTTGTGAGTATAAAGCTGTACAGAATCAACTGTTTTCTTTCAGCAAAAGCTCCTTGGGAGCAGAGGTGATAAGCAGGGACTTTGGGGAGGCTTTCTCCTCTCGGTGGTCAGTTGTGTGTGTTTCCTGGTACATGTGGGAAAGCATTCTCATCCGGATAATTTTCTTCTCTGCCCTCTGATGCAGCCATTCCATATTTCAAAACAGAGAAACAGAATGTTAATTATGTGTGGAATTTTAAAGTGTTCATGCCCTTAATGGTCTAAAGTTCTATAAAGTGATCGTGGAGTATTTCTGCTTTTCAGTTTGTGCTGTCCAAAGTCTTATTTTCTAATTGCCTATTACTTGCATCAGTGGTGGCCTCCTTGAGTCAAAGTACAGGACTCCCCCATTCATGTAGACAGAAAGAAAACTGAACAGTTTTTCTGCATGTTAAGTTTTAGACTTTTAAGTTCTGTACTTCTAAAACGCTAATTTCTCTAGTTGATGATAACAATATAGAATGGAAGTAATATCCTTATGTCACATAAGTGGTGAAATTTACCGGTTTCAGTAGAGTGAGTCCTGTTGCATTGGGCATTTGGGGAAGAGCTCGTAACACATATTAATCACTTACTTGGTGCCAGATGTTGACTCCAACTCCGCCTGTGAGGGTGTCCTGAGCCGTCCCTCAGGCCACACACCTCAGGAACTATTTGGTCTTTGTACTCCCCCATGTTCTCAGAGCTCTTGGCACCTCGTAGGGGCTCAGATATTTACTATATTGAATTGGACTGTTGTTCGTGTGACTCCCTAAGCATTCTGGCGTCTTCCCCTCTAAGGCATACTCTGGTTTGTCCCCCTGCCTTCCGACTTTGGGAAAAATATACCTGCACGGTGACACGATTTTGTATTATTGAGCATGTCAGAGGTTTCTGTTCCCAGGTAGATACAACTGAAAAGTGCAGTATTTTTTTGTTGCTCAAATTGTTCCAACTTTACCATTGAGAGCTCTTTCCGGTGGTTTCTGTTTGTGTTTGGAGCACTTGCCTACTTTCCGGCACTACGGGATGCTTCAGATTCATCTAGTGTATTCCCTGTTCCAGCCCTAAAATCAGCCATTTCAACAAGGATCCCTGGATCCTGGTGTTAAAAGCCAGGATTTGCTCTGATGTGCTCATCGCTACTGGGGTGTCCTTGCTTTTAGGTCCCGTGAGTGAGCAGAGCTAGGAGATAAATATGTGGATATTTACTTACCTGTGTGTGCACACATCTCTGTAATATTTCCACTTTGAGTCATCGGTTTCTGTATTAAGCTAAATAGGAGTTCCGGCTGATGCCTCAGACTCTAATTCAGAACCCCCAACCCGGTTCATTCTGGCCTTTTCCCCGGTGCTTACTTGTTATCTGTACCCTCCATCTTCGACAGCGAGAGACCCGGCTTCTGCCATTCACCATGTTTCTACTTAACTTCTCCATTCCAGGATACGTGTGCAGGATTATCAAGATTGTTAACCAGCCCCTCCCTGAGAAGTCGCATTTCCAGCTACAGTGGAGTGTATGGTTCCTTTTGACTTTCAGTCTCTGGTCATTTCCAGAGTTACTCAGGTCCCTTTCTGCCATCCCCCCTCCTCCTCCCCGGTGAAGTTATTCACACATTTGTAATACAATTAAATTCTTTTGTCTGCATTCCCTGCTGGGGTTGCCCACTCTCCACCCTCCTGGTTGATTTTTTTTTAGTTTGCATTTTAAAATATTGCATAAAGTTTATTCTTTGTGCTATAAAATAGTTCTGGGAGGGCTGACAAATGGATAACATACGTATCCATCACTGTAGTACTAGACACAATAGTTTCATGGCCCTAAAAATTTGTGCTTTACTCGGTCGCCCCTCTGCCCTTTTCAGACGTCTTGCAAAGACTGTTTTGTCTCTTTTCCAGAAAGTCATATAAATGGAATCTTACAGTGTAATCTTACATTGGATTCTTTTGCTTAGCGTGCTACATGTAAAATTTATCCACGTTGTTGCATAGAATAATGATCCTTTCCCTTTAATCACAGAACAGTGGTCTAGTAGGTTTTGTGACAGGTGGGTCATTTCCAGATATTGGCGATTACAAGTGAAGCCATCGTGAAGATTCACATATGTGTTTTTGAGTGGATGTGTTTTCAAATTAGTTGGGTAAATAGCTGAGAACAGTTTCCGGGTCTTACTCTAGGGCTGTGTTGAGCTGGCTGAGAGACCGCCACACTGCCTTCTGCATGGCTGTACCGTTGCCCTCTCTCCCACCAGTGGTGAAAGAGGCTTCCTCTTGCCCCCCATCTGTGCCAGCAGTTGACATTGCTAGGTTTTCTTGTGTTTCTGTGTTTTGCTGTTCCGACATAGAGTGGTATATCATTGTGGTGTTAAGTTGCACTTCCCTATACGAAGCATCTTCTCATACGCTTTATTTTCATCTGTCTTTGGTGAGGTGCCTGTTCACATCTTTTGCCCATTTTTTTTTCTTTCGGTAGAAACTAAAAAGTATAATATAAAGGTTTTATTTTTAACTTCAAAATAAAGCTCAAACAATACAGAAGTGTATAAAGGGAATAAATAGGACAAATGCTCCCTTTTTTGCTCCAAATGTAAATCTCTTAAAACTGGTATTAACAGATTGACACATATGGCGCCAGTTTTCCCTTATGTTTCTAATTCACAAATGCATTTTTCTATAATTTTGAAGTTTTTTTAACACACAAATGTAACTCAACCCAAACTATTACTCTGCAACTTGCTTTTATTTTTTAACTTACTGCCGTATTGCAGTCAAGTTCCAGCTCAGTGCATGTAAACATAACTTGGTGAGAATGTAACTGGCTTGTGTTCCGTGAGAAATGTATGCTAGAGTTTGCTCAACCATTTCTTACTCAGAAGTATTCAAATTCATACCAGTTTCTTTTCTACAAGAAAAATTCTGCAGCAACCACAATTTACACACCCTGATGGCCTTTTCATTTTTTTCTTAAATAAAAATGCAACATGTGGGGCGCCTGGGTGGCTCAGTCAGTTAAGCACCTGACTTCAGCCCAGGTCATGATCCTGCACTTCGTGGGTTGGAGCTTGGCGTCGGGCTCTGCGCTGACAGCTCGGGGCCTGGAGCCTGCTTCAGATTCTGGGTCTCCCTCTCTCTCTGCCCCTCCCCTGCTTACACTCTGTCTCTCTGTCTCCCCAAAATAAACATTTAAAAAAAATACAATATGTAAATATCTATAGTATCTCCAATTAACCAACATATGAGCAGGAAAGAGTAGTTATCAGTCATCCTGAGAACCTGTCCTCCCACCCCTGCCCTCTCTCCTCCCTTTCTCATTTTGCCAGTTTTTAGGAGTGCTTGGGTGGCTCGGTCGGTTGAGTGTCCCACTCTTGATTTCAGCTCAGGTCGTGATCCCAGTGTTGTGGGACTGAGCCCCACATCAGGCTCTGCGCTCACAGCATGAAGCCTGCTTAGGATTCTCTCTTTCCCTCTCTCAGCCCCTCTCCCCCGTGCTCGCACATGCTCTCTCTCATTTAAAAAAAAAGAAAAAGTTGTCCTCTTATTCAACCTTTAAAGTTGTTTGCATGTGTTTGATGCATGTCCTTCATCAGACATGGGATTTGCAGGTACTTTCTCCCAGTCTGTCTTTTCATCCTCTGTGGCTTTTACAGAATTCAGGGTTTTCATTTTAATTAATTTCAACTTAAAAGTTTTTCTTTCATAGATTTGCTTTTGCTGGTATACTTAAAAACTCATCACCAAAACCAAGGTCATGCAGATTCCCCCCTGCACTTTCTTCTAGAAATTTTATAATGTCTGCATTTTACATGTAGGTCAGTGATCCATTTTGAGTTAATATCTGTGTGAGGTTCAGTTTGTTGCATATGTACTCCAGTATCTGGCATCACTTGTTGAAAAAGCTGTTCTCTCTTTATTGAATGGTCTTTGCACCTTTGTCAAAAACTATTTCTGTGGGTTTGTTTCCAGGCTCTGTTATGTTCCATAACATGAGTTGGTTCTTTCACTGGTTTATAGTTAGTCTTGAAATCAGGTAGTGTGAATCCTCCAATTTTGCTCTTTTCCAGAATCAAATTGGCTATTCTAATACATTTACTTGTTCATATAAATATTAGAATAAACTTGAGTGTGTTTCCAAAAAGCTGGCTGGGATTTCAGTAGGAGTTGCATTAAACCATCGATCTGCTGACATCGTTACTACATTGGATCTTCCAAATACAAGAACATGAAATATCTCTCCCTTTATTTAGATTTCCCTTGATTTCTTTTGATCAGTGATTTCTGGTTTTCTGTACCCAGATCCTGTACATATTTTGTTACATCCATACCTCAGGACTTCATGTGGGGAGGTGCTGTTGTAAGTGTATTATTTTTTAAAATTCAAATTCCAAGTGTTCATTGCTGGTATATAGGAAAGCAGTTGTCTTTTTTATCTTGATTATGTCCCTTTCAGCTGTGCTAAATTCACTTATTATGTACAGGAGTTATTTGGTAGATTCTTTGGGGTTTCTGGATAGAGAGGTATGTTGTCTGTGAATAAAGATAGTTTTATTTCTTTTTATTTTTTTTTATTCTTTTTATTTTCTTCTTTCTTTTATTTTATTTTATTTATTTTATTCTTTTTATTTTATTTATTTTTCTTTTTATCCAATTTGTATACCTCTTCTTCTTGTGTGATTACACTAGCTAAAACTTTTAGTATGAAGGTGAATTAGAAGTGGTGAGAGGGACCATCCTCCTTCCTGATCTTGGGGAGAAACTTAACATCTCACTAGTGTGATGTTAGCTGTGATTTTTAAAAATAGTCTTATTAGATTAAGAGAGTTCCCTTCTAAGTTTTTTTGGGTTTTTATCATGAATGGATGTTGAACTTTGTTTCTCCTGCATATATTAATATAATCATATCTTTTTTCATTCATTCCATTAATATGACGAATTACATTGATTTACAGGTGTTGAATCAGCCTTGCATTGTTGGAATGAACCCCATGTTACCATGTATTACCCTTTTTATATAGTCAGTTTGCTGGATTCATTTTGCTAATATTTATATCTAAATTCTTGAAAGATCTTGGTTTATAGTTTTCTTTTTTGTAATATATTTACTAGTTTTGGAATAAAAGGTAATGTTGGACTTACAAAATGAGTTGAAAGATGATCTCCCTTCTGATTTCTGGAAGAAACTGTAAAAGTGGTATTGTTTCTTCCTTAAATGTTTGGTAACATTCACCAGTAATACCATCTGAGCTTGGTGTTTTCATTTTGGGGGAAGATTTACCACTGATTTAATCTTTTTCAGGTGTAGGGCTATTCATATTATCTGTATTTCCTGGGGTGAGTTTTGGTTGGTTGCACCCTTCAAGAATTGGTCCATGTTATCTAGATTACCAAATTTAGGGGTGCCTGGGTGGCTCAGTCAGTTATGTGTCTGACTTCGGCTCGGGTCATGATCTCACAGTTTGTGAGTTTGAGCCCCACGTCGGGCTCTGTGCTGACAGCTTAGAGCCTGGAGCCTGCTTTGAGTTCTGTGTCTCCCTCTCTCTCCCCCTTCCCCCTCTCAAAAATAAATAAACAGTAAAAAAATGAATTACCAAGTTTATGGGCATAGAATTGTTTGTACTATTCGCTTAACTAACTTTTTGATGTCTGTAAGATTAGTAGTGATGACTCCTATTTTACTCCTGATTGGTAATTTGCATCTTCTTTTTTTTTTTCTTAGCTCTTGGTTTGGTTTATTGTTTCCTTCCTCCTACTTGCTTTAGGTTTTGTTTTTCTTTATCTCATGTTTGAAGTTGGAAGCTTATGTTATTGATTTTAGACCTGTCGTCCTTTCTGTTGATCTTAAAAGTAAAACTGCTAGTTATTTTACTCTGTACAGGAGTAGAAGAATTGCAATCTAGGACGTTCAGGTTACTACAAACCATAGGTAAACTCAGAACAAAGCAGAAGAATGCACTTTTATGGATGGAAGGGGGATTTGCAAAGGCTGTTCTGCACAGAAGTCCAGTGGAGGTAAATGGGAGTTTCAGGGTGGTGCCCATCTCTCATTGGCTGGGCTGTGATAATCTCTCATTGGCTGGGTTATGACCTCTCTCTTTGGCTTGGCTGTGATCATCTCTCATTGGCTGGGCTGTGACCCTCTCTCATTGGCTGGATATTACAGTGTCTCATTGGCTGGGCTGTGACACCTCTCATTGGCTGGCTGTGTTCTCTGTCATTGGCTGGACTATTGCCAGGTCAGGAGAAAATCTTCCTTCATCTTGCAGGGGTGGTAAAGTGAACTTGGTCCTGACTGAATGCAAGGTAGGGCTCTTCCTGTTGCATCTGCAAAGGCTGCAAGGAGTGGGGATGGGGGCATGAGAGTCCCCCCACCCTCACCCCGTCTGACCACCAACTCCACTCTATGTAAGGTTTCCTTTACTCATTTTCACATTCCCCCTTTTAATCAAGAGCTTTCCCCAAAAGCAGCACCTATCCCGAGTCAGGTTTTCTGTATTTAGTGGTTTAGTCCCTCAGTGGCACGGAGGACCTTTGCTGATTGTCATGTCCTACATCAGAGGGAAAATGCATAGCAGTTGGAAACCACTTCAGGCCACATTTGAGTAACGAGGAAGGTTAGGAGGGAGAGACCCTCGGGTGGTTTCCAACTAAAGTTTCTGTCTTCTCAACGTTGCAAGTGTTGGAAATCACCTTGAAGCATGAGCTAGAATCACCTTATTGGGTACATCGTTTTTACAAAAGTTTGACAGGTAATAAAATGCAAAACCTAAAAGTAATTATACAAAAAAAAAAAAGTAATATGACAATAACAAATTACAGTATAGTCTACAAAGTTTTCCCCTTGAGACTTCACGATGCCACGAGTGAGTGTGACAAGTCTGAGGACTGAGTGTGGCGTGTGCACAGTGCAAGTGTGGTAACATCACACGGCCGAACAGTGCACGCCTAACTAACAAAGCACCTGAATGGTGAAGTGGGTTTCCCGACCACCGCGATGTGTTAGAGGGGCCCCCAGGTAGGAGTAATCTTCTTTAACAGAATTTTAGCCACAGAAGAAGCATTGGCCTGTCTACAAGGGGAAGCTTTGGTCCGGTGACAAAACGTACAGACCACGACAAGAACATATTTCTTTCCCTGAGGTAGGGAAGCCGTATGAGATCCATTTGCCAAACCTCTAATGGTCCGTTGGGTGGTTCAGAGTCTGGGAGAAGTGCTGTTTTCCCTGGATTATACCTTGGATGTGGGACGAGCGAAGTAGGCACTTTCTGTGGCCCTGTTATCTTTTCCGCACCAGTATTGGTCCACGAATGCCATCACCGTGTCAGGAGGCCAGTGGTTGAAAGCACGTACAGTGGTGAGCAGTGGGGATTTGGGGTGGGCAGATTGTTATTTGGTCCAAACCAGAGTTCTCTATTACTATCAAACCAACAATGACTAGATTTCTAATACTGTTTTTCCTTTTCTGGGACCAATTTTTGGGGTCTCTGGTCAATTTTTCCAAATTATCATTTGAGAGAACATCCCTTTGGACCAGGGCAGAGGTCTGGCTGTTGGCCTCCAAGAGACCAGCATTTGGGGCAGAAATGTCAGTGAGGTGGTTTCCTTTGGCCTCCAGGGACTCACGTCTGGAATGCCCAGGAACCTTGGTAATGGCCAGAGCAGCCCTAAAAATATGGCACGTAATATATTTAGATACTGGCATTTAAAATTTTATCTCCATTGGAGGTAAACCTCGCTGTTGCCATACTATTTCAAAGTCCTGAGTTACTTACTGGAAGGGGTACCAGCTCTTGGTATAAATGCCTGTGGTTTTACCCTTGGCCAGGGTATCCAGCTCGAGTCCGGGCATGTAACTCAGCCTGTTTGGCTGAAGTAGGCAGAGGTAAAGGTGCCCCCTTAGTGACTTCAAAAGGGGTTCCAGTAGCACTCCCAGCATGATATTTACCATTTTCATCCTTTAAATAAGAACCATCAGTGAACCATTAAAAGTCTGTATTTCATCTGCAGAGAAATTCCTGTAACTTGTCACAGGGCGTCAAAAGGTGATGTGTCAACATCGAGCAGTCGTGGGGGTCTTGTCAATGAGGGAGGAGAGAGGAATAGTGGGGTGAAGGCTGTTGCAAAAAGGAAGAGTCACATGAGGAGCAGTTAGCAGGATGGTAAGTGAGGCGACTGGCTGAAGAGTATTGAGTGTGGGGAGAGTTCAGGAGGGCTTCCACTGCATGGGGCACAAGGATGGTTAGAGGGGACCCCGTGACTATTTCCGCAGTGGCCTCAACCAAGAGGGCAGTGGCAGGAATGGCTGGGAGGCAAGGGGGCAGGGTGGGGGGGACATCCCTGAGCCACAGGTTCAAGTTGTTGGCTATAATGCCCTACGGGACAGCAATGGTGCCCGTGATTTTGGGGTGAGCGCTCCAAGGGCATTCCCTTCCCTCTCACATACCAAGAGGGAAAAGGGGAATCGAAAGGACGTCCAAAGGCAGGGGTCGTATTAGGCTTTTCCCTAAAGTCCCAAAAGCTGTGTCATCCTGATCTTTCCAAATAACAGAGTCAGGTTGGTTGATTTTCAGGAAAGCGTGTGGAGGTTGAGCTGTAAGAGAGTTTGGAGTCCAGTTTTGACGCAGTCAGCTAGGCCAAGAAAACCTCGTAATTGGTGCTGGTTTTAGGTTTAGGGATGTTCAGGGTGCCCTGAAGTCGGCCTGGGTCCAAATCTAGCCCTGGTTCTGAGGTCAGGGGCCCTAAGTATCGAACCTGAGTTTGAGCAAACTGCAGTTTTCCTTTGGTGACTTTATGTCCGTTTAAGGCCAAAGCTTTGAACGGATGAACGTTGCCTTCCTGTGAAGAGATCTGAGAAGAGGGGCAGAAGGGCGAATCCTCTACGTATTGGAACGAAGTAGAGCCTGCAGAACACTTTCTGTCGTCCGAATCGGCTTTTAAGTTTGTGAAAAGTAAGGACTCTGAGAAACCCTGGGGCATGACTGTCCAGGTGGATTTTAAGTCTTCCCCAGTGAAAGCAAAAATATATTGGCTGTCCTTATCTACTGGAATACTAAAAATACACTGTATGGATCAATCACAGTGAAAATTTTGTTTTCAGTGGGATTGGGTGTCGGTATGGATGGGGGTTAGTGATAACAGTGTGACGTATTGTGTGGAGATCCTGGACAAACTTTCATCCTCAGCCATCGAGTTTTCTCACAGGTAAAATAGAGTATTACAGAAACTAGTGCAGAATCACTGAGGCCCTGAGCCTTGTAACCTTGTATTATGGACTTGATGCCTTGAAGGGCTTCTTTATTTGGAGAGTATTGGTTAATTCTGGGGAGAGAGTTTGAAGGATCTGTTCGAATCTTGATGGGAGGTGCACTGTGGGTTCTGCTAATACCAGCTGAAGGTTTTGCCCATGAGGAGAGTGGTAGCTGATCTAACAGGGACAAATGATCAGTGTCTTTGGACTTAGCTCCAGTTAGCTCGGAGAAGGAGCAAATAGGAGACGTTGAAGGGTCATTTGACTTACCGATTTGGCTGCTTTGATTGCTGCTGTCAAATTCTAGGATTATGTCCCCCTTTGGGGAGGAAGGAGTCGCAGCATGAAATTTTTCTAAGACACCTCAGCCCAATAAGTGAATGGGCAGAGGAAGTAAGGAGAAAAGGGCGTGTGTCTCTCGGAGGGCCCAGACGGAGGGAGTGGGTTCAGGGACGGAACCTGCTGAGGTTTATTGGAGACCCCGCTCCGTGAGCTGTTCCAGTGCTCCGAGGGGAGGGCTGCTTGGTGGTGGCGGGTGGAGATTCCCTCCCAGTCTGGAGAGTGGTTCCTCCAGGTCGATGAAGAGGGGGGATTGGGAAACGCCAGGAGTTCCGTGGACCCCCCCCCCCCGCCCCTCCCTGGGAATGAGGAGGGTATTGGAATAGGTTGGCTAGAGGGTCGAAGGTGCCTGGATCACTCCACTTGGCAACGGTCTTTCCGCAGCGTCCCGGCCCTTTGCAGTAAGAGCAGAAACCATGAGGTTTTGGTTTTGTTTCGGGGCCTCCATTCGCTGGAGCTGAAAACTGAGAATTTTGTGGTCTTCCTTTTAGCAAGCAGGTGTGCAATCCAGTAGTATTAAGTATATTCACATTGTTGTGCAAGATAAGTTGTATTTTCATTTTTATTAGTTTAAAATATTTAAAGATGTCTCTTGAGACTTCCTAACCCATGTGTAGTTTAGAAGTATTTGTTCAACTTCCCAATATTTCTAATTGTTGAGCCATCTTTCTATTACCGACTTCTGCTTTGGTTCTGATATGCCACGAAGCAGGACTTTGTGTCACTCCTATGCTTTCACGTTGTTAAGATGTGTTTTATGTGGCAGCAGTGGTCTGTCCGGTGCTGTTCTATGTGCGCTTCTGTTGGTGGGTGAATACGTACCAATTAGACCAAGCCGAGTGGGAGTGCTGTTCAAGTCACCTGTATTCTTACTGACCTTCCGCCTGCCTGATCTATCAATTTTTTGGAGAAGAGTGTGGAAGCCTCCAACTATACATGGTGGATTTATCTATTTCTGCTTTCAGTTCTGTCAGTTTTTTCTCATGTTTGTGAAGTTTATGTTTTTAGTTCTTGCATTTGGGTGTATGATAATTTTGAGTTAATTTTTATATGAGGTATGAGATGTCATCTGAAGTTCACGTTTTTTGCACATGGATTTTCAGTGGTTCCGGCACACTTTGTTGAAAAGAGCATACTTTTTCTACTTAATTGCTTTAGCATCTTTGTCAAAAATGAGTTGTCCAGCGGGTGTGGCTGTGTTTTTGGGTGTTCTTTTTTGTCCCATTGTTCCATTTATCTGACTTTAAGCTACTACCTCACTTTTTATTTCTGTTGTTTGAGAGTAAGTAGTGTTAGACAACTTTTTCTTTTTTTTCAATGGTGTTTTAGCTACTGTGGATCCTTTGCATTTCCATATGTTTCATAATTGGCTTTCAGTTTCTACAAAGTCCCCATAGGATTTTGGTTGAAATTGTGATGGCTCTATTGGTCATTATGGGGAGAATTGATATGTTAACTAGGCTTTTCAACTATGAACACAGTAGATCTTGCCCTTCCTTTTGGGTCCTCTGTAATTTTTCTTTTTTTTTTTTTTTTTTTTTTTAATTTTTTTTTCAACGTTTTTTATTTATTTTTGGGACAGAGAGAGACAGAGCATGAACGGGGGAGAGGCAGAGAGAGAGGGAGACACAGAATCAGAAACAGGCTCCAGGCTCCGAGCCATCAGCCCAGAGCCTGACGCGGGGCTCGAACTCACAGACCGCGAGATCGTGACCTGGCTGAAGTCGGACGCTTAACCGACTGCGCCACCCAGGCGCCCCTGTAATTTTTCTTAGTAGTGCTTTATAGTTTTTAGTATTCAAACTTTTTACCTCTTTTATCAGATGTAGCCCTAAATATTTCTTACTTTTTGATGTTATTATGTTTTCAATTTTAACTTCATTACTTATCCTTATTATATAATATGTGATTGGTTTTTATATACTGATATGTATACCACAGTTCTGCTAAATTGACTTATTGTTTCTAATAGATTTTTTTTGTAGATTACATCAGATGTTCTACATAGATAATATGTCATCCTTGAACAAATATAATTATACTTTTTTCCTTTTCAAAAACCTTTCACTTTTTTTTTCTTGAATTATTGCTCTGGTCTCCATACCGTGTTAAATAAAAGTGACAAGTGTGGATGTGCTTGTCTTGGTAGAAAATACATTGAGTTGAGGGGTGCCTGGGTGGCTCAGTCGGTTGAATGTCCGCCTTCCGCTCAGATCATGATCTCACGGTTTGTGGGTTGGGCCCTGCGTCAGGCTCTGTGCTGACAGCTTGGAGCCTGGAGCCTGCTTCAGGTTCTGTGTCTCCTCTCTCTCTGTCCCTCCCTACTCATGCTCTGTCTCTCAAAAATGAATAAACATTAAAAAATTTTTTTTAAAAAAGAAAATACATTGAGTTGAATGAAATCTCAACATACCAAAGTTTGTGGGCCACACCTAAAGCAGTGCTGAGAGAGGGAGCAAGGCTGGTTCAGTATTTGAAAATCAGTCAGGGTAATCCACTATATCAACAGGTTAAAGAGACAGAAATTATACATTTATATCAGTTGATGCAGAAAAAGCATTTGACACAATTAAGCAGTGACCATTATTAAAATTCTCAGAATGAGGTGTCGTCTGGGTGGCTCAGTCGGTTAAGCATCCAACTCTTGATTTCGCTTCAGGTCATGATCCCAGACTCATGGGTTAGAGCCCCTCATTGGGCTCTGTACTGAGCATGGAACCTGCTTAAGATTCTCTCTCTCTCTCTCTCTCTCTCTCTCTCTCTCTCTCTCTCTCTCTCTCTCTTTTCTTTCTCCCCCTCCAGTCCCCCTATCCCTCCCTCCCCACATATGCACTCCCTCTCCCTGTCTCTAAAAAAAAAAAAAAAAAAAAAAAACTACCAGAAAATTAGGAGTAAAAGGGAACTGCCTTGACTTGAAAAAGAGCATTTTTAACAGAATTTATAGAACTAAAACTATAATTCAAGCTTATAGAAATAAAATTGTTTTTCTGTATCATTCTTGTATCTTGCCAACTTGCTGAACTTGCTTATCAGTTCTCTAGTCTTTTTAGTGGATTCCTTAGAACTTTCTAAATATAACACCCTATCTGCAAATAGAAATAGTTTTACTTCTTCCTTTCCAATATGTAAGCTTTTTATTTCTTTTTCTTGGATCATTGCACTGATTGGAACCTCATTACAATGTTGAGCAGACATGGTGAGAGTACATAACCTTGTCTTATTCATGATCTTAGGAAAAAGCCCTCCATCTTTCTGTAGATCATGATGTTAGTTGTGGGCTTTTCATAGATGCCCTTTATCAGGTTGAGAAAATTCTCTTCTGCTAGTTTATTGAGTGCTTTTACCTTGAGAGGATGTTGGACTTGGAAATGCTTTTTCTGTGTCTATTGAGATGATCATGTGGTTTTTGTCCTTTATTATGTTGATGTATTACATTAATTGATTTTTTAATGTTAAACCAGCCTTACATTCCTGAGATAAATTCCACTTGACCATGGTGTATATACTTTTCTCTATGTTGTTGGGTTCAGTTTACTAACATTGCTTAAGGCTTTTTGTCTCTGTATTTGTAAGGGATGTTGGTCAGTGGTTTCTTGTGATATCTTTCCCATTTTAGTATCAGTGTAATACTGTACTTATCGAATCAATTATGACAGTCTTCTGTTTTTGAAAGAGTTTGAAAAGGTTAGTGTTAATTCTTTAAATGTTTGGTAGAACTCACCAGTGAAACCATTTGGGCTTGGTTTTTCTTTGTGTGAAATTTTTGAAATAATTTAATTTCTTTACTTCTTGTAGGTCTATTCAGATTTTTTATTTCTTCATGAAGGTATTCTTGGTAGTTTGTGTTTCTCTAGTAATTTGTTTCATCTCACTATTTGTTGGAATATTTTTCTTCTTAGTATTCTTTTATAATCCTTATGTCTGTAAAGTTAGTTATAATGTCCCTTTTGTTATTCTTTAAGTTTATTTTGAGAGAGAGAGAAAGAGCGCGCATGCAGGTGGGGTAGGGCAGAGACAGAAGGGAGAGAATCCCAAGCAGGCTCTGCACTGTTAGCACAGAGCCCGACACAGGGCTCAAACTTACAAAACATGAGATCATGACCCAAGCTAAAATGAAGAACCAGACGCTTAACCCACTGAGCCACTCAAGCACCCCATGTTATTCTTGATTTAGTACTTGAGTCTTGGTTAGTCTAGCTGAAAATTTGTCAATTTTGTTGATTTTTATAAAGAACCAAATTTTGGGTTCATTGATTTACTCTTTTGTTTTTGTTTTTCTCTATTTCATTTATTTCCACTGTGTTCTTTTTCATTTCCTACTTTCTGCTTGCTTGGGATTCATTTTGTTCTTTTTTTTCCCCAGTTACTTAAGGTGAAATAGTAGGTTATTGATTTGAGTTCTTTCTCCTTTTTTTCCCCCCCAGCAGACCATAATCTTTCCCTTTTTTTCATACATGCAGTTATATCTCTAAATTTCCTTTTTAAGCACTGCTATAACTGGTTACCCCACAAGTTTTGATATTTTGTATGTTTTCATTTCATCTCAAAGTATTTTATATTTTCTGTTGTATTTTCTTCTTTGACTCATCGGTTGTTTAAATATATATTTAGCTTTTATATATCTATGACTTTCTTCTGTTATTAACTTCTAATTTAATTTCATTGTGGTCAAAGAAGATATTTTCTATGATTTAATTCATTTTTAATTTACTGTGATTTGTTTTATGACCTAGGATATGGTCTACTATGGAGAATGTTCTATGTGAACTTGAGAAGAATGCGTGTTCTGCTTTTGTGGACTTGAAGTGTTTTGTAAATGTCTGCTACAACTAGGTAGTTGTGGTATTAAGTCTTCTGTTTCTTTGTTGATCTTCTGCCTCATTTTCTCTCTGTTACTGAAAGTGGAATATTGAAGTCTCCCAACTATTTTTGTTGAATTGTCCCATTTCAACACAACCTCTTCAGGTTTTCAGTTTTACTTTGTGTATTTTGGGATTCTGTTCTTATGTGCATGGATATTTAGTCATTATATCTTCCTGATGAATTGATTTCTTAATCATTGTACAATGTCCTTATTTTGCCTCAGATAACAATTATTGTCTTACAGTGTTCTGTGAGGTATTAGCATAGCTATCTCAGCCGTATTTTGGTTACTGCTTACATGGTATATATTTTTCCATCTTTTTTTCTGCCAGCCTGTGTCTTTGAATCTAAAGTGAGCCAGGTGTCAAGGGGTATCTCACTGTTTTCATTTGCATTTTGATGACATATGATGTGGAGCATCTTTTCATGTGCTTATTTTCCATCTGTATACCTTCTTTGGTGAGGTGTCTGTTAAGGTCTTTGACCCATTTCTTAAATCAGATTGTTCTCTTATTGTTGAATTTTAAAAGTTTTTTGTATATTTTGGATAACAGTTCATCATCAGATGTGTCTTTTGCAAATATTTTCTCCCAGTCTGTGGCTTGTCTTCTTATTCTCTTGGCATTGTCTTTCACAAATTTTTAAGTTGAGTCCAGCTTATTTACTTTTTCATGGGTCATGTCTTTGGTGTTGTATCTAAAAAGGCATCACTACATCCAGGGTCATCTAGGTTTTCTCCTGGTTTATCATGGATTTATAGTTTTACATTTTATGGTTCGGTTTGCCATCCATGTGAATTAATTTTTGTAAAGAGTATAAGATTGGTGTCTAGATTTTTGTTGTTGTTGTTATGTGGATGTCCAGTTGTTCCAGCACCATTTGTTGAGGAGATTGTCTTTGCTCCGTTGTTTTGCTTTTGCTCCTTTGTCAAAGATCAGTTGATTGTACTTCTGTGGGTTTGTTTCTGGACTCTCTATTCTGTTCCATGGATCTATAGTTTTGTTCTTTTGCCAATTCCACACTGTCTTGATTACTGTAGCTTTATAGTAAGTCTTGAAGTTATGTAGTGTCATTTCTCCAGCTTTGTTCTCCCTAAGTATTGTGTTGGCTATTCTAGGTCTTTTGCCTCTCCCTATAAACTTTAGAAATATTTTTAATGATATCCATAAAATAACTTACTGGGATTTTGGCTGGGACTGCATTGAGTCTATAGACCAGGTTGAGAAGAATTGACATCTTGACAATGTTGAGTCTTCCTAGCCATGAACATAAATATCTTTCCATTTATTTAGTTCATCTTTGATTTTGTTTATGAATGATTTGTAGTTCTCCTCATGTAGATCTTACCTGTATTTTGTTAGATCTTTTAAAAAATCTGTTCTGCCATTCTTTTACTTGGTAGAATATCTGATCCATTTACTTTCAATGTAACGTAATTACATTACTGATAAATTACTGATAAATTAGAATTTGTACCTACCATTTTTGTATTTTTTTGTATGTCTGAGGTCTTTTGCATTTCTTTATTCGTTGATTCTTGCCTTCTTTCATGTTACATATTTTTTTAATATACATTTTCAGTTCCCTTTTTGTTTCTTGACTATGTATTTTGAGTAATCTTCTAAGTGTTTACCCTGGGATTACAATTAGTATCTTAGCTTAAAACAGTCTAATTCAAATTAATACTCGTTTAATTTTAGTAGCATACAAAACCTTTGCTCCAATATACCTTCATTCCTTTCTCTCTCTTTTGTACTATTACCGGCATTCAGTTCAAATTACATCTTTATACATTATAAGCTCTTTAAGTCGTTTTCATAATTAGTGCTTTATGTAGGCATCTTTTTTTTTTTTTTTTTTTTTTTTTTTATTTATTTTTGGGACAGAGAGAGACAGAGCATGAACGGGGGAGGGGCAGAGAGAGAGGGAGACACAGAATCGGAAACAGGCTCCAGGCTCCGAGCCATCAGCCCAGAGCCCGACGCGGGGCTCGAACTCACGGACCGCGAGATCGTGACCTGGCTGAAGTCGGACGCTTAACCGACTGCGCCACCCAGGCGCCCCTGTAGGCATCTTTTAAAACAGATCAAGAAAAGAGTTTTATTTATATGTATTTTTATAATGCTTATTTTGTGAGCTTTTTGTTGCTCTTTCTTTGTCTGGATTCAAGTTACCCTTTAGTGTCCTTTATTTTGGACTGAAATACAGTATTTCTTGTAAAGCAAGACTGATAGCAAATAACAAATTCTGTTTTGTTTTTTTGAAGTTTGTTTTTAAATCTGGAGATGACTTAATTTCTCCATTTTTTCAGGAAGAGTTTAGCTGCATGTGGAATTCTTGGTTGACTGTCTATTTCTTTCAACACTTGGAAGATGGCTACCTCCCTGTTCTCCATCTTTCTGAAGAGACACAGCTATGTGTTCTGCAGAATATGCATGGGCATATTCTGGGCTACAGCTTCCTCACCTCTGGTTTATTGACCTCTTTATTTTACTTGCTTTCTTTCCTCTGGGAGCTTACTAAGGTAACTAGTCCACCGATAACCTCCTCCTGCTTCTTGCTCTGTGGGGTTATTCTTTTTAAAATTTCTTTGCATTGGGGTCTTAGGAGGAAGAGAAAGCTAGAGTATGAGAGTGTAAGAGAAAGCTAGCTTAGTCCACTACTTAAACCAGAAATTCTATGTATCTTGCCGTAGAAAGTTTGATCTAAGCCTTTGAAGATCCAGGAGCCACACTCCCGCTTATGTTTTAAGTCACCCAGACTTGTCACCCAAGTACTGAAATAAGTTTCACAGAATAGTTTTTTCTTAGGGGAGCCTGGGTGGCTTAATTGGTAAAACGTCCAACTTCGGCTCAGGTCATGATTTCACAGTTTGTGGGTTCGAGCCCCACATCAGGCTCTGTGCTGACAGCTCAGAGCCTGGAGCCTGCTTTGGATTCTATGTCTCCCTCTGTCCCTCCCCTGCTTGTTCATTCTCTCTCTCTCTCTCTCTCTCTCTCTCTCTGTCTGTCTCAAAAATAAATAAACATTAAAAAAAATTTTTTTTAAAGAATAGTTTCTTTTAGAGAAATAGTTCAGGAAGTGAAGAGGTAGAAAATCATGTTATCTTCTTAGTCAATAAATAAGGATAGAAAAGTGAATAACAAACTGTTTTCCTCATTATTTTAAGCTTTTCATGTTGAACTACCTGAAATTGAAAAAGTTGTAAACAGGGGCGCCTGGGTGGCTTGGTCGGTTAAGCGTCCGACTTCGGCTCAGGTCACGATCTCGCGGTCCGTGAGTTCGAGCCCTGCGTCGGGCTCTGTGCTGACAGCTCAGAGCCTGGAGCCTGTTTCAGATTCTGTGTCTCCCTCTCTCTCTGCCCCTCCCCTGTTCATGCTCTGTCTCTCTCTGTCTCAAAAATAAATAAACGTTAAAAAAAATAAAAAAAATAAAAAAAGAAAAAGTTGTAAACAACATGTCATATTAAATGTGAACATAATTTTATATCCACGCTACTTATATATTTACTAAAAAGGAATATTTAGTTAATGAACATCTGTTGGTTAAGAATCCAAATTAGGCTGTGCAAAGTGGTGTGGTATCTGGTGGCTGCTGTGGGGGGTGTTTCTTCCTGTGGATACCTCATTCCAGGTGATTGCTTGGTCCAAACTAGGATGTTGGTGGGAACATTAGTACCCAGGGCTCACCCAGGTATGCGAAGCTTTATTTAGGTCTGGTTGATGCGGTGGGGCTTCTTAATGTATTTTGGGATTTTGTGAAGGTTGGTGGAAGAACTGTAAAAGGAAGCCTTCATTATGTGACTGCTAAACAGAACCCAGGGGCCCTGCATTCACAGTAGCCTCCATGAATACCTGCTGTTATGTGAATGCAAGCTGTTTGTCTAATGCTACATTCTCAAAGCATCACTGGAGAGGCACCTGGGTGGCTTAGTTGGTTGGGCGTCTGACTTCAGCTCAGGTCATGATCTCACAGTTCATGAGTTCGAGCCCTGCATCGGGCTCTGTGCTGACAGCTAGGAGCCTGGAGCCTGCTTTGGATTCTGTGTCTCTCTCTCTCTCTCCCTCTCCCCCTCCCCCACCCCCACCCCCACTCATGCTCTGTCTCTCAAAGACGCATAAATGTTAAAAAAAAAAATTTATAAAAAAAAAATAAAGCGTCCCTGCAAACTAGGCAGAAATGCAGATTCTCAGCCCCACCCAGACCTACCAAGTGGAAATTCTGGGAGTGAGGCCCGGCCGCTGGGCTTTTAAGAGAACCCCTCTGATGGGTGTTGAGTCAGGAAGGGTTGACATCTTGATGAGTTTAGAAGTACCTGTGGTGGTGACACTGATGTGAGTGAGGTGTGTTCACATCTGTGGGAATGATCCTGGTGTGACTGTTTGTGGGAAAAGGCTAGGAGCGTGGGAACCCTGCTTGCGAAGATCTGCTTCGCCTATTGTTAACGTCGCACCCATTGCCTTATCATAATGTGTTTTCTGGAGCATCTGAACCAGACAGCATACTTCTTCAGATGATGCAGCAGCAAGGGTCCTGCTGTGTGTTGTTTTCCCTGATCAGTGATGAGTCTCCTGAGAGCCCAGGGACCTTCCCAGAGGTGCAGTGCAGGTGTGAGATCACAGGAGCCCGTGAGGTTCAGGCAGACTGCCAGCTCTTTCCCAGAGGACCTACCTTGCAAGAAGGTCTGGAGGGGCTTCAAGAAGGAAAAGGCACCTTTTAAATGTTGCCTGCCTGCCCCCAGGTGATTTGAGGAGAAAAAGAATTTCATTCAGTTTCCTCATTTTGTTTGAGTTTGCAGATTCAGAAGTGAGGATGTTTCCATTTAAAAGAAATAGGGTTTTTCATTTGTTTTACTACATATGGACTCATAAAAAGTGCTATAATTCTTTAAGGACAGAATACAAGTGTGGTGTCAGGAAGCATCCGGGCCCCTAGGTAAATCTGCAGTCGGCCCTGCATGATGAAGGGATGTAATAAAATATGTAATTGGTATTAGGGAAAACATCCTGAAGGAGAGGAAGTTGAAGTTCAACAGACCCACCCCTCCGGGAATTAGAAGGGACACCGATCTGTCAGGTTGAAGACCAGCCAGGGGTTGGAGATGTAAATGTGATCAGGAAAACTAAGATAAGGAAACAGTTCCTTGTGTTTGCATGTGGTGCTGTAACCTGAGACAGGTGAGGCATAGCTGCTATTTCCCCTTTACAGCCACGTCAAATGACGGTGGTGCTGGTGGTCATGACCTTTGAATGGTTATTCGTGTATTCATTCACTAACTCTTTATTGAGCATGTACTGTGTGCTGGGCCCTGTTGTATACAGTAGTTGACAAAGCAGACAAACTCTGCCTTCGTGGAGCTGACCTCCTAGTGGGGAAGGCAGATAATAATGTAATAATAGGGATAAATCAGTAAATGATGTGCCATGTTCCATGTTTTCTTCAGAAGTCCTGAGGACACGGAAACAGAGGGGAGCTGGTTTAAATTGTAAACAGGGTGGCTACGTGGGTTTGAAGAGAAGGGTGGTGTGACCCGGGTGACCCTGGCTGCTGTGTTGAGGATAGACTGAATTATGAGTCGGGCACGGAATTAGGTCTGTATGCAAGCTCGTGGGGCATCTTTACGGTGACCGCAGGGCAGATGTGAGGCTCAGAGGTGGCAGTGAATGTGCTTACGGTCGCAGAGCTGGCAAGTGCCAACAACCCTCCATCGTGGAGGAGCCCAAACATGTGAAGGAGGTGTGTGGTTGACACATGTCTTGGGGACAGCAGTGCATTGAGATTTGGATGAAGGAAGGATCAGCTAAGTGTCTGCACAGAGCAGAACGAATGTGAAAGTCTTGCTGTGTGGATAGGGAGGTCTGAAAAGTTTCTTGGGAGCCAAGGAATTATCAGCGCCACAAAGTTAGAATGCATACAACATTGCATTCATTGCATTGCATGCAAACAGGGGAGTTTCCTTTATTCAGTGCGAGGTCTTTACTGTTGAGAGGCTGTGTGTGTATGGTGGTGAAGAGAACAGACTGTGGAATGAACGGTGTGAATTCAGATCCCAGCTCCACCATTTAATAGCTGTGTGACTGCAGGTAAGTTATCTGACTTCTCTTTGCCTTGGTTCTGTAATCTGCAAAATGGGAATAATATATGAACCTAAACATGTTTTTACCATATGGTCCTGTGGTCGTGGTCCTTGGTGTTTGCTCACGGGAGCTGAAAAACCCACGCCCGCACAAACATCTGCACACAGATGTGTACACAGCTGTATTCATAATTGCCAAGCCTTGGTAGCAAGTAGAATATCCTTCAGCAGGCGGCTGGATAAGCAGACCGTGGTCCGTCCAGATAATAGAATGTTACTCAGCACTAAGAAGAAATGGACTGCCGGCCACAGAACATGTGGAGAAGCCTTAAATGTGTGTCACTAAGTGAAAGAAGCCAATGTGAAAAGGCCACATACTGTATGATTCAATTACATGACATTCTGGAAAAGGTAAATCTGTGGGCACGGTGAACAGATCAGGAGTTGCTGGGGTGGGGGTAGGGGTGACCGAATGGGGCATGGAGGATTTTCAGGGCAGTGAAGATTCTCTGTGTGATCCCATAATGACAGATACATGTCCTCATACATTTGCCCAAATCCGTAGAATGTCCACCACCTGGAGTGGTGCCTTAGGCAAGCCGTACATCTGGGTGACGATGACGTGTCCGTGTGGGCTCATCGGTTGTGGCGAAGGTGCTATCTGCTGGGGGTGCAGACAGTGGAGGCCGTGCACGTGCGGGTGGGACAGGCGTGTGCAGGGATTCTCTGTGCCTTCCACATAGTTTTGCTGTGAACCTAAAACTGCCCTAATAATAAACTGTGTTTCTGATTGGAGTAATGGTAGTACTTCCCGAATGGTGTAGTGGTGAGGGCTCCGAGTTGCGACAAACAAGGCACTTGGAACAGTGCCTGGCTGGAGTCAGCCTACGTGTTTATGATTACTAACAGATTATTGACAAGCATGAAAGTGTTTATGTAGCTGTCCTGTGTTCACTCATATACTTGGGAATGTCTATTTTTGCCCACGCAGACTTAAATTTCCAGCCTCAAATTCTTCTACCATGATTGCTGTGTAGAAGGTAATCCGTTGACAGGTTTCTTTAATGTGGGCAGAGGGCCTCTTACGTCAGGAGGAGCTGGACGGAGTGTGGGCGGATAACGTGCTCCGTTCCTCAGACATCCTGAGGGTGGGCCACAGACTTGCACTTCCCACGGGCGCCCGAGAGGACTCCGAGCCCCAGAGCAGGTGGGAAGGGTGACGCCACACCCCCGACCTCCCGACTTCTCAGGGCTGTCCCCGTCAGCTCTCCCAGAAGCACACACGCAGGCTTTTTGTGCGGAAGGCGGAACGGAAGGCAGTGACCTCAGAACCCCTCAGGCTGTCACGGAGCCTGGCTCTTGGGCCAAGTGACTTTTTTATGAAGGAGAACATTCTTTATGTCAAACTCTTACTCGGTGACGACTCTTCCTAACAGTATGAGTAATCGTCCATTGCTGTTCTGAGTTTTAAGTATTAGGTACTAATTAGTGAGCCTGTGATTAATTCTGAATTTTCAGTCATTTCGAGGGACTTCTTGAGATGAAAGCAAATTGCAGGATAGAGTGAGCAAAATGTCTGTTATTAGCAGCAGGAAATGAAATTAAATAAGAGGACTGTGCAGTGAAATGACAGGATTACTCTTCAAACCCTCTTTCTCCTGACTCTACAACCAGGCACACAAAATCAGGCCAGTTGTGGATGAAGCTAATGGTTCATAAATCTTCTTCAGGTCAGCCATTACCAACTGCTGGCAGGACTGTTCTACACGTCATGAAGGCAATGCTTTACAGATTCTTATAAAATATTACGATACTGGTTTGCAAATTAAAACAACAGTAATACATCGGATACCTATATGCCAGACATTGTGTTAGAAACACAAACACACACACACACACACACACACACACACACAGTTGTTCTTTATCCTCACAATAAGCTAGGAAAGTAGTCTAATAATAATCCCCATTTTACAGGGGAGAAAATTGAGGCTGAAAATGGTTCCTGTGGCCAGCAATGAACAGAGTCAAGGTTTTGTTTGTTTGTTTGTTTGTTTTAAATATGAAATTTATTCTCAAATTGGTTTCCATACACCCGGCATTCATCCCAACAGGTGCCTTCCTCAATGCCCATGACCCACTTTCCACTCTGTCCCACCCAAGAGTCAAGGTTTAAACACAGAACTTGTGACTGCACAGGATGGTCTGGCCTAGTTGAGCTGTACGTAATTGGTCAGCAGTTCCTGTAGTTGGACTGGACATCAGTGTTTTCACACAGTTAATCCACAGTGGACACTCCTGCAGAGTCCCCTAGCCAGGGCCAAGGGGGGTTCTGCTTCCAGCCATGGTGAAATTGCGGAGAGCAGGGTTACCTTCTGCCTTAAACAACTAGAAAACCAGATGAAATAGACAAAAATGGGTTTGGGACAGTGGAAAGCAGGCAGCTCGGGACCATGATCTCTGAGAGACGAGAAGAAGACGTGTGTGAGCCCAGGATTGGACTCCCGGGAGGCAGTTCCCAGGCTGCCTTGTGGGACGGGGACAGACACAAAGCTACCTTGGATATTCACTGAGAGCTGAGGTGGCTGGAATTTGCGGTGAAGGGTCCTGGCGGGAAGGAAGTGGCACGGAAAGGGCCATGGACGTGTACAGAGGGCCTGCTGGGCTCCGCTGACCTGTGTTTGACTGAATACTGACCATGCGAGCTACCCAAGGCCAGGGCTGGACACAGAAGGAGTGGACAGAACACCTTCTGGGGCTCTCAGACAGCTGGAAGGAGTTCACATTCCCACCAGCCAGACAAGAAGGGCCTCACGATACTCAGAGCAGCAGGTGGAGACCTGGAAAGGTGTCGGCTTAGCGATGGGACTAAATTAGCCTAAAGCGAAGGCTGCTGTAGAGCTGCCATCCTGATTCCATAGAATTCGTCTAATGAGACGAGGACAAGAGGTTAGGAACTGAGACCCGTTGGATAAGCAGCGGGGATTCCCTGGAGGAAGCTGGAAGGTGAGGCGGGATAGAAGAAGGTCTGGTGTTCAGGCAAAGAGGAAGGTCGCTGAATTTGTGGAGCCGGGGGCCCCCAGACTTTGTGGATAAAGGTAGTGATGGGCAACTGCATGCATGGAAAGGGGCCTGCGTGGATGCCCTTCATTTTCTCCTTTAACTCTCAGTCTCAGAAAGGGCTTGAAATATACTCTTTCCCAAACTGATGTTGATTATATATCTCAGATCTCTGAAAATTTATAATTTAACACTAAGTATGTATAGTGACTCTCAGGTAATTAGACCAATAAAACACTCCATTTGTTGCACCATTTTTCCTTGGTTAGAAGGATTACTTTTAATAAAAGGCATGTTTTCATGTTGTTGGCAAAAGCACAGTATTTAAGGACTGCCTGAGTGGCTCAGTTGGTTAAGGGCCTGACTCTGGATTTCAGCTCAGGTCATGATCTCACAGTTGGTGGGATTGAGCCCCGCATTGGGCTCTATGCTGACAGCATGGAGACTGCTTAGGACTTTTTCTCTGTCCCCCACTCTGCCCTTATCCTGCTCATGCTGTTTCTTTCTCTCTAAATAAATAAATAAATAAATAAATAAATAAATAAATAAATAACACAGTGTTTAAGCTATATAAATGTAGGTGATTTACAAAGAGTTTTATTTTACTGTTCTGTTCTTTTTTATTTATATTCTAGTTAGTTAGCATACAGTGTGATAATTTGTTTCAAGAGTAGAATTCAGTGATTCAACACTTACATATAATACCCAGTGCTCATCCCAACAAGTGCCCTCCTTAGTACCCATCGCCCATCCCCCACCCACCTCCCTCCATGAACCCTCAGCTTGTTCTCTATTGTTAAGAGTGTCTTGTGGTTTGTTTCCCTCTCTTCTCTTTTTCTCCCCCTCCCATATGTTCATCTCTTTTATTTCTCAAGTTCCACATATGAGTGAAGTCATGATATTTCTTTCTCTGATTGACTTATTTCACTTAGCATAATACACTCTAGCTCCATCCACGTTGTTGCAAATGGCAAGGTTTCATTCTTTTTGATTACCAAGTAATACTTCATTGCATATATGTATACCACATCTTCTTTATCCATTCTTCAGTCTGTGGACATTTGGGCTATTTCCGTAGTTGGGCTGTTGTTGACAGCAATGCTATAAGCATTGGAGTTCACATGCCCCTTTGAATCTGTATTTTTGTATCCCTTGGGTAAATACCTAATAGTGCAATTGCTGGGTCATAGGGTAGTTCTATTTTTAGTTTCTTGAGGAACCTCTATACTGTTCTCCAGAGCGGCTGCACCAGTTTGCATTCCCACCAGCAGTGCAAGAGTGGCCCCCTTCCTTTGCATCCTCCCCAACACCTGTTGTTTCTTGTGTTGCTAATTTTAGCCATTCTGACTGCTGTGAGGTTGTATCTCATTGTGGTTTTGATTTGCATTTACCTGATGGTGAGTGATGGTGAGCATCTTTTCATGTGTCTGTTAGACATCTGGATATCTTCTTTGGAAAAGCTTATGTCTTCTGCCCATTTTTAAATTGGATTATTTGGTTTTGGGGTATTAAGTTTGGTAAGTTCTTTATAGATTTTTGGATGCTAACACTTTATCTGATATGTCATTTGCAAATATCTTCTCCCATTCCATAGCCTGCCTTTTAGTTTTGTTGATTATTTCCTTCACTGTGCAGAAGCTTTTTATCTTGATGAGGTCCCAATAATTCACGTCTGCTTTTGTTTCCCTTGCCTTCGGCGATGTGCCTAGTAAGAAGTTGCTATGGCCTAAGTCAGAGAGGTTGCTGCCTTTGTTCTCTAGGGTTTTGATAGTTTCCTGTCTCACATTAGGTCTTTCATCCATTTTGAATTTATTTTTGTGTATGGTGTAAGCAAGTGGTCCAGTTTCATTCTTCTGCATGTCGCTGCTCAGTTTTCCCATCACCATTTGCTAAAGAGACTCCCTTTTTCCCATTGGACATTCTTTCCTGCTTTGTTGAAGATGAGTTGACCATATAGTTCTGAGTCCATTTCTGGGTTTTCTGTTCTGTTCCATTGATCTATGTGTCCGTTTTTGTGCCAGTACCATACTGTCTTGATGAGTACAGCTTTGTAATATAACTTCAAATCGGGCGTTGTGATGTCTCCAGTTTTGTTTTTCTTTTTCAGGATTGCTTTGGCTATTCGGGGTCTTTTGTCATTCCATACAGATTTTAGGATTGTTTATTCTAGCTCTGTGAAAAATGCTGGTAGTATTTTGGTAGGGATTGCATTAAATGTGTCACTTGCTTTGGGTGTTATTGACATTTTAACAAGGTGACTTTTATAAAGTCACGTTAGGATACATATGATATTCTTTGAAGATGGGCCATCTTTAATTTTGTCGTTTAACTATTATGCTTTAGCAATACTGTCATGCTGCAATAGGGACAGCATTTATCACTCCAAAATGGGAGATATTAAATTAGGATTTACATGTTGTATTGGAGAAGGTTTTCTTATTGTGGCAGAAAAGTTGAAGTCATAGGAAAAATCTTACAGGTTGGACTATATAAAACAGGACTGCTAGGCAAAACACACCATAAACATATGTAAGACATGATAAACTGTAGGAAAAAAAGTGGTATTTTAATTAAGTTTTTAATTTTAATTCCAAGTAGTTGACATTCAGCGTTATATTCGTTTCAGGTATTCAAAAATAGTGACTCAGCACTTCCATGCGTGGCCCTGTGCTCATTGCAACAAGTGCACTCCTTCACCTGCATCTCCTGTTTCCTCCATCCCTTCGCCCACCTCCCCGCCAGTAACCAGCGGTGTGTTCTCTTTAGTTAAGAGTCTGTCTCTTGGCTTGTGTCTCTCCTTTTTAATGTTTATTCTTTGTTTTGTTTCCTGAATTCCACATGTGAATGAAATCATATGGTATTTGTCTTTCTCTGACTGATTTCACTTAGCATGATACTCTCTAGCTCCATCCACGTCATTGCAAATGATAAGATTTCAGTCCTTTGTATGGCTGAGTAATATTCCATGGTGCCTGTACCACATCCTCTTTATCCCTTCATCTATCAATGGACACTGGATTCCTTCCAGAGTTTGGCTATTTGTCAGTAGCACTGCTATAAATATTGGAGTGCATGTGCCACTTCAAATCGGTATTCTTGTATCCTTTGGGTAAATACCTAGTAGTGCAGTTACTGGATTGCGGGGTATTTCTATTTTTGAGGAACTTCCATACTGTTCTCCAGAATGGCTGCACCAGTTTGCATTCCCACCAACAGCACAGGATGGTTCCCCTTTCTCTACATCCTCACCATCACCTGTTGTTTCTTGTGTTGTAAATTTTAGCCATTCTGACAGGTATGAGGTGATATATCTTCATCATTTTGATTTTTATTTCTCTGATGATGAGTGATGTTGAGCATCTTTTCATGTGAGGGCCATCTGGATGTCTTCTTTGGAAAAATGTCTGTTCATGTCTGCTGCCCATTTTTAAATTGGATTATCTGCTTTTTGGGTGTTGTATCAGTTATTCATGTATTGGATACTAATCCTTTATCAGATATGTCTTTTTTTTTTTTTTAGTTTCTATATCATTTATTTCTGCTGTAATGTTTATGATTTTCTTCCTTCTACTATTTTTGGGTTTTGTTATTTTTCCAGCTCCTTTAGGTGTAAGGTTAGGTTGTTTATTTGAGATTTTTCTTCTTTTTTAAAAATTTTTGTTTATTTTTATTTTTCATTTATTTATTTTTTAAATGTTTTAAATGTTTATTTATTTTTGAGACAGAGAGAGACAGAGTGTGAGCAGGGGAGGAGCAGAGAGAGAGGGAGACAGGATCCAAAGCAGGCTCCAGGCTCTGAGCTGTCAGCACAGAGCCTGACACGGGGCTTGAACCCACAAACCGTGAGATCATGATCTGAGCTGAAGTCGAACACTCAACCAACTGAGCCACCCAGGCACCTCTCTTATTCATTTTTTTTTTTAGAGAGTACAGGGGAGAGGGACAGAAGGAGAAAAAGGGAGAGAATCTTAAGCAGGCTCCATGCTTCATGCTTAGCGCAGAGCCTGATGTGGGACTCAGTCCCATGATCCTGGGATGATGACCTGAACCTAAATCAAGAGTTGGGTGCTCAACTGACTGAGCCACCCAGGCACCCTGAGACTTTTCTTGCTTCTTGAGGTAGGCCTGTATTGCTATAAACTTCCCTCTTAGAACCACTTTTGCTGCATCCCAAAGATTTTGGACCACTGTGTTTTCATTTTCATAATTTTTTTTTCTTCTTTGATTTCTTGGTTGACACATTGGTGTGTGATTTTTTTTTTTTTAATGAAGCCTTGATATTCTTAATATAAAAAGACATCTTGTAAGTCAATAACAAAGGGGCAGATGTCCCCATAAGGAGAAGAGCTAAGCCCTGAAGCAGGAAGTGTATTAATACATTCATTAAAAAAAAATTTTTTTTAACATTTATTCATTTTTGAGAGAGAGAGACAGAACATGAGTGGGGGAGGGGCAGAGAGAGAAGGAGACACAGAATCTGAAGCAAGCTCCAGGCTCTGAGCTGTCAGCACAGAGTCCGACGCGGGGCTCAAACTCACAGACTGCAAGATCATGACCTGAGCCGAAGTCGGACACTTAACTGACTGAGCCATCCAGGTGCCCTGATAAATTTATTTTTCAAATTGAGTATAATTATATTAGTTTTAGGTATATAACATAATGATTCAACATTTATATATGTTATGAAATGATCACAGTAAGTCTAGATACCATCTGTCACCATACAAAGTTATTACAATATTATTAAGGCTTTTAGGCTTTCACCATTGTGTGTGTTGTTAGCTGTCAGTTTGTCTCTGTAATATCCTTACCTTGTAGATAGCACTGTTCACTGGAATATCATGTGAGCCTTGGATTCAGTTTTAGATTTTCTAAGAGCAACATTAATAATAAGAATCAGAACATTAATTTTAATAATGTATTTTATTTAACTCAGCATATCAAAAATATTTCAATGTAAAATCAGTGTAAAAAATTATTGGGGCGCCTGGGTGGCTCAGTCGGTTGAACGTCCGACTTCAGCTCAGGTCATGATCTCACAGCTCGTGAGTTCGAGCCCCACGTCAGGTTCTGTGCTGACAGCTCGGAGCCTGCAGCCTGCTTCAGATTCTGTGCCTCCCTCTCCCTCTGCCCCAACCCACTCGCATTCTGTCTCTGTTTCTCTCAAAAATAAATAAATATCAAAAAAATTTTTAAAAAAATTACTAGTGAACTATTTTAGTCTTTTTTGTATTAGGTCTTCAAAATCGTATTTGACACTGACAGCACATCTCACGTCTACACTGTCCACATTTCCAGAGCTGGGGAAACACAGAGCTAATGACTGTTAGCAGCAGAAGTCCAGCACTTTGTAGGTGATTCATAAATGCACATCCCATAAGCAAACTCTCAAAAAGTAATGTTTTTTTCTCAACAGACTACCATGCCTGCGGGAATCTTGCCTCAAAATGAAGAGCCATACTCCACTTTGGTGAATGACAGTCCATATGCTGCCAACATGAAGGGTAAGTTCTTTGATACACTTTTTGACGCTTTGTGCAGAGTAGTGTCTAATGAAACAGTAAGAGTAGACATGATGGAAAAGGCTCGAGGCCTCACACTAGAATCCCAAGTACAGTCACTGCTTATGGCTCTTGTTTATTTCTGCCTCCCTGTTTTGACCTGTTAAAACTCCTTTTCAAAATCTTGAATAAGCGGTCTTTTGAGAGGGAATGTTGAAAACAAAGTTTGCCTCCTGCATTATCCTTAGACTGAAATGACCTCTTCCTCTCATTTCTAGCCTCCTTGTGAGGCAAGCTTTCTCTTCCATCCCTCGCAAGTGTCACTTCGAAGCAGGTGCCCCTGCTCCTCCCAGTTTGTTTCTTCTCCATTCCATCCCACACATTTGATTTTTCACATGGTAGCCCTGGGAAGAAGGCTGCTGTGACGGGGACCCTTGCTGCTGTCGCAGCTACTAGGCTGGTGACTGATTTCCTGCCATGAGCCATCAGCCAGACGTCAGGTCATTTTTTTGGCAAAACCTTTGCATGGTTTTGGTCCTGCCCTGTTCACGTTAGGGCTCCTGTATCGGGAACCTTGAAGGGCTTCCCCCTGCGTCAGATGAGGTAACGTACAGAAAGTAAAGAGGCAGGGGTCTGAAGGTATTGGAGTCCCGCACTTGCTGGGAATAATGGGCTCTGTTGACTGTTCTCTCGTAGGACTCTGACCACCCCACCAGGGGGAGCCCTCTGTCATCAGGAAACCAGTGTCTCCCTCCTCTTACTTGTCAGAATTCCCCTCTTTGTAGTCCCTCCTGCATCTGTCTGCTCCTGTCTGACTCAGTAGGGACCGGCCTATTGGTAACCACTGTTTGTGGACAGCGTCTGAGAGCTAACTTACTGTTAGTTTCCCTGTTTGAGAAAGCGCTATCTAATACAAGGGCGGTAGCGGTGCCTACTTGCTGCTTCCTTTGTACGACATGTTTTTTGCCTAAAGGACGCCCCAGCTAACAACCCTGAGTCAGACCTTTTTCCCTCTCCCTTCTTCTGTCGAAATGTCCCCTCTTAGCTGGTGTTTCCCATCAGGGATTTTCTTGGCTTCTGAGATGGGCGAGTCTTCGTCGTACAGGAGCCAGGTGACGGCATCCCTGACCGAGTCCCGTGATGTCCCCAGACTGCGGTGACAACCAGAAAACCTGATGTGTTTTCAGATGCCCTGGGGGAGGTCGTCATACCCATGTTGTGATCCTCTAGAGAAGCTGGTTTTACCTCTCCTAAAGCCATCTCTTTAATTGAAAATCTCCTCATGTATAAAATGTAGCTAATTTTTAATTAGGAAAAAGTCTGGAGAAATAAGAAACTAACTTTATATCTAACTTTTTTAGAGTGAGTCTCATCTCTAAAGGTAGTTCTACCTATTGGGTTAACATTGGGCTAGGAACCATTTTTTTTTTTTAAGGTTGGCCAATGAACCATAAGGAAATTTAATTAGGGGGTCAGTAAGTAAAGTATTTAAATTATTTTAAAAAAAAATTTTTTTTTTAACGTTTATTTATTTTTGAGACGGAGAGAGAGCATGAACGGGGGAGGGTCAGAGAGAGGGAGACACAGAATCCGAAACAGGCTCCAGGCTCCGAGCTGTCAGCACAGAGCCCGACACAGGGCTTGAACTCACGGACTGCGAGATCATGACCCGACCCGAAGTCAGCCGCTTAACCGACTGAGCCACCCAGGCGCCCCAAATTATTTTTAAAGGAAAATAGAAAGAAAACTCAACAAGAACTAGCTTTAGAATGAGACAAACCTAGATTTAAATATTCTACTTTTTGGAAAAAAAATTTGTGGGGAAATTTCAAACATTCACAAAAGTATATAGAATACTACAAAGATCTCTGTGGAGGTACCGCTGCCTGTATGGGTGCCAGTGGAGACCCCACCCCCCAGGGAGGTCCCCTTCCCCGAGAGGTACCATCCCCCATCTTTAACAATTTCGGCTCACTCCCTTCCTCTATTCCTTTCCCTGCTTCCATATTACTTCATTTCATTCCTTAACCATATCACCATCACCATAACTAGAAAAATTTAACACCGGTCACCTAATATCCTCAATACCTGAACATTGTTCAGATTTCTAGCTGAGTCATAGACGTATGTATGTTTGTTTGCATCGGGATCCAACAGAATCCATATTGCATAATTGGTTGATAAGTATCTTACATCTGTTGTCCATGTGGATTTCTCTCTCTTTTTCCTTACACTTTATTTTTGAAGAAACCAGGTTTTTTGCCCTATGGAGTTTGCCACAATCTGTATTTTTCTGATTTTTCTGATTTTATTCCCACATTATTTCTTATAAACTGGATTAGTGGAAGGATGTAGAGCCTAATCAAGTTTTTTTTTTATTTTATTTACAACCATATTTCATGGATGGCACTATATTCTTCCATCAGAATGCCTATGATGTCTAGTCGTCTCTCGTGATGTTAGTTCTTCATTTTGCAAGAATTTCAGACTCATAGAGAAGCATTAAAAAATCCCTAAATACTGTTCACCCAGAGACCCCCTCTCAAGTTTGGTCAGCTGTGCCAGTAACATCCTTTAACAGCAAAAGGATACTTGTCAGGTTTTTCCAGTTTCTTTCTGTGACCACAGTCCTGCCTTGATGTCTGTGAAACTTACAGGCCAGGTACTTTGCAGCATATTCCTCCCTGGGGGTTTGTCTGCTGTTTCATCATAACACCGTTAAGGTTTTGCGTTTCTGGCAGGAACATCACAGAAATGACCTCATTCTCTTCTCACGGCATCCCATTAAGTGACCCAGAACGCCATCATGCCACATCCCTGGGGTGCTCAGTTTGGTCCCATCAGTGCAGTGGTGTCTGCGGGCTGTATCCACTGTAAGTCGTTCCTTCTCCCTTCGACTTCGTACTTGGTGGAGAGGCACTGGGAGGCTGTGGGCACCTGGTCTTCACCCAGCTCTCTCCCAGCCCCGCAGCATCCGCTGGCGTCTCTTGCCTGAATTAAGTATTGTGATGACAGATGACGGAGGGGAGGCTTCCTGACCCCATCACTGCTTCTGCATTTCTTAGCTGGCATTCTCCAGGAGCAGTTCCCCTTCCCCTTGGTTCATTCAGTTATTCTCCGTTCTGGTGTAGATCCTCATCTGTGCAGGGAGTGTACTCTTTCACTGTCCTTTGTTTTCGCACTCCGCTGTCCCCCATTGGGCCAGAAGAGCCTCTCCAGCCTGTAGCTGTGTCATCTGGACACGTCCCTGCTCCCTGCTTCCTGCCTCCTAGCCCAGCAAGGTCTTTGGTGTCCTCTTGTACCTTTCCTGGTCCAGCCCTGAAGTCACCCGTTTCTGCCAGGAGCTCTGGTTCCTTCCAGTGTGGAGTGGTGTTAGGAAACCCAAAATGTGTCCCCAAGCTCCCTGCAAGACAAAGCCAGGAAGTGTATAAATGTGCATAGATATCTACCCACTTTTATACACATATTTGTTTTTATATATTGAAAACTATGAGTTCATATTGGTACTTGCTGTTGTCTCATCCATCACTGTACCATCGTTCTAGCTTTTCCCCTTACTGAGTTTATAATTCCCTTCTCCAAGAATGAGGAACCTTGCTCTTATTTAGTGAGTCCTCCTTTTCATGACCCATCTCCCAGCCCTGCCCTGCCATCACTTGCTGCCACTCGCTCTTCCACACAGGGCCTGTGCCCTGCTGGCTCGAGTGCCATAGACTCTGCTACAGCTGACCCTAGAGCAGGCGGGTTTGGACCCTGACCACCAGCACAGATGAAAATCCACATAGAACTTTTGACTCCTTGAAAACTTAACCACTAATAGCCTCCTGTTGACTGGGAGCTGTTGACACCAACAACCATTGATTAACACAGATCTTGTGTGTCATATATTGTATTTTTACAATAAAGTAGCTAGAGAAAAGAAGACGTTATTAAGAAAATCCTAGGGAAGAGAAACTACATTTACAGTACTATACGGTATTTATCCAAAGACATCTGCTTATATGTAGACACATGGAGTTGAAACCCATGTTCAAGGGTCACCTGTGGTTGCCTTCCTTGTGTGGGGCCTGACCTTTGCTAAGTAGGCCTGCTTTGTGGCTGTTTTTATCTTGATTATGTGTACACTTTTAATTAAAATATGGAGATAATTATGCAGTCACATGCAGCTGTAAGTCATACACCCCTTACTCCGTTTCCATCAGTAGTAACATCTTGCGCATCCGTAGTTCAGTGTCCTGGCCAGGATGTCAACATTGTTGCAGTCGAGATACAGGATGGCACCGTCACTGCAAGGATCCCTCCTCTTGCCTTTTGTAGCCGGACCCACTTCCTCCCATGAGCCTGGCCCCTGACAAGTACTCATCTGTTCCCACTTCTATGATTTTTGTCATTTCAGGAATTGTATGTAAGTGAAATCACACAGCATGTAGCCATTCGAGTCAGCTTTTTCCACTTGGTGTCATTCTGTTGGTGTTGTGTATCCACGGTGTACTTGTTCTTAATGCCAAGTGGCCTTGCCTGGTAGGGGTGCACCACGGGGTGTTTATCCATTCACTCCCCAAAGGATGGCCAGGTGGTCTCCGTTTGGGGCTCTTGTGAACACACATGAGCAGCTTTATGTGTGAGCGGGAGTTTTCCTTGCTCTGGGGTCAGGGGTCAGGAAGGAACTTCCTAGTTCACACAGTAGTTGCATGTTCAGTTTTGTAGGAAACTGCCAAAGTGTTAACCAAAATAGCTGTGCCATTTTGTGTCCCCCAGCAGTGGACGAGTGATCCGATTTCTCTGCTGTTTCACTGTCCCAGCAGGTGCGTGCTAGTGTCTTATTGTGGTTGCTCAGCTCACTCACTAGGTCTAGGAGGCTTTTGGAGATTCTTTGCGATTTTGTGTGCAAACAATCACATCAGCAAATAAGAGCAGTTTTATTTCTTTCCTTTGCAATCTGTATGCCAGTATTTCTCTTCTTGCCTTACGGTAGTGGCCTAGCATGTCTGCTGAGCAGAGAGAGTTAGGAGGGCCACCGGCCTTGCCTTCCTCCTCCCTCAGGGAGAAGACCGTGTTTCACCTTGCAACATGATGCTTACAGATTCTGGCAGGTTCTCTACAACAAGTTGAACCAGTTGCCCTCTGTTGTTAACTCACTGAGATTTTTTTGGTCATGAATGGCTGTTGGAATTTGTAGAATGCTTTTTCTGTGTCATTTGATAGAATTATTTTTTCTTTAGCTTATTGATATGGTAGATTTTATTGTTTTTCAATATTTAACTATCCTTACCATACCTACAATAAATCCCGTTGGTAATGGCATATAATTCTTTCTGTGCATCGCTGGATTTGGTTTGCTGCTATTTTGTTCAGGATTTTGTGCTTAAGCTCTGGAGAGACGTCGGACTATTGTTCTCTTCTTTTGTACTATCGTTGTCTGCTTTGGTGAAAGAGTAATCCTAGCTTCCTAGAGGGGGTGGAAATGTTCCCTCCTCCCCTGTTTTCTGGAAGACACTGAAAACTGGTGCTCATTCTTTAGATGTTTGGTGGCATTTTCCAGTGTCTCAGCAGTAGTCTTGTGCCCCAGGAGCCTGCAGATTTTTTATCACACAGTATTTTCGAGTAATAGTTGAAATTACTTTTCTGCCTTCAAGGTGCTCAGGTGCCCAGACAGGTTAGAACAAGCACATACAATAATTTTCAAATAAGGTTTTCTCTGCTCATCCTGGAATTAGAGACCAGTGTCCCATACTGGGACGCGGGCTGCCGCCATCTTGACAGCTGCCAAGCTGGGGGGGTGGGGGGCGTGGGGCAGGGACAGGCAATCAGTCATCAGAATGGTGTGGTACTGGCATAAAGACAGACATAAACCAGCGAATAGAGTAGGGATCCCAGAAAAAAAACCCCTTGCATGTGTGGTTAAATGACTTTTGCCAAGGATAACGAGTCCGTTCATTGGTGTAAAGACAGTGTTTCCATCAGTTGGTGGTGGAAAGACCGGGTGTACATGTGCAAAAGAGTGATATTGGGCCCTTACCTTATGCCTTGTGCAAAAATTAGCTCAAAATGGATAAAAATCCTAAACGTACGAGGTGAAAGTATAAAACCCTTAGAGGAAAGGCCTCGTGATGCTGGAGTTGGCAATGATTTCTTGGCTGTGACACAAGAGCACAAGCAACAAGAGAAAAAAATAGGTAAATCAGACTTCATTAGAATTTAAAACTTCTGTGCTTCAGAAGATGCTGTCAGCAGAATGAAAAGTCAGCCTACAGACGGGAGAGACTGGAAATCACAGAGCTGTCTAATCAGGGACTAACATACAGAATGCATAAAGAACTCCTGAAGCTCAGCAACCAGAAACAAACAACCTGACTCAGAAATGGACAGAGGACTTGAGTAGATGTTTCTCTGGAAAAGATACACAGATGTCTGATAAGCACATGAAAAGCCTATTTTAACTGTTACGGAAATGCAGATCAGAACCACAGTGAGATAGACTGCGTATCCACCCGCATGGCTGTTACCAAAACGAATGAACTAACCAGAAGTAAGAGGTGTGGCTGAGTGAGAGACTGGAGTCCTTGCATGTTGCTGGTGTGGTAAATGGTTTTACTATGGAAAACAGTATGGCAGTGTCTCAACAAATAAAAAAAAATAAATATATGACCCAGCAGTTCCACGTGTGGGTATATACCAAAAGAATAGAAAGCAGGGACTCGAGCGGATATTCGTCCACCCACGTTCATACAGCGTTCACCATAGCCAGAAGTTGGAAACGAGCCGTGTATCCATCGGCAGGTGCACGGGGAAAACATGGTGTGGCACATACACACAGTGGAATACGATGCAGCCTTAGAAAGGAAGGAGATTCTGACACCTGCTACAGCATGGATGAACCTTGAGGACATTATGCTGAGTGAATAAGCCAGACACAGAAGGACAAATACTGTGTGATTTCTCTTATACAGGAACTACAAGAGTCAATTCCATAGGGAGGGCGCTGGGTCGGGGGGCGGGGGGGTAGTTAGTGTAATGGGGACAGAGTTTTGGTTTAGGAAGATGAAGTTCTGGAGATGGTTGGTGGGGACGGTTGCACAATGTGAATGTACTTAATGCCATTGTACACTGAAAATTGACTAAGATGGTCAATTTTATGTTCTGTATATTTTACCACAATTAACAAAGGGAAAAAGGAAGGCACTCTCTCTTCCTCTTCTTTTCTCTTCCCTTCCGGAACAAGTCCATGTAAAAGCCACTGGCAGGGCCACGAGATGTGGCTGAGGGCAACAGCAGGATGGCGAGCATGTGAGAAGCTAACCTGACTCAGGGAGTCAGAGCCTGCCTGGGGTTAGCAGGGCTCCTGTGTGTGGCCGGGTGGCCCCGTGTGGAGCATCAGAACACACACAGGGCCCGGGCTTCCCTGAAGGTGGTGGCAACAGCCGTGAGGGGAGAAGGGTCGCACAGAGGGTCCTGGTTAAGGATGACAGAAACGTAGAGGGGCCCTGTGTGTTGGATTGGAATTCATAGTACTAGGGTGAACTCAGTTTCCAGTTGATGATGCACGCACGTAGAAATAAACGTGGCTGGGGCGCCTGGGGGGCTCTGTCGGTTAAGCGTCCGACTTGGGCTCGGGTCATGATCCTGTGGTTTGTGGGTTCGAGCCCCACATCGGGCTCTGTGCTGACAACTCGGAGCCTGGAGCCTGCTTCGGATTCTGTGTCTCCCTCTCTCTCTGCTCCTTCCCCACTCGCGCTCGGTCTCTCTGTCAAAAATGAATAAACACTAAAATTTTAGAAATAGTGTGGCTGCAAACATGTGGAATGTGTGCATGCGTGTACATATTTTTTTTTTAAGTTTATTTCAGAGAGAGAGAATGATCAGGGGAGGGGCAGGGAGAGAGGGAGAGAGAATCCCAAGCAGGCTCCACACTATCAGCACAGAGCCCAACCTGGGGCTCAAACTCACAAACTGTGAGATCATGACCTGAGCCAAAAATCAAGAGTCAGACACTTAACTGACAGAGCCCCCCAGGTGTCCCACGTGTTCGTATCGTTTAGCTCTGTGTGCTGAGCAGGCTCGCTGGCGGCAGCATGCCCATAGCCACGAGCACACCCAGCACCCAGACTTGGTTCCTAAATGCTGTTCTTCACCCATGAACCCCCCCAGGCTCCGTGGGTCTAATCGTGAGGAAACAGACACATTCTGCAAGCTAAGCGCCTGTACTCCGCAGAAATGAGGGGCGTCAGAGTCCAGCAAAGACTTTGGAGCTTGCTCTAGAGAGTGAGAGACAGGACAGCGGGTACAGCATGTGGTTCTGATGCTGTGGCGTGTTTGCCGTGAGCAGCACTGAGGTCACCAGGGAAGCTCCAGTGAGGTCTGAGGGATAGCGGCGACTGGTCACGTATCAGTCGTCGTCTGATCTGGGGGAATCTAGAGGTTGTCTTTGTCGAAACATAACGCTAAATTATTTGGCGTATTGGGCGGCGTGTATGCAGCGTATTCTCAGACGGTTCAAGAAAAAATATTCTTTGTATTGTCTTTTTATTTAAGTTTGAGGTTGCTTCAAAATAAAAGATAACGTCTTTTCCAAAAAAGTTTTTAAATTGAAACTAAATTGCCCGACTGTGTGGCATGCTGCTGAGCAGTCCGAGACAAAACTCACGAAGAGGCCATCGGAGACCTTTGCTGGAACAACTTTCCATGGATGGTGGAGGCCAGAGGGATACGGGTGGAAACTGAGACACGCAGCGGCAACCACAGTCCACTTTTCAGAGTGTTGGCTGTGAAGGGGGACGAAAGGGCCTTGGAAGCGGGGGGCTGTGGGGAAGGGTCTGGACACAGTGACATGTGCTTGGAAAATCGGGAAGCCACAGCCCAGGTAGGGCAAGTTTTGGAGAAGTTCTGTCTTCAGATATCTGAACATATTTGAACTCTTGCAGAGTCAAAGAGATGCTTCGTGTTAACTTTTAGAGGAAAGAAGCAGAGCCGGAGTTCACAGAGCGGGTGGCTCTGACTGGACGTCGGAAGACACGCTGACCTATCCAGCAGCTGGACGCTTGTTACTCCTGCGAGAAGCGAGCCCCCTGGGGTAAAACTTGGCAGGCAGACACGGCGCGGTCGGCGTCCTGCCCAACTCCTGGATGTGACTTCCCCGGTGATTGAGGGCTGGGGGCTGGGGCCCCGTGGATCTGCGGCTCTCACCACGCTCTTGGGCCCACGGTCACGTGATGTCGTTCAAGTAGGAAGTTCCCAGCCCTTTCTGAAACCTTGGATGTGAGAGAAATGACCGGTTCTTGGGGCTCCACGTCTGCTTTAACCGCCACGTGTGGGAATTGAGGAGAGGACAGTGGGGTTCTCTGTTGCTTACTGCCCTCATCACAGGGCTAGACGGTTTCACATTTGCAGTGACCAGGACATCCCGGTTCCATAAACATTATTCTGAACTGGGGAAGGTCTGATTGCCCACCTGCACACAGGCCATTGGCCGGGAGGGTGTTACGGCGTGGAGATGGGCACCTGGCACCCCCATTCTTCGCGCCTTGAGGGGCCGTTTGTGCGTTGGTGATGACAGCAGCTTGGGGCACAGAGGGTTGGTCGTGGGGATTATCCTTTATTGTTTTCCTACTTCTTGGAGCCTGGTTTCTTTTTAGACACAGCATATTTGGAAGTGAGGAGACGGTAAGAATAGTAGCAAGGTAGGGTCCCCATGAGTTTATATTTAGGGAATGTAGAAAACTGACATTTTTTTATTATGTATTTAGACAAATATGTTGGCAGAGCAGTGAAAACAAATGAGTTATTAGCAGGTGAGTGGGAAGGCCCTTGTGGCAAATAAATTAGAACTGTGGGCCAACAAGGAGCTTATGATAATGGTGTTTTCTCTGTGGCCACCAGGAAAAAACGCTCTTTACCTTTTAAGTGTCTGCTGACAGCATGGCCCTTCACAAATTACTCTGACTTTAAAAAATTCTGTTTTATATATAACGTAAAATAGGAATTAAAAGTCTTTTTGCTTCTGTTTATCTAAAGAGAAGTCTTCTATTTTTTTTTCCTATTGGGGATTTAAATATTAAAATGTTATTTCTAAGTGTCTGAATAGTTCATCATTAGCCGTCTATAATTCATCCCAATTATAAGTTATAATAATTTAATAGAAATAAATTCATAGATATAAATTATAAATTAAATTTTTTAGTGGATTTTTAGGTTGTACAAATATGCCTTCTTAATGAACACAAAAGAAGAGATCAGTTTGGTACAAGTATAATATCTTCTCTTCCAAGACTTTGAAAACAGTTTCTTTTGAATTGTTGCATGATTGATTTCCAGTGACTTTCTGTGAACAAAAACGTGGTTTTCGCAGGCCACAAGTTAAGGAGATGTGAGATTTCTGAGGTCAGGGAGGCGGAAACAAAGCATCTCTGAGATGGCTTTCCTCGATCCTATTTTAATGCCGTGTTTCTCTCTGACCTGAGAAAAAAACCTGTGTTGAGTTTTTCAAAATATTTCCCCTTCCAGTGTCTTCACACGTGGTTGTTGAAACGGGTGAAGACTCGACCAAATGGAAGTCTGAGCTTCAGTGGTGAAACCTGCTCACCAGCCACCTCACCCCTGGGGGTTTGCTGAAGGAGAAACGTGGAAATCAAAAGGTCCTGGGCCTGAAGTGCTTCTGTCTTGTCTGTAAATAAAGTCGGGGGTGGGGGCCTGAATGTCTGGCAGTGAAGACAGGAGTGGGTCAGTGGCGATGCCCCTGCGTGTGCGTCCCTGAGTGAGCGCCTGGGCGGGTGTGTAGAAGGACAGGAAACGGCTTGTGGTGTGCTTCCAGACTCGCCCAAGGCCCCATGCAGACAGCGGGAGGGGGGCTGTGAGGTCTCAGGGGACGGGTGGGAGAGGGGTCGTGCGCTCTCAGTGCATGGGCGGGAGGGGGCTGTGTGGTCTCAGGCAGGACTGAGGCACGCTCCCTACCAGAAAGCCGTTTGGCACGGGTAAAACCAAGTTTTCAAACGTGGATTTAGTCGTGATTTGGACATTTTGCCAGCGGGTGGTTTTGGAGGCTGAGCCTGCCAGGCAGTGGTGCTGTGCTAAGGGAGTGGGGGTGTCCAGGCGGGCCCCTGGGTGGACCCCAGCACCTCAGGTGTCCTGGGTGAGCCTGAGGACGCACTCAGAGGAGGGCCTGCACTCAGGGTGCCCGGGCGTCCGCTCGGTGCTGACTCGTTCAGGTGAGGTCGGCCCACTTCTGTGGATTTCACAGCAGAGATGGTTCTTGAGAGAACACGTGAGCCGTCCCTTCCTTCCTCAGCTTCGTCCAGACAAGTACTGCCCTCAGCAAAGCCATTTTCATTTTTGGAAGTGTTGAGAGCAACGTCGCTTGCACCCTCGTCTGGGGATGTCCTTAGTGCCGTAGACGTGAGGTGTCCCCTACTCCCCTACTTGAGGCTAGAGACTTCCCAGCTGCTGCTCGTGTAGCTGGCCTGCTGGGTCTCCCCACCCCCAGCTGCAGGAACCTGAACCCCGGCTCCCGCCTGTCCGCTCCTGTCCACTCGCGCCGCTGCTGTCCCAGTAGGCCCCTGGTTCTCAGCTCCCCACCCCGTGAACCACCGCCTGGAGGCTGGCTCAGACCCCCAGCCCCGCAGAGCAGAGGCTGTCCGCCCGGCCGAGTTAGAAGCCCTCAGACTCCAGCTCACCCCTGGTGCAGCCCCTTGAACTCTGAGCTCTCCTGTAGAGCTCTGTGGAACTGTGCTTTCTGGTCACTCACAGTAAGACGTTCTGGGGGCCTCAGTGGCTCAGTTGGTTGAGCACCTGACTCTTGATCTCAGCTCGGGTCTTGATCTTGGGGTCGTGAGTTCAGACCCTGCGTCAGGCTCTGCGCTGGTTGTGAAGCCTACTTAAAAAAAAAAAAATTCTTTTCCATCACTGTATATGAAATGACAAGGTCCTGGCACTATACGCAGAGTAGGAATTTGGGTGCCAGCTTAAGCTTTTCTGTCTCTCTTATTGGACAAAGTCTGTTGGGTTGAGGAGTTAGGCGTGCACTGTAGAAGGAGCTTTCTGACAGCATGACTGATCATAGAAATAGAACAAACATATAAGAGCTCGTTTCTCTGTGCACGCGGCTGAAACACCACCTGGAGAGACAGAGAGACGCAGAGAGACGGGGCAGGCGCAGCCCACATTCCCGAGGGAGGAGGCGGACTTCAGTGCTGGATTGTCTGTTCTCAGCTTGAAGCCTCCTCCTCACCCAGCTCCTGACAAGAATGTGGTACTTAGTGAATTTTTGCTGCACGCCTCCACCAGGACATTCCTGAAGCATTGTCCTCCCCCCCCCTCGCCCCCCCGCAGTCAGTGACAAAAGGCACAGAATTGCATCTGAGTTTCTGAGAGGCCTGGCTGTTGTCTCAGCCCGATAAAGGCATGACCAGGGATTGCGTTGTCACGTCCTGAAAATAAAAATACGAAAGTAAAGGTCTTCTGATTAAGACATCAGCGCTACACACGTCTTTATTTGTTCTGTCCCGGTATTTTTTAAAAAGTTCTATCGAGAAAATTACAGGGGGCTTTGGTTTTGAAGAACTGAATGGTGTTTTCATAACGTCACGAGCTGTACTGCGAATCCTTCATTATGGTTCACTTCTCTGCTCTGTGCACAGAGGGGTGGAAACCGAAGGGTTTTCAGAACGTTCAGAGAATAGATACGAGAAGAACAGCAGAATTTAAACCTTTTAAAGTGTGTATAAAAGGCAGTGTTTGTGTCATAAACACATTTTTCTTAATTCATCACAATGTGTTGTTAGATGTAATTCTTTGATCTGTCAGGACTTCAGCTGAGTCTGAGAAAAAAGAGACTCATTACAACTTAAGTATATAATCTACTGAAAATACACGTTCCTCTTCCCCCTGCTCCAACAATCCCTCCAAACTGCAGTCCATTCATGTGGGATTTCGAGGATGCAGCTCTGAGTGGGAATCAGTAGTTTCTTTGTTCGTCACCGTGGCAACAAGCCCGCCTATCCTGAGCGGCTGGTGGATCTCGCAGGCTGATCGCAGGCTGGTGCTCTGGGCTCAGTGAGTGAGTTGGTGGCGGAGCAGGCTGGCGCTGCCATCCCCGGCCATGCAGGACCTGCCCCGGCGGGGCTCTGCCCTGCCCTTCCTCAGCGCCTTCCTGCAGGGCCGCCGCCACTCGGCCTCGGACCCTGTCCTGCAGCTGCAGCAGGGCCGCCGGGGCTCCGCCGCCCAGACGCTGTCCTCGTCCTCTCTGCAGGTGATGGTGGCCGTGGCCTCCGTCCGCCGCGCCGACAGGGACTCAGCGTGCCTCCAGAGAAAAAGTAAAGCTCTTTTCCTTCTTTCAGATTGCCACAGCTTTGAGTATGAACTGAGACTGCAGGTGGCATGCTGTGTTGAGACCGTCTAGGTTTTGACAGTTAATTCTGCGTTCTGCTTTTTACCGTCTGTTGCACTCAGGGCTTCAGTGGACATGGAATAGGAGATAAAGTGATCGGATGTTTTGTGCTTTTTCACGAAAACATAATTTTTGAAAAAACCCATGCCCTTGTAAAAGATCTGCTTTTACGGTTTCTTCTTCTTCGCCACCAGTGTGACACGTGGAGGTGATCGTGTGCGAGCGCCTCTTCTGTGTCGGGAGGTCCTGCTCTTAGAGCACAAGACAGCGGTTTCACTGTGGCAGAACGAGGGGGTGCAGCAGGGCCGTCGTCTCCAATCCTGGAGGGCGTTCTCACGTTACTCTTCCATCTGGAGACTGGGTTTTGAATCTTCCCTTCCGTGTACATTCTAGGAAATCCAGGGCGTCCGACGCCAAAGTACACGAAGGTCGGAGAGCGGCTGCGACACGTGATTCCTGGACACGTGGCCTGCTCCGTGGCGTGTGGCGGCAGAGCTTGCAAGTACGAAAACCCGGCGCGCTGGAGCGAGCAGGAGCAAGCCATTAAGGGGGTCTACTCGTCCTGGTGAGTGGTCCTGGGCACCTGCGCAGGGCGGTGGGGCTGTGCAGCCTGCGGGCCGGCAGCTCCAGGAGCGGTGTGAAACCTCGTTTCCTCGTCGGTGAGATGGAAATAATAAAACCACCCCATAGCGTTTTTTTAAGCAAGTGAAATGACGTGTGTAAAGTATCTTAAAGAAACGGTAACCGGGGAGGTCTTACATGTCAGAAGTTACTGGAAATAATGGATTCGGCTCTAAGTTTGAGAAGTTACGAGGTGCGTGTGTGGTTTCCTGGTCTGACGCAGGTACCGTTGGCCTCCTGTTTGCTCCCGTCTGCCGTGTGAAAGGGCGCGCGTGGGTGCACACGCTGCCCATCTGCCTCGGTGGGGAGCCGTGCGCCACGTTGGCTCAGGATGGCGTAAGGCACACGCCTCGTGCGTAGCATGGGATGCGGCTCGCTCAGCATTCGGTCATACCGCTTTCTGTTCTTAACAGTGAACTGTCAAGTATGCCTGTTTTGATGTAGTGATACCTCTGAAAACGTCTGGTAATCAAGCCACATCATGTCTGAAACCCACTAAGAGTTCACCGTTTAAAGAACTCTAGCAGTGAGTCATTTCTTGCAGCGGGAATCCCACTTCCAGGTCAGACGTTTGTCGACCCGCTTACCCGACTGCACCCCGCGCTCTTGCGTCCTGGGCTTGCTGGTATGCGTGTGGTGGTGGAATCGGGTCGGCTGTCCCCACTGTTCCCCACAGATCGCATCCCAGCCTGAGAAGTGTGGTGAGAAAGCAAACAATGTTCCTGAGATGTGGTCGGACCCTAAATTTCTAATAATGCAGCTCAAGGCCACATGAATATTTTTGTTTCACTGTTGACTAATCCATCTGAGTCTTTCACCTCTGATGCTTTCATGGTCCTTCTGTCCTCGCCTTGGTCTAACTACTGCTGAATTTGGGGGGTCCCCGTTAAATGTCAGGACTTGCCCTGGGGGAGAGTTGCGGTATCCTTCTGGACCCTGATCAGCTCAGCCGATGTCTCTGTTACTGCTCAGGTTCATGTGGCCCACAGCCCCCGATGGACTGCCCGGTGTTTCTCACTAGAGCCCTAAGCAGGATCCGCTGTCTGTCGGGCCTCTGTCCATTCGTACATTCCATAAAAATCCATTCGTCTACAGGCCAGGCACTCTGCTAGACACTGTCACCTTATAATGTCATCTTCATGAAGCGCTGGAAAAGTAGACCTTGTTAATGTCCTTTTAGTGATGAGAGGATTGAGTCCGGAGCAACTAAGTAATCTACTACTTAGCTAGAAAGCAGAAAAGCCAGCGTTTGAAACCAGACCCGGCTGACCCCAAAGCCCAGATGTTTCGCTAAATCACAATAAGTCGGCATTTATTCATAACCACTCGCGCCAGGATTTGTGCTAAAGACTTTACACCCACACCTTGTCGAATTGTCATGCCAACCCCACGAGGCAGGCGTTATCCCTGCCTCACACAACGGGTGACCGGGGGGCAGAATTGCCTTTGATGCCCGATGAGGTGGCTCTGTCACGTCTGCTAGAATCTCATGAGAGTCCTTGAAAACACTCTGCTGCAGTCCACAAATACTTTACGGTCCTGGAATTTTTTCCAGGCTTTCAGGGTCTCTTAGAGCCCTAATTGTGATGCAAAATTGAAGCGAGAGCTGTATAAGAAAATTGTTCTACAACTGTTGAAATCGTAAAAAAAACAGGGACTTGATGACTCGTTCTCTCAGTACTTAGAGCTAGAACGTTCCAGGTTTTGTGTATCTCACCAGCCCCGTCCTCCCACCGCAGGGTCACTGACAACATCTTGGCCATGGCTCGCCCGTCCACTGAGCTCCTCGAGAAGTACTGCATCATCGAGCAGTTCCGAAGGTAAATGCTGCACGCTGACACACTTCGATAAGCCAGCTCGCGTCTCCTTGTCTGTCACTTTTGACTTCAAATGGTCAAAGAGTAGGCAGTGAAGGGCTTCTTTCAACTAGGAAGTTAAGGTTTTGAGAGTTATTAGTAATGTTTATTAATGCCAAAAGATGGTTGATTTTTTTAAAACTCTAGCTCTCAATATGGTAACTTCTTTCTTTTCTCCGGTAAGCCATGGCATAAAAACAATCATCAACCTGCAGCGCCCTGGGGAGCATGCCAGCTGCGGGAACCCCCTGGAACAAGAAAGTGGCTTCACGTATCTTCCTGAAGCTTTCATGGAGGCCGGCAGTAAGTCCCCCACTTCCCCTCCGTGAGTTACCAAGGACAGCACCCAGGCTTTCGCCCACTCCGCTCTTGGGTCAGAGGGTGATGGAATGAACGAACGCTTACTGTAGGCTCCCGACGGGGGAGATGAGCTGACTGATTCTAGATAATGCGACCATTCTTCTCTGGCGTTGCTGTTGAAAGTACAGGATTTCTTTTGTCCCGTGCGAGCAATCTTGGGAGGAGCCCTGTAGAAACAAAGCGTGCATGAATTGCCATCATAGTGTGCCAGACCTGTCCTACCCATCCGTCCCATCCCGTGGTACTGCTCTCTGTTCCGACTCAGACCACACGGCTTACTCATGGCAGCGGGACTGGAACACAGCACTCACTCATGCTGTTACTGAAGCCCAACTCTGCCCCTGGGTGGTACTCAGGGGTTCTTTACTGGGCAGTCCCAGGAGCCCAAGTCCGGGAGCCGAGGGATGGGGTCACTCAACACGTGCCATTCTCACCAGGCTGGAAAGGACCAGCCCAGGCCACTTTGGGGACTTGTTTCTAAGAAGCGTGTGCCTCGCTTTTTTGTCTCCACTAGGTGGAAAATCTGTATGCACCCAGCTTGTGCCACTTGCCAGTCCTTTAAACGCATTTCCACTCTTGAACAAGATGGCGTGCTGTCCTTCTGTGGCTGAGTAATTTGGGTGAAGGTCGTGGCCTTTATTAATCTGCAGTCCTGTTTCTCCTTAATTGTTTCTGGCTGAGTTTTAGCAGGAAATGTCTTGAGTAATAGAGAATGTGCTTTGTAAGAAATGCAAACAGTGAATTTACCGGAAATATAAAGAACCTATTATTTTAGCCTCCGCGTGCGGTGCAGCCAGCCTGCCTCACAGCTGTGCGCTTTTCACGAATCCACACGCTTCCTTCACATGGCTGCTCACGTACTGTCCTTTATGTTGATTTTTCTTCTCTGTTCTCTGTTTCATTGTCCAGTCTATTTCTACAATTTCGGATGGAAGGATTACGGTGTGGCATCGCTTACCACTGTCTTAGACATGGTGAAGGTGACGACATTTGCCTTACAGGAAGGGAAAGTAGCCATCCATTGTCATGCAGGGCTTGGTCGAACAGGTAAATTCTAGGAAGTGGACTTACTGTCTTAGAGCATATCTAAACCTGGACAGAGCGATGCTTCCTAATACGAGGAGAGAAGAGAAGTAGTTTTCAGAATCCTGTCAGAGTTTTGGATTCAAATGAAAGAAACCACTGAAAGAAATTTGAACTATCTTTGGAAAAGACAGTTTCAGTGACCATTTATTTGTGAGAGTATTTTTGAAAGACCTAGGACTGAAAACTCATCATATTTAGTAAACAGATAGGTTTCCACGGCTCACTAAATGATCCGTCTGGTTTTTCTTCTTCAAAGGAAAAAAAAAAACCCAACACTTTAATAGTTAATGTATTTTAAAAATGGCATTTTCCTTAACCAAAGTAATGAGAATAGAAAGCATTGTTTCATTTGGTGTGTTCTAGGCATTTTACACTTTTGTTTTTTTAAGTCTTTGGCAACAACGTGCACGTTGAAGGAGGTTAAGTAGTTTGCTACGCTGAGTAAGTGGCAGAGCCAGGATTTGAATTCAGGGCTGGAAGGATTTGGGTGGTGACGGGAGTCTATCTGTGCTTCAAATTCTATGTAAAAATCAATGATTTTACTTAAAAATGCAGCAAATCTCGGTGTAGTGCTGATACTATTACAAAAGCAAATACCGTAAGGTTAGAATCTTAATTGTAGCCTGGTCCAAGCAGACACCTGAGCTGTGCGCCAGCCCCCAGGTCTCCACGTGCCTGGGAGCGTTGGGAGGGCAGGGGCTCCGTCCTGCTTGCTTAACAGACTTGGCGAACCACACGCACGTCTTCTGATTTGCCTTTTATCTTGATATTACTCAACTGTTATTGTTGGATTAATTGATCAATTATCACCAGTATGTTATTCATTTTAATTTGATATTAATTAATGCAAATGTGTAATGTTTGTAATGCTAAGTTTGTTTTCTTTAATAACAAGTACTTACAGAATAAAGTTATATCTTGGTTTGGAGAAAAGTACTATTAGTATAGACGAAAAGTCCAGAAATAGACTGAATATGAATAATAATGCCCAGGCAAAAAATACCCAGAAAGGAAAAATGCCAGGCTGGGAATGTGGCAACAACTGATGGCAAAGCTGGCAGGGGTGGGAAGGAAGTGTGCAGGGAGGGGTGATAACGGAGGGATTGTGGTCCAGCCTCTGATCCTCCTGTTCCCCAGCCCCACGGGGACCACATCAAATCCACGGTCTGCTTTCTGCTCTGAACACCCTTAAAATATCCCATCCAGTCAGTCCACACACCTTGGTGGACCTTCCCCTCACATCTCCCTCATCCCCTCTCACTTCCTTGTCCCCCCCACCACACTCCCCCTCGTCCCCCCACCACACTCCCCCCCCGTCCCCCATCCCCTTTCCCCTCGCCACACTCCCCCTCATCCCTCATCCCCTTGCCACCTCCCCCTCGTCCCCCCATCCCTTGCCACACTCTCTTGGTCCCCCTCACTCCTGCATCCATCCCCATCACCCACACTGTCCTTCTCTGGGTAGAGAGATGACTGGATTCTCAGGGGCAGACGTGACATACAGACAGGGAATAAACACCTGTACAAGAAGTCAGTAAGTTACAGTGGCTCTTAAAATGATTCTTAATATGCTTTCCTAACACATACTCAAATTTTAAATCTTAAAGAGTGGTAACTAAACGATAACCTGCTTCATACCAATCTTCTCTTTACCTCTAGGCGTTTTAATAGCATGTTACTTGGTTTTCGCCACGAGAATGACTGCTGACCAAGCAATTATATTTGTTCGGGCGAAGCGACCCAATTCCATACAAACTCGAGGACAGCTCCTCTGTGTAAGGGAATTTACCCAGTTTCTCACCCCTCTCCGCAATATATTCTCTTGCTGTGACCCCAAGGCACACGCCGTTACTTTAGCACAGTATCTGATTCGCCAGCGGCATCTGCTTCACGGTTATGAGGCCCGCCTTCTGAAACACGTACCCAAAATTATCCACCTCGTTTGCAAACTGCTGCTGGATTTAGCTGAGAACAGGCCAGTGGCGGCAGAGGACGTGGCAGAGGGGCCCAGCCTGTGTGCGGAGATCGAAAAGACTGTTTCTGAGGTGATCACCATGCAGCTGGACAAAGAGTTACTGAGGCAGGGCAGTGACGCCTCAGACTCCTTGCCGCCCGCCGCAGTGGCCGTGGATTTTGAGAATCAGGATGTGATTCTCTCCAGCGAACAGCAGATTGACCCTCTTTGGAAGAGGCGGAATGTTGAGTGCCTTCAGCCCCTGACGCCTCTGAAAAGGCGATTCAGCTACAGCGACTCTGACTTAAAGAGGGCTGAGTCACTTCTGGGGCAGGGGGCAGCTCCGTGGACGGGGCCTGCCGCAGCCTTGCTTGGCCAGAACCCCCCGACAGCAGAAGCCCATAAGCCCCTGTCACACCCCCCAGTCTCCACAGCTCGATCTGAGTAAGGAAACGCTGGTCCGAAATACATTCTCTTTCTGGAATCAAGCTAAATTTGGAGGCCTGGAAGGACTCAGAGATGAGGGGTCACCGGGTTTCCATAGGGAGACTGCCGCGAAGGAAGTACAGCGGAGTAGAACCTTCTCCTCGGGGGTTTCAGGTCCCTACAACCCTGGGGATCCAGTGAGACCCAGCTTTGCAGATGTCCCTCAGGAACCGGACCGTTGTCCCCAGCAAGCGCCCCGTCTGTGTGGAGCTCCCGCCGCTCACTGCTCTGAGACTCCCCGCAGCCCCGGGGACTGTGACTTCCTCTGCAAAGTACCCTCCTCGGTTGGACCCACAGCCCAGGAAGGCAAAGACCTGCCTGAGGTCGCTGCGCACGCTGCTTCGCAGGCTGAACCGAGTGCCGAAGCCAGGAGAGTCCTGGCGGCCAAAGCCCTGGCAGATCTCAGTGAGCTTGCAGAAGAGGAGGGCGTGAAAAGGAAGGTGGAGATGTGGCAGGTACTTATATTTCACTTAACTAATGTGTGGGAAACACTGAGGTCGGAGCCGAAACACAGAGTCTTACCAAGTTTAAGTGTGACAGGGATCTGAAGACCTGTTTGTGTAACACTTAACTTGGGACCTTGAGGTTTCCCGGTGTGTGTGTGAAAGAAAGGGCTCGGCGCCTAGTACTTAGGGTGCTTGAGTGAGCAGGGTGTGGGTGCTCGTTGACGGGTCGGGCGGGGGGCTTCCTTCTGGCTGGGCCTGTGAGACCTGGCCCGGGGGCCGCTCTGAGCATCTCTAACCTGAACTCAGGTCAGGGAGCTGCACCTGGAGAACCACGGAGAGAGGTTCTTTCCCCGAGTCGTGGACCCAAGTGCTGAGTGAGGTGGGGGGGTGGGGGGTGATTCCACAGAGCAGACGGGAGCAGCCATGGAGTGCCTTTGTGCTGTCACTTTTTCTTGACCTTGGGTCTTTGGGGTCCATTCCTTGGCTTTTAAGTTGGAATGTGAAATTTTAACCCCTTTCTGTGGTGCACTTTCATTAGAAACACAGTCTCAAATCAGCTGTACTCTTCACCCGGCATGAGCAGCTAGTGTAGACAAAAGGCAGGCCTTCCCACATGGTTACCAGAAGCTAGTAAACCACCCAGGTGTGGAGCTGACAGGCCTGGCTCCGTGGGATCTAGGCTCCTTAGCCCATAATGTCCCACAAATCATTCGCGTAGCTGCTCCTGTGTATTCTAAGTTAATAAGCAAGGCACGTGCACTTTCCAGGAGGGTCGGAACCTTCCAGGTGCAGAGGTGGGAAGCTGAGGCAAGGAACCTCGCACCCGCTTACGGCCGTGTCACCGCAGAGCAAGTGCTCGTTGTCATCAGAGCCACGGGTGTTTGCCGAGTGAATACCTAACACACACGGATTTCCCACAACATGAAGCCTTTTCTTTCCGCTCCAAACTGAACAAGCCTTTTGCTCAGTCTGTGGGCCCCTCCTTTACGTGGCCGTGGGCCACAGAGCTGGTGGCGGGACCCCTCGTGGGCCAGCCCTGCGCGGCTGGACTGTCGTGTGAAAGCATTTCCTAGAGGTGAACACAGCCCCTTGGTTTAGATAGGCTTGCCCTCTGTTTCCTTTTCTGGATTTCATCATGGACCTTTGAGCAATAAGTCCAGTTAGTTGAATTCTGTGATTTGGACCACACAGTGCTGCCTGTTCCCTCTCATCTGCTGTTACGTCACCTGCTCTCGCAGGAACCCGTAAGGCAGGGGATACCCCACAGATTCTTTGTTAACTTAACAGTCCTCATGAGTTAAGCATCACAGACCAGGAAATCAAGGGTCACAGGGGTCAGGTCCTGTGGCCGAACACAGCTGCGCGGGTGCAGCTCAGAGAACTGCATTCTGTCGTGTCAGAGAACGTGACAATGTGACGGCATTTTACTGGGCGAGCCTTTGGTTCGTGCCGTCCCGCCCAGCCTCTGGTCACACTGCGCACCAGATCTGCCCTGCATGTGATCGGTGGGGAACGGGGCCCCACAGCCGAACTTCATGGCCTCTTTATGAGATAATGAAGAGGGACCTGGAGCCGGGGGACCCGGCAGCAGCGCGGCAGGAGCCTCACGTCTGGGGTCCAGCCAAACGCGGGGAATGCTGTGTGCCCCCTTCTCACTTCGGGCCTCTGAGCGAGGGCCCCCTCCCCTGGGCTGCACGTGTGCCCTTTGGGCCTCCAAGGACGGTGAATGAATGCATGTGGCAAGTATTATGCATATTACTGTAGCACACACGCACCGTATTGACTGAAACCTAGGTCTGAACCCCATCAGAAGTTAAAACTCTTCTTTTCCCTGCTCTCTGTGAGGTCAGCATTTAAAGCCGCCTGCAGGCGTTTGGGGTGTGGGCAAGACTTCTGGTCACTCCCCCCATCGGATCTCAGAACGCGGGCTTGTCCCGTGTTCACATGGGACTCCGGAAGGGAATTGGAAAGAAGTGCATTTGCCCCGCTTGTCGCCTTCTAAGCTCTTTGCTGGGGCCGTCTTGGGGGGTTTAGTCGGAGCTCTTCTCACCCAGGGTAACGCAGATGTGCTCTCAGTCACGCTTTTTCCTCTGCCGTTCCGCTTCATTGCGGTGAGTATTTCTGCTTTGTTCCAAGCACCCTGAAAAGGAAGGCTCCCTCTCCCTCTTCCTGAACAGTTTCTGTGGTTTCAGGGTGGGGTGCAGAGCTTAGCGCTGAGGCCAACCCTCCCTCTGTGGTGGGGGGGGGGGGGGTGGGGGGCTGGTTCTTGAGCAGACCTTCAGCTAAATCGGCCCAACATGCAGGGCCCCCAGCTTCACAGACCGAAACTGAGGCTCAGAGAGATTCAGTGTCTCAGCCCAGTGTGCCACCTGCTGGTGGGGGCACTGGGAAGGTCCCGATCCACAGCCTGGAGCCCGGGACTGTCACTCGTGGACAGCCTGAGGGCCTTCAAACCTCAGTGGTGCTGCCTCTCTGTCCCTCCCTCTCCCCCTCCCCTTTCCCTTCTCACCCCTCCTCCTCCTCATTTCCCTCTCCTTCCCTTCCCCTCCCTCTCCCCTTCTCCCTTCTCACCCCTCCCTATTCCTTTTCTCCCTCCCCATCCCCTCCCCTCCCTTTCCTCCTCACCTCTCCCTCCTCACCTCTCCCTCTCCCTTTACCCCCTCCCTCCTCCTCTTCCTCACCCCTCCGCTCCCACTCCCCCTTTTCTCCCTCCTCTCCTCTTCCCCCTGTCCTTCCCCTCCTCTCACTCTCCTACCTACCCCTTTCCCCTCCCCTCTGTCCCTCTTCTCTTCCCCTCTCCACTCCTCCCCCTCCTCTTCCCCTCCCCTTCTCCCTCTGCACTCCTCCCCCTCCCCTTCCCCTCCCCTTCTCCCTCTCCCCTCCCCTTCTCCCTCTCCCCTCCCCTTCTCCCTCTCCCCTCCCCTTCTCCCTCTCCCCTCCCCTTCTCCCTCTCCCCTCCCCTTCTCCCTCTCCCCTCCCCTTCTCCCTCTCCCCTCCCCTTCTCCCTCTCCCCTCCCCTTCTCCCTCTCCCCTCCCCTTCTCCCTCTCCCTCTTCTCCTCTCCCCCTCTCCTCTCCTCTCTCCCTCCCCCTCTCTCCCTCCCCTTTTACCCTTCTCCCTGTCCTCTCCATCCCTCCCCTCCCCTTTCTCCTTCTCCTTCTCCTTCTCCCTCTCCCTCTCATTCTTCCTCTCCTTCTCCCTGTCTTTCTCTCCTCCCTCTCCCTCTTTCTCTTCCTCTTTGTTCTCTTCTTTTTAGAAAGAACTGAATTCCCGAGACGGAGCTTGGGAAAGAATATGTGGTGAAAGGGACCCTTCCATCCTGTGCAGTTTAATGTGGTCTTGGGTGGAGCAGCTGAAGGAGCCTGTGATAACCAAGGAGGACGTGGACATGTTGGCTGGCAGCCGCACAGAGGCCGCAGAAGCGTTGTTTTTGTTAGAGAAGGTAAGAGGCTGTTGGCCAGTTGATAAGTTAACCAAGGCCCACAAAGTGCGGGCTTCGTGCTCAGAACTCTCGCGGAAAAGGGAACTTGTGCCGAATCCCATATCTGGGGCTCATTTAGGTTTTTCCAAGGCGGGAAGAGATGCACACCCAGCATAACACTTAGAAGATGCAAAACCAGGGGCGCCTGGGTGGCTCAGTTGGTTAGGCGTCCGACTTCGGCTCAGGTCATGATCTCACGGTCCGTGAGTTTGAGCCCCGCATCGGGCTCTGTGCTGACTGCTCAGAGCCTGGAGCCTGTTTCGGATTCTGTGTCTCCCTCTCTCTCTGACCCTTCCCCGTTCATGCTCTGTCTCTCTCTGTCTCAAAAATAAATAAATGTTAAAAAAAAAAATTTTTTTAAAAAAAGAAGATGCAAAACCAAAAAGGGAAAATACCCATGATTCTAGGAACACCACTTTGAACATTTTCAAGTCCTTTCTTTCAAACATTTGTTAAGAAGCTGCAAATCCTTTCAGAAACAACTTCATATTTCATGTTTCAGACACACACGCTCGCACGCGACCTTATAGATGAGGACGCCCCGTGTCTGGAGTCCATTTGCCAGGCTGCCCTCTGAGCAGCTGCCTGACAGAGATGAACCTGGAGGGGAGACAGGGGGAGGTCACCCCTGGGGCGTCGGCCAGGCCCTCACTGGGTCATAATTTCCGTTTTCAGCTTTGTTCGCCTCCACGGCCCAGACAGAGTGCAGCCCCACCTTATAGGGAAGAGGGGCAGCGTGTATAGAGCAGGACTCGAACTCTGATCTGGCACAAAGCTCGTGCCCATCTGTCACACGGCACCCGCCCCGGGTTCCACGGCCTTCACTGCCATCCCCGCATGCAGGGCACTTACGTTATTTCAAGTTGTTACCCCTCCACACAGCCCTGTAATGTTGAGTTCTGCTTGCGGGTCCTCTGCGTTTCAGATCAGGTCCTTACAGTAGATTTCAGAAGCCACAGCAGGGGCGCCCGTACTGGGCGCAAGTTCTTCCAGTGCTGAGGTGTCTCCTTTGCTTCTCTGAAGTGAACAGCCCCCGGGGGGTCAAGCCGGACACCCCCCGTCCTTCCCCTGAGGTTCCAGCTGGCGCACTGCTGGAGGCCACAGCACTGTCTGTCTGTCCCCCGTGCTGGTCCTCCTGTCTATCCCAGTGCTAAGTCAGCATTCGGTAGCTGCACAGAACCAGTTTTGTCCAGAAATAAGCGGATCGTCTCTGTTCACGGCAAGGAAGACATTTGATCTGCAGTGACACTTGCGTGCGTATTCACTTTTACTCTGTATAATAACTCGGCAGCTTGGATTTTATCTCCTGAAAGCTTTTCAGATGACACTAACACCCAACAGTGAATATCGATAGAGCCCTTGGTAGGTCGTTCAGTATCAGAGGTTATGAGTACTTGGTCACAACCAGTTCCTGGCTCTGCGGTTGCTTTGAGTTTATTTCTTGAGGCATTTTTCAAACCGCTTGTTTGATTTTGATTTTGATTTTGATTTCTGCAAACACAGGGCCAGCACCAGACCATTCTCTGCGTGTTGCACTGCATTGTGAACCTGCAGCCCATCCCTGCGGATGTGGAGGAGGCCATCCTTGCCCGCGCCATTAAAGCCTTCACCAAGGTGGGTCACACGCCGCAGGGGGCATAATCCAGAGGTCACTCACCTGCTCTGAAATAAAACTTTCAGCTGTTTTTCCTTAATGGAAGTGTGTTTGACATTTCTCAAATGTAGTTGTAGACTTTAGCCAAAATATATTAATTTCCCAACAGTGCTATCAGAAAGAGATGAACTTTTTGAAGAATGCTGGAACAGAGAGCTTTGATAGAGAAACACTTGGATATTGAGAAAATACTTCTAAATCACATGCCTGGTAGGAGTCAGAGAGTCTTTTCTGGTGGAGGAGTTCTGCCTTGGGCATAAACAAGTAACCGGCCCCTGAGAATCCAGCATCCGCCATTGATGGCCCGGTCCCCTGTCCTGTTAGCAAATCTAAGCAGAAAGTGAAAGAGGGGCACCTGGATGGCTCGGTCGGTTAAGGGACCGACTTCAGCTCAGGCTATGATCTCACGGCTCGTGAGTTCGAGCCCCGCGTCAGGCTCTGTGCTGACAGCTCAGAGCCTGGAGCCTGCTTCAGATTCTGTGTCTCCTACTCTCTCTGCCCCTCCCCCGTTCACACTTTGTCTCACTCTGTTTCTCAAAAATAAATGTAAAAAAATAAAAAAAAAACTTTTAAAAAAAAGAAAGTGAAAGAAAAGGTTCCTTCGTATGTACGCCCTTTTGGCTTACAGCAGTGCTTCCTGGCTGAAGCAAGAAGCCAGGTCCATGCCAGGGGAAAAGGCACCCCTTACCCCGCAGCCTCTCATAGGCCATGTGGAAACGTCATTAAACAAAGAGTCCCGCTTTTCAGTGACAGCATCTGTGGTAAATATTAGTGATGACACTAGTTATGTTTGTCCGCGATCACAGCGTCTTCCCCTCCGCTCTCCAAGGTGCTGTCCTTCCTGCAGCTTCCTCGTTACCCGCGGGGTCTTTGTGGCACTGACCACCCTGGTCTCCTGGTCTCTTGTTGACAGTTTCCAGAGCCAGTGGCTCAGACCCAGGGTGCATGGTCCTTCACATCTGCATTTATGTCTTCAGGGACCGTGAGGCCACCTGCCCTTGGGGAGGGCTTAGCTGGATGCTTAGCAAAGTGAACAATTCAAACCACTACTAAGGTTAATGAGAAGTCTTTGCAGGTAGGATAGACAGTATGATTTCCTTTCTGAATTTAATTGAAAAAAATTATTAGTGTTTGTTTCTCTAAAAGTGGTGGGAATTCTGTACAATTTCTGTTGGCCTTTTAGAGGATCCTAATGAAAAGTTAAACATAGCAGCTGTTGCAAACCCAACTGTAAAGAGGTTGGGAGATGTTGGGTGTCTCCCCGGGTGCATGGTCTTGTGAGCAGGGGCCCCGACCGCTCTTGTCCAGGGCTGGCTCTTTGAAGAGAGCTGTGCAGCAGCTGCAGCCATATGAGGAAGGTCCCGGTACCCTTTGTCCAGAGCTTTCCAGGCCCACTGCGGCCCCTCATCAAACACTGGGGTCACCTAAGCCTGGAGTCATCGGCTGTGATGCAAAGCCCTTGTGTGCGTGGCCTCCGCCTGGGCCGCTGCGTGTCACCCCCACCTCGTCAAGGATGGGGATGTGGAGGGCAAGGGGCCCCGTGATTGGGACGCACACACTGTCTGGAGTCGTAGACTTGTTTGTCTCTGAGCCGGTGGTCTTGTGTCCACAGATGTGCTAGCCGGGCACAGCCTTCCTGCACCCCCTCCGGAAGAGGGGTTACTGACCGGGTGGCTCGTTTCTGTGGGTGTGGGTGTGGGTGGAGGTGTCCCGTTCTGTGTCCTACCATCACTCAACCCTTTGTCCCGGTGAACACGGGCAAACAGTCCATGAGCACGGACACGGTACCTCCCCACCAAGGGGTGAGCTGGCTGGCTTCTGGGACGGTTTTCTGTGTGGCAGATGAAGCCGCGAGCCTCTGCCAGCTCCTCCCGGAAGTGCTAAGGTGGGGGGGGGGGGGTCCGTCCCGTGTCACGGAGGTCGGCTGTGAGCTGACGCAGCATGGCTGGCAGGTGGAAAGCCGGACTCCCTGTCAGGTGGCTGCGGTGCAGCCGTGCGGCTGTTGTGCTCTTCCCTGTGCCACCAGCAGTTAGTGTCAGATTCACCACTCCGCCCCCGTGGCTGCCCTGCCTCAGTGAGTGGACCTGTCCAGGCGCTGGATTGAATCTTTTGTTTTCATTCATAAGTTTGCCTTTGGCACAGTCAACAGTTCTCATACAGTCTCTCGGTCATAATTAACGTGGGACGTGAGTTCTGTGTGTTTAGTTGAATATAACTGTGTTTGTAAGTCAGGTTTTCTCCACCCCCTTTCTTTCCTACCAAAACAGGCTGATTAAAATTCTGTTACGGTGTCCTGAATCCATATATTCTTTGTCACCAGGTTAATTTTGACTCTGAAAATGGACCAATAGTTTACGACACCCTGAAGAAAATATTTAAGCACACACTGGAGGAGAAAGGGAAAATGACAAAAGATGGCCCTCAGCCTGACGTTTAGTGACGCTTCCCCACGGCGGACACTCCAGACCCGGAGACCCAGGCGGCGTTCGTGCGTACAGATGAACAGGAAGGGGGGTGTGGAGCCGTTTCGGCTCCCAGCACTTTATCTCAGACATTCTTGGTTTGTGCAAAGAACACTCATTTCTGTTGTGAGCGATTATTTATTTCAAAATACCCTTGAGCTACATTTTTGTGTTGAAAAATTGCCATAATGTTGGTGCCACTTTCTTGTATTTATTTAACTGAATTAATATTGTGTTAATATGTTAAGTACACGGTGTTTACATCTTTATTCTTTTTGACATTTTGGAAAAAGTTGTAATTCTTCTTTCCAAAACAGTTATTTTATTGATGGAGCTCTTGCTGGAGTTTTTACCAAGTAGGTAATTTTAGCAGTAAAACTTCACTGTGGATCCGTGAGCCTGATCCATGACCTGAGGAAGTCACAAAGTGTCTTCAACTATTTTGTATTTGTTAATAAGAAGGCGATTGATAACATTTTTAAAGGATTTTTTTAATTTGGAAATTTTTTTTTTTTTTTTTTTTTATAAATGTGTCAAAGGGTTTCAAAGTATATTATTTTTTGGAGTGATTTAGTTTTGTGTTAAGGGTGGTCGTGAGGTGGTTGGGATTTTTTTTACTGTAGGAAGTAGACTCGGGCCTCCAGATGGCCTTGCTGATGATCTCTCCACACATCCAGCCTTACTCTCTCCAAACAGCGTCTTCGCAGGAAGTGGTCAGGCAGACCCTGTGCTGACGGTGTGAGGTGTGAGGGCCGCACGGATCGGGCATCAGGCCCAGGCAGGCACTGTGCTGACGGTGTGAGGGCCACGCAGCCCGTACCTCCCACCTCCGTCCTTCTGCAGACCCCGCTGCCCTAGGGCCCTGTCTTCTGCCACTTTTCACTAGGAAAATTAAGGTTCTTAAACTGAAATGTGAGCACGTAGCCTGCATTCACCATGTGGGCTTTAGTTAAGAAGTAAGTAAACTATTTGCTGCCTGACTAGTAACTTTGTGTTCTAGTAACGGGTTCTTTGTGGACCGAGCTGTCATTCAGCAGTTGAGGCTGTAACAAACGTGTGCGGTTATCAGAGGCCAGGCCGCACAGGGTGATCGTTTTTCCCAACAGATGTGATACTAATCAAACCAGTTTCACACTAAAGCTGTCACGTAATTTTAGAGACAGAAACTTGGGGGAAGCGAGACTAACCTTGGATGAGATTCTCCAACTCCTGCATCTCTGAAGCCGGCACTGGCACATCAGAAACGTTTTAGTCATTATGGGTCTTACTGACTCTGGCGGCAGATGCTGAATGCCGTCTCCTCCTACACTGTTTGAATTTTCTTGGGAAACCAGATCCAGTGAATTTTAATGAACTGGGTTGCCTGTTGCTGAGATTTCTCATTTTTAAGTGCCTGATCTGGGAAAGGGGAGAAAAGATAACATTTTATCCAAAGGTACATTATAAAAATATGTTTTTTACCCAAAAAGATGTTTACCCACATGTCTGTCAGTGTCACACGGACGAGGGCCAGCAGGGTTCATTCGACAAGTGGCTGTTGGCCTGTGTCTGCGATGGTCAGGTTAGAGGACGGATCCCGCGCAGCCACAATGTGACCACGGCCTCACGCCAGCCTGAGGAGGCTGGTGGGACAGGTAAACCAGGCTGTCTCCAGGTTTTGTATTTACTCGAATAAAAGTGCAAACAACAAACCATAAGGCTCGTATGTCTTTAGCTTGGAGCTGTTGAGACCCTGACGATACGGAGGTGCCCTGGGAGGAGATGACCCTGTGGGCTGTGGTCAGCCCAGACTTTGCTGGTTCCAGACGAGCAGGTGGGGGTGGGAGGGGAGCAGGGCTCCAGGAGGAAGGAGTGAGGGGGGTCTTGAGGTCAGCGGGGCTCCTGCCTTTCCTGTATTGGAGTGGGTGAGGAGTTCTCTGTAGCCCAAAGGAAGGACCTGCGGGGTGGGGGATTCAGCTCCAGGGCCAAGAGCGCACACATCCAGAACTGACCGCCATGGCCGCGCACGCGCTCTGCCTCAGGCCAGAGAGAAGTATTGTTCACACTTGCCTGATGAAGGAGTCCTGGTCTGACGGCCCCCAGACCCCATGCTCTTCCCCCCAAAGCCACCTGTGTGTGGCGTGCCCGGCAGGGACCGCAGGGCCCTTTCAGCATTGGGCTCTGTGGTGGCACCATAGAGCATCGTGTTGTTTGTGACTTAGCAATGGTCTCCATCCTCTGGAGCAGGCTGGGCTGCCGTGGTGCTGTCATGTGATCTCAGCATATCACACTTGGGAAGCGCGGGACTTCCTGTCCAAGAGCTCGCTGGTGCTACTGGTTTCCAGACCGCTCTATCTGTTTGCAGAACTCAGAGACACGCTGTGATGTGCCGAGTCGTGTCTTCAGCCAGCTTCCCGGTCTTAACCTCAAGAAGACCGGGGTCCACAAGAAACCACGTGTCATACGTCATCGAAGTTTCTGTTTGCTCTTGAATGGGGGACACCTGCTTGTGCACGTGTTTGTGTCCTGTTTCAGCCAGTTCTCTGGATGTCCGAAGAAATCTCCAGAGCCAGTACGCAGCAGACAAAGTGCTTGCCCCAAGTTCTTGATGTCTGAAGGCCCCCAAGTAATTTTGGGAATTGATGAAAACTGATCGTTTCCTCAAGACCTCTTTGTTCTTGTTGTTGTTCCAAATGAACAATATTGATATATTTTCAGGGCAAGTAAATCAAAGATGATATTCCCTTTGGACTTTGTATTTTTATGAATGTGGCTAAAGAGTATCACCTTATTTAAAAGAGTCTACTCGATACCAGATGGTTGAAAATTGTTTACAGATAACATGGCAAGAGAAAAATGCAACAAATCCTGTTATGCAGGTGTGCATTATGTTTTACTTACGCTTTTAGGCATGAGCCGGTCTCTGATTAGCCCAACACTGACACGAAGACTGATTTGTAAATAATCACAGTGGAACCATTGAGTAGTGTAGCTTTGGGAATCCTTCATTCTCAGCCATCATTTAAAACATCCAGACGTGAGCGTCTGACTTCGGCTCAGGTCATGATCTCACGGTTTGGGAGTTTGAGCCCCACATCGGGGTCTCTGCTGTCATCACGGAGCCCATTTCAAATCCTCTGTCCCCCTCTCTCTCTGCCCCTCCCCTGTTGGCTCTCTCTCTTTCTCTCAAAATAAATAAATAAAACTTAAAAAAAAAAAAAAGTCCAGTCACTGAGGCACCTAGATGGCTCAGTCAAGTGTCCAACTCTTGATTTCAGCCCAGATCATGGTCTCAGATGGTCTCGAACCCTGTGTCGGGCCCTGTGCTGACAGCTCAGAGCCTGGAGCCTGCTTCTGATTCTGTATCTCCCTCCTCTCTCTGTCCCTCCCCCACTCATGTGCGCTCTCTCTCTCTCTCTCTCTCTCTTTCAAAAATAAATATTAAAAAATTCTTCTAATAAAAAATAAAAATAAAAAACTTAGACATTGAATTAGATTGAACCAGGTAGAAAAGCCTGCAGGTCAAAAATGATCAAATACGGCCATTTTATATAGTTCAACCTAATATTAAATGTAATGTTCCTGAGACAAGTAGGTGATATTTCCTGAATTATTTTAACAAAGTTTAGATTAGATGATCAATTATTTTCTAAGAATATTCTATATGCCCCCAGTGGACTTCCAAAACAAGTGGGAGAGACCAGTGTGAAACTCGGCGAGCCTGCGCCCACTCAGTGCTTGGCCTCCGCTGTTGCCAGGGACACACAGGAGCCATTCAGTCACTCGCCCTCCATCAGGAGCCACGATTAGCGCATGTTCTTAACTAATGCTGGAAGCCTAATTCTCAGCACTGTGACTCACTGAATTCTAAATGTCCTTCAAAACTCAGCTCTGATTCCTTGGAACAGAATATGTTAACTGTAGTTAAATTCAGCTACCTGACTACACAGCCCAAGAAGATGGAGGGGTATCACAGGCTGGATTCGTGTGAAGTGCCGACCCCCAAAACTCCCGAGTGTGACTTTATTTGGAGATGGAGCCTTTACTGAAGTGATTAAAGTAACATGAGGTCATATGTGTGGGCCCTAAGACGGTGTGACTGCTGTCCTTATAAGAAGAGGACCCAGATGCACACAGACAGATGACCCATGTGAGGACACAGGGAAGATGGTGTCTACATGGCAGGAGGGATGTCTCAGGGGAGACCACTGAGTGAGTGAGGAAGATTGCCCATGCCTGCATCCCGAATTCCAGCCTCCAGGACTGTGACAGGATAGTCCCTGTTGTTTAAGCCGCCGTCTCTGTGGTCTTTGTTACACAGCCCAAGCTGACCAGTATACTCGATGCTCCCACCGCGCCTCGTGTGTGTTTCTTCATCCCGTGACCTCAGGCAGCACATGGCTTGGTTTTGCTGGTGTCTCCACTTTATATAGATTGAAGAATGCAGTGTATTGTCCCGTGACTTGCTGATTTTGTTCAACATGCTCCTCAAGTTTATCTGTGTTGATGTGTGATGCTACAGCTGCGTGGCAGCCCGCTGTGTGGACACCCCACGCTTCGTTCCTCTGGCCTGGAGTGGACACTTGGACGGTTTATATTTGTGCATAAATACAAGCACTCGGGAACCAGTTGGAAGTCTTTCTGGGCTGTGGAGTTTTGAGTGGAATTTATGGGCCGTAAGGCACACATGGTTTCCTACGCAGTGACAGAGTGTTTCTAAAAATGATAGCGTCCGCTTATGAACGTTCCCGTTGCTCGGCGGCCTTGTCGACACTTAGTACTGGCTGCGTTCCTGGTTTTTGCCAGACTCGGCAGGTGTGAGTTATATTATCACGTGTTCTGGGCTGTTTGTAGTTCCTCTCAAGTGCTCGTGCACCTATGTGAGTGTCTCCTACAGCATTTAAACACATGGTGCTCTGCCTGTCAGTGTTCTTTCTTCTCCTTCATGATCCTGCCACACCCTGTGTGCCTGGCACACAGAAGGGATCAGCACATGTGGGTAAAAGGAAGAACAGGGTAGCGGACAGGAGGGGAGCACAGTGCCCCTCAGACCGGGAACAACCCAGGGAGGGCTGCCCCCAGCCTTGCCCACGCTGTGCTGGCAGATCTGGCTGTTGTGATCAGGCAGGGAAAAGAAATACGAGGCATTCAGAGGGAAAAGTAAAACTATTTTTATTCTCAGACGTGATCCATGTAAACAACATGGTAGAATCTGTGGAAACAGCTGTGGAACATTCCGCGAGTTCAGTGAAGCAGACGGGTGCCAGACTGGTTCACGAAAGCCAGTGCCTCTCTGTGCACTGGCAGCGAAGCACCTGACCTAGAACAATGACGGGTACCTGAGCATCAAATGCTGACAGATGAATCGCACAGAAGAGTGAGCCACCTGCTGTGTCGTCTCCCAGCGCCACAACAGCACATCATCACGAGCCGGGAGCTCGCGGCAACAGAAACTTGTTCCGGCTCCGACAGCTCTGGAGGCCAGGCGTCTGAAATCAAGGTGTTGATGGGGCATGCTCCTTCCAGAGGCTCTAGGGGAGTGTCCTTCCTGCCTCTTTCAGTATCTGCCAGCCACAGGTGTCCCATGGCGTTTCGTGGCTTGTGGCCACGTCATGCCCATCTGTGCCTCCATCTTCACACTGCCTTCTCCTTTTTCTCTGTCCTCTGTGGAGCTCTTACAAGGACTGTTGTCAATGGATTTAGGCCCGTCAGGATAGCCTAGGATGATCTCCTCATTCCAAGACCTTCGAGTACAACTGCAAAGATCTTTGTTTCCAAATAAACTCATGTTCTCAGGCTCCGGGGACTAGGACATGGACATAATGGGGGGTCAGGGTGAGTGGCATGATTCAACTCACTACACCTGCACACTGAAAACTACAGAATATTTCCAAGAGAAACTTCAACAGACCAAAAACAATGGAGATACACCTGTTTGTGAGTTGGAGGACTCAAGATTGTTAATATGTCCATTCCGTCCAGGTTGATCTCTAGATTCCATACAATCCTAATCAAAGCCCAAGCTAGGTTTTCTTGTGGAAATTGACAAACTGATTCTGAAATTCACATGGGAAGGCAAAGGACCTAAACAGCCAAAAGAACTTTGGAAAATAACAAAGTTAGCAGGCTAACACTAACTGATTCAAGAATTATTATAAAGCTGCACTAACGAAAACTGTGTGGTGCTCATATAAAGATAGGTAGTTACATCAATGGAATAACGTAGTCCGGATTGAGACCCACAGGCACATGGACACCTGAGTTTTGACAAAGGTGAAAAGGCAATGCAGAGAAAGGACAGGCTCTTAACAAAGGGTGCTGGAACAATTGGGTATTTATATGCAAAACAACAATTTGGAAAAAAAAAAAAAAAAAAAAAAAACCTTGGGGGCACCTGGGTGGATGAGTCAGTTAAGCATGGGACTTCGGCTCAGGTCATGATCTCACTGTTCATGGGTTAAAGCCCTGCGTCGCTCTGTGCTGACAGCTCAGAGCCTGGAACCTGCTTCGGATTCTGGGTCTCCCTCTCTCTGCCCCTCCCCAACTCATGCTTAAAATAAAATAAACTCTCAAACATAAACATTAAAAAAAATTAACATTGGATCCATACTTTGCATTATCTACAAAAATCAACTTTTGTCATTTTATTTTTTAAGTTTATTAGAGAGCATGTGCACGAACAGGGGAGGGGCAGAGAGAGAGAAAATCTCAAGCAGGCTGCACCCTGTCAGCGCAGAGCCTAATGCGGGGCTCAATCCCATGAACCATGAGATCATGAACTGAGCTGAAATCAAGAGTCAGATGCTTAACTGACTGAGCTACCCAGGCACCCCTTAGAAAAATCAACTTTTAAGTGTAAAATCTAAAACTATAAACTTCCTAAGAGAAGATCTGTGATCTTAGGTTAATCAGAGATTTGGTGAATACAACAGCTAAAGTACAAACCATTAAAGAATAAGTTGATAGATTAGACTATACCAAATTAAAAACTTCTCTTCAAAAGGCACTGTTAAGAAAATGAAAAGACCAAGCCTATAGACTAGGAGAGACTCTGCAAAGCATATATCTGATAAAGGACTATCTGAAACCTCTCAAAATGCAACAAGGTAAAAGAAAAAATAGTCCAAAGTTATAAAAGTGCTAAAGATTTGAATACGCCACCAAAAATACATAATTGGCAAATAAGTCAATGAAAAGGTGCTAAGTATTATTAGTCATAGAAAGGCAAATGAATCTGTACAGCAAAGGAAACAACCAACAAAAACTAAAAGGCAGCCAATGGAATGGGAGAAATATTTGCAAACGACCTATCGGATAAAAGGTTAGTATCCAAAATCTATAAAGAACATGTCAAACTCAACACCCAAAAACCAAATAACCCACTTAAGAAATGGACAGAAGATATAAATAGACATTTGCCAAAGGAGACATCCAGATGGCCAACAGACACATGAAAAGATGCTCAACATCACTCATCATTAGGGAAATACAAATCAAAACCACAGTGAGATAACCACCTCACACCTGTCAGAACGGCTAAAATTAACAACACAAGAAATAACAGGTGTTGGTGAGGACGTGGAGAAGGGGGAACCCTTTTGCACTGTTGGTGGGAATGCAAACTGGTGCAGCCGCTCTGGAGAACAGTATGGAGGTTCCTTAAGAAACTAAAAATAGAAGTACCCTATGACCCAGCAATAACACTTCTAGGTATTTATCCAAAGGATACAAAAGTACGGATTCGAAGGCGCACGTGCACCCCAGTGTTTATAGCAGCACTATCAACAATAGCTGAACTATGGAAAGAGCCCAAATGTCCACTGACTGATGAATGGATAAAGAAGATGTGGTTTATATACACAATGGAGTATTACTCAGCCGTCAAAAAGAATGAAATCTTTTCATTTGCAATAACATGGATGGGGCTAGAATGTATTATTTCTATTATATTCACCTAGTGAAATAGAGAAAGACCTATGATTTCACTCATGTGAAATTTAAGAAACAAATGGGGAAAGTGGGGGAAAGGCAAACCAAGAAACAGACTCTTAACTATAGAGAACAAACATGGTTACCGGAGGGGAGGTGGGTAGGGGATGGGCTAGGTGGGTGATGGGGATTAAGGAGGGCATGTGTGATGAACTCCGGGTGTTATGGAAGTGCTGAATCTCACCACATTGTACACCTGAATGTAATATTACACCGTATGTTGTGTAATGGAGTGAAATAATAGCAATGTGAATGACAGCTACAGTGAGGGGTCCCTGCACACCCCGTAACATGCTGAAATGAGCAAGACCACACCAAGTGTGGGTAGATGGGGAGAAAGGGGAACTCACGTACACTGTAGCAGGGACGCAAAACGGCATATACTTTGGAAAGCAGTTTGGGAGTGGCTTCAGAAATGAAACGGGTACCTACTGTGTGATCCAGCCATGCCTTCCCTAGGCATTTGTCCCTGGGAACAAAATGTACGCGTCCCTGCAGACACCTGCACAGGTGTCCCTGCAGACGATGTGCAGCAGCTCTGTTGGGAACAGCACACCCGGGAAACAGCACACTTGCCCATGAACAGGTCAATGGAAAACGCCACGGTGGTAGAGCCACACGAGGAGTGCCACGCGGCAGGAAGAGGGCGTGAACTATCGGTGACTCACAGCGGGAATGACTCACGGTGCTGAGTGGAAGAAGCCTGACAACGGGAGTTCGCACCGTGTGCGATCCCGTGTACATCAAAGTAGGAGATTCAGAGTAACCTGTGGTGACCGAGCACGGATGCGGCCGCCCCGGGGAAGAGATGCACTCACAACAGGGACCGTGGTGTTGGTTTCACGGGTGCGTTCGTGTCACATGTTCCCCAGGTGCGCTGTTTACACTGATCTTCCCCCAGTGAGGCTCCTACAGAAAATACAGAAAATAGACCGTATTCGTCAGAGGAGGGGGGAGCGTTGGAGCGGCCGCGTGAGTGTCCTCTGGGAGGGACCGAGACATTCTGTTCCAGGCACGCTGGGGCTGCAGCTGCATTTGAACGTGGACAACACGCGTGTGCCCACGTCGTGGCTGTGCTGCTCTTCAGAGTTACAAGGAAACAGGCAGCTCGAATGCTCCGGGAGCCTCCGTGGGTGGCGATGTTTGTGCAGCCAGAGCTTTGTTTCCACAATCTGAACTCTTTACAGGAATTGAAACGCATTTCTGATTTTAAATGTTCCCCGCCCCGGGGATTTCTGAGGGGTGATTTGGGAAAGTCTGCTTGTGAGCAGATGTCCCACATTCCCTGCTCGGTTCTGTCTCTAAACATTACTTGGTAAGAGTGAAACACTGTTTTTCTGGACTCTGACCCACGCGTGGATTTTGTGGCCACCGCCCATTCGGAGCAGGGCCTCCCCCACCGCACGTCTGTCTTCCTGCTACAGGAGATTTAGCCGCGCTAGGCACACGGCTATTTTTTCAGCAGTTGAGAGCTTTGACAACTGGCATTCGCAAACTAACCCGACGACGCAGAACCCTCGAGTTAATCACAGAGTTTCAGAAAGGGTTGGGCCTGTCACCTCCCGCCAGGGCGCCGCTGGTGTGCCCGGAAGTCATCCCCCGGGAATTCTGACAGATCCTGGCCGCCACCCCGGGCCTGTGAGTCATGAAGAAACCCCGTGTGCAAAGTAAACCCTTGGCAGACAAGAAATGGCTCTTTGGAGAGTGTGTGTCCGCACCAACAAAGAGGAAGCTGAATGAAACACGGGACTCCGTACGTTCTTCACCCCTGGAGGCGCTCACTCCGGCCTCGCTGCGGCACCTTGTGGCCCTGGCCCTAGGGACAAGGACGCACAGCAAGTCCCTCCGAGGAGGCAGGACAGGCTGTCGCCACTCGGGGGCCCTCACAGCCAAATTCCTCTGGGAGGAGGGAGGACGTGGGCTCAGCCTACGGAAAGTACGAAAATTCCGGACAAAGGAGCAGTGTGCCGGGCCGCTTCCGGCCCGTTGTCCTGAGACCGAACCCTTCTTTGTCCCGGGGTTGCTCTGGTGCCACACTGCAAAGAGCCACCCCCCAGCCCCCCGTGTTAAGTCCACAGACACAGGTGGGCGAGAAACGGCACAACCTTTACTGTCTTTCTTCGGTGCAGACTCCGGGTCCCCATCTCCCCCAGGCTGTGTCTGAGATGTCAGAGCAGCCCGGGTCCTCGGTGCCCCCTCCCGGCTGCCACAGTGGGCCCGGCAGGCCTGGAGTGCACGCACGTCTCTCCTGAAGATACAGAAGTGTGCCCTGAAGGGGCCGCGTGTGGTGCGAGCGGGGCTCCCCGCAGGCGGGGGCTGTCTGCCATCCGGGATCTGACCCTGAGCCCAAGGCCGCCCGAGGAGGAGGAGGAGGAGGAGGCCGGGCCAGGGCCCCTGGTCACTCCTGGGAGAGGGAGGAGGCTTGCTGAGGCGGTTCGGGCCCGGAGCGCAGACAGGGTGACCAGGAAGAGACGGGGTGCCGGGCTGGGTCCCTCCCCGGCTCCCAGGACCACGCTTGTCGGAGGGCCCCTCCCCACCGTCCCCCAGAGCGGCCCAGGGTCCGGCCCCTCCTCAGCCGCCACCCTGCTCCCCTGGGGAAGGCCTCCCCACTGGGGCTGCTTATTTCAAAGTCGGGTTTATTGACAGAGTGGAGTCAGATGCTCCACTTTCCACAACTGCCACCACAGTGCAAGTTCCCTGCTGTCCCACGCAGCCACCGCTCTGTCCTCTGGGTTTGCCGCCTCAGCGGGCCTCTGTTGGCCGGCCCAGGTGCGCCCTCACTGTCCTGTGTGTCAGGCTGTGGCTCCGGAGGTCCCGCCATGTGGACTGGCCGCGGCATGCGGGTCCCTTCTCCCACGGACGCTCGGGCTGTGAATAAGGACGTGATGTGCCGGTGGGCTCTCCCGTGGGCTCAGCCCTGATTTCTGTTGGTGAAAAGCCAGGGACAGGCCTAGGCTGCCCTCCAGAGATTGTGCCTCGCCCCCCGCCCCTCGCCCCTGCCCACACCCACCATCTGTTCTGCTCCGGCTCCCGGGTGGTGGTCTTTGCGCTCCAAGTCCCACGGGCTCTTGGGGGCCCAGGACCCCCCACCTCTGAGCCCCCTCCTGCTCTGTCTCCACCCGTCCCAGGGACCCCCTCTCTGCACAGCCTCCTGGGCCCCAGGCCAGGTGCCCTCCCTGGGCCAGTTCTGCTGGGACAGCACTCACCTCCACAGCCGAGTCTGGGGGCTGCGTGTTGGTGCCCCCACCAGACTGCAGGTTCTTGGAAGGCAGGGCGGCTTTCAATTGGAACCGGACTCCCAGACCCAGGGGCACCTGGCCCTGCAGTGGTGTCCTAGGAGGACACAGAGGCAAGGGGCCCGTGTAGAGAAGGCAGAGCCCGTGAGCCCGCAAGGTGCCTGTGACCGTCGTTTGGACGGGCAGCACCGCAGGCCCCACGCGGCCGTCACGTGGCCCTAGCATGTTCGGTTCTCAGCCTGTGCCTGTCGGATGGAGGCTGAGGGCACACGGTGGGTCTGGTTCCGTTCTCCCTGCTGCCCGTGGTCTCCTAAGCATGTCTAGGAGTGCGAGGAAGACGTGCGTCTTGCCAGGAGTGCTCACGTCTGCAGGACCTCGTTAGCGAGCCCATCGGGAGCAGGAGCGTAGGGAGAGCCGCTCCCTGGGTGTGGAGACACCCGAGAGGGGATGTGGCAGCTACCTGGCCCGGCCTCGTGCTGCCCACGCCCCAGCTTGAGGCTGCCTGATCTCCCCAGCCACCCGCAGCCAGCTGGACGCATACGCCTGCCCCCTCTCTGCAGACACGGTGCCACGCCGAGGCTGTCATATGCAGGAGGACAGGGCTGCACGGGACCTCAGACACGCCCCGCACCCACAGCCCCTCCAGCCGGAAGGAGCTGACCGTGCCCACGAGGTGGGCTGGGCTCCAGCTGTCCATCTGCTGCATTCGAGAGGCCAGCAGACTTTCGGGACAGAGCTGGACAGAACACACGGTCTCCGTTACTACTGTGTGTTTGTGTTTCTGTTAGTTTTCTTCCTTCCCGCCTCTTCACGTAAAACCCACTGGCGTCTGGTGAGCTGTACACGGAGAAGCTGCGGCTGGCACCCCGGGCGTCTGTGGAAATGCCCCTGTTCCCGGCGTGAGGAAAGCCTGGCGTGTGCATCGTGATGGGTCTCACGGGGCTGTGTCCGCGCCTGTTCTAGAAGCAGGGCGGGCGGGCAGGCGCTGCTGCGGCCGTGGAGGCTACTGGGAACATGCTGTCCCGCTCCCACAAGCAGCGTCCTGGCCCATCCCCGTGTCTCTCGCTGCAGCCCCGCCGGCGGGCGGTTCTGTGCCGTGTGTCGGACGGTGGAAGAGGTTCGGGGCCCTCTGCTGAGGTGGCAGGTTTCTCTCCGGTCAGCACACGTGGGTCGGAACCTGCCCCACGTCGGGACTGGGGACACGGGCCGGCCAGAGGCAGGCTCAGAGGAGGGGCGACCCAGGCCGGGAGCCACGGGGGTCGTGCCCTGGGGCTTCACTCTGTGGGCACCTGCACCCCGGCCCAGAGACGCACACGCGGGGCGCCCCCCAACAGAGGCGGTGAGCTGGGAGGGTCCTCAGAGCGGGGCCGACACGGGTGGAGAGGGCATTCCGGGATGAGGGAGGGGTGTTGGGGCTGGTGTGTACGCAGGTGAGAGACTCCAGTGGAGCAGAGGGGATGTGGCCCCGGGAGGGCTCTGCCTTTTGTCCCGGGGCAGTGGGGGCCAGCAGTGTGGACCTGGAAACCGTTTCCACACCACACATCCTGTGGGACCTAATCTTGTGTGGCGTCTCCCCGAGCTGGAGAGCAGGAGCCACGACTGGAGCTCACCCAGGCCCCTTGGCTATTTGTGGGGGGAAGGAAGGAAGGAACGCAGACTGCACGGATCACGGGACGAGGGAAGCTACTCGGGCCCAGTGGGAAGCAGGGTGGCGGACGGCAGAAGGGCCAGGCCCACCCCCACCATGGTCCTCAGTTCAACACGGGGGGCCGGTGATGGGGCCGCAGTTCAGAAGCACCAGATGCTTGGATTTATTATGCTTTTCATTTTGCAACTTGGAATTTTCACGTATTTGTCTATTTGTTTTAAAGTCGTGTCAAAGGAACACGGCAGGTTGAAAGGATCAACCTTAGGAAAGGTCGACGGGAATGCAAGCTGGTGTAGCCACTCTGGAAAACAGGATGGAGGTTCCTCAAAAAACTAAAAAGTAGAACGACCCTACGACCCAGCAATTGCACTACTAGGCATTTATCCACGGGATACAGGTGTGCTGTTTCGAAGGGACACGTGCGCCCCTATGATTATGGCAGCACTACCGACAATAGCCAAAGTATGGAAAGAGCCCAAATGCTCTTGGATGGATGAATGGATAAAGAAGATGTGGTATATCTATACAATGGAGTATTACTCGGCAATCAAAAAGAATGAAATCTTTCCATTTGCAACTATGTGGATAGAACTGGAGGGTATTGGGGCGCCTGGGTGGCGCAGTCGGTTAAGCGTCCGACTTCAGCCAGGTCACGATCTCGCGGTCCGTGAGTTCGAGCCCCGCGTCAGGCTCTGGGCTGATGGCTCGGAGCCTGGAGCCTGTTTCCGATTCTGTGTCTCCCTCTCTCTCTGCCCCTCCCCCGTTCATGCTCTGTCTCTCTCTGTCCCAAAAATAAATAAAAAAATGTTAAAAAAAAAAAAAAAAAAAAAGAACTGGAGGGTATTATGCTAAGTGAAATTAGTCAGTCAGAGAAAGACAAAAATCATATTGCTTCACTCATATGAGGACTTTAAGAGACAAAAAGATGAACATAAGGGAAGGGAAACAAAAATAATATAAAAACAGGGAGGGGGACAAAACAGAAGAAATTCTTAAATATGGAGAACAAACACGGTTACTGGAGGGGTTGTGGGAGGGGGGGATGGGCTAAATGGGTCAGGGGCACTAAGGAATCTACCCCTGAAATCATTGTTGCACTATCTGCTAACTAATTTGAATGTAAATTAAAATTAAATTAAATTAAAAATAAATAAATAAATAAATAAATAAATAAATAAATAAAGGAACGATCGAGAGGAAAAGCCGCAGCCTCTGCTCCATCTCCCCTGCCCCAGGCCCCCAGGGGCAGGCCCTCAGAACTTGTTCTGGAGAGTTCTTCCTGTGGTGGCCTCACAGCGCTAAGTAAGAGGCTCATTCTGCCTGTTTCTTTACTGCCAGCCACGGACATGGCTGGTGTTCACTTCACGCCACCCCTGGTCTCCCCAGTGTGGTTCTAAGTCACACACTTAAACCTAGGGATGAGAGACCCTCTGACTACACTGTAAAACGAGGCTCATGTGACATCCCTCCTCCCACACTCAGGGAAGTGTGCTGGCGGCCTTGGGCTTCACGGGTGTTCCCAGAGGAAAGGGCACGTGTAGCAGGTGCAGCCGAGACAGGACACAGTGGGTCAGGCCCTCCCAGCAGTGCCCAGCGGGGAGGCCAGCGATGGCAGGGGCCACAGGAGAGGCAGGACCGGCCACCTGGGACACACCAACGCTCCCTCACTTCTGTTTGAATAGAGATAGGGCCCACATCCCAGGTGCTTGCATTGAGGGGCCTGGCTGGTTTATTCCCCATGGAGCAGTCACACCCCTGAATTTTGGAGGAGAGTCCCACAGTGAATGCTGGGGGGTACAAGCCCAGGTCCCCCCAGCGAGACCACCCGGCAAGGCGGGATCAGCAGCTGGGACAGACTGAGCAGCCCCATCCTCCGTTCAGAGAGAGGGACAATCCAGAAGACACGAGGACATTTGCCATATCGGGATTCCAGGCAAGACAATTTCTAAATCCAGTCCTGCTCACATCATAGGGCCTTCTCGAAAGCCTAAACAGGCACTTTCTTCAAAGAAAGGGACAGAAAATTCACTTTCAGAATATCAGCAATAGTAGCCCCTTTAAATCTGCAAGCATGTTACTGCTAACGAGCAACCCCAACAGCAGACCGAGGGGTTCCAGACACGGAAACAGGCTTAAAATTCAAGTCACGATGTTTGAGTTCACACAGCTGACTTGCCCTCAAGGCACAGGAAGCGCACACAGTGTGTCTCCATAGGACCCTCCCAGACCAAGACCATGCAGCCAGCGGTCCCCAACGCCCACGAGACCCTCCACTTCTTTCATGGGGCAGGGGAGGGTTGTGCCTAAATTATAAAGATGGAACGATACGGTATATATTATTGCCACCTAGTTTCTTCCACTCTACATACTTTCTCGAGGTTCACTCATGCTGTATGTACCCGTGGTTCACGTTTTCTTTGCTGTTCCACTGTATGTGCTCACATACCCACCTATCTACCGTTGTCCTTCCGCTTACCTGGGGAGTTCCCAGTTTCACGAAGATGGGACTTAAATTTGGAGCTTTCCCTTCAGACCCTGGGCTCGATTACCACGTGTTTCCCCCACAGAGTAACATGCAGCTATCTTTTCTCGCTGACCCCAGAGCGGCACGGAAAAGACAGGTTTAGGTTAACGGTCTGGCCGGACATCCAAGGATGGAGCAGAGTGGTGGCCACGGGACATCTGTGTCCCCCTCTAGCGTTCAGATCCCCGAGAGGGATCAAGCGTGTCTGTCTCGTTCACCCTTACATCCCCAGCATAGCAGCAGCTGAATAAAACTTTGTCAAACACATGGGGGCTCCTGGGTGACTCAGTCGGTTAAGCATCTGACTTCTGCTCAGGTCATGATCTCATGGTTCGTGAGTTTAGGCCCCTCATTGGGCTCTGTGCTGACAGCTTTGAGCCTGCTTGAGGTTCTCTCTTTCTCCCTCTCTCTCTCTGCCCCAAGCTGCTCATTCATTCTCTCTCTCCCTCTCTCAAAAATAAATAAATATTGGGGCACCTGGGTGGTTCAGTTGGTTAAGCATCCAGCTTCAGCTCAGGTCATGATCTCAAGGTTCGTGAGTTCAAGCCCCGCGTTGGCTCTGTGCTGACAGCTCAGAGCCTGGAGCCTGTTTCAGATTCTGTCTGTCTGTCTGTCTGTCTCTCTCTCTCTCTGACCCTCCCCCCCCCCCACTCATGCTTGCTTGCTCTCTCTCTCTCTCTCTCTCACAAAAGTGAATGTTAAAAAATAATAATTAATAAATAAACAAACATAAATAAAAATTTGTCAAACGTGGATTTGGGGATGGACCGTACAGTGGCCCCTGGTCGTGTCTATTTACTAGTGTTGAAAATGCAGATTTTATTATTATCCGGGTGTGGTGGCGGCCAGCAGATCAGAACACAGCTTGTTACCCACAGTCCCCAAGCGGGGACCTGCCATGGGGGGCCACACGGGGAAGCACGGGGTCAGCCGGTGTGGGAGGGCTGCGGGCAGGATTGCTGTCCTGATTCCCACCGTAAGAAAGGTTTGGGATCAGCAGTGTGCACGAGTCAGCGGGCTCTGGGAACAGGGCCCCCACGGGGAGTCTGGCACCTGGTGCTGGGTGACGGGGAGGTTCGCAGGTGAAGGCAGCCCCCAGGTGAGTCCTTCCCCGACTCCACGCGTTATCCCATCCCTACGGGTCTGCAGGGCCCCAGATGCCAGAGCACCAAACACAGTAAAGGAAAGATGTGGTTAATACACTTGAGTCCTCAGTGCCTGGTTCGGGCACCCTCTTCTCAGTGCTGTGGCCCTGGTCTGCGCTGTCACCCCGGAGACCTGGTTCCTCCTTGCCTGCGCTCCCCTGTGAGTCATTGTCACCTGTGAGCATCCCTGGGGACAGGCAGGCACGCAGGCCACCCGGGAAGCAGGCTGGCGGGCCCTGTCTCCTCCCCGTAGCGACGTCACGGTTGGCGATGGGAACCTGCCACAGGCTCGCGCCTTTCTGTGTTCGAGTTCGTGTCTCGGGGGTGGGAAGGAATGGGTTGCGGAGAGACATCCCGGCTGAAAAGGTGCTGGACAAGTTTGAGGAGGCTCCCAAGACCCTTCACCCCACGGCGCACAGTCAGCTCGCCCGGATGCGCGAGAAGCCCGGAGAGGCCGCGAATCCCGCATCCAATTCCGAGTTTCGGCGGATGCTCGCCGAGCTAGCCAAGCTGCCAGATCACTCGGCAACCTTCTGGTTGAGATCAGGTGTTTGCCCGGGAGGCGGGCAGAGGAGTGCTTCCGGAAGACGTTCCCGCGCCGACGCCCACCGCGTCCTTCACCCCTCACGCCGGAGCCCGGCCACGGGAGGTGTGTGGTGTCGGCCACGCGGCCACAGTGGGTGTGCAGCGGCCCCGCACAGAGGGGCCCGACGGGTCACAGTGAAACGGCAGCGCATTCGGACTCCGGAGAGAGAGAGAGGGCGGGGGAGGTGGGACCAGCCGAGCGGCCGTTCCTCCCCCGGTTCCCGCTCCTCTGTCCGGACAGCCGAGCCTGCTTCTGCGGCCGAGGTCGGTGAGTCGTCCACACGGCGCGTCGCAGGAGCCCCCGCTGCGTACGTTGTTGCGTACACGCACGTCTGCAGCGGGCTTCACGCAAAGCCGCGTCCTCTGCATCCCGCGCTCCAGCTAACGGGCCTGCGAAGGCCGATTGAGATAGGTAGGCCTCTCCTTGGCCCTGACTTTAGGATGATCCCGAGCCGGGTGTAACTCAGGTGCGAGTCGGATGTGACGCCCGTGGCCTGGGGGGCGGGCCCTCGGGTTCACAGGTCACGCAGCCCTGCCCGCCAGCCGCAGGCTGCTTTGCAAACCGAGGGCTCGAGCTAAGCCGGTGACCGCTCCCCGCTCGGCGGGACCCGGCTCCGGCTCCAGGCTCTGCGGTCACTCCGGGTGCGCAGCCGTGGCCGAGAGCCTTCCGGCCCCTTGGTGTGAGCGCCAGGGGCCCATCCTCGCGGGCCAGCGCGTCTCCGGGCCTCCCTGCCTTCAGCCGGCCTCCCGGGCCGCCAGGCCACGGCGGCCTCCGCTCTGTTCCTTCGGCTGCCCCCCTCCTGCGAGGACTCACGGTGCTCCCGGGCAGGCCGGCCAGGCCGGCGACAGGGCGCAAGAGGAGAGCCTGCAGTTCGCTGTGGTCGGACTCTGCCTTCCAGAATCAGTTTCGTTTGCCACAAATCCGCAGTGGTTCTGCGTCGTGGCTGGTGGTTATCTCCCCCCGAGGCGTGAGTGCTGATCCCAAGGCTCCCCAGTAGTGGAGGGAGGGAGAAGCGTGCCCCCCATCACTTCCACTCACGCGATGCCCAGCTTGTCACGGGCCTGCAGTGGGCTGGACACTGTGGGGGCCCGGTGAGATCCTTGGTCACCTCCCCGTGTGTAACGTCTGCCGAGTGACGGGCACCATACCAGGCCACGCTCACCACAGTCGGTCCTGCTCACGAGCCCCTGGCGGCCGTGGCGTGGCTGAGTGGAAGGGACCTTGCTGTTGGTGTCAGAAAGCCCTCTTCTAATCCCAGAGCCGCCCCTTTCCAGCAGCATGTCCCTGCCGGCTTCACCCAGCGTCTCGGCAGCTGCCCGGCCACCTTGCACAGTAACATCTGAAGTGGTCGTGGTGAGGGTCCCACAAGGACCCAGCGTGTGTGCTGTGCTTTTGCTAAGCGGCCATCACCCACCACTGCCATGACCTCTGTCCTCCGCCCGCCAGGGTGTCCTTGATACCTGCTCAAGAACATATTCCGAACATGCCACTGGCCTGTGGCTTGGCGGGTCCTGAGTGCGTAGAGCAGGGACATGAAGGGAAACAAGCATCATTGACTTTTCTTTTGTCAATCAGAGGTGCCTCAGTGATGAAGAACTGATTCGTGGGATGCGCCAGCCCTTTGGGGACCACACGTCTCGCCGGGACCAGGTGGCCAGGACTTCTGACGTCTGTGCAGAGAGGAAGGGGAGCTTTGCTGAGGACACCCACCTGGTGCTGCCGAAATCCCAGAGTGTGGTGCACAGCACAGGTATGGCTCACATGGCTCGGGTGCTTTCCCCGCGTGAATGGCAGGGCCATGTTTGGGTTTAATTCAAATGGTTTTCTCTTCGGGGCACGAGGCTGACAGCAATGATGCAGAAATTACACAATGCATTCCCCAGAGCTTGACTGGGTCCAAAACTAGTCAAGATCTGAAAGGCGTGCCTTGAGACATGGCTGAATTCCTATTGCGTGGAGGGCTTCCAAAAATAGTCACTTAATGGTGACATTGGTTACCCTCTTACGAGATGCACAAATAGAGCGCATCCTAGCTTCTACAGCCTATTTCTCTTATGTCATGACTTTCCCCCCTGCAATATAGGTCTTGGGAACTAATCTCTGTATACATTTTTGTCAAGAGAACAAAATCCTCTAAGTTACACAGATACACAGACACACGCTGAAGACCAGATGGTCTTTCAGAGACAAATTCCAGTGGTGAGCTTTCAGTTCATGTAGACGAGAGACGCTACGGAGGCCCCTGGGGACCAATATCTGGGCCCCACCAGCCGCCTGAGGGCTGGCGGCAGGCTGGGTTCTGCGGAAGCAGAAGCTGAGACGGGGTTTGGGGTAGGAGACATGGAATGGGAAGAAGTAGATGGAAGGGGGAAGGCGGACTGAGCAGCAGGCCTGACACGCCCCTGACGCAGGTGGGGACTCGAGCCGGCACTGCCCATCACGGTACCCCATGTAGGGCCGAGTCGGGGCTGCTGTATGAGGGGCACAGCAGAGAGCAAGCGTGTGAACCTGGCCGCTGCCAGCTGGTGTCACCAGAGCAGGCAACACGTCCTCCCTGGGAAGGGGGATCTGGGGAGAACATCTCTGTGTCTGCCACATTTTCATACATCTTCTCAATACCCACGAATGTTTGTTAAAATTGGTTTTATTACTTCCTCATCTGGCCAAGATGGAGCTACGGGGAGAATTTATCCTTCTCCCTGAAACGGTAACAACGAAGTAAACAGAAAAATGCGAAACGATGGTTTTCAAGACACCGGACCTCAGGCGATGAAGGATGATAATTCCTAAGGGATAGAGACCTAATGGCCTGCAGAGGGTTCCGTGAGGGTCCGACAGAGACCCGGGAAACACTCGTTTGTGGGAAACTCACCTCAGGTGGGGGAAGGAGCCACAGGGAAGGATTGAGGGACAGTGCCAGAGCTCAAACAGGCCCAACAATGACACCTGTTCCGACAAAGGAGACTGGAGAAGGTCCCACATCATGAGACCTTAGGACAAGCACTCTGGAGGTCTCAACCCCAGGCCCAGCTCTGCTCCAGACCCATCCAACAGATGATGAGAGCAAGAACTGACAGGATCACACTCAACTGTATTCAGAACACAATTTAAGATTTGTAGAAGTACAAAAATATCCAACATCCTACAAGGTAACATTCACCCTGTCTGGCCTCCGATCAAAGATTATCAGGCAGGCAATAAGCAGGAAAATATGGCCCACATTGAAAACGAGATCCAAATCAAACCAGAATGGAGACAGATGTTGGCATTAGTGAAGACAATAAAAACTACCAGGAATCCTGAATGGGCTGAAAACACAGCGGATCAGGGTTAGGGACGCCACTAAAGCAGCGTTAGTGCGAAACTTACATTAGAAAAGAGTAAAGATTTGAAACTACCACTTCAGCTTCATGGTCAAAAAGTACAAAAAGAAGAGCAGAGTAAGGGGCTCCTGGGTGGCTCGGTCGGTTAGGTGTCCGACTTGGGCTCAGGTCATGATCTCACGGTTTGTGGGTTCAAGGCCCACATCAGGCTCTGTGCTGACATCTCAGATCCTGGAGCCTGTTCAGGTTCTGCCCCTCCCCTGCTCATGTTCTGTCTGTCTGTCTCTCTCTCTTTCTCTCAAAAATAAATAAACATTTAAAAAAATGTAAAAAAAAAAAAAAAAAAAGAGCAGAGTAAACCCAAGTAAGCAGAAGAAAATAATTTAATAAAGACCAAAGCACGAAACAAGGAGACAGAAAACCAAAACAGCAGAGAAAATCAATGAACCAAGAACTAGGTCTTCAAGAAGATGGATGGAATCAAACCTTTGGGCAGGCTGCCCAGGGAAAGGGCAGAGAGGGCGGAAGGAACACAGTTTACCCACATCAGGAATGAAATTCAGCATCACTACACATTCTGCAGGCACTGAAAAGATAATATAATGAAAGGGAAGACTCCATGCTTGATGTCTGACTTCTGAGAACCTCTAAGCTACAGGTCCCCCTCCCTCCCACCTCACATCTGGGCAGCTGGTAGACAAGCCCAAGTCAGCCCGGCCTGTGCGTGGGAGCCTTCAGACCAGTCCATTTCCCTGCTTTCTCCAGAAGGCCGCCCTGGATGAGGAGGCAACAGGTAATGAGGGCCTGTTGCAGACAACTGAATGTCGATAAGCCCACAACTCAGGTTAAATTCTGTGAAGGGCACCAACTATCAAAGATCTCCTGGGGCGCCTGGGTGTCTCAGTCAGTTAAGCATCCATCTCTTGATTTCGGCTCAGGCCATGATCCCAAGGTCGTGGGATGGAACCCCAAGTAGGGCTGTGCACTGACAGCATGGAGCCTGCTTGGGATTCTTTCTCTCCCTCTCTCTCTGCCCCTCCCCTTCTCTCTCTCTCTCTCTCTCTCAAAAAAAAAAAAAAAAAAAAAAAAAAAAAAAAAAAAAAAAGATCTCCCAAGAAGAAATCAGCTGCAAGAATAGCTATTTGGTTATTAAAGTTAAATTTGTAAACACCGTCCCAGGCCCACACAGGTCCACTGGGGAATTCTACCCAACACTCAAGGAAGAAGCAATAGCAAATATACACAAACTTCCCAAAAATCGAAGAAATGGGGATATGTGTCCATTCATTCTATAAGACCAGCATTGCCCTGAAACCAAAACCAGGCAAAGAAAGCCACAACCAGTATCCCTTAGGATCTCTGATGAAAGAATTCTTCTCAAAATTTTACACGTCAAATCAAAAACGATATGATGGAGCTAATACATCATATTATATATATAGCTTATATAGCTAATACATCAATAAGGGGGTGTCCCAGGAATACAGGGTCGGTTTAACATTCAAAACAATCAATGTTACACCTGAAACAAATAGAGTGCTATATGTTGATTATATCTCAATTAAAAAAAATAATTAAATGTGACAAAGAAGGAGACATTATAGTGCTGTGAGCCACAACTCACAAACGAGATATAAAAATCTGAATACGTGCCAAAACACAGCAGCGATTTTAGAATACAGAAATCGCAGGGCATGCGAAGACAAATTTTCGAATCACAGTAATAGGACACCTTAACATACCATTTGCAGTACAAAAAACTAAGGCTCCAGAAGACCGACACAATGTAATAAATGCGCTAGAGCTTATTGAAATATTTATATGACACCTCGGTAATGGAAAACATTCTTTTCAAGTACACATTGAATAGTCACACAAATTGGTCTTATTTTAGGACACAAAAATTATATCGCTGAGTTTCATAAAAAAGAGAAAAAAATATTATAAAACTTTCTTTTTTTTTTTTTCAACGTTTTTTATTTATTTTTGGGACAGAGAGAGACAGAGCATGAACGGGGGAGGGGCAGAGAGAGAGGGAGACACAGAATCGGAAACAGGCTCCAGGCTCCGAGCCATCAGCCCAGAGCCTGACGCGGGGCTCGAACTCACGGGCCGCGAGATCGTGACCTGGCTGAAGTCGGACGCTCAACCGACTGCGCCACCCAGGCGCCCCAAAACTTTCTGATCAAAATGCAATTAACATAGAAATTAACAACAAAAGGGGCACCTGGGTGGCTCAGTCGGTTGAGCTTCCGACTTTGGCTCAGGTCATGATCTCACAGCTCGTGAGTTCTAGCCCCGCATCAGGCTCTGTGCTGACAGATCAGAGCCTGGAGCCTGCTTCGGATCTTGTGCCTCCCTCTCTCTCTGCCCCAACCCACTCGCATTCTGTCTCTGTCTCTCTCAAAAATAAATAAACATTAAAAAAAATTTAAAAAAAAAAGAAATTAACAACAAAAGTGGAAGAAGGCCTTCTACCTGGAAATCTTAAGAATTTAGTTAAACAACTGAAAGAAATGTCACATACAAAACAAACTTAACAGAATCTCTAAAACATAATAAAAACACTGCATATCAGAATCTATATAATACATTTTAAAGAATAATCAAAGGAAGCTACACAGTCTTAAACACATGCCAGTAACATGGAAAGAAAATAAAGGAATTCAATTCTCACCGCAAAAACCAAATAAACTAAAAGGAAAGACAAGTGAATTAATAGATATAATAGCAGAAATGGCTAGAATAGAGAAATAATAGATATAATTAACAAAATAAAATCTTGATTTATTAAAGTGATACCAAAATAAACCACTAAATAAACTAATCAAGAAAGAGAGAAAAGATAAAAACATACGAAATAAGAAATGAGAAGGGAAAAAGAACCATTGAATCAAATGAATATTTAAAAAAAAATTTTTTTTTACATTTATTTATTTGTGAGAGACAGAGAAAGACCGAGCATGAGTGGGGGAGGGGCAGACAGAGAGGGAGACACAGAATCCAAAGCAGGCTCCAGGCTCTGAGCTGTCAGCGCAGAGCCCAATGCGGGACTCGAACCCACGAACTGCAAGATCATGACCCGAGCCAAAGTCGGACGCTTAACCGACTGAGCCACCCAGGCGCCCCTCAAATGAATATTTTTTAATAGAAGAATACTTTTAATGAAATGTAACATGTAGATGACATGGAAAATTTCCTAAGACACAATAGCTTAACATAACTGATGTCACCGGAGAGAGAAAGCTTAAGCCGAATAGTTTCTGTACAACAAAATAAAGTTATCAAGAAACCATCCCACCCAAAACCACCTGGCCCCGTTGTTTCCAAAGAATTCTACCAAATCTTCCACTTGCTTCCGAGCGCAGAACAGGGAGGACTTTCAAGTGCCTTTTATGAAGCAAGTCAGATGATGAGACATAATCCTGAAAAGACAATATCGAAAAAGGAAAATTTACAATTATTACTTATAAATAACCAGTGCAATTACAGTAACTATACTAGCAGAGAAACCATAGCACCACATTAATATAATAATATACCAGGGCCGAGTGGGATTTTTTTCAAAAGTGAACACACTGATACTGAAAGTTCATATGGAAAAAATTTTTAAATGCAAGAATAGCCAGGAAAACACTAAAATGGAAAGGCTCTGAGGGAGGATTAGACCTACCAGATATTGGAACAGACTGTGAAGCCTCTATAATTGCGGTACTGGTACCGGAACAGACAGGCCAATTTCCAGAACAGAAAGTCCCAAACCAGACCCGAGTATATGTGAAAGTGCAGTATATGGTGAGGGTGGCACCCACATCACTGGGCCCAAGGTAAACTTTCCAATAAATGGCGCCAGAACAACTGGGTGGACATTTAGAAAAAGAGAAAATCAGATCTATGCCTTATACTTTACATTAGAATAAACCCCAAATGATCAGATATCTGAAAGTAAGACCAACAACAATAACAAAAAAATATATAGTTCCCTATAAGAATAAGATAAGAAAAAAAAATCATATGGTCATAACAGAAAAAAATTGAAAAAATTTAACATCCGTTTTATAAAAACTCAGCAGTTTAGGAATAATCTCATATTCTCTGACTCTCTGACACCATCTAGGTGTCCAATGCTAACTAAATGCTGACACTAATTACCCGGAGTTAGTTCAGGCCTCATAGGCTAAGCACTCAGTCCTCCACGACTACCCCTACTTTGGACACCAGTTGAAAGTCTGAAGTTGCCATAACCCCCCTCCTCAGTTTTTTGTTTTTTTTTTTTAATGAGGAAACTGGTGTCTTTTAAAACAATTTTTTTAATGTTTATTTATTCTTGAGAAAGAGAGAGATAGAGCATGAGCAGGGGAAGGGCAGAGAGAGAGGGAGACACAGAATCTGAAGCAGGCTCCAGGCTCCAAGCTGGCAGCACAGAGCTGGATGTGGGGCTGGAACTCATGAACTGTGAGATCATGACCTGAGCCAAATTGGACGCTTAACTGACTGAGCCACCCAGGTGCACCCCCCTCAGTTTTAATAATTCACTAGAACAACTCACAGACCTCAAGAAAACACTTGATTTGCATTCATGAGTTTATTATAAGGATACAATTCAGGAACATTCCATACAATGGTACGGGGCAAAGTAAGGGCTGGGGCTGAGGGGTGGGACAGCGCAAAGCTTCCCACACCTTCTCCGGGTGCACCACTGATGTGTTCACCAATCTGGAAACTCCCTGAATCCTGTCATTTAGAGGTTTTTATGGATCTCCTATTACATGGGGGATGAATGATCAAATCATTGGCCACTGATGATGGACCTCAGTCTCTGGTCCCTCTCCCTTCCCCAGAGGTGGAGGGGTGGGGCTGGAAGTTCCAACCCACTAGGCAAGGCTTGGCCTTTCTGGCAGCCAGTCCCATCCTAAAGCCATCTAGGGGTCCACCAAGAGTCACCTCATTAGCGTAAAGTCAGATCTGGTAGAAGGGAGCTTGTGAATAATGAAGATGACCTTATCACACCTATCACCCAGGGAATTTCAAGAGTTTTAGGAGCTCCGTGGAGCACTCAGGTGGCTCATACATTGAGCGTACAACTCTTGATTTTGGCTCCAGTCATGGTCTCATGGTTCATGAGTTCAAGCCCTGTGACAGGCTCTGCACCGACAGCCTAGAGTCTGCTTGGGATTCTCTCTCCCTCCCTCTCTCTCTCTCTCTCTCTCTCTCTGCTCCTCCTTCACTCGCTCAAACACACACACTCTCTAAACAAATAAACTTTAAAAAAAAAAAAGAGTTTTAGGAGCTTCATGCCAGGAAGCAAGGATAAAGACCAAATATATATTTACCATTATACCACAGAATACCACATTATACCACAGAATAAAGCAACAATAACAGGCATCTACGAAACTTTCCACCAACATCATACTTAATCTTGAAACACTGAAGTTTTTCCTTCAAGACTAGAAACGAGACAGAAATGTCTGTTCTTGTCACGGGTACTTAACATTGTACTGGAGGTTCTAACCCGTGCAATAAGGCAAGAAAAAGAAATTTTAAAACCAGATAAGAAAGGAAGAAGCAAAACTGTCTTTCTTCATAGATAATGTCATCATCTGTGTAAAAAAATATGATGGAAATACAAGCTACTAGAACTAATCAGGAGGTTTAGCTATGTTGAAGGTTACGAGATCAATATACAAAAATTAGCAACAAACCATTAAAAATTTTTTTTAATTTAAATATTTATAATAGCATCAAAGAAATGAATATAAAATGCTTTGTGGAAAAATCATATAAAAGATAGGTGACATCTTTACCCTAGCCACTATTAAATATTGCTGATAGGAATACAGAGGACCAAAATGAATGGAAGCATATGTGGTTTGTGCACAGGGAGACTGCGTATTGTTGCGTTCAGTTCTCCCCGGACTGCTCTATAAAGTTAATGCAGTCCCATTTAACACCCCAGGGTGTTTCTAAGACAGAGTTATTCTAGTGATCAAGTGGAAAAGCAAGGATTCTAGAATAAAACCAAAAATGTTTTGGAAAAGCAAGTTGAAGGGCTAACATTGCCTGGTTCAAGAATTATTATGAAGTGAGGGTAATCAAAACAGCATTATATTGCATAAAGATAGACAAGTGGGCCTCCAGAAAGAGACCCACACATATATGGACAACTGAGTTTTGACACAGCCGCAAAGGTTATGCAGTGGAGAAAGGATGGCTTTTTTAACAAATAGTGCTGGCACCATTGGCAATCCGTACACACAAAGGTGAAAAGAAAGAGGGAAGGAAGAAGGGAAGGAAGGAAGGGAAAGAGGGAGGGAGGAGGGAAAGAAAGAAGGAGAGAGCACAAGAAAGAAAGAAAGAAAGAAAGAAAGAAAGAAAGAAAGAAAGAAAGAAAGAAAGAAAGAAAGAAAGAAAAAGAAATGAACCAGTATCCATGCATACTACATGCAAAAGTCAACCCTACATAGGTCATAGACCTGTATATAGAAAACACCGGAAACTATACCACTTGTAGAAGAAAACAGGAGAAAAAAATTGTAAAGCACATGTCTGGCAAAAGATAAATGATACATATAGAACTCTCAAACTGAACAATAAGAAAACAAGTCAATAAAAACAATCTAAGTGTTTGCACAGACTCTTCACCGGCAAATAGCACATGAAAAGCTTCTTAGCGTCACTGGTCACAGGGGGAAATGCAAACAGAAGCCACAGTGAGATCCCACTTGCACCATTAGGAAGACACCAAGTGTTGGTGAGGATGTGGAGGAAGGGGGGCTCTCATACCTGGTCTCCGGGAACGTGAAACGGTATGAACACTTTGGGAAAAGAGTTTGGCAGTTTTTTTTTTTAAGTTGAACATGTGATCCAGTCATTCCGATCCCAGGTTTCAAAACCCAAGAGGCAAGGAAACCTACGTGCATACAAAGACTTGCACACGAATGTTCATAGCAGCTTTCTTACAAGAGACAAAAACTGGAAACCACCCAAACATCCAGACAAACGCACAAACAAATGGAAAGACACAGCAACCTGTAAATGCACCTGAAAATTGCTCTATGAAAGAAGCCAGACAAAAAAGAATACGATCCCATTTATATAAAATCCTAGAAACTGAAAAGTAGCATGCAGTTAGAGACCGAAGGGCGGGGACTGCTGGGGGAGGGCGGGTGGAGGACGGGCGGACGGGCAGACGGGAGGAAATTACAAAGGCACGAGCATAGATGTGTTCATGATGGTGGTTGTGGTGATGGCTTCCACTCATCAAATACGTTTTGAAACCTATCAAACTGGATACTTTCTGCATGTCAGTTACACTCAGTAAAGAACTGGGTTTCTTGCACTCCTCTGAGCCTGTGGCATTATCAGTAAAGAAAGCATCACCTCCCTCATTCGTTCATCTGGGTGTTTGTATCTGTTGGGTGCCCGTTGGGTGCTCGACACTGGGCATCCAACAGTGAGTGAGATGGAGGCCCCGCCCAGTGAATTCACGCCCCTGATGCCGTGCCACAGACACATGCGCTGACCACCACGTGTTTGTCAACCAGTAACATGGCGCTTCTGTTGGAGGAATAGTGATGTTTTAAGCTGAAGTTCGTTGGTGATGGACAAACACCAATAGTTCTGGGTGCTGGCCACACGGTACACATGCCAAGTGGTCCCACTCCCAGCTCACTCCCGGCGGGAGAATCCAGTTGTATTTTTTTTTTAATGTTTATTTATTTCTGAAAGAGAGAGCAGAGCATGAGCGGGGGAGGGGCAGAGAGAGAGAGAGAGACAGAGAGAGAGACAGAGAGAGAGACAGAGAGACAGAATCCGAAGCAGGGTCCAGGCTCCAAACTGTCAGCACAGAGCCCGATGCGGGGCTCGAACTCACGAACTGTGAGATCATGACCTGAGCCGAAGTTGGACACTCAACCGACTGAGCTGCCCAGGTGCCCCAAAACCAGTTGTATTTTAAATGAGATAGGGGTTGGGGACATAAGCAAGGCTGTTCTTCCGTGGGCTTCTCCTTGGGAGTTTTGGTCCAGTTCCAAAACAATCTTACTGTGTCGCCTATTCCTTATCATAAACACAGAAATTCAGATGACTCATTCGGTGTTGGAATCTGTGTTACATTTTTTATTGTTGTGGTTGTGGCTCTGTTCTCTACACGGAGCCTAAATTACTTAGAAAATACATCATTTTATACTTATCACAAAATAGATCATTTGACAAGTGTAAGAAAGCCCACAACTGGTGGCATTTAATATTTCTTGTGTAGGATAGAACTGTAAGTTTTCTGGAAGCGAAGGAACTACCAAACTAATATTAAAAAGTCAAGAGAAACAGGAAGAGGGATTTAAAATCTTACAAGACCCAAGTGCGTGACGGAAACAGATGAGATCATTGGCCTGCTCTTTGCCCACTGCTTTCTCTCTGGCCTGCGAGAGCCCCCTCCCCACCCAGGAAACCCTCCTGTCCGTGGCCCTAGCACGTTCCAGACTGGTGAGAGTGGGCACGGCCCCTTGGCCTCTCCCGGCTGCCCCCGCTTCTGTGGCTCACCTCTGCCGCTGCCCCAGCAGTGCTCCGGCCTCGCTGCGCCCTCTGTTCCCTCACCAGACATGTCCCCTCCCCGGCAGCCCGCCCTCTCTGGCCCGGACACTGCAGTGGCTCCAACTAACAGCCGGCTTCTGCCATTCCCACGTTCAAAATCCCCACCTGCTGGCGGGGTGGGGGGGTCCACATACTGCGAATGAATCCACAGTCTGGCCCCCCTGGCCCTCCACCCTCCACACCCGCCCTCTGAGCCGGGCCACGTCTCAGCCTCATGGCCTGATGGCTCCCTTTGTCCCCGTGGCCTTTCTGCCTGGACAGCCTTCCCTCAGACGGGACCACTGCTCGACCATCGTTCTGTCCTGTCCTTGGTGGACAGCATCTCCGAGACACCCTCCCAGAGCACTGCAAGCCCAGGGCCGCCTCCTCCCGGACCTTCTACTGTTGCCCCCACCGGCTGCGCACCTTCCGTCTTTCTCCAGGTCCGTCAGCACCCGGGACCCGTGTATACGTGTGTACGTGTCCTGTCTGTCCACGTTGGTTGCCCTCAGGAGGATCAGCCCAGTGGGGCAAATGAGACCCCTTGGCACCGCGGGGCAGGCGACGAATGGCGATGAAGGATGGCAGGCATATCTGTTTGTCCGCTCGACGGGCAGCCTGCAAATGGCTTCGGACCCGGCGACTCCTGGTGTGCTCTCAGCAGGGGAGAGTCACGTCATTTCCAGGTTGGCATATGATGTTAGGATGTGTGACCAGGGTGACCTACGGTGACACACAAGACCTGTAGCAACGTGTCAGGTGCAAGAACCTGCCACTGCCGGAGTCAGGGGGAGGTGCGGGTAGGGCGAGCTCAGCGTGTGTGGCGCCCATCGTGTGCGGCGTGGTCGGCAGCCCAGGGAACTGTCCTCTGACGCCATTGCCTCCAGAACCCATGATCCCTTTTCCACGAGCAGGAGTCTCAGACACAGGACTATGCAGACATTAGATCCCAGATGACGCCAGGGTCTGTAGGATGTCACCACGCCTCCCTCAAGGGAAGACTAGTCCCAGAGCTGACCCGGGGCTGAGGTTCACAGGACCAGCGGGTGACTGACAGGGGGACCAGACAGGGAGGCGCTGTGGCCGCGGACATCCCAGAGCAGGAGATTGTGACTGTTTCCAGGACTATCACAACGGGTGGGGCTGAGGTTCATTCCCCTCAAAATTATTTGGGCGCATTCTTCTATTTTTTGCCACTCTTTCAACAAGGATCTGCATTTGATTATAATAAAAACCCATGAGCCGTGGCTTTTGAAAAGTGAGGGTTCTGTTTCCTTACGGAGACATCCAGAGGGTCCTGGGTGCTCTGCCCTCTTGTTCAATGCTGGGTGTGCCCTGTCACACACGGTCACAAGGTGCTGCCCCACGTGGGCACCCACGTGGACACCCATGTGGGCACCGACGCGGCCCGGCGGGACCGATGAGGAATGGGAAACAAGGGTGAAGACTGGCCCTACAGGCACCGGCCCCTCTTTAAGCCCTTTCCCAGAGGCCCCACCCAACGACTCCTACTTCTGCTTCTGCTGCACGCCTGGCCACCCCTAACTGCAAGGGAAGCAGGAAGCCAAGACAGTATTTTTAGTTGTCTACACATTGCAGGCGGGGCTCAGGGTTCTTCAGGTAGGAAACGGGTGAAAGGTTGGTGCTGGGCCGGTGACCATCCGTGCCAGCCACACCCGGGAGGGAGTCCCTGGCTCCGGGGAGGTCAAGAGGCCGAGGCGATGCCACGAAGCAGGTGACCAGGCTATGGAGAGGCTCATCCAAGAGCTCCGGGCCAGTGCCACCCACACGCGGGCCACGATCGATGCCGCTGGAGACAGCCTGCTTACGTGCTGGAGAGCCACCTCGGAAAGGCAGCCGGTTGCCCGGGAACTTGACGCACCCCGGCAGCTAGGCCAGCGGATGAAGATGCTCCCCTGGCAGCACTCCAACCCGGTGCGGTTTCTCCGTGAGCATAAAAGGTCAAGGTGGAGATGCAGAGGCTCGTGGAGGGCTCTGTGTCCCCCCAGGTTCCTCCCCATCCCCCACACCCCCACGGACGCTATTTCCATCGGGCGTTATTCTCAAGAGCTCATCCAAGGAACAGACCTCTCTGCCTCTGTCGCCCCTGACACTGACCGGTGCTGGCCAGCTCCTGACCCGCCACTCATCTCAGGGAGGGTGTGAGGACACTGTGCGAGGCCACGTCAGGCACGACGCCAGAACCAGTTAAAGAGACCGCTCCACCGGCATGTCCTCGGCATGGGGAGGCCGCATCTAGGAACCAACTGTATAACGTGGTCCTTCGGCCTCACAATGTTGGCTTTTATCATTTTGGCTGCAACTTGAAGGTTGCTAGGCTTTATTTCTTAAGAAGAAAAAGAAAAGATTGTTTCCACATTGTGGTTTCTCTCTCGATTCGGGGCCTCATGTTGCTAACTGACCATCCAAAACTTTTCCTTTTCTTGTTTTTTTAAATAGAAATCTGCTCTCACAGCTTGTTGTGTGGAGCTGACTCGGGAGGTTTCGACTTGTGGGGGCCGCTGGCGTGGCCGTGGGGTGAGTGCTGCACGAGGGGGGTTCTAGGCACAGCTGAACAGAACGGCTTTGTGCTCTGATGACTTTCATTGCTCACTTGGGCCTCGGAGACTAGAAATCTCAGTGGCAGTGATTCCCCACGAGTGAAGCCTCTGGCTGGCTTGCCCGGGGCTTTTACACGTCCACCAACATAACTACGGCTTGTCGAAGGCTCTACATAACTATGAGGCACACTTTCTGCTAATGAGTTAATTCCATTCTCAAAATAACTGAAAGAGATGAGAATTATTATCTCCACCTTATGGGAGCAAACTCAGGGTCCAAAAATTTATTTCATTTTACTTAAAAAATTTTTTTTAATGTTTATTTATTTTTGAGAGAGAGACACAGAGCATAAGCAAGGGAGGGGCAGAGAGAGGGAGACACAGGATCCAAAGCAGGCTCCAGGCTCTGAGCTCTCAGCATACTGCCCGATGCAGGACTCGAAGCCATGAACCCTGAGATCATGACCTGAGCCGAAGTCAAACGCTTAACCCACTGAGCCCCCCAGGTGCCCCATGAATTTAGATAAGCAGCCCAAGATGACACAGTCCTTAGAGAGACAGGACATGGTGCAAATCCCAGTCCTTTGGGCGGAGGCCTGGGGTGGTCTCTTCCAAGGCGGCACTGACGTTGAAATGTTTCTTTAAAGAACACCGCTACCTTCTTCAGGAGGGAGGGGGCTCTTCTTCATTCTAGCCCACCAGTTTTTAGCTAAACATTGGCCATAAAATTCAGTCTTTGTGGAATCCTTTTATGCACAAGCATCGCATTTAAGCTTCCTGCACATGACATTATCAGAGCCCCATCCACCTCAGGGGGTTAGCAGCGGAGCCCCCATGGGGCAGATGAAGAAACTGGGAGGGAGATCTGAGATTTGTCCAAAATCACAGCAACGCGGGGTCCAAGTGTCTTTCTCAAGCCCCCTCCTTCTGCTACCTCTTTACTCCGGACTGGCTGCAAAGGACAGAAACCACCCCCAGGCTGGTGTTGGGAACCAGAAGGGAAACACACAGGGGCAGGATGGCATGGCCTTGGGGATGACGGACCCGGGACTCGGCCCTGTCTCTCTTCTCTGTTCTCAATGCTTGTTTCACTTGTTTTCTCCCCTCATCATAGCTTGGGGTATGAAGCTGGGGGGTGGGGGGGGTGGTGTCTCTTCACTCTCTTCCTGTTTTAATACATTCCCAGGAAAGGATTCTGCTCGGCCTAGACCCAAGTGGGGCCGGCGCAGTGCCCCAAAGAGGAGGTGGTGAGCACATAGATGACCATGGAGCCAGGCTCATAATGAAAGTGAAGCAGGCGGGATGGGGGTGGGGGTGAGGGGACTGTGACAAATAGCAGAGCCCACGCTGCACATAAAGAAAAGATTGTCCTGTTGGAATGTAGGCTGAGTGTAGCCAGAGATCCCAGTTTTTTTGAGAAAAGCAAGAAATCCAGATTTTTTATGTTAAATGTCTTGATTCTTTTGAAAGCTGTCAGCTAATTAAAAATAGATTTAAAACATCGCGTGGGCGGAACAAAGCCCTTCTGTGAACCAGATGGGACCTCCCAGCTATCACCAGTTTGCAGCCTCTGGTGGAGGTGGACCATATAATAACCGATATGACTGGCCCTCCAGCCCAGGGACGCTGAGGGGCGTCCACCAAGCCCAGGCTCTCCCCCATGCGCTGTGACTCCCCAGGCAGGCACTTTTCCAGCAGGCATGCAAGGAAAGCGGGAGGCCCCTGGAGCCTCAGGCAGAGTGGGGAGTGGGGGGCCCCCTGGAGGCACTGCGCAGACATCTTCCTCTTGCTCATCCTGATCACCACACCCTGGAACTCGGCTAAGACCTGGGCCCACCAAGGCGGGGACCCAGGAGGAAGGTTGAGGAGTCTGAGCTTTGAGAAGCAGGGAGGCCCACAGGCAAGCTGGGCTCTGACGGCGTCACGAGATGCTCCCAGGAGTGTGTTCTTTTTATCTGGAGTCTAGGCCACCAGCAAATGAGGGTGGAGAGTGGGTTCTGTCCTGAGGCTGCCTGCAGAGAGGTGTGGACCAGCAGTGGGATCTGGGACAGCAGGGCCTCAGGGACACTGGGCCTCTGGGGTCTGGTGGGAGTTTGCAGGTCTTCTGAGGACTCAATGTCCCCTGCTCACTCTTCTTTTCCACATTGCCTACTGGTCATGGTCCTCACGACCTGGACTCCACTGTGACCTCTCCACCATCGGTGTCCTTCAGCTCCGGCACTGTGAACAGCCCTGTCTCTTCCCTTTTAATTCCACACGAAGAGACTGGGCACCTGCTGTGTGCCTGGGACCCTGTTCTAGGAGATGGGGACACTGTGGTGAAAATGCAGACACACAGGCCAGGCTCAGAGACACCTAGGTGTGATCAAAACGTGGGGCTCAGGCTGCACGGCGAGAAAAGGGCTCTCTGAGCAGGTCAGGTCTAAGTGCCATCTGACCGATGAGGACCTGCCAGACAAAGAGGGGACAGGCATTCCAGGCAGCCGTGCCCCCGTGAGCATGGGGAACAGGCGGGGAGGCCGGGGCCAGGCTGTGGCACAAACTCCACCTTGAACCCAAGCATCACTGCAGGCTGGTCTGCATGGCCAGCAGGTCCTTCCGCTCGTGCCCAGGGATACATGTCCTTCCTGCTGCTTCCCCCTCTGTTTGCCACCCAGCCATTCCAAAGGACTTCCCTGTTGCCATCTAATTGAACATGGCGTCTGTGCCCCAAGGGTATGTCCTGGGAAACAGAAGCTGGGACTTTGGCCCACGTTTGCGCTATTCCAAAAGCTGTAAGATGTTTCCACAAAACGCCCTCTGCACCTTCTAAGGCCCCACCTGCATAATGAGAGCACAGTGTGGGCATCTTGCTGTGCAAGTGTCCACACATCAGGGGCTCAGATTGGATGGAAGTCATGTCTGTCACCATCTAAGTTTTTGTGGAGGATGCCCTCTGATGACCCCAGGGGCTGGGGTTCACACCAGGTGGCTCTCCACTATACCCCATTCCCCCCAGGGCCGCTGGGAACCAGAAGAGGGAGAGAGGAGGCAAGCCCTTTCCCTGGAGGGCAGAACCCAGAAATCTCACCTGTGCGTCCTTCTCCTCACACCTCAGTCAGGGCACAGTCACACGGCTCCATCCCAGGACCCTTTACTTCTGTTACCTACAAGCCAAGTTCCTGTTTACTGCACAAAAATAAAACTAACCATGTCTGGATCACTTTTATCTTCATTTTTCTTCTCTGATCATGAAAACAGTACATACTCAGTGCTAAGAATCCAGAAATAGGTAAAGACCATAAAACCACTAGGAATTCCAGAGCTAAGTTTAAGACTTACAGGTTGGGGCAGTATCGACTGGGTGGCTCAGTCCATTAAGCATCCAACTTTGGCTCAGGTCATGATCTCGTGGTTCGTGTGTTCATGTGTTCGAGCCCCTTGTCTGGCTCTGTGCTGACAGCACACACCCTGGAGCCTGCTTCTGTGTCTCCCTCTCTCTCTGCCCCTCCCCCACTTGCACTCTCTCTCTCAAAAATAAACATTAAAAAAATTAAAAAAAAAGACTTATGGGGTCATAGCATACACATAATTTTGTAACCTTAGTTCTTGCATGGCAGTATAATCCTGGTAACCTCCCCATATCAATAGTGACCTATGTTACCATCATAGTTGTTTGTGACATGTTTAAGTGATGACCATGATGAACTTGGAGATGGCTGTGGTTTGTATTTATTTGACTACTGAGGGTGAACATTTTTTCACATTTATTGGCCATTTTTATTTTGTGTGTGTGTGTGAATTGCCAGTTCATATCCTTTGACGATATTTTAATGGACTGTTCACTTTTTTCCTATTGATTTGAAAAGAAAATCCATGTTACATATGAAGGATAATATATTAGCACTCCTATAGTGCTTATGTGCACTAAGTCCTTGTAATGTATATTCATTTAATCCTTAGGATAGTTCTCTAAGGGAAGTACTGCTGTAATCCCCAGTTTACCCTTCCTAGGCATAGAAAGAATAAGCAGTGTGCCCAAAACTGTGTCGTGGTATAGTCCAGGGAGTCAGAACTGGGATTTAAACTCAGCATTCTGGTTCAGGTTCTCGCTCTTAACCACTAGACATTTTAATTCATGTTTTGCCAGCTATAGATTTTACAAAATTGGTTTTTCCAGTGTGTCATTGGTCTTTTCGTTGTAAGATTTTTGTTTTTAAATTGGTTTTTAACATATATGGTCAAATCCATTAATCTTTTCCTTATGGACTTTGGAGTCCCTGGGTGGGCACTATCTGGAAAGTAGGGGGCAAAGTGTTTCATATGTACTTTTCCAAACTTGCCGAGAACTTTTTGGTAAGTGAAGAAAATGTCAGAAAGGCGCATAATGCTACGGGGCCCCCAGCCTGGGCCGTGTGGGTGAAGCCCATGGCACCTGTTGCCCAGGTATGAGCTGGCCTCCTCGGTACCCTTTCCTCCCCTCATTGGGGCAGCACGACTCGGGCCACCCCTGGCCGCTGTGCAGATGCCAGTCATGGGTGAGTACTCCGTGCGCTCCACAGCAAATCTGGCTTCTCGGCTCCTTTCTGAGCACCTCTTCCACCCAGGAGTCCTCCCAAAATGCTGCCCCGCTTCCAGGCCCAAGCTCAAGTTTACCCTCCTCTAGTTTCTTGCTCCCTTCAGCCCTCCAAACGAACTGTCTCGACTCTGGCATTTGTGGCAGGTGCACTGCGAGAGCTGGAAGGGCAGTGCACCTGCGACCGTGTGGGCAAACGCTAGGCAGTCAGCGCTCGGGGCTGTCTTTCGACTTCAGCCCTTGAGCACGGAGGTGCAGCGGCCTGCAGAGTAGCGCGGACCCACCCGCAGGGGCCCGGCCCCGGGGCTGCAGGGAGCAGCGCGGACCCACCCGCAGCGGTCCGGCCCGGGGGCTGCAGGGGCCTGGCCCGGTAAAGTCGCAGCGCGTCTGAAGGATCTACGCTTGAGGCCGACTTTGAAGTGCAAAGACTAACGCTCGCTTTGAAAAGCGTTCGAAGACAAAAATCTCCGAAAGCTGGGGCAGCCTGCGTACACCACGCCGCCGCCACAGACGGCTACACTGAGGCACCGAAGCAGCCCGCCCGGCCTTTGCCCCGCACACCGCCGCCCCGCGCGCTCTCGGTGCCACGTGACGGCGGCCCTCCATCACGCGCGGGGGGCGGGGCGCCGCCGCCACTCTCTCGCTCGTCCAATAGGAAACGGGGAGCGGGCGGGGAAGGCGGGCCCTCCCGCCCCTCCGCCGTCCGCCCAGCGCGGGGCGGGCCCAGCCGCCACCCACCAGTGGGGTCCCGACGAGCCTGGCTGGGCCGCGGCGACGGGGCGAGGCGCATGTCAGTCAGGCAGTCCGGCCAATGGATTCGCGCGCTGCCCTTGCGCCTGCCCCCGCCTCGGCCTCCCGGCGCCCGCGCTGCCTTCCCTCAGGCCGCCACGGCCCGCCCGCCCGCGCCTCCATCCGGGTCCTCGCGCGCGGCTCTCGGGCGGCGGCGGGCGGTGGGCGCGAGGGCTGGGCCGTCCCCGCGGAGGGCGGCGGCGGGCGGCGGCCTCTTCTGTGAGCTCGAGGTGGGTACGAAGATGGACGGCGAGCGTGGGCCTGTCGCCATTTTCCTTCCTTCCGAATCCTAGTGGCGGTAAAAGAGGGCAGCGCTGCGGGCCGGCCGGCGCGGGCCTGTGACCAGGCTGGGCGGGTAGCAAGCGGGGGCCGTGGCGGCGGCGGCGGCGGCGGCAGCGGGCGGGCGAGCGAGCGAGCGGGGGATGGGCGCCGCGTGGCGCGGCCGGCCGGCCCCAACCCCCTCCGCTTCCCGCCCAGCGCCTCACGGACCGGGGGGAGGGGTCATTCTTCACATTCTTCACCCCGCCCCTCCCCCTGCTTCAATCAAACTTGGGCGGGGGAAGTCCCGCCCCCGGGCCGCGCCCATTGGCCGGCGCCGCCTCCCGCTGTGGCGTGACTGGCTCTGGGCACAGCTAGGTCTCCCTGACGTCACCTCCGCTATCAGGTTTGTGGGCCGGGGAGACCTTGGCCTTGGGGGCTGGGATGCAGGAGGAAGGTAGGAAGTGCGGGGGGAGGGCCGGCGCGGGCGGGCGCAGGCGGGCCCTGGGCTGGCTCGCTGCTCCTAATCCGCCCGGCCGGGCGCCGCCTCGGTCCCGGAGCAGCTGTGCGGCCGGCTCCGCTGCGGCGGCCGTCCTTGGCGAGGGAGCGGGGCGGGCGGCGGGAGGAAGCGGGCTCCCGGGAGACGGGCTCGTGCGCGGCGACCTGGGCCACCGCCAGCGGCCGCAGCCCTGAGTCGGGGCTGGTCGCCCTGCGGGCGGGCCGGCCGGGGCCCGTCCCCGGCGCGCTCCGGTGAGGAATGCGTAACCTTTCTGTCCTTGGCCAGCAGTGGCCTTCCGTCTCCAACTTTTACAGTAGGGCCTGGCCCCCTGCCTTCCGTGTCGGGGGAGGGCGTGTGCTCCTTTCCAGCCCTTCTTTCTCGGATGGACTTCTCGCTCGCGAGAGGCTCGGCCGGCGGGAAGAGGCGGTGGGAGGCCGTGAGTGTTACGTTCCTGCCGCAAATGAGGAGACGATGAGTTTTCCTTTTTTAGCTTTGCTGGTAAATACTGCTGCCTTGGCCCTCGGTTCCTAAAGTGAAAACCTCGTTTAGCAGTCCCCCGCACTTCCTTCTGTTGGCCGGAGAGTCAGGCGGTAATGTAAGGAGATTAGGGTCAAATTTTAGATTTGTACGTAGCTTAGAAAACAATCGTATCCAGGTTTTTGTGCTGAATGGAGTTTAGGTTCATTTACAGTATGTTCAGGGAGTGTGTAGTTAAGGAAGTAAGAACTTGTAAGATACTTCGGGTTTTGTGAGGGTGTTTGATTTATTATACACAGTTGCTAAAAGTGTCGTCTTGAAACTTGAGTTTTTTGAGAGACAAATCTCTCCCGTTTCTCCTGAATTCAGTTATAATTAAATAGTATTTTTAAATGTGTTGCTTGGGTACAGGCAATTATGGTTGATAGTGGGAAAAGTAATGCGTTTGGGTAGTTATTTTGCAGTGATAGCTAGAAGATTCTTTTCTTCGTGTTGAAAGGGGCTGTGCGTCCTTCCCTCTCCACTAAATTGAAGCTCTGTTAAATTTGAGAGACTGGAGAATTACGCAGGTGTGAGGGAAACAAAACACCTGTTCAGAAATGAGAGGGAATTTGCAAACGTCGGAATTCAGACTCTAGAATGAGGAGATCAGTATTATACAAGGTAGTCTCAAATGGTTACTCCTTAAGGGCATTTTATTTTTATCATGAACTAGTATTTCTTGCTTTAGACTACAGCACACTAGATATTTGTGCTTTTTTTTTTCAATAGCTGATACAGTAATAGCTTTACTAATAGTGGGAATTGTTTTGTATTAAGAGCTCTACACCATTGTTTCAAACTTAGGTCTTGACTCCTTGGGTCATGAAATCTCTTCAGCGGCTGGTAGTCAGAATTTTAAAAAACTAGAATAGAAAATATTAGTGTGTTACATGAAACTTGATTCAGTTCTGTGCATATATATTTTTCCCCCCAAATCTCTTTTTCTGAGGGTGTCAAAAAGGTTTGAAAGACAGTACTTCGCAAAGATATTTTTCTCCCTTATAGGACTGGTCTTCTGCAAGGAATACTAAAAGCCCTGTTCATTTATGTTTGGTGGAGGGTGGTCCCCTTAACTCTTACTTTCAGGAGTTAGGAAAATAGATTTGTCACCAATCACCTGATACATTTTAATCATTTAGCATTTTTAATATTGTGAGAAGCTTTTATTTAGACAGTAGGATCTCAGGATATTAATTCCAGTGATTTTTTTTTTCCATGTCTAGATGAGAGTAGAAGAATTTGGATCCCCAGTAATGAGTTGTCAACATTGCCTCATGTGACCTCAGGACTGGAGTAAAAGGAGGCCTGGTCACTCTTGCCCTTTGCCTGTATGGGTGTTCTAAGCATTGCACAATCACTTAAGAGTGGACTTCATTAAATAACCAGATAAAACGAGACTCCCAACCCCTTTTTTTGGTGCCAAATCTTTGAAATCTAGAGTGTATTTCCCGGTTCCAGCACATCTGGGCTAGTTGCATTATTGTGCTCAGGAGTGACAAGTGGCTGATGGCTACCGAATGAATAATGCAATTCTAGTGGATTGTCTATCTGCTTTTTAAAAATTAGCTTTCTCTAGCTGTTTGCAGTTTCATATCAGCAGAAATGTTCCCTGTCTCTACAGCTTCATCTCAGATGTGGGGAAATTGCATTAGGTGATTTCTTAGGCTCTTTCTAGGTCTAAGATTTACGTATTCTGAGTCAGCTGACGACTACACTTTTGTGAAGTGTGACTTTTGTTGCTCTAAGAATATTTTAAGAGATTTTTAGATGATCTGTCTTAAAATGACATGTTAATGATGAATATGATTTGGGAGCATTTTGTTCTGTTAAGTAGCCATTATTTTTTGCTTTGTGTCAGTATTCATTATCAGGAAGTTCTGTACCAGCTTTCTGTTCACTTAGGAGGTGTTCTCTCCTCCCCCAGTAGTTTTTATTTGGTCAATTACATGATAACTTAATGTATAGGAGGGAGCGTGTTTTCTTAGAATTCACTTTTGTACATTGTAGACTATGAATTGTCTACCTAGAATATAGATAATTACAGGAGACTGGAATCTAGATTTAAAAACCAGAACCTACCAGCACCTTTTCTGACTTTTGTGGATGTGTAAAGAATACAGTGATTTTTCAGTCTGGGAACATATCAGTATAATGAAAGATAGGAAGACAGATTTTAAAGGATTGAGAAATAATGGTGTATATATGAGGACTGTCGAGCAGAACAAGTCACCCAAGTGGAACACTGCCTCACCCTTAATATTTGCATAACATTGTAGGACTTAGAGCAGAATTTTTGTAAGTATACAGGTGTAGCATAGAATGCAGTTGTGGTAGCAGGGAGCTTGGCCCCAAATTAACACTCTGCATTGGAAAATTTACAAAGGAATACCAGGAATTGAGGTAGCAGTAGTTACCTTTTTAAAAAATTTCAGAAAATGAGATATTTCAAGAAGAAGATACAATCAAGAACATCTATGTACCTGCTATATATTTAAGTGAATGGAAAGGTATTGTTTTGGAAAATAAGACCAAGTATTTTGCTACATAGAATTTGACATGGATCCTCAGTACAGTGTTTGGTAGAATAAAAAATTGAGATGTTAGATTAGAATTAGGTTAATTTTTTCTTTTTTTTAATTTTTTTAACGTTTATTTATTTTTGAGACAGAGAGAGACAGAGCATGAACGGGGGAGGGTCAGAGAGAGAGGGAAACACAGAATCTGAAACAGGCTCCAGACTCTGAGCGGTCAGCACAGAGCCTGACGCGGGGCTTGAACTCACGGACCGAACCGTGAGATCATGACCTGAGCCGAAGTCGGCCGCTTAACCGACTGAGCCACCCAGGCGCCCCTAGAATTAGGTTAATTTTCATTAGAAAAACATATCTAAAAACATCTTGTCAATTTCACATGTCAACTTATGTTGATGGAGTGATCCTTGCTAAATCCTGCGTATGCTCTGCCAAAGGAATGGAAATAATGTTTTTACTATTCAACCAGCATCATCAGGTAAATAGCTTCATTAATATTCAACGGGATATTCGAAATCGAAGGAAATCTTTATGAAGTAGCCAGTATTCTATTTGGTTACAAGTGAAACTGAATGATGGGCGTGAAGGAAATGTTTTACTTTATTTGTATGGAGGTTTGGCAAAAATGAAATTTATACAACTGTAGATTGCATCAGAATAAAAGTTTTTTTTTTTAATATGAAATTTATTGTCAAATTGGTTTCCATACAACACTCAGTGCTCATCCCAACAGGTGCCCTCCTCAGTGCCCATCACCCACTTTCCCTTCCCTCCCACCCGCCATCAACCCTCAGTTGAATAAAAGTTTTTTAAAAATAAACTTTCTGAGCTACTTTGATAGTATGTAAATTAAGGTCTGGGAAACTAGACTTCTAGAAAGTCAACTTTTTTTTTTTTTTTTTTTTTTTTAATATTGTGAGAGAGCGCAAGCAGGGGAAGGGCAAAGAGGGGAACTGAGGATCCGAAGCAGGCTATGTGCAGACAGCACAGAGCCCGATGGGGGGCTCGAACTCATGAACCATGAGATCATGACCTGAGCCAAAGTTTGTGCTTAACCGACTGAGCCACTCAGGCACCCCTAGAACATCAACATTTTAGCTCAAGTTCAAATTCTTAATAGGTATGAAGTATGTCAAAGGTAGAGTAGGCCTGTTACTAAGTTTAGCATATTTTAAGAATTTAGAAGCTAGTTTGTTTAAAATACTATATTTGTAAAATTGATAAATGCAGAAGTGAAATTTATATATTTTACTTCATTAATATGTAGCCTTCAGAACGTATATTCAAATGTGTTTTTCAAACTATGACGCTTAACCTTTTGGTCGTACACTTTCTTGCAAATGTTGATAAGAGCTATAGATTATTGCAGAAAAATTGTATATACAATTTCTGGGGGTTACTGTAGCCCTTTTTGAAGCCTGTTATGGATGCAGGTTAAGAACCCTGACTTTAGGCTGTTGACTATACAAGTAGTGTGTTAAATAGTATGACATAATATCATACACTGTCATTTACTGAAATAAGTGGATTTTAAAAAGAAGTATAGATATAGGCAAACAAGCTTATTCATAATAACTAGACTTGCCTCTTCATAGCACATTGTAAATTGACAAAGCAAGTTTTACATTGAACATAAGTATTTCTATCACAAGTATATCTAGCAAAGGGAACTTTCTCTCAGACAGTTTCTCAAATTGATACAATTTGGTAAAAAGGAAGAGTTACTTGTTGAGTACTTCTGGGTCATTAAGGTGCTTTGCACATGTTCCCAGTTCTTAAAACAACCCCCATGAGGTGTGCATGTTAGTTCTCTAACCTGAGAGAATTAAACCTTGAGGAGGTTACATAATTTACCCAAAAACACAGTCACTGAGTACCTGCTTGACCCCAAAGCCATTGGCCTGAACTCCTTCCCTATACTGCTATGTTGTGCTAAAATCAGTTTCTTAAAGTACATTTTGTCCAAGTTCAATTGTGACTTTTAATCATAATTTTTATTTTTTAAAACCTATTTATATTTTGAGAGAGTATGTGTGTTAGCAGGGGAGGGGCAGAGAGTGAATCCAAAGCAGGCCCCTCGCTGCCAGCACTGAGCCTGATGGAGGGCTCAAACTCCCAAAACCATGAGATCATGGCCCGAGCTGAAACCAAGTCTGATGTTCAACCGACTGAAACACCCAGATGCCCCAATCACAGTAATTTTTAATGGGTGAGGAGTATCAAGCTACAGATTGAGATAGTATGTGAATAAGCATAGAAAGTGGATATATAAGTGTTACTTCCCCAAAAATTTATCTGAAAGATCAAATTCACATAGTTTTAGCTAATAGCATCTTGTCCAAGAATGTTTTAGTTAACAGTCCAATAATAACAGGTAACTGAGCATCCATTATGTACTTGGTGTTGTAATTGGTGCTTTTTGTATTTTATTTTGAACCCCTCTTAACAGCCGTGTAAAATTTGGCAGATTTTTGTAAGTTAAAGTAACAAAGGCTCAGAGATTACATGATGTAAATAAATATGTGGGGAATAAAGAGCCAGGATTCAGATCAGGTCTTTGATTCTGAAATACACTTTACAGAAGGAAAAGTTTCAAGAACTGAAAATATGCTAGCTACTTACCCATACTCCTTTCTCTTTCCTGGTAGCCAAGCATTATATAGTTGTGATTGTGTACATGTTAGGGTTTTTACTTAACCTTATTTCTTAACGAACATTTCCATGGGTCCTCATAATCTGTTAAGTTCTAGTATATGGATTGTGTTCTGTGTTTCTGAAAGCTTGCTTAATTAAACACGGCCTCCTCTCAGCTGTCAGATTTTAGTTTCCAAAATTTGCTCTTATCCATGCTTTCTGGAAAGCTGAGGCTGAGAACCATCAGTGGATCATAAAATCAACTTACTGTGTATAATGAAATAGAAAACATAAGAGTAAGAGATAGTATTGATTTGTGAACATAGACATTTTATTGGTAATACTTAGGCATAGACATGTATGAATACTGTTTATTTTTTATTTTTATTTTTTTTAAATGGCATCAGGTGACGTTCCCATTTTTTAAAAAAAATTTTTTTAACGTTTATTTATTTTTGAGACAGAGACAGAGCATGAGCAGGGGAGGGTCAGAGAGAGGGAGACACAGAATCTGAAACAGGTTCCAGGCTCTGAGCTGTCAGCACAGAGCCCGACGCGGGGCTCGAACTCACGGACTGTGAGATCATGACCTAAGCCGAAGTCGGCCGCCTAACCGACTGAACCACCCAGGTGCCCCTATGAATACTGTTTAGAAACATGAGATGTTTTTCTTGCTGTAGGTTGTGGAAAGAGGGAAACCACTGCTGTAATGAATACTGATGCTACATAGTAGATATGTTTCCCCTGCCCCTTGTTCATAAACATCCAACTTTATGTTGTGTATATTTTCCCACAAAACTGAGGAATATTTTAGTAGTCCTTGGTATGTAAATTGCCACATTACTTTCTACCAATATGGTACTGGATTTACATTGCTGGATCAGGAAAAATAGTACAGAGTAAGCTAGATTGTACATTTATTTCATTTTTAGATACCTATGTTTGAGGAGGATTCAGACATGTTTTAAATGAGAAAATTATTTGGAGTTGAGGGTTGGGGTAAAGGTACCAGCCAGTTTTACTGTTGGCTGTCATTTCTTGTAAAAGAACCATGCGGGTTCTGAGGAAAGGTTTTGGCTTATAAACGCTTGACTTTTTAGGAACAGTTGTCTGCATGTTCATACCTTGGATCTTCTGGCCATGTAGAATGGAAACGAGCTCAGCTGTAGTAACTTTGGAGATGCAGTGCTATCTTCTGTAATCTGGGGCAAGTTATTAAATTTAGCACCAGTTTCCACCTATGGAAAATAGAGATGGTGGCTATTAAATAAGATGGCACCCGTGAAGGGCTTGACAAATGGGGCCTTATGTATGTCGGCATGGTAAATCTTTCCCCTTATTCTTACAGATCATTTAGTCCAATGTACTGAAGTTACAGCTAAGAAAGCCGAGGGACTAAAAAGGCTGAATTACTTGTACAAGGTTGTGGTTGCAGTGAGTGAACTGGGCCAGGATTTGAAGCTTGGTTTTTGACGATTCTGAATGAATATTGCTGCTCTGAGACATTTGTGTACAAGTGTTTGTGTTTAATTTTCTCCTGAATATACCTATGACTTGGAATTGCTAGGTCAAGTGGTAACTAACTATTTAACTTTCTAGTGAACTGCTAAGCTTTTTCAGAATACCTGGTGCCATTTTCCATTCCCACCAGCAGTATATGAAGATTCTAATTTTAATTTCTCCACATCCTCATCAACACTTTTGTCTTTTTGATCTGAGCCATCCTAGTGGATTTGAAATTGGCATACCATTGTGGTTTTGGTTTAGGTTTCCCTAATAACTACTAAATCATGTTGAGCATCTTAGACACTTGGCCATTTGTGCGCTTATTAATCGTTGGAGAAATGTCTGTTCAAATCCTTTGCCCTTCTTCAAGTTAGGTTGTCTTAAGTAACTTTTACATATGTTGTGAGGTAGGGGTCTAAATTCATTCTTTCAGGGGCGCCTGGGTGGCTCAGTGGGCTGAGCATCCGACTTCGGCTCAGGTCATGATCTCACAGTTAGTGAGTTCGAGCCCCGCATAGGGCTCTGTGCTGACAGCTTGGAGCCTGGAGCCTGTTTTCGGATTCTGTGTCTTCCTCTCGCTCTGCCCCTCCCCCACTCATGCGCAGTCTCTCTCTCTGTCAAAAATAAATTTAAAAAAATTTAAATTCATTCTTTCATGTGTGGATATCCAGTTGTCCCAGCACCATTTGTTGAAAAAACTACTCTTTCCCCATTGAATTGACTTGGCACTGTTACTGAAAATCAGTTTTCTCATTCTGTGGGGTTTATTTTTAGACTTTCAGTTCCATTCCATGTTGAGTTGTATTGTCAAAGAGTGTTTTTGATTACAGGTTTTGGTCACTAAGTCACTACTTAGTAACTTTCTTTGTCATTAAAATCAGTGTATGCCTTAAAAAAAATAATCTGTAGTGGCTACCTCTCAAGTATGAGGCTACCTCTCAAGTATGAAGTCTGTGTATTGAAGACTAATATTTACTGTGATTTAGACTAATTCGGATTTTAAGATTTTGATGATAAAACTAAAGCGATCATATTGCTTAGTTCAAAAGTATTTTGCCAAGGTGTTAGATAGCTTGGTCCCTACCTTTGACACCATCACAGCACCTTTCCAGTTAAAGGAAGGATCCTGGTGAGATCCAGTTAATTTTCTTTTACAAAGACCACGTAGTGTTTGTTGGCATGGAATTACGTGCATTACGTTAATTTAAAAATTACGTTCTCAAGGGGTACCTGGTGGCTCAGTCGGTTAGGTGTCTGACAGCTCAGGTCACGATCTCACGGTTCAGGAGTTTGAGGCCCACGTTGGACTGTCTGCTATCAGCACAGAGCCTGCTTCGGATCCTCTGTCCCACACTTTCTCTCAAAAATAAGTATTAAAAAAATTTTTTTTAATAAAAATTAGGTTCCTTTTACATTTTTTATATCCTCCCTTTGTATATAAATGCATTTAATCATAGATGATGCAAGCTGTACAGCACTTCTGGGTTTTGAGGGCATAAGGATTCAGTAGAGGTTCTTGTGTTCTTTTATAATGGATTTTGTTTGTGTCTCATGGAAGGATATGTGATTTTATGAATTTTCATTTGTGGCAACTGTAAAAAATCAAAAGTTGATAGTAATAAGTGATTTCTGAATCTTGTAAATATATGGTATATTGGGAGCACATTCGTATAACGAAGCATTTATGACTATTCAGTCATAATGGGAAATGAGGGCACCACATAGATCATACATGTAGCTATAACTTAAAATGCTGATTTCAGGTTTGTTCAGTTACACTTAGTTCAAGTTGAGTGAATGAAATTGTTCTAATACTTTTCTTTTTTTCCTTTCATCACACAGGGGAACCAGGGTTACTGAGGAGAAAGCCTTCCTGTGGTGCTCAGCTGTGGTCCCTTTCCAGCATTTACCCTGGACCTTGTCTTCACTGTGGGATGAGGTAGTAGGTTGTATAGTTTTAGGGTCACACCCACCACTGGGAGATAACTATACAATCTACTGTCTTTCCTAACGTGATAGAACAATCTGCATCTCAGCGACCTCCTAGAAAGTTAATAACTGATTGTACAGTGTTTTAAATTAACTTGTGTAAAAATGCTGTGGTGCTGCATTTCTTTGTGGTGTGCAAGTTGCTTGCATGTTTAAAAGATTAAAAACTTGAGCAAGTAGACTAGATGGTGATGGGAATACTTTCTTTTTCTCATTTCTGTGTATAAGAATAACTGTATATTTTAATTTGATGCTGATGATTTTACGTTACATTTTTCTTTTGAGAAAGATTATGTTCTCCATTCCAGAAGAAAAGATTGCTCTATCAGAGTGAGGTAGTAGATTGTATAGTTGTGGGGTAGTGATTTTACCCTGTTCAGGAGATAACTATACAATCTATTGCCTTCCCTGAGGAGTAGACTTGCTGCATTTTGGTTTTATCTAGATGATATTAAAACTCAGAAGACTTAATTTTGACATTGTTTTGTACTTCGTTTACATCAGTTGCTGATTTTCTCTGTTCAAGAAGGATAGTGTACTACGATAGAGACAGTGATCAAATATTTTTCCGTTTCACATATGGTATGTTTTCAGGAATTTGAAATTAAACAGAAATCTCAAAGAGTGGAGAGAGCAAATTTTCATAGGGGACTAAGCCCCTCTGGAATTAGAATAGGTTCATCACTCTATATCCTGCCACACGTGTCCAGTGTGGCAGTGGTAAATACAGACCAGAAAGGCACTGCCTGAGCTGAACCGGGGTCAGGTCACTTATCACCCCCAGTTTGGGTTCGAGGGTGGCCTTCGGCAAAGTTGTGACCACTGTTTCACTGGTATGTTGATTTGGACAGCTTAATCTCCAGCTTGGGAAATGAGAAATGGGCCCTGGGTTCTACCCTTGCTTCTGATAAGTTGCGAAGACCTCACCTTAGTCGCCCCAAACCTGAAGGGGCCCTTCATTCACAAAGAGGAATCTCCTGAAGCTGTCAAAGAGGGAAATCCGCAGGGTGTTGTTTCAGAGGAAATGGGAGCATAATGCCAGAAAGGGCTCCTTGAGTTGTAACACCCATGGAGGCCTGCGTTTCAGCTTTCTTCCGTGGTCAGGCCATACCCTACCTTGGGATCAACGCTGAAAGCTCCCTTTTTAAAGTACTTGCTGTTTATTTTGTTGTGGGAGAAGAAAAAGAGGTGCAAAGTGTGGAGGTGAGGGAGAGGTCATCTCTTCCCAGATAATTCCATCTGTCCTGAACCTAAATGTCTAGGATAATTCCAGTTTATTGCATTTGGCAGCAGGAACTTTGCATGAGAGAAAACATTGATTCTCTTGGATGGGCCGGGCCCAGGTGATCTCCTTGGGCTGGATTTATGCTTTTTATGTCATTCCTACTGTATATAGATGGATACCTGCGTGGTCCAGAATTGATCTTTGTTACACATAACTGGACAGATGGGGGAAACCTTTTACGTTCGTTGCTTTCTGGTGTGCCAAAGAAAAGCAGGAATGTTCAAGAAATTCTCTTTGGCTTAATTTTTGTGAAGCTGACAAGTTGGATGATTCTCACTGTGTGTCTAGTGGAGTCATGGGGTTTTGTGGTTTTCCGACGCACGTACTGCCCCTAGCAGCCTGGCTGCTGTTCTGCAGCCGAATAGTTAAGGTCTGGGGAAACATGAATCTGTATCTTTCATTAATTAAACAAGGACCCACTTCAGATCTTACTTAGCGCAACCCAGTAAGTAAATCAAATTGTGGAGAACGGCTACATTTTATGAAAACACTTAGGTCAAAAACCGTGGGCTCCAGAGGGGACTTGGTGTGGTAATGTGCTCCGGTAGAAGTGGCAAACAGCATGTACACATGAGTGTCACCTAATTGTCTGGGGTACCAAGAGAGGCTGGGGATGTTGTGAAACTTGATACTTAAGTTGTAATACTTCAAATGTTTTTAAAAGTCTGTGGTTCCAACAACGTATGGTGGACTGGGTATTAGGCTTCTGCGATTTGCATCTTCGGATGCAGTTACATTTTTGTGCCTTTGTGACAAGAGGTTTGGTTTTAAGCAAATGGATTTGTGAGTTTTACCAGGGTCATGGCCAGTACCTTTCTGAAAGCATCAGTGAAGAAATTGTAATTGGTTTGAATTTGAACTGAAAGCCAAACAGGATGGCCTTGACCTAACAGGTTACTGTGCCGTGCACCTGCCACGTGGATGCCCAGCGGGGACGTGGGCCCCTAGGAAGAGGTAGTGGGTTGCATAGTTTTAGGGCAGGGGTTGTGCCCACAAGGAGGTAACTATACGACCTGCTGCCTTTCTTAGGGCCTGATCATTCCACGCTTGCGGGTTCCTGGCACCTTGGTTTGACCTGCATGTCCTCTTAGGAGTGAAAACATTGCAGGAAGACCCAAGGAAGCGATGCTTGCATTAGTGACTTACAAACGTGCAGCGTGGCACCAACGTCGATAACTGTGAGTCCTCTCGTGAGAAGTTAGGACTCTGAAGAACTAGGTGCTTATGTGCCTGGCTTTGAGGTCACTGGAAAGTTATGGCAAACAGGCTTTTTGTTTATGGTGAAGTTCCTGTTTCTGATCTAGAAACTGCCAGCTGTTTCCCCCTCTGTGGCCTCTGTTAAACCTGAATGAAGGCATATAACAAGGCTGTGGAAATGTTTGCTGTATTTGTAAATATTTTTGCAGTAGGTCTGGGTCCGGACTTAGGATTTGGGGCAGCTCTTTGGTGTTACATATTGTGGCAACCCATCATCGCATTGGGCACCATTATGATATGTACCCCTGTGGCTGAATCTTAAATGTGTGTGAGGGCTGAGTAGTGGAGTTACTATATTTTGTTAAATATCTTTTCAATAAAATATTATTTTAAGACTTGTTTTAAAATCATTCTTTCACTTCTGTCCTTGCAGAACTAGATACATTTATTTGTATGTAGGCTTGTTTTAAGATCTGTTGAAGTACTTGATTTCATTGTTTTATTCGGAATAGTTTGCTGATCTGCTGTTCACAGATGCACATTAATGAAGCTAACTTGAGCTGTATCTGGCATTTCCGTTTTTGCAAGTGCTTGCGTGTCTCCACACACAGTTGCATGTGCTCAGGATGCCCCACTGTCTGGCAGTGATTTTTTCTGCATCGACTCAAGCAGACAGTACCTTGCAGAAACTGGTGTGTCCCTCCCTTAATTCCCCAGTGTGGTTCAGACATTGAGCCTGGGATGTGTGTGCATTAGTATCCCAGCACTAGATATAATTTATTTCAAGCTATGTTAAACTATAATTAAAAGACTCCAGGGTGGAAAGTTTGCAAGGGAATTTCAGCGGAGGAAAAGGTCAGGAGGTGCTTCTAGGCATAGTACATACCTGTGACGGGGGCTTTAACTTCCTCTGTAAATTGATGTAGTTGGGTGTGGTTTCTAAGGCACATTTTACATTGTGTATCCCTTTAAAGATTTCAGTTGATGAGTGGCAAGATTGTCAATCCCCTGTACACTAATTTGAGTGGAAAATGCATAGGGGAAGAGCCAGAAAGTGGAAATGATATTGGCCATACTAAGGTTAGGGTGGTATTTTAATCAACGTCTCAAATTCCTTCTAGTATTGCCTGTAAGAGTATTCTAAATTATTTCTAGTTATCCTCAAATCAGGTGGGCCACACTAGCCAGCCCTCATTTTTTCTTCCGTTTCCTTGAACTGATTTTCCAGGCGTTCCTTGCTTTCCCCACTTCATGTTTCCTAGTCTGCCTTCCACTGTTGGGATGTTGGCAGGAGGGGAGCGGTGGGACCTGGGCAATGTCGGGGGTTGCTCGGCCGCCTAGGGCAAGCATCTGTATTCGATCCCTTCGGATTATGGAGTCCTCCGTCTTGCTTGAAGCCCTTAACTAAAAATTCTAGTTTGACTTAAAGGCTATTTTTCCCTAAGTCAGAGGGTGTGGGGCAGAGTAATTGCATTTATCCGCTATTAATCATGTTTCACACAACTCCCAAGACTGACTGCCTACAGCCTGTAGGTGGCGTCCTGACAGACGCCCCGAACTCTAGCTTCTCTGCCATCTAACACATGGTTTCCCTTGTTAAGGTGTCGCCTCTTCATCATGATGACTGCCTGCCCTAAACTGGCCATCGCCCTTCTCTCAGGCTTGAAGATGGAAGGGGAGGGCAGACCTTTCAGCCGCCAGCCTTCTGGAGAGTTCTCTCGGCAGTGCCACCTAGTGACCCCTGTGTCCACAGTGGGTGTCACACGGGGCAGGCTGGGGAGTGGCTTTAGGCGTGTGGCTTGGCCCAGTGGGTCGGTGGTGGGACAACACGCATGCAGGGCACGCAGCAGAGGGGCAGCCAGAAGATGAGTGGGCTCAGTCCCACCCCCAGTGCTCACACCTGGCAGGCACCCTTTCGGCTGAGACCGGTTCTGCCCCCAGGACTGTGTGGGGCCCTCGCCAGGTGCCACCTCCCCGCCTGGTGCAGCTCAGAAGGCCTTGAACCCTTTCACAGACTCTCCTTTTATTGAGGATGGTTTTAGGTCCGTGGCAAAACGGGGCAGAAAGTAGAGCTCAGGGGCCCTGGCCGCTCCCTGCCACCGCCACCTGAGCTCCTCGTTGCAGCCTAAAGCGCCTTTTCTTCCCTTGCTCGAAACTCTTCTGCGGCAGGAATTAGGCTAAGAAGCTTAGCTCGTTGCCCCATGGAAGCGGCAAGGACTACGGGACAAATGCTTGATTCTGAGCGCCAAATCAACTGGAAAATAAGTGGCAAAAGTAGGCACTTGAAATGAGGGGTTTTTTTTGCATTTTGTGTAAACTTGCCAAGTGGTAAACCCGGAGGACTGAGGGCAGGGAGTCGCATTGTAGCAGCAGATGGAGGACCCTGCGATTAGCTGTTTTCTCCACCCGGAGAGGAGGTTTAACCAGCAGGCAGTAAGGGTGGGAATGGTTCTGGGGAGGTGCTGGGGCTCAGCAATCTGGGACAGGCCCTGGTGGGGCTCCCTGGGTGGCCTAGGGGGAGTGCAGGGGCTGGGGGCGCATTTGCCGCCCTTCCCCAGGATATGCGAAGTTTCCAGGGAGCCGGTACAGGGTGGCTGGAAGACCGCCCCAAAGGGCTTCCTGCAGGGTCCTGGATTCACTGAGGTGTGAATCTTACCTGGGGTGGGGGAGGTGTGCCCTAACTCTTGGTCTAGGGATAAGTTGTGACTCGGTCTAACCATTGATAATGTAAGGAGTGGTGGAGGGGAAGAGGGTTCCTTAGGAAGGTTGTGGAGGAGAACGCTGCTGCTTCCCTTTGAACACAGTTGTGTGATGAGCAAGAGCCCGAGGAGGGGTTCAGGCCCACCTCCTCTGACATCACTGAGCTCCTGGGGCAACGCCAGCACTTGCTCACCTCCACACCTTAAGTTGTGTGAGAAGAATGAACTGTACCACAGTGAGTGGGTGTGCTGTTCCCTGCAGAGGAAATCACTGGATCCCACCCAGGTCAGGAAGCGCAGGGCAAGCCCCCAGGCATGCCGGCCTGCGAGAGAGTGCCTAGGTTATCAGCTGGGAAGGACCCTTGCGGCTGAGATAAGGATGCTGAAGAGTGGGTCTCTGGCATCCGAAGGCCTTGGTTGAGCCCTGACTATAAGCTTGACTTACAATGGGGATTGACAAAAAATCATATTTATTTAAGGTGTACAATTGGTGTTTTGATGTAAACACACCTGGTAACCAGTGCCACAAATTAACTTGTCCATCGCCTCATAGACCTACCGTGTGTGTTAAAACCAACTCAGATTAGGGGCGCCTGGGTGGCGCAGTCGGTTAAGCGTCCGACTTCAGCCAGGTCACGATCTCGCGGTCCGTGAGTTCGAGCCCCGCGTCAGGCTCTGGGCTGATGGCTCGGAGCCTGGAGCCTGTTTCCGATTCTGTGTCTCCCTCTCTCTCTGCCCCTCCCCCGTTCATGCTCTGTCTCTCTCTGTCCCAAAAAAAAAAAAAAAAAAAAAAAAAACGTTGAAAAAAAAACCAACTCAGATTTAATCTTACAGCAAATTTCAGGTATATGATACATTATCAACTGTAGTCGCCACATGTACAGTTGATTTCTATAACTTATTTTATAACTGAAAGTTAACTGAAGTTTGAAGAAAGTGAACCCTATGACCAATATTTCCCCCATTTCCCACATGTCCCAACCCCTGACAACCACCATTCTGTACTCTATTTCTCTAAGTTTCAACTTTTTAAAATTCCACAGACAAGTGATACCCTGCAGTATTTGTCTCCCCGCATCTAGCTTATTGGATTTAGCATCAGGTCCTCCCAAGTTCATCTGCATTGTCATACATGGCAGGATTTCCTTCTTTCGCATGCCTAAATAATAGTCTATTGCACATATATGCCACATTTTAATCTGTCAACGGGCATAGATGGTTTCAATACCTTGGCTATTGTGAATATTGCTGCAATGAACATGGAAGAGATATCTCTTCAAGATACTGATTTCATTGCCTTTGGATAGATACCCAGAAGTGGGATTACTGGATCATATGGTAGTTTTAATTTCAAGTCTTCGAGGGACTCCCCATGCTGTTTTTCTTGGTGGCTGCACCATTATGTATTCCCACCACCAGTGCACAGGGTTCTCTTTTCTCCACATCCTTGCCAACACTTGTTATCTATTGCCATTTTGATAATGGCTATCCTAACAGGTGTAAGATGATATTTCATTGTGGTTTTCATTTGCATTTCACTGATAATTAGTGATGTTGAGCACTCTTTAATGTAGTTGTTTGCCATTTGTATGTCTTCTTTGGAGAATGTCTGTTGAAGTCCTATGTCCATTTTCTTAAGAATTTTAATCCCAATATAATTAATGTACAGTATTAGTTTCAGGTGTACAATATAGTGATTCAACAATTCTATACATTAATCAGTGCTCATCAAGAAAAGTGTACTCTTGATCCCCTTCATCTAGTTTATCCCCCAACCCCCCCTACCCCCACCCAATCTACCTCCCTGTCAGTTCTCTATAGTTAGGAGTCTGGTTTTTTTGGTTTATCCACTCTTTCTCTATTCATCTATTTTATTTCTTAAATTCCACATATGAGTGAAATCAGACAGTATTTGTCTTTGTCTGATTTATTTCAGTTAGCATTATACCCTTTAGATCCATCTGGCAAGATTTTCATTATTTTATGGCTGAGTAACATTACATTGTGTGTGTGTGTATCACATCTTTTATCTATCAATGGACACTTGAGTTGCTTCCATATCTTACCTATTATAAATAATATTGCAATAAACAGGGGTGCATGTATCTTCAAATTAGTGTTTTTGTATTCTTTGTGTAGATACTCAGTAGTGGAATTACTGGATCATATGATAATTCTGTTTTTAACATTTTTTTAAAAAGATTTATTTTGGGAGAGCACAAGGTGGGGCAGGGGCAGAGAGAGGAAGACAGAGGATCCAAAGTGCGCTCTGCATTGAGAGGCTGACAGTGGAGAGCCTGACGTGGGGCTCAAACTCACGAGCTGCAAAATCATGACCTGAGCCAAAGTCAGATGTTCAACTAAGTCACCAGGTGTTATTTCTTGTGTTTTTTATTTTAGCCATTCTGACGGGTGTGAGGTGGTATCTCAGTGTGGTTTTGATTTGTATTTCCCTGATGATGAGTGATGTTGAGCATCTTTTCATGTGTCTGTTGGCCTTCTGTATGTACTCTGCACATTTTAAAATTAGATTATTTGTGGGGTTTGTTTGTTTGTTTTGGTGTTGAGTTGTATGAATTCTTTATATATTTTGGATAATAACCCCTTTTGGATCTATCATTTGCAAATATCTTCTCCCATTTAACAGATTATCTTTTTGATTTGTTGATGGTTTCCTTTTCTGTGCAGAAGTGTTTTATTTTGGTGTAGTCCCAATAGTTTATTATTGCTTTTGTTTTCCTTGCCTAGGAGACATATCCATAAATATATTGCTAAGGCTGTTGTTCAAGAGATTACTGTCTATGTTTTCTTTTAGGAGTTTTCACATCTCATGCCTATGTCTTTAATCCATTTTGAGTTTGTTTTTGTGTATGCTGTCAGAAAGTGGCCCAGTTTCATTATTTTGCATGTCGCCCTCCAGTTTTCCCAGCACTTTTTATTAAAAAGACTGTCTTTTCTCCATTGTATATTGTTGCCTCCTTTGTCTAGATTAATTGACCTTAAAAGTGTAGTTTTATTTCTGGGTTTTCTAGTCTGTTCCATTGGTTTGATTGTCCATTTTTGTACCAGTATCATACTGTTTTGATTACTGTTAGGCTAATGGTTTTTAATGTAAACAATATGAGAATTTATTGATTGGTATTCAGATTCTACATTGCATTCCCTTAAAAAAAAACTACCAGTTACTGTGTTTCAGTGTAGTATTAAAGTAGAATACCCAGGGGTGCCTGGGTGGCTCAGTCGGTTAAGTGTCCGACTTCAGCTCAGGTCACGATCTCATGGTTCGTGAGTTCGAGCCTGGCGTTGGGCTCTGTGCTGACAGCTCAGAGCCTGAAACCTGCTTTGGATTCTGTGTCTCCCTCTCTCTCTGCCCCACTCCCACCCATGTTCTGTCTGTCTCTCTCAAAAATAAACATTAAAAAAATTTTTTTTAATTAGAATATCCGTAATTATCTAAAAAACAAAACAAAATGGGCACCTAGGTGGCTCAGTTAGTTAAACCTCTGACTTTGGCTCAGGTTATGATCTCACAGTTCGTGGGTTTGAGCCCTGCATCTGGCTCTGCGCTGATGGTGTGGAGCCTGCTTGGGTTTCTCTCTCTCTGCCTTGTTCTCTGCCCCTCCCCAACTTGTGTTCTCTCTCTTTCTCTCTCTCTCTCTCTCTGTCTCTCGGGATAAACAAACTTGAAAAAAAAAGCCATTAAAAAACACTATTAAGAAAATCCCCTCATTCCAACTGCATACTGGTATGAGGCTAGATTTTTATCAACAAAAATAGTATTCTCACCACAGACTGGAGAAGTAGATATGAGAATGCACTTGTCTTCTACTAAGTCAGACATTGAAGAGTGTTTTGCAAATGTAAAGCAATGCCACTCTTTCCCTATTTTTTTTTTGTTTTGAAAAATATATTTTTTAAATATTTAAACATTTTCTCAGTCTTAACTTTTAATGTGTAAATATTGATAGGCTTAACCAATAAATGAAATTCTTTGGCATCTTCAATAATTTTAAGTATCTAAAGGAGTCCTGAAACCGAAAAATTTAGGGGCCACTGCTCTGGAGATTTCAATATACTCATGCAACTTATCACTGTCTGCCTTTAAAATAGGCTATGTTGCTTCATGGGCAATATAAGAACTTTATACAGTATATTTCCAGTTGTAACCTCCGTGCCTTTGTTGTCACATATGTTACTTCTCTATAGGGTAAAACCCCCGTGTTATACTATCTTCACTTTATACAGTTTAGGAATCCATAGACTAGGTGTGCCTCTCAGAGCTGTCTTTAAGAAAAAACTCATGGTTCCTGTGAGAAGTGCAGTTATATGAGAGCCTCTGGTTACAGAACATCCAGGACTTGCCTCAGCTTTAGAACTGAGGCCATGGTTCCTTAGGCAACCTGCAGCCAATGAACGAGCATGGTGGGCTGGCCAGGACTTGTCCATTCCAGCACAGTGTCTCGCTCCTATGGTGGGTTTTCTTTGCTGTGGAGCTCCCTGTTAGATTGACTACAATTTCAGCAGATCTTCCTGCCAAATCCTGCTCCTTCTCCCATTCCTTTCTCAGATGTTCAATTTACATTGTGGTCTGAAGGCTTCCCCTGCCAAATTCTGACCCCTCTTATCTTTCACGGACAACACCTTCAATAAACCTCTTGCATTCCTAATTCTATCTTGTCATTTGCTTTCTGGAATATCCAGCTGATACAATGGTATGTCGTTCAAAAAGATTTTACTGTCAGGTGTTCTATTTCTCCCTGCAGAATTGAGTTTCTCCCTGTATCATTTCTTTTTTACCCTGAAGGACTTCTTTTCACATTTTGTGTAGGTCTGATATACTAGAGACAAAATATTCCAGCCTTTGTTTGTCTAATAGTATCCTTATTTTGAAGAGTATTTTCACTGTATATGGAATTGTAAGCTGACAGTCTGTCTTTCATCTCTTTAAAGATGTAGTTCCATTGTCTTCTGGCTGTCATTGTTTCTGATGAGATGTCAGTCATTTTTCTTCTCATTCCTCTACATGCATTGTCTTTTTTTTTTTTTTTCCTGACTGCTTTCACGATTTTGTTATTTTTGGTTTTTAGCAGTTTGGCTAAAATATGACTGTGTGTGGATTTCTTTGCATTTATTTACTTGTGGCTCACAGATCATGCTGGATTTATGGGTGGATATATTTCACGAATTTTGTTACATTTTGGCCATCATATCTTCAAATATTTCATCTGTCCAGTTCTTTTTCTTGTACTGCAATAACACATAGGTTAGACTGATATTGTGTCAATTACTTCAGAGGCTTTACTCCATTTTTAAAGAAAACCTGTAGTGAAGAATAATTGACATGTAATGACATATTTAAAATGTACATAAAATTTGATAAAAGTATACATTAAAATTGGACATAAAATTCTAAATTTAGTAAGTTTTGACCTATTTATGCATACATAAAACTATCACTTCATCATCTCCACTTGTAAACTTGAATGGCTTCAAGTTTAGCCATTCTAGTAGGTGTGTGGTGGTATTTTATTGTGGTTTTCATTCCCTAATGACTAATGATGTTGAGCTTCTCTTCATGTGCCTATTTGCCATCCATACATCTTCTTTGGTAAAATTTCTGTTAAAACTTTCCCCCTTTTTAACAAGTGAGTCACTTGAGTCCTTATTATTGAGTTTTGAGTGTCCTTTCTATATTTGGATATGAGTTATTTTTCAGATACTTGGTTTACAAATATTGTTTTCTTTTTTTTATGTTTATTTTTATTTATTTTGAGTGAGACTGAGACAGTGTGAGTAGGGGAGGGACAGAGAGAAAGGGAGAGCAAGAATCCCAAGCAGGCTCAGCACTGCCAGTGTGGAGCCCAACATGGTGCTCAAACCCACAATACCATGATATCATGACGTGAACCCAAACCAAGAGTCAGATGCTTAACTGACTGAGCCACCCAGGTGCCCCAACAATACTTTTTTCCAGCCAGTGATTTCTTTTCCATTCTTCTTAACAGTGTCCTAGGGTGTCCACTATCATATCCAGGAAATTGACATTGGTACAACCCACCAACCTTTCCTAGATTTCACATTTTCCATGCCCTCATTTGCATTTGTGTGTGTGTGTGTTGTTTTATGTAATTTTCATCACATATGTAGATTCATGTGATTAGCACCACAGTCAAGAAACAAAACTGTTCCATCACAAGGATCACTGATGCTAATGTTTTATAGCCACAGCTACCTTCTTTCCTCCCCCTTCCTCATCCCTGGTAACCACTAATGAGATCTCTATTTCTATAATTTTAGCATTTCAAGAATGTTATGAAGTGGAATTATTTGTATGTAACCATTTGAGGTTGGCTTTTTTTCACAGCATAATTCCCTTGGACCCATCCAAGCTGTTGTACTCCTATTGATAAGTAACATTCACTCATTGAAGGACAGTGGGTTGTTCCTATTTTTTGGTCATTAGGACTAAACCTGCTGTGAACACTTGTACACATGTTTTTGTGTGAGTGTAAGTTTTTGTTTCTCTGTGATAAATGCCACAGAGCAATGTATGAGCAGTCCAGTTTTTCCACATCCTCACCAGCATTTGGTTTATCACTGCTTTTATTTTGCCCATTTTGATAAGTGTGTAGTGATATCTCATTGTTGTTTTAATTTGTATTTCCCTAATAGCTAGTGATATTGACCAACTTTTCATGTGTTTATTTGCCATCCATATATCTTTTTTAGTGAAATGTCTTTGCATATTTTTTGGACCTTTTTAAAAATTGGGTTGTTTGAGTTTTAAGATATTCTAGATGTAAATCTTTTGTTGGATTTGTGGTTTGAAGTTATTTTCTCCCAGTGGGTAGCTTGCCGTTTTATTCTCTTTTACAGAGTGGAAGTATTTTGATTGGGTTCAATTTATGAGTTTTTCTTTTTATGAATCATGCTTTTTGTGTCAATGCTAAGAATTGTAGGCCTAGACTTGCTAGTCTTAGGTCTCAAGGCCTTTCTCTCTCTCTGTTTTTGTTTTTGTTTTTGTTTTCGTTTTCGTTTTCGTTTTTTGGTAAAAGTTTTATGCATTACATTTAAGTCTGTGATTCATTTTTTTAAGCTGTTTGTTTATTTAATGTTTATTTTTGAGAGAGAGAATGTGAGCAGGGGAGGGTCAGAGAGACAGGGAGACACAGGATCTGAAGCAAGCTCCAGGCTCTGAATTGTCAGCACAGAGCCCGACACGTGGCTTGAACTCATGAACAGCGAGATCGTGACCTGAGCTGAAGTCAGACACTTTACTGACTGAGTCACCCAGGCACCCCTTAAATGTTTGTTTGTTTTTTTAGAGAGAGAGTGGGAGCAAGGGGAGGCTCAGAGAGACAGGGGGACAGAGGATCCAAAGCAGGAGCCATGCTGACATCAGAGAGCCCGATGTGGGGCTCAAACCCATGAACCACGAGATCATGAACTGAGCCAACGTCGGAAACTCAATGGCTGGGCCAGCTGGGCACCCCAAATCTGTGATCCATTTTGAGTTAGTTTTTGTATAAAGTGTGAGGGTTGCTCCAGCACCATTAGCCCAAAAGACTATTCTTCTTGCAATGCTTTTGCAACTTTGTCAGAAATCAGTTGAGCATTTTTGGGGTCTATTTTGGGATCTCTCTTGTGTTAATCTATGTATCTAACCTGCTGCCAGCATCACACTGTCTTGATGACTGTAACTACATAGTAAGCTCCCACTTCTGCTTAGCTATTGTTTTAGCTATTCTAGGCCCTATGCCTTTCCATTAAACTTTAGAATAAATTCACAGAACCTTGCTGGAGTTTTGATAGGAATTGCATTGAACCTAACAATCAATTTAGGTAAAATTAACATCTTTACTGTGTTCAGTTTTCCAATTTATTTAGGTGTTTTTTTAATTCTTTTTTTCTATCAGCATTTTCCAATTTTCATCGTACAGATCCTGTACATGTTATTTATTTACTCATTGAATTTAAACTCAAGTTAGTTAACTTATTGTGTAGTATTGGTTTCAGAAGTAGAATTTAGTGATTCATCACTTCCATATAACACCCAGTGCTCATCCCAACAAGTGCCTTCCTTAATGCCCATCACCCACTTAGCCCATCTTCCCCCTCACCTCACCTCCAGCAACCCTCAGTTTGTTCTCTGTAGTTAAGATTCTCTAATGGTTTGTTTTTATCTTATTTTTCCTTCCCTTCCCCTATGTGCATCTGTTTTGTTTCTTAAATTCCATATATGAGTGAAATCATTTGATATTTGTCTTTCTCTGACTTATTTCGCTTCGCATAATACACTCTAGTTCCATCTACATTGTTGGAAATGGCAAGATTTTATTCTTTTTGAATGATACATACCACAAATTCTTTATCCATTTGTCAGTCAGTGAACATTTGGGCTCTTTCCATAGTTTGGCTCTTGTTGATAGCGCTGCTGTAAACCGTGGGGTGCATGTGCCCCTTTGAATCAGCATTTTTGTATCCTTTGGATAAATACCTGGTAGTGTAGTTGCTGGGTCATAGGGTAATTATATTTTTAACTTTTTGAGGAACCTCAATACTGTTCTTCAGAGTGACTGCACCAGTTTGCATTCCCACCAACAGTGCAAAAGGGTTCCCCGTTCTCTGCATCCTTGCCAACATCTGTTGTTTCCTGAGTTGTTAATTTTAGCCATTCTGACAGGTGTGAGGTGGTATCTTATTGTGGTTTTGATTTGCATTTCCCTGATGATGAGGGACGTTGAGAATCTTTTCATATGTCTGTTAGCCATCTGGATGTTTTCTTTGGAAAAATGTCTATTCATGTCTTTTGCCCATTTCTTCACTGGATTATGTGGTTTTGGGGTGTTGAGTTTGATAAGTTCTTTAGAGATATTAGATACTAGCCCTTTATCTGATATGTCATTTGCAAATATCTTCTCCCATTCTGTTGGTTGCCTTTTAGTTTTGCTACTTGTTTCATTTGCTATGCAGAAGCTTTTTATCATCCCAATAGTCCATTTTTGGTTTTGTTTCCCTTGCCTCCAGGGACATGTCTAGTAAAAAAATGCTGCAGCTGAGGTTAAAGAGGTTTCTGCCTTCTCCTCTACTATTTTGATGGTTTCCTGTCTTACATTTAGGTCTTTCATCCATTTTAAATATATTTTTGTGCATGGTACTGGACAGTGGTCCAGTTTCATTATTCTGCATGTCGCTGTCCAGTTTTCCCAGTACGATTTGCTTAAGAGACAGTCTTTTTCTCCATTGGATATTCTTTTCTGTTTCATTGAAGATAAGTTGACCATACATTTGTGAGTCAACTTCTGGGTTCTCTGTTCTGCTCCATTGATCTGCATGTCTGCTTTTGTGCCAGTACCATATTGTCTTGATGACTAAAGCTTTGTAATACAGCTTGAAGTCTGGAATTGTGATGCCTCAGGTTTGGTTTTCTTTTTCAAATTACTTTGGCTATTCGGGGTCTTTTCTGGTTCCATACAAATTTGTTTTAGCTCTGTGAAGAATGCTGGTGTTATTTTGATAGGGATTGCATTGAATGTGTAGATTGCTTTGAGCATTACAAACATTTTAACAATATTTGTTCTTCCAATCCATAAGCATAGAATACTTTTCCATTTCTGTATTGTCTTCAATTTCTTTTGTAAGTTTTCCATAGTTTTCAGCATACAGATCTTTTACCTCTTTGGTTAGGTTTATTCCTAGGAATTTTATGATTTTTGGTGCAATTGTAAATGGAATTGATTTCTTGATTTCCTCTTTTTGCTGCTTCCTTATTGGTGCACAGAAATACAATAGATTTCTGTGTGTTTATTTTCTATCCTGCAACTTTGCCAAATTAATGTGTCAGTTCTAGCAGTTTTTTTGTTTGTTTTGTTTTGTTTTGTTTTGGTGGAGACTTTCGGGTTTTCCATGTAGAGTATCAGGTCATATGAGAAGAGTGATAGTTTGACTTCTTCTTTGCCAATTTGTGTGCCTTTATTTTTCTTGTGTCACTGCTGAGACTAGGACTTCCATTACTATGTTGAACAACAGTGGTGAGAGTGGACATCCTTGTCATGTTCCTGGCCTTAGGGGGAAAGCTTTTAGTTTTTCCCCATTGAGGATGATATTAACTGTGGGTCTTTCGTATATGGCCTCTATAATGTTGAGGTATGTTCCTTCTATACCTCCTTTCTTGAGGGTTTTTATCAAGAAAGGATGCTATATTTTGTCAAATGATTTTTCTGCCTCTATTGAGAGGATCGTGTGGTTCTTATACTTTCTTTTATTAATGTGATGTATAATGTTGATTGATTTGTGGATATTGAAGCACTCCTGCAACCCAGGAGTAAATTCCATACCTGGTCATGGTGAATAATTCTTTAATGTATTGTTGACTTTGATTTGTTAGTATCTTGTTGAGAATTTTTGCACCCATGTTCATCAGGGAAATCCATCTGTAATTCTCCTTTTTAGTGGGGTCTTTGGTTTTGGAATCAAGGTAATGCTGACCTCATAGAATGAGTTTGGAAGTTTTCCTTCCATGTCTGTTTTTCTGAGACAGTTTCAAAAGAATAGGTATTAATTCTTGTTTAAGCATCTGGTAGAATTTCTCTGGGAAGCCATCTAGCCCTGTACTGTCATTTGTTGGGAGATTTTTGTTTACCCATTCAACTTCTTTGCTGGTTATAGGTCTGTTCAAATTTTCCATTTCTTCCTGTTTCATTTTTGGTATTTTTTATGTTTTTAGAATTCATCCATTTCTTCCAGTTTGCCCAATTTGTTGGCATATAATTGCTCATAATATTCTCTTGTAATTCTTTGTATTTCTGTGGTGTTGTTTGTGATCTCTCCTCTTTCATTCGTGATTTGTTTTATTTGGGTCCTTCCTTTTTTCTTTTTGATAAGTCTGGCTAGGGGGTTATCAGTTTTGTTAATTCTTTTAGTGAACCAGCTCCTAGTTTCATTGATCTGTTCTGTTTCCTTGATTTTGATATCATTGCTTTCTGCTCCAATCTTTATTATTTCCCTTCTTCTGCTGGCTTTGGGCATTATTTGCTGTTTTTTTCCAGCTCCTTTAAGTGTAAGGTGAGGTTGTGTTTTTGAGACATTTCTTCCTTTTTAAATAGTTTATTTATTTGGGAAGAGAGAAAGGGAGAAAGAATCCCAAGCAGGCCCTGCCCTGCCAGTGCAGAGCCCAACGTGGGGCTTGAACCCATGAACCGCAAGATCATGACCTGAGCTGGAATCAAGTCCGATGCTTAACCAACTGAGCCACCCAGGCTCCCCACATTTCTTCTTCTTTAGGAAGGCCTGGATTGCCCAATCATTCCCTCTTATGATTGCCTTTGCTGCATCCCAGTGGTTTTGGACTGTCATGTTTTCATTTTCATTGGTTTCCATGTACTTTTTAATTTCCTCTTTAATTTCCCAGTCAACCTGTTCATTTTTTAGTAGGATGTTCTTTAACCTCCAAGTACTTATGGTCTTTACAAATTTTTTCTTGTGGTTGGTTTCAGGTTACATAGCATTGTGGTCTGAAAATATGCATGGTATGATCTCAATCTTTTTGTATTTTTTGAGGCCTGATATATGACCCAGTATGTGATCTATTCTGGAGAATGCCACATGTGCACTTGAAAAGAATGTGTATTCTGCTGCTTTAGCATGAAATATTCTGAATATATTTGTTAAGTCCATCCGGTCCAGTGTGTCCTTTAAAGCCATTGTTTCCTTGTTGATTTTCTGCTTACGTGATCTGTCCATCTCTGTAAGTGGGGTGTTAGAGTCCCCTACTATTATTTTATTATTATCAATGAGTTTATGTTTGTTATTAGTTGATTTATATATTTGAGGCATACATATTTATAATTGTTAGCTCTTCTTGATGGATAGACCCCTTAATTATGATACAGTGCCCTTCTTTCATCCCTTGTGACAGTCTTTGTTTTAAAATTTAGTTTGTCTGATACAAGTATGGCTACTCCAGCTTTCTTTTAATGTCCATTAGCATGATAGACGTTTCTCTCTCCCCTCCATGCACTTTCAACATGCAGCATGTCTTTAGGTCTAAAGTGAGTTTCCTGTAGACAGCACATGGTTGGATCTTAGTTTTTTTGTTTGTTTTTTAAATCCATTCTGGTACCCTCTGTTTTTGATTGGAACATTTAGTCCATTTACATTCAGAGTGATTTTTGAAAGATATGTATTTAGTGCCATTGTCTTCCCTGCAGAGTTGGTGTTTCTGGTGATGTTCTCTGATCCTTTCTAGTCTTTCTTGTGTTTGGTCTTTGTTTTGTTTTTTCTCCACTCAAAGAGTCCCCTTAAAATTTCTTACAGGGCTGGTTTGGTGGTCATGAGCTCCATTAGTTTTTGTTTGTCTGGGAAAGTCTTTATCTCTCCTTCTATTCTGAATGGCAGCCTTGCTGGATAAATAATTCTTGGCTGCATATTTTTCCCATTCAGCCCATTGAATATGTCCTGCCCCTCCCTCTGGCCTGCCAAGTTTCTCTGGGCAGATCTGCTGCAAACCTGATCTGTCTTCCCTTGTTGGTTAAGGACTTTTTCCCTTGCTTCTTTCATGATTCTTTCCTTGTCTGTGTATTTTGTGAATTTGATTATGATATACCTTGGTGATGGTCAGCTTTTGGTGAATTCAGTGGGAATTCTGTGCATCTTTGATTTTGATGTCTGAATCCTTCTCCAGATTAGGGAAGGTTTCACCTGTAATTTGCTCATATAGACCTTCTACCCCTTTTTGTCTCTCCTCATCTTCTGGAATGCCTATGATATGAATGTTATGCCTCTTTAATAGGTTTCTAGGTTCTCTAAGTCTTGTATCACGATCTTTTGCCTTTGTTTCCCTCTTTTTTTTTCTGCTTCATTATTTAACATGACTTTATCTTCTATATCACTGATTTGCTGCTCTGCTTTATCCATCCTCCCCATCATGGCATCTATTCCTCATTGTTTCTGGGTTATACCATTTTAAATTTTGGCCTGACTAGATTTTAGTTCTTTCATCTCTGCAGAAAGGGATTTTCTGGTGTCTTCTATGCTCTTTTCAACCCCAACTAGTATTCTTATAATTGTGGTTTTAAATTCTAGTTCAGATATCTTACTTGTATCTGTGTTGATTAAATCCTTGGCCATCATTTCTTCCTGTTCTTTCTTTTGGGGTGAATTCTTTCACCATGTCATTTTGGAGTAAGAAAAAAAATTAGTAAAATAAAATTAAAAATTAAAAAAATAAAAACAAAACCAAATAATCAAATAAAGAAGTAGATCCTAGGTGTGTTTTTGTCTGCTTGTTAAGAGAAGTGTGACAGAAAAGAGAAAAAAAATAAAAAAAATTTTTAAAGAAAAAAAGATTAAAACAAAAAAATTTTAAACAATAAAATAGAATAAAATAAAGAAAGAAAATACAACAAAAATTTGCTCTTTCTGTATCCAAGAAAGAAAAAGAAAGAAAAAACCTCAACATAAACAAAAACAGAAGCAAAGAAGATGAACAAACAAACAAAAAGAAACCGAAATGAAGCTAGACCCAGTTTCCCATAGATCTGAAACTTGGCAGCACACTGTGATCTGTAGACTAAGCCTGGGGGAAGGGATTTGTGCTGATCCTCTGGGGGAGGAGCCTGCTGCTCTGATTCTCAGGCTTACTTGCCCTACTGGAAATGTGCCTGGAGGGCGCAGGTTGGGTGGGGAGGGGGGGTGGTGGTGCTTGGTGTAATGACTCCATTCTCCACTTAGTGGTACTGCTTAGCTCTCTGGGGTTGATCAGTGCAGGTGTGCTAGTAGTGAAAATGGCTTTACCCTGCTCTCTAGTCTCTGGAGCAGGAATTTCATGCCCTCACAGACACACGATCAATCACCCCTCCTTTGTCTCAGGCTTCCGTCAACTCCCTGCCTCTATCCGGTCTGTGTCCAAGCTGCCCACCTGCTAGGCAGTGCCTCTCTCCAGGGTTTTATCTCAGATGGGGCTGTGTTTCAAAACCCCATACTTCAGAGAACCCTGCCGCTTGGACCTGCACTGAACTTCTGTGGGAGGGTCTCACTGAGCAATGGCTGGGTACTGACTTGTCCCAGAAAACATCCACACGACTGTGTAGGGGCAGAGGTTCAGAATTTAGGGCAAATCACAACACACAGCCAGCACCAGGGTTTGCTGTCTTCAGCTGACATCTTTGTTCCTGTATCAGTAAACATAGCAGCTCTCCAGCATCTTCCAGGACTTTACCCATGGAGAGGCCATAGGGCCTCTACCAATTGCACTCTAAGCAGGGAAACTGCTTCTCTCCAAGTGGCATAGGGGTGCCTCAGACCGTGCTGGCCACTGTTGGGGATTCACCCTACTTCCTCACCGGAGCAGCGCCTGGCACTGAGCTCCAAAACTGCAGATGCTGCGCTCTGCTGTTTAAAAAAAAAACTGATAGTATTGAAATCCTCTCCTTTTTCACTTACAATGGTTTTGGGGAATAGATTTATTGTCCAGTCTTCTGTGAGTGTTTTCACTCTTTCTCTCTCTCCTTCTTTCCAGCTACTTTCAGGGGGAGTGCTTTTCTTGCATGATCCCAACGCGCTTCATTATCTCCCCTTTTCTCTTTCTCTCTCTGAAATCAGCTTCCTACCCTTTACTGCTCTGTGGCTTTTTTCTCCCCTAATTCACCTCTCCACACTGCGTGCCTGCCAAGATCTCTCACTCAAATTATGCAGATTATTGCATTAATCCTCAGATCAATTTCCTAGGTGTTCAAAAGTGGTTCAATGTTGATGTAGCTGAGTTTCAGGGACAAGACAAGCTCAGGGTCCCCATACTATGCTGCCATCTTAACTGCCCCCCCCCCCCCGATCCTGTGAATGTTTAATTAGACTTATATCTAATTCAGTTTCTTTGGAAAAATTATAAATGGTATTGTGGTTTTAGTTTTGGTTTCCAAATGTTTGTTGTCAGTGTACAGAAATGCATTTCGGGGCACCTGGGTGGTTAAGCATCCAACTTCGGCTCAGGTCATGATCTTGTGGTTCTTGGGTTTGAGCCCCACGTTGGGCTCTGTACTGACAGCTCAGAGCCTGGAGCCTGCTTTAGATTCTGTGTCTCCCTCTGTCTCTACCCCTCCTCTTCTCATGTTCTGTCTCTCTCTCCCTCTCTAAAAAACAAACATTTTTAAAAATGCAGTTCATTTTGTATTTGATTTTGTATCCTATAACTGTGCTGAATTTCTGCTATAAGTTTTATAGTTTTGGGTTTTCTGATTAGGTCTATAATCTATTTTGAATTAATTTTTAATATGGTAGAAGGTATGGATTGAAGTTCCTTTTTTTGTTTTGCATATGGATATATAATTATTCCAGCTCTATTTGTTGAAAAGACTATCCTTTATCCACTGAATTGCCTTTGTATCTTTATCAAAATTCAGTTTTCTGTATATGTGTGGATCTATTTCTGGACTCTCAATTCTGCTCCATTTACTATCTGCCCATCTTGATGTCAATACCACACTGTCTTGATTACTGTGGCTTTTTGGTAAGTGTTGAAATTAGATTTTCTTAGTCTTGAGATTACCACTTTGTTCTGTGTTTTAAAAGTTGTTTAGACTCTTATAGGTTTTTGCATTTCCATATGAATTTTAGAATCAGCTTGTCAGTTCCTACAAAAATATCTTCTGGTATTTTGATTGGAGTTTTATTGAATCAGTAGGTCAATTTAGGGAGAATTAACATCTTTAAAAAAAATTTTTTTTAATGTTTATTTATTTTTGAGACAGAGAAAGACAGAGCGTGAACAGGGGAGGGTCAGAGAGAGGGAGACACAGAATCTGAAGCAGGCTGCAGGCTCCGAGCTGTCAGCACAGAGCCTGACGCGGGGCTGGAACTCACGGAGTGTGAGATCATGACCTGAGCTGAAGTCAGATGCTTAACTGACTGAGCCACCCAGGCGCCCTGAGAATTAACATCTTAATAACATTATGTCTTCCTATGCATGAACAGGGTATCTTTAAAATGTCTTTTAAAAGCAATGTTTTGTAGTTTTATATCTTACAAATATTTTGTCATATTTATCTGTCAGAATTTTATACTTTTGATGATATTGTAATTATTATAATAAAATCTTTAATTTCTGATCATTCTTCATAAAAAGGGTTCATTAGAAAACACACTTTTAAAAATATTTTTTGCAAGTTGCTAAACTTAGTAGTTTCATTGAAACTAATCATTGGATTTTCTACATAGATGGTCATGCCATTTGTGAACAAAGACATTTTTACTTTTTCCTTTCCATTTTGGATGCCTTTTATTTATTGTTTTACAGTTATTCCACTGGCCTCCAATTCAGTGTTGAATAGAAGTGGTGAGAGTGGACATTGTTTTCTTCTTTTTGTTATTAGAGCAAAAACCTTTCATTCAGTATGATATCAAGTATGGGTTCACAGGTTGAGACAGTTTCCTTCTGCTCATAGTTTGCTGAGAGCTTTTAAAATTACATATGGATTGGATTTTGTCAATTACTTTTTCTGTGTCTGTTTAAAATTTTTTCCTCTTTCAGCTTATTAATATGGGGTGTTACACAGACTTTCAAATGTTAAGTGAACTTTGCATTTCTAGGATAAACCCACTTGACTATGATGTATTATTATTCAATTAAAAAATCTCCTTAACTATTTTTTTTTCATTGTTTACTTTTTTATGTTTCAATTTGAATATTTTCTCTTGACTTGTCTTGAATTTATTGATTCTTTCCTCTGCTGTGTTGTGCTGGTAAGTCCATTGAAAGATTTTTTTCTTCTCTGATGTATCTCTTCTAGCATTTCCTTTTGGCTCTTTTTGAAGGGAAAAAAAGTAGTTTTCATCTGTGTGCTAGAATTTCCCATTGTTCATGTTGTCCTCTCTTTCCACTGGATTCCTTGAAATAGTTGTCATAGGTATTGTAGTTTCTGTCTTTCTGCCCCACTTCTGGAGCCTCCCTGGATCCAGAATCTTTCCCGTCTTGAAGCTGACCGCTGTAGACGCCACTGTCTCAGAGTCCCCTCCGCCCTCCTCCTGTCCCCCAGACTTCAGCAGACACTGCCTGCCCCCTCAGCCAGTTCTCTCGGCCCCCTGGCCCGTCCCCACTCTGCGGACCACCATAGCCCCATACCAGTGGAACACCCAGAGGTTCTGTGGAGTTCCTCTGTTTTGCTTTTTGTCCCCATTTTTTTTCCCAGCAGTCTATGAGTGTCTGTGCCTCAAGGGGGTCTCTTTCAGCTCTGTTGCTCTGCCCCCATCTTTCTGGAGAGTGTTCAGTGAAAGCCTGTGTGGTGGCTGTAGGCTCCCTTTATGTCTGGGGCTCCTGAAGATTCCAAACTGTCAAACCAGCCCCAGTTGGGCCTTCAGAAAGTCTTCCTACTCATGTCTGTGGCACCCTCCTCTTCTTCCTGCTGCTCTTGCAATGCTAAAATAACTGGGGTGCCTTTTCTTTCAAGAGGAGTCTGTCACTTTTCGTATTTTAGCTTAGCAGATTTCTTGGTGACCTCAGTTTTCTTATGGGCTAAACCATCATTTCAAAGAAAAAAATCCTATGATTTTAGGGGCACCTGGGTGGCTCAGTCAGTTAAGTGTCTGACTTCACCTCAGGTCATGATCTTGTGGTTTGTGAGTTCGAGCCCCACATCAGGCTCTGTGCTGACAGCTCAGAGCCTGGAGCCTGCTCCAGATTCTGTGTCTCCCTCTCTCTCTCTGTCCTTCACCTATTTGTGCTCTGTCACTCTCTCTCTCTAAAATAAACATTAAAAATTGTTTAAAAACGCATGATTTTGTAGGGTATCTGGCTTTTGTTGATCTTAAGGGTAGGAGAGATATTTCCCCGTGACTTGCTGTGTCCTAAGCAGGAGTGGAAGCTCCTAGTGTCTCCTGAGTCCCAGTCCCAGTTTATGAGGGGGCACTTCCACCCCATCATCCTGCCATCCTCCCCTTTTGCTGAGGTTGAGGCGGCCCCCGAGCCCTAACAGCAGCGGGCACCGTGGAATACTGTGCAGCTGCCTCTACCAGAAATGCCTCTGCTTGTCTTCTTGTAAAGCAGCGATGAAATTCCCTGCTCTGTCTGCTCATGAATCTGTTGGGAGATTCTTCTGGAATAATAGACGTGAATGAGCTCGATAAAATGTACAGTCTGCATACATGTCTTTGCTAATGATGAAGTGCTTTTTTTCTGCAGCTTCAGTATCTGTGGAGCCTAGGGCTTCTCTCCATCAGTACATCCACGCTTTGGTTCAGGGCTGCATTTCTCACTTGAAGCTTAGTATATGATAGGTGCCCTGATGTCACTTAGGCATCTGGGCTATTCTTTTTTTTTTTTTTTTATGGTTATTTATTTTGAGAAAGAGAGCATATGCATGCATGTGAGCAGGGGAGGGGCAGAGAGAAAAGAAGGGAGAGAATCCCAAGCACTGTCTGTGCACTATCAGCACAGAGCCCCACACAGGGCTTGAACTCACAAACTGTGAGATCACGACCTGAGCTGAAATCAGGAGTTGGACATTTAAATGACTGCTATTCTTATTACAGATGTGGCCTATGGATTCCTGCAACTAACTCTTAGCAGATATGTGGTGTTAGATAGTACAACACCCAAAAGCCTTGGTTTCTTTATTTTAAACCGGGGATAAAAATGGCATATAATCCCACAGAGTAATTGTAAGAATTAAGCATTATGTTTGTGATGTTTGCCTGTCACACTGGAAGTGACCTGCCCAGGGCCATGTGGATGGTTTGCATCAGGACTAGGCTGCAGCCCACGTCTGGGATGCCCAAGGCATCATTTGGAATCACTGAGTTCTGTGGTCTCTGAATAGCTTCCTGGGCTCTCTGCCTCACCTTTGTTACATATTCCAAAAAAGAATGCTCTTAAGGTCCCTCACCTGCACCCAAACCTTTGCTTGTTCTTCATCGCCAGGAGCTCTCTCAAGTTTAATTACTTCAGCATTCAAGTCTCCTGGCAGTCCCACACAAACTTACCTGTCAGGCATGCCTCATTGCTATGTTTAGCCCATGCACGCTCTGGCTGTGCCTTGAATGGTGGGCGAGCTGAGGACAGGCCGAGGGCTGCTACAAGTCGTGTGGCAGAGAACATCTCTAGGAGGAAAGTAATGGGAGCAGAGGCCAGGGGACAGGTAAGCAAGATGACGTGTATGGAAATCGGGAAGCAGGCTGCCTGGGGTGCACAGAAGATGTGTGCTGTGAGAGCGTCATCCACAGCTGGACCGTTTGGACCGTGTGTGCAGGTCTAGGATGCCTGGCTCTTGTTCGGCAGGTGAAGAGGAGTCCACCCATGTGGTTTGGGGGGAAAAGACATGGCCATCTGCGTCCCCTGCAGGGCATCTTTCTCCTGGTTTTGCTGCAACCGTCGCAGAGGTCACTCAGAGTAGATTCTAGATGCTCCCCTCCCTCTTTGTTCCCCTCATGGGCTCTGGGAGGCCGAGCCTCACCTGCCATCAGAAAGGTAATGTCTGCATACTCCCTGCTGAGACACCACAGCCTGAAGACCTGAGAAAGGCACAGATTGTGACCACAAGGTCTCAGCTTATCCTGCTTGTCCACACAGATCTCTGTATGCCTCAGTTTCCTCAACTGTGAATTGGGCTTACAGCACCTACTTTGGAAGGGTCCTATGTGGATTGAGTGAGATAATGTAAGAGAAGTGCACACATAGCACAGGGTACGGCATGAAGCCAGCCTCCAGTAAGGCCTTCTGCTCAGGCCTGGTCTCAGCCAGTCTTTCCTCCAGCATGTCCCACCCACAGACAGTGCGGTCTGAGGACACAAACCAGCTATTCTCCCCGCGTTCACTATGTGGGCATCACCTGAGAGGTAAGCCACGCTGTTTCTGCCACCAGGATCTCCCAGGCAACCCGGGAGCAGAGCAGAGCTGAGATGACTGGCGGCCCAGGTTTCTAGCTCACTCATGTCTGAGGAAGGTTCCTTCCCTGCTTGCAGCCTTGGTGGCCTTGGTGGGTTTGCTAGGAGCGATGTGATGCAGGGGAAGACACAGTCTGCATCTGATGACATCTTGTGACAGCTCTGCAAGTCACTGCTGGGGAACTTGGGCAGATCTCTCCACTTCTCTGATCCTATTTCTACCCTGAACTTGGGCTGATGAGAGAGGCCAGGGAGAGAATCCAGGAAAAGTGCTGCATATGGCTGGCCCTGCCAGCGCCTAGTGGGGCGGCCTTCTCCTGCACGGGCTCCCCATGAGACCAGACTGAGAGCAGGAGCCGGCAAGATGGTCAGAGTCCCCTTGTTGCTCCAGGGCCTTGCTGTGACCTGGAGCTCTGGGATGGGGAAGGAGTTCTGTGACATCCACGTGCCATGCAGCAGTCCGTCTTTGGTTCCGTGCAGATCCTGTTGGGCGGTCCTATAGAGGGTCTAGCACAGCACCGTCCGGTAGAAATGGAATGTGAATCACATATGTAAGTTCATATTTTCTGGTAGTCACATTAAAAAGAGTAAAAAGAAAAAAAGATGTAAATTTTAATGTATTTTATTTAAACTCATATCTAAAATATTATTTCAATATGTAACAAATGTAAAAAATATTAATGAAGTACTTTATGTTATTTTTTCATATTAAGTCTTCAAAAGCCCATGAGTATTTTACATGTAAAACAATCTTAATTAGGACTTGCTTGCCACATTTCAAGCACTCAATAACCATTACATGGCTAGTGGCTACCATATTGGATAGATTCAGCAGCTGAGACCTGGCCTCCTGAAACAGAGCCATGCTGCCATCTGGTGGTGACGCCATCACATAGCAGCCCAAGTACCCACCCTTGGCCAGGTTTTGTGCTGGCACCAAAGAAGAGAAAGTTACCTGCTTTCTGCTCTGGGGTGCCCTTAAACTAGTGTGAGAGAAAAGGGCAGAAAGAGCCAACGTGCAGAGGTACCCTGGGATTTTGAAAGACCCAGGATGATACTCAGCCAGAGATGTGCGAGGGCTCTAGAAACAAGGAGTCCTTTCACAGTTGTGGAGATGAAGGGGAATGGCCTGCTTGGAGCCACATGATAAATAAACAGCTGCCCTGAGGGAAGGAGACCTTTGACCAGGACACTAGCACCTCTCTCCTGGACCATGGAAATTGCTTAAAAAAAAAAAAAAAAAGAATACTGTTTCTTTTTAAACTAAGTAATGAATACATTCAGTGATTTAAAATCCAAAAAATACAAAAGCAAAGAAAGAGTTTCCCTCCCATCTGCTCCCCTAACTACCCTGTTTCCCCTTCAGTAGGCATCACAAACAATGGTGTGATAACCCCGTGTTCAAATTATTCCACATGTGCAAGTGTATCTGTAGAATGTTTCTGGAAATGGAATTACTGGGCCCAAGGATATGTGCATTTGTAATTTTAATACCTAAGGAGTAGCTTTTTTTATGTTTATTTTTGGGAGAGAGAAAGACAAAGAATACAAAGCAAGCCAGCAGCTGAGCTGTCAGCACAGAGCCCGATGCGGGGCTTGAACTCATGGACCATGAGATCATGACCTTGAACCCAAGTCGGACGCTTAACCAACTGAGCCACCCAGGTGCCCCAGGAATAGCTTTTTAAAAAGAAATAATCAATTTTATTTAGACATAATCTACATCCAATAAATTCATGATTTGGATTGTACAATTCGATGAGTTTTGAAGAATGTATACGGTTGTATAATCACAACTATAATCAGGGCACAAAACATTTCCATCTCCCCATAGAGTCCCTCATGGCCCTTTGCAGTAAATCCCCTCGCCACCACCTCCAGCCTCTGATCTATTACTGATCTATTTTCTGCCCTTATGATGTGGCCTTTTCCAGAATATCACACGAATGGAATGGTATAAAGTGTAACCTTTTCTGGCCGGATTCTTTCACTTAGCCTATGGATTGTATGATTCATCCATGTTCTTATGAATCATGTATCAAAACAGAACTCTTTCTTATTGTTCAGTTGTGTTCTATTCTGTGGGTACACGAAACTTTATCCACTGGATGCACATTTGGTTCATTTCTGGTTTGGGGCTAGTATGAACATTCAAGTATATGTCTTTAATCTTTCAGTTCTCCCAGGTAAATGCATAGGAGTGGAATTGCTGGGTCATGCGTTAAGTGAATATTTAACTTTGTATGAGGAACTGGCATACTTTTTTCTAATGTAACTGCAGCATTTTGCATCGCCACCAGCAAGCAGAGTTCCAGTTGCACCACACCCTTGCCAACACTTGGTACAGATAGTCTTTTTAATTTTAGCGATTCTAGTAGATATGTAGTGGTATCTCACCAAGGTTTAAATTAACATCTGACTGATGCTGCATGCTGCCCGTGTGTTGCTTTGCTATTTGTATACATTCTTAGCTGAAGTGCCTTTCAAATCTTCTGTCCATTTTTCAATGGAGCTGCTTATCTCATTGAGTACTAAGATATCATTGTATGTTCTTAGATACAGATCCTTTGTCAGAAACATGCTTTGCAAACATCTGTGGTCTGTGGTCTATTCATAATCTTATCAGTGTCTTTTGATGAACAAACTTTTTAAAAAATGTTTATTTTTGAGAGAGAGAGGGGCAGAGAGAGGACCTGAAGGAGGCTCTGTGTTGAGAGTGGAGAGCCTGATGCAGGGCTTGAACTCACAAACCGTGAGATCATGACTTGAGCCGAAGTCAGATGCTTACCCGACTGAACCACCCAGGTGTCCCGATGAACAAATGTTCTTAACTTTGATGAAATATGTCTCCAGTTTTCCTATCTGTTGTCCTTAGGCTGCTCCTGTTCTTGGCTTCTTCACTATGTGGCAAGAAAACCATTGTTCTGTTCTCACTGTCTAGGGTGGAATTCTCCAGCATTGCTTCTGGGCTGCAGCTGTTGTATGAGACCATGTCTTCCATTAACTGCTTCTTGTTCTAGTCCTCTGCTTTCAAAGAGTTGTCATCTTTTTTGGTCAAGGGATAGTATTATTTTTGTTTTCAGGTTTAGTATTAAAATTTTTAAAAATTGATAAAGTCATTGCCCAAAGACCATCAGGAACACACCTGGTAGTCAAAGTCACATTTGTTACTATGCAGAACGGGGAGAACAAAGACCATACGGAACTGTGTGGGGCATCTCAGAATGGGGCGGGGGGGGGGCTGCTAGAGTAAGTCTGGGGGCTGGAGTTGGCCATAAGATGACATTGGCAGGGATTAGTCCAAATTTATAAATTAGGGACTTTAATAAATAGTGGTCTATTTTTTAGAATGCACAAGTTTCTTCAGGTTCCTCTTGGGCTTCATCTGTGGTTCTATCCCAGAACGCATTTGGGTCTGTCAGAACAAACTGTTGTTACAAGAGTTGTACAGAGTTGCCAACAGACATCGTAGTTTTGGTTCAGTAGTTTCTTTTGTGAGTCATGGGACAGTTTATAAACTGTGCTTTTTTTCTTGATTTTTATCTATTATGTCACCCCTGTGGAGTTTTGATTACTGAAGTGCAGGGATCAGGAATATCAAATTAAGACAGCCTACCAAATAAGTGGTTAAGACCCAGAACTTGGCAGAGGCTATCAGGCTAAGTGGATGGCTATTTTGGAAACTATTCACACCTCTACTACCTGGATGATTCATACCATATACAATGCATTATAAGTAGATTAAGTGTCTAAATGAATTAGAAGAAAATATGGGAGAATATTTTTATAATATCAATAATATATTTTATAACATCAGTGTGAGGAAGGCATATCTAATAAAGACACTAAAGCTAGGACACAAAAGAAAACACTTATACAACAGAAGATTCGAAATCATAATATATAAATAAATTCAGCAACCCACTAAGAAAAAGGCAGCTTCTAGGGTGTGGTTAGCAAATGGCCTCAGCTTCTGACTCCTTCAGATTCACTTAAACTCTGGAGCTGAGGCCACACTTTTCTTGGGGTGGTCCCATCACTGACTCAGCAATGCCGTGGTCTGTGGGCCGGCCATCTCCACCCAGCCCGTGTTGTCCTGACAGCCCCTTGCCTGGTCCTGCTATTTTTCTTTCCTTTTCACAGGAAAAGTACTCCCTAATCAGCCCTTTTCTACCCATAATTCTATCTCAGTATCTGTTTCCTGGAGGACCTAATGGCACACAAGTTCAAAGAAAAATATGACAGGGGCACCTGGGTGGCTCAGTTGGTTAAGCATCCAACTTCGGCTCAGGCCATGATCTCGCAGTTCGTGAGTTCGAGCCCTGTGTTAGGCTCTGTGTTGACAGCTCAGAGCCTGGAGCCTGCTTCGGATTCTGTGTCTCCTTCTCTCTCTGCCCCAACCCCACTTGTGCTCTGTCTCTCAAATAAATGTTTAAAAAATTAAAGAAAAAAAACAGAAATAGGACAATTTATAAACAGGCAATTCACAGAAGTATAAACATGAGGAGATGTGATCAATACCATCATTGTATCTCAGTGATGAAATATAATTAAGGAAATGAAAACTTAGGGAGAATAAAGATAGAAAAAAAGTTTAAAGAAGTTGAATACTGTCTGTCTTGGCCAATGTGTATTGGAAATGTAAATGGTAAAATGTGTGGTAATATAAATTCCTGTAGCCATGTTGGAAAGCTGGTGTCCAAAATATTTAAAAATTACATAAAAACCATAGGACTCGAAAAACTTCACTTCTTGAAATGCATTTTACAGAACAGTTTTTACTGTGCAAAATGAGGCATATTCAAGAATATTCATTGTGACATGGTTTGTAATTGTTAAACAGTTCTGGAAAGAAACAAATGAAACTAACAATAGTATATACCTCTGAGGTAGTTTTGTAGAACCAATTGAAATTAGAGATCCTAGGGATGCCTGGGTGGCTCAGTTGGTTAAGCATCTGACTTCAGCTCAGGTCATGATCTCACAGTCCATGAGTTCGAGCCCTGTGTCGGGCTCTGTGCTGACAGCTCAGAGCTTAGAGCCTGCTTCAGATTCTGTGTCTTCCTCTCTCTCTGCCCCTTTCCTGCTTGTGCTCTCTTTTTCTTTCTCAAAAATAAATAAACATAAAAAAATTTTTTTAATAAAATAAAATTAGAGATCCTGTCATTGTTTGGCCAGCAATATACAGGTGAACTTTCAACAACATGGTTTTGGGCTGTGCAGGTCCACTTATACATGGAATATTTTCAATAAATATAGTACTTTAAATGTATTTTATCCTCCTTATTTTTCTTTCATATATATATATATGTAATTTTAGAGATGGAAAAAGGCAGAGAGAGAGAGAATCTGAGAGACTCTTAAGAAGGCTCCATGCTCAGTGTGGAGCCCAATGTAGAACTCAATGCCACGATTCTGGGATCATGACCTGAGCCTAAATCAAGAGTCAAGACACTCAACTAAGACACCCAGGCATTCCACTTCCTTATGATTTTCTTTTTTTTTTTTTAACGTTTATTTATTTTTGAGACAGAGAGAGACAGAGCATGAATGGGGGGAGGGTCAGAGAGAGAGGGAGACACAGAATCGGAAGCAGGCTCCAGACTCCGAGCTGTCAGCACAAGCCTGATGCGGGGCTCGAACTCGTGAACCACGAGATCATGACCTGAGCCGAAGTCGGACACTTAACCGACTGAGCCACCCAGGTGCCCCCCTTATGATTTTCTTAATAATATTTTCTTTTCTCTAACTTACTTTATTGTAAGAATATGGCATATGATCTTAGGGTCGTGGGATTGAGCCCCATGTTGGAGCCCAGCATGGAGCCTGCTTAAGATTCTCTCTCTTTCTGCCCTTCTCCTCGGCTTGTGTGTGCATGCTCTCTCCCTCTAAAATAAAAAATAAAAAATAAATTAAAAACATTTAAGAATACAGCATATGATACATATAACATACAAAATATGTGTTAACTATTTATGTTATTGGTAAGGCTTCTGGCCAACAGGCTATTAGTGGGTAAGTTTTTGGGGAGTAAAGTTATATGTGGAATTGTGAGTGTGTGAGGGGTCAGTGACTCTAGCGCTGGTATGGTTCAAGCACTGTACTGATTAAAAAAAAAAACAAGTTTTTTATTGTGGTAAAGATACATAACATAATACTTATCATTTTAACCATTTGTAAGTGTACAATTCGGTGGCACTAAATATATTCACCATGTTTTCAAGGTCCATCTATGTTGCAACACATATAAAAATTTCATTTCTTTTTATGGTTGAATATTCCATTGTGTGTATATAGCACATTTTGTTCATTCATTGAACTGTTGATGGACACTTGGCTATTGTGCATAATGCTTCTATGAACACCAGTGTACAGATAACTGTTCAAGTCCCTGGTCTCAACTCTCTGGATATATACCTAAGAATGGAATTGTTGTAGCATATGGTGGTTCTGTTTACTTTTTTGAGAAATAAAACTGTTTATCAAACTGTTTTTCACAGCAGCTGCACTATGTTACATTCCCACCAGCAATGCACAGGGGTACAAATGCACATATTTGCCAATGCTTGTTTTTAATTTTCTTGATTATAGCTTAGAAGGTGTGAAGTGGTATCTCATTGTGGTTTTGATTCGTATTTCCCTAATAGCTAATGACGTTGAGCATCTTTTCATGTGGTCATTAGCCATTTGTGTGTCTTCTTTGGAGATATGTCTATTCAAGTCCTTGCCTATTTTTGAACGGGGTTGTTTTCTTGTCACTAAGTTGTAGGAGTTCTTTATATTGTAGATCTAATCTCGTATCAGTTATATGATTTGCAAAAATTTTCTCCCATTCTGTGGATTGCCTTTTCACTCTTTTGATTTTCACAAAAATTTTTAATTATGATGAAGTCCAATTTTGTTATTGTTGTTGCTGGTGCTTTTGGGATCATACCCATGAAATTGTTGCTAAATCCAATGTCACATAGACTTTCCCCAACATTTTCTTCTAAAAGTTATATCGTTTTAGTTGTTATGTTTAGATCTTTGATCTATTTTTGAGGTAATATTTGTATGTGGTATAAGGTCAGGATCCAATTTTATTCTTTTGCATGTGGATATTTAATTTTGTCAGCACCATTTGGAAAAAATATCATTCTTTCTCCGTTGAAAAATGTTGGCACCCTTGGCAAAATCACCGCTGTCAAAAATCTTGTTTTCTTGCCTTTGTGTCCATGTTTTCTTTTAGCTCTTTGAGTATCTTCAAAACAATTTTTAAAAAGTATTTGGTAGTGAGTTTGATGTCTGTGTTTCTTCAGGGCCACTGGCTGTGGATTAATTTTTTCTCTCAAATGGGCATGTTTTTTTTTTTTTCATGTGCCTTGTAGTTTTTCATTGTTGTTGTTAAAAACTGGACATTTGAATCTTATAATGTGGCAACTCTGGAATCAGTCTCTCTTTCTTCCCTAGGGTTTGCTGCAAGAAAATCCTTTTCTTCTAGCCAAAGGACTGAGAAAAATATGGCTTGGGAAGATAGCAAAAAAAACTTTGACAGTATATACCTTACCGCAGCCAAACACCATTAGAACTACCACTATCCCCATGGAGTTAGTGGGCTGAGCATGAAGTTAATCTTACACCCACATTCCACTCTATGTAGCAAGAGGTGGCACTCGTATTTCCTTATCTCTCCTTTATTTTTGAAGGATAATTTTACAAGGTACAGAATTTTAGGTTGGTATTTTATTTCTATCAACACTCAATTCACTCTCTTCTTGCTTGCATGGTTTCTGAAGTCAGATGTAATTCTTGTCTTTGTTTCTATGTATACATGGTGCTTTCTTCCTCTGGCCTCTTTAAGGATTTTTTCTTCATCTTTGATTTTCTGTAACTTGAATTATAGTACCTCCTGATTCCACGAGGCAAAGGATAAAATATTAGCTCCTTACTTGGTCACACTGACACCACTGATAAGAATTTCAAAGCAGCAATCATAAAAATGCTTCACTAAGTAATTATAAATTCTCAAGACAGATGAAAAAATTTAGAAAATCTCAGTAGAAAAATACATAATCTTAAAAAAACAAAAAGAGTGGTGCCAAAGTGACTCAGTGGGTTAAGTGACTGACTCTTGATAATCAGCTCAGGTCATGATCTCATGGTTTGTGGGTTAGAACCCCATGTTGGGCTCTGCGCTGACAGCACAGAGAATGCTTGGGATTCTCTCTTCCTCTTTCTACCTCTCTCCTGCTTGTGCTTGATCACGTTCTCTCAAAATAAATAAATAAGCATTAAAAATTATTGGGGGCACCTGTGTGGCTCAGTCAGTTACGTGTCAGACTTCAGTTCAGGTCACGATCTCATGGTTTGTGAGTTTGAGACCTGTGTTGGGCTCTGTGCCGACAGCTCGGAGCCTGGAGCCTGCTTCATATTCTGTGTCTCCCTCTCTCTCTGCCCCTCTCCGGCTCTTGCTCTGTCTCTCTCTCTCTCTGTCTCTCTCAAAAACTAAAGAATAAACATTAAACTTTTTTTTTTAATTTTATTGAACTGAAATATAATAAATCAACAACCCATCGATGGGCAAAACAATAGATTGGATGTTAGAAGGAAGGATTAATGAAGTCAATGAGATAAATAGAAATTACACAATCTGAAAAACATAGAGAAAATAGAAATGAAGTGAGAATAGAAATGATAAAGAATGAATAGGACCTCAGTTCTGTGGGACAGTAACACAAAACCTTGGTGGTAAGCAATGAAAGCAACAAGCTAATTGTAGACCAGCTAGTTTACTAGAGAGAACCAGGGAAAGACAGCTAGGAAGAAACTTCCAGGGGTTAAAACAAACCTCAACTACTGGTCTCAAAAAATAACTCTTCCTGGGGCGCCTGGGTGGCTCAGTTGGTTAAGTGTCTGACTTTGACTCGGGTCACGATCTCACGGTTCACAGGCTCAAGCTCTGAGCTGTCAGCTCAGAGCCTGGAGCCTGCTTCAGATTCTGTCTCCCTCTCTCTCTGCCCCTCCCCCGCTCACACTCTGTCTCTCTCAAAAATAAATAATCATGAAAAAAACTCTTCCTGAATTTATTCTATCTGACTGTGGGGCAATTTTTGCCCCAGGAATTTGTTGTAAACAATAGAGTGATAAACCAGCAATTAGTGGAGCTTAACAGATGGGTGTAATATAAGGCAAGGGAAAGAATGTAACACGGAGATCAGGAAAGCCTTTCCTTTTCAGCAGTTACCTTGCTAAAACTTTTGTCACTCCAGGGTACCTGTGTGATTACCCCGTGCTGTACTGTCTGAGGAGTTACATCAGGGTCTTCAAACTTCAGAGGAAATAGAATCATCTATTCATTAAATTTGTCTAGCCCAAGCCACTAAACAAGTAAACAAGCAAATGATAACAAGCCATAGAGGGGGTAGGATAATCAACATTCAATTATTACACTATATTACCTAAAATGTTCAATTTTCAACAAAAAATTATAAAACTTGCAAAAAAATGTAGCTGTGATCCATACACAGAAAAAATAACAAGCAAAAGAAAGTGCCTGTGACAGAACCCAGATGTCAGATTTAGCAAAGACTTCAAAGCAGCTGTTTTAAATATGTTCAAAGAACTAAAGAAAAAACTATGCTTAGAGGAAACTATGATAACAATGCCCAGATAGGAAATACCAATAAAAAAGAAATTGTTAAAAATAACCGTATAGAAATTCTGGAGTTGAAAAGTGCAACAGGAAGAATGAAAATTATCACAAGAAATTATTCTAAAAAATTATAAAAATTATTACAAGAATGAAAATTATTACAGTAGATTTTAAATAACAAGACTAAGAAAACTTAGAAATATATTTATAGAGGTTATGCAATCTGAATAGTATAGAGAAAAAAGGATGAGGAAAAATTAACAAAACCTCAGAGAAATATTGAATGCCATTAAGTGCACCAACATATGCATAATAGGAGTACCAAAGAGGTGAAGGAGGAAGGAGCAGAAAATAATTAGAAGAAATAATGGCTGCAAAATTTTCCAAATTTGATGAAAACCATGTATTCACATATCCAAGAGGCTTAATGAACTCCTAGTAGGAGATCCATACCCAAGTATGTAATAGCAAAAATCTCGAATGACAAAGAGAAAAATTTGAAAGCATCAACCCTCCCAACTCATGACATGTAAGGGAACGTCAACAAGACTTAACTAGGTGACTTATCAGAAATATTGGAGGCCAGAACATATTGACACATTCAAAGTGATAACATTAAAGTGCTGAGACTTTGGAAGCCAGAACAAATTAACACATTCAAAGTGTCAATAGAAAAAAACTATGAAACAAGAATTCTATAACCAGAAAAATCATCTTTCAAATGAAGGGGAAATAAACACATTCCCAGAAGCGAATACATCCACAAGAAGAAACACATTCACAAGAACTGAATTCAGAACAGAGAGAATTCATTGCTAATATACCCAACTTACAAGAAATATTAAAGGAAGACTTTTAGGCTGATCACAGATGGTAATGTGAATCCACATGAAAAAGACAAAGAGCAACAGTAAAAGTAATTATGTAATTATAAAAGAGTATAAATTCACATTTCTTCTCCTATTAACTGATTATAAAAAAATATATTGTTGAATATATAACATATAGAAATGTAATATATTCAACAGCACAAAGGTAGTAGCTCAGAGCAAAGCTGTATTGGAGTAAGGAAATCATCCAATGGTAAGTTGAACCAAATTAAGAAAGCCAAAAATGGTGAATAGAAAGGCTAATACAACAATATTAACAATATTAACAATATTAATGTTATATACAATTTTAATATTAAAAACTCTAGAAATTTATATTTCCTTTCTTTTCTCAGCTTATATAATAGGCATAAAATTAGATGTAGTATGTTGGTTTTTAAACATATATAAAAGCAATATGGATAAGACTGATAGCATAAAAAACAGAATAGAGCTACATGGAAGTAACATTTCTGTATCTAATTGGAATTAAGTTAGTATAAATCTGAAGTAGATTCTAATAAGATGTATGTGGTAAGTCCTAGGGATACCACTAAGAAAGGAATTTTTAAAACATAGTAAGTCATTAAATATTATACTAGAAAATATTTAATGCAAAAGAAAATAGTAAAGGAGGAAAGAGGAATAAAAACCACATGAGTTATGTAGAAAATAAAATAGATGCATATGGAACAAAATAACTATGTTAAATGTGAATTGATTAAACATTCCAATCAAAAGGCATTGTCAGGCTGGATACAAAAGTAAGATCCAAAAATATGCTGTCTACAGAATACAGACCTCAGATTAAAAATACAAATATTTGGAAGCAAAAGAGTGGAAAAAGATATATCCTATTGAACAGCAACCATAGACACCTGGAGTGGCTACACTAATCTCAGACAAAATAGATTTTAAACATAAACTTTTAATAGATAAAAAGAGATATATGTTATAATGTCAGGAGGACCAATCCATCAGGAATTTATAATGATTATAAATATAGATGCATCTAGTATCAAAACTCAGGACACATGAAGCAAAAACTCACAGAACTGAAGTGAGAAATAGACAATTCAACAATACTAGTTAAAGAATTTAATATGCCACTTTTAATAATGGATATAACAACTAGTCAGAATATTGATAAGTAAATAGATGACTGAAACAAGATTATAAACCACATAGTCCTAACAGACATCTATAGAACACTCCAGACCCAACAATAGAATACACATTCTTCTCAAGAACTAGGATAAATGCACAAAGTCTTCAAACAAGCCCTAATAAATTTAAAGGATTAAATAATACAAAATATGTCTCTGATCACAATGGAGTAAAATTAGATATTAATAACAGACTGAGAGTTTGGAAATTCACAAATATGTAGAAATTAAACAGACTTTTAAATAACCAATAAGTCGGGGGGCGCCTGAGTGGCTCAGTTGATTAAATAACCAATAAGTCAGAAAAACCACAATGGGAGTTAGAAAGCACTGTACTTTGAGATGAATTAAAATAAGGCCGCAATACACCAAAACTTAAAAGATGCAGCTAAAGCAGTACTTAGATGAACATTGATAACTGTACACACCCATATTAAAACTGAAGAAAGAGGGGTGCCTGGGTGGCTCAGTCAGTTAAGCATCCCACTTGGGCTTAGGTCATGATCTCATGGTTTGTGAGTTCCAGCCCCGCGTGGGGCTCTGTGCTGATAGCTCAGAGCCTGGAGCCTGCTTCGGATTCTGTGTCGCTGTCTCTTTCTGCCCCTCCCCCACTCACATTCTGTCTCTATCAAAAATAAACATTAAAAAAAAACTGAAGAAAGATATTAAATTAATAAGCTTCCATTTTAAGACACTGGAAAAATAAGAGCAAATTAAATTCAAAACAAGCAGAAAGGAAATAATGAAAGGAGAGTGAAACTCAGTGAAATGGTAAATATTAATAATACAGCCGACAAGTTGGATGAAACCAAAAGTTGGATTAGCAGCTTAAACATTTCTTTCTCAGTTCTGGAGGGTGGGAAATCTAAGATCAAGGTGCAGGAAAATGTGGTGTCTGGTGAGGACCCACTTTCTCATTCATAGATAGCTGTCTTCTCACTGTGTCCTCACTGGGTAGAAGGGGTGAAGGAGTTCTCTGGAGTCTCTTTTACAAGGACACTATATCCAGTTCATGAGGGCTCCACTATCATGACCTAATGACTTCTTAATACAATCATATTGGTGATTAGATGTCAACATGTGACTTTGGGGGGATGGGAAAGAAAATAAAAACAAAACCCAAAAGTTGGATCTTTGAAAAGATTAACAAAATTGACAAATGGTTAGCTACATTGATCAAGGAAAAAATAGAGAATATTGAAATAACTAACATGAAGAGAGAGGGGATATTGCTACTGACCTTATGGAAATGAAAAATGATCATAAGGAACTACTATGAACAACTGTTTGCCAATAAATCATACAACTTAGATGAAGTCAACAAATTCTTAGAATGATACAAACTACTGAATCTGATTCAAGAAGAAAGAGAAAATGTGAATAAGCCTATAATAAGAAAGTATGTTGAATCTGTAATCAAAATACTGACCACAAAGGAAAAGTTGAGGCCCGGATGCCTTTGCTGATGATTTCTACCAATTTAAGGATGAATGCATAGCAATTCTTCATCAGCTCTTCCCCAAAATAAGAGGAGAAAACATTCTCAACTCATTCTACACCAACATTACCCTGATATGAAACCAAAGCCATCACAAGAAAAGAAAACTATGGGGGCGCCTGGATGGTTCAGAAGGTTAAGCATCCAACTCTTGGTTTTGGCTCAGGTCATGATCTCATGGTTTCATGGGTTCAAGCCCTGAATCGGGCTCTGTGCTTACAACATGGAGCCTGCTTGGGATTCTCTGTCTCCCTCTCTTTCAGCCCCTCCCTGATTTGTGCTCTCTCTCTCTCAAAATAAATAAATCTTAAAAAAAGAAAAGAAAACTATGGACCAATACCTCTTAGGAATATAGATGCAAATTCCTCAATAAAAACCCATCAAACTGAATCCAACAACACATAAAAAGTATTATGTACCTCATCCAGGTGGGATTTATTCTCAGAAAGGCATCAAAACTTTGATTTAATGTCTGAAAATTAATGAACATTGTATATCATATTAATAGAACAAAGGACAAAATTTACATGATCATTTTAATAGCCTTAGAAAAAGTATTTGACAGCACTTAACACACTTTCAATATAAAAACATTGAACAAATTTGAGGAGAAGGTAAATTTATCAACCTAGTAAAGGGCATATATGAAAAATCAACATCTAGTATCATACTAAATGTTCAGACACTGAATGTTTTTTCTTCCTATGATCAAGAACAGAACAAGGATGCTCTCTCTTGCCACTTTTATTCACATTTCCCTAATGATTTTAGCTAGGGGAATTAGGTTAAGAAAATGAAATGGAGAGCCTGGCCAACTCTTGATTTCGGCTGAGGTCATGATCCCAGGGTTGTGGGATTGAGCTCTGCGTTGGGCTCTGTGCTGACAGCATGGAGCCTGCTTGGGATTCTCTCTCTCTCCCTCTCTCTCTGCCCCTCCCCAACTCACATATGCATTCTCTCTCTCTCTCTCAAAAATAAATAAATAAACATAAAAAAGAATGAAATAAAAGAGGCCCATATAAGAAAGGAAAAAATAACACTTTCTCTATTTGTAGATGACCTTTGTATATAGAAAATTTTAAGGTATCTGTTAAAAAGTTAACTGATAAGTGAGTTCAGTAAGGTTAAGATAAAAGATCAAGATATAAAAATCAGTTTTATTTCCATAAATTTATAATTAGCAATCCAAAAATAAAACCAAGAAACAATTTCATTTTATAAGAGCATCAGAAGAATAAAATTCTTAGGAATAATTTAATGGAAGAAATGTAAACCTTATATGCTTAAAACAACAAAAATTGTTGAAATAAATTAGGGAAGATCTAAAGAGTTGGGACAACAATCCATATTCATGGATTGGAAGATTTATAGTAAGATGGCAGTCCTACTCAAATTTATCTACAGATTCAAAGCAACCTCTATTAAAATCCCAGCTGGCTCCTTTGCAGAGATTGATAAGCTGATCCTAAAATGCATATAGAAATTCAAGAAGCCTAGATTTCAAAAAAATCTTAAGAAGAACAAACTTGCAAGATTCACACTTCTCTATTTTAAAACTGACCGGAAAGCTACTGTATCAAGACAAGGTGTTACTGACATAAAGTAGACAGTAGATCAATGGGATAAAATTGGAAGTCCACAGATAAACCTGAATGTATGTGATTCACTGATTTCTGACAAACATCCAAGATAATTCAGTGGGGGTAACAATTCTTTTCAATAAATGGTGCCAAGAGAATTGGATGGCTACATGGAATAGAAAAAAATTGAACTTCCTCTTACACCATACCCAAAAATTAACTCACAATGGATTGAAGATGTACATATAGGAGTTAAAATTACAATACTCTTAGGATAAACATAGGCATAAATTTCTGTGACCTTAGATTAAGCAATGGTTTCTTATATATGACACCAAAGCATAAGCAACCAACAATAAAATAGATACATTGAACCTCACTCATTAAAATATTTTTGCTTTAAAGTACATCATCAGAAAGTGAAAAGACAATCCACAGGCTAAGAGAAAATTTCTGTATATCACATGTCTGGTAAAGGACTTTAAAGTATGTAAAGAATTCTTACAACTCAATAATAAAAAGATTGTCCAGTTAAAAAATGGGCAAGGATTTGAATAGATATTTCTCTAAAGAAGATATACAAATGTACAATAAGCACACAGATGCTCAGCATCATAAACTAGTAGTCAAATGTAAATCAAAACCACAATGAGATACCACTTCACACCCACTAGGATGTGATAATAAAAAAGACAATAATATTTATAGGTGATGATATGGAGACCTGCATATACTGCTGGTGGAAATGTGAAATGTGAAATGTGAAATGTTGCAGCCACTTTGGAAATGGGATTGATTTCCATCAGGTGTGAGGTGATATCTCATAATAGTTTTGATTTGCATTTCTCTGATGATGAGTGATGTTGAACATCTTTTCATGTGTCTGTTGGCCATCTGATGTCTTCTTTGGAGTAATGTCTGCTCATGTCTTCTGCCCATTTTTAAATTGGATTCTTTGTTTTTGGGGTTATTTGTATAAGTTCTTTCTATGTTTTGGATACTAATCCTTTGTCCGATATGTCACTTGCAAATGTCTTCTCCCATTCCATAGGTTGCCTTTTAGTTTTGTTGATTTTTTCCTTTGCTGTGCAGCTTTTTATTTTGATGTAGTCCCAATAGTTTATTTTTGCTTTTATTTCCCTTGCTTCAGGAGACATATCTAGAAAAATGTTGCTGCAGCTCACGTCAGAGACCTTACTGCCTGTGCTCTCTTCTAAGATTTTTATGGTTTCAGGTCTCACATTTAAGTGTTTAATCCATTTTGAAATTATCTTTGTGTATAATATAAGAAAGTGGCCCAGTTTCATTTTTTTGCACGTTACTATTCAGTTTCCCCAACACCATTTGTTGAAGAGACTGTCTTTTTACCATTGGATATTCTTTCCTGCTTTATCAGAGATTAATTGACCATATAGTTGTGGGTTTGTTTATGGGTTTTCTTTTCATTTCCATTTTATTTTACTTTATTTTATTTTTTATTTTAGGGAGGGAGAGTGAGAGCGTGAGTGGTGGAGAGGGGCAAAAGGAAAGAGAGAGAGAGAGAGAGAGAGAGAGAGAGAGAGAGAGAAAGAGAGAGAGAGAGAGAATCATAAGCAGGTTCCACACTCAGGAAGGAGCCTAACGCAGGGCTTGATCTCACGACCCTGGTATCATGACCTAAGCCGAACTCAAGAGTCAGATGCTCAATCGACTGAGTCACCCAGGCACCCCCATTTCTGGGTTTTCTATCCTGTTCCACTGATCTATGTGTCTATTTTTGTGCCAGTGCCATACTGTTTTGATTACTACACCTTGGCAATATAACTTGAAGTCTGGAATTGTGATACCTCTAGCTTTGTTTTTCTTTTTCAAATTTTCTGTAGCTATTTGGAGCCTTTTGTGGTTCCATATAAATTTTAGGGTTGTTTGTTCTAGTTCTGTGAAAAATGCTGCTGGTATTGTCAGTTTTGTTGATCCTTTCAAAGAATGATATATTGGTTTCATTGATGATCTCTATTTTTTTTTCTATTCTCTATTTCATTTATCTCTGCATTATTATTTCCTCCCTTCTGCTAGCTTGGGGTTTGGTTTGTTCTTTTCCAATTCCTTAAGTTGTAAGGTTAGATTGTTGATTTAAGATCTTTCTTGTTTTTTGATGGAAGCATTTATAGCTATAAATTTCTCCTTTAACAGGCTTTTGCTGTGTCCCATAAATTTTGGTATGTTGTATTTTTGTTTTTACTCATCTCTATTTTCTAATTTCCTTTGTGATATCTCTTTGATCCATTGGTTGTTTCAAAGTGTGTGGTTTTGTCTCTACAATTTTGTGAAGTTTTCTTTATGTTATTGATTTCTAATTTATCCTCTTGTGGTCAGAAAAGATACTTTGTGTGATATGTATCTTTTGAAATCTTTTGAGACTAAATTGTGGCCTAATATATGGCCTATCCTGAATGTTCCATGTGCATTTGAGAAGAATGTGTATACTATTGTTGGGTTGAGTATTCTGTATGTGTCTATTTGGTATACTGTGTTTTTTAAGTCCTCTATTTTCTTCTGTCTAGTTTTTGTGTCCATTATTATAAGTGGAGTATTGACAATTCTAATTATTATTGAAGAACTGTCCATATCTCCCTTCAATTCTGTCAGTTTTTGCTTCATATATTTTAATGGTCTATCAGTGGGTGTGTAAATGTTTATAATTATTATATCTTCTTATTGCATTGAAACTTTTATTAATATATAGTGTCCTTCTTTGTCTCTTGTAAACTTTTTAATTCAAAGTCTGTTTTGTCTGATATTAATATAGCCACTCCTTATTTCTTTTGGTTATTTTTTACATGAAATATCTTTTCCCAGCCTTTCACTTTCAACTTGTTTGTTGATCTCAGGTTAGTCTCTTATAGACAGCATATGTGGTTTTATCCATTTTGCCAATCTCTGGCTTTTGATATGAGAGTTTAATTTGTTTTATTCTGTCATTGTATTGTTTTCTATATGCCATATAGGTTTTTTTTTTGTTGTTGTTGTTGTTTCTCATTTCCTACATCCATGTCTTCTTTTGTGTTTAGTTGATTTATTTGTTGTGAACCATTTAAATTCCTTCTTAATTTCCTTTTGTGTATATTTTGCTATTCTATTTGTGGTTACCATGGGGATTACATTCAACATTCTTAAGTTATAACATTCTAATTTGAATATATGGCAATTTAACTTCAATAACACAGAAACTATGTTCCTTTACAACTCTGACCCCACCCCTTTCAGTTGTTGATGTCACAGAGTTACATCTTATACATCGTGTGTCTGAAAACCTAAACTACTAATTCCTTTAAGTGAATTAGTCTCCCAAATTATGTAGAAAACAAGATTTGGAGTTACAAACTAAAGTTATAATGGCAGCTTACATTAATAATCATTGTTTCTTTAATTGTATTAGTATCAAATCATGAAGAAAACAAAAAGTATAGTTATAAACCATTGTTACAATAATACTAGCTTATATAATTGTACATGTATTTACCTTTATGGAGACCTTTATTTCTCTATATAGCTTTGAGTTAGTCTAGTATCCTTTTGTTTCACCTTTCAGGACTCCCTTGAGTACTACTTGCAGGGCAGGTCTAATGTCATAAACTCCCTTAGCTTTTTTTATCCGGGAATGTCTTGATTTCTCCCTCAGGATGTAGAATTCTTGGTTGATAGGTTTTTTTTTTTCTTTTAGCACTCTGGATATATTGATCTACTATCTCCTGGCCTCCAAAGCTTCTGATGAGAAGTCTGCATATTTTCTTACTGAATATCCCTTGTATGTAATGATTCACTTCCCTTTTGCTGTTTTCAAGATTTATTCTTTGTCTTTTGAAAGTTTGATTATAATGTGTCACAGTGTAGGTCTCTTTGGGTTCATCTTATGTCGAGTCTGTGAAGCTTTTTAGATGTTCATATTCATGTCTTTATTCAAATTTGGGCAATTTTCAGCTTTTATTTTTTCAGATATTCTTTCTGTCCCTTTCTCTCTCTCCTCTTTCTTTCCTCTCCCACAATGCGAATGTTGGTACTTTTGGTGGTCTCCTATAGATCTCTTAGGTTTTGTTAAACTTTTTTCTTTATGCCCCTCAACCTTGATAATTTCCAATGTTCTGTCTTTAAGTTCACTGATTCTTTCTCCTTCCTGCTCAAATCTGTATTTGAATCCTTACAATAAAATTTTCATATCAGTTACTGTATTTTTAGCTCTAGAATTTCTTTCTTTAAATTTAGGTTTTCTATTTCTTTATTTCTATTTCTTTTTTATATTTCTTTATAATTCCATTTAGTTAACACCTTGTTTTCATGATTTTCTCCACAGCTTCTTTTAGTTCTTTGAGCATCTTTAAGGCCACTGTTTCAAATTCTTTGTCTACTATATCTTCCAGTAAGTCTTTTTCAGGGGCAGATTCTGTTATTTCTTTCTCCCTTTGAATGGGCCATACTTTCCTGTTTCTTTGTGTGTCTGTGATTTTCTGTTGAACACTAGACATTTGAATTTAATAATGTGGTAAATCTGGAAATTGAATCCCTCCCCTTCCCTAGGGTTTGCTGCTCTGTTATTGTTATTGGGTTTTTAAAATTTTTATAGCCTCTCCGTGCCAAAAGTCTACCTGAGGTATAAACCTAATGTCTTCTTATGTCTTTTCTGAGCTTTTCCTTGGGCATACACTGTCACTTTGCAATGTTCTCCATATATGCAGTTGTTTTTGAATGTCCTAGTCATTAATATCTCATTCCCAAGGGAGAAAAGCAAAAAATGAAGGAAAAATAATGAATTCTAGACTTTTAAATCTTCTGGAAGTCACTTGAGCCAGAGTGGGGAGGGGCTTGCAACAACAGGGGGTAGTGCAGCAACAATGGCTGCCCACCTCTTTGCACCTCTGAACTCAGAAGCAGCAATCAGAGCACAGAACTCCAATACTTGAGGGACAGAGTTCTTTTTGCCTACCTCAACTTTCACAAGCTCTGTGCAAGCTGCTACAAGAACACGAGTACAGCTTCCTGGTATGTGGGATATTTGTTACTGTGCTAAGAGCTGGAGTTGAATGAACGTGGCCACAATTTACTGTCCAATCTTCCCCTGGAACTTGTGATCCTTCAACAGACTCCAGAGTTCCAAATAATTACATTAGATAGATTCTTCCAGTGTAATTGTTTGGATGAGGAGACAGATTCCTGGTGCTTCCTACTTCACCATCTTCCCAGAATCGTCTAGGAATAGAATCTTAAGGATGAAATTTCTGAATTGCTTCTAGGGTTTCTAAAATTGGCTCTCTAACCTGATAAGACTTAAAGACACTAATTATTCTATTTCTGTTAATAAAGAGAGCCATGATGTGATTTGGCAATAGAGATATATAAAATATCATCATTGGATACTTCTTATTTTATTTTTTAAAATTCCAGTATAGTTGGGGCACCCATATCTCTTAACCAGTTGAGTATCTGACTCTTGATCTCAGCTCAGGTCTTGATCTCAGAGCTGTGAGTTCAAGTCCTGTGTTGGGCTCTGTGCTGTGTGTGAAGCCAACTTAAAAAAATAATAAATAAAAATAAAATTCCAGTATAGTTAACATACATTGTTATAGTAGTTTCAGGTCCACATTATGGTGATTCAACAATTGTATACATTACTCAGTGCTCTTCATGATACACGTACTCTTAGTCCCCTTCACTTAGTTCTCTTAATCCTCTTCACCCACCCCCTACCCACTTCTCCAGTAACCATTGGTTTGTTCTCTATAGTTAAGAGTCTGTTTTTTGGTTTCTTTCTTTCTTCATTTTGTTTCTTAAATTCCACATATGAATGAAACCACATCATTGTGTACTTCAAATAAAACACTTATAAGAACTAAGAATCTAAGTGGCAATGTATATATTTTCAAACACTTTTGTCAAACTAATGAGTATAATGAACTTTGCTGGTTGCTCCTAATATCACTGAACAAAGTGGAGAAAGAAACAGATGAGTTCAGGGATTTAAATTTCTGGCTCAAGTGCCAGATAAATGACCTGAAAGTGTCTATGTCTTTCCTGAAAGAGGCTCTTATCTCCTATCGCCACAGGATTAAGATTGCTGAAAACCAAACCCAGAATTGCATTTTGCAAGTGGATGACTTACAGCGCATTTTGAATTCCCAGCTTTGCAGGATGTCTCTTGATTAGGAAGAAATGAGATTCTGAAAGTTGGCACGGGGATGTGTGGAAAGACCTGGATGAATCTGGGGACATCGAGCACCTAAATTCTGATAAGCCTTGTTTGCCAGTAGTAGCAACCTCTTCACCCAGTCTGAGGAGACTAACTGTGTTGTCTCAGGAAACTGTTGATGGCCTCCCTTGAGGCAGTTGCCTTGCAAGACAATGCTGATTCCACCCCTTCAGAATCCACCCCTACCACCCTTCTCTGCTTCCAGACCTATGACTTTGGCTAGTTGATTGTGGTGTCCTTAGAAGTGAAGTAGATTGGAAGCCTACTACATTTTTACTTGGTCTGTATAAGGAGAAAAGTTCTAGGTCAAGAGAACAAAAGTTGTACCTGAATAATAAAGATAGGGAGTCACAGCCCCTGAGTAGATTACCAGACTTGAGTTAGATCCAGAAATTGTTGAATGAAGAATGGGTTCCCTTGAGGAAGGACACTGGTATACTGGTATACTGCTAAAATTTATTTTAGTTGTTTTCCCAGCTTTTCCCAAAGGAACCTATAGCCTCTACCAGGCTAACTCTGTACTGGGGAAAAGGGAATAATAATAATAGACTTTTTGGGGCTCTGAACTGACACCAATTCCAGGAGACTCAAATGTCACTGGTGTCCACCAGTTAAAATCAGGGATTTTGCATGTTACATGATAAATGGAGTTTTGGCTCATATTCCTCTCACACTGGGCCAAGTGGGTCCCCAAACCATCCTGTGGTTATTTCTCCAGTTCTAGAATGCATCATTAAAATAGACTCAGTAACTGAGGAATTCTCACATGGATTCCCTGACCTGTGGATTAAGAGCTACCATGGTGGGAAAGGCCAAGTGGAAGCCACTAGAACTGTCTCTACTTAGAAAAATAGTAAAGTAAAAGTAGAACTGAATTCCTGGAGGGATTTCTGAGATTAGTGCTACCATCAAGGACTGGGAAGATGCAGGGGTGGTGATTCACACCACATTTCCGGTCAGGTGGCAATACATTGTAGGAATGAGACAAGATTCTTTAGAAGGCTAAATATACTCTGAATCACCACTCAATATATGGTGCTGTTACTCCCGTAGCCAGGATTCACAGGTCCAGGAATCTAGGGATGGAATTGGGAGTGGCGTCACTCACAACTACCCCTAATAACCTGCTAACAATATTTTTGCCTCCTATACCCACAGTCTTATACTCTGCTGGCCTAGAAGTCTTAGTTCCAAAGGCAGGAATACTTCCACCAGGAGATACAACAATGATCTTATCAAACTGGGAATTAAGACTGCCATCTGGCCATTTTGGACTCCTCATGCCTCTGAATCAACAGGGAGAGAAAGGAGTTGCTATGCTGGCTGGGCTGATTGATTTGGACTACCCAGAGAAGCTAAACAACTCCACAGTAGAGGTAAGGAAGAGTATATATGGAACAGAGGAGATTCCTTAGGGTATCTTAGTATTGCCATTATCTGTGGTTAAAGTCAATGGAAAAGTACAACAATGCAATCTAGGCAGGTTGGCTACTGGCCCCAAAACTTCAGGAATGAAGGTTTGGGTCACCCCACCAGGTAAATAACCATGAGCAGCTGAGATATTAGCTGAGGGCTAAGAGAATATGGAATGGGCAGTGATAAAGGTAGTTATCAATATCAGCGGCAACCATGTGCTCAGTTACAGAAATGAGAACTGTAATTGGCATGAATGTTTCTTCCTTATTTTGTTATGAACATGTTTGTGGTTGTGGTTGTGTGTGTGTGTGTGTGTGTGTATGTGTACATAATACAGTATCTTTGTTTTTGTTGTTCTCTTATCCCCTTATCATGTAATGTAAGCTGCATTGACTTTATATTATAGTCTTTAAATATTGTTAATTTTACATTATAGTATTTAAGTTATGTGATATCAAAGGAGAACAGTAAACATCATTTAAGGTCTTTGCATTGTCTTTTGGAAAAAGGGTTAGTGTCTTCATTTGTATGCAGGATAATTACATGTTAGGGGGAAGTATGACCATATCATTCCATATTTATGCATGTCTGTGATATAAGTTTTCTAAATATTGTTATTTTGAAAGCTCAAAGCTGTTTTATTACTTCTCGGATCAGTGGCTACAGTGAAGCCCATGGAAAATAGGAAGAAAGTCAGTACTGGGTTCTTCCTGCACAACCTTCACTTCTTCCACTCCTTCCTATACCATAGTTGCCTTCACAATATGCTCTCCCTGTGTTCCTGCTGCCACCAAAATGTCCATTCTTCACTAGACCATAGTCATAAGGTTGCTAGTTGTAATATCCAAAGTCACTGTATTTTCCACTTCCATAATTTCTTCTACATAGTTGTCAAAACCACCTATGTAGCCCCCACCCCGGTTCCCACATCCAGGTCCTCCATCACTATATCTTCATTTTTGTCCCGCATAACCAGTACTGCCTCCAAAACTGCCACCGAAATCCTCTTCTATACCCATTATAGCTATCCCTAAAGCCATGTCTTCTTCCTTATCCGCAAGAACCTCCTCTAAACTTGCCTCCTGATCCATTGCCCCTGCATTAACCCTTCAAAGCAAAATACCTTTCTCTGCCATTCCTAGAACTTTTTACCTCCTGTGTTTCTTGTCTGCACAAAGCCCACTGATAGTATGGTATTTCTGCAGTACAATTTTATCCACAGGATCATGGTCATCAAAAGTAATAAAACCAATGCCTCTTTTCTTTCCAGTCTGCCTATCAGTAATGATCTCAAATGGTATAAAGCTTTCTATATTCCTTGCATAATCTCTAGGTTGATATTCTTTAGTATTGTCTTTAATTCCATCACAAGCAGCTTCTTCATAGTTACATGAGCTCCAGGTTTTCTGGATTTCTCTTGCTACAGCACATTTGGACTTAACCGCTGTCCCATCCTTTGAATGAGATCTTGCAGCCATGATAGCACCAATCTCTGCCATGTATGAAGAACTTACAAAACCCAATACTCTTGAGCTCTTGCTTGCAGGATTCCTTGTTACCTCACAGTCTGTAAATTTTCCCCATGGTTTGTAGTGGTTCCTCAAACTTTCTTCTGTGGTTTCAAAACTTAAGCCACCAGTAACGAAGTTCCAGAAATGTACCTTCTCTTTCTCCATAGCAGACTCAGTCACTTCCACTGAACTTCAGTCCAGTGAGATGAGAGAGATCTCTGTGTACGAGCATGAGCACATTTGTCCTGGTGCTGCTGTCTTGAGGCTTTCTCTTCGTGTCTCTGCTTTGTTATAATTCATGCAAAGCCCTTCCGTACCACCAGATGGAACAGAGTCGTTTGCAAAATCATTTATATTTCATCATGTTATGTCTCTGATTTCTCTTTTTACATTTCTTTTGTGAACCAACTTAACTTCCCGCAAATAACTATTTTCTCAACCACTTCAAACTGAATTGAAACTGTCTCACTTTTCCTCTCTCTTTCTCCATCTCCTTCCTAGTTCCCTTTAGTTCCATTCAGCTGACTCAGACCATCATCACACTGATTATTATAGTTTTGTATTAAAATGCTAATGATACAGAAAATTAAGCTCTATTGTTTGTCACCATTGTATTGAAAATATAGTCATCCAGATAATTGCTTTGTGGTGTTGAAAAGTATGCAAATGCTATTTGATTGGATCATATTAAGTGTACAGCTCACTTTATGGAGACCATGAATTCAGTCTTCTTTAAAATTTTATTTATAGGGGCGCCTGGGTGGCGCAGTCGGTTGAGCGTCCGACTTCAGCCAGGTCACGATCTCGCGGTCCGTGAGTTCGAGCCCCGCGTCAGGCTCTGGGCTGATGGCTCGGAGCCTGGAGCCTGTTTCCGATTCTGTGTCTCCCTCTCTCTCTGCCCCTCCCCCGTTCATGCTCTGTCTCTCTCTGTCCCAAAAATAAATAAATAAAAAAAAACGTTGAAAAAAAAATTAAAAAAAAAACTTTATTTATATAAGAATATGTGTGATTCTGAATACATAATTCATGTAAAAATGAAAGTGACTTCTAAGATTCCTAAGACATATGTTTTCTCCCCCAAATTTAATATAAGAATTATCTATCAAGCATTCAGGTCTAATTTTTGCCCCACTATTGAGACAAAACCTTTTGAGTACTTTATTCCAGGCCATGTGAATTATGAAGATTTTTCATTCTATCTGGTGGGAACAGGGGCGGTTTCTGGCCTATGTGAGCTCACAGTATTTCTTTCTAATCCCATCCAGTGGTTCCTTGCTCGGGGTTGCACACACATGTGTTGGTCAGCACTCAGCTGACACTTGAGAAGCATCCCCACTTGGGTTTCCCTTCTCTGGACTGTGACCTGAACTTTCTCTCCATCCAGAAAGTTCAAGGGCTCACCTGGTTTATTACTGACCTCCCAAGGTTCTCTGCTCTTCATTGTCTTATATCCAATGTCTTCAAACCTACTTTCCGGTATATTTTGTCCTTTAAAAGTTATTTTAGGCAGGAGGTTAAATCTGGTTCCTGTTACTTCATTTTGAGCAGAAGCTAATAGAAGTAACTTGAAAACACTTGTTAAATTCCTAGAAAAAGAGGTGTGTCTCTTTATAAAGACCTTGATGTTTCTGAGCTCTCTGTTCTATTACATCAAATCAGTGATTTTTTTATATTAGTCAAATAATTTTAGTTTTAATTACTATAGATTTAAGTGTTTTCACATTTACTTTGTAAAAATTAATAAAAGGAAATCTGGTTTAGCATTGAGTCAGGAGGACAGCAGGGAGAACTGTCACACCCTCCCGAATTACCACTCATGGTCAACTGCAGACCCAACAGGAAGAGGTGCACTTTGCAAGTAGACACTACTGTAGCTACTAATTTACTAACCCAGCAGGAGAAAGTAAGGTTTCTTCCTCCCTAGCAACTCCCCAGCCAATGAGAGACTGTCACAGTTCAGCCAATGAGAAGCCACTGCACTTTCAGCTCCATGTTTACACCAATGGACTTGTAGTTTACAACATCTCCTCCCAAATCCCCCTTTCCTCTATAAAAGAACTTTTCATTCTTTTAATTTCTGGGCTCGCCTACCATTTGCTGGAGCTTGCTTGTCCCAGATTGCAATCCTATGCTGTTCCCAAATAAACCCAGCTTTCGCTGGTTAAATAACTGGCTGTCTTATTCCTAAGGTTAACATTACTTGCTAATCAGAAGTGAGATCCAGCAAAGACCCTAAACCACTCCAAGACTAGGAAGCAAATGGGTGCTGGTCTCCTCAGAGCAAACCAGGCTCATTGGGTCCTGCTGGCTCTTTAGTTTGAGGGTAGATTTTCTCCTGGATTTTGAGCTCTTCTCTCTTTGTGTTCCAGCTCTCTAGGCTTTATTCAGGATCTGTTTTAAGGCTTTATTTTTTCTGAGAGTACTTATTTAGCCTTCAATCCAACTTCTTTTTGGAATTGCCTGTTCCTACTGGAACCATGCTAGCTTTGGTCTGATTCCTTCTGGACCCAGACTATTCCTGCTGAAATTGTGTTTTTTTCAGGATTTTTCTCTTTGCTGTAGAGAAAAATCTCTAAGAAATGGGATCCCCATCATCAAAATACTTTGAGAATACTCCCCCCAACACACACTGGTACTCCAGCTAGTTTTATGTTTAAAAAGACTATGGTCAGGGGTGCCTGGGTGGCTCAGTTGGTTGAGTGTGAACTCTTGATTTTGGCTCAGGTCATGATCCCAGGGTTGTGAGATCAAGCCCTGTGGTGGGCTTCATGCTGAGTGTGGAGCCTGTTTAAGATTCTCTGTCTCCCTCTCCCATTGTCCCTCCCCTGCTCATGTGCACACACACACTCTCTCTCTCTGTCTCTCTCTGTCTCTCTCTGTCTCTCTCTCACACACACACACACGACTATGGTCCTTCCTCATGTGCACTGATTTAACCAAAAGTAATTTATTTTATTTATTTCAGTGTAATCGACACACTCTATTATAATAGTTTCAGGTGTACAGCATAGTGATTTGAAAAGTTTATACATTATGCTATATTCCCCGTAAGTGTGGCTACTATCTGTCACCATACATCACTATCATATTATTGACTGTATTCCTTATGCTGGACCTTTTATTCCCATGATTTATTCATTCCCTAACTGGTAGCCTGTATGTCCCACTCCCCTTCACCCATTTTTCCTATGCCCTCACTCTCCTCTTCTCTGGCAACCATCCATTTCTTCTCTGTATTTAAAGTTCTGATTCTGCTTATTTGTTTATTCATTTTTTTTTAAGATCCACACAGTGAAATCATGTTATTTGTCTTTCTCAGTCTGACTTATTTCACTTAGCATGATACTCTTTAGGTTCATCCATGTTTTTATGAATGGCGTGATTTCATCTTTTTTAATGGTTGCATAATATTCCATTGTGTGTGTGTGTGTGTGTGTGTGTGTGTGTATACATACCACATCTTCCTCATCAATTTGTCTATTGATGGACACTTAGGTTGCTTCCATAACTTGGCTCTTATAAATAAATGCTGCCATAAACATAGGAGTGCATGTATCTTTTCACGTTAGTATTTTAGTTTTTGTTGGGTACTCAGTAGTAGAATTATCGGATCATATAGTATTTCTATTTTTAACTTTTACAGAACCTCTACTGTTTTCCACAGTGGCTATAAAAGTTTACATTCCCATCAACAGTGTATGAAGTTTCCTTTTTCTCCATATTCTTGTCAACACTTGTTTCTTATCTCTTTGATTTTAGACATTCTGACAGATGTGAGGTGATATCTCATTGCGGTGTTGATTGGCATTTTACTAATGATCAGTGATGTTGAGCATCTTTTCATGTGTCTCTTGGCCATACATATGTCTTCTTTGGAAAAATGTCTATTCAGAATTTCTGCTCATTTATTAAATTGGATTTTTTTTTTTTTGGTGTTCGGTTATATAAGCTCTCTGTATTTTGGATATTAACCCATTAGATGTATCATTTGCAAATACTTCTCTAATTCAATAGGTTGCCTTTTTGTTTTGTTGGTGGTTTACTTTGCTATGCAAACCCTTTTTATTTTGGTATAGTCCCAATAATTTATTTTGGTTTTTGTTTTCCTTCTCTCGGAATGCATAACTAGAAAAATGTCCCCTATGTTAGAGAAATTGCTGCCTCTGTTTTTTTCAGGATTTTTAGTGGTTTCAGGTCTCACATTTATGCCTTTAATTCATTTTGAGTTTATTTTTTGGCATGGTGGTCCAGTTTCATTCTTTTACATGTGGCTGTCCAGTTTTCTCAGTATTATTTATTTTTTAAAATTAAAAAAAAATTTAATGTTTATTTTTGAGAAAGAGAGAGAGAGGGAGAGAGAAAGAGAGGGGGAGGAGCAGAGAGAGAGGGAGACACAGAATCGGAAGCAGGCTCCAGGCTAACAGCTGTTAGCACAGAGCTAGACGCGGGGCCCAAACCCACGAACTGCGAGACCATTACCTGAGCTGAAGTTGGGTGCCCAACCAACTGAGCCATGCAGTTGCCCCTCAGTATTATTTATTAAAGAGAATATCTTTCCCCCCACTGTATACTCTTGCCTCCTTTGTTGTAGATTAATTGACTGTATAATAGTGGGCTTATTTCTGGGTGCTTTATTATGATCCATTGATCAATGTGTCTGCTTTTGTGCCAGTACCATACCGATTTGATTACTACAGCTTTGTAGTATATTTTGAAACCTGGAATTGTGATACCTCTAGCTTTGTTTTTCTTTCTCAAGATTGCTTTGGCTATTCTGGGTCTTTTGTGGATCCACACAAATTTTGGTATTATTTCTTCTAGTTTTGTGACAAATGCTATTGGTATTTTGATAGGGATTGCATTAAATCTGTAGATTGCTTTGAGTATTATGGACATTTTAACAATGTTTATTCCTCCAATTCATTCTTCCAATTCATTCTTCCAATTCATGAGCATGGAATATCTTTTCATTTGTGTCATCTTCAATTTCTTTCATCAATGTTTTATAGTTTTCAGAGTACAGGTCTTTCACCTCTTTAAGTTTATTCCTAGGTATTTTATTCTTTTTTGGTACAATTGTAAATGGGACTGTTTTCTTTATTTCTCTTTCTGCTACTTCATTATTAGGGAATAGAAATGCTACCAATTTCTGGGAATTAATTTTGTATCCTGCAACTTTACTGACTTATTCTAGTTTTTTGGTGGATTCTTTTACGATTTTCTATGTATACTATTATGTCATCTGCAAATAGTGACAGTTTAACTTCTTCTTTGCCAATATGAATGCCTATTATTTTTCTGGTCTGATTGCTGTGTCCAGGACTTTTGGTACTATGTTGAATAAAAGTGGCAAGAGTGGCCATCCTTGTCTCGTTCCTGACCTTAGAGGAAGAGCTCTCAGCTTTTTACCATTGTATATGATGCTAGCTGCAGGTTTTTCATATGTGGCCTTTATTAAGTTGTGGTATCTTCCCTCTAAACCCACTTTGTCGAGAATTTTTATCATGAATGGATGTTGTACTTTGTCAAATGCTTTTTCTGCATATATAGAGATGATCATATGATTTTAATCCTTTCTCTTGATTAGCAAATCACATTGATTTGTGAATAGTAAATATTTGTGACTATTCCTTGCATTCCTGAAAAAAATCCCACTTGATTATGGTGAATAGGTATTAACTCTTCTTTAAATGTTTGGGAGAATTCACCTGTGAACCCCTTTTACCAGTCAGGTGGTTTGACAAATCTGTGCTGTTTGGCCAGTTTTACAACATTTTCATGGTGAATACCATCCTCATTCCTCAGGGCTAGTTGAGCTGGACACAGGGTGGGTGGGGGGCCTCAGTCTCATGATCCTGGGATCATGACTTGAGCCGAGGCCAAGAGCTGGAAGCTCAACCAACTGAGCCACCCATGCACCCCCATGTTTTTTTTTTTTTAAAACTTCATGACCTTCTTTAACAAAGAAAAATGCCAGTACCTTTGGCATTTTTTAAGAAGTTCGTTTATTTCATACTGTTATTCAAATTAAGATTCACAGGGGTGAATCTTCAGGATGGAGGACAAGCACACATCCAGGTAACTGACTTTATTATTATTATTAAACGAAAATTACAAGGCTCTATAAATTAAGACGACCTTCTGCTCACCTAAACCACCCTTCTCTTGCACCTGAAAGTCGGTTTGATTTTGCTCACCTGACTTTTCACAATCTCTTCAAGAGCCCAACGAACGGACGGTAACCCAATCCCTTCAGTTGAGGCATCCCATGGAGCTCAGGGGCAAGTACCAGATGAGGTCGCCCTAGACCCCGCCCTGTCCGGGAGGGGGCGGCGCAGCGCGCTGTGGTGTGAGGCATTGTGGGTATTGAAGACCCTCTCCCAGGGCACTGTGGGTAGCGCAGTCCCGCGTCCCGGGGCACTGTGGGTAGCGCACCCCGGGGCACTGTGGGTAGTGCTGTCCTGCGCCCGCCGGCGTCGCTGGTGGCTGGTGACCGTCCTTGCGCGCTTGTGGTGAGTGATTCCGCCGCTGCCGCCGTTCCGGGGCACTTCGGTGGGGAGAGTCGGGCGGGAGCGGACGGGGTCGGTTCGCTGTCGCCGCGGGTTGCTGGAGGTTTGGGTTTCCCGGCGGGGTTGGGGCGGCCCACCTGGGAGGGGCTGTGGGCGGGAGTCTGGGGGAAGCGCCGTCAGGCGGGGCTGGGGGCCCAGCGTCCCGTCCTGGAGGAGCCGGGCTGGCCTGGGCGACTTGGGGCACACGGGCGGTGGGGCGGCGCTGCTCGGCGAAGCCGGCTCTGGTGATGCGGGTGCCGCTTGGCCACCCGCCCCCAGGTTTTGGAGGAAGATTGGCCTGGGGCAGATACCCAACCTCGCCTCGATGGTGGGGGCAGCCGGGGCGGAGACTCGGGTCAGCTGCCTCGGGACCGTGGGCTCCTCGGGGCGTTGGAAGGGCCCGGCGGGGTCAGACATCCCCGGGCTGCGTGGGGAGCCCTTGGGTCCCCTTCGGCGCTTTCCGCTTGTGTCAGCCCCCTCCTGGGGCCCTTCCAGGAGCATGGGGTGGTGCCATTGGAGTGGACCCTACCGGGCAGAGCACTTTCCCTACATCCCCTAGTCACCGGAGGTGGGAGAGGGAATGAATGGTGAGAACTCCGGCCTTAAACTTTCCTTTGTGAAAATGAAACTCGAGCGTACCCAGGAGTAGCCGTGAAGTTCTATGGGTTCATCAGTCTGATCCACCAGTTATCAACGAGAACCCTAGCTTTTCTCCCCCAGCCTGCAACCCCCAAGTGTACGTCTCTTTGGGCACTGTGTCTGCCCACGGGCCTATGCCAGGCTTGCTGTCGGAGCCCCCGACCCCCCTTCCTTGTAGGGAGAGTTCAAATCCAGACCTGCCCCTTTCTCACTGCCTCATCCTGGGCAAGGTACCGAACCTCCTGGAGTGGAGTGTGGAAAGAGTTAAAACCTGTGTCTGACCCATGCTAAGTGCTCCCCCCCCCCCCCCCCCCCCCCCCGGCACATAGAGGATTAATCTCCTGGGCGTCAGCATGCGTTCAGAGCAGGTTTGCTCCAAAACCCACACCCTGACTGTTCCTGGGGTTGTCCTGACCTTCCCTGCCTGCTTCCAGTACTTCAGTGGAGTGGAACCCAGTTGCATACTTGGAGGTTTCCAGCCTGCTCTCTGGGCCAGGAGAGACTCCTAAGGGGGGAACTACTTCTGGTGTGCCCAGGTGGGCCCTGAAGCAGTCTCCCCTCCCTACTCCCCCTCAATCCAGAGGGAACTAACTGCCTGTTAGGGAGGGGAGGACTCCTAGGGGCCCGGTAGCCTGTTGCGGATGGGCACCACCTCCTCCTGTACTTGTGGTGTGGGCTTTAGTGTGTGTGTAGTATGCCCTGTGGGGTCAGAGCTGCAGGTGGATTCCCAGGAAGCCAGGCTTGTTCTTGAAAGGACACATTCCTGCACAGGGTGTCCTCCCTGGGCACATCCTCTGCCTTCATTCAGGAGCTTTTCAGCATCTCCATACGTTCACTCTGCTGTATTCTCAGGGCCTTGTGGTGTTGCCAAAACAAAGATGGTGAGAGGTGCTGTTTTGAGAACAGTAGTCTTGTGTTGGCCATATTTTTATTTCCTCAGCCATCTTGCACCTTATGTGGTAGAATATTCATTTTGTAGAAAGGTAAATGGTACAGTAGAAGATTAAATAACTTTTACTACGGAGCTAGCTGTTCTTTAACTTTCAAAGTTAATGAAAATTTAAAAAGAGGTGCTCTATTTTTAGACTGTCTCATACATCTAATGCTAATTAAATTCATTTTCACAAAATTTTTTAATGTTTATTTTTGAGAGAGAGCACGAGCAGGGGAGGGGCAGAGAGAGAGAGAGAGAGAGAGAGAGAGAGAGAGAGAGAATCTGAAACAGGCTCCAGACTCTGAGCTGTCAGCACAGAGGCAGATGTGGAGCTTGAACCCACAAACCGTGAGATCATGACCTGAACCAAAGTTGGACACTTAACCAACTGAGCCACCAGGCTCCCCACACCCCCAAATTTTCTCCTGATCCTTGGTCTCAGCCCCTAATGACATGAACTTCTGTTGGTGACATTAATGACACTACCTTTAAAGTTTCTTCTACTTTTCTTAGTTTTGAGGGTGTGGAGGGAAATGGGATTATTAAATTTAAAATTTATTATGAAAATTTTACAAATACAAAGATAGCGAGAATTTTCAAAGAGCATCTGTGCATCGGCTTCAGCAATTGTCAACATTCTGCTCTTCCTCTCTTCCTTTTTGGTTTTCTCTGCTGAAGTATTTTGCAGCAAATCCCAGATATCATTTTACCAGTGAATACTTCAGTATGCATCTGTTAGGAATTAAAAAAATTTTTTATTAAATTTTATTGAAATATAATTACCGTACATTATTATATCAGTTGGTGTACAACATATTGACTTAATTCTGTACATTATTCAGTGCTTACCACAACAAATGTCACCATCTGTCACCATACAATGTTATACTCCTTCTCATCTCCATAACTTACTTATTTTATAACTGGAAGTTTTTCTTAATCCCCTTTATCGATTTTGCCTATACCTCCACCACCTCCCCTCTGACAACCACCATTTTGTTCTCTGTGAGTCTGTTTTTTACTGGTTCATGTGTTTTTGTTCTTTATCCATTTATCTATCAATAGGCACACATTGTTTCCGTATCTGGGCTATTTGAGATAATGCTGTAATAAACATAGGGGTGCATGTATCTTTTCAGATTAGCATTTTCATTTTCTTTGGGTAAATAATAGTGAAATTACTAGATCATATGGTATTCTATTTTTAAATTTCTGAGGAAACTCCATACTGTTGAACACAGTGGTTGTACCAATTTACATTCCTACCAACAGTGTGTGTGTAAGGGTTCTTTTTTCATCATATCCTTACCAACACTTGTTATTTGTCTTCTTAATAGACAAAAGTGAGGTGATATTTCATTGTAGTTTTGATTTGCACTTCTCTGATGATAGGTGATGTTGAGCATCTTTTCATGTGTCTGTTGGCCATCTGTATGTCTTCTTTGGAAAAATGTCATTCAGGTCCTTTGACAATTAAGAAAATTATTTTTTGTGGTACTGTAGAAGTTCTTTATGTATTTTGGATATTAAACACTTATTGGATATATCGTTTGCAAATATCTCCTCCCATTCAGTAGGTTGCCTTTTTGTTTTGCTGATGGTTTCCTTTACTGTGAAAACCCTTTTTATTTTGATGTAGTCTGAATAGTTTATTCTTGCTTTTGTTTTTCTTGACTGAGGAGACATATTTAGGAAAATGCTGTGATGGCTGATGTCAAAGAAGTTACTGCCTCTGTTTTCTTTTAGGAATTTTATGGTTTCAGTTCTCACATTTAGGTGAGAAACCCATTTTGAGGGGTTTCTCTCTTAAAAATTCCAGTATAGTTAACATACACTGTTGTATTAGTTCCAGGTGTACAATACAGTGATTCAACAATTGTATACATTACTCAGTACTCATCGGGATAAGTGTATTCTTAATCCCTTTCACCTGTTTCACCCATCCCCCCACCTACCTGTTCTCTGGTAACTATCACTTTGTTCTCTATAGTTAAAAGTCTTTTTTGGTCTCTTTTTTTCCTTTGTTTTGTTTCTTAAATTCCACATATGAATGAAACCATATGGTATTTGTCTTTTGCTGACTGGTTTGTTTCACTTAGCATTGTACCTTCTAGATCCATTCTTGTTGTAAATGACAAGATTTCATTCTTTTTTTTATGGCTGATTAATTCCACTATGTGTGCGTGTGCGCGCGTGTGTGTATCACATCTTCTTTATCCATCCATCAATAGACAATTAGGTTGCTTCCATATCTTTGCTCTTGTAAATAATGCTACAGCAAACATAGGGGTACATATATCTGTTTGTGTTACTGTTTTCATATTCTTTGGGTAAATACCCAGTAGTGAAATGACTTCATCATATGGTAGTTCTATTTTTAATTTTTTGAGGGACCTCCATACTGTTCCCACAGTGGCTGCACTTGTTTGCATTCCCATCAATAAAGCACAAAGTTTTCTTCTCTCCACATCCTTGCCAACACTTGTTGTTTCCTGTATTTTTTATTTTAGCCATTCTGACAGGTGTAAGGTGGCTTTTGATTTGCATTTCCCTGATGAGTGATATTGAGGATCGTTTCATGTGTCTGTTGGCCATCTGTCTTCTCTGGAGAAATGTTTATTCTTGTCTCTGCCCATTTGTCATTGGACTAGTTTTTGTTTTGTTTTTTGGTGTTGAGTTGTATTAGTTCTTTATATATTTTGTATTCTTTATATATTTTGGATACTAACCCCTTTATTGCATACGTACCTTGCCAGTATATATATTCCCATACAGTAGGTCTTTTAGTTTTTTTGATTATTTCCTTTGCTGTGCAGAAGCTTTTTATTTTGATGTAATTCCAATGGTTTATTTTTACTTTTGTTTTCCTTGCTTCAGGAGACATATCTAGAAAAATGTTGCTATGGCCAGTGTCAGAGCCAAGGCACAGCGTCAGGTTCACAGGTTAAAAACAGGCTTGGCATACTTTCTCTGACACTGTGCCTTGGCTCTCTTATCACTACCACTTGCATGATAAATGCCTTTCCATCCCTTAACTTTTAATCTGTGTGTGTCTGGCTCTTTTGGGCAGCATATAGATGGATCTTGGTTTTTTTTTGTTTGTTTGTTTCTTTTTAATCCATTCTGCCACCCTGTGTCTTCTGATTGTAGCATTTAGTCCATTTACATTCAAGATGATTATTGTTAGCTATGTACTTACTACCATTTTGTTACTTGTTTTATGATTTTTTTTGTAGTTCTTTTCTGTTCCTTTTTTCTCTTGGTCTCTTCTCACAGTTTGCTGGCTTTTTTTAGTGGTATATTTGGATTACTTCCTTTTTTTTTGCATATCTATTATTGGCTTTTGATTTGTGATTACCATTAGGTTTATAGATGACATCTTATGCATACAGCAGTTTATAATGAGTTGATGGCTGTAGGAGTTTGAACCCGTTCTTTATTCCTCTCCCATGTTTTAGTTATATGGTGTCATACTTTATATCCTTTTATTTTGTGAATCCCTTGACTGATTTTTATAGGTGTACTTAATTTTACTGCTTTTATGCTTCCTACTTTTCTTACTCCTAGTTCTGTCCTTTTCTTTCCACTCATGAAGTTTCCTTTAACATTTCTTACAGGGTTGGTTTAGTGGTCATGAATTTCTTTAACCTTTTGTTTGTCTGGGAAGCTATTTATCCTTTCATTCTGAATGATAGCCTTGCCAGATTCTTAAAAAAAATTTTTTTTTTACATTTATTTATTTTTGATAGAGAGAGACAGAGCACAAGTGGGGGAGGGGCAGAGAGAGAAGGAGACAGAGAATCCAAAGCAGGCTCCAGGCTCCGAGCTGTCAGCACAGAGCCCGATGCGGGGCTCGAACCCACAAACTGCGAGATAGTGACCTGAGCCAAAGTCAGACGCTTAACCAACTTAGCCACCCAGGTGCCCCTAGCCTTGCCAGATTCTTAGTTGCAGGTTTTTTCCTTTTAGCACTTTGAATATATCATGCCACTTCCTCTGGCTTGCAAAGCTTCTTCTGAAAAATCAGCTGATAGCCTTATGGGGTTTTGTTGTGGGTAACTTTTTTCTCTTGATGCTTTTAAAATTCTCTTATCAGTATTTTCTGCCGTTTTAATAACTATGTGTCTTGAATTTATTTTGTGGGGGACTCTCTGTGTCTCTTGGATCTGGAATTCTGTTCCTTTCCCCAAATATGGGAAATTTTTAGCCATTATTTTTTCAAATAAATTTTCTGTTCCCTTTTCTCTCTTTTCTTCTTTTTGGATCCCTATAATGCATATATTATTACTCTCGATGGTGTTGCTGAGTTTTTTGTTTTCATTTATTATTATTTTTTCTCCTGTTCAGCTTGATTGCTTTCCATTACTTTTGTCCTCCAGGTCACTGATCCGTTCTTCTGCTTCCTCTAGTCTAGGGCTTATTCTCTCTAGTGTATTTTTAATTTCAGTTAAGTTCATCTCTGATTGGTTCTTTTATGTTTTCTATCTCTTTGTCGAGGGTCTCACTGAAGTTCTCCAATCTTTTCTCAAGTCCAGTGAGTATTTGAATTTTTATAAAACTTACTTTAGATTCTCTATCAGGCATATTACTTATCATTGTTTCATTTAGCTCTCTTGCTGTGATTTTGTCCTGTTCTTTCATTTGGGACATACTCCTCTCTTCATTTTGTCTAAGTCTCTGTGCATTTTCTCTGTGTTAGGAAAGTCAGCTACATACAACTCCTGGTCTTGAAAGTCATGGCCTTATGAAGAATAGGTTCTGTTGTACCCTGCTGTGCACATTTATTAGAGAGAGAGAGAGCATGCGTGTGCACAAGAGGGGAAGGGGGAGAGAGAGAGAGAGAGAGAGAGAGAGAGAGAGAGAGAGAGAGAGAGAGAATATCCCAAGAAGGCTCCATGCTGTCAGCACAGAGTCCGACTTGGGGCTTGATCCCATTACCATGAGATCATTACCTGAGCCAAAATCAAGAGTCAGATGCTTAACTGACTGATATCTCTCCATTTATTTAGATATTCTTTGATTTTTTTAAGAAGTTTTATAATTTTTCTCACACAGATTTTATGCAAATTTGTTTTAGATTTATACCTAAGTATTTCGTTTTTCTGGGTGTTAATATAAGTGTTGTGGTGTTTTTAATTTAAAATTCCATTTGTTCGTGGCTGGTATATAGGCAAATAGTTGATTTTTTCATATTACTAACCTTGTATCCTGCAGCCTCAATATAATCACTTCTTAGTGCCAGAAATTTCTTGACTTTTTGGTATTTTCTATATAGTCAATCAGGTCATCTGCAGACAAAGATAGTATTGTTTTTTCCTTTTCAATCTGTGTACCGTTATTTCTTTTTTTTGTCTTCTTAGGTTAGGTAGGACTTCCAATGTGATGTTCATAGGAGAGATGAGAGGGGACATCCTTGCCTTGTTCCTGTTCTTCAGGGACAGCATCTGTTTTCTCAGCACTAAGCAGTACTGTGATTGGTGGCTTTTCCACCCTTTCTTTAAGCACGACCACAGTTATTTGCAGAGGCTGTCAGCACAGCCTGTTTTTAACCTGTGAACCTGACAAAATTAATGTCACTCCTTTACTGTTCTCCGACATTCAGTGTTCATATTTCCTGGACTGCTCAAAACTGCCAAAACAGTGTCCATGTGTTGCATTTGGTTGCTGTGTATCTAAAGTCTTTTTTTTATTTCTACAAGAGCTCTCTTTCTTTTTATGCTGTTAACTTGTTGAAAGCTTCACATTTTAAAAAGATTAAACATATGTTAATTCACTCTTCAGTACTTCAGCACCACTTAATAACAATTTATTTTCCCCATGTGCAGAATATCATGATCACAGCTAACCATGTTCATGATAATTAACACCATCTGACACCCACTTCCTCTTGAAGTGTCCTTTGTAATCCCCAAAATGCTTTCCAGTTCATCTGTGCAAAATAGGACCTAGTCAAAGCATATAAGGACATCTGAAGAATGGTTATCCTGTAAATATCTTTGCCTAAGGAAAGGTTTCCCTCTCCTATTTCTTCATGATGTTGTCGTGCTGAAGACCTGGGCCATTTGCTGACTGCCTCTTAAATTTCAAGTCTCATTTCAAATCTTGGGAACTCAATCTTGGATATAGAAATGAGGGGGGCAACCAGATAATGGTGTCCACCCTGCTTCACATTCCCCTCAGATTCTGTGGAGACTTGTAACACTCTTTCTGTTTGGATTTCCTAGGACTTGTCCTTTAGCTTTAGGGCAGATATGGATGGAGAGTTTCTGTTTTCCCCATGGTAGGTCACTTTGGCTCTCAACGTGAGTGCTCTCCTGTGGGTATTCTGAGGCCCTTTCCTGCTTAATAGAAACCCCACAGTGATAAAAGTCTCACCTAGCTGTAGGAGGCTGGAGGCTTCCATTCCCAACTGGAGATTGGGGCTGAGCCTGCTGCTGGCCTAGTTCTGGGGGGCCTTTTTAACAGGACACTGGTTAAGAATAGGCTGTTCTGATGCCCTCTGCAACCTGCCTTATCTCCCCTGAACTGGGAGGCTAATAGAAGGGTACTCCTCCCAAGCGCCCCCTCACTTTCTTCTCTTTCCCCAGCTCTACCTCTGCAACTTGACTCTTCTCTAGAAAGAGCACTCAGCTGACCAGGAATATGGCCCCAGGGCCCCTGACAACCAGGGATGAGGTGAGTCCTGAAATTTCTTCCTAGCTCTTGCAGGATGGACTCCTTGCCTTTCCTTGTCCTTGGAGCTCCCCTGGTGGTGTTAGGTCATATTTAGCCCCGATTTTGGAGATGTGGCCCATCTTAACCTGGAGCCCTTTCTCAGACTCTGCTCCATTCATGACTCAGGCATTCACCAAGCAGTAAAGTGTGACTATAATTAGTACAATTAACATACAAATATAGGACATTCATGCTTATGTGCCCAGTGATTCCGAAGGCCTGAAAAATTGAAGGAAGGCTTTCAGGAGAAAGCTCTTTTCAGAGTTGCCTGAGCTGCCTCTGATGGACTTGGCAAGTTGAAGAACTGAGAGAAAGTCTTCCAGTGGGAGTGTGACAGCAAGTCTAGTACACGTCAGAGACTGGGTGACTGGGCAGGCCGTCCCTCACTGTTTGGAAAGCTTGGAGCAGCCAGTGGCCTTTGGTCATCAGTTTTCTGTGTGTAGAGGTGAGGATGCAGACCTGCTGTCTGCTTGGGACTCACGGATACATTTAGTTTGGCCAGCCCCATGCTTTATATTTAAATGAGTTTTCCACACCTAAAAATTGGAAGATTATATCTGAAGGTCTGGATTGCCAACCTCTTTGAGAAAAGATTGCTTACCACTCTCCAGAGTCCACCCTTTTGGTGGATGACAAGTAGCTGAAGCCAAACAGTGTCTCCACCCCCGCCCATGGCTGAAGAGTCTGCCTCACTCACTTTCCCTGCTCTGAGCCAGATTCAGCCAGAATCTACAAAGGTAGGCTGAGGAGTGGGGGCTTGAACCTGGAGCAAGCTGGATTTTGAAGGAGTTTGCCATGTTGAAATCAAGGATTTGGAAATAAGCGGTATAGTTGATCCCTGAACAACATGGACTTGAACTATGTGGGTCCACTTATATGTGGAATTTTTTCAGTAAATACACGACAGTGCTATAAACATTTATTCTTCCTTAAGAATTTCTTTTTTTAAACAAATTTCTTAATACTTTCTTTAGTTTATTGTGTGAATATAGTATATAGTATACATAACATATAAAATAGGTGTTCATTGACTGTTTATGTTGCCAGTAAGGCTTCTGGTTAATCATAGGCTATTGAGTTTTTGGGGAGTCAAAAGTTATACGCAGGTTTCTGACTGTATGGTGGGTTGGCACCCCTATCCCCCTGTGTTGTTCAACTGTTAACTGTAACCGAGTGAATATATGTCCTTTCGGACAGATTTTCTCATCCTTAAGACTAGGCAGCATGTGAACTTGACATAATTGGATAAAGTTAACATTTACTAACCACCTAAATAGATACCAGGTAAGACACTTTTGTGCTTATTATATCAATTACACAAAATAGTGTCATTCAGTTTTTCAGTGCCTGTCATATCAAGTGTAGAATTTCTTTGCAGAAAATCTCAACTTGATCTTAATACTGGGCTCATGTAGTGGACATTTGCCTGTTAATGTACAAATTAAAAATGACTGACATCATCAGAACCATTGAGAACTGTGTGTCTTTCCTTTGTCAAATCTTGTATACCTTTAAGAGAACATGTTTATGTAGTGCATGCAGTTCAGAGTGTTCCTTAAGGTAAGAGAGAAAACTTTTTTATATTTTACTTTACCATTTATGGTGTTAATAGAGAAGCATTCTTGGCCAAAATGGGACATGGCACTGGCTTGTTTCATAAAGGGACCATAATTTTAACTTACTTTGAAAGAATGAAAGAACAAAGGGGTTTAAGTTTGTTATTTGAGGCATAGAAATTACGTATTTTAGGATTCGTTAAATTACATTTCCAGATACTTAGGTATGTGGCTGATCTGAATTATACAGAATATTCTGATCTATGTTCTAATTGAATATATTGTTGACTACATACACACACGATATTTATGCATGTCTAAAGGGTTTGGCTTAATAGGAGAAATTGTAATATGCTTTAGGATTGTGGCATAGATTGGGGCTGGCCCTAAAGGCTCTTAGCTAGTATGAAATTAGCACTATTTTACTGAATCTTAAAATTTGTTTTGAATGTCTGCTGTGTGAAGGAGTCTTTGGTCAACAAATAGTGATACCTATAGCACAGCCTCCATTCTTTTTTTGTGTGTGTGTTTGTTTATTTTTGAGAGAGAGCACACGTGTGCACATGGAGCATGGGAAAGAGAGGGGGACAGAGGATCTGAAGTGGGCTTTGCGCTGACAAACTGTGAGGTCGTGACCTGAGCCAAAGTCAGATGCTTAACTGACTAAGCCACCAGGTGCCCCACAGCCTCCATTCTTATAAGACTCCCATCTAATTTAGGGGTTTACCTATCATTGGAATTAAACTTTTTTTTTTTTTTTGAAGACAAACTGCACTTTTATTCTTTCAGTGGTGAAAACCTAAATGAGAAAATTCCTCCTGACCATTAAATCTCTAATAAAACAATGCACAATAGACCTCTTCCCACAAGATAGCACATCACTATACAATGCAGAATGGCAGTGCTTTTCCTCATAATCCCTACTGTGCTACATATAAATTAGGATTTATATGATAAAAGCAAGGTATTAATTCTATACATAATATTTTTAAGAAATTATAAATTAGTCATCATTCTTCAAATGGAATTAAACATTTAAAAGTTTCTTTCTACTGAGGTATAATTCACATCTGATAAATTTTGCCATTTTAAAGTGTATAGTTCAGTAGTGCAACCCTTACTACTATCTAATTCCATAATATTTTCATAACCCCCAAAGAAATCGCACACCCATTAGGAGTCACTCTTCTCCCCTTCCCTGACCTCTGGCAAGTGCTAATCTATTTTCTATCTCTATAGATTTGATTATTCTGGTTATTTCATATAAATGGAATCATATAATATGTAGTCTTTGTATCTGTTCTCTTTCACTTAGCATATTTTCAGGGTTCATCCATGTCGTAGCCCGAGTCAGTAATATTTCATTCCTCTTCAGGGTCAGATAACATTCTATTGTATGGATATATGACATTTTGTTTTTTATTCATCAGTTGATAGACATGTCCTGTCACTGGAACTTAATATCTTTGGTCTGTGGACATTTTTGATAGATTTTAATGATAAAATTGTATTAAAACTAGTGACTACCCCAGTGTCAGATCTTTAAAGATGAAGAAACCACTTACATTCACATTCAAATCTATGACTCGTTACAGGTTAAAAACATTCAGATTTTCACCATCCCATCCCACTATTTCTCAGTCATTGCAAATTTAACTTGTTCTTAATGTCTGAGAACCTGTTTCTGTGGGTAATTTTGTTCATGAAATGAATTTTAGGATTACAGTCAGTTATTCTCAACGCAAATGACCAAGTAAGATGACACGAGTATTTTAAGTTTTATGAGCTACAACTCTGTAAAAGAGTGTCTGTGTTCTTTTTTTGTTGGCTTTCAAAACCATCTGCAGGATACTGGAACACCTCTGCTTTCTATTCTACCACTAGCTACCTTTTCCCCCTGCCAGGTGCTTCTCACCCACACCATGGGCGTTTTCCCTCTCTTCCTCTTCTCATGATATCTGTGTTCCTTACTTTCCTAGGAACATGCTTCATTTTAGATTCTCAGCCCTCTACTCTTTTCTTGATTATTCTGAATCTTACCCATCTTTCAAATTTTAATTTTTTAGAGATATAATTCACAGCCTAGAATTCATCCTGTGGATGAAATAATCAGATAGACTTCAAAGTCTCTATTTTAACTATGCTCAGTGTGGAAAAGGAAAATGTAGTAATATCAGTAAAATCCACTTCATGACAAAGGGAAAGAAGACCATTTCAGAATGATAATAAAAGAGTAGCTTCAGGAAGACATGACAATTATATATGTATGTGTCTAATAACAAAGCTTTAAAATACTTGACAATTAAAGGGAGAAAAAGGCAATTATACCTTTAAAAAGAGATTTAACCCCTCTGAGCAACTGATAGGACAACTAGGTGAAAAGTCAGTAAAGACAGGATTTAAAGAAAACTAGCAAATTCATCATCTTGATCAAAAATGATAGAACACCCTACCCTACAACTGCAGAATATACTTTTTCAAGTACATTTGGTATGCTCAGCAAGACAGACTTAGTGAATTTGAAGGGATTTAAAGAATACAGTGTATATTCTGTAACTCCAGTTGAATTATATTAGAGACTCGTAAGATATCTAAGTAAATCTCAAATATTTAGAAACTGAACGACACATTCTTCACTAATCCTTACATCAAAGGAGAAACTGCAAAATTAAGAGAATATTTCAAACAGAATGATAGAAATAGATCATTAAATCTGTGGGAGGCCAATCTGGGTGGCTCTGCCCCAGCAGCACTCTGGCAGTGCCCTCTACCACCCCTGGGATAGGATCTCTGTGCTAGCCTCAACCCTGGCATCCTGGATATCGCCAGAGGGATCAAGAGAGGACAGCCTATTGCTTTATTGGGCTTCCATGTTCTCCCTCCGTCTGACTTTCTGCTTCTTCATGTTGAAGCTTAGGGTCTGTGACTGATGGTGAGGTTATAAGGGTCAGCACCGAGGATGAAAGGGGGGTTAGCAGTTGGAAAGTGACTAGAGCCAACACCTGCTTGCTTTCTCAGACATGGACAGAGGTAACTGTGTGGCCACAGTGCTAGATTGCCAGTTTGGCTGATGAGCCCCTTTGGATCTGCGTTTCTTAGGTCTTAGACACTTTGGCCAGAAGGCAGGGCATCCTTTGCCTAATGCAAATGAGAACTTCAGGACAGAAACTTCACAGGCTCTGCCTTCAGTGGACTCATGTTCAAGTAGGAGAAGATTCATGTACACAACCTAAATCAAAACAGGCAGCTGTACAATAAAGACGGAGACACACAATCTTGTTTTGTGAAAGAAGAAATCTCAGATGATGGTTTCTTCTTGGCATTGAGGAACGGTCCTCAGGAACCTGGTGTGGAGACAGCTTGTGACACTGGCTCAGGTTAGATTTCTGCAAGTCTCTCCCCGAGGGACTCTTGTGTTCCTGGCAAGCACCTATATTCCACAAGAGAAATTCCACGTGAGCAAGAGCCCGGGGAGGTGATGAGCGTGTAAACAATGTCAGTCTAAATGCAGACCTTCCTACAGAGTGAGACTTCAGAAAGAAGAACTCACAGTGTCTCATTGTGGCAGAAGCTTCCTACTCAATTTTGAGCTTAGGCAGCATGAGGAAATCTATTCTGGAGAGAAACCTTTTGTGTGTGACAGTAAGTTCTTCATTCAAAGTTCAAAACTTAGGATCAGAGGATTCACACTGGAGAGAAATTTTACAAGTGTACCAAATGTTTAAAAAGCTTCAGTCAGAATTCGAATCTTCAGTGTTAGAAATTTCATACTGGAGAGGAACCCTATGGATGCGACAAATGTAGGAAAAGAAAGGATTCAAATCCATCTTAAATCTCTTTCCGAATCAGTGCACCCCCCTGAGAAACCCTGGAAATTCTGGAAGGGTGAGGAAGCCTTTAGTTAGAGCTCATGCCTTGTTCTCACAGACTCCTAGGGGGAAGCCTATGAGTGTATGGAGCGTGGAGGTACTTTATCTGTAGCTCACATCTGGCCCAACAACAAAGAATACTTCAGAGAGAAGCCCAACAGATGTGATAAATGTGGGAGGGGTTTCCACAATTTGGCCAGTGTCACAGAACTTGAAGCATGGGGAAAAAGCCGTAACAATGCAGCATCTGTGGGGAGCGCTTCAGCCTGAGTTTTCACTGTCTTCACGACAGAATCCACACGGGTGGGAAGCCCTGCGGATGTGATAAATGTGTCAAAGTGCAAACCTTATTCAGCATCAGAAAGTTTACACTGGAAAGAAACCCCACGCATTAGTCTGCTAGGGCTGCCATAAAAGAATACCACACAGTAGGTGGCTTAAGCAACAGAAATCTTATTTTCTCACAGTTCTGTAGGCTGTAAAGTCCAAGATCAAGGTGCTGGCCAGTTTAGTTCCTAGTGAGGACTTTTCCTCGTTTGTAGATGGCTGCTTTTTTCACTGTTTGCCCACATGGTAGAGACAGAGAGCTGGAGTATCTCTTCCTCTTATGAGGTACCATTCCTGTTTGATCAGGGCCCCACCCTTAACCTTTGTTACTTCCTTACAAACACTGATATTGGAGTCAGTGCTTCAGTATATGAAAATTCAGTATATAATTCAGGCTATAACATTCCACCCCTGGAGCCCCCCCCCCCCCCGAATTCAATGTCCTTCTCACATGAAAATGAATTATTTTTAAAATTTATCTGAAGGGGTGGGAGGGAGACGGGGGCGGGAGAGAATCTTAAGCAGGCTTCATGCTCAGTGTGGAGTCCAATGTGGGGCTTGATTGGGATCATGACCTGAGCTGAAATCAAGAGTTGGGCACTGAACCGACTGAGCCATCCAGGTGCCCCAGAAATACATTATTTCTTGCTAGCAGCCTCCAAAGCCTTAACTTACCCAGCATCAGATTTAAAGTCCAAAGTTTCATCTAAATGTCATCTAAGTCAGATATAGATCAGGCATGAATCTAGGTATCATTCATCCTACAGCAACATCTCTCTTCTTGTGAGCTTGTGAAACTAGATAAGTTATATACTTCCAAAATAAAATGGTAGACAGACATAGGATGCAAACTCCCATTCCAAAATGGAGAAATGTGATGGGTCCCACCAAGTCTAAAACCTACCAAGGGAGAATGTATTAAATCTTAATGTTGATGAATAATCCTCCGTGGTTTGATGTTCTACCCTCCAGACCCACTGGGTTGAGTGTCCCTTTAGGTCAGATGGGTGACCCCCACCTCTGTGGCTTTCTGAGAAGGCCCTGCCAAACTGAGGAGTGGTGGGCATCCTTGCCCCTGGGCCTGCTGTGGGATTGGCAGCTCTGACAACCTCTGAATTGCCTTCAGGGTCGTTCTTTCCCCTTTTTGAAAGATAACGTGTGTCTGCAGCCTTCCTCATTCTGTCTTGTTTCCTCTGTTTAATCCCAGCTGGCAGTGTTTCTGCTGGTATAATTCCATCTCAATTCCTGGCTTCTAGGTGGCTGATGAAATTCATGGTTTACATCGATACTAATCTCTGTATCAAATTATTTTTCAGACACACCTTCAGTGTTCTCTTCAGAACAAGTTTTCTCTCCCCTTCCCTCTCTCTCCTTTTTGCAATGTGGATAAATGGAATTTTCCACATCTTCAGCTTGGGTTCCTTTTTGCTTAACAATTTTTTTCTTCAGCTCATCTTATGTCTCTTACATTTTACTGTAAGCAGTCAGGAGAAACCAAGTCATTTCTTCAACACTTGGCTCTGAAATCTCTTCAGCTAAAATATCCAGTCTCATTAATCACAAGGTCTACCTTATACAAAACACTAGAACATAGTTCAGTGAAGTTCTTTATTGCCTTATAACAAAAATCATATTTCCTATGGTTTCCAGTAACCTGTACCTCATTTCCATCTGAGACATCAGAATGGCCTTTAATGTCTATATTTTTGCCAGTATTATTTTCATGATTATTTGTGTATTCTCTAAAACGGAAGTGTTCTCTCCAGCTCTTTTCTTTCTGAGCTCTCATCAGAATCACCTTTAACTCCTGTTATTTCTATTAGCAGTCCCTTCGTGTCAATCTTGTGTTCTTTTACTATGTGGCTCAACAGTCTTCCAGCCTCTATCACACTGTTCCAAAGCTGCTTCCACAGTTTTAGGTATGTGTTAACAGCGGCTCCTTGCTCTCAATACCAAAATCTGTATTGGTTTGAGAAGTGTGCCTTAACAAGTACTATAAACTGGGTGGCTTAAATAACAAATTTATTATCCACAGTTTTTGAGGCTGGGAAGTCTAAAATCAAGGTGCTGGCTGATTCGGTTCCTTGTGAGGTCTCTCTTCCTGGCTTGCAGACGGCTGTCTTCTTGCTGTGTGTTCACATGGAGACACAGAGAGACAGGGAGCTGCGGTCTCTTACGTGCCAGCCCGACTGTACCAGAGTCCTACCTTGATGACTTCACGTAACCTGACTTCCTTGGAGGCTCTTGTCTCCATTAGGGGTTAAGGCTTCAACATATCAATTTTACAAGGACATAGTTCACTCCATAGCACCCGATAAATGTCATGAATGTGGAAAAGCCTTTAGTAAAAATTTATGACTTAACAGTAGTCCATAAGTGAAAATACAGAGGGGTGAAGAGAACCCTGTAAATACAGTCAATGTGACTGTCTGGATTTGTTCAATGTCACAATTGATAGGGGGAGAAAGCCCACAGCTACAAGTGACGTGGAGGAAGCTTTTATGTGCTAAGCCCACACAGGGCTTAATTCCACGGGACAGTGTTGACGCCAGCAAGTGTAAGGGAGATTCTGAGGAAACTCAGTGATTGTATATAGGATGGTGAGAATCACGTAAGCAGTCTCTGTTCCAGTTTGTTGAAACTACTCTTCTGAGCCATCTACTAGGATATGGAAAGTGCCCTTCGAAACAGATCTCCTCCTTGAAAGTGACTTTAAAAAATTTTATTGATGTGCAATTCACAGAACATAAAATTAACAATTTAAAAATGTTCAGGGGTGCCTGGGTGGCTCGGTTGAGCATCTGACTGTTAATTTTGGTTTGGGTCATGATCCCGGGGTTGTGGGATCAAGCCCTATGTCAGGCTCCATACTGGGCATGGAGGCTGCTTGGGATTCTCCCCCCACCTCACCTTTTCTCTCTCCCTCTGCTTCTCTCCCCTATTTACATGTGCACTCTCTAGAAAATAATAAAAAAATTTCGTTAAATGTACAATTCAGTGGCATTTAGGACATTCACAGTGTTGTGCAACCAAGGAGTCATTAAGCAATTACTCTTCCTTTGCTCCTCCCCAGATACTGACAACCACTAACCTGCTTTGTGTTTCTATGGATTTAACTGTTGTGGATACTTTGTATAAATGGGATCATACAGTTAGAAACACTGTGACATCAACATGTCAGAGTAAGGAAAGTAGGAGGTTCTGTGCCTGCCCCAAAGCAACTAATGAGCTGCTAAAATCTGCCAGAATTAACTTTTGTCGAACTTTGGAACCTAGTCAAAAGTGGAAAATTTGGTGAAGCAGCTCTTAATTTATGGCAGGAGAGTGCTACAGCATTTTAAACTACCTGCACTGTTTAAATATACACAAAAAGCTAAAGGAAACCATGAACACTGAACTAAAAGAACTAGGTGAACAATGTTTGAACAGATAGAGAAATTATAAAAAGCCATACAGAACTTTTGGAGCTGCAAAGTACAAAAACTGAAGTGAAAAATTTGTTAGGGGGTTTAACAGCTTACTTAAATAGGCAAAATAGAGACCCTGACTTGCAAATAGTTCAACTGAGATTATGTCCAAGGAGCAGAAAGAAAATAATGAAAAATGCACAGAACTTGAGAGACCTGTGAGACACCAACAGATGTACTTGCATACGCTTGCAGAGGGAAAGGACAGGGAAAGTTTTCAGGAACCATGTCCAGAAATTCCCCAAATTTGATTAAAAAAAAAATCCATAAATATATACATCCAAGAAGCTTAGTAAACTCCAAGCACGATAAACTCCAAAAAATCCATACCCAGACACATTATAGTCAAATTCTCAAAACCCATACACACAGAATTTTGAAAGCAGCAAGAAGTTATTTGTTACCTACAAGGGATCCTCAATAAGATCTGATTTCTCATCAGAAACCATGGAGACCACCAGTAAGTGGGATGACATATTTAAGGTCTTGGAAGAAAGACTGTCAGCTAAGATTTTTAAAAAAATTTTTTTAACATTTATTCATTATTGAGAGACAGAGAGCGAATGGGGGAGGGTCAGAGAGGGAGGGAGACACAGAATCCGAAGCAGGCTCCAGGCTCCAAGCTGTCAGCACAGAGCCCGACGCGGGGCTCGAACCCATGAACCGTGAGATCGTGACCTGAGCTGAAGTTGGACGCTTAACTGACTGAGCCACCCAGGCGTCCCAGCTAAGATTTCTATATCCAGCAAAATATCCTTCAAGAATGAGGGAGAAATTAGGAGGTTTGCAGACTTAAAAAAACGAAAACAAAAAACAAAACCTGAGAGAGCTCATTAACAGTAGACCTGCTCTACAAAAAATGCTTCAGGGGGCACCTGGGTGGCTCAGCCAGTTGAGCGTCCAACTTTGGCTCAGGTCATGATCTCACAGCTTGTGGGTTCAAGCCCCGCATCAGGCTCTGCTGACAGCTCAGAACCTGGAGCCTGCTTCGGATTCTGTGCCTCTTCTCTCTCTGACCCTAACCCACTAGCCTTCTGTATTTGTCTCTCTCAAAAATAAACAAATATTAAAAAAAAATAAAAACAAAAAATGCTTCAGGCTGAAATGAAAGGACACGGCAGTAGTTCTAAACCATAAGAAAGAAAAGTGAACGCTAGAAAAGGTAACGTCATAGGCAAATGTAAAAGGCACTATTGCAGGCGCCTGGGTGGGTCAGTGAGTTAATAAGTATCCAACCTTTGGCTCAAGTCATGATCTCACAGTTCATGAATTTGAGCCCTGCATCAGGTTCTCTGCTGTCAGTGTGGAGCCTGCTTCAGATCCTTTGTCCCCCTCTTTCTGCCCCTCCCCGCTTGTGCACACACTCTCTCTAAAAAATAAACATTAAAAAAGCCAATATTGTACTTTTTATTGGTTTATAACTTCTGCTTTTCCTGTATGATTTAAGGCAAACAGACAAGAAAATTATAAATCTATGTCAATGGTTATAGTGTATAACAATGCAATCTGTGACAATTACAAAAGTAGGAGAGGGATTAAAAAGTATAGAAACAGACTATATACTACTGAAACTAAGTGGATTTTTACAAGTTTACTATGTTAATTTTAATCCACAAGGTAAACACTAAGAAAATACTAAAAGAAAAACTGAAAAGAGAAGAAAGAAATAAAAGTGTGACACTACAAAAAAAATCAGTAAATATAAAAAAAGGCAAGAATGGAGGAACAAAAGACACAGACAACAAACAACTAAATGGTATAAGTAAGTACTTTTCAGTATTCATATTAAACACAAATGGAATAAACTTCCCAATTAAAAGGTCCAGATTAGTAGACTGGATTAAGAAACCAAGATCTATGTATATGCTTCCTACAAGAGAGTTACTATAAAGAATGAGGTTGAAAGTAAAAGGATGGAAAAAAAATATTGCAAAAGATTTTGTATTCCATACAAAAAAAAAAAAAGGCTGTATTATGAGACAAACTAGATTTTAAATCAAAAGAAGGTTAATGAAAACAGACTCCTGGATCAATGGAATAGAGAGCCCAGAAATAAACCCATGCATATACAGTCAATCTGTGATAAAGGAGGCAAGATTATACAGTGTGAAAAAGTCTCTTCAGTAAATAGTGTTGAAAACACTGGGCAGCTACATGCGTAGAAATGAAACTGGACTGCTATCTTACACTATATACAAAAACCAAGTCAAAATGAATTAAGGACTTGAATGTAAGACCCAAAACCATAAAACATAAAAAAGGAAATGTGAGCAGTAAGCTTTTTGACATTGGTTTTCGCAATATTTTTTTGAACCATTCTCCTCAGGCAAGGGCAGCAACAGCTAAAATTAAAAGATGGGATTATGACAAACTGAAAAGCTTCTGCACAGCAAAGGAAACCATCAACAAAATGAAAAAGCAATCTACTGAATGGGAGAAGATATTTACAAATCCTACATCCTAGAAGTGGTTAATAACCAAAAAATATAAAGAGTGTACACACCTTAGTACTCAAAAAACAAACGGGTGCCTGGGTGGCTCAGTTGGTTGAGTGTCTGACTCTTGATTTTGGCTCAGGTCATGATTCCAGGATTGAGCCCTGCATCAGGCTCCATGCTAAGTGTGGAGCCTGCTTAAGATTCTCGGTCTCTCTCCTTCTGTCCCTCTCCCTTGCTTGCGTGCTCGCTCTCAAAACAAACAAAAAAACAAAACAAAACAAAACAACCCAGGAAACAAAAAACAAACAGCCTGATTCAAAATGGGCAGAGGACTTGAATAGACATTTTTTTAAAGAAGACATACCGATGGTCAATAGACATCTGGAAACATGTTCAGCATCTGTAATCATCATGGAAATGCAAATCAAAACCATAGGGAGATACTACCTCACACCAGTCTAACTGGCTTTTATCAAAAAGACAATAACAAATGTTGGTAAGGATGTGGAGAAAAGGGAACCCTCATGCACTGTTGGTGGGAATAAAGACTGCAGCCACTGTGGAAAACAGTATGGAAACTCCTCAGAAATGTAAAAATAGAACTACTGTATGATCCATGAATTCCACTTCTAGGTATTTATCCATATAAAACAAAAACACCCATTCAAAGGGATATATGCATTACCATTATTTATAAAAGCTAAGATACAGAAGCAACTTAAGTGCCCAGCAACAGATGAGTGGATAAAGAAGTTGTTTACGCACACATTCGGGAATATCACTTAGCCATAAAAGAAGAATGAGCTTGCTGTCTGTGGCAACATGAATGGACCTAGAGGTATTATGCCAAGTGAAATAAGTTAGAGAAAGACTAATACGGTACAATTTCACTTATATGTGGAGTCTAAAAAATACACCAGAATGGAAACAGGCTCACAGATAGACAAAACTATTGGTCACCAGAGTGGGGAGGGATTGAGAGTAGGCCAAAAAGGAGAAGGGGATTAAGAAGTTTCTAATTATAAATAATTCATGAGGATACAATGTATAGCAGAGGGAAACACTATGATATACACCAGAAACTAACGGGAAATTGTATGTCAATTATACTTCAATTTAAAAAGAAAGTTACAAAAGATTAAGAAGGATATCATATGTTGATAAAAGGTTCACTATGAAGAGAGGATATAACAATTATATAACTACCTAATAGTACAGTCCCAAAATATACGGAGTAAAAATGGGCAGAATTGAAGAGAAAACTAGTTCTACAATAATGGGTGTAGTTCAGTAACCAACTTTCTATAACAGAGCAGCCAGACAGGAGATCAAAGGCAATATACAACTTGAACTGCACTAATACACACACACACACACACACACACACACACACACACACACACACACCATCTATCCAACAACAGCAAAATGTATATTTAACTTAATTGTACCTGAAAGGATAGGTCATTAGGCCACAAGGTAAGTAAGTCTTAATGAATTTGAAATTACTGAAATCATGCAAAGTAACTTCTGATCACAGTGGAATGAAACTAGAAATGAACAGCAGAAAGAACTCTGGAAAATTCACAGATATGTGGAAATTGAATAGCACACTCAAACCTTTGTATCAAAGAAGAAAAATCACAAGAGAAAGTAGAAAATACACTGAGACAATGGAAGTGAAAACTTGACATACTAAAACTTAAGGAATGCAGAAAAAGCAATGCATAGAAGGAATTTTATAGCTGTAGATGCATCATGTAAACAGTAGATCTCAAATCTGCAACCTAATTATACAATTTAAGAAGAGCAGACTAAACCCAAACTAGAAGAAGGAAGCAAATAATAAAAGAGGAAAGATGAGATAAAATAGAGCACAGAAAAAATGATAGAGAAAGCAACAAAACTTAAAGCTGAAAAAGATAAAATTTTTATCCTGAAAAAGATAAAATTGACAAACCTTTATCTAGACTAACCAAACCCCCCAAGTTACTAAAATCAGAAATGAAATTGGAGACATTACTGTTAATTTTTTTAAGAAGTGTTACAAGTAAATACTTATACAAGGGAATAGCTGTATGCCAATAAATTGGCTACCCAAGGTGAAATGGATACCTTTCTAGAAATGCACCATCTATCCAAACCTCAGGAGAGAATAGAAATTCTGAAAAGACCTAGAAATAGTGAAGATATTAAATCAATAATAATAAAAAACCTCCCAACAGAGAAAAGCTCACAACCAAGTAAAGATGGCTTTACTCGTTAACTCTACCAAACATATAAAGAATTAACAAAATGTTTCTCCAATTATTCCAAAATATTGAAGAGGACACTTCCTAACTCATTCTATGAGGACAACATTACTCTGATACCAGAAGTCTTAGACAAAGACACTATGAGAAAAGAAAACTACAGGCTAATATCTCTTATGAGCAATTGCAAAAATCCTTGCCAAAATATGCACAAAACTAATTCAGCAGCGTATTAAAAGTATTGTACCTCTGGGGCGCCTGGGTGGCTCAGTCGGTTGGGTGTCTGACTTCGGCTGGTCTGTGAGTTCGAGCCCTGCATCGGGCTCTGTGCTGACAGCTCAGAGCCTGGAGCCTGTTTCAGACTCTGTGTCTCCCTCCCTCTGACCCTCCCCTGTTCATGCCTGTCTCTCCCTGTCTCAAAAATAAATAAAACGTTAAAAAAAATTTTAATAAAAAAAAAGTATTGTACCTCTTGAGCAAGTGAGGTTTACTCCCAGAATGCAAGAATGTTTCAACCTGTTAAAATCAACTCTGTAGGGGCGCCTGGGTGGCTCAGTCGGTTGAGCGTCCGACTTCAGCTTAGGTCATGATCTCACAGTCCGTGAGTTCGAGCCCCGCGTTGGGCTCTGTGCTGACAGCTCAGAGCCTGGAGCCTGCTTCGGATTCTGTGTCTCCTTCTCTCTCTGACCCTCCCTCGTTCGTGCTCTGTCTCTGTCTCGAAAATAAGTAAACATTAAAAAAATTAAAAAAAAATCAATTCTGTAATACATCACATTAAGAGAATGTATGATAAAAGCCACATGATCTCAACTGAGGCACAAAAAGCGAATGACAAAACTGAACATACTTTCACAAAAAAAAAACATTCAGTAAACTAGGAATAGAAGGGAGCTTCCTCAACATGATTAAGGCCACATATGAAAAATTCACACTGACATCATATTTAGTGACGAAAGACTGAATGCCTTTTTTTCTGAAGAACATGAATGAGATAAGGATGCCAGCTTTTGCCACTTCTGTTCAACACAGTACTGACAGTTCTAGCCTGAATGATTACACAGAAAAAAGAAAAGGAATTGTAAAAGAAGTAAAATGATACCTTCACTGGAGCCACCTCTCTCATATCCATAAAACATTAGAATCCATACACGTGAAAAAAATGTCAGAGCTAATAAATGAATTTAGCAAAGTTGCAGGATACAAAATCAACATGCAAAAAGTCAGTTTTATTTCCATATGCTTTCAATGAACTATCCGAACAGGAAGTATATATTTTTTAAGTTCCAATAAAATAAAATTCCAAAGAATACATTCTAATAAAATTCCAATTTATAGCAGAATCCAAAAGAATAAAGTACTCGGCAATAAATTTAACCAAGGAGGCAAAAGACTTGTTCACTGACACCCAAAGAATATGGCTGAAATTAAAGAAAACCAAAGTATATGAAAAGACTTCCCATACTTATGGACTGGGAGACTTAATATTGCTAAGATGACAGTACTACCCAAAGTGATCTATAGATTCAAAGCAATCTCCCTCAAAATTCCATTTGTGTGTGTGGTTATTTTTACAGAAATAGAAAAAACTATCCTAAAATTCATTTGGAACATCACAAGACCCTTGAGTCTTGCAAAACAAAAAGTATGGAGGAACCACACTGTCTGATTTCAGTACTCCGTACCAAGCTACAAACAGTGGCAAAATCGGTTTGCTACTGACATAAGGATAAACATATAGATCAATGGAACAGAACTAAGCCTGAGGAAAAACCCTCACATATATGGTCAATTGATTTTTGACAAGGGCACCAAGTCCATACAGTTGGAAAAGGACAGTCTGTACAAATGGTGCTTGGACAACTGGATACCTATGCTAAAAGAACACAAGATAAATGAAAAATTAGAAAGTCTCTGAAGAAGTAGATATAATGAATACATATGTGGAGATTTCAGAACTGAAAAATACATACCTGAAAGAAAATGGTTAGTAGATGGCTTACTAGCACATTAGAGGTAACAAATCACTGAACTGGAACACAGAACAATAGAAATTATACTGGGAAAAAAGTTATGAAGAGAGCCTCTAAAACTGTGGGAGTATAACAAAATACCATTTGTGTCACTGTAGTTCTGCAAGTAGTAAAGGTAGGCAGTATTAGAAGAGCTAATGGCTTAAAACTTCCCAAATTTGGCAAGAGATGGAAACCTAAAGATTCAAAGAGCTTGAATGTATGTCAAACATGATAAGCCCACTGAAATCCATGTCAAATCACATTACAGTTTATCTCCATAACCTAAAAATGAAGGAAACATCTTGAAAGTGGCCAATGAAAAACAACACATTTTCTTATAGGGAAAACTATTGGAATGGTAGTGGATGTCTTACCAGAAACCACAGAGGTTAGATGGAAGGGGTGTGATGTTCTTCAGGTGCTGAAAGAAACTGTCAACCCCAAATCCTGTACCAAATGACAATATCTTTCAGGAATTGAAGGGAAACGCAGGACATTCTCAAATGGAGGGAAACTGAGGATTTGTCCCTAGGAGAGTGGATAGAGGCAATTTTATAAGCAAAAAGGAAACAATAAAAGAGGGAACCTTGGAACATCTGTGTGCAGTAAGGAGTTAACATAATAGGCCTGAGACTGCTATTGTTAGGAAATCCTGCTTGCAAGATTATCCTTTGGCTGGCATTGGGATCTTGCATTTCTAGAGGGTTGGCACCATTCCCAGAACTGATAAGAATGGCTCACTGTGCCTAAAACTATGCAAACTGTAGGGTTATGTTGAATGTGCCTGTGTGACTAGCCCCCACTAAAAAAGCTGGGCACTGAGCCTTTAATGAGCTTCCTCATTAGATAACGTTTAACACATGTTGTCACAGCCATTGGTGGAGGATTTAAGTGGGTCGTGTGTGACTCCACTGGGAGAGGATTTTTGGAAGCTTGTTCCTGGTTTCCTTTGCACTTTGTCTCTTGTATGGTTTCCCTTTGCTGATTTTGCTTTGTATCCCTTTGTTATAATCATAGCCAAGTGTGCAACCATGTGAGTCTTGTGAGTCCTAGTGAACATCAAACCTGGGGGTGGTCTTGGGAACCCCTGACACAATCAGGAAGAAAGAAAACACAGGAAAAATATGGGTAAATATAGTAGGCACTCCTCTTACACATGAATTTTCTGAACTAATTTTGATGGTTGAAGCAAAAATTATTACACATTCTGCTATGATTCTAAATATATAGAGAGGAAACACTTAAAATTACAGTAAGGGCAAAAGGATGTAATGGGAGATAAAGCTTCTATACTTCATTCAAACTCGCAAAATGAAGATACCAGTAGACTGATTAGTTATGCATATGTAATGGAGCTCCCAGAGTAACCACTAAAAATGCTATATACAAAGAGATACACAGAAAGCGCTGGATATTTCAAAATAGAATTCTAAAAAGGAAAAAGAAAAAGGTCCAAATAACCCAAAAGAAGTCAGTAAAAAGAAAACCAAGCAAAAAGAACAAACAAAATGGTCTAAATACACCAACCAAAAGAGAGAAATTGGCATAACAGAGTAAGAAAAAAAGAAGCCACAGTAAACCCAATGTGCTGCCTAAATGAAACTTCAAATATTATAGCTTAGGCAAGTTAAAAGGATAAAAAGAAACATGCAAACATTAATCAAAGGAAAGGAGTGGCTATACTAAATCAATAAGGTAGGCTTCTGAGCAAGGAAAGTTACCAGACACAGAGGGTGATCAATTACAGGAAGACAGTGATCCTGAATATGTGTATCTCACATACAGTTTCACAACATGTGAAGAGGAAACCCAAAGAAATAGACAAATCAACAAGTGGAGACGTCAACACCTTTCTCTCAATGGTGGAAAATCTAAACCCCAAATCAGGAAGAGCTTGTCAACACCATCAACCAATAGAATCTAATCTTTACAGAACATTTCACCCCCAAATAGCAGAATACATATTCTTTTCAAATGCTCACAAAAACATATACCAAGATAAGCATATCCTGGGCCATAAAACATAAGAAATTTGTTTACCTTAACAAATGGAAAGAATTGATACCACACAAGGTATGTTCTCTGACCATAATGGAATCAAACATGAAGTCAGTAAGAGAAAGTTGACAGAAAAGTCTCTAAACACTTAGAAAATATTTAAACTACACACTTCTAAGTAATCCATGCATCAAAAATGAAGTTTTAAGGGGAAATAAAACATTCTCCATGAAAAGAGCATGGAGAGGAAGATACAATGTATCAAAGTATGTGGCGTACAACTAAAGCAGTCCTGAGAGGAAAACCTGTAGCAGTGGATGTGTATGTTACAAAAGAGGAAAAGTCTCTAATCAATAAGCTTCTATCTCAGGAACCTAGAAAAATAAAAGCTAAATAAACTCAAGAAACACATAGAAGGAAATAATAGTGATAAAGGCAGAAATCAGTGAAATTGAAAAAAACAGAGAAAGAGCTGTTCTTTTGAAAATAATAACATTGAAACAACCTCTAGCAAGACTAAGAAAAACAAGAGTAGACACAAATTACTACATCAAGAATGAAAAGAGGGTATCTCTACATACTCTGAAGCCATCAAAAGAATACCAGCCTACAAATTTCACAACTTACATGAAATGAACTACTTCCTTGAAAAACACAAACTACTGAAAATTTCCCAATATGGAATAATTTGAACAGCTCTATAACTATTACGGAAGTTCAATTTGCAATCTAAAAATTCCTACAAATGAAATGTATAGGCCCACATGTTTTCACTGTGGAATTCTGCCAAATCTTTAAAGACTTAGTGCCAGTGCTGCATGATTTCTTCCAGAAAATAGAAGAGGAAGAAACAAACCCTTCCCAATTCACTCTGTGAAGCAGGTATGTTAATACCAAAATAATTACACACTATTACCAAGTACAATTTACTTTAGGCATGCAAGACTAGTTCCATATTTGAAACTTAGTGTAATCCACCATTTTAACAGACTAAAAAAGAAAAACCACATGATTATATCAGTTGATGCAGTAAAATCAATTATTTGTCAGAATTCAATAACCACTGTGGGGAAAAAAAAATCTTAGAACAAAAGGAATGCAGGGGAACTCCTCTACTTGAGTAGGAACATCTACAAAAATATCTATATCTAACATTCTTTATTGCTTATATATATATATAAACATACATGTCTACTGCTGTATATATATTTATTTGTAATAATATATAACTATATATATAAAACAATTTACTGTTTTAACCATTTCACAAATTTATTTTAGAGACGGGGGCAGAGGGAGAAAGAAAGAGAGCATTAAGCAGGCTCCACGCTCAGTGTGGAGCCCAACATGGGCTTTTATCCCATGACCCTGGGATCATGACCTGAGCCGAAATCAAGAGTCAGACACTCAACCAAGCCATCCAGGTGCCTCTTAACCATTTTTAAATGCACGGTTCAGTGGTGTTAAGTACATGCACACTGTTGTGAAACCATTCCCATTCTCCATCTCCAGCACTGTTTCATCTTCCCAAGCTAAAACTGTGTCCATTAAACATGGACTCCTTCCTCATTCCCCACTCCTCCCAGCTCTTGGTAACCTCTGTTTTACTTTATGGACTTGCCCATTCTCGGTTACCTGCTGTAAGTGGAATCAAACACTTTTTGTCCTTCTTAGACTGGCATATTTCACTTAACGTTTTCAACGCTAATCCTTGGTGTTGAATGTATCAGAATTTCCTTTGTTTCTAAGGCTCAACATATGCCATTGTATGCATACACCACATTTTATGTTGATGGCCATTTGAGCTATTGTGAATAATGCCATTATGTTAGGGACTTTGCTGTACAAGTATATAGGGGTAGATAGCTAGGAGTGGAGTTGCTGAATCACAGAGTCAGTGGTATGTTTAACATTTTGAGGAACTGCTGGACTCTTCCACAAAAACCACACCATTTTACATTTCCCATCAGAAATGCATAAATGTCTCCACACTGCCAGAACTTGTTCTCTCCCTTTTCTTTGGTAGTAGCCATCATAGAGGGTATGGCGTGGCATCTTATCTTAACGCTGTGCGACATAATGCTTTTCTCCTCATGTTAAGAATAAGGCAAAGATGTCTGCTCTCACCACTCTCATTGTGCTACAAGTTCTGCAATAAAGCAAGAGGAAACAGATCATTGACTGCTCTCCAGGTAGCTGTTTCCTTCGAAAGCCAGGCTGGGCCCATAATGAAGCAACTATGTCTAAGGGACCTGCAGGTGGCATTGGTCTTGGCACCACCTACTCTTGTGTGGGTGCCTTCTAGCACAGGGAAGTGGAAATAATTGCCAATGATCAGGGAAACTGAGCCACCCCAAGTTATGTAGCCTTTACTGACACTGAACGATTGATCGGTGATGCTGCAAAGAATCAAGTTGCAACGAACCCCACCAACACAGTTTTTGATGCCAAACGCCTGATTGGGCGTGGATTCGACGATGCTGTTGTCCAATCTGATATGAAGCACTGGCCCCTCATGGTGGTGAATGATGCTGGCAGGCCCAAGGTCCAAGTAGAATACAAGGGAGAGACCAAAAGTTTCTATCCAGAGGAGGTGTCTTCTATGGTTTTGACAAAGATAAAGGAAATCACAGAGGCTTACCTTGGGAAGACTGTTACCAATGCTGTAGTCACAGTACCTGCCTATTTTAACAATGCTCAGCATCAGGCTACCAAAGATGCTGGAACTATTGCTGGTCTTAATGTACTTTGAATCATCAAAGTACAGCAGCCAACTGCTGCTGCTATTGCTTATGGCTTAGAGAAAAAGGTTGGAGCCGAAAGGAATGTGCTGATCTTTGACTTGGGAGGTGGCACTTTTGATGTGTCAATCCTCACTATTGAAGATGGGATCTTTGAGGTCAAATCTACTGCTGGAGACACCCACTTAGGTGGAGAAGACTTTGACAACCGAATGGTAAACCATTTTATTGCAGAGTTCAAGCGCAAATATAAGAAGGACATCAGTGAGAACAAGAAGGCAGTCCGTTGCCTCTGTACCTCTTGCAAGCATGCCAAGCATACACTTTCTTCCAGCACCTAGGCCAGTATTGAGATTGGTTCTCTATATGAAGGAATCAACTTCTATACCTCTATTACTCGTGCCTGGTTTGAAGAATTAAAATACTGACCTGTTCTGTGGCACCCTGGGCCCTGTAGAGAAAGCTCTTCAGGATGCCAAGCTAGACAAGTCTCAGATCCACGATATTGTCTTGGTGGGTGGTTCTACACGTATCCCCAAGATTCAGAAACTTCTACAAGACTTTTTCAATGGGAAGGAACTGAATAAGAGCATCAACCCTGATGAAGCTGTCGCTTATGGTGCAGCTGTCCAGGTAGCCATCCTTCCTGGAGACAAATCTGAAAATGTTCAAGATTTGCTGCTGTTGGAGGTCACTCCCCTTTCTCTTGGCATTGAAACTGCTGGTGGAGTCATGACTTTTCTCATCAAGCACAATTCTACCATTCCTACTAAACAGACCCAAACCTTCACTACCTACTCTGACAACCAGCCTGGTGTGCTCATTCGGGTTTATGAAGGTGAGCGTGCCATGACCAAGGATAACAACCTACTTGGCAAGTTTGAACTCACAGGCATACGTCCTGCCCCCCATGGCGTTCCTCAGATTGAGGTTACCTTTGATATTGATGCTAATGGCATTCTCAATGTCTCTGCTGTGGATAAGAGTACAGGAAAAGAGAATAAGATCACCATCACAAACAACAAAGGTCGCTTGAGCAAGGAAGACATTGAGCTCATGGTCCAGGAAGCTGAGAAGTACAAAGCAGAAGATGAGAAGCAGCGAGACAAAGTGTCCTCCAAGAATTCACTTGAATCGTACGCATTCAACATGAAAGCAACTGTTGAAGATGAAAAGAGTAAAATCAATAATGAGGACAAACAGAAGATTCTGGATAAGTGTAATGAAATCATCAACTGGCTGGATAAGAACCAGACTGCAGAAAAGGAAGAATTTGAACATCAGCAGAAAGAGCTGGAGAAGGTCTGCAATCCCATCATTACAAAGCTGTACCAGAGTGCAGGAGGCATGCCTGAAGGAATGCCTGGAGGCTTCCCTGGTGGTGGGGCTCCCCCCTCTGGTGGTGCCTCCTCTGGGCCCACCATTGAAGAGGTTGATTAAGCCAACCTGAGAATAGGTTTAGCATTGTTTCACACAAAATATTTGAAGGACCCAAATTTGTAGCAAATTCCATGGCAGTGAAGTTGAGCTGCCATAGTTAATAAACTGGGCATTCTTGATACTTGAATATGGAATATGTGCACAAGGAAAGGAAATACAACATTACACTTTATAAGCATTGTATTGTTAAGTAGAAAATACAATGTCTTAAAACTGTATTTAAAATTGGCACCAAAAAAATAGAGGAAATAAAATGCATATAGATTATAGATTATAAAGGAAGAAATAATTCTGTCCCTATATGCAGATGCCATGCTTGTCTATGTAGAAAATCTAAAGGAATCTAGGAGGAAAAAAAATCCTAGAACTAAGTGAGTTCAGCCAGGCTGTAGGATTTAAGATAAAGATAGAAACAATTGTATTTTTGTATCCTAGCAATGAACATAGTGTCACTGAAATTAAAAATACCATTAAAATCACTTAAAGAGATTCTAAGGTGTCAATCTAACAAAACATATGGATTTGTATGCTGAAAATCACAAAATGCTGATGGAAGAAATCAGAAGACAATAAATGGAGAGACATACCACATTTGTGGATTTGAACAGTCAACAGAGTAAAAAGAAGAATAAGGTGATCTACCTGATTTCAAGACCTACTATATAGCAGCTTCATAGACGTAAGATCAAGAGAAGAAAAGAGAGGACCCCCTAACTAGACCCATGAGCAATGTGAGAAGGGGATTAATAGTCTTGAACACACGGCACTAGATTTTGGGTTAAAAGCAGGGGCTTTGAATCTCACCTGGGGCCCCACACCAGCCTTTCTTCCTACCTTGGCCGTAGTTAGTGGCTTAGCTTAGGTTGACTAGTGCATGTGGTTTGCTTCTGGGTGAGCAGGAATGTGTTTGTGTTACAGGCATTAATGGCCTTCAGGGATGTGGCTGTGGCCTTCACCCAGAAGGAGTGGAGGCTACTGAGTCCTGCTCAGAGGACCCTGTATCGGGATGTAATGCTGGAGAACTACAGCCACTTGGTGTCGCTGGGTAAGGATGTCTTGTCTCAGGTCTCAGACTGCCTGTGAACATCTTAAGATTTTATGTAGTAGCCATGATACTTTTGGCTCAAAAAGAAAACCAATATTTTCCCTATATCCCTAGAGAGTGTTTGGATTCTGTAGAGCTGAAATAGTGAAGGTGTGTGTGTGGCGGGGTGGGGGTGAAGCTATGTGACACTGAATTGCCAGGACTCTTCCAAGGTTGGGCCCTTCCTCCAAAGTGATCTTGCCTCAAATTTGGGAATACTGGTATTCAGTTAACCACAGGGGAGACTTTAGATCCGGGACTCCCCCTCCCCTTAGTCATCCTTTCTCAGCACTCAGAGAGCCTTTGCGCACTGCCACTGCGCCCCCCCCCCCCCCCCCCCCCCCCCCGCTTTCTGGGTTATTGCATTCCCCTGCTGACTCTGAGTTCTGCCATAGCCTCTTAAACCACTAACCCAGGGTCACCTTGGTTTCTTTCCCTGTGAGTAGGAATTGCCTTTTCCAAACCCAAACTCATCACCCAGCTGGAGCAAGGGGATGAGCCCTGGAAAGAGGAGAGCGAATGTCTTCTGGACCTTTGTCCAGGTGAGTGGGAAGCAGTGGGCCGGAGAGGAGACCAGGCAGTGAGGTGCTTAGCAGATGAGGAAGGAGTGCTTATGAACTCCTGGGGAGGGCTCTTCTTTGGGCCCCCCTTCCATGATATCCTGCTTACCCAGAGAGGGCTTCCCTGGCCGTCCTCCCCTCCCCTACGCAGGCTCATTCTGTTCATGTGGTGTCTCTTTTCCAGCACCTTTTCCAGTTCTAGGATCTCCTTGTTCTTGGGCTTTTGTTGGTTGGCCTGATATTCTGCATAGCACTTGCCTTCTGAGACTAAGTCTGCTGTCTCTGGGAGACACTATCTAGTTTTTGTTCATAACATGTGAATTTCTTAGTGCATTGGTTTTACTCCATAAATTCCCATAAGCTTGCTTCTTTTATGATGGATTATTTAAGATTACAACAGGGTGTGTAGAATTATATGAGTGCCTGTGTGCCTTCCCTGCAGCCTAAGAAATAGATGTTAGAACACCAGTTAACAGCCCCCACACCTTCCCTGTTGTGTCCTGCTCTTCCACCCCAGCCAAGAATCCAGTTTGTGCATTAGCATTCTCATGTGCCCTTTTTTCTTTTTCCCCATTCATTGGGTCCTTCAAGCATATAGTGTTGTTTTGCATGTTTGTAAATTCAGCACATAGTATTGTGCTGTACCCATCCTTCTGGAACATGCTTTTTCACTGACTTTGTGTGAGTATCCTGTTAAAACACATTACCAGTTCCCTTCTTTTGGACACTTATTTCCAATTTTGGCTATTAAATAATGCTATCTACATATTCCTGTTACTTCCATAGAAACGGGCAAGAATTTTTCCAGCCTAGAGTTTCTTGTCCCACATCCTCACCAATACTGGGTATTGTCAGATTTCTTCCCTTTGCAGTGAATCTCAGAGGTTCTTGTCCCACACATCCTCACCAATACCAAGTATTGTCAGACTTCTTCCCTTTGCGGTGAATCTCAGAGGAGCTTTGCTTTTCAGGGAGCATGAGTATCTCTTCCTCTGTTGTTTGGTCATTTACGTCTTCTATGATTTGTCTGTTCATGGGGTTTCCCTCCTTTTCATTTGGGCTGTTTCTGTTATTGATTTGTAGAAATTCCATATAAATTCTGAGAACATGTAGGTCTTTAATCCAGTGGGAATTAATTTTATGTGAATGACTGGAGGTAAGAATAAATTTTTTCCTGATTTATTTTTTTTATTCTTTTGTTTTCAACATTCCTGGCATTTTGTTTCTAAATACAACCATATATCTGGACTTGTACTTTATAGCAAAATCAGTGCTTTTGTCTTTTTTTTTTTTTTAAGAGAAACTATTATATAAGCTATAATAATGGTATAATATAAAATGTATTATGGTATATTATGGTATAACAGTTTAGGGATAAATAATTTAATATAAAAAACTACACGTATTTAAAGTGTAAAATTTGGCTACCGCTATGGAATCACTGCTACAATCCAAATACCAAGCATAACTGTCACCTCAAAGTTTCCTTGTGCCTCATTATAGTCCCTATCTCCTATCCTTTCGTCTTTCCCTCCTCCGCAGACTCAGGTACCCACTGCTCTGCTTTCTATCATAGATTTGCTCACATTTTCCAGAATTAATGTAAGTTAAATATATAGAATGTATACCAGATTCTTTCACTCAACATTATTTTTAATTTCATCCATAATGCTGTTTGTATCATAGTTCATTTCTTTTTACTGCTGGATAGTATTCCATTACATAGATAGCACAATTCATTTAACCATTCACCTACTGAAAGACATTTGAGTAGTCTCCAGTTTTGATTAATACAAGTAAAATCAGCATGGATGTTCATGACAAGTCTTTTATTTCTCTTGGATAAATACCCGGAACTGGGAATGGCTGGGTTATAGGATATAGTGTATATTTAACTTTTTACAGAATTCAAAAGCTGTTTTCCAAAGTGGCTATGCTATTCACATTCCCACCAGCAAGGTATGAGGGTTCCAGATGCTCCACATCTTTGCCAAAACTTGGCAAAGAAATAAAAAGTTTCTTATTTTTGTGAGAAAGAGGGAGAGAGTGAGCACATGCGAAGGGGGGGAGAAGGGCAGAGGGAGAGAGAATCTTAAGCAGGCTCCATGCTCAGTGTGGATGCAGGGCTCGATCCCACCACCCTGGGATCATGATCTGAGCTGAAATCAAAAGTCGGACACTCAACCTACTGAGCCACCCAACCGACTGAGCCACTCAGACACCCTGGTATTGTTTTCATTTTAGACATTTGCATAGCTGTGTAGTGGCATCTGGTTTTGCCTGACAGTTTCCTAATGGCTGATGATGTTTTCATATGCTTATTTGCCATCCGTACACCTTTGGTAAAATGTCTCTGAATCTTTTGCCCATTAAAAAAAATTGTTTTCTTATATTTTTGTTACTGAGTTCTGAAAGTTCTTCATATATTCTGTATAGAAGGTCATTGTCAGATGTTTGATTTACAAATATTTTCCCTATGGCTTCCTTTTCTTTTCTTTATTTTGAGAGAGAGAGAGTGTGCAAGGGGAGGGGGAGAGAGAATCCCAAGCAGGTTCTATGCTGTCAGCACAGAGCTGGACATGGGGCTGAATCTCATGAACTGTGAGCTCATGACCTGAGCTGAAATCAAGAGTTGGACGCTTAACCGACTGAACCACCCAGGTGCCCCACCTTTTCAATCTTTTAATAGTCTTTCAAAGAGAAATTCCTAATTTTGATGAAGTCCAAGTTTTTGTCTCACGAATTTCACTTTTGGTAGTGTGTTTAAGAAATATTTGCCTGACTTAAGGTGAAAGAGATTTTCATATTTTTTTTCCTTTTAGAAGTGTTACAATTTTTATTTTATATTCAGCTCTATAATCTATTGTGAATAAATTTTTATACTTGGTACCACCTCTGGATTTAAGTACATTTGTTTTTGCATACAAATACCTAAATTTTCCAGCACCATTTATTGAAAAGGCAACCTGTTGTTTATTGAATTGCCTATTTACCTTTGTGGTAAATGAATTGACCAAATGTGTACAGGTCTATATTTGGATTCTATTTTTTTTTTTTTTTCACTCCTTTTTCTACCTTGATGCCAATACCACACGGTCTTGATTACTGTAGCCTTATAAGTTTGGAGTTCAGACAGTATAAATCTCCAACGTTTTTTCCTTTTTCAAGTTGTTTTAATTATTCTAGGTTCTTTGAATTTCCATATGGATTTAGAATAGCAATTTTCACACACACACACACACCCTACTTGGGATTCTGATTTGGAATGAATTAAATCTACCTCATTTTGGAGAGAATTTACATGGAAATAACACTGTATCACCCAATATGTGAACACGGTATATCCATTTTTATGGGAGTTCTTTTAATTTTTGTCAGCCTTGTTTTATAATTTTTAGTACAGAGGTCTTATGCATTTCTACTCAGATTTATCCCTCTATATTTCATATTTTTTATACTATTGAAGCTATTTTCACATTGTTTTCAATTGTTGAAGGTACAGAGAAACACAATTAACTTATGGATAATCATCTTGTATCTGGTAAACTTGCATACTTTTTAGTTCTAGTAGCTTTTGTCAAATTCTATAGGATTTTCTAATAGATGATTATGTTATTTGTGAATAAGTATAGTTTTACTTCTTTACATTCAGTATGTCTTTATTTTTCTTGCCACATTGCACAGGCGAGAACATCCAGTGCAATGATCAATTTAAATGGTGAGAGTGGACATCCTTTCCTTGTTCCTGATCTTATGGGGGAATGCTTTCTCCTAAGTTTAAGTTTTATAGCTGCCCTTTATGAGCACAACAAACTTCTGTTCCTTCTTTGCTAAAAGTTTTTATTGGGAATAGATGTTGGATTTTGTTAAATGTTTTCTGGGCATGTTTTGAGGTGATCATTTATGATCTATTTTTTTTTAGTCTTTTGTAAAGTTTTTATTTTAATTTTAGTTAACATACAGTGTTACATTAGTTTCAGGTGTACAATAGAGTGATTCAAAACAATTCCATGTGTCATTCTTGACAAGTGCAGTCCTTTTTTCTTTTTATGTTTCAAGTTTAAATTCTAGTTAGTTAACATATAGGGTAATATTGGTTTCAGGAGAATTTAGTGATACATCACTTATATCTAATACACAGTGCTCATTACAAGTGCCCTCAATATCCATCACCCATTTAGCCCATCTCCCACCTACCTCCCCTCTGGTAACTCTCAGTTTGTTTCCTAAAGTTAATAGTCTCTGATGGTTTGCCTTCCTCTTTTTTTTTTTTCTTCCTTCCCCTATGTTCATCTGTTTTGTGTATTAAATTCCACATATGAGGTGAATGGAGTTTTTTTTTTTTTTCCCCTTGTTAAATCAGGCTTGTATTTTTGTTAACATAATGCACTGACCTTATTCAGGTTTCACCAGTTTTACCTTCACTCTTTTGTATGTGTGGGTGTATGTTTGTTTAGATCTATGAAATTTTATCCCATGTACATTCCTGTAACTGCCAGTATATCCAAAGATACAGAATAGTTCCATCACAGGGATCCCTTGTGCTGCTCTTTCATAGCCACAGCCAACTCTCTCCCTCCTCGCCTGTCCTGTCTGGCAACTACTAATCTGTTCTCTTTCTCTATGAATTTTCATTTCAAGAGTGTTATATAAAAGAAATCATATAGTATGTTAACATTTTGGGATGGCCTTTTTTCATTCAGCATAATTCTCTTGTGATCCATCCAAACTGTAGCATGTACCAATACTTCATTCCTTTTATTGCTGACTAGTATTCCATAGTATGAATGTACCACAGTTTGTTAAACCATTCACCCACTGAAGGATATTCCAGTTGTTTACAGTTTGGGGCTTTTATAGATGAAGGTGCTTTCAGCATTTCGATACGGGTTTTTGTGGGAACCTAAGGCCTTATTTCTGGGATAAATGCTGAAGAGTGCAGGTGCTGAGTCATATAGTAAATAAATGTTTAGTTTTGTAAAAAAGAGCCATAGCCATGTCTAGAATGGTTACACCATTTTATCTTCCCACTAGCAACGTCTGCATGATTGTTTCTCCACATTCTTGCCAGTATCTGGTATTAGCCCTATTTTTTATTTTGGCCATTCTGACAGATTTCTAGCAATATCTCCTTGGTTAGTAAGAGTGAGGGGTTTAGTGCAAGCAGTTCCTCTCATGGAGAGCTGGGCATATCTGAGTCTGTGCACTGTATAAAGGATTTAGTTTCCTTGGAAAAGAGACTGGTGTTCTCCCTATGGGTAAAGAGCTTATGAAGCCTCTGGTTATGGATGGCTATTGCTGTCATTTTGCAAGGTCTTTGTGGCATGTCCTTGCATCTCTGTTCATTCTTCCCAGACGATCTCTATCCAAAAGTGGTTGGCAGGTGTGTGTGTGTGTAAGATCTGATCTGACCACTGAATGGACCTGGCAAAGATGGTCTAACAAGTGAGGGGAAAGAGACAATCTCTTCCTAGGTTGGCTCATGTGAGTAGTTGGCAGGCAGGGGCCCACGGACTTTAGGTCTAGGGTGTCCAGCTAAGCATCTTCAGACACTGCATTTTAAGAGGGTAATCCCTGGTAGTTCTTCTCAGCTAAGCAGAGTCATGTAAGGTGGTTGACCACAGGAGCAATGGGTAGATGTGTATCATTACCTAGTGTATTTCTTTTCAGGTAGAATTTACTTACAGGAAATGCAAATTCTTAAGTTTGCTAGAGTTCAAACAATGTGTCTATCTCTACAATCCAAACTTTATCAAAATACAGATTACTAGCATTCCAGATAGTTCCTTATGGCCCATTCCAGTAAACTCCCACCCTAACCCTCAGAGGTACCTCTGGTCTTGATTTTATTTCATCATGGATTAATTTTGCCCACTATACAATTTTGCATGAGTGGAATGATACGTATTCTTTTGTGTAGGCTTCTTCACCCAGTACAAAGTTTTTGAACTTCATCCATGTTGTTGCATACATTAGTAACCTGTTCCTTTTTAATGCTGCGTGACTTCCCATCATGTGAATATACAACTATTTATCCTTTCTCCTTGGCAGACACCTTGATGGTTTCTAGTCCTTAGTTATTGTGAAAAAGCTGTTATTAGTAATCTTATGCTAGGTTTTTTGTTTTGGTAAGCCTATGTTTTCATTTCCTTTGGATAAAGACCTAGAGTAACGCCAGGTGTATTAGTTTCCTAGGGTTGCTGTAACAATTTACCACAAACTGAAAGGCTAAAACAAAAGAAATCTATTCTCACAGTTCAGAAGTTAGAAGTCCAAAATCAACCTGCTGGCAGGGTTGGTTCTTTTTGGAGGTTTGGAGGGAGAATCTGTTCCTCACCTCTCCTGGCTTCTGGTGGTTGCTGGCAATCATTCCTTGGCTTGTTGCTTTGTCAGTCCAATCCATGCCTTGTGACCACACAGCCTTCCTTCTATGCATCTCTGTATCTAAGTCTCTCTCCTTGTAAGGACACCAGTCATTGGATTAAGGCTCACCCTAATTTGGTATGACCCATCTTAACTTGATCACATCTGCAAAAACCTGATTTCAAAAGAAGTCCTATAGGTAGAAATGAATTTTGGTGGGATACCATTCAGTTTGATACACTGAGTCACAGGGTACAGTATATGCAATATTATGAGAAATGACTATTTTCCAAACTGGCTGTACCATATTTCACTTCCATGAACACACAAGGAGAGAGTGACATTTGTCTCACAACTTCCCCCACAGTTTTCACCTTATCTGTGATGGATATGTAGTGGTTTCTCATGGGATCTTTAATTTCCATTTCCCTGATGGTTAAGTGTTGAGCACTTTCTTTGTGCTTTATTGTATATCTTACTTTGTGAAGTATTTATTAAATCTTCTTCCAGTTTATTGCATTTTAAAATTGTTGAGTTCTATGAATTATTAATCCTGGATACCAATTTGTCATATGTACATTTTGCAAACATTTTCTTAGTCTGAAACCTTTCTGTTCATTTTTTAAAGTTACTTTTGATAAGCAGATGTTTAATTTTGAGGAAGTCTAATTTTTCTCCTTTAAAATTTTTATTGTCATGAAGATAATTTATATTTTCTAAATGCTATATAGTTTTAGCTTTTAAGTCCATGATCCACCTTGAAGTAACTTTTGTATATGGTGTCAGGCAGGAATCAAGATTTTACTCTTTCATATGGATACCCAGTGGCTCTAGCATCAACTGCTGAAAAGACTTGCCTTCCCCTCACTGAATTGCTTTGTTGAAAATCCAATGGCTAAGTATGGGTCTGTTTTACACTTTCAGTTCTATTTCTTCAATAGAATAGCCCTATCCTTAAACAAACCACACTGTATTACTGTAGGACCATCAGAAGTCTTGAAGCCAGGTAGTGGAAGTACTCTCCCTCTCTCTGTAAGTCAGGTAGAAGTTTTTCTTTTATTTTAGAGAGAGTGAGATTCCAAGCAGGGTCCATGCTCAACCCCCTCCTCCCCCACCCCCCAACATGGGGCTTGATCCCATGACCCTGGGCCAAAATCCAAGCCAAAATCAAGAGTCAGATGCTCAACCAATGGAGCCACCCAGGTACCCCTAATTTTTCTTTTTAAAGACTGCTTTGGGCAGTGTAGGTCCTCTGCATTTCCACTTAAATTTTAAGATCAGTTTCTCATAAAATTTGGGGTCTTTTGTGGTTCCATATAAATTTTAGGATTGTTGCTGTTGGTATTTGATAGGTATTGCATTAAGTGTGTAGATTGCTTTGGGTAGTGTAGACATTTTGACAGTATTTGTTCTTCCAATCTGTGAGCATGGAATGTTTTTTTCATTTCCTTATGTTGTCTTTAATTTCTTATATTAGTTTTATAGTTTATAAATAGTTTTTTATAGTTTTTTATATTTATAGTTTTTTATAGTGTTTTATAAATATAGTTTATAGAATTTTATAATATAAAATTCTTATATTAGCTTTATAGTTTTCAGGCACCTCTCAAGTTTATTCCTAGGTATTTTACTCCTTTTGGTGCAATTGTAAATAGGATGGTTTTCTTAATTTCTCTTTCTGCTGTTTCATTATTGGTGTATAGAAATGCAACAGATTTCTGCACATTGCTTTTGTATCCTGCAACTTCACTGAATTCCTTTATCAGTTCTAGTAGCTTTTTGGTGGAGTCCTTAGGGTTTTCTATGTATACTCTCCTGTCACCTATGTTATTAGACAACATACAGAAAAGGAATTCAAATTGGTAAGTAGTAAAAGCTTTATTTCTTCCTTACCAATTTGAATTCCTTTTCTGTATGTTGTCTAATTACTGTGGCTAGTACTTCCAATGTTTTGTTGAATAAAAGTGGTGAGAGTGGACACCCTTGTCTTGTTCCTGACCTTAGGGGGAAAACAGTTTTTACCCCATTAAGGATGATGTTTACTGTTGGTTTTTTATATATGGCCTTTATTATGTTATATTCCCTCTAAACCTACTTTGTTGAGGGTTTTTATTATGGATGGATGCTTTACTTTTACAGATGATTTTTCTGTGTCTACTGAAATATGATTTTTATACTTTCTCTTATTGATGTGATGTATCAAATTGATTGATTTGCAAATATTGAATCACCTGTGAATCCTGGGAATAAATCACTTGATCTTGGTGAATGATTTTTTTAATGTATTGTTGGATTCTCTTTGCTAGTACTTTGTGAAGGATTTTTGCATCTATGTTCATCAGAGATATTGGCCTGTAGTTCTTTGGTGGTGTCTTTATCTGGTTTTGCTATCGGGTATACTGGCCTCCCAAAATGAATTCGAGAATAGGTTAACTCTTTAAGTGTTTGGTAGAATTTGCCTGTGAAGCCATCTGGTCCTGGACTTCTGTTTGTTGGAAGTTTTTGATTATTGATTTCAGTCTCCTTCCTGATAATTGGTCTCTTCAGATTTTCTATTTCTTCCTGCTTCAGTTTTGGTAGGTTATATGTTTCTAGGAATTTATCTGTTTCTTCTAGGTTGTCTAACTTGTTGGCATGTAGTTTTTCATAACATTCTCTTAGTTTGTATTATTGTTGGTTACTATTTCTCCAACTTGTGATTTTGGTTTTTTTTTTTTTTTTTTTTTTTTTGATGAGTTTGACTAGAACCTTTTCAGTTTTCTTGATGTTTTCAAAGAACCAGCTCCTGGTTTCACTGTTCTATTTTTTTAGTTTCTTTATCATTTATTTCTGCTCTAATTTTTATTCTTTCCTTCCCTCTGCTGGTTTTGGGTTTTTGTTGTTCTTTTTTTAGCTCCTTCAGGTGTAAGATTAGGTTGTTTGAGATTTTTCTTGCTTCTTGATGTATTATAAACTTCCCTCTTAGAACAACTCTTGCTGCATTCCTAAAGTTTTTGGACCATTGTGTTTTCACTTTCATTTGTTTCCATGTACTCTTTCTTTGATTTATTCTTTGATTTCTTGGTTGACCCACTTATTGTTTAGTAGCATAGTATTTAACCCTCATGTATTTGTGGTCTTTCCAGATTTTTTCTTATGGTTGATTTTTAGTTTCATAGGGTTGTGGTTGAGAAAAATGCATGGTATGACATCAATCTTTTTAAATTTGTTGATACTTGTTTTGTGGCATAATATGTGATCTATTTTGGAGAACATTCTATGTGCACTTGAAAAGAATGTGTATTCTATCTTGTTTTAGGGTAGAATGTTCTAAACATATGTTAAATCCATCTGTTCCCATGTGTCATTCAAAGCCACTGTTTTCCTTGTTGCTTTTCTTTGTTTGATCTGTCCATTGATGTAAGTGGGATGTTAAAGTCCCCTACTGTTATTGTATTACTATAACATAGTTCCTTTATGTTTGTTATTAACTGTTTTACATAGTTGGGTGTTGCCATATTGGGTGCATAACTATTTACAATTGCTAGATCTTGTTGGATTGTCCCTTTTATTATTATATAGTGTACTTGTCTCTTTTTACAGACTTTGTTTTATAGTCTATTTTGTCTGATATAAGTATTGCTACCCCAAGCTTTCTTTTGACATCCATTTGCATGATATTCTCTATCCCTTCACTTTGAATCTTCATGTGTCTCCAGGTCTGAAATGAGCCTTTTGTAGGCAGCATATAGATGGGTTTTTTTTTTGTTTTTTTTTTAATGTATCCTGTCACCCTTCTGTCATTCTTTTGATTGGAGCATTTATTCCATTTACATTGAAAGTAATTATTGATAGTTATGTATTGCCATTTTGTTACTTGTTTTGCGGTTATATTTGTAGTTTTCTGATTCTTTTGTGGTTTGTTGGTTTTCTTTAGTGATATATTTAGATTTTTTATGTTTTGCTTATCTATTACTTTTTTTTTTTGTGGTTACCATTCAGTTTATATCTAACATTTTCTGCATCTGTAGCAGTCTATGTTAAGCTGAGGGCTGCTCAATGTTAAACTCATTCTTTACTCCTTCCCTCCATGTTTTAGATATATGGTGTCCCATTTTATATCCTTTTATGAATGTCTTGACTGATTTTTTACAGAAATACTTATTCTTACTATTTTTGTGTTTACTTTTCACACTCTCACTTATCAACTTTCCACTGAAAGAATTCCCTTTAACATTTCTTGCAGGTCTGGTTTAGTGGTCACAAACTCCTATAGTTTTTGTCTGGGAAATTCTTGTTCCTCTTCTTCTATTCTGAATGATGGCCTTGGTGGATAGAGTATTCTTGGCTGCAGATACTTCCCTTTTAGCATTTTGAGTACATCATGCCAACCCCTTCTGGCCAACAAGTTTCTGCTAAAAAATCTAACAGCCTTATGGAGTTTCCCCATGTACCTGTCCTCTTTTGTCTTGCAATATCTAAATTCTTTACCACTGTTTCTTGCCGTTTTTTTTTTTTTTTTTTTTTAATTTTTTTTTAATGTTTATTTATTTTTAAGACAGAGAGAGGGGCGCCTGGGTGGCTCGGTCGGTTAAGCGTCCGACTTCAGCTCAGGTCATGATCTCACGGTCCGAGGGTTCGAGCCCCGCGTCGGGCTCTGTGCTGACAGCTCAGAGCCTGGAGCCTGTTTCGGATTCTGTGTCTCCCTCTCTCTGTGACCCTTCCCTGTTCATGCTCTCTCTCTGTCTCAAAAATAAATAAAAACGTTAAAAAAAAAAAAAATTAAAAAAAAAAAAAAAAAAAAGACAGAGAGAGACAGAGCATGAATGGGGGAGGGGCAGAGAGAGAGGGAGACACAGAATCGGAAGCAGGCTCCAGGCTCTGAGCCATCAGCCCAGAGCCTGACGCGGGGCTCGAACTCACGAACCGTGAGATCGTGACCTGAGCTGAAGTTGGACGCTCAACCGACTGAGCCACCCAGGCGTCCCTGTTTCTTGCCGTTTTAATTGCTATGTGTCTTGGTGCAGACCTCCTTGGGTTGATTTTGTTGAGGGATCTCTGTGCCTCCTGAATCTGGATTTGTTTCCCTCCCGAATTAGGAAATTTTCATCTATTATTTCTTCATATACATTTTCTATCCCCCCCCCCCTTCTTCTGGGATCCCTATAATGTGAATGTTACTATGCTTGATGGTGTCACTGACTTCCCTAACTCTATCCTCATTATGGAGTATTTGTCTCTCTTTTGCTCAGCTTGATTGCTTTTCATTACTCTATCCTCCAGGTCGCTGATACATTCCTTTCCTTCCTGTTGCCTATTCCATCTGTTGTATTTCTGGTTTCATTTATGGAGTTCTTCATCTCTGTTATTTTTTATCTCTGTGTTAAGAATCTCACTGATGTCCTCCATTCTTTGCTCAAGTCCAGTGAGTATCATTATGGTCATTAATTTAAATTCTCTTAGCTCTCCTACTGTGTTTTTATCATGGTCTTTCATTTGGGACATATTCCTCTGTCTCATCTTGTCTGTTTCTATGTGTTAGGAAAGTCTGCAATGTCTCTTGCTCTTGAAAGCAGTGGTTCTATGAAGAAGAGGTCCTGTAGTGTCCCCTGTTCACCAGGACCTGGCGCTTCAGGGGTGTCTCCTATGTGTGTTGCTTGCATCCTACTATTGTGTCTGAGTAGCTTTTCTTTTCAGTCCAGACTTCACTCATTCTGCCTGTTATGGGCTGTGCCTGCTCTGTGGTGTTAGGGAGACTGAATCAGGCTGGCTCTGAAAGTGGAGTGACCATACGAGGGCTAAAGAGTGGGATGGCAGTATTAGCAAAATTTGCATTGAGCCACTAGTCCTAGGCTATAGATGCCATAAAGCACGGTGGTGGCTAGGAGCGTGGTGCACATTGGCAGTGGCGAGGGGTAACGCAAGCAGCTGAGGTGGCAACAACGGGCACGTGGCAGTTGACGTGTGATAGACGGTCATGGCATGTATGATGTTAACAAAATTTGCATTGAGCCATGTGTCCTAGGCTGATCCCCCAAAGCAAGGCAACAGCCAGGGGTGCAGAGCACAGGAGTGGCTGTGACCTGGGGTTCTGCAGGAACTGGGCAGGGCATGTACACTACATTAGCAAAATTTGCACTGAGCTGCTAATCCTAAACCAGATCCCCCAAAGAAATGCAGGCCAGAGGGGCATGGCACACAGGGTATTAAAAGAATTTGTGATAAGCCCAGGGCCAAGGCCAGCAGGATGAGCAAGTCCTCAGGAGAATACATGGACATGGCACACTGCTAGCAAGTGTCCGTGCAGCCCCACTTCCCACAGGTGGCCCTGTGTTTATGCTGGGGGAGTGGGGGAACGAAAATGTCACCTGCCAGTTCCTTTGTTCCCAGAGAAGTCTCCTCAGCACACTCCAAAATCAGCATAAACAGATCTCCCTCCTGTTGTGCAAGCTGTCGTTTCTGTGTTGACTCTCCTTGGGCTGCACTTTAGGGGCAGGCCCTGGTTATCACTCACCCAGTGCTGAAGTGGTTGACTTTTAAAGCTCTAGCTCCAAATCCCACTGGGTATACAAACTCACAGAATTCAGCTCCTCTGGTTTTCAGGGCAGGATGCTATGGGGATTTCCTTTTTCTGTGTGGGCTTCCCATCCCCGTGACCACAGCTCCTCACTGCTCCTTCTTTCCTCCTTTTGGGCAGCTCCTGACGACCGTTTCTGTCCTTCATAATCTCTCAGATGTGGCTGCTCTCTGTTTAGTTGTGGAGTCTGTTCTGCCAGATCACTCTCCAGTTTACTGATGTGGATGTGAGTGACACCTAGTTGTAAACATGGGATGGGGTGAGCTGAGGTCCTCCTACTCCGCCATCTTGCGCTCCCTGCCCCCATGAGTCACATTGTTTCTTAGTGGAAGCATATATACATTTGTGGATTAACGTTTGCATTAGCATTGATTATGTCTTGCAAGTGAACTGTATTGGTGGAAATGTGTAACTCTAATGGCAGCAGTTTATAGGGCTGGGCTGGTGTTTAGAGCTGCTTCATCATGTGTATCTTCTGTGTTGTAGTAAGATATGCAATAATGTGTCAGCAAAGGATGGAAAGTAGGTCTGTAAAGGAAGTCTTGGTTGTGAGAACATCAGAGCAATGACTGCTGGGCAGGTACGACCAACCTTTCACAAGGTGCCTGTAGTGATTCTGACCAACATTTTCTCTCCGGCAGAACCAGGAACAGAATTCCAGCCATGTGTCCATTCCTGCCCGGTGGCCTTTTCCAGTCCACAGTTCCTTCAACAGTACGTGCTGTGCGGTCACCTTCCTCAGATCTTCCCAAGCTCATATGCAGGAAGCCCCATCTCAACGGAAGCTCCAAGCTGCTCAAGTGAACAAGGAGAGGAGGAAGAGATAGAAAGGAGACTTGAGCTGAGTGGGGTTTCCCGGGTGCTCTTCAGATCCTCTCAGGGTCGGCCAGCAGACCGGGTAGAAGGCAAAAGAGCTGGGGGAGTGGACCAGGGGATGTGTCCTGAAGAAGCAGACCTTTCAGCATCTGGAGCAGCCATGTGTGGGAAATACAGACTGGGACTTGGTCCCAAATCCAGTCTCTTAAGCCTCCAGAAACATCACGTATGTCCTGAATGTGGCAGAGGCTTCTGCCAGAGGTCAGACCTCACCAAGCACCAAAGGACACACTCGGGAGAAAAGCCTTACAGCTGTAGGGAGTGCGGGCGAGGCTTTGGCCGCAAGTCCTCCCTCACCATCCACCAGAGGAAACACTCAGGGGAGAAGCCTTATGTGTGTCGGGAGTGTGGCCGCCACTTCAGGTACACGTCCTCACTTACCAACCACAAGAGGATACACTCTGGGGAGAGGCCCTTCGAATGTCAGGAATGTGGGCGGGGCTTTCGCCAAAAGATCGCCCTGATCCTGCACCAGAGGACACACTTGGAGGAGAAGCCCTTTGTGTGTCCCGAGTGTGGGAGAGGCTTCTGCCAGAAGGCATCGCTCCTCCAACACCGAAGCTCACATTCCAGTGAAAGACCCTTCTTGTGCCTTGAGTGTGGGCGTGGTTTCAGGCAGCAGGCACTGCTCCTCAGTCACCAAGTCACACACTCAGGGGAGAAGCCTTATATCTGTGCTGAATGTGGGCATGGCTTTCGCCAGAAGGTCACCCTTGTCAGACACCAGAGGACACACACGGGGGAGAAGCCTTACCTGTGCCCTGAGTGTGGCCGCGGCTTTAGCCAGAAGGTCTCCCTCATGGGACACCAGAGGACACATACAGGGGAGAGGCCTTACCTGTGCCCTGAGTGTGGGCGTGGCTTTGGCCAGAAGGTCACCCTCATCAGACACCAGAGGACACATACAGGGGAGAAGCCTTACCTGTGCCCGGAGTGTGGACGTACCTTTGGCTTCAAGTCGCTGCTCACCAGACACCAGAGGACACACTCAGGGGAGGCGACTGATGTGTACAGAGTGTGTGAGCAAGGACTGGGCCAGAAGTCTCACTTCACCTCTGACCAGAGGACACACTCAGGGGAGAAGCCGTGCGTGTGCAGTGAGTGTGGGCGTGGCTTCGGCTTCAGGTCGGCCCTCATCAGACACCAGCGCACCCACTCAGGAGAGAAGCCGTATGTGTGCAGGGAGTGTGGCCGAGGCTTCAGCCAGAAGTCTCACCTCCACAGACATAGGAGGACCAAGTCTGGCCATCGCCTCCCACCTCAAGAGCTGCTCTCCTGACCTTTCCTTTCCTCACGGTTGTGAAGATAGCAGAAAGCACTAGGAAATGTTCCACTTTCTTCAAATGCAGTGGAGGGAAAAAAAATGTGTTTTCAATGATTGTAAGATCATTAATTTATGGTTTATTTTCTGTACTAGCAATGGTTTTGATTTGCTAAAGCTGCCATTAAAAAAACGCCACAAACTTGATGGCTGAAGAACAGTTTTCACACAGTTCTTGGGACTGAAGTCCAGGATCGATGTGTGTACTTGGGTTTCTACTGAAGCCTCTCTCCTCAGCTGGCAGATGCCTGCATTCTTACTGTGTCCTCACATGGCCTTTGTGCATGCTCTTTCCTGGTGTCTGCCCCTCTTCTAAGGATACCAGACTTACTAGGTTAGAGCCCATCTATGACCAAATAAGGTTGCATTGGGGGGTTCTGGCTTCAATGTATGAATTTGGAGTAATTCAGTCCATAATACTCAGTCCTCCAAACCCCCAAAATTCATGTTCTCACATCCATAGAATAATTTTTTTTTTAACGTTTATTCATTTTTGAGACAGAGAGAGACAGAGCATGAATGGGGGAAGGTCAGAGAGAGAGGGAGACACAGAATCTGAAACAGGCTGCAGGCTCTGAGCTGTCAGCACAGAGCCCTATGCGGGGCTCAAACTCACAGACCGCGAGATCATGACCTGAGCCGACGTCAGACGCCCAACCCACTGAGCCACCCAGGCGCCCCTCACATCCATATTCTTAAAAGCTCCCAAAGTGCTGACCCATTCCAGCACTGACTCTATCCAAAATCTCATGTAAATCAAGTGTGGGTGAGGTTAGGGGTATATTTCATTTTGAGGCAAAGTTCCTCTCCAGCTGTGAATCTGTGAACCAGACAAGTTACCACAGATGTAGAATTTGCATTCCTTTCCACAGGGGGAAAGAAGAAAAAATTGGTGGGTCCCAAGCACATCTTACGACCTAGCAAGCAAATTCTGTTACGTTTTATGGCTTGAGAAAAATCTCTGGTTGGATGCTCTGCCCTCTGGTCCTGCTGTTGTAGCAGCATGCAGCCCCTGTGAGACCATGGAGGCATTCACCCTCTGAGCCCACTGTGGGGATGGCAGACCTGATATGTTTCACCATGAGGGTCACTGTTTCCTCCTCTTGGTGGATAACACCACAGAGGTCCGACACCTGACCTTCACTGTGTCCCATCTACATATGCTTAGTTGAGCCACACAGTTTCCACTGAGGGTTGACTGGTTCCAAACTAATCTCCATCAAATGACTGTCCAGCAACACCACTGGTATTTTCTCCAGAACATGCTTTCTCATTTTGCAATATGGACAGGCTGAGAATTCTCTAAATCTTCGAGTTCTGGCTTCTTTTTGCCGAACACTTCCTTCGATTCACCTCCCTTGTCACATTTTTCTATGAGAAGAAACAGGTTACACCTTCCATCACTTTGCTAGGAATTTGTCACTTCTGTTACTTAAGATTTCTACCCTGCACCAAACACTGGGACACAACTTGGCCATATTCTTTGCTGCCATATATATGTAAATAACAAGGAATGCCTTTCCTTCAGTTTCCAGTAATGTTCCACATTTATGTCTGAGGCTGGGGCAGAATCACTTCTAATGCCCCTATTCCTACCATAGTCTCTTTCAGGCAACCCCAGCTTTCTCTACCAAGCACCTCAAAGCTCTTCTACCCCCTACCCATCACCCAGCTCTAAAAACACCTCCATAGTTTTTCACATATACTAGGATAGCACACCACTCTCAGTACCAAAACTGTATTCTTTTGTCAGGGCTACCGTAACAAAACCAGAGACAGGAAGTCCAAGATCACCCTGACCTACTGAAGCCTCACCTCCTGGCTGGCAGATGGTGTGTTCTCCTCACATGGTATTTCCCTTCCCTGTACGTGTGCCAGAAAGCAAGTAAGCTCTGGTATTTCTTACTCTTATAAGGATGCCAGGCCTAGCAGATGAGGACTTCATCCTTACATCATTTAACTTTCATTACTTCCTTAGGTCCTGTACCCAAACACTGTCACATTCAGTTCATAGCACTCTGCTCTCTGGACTCCCCCAAATTCCTACCTGGCCCTCAACCCCTGCCATTAATGGTCATGACCTTCCCTTTCCCATGAGTGTGAAGCCAGCAGGAAGCAATGGGCAGTGCTGCACTTTCCTCAAGTGGAATGCAAGAAGCATACTGGTCCTTTCAATGGCTGAGGAGAGAGGGGAGCTGGACATGGCTGCTTTCTAAGCCTTCCTCCACACCTGGAGACCCATCTCCCTTACCGACAGACACCATGGGGATCCTGACATATTAGCAGCTCAACCTGTGAAGCTTTTTCTTCTTTGGGGCCAGAGCATCCCTTCTATCTGGACACCAAGTAGCCTGTTTTAGGGAAACTCCTTCCACACTCTAATACCAGCAGTGAAAAGTGGGAGGAATAGTGATATCAAATATGTCAAGTAGACCTAAATAGCATTGCAAGAACTCTGAAAGCGACACTGTCATTGGATCAAACAGAGCCCACAAAAGTAGGCTGCAATTGGGGAGGTACCCTTTAAAGCAGGGTGACTGCCTGCCTGGTCACCCTGTTTAAATGAAAGGTTTAGAGAGGACCCGGAGTTTCTTAACAGCTAAATGTACAGAGTGCAATAAAGTTACTCATAATTCTAAGAACCAGGAAAACACAACTTAAATGAGAAAAGACAATCAAATGACACCAACACTGAGATAAGCATGACAATGGAACTGTCTGACAGGGAGATCAAAGCAGCCATCATAGAAATGCTTCAAGCAATCACAAGTTCTCTTGAAACAAATGAAAAAAGTACAGTATCTCAGCAACAACAAAAAATAGAAGTTACACCAAAGTTGAAGGGGAAATTGTTAAATTAAAAACTAGACAACGGGCGCCTGGGTGGCTCAGTCGGTTAAGCGTCCGACTTCAGCTCAGGTCATGATCTTGCGGTCCGTGAGTTCGAGCCCCGCGTCGGGCTCTGTGCTGACCGCTCAGAGTCTGGAGCCTGTTTCAGATTCTGTGTCTCCCTCTCTCTCTGACCCTCCCCCATTCACGCTCTGTCTCTCTCTGTTTCAAAAATAAATAAACGTTAAAAAAAATTTAAAAAAAAACTAGACAACAAATGTAAAAACTATTTGGACGGGCTTAAGGGTAGAGTTATGGCAGAAAATGGAATTGGGGAGAATTTGAGGGCAGATCAATTGAATTCAGCACATCTGAACAATGGAGAAAAAAGACTGAGAAAAAGAGCCAGAATCTTTGGGAGAAAAACAAAAAAAGCTAACGTGTCATCAATGTCCTAGAAAGTAAGAAAAGAAGTGGAATTGAGAAAATATTTGAAGAAATATTTTTAAGAAATGCCCAGAAATATTCCATATTTGGCAAGAAACATAAATATACAGTCAAGAAGCCAAATGAATACTAAATAAAACAAATCCTAAGAAATCTACACTAAGACATCATAATTAAAATTTTGAAATCTAAAGGAAAAAAAAAATCTTGAAAGCAACCCCAGAGAAATGACTTACTACCCATAGGGGGACAAAATGAGAGCAGATTTCTCAGGAAATCACGGAGGTCACAGGAAGGTGGCACAACATTTTTCTTCGAAGTCCTAAAAGAAGACTGTTGACTGCAGAGTGAATATCTACCAAAACTATCCTTCAAAAATGAAGGTAGAATTAAGCACATTCCCAGGGAAAGAAAACTAAGAATTTGCTGCTAGCGGACCTGACCTTGAAAAATGGCTAAAAGGAAATTCTTCAAATAGAGAAAATGATAAAAGAAACACTGGCACATCAGGAAGGAAGAAAAAATCATGGAAAGAGCACAAATAGAACTATATAAATTGGCATCCTTCCACCCACAGGTTTTTAAAATCAAATGTGATAAGTTGTAATATCACTTGATACTCTAGACAATGACTTAAAAGTGGGGACAGTAATAAAGGGGCCTAAACAAAAGTAACATTTTCACACTTCACTCCAAGTGATAATATACTGATAGACTGTGATAAGGCACATATGTGTATTGTAATACCCACAGGAACCACTTAGAAAATTATACAAAGAGATACACTAAAAAACATGAGGAATGGATCTAAATGGAATCTTAAACAAATAACCCACAGAAAAGCAATAAAAGAGATACAGAAAAATGAGATCTAGAGAAAACAAATTTTAATTCAGTAATAAAATGGCCAACTTAAGCCCTAACATAGCAGCAATTACTTTATTATCTAAACATTGGTTCTAATTACGCTAATCAAAAGACAAAGATTGTGAAGGCGGATTCAAAAGAAAAAACAAAACAAAACCACGCAACCATGAATTTTAAAAGGCATTAAGTTCCCATATTAATATCAAATATAATAGACTTCATAGGAAAGAAACTGACTAGAGACAAAGAGGGATGTTATATAGTAATAAAGGAATCAATCCACCAGGAAGATATAACAATCCTAAATGTGAATGAACCAAATAACAAAATGCATGAAGCAAAAACTGATAGAGCTGAAACAGAAACTGAGAAAATTCATCATTATCATTGAGGACTTCAACACTGCTCTCTCAGGAGCTGAGGACTACAGAACAAATATCAGCAAGGATGCAGTAAACCTGAACACCATAATCAAGAACTAGGATCTGACATATAGATCATTCCATCCAAAAACAACAGAATGTTTTTCAAACACCATTCACCAAGACAGTCCATACATATCCTGACTCATAAAACACACCTAAACAAATTTAAAATAATTGAAATCATAAGGAGTATATTTTTCTTTTGTTTTTAGTTTTTTTTTAAATTTATTATTTATTTTGAGAGAGACACAGTGTGAGTGGGAGAGGGGCAGAGAAAGAGGGAGACAGAGATCCCGAGCAGGCTCCATATTGTCAGCATGGAGCCCAATGTAGGGCTCAAACTCACAAAACCATGAGATCATGACCTGAGCCGAAACCAAAAGTCAGATGCTTAAATGACTGACTGACCTGCCCAGGCTCCCCATAAGGAGTATATTCTTTAGCTACAATGGAGTCAAACTAGACATCAATAACAGAGACAAAAGGAAAACTTACAAAGACTCTGAAATTTAACAACATAGTACTAAACCATGGTCAAACAGGAAGATGTTTCATAGGAAATAATTAACAAATATACTGCACTGAATGAAAATGAAATACAACAAAGCAAATTGTGGGATGCAGCTAACACCGTGAGAAGAAAAATGATAGCACTAAATGTTCACATTATACATACAAAAATGATTCAAATCAGTGACAGAACTTTATACTAAAGAGCTTAAAAAGTGGAGCAAAGTAAACCCAAAGAAAGCAGATGGACAGAAATAATAAAAACAAAAATCAGTGTAGTTCACATAGAAGAATGGAGGGAACAAAATGCTGGTTCTCCAAAAAGTAAAATAAACTTGACTAACCTTTTGTACGAATGACAAAAATTAGAGCATAAATACAAATCATCGAAGTTAGGAATAAAGTAGGATATCTGTTACTACAGATCCTATAGCCATCAAAAGGGTAACAAGGGAGTGCTATGAACAATTTTTACTACGGTCATGAACTATGTATCTTTGAAGTGGACAAATTCCTCAAAAAACACATCTGAAAACTCTAAATCAAATAGATAGAATCTAAGTATTTACATAACCACTAAGAAAACTAGATTCATAGTATCATTCTTTTTATACGTGGTTGGGTTCTATTTGCTAATGTTTTTGAGGATTTTTGCATTCATCTTCATGAGATATTGGTCTGTCGTTTTATCTTTATTTTTTTTTTTAATTTTTTTTTTAATGTTTATTTATTTTTGAGACAGAGAGAGACAGAGCATGAATGGGGGAGGGCCAGAGAGAGGGAGACACAGAGCTGCCAGCACAAAGCCTGACGCGGGGCTCGAACTCACGGACCGCGAGATCATGACCTGAGCCGAAGTCGGACGCTTAACCGACTGAGTCACCCAGGGGCCCCGGTCTATCGTTTTATACTTTAACATTGTCTGCGTTGGGTATCAGGGTAGAACTGGCCTCATGAAATTAAGTTAGGAAATATTCCTTCCTCTTTTCTGGAAGAGATTGCACAGCATTGGTATTCATCCATCCATCCAATCCAAATGCTGGGTAAAATACTCCAATGAAACCATCTAGGCCTGGTTTCTTTTTCAGGAACTTTTAAGATCTACAACTGCTCTTGTGCTGAGTAACTTTTCAGACCAATAAGCACTTCAGTAATTGTAAATAAACTCAAAACTTTACAAAGGAGAAAAAAAACAATGTGTAGGGCCCCATAAGCACCACATTTCTAATAAAAGTCCACTGGCCTTTAGCTATATCAACCAGGGCAGAGCTGAAGGCCACAAGGGAAGTTTGTGCAGTGGTGTGTTTTGGAGGTTCAGAACAGAGAACGTGGATCTTCCCAATTCCAAGCAACTGTGGTGCTGCTTCTATTCCATTTGGGAACCAAAAAAGTCCAATCACCTTTTTTAAAATGGTGGAAAGATGGGCAACAATTTTTTCTTCTATTAAATCCCCCAAATCTTTTGGAGTCTCTGAAGGCCTGGCCTATGGTTGGCCCAGCTGAGCACAAAATGGAGGGTCTTTTGTAGGAAGATTCTGGTTTCCTTTGCAAGCCACTATTTATTCACTCTTGGGTCTCCTGATGGGATAGGGTTTGCAATCAGCACTGCCCCCTCTCTGGGTCCCTGGCTCCATTCCAGAAGGAATCAGACTGAAGTGTGCTGAGAACTCTCAGAAGAAATGGTCCAGATAGAGAAAAGGTGGCACAAACGGTCACAGGACTCCAGGATATTGGAGGCCAAGCACACGACTCACATTTATTCTGTCCACGGGACAATTATTTGTCACCCTTGAAACTGGTCATAATAACATCTACCATTTAGGTTTTTTGTTTAAGAAATAATTGAGGCAACATGTAGAATGTTCAAGGTATGGAGGGAAATCAACAAATATTAGAAACCTCCCACTGCTAACTTTAGCTCTTCTATAACAAATTGTAAAGTAAAAACTTTAGGGGTTTTTCCCCTTTCATAAAACATCAGGTTCCCTGGAATAGGACACACTGTGCTAACGTATATACCCACTCCCCAACACAGAAATTCTAGAAAATCATACAGTTTTGATACAAAACTTATGTTGAAAAATGGAAATCATCAAATAAAACATGAACAAAAATCCAAAATCAAAACATTGGAGCTGACCTTACAACATTTTCTTAGACCAAAATACGATAAAATTACAAATAATAAAAAACCTCTTAGAAAACAAAATTCTATTAATTAACACATCAGAAATGAAATCATAGTGTAAATCTAATAATGTTTGTAACTGAATAACACTAAACCCAATATATATCATAGAGAACTAAAATGTTAAAGGGATATCAATAGCCAAGATGACATCATTAGACATTAATATTAGGAGGAAATGAGGATTTCCCTCAGAAAGTCAGAAAAATAACAGGTAAATGCTCAAGGAAAAAGAACATAGAAAACATGAAAGATAATAGTAGAAACTAAATGAAACAGAAAACAAAAAAAACTTCAGTGTATTAGGATGCTCCAGAGTAACGGAACCAATAGATTTATGTATGTTTTTTAAGGAATTGGCTCATATGATTCACGGGTAGCTGTTCTGAATCTGTAGGACAAGCCAGGAGGCTGAAAACCTAGTGAGAGTTATGCTTGGGGGCAGAAATGAACAACAACAACAGAAACAGAGATAGACTCAGATATAGAAAACAAACTCATGATTCCCAGAGGGGAACACAGGCAAACAAACAAAAATGATGCTTAGGACATAACTTACCTGGGAAACCTTGGTTTTTGCTGTTATGGCCTTGAAATCACTGGATGAGGCTCAGCCACACTTTCAAAGAGTAATCTCTACTTAAAGTCAACTGATGGTAGATGTTAATTACCATCCACAAAACGCCTTCACACAAATACCTAGATTTGTGTTTGATTAAATAACTAGGTACTACAGTGTAGCCAAGTTAACACATAGAACTATCTATCACAGCCCACCCCTTGTCAACTCAACACCTATATACATCTCCTTAAACCATACTTAATCTCCAAATAAAAACAACAACAAAGTCATACTTCTGCCTAACATGATACAACTCCTTTGCAGGGAAGTGGTAGTTCCTTTTTGGTTATATGGAGTTCACTGGTCATGTGGCTGAATCTGGTATTTACACCTACCTTATTCCCCTACCCATTCCGTATTTTCTTTGCCAAATGAAGTGACCCAAACTTTCATTTTTGAATGGGCCATTAGTTCTAGCTGAATTATAATTTTCCATGGACTTTAATCACAGGATGAATGACATCTTTATGTCTTGAATCACACCTTTATGTCTTAGGGTATCTCCTCTGTTCTGGACCCTTTCTTCCTTAACTCTATTGTGTAGTAGCAGCCCAATTTCTCCTTAATAATCAGGATCAATCACCCCACCCAGTATGGTGTCCTCCTTTTTTGCCTATTGAGAGGCATGAGGATCTGAAAGTAGCAATTTCCAGGTCAGTAGAATTACTGCTGTCTCCTAGTAGAAGCAAAATTTTTGACAGATCTCTATGGCTAATAGTGAGCAGAACTACTTTCACTTCCACCCCTTGATTCCTGGACCAGTGAATCCTGGCTGTGGGAGAAACATCACTACATACTGAAGGCAGATTTACAGCATATATATATAGCTTCTGGGAGTACACTGTACTGACCCTGCAAAGTACTGCCATCTAGCCTGGCACTATAAATGAGTTTTTAAGAGGCCAATTAATTGTTCTATCAAGGCAACTGCTTCAGGATGGTGGGGAAATGGTAAGACCAGTGAATTCCATGTGTTAGCCCATTCACTCTTCATTTGCTGTGAAGTGAGTTCCCTGACCAGAAGCAATGCTGTATGGAATACCATGATGGTAGATAAAACATTTTGTAAATCCACAGATGATAGTTTTGGCAAAAGCAGTGCATGCAGGGAATGCAAAACCATATCTAATAGACTAAGTGTCTATTCCACTAGGAACAAAGCACTGATCCTTCCATGATGGGAGACAAACTGTACAGTGTTCTGGTTTCCACAGGGCTATGTTATTGTTTTGTTTGAGTAATTCTATGGACTGTCAAGGAACTGAAACCTACTTCTCATGAATAAGGCACTATGCCTAGTCTTTATGATAAGGAAGGTTGTTTGACAGGACAAGAGTGGAGAGGAGACCTTGCCAGTATACTATATGAGGTCCTGATGGCTTCAAATGTCAAGGCAGCACAGAATGTTGAATTTAATAAAAAAAACTTATGGCCCCAATTTCCCCAAATCTAGGGAAGGAAATGGACATCCATTTCCAGGAAACTTAACAGACTCAAGTAAGAGGAATCCAAAGAAGTCCACAGCAAGAAGCATTATAATCCAATTGTCAAAAGCCAAAACCAAAGAATTTCAAAAGCAACAAGAAGAAAGCAACCTTTCACGTACAGGACCTCCCATAAAATTTGAGATTTCTCAGTAGAAACCTTGCAGTCCAGAAGGTAGTGGGACAATATAGTCAAAGCACTAAAAGAAAAAAACTGCCAACTAAGAACACTGTATGTAGCAAAATTATCCTTTATTTTATTTTTTTTAACATTTTTACTTATTATTGAGAGATAAAGACAGAGCATGAGCAGGGGAGAGGCGGGGAGAGGCAGAGAGAGGAGGAGACACCGAATCAGAAGCAGGCTCCAGGCTCAGAGCTGTCAGCACAGAGCGCAACACAGGGCTCAAGCTCACAAACTGCGAGATCATGACCTGAGCTGAAGTCGGACGCTCAACCGACTGAGCCACCCAGGCGCCCCGCAAAACTATCCTTTAAAAGCAAAGGAGAGATCAGGATTTTCCCAGATAAACAGAAGCTGAAGTTGTTCATCACCACTAGCCTTCCTTACAAGATATGCTAAAGGGAATTCTTTAAGGTGAAATGAAAGCATGCTAAACAGCAACAGGAGAGCAAATAAAAGTATTGTACTCACTGGTCAAGGTAAATATGTAGAAAAATATGGACTACTGAAATACTGTAATAATGATGAGAAAATCACTTATTCTAGTATATGTCTAGTAATAGACATATAAAATATATAAATATGTTAAGAGATTCACAATATAAAAGGTGTAAACTTTGATGTCAATAACACTGTGTAGGAAGAGAAGGAAATGTATACAGATTTTGCATACAACTGAAGTTCTGTTATCAGCTTAAAGAAAAGGAATCAAAGCATGTTGACTACAAAAAGTGAAACACAAAGGAAGACAGCAAGAGAGGAAAAGAGGGACAAAGGAGTTACAAGACAGAAAAACAATTAGCAAAACAGCAATCCTAAGTTCTTCCTAACCAATAATTAACTAAAACGTAAATGGATTTGAAGTCTCAAGTCAAAAGAGCAGCTGAATGGATAAGACAAAACACAAGACCCAATTACATGCTGTCTACAATAAATTCACTTTAGATTTAAGAGGCACACTCAGGCTCAAAGTGAAGAGATGGAAAAAGTATTCCATGATGAAGGCAACCAAAAGATAAGCAGGGTAGGAATACTTAAATCAGACAAAATAGAATTTAAGTCAAAAACTGTCACAAATGACAAAAAAGGACATTGTATAACCGTAAATGAATCAATTCTCCAGGAACATATAACCAATTATAAACCTAAGTTCACCTAACATCAGAGTACATAAATGCACAAAACAATTATGATGTAACAGAAGGGAGACAACAGCAACACAGCAATAGTAAGGGACTTCAATACTCTCAACAATGGATAGAACATCTAGACAGAAAACAGCTTGCAAGTGCGAGTGAAAACACTCCAATAAATCACTTGATCTTAGCCAAAAAGCTGAGAAACACTAAGACTCCAATAAATCAAATAGGAATGAAAGAGTAGACATTAAAACAGATTCCACAGAAATAAAAAGGATTATAAGGGACTATTATGAACAATTATATGCCAATATGCCAAGAAACTGGATAACCTAGAAGGAACAGATAAATTCCTAGAAACATACAACCTACAAACACTAAATAAAAAACAGGAAATGTCAGCAGACCTATAACCAATAAAGAGATTGAATTAGTAATCAAAATCATCTCAACAAAGAAAACCCCAGGACCAGATGGCTTCATAGATGAATTCTACCAAACAACTGAAGAAGAATTAACAACAGTCCTTTTCAAGCTCTTTTAGGCCATTTGCGCTGCTATAACAAAATAGCACTGACTGAGTCACTTATAAATGAAGGAAATTTATTGCTCAAGGTTCTAGAGGCTGAACATCTGAGATCATGGTGTCAGCATAGTTGAATGAGGGCCCTCTCTCTGGTTCAAAGCTAGTTCCTTTTCATCGTGTTCTCACATTGAAGGAGCTACAGGTATGTCTGGAGTCTTTTTTTCTCTAAAGGCACTAATCCCATTCATGATGGCTCTGCCCTCAGAACCCAAGCATCTTAAGGCCCCACCTACTAATTCCATCAGATTGGCCATTAAGTTTTCAATATGTGAATGGGGTGTGGCAGGGAACACATGTAGACCATAGCAAACTCCTGCAAAATATTACACGCAGGGAAGTCTTCCAAACTAATTTTATGAGGCTAGCATGACATTGATATCAAAAGTAGACAAAGACGCAAGAAAAAAATTTACAGGCCAATACCCCTAATGTATACAGATATAAAAAAAACCTCAATGAAACACCAGCAAGCTGCACATTAAATGGTTGTTGAAAGGACTATATGCCATGACTAAGTGGAGTTTATCCCAGGGATGCAAGGATAGTTCAACATATATAAATCAATCAGTGTGATACACACACCACATTAACAGAATGAAAGAACAAAAAAACATACAATTGTCTCAACAGATGCAGAAAAAGGATTTTAAAAAATTCAACATCCTTCCATGACAAGAACTGTCAACAAGACAGAAATAGAAGAAAATTAATTCAATATAATAAAGGCCATATATGAAAAGCCCACAGCTAACCATACTCAGTGGTGAAAAACTAAAAACTTTGTAATCTTTAAGATCAGGAAGAAGGCAAAATGCCCACTCTTGCCACTTTTATTCAACATGATTCTGGAAGTCTCAGCCAGGTAAATTAAAATAAAAAGCACCCAAATCAGGAAGAAGTGAAATTATCTGTTTGTAGAGTCCACAAACTCTTAGAAACAATAAAGTTGAAGGACACAAAATCAACATACAAAAATCAATTATGTTTCCATACACTAACAATGAAATATAGGAAAGGAAAATTAAGAAAAGAATCCCATTTACAACAGCATCAAAAAGAACAAAAAAGTACTTAAGGTTAAATTTAACCAGAGGTGAAAGCTTTATAAACTAGAAAGTATAAAAAATCTAATGAAAGGAATTAAAGACAACTGATACATGGAAATACATGCTGTTTTCATGGACAACAGGACTTAATATTGTTAAGATGTCCACACTAGCCAGGGCAATTTACAGATTCAATGCAACCTTACCAAAATACGAACATTTTTTTTTTTTTTTTTTTACAGAAGTAAAACATATGATCCTAAAATTCATATGGAACCCCAAAGGACCCCAAAGGGCGAACACAATCTTTAGAAAAATAAAGCACAAGACATCAAAATCCCTGATTTCAAAATATATTACAATGCTACAGCAATTAAAACATATAGTACTGGCTAAAAGACAGACATAGGCCAATGTAACAGAATAGAGAACCCAGAAAGAAACCCATGCATATACAATAAACAGATCTTTAACAAAGGTGCCAAGAACATACAATTGGAAAGGCATAGTCTCCTTAATAAATGGTGTTGGAAAAACTGTATATTCATGTACAAAAGAACAAAGTTGAACCCTTATTTTACACATACACAAAAATCAACTGTAAATGGACTAAAGACTTGAAAAACATTAAGATCTGAAACTGTAAAACTACTAGAAGAAAACACAAGGAAAGTTTCATAACATCAGTCTTGGCAGTGAGTTCTTGAATATGAAACCTAAAGCAGAGTAACAAAAGCAAAAATAGACAAATGTGATTACATCAAAATAAAAAAAGATTCTGCACAGCAAAAGAAACAACATAATGAAAAGGCAAACTGACAAACTGGGAGAAAATATTTGCAAATAGTCATCTGGTAAGGGATTAATATCCAAAATATAGAAGAAACTACCACAACTCTCAATAGCAAAAAGTCAAATACCCCAATTTAGAAACACTCAAAGGATTTTAATAGATATTTCTCCAAAGAAGACATACAAATGGCTAAGGTATATGAAACTGTGGTGCAACATCACTAATCAACAGGAAACTGCAAATCAAAACCACAATAGGATCATTTCGTCCCTGTTAGGATGGCCATTATTTTTTAAAAAGTTCAAAGACAAGTCTTGACTTGAATGTGGACAAACTGGAACACCTGTGCACCGTTGGTGAAAATGTAAGGTGGTTCTGCCAATACAGAAAACAGCATGGAAGCTGCTCAAAAAATTAAAAATGGAACTATCATATGATCCAGCAATCCTACTTGCACGTATTTATCCAAAAGAATTAAAATCAAGACAGCAAAGTGATATTTGCACTTCTATGTTCATTGCAGCATTATTCACAACAGCCTAAATGTGGAAGCAATCTAAACATCCATTGATGAATAAATGAAGAAAAAGTACATATACAATGGAATACCATTCAGCTTAAAAAATAAGCAAATCCTGCTATATGCAAAAATATGACAAAATAAGTCAGTTACAGGACAAATACTTTACAATTCTACTTACATGAAGTACATAAACCAGTCAGGCTTACAGATGAAGGAAGTAGAATGTTCTTTGATTGAGTCTGGAGGTAGGAAGATATATATAGACATATTGTTACTGCTCAACAAGCATAATGTTTTAGTTATGCAAGATGAAAAAGTCCTAAAAATATGTACAAATTGTACTTTTAGTTAAGAATATTGTACTGTATACTTAGAAATATATTAACTGGATAGTTTATATCATGTGCCCTTACCACAATTTAAACTAAAGTTAAAGGATCCCAATTCAGTGGCTACAGTTCCCACTGAAATTTCTGACCTACAGAGAAGAATGACCATGATGCTCTCCAAGGATTCTTGGGACGTGCTCACAGATATCTTTCTTAACAGCTGTAGTGAAAGTTGGGCCCTCTGGTCCCTCCTGGGGTGAGACCATGATAAATCCTGACATCCTCCCTAAACAGTCTCCCTAAATCTATGAATACTTTACAGTATATCGAGAAAGCTCTGGCATTTCAACCTCATTTAGCACAGGCCACATTTTGTTCCATGTTGCAGCCAACCAACCAACCAACCAAATTGTTAGAGCCCTGTCTATCCATTCAATAACTGAGTTTAAAATCTCTTAGTGGGCCTTTACCAATACATTAGGCCTGATACAATGTTATGTTCCTTCTACCATTATCCTACACCATTAACAAAATTTCCAACATACTCCTAACCTTATGTCTGTATATACTGAAACACCCATACAGTTTTTTGGAGTGTAGTATCCCCCTCCTCCGAGTCACATTTTTGACCTCACCCTGTGGCCTGCTGAAACTGAAGTCTAATTCAAGTCTATAAACAAGGACAGTGGTGGGGGTGAATTGTGAAAAAAATCAGCAGTATCTTGTGAGATAACTTCCTTAGAGAAAGACATTACAGTTTATTCATGCAAAGCAGGATTAATCTCAGATGGTGACAGAATGGCTATTTCTACTAGCAGAAAAGAGTCAGTGTAATGTAGGGGTTCAATGCCTCTAGCTTCATCAGAATCTTTCTGTATGTTTTCACTCCAATTTTCAGGGATCCATTCCTCCTCAATAAATGTCCACATTTTAACAGAACACACCATACAAAGTGAGAAACTCACCCTGCACAGTAATTCAGAATGAGACTCTGGGTTTTGTTTTCAGAAATGTCAGCTCTTTGGCTACAGGAGATAAATATTTCTTTTAGGGCAGAGACAGATAATTTCAGGTCACTTATGTGTAGTTCTAACTGGGAATTTAAAGCTTTGACTTCATGGTTTTATTTCCTTCCCTTTCTCCAGCACCAGAGCAACCAATAAATTTCATTTTATTTTCCAGTTTAACAAAAGGTCAATCTGAACTGGTTTCTGGGGTTCTGGAATTGATAACCTAACACGAATGGACTCAACTATTCTGTTTTTAGTCATTTTAAAAAGGCACAAACAGGGCACCTGTGGAGCTCAGTCGGCTGAGTGTCCAACTCGGTTTTGGCTTCAGTTGTGATCCCAGGGTTATGGGATCAAGCCCCATGTTGGGCTCTGCACTGACCATGCAGCCTGCTTGGGATTTTCTCTCCCAGTCTCTCTGCCCCTCCCCTGCTCATGCTATAAATACATAAATGAACAAATGAATGAAAAGGCACTAGCAGTCTGTGGCATGATGTGGAAATACGTATATTCAAAATATCACCACTGGATATTCTTAGTGAAATACTTATAGAAAGCAAAATTCAGGGTGACCAGGTGTTCAATACACTTTTGTCAAAGGTTTGAATCTTAAATGTTGTCTGAAAATTTAAAAAATACAAATTTTAGAAAGCATTCAGAAAACAACAGTATGAAGTTCTAGGCCTTGTATCCCCATGCAAACATCAAGTTACTAAAGGACACAGTAAAAACAGCTTTGTGGGAGCCCTAGAAACGATTCAGAGATGTGCAGCAATCAAGTGAACCAAATGAACACCCATGTATCTCTCAACAGTAAACAAAATGTGGTATATACACAGTGGAATATTATTCATCCTTAAAAGAGGAGGAAATTTTGCCATTTGTGGCAACATGGATGAAACTGGAGGACATTATGATAAACGAAATATGCCAGTCACACAGGAATACTGTGTGATTCCACTTACATAAGATATTTAACTAAAATAGTTAAATTCAGAGAAACAGACCATACAATAGTGGAAATAAAGTTTTTGTTACAATACATGAATAAGCTCTACAGATTTCCTACACAACATGATGTATACAGTTAACAGTATGTATTATGAACTTCAAAAAATTTTAGAGGCTAGATCTCATGTTAAGTGTTCTTAACACCAGACACACAAGTATACTTTAGGGGCTATTGTATAGGGCTATTACTTTGACTCAAGTGATGATACCATGTTTGCAGGTCCAAATGAATCAAACTGTATATGTAAAGCTAATATTTTTTAATGGAAAGGAGTGACATAAGCAAGATGGCAAACAAGGAATCTCCAGGCCCTTGTTCTCACAGAAAACATCAAGTAGATAATGACTGAGTAAAACAGCTTTGTGGGAGCTCCAGCGATCAGTCAATGATCTGAAGCAACCAAGTGAACACCCATTCAAGAGAGAGCCACACTCAAGAGGACAGGAAATTTCACATTATTTTTGTTCACTCTTGTCCTAGCTCATTCCGGTGAGATATGGTGCAGTAGGGTGATGCCAACCAATACTGTTTCACCCTTGGCAGAAAAGAGTGCTGCTTGACTGCAATGTTTGACTTGTCAGAGGCTGTCTGAGACGCTAATTTGTGTCTCACATGACTTGGAGCTGAGATAGAAATGACATGATATTTTAGCAGATTAGTGGCTGTGAAAGCAGTGATGGGTGCCATGGCACGTGAAAACTTTATGATAACTTAAGATTTGCACACACCTGGAGGTCAGAGATTAGTGATAGATACAACATCTAGGGCTCAAGAAGCCAGCAGAGATTCTTACGGAAATTAAGACTTTTAGAACCAGCTGTGAATGCAGAATAATTGAGAAGGAAAGAATATACACAGGCTGAGGGAAGACACATCCTCGGAAGGAACCTGAGAAGAACTCAAGTCTTTACGCTAGATGATAGTGAAGGTTTTCCTCTGTATATGTATCTATCTAGTCTGTAAAAACTAGGTGAGGTGGCTGGTTTTCAAATATCCAGGTTTTGACAGTGCTCACAAAACATAGAAAGAAAGAAGAAAATGAAGCCCAAATAAACACAATAAATCTCATTCCTAAAGAAATACAGGCTTTGGACTGACTAGAGGAACACTTTAAAACAACTACCTTAAATATGCTCAAGGAACAGGAGAACACAAAGAATGAACTAAAGAAAACCAGTAAGATAATATATGAGGAAATGTGAATATCAACAAAAAGACTTTATGAAAAAGAACTAACCAGAAGCCTAGAACTAAAAATTGTAACTCAACTGAAAATTTCATAAAAGGGGTTAAAACACAGATTTGAACAGGCAGAGGAAAGCATCAACAAACTTGAAGACAGTGATGTGAAGTGATCAATTCTCAGAGTAAAAAGGAAAAAAGAATAGAGAAATGTAAACAGAATCTAAGGGAATTATGGTTATCCATCTTACAAACTAATATATGTATTACGTGAGTCCAGAAAGAATAAAAAGAGTGAGAGAAAGAGCCAGAGAGCTTATCTGACAAAAACAAAAACTTCCCTAGTTTTGTAAATACATGGATATAAAAATACAAGTTAAACAAAGCCCAAATAAGATAAAGTCAAAGAGACCCACGTTGAGACACATTATGGTCAAACTGATATTTCACCTTAAGAAAGTAGAATAAACTAAACTCAAAACTAGTATATGACAATAATAAACACAGATAAAGAATATGCACAGATACAAAGAACAGAAAAGCAGACAATGAAACCAAGAGTTGCCTTTTTCAAAAAATCAACAGGTATATATCACCAAGATGGTGACATAAGAAGCTCCTGAATCTTCTATAGATGAACTGAATATACAACTACACAAAGGTTAATTCCTTCAAAGAGAAACCCATAAATTAGTTGAGTAACTCCTACATACTAGGTGACAAAGAAAATACCCACATCAAATTGGATAGGAAAGGCTGTGACACACACTCTTACCATAACCCTACCTTGGCCTATTGCTTTTTAATCAGTAGGGAACCCCCAACTCCTATTTCTCCCTGAGGAGACAAGGGTTTAGACCACACGTCTAGTGCCCCAACTTTTGAGAATGCCACCTGAGGGACATAGATCTATCTAAATTACCTAGCACTGAGAGCCGGTGGGTCTTGGATTCACAAGTTCCACTGAAGTATAGCAAACAGGGAAGCAGCTGTTGCCAGGTACATGAACACTCCCCCTAGCTATCCCTTTGGGCTCAGCACACAAAGAGCAGACAAAAATCTCTATCTCCCAAGTTTTCACTGAGAAGACTGCCCTGCATACATTCCTAGTTGCTGCCTGAATATTCAGCTTCTAATCAGCTTGAACAGACACTCAGATCAATGGAACAGAAGACAGAACCCAGAAATGGACCCACAAACATATGGACAACCAATCTTTGACAAAGCAGGAAAGAATATCCATGGAATAAAGACAGTCCCTTCAGCAAGTGGTGCTGAGAAAACTGGACAGTGACATGCAGAAAAATGAACCTGGACATCTTTCTTACACTATACACAAAAATAAACTCAAAATGGATGGAAGACCTAAATGTAAGACAGGAAGCCATCAAAATCCTTGAGGAGAAAGCAGTCAAAAATCTCTTTGACCTTGGCCGCAGCAACTTCTTACTCAACACGTCTCTGGAGGCAAGGGAAACAAAAGCAAAAATGTACTGGGACCTCATCAAAATAAAAAGCTTCTGCACAGCAAAGGAAATGATTAGCAAAACTAAAAGGCAACCAACAGAATGGGAGAAGATATTTGCAAACGACATATCAGATAAAGGGTTATATCCAAAATCTATAAAGAACTTATCAAACTCAACACCCAAAAAACAAATAATCCAGTGAAGAAATGGGCAGAAGACATGAACACACACTTCTCCAAAGAAGACATCCAGATGGCCAACCGATACATGAAAAAATGCTCAGCATCACTCATCATCAGGGAAATACAAATCAAAACCACAATGAGATACCACCTCTCACACCTGTCAGAATGGCTAACATTAACAACTCAAGCAACAACAGATGTTGACAAGGATGCAAAGAAAGAGGATCTCTTTTCCACTGCTGGTGGGAATGCAAACTGGTGTACCCACTCTGGAAAACAGTATGGAGGTTCCTCAAAAAATTAATAATAGAACTACCCTACGACCCAGCAATTGAACTACTTGGTATTTATCCAACAGGTACAGGTATGCTGTTTTGAAGGGGCACCTGCACCCCCATGTTCATAGCAGCACTATCAACAAAAGCCAAAGTATGGAAAGAGCCCAATGTCCAACAATGGATGAATGGATAAAGAAGACTTGGTGTATATATATATATATATAATGGAGTATCATTCAGCAATCAAAAAGAATGAAATCTTGCCATTCGCAACTATGTGGACATAGCTAGACGGTATTGTGCTAAGCGAAATTACTCAGAGAAAGACAAATATCATATGACTTCACTCATATGAGGACTTTAAGATACAAAACAGATGAACATAAGGGAAGGGCAGCAAAAATAATATAAAAACAGGGAGGGGGACAAAAACATAAGAGACTCTTAAATATGGAGAACAGTTACTGGAGGGGGTGTGGGAGGGGATGGGATAAATGCATTAGGGGCATTAAGGAATCTACTCCTGAAATCATTGTTGCACTATATGCTAACTGACGTGGATGTAAATTAAAAAAATAAATTTCTTCCGACCTCTTTGTCATCATCTTTTTAAAAAATTTTTATTTATTTTTATTTTTTTAATGTTTATTTATCTTAGAGAGAGAGAGAGAGACAGAGTGTGAGTGAGGGAGGGGTAGAGAGAGAGGGAGACACAGAATCTGAGGTAGGCTCTAAGCTCTGTGCTGTCAGCACAGAGCCCAACGCGGGGCTCGAACTCATGAACTGTGATATCATGACCTGAGCCAAAGTCAGACGCTTAACAGACTGAGCCACCCAGGCACCCCCATCATCCTTTCTTGATAAAAAGCCTCAAGAATGTAGGGATAGAAAGAACATACCTTAAGATCATAAAAGCCACATATGAAAGGCCCACAGCTAAGATCATCCTCAATGCGGAAAAACTGAGAGCCTTCCCCCTAAAATCAGGAACACAACAGGGACGGCCACTCCCACCACTGTTGTCAGTATCATACTGAAAGTCCTAGTCTCGGCAATCAAACAAAAATAAATAAAAGTCATCCAAACTGGCAAGGAGTAAGTCAAACTCTCGCTCTTCTCAGATGACGTGACACTATGGAAAACCCAAAAGATTCCACCAAAAAACTGGTAGAAATGATATGTGAATTCGGCAAAGTCACAAAATACAAAATCAACATACAGAAAGCAGTTGTATTTCTATACATCAACAATGAAGCAATAGAAAGAGAAATTGAGGAATCAATCCCATCTACAATTGCACCAAAACCCATAAGATACCTAGGAGTAAACCTAATCAAAGAGGTAAAAGGTCTGTATACTGAAAACTATAGTAAGCTTATGAAAGAAACTGAAGACACAAAGAAATGGAAAAACATTCCATACTCATGGAATGGAAGAACAAATACTGTTAAAATGTCGATACTATCCAAAGCAATCTACACATTCGGCACAACCCCTATCAAAATACCACCAGCATTCTTCACAGAGCTAGAACAGTCCTAAAACTTGTATGGAACCAGAAAAGACCCCAAATAGCCAAAGTTATGTTGAAAATGAAAACCAAAGCTGGAGGCATCACAATTCCAGACTTCTAGCTGTATTACAAATCTATAATCATCAAGACAGTATGGTATGGACACAAAAACAAACACATAGATCAATGGAACAGAACAGAAAACCCAGAAATGGACCCACAGACATATGGCCAACTAATCCTCAACAAAGCAAGAAAGAAGATCCAATGGGAAAAAGACAGGCTCTTCAACAAATGGTGCTGGGAAAACGGGACAGCAACATGCAGACAACTGAAACTGGAGCACTTTCTTACACTATACACAAAGATAAATTCAAAATGGATGAAAAACCTAAATGTGAGACCGGAAACAATCAAAATCCTATAGGAGAAAATAGACAGCATCCTCTTCGATTATGGCCGCAGGAAATTCTTACTAGACATGTCTCCAGAGGCAAGGGAAGCAAAAGCAAAAATGAACAATTGGGACCTCATCAAGATAAAAGGCTTCTGCACAGCAAACAATCAACAAAACTAAAAGGCAGCTATGGAATGGGAGAAGATATATGCAAATCACATCTCAGATAAAGGGTTAGTTTTCAAAATTTGGAAAGAATTTATAAAGAACTCAACACCCAAAAAACAAATAATGCAGTGAAGAAATGGGCAGGAGACACGAACACTTTTCCAAAGAAGACATCCAGATTGCTAACAGACACATGAAAACATGCTCAACATCACTCATAATTGGGGAAATACAAATCAAAACCACAATGAGATACCACCACACACCTGTCAGATGGCTAAAATGAACAACTCAGGAAACCACCGATATTGGTGAGGACACAGAAAAAGGGGAACACTATTCCCTGTTGGTAAGAATGCAAACCGGTGCAGCCACTCCGGAAAACAGTATGGAGGTTTCTCAAAAAATTAAAAATAGAACTATCCTACAATCCAGAAATTGCAGTATTAGGTATTTACCCAAAGGGTACAAAAATGCTGATTCAAAGGGGCACATGCACCCCCAATGTTTATAACAGCACTATCAACAATAGCCAAATTATGGGAAGAGCCCCAATGTCTATCAACTGATGAATGGATAAGGAAGATGTGGTGTATATGTACGTATACATACATACCTACATACATATACATACACATACATACATATATACACACAATGGAATACTACTTGGCAATCAAAGAGAATGAAGCCTTCCATTTCCAATAATGTGGATGGAACTAGAGTGTATTATGCTAAGCAAAATAAGTCAGGCAGAGAAAGACAAATATCTATGATTTCACTCCTAGGTGGACTTTGAGAAACACAACAGATGAACATAAGGGAAGGGAAGGAAAAATAAGATAAAAACGGGGCGGCGGGGGGGAGACAAACCATAAGAGACTCTAAGTACAGGGAACAGACTGAGGGTTGTTGAAGGGGAGGTGGAGGATGAGCTAAATGGGCGATGGGTATTAAGGAAGGCACTTGTTTGTGATGATCACTGGGTGTCATACCTAAGTGAGGAATCACTGGATTCTATTCCTGACACCAAGCCTACATTGTATGCCAATACTTGAATTTAAATAAATAAAAGAGAAAAAGAAAAAAAAACAGGAATCTGAAGAGTGCCTGGGGCACACAGTGGGGAGGTTATGTGCTCATTTTAGAGCACATCTCAGAGAGGCAGCATTCATGGAACATTCTGGGAACAAAGGAACTGGCCAGAGCCATTTCCCTCCCCTACCCCTTAGCAAAAAGCACAGGGCAAACTGTAGGAACCAGTGCAGTATCAGCACTCACAACCTAACTTGTTTACACCAAGTCCCACCCCCACACCCTCTGATAGAACCACTCTTCCCAGTCAACAGCCTCATCCCCAGCTTGGCAGGCCCCTCCTCATGGAGACCTGCCCAAACCCCTGCTCACATGTATCTCCCAATCAGGAGGTTTGCAGAGTCTTGTTCCCATGGCAGTGGCAACAGGTCTCATTCCACAAGCAGACCAGGGAGCACCCAGTTAAAACTCGCCACATTCAAGCCAGGAACCAAACACTGCCCACAGCAGGCAAAGAGAGCTCTGCAAGTAACTGGCCCAAAGAATAAAGCAGCCCGTACTCAATAGCATAGCGCAAACAGCATACCTTAGAGCCACTCCCGGAAGCACCAGGTCCTGGGGAACAGGTGACACTATACTGCAGGGCACTACAGCACCTCTTCTTCAATAGGCCATTACCCTCAAGCACAGGAGACTCAGCTGACTTGCCTAACAAACAGAAACAGGCACAGGGACATAAGCAAAATGAGGAGACAGAGGAATTTATCCCAAATGAAGCAACAGGACAAGGCCTCAGCTGAAGACCTAAGCAACACAAATATAAATAACATGCCTGATGGGAGTATTTAAAGCAGTGATCATAAGGATACTCACTGGGCTTGAGAAAAGAGTGGAAGACATGAGTGAGACCCTTAACACAGAGATAAGGAGTACCATAGAGATAAATTGTTCAATAAACAAATGAGAAACACACTTAATAGAATGAATGGCAGGCTGGAAGAAGCAGGGGAACATAATGACCTAGAAGACAGAGTGACAAAAAGTAATCAAACTGAACAAAAGGGAGAAAAAAAGAATTATGCAAAACAAGAAGGCACTCAGGGAACTCAGTGACTCCATCAAGCATAGTAATATTCACATTATAGGCATCCTAGAAGAAAGTAAGGGGACAGAAAATGTATTTGAAGAAATAAAGCTGAAAACTTCCCTAATCTGGGAAAGGAAACATATCCAGATGCAGGAGGCACAAGGAACCCCCAACAAAATCAAGAGAAGCAGATTCGCTCCAAGATATATAATTGTCAAAATATAGTGATAAAAAGAGATATTTTAAAAACAGCAAGACAAAAGTAGACAGTAACAAACAAGAGAACCCTCATAAGGCTATTAGGGCATTTTTCAACAGAAACTTTCCAAGTAAGAAGGGAGTTGCATGATATACTCAACGTGTGAATGGGAAAAAATTGTAGCCAAGAATACTCTATCTAGTAAGGCTATCATTCAGAACAGAAGGAAAGATAGAGTTTCCCAGCCAAACAAAAACTAAAGGAGTTCATGACCACTAAACCAGCCCTTCAAGAAATATTAAAGGGAACTCTGAGTAGAAAGCAAACAACAAAAATGACAGTGTGGAGTCAGGAAAACACAAAGGAAGTAAAAATAAGTATTTCTGTAAAAAAATTAGTCAAGACATTAAAAAAAATTTTAATGCTTATTTATTTTTAAGAGAGAGAAAGAGAGAACGAGAGGGACAGGGGCAGAGAGAGACGGAGTCACAGAATCTGAAGGAGAGAGAGAGAGAAAGAAAGAGAGACAGAACGAGTGGGGTAGGGGCAGAGAGAGGAGTCACAGAATTCGAAGAAGGCTCCAGGCTCCAAACCGCCAGCTCAGAGCCCAATGCAGGGTTCGAACTCATGAGCTGCGAGATCATGACCTGAGCCGAAGTCAGATGCCCAATCGACTAAGCCACCCAAGAGTCCCTAAAAAATCAGTCAGCGCATTTTAACAATATTTTTCTTCCAATCCATGAGCACAGAATGTCTTTGCATTTTTTGTGTCATCTTCAATTTATTTCATCAGTGTTTTATAGTTTTCACAGTACAGGTGAAAGTACAGGTCTTTCACCTCTTTGGTAAGATTTACTCCTAGGTATCTTACTAGTTTGGCTACAACTGTAAATGGGACTGTTTTCTTAATTTCTCTTTCTGATGCTTCCTTGTTGGTCGTTGCAAGGAGTATGGCCGGAGTCGCAAAAGATGAGTCTGCAAACAAAGTGCAGTTAAGTGAAGGTCCTCATACTCAAGTCGGAATGAGGCCCTGACTCCACAATGAAGCTTCTTTTCATTAGGATAATCGATAAAGACTATGTGCAAAAAGTCAGCTAAGCAAGTGTGTTAATCATTCTAATGGTTTAGTTTTTCAAGGGTGAATTTCGAGTTAGTTGGTTTCTATAACACGAGGAAGTGTCAGGTGTGAAGGAGGATCTGGCCCTGACAATGTTAATGGCTTTAGGCGTTCCTTACTAGTCGCAGCCGTGGTCAGCTGTGTAAACATGTCCTAAGGCCTTGCACCTTCTCCAGCCCTTCCCTTCTGAAGTCTTTTCCTTTGATGCTTCTCTCCTGCATCTCCCACAGTTGGTGTATAGACATGCAACAGATTTTTGCACGTTTATTTTGTATCCTGCAAATTTACTGAATTCATTTATCAGCTGTAGCAGTTTTTCAGTGGAGTCTTTAGGATTTTCTGTATGCAGCATCATGGCATCTGCAAATACTGTGAAAATGTCCATACTACTCAAAGCAATCTATACGTTTAATGCAGTCCCTATCAAAATACTAACAGCATTTTTTACGGGACTAGAACAAACAGTCCTAAAATTTGTATCGAACCACAAAAGACCCTGAACAGTCAAATCAATCTTGAAAAATAAAAGCAAAGCTGGAGGGCATTGCCAATCTGGACTTTAAGTTCTATCAAAAAGCTACAGTAATCAAAACAGTATGGTACTGGCATAAAAAGAGACACATAAACCCAGAAATAAACCCACAACTATACGGTCGATTAATCTTTGACAAAGCAAGAAGGAACATCCAATAGGAAAACACAGTCTCTTCAACAAACAGTGTTGGGAAAACTGGGCTCAACATGCAAAAGAACGTAACTGGACCATCTTCTTACACCATACATAAAAATGATTTCAAAATGGATTAAAGACCTAAATGTGAGACCTGAAACCTTAAAAATCCTAGAAGAGAATACAGGCAGTATTTTCTTTGACACAGGCCATAGCAGCTTCTTTCTAGATATACCTCTTGAGGAAAGGGAAATAAAAGCAAAAGTAAACTACTGGAACTATATCAAAATGAAAATCTTCAGCACAGTGAAGGAAAAAAACCAACAAAACTAAAAGACAACCTTTAGAAGATATTTGCCTTTCGGCCAGAACCGCCATCTTCCAGTAATTCGCCAAAATGACCAACACAAAGGGAAAGAGGAGAGGTACTCGCTGTATGTTCTCTAGGCCTTTTAGAAAACATGGAGGTGTTCCTTTGGCAACATACATGCGAATCTACAAGAAAGGTGATATTGTGGACATCAAGGGAATGGGCACTGTTCAAAAAGGAATGCCCCACAAATGTTACCATGGCAAAACTGGAAGAGTCTACAATGTTACCCAGCATGCTGTTGGCACTGTTGTAAACAAACAAGTTAAGGGCAAGATTCTTGCTAAGAGAATTAATGTACGTATCGAGCACATTAAGCACTCAAAGAGCCGAGACAGCTTCCTGAAGTGTGTGAAGGAAAATGATCAGAAAAAGAAGGAAGCCCAGGAGAAAGGTACTTGGGTTCAACTGAAGCGCCAGCCTGCCCCACCCACAGAAGCACACTTTGTGAGAGCCAATGGAAAGGAGCCTGAGCTGTTGGAACCCATTCCCTATGAATTTATGGTGTGATAAATGTAAAAAAAATAAAAGACGTCAAGACTGTAAAAATGTTTCTTTTAATTGAGTAGCAGCATGGTATTGTCTTCCCCAAAGAAGTATTTAAAGCAAACTTTACATCCGAATTCACTGGGGGATGGCTTTATTCAAATTTTGTGGGTTTTGAGGCACCTGGATGACTCAGTTAAGCATCCGACTTTGGGTCAGGTCATGATCTTGCAGTCCATGAGTTTGAGCCCCGCGTCAGGCTCTGTGCTGACAGCTCAGAGCCCGGATCCTGCTTTGGATTCTGTGTCTCCCTCTCTCTCTGCCCTCCCCTGCTTGTGCTGTCTCAAAAATAAATGTTAAAATATGAAAAAAAAAAAAAAAGAAGATATTTGCAAATGACATATCCAATACAGGATTAGCATCCAACACATATAAAGAATTTATAAAACTCAACACCCAAAAAGCAAATAACCCACGATACCACCTCACACCTGTCAGAACGGCTAAAATTAACTCAGGAAACAACAGATGTTGGTGAGGATGCAGAAAGAGGAGAACACTTTTGCACTGTTGATGGGAAAGCAAACTGCAAAACAGTATGGAGGCTCCTCAAAAAATTAAAAACAGAACTACCCTACAACCCAGCAATTGCACTGCTAAGTATTTATCCAAAGGATACAAAAATGCTGATTCAAAGGGGCACACGCACCCCAATGTTTATAGCTGCATTATCAACAACAGCCAAATTATGGAAAGAGCCCAAATGTCCACTGACTGCTGGATATGGAAGATGCGCATATATACATACACACAATGGAGTATTAGTCAGCGATGAAAAAGAATGAAATCTTGACACCTGCAACAACGCTAATGGAACTAGAGTGTATCTGGTAAGTCAATGTCAGGCAGAGAAAGACAATTATCATATGATTTCACTCCTATGTGGAATTTCAGAAACATAACAGATCAACATAGGGGAAGGGAAGGAACAATAGAGGGAGGCAAACCATAGCAGAGAACTGGGGGTTAACAGAGGGGAGCTGGGGGGCAATGGACTAAATGGGTGATGGGCATTAAGAAGGGTACTTGTTGGGATGAGCACTGGGTGTCATATGTAAGTGATAAATCATACTGGGTTCTACTCCTGAAACCAATACTTCACGGTATGTTAACTAACTTGAATTTAAATAAGTTTAATATTTAAAAAATGGGCCCAAAACATGAACAGACATTTCTCCAAAGAAATCCAAATAGCCAACATGAAAAGATGCTCATCATCACTCATCATCAGGGAAATGAAAATGAAAATTACAATATCATCTCACACCTGTCAGAATGGCTAAAATCAACAACACAAGAAACAGGTGTTGGCAAGAATGTGGAGAAAAAATGGACCCATGTAGTTCAAATTCGTGAAGTTCAAGGATGACATGTATACACTACTTACAAGATATTCATTTATATTCAAACCTATATAGACTCAGAGTTAAGGGATGGAAAAGGATACAATACCCCACTCAAATAGTAACCAAAACAAACTAGGAGTTTTTATACAAAAAAAAAAAAACACCAAAAAACAACCAGGAGTTTTATACAAAATAGATTTTAAGTCAAAAACTTTCTGTAGACCATAAAAGGTCTGTATATGACGATTAAAGAGTCCATTTAACAGGAAGATATAACAACCATATGTACACCCGATATCCAAGCACCTAAACATATAAAGTAAATGCTGACGTATTATATTGCACTATAATGATGTTAGGGGACTTTAAAAACTCACTTATAATAACATAGAATATCCAGACAGAAAATCAGTAAAGAAACAGTTGACTTGAACAATATTATAGATCAAATGGACCTTATAGACATACACAGAACTCATATTCCATCCAACAGCAGCAAAGATTCATTTCTAGTACACAAGCAACGCTTTCCAGGATAAATAATACGTTAAGCCACAAACAGATCTTAAATTAAGAAGATCAAAATTATTCAAAGGATCTTTTCTGACCACAAGGGAATGAAACTAGAAATCACTAGCAGCAAAAACAAACAAACGAACAAAACAAATTCACTAATGTAGAAACTAAACAGCCCACTCTTGAACAACCATTTGCTCAAAGAGGAAATCAGAAGGGAATTGAAAAAGTGTATCAAGACAAACTCAAAGAAACACAGCACACCCAAACTCACAGGATGCAGCAAAGGCAGTAAGTACTAAGATGGAAGTTTATAGTCAGAAATACCTCTATCAAAAAAATAAAATAAAAAGGACCTCAAATAAACAGCCTACCTTTACACCTCAAGGACCTAAGGAAAAAAAGAAAAACATAATCCTCAAGTTGGCAGAAGGAAGGAAATAATATAGATTAAAACAGAACTATATCAAGTAAAGAACAGAAAAAACAGCAGAAAAAGTTTTAAAAACTAAGTGGTGATTCTTGAAAAGATAAATTCAACACACCCTTAACTACATTAATTAAGTAAAGAGGACTTGAATCAAGAAAATCAGAAGGGAAAGAGGATGCAATAAAAAGTGATGCCTCGGGGCGCCTGGGTGACTTGGTCGGTTAAGCGTCCGACTTCGGCTCAGGTCATGATCTCATGGTCCGTGGGTTCGAGCCCCGTGTCGGGCTCTGTGCCGACAGCTCAGAGCCTGGAGCCTGTTTCAGATTCTGTGTCTCCCTCTCTCTCTGCCCCTCCCCTGTTCATACTCTGTCTCTCTCTGTCTCAAAAATAAATAAACGTTAAAAAAAGTGATGCCTCAAGTCCTAAGAGGAAAATACACTACAATTCAGGCCTATCTCAAGAAACAAGAAAAATCCCAAATACAGTATCTAACAGCACACCTAAACAAACTAGAAGCAGAACAACAAAGAAACCCCAAGGCCAGCAGAATAAGAGAAAAAATAAAGATCAGAGCAGAAATAAAAAATATAGAATCCAAAAAAATATTGTTTCAATGCCCATACTGCCTAAAGTGCCCTATCGATTTCATGCAATCCGTATTAAAATTCCAATGGAATCTTTACAGAAATAGAAAAACAATCCAAAAATTTATAGGGAACCACAGATCCTGAAGAGCCAAAACAACTTTGAACAAGAGCAAAGCCTGAGGCATCACATTTCCTGATTTCAAAATATATTACAAAGCTACAATAATCAAAATAATACAGTACTGCCAAATAGACCTGCAGGTAAATGGACCCAAGAGCCCAGAAATAAATCCATCTATAGTGTGATCTTCAAGAAGGATTCCAAGAACTCACAAAGTGGGGAAAGGGTAGTCTCTAATAAATGGTGATGGGAAAACATGCTTAAGAGTGAAACTGGTCCCTTATTCAACTTCCATCACAAAAATCAACTCCAAATGGATAAAAAAGACTTAAGACCTGAAACTACTAGATAAAAACAGAGATTCCGCTGCTGGGATCTACTTTGTGTCTTCAAAGCCTGGCATCCGGATGCATTGATCAGGGTTATGTTTAGTTTGCTGGGAGGGGTTAACAAGTATGACCGATACTCTGGCACATACAAGGTGCTTCATCATGATTGCCCACCTCTGAACATCAACTTCATCACCTGCAAAAGTGAAACAATTAATGTTTCCACCTAGTGGGGTTTTTATGGATTTGGAATACATGCATGTGAAAGTACTCCACACAGTGCCCTGCACACACTAGAAACTCAAGTGATGCAGTGATGATGCAAATTTGCATTTTCAGTGGAGCCTGATAAACACAGCTGGGCACTCAGTTTGGCTCTGCTCTTTCTTCAACAGTTTAGGACACCAAGAGTTTTGGCTGTCAATATTTGGATAACGGGAAACATGTTGCATTCTAAAAAGGTCACCGTTTATAATTTTACAGCCAGTCTATTGAAGTTCTATGCCATGCCTGCTCCAGTGGGAGCCACCCAAGGGAGGAAACAGGTTTCTCTCTCAGGAACGGTCTGGGTCTACTTTACTCCTAGCAGAGTCCATCCAATAGGTCAGTCCTGCCAGCACATTCTGGAGAGGGCTGGTCATGTCTGACTTCCTGGAGGGCAAGTCCTGACCTACCAGCCACCCCACTGAGGACAGGACTCCTGGGGGACTCAGCCCCATTCTGCATCCAGCCACCAGCAGAAGTGATATTTCCAGTCCAATCCAGGTGAAAATGAGAAGACTGCTGACAATTCCAGGGGAATGGCTGCCCTAGAGAAGAGACAGGATGACGGCAAGTCACAGAAGGTCAGAACAAACAAGGGTCAGTACACATGGGGGAGACTTACAGCCACCAACACAGCCCCATATCCCACTCCCAGGCCAACAGACACTCCACCCAGTCACAGTCATCTGTGCCACCATCAAACAGGCCCACAGAGCTCCACACATCCTCAAACACACAAACCCTCTACCTATCAGATGCCTGGTTGTGTACCCAGAACCCTCATGCCCCAAATATACATAAACCCTCAGCCCCAATAAAATTACAGCTATGGCCTTCAATAAAATAATGCACTCCCAGGGAACCTGGGTGGCTCAGTCAGTTAAGCCTCCGACTTCGGCTCAGGTCATGATCCTGCAGTCCATGGGATCAAGCCCTGTGTCGGACTCTTTGTTGACAACTCAGAGCCTGGAGGCTGCTCAGATTCTGTGTCTCCCTCTCTGTCTGTCCCTCTCCCGCTCACACTCTGCCTCTGTCTCTCTCAAAACAAACATACATTTAAAAATTTTTAACTAAAAAAATGCACTTCCAACCATCCCCGTATCCCCAAAAAATCCACTCAACCTCATAAAACCCCCAATGCAATGCACACAAACCCTCCAACAATAACTGAATACATTAAAACCAAACTCACATACTCCTTAATGTTAGACACAATCCTCTAATCCCACATATACCACACACAGTCCCCTAGAGCTGTGAACATCCACATAGGCATGCCTTCAAAGCTCAAATACATAAATACCCTCAGACAGACACAGACAGGGTTTCCTACCTTCTCCTAAATGGTCACTCCCCCCCAAAAACAATGACCTTACCACGCTGATACAAACGTACACCCATCTCCCTCTTGAGAACCTATAAATACCATGTCTACACCCCTCAATTCTGCACACACCACTCAAAACACCCCACTACACTAACAACCCCAATCTCCCAAATCCCTCCACTCCCTAAATTCTTACCCTGACAGGATGCATGAATACAGGTATAACACTGATATTGCAAACACACACAAAACCAACACATGAAGCATTAAAATGCATAACTCTACCTCTTCTGAAACGCACATACACATATTCACCATAGTCTCAAAATGCACACAACCAGCCACACCATCCAGGCATACCACACGCACCCACACCCACCCACACACCATTCCACACCACCTGTATACACACAGCTCTCCTTGCCCCCCCAAATCACACATATACAATCCCTACACATCCTTAAAATTACCCCAAACTATCTCATACCCCCATATACCCACAAGTTATTCTACAACCTTCTTTGTCCTGGTTCACATTGCTTCTCCCCAGCCTCCTTCCAAACACAAAACACACACACATACAACAGTCCCCCCAACCGCTGTCCCAACCCGAGGCCTCCAGAAAAAAAAAAGTACTGAATATATAGAACCAACCCCTTAAACCTCTCAAAATACACAGGAACCCTTCAAAATTCCTCAAACACACTATGGACCCCTTACAAATAGAAACATACACATACGCGACCTTTCGTGTCCCAAGTGCACATGCACCCAGACACATACATAAGCAACCCCCAATCCTCAAATGTATATATTAGATTAGTATGATTTCACCCATATGTGGTTTTAAGATGCAAAACAGATGAACATATGGGAGGGGGGGAAATACACAGGGAGGCAAACCATAAGAGACTCTTAAAGACAGAGAACCAAACTGAGGGTTGACGGGGGTGGGGTAAATGGGCGGTGAGTATTAAGGAGGGCACTTTGGATGAGCCCTGGGTGTTAGACATAAGGGATGAATCACTGAATTCTCCTCCTGAAACCAAGATTGCACTGCATGTTAACTAGCCAGAATTTAAGTAAGTTTTTAAAGAAAAAGATGACTCACTAAACACTGAATTCACACACACAACTCAGCCTGTACTATACACACTCAACACACCACACAAACTTCCTGCAAGCACCCTGAATATTCACAGGAATTCACACAACCCCAGCGCACGCACACCCTCACGTCACTGGCACACACGCGTGCAGAGCTCCAGTCTCACAATGAGAAAACCGCCCTCGTGAGGTGCTGCCCGCGTGACTACAGCAGGACAGCCTGCTCACACCCAGTCTGGACATTTCGATTAGGGCCTGAGCTTAGAATTCCCACCCCAAGCTCCCACTCTGCTTTTCCTAGGGCACCTTGGAAAGTAACCCTCCAGAGCTGAGCCCGTGAAAAGCGAGCAACCTCCACCCCAACCACCTGGCAGTACTAGGTGCTTGCTACCCTGCACTCTACGTCTGCTGGCTGTGGCCCAAGATGGACAACTGCCCTTCCCCTGGCTCACTGCACGCCTGTTACAGGGACCTGGAAGTAAATCTTGTGACTCTCCTTCCTTTGAGGGAGGCGGGTGTGCTGAAACTGTGCGTTCGATCAAACCACCCTGTGCTTTTCACTTCCCCACGGTGTTGCTCAGGTGCCGAGGGAGCTCCCTGCTGAGGCCGCGTGGGTATGACCGGCTGAAGGAGGTCTTAATCCAAGACTGGTTCTTAATACCATCTACCAGCTCGGGACCCCCAACAATGCTCAGCACAACATACAAGGGCCATCCAACGCCCCCCCCCCCCACCCAGACACAAGCGCAAACCTACACACTCCCCAACTTCACACACAAAAACTCCATGCTCGTACAAACATTCACAATATTCACAACACCGATGCACACTTACACAGTTTCCACCACCTGAAGACACCCACACACTCAGAATCTATATACAGAAACTGCGATGGGGAGGAGTTGGTGACAACGGCAAGTATCACCTGCCCCTCTTTCCAGGGAAGGCCCGGTGTCCCCCGCTGGCAAGGGTGCCTTCGGGAGGCAGTGTCGACTCCCGGCTCCTTCAGGGACTGCCGAGCTACACACAGTGGCCTCACCACGGGGCATCCCCTTTCCAGGAAGGCATGTGTCCCACGGGTTGATGGCGGCCTGGCCGGTTTCCTCCAACTGAGGACAGACAGCTCTGAAAGAGAGTTCAGTGGGGGAAGCACAGGCTGTGCTGGAGTCTGGGGGAGAGATCGATGGGTCCAATCCTGCTTTCTGCTTCTTCCCTCACAGGTGCTGTTTAGTAAACATCCTGTTCCCTAAACTCTGTGTTCAGGTCTGTTTTCCGAAGAATCCAAGCTACTACAAGTATTTACCAAGCACGGTAAAGACTCCTCTTCTGGCTCTTACTTTCCAGTGGAGAAAACAGATACTAAACACAGAGCTGCATCACGGACACACACACACATGCACAGCATTAGCCAATGTCCAGTCAGCACTTTGACCAAAAACTCTGATCTCTGCACATGGAAGGAGGAGAGGCTACAAGCACCGATATACAACTTATTAAAAACCGGTCACTGTTTCTAATTTTGTTTCTGGGGCGCTCCCAAGGAAGAGGCCTTGAGCTTCCTTAAACGCTGCATTTCTAACCAGGGTGCACCATGGACACGTTTGTTGTTTAAAGCGTGAGTGAGCCTCGGGAAGGAGCTGGACCGCTGACCTCCAAGCTAACATTCTCTCAGGGTCCCTAACCAGGAGCAGCCACAGGAGCAGGGTCTGGCGGAGGGATGAGGGTGGCGGACTTCATCCCCTGACTTGCTCCCTCCTCCTCTCCCGGCGGAGTCAAAGCCTGCCTCCAGCCCCGTCCTGATTCCCATCCTCTCCCTGCTCTGTTCCGAGTCCCACTGACCCCGTTCTGCTTTTCCCAGTCCCTGCAGGCTGTAAGCCCTTGGACGCGCAGCTCCTACAGCAGACATCAGAGCAGCCTCCTTTCTGCAGCCACCTTTTGGGTGTCCTCAGACCCACTCCTGTGTTGCTGCAGGGCTCCTGAGCCCCCAAAGCCCAGTGTGGGTGAGAGCGTTCAGCTCCTTTATCCCCACCAACTGCTGCGAAGTACAAGGGGTGGGAGCTCCTAATGGCCTGGCCAAAGGGGCCGCTCCGTGCGGAACAGAGGATCCCTTCTGCCCAGGGAGAGATGGGGGAACGCAGGGTACGTGCCGTAACGTACACTCCAAAACACCAGTGGCCCCGGAACAACCAGCTGTGATCGGCCTCAGCCATTCCAGACGTTTCCATCCATTCCACGTGAGTGGGGCGTTTTCAGTGCTGGTTTGGGATATCGAGACACTCCTGTTCTTCTCCCCTAAAGCTCAGGGTCTACATCTTCCCATATCAAAAACAAAACAAATTAAAGGAACCCAAGAACGTCTACCTTGCATGTGTTACATCATGTTCTTTTTAGAACATAAACTGTTTTAAAACACAAAAAACTGGCAAAGGTCCATTTTGCCGACAAAACACATTGCAATTAACATACCGTACTGTCCCTTTATTGGGGATAGGTTACAAAGGAGGCAGTGAGAGCCCTAAGAATCCGCTAGTGCTAAGAGAGGTGGTATTGGGGCATTCAAGAAGGTGACGTCGGCACCTTTTGCTGGAGGGAGATCCACCATGAGGGAGAAGAGGCCAGTGGGAGACTCCCCATAAGGAAGGCCCAGAAAGGCTTGGGTGGGTCCCAGGGAGGGGGAGGCAGGAGGCAGCTGTGTATGTGGTCAGCTGGTGGCCATATTGACTGAACCCTCTGGTGGGTCTGCAGGTCCATGTGGACGGAGAGAAAGAGCATCAGGTCATCCCATCAGAGAAACATGAAGCTGAGATAAGCTTCCCAGGACTAGGAGCACCCTGAACCTTCGAAAAGAAAAGAGAGCATACCCTACAGGGTTCTGGAACATCACAGCCATACCTACCCAGAGCAGAACATCCCAGTCTCCCCGGGTCTCAGCCCCCAGCCCTTCTGCAGGGACAAAGCCTCCCAACTCCAGGCCTGTCAGTTCACTGACCCCCCCCCCCACCCCGCCCCCAGAGGTCCTGCCGAGCACCGAGGACTCAGGCTTCCACTGAGATGAGCTGGTTGAGAACTAGCGACATGGCTGACCAGCATGATCGCCCAAATCCCCCACCACCTGGGGCAGCTGCTCTCGCAGACACATGTTTCTACAGACCGTCACCACCTGCAACCCACGTGGAGGGTGTCCTTGCCTAGCAGCCATGCCCCAGAAGAGACAGCAGTGCCCGTAGCTGCCCGGCTGACCTGCGGGGGTTGCCCGCCAGAGCAGACCTTCCGACCTTCCGCCCTCCCGTCCAGGAATCCCCATCACACCAACAACACACTGGTGAAGGTTCTGCACGACAGCCATCGATGCCCACCAGGCCATCCCACTTGGGACCCAGATGCCAGGACCGCAGGTGCTGAAGGAGTCTCCACCCACCTAACAGACACCCCCAACCTATCTGCACATCACCAATGTTTACAGGGATGCTTTGGCCCTAACCAGTGGGCCAACCTCATTAGGAGTGACGCAACGGTTCAGAATGACCAGGCTCGGTGCACACACACAAGGGCCCACAGCTCCGGAAGCGACACTCACAATTCACAGAGTCAACCCCCCCCCCCCAACACCCAACGATGCCTGAATATGCTTGCTTCGCTCATCCATCCATCCATCCATCCATCCACCCACACAGACCGGTGGTGTGCTCGTAAATGCTCAGGAAAATGCTCCCGGAGAAAGGAGGGACAGGCTTCATTTGTGGCTTTTACCTAGCATTCGCAGCTTGACTGCTTCAAGCGACCCGCCTGCTGACACTCAACACGGAACTAGGAACAGATGCGCACCACTCACCATCCCGAGTCGGCACAGGTCACTTCCAGCACACCCCAACGCTTCGCACAAGCCCACATCACGAGGGCACGTCAACCCCCGCCCCCACCCCCGACGCCATGAAAGAGTCACGGACTTGCCCTCTACACACCAACACACACACACAGCTCCACTACCCAAAGAAATACCCTTGGAATGCTCCTGAAACCTTCACACCTTGCGAACAACTTGGATAATTCCTGCAGCTGGTGACGGATAGATACACAGCTGCCGACAATCAGGAAAAGAACCTGAACCCTAAACCACGTGGTCCTGCGACACTGGCCGAGTAACACGCAGCACGCCACACACCGAAGCTCACACGCGCAGGCGCCGTCCACACCCTGCCCCTACGCACGCGCGCCTAATCCTTCCAAATCCGCCGCGACTCGCACCGGACCCCGAGTCACAGGGGGAAACAGTCGCACGTTCCCCACAGTACCCACAGCTAACCGCCAACTGCCCGAGGAGCTGGGCACTCAGCGTCCACACACGACTCTCCGCCCACGCTCACACTCGGCCTCGGCCCCTCCCTCACAAACGCCCTACCGCAGGGCGGTAGAGACCGCACTACCCCACACGTGCGAACACACGTGCCACACTCCCGGCGGACAAGCTCCCGCGGCCCCACCTGTGCTCCGCTCGCCTGGCGGCCCCGCGCCCTCGGAGGGGAACCCCGACGGCCCCTCGCCACCCGCCCACCGCACCCTCCAGGCCCCCGAAGCCCGACCGCCGGGACGCACATCCAGACGCGCGGCCGCCCGGGGCCCCGCTGCCGACGCCGACACGCCCAAGAACCCCCCTCAGAACCGCCGGGTCGAGACGCCGGGGCGCAGACCCCAGACCCGCCGCCCGGGATCAATTTGCCGAGGCCGACACGCCCAAGAACCCGCCTCAGAACCGCCGGGTCGAGATGCCACGGGAAGACCCCAGACCCGCCGCTGCTGCTCGGGACCAAGTTGCCGACGCCGACACGCCCAAGAACCCGCCTCAGAACCGCCGGGTCGAGATGCCACGGGAAGACCCCAGACCCGCCGCTGCTGCTCGGGACCAAGTTGCCGACGCCGACACGCCCAAGAACCCGCCTCAGAACCGCCGGGTCGAGACGCCGGGGCGCAGACCCCAGACCCGCTGCTGCTGCTCGGGACCCCGCTGCCGACGCCGACACGCCCAAGAACCCGCCTCAGAACCACTGGGTCGAGACGCCGGGGCGCAGACCCCAGACCCGCCGCCCGGGACCAATTTACCGAGGCCGACACGCCCAAGAACCCGCCTCAGAACCGCCGGGTCGAGATGCCAGGGGAAGACCCCAGACGTACAGCCGTCCGGGACCCCGCTGCCGACGCCGACTCCCAGAACCGGTCTCAGCCCCGCACGGTCCACACCCGCACACCGCCCGAAACACTCGCGCGCCGGCTCACTGTCGCGGCGGCGGTCGCCGAGCGTCCACGCGGCCGGTTGCTACGTGACACGCGCGCACACAAGCTAAGGCCTTAACACGGCGACCGCAGCTACGCCTAAGCGACTAACAGCGCGCGACCCTGGCCTCGACTTGACGTCACGGTGGCACGAGGCCGCCAGGCAGGGCACCGCCTCCAGCCGGCAGGGCCGTTGAGCCCCGCCCCCACGTACGCGCGCGCGCTCCCCGGCACGCCCCCTCAACGGACGCGGCGGGCACCGGGGGGCGGGTCCAGAGCGCTGCAGCCCCGGCCCCCTGGGCGTGCGCGGGCGGGCAAAGGACACGCAGGGACGCGCCTGGAGGTCCCTGCGGGGTAGGACACCAGGGGACCCTCTCGCGCTGGGAAGCCACTCGGGCGGCTCGAGCTCAGACGGGACGGACTCTTTATGGCCGTCCAGCCGTGGAGCCGGCGCCTGTGAAGCCAGCACTGGCGATTGTAACACCGCACACGTGCGCTCCGCGCCCTCTGACGCGGCCTTCCCACCGAGTCAGGGACCAGGTGCACCTGCAGCCCCACGGCCTCCGGTGGGGCCACGGCCGCCCTCGGCCCGGACCGCCCGTCCCTCTTCTCGTCCCCGCCTTTCCACAAGTGCTGTGCCCCTTGGACGCCCGAGCCCGAAGGTTCCATGAAGGAACAGATCAGACGGAGAAAGCAGACCTGGGGAACACTCCAAGGGCCCCCTCCCTCCCCGCCTCCTTTCCCAGAGTTTCCCGAACGCACTGCCTGTGCCGGGTTAGGTTCCTTAGTGTAGCTGCTGATACACGGGCTGCTCAGTACGTGGGATGCACGGACGTCTCCTTAGAGGCTTGTGCTCTGCCTTTGATCCTGCTGGACAGATGCAGTCACACAGCTGGGCTGGGAACGATTTGCCCTCCCCTCCCTCCTTTTCAAAACAGCGAAGAATTTCAACTGATTTTTTGAAAAAGACTCAACTTCTTGACCAGATTTTGTAGTATTCTTGGGAGAAGCTGCAACCTCCACAACCTCTTCGTGGCCAGTTGCCACCTTCGTGCTATTTCTCAGCCACAGCAGAACGATGAAACCTCGCACGGCACACCCCCAAGTGCACGGGCTGCAGACTCCAAGAGACACAAGCATGATATCCCCCACTCTGCTAACGTCCTTGCTTGTGTGGAAGGCCACCCCTCTTCTGAGGCCTGTGATCCGTGTCCAGAGATGGGTTTGTCTCAGAAGTTAATGCAGGAACGGCCAGAGATCAGGGTCTAAAGGAATGCTCTTACTCCCTCCTAGGACCAGTCTTCCCAAGTTACATTTGGGCTAATTTGATGCCATCTACGTCTGGACGCTAGATTTCGAAGTGTTCGAAAATGATTGCAGAATTGGGACCAGAGAATTTTTCTGCAGTGTAATCTTTTATCAGTGGCCCTGAGAAGGGTCACTCAAGTCCTACCTCTGAGCCATGAGTGAAAATCTTAGCAATAACTGGTTGACTGAGTGGACAAAGGGAGCAAACAAGAAGGAGCCTGCTTTCACGAGTGCCTGAGTACATGTTGCCTCAAAACTCTCTAAAACAAAGCTGTTGCTTGAAACCCATTTCAGCCTTCCCCTGATAAAAGCTCAAGTCTTGAGAAATGTCTCCAAGTTGTTCACTTTTTCAATGCCCAGCAGGGATGTTTGCAATAAAGTTCACTATGATTTGCTTGAATGGCTCTCAGCTCATCTCCCCAGCTCACGTCCAGGAAGCGTGCTCAGAGCAGCTGCCAGAGAGAACACAAAGATGGGTACCAGTGGAGAGTCCCTTCCACACTGCAAGTGGGAGAAGCCTGGGGAATGCCCTGAAGGGCTGCACCGTGGAGCTCACCTGCTTTGGGTGGCTGGTCCTACACTCCAGAAGTGCTAATATAAATAATCCCTGGGCCCTGTCAGGGTGGGAGTTGGGAGAAAACTTAGAAACTGTGTGGAGATTGGAGAGGAATTGGGAAATGACTCTCCTACATGACCATAGTACGGAGCAGGGGTAGGGGGAGGAACTCCAGGTCCTGAACTCAAAGTCCAGTGCCTTTCCGCATCAGGGTGTCCACTGTTCAGTTTCCACACAGTGGTGGCCTTTGGAGTCAACTTTTCCTCAAGGGGGCAAGGAATTGTTTCAGTGCCTTAACCAGGAGTCTTTTTCAGTGTATGTTCAGTGTGGAGCCATCCTTCTAAACCTCCCTTTCCTTCCCCAACACCCTGCCATCCTAGGAGCTGCACTGCTGTGATAGCAGGAGTGAAGCAGGTCTCCCAAGAGATTGGTGACAACCACTGAGGTTCTTAACCCTCGTCACCCTTGGCCAATTTCCTAACAGTCCTCTCTTCTGACAACACAAAAGTCCAATGCTCTTTCATATCATTTTGAACCTTCCCAGTAAACTGGTGTTGATGTGCAATTTGAAAAGAAGAATCAAACAAGACTTTAAAGAGGTGCTCCCATGATTCTCATGCAGATGGGGCCACATGCACTGATGAGCATGGATTCCAAAGAACAAGGGTCTCTCATGCAGACAGGAAATACACAACCCCGTGCGCAGGGCTTCCAGGCTAGCAATGGCCAATTAGGACTTAGAGGAAGCTGGTTGTGTGAATGGGGGTTGGACGTCAGGGATAGATTACAGGTGCACATCCATTTCATGGGGATTGATTTTAACCCCTAGGAAAACCAGGACTGTAGGATGTTAGGGAGGGGAAGGTTTCCTAACCCTTACTTCTGTCCTTAGTCCCATTAATTCCAGATACTCAATTCTGTATATTTGGCGCCTCCAAATTCCATATCACCCAAAGAGCCTATAGACACTGTGTGTGTGTGTGTGTGTGTGTACACATGCGTGCGCAGGCAAATGATTTTGTGGGTGAGCCAAGATAGCACTCTTTTTTTTTTTTCAAAGTAGCACTCTTGAGTCTCCTAATCCAAGTTCTCTTTCTCACAGGGTGACTAATATTAGCTGAATATATTACACTGTTTGGGTAGAGATGCCATCTAAAGTACAGAACCCCAGCTAAATGCAAAATTCAAATCAACTGGGAACAAATTTCCATTAAAAGCTATATCCAAAATATTGCATGGGACACAATTATTCTAAAAGCTGATCCCTATTATCTGAAATTCTAACTCACCTGAGCATCCATTATTTCATATGCTAAATCCAGCCACCCTATTCTACAGGGTCCTTGAAATGTAAAGGACTGTAGAACTACATGTTCCCAGAATCCAGTCTCCAGAAATAAGGACAGGAGCCACAGTATCAGCATAAAGTCAATCACTGGGCACACTCACACATATTTTGGAATATGTGTCAACTTTTAGCCAGAGAAAAAAATACAAGCATTTTTTGAAAATGAAAATAGCTGACATGTACTCTTAGTTGCATAATCCGTCTCTCTGAAGATTTGAACGTCACAGATAACACTGGTTTCCTGCGAGAAAGGGGCTTGGTGCCCAGGAGTAAGAGGTGGGAGGAAGAGTCATCACTGCATATTCCTTTATGTCCTTTGACATTGAACCACACAAAGCTATTGATTCTTTGAGATATTCCACTAAAAGAAGGAGAAATGTTAACAGTCAATGTTGAATGACAGCACAGGATGCTGGGAAACAAAAAGTAGTGATTTCTGGTCCTGCATGTGTAGGCTGCACGACCTTTGTCTGATAGGCTGGGGCTTTCCAGCAGAGGAGAGCATTAGTAAGGCTCATCCTGCTTGAGGCTGAGCAGCCTCCAGCGCCGGAGGGCGGCGAGGACAGAAGGACCCATGTGCAAGCACGCACGCAGGATCTGCTGAGACCATGCTAATTTGGAAGCTGAGTTCCATGTGGCCTTCAGGACCCATGTGTTCATCAGAATACATGTTCTGAATCTTGTTCAGAAAGTCCGGCCTCGGTTGAAGTGAGTCAAGAGCCAGGTGGGAAGCAGAGTGGGTTGAGGGACGCAAACTCAGCCGATGGATGAAAAGGGAAGCAAAGGACCACCGAGTAACACCTCGGTGCTCGGAATCTGAGCAACTTGTATAAATTGCCTCAAAAGGCACACAGCAATTGTGTTGCCCCTGTGTCATTTGAGAGGGACTTGTGGTCCTTGCCTACCTGCCAGAGCCCTCAGGGAATGTCTCCCCACCCCCACCCAGGGCCCTGGCCCTCGGCCCCTCCCCCGCTGCAGAATGTCAGGAGCCCTACATTCTGTCCCTGTTTACATTCAAACTTTTCCCTCCTTAATTGGATCTTGAGCATCTGCTGGAGCAGGTCGCTGTCTGGGACCTGGACTCGACGTTTCTCATTGTGGTGGCTGCAGGGTAGCAGTGGTCCCTGCCCGAGCCTGCGGGGATGGCTTCAGAAGGAGGTAAGCCTGTGGGTTGGGCAGGTGTGTCTGCGTGCCTGCCATCCCTCAAATCCGTGGGATTCAAATGTGACACTTGGACAGGGGCACATGGGGGCGGGGGTGGGTGTTGAGTAGGGAAAGAGGGTGGGGGCCAAGGACAGCTCATCTGGGAGGCTGGGAGCCCGTGGAAACCTGCAAGGACCCTGGGGAGGAGGCCGGGTCGAGACCTCGTAGGGGAAACGCCCTGGGTGTGGAGAACGGATGGAGGCAGGCACACTGCGTGTCTCTGAGTCACACACCACTTTGACAGTTTGTAGGAGAGGTGGCACCGTGTCATGGTGGTGGCACAGGCAGGGTCCCAGGGAAAGGACAGCCGGGTGTGGTATTCCTCAGACACCTGGACCTCCCCCACCATAGCCTCCAAGGGACTTGACTGCAGATTCTGGGTCTCCATAGTGCCTGATAGGGATGTGGGGGGAGATGGTCTGAGCCAGGACGTGGTTCAGTGGCGCGGTCTTATGGCCAGTGTCCTCCCCGGGAGCGGGGCTGGAAGTTCCTCTAACACCCCCGGCCCAGGACTTCCACTCCTTCCAGCCCAGAGCTGACTTCTCCCCAGCCCAGGTGACCCTTTTCGTAGATTCAGCAGGGACAGGGCATCCGGTGGCCTCAACCAAGGTAGGCCTTGGGTTCCTCAGCTGTTCTGGGTCCCTCTTCCTCTTGAGGACGTGCGGTCCTTCCACCTGCTTCATCTTGTCCAGTGTTTCCTGGCCAACCCTCAGCCCTGGGAGCCACCTTTGAGGTGAAGAGTCTGCTTGTATTCCTCGTCCCTGTGCCGTGGATGGGGAACAGAGTGTAGTGTGGTTGGGTGTCCCAAGCAGCATCTGTGAAAGCTGAGTCCTCCTTACAGGGGGTAGGAGGGGAGCCTGGACGGGAGGACCATCTTCTCTGGTTGTATCACATGTCGTGGGACACCTGTTGATCAGTTAGATGTGCAGGTGTGTCCCTTGTCCTCCCGAACGAGGACCTGCATGGGTTCTTCATGAACAGGCACAGGATCCAGCCCCTTTTCCTTCTGGCACTGGGCTCATGCTGGGCTCCTCGTGTGTCTTCACTTTCACTGTTGGAGCTGGAAGGGGAAGACCACAGAAGCCTGCATTCCCACAACCAGTCCCACGTGACCCAGCTCCAGAGTCCCCCCACCCCAACAGCCCCGCTGCCCCCTCTGCATTGCCCTTTGCTAATCTTCTGTAGCCACCGTGGCTGCGAGTGACAGGAACCAGGGAACGTGATGCCCGCCTCACACTCTCCCAGGATCCGAGCTGCTGAGCGGTGGCAGAACCTGGCCCGTGATGCGTGTGGGATGTGGGGGTTCCTAAGACAGGGTTACGTGGGGGCTTGGAGGCCGCGTTTATAGGGAGAAAGATATTACAAGCGTTTGTTTTCTTATGTTAGGACGGGAAGAAAGGGAGGGAATTATACTGTCGGGCATTGGGGGTCTGAGCAGGAGAGGGGCTCAAATGGTTTAGACGCTGCCCGTTCACAAAGGCCCTTCAGGTGACTCGGACGTACCTGGGAGCAGAACCCAAGCTGCCTGGGAGCCGGCCGAGGGCATTTCCCACAGGGCAGATGTCCACCCAGCCCCTCGTCCAGGAGGACAGCCCGTGAGGATGGAGGGTGGTGTCTGGGGTCCTGGGGAGGTTCCCAGAGTCAGTGCTGGCCAAGGCTGCCTCTTCCAGGCAGGCAGGCTGTCTTGTTGAGAAGGGCGGGGACAGTAATTGTCGTCTGGAGGCCAGAGCATGGAAGTCACTCCAGGACACTTGCAAACCGCACCTTTTCCTGTAAGTGTCCCTCCCGTGTTGCGATTCCCCACCCCCCTCCCTAGTGAGCACAGGGGCCCAGGATCCTGCGTCCTGGCTGCGATTCTCCGACTCGATCCGGCCCTTCCCTTCTGTCCACAGCATCTCCAGTGCTGGGACCGCATGTGGCCATGGACCCAGAGGCCTCCGTGTCTTCTTTGACGGCACAGCCGTTTCCTCCACCTGCTGCTGGCGCCTCGCACTGGTCACCCCGGGGGCAGCACTCGCCGCCCCACGTGACCCCGCCATTCACGCCTTGCAGCCCCGTGGTGCTGCCCACTTTCTGCAGGACACCGCTGGTGGCAGGAGATGCCGTCCATGGCCCAGCTGGGACCCGGGCCTGTAACGTCATCGTCCAGGTCAGGTCAGAGTGGGGGCCCGCAGATGCCCCCCAGACTCAGACCGTCGTCCTCACCCAGGCCCCTGTTCACTGGAGTCCTCCCGGGGCCCTCTGTGGGGGTGCTGCGTGTCCCACACCCCTGTTCCTGGCAACGTCGGCAGCGGAGAGCAGCGTGTCCGCCCCAGCCGTCGGGGGCACCTGGGCCGGCAAGGGAGGCTCCACCCCAGGCCTTCGGCCTCAGGCTCCCCCCCTGGCTGTCCGGCTGGCCCCCATGGTGCCCCCAGTGACCGCAGGGCCGCAGCCCCCCGCAGCTGCCAGGGAGGGCAGCCTGGCCAGTGGCCCCGCCAAGGCCTCGCCCGCGGACTCCTGTAGCCCCAAGAGTGTGTACGAGAACTTCAGGCGCTGGCAGTGCTTCAAGGTCCTGGCCCGCAGGCACCTCCCGCAGAGCCCCGACGCCGAAGCCCTCTCCTGCTTTCTCATGTGAGCGCCTTCTGCCCCCCGCTGCCCTCAGCCAGGATCCTGGGGTGTGCCCAGGGCGGGGGCCTCAGGGTGAGGAGAGGAGGGTGTGAGCCAGTGCCGCTCTGGGAAGGCAGTGCGGCGCGGGTCCTCTGGGGTCCCCCCCCCGGACATGGGGTGACGGCACTTCCAGCAGGGGACCGGGGGACCGGCTCACTGCCTGGCACGGCACGCTCAGTATCGTCAGTATGGAACGCAGGGTCCGGGGGCAAAGAGCTCCCTGATCCAGGTGCGGGTGGGTGGTCAGCCTGGAGCCCAGGGCCCGGGGCTGCCCAGTGTGAGGCAGTGACAGTGTTCGCCTGGAGGGGGCTGGTTTGCATGGCCAGACACCGCCTGTCACCTGCCAGCACTGAGTCACGCTGGGCGGGGGACACGTGCTGCACAGGGCGGGAGTGGGGCAGGGTGGGGGCCACCAGGCCGCAGCCACCGCCTGACCCCGAGGGCTTGCAGCCCGGTGCTTCGGTCCCTGGCCCGCCTGAAGCCCACCATGACGCTGGAGGAGGGAGTGTGGCGGGCCGTGCAGGAGTGGCAGTGCAGAAGCAACTTTGACCGGGTCATCTACTACGAGATGGCAGGAAAGTGAGTCAGGGTCCCAGCCCCAGCTGGTGGGCGTGAGGCCGGGCTGAGCACAGGGTCCTCCTCACCTACCTGCCCAGGCTTCAACCCCAACCTGATCGACACCCACCCCTGCCTCCATGTGAAGGTCTCAGGATGGGGGCTGAACCTGCAACCCCAGGGGAGGTGGGACCCCCGCTGTGGCTGGGCCGGGCCGGATCGGCCAGCCTGCTGCCTCCTGGGGGGCCAGGACCATGGCTGCCGCTGCCGGGCACTGCCTCTTCCGGTCCCCCCACGGCCTCCGCCTTTGCTGGGCTCCACGGCCGGGCCCCTCCTCAGTGTGGCCTGGGTCTCCTCACCCCCAGGTTCATGGAGTTTGAGGCAGAGGAGGAGATACAGATTCAGAAGCTGCAGTGGGTGAAGGTGGCCCAGGGCCCATCTGCTCCAGCCCCACCCAAGCCTGGAACCCAGGGGTCCCCAGCCCTGGAGGGGGGCCGGCAGCCAGGTACAGCACCCGCATTCCCAAGGGAGCTGGCGGCCGAAGGCAGTGGGGCCTAGGGAAGGCCGCTGTCCCCAGTCCTGTCTCTCCTCCTTCACGTGGGCCTTGGTCTTTCAACCAAACCAGCCGCAGAGAGCCTGGGGTCGTAGCTGCCCTTTGTCACCGTGAGATATTGACCTGGCCAAGTTGGTGACTACTCTCCCACCTCCCTGTCAAGGGACCCAACGAAACTGCCTGGAAAGCGGGCTGCGGGGGGAGACCCTTGGAGAATCGGTGGGTCCTCTGTTGCTCACAGGAGACACTATTAGGTGCTCCTCCCCTCGGCTCCCCCGTCCCAGGGTGCCTGTGGCTTCAGGTGGCCCCGACCCAGCCCCACCGACATCAGTGTCCCCCAAACCCTGCCCTCTCCACAAGCAAGCTGGAGCCCCTCTCACCTCCTCCCTCGTTCCCTCTCTGCCTCAGCCTGCATTCCCAGGAAGGCCGGCTCCAGGGCCCAGCCACCCTGCCCGCAGCCACACAGACCCCCGCAGCCCAAGGCACCCAAGGAGATCCCCCCTGAGGCTGTGAGAGAGTACGTGGACATCATGGAGGGGCTGCTGGGGCCTGCCTGCTCAGCCCCGGGGGCGCTAGCGGGTGAATGGGAACAGGACGGAGAGGAGCCACAGCAGGACGAGGACGCCATCTACCTGGACCTGGGTCTTCTCAGCTACATTGACAAGCTGTGTTCCCAGGAAGACTTCATCACCAAGGTGGGCTGGCCCACAGCCTGGCGTCTGGAAGATCCCAGGCATTGCCACTCCGACACCCGGAGTGGGGCTGTGCCTAGGCCTTTGGGATCAAGCTCTGTTCCTCGTTCCTGAGCTGTGTGTGCAGGCACGTGTGTGTGCACGTGTGTGTACTTGCGTGCATGTGCTTATGAGCATGTGTGTACTTGCGTGCATGTACGTACATGCAAGGGTTTGTATGTGTGTGTATTTGAATGAATGTGCTTATGTGCATGTGCGTGTGGGTACTTGCGTGCATGCATGTGTGTATACTTGTGTGCATATGCGTCCATTTATGTGTGTGCATGGGCGTGTACTTGAGTGCATGTACATACATGCAAGTGTTTGTGTGTGTACTTGTGTGAACGTGCTTACGTGCATGTGTGTGTGCCTGCGTGTAGGGTGCATGTGTGTGTGCTCTTGTGTGCATGTACATACATGTATGTGAGTGCATGTGCGTGTACTTGTGTGAATGTGCTTACGTGCACGTGTGTGTGCCTGCATGTAGTGTGCGTGTGTGTACTTGTGTGCATGAACGTACATGCAAGGGTTTGTTTGTATGTGTACTTGAGTGAATGTGCTTAGGTGCATGTGTATCTGCCTGTGTGTGTGTGCATGTGTGTACTTGTGTGCATGTACGTACATGCAAGGGTTTGTTTGTATGTGTACTTGTGTGAATGTGCTTATGTGCATGTGTGTGCCTGCGTGTAGTGTGCTTGCGGGTACTTGTGTGTATGCATATGTGTATACTTGTGTGTTTGTGCGTCTATGTATGTGTGTGCATGTGCGTGTACTTGAGTGTGTGTACATACATGCAAGTGTTTGTATGTGTGTGTACTTGAGTGAACGTGCTTACATACATGTGTGTGTGCCTGTGTGTGTGTGCATGTGTGTACTTGGGTGCATGAACGTACATGCAAGGGTTTGTATGTCTGTGTACTTGTGTGACTGTGGTTACGTGCATGTAAGTGTGCCTGCGTGTAGGGTGCACCTGTGTGTACGTGTGTGCGTGTGCGTCCATGCATGTGTTTGTGCCTATGTGTAGTGTGCCTGTGTGGGTACTTGTGTACATGAATGTGTGTGTACTTGTGTGTGTGTGCACATGTGCAGGTGTGGGTGAGCCTGTGTGGGTGTCTGTGTGTGGCCTGTGTGTATGTGTACGTGCATGTCTGTGTGTGCATGCATATGTTTGTGAGGATATGTTGGTGTCTACCATTTGAATGCTTCTGTGTCTCTGTGTGGGCACATATGTGTTGGGGGGGTGTGTGCATATGCGTTTGTGTGTCTTTTTTATGTGTGTATGTATGTATGTATAGGCTTTCTCTCTGTGTATGCGTGTGTGAAATTGTGTTGTCTGCATGTGTGCCTGTGTGTGCATGTGTGTGCGTGCGTGTGCGCCTGTCTGCGTGTGCGTGCAGCCAGTGACCATGATGGTTCAAACATCCTGCCTTGTGCAGAAGGCGGGGTGGGGCTTCACGTTACCACTTTCCCTCCGGGTCCTCCTTGGCTCACAGGTGCCCCCTGCCAAGGTGCCCACAGCCTGTTCCTTCTGTCCCAGGTGGAGGCAGTCCTTCACCCGCGATTCCTGGCAGAACTGCTTTCTTCAGAACCACAGCTGGATCTTTTGGCCCTCGCTGAGCAATTGGAGCAGGAGGAAGGACTCTCCCTTGCAGAGGTGAGCAGGGCAAAGAGAGACGCAGGAGAGGACCTGAGCCAGGGGAGGGAGGGGACCCAGGTGAGCCAGGGGAAGGGGGGGCACTCAGTACAGAGGCACACGTGACGCGGTCCCCCGCTCCCCTGCCTAGGAGGCATGGCACTGGGGAGGCGAGCTCCAGGGCAGGTACTGAGCAGAGAATGGCATCTACAGGATGGGGAGCCTGGGGAGGGAGGGAGGGACTCAGGGGGATATCAGGAGAGCCAGGGCCTCACGGGCCACCCGTCCCCTCCTCCCACCCCCCCCCCTCCGCCCCCCATGCCACCGTCCCACCTCCCCTCTCACACTCCCGTGCTGGCCAGTCACCGTCACCTCCCTCCTCCCAGCTGGTAGAGAAGAGACTGGTGGCCTTGGCGGTGGAGGACGGTGTGCCCACAACCCCGAGTCACTGTGCAGCGACACTGGACTCCGGGCCCGAGGGTGAGGCCAGGGCCCGGCCAGGGGTCAGCCGTGAGGCCTGCCCAGCAGAGAGCGAGTGCCAGGACCTCCGGAGGCATAGCCGGGCACACGCGCACCCGTGCAGACCCAGATCCTTTGCCGCGTCTCCAGGACAACAGGAGCTGCCTGCCCTCCGGGCTGGCGGGCTCTCCTCTCCTCCCCAGGGGCCAGGGCGCACCCCTCCTCGGCCGGACCCCAGGGATGCCCCCGTGTTCAGAGAGGCCCCCCCTGCTAGGGAGCCTGGCAGGCCAGCAGATGGGTCCAGTGAGGACGAGGAGGAGCTGCCCAGCCTGGCCTTCCTCCTGGCCTCTCGGCACAGCCTGCTGCCCTGGGGGCTCTCCCAGTGTCCTGCTCCTGCCCCGGGCCTCCCCAGCCCTGGAGGGCGCGGGCCGCGGGGAGCTCCCCAGGCCCCCGCTGCTCAGAGAATAGGCCGCGGCCCAGCCGCTCCCCCAGCTGCCAAGTCCAGAAAGCGGGCTCTGTGTGCGGGTCTGGCCGCTGCCGGCAAGACGCCCCTCGCAGGGGCCAGCCTCAGGGGCTCGGTGCGGGCCTTGGCCGTGGGGCTGCTTCGGCCCTCTCTGCCTCCAAAGAGAAGGTGTGGCTCCTTTGTCCCAGGGAGGAGGAAAAAGCAGCACTGCAGCCCGTAGGGAGCCCTGGGCCCACCCTTCAGTGCTGATCCTGGCTGGGGGGAGAGGGGGAGGGCACGACTGCGGGCGGGGTGGCAGCAGCCCCCAGGGGCGCTGCGTGTACGTGGGAATAAAGATGGTTTTGCTGGGAAATGCGTCTGGGCCGCTGCATGGAGATGCCCTGGCCGGAGGGAAGGGGTCTGAGAGGGGCCTCCAGGGGCTTGCGGTCACCATGTGCGTCCCTGAACATCCAGGGATGGGCGCCCTCTGCACCACAACCATCTTCCAGAGTGCAGTCTGCAGTCAGCCCTGTCTTCTCCGGGAGCTGCCCTCTGCCTCCCTGCGGCGTCCAGCCATGGGGCTGAGCTGGGGCGGGGAGGGGGGGGTTTGGGGGGAGGCTACATCCTCCTTGGCTCCTCCAAGGCTCCCTGTGTGGGCCTGAGGGAGGGCAGAAGGCCTGGCCTCAGGGGACAGGCTCTGGGGCTCTGGCCTCCTGGTATGAGGAGCATCTTCGAGTCCCAGTGGGACCGTTGAAATATGAGGGATGGGGGGGTCCTCTTCATCCCCGTGAGGATGGACTCGGGGAAAGCACGAGGCGGGACTCGGGGGCCACCAGCCGGGGTGTGCGTGTGCTGTCCCAGGCGGCACCTCCCGGTCAGCTCACTGGGCCTCCACAGGGAGCCTGGAGGGAGCCAGGCTTCACCGTTTTCTGAGGACCGTGGGCTCCGGGAGGCCAGGGGATGAGGGCAGTCACGGGCGCCAGGGCGGCTGCCACACAGCGTTGGCTCCAGAGTCCTCCTCCTGCTCCCCTAAGAAGAAACCCCTCAAAGTAGCCATGGAGTCGTGGGGAACTCCCTCGCATCCAGGTGCACGCCTGTCCCCACTGATGACGGTGTCATGTCTTCTGATGGCACCCGGGCAGTCGGGCTCCCTGCGGCCCCCCTGTCCTGGCTGCACGTTTGTTCTTCATTCCGAGCTGCGGGGTGTCCTACAGGTCACTGTGCGCTGGGCGGGAAGGGGGAGAGCAGGCTGGTTTGGGGAATCCTGGCCAGGGTGCCCCCATGCTCCCCAAACGCTGATCTTGGGGAGGCCTGCCCGCACCCATGCCTCCATCGGTCATCAGCCATCACTGGGCACGGGTGTCTTAGGGGGCTCCGGCAGAGAAAGATGGTGTCCGTGGCCAGTGGTTAGGACAGACAGTGCTGAGCCATCCCCGGAACCCCTACAAGCATTTGCTCTGGAGATTCTGGGCCGGGAATCAGAGGGCTCGGAAAGTCCCCACTTGTGGTCCCCACGACCTACTTGACGGGACCCTTCCTCCAGATGAGCTGGCACGAGTCCCCACAGCCTCGCAGGTCTCCTGGGAGGCCCTGGACGTGACTCACGGAGTCTGAGGGCCCGTCCGTCTGGGATGCCTGCGTGCCAGCCTGGGCTCTCTCTCGGTGCTCATTTTAGCAAAATATCTTGCGATTAAGCTGGGCTGTGTGAGGGTTCATTTTCCCTACTTCACCGCAGTCTCTGAAGGCCAGTCTCCACCCTCCTCCCATAGTCTGTCCTTTGGAACGTCCTTTGTCGTGGTTCGTTCCGAAGATCATGCTTCAGGGCCGTGTATTGTGTGAATTCGTACAAAGTGCATGGACATTAAAAGATGTTTTCCAACCACAAACTAAAGAGGCATCCCCAATTGTAAGGCTCCTAATTTATTTACTCGGGGGGTGGTCATTGTTAATTGCTCTTCCTGCACAGTCTGTTAATGAAACTGGCCAGATGCTGATGTTCTCATCCTTCATAATGTAGAGAAGGAGAGCCCCCAAGGCACTAGTCACACAATGGTATGTCACTGTCACCAGCCTGATGTCATCAGAACCAGGACATCAGATCATCAGAACAGGTCTGTGCTGGACACAGACCATACCCTAGGTGATGCTAGGAGATTCCTCTGGGATTCTAAACGAGCCGACAAGGGTCCATAGATCCCAGATGGCCTGCATTCACACTACCTGCTTATTTTCCATTTTAGAAAAAGGGGTAATTTCAGTAGGAATGTTTCAAGCTTATAGAAAAAATGAAAAAAATGCAATAGAAACCACAATAGACAACACCTAGATATAGGCAACGTTAGCATTTTGACAAATTTCTCTAGCCTAATTATAAAATAAAAACTGTTTTTAGACATTCACATGAAATACAATTCACTCATTTGAAGTGTACAGTTTTATGGCTTTCAGCTTGTTTATAGAATTTGTAACCGTTACCACAATAAATTATAGAACGTTTCATCAGCCCCAAAAGAAATCCTGTACCCTCTCGCCGTCCCCCTGTCTTCCCATGTGGACATCAGGCCTAAGCACCCATTCATTCCTTTGTCTCTATACATTCCCACATTCTGCACTTCTGTATGAATGGGATTATATGATAATCCTTTTATGTCTGCTTTCTTTTACGTAGAATAAGGTTTCCATGTTTCACTCGTGTTTGCACATTTTCAATAATATCCCATTGTGTGGATGTACTACTGTCTGTTAAATCCATGGATTAGTTGCCAAACATTTGGGTTGTTTCTACTTTTGGCTAATACGAATAATTCTGTGAACTTTTGTGTGGATGCATGTTTCGTTTCTCATGGCTATATATCTAAAAGTGGAACGGCTGGATTGTTTGAAATCTCTATATTCAACCTTTTCAGAAACTGTTGGACTGTTTCCAAAGTGCCTGCACCATTTTGTATGTTTGCACTAGCAGTGTATTAGGATTCTACGTTCTCTCCACATTCTAGCCAATGCTTCCTACCATCTAGTTTGTTTGTTTTTTGTTTTTGTTTTTGTTTGTTTTTGCTAATGGTCATTCTTGTGGTTCTGAAGTGGGCTTTCAGTGTCGTTTTGGATTGCATTTCCCTGATGTTGAGCATCTTATGTGCTTACTGGCCATTTCTGTAACTTCTTTGGAGTGATATATATTTATCCTTTGCCCATTCTTCATTGGTTTATTTGTCCTTTATTATTGAGTTGTAAGAGTTCTTTATATATTCTAGATAAAATCTTTTATTCAGAGATGATTTGCAAAAATATTCTCCCATTCTGCAGGCTGTTTATTAGTTTGTCAATAGAGTTCTTTGCAGTAAAAAGGTATTTAATTTTGATGAAGTCCAATGTATGTATTTTTTCTTCTGTTGTTTGTGCCATTTTGCCAGACCTAAAAATATGTTGACTGACCCTATGTTGTGAATATTTATGCCTCTGTTTTCTACCTTTTTAAAATCATTTAACCATTTGAAGTATACAGTTCAGTAGTGTTAAGTATATTCACATTGCTGTGCAAGAGATCTCTAGAATGTTTTCATCTTCTAGTTCTGAAACTCTGTACACATTAAACACTAGTCCTCCCTCCCCCTTCCCCAGACTTGGGCAACCCACCTTTCCACTTTCTCTTTCTATGATTTTGACTACTTTAGATACTTCATATGAGTGATTAGGGAATCATACAATATTTTTTCTTTTGTGACAGGTTTATTTTAATCAGCATAATGTTCAAGAGGAAAAAGAATCTCTTGTGGTTTGTTTACCTCTCTCCTTGATTCGCCTCTTTTCCCATATGTTCATCTCTTTTCTTTCTTAAGTTCCACATATAAATGAAATAATATGGTATTGTCTTTCTCTGATTGACTTATTTTGCTCAGCATAATACATTCTAGCTCCATCCACGTTGCTGCAAATGGCAAGATTTCATTCTTTTCATGGCTGAGTAATATTCCATTGTATATTTATACTACATCTTCTTTATCCATTCATCAGTTGATGGACATTTGGGCTCTCTCCACAGCTTGGTTATTGTTGATAATGCTGATATAAATATTATGGTGTATATACCCCTTCAAATCTGCATTTCTGTACCCTTAGTTAAATACCTAGTAGTATAATTGCTGTATCATAAGGTAGTTCTATTTTTAGTTTTGAGGAACGTCCATACTGTTCTCCAGAGTGGCTGTACCAGTTTGCATTCCCACCAACAGTGCAACAGGGTTCATCTTTCTCCACCTCCTCACCAACATCTGTTGTTTCTTGCGTTGTTAATTTTAGCCATTCTAACAGATGTTAGGTGGTATCTCATTGTGGTTTTGATTTGTATTTCTCTGATGATGAGTGATGTTGAGCATCTTTTCATGTGTCTGTTGGCCATCTGGATGTCTTCTTTGGAAAAGTGTCTATTCATGTCTTCTGCCCATTTCTAAACTCAGTTGTTTGTTTTTTGGGTGTTGAGTTTGACAAGTTCTTTATAGATTTTGGATACTAACCCTTTATAGATATGTTGCTTGAAAATATCTTCTCCAATTCCGTAGACTATCTTTTGTTTCCTTTGCTGTGCAGAAGGTTTTTATCTTGATGAAGTCCCAATAGTTCATGTTGGCTTTTGTTTGCCTTGACGCTGGAGACGTGTCTAGGAAGAAGTTGCTGCAGCTGAGATCAAAGAGGTTGCTGCCTATGTTGTCTTCTAGGATTTTGATTGTTTCCTGTCTCACATTTAGGTCTTTCATCAATTTTGAATTAATTTTTGTGTATGGCATAAGAAAGTGGTCCAGTTTCATTCTTCTGCATGTTGCTGTCCAGTTCTCCTAGCACCATTTTCTAAAGAGACTGTCTTTTTTTCATTGGATACTCTTTCCTACTTTGTTGAAGATTAGTTGGCCATATATTTGTGGGACCATATCTGGGTTCTCTATTTTATTCCATTGATCTATGTGTCTGCTTTTGTGCCAATACCATACTGTCTTGAGGATTATAGCTTTGTAATACAGCTTAAAGTCCAGAATTGTGCTGCGTCCAGCTTTGGTTTTCATTTTCAACATTACTTTGGCTATTTGAGGTCTTTTGACCTCAAATGTCTTTGACATTTTAACAACATTTGTTCTTCCAATTCATGAGAATGGTACATTTGTCCATTTCTTTGTGTCTTCTTCAATTACTTTCATAAGCTTTCTATAGTTTTGCAGAGTATAGAACTTTTACCTCTTTGGTTAGGCTTATCTCCACGTATCTTATAGGTTTTGGTGCAATTGTAAATGAATTTGATTTGCTAGTATCTTGTTGAGAATTTTTACATTCAGTTTCATCAGGGATATTGGCCCGTAATTCTCCTTTTTAGTGAGGTCTTTGTCTGGTCTTGGAATCAAGGTAATACTGGCTTCATAGAATGAGTTGGAAGTTTTCCTTCCACTTCAATTTCTTGGAACAGTTTGAGAAGAATATGTATTAACTCTTTACATGTCTGGTAGAATTCCCCTGGGAAGCCATCTGGCCCAGAACTCTTGTTTGTTGGGAGATTTCTAATTACTGTTTCAGTTTCTTTGCTGACTATGGGTCTGTTCAAATTTTCTATTTCTTCAGTCTTGGTAGTGTGTGAGCTTCTAGGAATTTGTGCACTTCTTTCAGATTACCCAGTTTATTGGCATATAATTTTTCATAGTATTATCTTATCACTATTTGTATTTGTGATGTTGTTTGTGATATTTCCTCTTTCATTTGTTATTTTATCTATTTGGGTCCTTCTATTTTCTTTTTGATAAGTCTGGCTAGGGGTTTATCAATTTTGTTAATTCTTTCAAAGAACCAGTTCTTTGCTTTGTTGATCTGTTCTACTATTTTTCTTTGTTTCCCTATAATTTATTTCTGCTCTAATCTTTATTATTTCCCTTCTTCTGCTGGCCTTAGGCCTTATTTGCTGCTCCTTTAGGTGTAACATTACCTTGTGTGTTTGGGATCTTTCTTGCTTCTTGAGATAGGCCTGAGTTTCTATATACTTTTCTCTTTGGACTGCCTTTGCTGAATCCCAAAGAGTCTAAACTGTTGTGTTTTCATTTTCATTAGCTTCCATGTATTTTTAAATTTTTTATTGAATATCCTGATTAACTCATTCATTCTTTAGTAAGATGTTCTTTAACCTCCATGTATTTGAGGGCTTTCCAAATTTTTTCTTGTGGTTGACATCAAATTTCATAGCATTGTGATTCAAAAATATGTATGGTATTTTTTAATACATTTTTTTATACTCGTTGAGGACTGATTTGTGACCCAGTATGTTCCATGTGCACTCAAAAAGAATGTTTATTCTTCTGCTTTAGATGAAATATTCTGAATATATCTGTTAGCTCCATCCAGTCCAGTGTGTTATTCAAAGCCATTGTGTTTTTTTGTTGATTTTCTGCTTAGATGATCTGTCCATTGCTTTAAGTGAGGTGTTAAATCCCCAATTATTATTGTATTATTATCAGTGAGTTTATTTATGTTTGTCATTAGTTGATTTATATATTTCTGTTCTTTCAAGCTGGGGGCATAAATATTTACAACTCTTAGATCTTCTTGATGGATAGACCCCTTAATTATGCTACAATGCCTCTCTTCATCTCTTGTTACAGTCTTTGTTTTAATGTTTAGTTTATCTGGTGCACCTGGGTTGCTCAGTTCGTTAAGTGTCCAACTGATTTCGGCTCAGGTCATGATCTGATGTTTGTGGGATTGAGCCCCATGTCAGGCTCTGCATTGACAGTGTGGAGTCTGCCTGAGATTCTCTATCTCCCTCTCTCTCTGCCCCTCCCCCAGTCTCTCTCTCTCTCTCTCTCTCTTCCTCTCTCTCAAAACAAACAAATAAATAAATAAATAAATAAACATTTAAAGAAAAAAGTCTATTATGTCTGATATAGGTATGGCTTATATCTTTTGACATCCATTAGCATGATGGATTCTCCATCCCCTCACTTTCAATCTGCAGGTGTCTTTAGGTCTAAAACAAGTTTCTTGTAGGCAGCATATATATGAATCTTGTCTTGTTATCCATTCTAATACCTAATCTCTTTTGATCGGAGCATTTAGTTCATTTACATTCAGACTGATTATTGAAAGATATGAATTTAGTTTAATTGTGTTGCTTGTAGAGTTGGTATTTATGGTTATGTTCTCTGGTCCTTTCTAGTTTTTGTTGCTTTTGTTCTTTGTTTGCTTTCACTTTTTTCTCCACTCAAAGAATCCCCCTTAAAATTTCTTCCAGGGCTGGTTTAGTGTTCATGAACTCCTTTAGTTTTTATTTGTCTGGGAAACTCTATCTCTCCTTCTATCCTGAATGACAGCCTTGCTGGGTAAATAATTCTTGGCTGCATATTTTTCCCATTCAGCACTTTGAATATATCCTGCCACTTCTTTCTGGCCTGCCAAGTTTCTGTGGATAGGTCTGCTGCAAACCTGATCTGTCTTCCCTTGTAGGTTAAGGACTTTTTTTCCCTTGCTGTTTTCAGGATTCTTTCCTTGTCTGTGTATTTTGTGAATTTGACTATGATAGGCCTTGGTGATGGTCAGTTTTTGTTGAATTTAGTGGGAGTTCTCTGTATTCTTGGATTTTGATGTCTGTGTCCTTCCCCAGATTAGGAAAGTATTCACCTATAACTTGCTCACATAAACCTCTGTCCCCTTTTCTCTTTCTTCTTCTTCTGGGACTCGTATGATGTGAATGTTATTCCTGTTTACTAAGTTGCTGAGTTCTCTACGTCTTGTATTGTGATCTTTGGCCTTTGTTTCCCTCTTCTTTCAGCTTCATGAGTTTACATGATTTGTCTTCTGTATCACTGATTCACTGCTCTACTTTGTCCTTCCTTGCTGTCATGGCCTCCATTGGAGATTGCATCTCAGCTATAGCATATTTACTTCAGCCTGACTAGATTTTAGTTCTTTTATCTCTGCAGAAAGGGATTTTATGGCATAGTCTATGCTTTTTTTTCAACCCCAGCTAGTATTCTTATAATTACGGTTTTAAATTCTAGTTCAGACATCTTATTTATATCAGTTTTGATTAAATCCCTGGTCATGAGTTCTATTGCCTGTTCTTTCTTTTCAGGCGAGTTCCTCCATCTTGTCATTTTGTCCAGAAAAAAGCAAAGAAAGAAAAGAAACGACTACACAAACAAAAAACCAAGAACTAAGCAGAAACTAAAACAAACAATAAAACTAGATCCTGGGTGTGTTTTGGTGTGCTTGATAAAAGATCAAAGGATCTAGATCCAAAAATAAAATAAAACAAAACAAAATAAAGTAAAATACAATGAAATAAAACAATAAAATAAAAATTACAAAAAGAATATATATAAGTGTATATATAAAAATAAAAAATAATAATAGTAAAAAGTAAAAAAAGAATTGATAAAAATAGGCAAATAAATGAAAAACATTATAAGAAATAAAGAATAAAAGTAAGAAAGGAAGTTAGATCCTATTTCCCCTAGAGCTGAAGTTTTGCAACATTATGATCATAGACTTGATGATAGTGCACTGGTCTTCTGAGGGAGGGGCCTACTGCACTGATTCTCAGGCTAGCTTGACTGAGTGGAAATGCGCTTCTGGGGATTTGGAGGGCAAGGACTTTAAAGGGACTGGGTTAGTTAGACAAGATGTGCCCCTACTGTTCTGTAATCCACAAAAAGGATTTCAATTTCTCCAGAATTGAAAGTTACAAAGAACATCAAGAAATAATAGTTTACATGGCTGACACAGTCATATAATCAGGGAAGTAACCACTGTGTTCAGGGTGTACAGAGGAGATGCCTCATCCCAGGGGCAGCATGGCTGCGGCCTGATTGAGAGACAGGCAGATTCTGGGCAAACTTCTGTACATAATATTGACCAAGGCAAACTTGGCCAGTGATGCCAGCAAAAGGCCATCACAGTGAAGGCAGTAACTATCCACCTTCACTATCCCCAACCAGGAATGAAAGCATTGGTTGAAGAAACAGACTTGACAGTCAATGAGACTCTGGGTCTCCCTGGGCTGAGTTCTTCCTACAAAATGTCACGTTTCTCCAAGAGCAGGGCAAGGAGTCAGCATTTTCCAAGTCACAGACTGCATATCCTGACAACAACTTTTACCAACATGCTGCTCAAGTGGCTCTGTTTGAAGGGGGTTGTTAAGCGGTGGGCCAGGATCGATGTGTTCCAGGAAGGGTTGGGGCCCTCTTGCCTGTAGGTGACATTCCAGTCGGGCAGGAGCAATTCTACAGTAACTCAGTGGGAAGCTGGGTAGTGTCCCTGGCACTGCCATCATTCCTCAGAAGGCAGGAACACAAAGGGACACAGGCAGAGGACAGCCTCATTGAGAGCACAGACCTGGCACATGCTGTCCCTTCACCTCCACTGCCCAGGCAGCCACTGAAGGTGCCAGCTTCCTGCTTTCATAGAAACTCCTGGCAGCACACAACGGCTGAGGCCTTCTCCAGCATGGACTTTCCACAATTGGATAAAAAGAGGATGGTCCACAGAAGTCACTAAAAGTCTTGTTTTAGGGAAAACCTGCTTAACTTTTGTGAGATGTGCTTCCTGGTTAATTGGGGTTAGGATGTCCTTTCTGTTATGAAATGACATTGATGATATTTGAAAAATAAAAGATTGGCAACCTCATGAGAAGCTGTGCCTTTATCTGGATGGGGATAGTCGGGGGCCATGATGAATATGTTGACTGTTGACATGGCAAGAACACAGGGTTAACCTGTCCAAGACGCTTCCCTGCAGACTGGCCTTCCTTAAAGTTTCATGGACACTGCCCATAGCCAAGCCCACAGGATCAAAGCTGGTAAGCGCTGCCTGGTGGCTCAGCCTGAGCGTCACAGCTGCAACCACAAGTTCAGAATCAGACACTGACCAGCAAGGAAGAGGCTGCTGCCTCCTCCCCCTGAGCACTTGCTAGATGGGAGGGGCTGGGCCTGGGTCCTGGGTATCAGGTGCTAGTTCTAGTCCCTACACACACAGGAGCCTCTCCTGGATCCTGGATCCTGGATCCCTTAGGATCCCCGTGTGCTGGCCCAGAGAGCAAGTGCAACAGGGGCTCACAAACTCCCACTATTCCCCTAATAAACGCGACTCCAGCAGTCTGAGATTTATATTTCAGGGCATTCCCTATGATTACTCTAACAAGTACCAAAGACTGAGAACTACTATGCAAAATTAATGTTTGAAAAGTTCACTCCAATGATATTTGAAGAATCCATATAAAGTAACTAAAATAAAAACAATTGCATTTTACTCTACTGGGTCCAAACTATAAGCTTTAAATAACATAAAAATGACAATGAGAAGAAGAAAGTCTCCAAATATTTGAAAATTAGGATGCACACTGCTCAGTAATTCACGGTTAAGACAAAGACCTTAAGGAAATTTTTTAAATACACAGAACTAAATGAAAATGCAAATACAACATATAAAATGTGGTAGGATCCAGGGGCACCTGCGTAGCTCAGTAGGTTAAGTGTCTGACTTTTGATTTTGGCCCAGGTCATGATCTCACATTTCTTGAGATCCAGCCCTGATGATAGAACAGAGCCCACTTGAGATTCTCTCTCTCCCTCTCTCTTTACCCCTCCCCCACTAGCACCCTCTCTCTCTGCCCATCCCCCACTGGCTTGTGCACGTGTGCACACTCTCCCCCTGCCTCTCTCACAAAATAAATAACCTTTTTAAAAAATGTGGTAGAATCCAGATAAAACATTGCTAAGAGAGAAACAAATGGCACTAAACGCTCATACTAGAAAAGAAGGAAGGTCTCAAAAATCTAAGCTTCCACCGAAAGAAACCAGACAAAAATAGAAAATAAAGCCAATACACGAAGAAGAAAGGAAATAATACACTATGACTAAATGGTGTTTTTTCTAGGAATGCAAGCCTGGTTTAATATTTAAACCATCAATGTAATCTACCATATTAAGAATCTAAAGAAGAAAACCCACATGGTCACACCAGTTAATCCAGAAAAAGCATTTGACAAAAATCAAGACACATTCATGTTAGAAACTCTCAGAAAACTTGGAATAGAAGGGCATTCCCTCAACCTAGCTACAAAAACTCTACAGATAACATCATAGTTAATGGTGAAAGAATGGATGTTTTTCCTTTAAACTCAAAAACAAGACCAGAATGCTCATTCATCTCTCCGTTTCAACTTAGTACTGTGGGTACTAGCCAGTGAAGTATGGCAAGAAAAAGAAATAAAGACAAACAGATTAGAAAGAAAGAAATATTACTATCCATATTCGTAGATGACATCACTCGTTACATAGAAAATCCAAAGAGGGAGGAGCCAAGATGGCAGAACAGCATGGAAGTTTTTTTGCGTCTCCCATCCATGAAATACAGCCAGATCAACACTAAACCATCCTGCACACCTAGAAAACTGATTTGAGGATTAACACAACAATCTGCACAACCTGAACCACAGAATTCAGCAGGTACATGGCACGGAGAGGTGAACTGGGGGAGAGAGAAGCCACAGAGGGCAGGAAGCTGTTTTTCCTTGCAGAGAGGATGGAGATGGGGGAGAGTATGGGAAAAGCAACCCCCCAAAAAAATAGCTGGAGAGAAAGTGGAAAAGTATAAACAGCTGTAGGAACTGAACTAAAAAGGGAGACAGGAAGAAAGGAGAGGGTTGAAATTCCATTGAGACTCTATAAACAGGAGGAGCACAGAGTCTGAAACACCACAGCTCGATACCTGGTGGTGCTCTGGTGAGAAGGGCGAATCCCCAGGAGCAGAGTGAAGTCCGGGGGTCTTCGGGCCAGATGAGGAGAGGTGGTTCCCCTGCCGGGAGGACACCTGGTAGAGGCTGTGTGGCTCCCCCAAAGACAAGGCCCCAGTGGACCCGGGAGAACAACCACATTTGCTGGTGCTGCAACAAGGTCATTAAGGGTGAAGCCTGGTGCCAGATGTGTGTTGTGATTTTCCATAATCCCTGAAACGCTGCTGCTACGCGATTGTGTAAACTTTTTCTGGGGCGGGCTGGCACCCAGCCACAGTCTCTAGTCATCAGCAACAGCACGGACCCTCGAACGTTCCTGGGTACAGCTGGCACCTGGCCATTGCTTGGTAAGACCCTCTCACAGAGGGTCAGAACGGGTGAAAGCCGCAGTCCCTCAGAAATGAGGGGTCGGAAAACACAGCCGCATCTGAGATAAAACACAGGAGGGAGGTGCCGCCTCCGCAGGGAATATTTTTCCATGTTTTTGTGTCTTGTTCAATTTCTTTCATAAGCTTTCTATAATTTTCAGTGTATAGATTTTTCACCTCTTTGATTAGATTTATTCCTAGGTATTTTATGGTTTTTGGTGCAATTGTAATGGGATCAATTCCTTGATTTCTTTTTCTGTTGCCTCATTGTTGGTGTTTAGGAATGCAACCGATTTCCGTGCATTGATTTTATATCCTGCAACTTTGCTGAATTCATGGTGTTGCATCCACATGACTCCTGAAACAGAATGCTACGGGCACCAGTGACAGTCACAACAAAGTTTATTGCAATGAGAGGCAAGGCAAACCAACCGATTGGGACTGACACTCTTGACCAGAGTGCAGTCTCGAACCGAGGTACAGAGTTTTTATAGCCAACCACATCATCTTATTATCACCTGGGAACAGAACAAAGGAATAGTTCCCAGGTGGAAACAGTTCAAACAGGCCCTTGCCCCAATCCAATCAAGCGCTAATCCATCCCTTGATTGATAGGATAAGGCTGTTATCCCTTAACCTATAGTGTTAAAACAAAGCTGTTATTTCTTAAGGCTACAGGTTAGCCCTACCCTTACAATGGATCAGTTCTAGCGTTTTTTGGTGGAATCTTCAGGGTTTTCCATATAGAGTATCATGTCATCTGCGAAGAGTGAAAGTTTGACCTCTTCCTGGCTGATTTGGATGTCTTTTATTTCTTTGTGTTGTCTGATTGCAGAGGCTAAGACTTCCAATACTATGTTGAATAACAGTGGCAAGAGTGGACATCCCTGTCTTGTTCCTGACCTTAGGGGGAAAGCTCTCAGTTTTTCCCCATTGAGAATGATATTAGTGTTGGGTCATTCATACATAGCTTTTATAATCTCGAGGTATGATCCTTCTATCCCTACTTTCTTAAGGATTTTTACCAAGAAAGGATGCTGTATTTGTCAAATGCTTTCTCTGTGGCTATTGAGAGGATCATATGGTTCTTGTCCTTTCTTTTATTGATGTGATGAGTCACACTGATTTTGCAGATATTGAACCAGCCCTGCATCCCAGATATAAATCTTGCTTGGTTGTGAATAATTTTTTAATGTATTGTTGGATCTGGTTGGCTAATATCTTGTTGAGGATTTTTGCATCCATGTTCTTCAGGGAAGAACCTTTGACCTTGGCCATAGCAACTTCTTACTCAACTCATCTCCAGAGGCAAGGGAAACAAAAGCAAAAATGAACTATTGGGATCACGTCAAAATAAAAAGCTTCTACACAGCACAGCTGGCTGTCCAAGCTGGCCACACTCAGGCAAGCCAGGATGCTGAGGTTTGCCCTGTGACCTCAATTCTCTGCTGGGTCTAAGAAAAGCTGTTGATTTTTAATTTGTTCAATTTTTTTTTGTGTTTTGTGGATGGGAGTAATGGCTTCCAAGCTCCTTGTACTCCAGACTGGAAACAGAAAGCCTCTAATTGATTCTTGTTAGTTTGTTTTCAGTTCTGTAGCTTGTCTGGGGTTGACTTGGCAATGACAGCTGGCAGCCCGTGCCAGTGCCCCATCTAGCAGGGCAAGGAGTCCCTGATGGCAGACCTTCCTAGTCCCGCTCTCCACTGACAGCCCCAGTGCCCCTCCAGGCCCTGCTCCCAGACTCACCGGCCCCTTGGCTTGGCCCCTTTCCTCCACCTCTCCCTTAGTCTGCCTACTCAGGAGTGGGTATCTGGAACTCACTCTCGGGACAAGTGGAGTAAGCCTTTCCCTGATGTCTGAGGGGAGGGCAGGCAGGGTAACGGTCATCTACTTGCAGCCTGTTGGAGCCAGAATAACAAGGGGCTCCAGCTCTTGGGGAGAGAGATGTAGGTTCGAGCCCTTGTTCCACTGCTTACGGCCTGTGCCATCTCTACATCTGCTGCAGAACCCTACAGGGCTTCATTTCATCTTTAGAAGGAAGCTAAAGCAGGCTAGCACTGAGCACTGAGCTGGTTGCAAGTGATGGGGAAACTGGTTGGGTTGCAGCTGAAAGCTGGTTGTTCTGTCATGTGGGTGAGGTATGTGTGGGATGCCTCCATCAGAGGTCTGAGAACCTCGGGAGGGGCAGGGAATCCCCTAGCTGCAGCAGCAGGCAGGCTCCAGAGCACAGCCAGCTGTGGCTGCCATGCTTGCAGGATAGTTTAGGACCAGAAGAGCAGCTGACGCTCCAGCTCAGCTGCCTGAGCTGCCCTGAGCTTGTGAGAGTGTGCGTCAACCGCGTGCCATCTCAGTAACTCACTGGCATCCAGGGGCCTGAGCAGCCCTGCCCGGGGCCCCATAAGTGAATCTACCACCAAGGGAAGGCATCCTCTTTCCCCTTCCATAGACAGCTGAGCTGCTGGCGGGCACATGGCCAGGCATAGGGCACTGCACTAGTGGGGCTCCAGCCAGAGGGATGGCCTGGGCAGGGATGTGAGCCCTGGGAAGACACTTTAAAGTTTATTATTTACTTAGAGGGGGAGAGAAAGAGGGGGAGAGAGAGAGAGAGAAGGAGAGAGAATCCCAAGCAGGCTTCATGCTGTCAGTGCAGAGCCCAACGCGGGGCTTGATCCCATGAACCATGAGATCATGACCTGAGCCGAAATCAAGATTCAGATGCTCATCCGACTGAGCCTCCCAGGTGCCCCAGAAGACACTTTCCTGAAGCCTCCAAAGATCATCCTGGAAGGGGCCTCCTGCATCAGTGAGAACCCAGGGTTAATAGGCATGTGAGTCCACTTGTGCCCACCTGCCAACAAGGATCCAGGATATTTAAGCAATGCCAGAATTGGAAAGAATTTGCACTGAACCCTCCAAATGCCACTTGGTCTGTACTGGACATGCACCAGATAGGAGCTTTCCCACCTTATTGTGGGTCTGGGGGCTGGAGTGGGTGCACTGTGCGGCTGGGGCTATGCTGGCTGCACAAGGGCCTTTGTCAGGCACACTGCCAGGAAGGATGCCCTAGAACATTGCTTCAAGGCATATTGCCAGGCCACTATGTCCTGGGTCAGCTAAGCATAAAAGGTGACACCAGGATCCAGCTGCTGAAGGTGTGTGGACACCTCAGGCAGACTGGCTTGTGGGAAGCAGGGAGCAGTTTCAATGGACTTGGGCCCCTTCAGACTGGGGAGAGTGGGGCTGTGAGGACAGGTGAGGAAGGTGCTGGCAGTCAGCTCTAGGAACAGAGGTCTGAAGACTGCCGGCCTGAACTTTGACTCTCAGCCTGGCATCCAGCCTCCTCTGCTTCTGACTCACTCTCATAGACCCTCCATGTCTGAGAGCCCTCTATACTGGTGGCCACAGTATGGCCTGGGTCATGCACCCCAGTCCAACTCAGTGCAGAGTCATCCTGCACTCTGGGAACTTTTGTCCACCTCCATGGGGAGTCTGTCCTCCCTCCTCCAAACCTCTTGAATGGTGTTTCTCTACTTTGGGGAAACTCTTGTTCCCTTGCAGTGTAGACATCTAGTGAAATGTCTTACTTCAAATTTGGGTTGAATTGTGTTCCCCCAAATTTATATATTGGAGACCTAACTCCCAGTGCCTCAGAATCTGGCTGCATTTGGAGATAAGATCTTTACAGAGGTGATTAACATGAGGCCACTAGGTTGGCCCTAATCCCAAATGACCAGTGTCCCTGTGAAGAAGAGGAGATCAGGACACAGACACACACAGAGTGATGACCCCATGAGAACACTGGGGGAAGACAGCATCTACATGGCAGGAGAGAGGCCTCAGGGGAAACCAACCCTGCCCACACCTGGATCTTGGACTTGCAGCCTCCAGGACTGGGAGATGATAAATTCCTGCTGTTGAAGCTGCGTGGGCTCTGATGTTTGTTATGCAGCCTGTGCTGACCGACACACTTCCTCTGAAGGCCTGCATGGTCCCTGAGGCAGGAGCAGGGTCTGAGTGGAGACGGTCTGCTCTCTTCCCAGCTGGCAGCCCTGGCTCCCTCCTGGGACAGTCTCCCTGATGAGTCCCTTTTCCTTGCACAGGGAGCCAGCTGACTTACCTCAAGGGAAGGAGGGGCAATGGGGTCCCAAGACAGGAGTGAGATGAGTCTTTTACTTGTTTTTGTTTTGTTTTGTTTCAGGCTTGGCTTGGGGGATGGCAGCTGATGGACAGGAGAGTCCAGGAGAAGGAACCACTGAGAGCCAGTGGGGCTGGGGAAGGGGAGGTGTGGAAGGTTCCAGCAAGCAGACTGGGGCCTGAGGCAGAGAGCAGGACAGAGGGGCTCGGAGGGTCACCACAGGGCCTGCTGCGGGCCCCTGAGCACGAACAGCAGCAGGAACCAGGTCTGGGGAGACATGAGGGTTGTGCTGTGCCCGGACGAGCCAGCCGTCCGCCAAGGCTGATCTGGAAACTGCGTCTGAGGAGCAGACGTGGGATCAGGGGGAGGTGTGAGCCTCTGGATCTTGTCGATCCAGTCGGTGAAGCAGTCAACCCTGGTGAAGACGCTGGGGTAGACAGGGTGCCGGCAGTCCAAGCCCCAGCTGGCCAGCCCCACCAGAACCCACGCACTGAGGAGGTTGCAGACGAGGGGCCCCCCGGAATCGCCCTAGGAAAGAGAGGGGAGTTAGTGCAGGTGACCGAGCAGGGTCTAAGAACACTAGGTGGCAGGGGTGCCCCTGGGTCTATGAAAGTCCAGACCAGCATCGAGCTATGGACACATCAAGGTGACACGGGCGGGCCCTGGAAATGCACTTCAGGGTGCTCCCAACTGACCCTGAGGACAATCACAGATCTAAATCCGTCATCACGTGGACTCTGCCCTCTGCCCCTGCACCCCAGGAAGGGCGGGTGGCCCAGAGGAACAAACAGAGCCCAGATCAGGGGAGGCAGACCCAGCAGGAGAACGAAGGCCAACACTTGTTACCACAGACCAGACACCGCACTGAATTCCCTACAGAAGCCTTATGAAGGGGAGGCTGGTAGCACCCCCCACTTCATGAGTGAGGAAATTGGCTGTGGTCACAGCACCGGTAAGTGACAGACAGAGACCAGAGCAGGTCCACCTGCCCCACAATCTGAGTCCTGAGCCATTCTGCAGTGTCCCCCGCTCCCTAGAGCTGTTTCCTGTGCCCACACTGGACCAGATGGAATGTCATGGACAGGCTATGGTGGCTGGAAGGCTACCAGGTGTCCAGCTCCGTGATGTCCTCAGCCTGGGGGTCCCCAGAGGGGGAGTGGGGTCAAGGGCACCATGGATGTCCAGCAGGCAGGCCGACAAAGGGCATCGGCTCTAAACTCCACAGGAGAAGGCAGGTGGGGGGCAAGGCTGGAAGGGAGATCTTTGGTGACAACCGTGTGGGGACTCAGGGGCTGAGACCTGTGAGGAGGTTGGGTCAGAAAGTCCATACCATCATCTGTGGCCTGGGAACCAAGAAACCAGACCTACGTCCTACCAGGAGGTGGATGGCTGAGCTTCCTGCTGTGACTCAGCAGCTCCCCGGACAATAATGAGAGCAACTGCCAGTGAGGCCTCCCCATGGCAGGCCCACCTCATGCCTCCTGCCCATGTTTCCTCGGGCTGCCATCACACATGACCACAGCGGACACTTACCCTCAAAGTTCTGGAGTCAGAGTCTGAGAACAGGTGTTTCTGTGCCTTTCCCTAGATCTTTTAGCAACGCCAGGACTTGGGATTTAGGGTCCCTCCAAATCCAGAATGGTCTCATCTTGAGACTCTAATCACATCTGCAAAGACCCTACACAGTTCCCAGTAAGGTTACATTCTAAGGTTCCAAATAGACGTGAATTTGGGGGACAGCACTCAGACCACTATAGCATCCTTTCAACAACCCCATGGAGGAGGCCTCAGAATCCCATGCAGGCTCAAAGGTGCCACCCGAGGTCCCAGGGCAGGGACACATGGCAGAGCCGTGTCTCTGACTCCAGACCCTCCCCTCCCCCAATCCTCGGTGCCTTCCATGCAGGAGGCAGGTGCACAGACATCAGCTCTTAAGGCTGGGGCCTGACAGTGTGCTTGGAGGCTGGGTGGGCTTGGAGTCAGGATGCTGGCAGAGCAGGCGTGGGCTGCCTTATGTAGGGCTGGTCACATTCCCTCTCTGGGCCTGCTTGCCCACCTGCAGGATGGGGCATCGCAGAGAGTGGAAAGAAATCTTCACAATCCATTGGGTTGTGCCCCATGGCAGACACACACCCAGAAAATACAAAATTATAAGGAGCTCCTGAAATAAAAAGACAGACAGCCCAACAGAAAAGTGCCGGGGGTAAAACCAGAAGGGAAACTCTACTGAAGAAGGTATCTGGCGACAACAAATACGGGACAGTTTATTTAACTTAATCCGTCATCTGGAAAACACAAATTAAATCACAGTAAGATACCACGATGCACACACACCAAAAGGAGCAAAGACAGAGAGCGCTAAGTATTGGCAAGAATATAAACTCATCCGCTGCTCAAAGTGGTGGGGCAGGGGCACCACATCCCCTAACTTCTGCCAAAGCTGGGTGTGCACACAATCCAACGATTCTACTCGTGGGCTGCTGTGAATAGAAAGAGGATATAAAGCGGATGAGACACTTGGAAGTGAATGGAGTGGAAAACCCGAAAGCTCCCAAAATACTCCTTGACAGTGGACCCAACAACAGGACTGAATGCGCACGACGGCACGCGCCCTACGCGCAGACAGGGCAGAGGAAACGCACACACGGAGCACCGAGACGCCGGCTGCCAGCTGCAAATGAGCCCCACGGAGGGAGGGTTCAGAAGCCATCGTAAGGTGTTAGAGGTGGCGGCTGGGGCCCCCTCGGGTGTTAGAGTGGGCTGGGCCGTGGGGAGTCGGTCACATGTGTCAGGATAGGAAGATTCACCTGCTGCTCTTGGCAATCATATATGCCTCTGTGTGCGTGTTACACTGGAGGGAAAAGCTTGAAATGTGCTAACAACAGATGCTGTTTGGAGGTCCTGCCAGCAGATGCCCTCATGTGGCTTAGGAAGGGGTGAGCCAGGGGACACTGCTGGGGACGGGGAGCCAGGAAGGCCCACAGGTCTCCACAGAGCAGAAGCAACACAGGCCCACTGGGGAAACTGAGGCAAACAGGCAAGGGAAGAACAGAAACTCACGTGGCAGGTGGCCTTTCCTGTCGAGAAATCACCAGCACACAGCATCTCCTCCTGCACTGAGTAGGTCTTGCTGTTGCTAAGTTTTCGTCTGTATAAGATGTTACAGAACTTGTTCTCAATGAGGCTCACCTTACCCTCCTGGAGATGGAAGGGCGAGTGCAGATGTTCTGTGTGAATAGGAAGGGGGCCTGTGGCGTGCGCCGTGGGGAAGCCCCGGCCACCACGAAACACGCGGGTTGCTCAACACAGATGGGCCTCGAACACGGCTGCGGTCTTCCATCCGTCCCTAACAGGCTCCTCTCCTACTTCCTGAACAGTTCACACGCTCATCCATTCCCTCTACCTCACTCACTCCACAAAGAAAGAAGGCAAATCCCACCAGCACAGCCATTCTCAGGGCCTTGGCCACCACTGACCCACCCACCTACGCTGTCACACACCATGTCCGCCCGTCTGTCACTGCCCTTCCTCCCATCCTTCCATCCACTGATTCCCCCCATCCGCCTACCCACCCCGCCTCTCATGCTTGTCTCCATCCCTCCGTCAATACCCACCAGCCACCAGCCACTCCTCTCCCAGCCACGCCGCCCCACACAGCCACCAGCACTCACCCCTCCATTCGTCTGTCCTCATGCTGGGCTTACTGTAGACGCCACTGACACAGGGGGCATTGTTGTTGGGGACACAGGGCGAGTGAGGAACATGGACGGGATTGTGGGGACACAGGGCAAGTGAGGAACGTGGGTGGGATTGTTCGAGAAGTGATAAGCAGTGTGAAGGAAACAAAACAGGAGGAGGAACCCCTCTCAGCTCACGTGGGCAAGCGGAACTCCGCAGAGGAGGGGCCGAGTCATCGATGTAAAGACAGGGTGGCCCCCTGCACGCAAACACCAGTGGGCAGAGAGGCAGGTGGAGAAGCCGGCCCTGGGGTGAGGACGGCAGGAAGGAGGCTGGTGGCTGACTTGGGGTGTGCAGGGGATGTAGGGAGGGCTGGGGCCAAGGTCTGGAGCATCTGACCGCCAAGGCAGGGACTCTGGACTTGTTCTAACAGTCCAAACAGCTGTGAGAGCACGCAGGGAGCTGAGCAGGGAAGTGGCACAATTCACGATTTAAAGTGAGCAGACAGCTGTGTGGGCACTAAACAGGACACATAGGGTGGGAGCTGGGAGACCAGTCTGGAGGCACAGGCAAGACGCGATGGTCTGTCAGACCAGGGAGGCAATAGCGGAGCACGTGCCAGGTGCCTGGGGTGGGGGTGGGGGGGATGTTAAAACAAGTGAGACATGGTCCTCGCCCTCAAGGAAGAACCAGCCTCTGTGCCTGCGTGTGGGTGCACGTGCGTGAGAGACAGAGAGAGACACAGAGACAGAGAGAGAGTGCTGGGGGCCAGGTTGCCCTATGGTTGGGACAGTCCCTCAGACTTAAGGAACTCTAAAGCTTTAGAATCGCACACTTTTCAGAACTAGAACGAAAACGGTCCAGTCCTCTAGAAATGAGGCACAGAGGCGCAAGGTCCCGTGCCCGCCTGCCAGGGGGGGCCCCTAGGGCTGAACCTGGCCTCCCGTCTTCCCTCCCTCTCTCACCCCCGCCCCTCCCCGCCTCTCCCACACGCCCTCACGGTCCTCGCTGAGCATCCCCCAGCCGGTTATCCAACAGGACAAGTTGCTGGACAGCTGCATGCCGGGGCTCGGGAGGCAGGCGGGGGCGATGTAGGAGGTGAAGTTCACAGGCACGTTCAGCTGCAGCATGGTTATGTCACTCCCGAAGGGGTGAAGCTTCTCAAAGTCTGGGTGCACGATGATCCGGCTCACAGACATCTCCCGGGTGTGCTGGCCGTGCTGGTATAGCCGTGTGCTTCCCAACAGAACCTGGTAGTCTGCTGGGGCTTGGGATTTGCTGGCAGGGAGCAGCTCATCGTCACTGTCTCCGAGCCCGGGGTCAGCTCCCTCTCCCTGCCCCTCATCTCCCTGCCCCTGCCTGCACGAGACTCCTCTTCCCAACCATCTTGGGGCTGTCTGATCTGCTGTCCCCGACCTGAGACGTGTGGCTTCCCTGTCACATCTTGAATTGGAAGCGTGGGGACTCCTTGTGCTCAGGGCTCCTTGGTGGGGCCTCGCATCAAGGCCTTCCACCTTATACAGAGGAACCCTGGCTCAAGCCTAGCTCTGGCCTGACCCTTCCCAAAGCTCCCCACGGCCCAACTTTGGCCCCACATCTTTCCTGCCCCTTCTTCCTGTAAACACCTTCCTGCCTGAGGGCTGTGTGCACACCTGTTCATAAGTATCCACAAAAGATGTGTTAAATGAGTGGATGAGTGCAGGAAAAGGAGCCTTGTCCCCGGAACATGAGTGATGAAACATCCGGCCCTGCCAGCCCTGCCAGACTTTCTGGTGGAAAGTCCTACCCCCGCTCGGTGCCCAAACCCGTCCCTTCTGGCTCCACCCATGCCAGCTGGCACCTCTCCTGACCTCCCTTCTTGTCCATGGGGCCCTCCCGTCTCACCCACGCTGGACTGACACCCCCCGCCATGGCACAGAGGGGCTATGGAACAGGGTAGGTGCTGACAGGGCTCTGGGCCCTTAAAGCCAGTCAGTGCCCGAACTCTAGCTCCCTGGCCTGGGCTGTGATGCCCAGCTGCACCCTTGAGACCCCTTCTCATCTATTCAGAAGCTGAGTGCCGAGCCAGGCACCCTCCAAGGTCGAGGAGCCCACCTCCCACCCAGGCAGCCTGGCATATGGGTGCCGGCAGCCACGCCTCCTCCTGGGCACACAGTTCTGCAAAAATGATAAGAAAAATCAGCCGGCTGCTGGCTGTGTGTGTAGTCCCGGGTCCCTGCCTACAGTCTGTCACTGAGGAGTGTGGGGACACGGAGGACAAGCCCTGATCTGAGGAGGCAGAGCGCCTGCCCACACCGCGTGGCAGCCAGGACAGACACTGCCAATCTGTGCTGGGGGACAGGCACAGGGGCTGAGGACAGAGGGGGTGAGTGGGGAGCACATGCAGGTGGAGGGGACACCGGTCAAAGGCAGGAATGACGCGTGTCTGGAGGCTACACGCTGCTCCAGAGCAAAGCCCAGCGCATTGGACGCCCATCACCCCTTTTCTCCTCTTCCCCTTGCATCCCGCTGCCCCACTGGCCCCTCTGCTGGCACCCAGGAGGGGGGACTCACTTGAGAAAGCAGTGGGCAGTAGACACCAGCCAGAGGGAGTCGATGAGGACAGCTCCGCAGATGTGTGTGTGCTGGTACAGCAGGCTGGCCTGCCAAGGCCACTGGCCGGCCAGCACATCCTGGCCACCATAGATCTTCCCCGTCACCTTGGGCCTCCCGCACACTGTGGAGACACACCCTGCCCTGTCTACGATAGAGACACCGGTGACCCCAAGTGACGCTACCACAGAGGCCTTCCTCCGCTTCACAGATGCAAAAACCAAGGCCAAGGGTCAAGGGGCCTGGCCAAAATGCCAGGGCCGCCCGGAACCCTGCCTTCATCAGCTGCTGTCGAGGACAGTAGAGCCGAGCACAGGCCGGCAAGCCCTGTGGTCAGGATGAGGGCCCAGGGGTCTGGTGAGGCCAGGCAAGGAGGACCAAGAGAGGCCACAGCAGCATCCCCAGGGAGACAGATGTCCCTGAATGCACCTGCGGGGGGCTGGGCCAGTGTTCCCTTCAACTGGCAGCCTCCGCCTCCTCGCCCACTCTGCAAATGGAACAACTGAAGGTCTCAGGGGTTCCTAACCCGACCTGCTGGCCGTGATGCTTCCAGGGGGCTTCCTGTGTGCCCTCCACCTCACCCCGCCTCTCAGGGAGGGAGGTTCACGGCAGGAAGGAGTCTGTGGTGCTGGGTGACCCCGGGAGGGCCACTCCCCTGACTCAGGACGCTGTTTCTTAAGGAAGAGGGAGCAGTCTAGTGACGAACGCCCCGGTTCTGGGGTTCACACCGGGGGAGGGCCAGGGGTGTGCCTCACTCAGCAGTCCTCCCCTTCCCAGCCCCCATCCCAGGGTCAGGCCCTGCCACCCGCCCGGCTCCAGGTGGGTCCACAGTGGGCCCTGCGAGGGGGCGGAGAGAAGAAAAGGCCGTGGCCGCGCCCCAGCCCCTCCCGGGGCCGGAGCCCCCCCTCCGCCCACACGCCTCAGTCCAACGCACCTGCTTCTAGCGCCAACCGCTGCGCGCCACCCGCCTGCCGCCCGGGCTCCTCAGTCGCTGCCTCCACTGGAGCTGGAGCAGGGACGCGGGAGACCACTGGCCAAGATCCTCGTATGCCCGTGGCTAGCAGCAGCAGCAGCAGCAGCCGGAGCAGGGCCGCCAGCCAGCCTCGCCCACGGGGGGTCGGCCCCTCCTCTCCCATGACCCGGGACGCTGACCCCAGCCTGACCCGACCTGACCCCCACCCCTGACCCCAGGCCAGCCAATCCCTGGCCGCTCCTATCCCAGGCCCTGCCCTGCCCCTGTCCGCCCCCCCCCCCCCCCCCCACCTCCTAATCCTGGGCCCTAATCCTGCCCAGACCCTACCCCACTGAGCCCTGACTCAGGCCTGGACTCCTCCCCACAACTGGTCCTGACCCCACCCCTCTTGGCCTCCTGCCCAGCTGGTCCCAGGAGGGCGGGACCTCAGTGCAATCAAGGGCTCCTATGAATCCAAGAGAAAAGACAGTAGACACCACATAGAAAATAGCAACTGTGGGGCGCCTGGGTGGCGCAGTCGGTTAAGCGTCCGACTTCAGCCAGGTCACGATCTCGCGGTCCGTGAGTTCGAGCCCCGCGTCGGGCTCTGGGCTGATGGCTCGGAGCCTGGAGCCTGTTTCCGATTCTGTGTCTCCCTCTCTCTCTGTCCCTCCCCCGTTCATGCTCTGTCTCTCTCTGTCCCACAAATAAATAAAAAAACGTTGAAAAAAAAAATTAAAAAAAGAAAATAGCAACTGTATGAGAAAGCAATTCATGGGAGAGGGAATTTAAAGTATCTGTAGGCAAGAAAACATGCTTCATTTAACTGGTTAACTAGAAAAGGGAGTTGAAACATTACAGTGTGTCATTTTCAATCATCAAATTGCAAACATTTTCTGGGATGGATAAAGACCCATACACCTTGGTTAATCAGTGATTTCTCCACAGTGTGAGGAAAACATCCAAATTTCAGACACGCTTATTATTGTCTACTCCAGGATGGAGTGTCCTGCATTTGTTGGTATTGGGAGTAAGATCCTATCGGCTCACACTTACTTTCTGTGTGCACAGGGAAATTATTTTATTCACCACTGAGTCTAGGGGCAAGAGAGGAGGGGGATTAGAGCTGCACACCGTAGACCCTGAAATTCAGTTTAATAGCTACTATTGTTATTTAATGAAAACAGAAGCCAAGGGGCACCCAGCTTTACTTACTGGCTAAGAAATTATACTTGAATAAATTTTAAAAAGTCACCTTTTGGGTTCTTACCCAAACTACACCACAGTTTACCTAAGCTGGTGTTAGGAAGAATGTGTATTTCATATAGAGACTAGAAGAATAATTCATGAATTTTATAAAAGGGAATATAGGATTGATGGAGAAGGTGAGGTGATGATGAAGACCATATTAAATGAGTTAAGATCGGAGTGTCTGTGGAATATACAGTTGGATTCGTTCAATAGGCATTTGGAAGTACCAATTTAGGATTTGGGGAAGTGCCTTGGGGTTGGAGATAGAGAGTACTGTGAGGTTTGAGGTGATAGTTGAGTCTACGGGAGAGGATAAAATCATTGAAAAAAACACATAGAACAAAATCAGAGACCAAAACACAGAAAAGAGCCAAAAAAGAAAAAGGAGCCAGTAAGAGACTGAGGACTGCATAGGGTGAATTAAAAAAAAATTTTTTTTAATGTTTATTAATTTTTGAGTGAGAGAGAGAGAGAGAACAGGGGAGGAGCAGAGAGAGAGGGAGACAGAATCAGAAGCAGGTTCCAGGCTCTGAGCTGTCAGCACAGAGCCCGACGCGGGGCTCGAACTCACAAGCCACAAGATCATGACCTGAGCTGAAGTTGGACGCTTAACCGACTGAGCCACCCAGGTACCCTGCACAGGGTGAATTTAAACCATAGAAACACTAAATTACATAACTACAAGATTTCTTAATCACGTTTTAAACAGCTTTATGGGGACATAGTTTATATACCATAAATTTCATACATTACAAGGGACAATTGAATGATTTTCAGTCAACTTTGAGAATTGTGAAGCAATCACCAGATTTGCAGCTAATGTTCTCTCATTGCTGGCTCTAGATAGCCACCTGTGGGCTTTTTGTCCCTCTAAATTTATGTTTTCTGGACATATCATATAAATGGAATCACATACTATATTGTCTTTCAATCTGGCTTTTTCGCTTAGTGTGATAGCACTCCCACCGGCCTTCGCAGGGAGCTGGCCTCGAGCTCAGGTGCTCCTGTTGGCTGACCTGAGTCCTTGGTCTGCAGTAGAACTAACCTACTTGTCTTGGGTTTGCAGACCACTGGCCTTGAGGATGAAGGACGATAAGGCCTGACCACACTCGAAAACACCTGCCAAGGATGCCAGCAGGTCCATCCAAGGTCACGGCGACACAGAAGTCACTGCCTGGGCACCCCTTCTCCTGCATGCAGACCCCTTCCCATTCCCCACACCTTCCCCTCGAAAACCCTCCCACTTCACCTGGACGGGGAAGATGGCCTTCAAGACATTAGTCCATCCTCTTCCCAGGTTGCCAGCTTCCTGAGTAAAGAAACCTCTCTTTTCCCACCATCACTCCTCTCTCAAGTGTTGATTTTTGAGCAGAGAGCAGCAGAGCCTGAGGTCAGAACCGGTTCTGTCCAGTAACATTAGCACATTGGTTTTGGAGTTCATCCATGCTGTGGTACATATTGGTATTCTGTTCCTTTTCCTTCCGTGGGATGGTTGTACCACATTTTGATTATCCATTTACCAGTTGATGGACATTTGGATCGTCTGCAGTTTGGGGCAGTTACAAATAACACTGCTATGAATATTCATGTTCTGGTCTTCGTGTGGACATCTGTTTTCATTTTTGGGGGGTGGATTCCTAGGACAAGAATGAAAGTGCTGGGTCATACCTAAGTTTAGCTTTCAGATTTTTTAAGCTGACAAACTGCTTCCCAAAGAGTCTGTACCATTTTACATTCTTGCCATGGTGGAGGAAGCTTACACTTTATTCTACATGCTTGCCAACACGTGTCTTTTTTTTATTATAGTCATCCTAATGGTGTGAAGTCCTGACTTACTGTGGCTTCAATCCACTTTTCCCTAATGACTAATGATGTTGAATGTGTTTTCATGTGCTCCATTGCCACTCTTGTATTTTCTTTAGTAAAAATGTCCATTCAAATCTTTTTCCTGTTTCAAAAAATATTTGTCTTTTTACCAAGTTGTATCTATGTTCTTTACCAGATGTGTAATGTGTAAATATTTTCTCCAAGTCTCCGGCTTGTCTTTCATTCTTTCAACAGTGGCGTTTGAAGAGAAAAATATTTTAATTTTGATGACTTCTAAGAAGTTCAGGTTTTTTTGTATGGATCATGCTTTCGGTGTCATACTTAAGAGATCATGAAAGTTTTGTACCGTTTTCCTTGAGAAACTTTAAGGGTTGGTTCTTACGTTTGGATCAATTTTTAGTTCATTGTTGTCTAGTGTGATGTAAGTTTTTTGTTTGTTTGATTTTTGGATTTTCATGTGGCTATCCATCTGTCCCAGCACCATTTCTTAGTTTAAAAAAAAGAAAAAGATGATCCTTTCCCCACTGAATTGTCTTGGAGCCTTTGTCGAAAATCAATTCATAGTAAAAAATAAAATTTTATTTCTGGACTTTCAATGCTGTGCCATTGTCGTAGATGCATACTCTCATGCCAGAATTCCACTGTCTAGATTAACATGCATTATAGCAAATTTTGAACTAAGTAGTGCAAGTTTTCCAGCTTTATTATTTTTCCAAACTATTTAGGCTGTTTTAGGCCCTTAGCATTTCCATATAAATTATAGAATCACCTGGTCAATTTCTACCCCCCAAAAAGTCTGCTGGGATTTCCACAGGGACTGCATTAAATTTATAAGTGAATTTCTTGATAATATGAAATCTCCATCAATTGTTTAAAAATACTTTTAGGGGCGCCTGGGTGGCTCAGTCGGTTAAGCGGCCGACTTCGGCTCAGGTCATGATCTCGCGGTCCGTGAGTTCGAGCCCTGCGTCGAGCTCTGTGCTGACAGCTCAGAGCCTGGAGCCTGTTTCAGATTCTGTGTCTCCCTCTCTCTGACCCTCCCCCATTCATGCTCTGTCTCTCTCTGTCTCAAAAATAAATAAATGTTAAAAAAAATTTTTAAAAATACTTTTAAAACTTCAATTAATACCTGACATTATATTACACATATATTTTTATCTCTACCTCCTTACCAAGGAAAGTCCACAGACAATATGTGCTTTTTGTTTTTGTCACTTTGTATTTATTTTAAGCATTGTATCTTCAACACCTAGAAAAATGTTTGGCATACGGTAGGGCTTACTTAATATTTTTGAAAGTCTGAACAAAAAGATAAAACTTTAAAAAAAAATGAGTAGTCAGCATCATAAGGTAATTTAATTGACAAAGGGGATTACCAACATGTGTTAAAAAGTTTGAAATGTGTGGATAGATTTAAATAAACTACAGTCACCTAGGAATATGAAGAAGTATTCTGAAGAGTTCTACAATGCCCCCATACAATGAGTACTACTCAGCAATGAAAAGGAAGGAGTTACAGAAAATTAGAATAGCATGGATAAATTTCAAATGCATTAGGTTTAATGAAAGAAGCCAGGCTCAAAGGTCATATGCTGTAGATCGCATTTACATACATGGAAAAGAAGCCACAGGGAGAAAAACTATCAGTTGTTACCAGGGGCTGAGGGTGAAAAAGGGAAAGACTGTGAAGGAGGGAGGGTTAAGATAGAGGAGGAGTAGGGAGACCCAAGCTTGTCGGGTCCCTCAAACACAGCTACATAGTTATCAAATCATCCTGAACATCCCAGAAATCAATGGGAGGTCTGAGAGAACAAAAACTGTAAGACTACAAGTAGAAAAGCGACCACCTTCTGGAAGGTAGGAGGAGGAGAGAGTTGACTTGGGAGAGACATAGCTGCAGATACAGCAGAGGGGGAGGGGCTGCATTCAGAGGCTACTGCTAAGTAGTATAAGCAGCAGAACTTTTTGAAGTCTGCTACCGTGAGGTATGATCCTGGCCTAAAAGTGCTCAGGTGCCAGGGCGGAATCCCAGGAATGACAACGTGGTCTGAGGGTCTCCTGGCTCACAAGAAGAACAGGTGACACCAATGTGCCGCACTGTTCCCAGGCATAGGAGTCAGACGCGGGTACCAGCTTTCTGCTCTGTTTTGACATAAGCTCAGAACTGCTGTGCAGTTGTGCAACTGCTTTCCTAAGCCGGGCAGCAAAAGCATGGCAAGACCCTCCCCCAGAGGAGCAGTGCTCGTCCATGCCACAGGAATCCCAAAAATGTGGAGTTTTGAAACTCAGTGTTGCACCTGAGATAAAAAAGCTTGAACACAAGCTGGGTGAACTTGGGGTTTTGATGGAAACCGGGGACACAAGAGGGGCGATTGATTGCTCTTCTTTGAGGGTTCCCTGAAGAGTGGGGGGTGCAAACTTTCATCTCGGGGCTAGAAGGTGGGCACAGTGATGTTCATCCCACCCATCAGTGAAAAGCGCCTTCAGGGAGCAAGACAGTGCCACCTAGTGGAGGCAAGATCCACTTACACCAAGCCCTGCCCCCTGCACCCCAGATGAGGATTTCCACTCAAACAAGCCAGCCTGAGAACCAGCACAGCAGGCCTCTTCCCCAGAAGACCAGCGCAAATAACTCCCTGCACCAAGTCCATGATCATAGCACTGCAAATCTTCAGCTCTAGTGGAAATAAGATCTAACTTCCGTTTTACTTTTATTCTTTTATTCTTTTTTTATTTTTATTTATTTTCTTATTTTTCAATTACTTTATAGACTTTTTATTATTATGACTTTCATTATTTATTCATATATGTTTTATTTTTTTAATATTTTAATTAACTTTGTGGTTTCCTTACTTGTATTTTACTTTATTTTACTTTATTTTATTTTATTTTTGGATCTAGATTATTTTAACAAGCAGACCAAAACATACCCACAATCTAGTTTTGTTCATTTGCTTGTTTTTTCTTTGTTCTTTGTGGGTTTTTGTGGGTTTTTTTCTTCATTTTTCTTTTCTTCTTTTCTATCCTGAACAAAATGACAAGACAGTGAATTCACACCAAAAGAAAGAACAAGAGGTAGAACTCATGGTGAGGTATTTAATCAACACACATAAGTTAGATGTCTGAACTAGAATTTAAAACAATTGTAAGGATACTAGCTGGGCTTGAAAAAAGAACATGGAAGATACAAGACAGTCCCTTTCTCCAGAAATAAAATAACTAAAATCTAGTCAGGCCAAAATTAAAAATGCTATAACCGATATGGAAACCTGAATGGATGCCATGATGAGGCTGGACAAAGCAGAGGAGCAAATTAGTAATATGGAAGATAAAATTGTGGAAAATAATGAAGCTGAAAAGAAGAGGGAAACAAAGGTCATGGATCACAAAGGCAAACTTAGGGAACTCAGCAACTCTTTAAAACATAATAATTTTCGGGGCGCCTGGGTGGCGCAGTCGGTTAAGCGTCCGACTTCAGCCAGGTCACGATCTCGCGGTCCGTGAGTTCGAGCCCCGCGTCAGGCTCTGGGCTGATGGCTCAGAGCCTGGAGCCTGTTTCCGATTCTGTGTCTCCCTCTCTCTCTGACCCTCCCCCGTTCATGCTCTGTCTCTCTCTGTCCCAAAAATAAATAAAAAACGTTGAAAAAAAAAATTAATAAAAAAAAAAATAAATAAATAAAACATAATAATTTTCATATCATAGGGGTCCCAGAAGAGAGGGAAAAGGGGCAGAAGTTTATTTGAACAGCTGAAGACTTCCCTAATCTGGGGAAGGACACAGACATCAAGATCCAAGAGGCACAGAGAACTCCCATTAAATTCAATAAAAGCCAACCATCACCAAGGCATATTATAGTCAAATTCACAAAATACACAGACAAAAAAAGAATCCTAAAAACAGCAAGAGAAAAAAATCTTTAACCTACAAGGGAAGACAGATCAGTTTCATAGCAGATCTGTCCACATAAACTTGGAAGGCCAGAAAGGAGTGGCAGGATACCGTCAACATACTGAATGGGAAAAATATGCCGCCAAGAATCCTTTATCCAGCAAGGCTGTCATTCAGAATAGAAGGAGAGATAGTTTCCCAGAAAAACAAAAACTAAAGGAATGTATGACCACTTAGTAAGCCCTGAAAGAGATTTAAAGGGGGACTCTGAGTGGAGAAAAAAAAAACAAAACAAAAGTAACAAAGACTAGAAAGGACCAGAGAACATCACCAGAAACACCAAATCTATGGCAACACAATGGCACTAAATTCATACCAATAACCACTTTGAATGTAAATGGACTAAATGCTCCAATCAAAAGGCAGAAGATATCAAAATGGATAAAAAACCAGATCCATCTATATGCTGCCTACAAGAGACTCAGTTTAGACCTAAAGACACCTGCAGATTGAAAGTGAGGGGATGGAGAACCAACTATCAGTTAATGGAAATCAAAAGAAAGCTGAAGTGCCATACATATATCAGACAAACTAGATTTTAAACCAAAGACTATCACCAGTGATGAAGAAGGGCATTATATCATAATTAAGGGATCTATCCATCATGAAGATCTAAAAATTATAAAGATTTATTCTCCCAACTTGGGATATATATCAATTACTAACAAACATAAAGAAACACATTTATAATAATGCAGTAATAGTAGGGGACTTTAACATTCCACTTACAGCAACGGGCAGATCATCTAAGAAGAAAATCAACAAGGAAACAATGACTTTGGATGACACACTGGACCAGATGGACTTAACAGATATATTCAGAACATTTCATCCTAAAGCAATAGAATACACATTCTTTTTGAATGCACATGGAGCATTCTCCAGAATAGATCACGTACTGGGTCACAAATCAGCCCTCAATAAGTATAAAAAGATTGAGATCATACCATGCATATTTTCAGATCACTACACTACACTTCAACTAACTTGAAGTTAACCACAAGAAGAGTTTGGAAAACCCTCAAACACAGGGAAGTTAAAAAACATCCTACTAAAGAATGAATGAGTTAACCAGGAAATTAAAGAAGAAGTAAAAAATACATGGAAGCAAATGCCAATGAAAACACAACAGCCTAAAACCTTTGGGATGCAGCAAAGGCAGTCCTTAGAAGAATGTACATTGCAATTTAGGTCTATCTCAAGAAGCAAGGAAGGTCACTAATATACAACCTAACCTTACATCTAAAGGAGCTAGAAAATAAACAGCAAATAAAACCTAAAGCCAGCAGAAGAAGGATAATAATAAAGATTAGATCAGAAATAAACAATATAGAAACGAAAACATTAGAATAGATCATTGAAACTAAGAGCTAATTCTTTGAAAGAATAAACAACATTAATAAACTCTTAGCCAGACTTATCAAAAGAGAGAGAGAGAGAGAGAGAGAGAGAGAGAGAGAGAGAAAGGACCCAAATAGATAAAATCATGAATGAAAGAGGAGAGATCACAACCAACATTGCAGAAACACAATTAGAAGAGAATACTGTGAAAAATTACATGCCAAAAAAACTGGGCAATCTGGAAGAAATGGACAAATTTCTAGAAACTAACAAATTACCAAAACAGAAACAGGAAGAAATAAAACATTTAAACAGACCCATAACCAGCAAAGAAATTGAATCAGTTATCAAAAATCTTCCAACAAGTAAGAGTCCTGAGCCACATGGCTGCCCAGGGGAATTTTACCAGACATTTAAAGCAGAGTTAATACCTATTCTTCTCAAATTGTTTCAAAAAATAGAAAAGGAAGGAAAGCTTCCAAATTCATTCTATGAAGCCAGCATTGCCTTAATTCCAAAACCAAAGACCCCACTGGAAAGGAGAATTATAGGCCAATATCTTTGATGAACTTGGGTGCAAAAATCCTCAACAAGATACTAGCAAATTGAATTCAACCGTACATTAAAAGAATTATTGACCATGATCAAGTGGGATTTCTTTCCGGGCTGCAGGGATGGTTCAATATTCACAAATCAATCAACGTGACACCACATTGATAAAACAAAGGATAAGAACCATATGATCCTGTCAATAGATGCAGAAAAAGCATTTGTCAAAATACATCATCCATTCTTAATAAAAATCCTCAAGAAAGTCAGGATAGAAGGAACATACCTTAACATCATAAAAGCCATATATGATAGGCCCACAGCTAATATCATCTTCAGTAGGAAAGAAATGAGCGCTTTCCCCCTAAGATCAGGAACTCAACAGGGAGGTCCACTCTCACCACTGTTTTTCACCAAAGTGTTGGAAGTCCTAGCTTCAGCAATCAGATAACACAAAGAAATAAAAGGCATCCAAATTGGCAAATAAGTTGTCAAACTTTCACTCTTTGCAGATGAGATGATACTGTACATGGAAAACCTAAAAGACTCCACCAAAAAACTTCTAGAGCTGATACATTAATTCAGCAGTCACAGGATATAAAATCAATGTACAGAAATCAGTTGCATTTCTATATACCAATAATGAAGCAATAGAAACAGATATCAAGGAATCAATCCCATTTTCAATTGCACCAAAACCCATAAAATACCTAGGAATAAACCTAACCAAAGAAGTAAAAGATCTATATGCTGAAATCTATAGAAATCTTATGAAAGAAATTGAAGAAGACAGAAAGAAATGGAAAAACATTCCATGCTCATGGATTAGAAGAACAAATATTGTCAAAATGTCAATATTACCTAAAGCAACCGACACATTCAATGCAATCCCTATCAAAATAACACAAGCATTCCTCAAAGAGCTAGAACAAACAATCCTAAAATTTGTATGGAACCACAAAAGACCTCAAATAGCCAAAACAATGTTGAAGAAGAAAACCAAAGTTGGAGGCATCACTATCCTGGACTTTAAGCTGTATTACAAAGCTGTAATCATTGAGACAGTATGGTGTTGGCACAAAAACAGACACATAGATCAATGGAACAGAATGGAGAACCCAGAATGGAACCACAAATATATGGCCAACTAATATTCGACAAAGCAGGAAAGAGTACCCAGTGGAAAAAAGACAGTCTCAGAAAAAAGGAGGAGGAGGAGGAGAGGGGAGAAGGAGAAGAAGAAAAGAAGAGGAAAAAGACAATCTAGTAAATGGTGCTGGGAGAACTGGACAGCAACATGCTGAAGAATGAAACTGGACCACTTTCTTACACCATACACAAAAATAAATTTGAAATGATGACCTACATATGAGACAGAAAACCATCAAAATCCTATAGGAGAAAACAGGTAGCAACTTCTTTGACCTAGGCTGCAGCAACTTCATATTCAACATGTCTCTGAAGGCAAGGGAAACAAAAGCAAAAATGAACTATTGAGACCTCATCAAGATAAAAAGCTTCTGCACAGCAAAGGAAACAATCAACTAAACTAAAAGGCAACCGACAGAATGGGAGAAGATATTTGCAAATGACATCTGATAAAGAGTATCCAAAATCTATAAAGAATTTACCAAACTCAACACCCAAAAAACAAATAATCCAGAGAAGAAATGGGTGGAAGACATGAATAGACACTTTTCCAAAGAAGACATCCAGATAGCCAACAGACACATGAAAGGATGCTCAAAATCACACATAATCAGGAAAATACACATCAAAACCACAATGAGATACCACCTCACACCAGTCGGAATGGCTAAAATTAACAACTCAGGAAACAACAGATGTTGGCAAGGACACAAAGAAAGGAGAACACTTTCGCACTGTTGGTGGGAATGCAAAGTGGTGCAGCCACTCTGGAAAACAGTATGGAGGTTCCTAAAAAAATAAAAAATGGAATTACCCTATGACCCAGCAACTGCATTAATAGGTATTTACTCAAAGGATAAAAAGGTGCTGATTCAAAGGGGCACATGCACCCCAACGTTTATAGCAGTGCTATTGACAGTAGCAACTTATGGGAAGAGCCCAAATGTTCATCAACTGATGAATAGATAAAGAAGATGTGGTATATTGTGGTGTGTATATAAATATATATATATATACACACACACACGCACACACACACACTCACACATACACACACACACACACACACACACACACACTGAAATACTATAGGACTATGAAAAAGAATGAAATTTTGCCGTTTGTAATAACATGGATGGAACTGCAGGGTAATATGCTAAGCAAAATAAATCAGTCAGAGAAAGATACATGATTTCACTCATGCGGAATTTGAGAAAATCAACATATTAACATAGGGGAAGAGAAGGAAAAATAAGATAAAAACAGAGAGGGAGGTAAACCATAAGAGACTCTTAAATACAGAGAGCAAAATGAGGATTGCTGTCAGGGGTGAAGTGGGGGATATGTTAAATGGATGACAAGCATTAAGGAGAGCACTTTTTGGAATGAGCACTGAATGTTATATGTAAGAGATAAATCACTGGGTTCTACTCCTGAAGCCAAGACTAGACTGTATGTTAAATAACTTGAGAATAAAAAAAGAATTAAAAAAATGAATTATAAAAATATGGGGAAAAAGAAACAAAACAGGTGAACATATGGGAAGGCAGGGGAGTAGAAGAGAGAGGGAAACAAACTATGAAAGACTCTTAACAATAGAGAAAAGACTGAGGGTTGATGAAGAAAGGTGAGTGGAGAGATGGTCTAAATGGGTGATGGGTATTAAGGAGGGCACTTGTGATGAGCCCTGGGTGTTGTTTGTAGGTGATGAATCAGAGTTCCACTCCCGAAGCCGATATTGAACTGTATGTTGGCTAACTAAAATTTAAATTAAAAAAATAAAAACATTAAATGAAAAAATAAGACTATGAAGGGGCACAGGGGAATTTTTTGGGGTTATGTAACAATCTATATTTTGATTGTGGTGATGATTACATAGCTATATGTGAATTATACATCAATAAACCTGACATTAAAAAAAAAAGAAATCCTTCAATCCATGAGTGAGATATGTTTCTCCATTTAACTAGATCTTTAATTTCTCTCAGCAATGTTTTATAGTTTTCAATGTACAGATCTTGTACTTCTTTATTAAACTTATATCTATTTTCTATGCTATTGTGAATGAAATTATTTTAGTTTATTTTCATCTTTCTATTGCTAGTATACAGAAATATCATGGACTTTTGTAAGAAATATTGCTTCTTAGGATCTTCAAGTTATTTATTAACTATAGTCTCTTGTTTTGGCAAGTTCATTAGAATTTTCTACATAGAGGTTCATGACTTCTGCAAATAAAAGTTTTACTTATTCCATTCAAAGTTGGATTACTTTAATTTCTCATTTCTTTCCTTCTTCCTCTTAGGGATCATATTTATAAGGGCCTTGTTTTTTAAATTTTGTAATATGGTCTTTCAATGTCTATCTTTATTATTTTTTTTTTTTTAAATATTTTTTTCAACGTTTTTTATTTATTTTTGGGACAGAGAGAGACAGAGCATGAACGGGGGAGGGGCAGAGAGAGAGGGAGACACAGAATCGGAAACAGGCTCCAGGCTCCGAGCCATCAGCCCAGAGCCTGACGCGGGGCTCGAACTCACGGACCGCGAGATCGTGACCTGGTTGAAGTCGGACGCTTAACCGACTGCGCCACCCAGGCGCCCCAACAATGTCTATCTTTAAATTAGAGTGCTTGGTCTATTTGTACTTAATGTGACTATTGATGTGGTTTGAATTACATTTTCCAGTTTGCTACTTGTTTTCTGTGTTTCTCTTATCTTTCCCCCACTTTTACTTCTCTACTTCTATCTTTTCCACTAACATTTTTTATTGTACCATCTAATTCCTCTGTTAATTCTATACCTATATTTTTAGTGACTTTCATAGTGGTTGCTACATTTGTTGGGGTTCTCCAGAGAAACAGAGCTAATACGAATCAGGAGAGCAAGAAAGAGGGAGTGGCAGAGATTGTTTACCTATGAGGGATTGGCTCACATGATTGTGAAGGCTCAGATGATCTGCCATCTGCACACTGGCCCCAGGAAAGCCAGTGGTGTGATCCCCGTCTGAGTTCAGAGCATGAGAAAGGTTTGGTGTTGCTGGCATGAAAATGGTGGGGCTACACGGCAAGGGATGCACTGGCCTAATGAAGCTGAGAATGGCCCTCAACGACACTGGGAAGAAACCAGGGCCTCAGACCTTCTGCTGCATGGAACTGAATTGTGCCAGGAGCAAGGACAAGCTTGCGAGTGGATTTTCTACCCAGAGCTTCCCAATGAGAAAGCAGCCCAGTGAACATCTCCACTTCAGCCTCATGGGACCCTGGGCAGAGAACTCTTCTCAAATCTCCTGTACCTTAAACATTCCTGTGACTTCTCCCAGTTCTCTGCTCCCCCACACGTGCCTGCAACTCCCTCCACATCCCTCGTGTGACCGTACACATCGCAACACCTCCAGACAGTCCTGGTGCTCCTTCAGGCCCTCATGCACCCTGATGCTGCTGGTGCTTCTCTGAACCCACCATCCACCCAATGATGCTGGTGTTCCCTGGGTCTTACCACTCCTCCTTGAGACAACTGTTTGCTTCTAGGCTGCCATGCACTCCAAATCTCTGGGAATCCTCCCATGTCCTCTGTGCCTCCAGAAACTGCTATGACTCCTTTCAAGCCTCTGGTGCCCCCCAACACCTCTTTGGTTACTTCCAAGATCTCTGTGCTCCTAGATACCCCTGTGACTCTCTTCGAGTGCCCTGTGACCTGGGTTACAACCACAGTGGCCCATGTCTCCTGTGACTAGAGACACTCTTGCCACCACTTCCAGGTCAAATGCACCCCCCAGACTCCCTAGACTCCACCCAAGTCCCCTGCATCCCCAGACCGCAGTTTCTTTAAAAAAAAAATAAGCATACACTTACCAAATCCTCAGCATCACCCTGCTGGGCATTTATCCCAGAGAAATGAAAAGCATGTCTATGCAAAACCCTGTACGTGAATGTTCACAGTGGCTTTAGTTGTAAGAACCCCGAATTGGAAACAACCCAGATGATCTCCAATCAGTAAATAGCCATACAATTTGTGGTACAGCTATACTAGTAAATGCTACTCTCTGATAAAAAGGAGCAAATTGATGTGTGCAAGTCGAATGGATCTCAAGGGGATTTTTCTGAGTGAAAAGTCATTGATATAACATTTTGCTTATATAACATACATATGATTCCTTTTATACAACATTCTTAAGAAGAGAAGGTTGTCAAGATGGAAAACATGTTTGCGGTTGCCAGGGGTTATGGAGGACCCCAGGGAGGGAGGAGAGGCTGGCGGGTCTGTGAAGAGTAGCATTAGGTACGACCCCGGTGATACATCTTCTTCACTGTGGTGTTTATACGAGTCCATGTCATAAAATTTCATATCGTGATGAATCAGTGACTTCTGCTCCTGAAGCCAATATTGCACTGTATGTTAACTAATGAAAATTTAAATTAAAAAAAGAAGAAGAATCGCTTTAAAAAAATTATACACAAACATACAAATGAGTACATATAAAACTGTTGAAATCGAAGTGGATTCTGAGGGTGGCACCAATATATCAATTTGTTTATTCATCTTATTCATGGGGTCTTTTTCAGAACAAAAGTCTGTAATCTTGATGATTACAATTTATCAGTTTTTAATTTTATAGATCACGTTTTTGGTGTCATGGCTAAGAAACCTTTGCTTCACCCTAAATCATAAAGATCTTCTCCTATGTTTTTGTCGATTTATAGTTTTACGTTTTACATTATGTAGAGAGGTATTTACATTACGTACAGATGTGTTTACATTATGTACAGATGTATCATCCATTTTGAGTTCATTTTTATATATAAAGTGTGAAGTTTAGGTGGAGGTTTTGGGGGGGGGGGTTGTTTTTTGTTTTTTTGGCCTGTGGGCATTCAATTGTTTCAACACAATTCGTTAAAACAACTATCCTCGGGGCACCTGGTGGCTGAGTCAGTTAAGCATCTGACTCTTGCTTTTGGATCAGGCCGTGATCTCGGGTTCGGGAGTTCGAGGCCCACATGGGGCTCCGTGCTGACACTGCAGAGCCTGCCTCAGATTCTCTGTTTCCCTCCCCCACTCATATACTTGCTAAACAAACAAACAAACAAACAAATAAAACAACTATCCTACATTCATAGAAGTGCTTTTGCTCTTTTGTCAAGATGAGCTTACTATTTTTATGTTTCTTTGTATGCCTGTGGCTTTTTTGTTGGAAATTGGTTATCATTGGTAACTCTGGAAATAAGAATCTTCCTGTTCCCCATGGTTTGTTGGGTTTTTACTTATTTTTGAAGTCTGTAGTAGTGTGTTCATTTTGATGCTTCCATTTTTTTAAAGTTTATTTATTTATTTTGAAAGAGGGGGGGAGGGGCAGAGAGAGCGTGAGAATCGCGACCAGGCTCCGCACTCTCAGTACAGAGCCTGATGCGGGGCTAGAACTCATGAACTGTGAGATGATGACCTGGGCCGAAGTCAAGAGTCAGATGCTTAATGACTGAGTCACCCAGGCACACCTCCAGTTATTATTATTTTTTTTTTTTTTGCAAAGACGATTACTTGTCGAGTTTAAACACTGAAGTCTTTGTTTCTTTAGTCTGTGTTTAGCTTATGTTTTGAAAGATTTCTTTGAATCTCCAGAGCTGACACAAATAAACAAACAAAAATAACAAATAATGAGAGAGAACAGCTACCTCCCCCAGGCATGCTGGCTCTGTGCTGGAGTCCTTGTCCCCCCTCCCCCTTTGCTAGGCTTGCTCTGGGCTAGGAGTCAGCCTGGGGTGGAAGCTTGAGGTCTTCTCAGGACTTTTCTGAGCATTCTTGCCTGTCCTGCACATGGCTTTTTAAACTCCCCTGTATACAGGCTGCTTTAGAAAATCCTCATTTCCCAAAGTCTTACTTTAGCTTATCTCCTGAGCTTTAAACGGTCAATTGCGTGTCCCCAGCCTGAATCTCCTAGCTCAGGCGTCTGTAGGTTCAGAGGTGCCCTGTAGGTTCAGGAGCAGCACCTGCCTTTTCCCACCTGTGTCCAACCTGTACAAACCACACACAAACATCTCCCTCCAGGCCTTCAGGAGGCCCCCAGGCAGATTGGAATGAGGGAACACAGTTATCTGCAAGGAAGGTCTGCTCTGCTCCCCACAATGGAGGAGGGGAACAGGGGACCAGCCCTGCCCCTGCACAGGACTAAGACCATGGCCCTGCTGGGAGGTATGGGACAAGGGCGGGTAAAATGCCACAAGACCTTCTTACCTTTTTGAAGATGTTTTTTTCTTGATTGGGCATATGCTGGTCACTGGAAGCCTTTGGCTATTTTCTGGAGCTCCTATAAAGTTGGTTTAGAGGTTTCTGAGAGTTTGTGTGTGTGTGTGTGTGTGTGTGTGTGTGTGTGTGTGTGTGTGTTCTTCTTTTCTTTCTTTCTTTCTTTCTTTTTTTTTTTTTTTTAATTTTCTGTGCAGAAACAAGAGCTTGGACCATCCTAGTCTGTCCATCATTTTGCTGCTGTCACTCTTCCTTTAACTTCGATGTAAATTTTAGAATAAGTTTGTCTATTTTGACCAAAGAAAAGCCTTATGGGGAACTGACAGGAATTCCATTTTAAGCCTGTCTATCAATTTTACAAGAATTGACGATCTACTACCTTGACTCTTTCAGTTCATGAAAGCAGTATGTTCTTGTGCTTACGTGGGCTTGTTTGTTTTCATCAGTTCTGTAAGGTTCATTGTGCAGGTTCTTTACATTTTTTAAAAGACTTACACCAAACATCTCATTTCTGAGAGAATGATTGTATATGTTCTAGACATTCATTTCCAATTGTTCGTTGCTAGACTATGGTAATATGATCGATGTTGCATATTACACTGATCTTGTATTCTGAGATTTCGCTAAAGAAATCTATTATAATTAATTATGAGTTTCTTGTAGAGTCCTTGGAATTTTCATCATCACATAATGACATCAGCACATAATGACAGATATATTTCTACTTCTCCAAACCGTATGCCTCTATTTCCACTTCTAGCTTTACTATACTAACTAGGACCTGCAATATTAAGTTGAAAAAGGAGAGATGAGAGCAGATATTCTGGTCTTATTGCTGAACTGAGGGGAAAAACTTTATCTTCATTTTTATCTATATATAACTTAAAGCTTAAACTTTGGACACATTAGAGTATAATGCAGTTATGTTTGTTTACTTTATGACTGTTCTCCAAATACCAAAATTCTTTTAATGTCAGTTTTATCTAGAGGTTGTCAGTATCTTGCACACGCAGAGCAACCAATAGCGAATGCCCTGAAAAAATGACTCCAGGCCTACAAGACGTACTTATCAGAAGTACACAGAGACTACAATAGTGGTATATCCATTGCTTTCTGGGACAGCACAAGGGATCCAGCAAAGCCAACATCGAGGTAAAAATAGGGGGGGAAGGATGGTGTGTGATCTGAATCACCCTCTCGGTACTGATAACACCACTGTGCTCCCAGTGGCATAGGTTGGTCTGTATAGATGGTTTTGAGGATCCACTTCAGCACAATTTGCAAGAGAAAAATCTGCATTTGGCTGTTTTCATATGAACAGATTGTAAAGGGCAGGAGCACTTTACCAATTGTTCTATTTGTATATTTTTAGGAGCCTTACAACCTAGAAACACCTTACGGATACCTCTGTAGATTGTGTGTGGGGTTGGAAAACATCTTTTAATATCCATGCACTTTGTACGAATTCACACAATACACGGCCCTGAAGCATGATCTTCGGAACGAACCACGACAAAGGACATTCCAAAGGATAGACTGTGGGAGGAGGGTGGAGACTGGCCTTCAGAGACTGCGGTGAAGTAGGGAAAATGAACCCTCACACAGCCCAGCTTAATCTCAAGATATTTTGCTAAAATGAGCACCGAGAGAGAGCCCAGGCTGGCACGCAGGCATCCCAGACGGACGGGCCCTCAGACTCCGTGAGTCACGTCCAGGGCCTCCCAGGAGACCTGCGAGGCTGTGGGGACTCGTGCCAGCTCATCTGGAGGAAAGGTCCCGTCAAGTAGGTCGTGGGGACCCCAAGTGGGGACTTTCCGAGCCCTCTGATTCCCGGCCCAGAATCTCCAGAGCAAATGCTTGTAGGGGTTCCGGGGATGGCTCAGCACTGTCTGTCCTAACAACTGGCCACGGACACCATCTTTCTCTGCCGGAGCCCCCTAAGACACCCGTGCCCAGTGATGACTGATGACCGATGGAGGCATGGGTGCGGGCAGGCCTCCCCAAGATCAGCGTTTGGGGAGCATGGGGGCACCCTGGCCAGGATTCCCCAAACCAGCCTGCTCTCCCCCTTCCCGCCCAGCGCACAGTGACCTGTAGGACACCCCGCAGCTCGGAATGAAGAACAAACGTGCAGCCAGGACAGGGGGGCCACAGGGAGCCCGACTGCCCGGGTGCCATCAGAAGACATGACACCGTCATCAGTGGGGACAGGCGTGCACCTGGATGCGAGGGAGTTCCCCACGACTCCATGGCTACTTTGAGGGGTTTCTTCTTAGGGGAGCAGGAGGAGGACTCTGGAGCCAACGCTGTGTGGCAGCCGCCCTGGCGCCCGTGACTGCCCTCATCCCCTGGCCTCCCGGAGCCCACGGTCCTCAGAAAACGGTGAAGCCTGGCTCCCTCCAGGCTCCCTGTGGAGGCCCAGTGAGCTGACCGGGAGGTGCCGCCTGGGACAGCACACGCACACCCCGGCTGGTGGCCCCCGAGTCCCGCCTCGTGCTTTCCCCGAGTCCATCCTCACGGGGATGAAGAGGACCCCCCCATCCCTCATATTTCAACGGTCCCACTGGGACTCGAAGATGCTCCTCATACCAGGAGGCCAGAGCCCCAGAGCCTGTCCCCTGAGGCCAGGCCTTCTGCCCTCCCTCAGGCCCACACAGGGAGCCTTGGAGGAGCCAAGGAGGATGTAGCCCCCCCTCCCCAAGCCCCTCCTCCCCGCCCCAGCTCAGCCCCATGGCTGGACGCTGCAGGGAGGCAGAGGGCAGCTCCCGGAGAAGACAGGGCTGACTGCAGACTGCACTCTGGAAGATGGTTGTGGTGCAGAGGGCGCCCATCCCTGGATGTTCAGGGACACACATGGTGACCGCAAGCCCCTGGAGGCCCCTCCCAGACCCCTTCCCTCCGGCCAGGGCATCTCCATGCAGCGGCCCAGACGCATTTCCCAGCAAAACCATCTTTATTCCCACGTACACGCAGCGCCCCTGGGGGCTGCTGCCACCCCGCCCGCAGTCGTGCCCTCCCCCTCTCCCCCCAGCCAGGATCAGCACTGAAGGGTGGGCCCAGGGCTCCCTACGGGCTGCAGTGCTGCTTTTTCCTCCTCCCTGGGACAAAGGAGCCACACCTTCTCTTTGGAGGCAGAGAGGGCCGAAGCAGCCCCACGGCCAAGGCCCGCACCGAGCCCCTGAGGCTGGCCCCTGCGAGGGGCGTCTTGCCGGCAGCGGCCAGACCCGCACACAGAGCCCGCTTTCTGGACTTGGCAGCTGGGGGAGCGGCTGGGCCGCGGCCTATTCTCTGAGCAGCGGGGGCCTGGGGAGCTCCCCGCGGCCCGCGCCCTCCAGGGCTGGGGAGGCCCGGGGCAGGAGCAGGACACTGGGAGAGCCCCCAGGGCAGCAGGCTGTGCCGAGAGGCCAGGAGGAAGGCCAGGCTGGGCAGCTCCTCCTCGTCCTCACTGGACCCATCTGCTGGCCCGCCAGGCTCCCTAGCAGGGGGCGCCTCTCTGAACACGGGGGCATCCCTGGGGTCCGGCCGAGGAGGGGTGCGCCCTGGCCCCTGGGGAGGAGAGGAGAGCCCGCCAGCCCGGAGGGCAGGCAGCTCCTGTTGTCCTGGAGACGCGGCAAAGGATCTGGGTCTGCACGGGTGCGCGTGTGCCCGGCTGTGCCTCCGGAGGTCCTGGCACTCACTCTCTGCTGGGCAGGCCTCACGGCTGACCCCTGGCCGGGCCCTGGCCTCACCCTCGGGCCCGGAGCCCAGTGTCGCTGCACAGTGACTCGGGGTTGTGGGCACACCGTCCTCCACCGCCAAGGCCACCAGTCTCTTCTCTACCAGCTGGGAGGAGGGAGGTGACAGTGACTGGCCAGCACGGGAGTGTGAGAGGGGAGGTGGGACGGTGGCATGGGGGGCGGAGGGGGGGGTGGGAGGAGGGGACGGGTGGCCCGTGAGGCCCTGGCTCTCCTGATATCCCCCTGAGTCCCTCCCTCCCTCCCCAGGCTCCCCATCCTGTAGATGCCATTCTCTGCTCAGTACCTGCCCTGGAGCTCACCTCCCCAGTGCCATGCCTCCTAGGCAGGGGAGCGGGGGACCGCGTCACGTGTGCCTCTGTACTGAGTGCCCCCCCTTCCCCTGGCTCACCTGGGTCCCCTCCCTCCCCTGGCTCAGGTCCTCTCCTGCGTCTCTCTTTGCCCTGCTCACCTCTGCAAGGGAGAGTCCTTCCTCCTGCTCCAATTGCTCAGCGAGGGCCAAAAGATCCAGCTGTGGTTCTGAAGAAAGCAGTTCTGCCAGGAATCGCGGGTGAAGGACTGCCTCCACCTGGGACAGAAGGAACAGGCTGTGGGCACCTTGGCAGGGGGCACCTGTGAGCCAAGGAGGACCCGGAGGGAAAGTGGTAACGTGAAGCCCCACCCCGCCTTCTGCACAAGGCAGGATGTTTGAACCATCAGGGTCACTGGCTGCACGCACACGCAGACAGGCGCACACGCATACACACACATGCATACACAGGCACACATGCAGACAACACAATTTCACACAGGCATACACAGAGAGACAAACCCTATACATACATACATACATATATACATACGCACATACAAAAGCCACACAAATGCATATGAACACACACCCCCAACACATATGTGCCCACACAGAGACAGAAGCATTCAAATGGTAGACCCCACATATCCTCACAAACATATGCCTGCACACACAGACATGCACGTACACATACACACAGGCCACACACAGACACCCACACAGGCTCACCCACACCTGCACAGGTGCACACACATGCAAGTACACACACACTCATGTACACAAGTACCCACAGAGGCACACTACACATAAGCACAAACACGTGCATGGACGCACACACACACACAAGTACACACAGGTGCACCCTACACACAGGCACACTTACATGCACATAAGCACATTCACACAAGTACACAGACATACAAACCCTTGCATGTACGTTCATGCACCCAAGTACACACATGCAAACACACACAGGCACACACACATGCATGTAAGCACGTTCACTCAAGTACACACACATACAAACACTTGCATGTATGTACACGCACTCAAGTACACACACATGCACACACATACATGGACGCACAAACACACAAGTATACACATATGCATACACACAAGTACCCACAAGCACACTACACGCAGGCACACACATGCACATAAGCACATTCACACAAGTACACATACAAACAAACCCTTGCATGTACGTCCATGCACCCAAGTACACACATGCACACACACACAGGCAGATACACATGCACCTAAGCACATTCACTCAAGTACACATACAAACAAACCCTTGCATGTACGTTCATGCACACAAGTACACACACGCACACTACATGCAGGCACACACACGTGCACGTAAGCACATTCACACAAGTACACGCACATGCACTCACATACATGTATGTACATGCACACAAGAGCACACACACATGCACCCTACATGCAGGCACACACACATGCACGTAAGCACGTTCACACAAGTACACACACAAACACTTGCATGTATGTACATGCACTCAAGTACACGCCCATGCACACACATAAATGGACGCATATGCACACAAGTATACACACATGCATGCACGCAAGTACCCACACGCACATGCACATAAGCACATTCATTCAAATACACACACATACAAACCCTTGCATGTACGTACATGCATGCAAGTACACACATGCTCATAAGCACATGCACGCAAGTACACACACGTGCACACACACGTGCCTGCACACACAGCTCAGGAACGAGGAACAGAGCTTGATCCCAAAGGCCTAGGCACAGCCCCACTCCGGGTGTCGGAGTGGCAATGCCTGGGATCTTCCAGACGCCAGGCTGTGGGCCAGCCAACCTTGGTGATGAAGTCTTCCTGGGAACACAGCTTGTCAATGTAGCTGAGAAGACCCGGGTCCAGGTAGATGGCGTCCTCGTCCTGCTGTGGCTCCTCTCCGTCCTGTTCCCATTCACCCGCTAGCGCCCCCGGGGCTGAGCAGGCAGGCCCCAGCAGCCCCTCCATGATGTCCACGTACTCTCTCACAGCCTCAGGGGGGATCTCCTTGGGTGCCTTGGGCTGCGGGGGTCTGTGTGGCTGCGGGCAGGGTGGCTGGGCCCTGGAGCCGGCCTTCCTGGGAATGCAGGCTGAGGCAGAGCGGGAACAAGGGAGGAGGTGAGAGGGGCTCCAGCTTGCTTGTGGAGAGGGCAGGGTTTGGGGGACACTGATGTCGGTGGGGGCTGGGTCGGGGCCACCTGAAGCCACAGGCACCCTGGGACAGGGGAGCCGAGGGGAGGAGCACCTAATAGTGTCTCCTGTGAGCAACAGAGGACCCACCGATTCTCCAAGGGTCTCCCCCCGCAGCCCGCTTTCCAGGCAGAGTTTCGTTGGGTCCCTTGACAGGGAGGTGGGAGAGTAGTCACCAACTTGGCCAGGTCAATATCTCACGGTGACAAAGGGCAGCTACGACCCCAGGCTCTCTGCGGCTGGTTTGGTTGAAAGACCAAGGCCCACGTGAAGGAGGAGACAGGACGTGGGGACGGCGGCCTTCCCTAGGCCCCACTGCCTTCGGCCGCCAGCTCCCTTGGGAATGCGGGTGCTGTACCTGGCTGCCGGCCCCCCTCCAGGGCTGGGGACCCCTGGGTTCCAGGCTTGGGTGGGGCTGGAGCAGATGGGCCCTGGGCCACCTTCACCCACTGCAGCTTCTGAATCTGTATCTCCTCCTCTGCCTCAAACTCCATGAACCTGGGGGTGAGGAGACCCAGGCCACACTGAGGAGGGGCCCGGCCGTGGAGCCCAGCAAAGGCGGAGGCCGTGGGGGGACCGGAAGAGGCAGTGCCCGGCAGCGGCAGCCATGGTCCTGGCCCCCCAGGAGGCAGCAGGCTGGCCGATCCGGCCCGGCCCAGCCACAGCGGGGGTCCCACCTCCCCCGGGGTGGCAGGTTCAGCCCCCATCCTGAGACCTTCACATGGAGGCAGGGGTGGGTGTCGATCAGGTTGGGGTTGAAGCCTGGGCAGGTAGGTGAGGAGGACCCTGTGCTCAGCCCGGCCTCACGCCCACCAGCTGGGGCTGGGACCCTGACTCACTTTCCTGCCATCTCGTAGTAGATGACCCGGTCAAAGTTGCTTCTGCACTGCCACTCCTGCACGGCCCGCCACACTCCCTCCTCCAGCGTCATGGTGGGCTTCAGGCGGGCCAGGGACCGAAGCACCGGGCTGCAAGCCCTCGGGGTCAGGCGGTGGCTGCGGCCTGGTGGCCCCCACCCTGCCCCACTCCCGCCCTGTGCAGCACGTGTCCCCCGCCCAGCGTGACTCAGTGCTGGCAGGTGACAGGCGGTGTCTGGCCGTGCAAACCAGCCCCCTCCAGGCGAACACTGTCACTGCCTCACACTGGGCAGCCCCGGGCCCTGGGCTCCAGGCTGACCACCCACCCGCACCTGGATCAGGGAGCTCTTTGCCCCCGGACCCTGCGTTCCATACTGACGATACTGAGCGTGCCGTGCCAGGCAGTGATCCGGTCCCCCGGTCCCCTGCGGGAAGTGCCGTCACCCCGTGTCCGGGGGGGGGACCCCAGAGGACCCACGCCGCACTGCCTTCCCAGAGCGGCACTGGCTCACACCCTCCTCTCCTCACCCTGAGGCCCCCGCCCTGGGCACACCCCAGGATCCTGGCTGAGGGCAGCGGGGGGGCAGAAGGCGCTCACATGAGAAAGCAGGAGAGGGCTTCGGCGTCGGGGCTCTGCGGGAGGTGCCTGCGGGCCAGGACCTTGAAGCACTGCCAGCGCCTGAAGTTCTCGTACACACTCTTGGGGCTACAGGAGTCCGCGGGCGAGGCCTTGGCGGGGCCGCTGGCCAGGCTGCCCTCCCTGGCAGCTGCGGGGGGCTGCGGCCCTGCGGTCACCGGGGGCACCATGGGGGCCAGCCGGACAGCCAGGGGGGGAGCCTGAGGCCGAAGGCCTGGGGTGGAGCCTCCCTTGCCGGCCCAGGTGCCCCCGACGGCTGGGGCGGACACGCTGCTCTCCGCTGCCGACGTTGCCAGGAACAGGGGTGTGGGACACGCAGCACCCCCACAGAGGGCCCCGGGAGGACTCCAGCGAACGGGGGCCTGGGTGAGGACGACGGTCTGAGTCTGGGGGGCCTCTGCGGGCCCCCACTCTGACCTGACCTGGACGATGACGTTACAGGCCCGGGTCCCAGCTGGGCCATGGACGGCATCTCCTGCCACCAGCGGTGTCCTGCAGAAAGTGGGCAGCACCACGGGGCTGCCAGGCGTGAATGGCGGGGTCACGTGGGGCGGCGAGCGCTGCCCCCGGGGTGACCAGTGCGAGGCGCCAGCAGCAGGTGGGGGAAACGGCTGTGCCGTCAAAGAAGACACGGAGGCCTCCGGGTCCATGGCCACATGCGGTCCCAGCACTGGAGATGCTGTGGACAGAAGGGAAGGGCCGGATCGAGTCGGAGAATCGCAGCCAGGACGCAGGATCCTGGGCCCCTGTGCTCACTAGGGAGGGGGGTGGGGAATCGCAACGCGGGAGGGACACTTACAGGAAAAGGTGCGGTTTGCAAGTGTCCTGGAGTGACTTCCATGCTCTGGCCTCCAGACGACAATTACTGTCCCCGCCCTTCTCAACAAGACAGCCTGCCTGCCTGGAAGAGGCAGCCTTGGCCAGCACTGACTCTGGGAACCTCCCCAGGACCCCAGACACCACCCTCCATCCTCACGGGCTGTCCTCCTGGACGAGGGGCTGGGTGGACATCTGCCCTGTGGGAAATGCCCTCGGCCGGCTCCCAGGCAGCTTGGGTTCTGCTCCCAGGTACGTCCGAGTCACCTGAAGGGCCTTTGTGAACGGGCAGCGTCTAAACCATTTGAGCCCCTCTCCTGCTCAGACCCCCAATGCCCGACAGTATAATTCCCTCCCTTTCTTCCCGTCCTAACATAAGAAAACAAACGCTTGTAATATCTTTCTCCCTATAAACGCGGCCTCCAAGCCCCCACGTAACCCTGTCTTAGGAACCCCCACATCCCACACGCATCACGGGCCAGGTTCTGCCACCGCTCAGCAGCTCGGATCCTGGGAGAGTGTGAGGCGGGCATCATGTTCCCTGGTTCCTGTCACTCGCAGCCACGGTGGCTACAGAAGATTAGCAAAGGGCAATGCAGAGGGGGCAGCGGGGCTGTTGGGGTGGGGGGACTCTGGAGCTGGGTCACGTGGGACTGGTTGTGGGAATGCAGGCTTCTGTGGTCTTCCCCTTCCAGCTCCAACAGTGAAAGTGAAGACACACGAGGAGCCCAGCATGAGCCCAGTGCCAGAAGGAAAAGGGGCTGGATCCTGTGCCTGTTCATGAAGAACCCATGCAGGTCCTCGTTCGGGAGGACAAGGGACACACCTGCACATCTAACTGATCAACAGGTGTCCCACGACATGTGATACAACCAGAGAAGATGGTCCTCCCGTCCAGGCTCCCCTCCTACCCCCTGTAAGGAGGACTCAGCTTTCACAGATGCTGCTTGGGACACCCAACCACACTACACTCTGTTCCCCATCCACGGCACAGGGACGAGGAATACAAGCAGACTCTTCACCTCAAAGGTGGCTCCCAGGGCTGAGGGTTGGCCAGGAAACACTGGACAAGATGAAGCAGGTGGAAGGACCGCACGTCCTCAAGAGGAAGAGGGACCCAGAACAGCTGAGGAACCCAAGGCCTACCTTGGTTGAGGCCACCGGATGCCCTGTCCCTGCTGAATCTACGAAAAGGGTCACCTGGGCTGGGGAGAAGTCAGCTCTGGGCTGGAAGGAGTGGAAGTCCTGGGCCAGGGGTGTTAGAGGAACTTCCAGCCCCGCTCCCGGGGAGGACACTGGCCATAAGACCGCCCCACTGAACCACGTCCTGGCTCAGACCATCTCCCCCACATCCCTATCAGGCACTATGGAGACCCAGAATCTGCAGTCAAGTCCCTTGGAGGGTATGGTGGGGAGGTCCAGGTGTCTGAGGAATACCACACCCGGCTGTCCTTTCCCTGGGACCCTGCCTGTGCCACCACCACGACACGGTGCCACCTCTCCTACAAACTGTCAAAGTGGTGTGTGACTCAGAGACACGCAGTGTGCCTGCCTCCATCCATTCTCCACACCCAGGGCGTTTCCCCTACGAGGTCTCGACCCGGCCTCCTCCCCAGGGTCCTTGCAGGTTTCCACGGGCTCCCAGCCTCCCAGATGAGCTGTCCTTGGCCCCCACCCTCTTTCCCTACTCAACACCCACCCCCGCCCCCATGTGCCCCTGTCCAAGTGTCACATTTGAATCCCACGGATTTGAGGGATGGCAGGCACGCAGACACACCTGCCCAACCCACAGGCTTACCTCCTTCTGAAGCCATCCCCGCAGGCTCGGGCAGGGACCACTGCTACCCTGCAGCCACCACAATGAGAAACGTCGAGCCCAGGTCCCAGACAGCGACCTGCTCCAGCAGATGCTCAAGATCCAATTAAGGAGGGAAAAGTTTGAATGTAAACAGGGACAGAATGTAGGGCTCCTGACATTCTGCAGCGGGGGAGGGGCCGAGGGCCAGGGCCCTGGGTGGGGGTGGGGAGACATTCCCTGAGGGCTCTGGCAGGTAGGCAAGGACCACAAGTCCCTCTCAAATGACACAGGGGCAACACAATTGCTGTGTGCCTTTTGAGGCAATTTATACAAGTTGCTCAGATTCCGAGCACCGAGGTGTTACTCGGTGGTCCTTTGCTTCCCTTTTCATCCATCGGCCGAGTTTGCGTCCCTCAACCCACTCTGCTTCCCACCTGGCTCTTGACTCACTTCAGCCGAGGCCGGACTTTCTGAACAAGATTCAGAACATGTATTCTGATGAACACATGGCTCCTGAAGGCCACATGGAACTGAGGTTCCAAATTAGCATGGTCTCAGCAGATCCTGCGTGCGTGCTTGCACATGGGTCCTTCTGTCCTCGCCGCCCTCCGGCGCTGGAAGCTGCTCAGCCTCAAGCAGGACGAGCCTTACTAATGCTCTCCTCTGCTGGAAAGCCCCAGCCTATCAGACAAAGGTCGTGCAGCCTACACATGCAGGACCAGAAATCACTACTTTTTGTCTCCCAGCATCCTGTGCTGTCATTCAACATTGACTGTTAACATTTCTCCTTCTTTTAGTGGAATATCTCAAAGAATCAATAGCTTTGTGTGGTTCAATGTCAAAGGACATAAAGGAATATGCAGTGATGACTCTTCCTCCCACCTCTTACTCCTGGGCACCAAGCCCCTTTCTCGCAGGAAACCAGTGTTATCTGTGACGTTCAAAGCTTCAGAGAGACGGATTATGCAACTAAAAGTACATGTGAGCTATTTTCATTTTCAAAAAATGCTTGTATTTTTTTCTCTGGCTAAAAGTTGACACATATTCCAAAATATGTGTGAGTGTGCCCAGTGATTGACTTTATGCTGATACTGTGGCTCCTGTCCTTATTTCTGGAGACTGGATTCTGGGAACATGTAGTTCTACAGTCCTTTACATTTCAAGGACCCTGTAGAATAGGGTGGCTGGATTTAGCATATGAAATAATGGATGCTCAGGTGAGTTAGAATTTCAGATAATAGGGATCAGCTTTTAGAATAATTGTGTCCCGTGCAATATTTTGGATATAGCTTTTAATGGAAATTTGTTCCCAGTTGATTTGAATTTTGCATTTAGCTGGGGTTCTGTACTTTAGATGGCATCTCTACCCAAACAGTGTAATATATTCAGCTAATATTAGTCACCCTGTGAGAAAGAGAACTTGGAGTAGGAGACTCAAGAGTGCTACTTTGAAAAAAAAAAAAAAGAGTGCTATCTTGGCTCACCCACAAAATCATTTGCCTGCGCATGCACGTGCACACACACACACACACACACACACACACACACAGTGTCTATAGGCTCTTTGGGTGATATGGAATTTGGAGGCGCCAAATATACAGAATTGAGTATCTGGAATTAATGGGACTAAGGACAGAAGTAAGGGTTAGGAAACCTTCCCCTCCCTAACATCCTACAGTCCTGGTTTTCCTAGGGGTTAAAATCAATCCCCATGAAATGGATGTGCACCTGTAATCTATCCCTGACGTCCAACCCCCATTCACACAACCAGCTTCCTCTAAGTTCTGATTGGCCAATGCTAGCCTGGAAGCCCTGCGCACGGGGTTGTGTATTTCCTGTCTGCATGAGAGACCCTTGTTCTTTGGAATCCATGCTCATCAGTGCATGTGGCCCCATCTGCACGAGAATCATGGGAGCACCTCTTTAAAGTCTTGTTTGATTCTTCTTTTCATATTGCACATCAACATCAGTTTACTGGGAAGGTTCAAAATGATATGAAAGAGCATTGGACTTTTGTGTTGTCAGAAGAGAGGACTGTTAGGAAATTGGCCAAGGGTGACGAGGGTTAAGAACCTCAGTGGTTGTCACCAATCTCTTGGGAGACCTGCTTCACTCCTGCTATCACAGCAGTGCAGCTCCTAGGATGGCAGGGTGTTGGGGAAGGAAAGGGAGGTTTAGAGGGATGGCTCCACACTGAACATACACTGAAAAAGACTCCTGGTTAAGGCACTGAAACAATTCCTTGCCCCCTTGAGGAAAAGTTGACTCCAAAGGCCACCACTGTGTGGAAACTGAACAGTGGACACCCTGATGCGGAAAGGCACTGGACTTTGAGTTCAGGACCTGGAGTTCCTCCCCTCCCCCTGCTCCGTACTATAGTCATGTAAGAGAGTCATTTCCCAATTCCTCTCCAATCTCCACACAGTTTCTAAGTTTTCTCCCAACTCCCACCCTGACAGGGCCCAGGGATTATTTATATTAGCACTTCTGGAGTGTAGGACCAGCCACCCAAAGCAGGTGAGCTCCACGGTGCAGCCCTTCAGGGCATTCCCCAGGCTTCTCCCACTTGCAGTGTGGAAGGGACTCTCCACTGGTACCCATCTTTGTGTTCTCTCTGGCAGCTGCTCTGAGCACGCTTCCTGGACGTGAGCTGGGGAGATGAGCTGAGAGCCATTCAAGCAAATCATAGTGAACTTTATTGCAAACATCCCTGCTGGGCATTGAAAAAGTGAACAACTTGCAGGCATTTCTCAAGACTTGAGCTTTTATCAGGGGAAGGCTGAAATGGGTTTCAAGCAACAGCTTTGTTTTAGAGAGTTTTGAGGCAACATGTACTCAGGCACTCGTGAAAGCAGGCTCCTTCTTGTTTGCTCCCTTTGTCCACTCAGTCAACCAGTTATTGCTAAGATTTTCACTCATGGCTCAGAGGTAGGACTTGAGTGACCCTTCTCAGGGCCACTGATAAAAGATTACACTGCAGAAAAATTCTCTGGTCCCAATTCTGCAATCATTTTCGAACACTTCGAAATCTAGCGTCCAGAAGCAGATGGCATCAAATTAGCCCAAATGTAACTTGGGAAGACTGGTCCTAGGAGGGAGTAAGAGCATTCCTTTAGACCCTGATCTCTGGCCGTTCCTGCATTAACTTCTGAGACAAACCCATCTCTGGACACGGATCACAGGCCTCAGAAGAGGGGTGGCCTTCCACACAAGCAAGGACGTTAGCAGAGTGGGGGATATCATGCTTGTGTCTCTTGGAGTCTGCAGCCCGTGGACTTGGGGGTGTGCCGTGCGAGGTTTCATCGTTCTGCTGTGGCTGAGAAATAGCACGAAGGTGGCAACTGGCCACGAAGAGGTTGTGGAGGTTGCAGCTTCTCCCAAGAATACTACAAAATCTGGTCAAGAAGTTGAGTCTTTTTCAAAAAATCAGTTGAAATTCTTCGCTGTTTTGAAAAGGAGGGAGGGGAGGACAAATCGTTCCCAGCCCAGCTGTGTGACTGCATCTGTCCAGCAGGATCAAAGGCAGAGCACAAGCCTCTAAGGAGACGTCCGTGCATCCCACGTACTGAGCAGCCCGTGTATCAGCAGCTACACTAAGGAACCTAACCTGGCACAGGCAGTGCGTTCGGGAAACTCTGGGAAAGGAGGCGGGGAGGGAGGGGGCCCTTGGAGTGTTCCCCAGGTCTGCATTCTCCGCCTGATCTGTTCCTTCATGGAACCTTCGGGCTCGGGCGTCCAAGGGGCACAGCACTTGTGGAAAGGCGGGGACGAGAAGAGGGACGGGCGGTCCGGGCCGAGGGCGGCCGTGGCCCCACCGGAGGCCGTGGGGCTGCAGGTGCACCTGGTCCCTGACTCGGTGGGAAGGCCGCGTCAGAGGGCGCGGAGCGCACGTGTGCGGCGTTACAATCGCCAGTGCTGGCTTCACAGGCGCCGGCTCCAAGGCTGGACGGCCATAAAGAGTCCGTCCCGTCTGAGCTCGAGCCGCCCGAGTGGCTTCCCAGCGCGAGAGGGTCCCCTGCTGTCCTACCCCGCAGGGACCTCCAGGCGCGTCCCTGCGTGTCCTTTGCCCGCCCGCGCACGCCCAGGGGGGCGGGGCTGCAGCGCTCTGGACCCGCCCCCCCCCCGTGCCCGCCGCGTCCGTTGAGGGGGCGTGCCGGGGAGCGCGCGCGCGTACGTGGGGGCGGGGCTCAACGGCCCTGCCGGCTGGAGGCGGTGCCCTGCCTGGCGGCCTCGTGCCACCGTGACGTCAAGTCGAGGCCAGGGTCGCGCGCTGTTAGTCGCTCAGGCGTAGCTGCGGTCGCCGTGTTAAGGCCTTAGCTTGTGTGCGCGCGTGTCACGTAGCAACCGGCCGCGTGGACGCTCGGCGACCGCCGCCGCGACGGTGAGCTCACGCGCGAGTGTTTCGGGCGGTGTGCGGGTGTGGACCGTGCGGGGCTGAGACCGGTTCTGGGAGTCGGCGTCGGCAGCGGGGTCCCGGGCGGCTGTACGTCTGGGGTCTTCCCCTGGCATCTCGACCCGGCGGTTCTGAGGCGGGTTCTTGGGCGTGTCGGCCTCGGTAAATTGGTCCCGGGCGGCGGGTCTGGGGTCTGCGCCCCGGCGTCTCGACCCAGTGGTTCTGAGGCGGGTTCTTGGGCGTGTCGGCGTCGGCAGCGGGGTCCCGAGCAGCAGCAGCGGGTCTGGGGTCTGCGCCCCGGCGTCTCGACCCGGCGGTTCTGAGGCGGGTTCTTGGGAGTCGGCGTCGGCAGTGTGGTCCCGGGCGGCTGTACGTCTGGGGTCTTCGCCTCGGCGTCCCGACCCGGCGGTACTGAAGCGGGTTCTTGGGCGTGTCGGCCTCGGCAAATTGGTCCCGAGCAGCAGCGGCGGGTCTGGGGTCTTCTCCCCGGCCCCTCGACCTGGTGGTTCTGAAGCGGGTTCTTGGGCGTTTCAGCGTCGGCACCGGGGTCCCGGGCTGCGGCGGGTCTGGGGTCTGCGCCCCGGCGTCTGGACCCGGCGGTTCTGAGGCGGGTTCTTGGGCGTGTCGGCGTCGGCAGCGGGGCCCCGGGCGGCCGCGCGTCTGGATGTGCGTCCCGGCGGTCGGGCTTCGGGGGCCTGGAGGGTGCGGTGGGCGGGTGGCGAGGGGCCGTCGGGGTTCCCCTCCGAGGGCGCGGGGCCGCCAGGCGAGCGGAGCACAGGTGGGGCCGCGGGAGCTTGTCCGCCGGGAGTGTGGCACGTGTGTTCGCACGTGTGGGGTAGTGCGGTCTCTACCGCCCTGCGGTAGGGCGTTTGTGAGGGAGGGGCCGAGGCCGAGTGTGAGCGTGGGCGGAGAGTCGCGTGTGGACGCTGAGTGCCCAGCTCCTCGGGCAGTTGGCGGTTAGCTGTGGGTACTGTGGGGAACGTGCGACTGTTTCCCCCTGTGACTCGGGGTCCGGTGCGAGTCGCGGCGGATTTGGAAGGATTAGGCGCGCGTGCGTAGGGGCAGGGTGTGGACGGCGCCTGCGCGTGTGAGCTTCGGTGTGTGGCGTGCTGCGTGTTACTCGGCCAGTGTCGCAGGACCACGTGGTTTAGGGTTCAGGTTCTTTTCCTGATTGTCGGCAGCTGTGTATCTATCCGTCACCAGCTGCAGGAATTATCCAAGTTGTTCGCAAGGTGTGAAGGTTTCAGGAGCATTCCAAGGGTATTTCTTTGGGTAGTGGAGCTGTGTGTGTGTGTTGGTGTGTAGAGGGCAAGTCCGTGACTCTTTCATGGCGTCGGGGGTGGGGGCGGGGGTTGACGTGCCCTCGTGATGTGGGCTTGTGCGAAGCGTTGGGGTGTGCTGGAAGTGACCTGTGCCGACTCGGGATGGTGAGTGGTGCGCATCTGTTCCTAGTTCCGTGTTGAGTGTCAGCAGGCGGGTCGCTTGAAGCAGTCAAGCTGCGAATGCTAGGTAAAAGCCACAAATGAAGCCTGTCCCTCCTTTCTCCGGGAGCATTTTCCTGAGCATTTACGAGCACACCACCGGTCTGTGTGGGTGGATGGATGGATGGATGGATGGATGAGCGAAGCAAGCATATTCAGGCATCGTTGGGTGTTGGGGGGGGGGGGGGTTGACTCTGTGAATTGTGAGTGTCGCTTCCGGAGCTGTGGGCCCTTGTGTGTGTGCACCGAGCCTGGTCATTCTGAACCGTTGCGTCACTCCTAATGAGGTTGGCCCACTGGTTAGGGCCAAAGCATCCCTGTAAACATTGGTGATGTGCAGATAGGTTGGGGGTGTCTGTTAGGTGGGTGGAGACTCCTTCAGCACCTGCGGTCCTGGCATCTGGGTCCCAAGTGGGATGGCCTGGTGGGCATCGATGGCTGTCGTGCAGAACCTTCACCAGTGTGTTGTTGGTGTGATGGGGATTCCTGGACGGGAGGGCGGAAGGTCGGAAGATCTGCTCTGGCGGGCAACCCCCGCAGGTCAGCCGGGCAGCTACGGGCACTGCTGTCTCTTCTGGGGCATGGCTGCTAGGCAAGGACACCCTCCACGTGGGTTGCAGGTGGTGACGGTCTGTAGAAACATGTGTCTGCGAGAGCAGCTGCCCCAGGTGGTGGGGGATTTGGGCGATCATGCTGGTCAGCCATGTCGCTAGTTCTCAACCAGCTCATCTCAGTGGAAGCCTGAGTCCTCGGTGCTCGGCAGGACCTCTGGGGGCGGGGTGGGGGGGGTCAGTGAACTGACAGGCCTGGAGTTGGGAGGCTTTGTCCCTGCAGAAGGGCTGGGGGCTGAGACCCGGGGAGACTGGGATGTTCTGCTCTGGGTAGGTATGGCTGTGATGTTCCAGAACCCTGTAGGGTATGCTCTCTTTTCTTTTCGAAGGTTCAGGGTGCTCCTAGTCCTGGGAAGCTTATCTCAGCTTCATGTTTCTCTGATGGGATGACCTGATGCTCTTTCTCTCCGTCCACATGGACCTGCAGACCCACCAGAGGGTTCAGTCAATATGGCCACCAGCTGACCACATACACAGCTGCCTCCTGCCTCCCCCTCCCTGGGACCCACCCAAGCCTTTCTGGGCCTTCCTTATGGGGAGTCTCCCACTGGCCTCTTCTCCCTCATGGTGGATCTCCCTCCAGCAAAAGGTGCCGACGTCACCTTCTTGAATGCCCCAATACCACCTCTCTTAGCACTAGCGGATTCCTAGGGCTCTCACTGCCTCCTTTGTAACCTATCCCCAATAAAGGGACAGTACGGTATGTTAATTGCATTGTTTTTTGTTGGCAAAACGGACCTTTGCCTGTTTTTTGTATTTTAAAACATTTTATGTTCTAAAAAGAACATGATGTAACCCATGCAAGGTAGACGTTCTTGGGTTCCTTTAATTTGTTTTGTTTTTGATATGGGAAGATGTAGACCCTGAGCTTTAGGGGAGAAGAACAGGAGTGTCTCGATATCCCAAACCAGCACTGAAAACGCCCCACTCACGTGGAATGGATGGAAACGTCTGGAATGGCTGAGGCCGATCACAGCTGGTTGTTCTGGGGCCACTGGTGTTTTGGAGTGTACGTTACGGCACGTACCCTGCGTTCCCCCATCTCTCCCTGGGCAGAAGGGATCCTCTGTTCTGCACGGAGCGGCCCCTTTGGCCAGGCCATTAGGAGCTCCCACCCCTTGCACTTCGCAGCAGTTGGTGGGGATAAAGGAGCTGAACGCTCTCACCCACACTGGGCTTTGGGGGCTCAGGAGCCCTGCAGCAACACAGGAGTGGGTCTGAGGACACCCAAAAGGTGGATGCAGAAAGGAGGCTGCTCTGATGTCTGCTGTAGGAGCTGCGCGTCCAAGGGCTTACAGCCTGCAGGGACTGGGAAAAGCAGAACGGGGTCAGTGGGACTAGGAACAGAGCAGGGAGAGGATGGGAATCAGGACGGGGCTGGAGGCAGGCTTTGACTCCGCCGGGAGAGGAGGAGGGAGCAAGTCAGGGAATGAAGTCCGCCACCCTCATCCCTCCGCCAGACCCTGCTCCTGTGGCTGCTCCTGGTTAGGGACCCTGAGAGAATGTTAGCTTGGAGGTCAGCGGTCCAGCTCCTTCCCGAGGCTCACTCACGCTTTAAACAACAAACGTGTCCATGGTGCACCCTGGTTAGAAATGCAGCGTTTAAGGAAGCTCAAGGCCTCTTCCTTGGGAGCGCCCCAGAAACAAAATTAGAAACAGTGACCGGTTTTTAATAAGTTGTATATCGGTGCTTGTAGCCTCTCCTCCTTCCATGTGCAGAGATCAGAGTTTTTGGTCAAAGTGCTGACTGGACATTGGCTGATGCTGTGCATGTGTGTGTGTGTGTGTATGTGTGTGTGTCCGTGATGCAGCTCTGTGTTTACTATCTGTTTTCTCCACTGGAAAGTAAGAGCCAGAAGAGGAGTCTTTACCGTGCTTGGTAAATACTTGTAGTAGCTTGGATTCTTCCGAAAACAGACCTGAACACGGAGTTCAGGGAACAGGATGTTTACTAAACAGCACCTGTGAGGGAAGAAGCAGAAAGCAGGATTGGACCCATCGATCTCTCCCCCAGACTCCAGCACAGCCTGTGCTTCCCCCACTGAACTCTCTTTCAGAGCTGTCTGTCCTCAGTTGGAGGAAACCGGCCAGGCCGCCATCAACCCGTGGGACACATGCCTTCCTGGAAAGGGGATGCCCCGTGGTGAGGCCACTGTGTGTAGCTCGGCAGTCCCTGAAGGAGCCGGGAGTCGACACTGCCTCCCGAAGGCACCCTTGCCAGCGGGGGACACCGGGCCTTCCCTGGAAAGAGGGGCAGGTGATACTTGCCGTTGTCACCAACTCCTCCCCATCGCAGTTTCTGTATATAGATTCTGAGTGTGTGGGTGTCTTCAGGTGGTGGAAACTGTGTAAGTGTGCATCGGTGTTGTGAATATTGTGAATGTTTGTACGAGCATGGAGTTTTTGTGTGTGAAGTTGGGGAGTGTGTAGGTTTGCGCTTGTGTCTGGGGGGGGGCGTTGGATGGCCCTTGTATGTTGTGCTGAGCATTGTTGGGGGTCCCGAGCTGGTAGATCGTATTAAGAACCAGTCTTGGATTAAGACCTCCTTCAGCCGGTCATACCCACGCGGCCTCAGCAGGGAGCTCCCTCGGCACCTGAGCAACACCGTGGGGAAGTGAAAAGCACAGGGTGGTTTGATCGAACGCACAGTTTCAGCACACCCGCCTCCCTCAAAGGAAGGAGAGTCACAAGATTTACTTCCAGGTCCCTGTAACAGGCGTGCAGTGAGCCAGGGGAAGGGCAGTTGTCCATCTTGGGCCACAGCCAGCAGACGTAGAGTGCAGGGTAGCAAGCACCTAGTACTGCCAGTTGGTTGGGGTGGAGGTTGCTCGCTTTTCACGGGCTCAGCTCTGGAGGGTTACTTTCCAAGGTGCCCTAGGAAAAGCAGAGTGGGAGCTTGGGGTGGGAATTCTAAGCTCAGGCCCTTATCGAAATGTCCAGACTGGGTGTGAGCAGGCTGTCCTGCTGTAGTCACGCGGGCAGCACCTCACGAGGGCGGTTTTCTCATTGTGAGACTGGAGCTCTGCACGCGTGTGTGCCAGTGACGTGAGGGTGTGTGTGCGCTGGGGTTGTGTGAATTCCTGTGAATATTCAGGGTGCTTGCAGGAAGTTTGTGTGGTGTGTTGAGTGTGTATAGTACAGGCTGAGTTGTGTGTGTGAATTCAGTGTTTAGTGAGTCATCCTTTTCTTTAAAAACTTACTTAAATTCTGGCTAGTTAACATGCAGTGCAATCTTGGTTTCAGGAGTAGAATTCAGTGATTCATCCCTTGTGTCTAACACCCAGGGCTCATCCAAAGTGCCCTCCTTAATACTCACCGCCCATTTACCCCACCCCCGTCAACCCTCAGTTTGGTTCTCTGTCTTTAAGAGTCTCTTATGGTTTGCCTCCCTGTGTATTTCCCCCCCTCCCATATGTTCATCTGTTTTGCATCTTAAAACCACATATGGGTGAAATCATACTAATCTAATATATACATTTGAGGATTGGGGGTTGCTTATGTATGTGTCTGGGTGCATGTGCACTTGGGACACGAAAGGTCGCGTATGTGTATGTTTCTATTTGTAAGGGGTCCATAGTGTGTTTGAGGAATTTTGAAGGGTTCCTGTGTATTTTGAGAGGTTTAAGGGGTTGGTTCTATATATTCAGTACTTTTTTTTTTCTGGAGGCCTCGGGTTGGGACAGCGGTTGGGGGGACTGTTGTATGTGTGTGTGTTTTGTGTTTGGAAGGAGGCTGGGGAGAAGCAATGTGAACCAGGACAAAGAAGGTTGTAGAATAACTTGTGGGTATATGGGGGTATGAGATAGTTTGGGGTAATTTTAAGGATGTGTAGGGATTGTATATGTGTGATTTGGGGGGGCAAGGAGAGCTGTGTGTATACAGGTGGTGTGGAATGGTGTGTGGGTGGGTGTGGGTGCGTGTGGTATGCCTGGATGGTGTGGCTGGTTGTGTGCATTTTGAGACTATGGTGAATATGTGTATGTGCGTTTCAGAAGAGGTAGAGTTATGCATTTTAATGCTTCATGTGTTGGTTTTGTGTGTGTTTGCAATATCAGTGTTATACCTGTATTCATGCATCCTGTCAGGGTAAGAATTTAGGGAGTGGAGGGATTTGGGAGATTGGGGTTGTTAGTGTAATGGGGTGTTTTGAGTGGTGTGTGCAGAATTGAGGGGTGTAGACATGGTATTTATAGGTTCTCAAGAGGGAGATGGGTGTACGTTTGTATCAGCGTGGTAAGGTCATTGTTTTTGGGGGGGAGTGACCATTTAGGAGAAGGTAGGAAACCCTGTCTGTGTCTGTCTGAGGGTATTTATGTATTTGAGCTTTGAAGGCATGCCTATGTGGATGTTCACAGCTCTAGGGGACTGTGTGTGGTATATGTGGGATTAGAGGATTGTGTCTAACATTAAGGAGTATGTGAGTTTGGTTTTAATGTATTCAGTTATTGTTGGAGGGTTTGTGTGCATTGCATTGGGGGTTTTATGAGGTTGAGTGGATTTTTTGGGGATATGGGGATGGTTGGAAGTGCATTTTTTTAGTTAAAAATTTTTAAATGTATGTTTGTTTTGAGAGAGACAGAGGCAGAGTGTGAGCGGGAGAGGGACAGACAGAGAGGGAGACACAGAATCTGAGCAGCCTCCAGGCTCTGAGTTGTCAACAAAGAGTCCGACACAGGGCTTGATCCCATGGACTGCAGGATCATGACCTGAGCCGAAGTCGGAGGCTTAACTGACTGAGCCACCCAGGTTCCCTGGGAGTGCATTATTTTATTGAAGGCCATAGCTGTAATTTTATTGGGGCTGAGGGTTTATGTATATTTGGGGCATGAGGGTTCTGGGTACACAACCAGGCATCTGATAGGTAGAGGGTTTGTGTGTTTGAGGATGTGTGGAGCTCTGTGGGCCTGTTTGATGGTGGCACAGATGACTGTGACTGGGTGGAGTGTCTGTTGGCCTGGGAGTGGGATATGGGGCTGTGTTGGTGGCTGTAAGTCTCCCCCATGTGTACTGACCCTTGTTTGTTCTGACCTTCTGTGACTTGCCGTCATCCTGTCTCTTCTCTAGGGCAGCCATTCCCCTGGAATTGTCAGCAGTCTTCTCATTTTCACCTGGATTGGACTGGAAATATCACTTCTGCTGGTGGCTGGATGCAGAATGGGGCTGAGTCCCCCAGGAGTCCTGTCCTCAGTGGGGTGGCTGGTAGGTCAGGACTTGCCCTCCAGGAAGTCAGACATGACCAGCCCTCTCCAGAATGTGCTGGCAGGACTGACCTATTGGATGGACTCTGCTAGGAGTAAAGTAGACCCAGACCGTTCCTGAGAGAGAAACCTGTTTCCTCCCTTGGGTGGCTCCCACTGGAGCAGGCATGGCAACTTCAATAGACTGGCTTTAAATTATAAACGGTGACCTTTTTAGAATGCAACATGTTTCCCGTTATCCAAATATTGACAGCCAAAACTCTTGGTGTCCTAAACTGTTGAAGAAAGAGCAGAGCCAAACTGAGTGCCCAGCTGTGTTTATCAGGCTCCACTGAAAATGCAAATTTGCATCATCACTGCATCACTTGAGTTTCTAGTGTGTGCAGGGCACTGTGTGGAGTACTTTCACATGCATGTATTCCAAATCCATAAAAACCCCACTAGGTGGAAACATTAATTGTTTCACTTTTGCAGGTGATGAAGTTGATGTTCAGAGGTGGGCAATCATGATGAAGCACCTTGTATGTGCCAGAGTGTCGGTCATACTTGTTAACCCCTCCCAACAACTAAACATAACCCTGATCAATGCATCCGGATGCCAGGCTTTGAAGACACAAAGTAGATCCCAGCAGCGGAATCTCTGTTTTTATCTAGTAGTTTCAGGTCTTAAGTCTTTTTTATCCATTTGGAGTTGATTTTTGTGATGGAAGTTGAATAAGGGACCAGTTTCACTCTTAAGCATGTTTTCCCATCACCATTTATTAGAGACTACCCTTTCCCCACTTTGTGAGTTCTTGGAATCCTTCTTGAAGATCACACTATAGATGGATTTATTTCTGGGCTCTTGGGTCCATTTACCTGTATGTCTATATGGCAGTACTGTATTATTTTGATTATTGTAGCTTTGTAATATATTTTGAAATCAGGAAATGTGATGCCTCAGGCTTTGCTCTTGTTCAAAGTTGTTTTGGCTCTTCAGGATCTGTGGTTCCCTATAAATTTTTGGATTGTTTTTCTATTTCTGTAAAGATTCCATTGGAATTTTAATACGGATTGCATGAAATCGATAGGGCACTTTAGGCCGTATGGGCATTGAAACAATATTTTTTTGGATTCTATATTTTTTATTTCTGCTCTGATCTTTATTTTTTCTCTTATTCTGCTGGCCTTGGGGTTTCTTTGTTGTTCTGCTTCTAGTTTGTTTAGGTGTGCTGTTAGATACTGTATTTGGGATTTTTCTTGTTTCTTGAGATAGGCCTGAATTGTAGTGTATTTTCCTCTTAGGACTTGAGGCATCACTTTTTTTAACGTTTATTTATTTTTGAGACAGAGAGAGACAGAGTATGAACAGGGGAGGGGCAGAGAGAGAGGGAGACACAGAATCTGAAACAGGCTCCAGGCTCTGAGCTGTCGGCACAGAGCCCGACACGGGGCTCGAACCCACGGACCATGAGATCATGACCTGAGCCGAAGTCGGACGCTTAACCGACCAAGTCACCCAGGCGCCCCGAGGCATCACTTTTTATTGCATCCTCTTTCCCTTCTGATTTTCTTGATTCAAGTCCTCTTTACTTAATTAATGTAGTTAAGGGTGTGTTGAATTTATCTTTTCAAGAATCACCACTTAGTTTTTAAAACTTTTTCTGCTGTTTTTTCTGTTCTTTACTTGATATAGTTCTGTTTTAATCTGTATTATTTCCTTCCTTCTGCCAACTTGAGGATTATGTTTTTCTTTTTTTCCTTAGGTCCTTGAGGTGTAAAGGTAGGCTGTTTATTTGAGGTCCTTTTTATTTTATTTTTTTGATAGAGGTATTTCTGACTATAAACTTCCATCTTAGTACTTACTGCCTTTGCTGCATCCTGTGAGTTTGGGTGTGCTGTGTTTCTTTGAGTTTGTCTTGATACACTTTTTCAATTCCCTTCTGATTTCCTCTTTGAGCAAATGGTTGTTCAAGAGTGGGCTGTTTAGTTTCTACATTAGTGAATTTGTTTTGTTCGTTTGTTTGTTTTTGCTGCTAGTGATTTCTAGTTTCATTCCCTTGTGGTCAGAAAAGATCCTTTGAATAATTTTGATCTTCTTAATTTAAGATCTGTTTGTGGCTTAACGTATTATTTATCCTGGAAAGCGTTGCTTGTGTACTAGAAATGAATCTTTGCTGCTGTTGGATGGAATATGAGTTCTGTGTATGTCTATAAGGTCCATTTGATCTATAATATTGTTCAAGTCAACTGTTTCTTTACTGATTTTCTGTCTGGATATTCTATGTTATTATAAGTGAGTTTTTAAAGTCCCCTAACATCATTATAGTGCAATATAATACGTCAGCATTTACTTTATATGTTTAGGTGCTTGGATATCGGGTGTACATATGGTTGTTATATCTTCCTGTTAAATGGACTCTTTAATCGTCATATACAGACCTTTTATGGTCTACAGAAAGTTTTTGACTTAAAATCTATTTTGTATAAAACTCCTGGTTGTTTTTTGGTGTTTTTTTTTTTTGTATAAAAACTCCTAGTTTGTTTTGGTTACTATTTGAGTGGGGTATTGTATCCTTTTCCATCCCTTAACTCTGAGTCTATATAGGTTTGAATATAAATGAATATCTTGTAAGTAGTGTATACATGTCATCCTTGAACTTCACGAATTTGAACTACATGGGTCCATTTTTTCTCCACATTCTTGCCAACACCTGTTTCTTGTGTTGTTGATTTTAGCCATTCTGACAGGTGTGAGATGATATTGTAATTTTCATTTTCATTTCCTTGATGATGAGTGATGATGAGCATCTTTTCATGTTGGCTATTTGGATTTCTTTGGAGAAATGTCTGTTCATGTTTTGGGCCCATTTTTTAAATATTAAACTTATTTAAATTCAAGTTAGTTAACATACCGTGAAGTATTGGTTTCAGGAGTAGAACCCAGTATGATTTATCACTTACATATGACACCCAGTGCTCATCCCAACAAGTACCCTTCTTAATGCCCATCACCCATTTAGTCCATTGCCCCCCAGCTCCCCTCTGTTAACCCCCAGTTCTCTGCTATGGTTTGCCTCCCTCTATTGTTCCTTCCCTTCCCCTATGTTGATCTGTTATGTTTCTGAAATTCCACATAGGAGTGAAATCATATGATAATTGTCTTTCTCTGCCTGACATTGACTTACCAGATACACTCTAGTTCCATTAGCGTTGTTGCAGGTGTCAAGATTTCATTCTTTTTCATCGCTGACTAATACTCCATTGTGTGTATGTATATATGCGCATCTTCCATATCCAGCAGTCAGTGGACATTTGGGCTCTTTCCATAATTTGGCTGTTGTTGATAATGCAGCTATAAACATTGGGGTGCGTGTGCCCCTTTGAATCAGCATTTTTGTATCCTTTGGATAAATACTTAGCAGTGCAATTGCTGGGTTGTAGGGTAGTTCTGTTTTTAATTTTTTGAGGAGCCTCCATACTGTTTTGCAGTTTGCTTTCCCATCAACAGTGCAAAAGTGTTCTCCTCTTTCTGCATCCTCACCAACATCTGTTGTTTCCTGAGTTAATTTTAGCCGTTCTGACAGGTGTGAGGTGGTATCGTGGGTTATTTGCTTTTTGGGTGTTGAGTTTTATAAATTCTTTATATGTGTTGGATGCTAATCCTGTATTGGATATGTCATTTGCAAATATCTTCTTTTTTTTTTTTTTTCATATTTTAACATTTATTTTTGAGACAGCACAAGCAGGGGAGGGCAGAGAGAGAGGGAGACACAGAATCCAAAGCAGGATCCGGGCTCTGAGCTGTCAGCACAGAGCCTGACGCGGGGCTCAAACTCATGGACTGCAAGATCATGACCTGACCCAAAGTCGGATGCTTAACTGAGTCATCCAGGTGCCTCAAAACCCACAAAATTTGAATAAAGCCATCCCCCAGTGAATTCGGATGTAAAGTTTGCTTTAAATACTTCTTTGGGGAAGACAATACCATGCTGCTACTCAATTAAAAGAAACATTTTTACAGTCTTGACGTCTTTTATTTTTTTTACATTTATCACACCATAAATTCATAGGGAATGGGTTCCAACAGCTCAGGCTCCTTTCCATTGGCTCTCACAAAGTGTGCTTCTGTGGGTGGGGCAGGCTGGCGCTTCAGTTGAACCCAAGTACCTTTCTCCTGGGCTTCCTTCTTTTTCTGATCATTTTCCTTCACACACTTCAGGAAGCTGTCTCGGCTCTTTGAGTGCTTAATGTGCTCGATACGTACATTAATTCTCTTAGCAAGAATCTTGCCCTTAACTTGTTTGTTTACAACAGTGCCAACAGCATGCTGGGTAACATTGTAGACTCTTCCAGTTTTGCCATGGTAACATTTGTGGGGCATTCCTTTTTGAACAGTGCCCATTCCCTTGATGTCCACAATATCACCTTTCTTGTAGATTCGCATGTATGTTGCCAAAGGAACACCTCCATGTTTTCTAAAAGGCCTAGAGAACATACAGCGAGTACCTCTCCTCTTTCCCTTTGTGTTGGTCATTTTGGCGAATTACTGGAAGATGGCGGTTCTGGCCGAAAGGCAAATATCTTCTAAAGGTTGTCTTTTAGTTTTGTTGGTTTTTTTCCTTCACTGTGCTGAAGATTTTCATTTTGATATAGTTCCAGTAGTTTACTTTTGCTTTTATTTCCCTTTCCTCAAGAGGTATATCTAGAAAGAAGCTGCTATGGCCTGTGTCAAAGAAAATACTGCCTGTATTCTCTTCTAGGATTTTTAAGGTTTCAGGTCTCACATTTAGGTCTTTAATCCATTTTGAAATCATTTTTATGTATGGTGTAAGAAGATGGTCCAGTTACGTTCTTTTGCATGTTGAGCCCAGTTTTCCCAACACTGTTTGTTGAAGAGACTGTGTTTTCCTATTGGATGTTCCTTCTTGCTTTGTCAAAGATTAATCGACCGTATAGTTGTGGGTTTATTTCTGGGTTTATGTGTCTCTTTTTATGCCAGTACCATACTGTTTTGATTACTGTAGCTTTTTGATAGAACTTAAAGTCCAGATTGGCAATGCCCTCCAGCTTTGCTTTTATTTTTCAAGATTGATTTGACTGTTCAGGGTCTTTTGTGGTTCGATACAAATTTTAGGACTGTTTGTTCTAGTCCCGTAAAAAATGCTATTAGTATTTTGATAGGGACTGCATTAAACGTATAGATTGCTTTGAGTAGTATGGACATTTTCACAGTATTTGCAGATGCCATGATGCTGCATACAGAAAATCCTAAAGACTCCACTGAAAAACTGCTACAGCTGATAAATGAATTCAGTAAATTTGCAGGATACAAAATAAACGTGCAAAAATCTGTTGCATGTCTATACACCAACTGTGGGAGATGCAGGAGAGAAGCATCAAAGGAAAAGACTTCAGAAGGGAAGGGCTGGAGAAGGTGCAAGGCCTTAGGACATGTTTACACAGCTGACCACGGCTGCGACTAGTAAGGAACGCCTAAAGCCATTAACATTGTCAGGGCCAGATCCTCCTTCACACCTGACACTTCCTCGTGTTATAGAAACCAACTAACTCGAAATTCACCCTTGAAAAACTAAACCATTAGAATGATTAACACACTTGCTTAGCTGACTTTTTGCACATAGTCTTTATCGATTATCCTAATGAAAAGAAGCTTCATTGTGGAGTCAGGGCCTCATTCCGACTTGAGTATGAGGACCTTCACTTAACTGCACTTTGTTTGCAGACTCATCTTTTGCGACTCCGGCCATACTCCTTGCAACGACCAACAAGGAAGCATCAGAAAGAGAAATTAAGAAAACAGTCCCATTTACAGTTGTAGCCAAACTAGTAAGATACCTAGGAGTAAATCTTACCAAAGAGGTGAAAGACCTGTACTTTCACCTGTACTGTGAAAACTATAAAACACTGATGAAATAAATTGAAGATGACACAAAAAATGCAAAGACATTCTGTGCTCATGGATTGGAAGAAAAATATTGTTAAAATGCGCTGACTGATTTTTTAGGGACTCTTGGGTGGCTTAGTCGATTGGGCATCTGACTTCGGCTCAGGTCATGATCTCGCAGCTCATGAGTTCGAACCCTGCATTGGGCTCTGAGCTGGCGGTTTGGAGCCTGGAGCCTTCTTCGAATTCTGTGACTCCTCTCTCTGCCCCTACCCCACTCGTTCTGTCTCTCTTTCTTTCTCTCTCTCTCCTTCAGATTCTGTGACTCCGTCTCTCTCTGCCCCTGTCCCTCTCGTTCTCTCTTTCTCTCTCTTAAAAATAAATAAGCATTAAAATTTTTTTTAATGTCTTGACTAATTTTTTTACAGAAATACTTATTTTTACTTCCTTTGTGTTTTCCTGACTCCACACTGTCATTTTTGTTGTTTGCTTTCTACTCAGAGTTCCCTTTAATATTTCTTGAAGGGCTGGTTTAGTGGTCATGAACTCCTTTAGTTTTTGTTTGGCTGGGAAACTCTATCTTTCCTTCTGTTCTGAATGATAGCCTTACTAGATAGAGTATTCTTGGCTACAATTTTTTCCCATTCACACGTTGAGTATATCATGCAACTCCCTTCTTACTTGGAAAGTTTCTGTTGAAAAATGCCCTAATAGCCTTATGAGGGTTCTCTTGTTTGTTACTGTCTACTTTTGTCTTGCTGTTTTTAAAATATCTCTTTTTATCACTATATTTTGACAATTATATATCTTGGAGCGAATCTGCTTCTCTTGATTTTGTTGGGGGTTCCTTGTGCCTCCTGCATCTGGATATGTTTCCTTTCCCAGATTAGGGAAGTTTTCAGCTTTATTTCTTCAAATACATTTTCTGTCCCCTTACTTTCTTCTAGGATGCCTATAATGTGAATATTACTATGCTTGATGGAGTCACTGAGTTCCCTGAGTGCCTTCTTGTTTTGCATAATTCTTTTTTTCTCCCTTTTGTTCAGTTTGATTACTTTTTGTCACTCTGTCTTCTAGGTCATTATGTTCCCCTGCTTCTTCCAGCCTGCCATTCATTCTATTAAGTGTGTTTCTCATTTGTTTATTGAACAATTTATCTCTATGGTACTCCTTATCTCTGTGTTAAGGGTCTCACTCATGTCTTCCACTCTTTTCTCAAGCCCAGTGAGTATCCTTATGATCACTGCTTTAAATACTCCCATCAGGCATGTTATTTATATTTGTGTTGCTTAGGTCTTCAGCTGAGGCCTTGTCCTGTTGCTTCATTTGGGATAAATTCCTCTGTCTCCTCATTTTGCTTATGTCCCTGTGCCTGTTTCTGTTTGTTAGGCAAGTCAGCTGAGTCTCCTGTGCTTGAGGGTAATGGCCTATTGAAGAAGAGGTGCTGTAGTGCCCTGCAGTATAGTGTCACCTGTTCCCCAGGACCTGGTGCTTCCGGGAGTGGCTCTAAGGTATGCTGTTTGCGCTATGCTATTGAGTACGGGCTGCTTTATTCTTTGGGCCAGTTACTTGCAGAGCTCTCTTTGCCTGCTGTGGGCAGTGTTTGGTTCCTGGCTTGAATGTGGCGAGTTTTAACTGGGTGCTCCCTGGTCTGCTTGTGGAATGAGACCTGTTGCCACTGCCATGGGAACAAGACTCTGCAAACCTCCTGATTGGGAGATACATGTGAGCAGGGGTTTGGGCAGGTCTCCATGAGGAGGGGCCTGCCAAGCTGGGGATGAGGCTGTTGACTGGGAAGAGTGGTTCTATCAGAGGGTGTGGGGGTGGGACTTGGTGTAAACAAGTTAGGTTGTGAGTGCTGATACTGCACTGGTTCCTACAGTTTGCCCTGTGCTTTTGCTAAGGGGTAGGGGAGGGAAATGGCTCTGGCCAGTTCCTTTGTTCCCAGAATGTTCCATGAATGCTGCCTCTCTGAGATGTGCTCTAAAATGAGCACATAACCTCCCCACTGTGTGCCCCAGGCACTCTTCAGATTCCTGTTTTTTTTTCTTTTTCTCTTTTATTTATTTAAATTCAAGTATTGGCATACAATGTAGGCTTGGTGTCAGGAATAGAATCCAGTGATTCCTCACTTAGGTATGACACCCAGTGATCATCACAAACAAGTGCCTTCCTTAATACCCATCGCCCATTTAGCTCATCCTCCACCTCCCCTTCAACAACCCTCAGTCTGTTCCCTGTACTTAGAGTCTCTTATGGTTTGTCTCCCCACCGCCGCCCCGTTTTTATCTTATTTTTCCTTCCCTTCCCTTATGTTCATCTGTTGTGTTTCTCAAAGTCCACCTAGGAGTGAAATCATAGATATTTGTCTTTCTCTGCCTGACTTATTTTGCTTAGCATAATACACTCTAGTTCCATCCACATTATTGGAAATGGAAGGCTTCATTCTCTTTGATTGCCAAGTAGTATTCCATTGTGTGTATATATGTATGTATGTGTATGTATATGTATGTAGGTATGTATGTATACGTACATATACACCACATCTTCCTTATCCATTCATCAGTTGATAGACATTGGGGCTCTTCCCATAATTTGGCTATTGTTGATAGTGCTGTTATAAACGTTGGGGGTGCATGTGCCCCTTTGAATCAGCATTTTTGTACCCTTTGGGTAAATACCTAATACTGCAATTTCTGGATTGTAGGATAGTTCTATTTTTAATTTTTTGAGAAACCTCCATACTGTTTTCCGGAGTGGCTGCACCGGTTTGCATTCTTACCAACAGGGAATAGTGTTCCCCTTTTTCTGTGTCCTCACCAATATCGGTGGTTTCCTGAGTTGTTCATTTTAGCCATCTGACAGGTGTGTGGTGGTATCTCATTGTGGTTTTGATTTGTATTTCCCCAATTATGAGTGATGTTGAGCATGTTTTCATGTGTCTGTTAGCAATCTGGATGTCTTCTTTGGAAAAGTGTTCGTGTCTCCTGCCCATTTCTTCACTGCATTATTTGTTTTTTGGGTGTTGAGTTCTTTATAAATTCTTTCTAAATTTTGAAAACTAACCCTTTATCTGAGATGTGATTTGCATATATCTTCTCCCATTCCATAGCTGCCTTTTAGTTTTGTTGATTGTTTGCTGTGCAGAAGCCTTTTATCTTGATGAGGTCCCAATTGTTCATTTTTGCTTTTGCTTCCCTTGCCTCTGGAGACATGTCTAGTAAGAATTTCCTGCGGCCATAATCGAAGAGGATGCTGTCTATTTTCTCCTATAGGATTTTGATTGTTTCCGGTCTCACATTTAGGTTTTTCATCCATTTTGAATTTATCTTTGTGTATAGTGTAAGAAAGTGCTCCAGTTTCAGTTGTCTGCATGTTGCTGTCCCGTTTTCCCAGCACCATTTGTTGAAGAGACTGTCTTTTTCCCATTGGATCTTCTTTCTTGCTTTGTTGAGGATTAGTTGGCCATATGTCTGTGGGTCCATTTCTGGGTTTTCTGTTCTGTTCCATTGATCTATGTGTTTGTTTTTGTGTCCATACCATACTGTCTTGATGATTATAGATTTGTAATACAGCTAAAAGTCTGGAATTGTGATGCCTCCAGCTTTGGTTTTCATTTTCAACATAACTTTGGCTATTTGGGGTCTTTTCTGGTTCCATACAAGTTTTAGGACTGTTCTAGCTCTGTGAAGAATGCTGGTGGTATTTTGATAGGGGTTGTGCCGAATGTGTAGATTGCTTTGGATAGTATCGACATTTTAACAGTATTTGTTCTTCCATTCCATGAGTATGGAATGTTTTTCCATTTCTTTGTGTCTTCAGTTTCTTTCATAAGCTTACTATAGTTTTCAGTATACAGACCTTTTACCTCTTTGATTAGGTTTACTCCTAGGTATCTTATGGGTTTTGGTGCAATTGTAGATGGGATTGATTCCTCAATTTCTCTTTCTATTGCTTCATTGTTGATGTATAGAAATACAACTGCTTTCTGTATGTTGATTTTGTATTTTGTGACTTTGCCGAATTCACATATCATTTCTACCAGTTTTTTGGTGGAATCTTTTGGGTTTTCCATAGTGTCACGTCATCTGAGAAGAGCGAGAGTTTGACTTACTCCTTGCCAGTTTGGATGACTTTTATTTATTTTTGTTTGATTGCCGAGACTAGGACTTTCAGTATGATACTGACAACAGTGGTGGGAGTGGCCGTCCCTGTTGTGTTCCTGATTTTAGGGGGAAGGCTCTCAGTTTTTCCGCATTGAGGATGATCTTAGCTGTGGGCCTTTCATATGTGGCTTTTATGATCTTAAGGTATGTTCTTTCTATCCCTACATTCTTGAGGCTTTTTATCAAGAAAGGATGATGGGGGTGCCTGGGTGGCTCAGTCTGTTAAGCGTCTGACTTTGGCTCAGGTCATGATATCACAGTTCATGAGTTCGAGCCCCGCGTTGGGCTCTGTGCTGACAGCACAGAGCTTAGAGCCTACCTCAGATTCTGTGTCTCCCTCTCTCTCTACCCCTCCCTCACTCACACTCTGTCTCTCTCTCTCTCTCTAAGATAAATAAACATTAAAAAAATAAAAATAAATAAAAATTTTTTAAAAAGATGATGACAAAGAGGTCGGAAGAAATTTATTTTTTTAATTTACATCCACGTCAGTTAGCATATAGTGCAACAATGATTTCAGGAGTAGATTCCTTAATGCCCCTAATGCATTTATCCCATCCCCTCCCACACCCCCTCCAGTAACTGTTCTCCATATTTAAGAGTCTCTTATGTTTTTGTCCCCCTCCCTGTTTTTATATTATTTTTGCTGCCCTTCCCTTATGTTCATCTGTTTTGTATCTTAAAGTCCTCATATGAGTGAAGTCATATGATATTTGTCTTTCTCTGAGTAATTTCGCTTAGCACAATACCGTCTAGCTATGTCCACATAGTTGCGAATGGCAAGATTTCATTCTTTTTGATTGCTGAATGATACTCCATTATATATATATATATATACACCAAGTCTTCTTTATCCATTCATCCATTGTTGGACATTGGGCTCTTTCCATACTTTGGCTTTTGTTGATAGTGCTGCTATGAACATGGGGGTGCAGGTGCCCCTTCAAAACAGCATACCTGTACCTGTTGGATAAATACCAAGTAGTTCAATTGCTGGGTCGTAGGGTAGTTCTATTATTAATTTTTTGAGGAACCTCCATACTGTTTTCCAGAGTGGGTACACCAGTTTGCATTCCCACCAGCAGTGGAAAAGAGATCCTCTTTCTTTGCATCCTTGTCAACATCTGTTGTTGCTTGAGTTGTTAATGTTAGCCATTCTGACAGGTGTGAGAGGTGGTATCTCATTGTGGTTTTGATTTGTATTTCCCTGATGATGAGTGATGCTGAGCATTTTTTCATGTATCGGTTGGCCATCTGGATGTCTTCTTTGGAGAAGTGTGTGTTCATGTCTTCTGCCCATTTCTTCACTGGATTATTTGTTTTTTGGGTGTTGAGTTTGATAAGTTCTTTATAGATTTTGGATATAACCCTTTATCTGATATGTCGTTTGCAAATATCTTCTCCCATTCTGTTGGTTGCCTTTTAGTTTTGCTGATCATTTCCTTTGCTGTGCAGAAGCTTTTTATTTTGATGAGGTCCCAGTACATTTTTGCTTTTGTTTCCCTTGCCTCCAGAGACGTGTTGAGTAAGAAGTTGCTGCGGCCAAGGTCAAAGAGATTTTTGACTGCTTTCTCCTCAAGGATTTTGATGGCTTCCTGTCTTACATTTAGGTCTTCCATCCATTTTGAGTTTATTTTTGTGTATAGTGTAAGAAAGATGTCCAGGTTCATTTTTCTGCATGTCACTGTCCAGTTTTCTCAGCACCACTTGCTGAAGAGACTGTCTTTATTCCATTGGATATTCTTTCCTGCTTTGTCAAAGATTGGTTGGCCATATGTTTGTGGGTCCATTTCTGGGTTCTGTCTTCTGTTCCATTGATCTGAGTGTCTGTTCTTGTGCCAGTACCATACTGCCTTGGTGATTACAGCTTTGTAATACAGCATGAAGTCCGTTTATCGTAATTGTCTTGAACTCTCTGTTGGGTAAGTCACTTATCTCCCATTTCATTAAGTCAGTTTCTAGAGATTTATCTCATTCCTTTGTTTGGAACATATTCCCATTTCTTCACTTGACTGTCAGTGTGTGTTTTGCCTCACAGTCTTGAGTGATTGGCCTTGTTCGGGAGAAGCTCATCAGTCATCCTGGCCTGAGCTCCTCTGGTCTCTTAAACCTTTGTGATTGTTCCAGTTCCTGTCTTTGTTCTTGGTGGCTCCCTATGGTTGAGGGTATGCCAAGAGTCTTCAATTTCCCAAAGGCATGGGAAATGGCCACTTGCCTGTTCAGGTTCCCAGTAAACTATTAGTTGCCTAGAGAGTTTTGAGGCGAAATGTACTCAGGCACTCGTGAAAGCAGGCTCCTTCTTGTTTGCTCCCTTTGTCCAGTCAGTCAACCAATTATTGCTAAGATTCTCACTCATGGCTCAGAGGTAGGACTTGAGTGACCCTTCTCAGGGCCACTGATAAAAGATTACACTGCAGAAAAATTCTCTGGTCCCAATTCTGCAATCATTTTCGAACACTTCGAAATCTAGAGTCCAGAGTCTAGATGGCATCAAATTAGCCCAAATGTAACTTGGGAAGACTGGTCCTAGGAGGGAGTAAGAGCATTCCTTTAGACCCTGATCTCTGGCCGTTCCTGCATTAACTTCTGAGACAAACCCATCTCTGGACACGGATCACAGGCCTCAGAAGAGGGGTGGCCTTCCACACAAGCAAGGACGTTAGCAGAGTGGGGGATATCATGCTTGTGTCTCTTGGAGTCTGCAGCCCGTGGACTTGGGGGTGTGCCGTGCGAGGTTTCATCGTTCTGCTGTGGCTGAGAAATAGCACGAAGGTGGCAACTGGCCACAAAGGGGTTGTGGAGGTTGCAGCTTCTCCCAAGAATACTACAAAATCTGGTCAAGAAGTTGAGTCTTTTTCAAAAAATCAGTTGAAATTCTTCGCTGTTTTGAAAAGGAGGGAGGGGAGGGCAAATCGTTCCCAGCCCAGCTGTGTGACTGCATCTGTCCAGCAGGATCAAAGGCAGAGCACAAGCCTCTAAGGAGACGTCCGTGCATCCCACGTACTGAGCAGCCCGTGTATCAGCAGCTACACTAAGGAACCTAACCCGGCACAGGCAGTGCGTTCGGGAAACTCTGGGAAAGGAGGCGGGGAGGGAGGGGGCCCTTGGAGTGTTCCCCAGGTCTGCATTCTCCGCCTGATCTGTTCCTTCATGGAACCTTCGGGCTCGGGCGTCCAAGGGGCACAGCACTTGTGGAAAGGCGGGGACGAGAAGAGGGACGGGCGGTCCTGGCTGAGGGCGGCCGTGGCCCCACCGGAGGCCGTGGGGCTGCAGGTGCACCTGGTCCCTGACTCGGTGGGAAGGCCGCGTCAGAGGGCGCGGAGCGCACGTGTGCGGTGTTACAATCGCCAGTGCTGGCTTCACAGGCGCCGGCTCCACGGCTGGACGGCCATAAAGAGTCCGTCCCGTCTGAGCTCGAGCCGCCCGGGTAGCTTGCCAGCGCGAGAGGGTCCCTTGGTCCTCTCCTGCAGAGATCTCCAGGTTGGTTCCAGCATATCCCCCGTCCTCCTGCAGGCACACGCCCAGGGGGGCGGGGCTGCAGTCCTGCTGGTTGTAGGTGTGGGCGGGGCCCAACGGCCCTCCCTGCTGTGGGCGGTGCCGTGGGAGGTGGCCTTGTGCTACATGTAGTGACTTAAACTCTAGGTTAAAGTTTCGCGGGGTGTTAGTTGCTCAGGCGAGGCCGTGGTCATCAGTGTTAACACCGTTGCTTGTGTTCGTGCGACTTGTGTGGTAGCCGGAAGTAAGTACGCTCGGCGACCACCGCCGCGATGGTGAGCTGATGTGCGAGTTTATCTGGGCGGTTTGCGGTGTGCGGGTGTGGACCGTACGGGGCTGCGGCCGGTTCTTGGGAGTCAGTGGCGGCAGGGTCCGGCGGCCGTGGGTCTGGGGTCGGGTGTGTGGAATGGGCGGGTGGCGAGCAGACGTCGTGGTTGGCGTCTGAGGGTGCAGCTCCGCGAGGGAAGCGGAGCGCAGGTGGCACTGATGCGGGAGCGAAGGAAAAACCAACATCAGTAGGTAAGATTCCGTTTAGTAGGTGGAATTTACAAGGAAGAGTATTGTTTTCTGTTTAATCGTAAATTATTTGCGCATCCATGGTATCATGGAAGTGAAATACGTGTGTGTATATTCATGAAATACGTGTGTGTGTATTTGGGTCCGGTGCAGCTGGTTCGGATTCTGAAGCCATTGCCAGCACACGCTGCTGCCTGTTCCTTTGGGATTTAAGGTGGTTTATGCTTGTGTTCTGTGGGAGTGAGGAGACTGTGTGGGTGAGTTTGTAGTGCAGAGTGTATGTATATGTGTTCGTGGGTTGTTGAGATTCAGTGTTTATCTGAGGATAAGTTTTGTGTTTGGTTGGAGATTGGGATGTTGTCGGTGGTTGTATCTGGAAATGTGGTGTGGTGTATGTGTGTTTGTGGGTCTCCTACAGATTGTAGGATTTCATGGGCAGTGGTGGCTTTGTACCTGTCATATTAAAGAGTCTCTTGGAAATATGTTTACATGGATTCTTAGTTGAGGTTTGTCTTTTTATAGAGTTGATGGGAATGTGACTAGTATATCCGCATCTGTGTGTTGGTGATGTGTATGTGGATGTTTGGGGTTAAGTGGGAGACACGAGTGTGTTTCTTCAGGGTGGGGTTAAGTTTATTTAGCGGGTTTGAGTTGTAATTCAGATGTAGTCCAGGTGTTTGGGTTATGTGTTTGTAATTTAGGACTTGGGATTGTTTGTGTATGTATGTTATTCCCCTGAATGTTGGCAGTTTGTAGTGTCAGGTTTGGAAGGGTTAGCTGCTTGTGCCTACTGGCAATATTGGGGAGAGTGTGTTTATTACTTTTGGTGTAGGGTCTCTGCATATTTTCTATGAAAATAAGTAAAGAGCTCTCAGGCACTACCAGTCACTCCCATATGTAGACCCAGTAGGGAAAAGCATACCTGACTACTCCAGCAGTAGAAGATTTTCTCCTTGCCCAACAACAGCCCAGCCAATGGAAAACTGCCACCACATCAAACTCTTGATCTTCTCCAACGAACTTTGATTCAAAACCACTCCTCCCAACTTACTCCTTTTATAAAAACAAGCATCTCTTTTTGTTCTCTAGGCTTGCCTATGGTTTGCCATAGTTTGTGTGTTCCAAATTGCATTTCCTCTGCTATTCCTGAATAAAGTAATTTTGCTGGTAAAATGGCTGGCTATTTTTAAGGTTGACATTTTGAAAAGTGGATGGGTCCTTTGTGCGCTCAGGACATGCTGTATTGTTACATGTGTTTCTTTTGTGATTTCCAGGAGTTGTGAGCACATATCTGGGGGGTGAGGACAGTATGTGACTATTTCATAGGTATAACTGGCGGTGTGTCAGATATGTGCAGATGAATGGATTGTATGGTGTGGGCTTAATCTGTATTCTGGAAGATGGTGGAGTTATTGAGTATATGAGAGTCTGATTATGTGTATGTGGGTTATGTGAAGCTTTATGTGTATTGGGAGGTATAAGGTGGTTTGTTTTCACATTTGTAGTGTGCTGGGTAATTTGGGATATATTTGGGGCTTGTGAGAAATGTGTGTTGTCTTTGTATTCAAGGAGCATGGCAGATTGGATGAATATTTTTTATGGTGAGTGTTTGCATTTTTCATTAGGGGCTTATTAGTATGTATCTGGGAATATTTTTGTATTGACAGAGTAATGGAGTTATGTGTTTATACAGGGGAGTTGGAGAATTGTATTTGTATGTACTGAGGGTGCATAATATGGCTTTGTGAGTACTTAGGAATGTGGAAATTTGAGATCTTTCATTGGGGACTTCAAAGGGTTTTATGTGTATTTATATATGATGTGCCAGAGGTGTTTCCTTGTTGTAGGAGTGTATACTAGTTTGTATGTACATTTACCAGCACACATGTGAATTTTGTAAGTTTATTCATAGGGTTTGGGGTTGTCTGGAATAGTCAAAGTTACCTCCTTTGGAGAATGCTAGGGTTTTTGTACATTTTGGGGATTGTTTGGGAAGTGTGGTGGTAATGTTGTATTCTGGAAATGTGAAGATGATGCATAGCGTTTTGGGTGATGTATTTAGAGATTTGGAGTGTGTGTGTGTGGGTGTGTGTTTTGTGTTCACGTGTGGAAGTATGAATGTAGAGTGCAATGATTGTTGGTGTTTTGTGTGTATCTGTGAGGGTTCTATGTATATTTATATTCATGGCTAGTTTGTGAGTATGTGTGTTCATGGGTTCAGGGATTCGCTTGTGTCACTTCTGGAATGTAATGGTTGCAGAATTTGGCTAGTTGGCTTATATGCATGGTTTCAGCATTTATGGGGTAGTCTTCTATGGATTTGGTAAATTAGGGTTTTTTTTGTGGCTGTGTGTGTATTTGGGTTCATGGTAGCTTATGGGGTGTGTATTCTACAAGATGTGGGAGGTTCAGTGTATATATTTTGAAACAGTCTGAGTAGGTTGTGTTTGTGTTCCGGAATGGTAGAGTATGTGCATTTTAGAGCTGTGATATTATGGGAATATTTTGGGGTGGTTCATGAAACAACTGGGTACTTGGTAGTTTTTGAGAGCCTATGTGTCTTTTCAGGGTATTCACCGTAAACTTTTGGGTAGCGTGTTCATTGTTCATGTTTGTATTTGGGCACCAGTTGTGTGTGTGGATATACTTGTAGGTGTGGCATGTGAGTATTTGAGGTGAATCAGGTTTTGTCTGTAAAAATCTGGTTAGTAAGAGGTGGTTTGTAGTACATTCAGGGTGCAGGTAGAAATTGTATGTATGTATTTAGGTATATGAAAGGTTGTATATTTTGGAGATATGCAACATTTTTATTTTGTATATTTGGGTAAAAGTTTAGGGTATTACTTGGGATACAAGTGAATTATGTGCACATGTTTTTGCGAATGAGGAAAGGGTGCACTGGAACTGGCTTGTACTAGCTTGGAATAGTTAATGGTGCATATTTCTTCCCAGTTCTGTGACATCAGGTGGAATTAGTCATGCTGAGAATATGAACACCAGGCAAATTGTTAAATGCCACAGATTAACGCTTTACCACCTACCCCTAAAGATCATTTTATTAAACATTTACCAGAATTTAACCACTGATGTATGGGGGTGTGGTGCGTGTGAAGCAAGAGAGAGAGAGCATGAGTGTGAAGCAAGAGCAAGAGAGAGAGAGAGCATGGGGGAGAGGGGCAAATGGGGGGAGAGGGGCAAATGGAGGGAGAGGGGCAAATGGAGGGAGAGAGGGAGAGGGAGAGGGAGAGGGAGAGGAGAGAGAGAGAGAGAGAGAGAGAGAGAGAGAGAGAGAGAGAGAGAATATCCCAAGCAGGCTCCATGCCTGGCATCATGACTTGAGCTGAAATCAGAGTCGGTTATGGTTAGACTTAGCTTTTAGGGATTAGGGTTAGGGTTAGGGTATGTGTCTTGTATTTTGCCGCTCAGACCTCTCCAGATGGTTAGGGTTGGGTTTAGGATTAGGGTGTGTGCATGCAGTACAGAAACCTCTCCAGAGAATAAAATCCCAGACTTCTGCTGGAGTGAGAATAGACACAGTAGAAATCTAGGGTAGTTCTATTTTTAATTGTTTAAGGAACCTCCCTACTGTCTTCCACAGTGGCTATACCAGTTTGCTTTCCCTCCAACAGTGCATGAAGGTTCCTTTATCTCCACAACTTTACCAACACTTGTGTTTTTGATTTTAGCCATTCTGACAGGTTTGAGTTGATAATTCATTGTGGTTTTGATTTGTATTTGATAATGAGTGATGTTGAGCACATTTTCATGTGTCAGCCATCTGTATGACTTTGGAGAAATGTCTGTTCATGTCTTTTGCCCATTTTTAAATTGGATTATTTGTATTTTTGGTGTTGGGTTTGTATGTTATCAGAGATGCCATTTGTAGATTGTCTTTTATTTTTGTTTCCTTTGCTATGTTGAAGATTTTTATTTTGATATACTCCTAATAGTTAATTTTCTTTTGTTTCCTTTGCCTCAGGAGATATATCTAGAAAGAAGTTGTTACAGCCAATATCAGAGACATTACTACCTATGATATTCTCTAGGATTTTTATGGTTTCAGGTCTCACATTTAGGTTTTTAGTCCATTTTGAGATTATTCTGTGCATGTTGTAAGAAAATGGTCTGGTTTCATTCTTTTACATGTAGCTGTCCAATTTTCCAAACACCATTTATTGAAGATCTTTTCATAGTTTAAATCTGAAAATCTATACCTATTAACTTTCCATTCTCCTCTCTACCCCACACCTGGCAACCATTATTTTTTCTCTTTGTGAATTTGACTACTCTATATACATCATATAAATGGAATCTTAAAGTATTTGTCTGTATTTTTGTGAGTGGCTTATTGAATTTAGCCTAAGGTCCTCAAGTTTTATCCATGTTGTAATACATTAGAGAATTTCATTGCTTTTAAATGCTAAATAACATTTTGTTTTATGTATATAGCACATTTGCCTATGTGTTTATTGGTTGGACAATTGGGTTACATCCCACATAATGTGACTAATTCTGCTCTGAACGTGAATGTATAAATATCTCTTGAAAACCTTGCTTTCGTTTCTTTTGGGTGTATTCCCAGAAATGCAGTTGCTGGGTCCTATCATACTTTTATTTTTAATTTATTGAGGAACCTTCTTACTGTTTTCCACAGTGACCATATCATTTTATATTCCCAATAGTGCAAAAGGGTTCCAATTTCTCCAAATCCTTGCCAAATCCTCTCATTTTTTTGCAGTAGCCATCCTGATAGGTGTAAAGTAGTATCTCATTGGAGTTTTGATCAGCATTTCCCTAATGATAAGTGATGTTGAGCATCTTTTCACATGCTTATTGGTCATTTGTTTATCTTTTTTAGAGAAATTCTATTCAAGTTGTTTGCCCATTGTTGAATCAGTTTTGTTTTGTTTTCTATCAGGTTTTAGGAAATTTCTACATATTCTGGATAGTGATTCCTTATCAGATGCATGATTTACATGTTTTCTCCCATTCTATATGTTGTGTTTTTATTTTGTGGATAGTGCCTCTTGATGTCAAAATGTTTAAATTTTCTTAGTGTCCCAAGTTCGTCTATTTTTTGTTGTTCCCTATGCCTTTGGTTATCCTATCCAAAAAATCACTGCCAAAGCCAGTGTCATGAAGCTTTAGTCATATGTTTTCTTCTAAGAGCTTTATTATTTTAGGTCTTACATTTGAGCTCTTTATCCATTTTGAGTTAATTTTAGTATATTGTGTTAGGTAAGGGTCCAGCTTCATTATTTTGCATGTGAATATCCAGTTTTGTTGAAAAGGCTGTCCTTTCTCCATTGAATAGTCTGGGCACTCTTGTCAAAAATCATTTGACTTCATATGCAAGGGTTTACTTCTGGGCTCTATATTTGATTCCATTGGTCCATATTGTGGTTTCTTTATGCCAATACCACACTGTTTTGACTCCTGTAGCTTTGTAGTAGATTTTGAAATCAGGAAGTGTGAGTTTTGTTCTTAAGATTGTTTTGGCTATTCAGGGTCTCTTGAGATTCCATATGAATTTTAGGATAGGTTTTCCTATTTCAGAAAAGATATCATTGATACTTTGGTAGGTATTGCATTGAATCTGTAGATTACTTTGGGTAATATTGACATTTTAACAACACTTAATCTTCTAATCCATGAGCATGGGATGTGTTTCTATTTATATCTTCTTAATTTCTTTCAGCAACATCTTGGAATTTTCATTAGCTTTCATTGTCTCCTTGATTAAGTCAATCCCTAAGTATTCTTTTCTGGTGCTATTGTAAATGGACTTGTTTTTGTAATTTCCTTTTCAGATTGTTCATTTTTGCATGTAGAAATGCAACTGGTTTTTGTGTGTTGACTCTATATCCTGATACATTGCTGAATTCATTTATTCTAACGATTTTTGTGGTATCTTTCTTTAAGGTTTTCTACATATGATATGTTCTCTGCAAACAGAGATAATTTTATTTCTTTTTATTGCCTGATTTCTCTGGCTAGGACTTCCAGTGCCATGTTGAATAGAAGTTGTGAAAAGCATCTTTGCGTTGTTTCTGATCTTAAAGGAAAAGTTTTCAGTCTCTCACATTTGAGGATTATGTTTGCTTTGGGTTTTTCCTTTATGGCTTTTATTATGTAGAGATAATTTCCTTCTATTCCTATCTTGTTAAGTGTTTATATCATGAAAAAGTGTTGAATTTGGTAAAATGTGTTTCCTGCATCAATTCAGATGATCATGTGGGTTTCTTCATTCTGTTAATGTGGTGTGTTGATTGAATTTTCTATGTTGAACCATCCTTGCATTACAGGAATAAATCCCACTTAGTCATGCTGTATAATCCTTTCAATATGCTGTTGAATTCTGTTTGCTATTATGTTGAGATTATTAAGTGTTTATGAAAGATATTAGTCTCAGTTTTCTTCTGGTGGCTTTTCTAGCTTTGGTATCAGGGTTATGTTGACCTCACAGAATGAGTTAGGAAGTATTCCCTCCTCTTCAATTATTTGGAAAAGTTTGAGAAGGATTGATTATTCTTTAAATGTCTAGTGAAATTCACAATTGAAGCCATCAGGTCCAGGGTTTCCTTTGTTGGCTATTTTTTTTTTTAATTTTTTTTTTTTTTTCAACGTTTTTTTTTTAAATTTATTTTTGGGACAGAGAGAGACAGAGCATGAACGGGGGAGGGGCAGAGAGAGAGGGAGACACAGAATCGGAAACAGGATCCAGGCTCCGAGCCATCAGCCCAGAGCCTGACGCGGGGCTCGAACTCACGGACCGCGAGATCGTGACCTGGCTGAAGTCGGACGCTTAACCGACTGCGCCACCCAGGCGCCCCTGTTGGCTATTTTTTTATTAGTAATTAAATATCCTTACTAGTTATAGATCTATTCAGATTGTTTCTTCATGATTTTGTTTTGATATGTCTTGTGTTTCTAAGAATTTGTGCATTTCACATGACTTATCCAAATTTTTTGTGTACAATTGTTCCTTTTATTCTCTTACAATCCTTTTTATTTCTGTAAGGTCGGTATTATTGTCCCCACTTTCATTTCTGAATATTATTTCTGATTATTTGAGTGTTCTCTTTTTTTCTTAGTCCACCTAGCTAAATGTTTGTCAATTTTGTTGATTTTTTCAAAGAACTAGTTTTCAGTTTCATTGATTATTTTTTTTATTCTCTATTTCATTTATCTCTTTTCTTTATCATTTCCTTCCTTCTGATAGCTTGGGTTTAGTTTGTTCTTTTTTTTAATGTTTGTTTATGTACTTAGGAGGGGTAGAGAGTGAGGGAGAGAGAGAATCCCAAGCAGGCTGTGCGCTGTGAGCACAGAGTCCAACGTGGGGCTTGAATTCATGAACCGTAAGATCATGACTTTAGCCAAAACCAAGAGTCAGATGCTTAATCGACTGAGCCATCTTGGCACCCCTCTTTTCTTTTTCTAGTTCCTTAAGTTGTAAATTTAGGTTGTTGGTTTGAGATCTCTTTTGTTTTTTAATGTGTTCATAGTTAGAGATTTACCCCTTAAGCACTGTTTTCATTGTATGCCGTAAGTTTTGGTGTGTTGTATCTTCATTCATTTTCAATCACAGCTAAGTATTATCTAATTTCTCTTGTGATTTCTTCTTTATCCACGGGTTGTTGAAAACTAATTTACACAATTTTGTGAAGTTTTAATTTTTTATGTTACTGATTTCTGTCTTCATCCCACTGTGGTTAGAGTAGATACATTGTATGATGTCTGTTTCTTTAAATCTCAAGACTTAATTTTGTTCCTAACATAGGGCCTATCCTAGAATATGCCCCGTGAACACTTGAGGAAAAATGTGTATGCATTTGTTGTTGGGTAGAGTGCTCTGTATATGTTAGAGTCAGTTGGTTTATTATGTTGTTTAAGTCTTCTGATTCCTTATGTTCCATCTGGTGGTTTCATGCATTATTGTGAGAGGGATGTTGATGTCTCCAACTATTATTGTAGGACTATTTCTCCCTTCAGTTCTGTCAGTTTTTGCTTCATATACTCTGATGGTCTCTTACTAGGTGCATAGATGTTTACAATTGTTTTATTTTGCTGTGTTGAACTGTTTATTAATGTATTATGTTCTTCACTATCTCTTGTAACTGTGTATTTAAACTCTATTTTGTCTGAGAAATAACAAGTGCTGGTAAGGATGCGGAGAAGAGAGAACCGTTATGCACTGTTAGTAGGATTGTAAATTCGTGAAGCCACTGTGGAAAGCAGTACGGAGGTGGCACACTCCCACTCTCACCACCACTCAGCTGCTGGCAGGTGGCATGGGGATAATGTGAACATGTCTTGTAACTCACCTACAGGAAAGTTGCAAGGATCCCACCTGGGAAACGTGATCATACTTTGTAAACATTTAAAAGTGGCAAGAGAGAAATCTTATAAAATAATACAGCAGGCCTAACTATCATAAAAATATAGGCCTGTACATCCATGAGACCCAAGAAAGGTTCATTAGATCAGCTAGACTTTATGAAGTGGAACGTGCATTTCTAACTGCAGCTCCCTAAATATCACTTAAAATTTCACAGATTTGTATATCTGGCCTACATTTTTGTTTGGGTCTTAGATACCTGATAATACAAATATCAAGGCAATAAAAAAATTAGTTTTCTTGTTTCATGTTCTGTAGAATAATTATAAGTGTTCTGAAAATTATACATATTTAAAACTTGAAGACAATTTTGGACAAAGAAAATAATCAGTTTTGGTTTTTCCACTTATCTGCCAATTGAGTAGTTTTAGAGAATAGAGAATTGTAACATTGTATGAATAGCCTCAGCATAAACAGAATGCCATTTTAATGTAAAAATCCTCTCTCATAACTGATGGACCAGAGAGTCTTTCAGATCCAAGAGGTCTTAGGACTTCTGGCAGAGCTATGCCTTGGGTGCCTTAATTATCTCAGTCACTCCTGAGACTGACAGTGCAGTGATGCCCTGCCATATCATTCATGTATTCAAGTCCAAACCCCAGAGTGACCCAGCTGAGCATAGGCATGTGGTAGGTTTTTCTAACATTCATTTTTATTTTTATAAACAAAATCTTTTAGAATGACTTATAACTTTAGGTGTGTAGGATTTTTCTTTTGTTTTTCTTTCATTTTTACCTGTCTGTCCCCAATTGTCCCCCCCACCCCCGCTTTTTCTTTCTTTGGGTGTTCACCTATTAGCTCCTGAGTGGCCCCTGCTCTGAGTGCTAACCACCCTTTCTCAGGCATTGCAGTCAGCGTCAGGTGGGCTGGGGTCAGCATCCAGGAGAACAGTGATGGCAACATCCTGATTCTGCAACAGTGCTTTTGAGGGGGTTTTGAGCAGACTCATAGTATGCTAATGGGCTCTGGCATTTAGGAGTGCCCAGACACATTGACCAGGAGATTTGTGATCTTAAGTCAGCTGAGAAACGTTCTCAGGTATCTTGAGGGGATGAGAATGAAGTGCTCCTTCCCCTTGACAGAGATTCTGTCCTGGGAAGATTCTACTCAGGCTTTTATGAACTTTTCCAACCAGCTTCTTCTGAGTTCTCTGCACTGTTCAGTTTTAGCAAGAGTCCTGCTAAGTCAGTTCAGCTGGAGTCCCCACCCTTGGTATCTGGTTAGATTCCTCATCCTCCACCATCCCCCAGGTGGTGTCTGATCACCCTGGCCTGCCTCCAGCAAGAATCGTGTGAGGTCTGTTTAGCCCTGGTCAAGGACAGGCTGGGATCATACACACACTTCTGATGTTCCTTCTTACCAGACCTTATGGCGACTTCTGAAACTTTGTATGAACTCCCCCCATTCTCCAAAAGCTGGACTTTGACCTCTATCATAGCAGCTTTGACTGACAGAGGGCTTGGTGGTCAGGCTGCAGGGACTGTGGAATGTGGGATGAGTAGGGGTAGGGTGAGCACAAGCAGACACAGAAGGGTTTAGTGGTCAGAAGAGATGCAGGACCATGCACAGGCCAGAGAGGCACTGGGACATGCTGGGGGTACAGTACCCATTCACTGTTGGCGGTAGTAAAACCTGTATAGTTTAGGTCCTGCTTAATGAACACACATTACAAGGGAGATATTACTGGGTTTGAGGAGCCTGTGAGGACTACAGAAAATGCCAGCTCGACACAAGTGACAGCACACAGTTGTTAAAGCATTAGCCATCCTCTCCCTTCAACTTGCACGGAACAGCTTCTAAAGCACACGTTCGCTCTGTAAGCACTTTCACGCCTCTCTTCTAGTCCAAGACAGTCCTGCAGGAATGCATGTCCTAGGATGGCCTGCCTCCTCCACCCTCAGTGGAGTGGAGGGGGTGGCTTCCAGTGAAGGAATGATGCTGCTGTCTGCCCATGTGTTACATGGGTGCACGCGTGTTTCTGTGCATGCACACCTGAGGGATTGAGGGGTGGAAGAGTGCAGTATGTCTGTTTGGTTGTGACTGCATGAAGGCACAAGGGACTCTGTATAAATGCTTGTCTCCAGCATGTCACAGACCTAAGGACATGCACGTTTCATCACCTGTAAGTCTGGACCTGTGTTGTCCAGTACGATAACCACAAGTCACATGGGGCTATTTGAATTTAAGTTTAATTAAAATTAAAATTTAAAATTTAGTTCCTCGGTCACACCAGCCACATTTCAAAGTGTTCAATCCATATATGGTAGTGGCTGCTGTATTGGACAGCACAGATATAGAACATTTTCATTATTACAGAAACTTCTACAGGACAGCCCTGCCCTAGACTGTGTGTTTGTGCACCCATGTGTTTTTACGTGTCCTAGTTCATGAATGTATGCATTGGTTCATGTGCTGCTTGCATCTGTGTACCCAGAAGTGCCTTCTTGAGTTCACATCTCTGTGTATGCTGCTGGCTCTGCAGATGGGATAATGGCTGCAGGGAGTCACGTAGGGTTAGAGGTCCATTTTGGACAGAGTTCAACTCTCTGAGCTTCAGTTTCCTCACATGTAAAATAGCAACAGTAATCCTTTCCTGATGCTGGGTTGTTGTAAATGATGCTGTGCTGATCATTATCATCCTTATTTCAGATAGAGAAGACATCTTAGAGATATATTCCAAAATACAATGTGAGTGATTGCTGTGTATGACACCCTTATAATGATTTTTCCTGAACATCTCTAGTGGCAAATATGTCATTAATGGTCACCTCCAGATGCTGGGAGAGTTGCTCATTATCCTGAGCTGTAATCGTCCATCTCTACCAGCTAACACTAGTTTTCCTGTCAGCATACATGCAGTTTTTATGATAGTCCTTGAGTTATTGGAAAGCAGTGTCTTGTCCAAATCTTCTCCACCAAAAGATCACTTCTACGCTTCTTGCCAATCTGATAATCTCTTCTGGTATGTCATGTTTGTAAAGATCCCTTTGCTCCTTGCTTCCAAAAGTGTGGGCCCATCAGATTCCCTTAAAGTGTGGTCTGATTGGGCTATCAGTATTTGTACTCATTAGTAGTTAGTTGATAATACAAACAAGTTTTGCTAAACCTTTTGATGATTTCCAAAGGCTACAGTTGAAAGTTGAAAATTAGTAAAGTTCTCTTGTTAGAATAAAAACGTGCTTTCCTGTTAATTAGAAGTATTCCACATTGCTCAGTTTTCCTGCCCGTTATTAAAGAGGACTAGAACAAATATATGTGTATCTGCTCTTAATGAGACTAAAAGGAATAAAGTAATATCATCAAAGATTTTGTTTATAGCAGCTCTATCAACAATAGCCAAATTATGGAAATAGCCCAAATGTCCATCAACTGATGAATGGATAAAGAAGATGTGGTTTATGTATACAATGGAATACTACTTGGCACTGAAAAAAGAATGAAATCTTATAATTTGCAACAACGTGGATGGAACTGGAGGATATTATGCTAAGTGAAATAAGTCAGAGAAAGACAGATACCATATGACTTCACTCATGTGGAATCTAAGAAACTTAAAGGGAGGGTGGGTTAAATGGACAATGGCATTAAGGAGGACACTTTTCGGGTTGAGCATTGGGTGTCATATGTGAGAGATGAATCCTGGGTTCTACTCCTGATGCCAGGTATGCTGTATGTTAGCTAACTTTAAAATAAATTAATAAAGTCCTAGATAAAATCTAAAAACAGAGCCATAAAACCTGTTATCTGTCCTTTCCAGAAGGAATTTTGAGTTCAGGAATAAATGGAGCCCAAACCATGTTGGGGAGAGTTACAGAGTCTTTAAGTCATCTTTGAAGACCAGAGTTTCTAATGGTCCACTCTCCACAAGAATTCATACTGATTTATAGAACTGTAGATTAATCTGATTCATAGAACTATGAATTTGTACTGATTCATAGAACCATGAATCCACATGGGCTCCTAGAACCATGTCCTACTGATACCTTCAATGCCACTCCAGCAGCAGAGTACGTTATAGCCTTCCTCCTTTGCTTTGTTTGTAGTTTCTTTTTTTAATGTTTGTTTGTTTGTTTGTTTGTTTATTATTTATTTATTTATTTATTTATTTTGACAGTGCAAGCACATGTGTGGGGAGAGGCAGAGAGAGAGAGAGAATCCCAAGCAGGCTCTGCACTGTTAGCACAGAGCCCAACACGGGGTTTGATCTCATGAACAGCGAGATCATGACCTGAGCTGAAATGGAGAGTCAGACACTTAACTGACAAAAGATATACCCAAGTGCTCCTCTCTCTGTTCCTTCAACCCTATTTCCATTTCCTCGTCTTAACCCCTTGTCCCTTCCCAGCTCTATCATCTCATTCGTTTTTAGTTTGTATTTTCTTTACGGTTTTTTTTTGCACATGTGATAGATAACATGTATATTTTCTTGTTTCCTGTTCCTCCTTCTATGAAAAGTAGATACTTCATGAGGAAGTTTTTGCCTTTTAAGTCTAATCCAATACCTAGACAAATGAGAGAATCTAAACATTTAGCACCTTCGGGGGAACACATAAGGAATGAAGCTTCTAAAACTAATCTGAATTATGGACTCTACTTTCTATTTTTCTCTATCTGTAAACATTCTTGTCCTGCATATGGGTGCCCAAAGGCACTTACCATTCAACCTACGTGTAACCACAAAACAGCAGTAGCCATCCTGATGCCACTCTGGTGTGTTGAAACACTCATCTCTGTTTCTAAACTAAGAGTGTATGTAAACTTAGAAACTTCCTCTGATAGGCAGACACAAAAGTTCAGGTTAAGCAGATGGATCTCTGATGCCACTCATCCCCAAGATTCTGTGACTCTTGTTCCCATGGTGTCATGGTTCTAATATTCCAAACTGTAGGAGACTCATTTTACTGAGACATTTACAGGAAGCCTCACTCTCCTGTCTTGACCTTCCTCTGCCAAAGTTTCACAATGGGTGGAATGGGCTACCCAGTAAAGAAGAGCACCTTGAAAATAGGAGATCCCATGTACCTGAGGAAGGCCCTTGTGAACAACCTTGGAGAGGAGAAGAGGACTAGACTCCACATTCAGAAACTCCAAAAGGCTTTAAATATCCGGTTCAGGGAGATTGATAAAGAAAAAGCAGCCCTGAGGAAGTTTTTGGGAAAGCTTCACAAGACAACTGGCTATTTTCCTTGACTGCCCTTCTGGTGACCAGTGCCACTATAGGTGAAGACCTTATGGAAAAGGCTCAATACGAAACACATCTGTGTCCCATGTTATCTCTGTGTGACCCAAGAAAGCAGTACAAGGAACCACTGAGACAAGGTGGAGAAAAAAGACTATACAGTGGAAGATCCAAGTGGAATGTCTATAAGGGAGTCAACAGATATCACCTACAAAAAAGAGAATAAGGCCTTCTTGTTTCTAGATGATCCTACAATTCCCATAACTTTACAACTGGAAGTGGTAACATGCAGTGCATATGCTGTTTCCATTCAAACTTTCCTTGAGACAAGAATAAAGCTTAGCTATTGTAGAGATCTTTCTTATATTGATCGTGGAATGCATCATATATTTGCCTTTTGTTCTTTTCTCATTGATACAACTGTTAATTATTTTCCTGTAGTTTAATAGCATGAATAAAAGTTGAGGCAAAAATTAGGAAAAGCATAAAATCTTGAATCTATAAAAGAACTTGATTCAAATTTCTTTGCCATGTATTGTGTGATTCTGGACTTAGAAACTCCTTTCTCTCATTCAAGATGGAAATAACACCTCCATTAAAAGATTGCTTTAAGGGTTAAATAAGATACTGTATATACAGGGCATATTGCAGACACCCTCAACATAGTAATAGCTAGTATTGTAATTGATTCTGTTTTAATTATTCCTGTGTAATAGAGCTCTGGTTTTATTCCTAGTTCTTTTACTAACATCCTAGGTTTCTAGGCAAGTCTGTTTCCATCCTCAGGCCTTCGGTTTTGCAAGGTTGTAATGTGAGAACTGGACTGGACCATCTCCAAAGCCTCTTCCACCTGTCAGCTACTTAACACAGCACTACTTCAGAAGGTGTCTACAGCACAGAGAAAGGATCCAGCAATCAGAATGCATACCTACGTGACTTTAGAGGCTTGGATACATTTTCTATTCATCCATGACTTACCAATCACATGTTTTAAATTTTTTTTCAATGTTTATCTTTTTTTTTTTTTTTAAGAGAGAGAGACAGAGACAGAGCATGAGCAGAGGAGGGACAGAGAGAGAGGGAGACACAGAATCCAAAGCAGGCTCCAGGCGCCAAGCTGTCAGCACAGAGCCTGATGCAGGGCTCGAACTCATGAACTGGGAGATCATGACCTGAGCCGAAGTTGGACTCTTAACCAACTGAGCCACCCAGGTGCCCCTCACACGTTTAAAGGTAAATGTTATTCAAGTATGTATATTCTTAGCAGCCTCTTGTGATGTATTTTCTGGGTGACTGCAGAGCAAATGCAACCTACTTCTTGAAAGCCTTTGGGATTGAGTTGCATGTCTTTATTACCTGTTTAGCCTCTGCAGTCAAACAGACATGGATTCTGCCAGATATTGCTATTTGATACCAGGTAAATTAGCTAACACTTGAATACCCTCTGTGTACCTTAAGTTGTCTCGGTTTTCAACTGTACAATGGGAATAACCATAGTTCAGTTGGAGGATAGTTGTGATGTCTTCCTGTGATACTGTATATATAGATAGATGTTAGCACAACGTCTAACGCATCGTAGGCTTTCAATACATGGAATTTCTAGGAATAGGCAACAACTGGAGCTTCTGAGCTAAGAAATGGCATTATGGACTGTATCATTACTCTTGAAGCTCAGATAAGATGACCTGCTTAGCTAGATCACAGGCACACGCAACAGAAATGTGTATATGTGTATTCAAAAAAGATGAGAAAGATCTAAAGGTAGAATGTAGTGAGTTTGAGGATTCCAAGGCTGATCAAGGAAAAGACATGACCACAGACAGCAGTAGCACACAGTAAGCTTTATTAGGGTGGTGCTTTCATAGGTTACATGAGGGGCAGAGTCCCTCACAGAAAACCTTCCAGAGGCCGTGGCTCAGGACTACCGCCCAGAAGGGGGAACAAGGCAAAGGAACTCCTGGGAAAGAGGGGTATTGGACGGGGGCTTAGGTGTCTAGGCAGTGTTCTTCAGCAACAAGATGGGAGCTGCATTGGTTTGCTTGGGCTGCTGTAGCAAGGTGCCACAAATTAAATGGCTTACACACAAATTTATTCTCATTTCTGGAGGCTGGAGATCTGGGGTCAAGGTATCGGCAGTGAAAGTTTTTCTGGAGGTCTCTCCTTGGCTTGCAGGTGACTATCTTCTAGGGAGTCCTCACAGGGTCGTCCACGTGTGTGTCTGTGTCGTGATCTCCTCTTCTTATAAGGACACAGGTCGGATTAGGGCCCACCCTGATGACTTTATTTTACTTTAATTAGTTCTTAAGGATCCTATCTGCTAATAAAATCCCATTCTGTGGTACTGGGGGTTAAGATGACAGCATATGAATTTGGGTACATTCGTATGTTCTGAAGAGCAGCCGCATAGTAGGGTCTTTCATGGCCCCAAGGTTTGCTTTATCTGTAGCTAGCAGATGTTAGGTGCGGTTTCACAAGGTATGCAAAGCAGGTGGGCTCTAAATGGGCTTATTTGGACTATATTTAAAGCATAAATGTAAAAATTTGAGTTTGATAATAGTATGTTATCAACTGGAGGTCTCAGCCTGCTGTGAAGAAATAAACAGCATAGGAGCCAATATATGGGGCGTCTTTGGTTCACTTAACACTCCATCTGTCGGCTCCGTGTTCGTTTTACAATTGAAATTGTGTGTTATTTTATAATGCCCAAGTTTGGAGCCAGTGACAAAGCATTCTAAGGACCCCCTATCCTACAAAAGCAAGATTTCAAAGCCCATTTACAGCCAGCTGCAGGGAAAGCCCAGAGAATAGATCAGAAATGAAGAGTTTGACTTGTTTGATCTGTTTAGTCAGTAGAGTGACATTCTGGTCCCATTGATACATGTCCCTGGCTATCTGTAAAGCTTGATGAATATTACCAACCCACATACAGCAAGATGTGTGAGCAAGTGCACGATCCCACCCCTCTTTAATAGCTTGTAAGAAATCTAAGTCTTTGCAGTTGTGTAACACTATGGTCCTAAAGTACATGGACATTCAGCCAAGAGTTCCTGTCCCTGGGCCATTTAGTTTCTGTGGATAATTCCTTGGACACAGCTGTTTGTTTCTTTTACCTGTTGTGAGGTGCCCTGCATGCCTGGTGTCCTCAGAATTGGTGCCCAGAATTGGTGATTCTAGAGTGGTTAGCACCAGGGGACTGGTGGGAGAACTCATTTGTGGCATTGGAGAATTTTGGCTGGCATGGTTTGTAAACACAAGTACTTGGGGTTCCCTTGCTGAGTAAAAATCTAATGGGATTTTAAGCGATATCCAAGTACAGAAAGTACTTTGCAGTGTTGGATGGGGGAAAGCTTATGATGGGGAGGCTGTTTGACTCTTTTAGGTCCACCAGACTCCCTCTGCTCCCTGTATGCTATATGTTCCTGAGAGGGGTGAGTTTGTGTGGCTCAGTGAGATTCCAAGTGGTGTGAATAGGAGCATATAATTATGGTCTAATGGTCATGGATGTTAACTTCACACTCAGCACCCGGGTCAACTAAATGGGTTTTGTGCTTAGCCCACCATTGCCCACACATTTCTGTGGCTAGCCTCACGCAGATTCACTGGATTTCAATGCTCTCGTTGAGGGGAGTAGGTTCACGTCGATGAGTGAAGTTTAAAGGAGACTTTGGCAATGGGAGAGCTATTATTCTTATGTGCACCAAAATCAAGTTGTCAGAATGAAGTCCAGCATGCGAGTAGGTCTGTTTAGGTATATATTGCTGTGGCTAAGGCTATACACAGGTTTGGTTTGGTGAGCGGTTGTATATTCCTTTTCGCTCAGATTATTGTGCCTTAGGGATTGAGCTTCCCCCTGATTGTCAGGAGTAAGGGGCATCAGTGTGCTTCCATGAGTGTGGAATGAGTTTCACAGGTGCTCTTGGTGGTTTGAAAAAAGGTTACTTTAGCTGTGTACCAAATTAGAGCCTCATCATGGGGTACTCACACATGGGATCCTCACAGGTGGGCCAAGTTATTTCAAAAATAGACATCAGTTGTATACACATTCATCCCATTTTTGCCCATTTATGAGAATGTTGCTGTGTTTCACTGTAGGACCACATGCTCCACTTGTCTCTATCTAGGGCAGATGTTTGTACAGCTTTTGTAGCTTCAGGGGTGGTACCTTGGGAAGTGGTGGTGTGATCACACCAAGAAATTTCCTCCCAGCTTATCTTCCTTGCTGTTTTTTCATTATTGTTTCTATCTTCTGTAAGGTGGGATATGTACGGTTTTTATATTTGAGATATAATTGACATGTAACATTAGCTTTACGTAAACAGCATAATGATTTAATATATGTATATATTGTAAAATGATTACCAAAATAAGTTTAGTTAACATCCATCATCTCACAGGTACGATTTTATTCTTTTTTCTTGAGATGAGAATTTTTATTTTATTTTTTTTTTAACATTTTTTATTTATTTTTGGGACAGAGAGAGACAGAGCATGAACGGGGGAGGGGCAGAGAGAGAGGGAGACACAGAATCGGAAACAGGCTCCAGGCTCCGAGCCATCAGCCCAGAGCCTGACGCGGGGCTCGAACTCACAGACCGCGAGATCGTGACCTGGCTGAAGTCGGACGCTTAACCGACTGCGCCACCCAGGCGCCCCGAGATGAGAATTTTTAAGATCTACTTTCTTAGTAACTTTCAAATGTACACTATTGTTACCTGTAGTCACCATGCCACACATTACGTTCCCAGAACTTATGTATCTTATAACTGGAAGTTTGTGCCTTAAAAAAATAATTCTAACATAGTTAACATACAGTGTTATATTAGTTTCAGGTGTACAATACAGTGGTTCAACAATTCCATGTGTTACTCAGTGCTCATTAAGATATGTGTACTCTTTTTTTTAAATTTTTTTTTTTTAACGTTTATTTATTTTTGAGACAGAGACAGAGCATGAACGGGGGAGGGTCAGAGAGAGGGAGACACAGAATCTGAAACAGGCTCCAGGCTCTGGGCTGTCAGCACAGAGCCCGACGCGGGGCTCGAACTCACGGACCGCGAGATCGTGACCTGAGCCGAAGTCGGACGCTTAACCGACTGAGCCACCCAGGCGCCCCAAGATATGTGTACTCTTAATCCCCCTTCACCTAACTCACCCATCCCTCCACCCACCTCCCCTATAGTAACTATCTGTTCTCTATAGTTAAGAGTCTGTTCCATGTTGTCACAAATACCTGAACTTTCTTCTTTTTATGGGTGCATAATATTCCATTATATGTATATGTATGCATGTATCTATATATATCTGACAACATAGTTATCCATTTATATAACAATGGATCCTTAGGTTGTTTCCATATCTTGACTGTTGTAAATAGTGCTGTAATGAACGTGGTAGTGCTTATATCTATTTGAGATAGTGAGTTCATTTCCTTCAGATAAATAACAAGAAATGGGATTGCTGAATTATATGGTAGTTATATTTCTAATTTTTTGAGCAATCTCCATACTGTTTTCCATAGTGACTGCACCAATGTACATTCCCATCAAGAGGATGCAAGCATACCCTTTGCCACCACTTACTTAGTCTTCCTGGTAATAGCCATTCTAACTGCTGTGAGGTGATGTCTCATTATAGTTTTGATCTACAATTCCTGCTGATTAATGATGTTGAGCTTCTTTTCATGTATCTGTTGGCCATCTGTATGTCTTCTTTGGAAACATGTCTATTCAGATCCTCTGCCCATTTTTCCATTGGATTGTTTGGTTTTGCTATTGAGTTATATGAGTTTTTATAAACTTTGGATGTTAGCCCCTCATCACATATATGATTTGCAAATATCTTCTCTCATTCTGTAGTTGCCTTTTCATCTTCTTGATGATTTCCTTTACTGTTCATAAGCTTTTTAGTTTTATGCAGTTCCATTTGGTTATTTTTGCTTTTGTTGTCTTTGTTTTTGGTTCAAATCCAAAAAAGCATCACAAAGATAGATGTCAGGGAGCTTACACCCTATGTTTTCTTGTAGGACTTTTTAGGATTTCAGGTCTTATATTCATATCTTTAATCCATTTTAAGTTAATTTTTGTGTATGGAATAGTTATCCAGTTTTCCCAAAACCATTTATTGAAGAGAGTGTCCTTTCCCTGTTGAATATTCTTGGTTCTCTTGTCATAAATTAATTGACAATATGTGCATGAGTTTATTTCTGGGCCCTTTGTTCTGCTCCATTGATCTATGTGTCTGTTTTTATGCCAATACCATACTGTTTTAATTACTACAGCTTTGTAAGATCATTTGAAATCATTTGTTGTTCTTTCTCAAAATTGCTTTGGTTATTTGGGGTATTTTGTGGTTCCATACAAATTTTAGGATTGTTCTGTTTCTGTGAAAAGGCCATTGGAATTTTGATATAGGTGGCACTTAATCTGTAGATTGCTTGTAGTGTGAATATTTAAACATAGTAATTCTTAGCTAGGAGCATGGAATTTCTTTCAATTTATTTGTGTCTTTAGTTTCTTTAAAAAAATTTTTTAAATTGTTTTTAATGTTTATTTTTGAGAGAGAGAGAGAGAGAACGAACGAAGGGGGTAGGGGCAGAGAGAGAGGGAGACACAGAATCCGAAGCAGGCTCCAGGCTCTGAACTGTCAGCACAAAGCCCAATGCCAGACTCAAACTCACAAACCATAAGATCATGACCTGAACCAACTGAGCCACCCGGGTGCCCCTTAAAAATTTTTATTATGTTTATTTTTGAGAGGTAGAGAGAACATTAGTGGGGGAGGGTCAGAGAGAGAGGGAGACAGAATCCAAAGCAGGCTCCAGGCTCTGAGCTGTCAGCACAGAGCCTGACGTGGAGCTTGAACTCATGAATCATGAGATCATGACCTGAGCTGAAGTCGGACACTCAACCAACTGAGCCACCTGGGTGCCCCTTAAACATTTTTATTATATTTATTTTTGAGGGAGAGAGAACATTAGTGGGGGAGGGTCAGAGAGAGAGGAAGACAGAATCCAAAGCAGGCTCCAGGCTCTGAGCCGTCAGCACAGAGCCCGATGTGGGGCTTGAACTCATGAATTGTGAGATCATGACCTGAGCTGAAGTCGGTGCTTAGCCAGCTGAGCCACCCAGGTGCCCCTAATTTAATTTTAAATTCCAATATAGTTAACATACAGTGTTATGTTAGCTTCAGGTGTTCCATATATCACCCTGTGCTTATCAGACAAGTGCATTCCTTAATCCCCATCACCTCTTTCTCCCATACCCTCACCCACCTCCCCTCTGGTAACCATCAGCTTGTTCTCTATAGTTAAGAGTCTCTTTCTTGGTTTTTCTGTTCATTTTTGTTTGTTTGTTTCTTAAATCATATGGTGTTTCTCTTTCTCTTATTTCGCTTAGGATTATGCTCTCTAGCTCCATTCATGTTGTTGTAAATGGCAAAATTTTGTTCTTTTTAATAGATGAATAATAATCCAGTGTGTGTGTGTGTGTGTGTGTGTGTGTGTGTGTGTGTGTGTGTGTGTGTGTACCACATCTTCTTTATCCATTTATCTATTGATGGATGGTAGGGGTGCTTCCATACTTTGGATATTGTAAATAATGCTGCTATAAACATAGGGGTGCATGTATCCCTTTGAATTGGTGTGTGTGTGTGTGTGTGTTGGTAAATACCCAGTAGTGCAATTATTGGATTGTAGAGTAGTGTTATTTTTATGTTTTTGAGGAACCTCCCTACTGTTTTCCACAGTGGCTGCACCAGTTTGCATTCCCACCCACAATCCAAAAGGTTCCTTTTTTTCTACATCCTTGCCAACACTTGATCCCTTCTTATGTTGTTGATTTTAGGCATTCTGGAAAGTGTGAGATGATATCTTATTGTAGTTTTTATATGCATTTTTCTGGTAATGAGTGATGTTGAGCATCGTTTTATGTGTCTGTTGGCCATATGGGTGTCCTCTGGGGAAATGTCTGTTCATGTCTTCTGCCCATTTTTTAAATTGGGTTACTTATTTTTTGAATGTTGAGTTATATCAGTTCTTTATATATTTTGGATACTAACCCTTTATCAGATATGTTATTTGCAAATGTCTTCTCCTATTCAGTAGGTTGCCTTTTCAGTCTTGTTGATTATTTCTTTCACTGTGATAGAAAGAAGCTTTTTATTTTGATGTAGCCATAGTAGTTTATTTTTGCTTTTGTTTCCCTTGCTTCAGGAGAAATATCTAGAAAGAAATTGTTATGACTGATGTCAAGGAAGTTCCTGCCTGTGTTCTCCTCTATGACTTTGATGGTTTCCTGTCTTGCATTTAGATCTTTCATGCATTTTGAATTTATTTTTGTGTATGGTGTAAGAAAGTGGTCCAGTTTCATTTTGCATGTTGCTGTCCAGTTTTCCCAACACCATTTGTTAGATATTCTTTCCTGCTTTGGCCATATATTTGTAGGTCCATTTCTGGGTTCTCTATTCTATTCCATTGATCTATGTGTCTCTTTCTGTGCCAGTACCATACTGTTTTGATTACTACAGTTTTATAATATAATTTGAAGTCTGGAATTGTGATGCCTCCAGCTTTTCTTTTCTTTTTCAAAGTTGCTTTGGCTATTCGGGATCTTTTGTGGTTCCATACAAATTTTAGGATTGTTCTAGCTCTGTGAAAAATGCTATTGGTATTTTGATAGGCATTGCATTAAATCTGTAGATGGATTTGAGTAGTATAGATATACTAACAGTATTTGTTTTTCTAATCCGTGAGCATGGAATGTCTTTCCATTTCTTTGTGTCATCTTCAGTTTGTTCATCAGTTTTTGACAGTGTTCAGAGTACAGATTTTTCACCTCCTTGGTTAATTTTATTCCTAATTTTATTATTTTCTGAGCAGTTGTAAATGGAATTTTCTTAATCTCTCTTTCTTCTAGTTCATTTTTCATGTATAGAAATGCAACAGACTTCTGTACATTGAATTTATATCCTGTGACATTCTGGAGTTTATCACTTTTAGTAGTTTTTTTTTTGGTGGAGTTTTTAGGGTTTTATCTGTAGTATTATATCATCTGCAAATAGTTAAAAGATTTACTCCTTTACCAGTTTGGATACCTTTTTTTTCTTATATGATTGCAGTAGCTAGGACTTCCAGTACTATGTTGAATAATAGAGTGGACATGTTGTCTTGTTCCTGACCTTAGGAGGAAAGCTTTCAGTTTTCCCCAAATGAATATAATGTTTGTTGTGGGGTCTTCATATATGGCCTTTATTAGGTCAAGGTATGTTCCCTCTCTCCCTACTTTGTTGAGGATTCTATCATGAATGGATGGTGTACTTTTCAAATGCTTTTTCTGTGTCTATTGAAACGATCATATGGTTCTGTTTTAATGTGTATCACTTGATTTGTGAATATTGAACCACCCCCACAGCCTAGGAGGAATAAATCCCATTTGATAGTGGTGATGATTTTTTAAATGTATTGAATTCGATTTCCCAATATTTTATTGAGAATTTTTGCATCCATGTTCATCAGGGATGTTGACTCAGTTTTCTTTTTTAGTGGAGTCTTTATCTGGTTTTGGTATCACAGGGTAATGCTGGCCTCAGAAAATTAATTTGAAAGTCTTCCTTCCTTTTTTATTTTTTGGAATAGTTTGAGAAGAATAGGTATTAACTCTTTAAATGTTTGGTAGAATTTGCCTGTTGAAGCCATCTGATCTTGGACTTTTGTTTGTTGGGAGTTATTTGTTGATTACTGATTAAATTTCTGAGCTGCTTATTGGTCTGTTCAAGTTTTCTATTTTGTCATGTTTAAATTTTGGTTAATATATATGTTTCCAGAGATTTACGCATTTTTTCCAAGTTGTCAAATTTGTTGGCATATAGTTTTTCATATTTTCTTATAGTTTGTATTTCTGTGGTGGTGTTTGTTATCTCTCCTCTTTTACTGGTGATTTGGTTTGGGTCCTTTTTCTTTCTTCCTTCCTGCCTTCCTTCCTTCCTTTTTGATGAGTCTGGATAGAGGTTATCAACTTTGTTGATCTTTTCAAAGAATCAACTGGTTTTCTTGATCTATTGATGTTTATTTTTGTTTCTATATTATGCATATATACATATACATGCATTCTGTTTCTATATACGTACATACATATATATATGCTCGAATCTTTATTATTTCCTTCCTTCTGTTGGTTTTCGGTTTTGCTTGTTGCTCTTTTTTCTAGCTCCTTTAGGTGTAAAGTTAGGTTTTTTTGAGATTTTTCTTCTTGAGGTAGGTAGGTTTTCATTTTCATTTGTTTCCATGTACTTTTTTATTTCTTTGATTTCTTGGTTGACCCACTTATTGTTTAGTAGCATGTTATTTAACCTCCATGATTTGCATTCTTCCCAGATTTTTTCTTGTGGTTGATTTCTAATTTCATAGTGTTGTAGTCAGAAAAGATGCATGGTATGACTTCGATCTTTTTTAATTTGTTGAGACTTGTTTTGTGACCTAACAAGTGATTTATTCTGGAGAAAGTTCCATGTGCACTTGAAAACAATGCATATTCTGTTTTAGAATGCAATGTTCTGAATATATCTGTTACATCCATCTGCTCCAGTGTGTCATTCAAAGCCACCGTTTCCTTATTTATTTTCTGTTTAGATAACCTGTCCATTGATGTAAGTGGGACATTAATGTTCTCTATTATTATTGTATTATTGTCAGATACTTCCTTTATATTTATTATTAGCTGCTTTTATTTGGGTGCTTCCATGTTGGGTACATGTATTTTTATACTTGCTGTATCTCATTGTTTGTCCCCTTTATTTTTATATAGTGTGTTTCTTTTTACAGTCATTATTTTAAAATCTATTTTGTCTGATATCAGTTTTGCCGCCCTTGCTTTCTTTTGACATCCATTTCTGTGGTAAATGTTTCTCTATCCCCTTACTTTACTTTCTAATTTTTTTAAATATTTGTTTATTTTTGAGGGGGGGTGGACGAGGAGCAGAGAGAGGAGGAGACACAGAATCTGAAGCAGGCTCCAGGCTCTGAGCTGTCAGCACAGAGCCTGATGCAGGACTTGAACTCACAAACCATGAGATCACGGTTTGAGCCAAAGTCAGATGCTTAACTGACTGAGCCTCCTTGGCTCCCCATTTCCATCCTCTCACTCTCAACCTGCACGTGTCTTTAGGTCTGATATGATTTTCTTGTAGGCAGCATATAGATGGATCTTGGTTTTTATTTTTTTTTTAATCCATTCTGTCAATCTATGTATTTTTTTTTCAGTCTGTGAAAAAAAAAACCTGGAACTTTATTTACATTCAAAGTAGTTATTGATAATTATGCACTTATTACTATTTTGTTACTGGCCCTGTGGGTTTTGTAATTTTTCTCTGATACTTTCAATCTTTCATGGTTTGCAGGTTTTCTTTAGTGAAGGATTTCTTACTCTTATATTTTGCGTATCTTTTTATTTATGATTACCATTAGATGTATATATAACATCTGCATGTAGCAGTTTATATTAAACTGATGGTTGCTTAATTTTGAACTCATTCTTTATTCCCCACCACTATTCAGATATTCAGTATCATATTTTATGTCTTTATTTTGTGCTTTTCTTGACTGATTTTTACAGATATAATTTATTTATTTTGCTTTTGTGCTTCCTACTTTTCTTACTCATGGTTTTTGTTTTACACTCAGAGTCCCCCTTAAAATTTCTTGTAGGGCTAGTTTGGTGGTCACAAATTCTTTTAAATTTTTGTCTTGGAAACTTTGGATCTCTCCTATTCTGAATGATATAGCCTTGCTAGATATAATATTCTTGGCTGGAGATTTTTCCCTTTCAGCACTTGGAATAAATACATCATGCCACTCCCTTCTGCCTTACAGAGTTTCTGTTGAAAAATCACCTGATAGCCTTTTGGGGTTTCCTTTGTATGTAATCTTTGTCTCTTGCAACCTTTACATTTCTGTGTCTATCAGTATTTTTTGCTATTTTAATTACCAGGTGTCTTGGTGTAGACCTCCTTGGGTTGATTTTTGTTGGAGGCTTTCAGTGTCTCCTGGATCCTGATTGGTTTCCTTCCCCAAATTCTGGAAGTTTTCAGCTATTATTTCTTCAAGTGCATTTTCTGCCTCCTTCCTCTCTTTTCTTGTTCTGGGATCCCTATAATGCAGCTGTTATTACTCTTTATAGTATTTCTGAGTTCCCTAACTCTCATTTGTTATTATTTTTCACTCTTCTGTTCTCCTCCAGATCACTCCTGTCTCCTCCTGTCTCCTCCAGATCACTCATTACTTATTACTTATTCCTGTCTCCTCCAGATCACTCAACCAATTCTTCTGCTTCCTTTGGTCTATTTATTTTCTTTACTGTATTTTAAATTTCAGTTTTTCATCTCTGATAGGTTCTTTATGTTTTCAGTCTATTAAGAGTCTCACTGAGGTCCTGTACTCTTTTTTTCAAATCCAGTGAATACCTTTATGATCATTACTTTAAATTCTCTAGCGGGCATATTACTTATGACCATTTTGTTTAGCTCTCTTGCTGTGATTTTGTCTTGTTCTTTCTTTGGGACATATTCCTCTGTATCCTCATTTTGTCTACTTCTCTGTGTCTGTTTCTATGTATTAGAAAGGTCAGCTATATCTCCCACTCTTGAAAGTTGTGGCCTTATGAAGAATAGGCTCTGTTGGATCTTCCTGTGCAAAGTCTCCCACTCACCAGAGACTGGTGCTTCAGGGGTGTCTATATGTGTTGTGTGAGCCCTCTTGTTATGGCTGAGCCACTTTTGTCTTCAGTCATCAGTGGCTTTCTTTGTCACGGGCAGGGTTTGGTCCCTGTTGTTGTTAGTGGGCCAGTGTTGGGCCACTGTGAGCTTGAGTTGAGTCAGACCAGGTATTTGCCAGAGATACAGTAGCACCAAACTTCAGGGTGATTTCTCTGTGTTGTCCCCTGAGAAGCTTTTGTTGGTGGGCCTGGCCATTCCCACAGATGTCTGACCCTAGTGCACAGCTGGGTTCACATTTGGACTGTTGTGTGTGGTCATCTTCCCCCTCTACCCTGGACAGGAGTCACTTTGGAGTGGTGCTGCCTCCTGTCAAGGCTGCTTGCACACTGCCAGGTTTGTGGCACCACTTTGCATGGGCTTGGGCCTAGGGTATATTGGAGGGCTGGGTCCACAAGAGAACACAGGGTGTGGGTGCTGTTAACACGCTAGGCCAAAAGTGTTTGCACTACACTGGTTCCCAGAGGGGGTCCGTGTGTCAAGGCTTGGGGGGGCAGGGGAGGGAAATGGCATCTGGCAGCTTCTTTGTTCCTGGAGAAGCCCCCCAGAGATCCCTGCCCCTCCAGCACACACATGAGATTAGTAAACAAGTGTCCCTCCTGTACACCCCTAATGGTTTTCAAATTGCTCCTTCTATGCTGTATCACCATGGTGACATTTTTTCTGTCTCTTTAAGGGCAGGGACTCATTTTCCTATTGCCCATCAGATAGCCACTCTTCGAGAGTGGAGCCCACTGATTTTTAAACTTCCAGTGTTAAGCCCCACAAATTATACAAACTCAAAATATTAGGCTCCTCTGGTTTTCACAGCCAAATATTACACAGACTCGTCTTATGCAGGTCCCCCCATGCCTGGGGTGCTTGGTGTGAGAGTCTGTTTCTCTTCCCTCTTCATGTATAAGGTGTTCCTCCCTACTAGGGATAGTCCCATGGGTCTATTTAACTCTGGACTCTGTTTCTACCCTTCCAACCCTCTTTGATGTGGCTTCTTCTCTACATTTAGCTTTAGGGAGTCTGTTCTGCCAGTCTGCCAGGTGTTCTCTAGGTGTATCCATGGGATAAGGTGATCCTAGTATCCTCCTACTCTACCATTTTCCCCAGAAGTCAGCCATTTTTAATTTATTTTTGTGTATAGTGTAAGAAAGTGATCCAATTTTACTCTTCTGCATCAGCTGATTTTCTCAGCACCATGTACTGAGGAGAGTGCCTGTTAACCGTTGTGTGTTTTTGCCTCCTTTGTTGGAGATTAATTGACCATATAAACTTGTTATTTCTGTTCTGTATATTTTACTGAAGTATATGTCTCTTTGTGTGCCAGTACCACACTGTTTTTGATTACTACAGATTTGTAGTATCTCTTGAAATCTGGTATTGTGATACCTTCTTTGTTCTTTCTCAAGATTGCTTTGGCTGTTTGGGGTCTTTTGTGTCTCTGTATAAATTTTAGGCTTATTTTCTAGTTCTAAAAAAACACCATTTGTATTTTGATAGGAAGTACATTCAATCTGAAGATTGCTTTGGGTAGTATGCACATTTTAACAATATTAATTTTCCCAGTCCTTGAGCGTGGTATATCTTTCCATTTGTTTATATTCAGTTTCTTTCATCAGTGTCCTGTAGAGTGTAGGTCTTTCACCTCCTTGGTTAAATTTATTCTAGGGAATTTCATTCTTCTTGGTGCATTTACAAATGGCAGTTTTAATTTCTTTCTCCTACACTATTCATAGCATATAGGAACACAAAATTTCTGTATATTAACTATGTATCCTGCAACATTAATGAGTTTGTTAGTGCTAATAATGTTTGTGGAGCCTTTCAAGTTGTAGTATCATGTCATATGCAAATACTGACAATTTAACTTCTTCTTTACCAATTCAGATGCCATTTCCTTCTTTTTCTTGTCTGATTGCTATAGCTAGAACTTCTAGTAATGTATTGAGTAAAAGTGGTAAGTAGACACTTTATCTTATTCCTGATCTTAGAGAAAAAGCTTTCAGTTTTTCACTATTGAGTCTGATGTTAGCTGTGGGATTTTTGTATATGGGCTTTATTATGTTGTGATATGCTCCCTCTGAATGCACTTTGTTGAGAGTTATTAGCATGAACCAGTGTTGTATTTTGTCAAATGCTCTTTCTCCCATCTATTGAGATGACTGTACGGTTTTTATCCTTCCTCTTGTTAATGTGATGTATTGCACGGATTGATTTGTGAATATTGAACTATCTTTGCATTCCTGGAATACATTCCACTTGATTATGGTGAACGATCCTTTTCTGTAGTGTTGAATTTGGGTTGCTAATATTTTGCTGACATTGAGCCTTAATTGTTAATTGCTGTGGGCATACTGGTGGGAAGAACTGGCTGTAATGATCTCCTCTGGATGCTGAAGGTGCATTGTGGACAGGTTTTACTCCATACACTAGTGGCTGAGAGGTCCAGTGCAGCTGCTGCAGGCTCACTGGTGGGAAGAGTTTCTCCCTGTGCTTCTGAGAGGACTGGCTGCATCCACCATAAGCTTGCTCTTGGGCATGACCAGCGCTTAGTCTGGTTGTCTGCAGTTACCTGCTATGACACCAGGGGCAACAAAAGGCAGGGCTGGCTCACTGCACACCCAGGTAAGAGCCCTACCTGCAGGAGCTACAGCCATGTTAGTGTATGGGGTTAGCTACCTACATACTCAGGGCAAGAGTTGTTTTGCAGGGGTGTTGGTACCAGTGGGGTTGCCTGCTGGATGTGGCAGGATAGTAACTGCTTTGGAGGGGCATGTGCTGGGATGAGTTGGGTGGGGTTGGTCATCAGAGGAACACATGGGCAGGGCATGTGGTGCTAGCAATGTAGATGGAGAATGTTAGAACTAGCTCCTACAAGGTCCAGTTATCTAGGCTGGGGAAGGGTAAGAAAAATGGTACCTGCCAATACTTTTGTTCCTGGAGAAGTCTGGAGATCCCTTCCCTTCTACCCCATGTACTTGAGGCACTTTTGAAACTGCTGCTTCTGTGGTTGTCTTGGCATAGTTGTTTAGCATGCTGGCTAAACATGGTGGAAGCTAGATTTCCTGTAGTTTTCAGACACTTTTAGAGTTAAGCCAGACTGATTTTCAAAACTAGACATATGAGGACTCATCTTCCCAGTTCATGTCCTAAGGGTAGTGGTGCCCATTGTGGGATCTGATTCCCTCACTCCAAGCTTGTGATGTCCCTTTTGTTGCAGTCATTCACCCTGGGGACCTGGTTCCCAACCACTTCTCTGCCCCTCCTGCCATTTCTGATGTCGCCTTCCCTCTGTGAGTCGCTGTGGAAGATCTGTCAGTTTTCAGGTCATTTTCAGAGTGAAATACAATACATCTTTGTTGTTCCCTCGGTGTGTCCGTGGGATGAAGTAAGCTCAGGACCTTACTACTCTGCCATTTCCCTTTCTCCCCCACTTTTTAATGTTTTTAATCAAATCTGAGAAGTTTGCAATCACTATTTCTTCAAATGCTGTTTCTGCCTCTTTATATCTGTCCTGTCCTTCTGTATATCTATTTATGTACATTTTGGCATGCTTGATGGCATTCCACAGGTAGCTCAGGCTATGTTCTTGTTAGTTTTTTTTTTTTTCAATCAGTTTCTCAAACTGAATAATCTCAGTTGACATATCTTCAAATTTTTTGATTCTTCTGCCAGCTTAAGCTTATTATTGAACTTCTGCATAGAATTTTTCACTTCAGTTATATTTTTAAAATCTAGAATTTACATTCTTTTTCATAATTTCTCTTTATTGATCCTGTATATTTGTTAGGACACTATTCTCCTGGTTTCCTTAAATTCTTGTTCCATGTTCTGTGTTATAAAAGCCTAATAAACGATGAGTGAGTGCTCCAACACAGAGCCAATCTGTAAAAGACTGAAGAAGTATTTTTTTCCTCTTTTATTCCTTCCTTCATTTCCTTTCCCTCCTCCTTTCCTTTTGTGTTTGCCCCTCCTTCCTTCGTTCCTCCTTTCCTTTGCTTCCTTCCTTAGGAATTCAACTGACCATACATTAAAGAAACAGAGACTTTAGAGACTATCCCACAAATGGAAACTTTACTCAAGTCACTAAACAAACTACTACAACCAACACTAAGTAACAAAAGCAAACTTTAAAGAGGGGGAAGAATCTGGGGTCCAGAGTTACCAAATTATAGTATTTAAAACATACAGTTCTCAACAAGAAAAATGACAAAGCATGCAAAGGAACAAGAAAATATGGCTCACAAAGAGGAAAAATTAAGAGAAACTGAGCTCCAGAAGCACAGAAATTGAGCTTGCTATACAAAAACTTTAAATCAGCTATCTTTAATATGCTCAAAAGAGCTAAACAAAACCAGGAAAAAGTTTCTCAACATAAAGGATTATATAAAGAAATTATAACATTCTAGAACTGAAAAATACAATAACAAATGAAAAATTCGCTAGAGTTTTTAAAGATGATTTGAACAGAAGAGTCAATAAACTTGGTAAGACAACTGAAATGATCAAGTCTGAGGAGCAGAAAGAAAAAAGAAAAGTGAACAGAGAAGAGACCTGTAGAATACCATCAAGAATACAAACATATGGGGGTGCCTTGGTGGCCAGTTAAGTGGCCGATTCTTGATTTTGGCCTAGTTCATGACCTCGTGGTTCATGGGATCAAGCCCTAGTTTGGGCTCCACGCCAACAGCATGGAGCCTACTTGGGATTTTCTCTCTCCCCCTCTCAAAGTTTAAAATAAAATATAAAATAAACTTTAAAAAAAGGAATATAAACATATGCATCATAGGACTCCCAGAAATAAGAGCAAGAAAGGGGCAGGAAGAATCTATGAATAAATCATGGCCAAAACTTACCCAAAGTGATAAAAAAAAAAATCATGCATCTTTAAATCTAAAAAGCTCAGTTAACTCCCAAGTGTGTAAACCTCAGGGTCCTGCACCAAAACATAAAGCATCAAAAGCTAAAAGCAAAAAGAATATTGAAAGCAGTCAGAGTAACATCATATAAAAGGGATCTTCAATAAAATTAAGCCATTTTCTCAGAAGATTGCTTTAGCAAGAGGTAGGATGATAATATATTTAATAATTGCTGAAAGAAAAAAAAACCTGTCAACAAATAATTTTGTATCTGGTGAAACTGTCTCAAAAGTAAAGGAAAAATTAAGGCATCACAAGATAAACAAAAACTAAGGGAGAGTGTGGCTGTTGGATATGCCCTGTAAGAAATGTTTAGGGGCACCTGTGTGGCTCCATTGGTTAAGTATCTGACTCTTGATTTTGGCTCAGGTCATGATCTCAAAGTTCATGGAGTTGAGCCCTGCATCAGCTGGGGTAGCACTGAGCAGAGCCTTCTTAGGATTCTCTCTCCCACTGTGCCCCTCTTCCACTCAAACCCTCTCTCCCTCAAAATAAATTCTTAAGGGTGTCCTTCAGGTTTACACGAAAGGACACTAGACAGTAACTCAAAGCCATATGAAGAAATAACACTGATAAAGATAACTACACAGATAAATAAAAAATCACTATAATCAGAAGGAAGCTAAGATGGCAGCATAACAGGAGGACCCTAGGCTTGCCTCATCCCTCAAACACAGCTAGATAACTATCAAATCATTTTGACTACTCAACAAATCAACCTGAGTTGGATAGAACAAACTTCACAACTAAAGGGAGAGAAGAGGCCGCTTTGAGGAAGACAGGAAATGCAGAGACATGGTTTGGGGAAGAAATGGATCATGGTGCTGCAGAGAGGAGGGAGCTCTGGTCACAGAGAAAGGCGAGAGAGAGTAGAGAGCACAAGGATAAGCACAAGGAGAGCACTTCCCCTAAAGCCATTGGCTGGGAAAATGACAAGGGCTGATTTTCATGAGTTTTTGCAAGCAGCAGGGCTCAAAGATTAGAGTATCAGAGTTTCCCTAGCTTGGCTGGGATAGAACCCTGAGGACATTGCCTTACTCAAGAGACAGAGGCAGGTAAACACCTCCAGGGCACACTGTGCAATCTAAGGAACACCTAAGTGGCAGAGGGAGAGCCTGTTCATTCTCTTCAGAGCACAGCTATGAGAGGTAGCATTACCTCTCTGGGGACAAAAGAACTGGTGGGTGCCATTTCCCTACCCTGGCCCTCAGCATAGGTGCACAGACACCTGCTGAGGGCAGCCAACCCAGACACTTGCTCTGCTCCATATTGCATGCCACTGTGCTCTGGCACAGTTGCCCTTCTGGGTCAAACCTGCATCAGTCCCAGCATGGTGAGACCCTTTACCAGAGGATCAGTATAGATACCCACCATACTAGGTCCTGGAAATCTGGAATTTTAAAAGTCAGCTAGCCTGGCTGGGATAGAGCCCACGGTGCACTGAGCTGCTCCAGGAAGGCAAGCAGCCCAGAGACTGAAATTAGGGATCTGAAAAATGTACAAGGGGAATTTATTAATTCCTCTGAAACTGCCTCCCTGAGAGCAGCCAGCATGTACTCCTCTCTCCAGAGAGAAGCTGGCTGGTGCCATTTCCCTCCCACATCCCTAAGCATAAACCAACTTCAGCAAAGAGCACAGCACCAATACTGGCTGCCTGACCTGCTTACACCAAGTCCCACCCCCCTGCACTCTTCTGGTACTTTCTCAGGCAAGTGTGCCTAAAGAACAGTGTAGCAGACCCCTCCCCCAGAATACCAGCACACACCCCTGTACATGTTTACAGACCATAGTTCTTCAAAGCTTCAATTCTAGTGTAAGTAGCATCAGGTCTCTCTTAACGAGCAGAGCAGAGCACACCTAGTTAAAACTTGCCACACTCTGGCCAAGGTCCAAATACTGCCCACTTCAGGTAAGAAGAAACTCTGTGGGCAACTTACCTGAGGGATACAGCACCAAAACACAGCAGCAGAGTGTATGCAGGACACTTCCTGGAGCACGAGGCTCTGGGCATTTTATGACCTCTTCTTTGTAAAGCCATTACTCTCAGAAGCTGGAAATTAACAGGCTTTCTTAACACAGAAGAAGACAGACCTAGACAAAATGCCAAGATGGGGGAATTCATCCCAAAAGAAAGAACAACAAAAGGTCACAGCCAGGCATCTAATAAAAACAAATAAAAGTAATATGGCTGATCCAGAATTTAAGGCAACAATCATAAGGATACTAGCTGGGCTTGAGAAACCATAGAACACAGCAGAGAGACCCTTACACTTGAGAAACCATAGAACACATCAGAGAGACCCTTACCAGAGCGATAAAAGACCTAAAAATAAATCAGGCCAAAATGAAAAGTGCAATAAGAGTTTTGAAACTGACTGCATGTAATGATCACCAGAATGGAACAAGAGTAAGAACACACATACAGGCAAGAGGTCTGAACCAGAATTTAGAGTCAAGATAATAATACTATCTGGAGTTGAAAAAAGATTAGAATCCCTTTCTGCAGAGATAAGTAAAAGCTAGTCAGGATGAAATAAAAAATGCTACAACTGAGCTGCAATCTTGAAGGATGCCATGGCAGCAAGGATGGATGAAGCAAGAGCAGTGAATCAGCGATATAGAGGACAAACTTACAGAGAATAATGAAGCAGAAAAAAAAGGCAAAAGAGTATGGTGTAAGAATTAGAGAACTCAGTGACTCATTAAAAAGGAATAACATCAGAATCATAGGGGTCCCAGAAGATGGAGAGAGAGAGAAAGGAGTAGAAGTTTTATGTGAACAAATCATACTGGAAAACTTTCCTAACCTGGGGAATGACACAGATATCAAAATCCAAGAAACACAGAGAACTCCCATTAGATTCAACAAAAGCTGACCATCAACAAGGCATATCATAGTCAAATTCACAAAATACTCAGGCAAGGAAAGAGTCATGAAAGCAGCAGGGGAAAAAAAAGTCCTTAACCTACAAGAGAAGACAGATCAGGTTTGCAGCAGAACTATCCACAGAAACTTGGCAGACCAGAAAGGAGTAGCAGGATACATTCAATGTGGTGAATTGGAAAAATATGCAGCCAAGAATTCTTTATACAGCAAGGCTGTCATTCAAAATAGAAGGAGAGATTAAAAGTCTCCCAAACAAAAATTAAACGAGTTTGTGACCACTAAACCAGCCCTGCAGGAAATTTTAAGGTGTACTGAGGGGAGAAAAGTCGAAAACAAACAAAACACTAAAAAGACAAAAAGGAACAAAGAATAGCAAGGACCAGAGACCACCAGAAACTCCAACTCTACAAGAAACATAATGGCACTAAATTCGTATCTTCCAGTACTCTAAATGTGAATGGAGTAAATGTACCAATCAAAAGATATATGGTAACAGAATGGATAAGAAAACAACATTCATCTATATGCTGTTTATAAGAAACCCATTTTAGACCTGAAGACACCTTTAGATGGAAAGTAAAGGGATGGGGAACCATCTATCATGCTAATGGTTGCCAAAAGAAAGCCAGAGTAGCCATATTTATATCAGACAGTCTAGATTTTAAAATACAGACTGTAACCAGAGATGAAGAAGGGCATTATATCATAATTAAGGGGGTCTATCCACCAAGAAGTTTTAACAGTTGTAAACATTTATGCTCCAAATGTGGAAGCATTCAAATATATAAATCAATCACAAACATAAACTCATTGATAATAATACCATGATAGTAGGGGACTTCAACACCCCACTTACAGCAATGGACAGATCATCTAAACAGAAAATCATCAAGGAAACAATGGCTTTGAATGACACACTGGACCGTATGGACTTAATATATATACAGAACATTTCATTCTAAAGCAGCGGAGTACACGTTCTTCTCCAGTGCACATGGAACATTCTCCAGAATAGATCACACACTGGAACACAAATCATCCCTCAACAGGTACATAAAAGATCATGATCATACCACATATTTTCAGACCACAATGCTATCAAACTCAAACCACAAGAAAAACTTTGGAAAGATAAATACTTGGAGATTAAAGAGCATCCTGCTAAAGAATGAATGGGCTAACCAAGAAGTTAAAGAGGAAATTAAAAAGTACATAGAAGCCAATGAAAATGATAATACCACAACCCAAAACCTCTGGGAAACAGCAAAGGTGGTCATAAGAGGGAAGTAAATAGCAATCCAGGCCTTCCTAAAGAAGGAAGAAAGATCTCAGATATACAGTCTAACCTTACACCTTAAAGAGCTGGAAAAAGAACAGTAAATAAAACCCAAATCAGCAGAAGACAGGAAATAATAAATATTAGAGCAGAAATCAGTGTTCTGGAAACAAAAAGCAAAACCACAAACAGCAACAACAAAAGAACAGTAGACCAGATGAATGAAACCAGGAGCTGGTTCTTTGAAAGAATTAACAAAACTGATAAACCCCCTAGACCGTTTGATCAAAAAGAAAAAGGAAAGAACCAAAATAAATAAAATCAAGAATGAAGGAGGAGAGATCACAACCACACAGCAGAAATACAATAATAGAATATTATGAGCAACTGTACACCAATAAAATGGGCAATCTGGAAGAAATGGGAAATTCCTAGAAACATATAAACTACTGAAACTGAAACAGGAAGAAATAGAAAATTTGAACAGGCCCATAACCAGTAAAGAAATTAGTAATAAAAAATCTCCCCAAAACAAGAGTCCAGGGCTGGATGGATTTCCAGGGGAATTCTACCAAACATTTAAAGAGAAGTTAACAGCTGTTCTTTTGAAGCTGTTCCAAAAAATAGAAATGGAAAGAAAACTTCCAAACTCATTGTATGAAGCCAGCATTACCTTGATTCCAAAACCAAAGACCCCACCAAAAAAGAGAACTACAGACCAATTACCCTGATGAACATGGATGCAAGAATCCTCAACAAGACACTAGCCTGCTGGATCCAACCATACATTAAAAGAATTCTTCACCATGACCAAGTGGGACTTACACCTGAGATGCAGGGCTGGTTCAATATCTGCAAAACAATCAATGTGATACATCATATCAGTAAAAGAAAGGACAAGAACTACATCATCCTCTCAATAGATTCAGAGAAAACATTTGACAAATACAGCATCCTTTCTTGGTAAAAACGCTTTAGAAAGTAGGGATAGAAGGATCATACCTCGAGATCATAAAAGCTATGTATGAAAGACCCACCACTAATATCCTCAATGGGGAAAAACTGAGAGCTTTCCCCCTGAGGTCAGGAACACGACAGGGATCTCCACTCTCACCACTGTTATTCATCATAGTATTGGAAGTTTTAGCCTCAGCAGTCAGGAAGCACTAAGGAAAAAAGGCATACAAATAGGCCAGGAGGAAGTCAAACTTTCACTCTCTGCAGACGACCTGATACTCTATATGGAAAACCCAAATGATTCCACCAAAAAACTGCAGGAACTGATCCATGAATTCAGCAAAGTTGCAGGATATAAAATCAATGCACAGAAAATTGTTGCATTCCTATACACCAATGATGAAGCAACAGAAAAAGAAATCGAGGAATTGATCCCATTTACAATTGAACCAAAACCCATAAAATATCTAGGAATAAATCTAACTAAAGAGGTGAAAAACCTATATACTGAAAACTATAGAAAACTTATGAAATAAATTGAAGATAAACAGAAAAGAAAACTATTTGATGCTCCTGGATTGGAAGAGCAAATATTGTTAAATGTCGATACTACCAAAACCAATCTACATATTCAATGCAATCCCTACCAAAATAACACCAGCATTCTTCACAGAGCTAGAATAAACAATCCTAAAATTTGTATGGAATCAGAAAAGACCTTGAGTAGCCAAAGCAATCTTGAAGAAGAAAACCAAAGCTGGAGGCATCACAATCCCATACTTCAAGATGTATTACAAAGCTGTAGTCATCAAGACAGTATGGCACTAGCACAAAAACAGACAGATCAATGGAACAGAATAGAGAACCCAGAAATAGACTCACAAACGTATGGCCGACTAATCTTTGACAAAGCAGGAAAGAATATCCAATGGAATAAAGACAGTATCTTCAGCAAATGGTGCTGGGGAAACGGGACAGCGACATGCAGCAAAATGAACCTCCACCACATTCTTACATCAAAGACAATAAACTCAAAATGGATGAAAGACCTCAATGTAAGACAGGAAGCCATCAAAATCCTAGAGGAGAAAGCAGGCAAAAACCTTTTTGACCTTGGCCGCAGCAACTTCTTACTCAACATGTCTCCAGAGGCAAGGGAATTAAAAGCAAAAATGAACTATTGGGACCTCATCAAAATAAAAAGCTTCTGCACAGTGAAAGAAACAATCAGTAAAACTAAAAGGCAACTGATGGAATGGAAGAAGATATTTGCAAATGGGTTAGTATCCAAAATCTATAAAGAATTTATCAAACTCAAACACCCAAAAAACAAATAATCCAATGAAGAAATGGGGAAAATACATGAGTGGATACTTCTCCAAAGAAGACATCCAGATGGCCAACTGATACATGAAAAAATGCTCAACATCACTCATCATCAGTGAAATACAAATCAAAACCACAATGAGATACCACCTCACATCTGTAAGAATGGCTAACATTAACAACTCAGGCAACAACAGATGTTGGCAAGCATGCAGAGAAAGAGGATCTCTTTTGCACTGCTGATGGGAATGCAAACTGGTGCAGCCACTCTGGAAAATAGTATGGTGGTTCCTCAAAGTTTAAAAATAGAACTGCCCTACTACCCAGCAATTGCACTACTAGGTATTTATCCAGTGGATATAGGTGTGCTGTTTTGAAGGGGCACATGCACCCCAATGTTTATAGCAGTGCTATTGACAATAGCCAAAGTATGGAAAGAGCCCAAACTTCCATCAACGGATGAATGGATAAAGAAGATGTGGTACATATACACAATGGAGTATTACTCGGCAATCAAAAAGAATGAAATCTTGCCATTTGCAACTACGTGGATGAAACTAGAGGGTATTATGCTAAGCAAAATTAGAGAAAGACAAATACCACATGAATTCACTCATGAGGAATTTAAGATACAAAACAGATGACTATAAGGGAAGGGAAGCAAAAATAATATAAAAACATGGAGGGGACAAAACATAAGAGACTCTTAAATATACAGAAAAAACAGAGGGTTGCTGGAGGAGTTGTGGGAGGGGGGGCTAAATGGGTAAGGGGAGTTAAGGAATACACTCCTGAAATAATTGTTGCACTGTATGCTAACTTGGATGCAAATTAAAAATAATTAAAAACAAAAACTCACAAACCTGAGATCATAACCTGAGCCAATGTTGGATGCTCTACTGACTGAGCCACCCAGGTACCCTTGAATAAAAATATTTTAAATCTTTTATTTTTTGAGAGTTCACACAAGCAGAGGAGAGAGGCAGAGGGAGAGAGAATATTAAGCAGGTTTCACACTCAGTGTGGAGCCCGACATGGGGATTGATCCCACAAACCTGGGATCATGATCTGAGCCAAAATCAAGAGTCGGATGCTTGGGGTGCCTAGGTGGCTCAGTTGGTTGAGCATCTGACTTTGTCTCTGGTCATCATCTCACGGTTCATGAGTTCAGACCCCACATCAGGCTCGCTGAACTGAAGCTGCTGTCTGTGCAGAGCCCACTTCATGTTCCTCTCTCTGTGCCCCTCCCCTGCTTGCATGTGTTCTCTCTCAAAAATACAGAATTTAAGGGGCGCCTGGGTGGCGCAGTCGGTTGGGCGTCCAACTTCAGCTCGGGTCGTGATCTCACAGTTCTTGGGTTTGAGCCCCACGTCGGGCTCTGTGCTGACAGCTCAGAGCCTGGAGCCTGCTTCAGATTCTGTGTCTCCCTCTCTCTCTGCCCCTCCTCCACTCACTTCTCTCTCTTCTTTCTCTCTTTCTCACTTCTCTCTTTCTTCTTTCTCTCTAAAAATAAACATCAAAAAAAAATTTTTAATACAGAATTTAAAAAAATTCAAATTAAAAAAAAATATAGGTCATTAATACTAAATGAAAAAACATGGAGAAAACTTGACTCACATGATGAAATAAAGAGCATCAGCAAGTATTAACTACAGAGAGGTAAATATAAAAGACACTACAAATGTATTTGTTGTTTTTAACCTACTTGATTTAAAAGAACTGCATAAAGCACCAATCTGTGTTGTTGGCACAAAATATACAAGAGATTTTGTGTGACGTAACAGCACAAAGGAAGGCACAACAACAAAAACCGTATATGAACAAGTATTTTGGATACTATTAAAAGAATTTGGTGTTAATGCAAGCTAGGTTGTTATATTATTAGTAATTCCCTGGGAAACCAAAAAGAAAACAACTAAGAGATGTAGAGTGAAATAAATGACAAGATTGTGGGGAATAAGCTTAGGAATTCCCTGAGCCTGCACTGATGGGTTAACAAGGTATAAAGAATTACAAAGCCATAGGATGCTCACATCCACGCTTGGGAAACAAGAGTGCCCCCAGAATGGTGGGGGGGGGGGGGCAAAGGCCCCCAATACAAAGGTATATGAGGTAAACAAGATTAGGTATTCAGGACAAAAGTGCCCCCCCCAATTTAGTACTGTAGTAGAAAGCTACTTTCACAGGAAGGAAGGACCAAATTAGGCAAACAAGTAAATAGGGCTATAGACCACTGCACTGTAGATGAAACTGTCCAGAGCAGAGCTGATTAGCAAAAGAAAAGGTGCATTGTTAACCCTGAGGTTACTTGCTCTGTCTTATCCGCTAGGCTGGCTAAGATAAACAGATAGGGCACCTCCTGTCTGCTGTTAACAACCATCTGCCCAGAGCCAGGATTTTGTTTCATATTTTTTTTAACGTTTATTTATTTTATTTTTATTTTTTATTGTATTTTTAACAGAGAGCATGAACAGGGGAGGGGCAGAGAGAGAGGGAGACACAGAATCTGAAACAGGCTCCAGGCTCTGAGCTGTCAGCACAGAGCCTGACGCGGGGCTTGAACTCACGGACCGTGAGATCATGACCTGAGCTGAAGCTGGACACTTAACCGACTGAGCCACCCAGGCGCCCCATGTTTCATATTGACCCAAACCCCAAGCACCGTATATCTTCAAAACCCCCTTTCCCTCATGCCCATGAGTTCATGTTCACCGATTCATTGTCTCTTTGTGCACTCCTATCACGTTTGTAAGCCTTCTGATCTTAATAAATACGGGGTAAGGACCCTTATTTGGGGCTCTTGTCTTTTCCCAGACATTAGCCATCTCTCACTTTTAATCCTGCATCTGCTGTCTTGCTGGCCAAGAGAGAACTTTAGACTTTAGAGTCTACAACAGATGGTGACCCTGAGGTGAAAGAAGGAAAGGGGTACTATGGACCAACGTGGGCAAGGAGCCAACATGGCCAAGAGGTGGTGCGACATGAGGACTGCATGATGCTACAGAACAATTAAGGGGCTCCAAGAAAACAATCGCACCGGATACAGTCTCTATCTGACGAGGTAAGGGATAAAGTGGAACTATATTAGGATTTGCTGCCACAGGATGTTTTGAGAGCTCTACCATGGGAGGCTCCCTAGCCCCTAAACAAAAGTGCTATATTCGAATTCATCAGTCCCTAGGAGACACAGCATGGACTACTCTAAATTATAAGGCTCTCCTTAGATTATTGCTGACTGTCCAACAAAATTGCCCTTGGTCCCCAGAACAAGGAACTTAAGATCTTGAAGTATGGGAACAAATAAAGAAAACACTGAAGGCCTGGCATTCTGAAAAGGCTAATGTCCCCCCTGAGGTAATCCTCACCTGGTCCATCATCCACACTGCTTTTCTCCCCTTGAGCTTGGACAATGTATATGAAGACACAGAGTTATCTAAAAGGGAGGAAAAACCTCCGTCCCCCTATAATCAGGCTGTGCCTCTGGTGCCTGTACAGCCAAAAGATACACCTCCTCCCCCAAAAGGGTGGGGCGATATCGAGCCTCTAAAAACCTCACCAGCCGGCTCTGATAAAGTCCTTAGCCCAATGAAAAAGTACATTTAAAAAGCCCATGAGGCCAGTAAATTCCAGCTGTTTCCCATTATCAGGAAAAATGGGCACTACATCCATGAAGGCCTGCTCTTTCCAATAGTAAAAGAATTGCAAAAATCAGTTCAGCTGTATGACCATCACAGCCCTTTTACAATTGGCATTTTAGAAAATATTTGTGGTGCTTATTCCATGTGTGTCTGGGACTGGGGCTCTCCTATGGACATCATTCTGACCCTAGCCCGGTATGCTATCTGTGCCCCAGAGTTTCATGTGCTTGCATGACTCGTGCTATGCAGAACTTTGCTGCTGTTGTTCTGGGGTCTTTTTAACAACTGTCTGGCACAGGGCAATATTCCCATCCAAGGCAGCAAGCCCAGCTTCCTATCATTGTCAGTAAAACAGTCCACTAAAATAGTGCAGTGTATTTTACACAGGTTATCCCCAATATAGGAGACTCTAACTCTCTTACTGTTTCTCCCTATACATGCTAGTTACTTTTAACTACATGTGAGGGCTTCTCCCTCATTCATTTCCTGGATTAATGAGTATGATGACTAGAGCTAATTGTCTCTGGCTAGTCTATCTCTGGATAGAGATTTTAAGGAATATTCCCAAGCAGCTGCCGAAACTCCTTTTGTTTCGGGGAACTTCCCTGTCTTTTCTGGCCTGACATAGACTGCCTAATTCCACTAGTGGAAAACAAAACAAATAATACAAAACAAAACAAAAATTGGTATCTGCTCACCTATCTGAGCTGACAGGCTTTAGGACCACGTGAACTCTTTTCTCTGCCCTCTGTGCCTTTGTCTGCCTTCAGGCCTCTTGGAGGCACCTCACTTTTTCTGCCTTCCCTTCCCATTCCTCCTGTTTCTGCATTACCTTGGGTGCAGCCTTCAAATCTGGCTCTTCAGTGTCTCATGTAGCATCAGCTCCTCCTCCCCACACTGTCAAAAAGGAAAAAACACCCCCTTAAACTTCAGATTTCCTCACTGGTTCCACAGGAAAAAAATTAACAATGGTAAACTTTTAAGGGGACACAGATGAAATGTTAAGATAGGCATATCTTTTAAATTATAGATCCTTATTCTATTAAGGTCTATTAAAGGTCAAATAAGCTCATGTTATCTCTGTTCCAATTTGTTAACATAAAGGATGACTTAATGGTTAACTTTTTTTTGCCTTTTTGCTGTTTTCGTGGGTAATTGTTAAGATAGCTTTCAGGGTCTTTGGTAACCTAAGACTTGAACGTTTTGCTTAAATGATAAATTAAGTTCTTCAGACATTTAGGCCTCTTCTAAATCAAATGGAATGTTGAAGTATTTTGTACTTAACATAGGTTTATGTTTCTGACTTAAGTCAAAAAAAAAAAACAAAAAAACAAAAAAACTAAGAATATTTAAATCCATTAAAGGGGTGCCTGGGTGGCTCAGTCGGTTGGGCGGCCAACTTCGGCTCAGGTCATGATCTCAGAGTTAGTGAGTTCGAGCCCCATGTTGGACTCTGTGCTGACAGCTCGGAGCCTGGAGCCTGCTTCAGATTCTGTGTCTCCCTCTCTCTCTGCCCCTCCGCCATTCACGCTCTGTCTCTCTCTGCCTTTCAAAAATGAATAAATGCTAAAAAAAAAAAAAAAAAAAAAAAGATAAATCCATTAAAAAAACATGCTTTATGCTTAATGGATTCATAAGTCTACCACCTAAAGAATTTTCTCATATAACAGACAATTCACAGTTGGTTACTACTTAGTTTTCACTGGAGATTGAAGTTTCTAAGAATTAAAATTTATCAATAAATGTAGTTAAAACTGATAAAAATAAGAAAAGCAACTCTGTATGTAGAAAAGTAGATATGAAAAAAAGACATAAGAAATGGAAATATAATTTTGTTGAAGGTAAAAGAAAGTAATTTTGTCCTAAATAAGACTGGTTATTTGAAAAGAAATGCCTTGGGACAAAATCTAAATGCAAAAAAAGTTGTAGAAGTTTCGTGAAGAAAAATCTTTAAAAAGAAATTTTACATGTGCTCAGAACAGACTAAGGTTAAAATAAATGCATTTTAAAAACACACAGGGTTAAGATTAAGATTCCCCCTCCTTTGATCCAAAGTCTGGGAAAATGATGGCAATACTCTTGGTGCCAGCCTCCAAATCCTCCACATTTGTGTTGTTCCTGTTTAGCAGAGGAATGGATGCCTCTACCGTATGAAGAATGGATAATATATGAAGGGCTTTTACTAAGATACGTGGAAGCCATTTTACTAAACATAGCCCATTGTATGCCACAAATGGGTATCCACATGGCTGAAACATATTTATATGGGCATTGCTAAAAAAGGCAGGGGAACAGACCCTGACTTTGGTCATTTAGCCCCCTCCCCCAATGGCCGATGGATGATCAATATATAAGTTACTGCTGAGCCAAAATAAAATTAGTGCATCCTACGACAACCACAGAAAGATATATTTTTGTTAATGGTAATAAATAAGTAAATAAATAATTTTAACAAAAAAGGGTAAAACAACAGGACAACACACCCTTTTAAGTTGTTTTACTTAAGCCTTGGTTGGAATTACCCATTCCTTATAATCCACAGGTGAAACAGTTGTAAAATAAGCATATATTACTCTCAAAAACATGTTAAAAAAAAAAACAAAAAGGGGGAGATACCCCTGGTTGTCTGCATTACAACCTCAGCTCCTTCTTAATCATACTATGATTACTCTTAGCTTTTTAAATCTTAATCCTCAAGGACTAACTGTAGCTGAGTGACATTCTTCAAAATAATATAAACCCTGTCACCCTAAGGTGCTATGCAAAACCCCTGAAAGGGGCCCACACGAACTGGGCTCACTCAACTTCTCACCTGGGGTCGAGGATATACTCGTGTTCTTTCAGATTCCGGACCTCTGTGGATCCCCTCTCGGGGTAAGGTGAAGCCTTACCATGGCATGGTGGAGACCCGTAGGATATCTTCCAATGAATCAAGACTTCCTGAGAATGACTGAGTGAGCGGCCACCGCCCCTCTTTTTCAAGATGGAGGAAGCCTCTTCACGGACTCCTCATCCTGAAGCCAGTCCACAAATGCAAGTCTTTGCCCCTCATATAACATGGGGAAGCCTTAAATGCCTGTCTAACCAGGCCGGCATCCTCTTATAACACAGTGATATTATATATATACCCCTGATTCACATTTGATGGCCATGATTTCTGTCGTTAACAAAAATTCGATTTGTGTAACCCTGATTCTTCTCCTTGCCCTCATTTGTCCAGGCCAAGGTCAATATTCATATTGGGCTCATCTCCTTAAGCCATCTATATTTGATACCTTAACACTCCTAGCCTGAGATATTCCTATTAGCAATAATGACAGAGTTCATGGAAGGAGCCAGTCTTAACCCGCCCTTCCAAACGGAACAAAAACATTAGCTTTATATGCCAAGACCGCAGTGATGGCTTACTTCAGCGCCTCCTATGTGTGTTACTAAGTTCAGCAATTTATCTGCTTGTCTTAAAAATCAACTGGCTTTTGCATGTACAGCCCAAACCCTCTACAAGGCCAATTTTACTTTTTTTCTCAGCCATAAGCTTCGATATACTTAAAAAAAAAAAAAAGGCATATCTCACATTCCTGTTACAGCTTGCTCTAGTCTCAAATATTCAGACAACCCCTGGAATAATATTCCTTGGACAACCTGTAATGGAGAGACTGAGCATAACCTTCACTGGGGTAATTGGACTATTATTGACAGGGGTCCTAGAGGACATCTTGAAACAAAATATTCAAAAAAGACCATATCCTTTGACCAGTTTAGTAGGGAGAGTATTTTTTGGAAAGATGGAGGTTTGTCTGGACCTATAATTTCTGCACATAAAGGGAAATTAAAAGGACGTTGTCTTGTTAACCTTTGGAAGCTAGGTCTTCCCTTCTTCATTCGTACCATTAGCCACGGTGAAATTTATGTAAATCAGCATACTAACCTAACTTGGGCCTCCCTGCACAACAATCAATTTGCATGGACCACTAGTTGTGTCCCTTCTCCCTATGTTTTCTTTGCTACGTCCACTTTACAGATCCAACAACTAGGAAGTAATTATCATATCTCTACCTCCCAGAGTTGGTTTATATCCTGCGTAAGTACTGATAACGTCACCCAATTAAATATCTCCTCCTTCTTAGTAGTTAGCATGTCTCAGCCTGGGTTCCTGTTAATAGCTCTAGAACACTATATACATCTATCAGGAGTTAGGTGCGCTTTCCAAGACTGTTTAACACTGGCATTCTGCTGTAAGGCAAAAAAGATTTGCTGGCCTGCTGATCATGGGCATCCTAGCAGCAGTAGGTGTTATCGCCTCTGCCACTGTAGCTGGAGTCAGCCTGCATCATACTATCCAGTTAGCCCATGTCCTTAATAAATATGGTCAACACTACCAAAGAATTTATAAGCCAGACTTCCATTGATAAACATGTTTCAGCCTGCCTCGAAGCTCTTGAGGCTGCAGTGGAATTTATTGGAAAGCAACAGGAAGGCTTGTTCCTCCACTCTAAACTGCCCTGTGACCCTAACTACCAGCATATCTGCATGACTGGCATTCCTTATAATCACCCCTAGGCTTGGGATGCTGTCCAGGCACACCTTCGCAGTGTCTTTTCTTCCTAACTCTCTGACAATACAGAAAATTTAGATATGACATTGTGCCAACAGCTACAATATGTAGAAGATCAGCTTAAAAATGGGCTGATTCCTGGGAAATGTGGCACAATGTAAATCCTTTCTCACAGCTAGCACCCATCTCAAATTCTGGATAACTCTGGAAAGTGGAATGCTTTTACCGTGTCTCTTTTTATGTCTTTGCAGAATCACCCTCCAAGCCATCCAAAAGCAAAAGAAGGACCAGGAGCTTGTCATGATGGTCCTCAAACACAAAACTAAAAGAACCAAGAAAAACAAAAAGGGGGCACTGTGGAGAATAAGCTTAGGAATTCCCTGAGTCTGCACTGATGGGTTAACAAGGCATAAAGAATTACAAAGCCATAGGATGCTCACATCCACGCTTGGGAAACAGGATTGCCCCCAGAATAGAGGAGGGGGCGCAAAGGCCCCCAGTACAAAGGTATATGAGGTAAGCAAGCTTAGGTATTCAGGGCAAAAGTGCCCCCCAATTTAGTACTATAGCAGAAAGCTGCTTTCACAGGAAGGACGGACCAAACTAGGCAAACAGGTAAATAGGGCTGTAGACCACTGCACTGCAGATGAAACTGCGGAGCAGAGCTGATTAGCAAAAGAAAAGGTGCATTGTTAACCCTGAGGTTACTTGCTCTGTCTTATCCCCTAGGCTGGCTAAGATAAACAGACACGGCACCTCCTGTCTGCTGTTAACAACCATCTGCCTGGTGCCAGGATTGTTTTATATTGACCCAAACCCCAACCGTATATCCTCAAAACCCCCTTTCCCTCATGCCCATGAGTTCATGTTTACCAATTCATTGTCTCTTTGTGCACTCCCATCACATTTGTAAGCCTTCTGATTTTAATAAATATGGGGTAAGGACCCTTACTTGGGGGTCTTGTCTTTTCCCAGACATTAGCCGTCTCTCGCTTTTAATCCTGCATCTGCTCTCTTGCTGGCCAAGAGAGAACTTTAGACTTAGAGTCTATAGCATGAGATAATTAAAATATGTATTTCAAAATGCTTAAAAGATAGATAAAAAGGCAATAGAATGTGGAGGAAACACAGAAATATGGCAGAAATCCTATGTTGTGAGTAGTTACAATTATTGTAAGTGGACTAAAACATCAGTCTAAGGCTGTTTTCTGCCAAATGTGAAATAGAATCATAAAATCAAAAAATCATTGGTTTACATTATAACAGCTGGTATGGAGATTAAAACAAAAGTAGTAAAAATGTAAAATCAATTAACATCTACAAAAACTAGTCAAAGGATACATTAAAAAGATATAAAACATACACATAAAACAGGGAGTAAAACTTCAGTGCTTTTAAAATGTATTTAAGCTTAAGTGATCATCAACTTAATCTAGACTGCTAATCATATAGGATATATATGAACCCCATGGTAACCACAAATCTAAATCTATACTAGATGCCCAATAAAGACAAATCCAAGCATAATGCTAAAAGCAGGAAAGCAGAAGAAAGGAACAGAGAACTACAACACACACACACACAATTCCGATGGCAGTAAGTACATACCTATCAATAATTAAATGGAAATGGATTACATGCCACATGCTCCAATCAAGACTTAAAGTGACTAGGGGCGCCTGGGTGGCTCAGTGGGTTAAGTGGCCGACTTCAGCTCAGGTCATGATCTCACGGTCCGTGAGTTCGAGCCCCGCGTCGGGCTCTGTGCTGACAGCTCAGAGCCTGGAGCCTGTTTCGGATTCTGTGTCTCCCTCTCTCTGACCCTCCCCTGTTCATGCTCTGCCTCTCTCTGTCTCAAAAATAAATGTTAAAAAAAAAAAAAAAGACTTACAGTGACTAAATGGATAGAAAAGACTCATCTACATGCTACCTAAAAGAGAGTCACTACAGACGTAAAGACACATACCGAAAGCAAAAGGATGGAAAAAAGATTCCATGGAAGTGGGGGAAAAACCCATGGTAGCAATGCTTATTTATCAGACAAGGTAGACTTTATAACAAAGATGGTAGCAAGAAACAGAGAAGGGAATTAACCACGTAATGATAGAGGTCAAACTAAATGATACAACAATTATAAATACTTATTCACCCAAAATAGGAGCATCTAAATACATAAAATACTAACAGAGAAATTGACAGTAAAATAATAGTAGGAAAATTTAACACGAATGGATAGATCAGACAGAAAATAAGGAAACAGTGGCCACAAGTTACATATTAGAACAGAGGGGCTTAACAGATAATACATATACACATTCCATCCCCCCAAAACAAAATATACATTCAAGTGCATATGAAACCTTATCCAGGATAGATCATGTTAAGCCTCAAAACAAGTCTCAAATTTAAGGTTAGCATTGTATCAGGAAGCATCTTTTCAGACCGCAATGATATGAAACCAATTCAATCATAAGGAAAAAAAAATAGGAAAAACACAAACACATGGAGTATAAACAACATGCTACCAAACAACTAATGGGTCAGTGAAGAAATCAAAGAGCAAATTTCAATATACATGGAAACACTTGAAAATCAAAACACGATGGTCCAAAATCTTTGGCACATAGCAAAAGTAGTTATAAGAGGAAAGTTTAGAGTGATACAGGCCTACCTCAAGAAACAAAAATCTTGGGAGGCTAGGAAGGCAGAACAGCATGGAAGTTCTCTGCCTCTCTTGTCTCTGAAATACAACTAGGTCAGCACCAAACCATTGTGCACACCTATAAAATTGGTCTGAGGATTATCTGCATAACTTGACAGGTACATGGAACAGAGGTGAAGTGGAGGAGAAAGAAGCCACAGAGGGTAGGGACGTGTTTTTGCAGAGAGAGGACAGAGAAAAGGGGTAGAGTACAGGAAAAGCATTCCCAGGGAAAGTAGGTGGAGAGAAAGAGTGGAAACACCCACAAGTGAACAAGAAAGGGAGATAGGAGAGGGTTTCAATACCATTAGGACTCTATAAACAGGGGAAGGCAGAGTCAGAAATTCTGCAGCTCAATACCTGGCGGTGCTCTGGTGGGAAGGATGAATCCTCCAGGAGCAGGCAGCGAGGTCTGAGGGGTCCACAAGCCACATGGGGAGCAGTTCCCGTGCTAGAAGGGCATTTTGTAGAGGCTGTATGGCCTCTCCCATAGGCAGAGGTCCCAGAGGACCCAGAGGATGCAGAATTGAATACAAGAGAAGCTAATGTCTGGGAGGAGATAAGAGCCCCAAACAGGGGTTTCACCCCCATATTTATTGATCTCTCAAGATCTTACTGCGTGAATGTGAAGAAAACAGATAGTAATCATTAACCTGTGTAAGAAGCAGAACAGCAAAGAAACCTAAAGGCCAGAGAAGGAGAGAAATAATAAAGATTAGAGCAGAAATAAAGAATATAGAATTAAAAAAACCAGTAGAACACATCAATGAAACCAAGAGCTCAGTTTTTTAAAAAAATAAAATTGATGACCCCCTAACCAAACTTCTCAAAAAAAAAAAAAAAAAAAAAAGAAAGAGGAACCAAATAGATAAAATGATGAATGAAATTGGACATATCACAATGAACCCGTGAGAAATACAAACAATTATCAGAGAATACTATGAAAAATTATATGCCAACCAACTGGACAACTTGGAAGAAATGGAAAAATTCCTAGACACTCACACACTACCAAAACTCAAATGGGAAGAAATAGAAAATTTGAACAGACCATTGCCAGTGAAGAAATTAAATCAGTTCTCAAAAATCTCCCAACAAATAAGAGTCCAGGACCAGATGGCTTCCCTGGGGAATTCTACCAGACATTTACTGCAGAGTTAATACCTATCCTTCTCAAGCTGTTCCAAAAAATAGAAATGGAAGGAAAGCTTCTGGATTCTATGAAGCCAGCGTTACTTTAATTCCCAAACCAGACAGAGACAGCACTAAAAAGGAGAATTGCAGGCCAATATCCCTGATGAACATGGATGTGAAAATTCCCAGTGACATACTAGCAAATCGAATTCAACAGCATATAAAAAGAATTACTAACCATGATCAAGTGAGATTCATTCCTGGGCTGCAGAGCTGGTTCAACATTTGCAAATCAATCAGTGTGATATATCACGTTAATAGAAGAAAGGATAAGAAACATATGAACCTGTCAATAGATGCAGAAAAATCATTTGATAAAATACAGCATCATTTCTTAATAAAAGCCCTCAAGAAAGTCAGTATAGAAGGAACATACCTTAACATCAAAAAAGCCATATATGAAAAGTCCACAGCTATTATCTCCTCAATGGAGAAAAACTAAGAGCTTTCCTCCTGAGATCAGGAACACAACCGGCATGTCCACTCTCACCAGTGTTGTTTAACATAGCGTTAGAAGTCCTAGCATTAGAATTCAGACAACAAAATGAAATCAAAGGTATCAAAATCGACAAAGAAGTCAAACTTTAACTTTTCGCAGATGACAAAATACATGGAAAACCTGACTCCACCAAAAAGCTGCTAGAACTGATCCATGAATTCAGCAAAACCCTAGGATACAAAATCAATGTACAGATACCGGTTGTGTTTCTATGCACCCATAATGAAGCAACAGAAAGAGAAAGCAAACCTAACCAGCCAAATAATAATAAACCTAACGAAAGATGTAAAAGATCTGTATGCTGAAAACTATAGAAAACTTGCGAGAAAATTGAAGAAGACACAAAGAAATGGAAAAACATTCCATGCTCATGGATTGGAAGAACAAATATTGTTAAAATGTCAATACTAACCAAAGCACTCTACACATTCACTGCAATGCCAATTGCACCAGCTATCTTCTCAAAGCTAGAACAAACAATCTTAAAATTTGTATGGAAACACAAAAGACCCCAAATAGCCAGAGTAATATTGAAAGAGAAAACCAAAGTGGGAGGCATCACAATCCCAGACTAGCCTCTACTACAAACTGTAATCATCAAGATAGTATGATATTGGCACAAAAACAGACACATAGACCAATGGAATAGAATAGAGAACCAAGAATTGGACCCACAAATGTCTGGCCAACTAATCTTTCACAAAGCAGGAAAGAGTATCCATTGGAAAATAGACAGTCTCTTTAGCAAATGGTGCTGGGAGAACTGGATAGCAACATACAGAATAATGATACTGGACCACTTTCTTACACGTACACAAAAACTCAAAATGGATGAAAGACCTAAATGTGAGCCAGGAAGCCATCAAAACCCCAGGAAACAACCTCTTTGACCTCAGCCACAGCAATTTCTTGCTTGACACATCTCCAAAGGCAAGGGAATTAAAAGCAAAAATGAACTATTGGGACATCATCAAGACAAAAACCTTCTGCACAGCAAAGGAAACAATCAACAAAACTAAAAGGCAACTGACAGAATGGGAAAAGATACTTGCAAATGACATCAAAATCTATAGAGAACTTACCAAATTCAACACCTGAAAAACAAATAATGCAGTGAAGAAATGGGCAGAAGACATGAATAGACACTTTTCCAAAGAAGACATCCAGATGGCCACGAAAAGATGCTCAACATCACATCATCAGGGAAATACAAATCAAAACCAGCATGAGATACCACCTCATATCTGTCAGAATGGCTAAAATTAACAACTCAGGAATGAACAGATGCGAGGATGTGGAGAAATGGGAACTGTCTTGCACTGTTGGTGGGAATGCAAACTGGTGCAGCCACTCTGGAAACAGTATGGAGGTTCTTCAAAAATTAACAATAGAATTATCCTATGACCCAGCAATAGCACTACTAGGAATTTATTCAAAGGATGCGGGAGTGCTGATTCATAGGGGCACATGTACTCCATTGTTTATAGCAGCACTATCAACAATAATCAAAGTATGGAAAGAGCCCAAATGTCCATCAACTGAAGAATGGCTAAGAAGATGTGATTTATGTGTACAACGGAATACTACTTGACAATGAGAAAGAATGCAGTCTTGCCATTAGCAACAACATGGATGGAACTGGAGGGTATTATGGTAAGTGAAATAAGTCAGAGAGACATATCATATATTTTCACTCATATATGGAATTTGAGAAACTTAACAGAAGACCATGGGGGAAGGGAAAGGGGAAAATAGTTTCAAACAGAGAGGGAAGTAAACCATAGGAGACTCTTAAATACAGAGAACACCCAAAGCTATCTACACATTCAATGCAATCCCAATCAAAATTGCACCAGCATTCTTCTCGAAACTAGAACAAGCAATCCTAAAATTCATATGGAACCACAAAAGGCCCCGAATAGCCAAAGTAATTTTGAAGAAGAAGACCAAAGCAGGAGGCATCACAATCCCAGACTTTAGCCTCTACTACAAAGCTGTAATCATCAAGACAGCATGGTATTGGCATAAAAACAGACACATAGACCAATGGAATAGAATAGAAACCCCAGAACTAGACCCACAAACGTATGGCCAACTCATCTTTGACAAAGCAGGAAAGAACATCCAATGGAAAAAAGACAGTCTCTTTAACAAATGGTGCTGGGAGAACTGGACAGCAACATGCAGAAGAATGAAACTAGACCACTTTCTCACACCATTCACAAAAATAAACTCAAAATGGATAAAGGACCTGAATGTGAGACAGGAAACCATCAAAACCCTAGAGGAGAAAGCAGGAAAAGACCTCTCTGACCTCAGCCGTAGCAATCTCTTACTCGACACATCCCCAAAGGCATGGGAATTAAAAGCAAAAATGAATTACTGAGACCTTATGAAGATAAAAAGCTTCTGCACAGCAAAGGAAACAACCAACAAAACTAAAAGGCAACCAACGGAATGGGAAAAGATATTTGCAAGTGACATATTGGGCAAAGGGCTAGTATCCAAAATCTATAACGAGCTCACCAAACTCCACACCCGATAAACAAATAACCCAGTGAAGAAATGGGCAGAAAACATGAGTAGACACTTCTCTAAAGAAGACATCCGGATGGCCAACAGGCACATGAAGAGATGTTCAACGTCGCTCCTTATCAGGGACCACACTCAGATATCACCTCACGCCAGTCAGAGTGGCCAAAATGAACAAATCAGGAGACTATAGATGCTGGAGAGGATGTGGAGAAATGGGAACCCTCTTGCATTGTTGGTGGGAATGCAAATTGGTGCAGCCGCTCTGGAAAGCAGTGTGGAGGTTCCTCAGAAAATTAAAAATAGACCTACCCTATGACCCAGCAATAGCACTGCTAGGAATTTACCCAAGGGATACAGGAGTACTGATGCATAGGGGCACTTGTACCCCAATGTTTATAGCAGCACTCTCAACAATAGCCAAATTATGGAAAGAGCCTAAATGTCCATCAACTGATGAATGGATAAAGAAATTGTGGTTTATATACACAATGGAATACTACGTGGCAATGAGAAAGAATGAAATATGGCCTTTTGTAGCAACGTGGATGGAACTGGAGAGTGTGATGCTAAGTGAAATAACCATACAGAGAAAGACAGATACCATATGGTTTCACTCTTATGTGGATCCTGAGAAACTTAACAGAAACCCATGGGGGAGGGGAAGGAAAAAAAAAAAAAAAAGGTTAGAGTGGGAGAGAGCCAAAGCATAAGAGACTGTTAAAAACTGAGAACAAACTGAGGGTTGATGGGGGGTGGGAGGGAGGGAAGGGTGGGGGATGGGTATTGAGGAGGGCACCTTTTGGAATGAGCACTGGGTGTTGTATGGAAACCAACTTGACAATAAATTTCATATATATATAAAAAAATAAATACAGAGAACAAACTGAGGGTTGATGGGGGGGGGGCAAGGGAGAGGGGAAAATGGGTGATGGACATTGAGGAGGGCACTTGTTGAGATGGGCACTGGTTGTTGTATGTAAACAATGAATCATGGGAATCTACTCCTGAAGCTGAGAGCATACACTATATGTTAGGTAACTTGACAATAAATTGTATTAAAAAAAAAAAAAAAGTATTGCCCTGGAGGTGCTGATTAATTGTAAAATTTTTTAAAAATTCTAAAAATATTAGAAATGGATATGTTTGTTGTAATGTCCAAACAGTACCTTCTCCCTTAGAAACTTAAGAAAAGCATTAGAATTAGCAAATCAGCATGATTTGAAAATAATATTTGAAGTCAGTGTAACATTGAGATCAGTGTAATAATAATTAGAAAATATGATAGGAAAATTATCCCATTTGCCACAACACTGGCAACTATGATACCTTGGAATAATCTAAAATGAAAAAACTTTATGAAGAAAAAACACAGCTTTTCTAAAGGAATAAAGAATAGAGAGATAACCCATGTTCATGATAGAAGAATTACTACTTTTAAGAGGCCATATATTGAAAGCAATACTGATAAAATTGCTACCGTTTAAAAAATAGAATGTAAAAAGATGATTATCTGGCTTATATGCATCTGTACAAGTACAAGAGTAGTCAAGACAATCTTGCAGAAACAAAAAGGCAGAGGAAGGGGTAGACCTGCCCTGTGAATTATGAAGACAAAGTTAAATTTTATCATTGAGACCAGCAGCATCAGTGCATGAATAGACAATAGAGGATCAAGAAACAGACCTATGTATATTTTGAAATTTGGTATACAATAGGTGACATTTCAAATCATAATGGAGAAATGATGCTTCAGTAAGTGATCTTGGAAGGACCGGCTATCCACATGGAATGAAGCAGATTCTTTCCTCATACTGTGCACAAAAATAAGTTTTTTATGTGTGAAGGATCTAAACTTTTTTTTAAGTTATAGGGAAAAAATTAGAAAAGAGTAGGCTTTTAAAGCAGGATTAAATAATACAAAAGCAAAACTTACAGCAAAATAGTCTATATAAAGATTTAAATCTTTTGTACAAGTGACACCATAACCAAAATTAAGACATGCTGTTGACAGCAACCCCTAAATTGAGCAAAGAGGAAACAATTTGCAGAAGAAACCAAATCCTAAAGTACAGGATAAAGTGCTCAAAATCATTAGTAATCACAACAAAATAAAACAATAATGACCTATCGCTTTGCACTATTAGGCTGGCCAAAAAAAAAAAAAAAAAACCAAGCAAGCTAGCTGGATGATGCCGAGGATTTGCAGATGCATAGGGACACAGGACACGATGATGGAGGCTGCCTCTATCTGGCTCACATCTGAACGTCTTTGGCCAATCCAAGGTTATGTGTTCCCAGTAGTGCGGGTTCCGTGTAACAGTGTTTCTTTAGCAAATGGTGATGGGAGAATTGCAGTGTTATGTACAATAGCCAAGATATGTTAAACAACCTACATCAATAGATGAATGGATAAAAAAGATGTGGTGTATATATACACATTGCTATATAAAGAATGAGACTCTGCCATTTGTGACAATATGGACGGACCTAGAGAGTATTGTGTTAAGTGAACTAAGTCAGAGAAAGACAAGAACCTTACCATTTCACTTAAAATTTGACTTTTTACCAAGTCTATAGTCATAGAGTGCTGCAAAGCATCAGTTTTAGGGGAAACAGTATCTAGCTTCCTTTGGGTTTGTTTTTATGTCTCTGGATTTTTTTTTTCCTGGATACAGAAAGAGCGATTTTTTATTTTCTTTGTTTAATTTTACTTTATCTTTTTCTTCCTTTTTCTATCAAGCAGACTAAAACCTAGAATCTAGCTTCCTTTATTTATTTATGTTTTTAGCTTTTTAAATTTTATTTTTTTTTTGTCTCCAAAACGACAAAACAGAGGAATTCATCCCAGAAGAAAGAATAGGAAGGAATCATGGCCAGGGATTTAATCATTACAGATACAAGTAAGTTGTCTGAAGTAGTATTTAAAACAATTACAAGGATTCTAGTGGGCTTCAAAAAAGCATAGAAGAACCTAGAGAATCCTTTCCTGTACAAATAAAAGCAAAGTCTAGTCAGGCACAAATTATAAATGTATAACTGAGCTGCAAACCTGAATGGGTGCCACAACAGTGAGGATGGATGAAGCAGAGGAACAATTAGTGATATGGAAGATAAAATTATGGAAAATAAACTGAAAATAAGGAGGAAACAAACGGCATCATGAAGGTAGACTTAGGAAACTCAGCAACTTATTAAAGTGGAATAACATTTGATCATAAGAGTCCCAGAGGATGAAGAGAGAGAAACAGGGGCAGAAGGTTTATTTGAACAAACCGTACCTAAAAACTTCCCTAATCTGGGGAAAGATAGACATCAAAATCCGAAAAGCACAGAGATGTCCCATTAAATTTAAGAAAAGCTGGTCATCACCAAGGCATATCAGTCAAATTCACAAAATACACAGACAAGGAAAGAACCCTAAACGCAGCAAAGGAAAAAAGTCCTTAATCTAAAAGGGAAGAGAAGATTCACAGATCTGTCCACAGAAACTTAGCATGTCTGAAGGGAGGGGCAGGATATATTCAACATTCTAAATGGGAAAAATACACAGCCAGAATACTTTATCCAGCAAGGCTGTCATTCCTAAGAGGAGAGATAAGAGTTTCTCTGACAAAAACTAAAAGAATTTAGTGAGCACTAAACCAGCTCTTCAAGAAATAGTAAGGGGGACTCTTAGAGTGGGACAAAAAAAAAAAAAACCCCTAAAAGCAACAAAAACTAGAAGGGAACAGAGAACATCACCAGAAATACCAACTTTAGACATAACACAATGGCACTAAAGTCGTATCTTTCAGTAATCACTCTGAATGTAACTGGACTAAATGTTCCAACCAAAATACACAGGATATCAGATTAAAAAAAACACAAGACCCTGGGAATGCAAGCTGGTACAGCCACTCTGGAAAACAGTATGGAGTTTCCTCAAAAAACTAAAAGTAGAACTGCCCTATGACCCAGCAATTGCACTACTAGGCATTTATCCACGGGATACAGGTGTGCTGTTTCGAAGGGACACTGCACCCCCATGTTTATAGCAGCACTGTCAACAATAGCCAAAGTATGGAAGGAGCCCAAATGTCCATTGATGGATGAATGGATAAAGAAGATGTGCTATACACACACACACACACACAATGGAGTATTACCCAGCAATCAAAAAGAATAAAATCTTGCCATTTGCAACTACATGGATGGGACTGGAGGGTATTATGCTACGTGAAATTAGAGAAAGACAAATATCATATGACTTCACTCATATGAGGACTGTAAGGGAAAACATGAACGTTAGGGAAGGAAAACAAAAATAATATAAAAACGGAGGGGGACAAAACAGAAGAGACTCATTAATATGGAGAACAAACAGGGTTTACTGGAGGGGTTGTGGGAGGGGGGATGGGTAAATGGGTAAGGGGCACTAAGGAATCTACTGAAATCATTGTTGCACTATATGCTAATTTGGATGTAAATTTTAAAAAAAATTTAAAAAAACCCACAAGACCCATCTATATGCTGCATGTAAGAGACTCATTTAAAATTTTTTTTTAATGTTTATTTATTTTTGAGACAGAGACAGAGCAGGAACGGGGGAGGGTCAGAGAGAGAGGGAGACACAGAATAGGAAGCAGACTGCAGGCTCTGAGCTGTCAGCACAGAGCCCGACACGGGGCTCGAACTCACGGACTGTGAGATCATGACCTGAGCCAAAGTCAGACGCTTAACCGACTGAGCCACACAGGCACCCCCAGGAGACTCATTTTAGAACTAAAGACATCAGCAGATTGAAAGTGAGGGGATGCAGAACCAGATTTCATGCTAATGGATGCCAAAGAAAGAGTAGCTATACTTATTATATTAGATAAACTAGGTTTTAAAAGAAAGACTATAAGGGTGCTTGGGTGTCTCAGTTGGTTAAGCATCCGATTTGGGCTCAGGTCATGATCTCGCTGTTCATGGGTTCGAGCTTTGCATCGGGCTCTGTGCTGACAGCTCAAGGCCAGGAGCCTGCTTCAGATTCTGTGTCTCCCTCTCTCTCTGCCCCTCCCCACTCACACTTTGTGTCTCTCTCTCAAGAGTGAATAAGTGTTAAAAAAAATTTAGAAACAAAGGCTATAACAAGAGATTAAGAAGGGCATTATATATCATACTTAAGGTCTCTGTCCATCAACAAGATCTACCAATTATAAATATTTATACCCCCAACATGAAAGCACTCAAATATATAAATCATTACTAACAAAGAAAATCATTGATAATAATATGAGGGGAATTTAACACCCCCTTACAAATTAAATAAGCAGAAAATCCACAAGGAAACAATGGTTTTGAATGACACTGGACCTAATGGACTTAACAGATATATTCAGAACATTCCATCCTCAATCAGCAAAATACACTCTTTTTGAGTGCACATGATCTCCAGAATAAATTATATACAGGGTCACAAATCAGGCCTCAACATCTACAAAAAGATTGAGATCATAGCATGCATATATTTGGATCACAACACTATGAGAATTGAAGTAAACCACAAGAAAAAAATTTGGAAAGATCACAAATACATGGAGGTTAAAAACAACTTACTAAAGAACCAATCAGTTAACCAGGAAATTAAGAAAAAGTACATGGAAGCCAATGAAAATGAAAACACAACAGTTGAGACTTTGGGGAGGCAGAAAAGACAGTCCTAGGAGGGAAGTATATTGAAATACAGGCCTATCTCAAGAAGCAAGAAAGTTCTCAAAAACACAATCTGCCCTTACACCTAAAGGAGCTAGAAAAGGAACAGCAAATAAAGCGTAAAGCCAGCAGAAGGGAAATAATAAAGACTGGAACAGAAATAAACAATGCAGAAACAGACAAGAATAGATCAATGAAACTGGGAACTGGTTCTTGAAAGAATTAATAAAATTGATAAACTCTTAACCAGACTTATCAAAAAGAAAAATGACTCAAAAATCACAAATGAAAGAGGAGAGATCAAAACCAACACTTCAGAAATACAATTACAAGAATATCAGGAAAAACTATATGCCCACAAAAAGGGCAACCTGGAGGACATGGATAAATTTCTAGAAACAAACTACCAAAACTGAAAGAGGAAGAAATAGAAAATTTGAATAGACCATAAGCAGCAAAGAAATTGAAACAGTAATCAAAAATCAAATTTTTGTTTGTTGGGACAAACAATCTAGGGACAGATGGCTTCCTAGGGGAATACTACCAGACATTTAAATTTTTTCTTTTTAACATTTATTTATTTTTGAGAGACAGAGTGTGAGTGGGGAGGGGCAGATAGAAGGAGACACAGAATCTGAAGCAGGCTCCAGACTCTGAGCTGTCAGCACAGAGCCCAACGCAGGACTCAATTCCATGGACCATGAGATCATGACCTGAGCCAAAGTCAGACGCCCAACCAACTGAGCCACCCAGGTGCCCTTCAATTTAAAAAAGAGTTAATACCTATCCTCAAACTTTTCCAAAAAATAGAAATGAAAACTTCCAAACTCATTGTACGAGGCCAGCATTACCTTGATTCCAAAAGCAAATACCCCACTGAAAAGGAGAATTACAGGCCAATATCCCTGATATACACAGATGCAAAAGTTGTCAACAAGTGCAAAACGACTCCAACAGTACATTAAAAGAATGATTCACCAAAATCAAGTGGGATTTATTCCTGGGCTGCAAGGGTGATTTGCAAATCATTGTGATACATCACCCTACTAAAAGAACGAATAAGAATTATATGATCCTCTCAATGGAAGCAGAAAAAGTATTTGACAGAATACAGGATCCATTCTTATTAAAACCCTCAACAAAGTAGGAATAGATAGAACATACCTCAACATCAAAAAGGCTATATACAAAAGACCCACAGCTAATATCCTCAATGGGGAAAAACAAAGCCTTTCCCCTATGGTCAGAAACAAGACACAGATGTCTACTCTCACCATTACTATTTAACATAGCACTAGAAATACTAGCCTTAGCAGACAACAAAAGAAATAAAAGGCATCTAAATCAGCAAAGAAGAAGTCAAACCTTCACTATGTGCATATGACATGATATTTTATAAAACCCAAAAGACTCCACCAAAAAATTGCTACAACTAATACATGAATTTAGCAAAGTCGCAGGATATAAAATCAATGTACAGAAATCTCGTGCATTTCTATAAATCAGTAATGAAGCAATAGAAAAAAAATCAAGGAATAGATCCCATTTATAACTGCACCAAAAGCAATTAGATACCTAGGAATAAACCCAACCAAAAGGAAAAAATCTGTACTCTGAAAACTTATAGAAGATGACACAAAGAAATGGAAAAGCATTCTATGCTCATGGATTGGAAGAACAAACATTGTCAAAATGTCTGTTCTACCCAAAATAACCTACACACTTAATGCAATTCCTACCAAAATACCACCAGCGTTTTTCACAGAGCTAGAATAAACAACCCTAAAACTTTTATGGTACCATGAAGGATCCTGAATAGCCAAAGCAATCCTGAAAAAAACAAAACAAAACTGGAAGCATCATGATTCTGGATTTCAAGCTATACTACAAAGTTGTAGTCATCAAGACAGCATGGTACTGGCACAAAAACAGATAGATCAACGGAACAGCATAGAAAATCCAGAAATGGACCCACAACTATATGGTCAACTCATCTTTGACAAAGCAAGAAAGAGTATCCAATGGAAAAAAGTCTCTTCCACAAATGATGCTAGGAAAACTGGACAGCAACATGCAGAAGAATGAAACTAGGCCACTTTCTTACACCATACACAAAAATAAATTCAAAATGGATGAAAGGCCTAAATGTGAGACAGGAAACCATCAAAATCCTGGAAGACAACACAGGCAGTAACCTCTTTGACTTTGGCCAGAGCAATGTCTTAGTAGACACGTCTCCAGAGGCAGGGGAAGCAAAAGCAAACATGAACTATTTGGACCTCATCAATATGAAAAACTTCTTAACAGTGAAGGGAACAATCAACAAAACTAAAAGGCAGCCTACAGAATGGGAGAAGATACTTTCAAATTATGTATCTGATAAAATCTGTGGGGAACTTATCAAACTCAACACCCCAAAAATAAGTAATCCAGTTAAGAAATAGGCAACAGACGTGAACAGACATTTCTCCGAAGAAGACATACAAATGGCTGGCATGAAAAAATGCTCATCACTCATCATCAGGGAAATACACATCAAAACCACAATGAGATAACACCTCAAACCTGTCAGAATGGCAAAAATGAACAACTCATTAAACAATAGATATTGGCAAGGATGTGGAAAAAGGAAACTCTCTTACACTTTTGATGGTAATGCAAACTGGTGCAGCCACTCTGGAGAATATGGAGGTTCCTCAAAAAATTAAAAATAGAGCTACCCTACAACCCAGCAATTGCATTACTAAGTATTTACCGAATGATAGAAAAATAAAGATTTGAAGGGACACATACACCTCGATGTTTATAGCAGCATTATCAACAATAGCCAGGGGAGCATGGGTGGCTGAGTCAGTTAAGTGTCCAACTTTGGCTCAAGTCATGATCTCATGGTTTGTGGGTTTGAGCCCTGTGTCAGGCTCTGTGCTGACAGCTCAGAGCCTGGAGCCTTCTTTGGATTCTGTGTCTCCATCCCTCTCTCCTCCCCTCCCCCACTTGTGCTCTCTCTCTCAAAAATAAATAAATAAATAAATAAATAAATAAATAAACAAACAAACATTTAAAAATAGCCATACTATGGAGAAAGCCCAAATGTCCATCGACTGATTAATGAATAAAGATGTGGTGTATATTTACAATGGAATATTACTCAGCCATCAAAAAGAATGAAATCTTGTCATTTGCGGTGATGGGGATGGAACTAGAGTGTATTATGCAAAGCAAAGTAAGTCAGGCAGAAAAAGACAAATATATGATTTCACCCATGTGGAATTCGAGAAACAAAACAGATGAACACTGTTGAAGGGAAGGAAAAATAAGATAAAAACAGAGAAGGAGAGAAACCATAACAGACTCTTAACTATAGAGAACAAACTGAGGGTTGCTAGAGGAGAGGTGGGTGGGGGGATGGGCTAAATGAGTGATGGGCACTAAGGAGAGCACTTGTGATGAGCACTGAGTGTTATATGTAAGTGATGAATCACTAACTTATGAATCTACTTCTGAATTCAGTACTACACTATATGTGAACTAAGTGAATTTAAGTAATATGTTGGAAGAAAAAAAGAGAATGTTAGTCAGAAAAAAAAGAATATACTAAAAGGATACTTCACCATGATCAAGTAGGATGTATTCTGGGAATGCAAGGATGATAGTGATTTGCCCCTCAATCAACATGATACACTACATCAATAAAACAAAGGAAAAGTATATATAATCTCAATAAATGCAGAAAAAGAATTTGACAAAATTCAACATCCATGATAATGACAAAGTGGGCTTAAGGGAACATAACATATTAAGGCCATATATGAAAAACCCATTGGGGTGCTTGGGTGGCTTAGTCGGTTGAGTGTCTGACTTTGGCTCAGGTCATGGTCTCATGGATCATGAGTTCAAGCCTCATATCAGGCTCACTGCCATAAGCACCAAAGCTGTTGGCACAGAGCCTCCTTCGGATCCTCTGCCCCTCTCTCTGCCTCTCCCTTACTTGAGCTCTCTCCAAATAAATCAACATTAAAAAAAAACATAGCTAACACCATATGTACTCTGTAAAAACAGAGGTTTTCTTTAGGATCAGGAAGAAGACAAAGATGTCCACTCTTGCCACTTTTAGTCAACATAGTACTGGACATCTTACACTCAGAAATCAGACAAGAAAAAGAAATAAGACACATTATTATTGATAAAGAAGATGTTAAAATATCATTATTTGCATACATCATGATGCTATACACAGAAAACCCTAAACATTCCACAAAAAAACTTCTAGAATAAATACATCCAGTAAACTTGCAGGATGCAAAATTAATATCCAGAAATATGTACACTAATAACAAATCAGAAAGAAAAATTTCTAAAAATCCATTTACATTTGTACCAAAAAGAATACCTAGGAATAAATTTGACCAAAGAATTAAAAGACTTGTATTCTGAAAAATACAACATATATATATGAAATAAATTGAAGCTGACACAAAGAAATGGAAAGATATTCCATGCTCAAAGATTGGAAGAATTAATATTGTTGAAATTCCACGCTATCCAAAGCAATATACAGATTCAATGCAATCCCTATCAAACTACCAATAGTATTTTTTTCTCAGAACTAGAAATAATCCTAAAATTTGCATGGAAGCACAAAAGACCCTGAATAACCAAAGCAATCTTAATTAAAAACAAAGCTGGAGGTATCACAGCCCCAGGTTTCAAGATATACTACAGAACTGTAGTAATCAAAGCTGTATGGTATTGGCATAAAAACAAAAATGTAGATCAATGGAACAGAATAAAGATCCCAGACATAAACCCACACTTATATGGTCAATTAATCTATCACAAAAGAGGCAAGAATATACAATGGGGAAAAGACAGTCTCTTTTACAAATGGTTCGGGAATCTGGACAGCTACATGCAAAAGAATTAAACAATTTGCTAACCTCATACACAAAAATAAACTTAAAATGGATTAAAAACCTAAATGTGAGACCTGAAACCATAAAAGTCCTAGAGGAGAACATAGTAATTTCTCAGACATTGGCTATAGTTAGTGAGATAAACAAAAGCAAAAATGAACTATTGGGACTACATCAAAATAAAAAGCTTTTGCATAGTGAGGGAAGCCAACAAAATAAAAAGACAACCTTGGAATTGGGGAAGACATCTGCAAATGATATATCTGATAAGGGTTAGTATCCAGAATACAACTCATTATCAAACTCATCATCATCAACATCATCATCATCAACATCACCATCATATGATTCAAAATGGGTAGAGGACCTGAAATAGCTATTTCTCCAACAGGCTCATGAAAATATGCTCAACATCACTCATCATCAAGGAAATGCAAATCAAAACCACAATGAGATATCTCACACCTGTCAGAATGGCTCGTGTCAAAAGACAAAAAATAACAAATGTTGGCAAGGATGTGGAGAAAAGGGAATCTTAGTGCACTGTCAGAATGTAATTTGATACAGCCATTGTGTAAAATAGCACTGATATTCCTCAAAAAATTAAAAATAGAAATACCATATAATCCAATAATCCCACTACTTGGCACTTACCTAAAGAAAATGAAAACATCGGGGCGCCTGGGTGGCTCAGTCGGTTAAATGACCAACTTCGGCTCAGGTCATGATTTCACAGTTTGTGAGTTCGAGCCCCGAGGTGGGCTCTGCGCTGACAGCTTGGAGCCTGGAGCCTGGAGCCTGTTTCGGATTCTGTGTCTCCCTCTGTCTCTGCCCCTCCCCTGCTCACGCTGTCTCTCTTTCCTTCAAAAATAAATAAACATTTAAAAAATTTAAAAAAGAAAATGAAAACATTAATTTGAAAGGATATATGCACCCTTATGCTTACTACAGCATTATTTACAATAGACAAAATATGGTTACAATCTAATGTCCATCAATAGACAAATAGATAAACTGATAAAGATGATTGTGTGTGCATGAGTGTATGCGTGTATTTCACCTCAGTTTTTAAAGGAAAGTGAAATAACACTGAAATATATCAATCCTAAGTTAAGACGGTGGAGAAGTAGTGGGACCAGAATTTTCCTGATCCCTCAAACACAGCTGTTTTGAGGCCAGATCACTTGGAATATCCAGGAAAGTGATGTGTGGAGCAGCATAAGGATCTCCACAGTTGAAGGGAGATAGCTTGGCAGGATAGAGGTGTATGTATGTGAATTGGGGGAGATGATATGGCATAGCCACAGAGGGAAGGAACCGTTTCTGTGAAGAGACAGAAGAGAAAGAGAGGGGTTGTGAAAGTGCAGCATCGAGCTAGCACAAGAAGAAAACCTCTCTGGACCACATACTGGGGAACGAGAAGTACAGAGATTGCCAGTTCTTTTTTGTAAACAGCCTTGGGAGCTGAAACTTGGAGGTTTTGGAAGTGGGCAACTTTGTCTGGAGCAGAGCCATGGCATGCACTCCCGGGGAAGAGGGAGCTGGCCCCAGAGTGCATAGCGTGGTGTAGCAATCTCCAGGACACACTTGGAGAGAACAGTCCTCTTCCCAGAGTACTTTGGGAAGAGAAGTTATTGCCTCCCCAAGGACAAAAGACCCTGCAGGTGCCAGCCAAAAGCATTTCATCAGCACAGTGTAAAGGTTCTACTCCGGAAGACAGGAGCAGATCCATGTGGTGCTGGGTCTATTAAGACATCTGGTATTGAATCCTAGTCAAGCACCAAAAGGAAATCTCAGGAGAACTGTAGCATGGGGCAAGCTGACCGCCCTCACTATTCTGTGAAGGCTTCCTGAACAACGTGGGTTGAGAGTCCCAGTCCAGGGAGGAGAGATTGGAGTGATGGTCATTTTTCCTCCCATCACCAACACAGTGGGCCTTCAGAGAGCAGCACAGCGGCCCCCAGTGAAGGTGGGACCCATTTATATCAAACCCCACCCCTCCATGCCAGGCAAGTGCTTATTTACTAGAGCAAGACTGACTGACCCAAGGCAGCTGGCTTCTCCTGACCAGCACAACCACCAATCCCCAGGCACCAACAGACAATTTTTTTTCTCTTTTCTTTCTTTCTTCCCTTTTCTTTTTTTTCTTTTAATCAGGCTCATAGTTTCTGATTTTTTTGTTATATATATATACATGTAATTTTTTTTTGATCAGGCTTTTTACTTCTATTCACGTTCAATCTTTTTTCTTCTGCTTTTATTCTTCTTTTTCTTTCCTTTTAATTAGCCTTACAGTTTTTTGATTCTCTGGTTTTCTTTTCTCCCATTCCTTTTTCTCTTTTTATGGGATCAGGCTTCCCATCCCCCCCCCCACCTTTTTTTTTCTAGGGTTACTTCAACAAATCAAAGCACACCTAGATAAAGGTCCAAACACTCCACCATTGCAAGCAAGGAGGAACTCTGCAGAAGACTGCAGTGCGATTGAGCAGCCAAATGCAAAAGCAGAGTGCATGCAACATACAACAGAAACAATTTCTGGAGCACCAGGCCCCGGACACTGTATGACACCTTTTTAACAAAGTAGTACTCTCAGGTGCAGGACACATAACAAGCTTTTGAAATACGCAAAGGACAGAAACTTCGTCAAAATGACAAGATGGAGGAATTCTCTCCAAAAGAAAGGTCGAGAAAAAAATCATAGCCAGGGAATTGCCCAAAACAGATATAAACAATATATCTGAACAAGAATTTAGAACAACAGTTATAAGACTAACAGCCAGGCTTGAAAAAAGCATAGAAGACCCCAGAGAAACCCTTGCTGCAGAGATCCAAGATGTAAGAACTAGTCAGGATTAATTTAAAAACGCGGTAACTGAGATGCAAAATTAACTAGATACAGTGACAGCGAGGATAGAAGAAGCAGGGGAGAGAACAGATGAAACAGAAGATAAAATTATGGAAAGTGATGAAGCTGAAAAAAAAGGGAAAAGGAATTACTAGATCACAAGGGGAGAATTAAAGAACTAAGCGATGGTATGAAACAAAACAATATCTGTATTATAGGAGGTCCAGAAGAAGAGCAAGAAAAAGGGGCAGATGGTTTATTAGAACAAATTATAGCTGAGAACTTCCTTAATCTGGGGAAAGAAATAGGCATCCAAGTCCAAGGGACACAGAGAACTCCCTTTAAAATCAACAAAAACAGGTCAACACCAAGACATATCAAAGTGAAACTTGCAAAATACAAAGATAAAGAGAGAATTCTGAAAGCAGCTAGGGACTAAAGGTCCTTAATCTACAAGGGTAGACATGTAGGTTAGTAGTAGACCTGTCCACTGAAACCTGGCAGAACAGAAGGGGATGGCAGGAAATATTCAATATACTAAATACGAAAAATATGCAGCCCAGAATCCTTTAACCAGTGAGGCTGCCATTTAGAATAGAAGGCGAGATAAAGACTTTCCCAGACAAACCAGAACTAAAGCATTTCGTGACCACTAAGCCAACCCTGCAAGAAATTTTAAGGGGGGACTCTGAGTGGAAAGCAGCAAAACTACAAGGAGCAGAGAACATTGTCAGAAACACAAAATCTTCAGGTAACACAGTGGCACTAAATTCATATCTTTCAGTAATCACTCTGAATGTAAATGGACTAGACTCTCCAATCAAAAGACATAGGGTATCAGAATGGATAAAAAACGAGATCCATGTATGTGCTGCCTACAAGAGACTCATTTTAGACCTGAGGATACCAGCAGATTGAAAGTGAGGGGATAGAGAACCATCGCATCATACTATTGGATGTCAAAAGAAAGCTGGAGTAGCCATACTTATATCTAACAAACTAGATTTTAAAACAAAGACTATAATAAAAGATGAAGAAGGGCATTATGTCATAATGAAGGGGTCTATCCATCAAAAAGAGATAACGATTGGAAATGTTTATGCCCCCAACTTGAGAGCATCCAAATATATAAATCAATTAATCACAAACATAAGCAAACTTATTGATAATACCATTATTGTAGGAGACTTTAATACTTCACTTATAGAAACGGACAGATCATCTAGGCAAAAAATCAACAAGAAAACAATGGCTCTGAATGACACACTTTACCAGATGGACATAACAGATATATTCAGAACATTACATGCTAAAATAGCAGAATACACATTCTCAAGTGCACATGGAACATTCTCCAAAATAGATCACATATTGGGTCACAAGTCAGGCCTCAACTGGTGCAAAAAAATTGAGATCATACCATATTGTCAAACCACAATGTTATGAAACTTGAAATCAACCACAAGAAGAAATTTGGAAAGCCTTCAAATACATGGAAGTTAAAGAATATCCTACTAAAGAATGAATGGATTAATCAGGAAATTGAGTAAATTTCAAAATACATGGAAGCAAATGAAAATGAAAACACGACAGCCCAAACCTTTTGTGATGCAGCAAAGTCAGTCCTAAGAGGAAGATACATTGCAATTCAGGCCTATCTCAAGAACCAAGAAAGTCCCAAATACACAACCTAACTTTACACCTTAAGGAGCTAAAAAGGGAGCAGAAAATAAAACCCAAAGCCAGCAGAAGGGAAATAATAAAGATTAGAGCAGAAATAAGTGATATAGAATAAAAAAAAAAAAGAAACAAAGTGATTGCTTTTTGAAAGAATAAACAAAATTGATAAACCTCTTACCAGACTTCTCAAAAATAAGTGAGGAACCAAATAGATACAATAACAAATGAAAGAGGAGAGATTACAACCAACACCACAGAAATATAAATAATTTTGAGAGTACTATGAAAAATTATATGCCAACAAACTGGAAGAAATGAACAAATTTCTAGACACTCACATACTACCAAAACTTAAACAAGAATAAATATAAAATTTGAACAGGCCCATAATCAACAAAGAAATTGAACTGGTTATTAAAAATCTCCCAACAAACAAGAGTCTTGGGCCAGATGATTTCTCAGGGGAATTCTACCAGATATTTAAAGGAGAGTTAATACCTATTCTTCTCAAACTGTTCCAAAAAAAAAAAAAAAAAAAAAAAAAGGAAAGAAATGGAAGGAAAGCTTCCAAACTTATTCTATGAAGCCAACATTACCTTGATTCCAAAACCAGGCCAATAACCCTGATGAACATGGATGCAAACATTCTCAACAGGATACTAACACATCAAATTCAACAATACATTAGAATAATTATTCACCATGATGAAGTGGGATTTATTTCTGGGCTGCAGGGATGGTTCAATATTCACAAATCAATCAACATGATACACCACATTCATAAAAGAAAGTATAAGAGCCATATGATCCTGTCAATAGATGAAGAAAAAGAATTTGACAAAATACAGAATCTTTTCTTAATTAAAACCCTCAAAATTAGGAATAGAATAAACATATCTCAAAATCATAAAGGCTATATATGAAAGACCCACAACTAATATCATCCTCAATGAGGAAAACCTGAGAGTTTTCCCCCTAAGGTCAGGAACATGACAGAGATGTCCACTCTCACCACTGTTGTTCAACATAAAGTCCTAGCTAGCCTCAGCAATCAGAAAACAAAAAGAAAAGGCATCCAATCGGCAATGAGGAAGTCAAACTTTCACTCTTCATAGATGATATGATACTCTACATGGAAAACCCAAAAGACTCTACCAATAAACTGCTAGAGCTGATACATGAATTCAGTAAAGTCACAGGATATAAAATCAATGTACAGAAATCCATTGCATTTATATACACCAGTAATGAAGCAACAGAAAGAGACATCAAGAAATTGATTCTATTTACAAATGCACCAAAACCCATAACATACCTAGGAATAAACCTAACCACTAAACCAGTGAAAAATCTGTACACTGAAAACTACAGAAAGCTTATGAAAGAAATTGAAGAAGACTGAAAGAAATGGAAAAACATTCCATGCTCATGAATTGGAAGAACAAATATTGTTAAAATGTTGATACTACTAAAAGTAATCTACACATTCAATGCAATCCCTATCAAAATAACACCAGCACTCTTCACAGAATTAGAACAAACAATCATAAAATTTGTATGGAACCACAAAATACCTGAATAGCCAAAGTAATGTTGAAAAAGAAAACCAAAGCTGGAGGCATCACAATCCTGGACTTCAAGCTGTATTACAAAGCTGTAATCAAGACAGTATGGTATTGGCACACAAAAGCAGACAAATTGATCAATGGAATAAAGAACCCAGAGAAGGACCCACAAATATATGGCCAACTAATCTTTGACAAATCAGGAAATAACATCCAATGGAAAGAAGACCATCTCTTTAGCAAATGGTGCTGGGAGATCTGGACAGCGGCATGCAGAAGAATGAAACTGGACCACACTCTTACACCATACTCAAAAATAAATTCAAAATGGATGAAAGACCTAAATGTGAGACAGGAAACTATCAAAATCCTACAGGAGAAAAGAGGCAGCAACCTCTTTGATCTAGGCTATAGCAACTTCTTACTTGATATGTCGCTAGAGGCAAGGGAAACAAAAGCAAAAATGAACTATTGGGACCTCATCAAGATAAAAACTTCTGCACAGTGAAGGAAACAGTCAACTAAATGGGAGAAGATACTTGCAAATGGCATATTGGATAAAGGGTTCATATCCAAAATCTATAAAGAACTTACCAAATCCAACACTCAAAAAACAAAAAATCCAGTGAAGAAATGGGCAGAAGACATGAATAGACACTTTTCCAAAGAAGACATCCAGATGGCTAACAGACACATGAAAAGATTTTCAACATCATTCATCATCAGGGAAATACAAATCAAAACCACCATGAGATACCACCTCACACCTGTCAAAATGGCTAAAATTAACTCAGGAAACAACAGACGCTGGCAAGGATGCAGAGAAAGGAGAACCCTTTTGCACCATTGGGAATGCAAACTGGTGCAGCCACTCTGGAAAACAGTATGGAGATTCATCAAAAAATTAAAAATAGAACTACGCTATGACACAGGAATTGAACTACTTGGTATTTATCCAAAGGATATAAAAATGCTGATTTGAAGGGGCACATTGATGCCAGTGTTTATAGTAGCACTGTCAACAATAGCCAAACTATGGAAACAGCCCAAATGTCCATTGACTAATGAATGGATAAAGATGTGGTAGATATATACAATGGAATGCTACTCGGCAATGAAAAAGAATGATATCTTGCCATTTACAACAACGTAGATGGGCTAGAGTGTATTATGCTAAGTGAAATAAGTCAGAAAAAGACAAATATATGATTTCACTCATACGTGGAATTTGAGAAACATAGGGGAAGTGAAGGAAAAATAAGATAAAAACAGAGAGGGAGGCAAACCATAAGAGACTCTTAAATATAAACAACAAACTGAGGGTTGCTGGAGGGGTGTGGGTAAGGGGTGGGATACATGGGTGATAGGCATTAAGGAGGGCACTTTTTAGGGATGCCCTAAATGCTCATCATTAGGGATGAGCACTGGGTGTCATATGTAAGTGAAGAATCACTGGGTTCTAATCCTGATGCCTGTATATTAACTAACTTGAATTTAAATTTTATATATATATAAATATATATATATAATGGAATGAAATATATATATATATTTTTATATATATATATATATACATACATACATAATGGAATGAAAAAAGAGAAAAGAAAAATTGTAATATGTCACCAAAAAATGAATGAATAGTTCTAAGTTTTAAGTATAATATTGATATTTGAAGTACTTAAATACTATGTGTACCAGAAACCACCATAAGAAGGTTATCAGCAGTCCACACTGTAAGAAATATTAATAACACATATTAAGTCACAAAGGGCTCTTTGCAAGTATATATAAACAACTCCTGAAAATTAATGGAAAATAAGAAACATGGTAGCAAAATGGGAGACTCAGACAAAAGTAGAGATAAGTAATTCCTATCATGACAGGGAAATTATAATCTCAGATCTATAGTTCCAAAGGTACAATAAAGGGGCACCTGGGTGTCGTTGAGCGTCAAACTTCAACTCAGGTCATGGTCTCACAATTAGTGAGTTTGAGCCCTGCATTGGGTTCTGTGCTGACAAGCTCAGAGCCTGGAGCCTGCTTCAGTCTGTGTCTCCCTCTCTCTCTATCCCTCCCCAACTCGTTCGTTCTCTCTCTCTCTCTCTCTCTCTCTCTCTCTCCCTCTCTCTCTCTCTCTCTCTCTCAAAAAAAAAAAGAATAAACATTAAAAATTTAATATTAAAGGTACAATAAAACATTCACAAGGATAGTATAATCCCTCCCATAAGGAATATAATGCTTTAATGCCAAGTATTTTTAATATTGAGATTCAGTACTATGGAAATAACATACAAAAATACAATCTCACCTCACTAACCTGTTCTTCATTCCTTTATTTTTTTTCTCTCAAGTTTAGCAAGGAAAACACCTGTCATCATCATTACTCTCTTCTTCAGTATACTAATCCTCCTTCAAAATGGAATGGTCATGGCTCAGGAACTTCTGGGGAAAAAAAGGAAAGATGTGTATTATTAGCTTTTTTCTTTGAAAAAAAATCTCATGAAAATTTATATATCTGTGGGCTGGGTAAATATCATGACAGGAAGAAAAGTGGCTTTTCTGCCCACATAAAATTATAAAACAAAATATGAACAGCTAAACCTAAGAAAGAATATAAATTCTTGAAGAATTTCAGGGATAATAATGGCAATAAGACAGAGTGCATTTCCAAAATAATGGCAAAGGCAGTGTACAAATGAAACACTCTGATTCAGAATAATTGCTAAGAAGTGTATACAAATGCACTTTAATGAAGAAAGTTAAATAACAAACTTCATACCATATGCCTATCCCATACTCTATTACATACTTTAGAACCTTCAAAAATAAAAATAACTACGTGGGTGGGGAGTTATAAGTATCATCAGAAATACAAAACAAAAAGGAGCAATACTCAGAAACAAGAGGATTCTTTCAAATGACCAATACTTAAAGTTTGTATAAACTGTTCACTGACTTTATGGCATCAAATTCAAATAAATTGCTTTACTATAACCACCAATGAAGGGCCATGTGGAGAGTTTCTCTATCTGGGCAGAATGCAAACAAGTGATAAATTAAATCTTAATTGTGGGTGTCACTTTGCCTGAAATTTCCTGACAACAGTAAACAAAATAAATATCCTTTCAGCTCAGTTTCTTACATTAATGTCAGGGCTTCAAAAATATGACACTACCAACTTCTGTGATTATTCAAATATGAAAAAAGAGAATTTAATAAATTATCTTGTATACTGGAATTCAAAGCTCTACATTTGTAGGGAAAATTGAAGACTGACATAAATTTACATGGAGCAATTTTCCAAACCTGTTAATGTAAAAGGTATTTGGTAAAACATCATCCCTGAATCATCTTGAGCCTCATAATCACTATCATCTTATTTTCACTTTAAAATAAAATATTTTACAATGACTCAGAGTTCTATAATACAAAATAAGCACATGAAAACAAACCTAGGTCACTTGCGGAAGTTGAAAGCCAATTTCTCTCTCCCTCTCCCTCCCTGTTTGTCTTTCTCTCTCTGTCTCTGTCTCTCTCTCTCACACACACATACACTCACACTTTATATTGATATAAAATGTGAATTTTTCACAATAGGAGTTAGTGAGAATACTCCCATCTGATAGAGGATTATCATTATTGAGTATTTCTACAGGAATCTAATGTAACCAAGGCTGCTTTGACACAATTTTTGCTCTGAGAGGAAAGATTATCACAGATTATAAAGATTATAAAGCAAATATGCATAATCCATGAATTATCCAGTTCATAAATAAATAACTAATATAATAAATTTCATGAAGACAATAACATACAGTCAACACTCAGTATGGTGTCTGTCACAAAATAAGGTTCCTTGCAAAGCACATTGTGTTAAAGTTTATTAGATATTATATTCAACCAATCACAGCATGTGAACTTTGGAGATTCTGAGAATATCCACAAGGTACTCCTTACCTTGGTCATTAAAGTTCAGGCATATCCTGGAAGAGGAGAAAAGATGGTACAGGAATAGGAGGACCCTAGTCTTTCCTCATCCCTTAAACACAGCTAGATAAATATCCAATCATTCTGAATACCCAAGAAATCAAGCTGAGGACTTATGGAGCAAACTGCACAACTAAAGGGAGAGAAGAGGCCACATTGTGGAAGGTAGGTGTGGAGGCGTGGTTTGGGGAAGAAATGGATCACTGGTGCTGTGGGGGGGAAGGAGCCCTGATCACAGAGAAAGGTGAGAGAGAGAACATATAGGGGAACATACAAGGAGAACACTTCACCAAAGTCATTAACTGGGAAAATGAGAGGGGCTTATTTTCATGAGTTTTTGCAACTAGCAGGGCTCAAAGACTGGAGTTTAAGAGGCCTGCAGTGTGGCTGGCATATAGCCCTGAGGGTGCTGCAGTGCTCCAGCAGAGGAGGCAGGTAAGTAACCCAGGGACAGATGGCACAATCAGGATCACTTAAGATACACTGGGAGAGATTGTTCCTTCTTACAGCACATCTGAGAGAGATAGCATTGCCTCTTTGGGGACAAAAGAGTCAGTGGGTGCCATTTCCCTTCCCCAACCCTCAGTATAGGTGCAGAGACACCTGCTGAGGGGGGCTAACCTGGACACTGGCTGCTTGCTCCAAATCCCATGCCTCTGTGCTCTGATGCAACAGATCTTCTGGGTCTTTATCAGTCTGATCAGTTTGATCAGACTGTATCAGTCCCAGCTCAGTGAGACCCTTTCCCAGAAGACCAGCACAGGTCCCCACCATACTAGGTCCCTAAAGTTTGGAGTTTTTATTTTTTTTTTTATTTTTATTTTTTTATTTTTATTTTTTTTTTTTTTTAAAGTTTGGAGTTTTTAAAGTTAGCTGGCCTGGTTGGGATAGAGCCCAAGGTGCACCGAGCTGCTTCAGGCAGGCAAGCAAACTGGACACAATGTGAAAAGAGCAATCTTAAAAATGTCTAGGAAGAACAAGGGGAAATTATTCACTCTTCTGGGAGGGCCTCCCTGACCGCAGTAAGCATGAACTCCCCTCTCCAGGGACAAAGGAGATGGCTGGCGCCATTTCCCTCCCATCCTCCCCCTACCCACTACCCCGCATAGACAAACTTCAGTAAACAGCACAAAGCCAACACTGGCTGCCTGCTTACACCAAGTCCCAACCCCCTGTGCTCTGCTAGTGCTGCTTTTCTCTGGCAGGTGTACCTTAGGACGAGTGCAGCAGGCCTCTTTCCTAGAAGACCAGCACAAACCCCTGCACAACACCATGTCTACTGGTCACAGAGTTCTGCAAAGCTTCAGTTCTACTGGAAGAGCATCAGGTCTCTTTGAAAGCAGCTCAAAGCACACCTAATTAAAACTCACCACCATGAGTCCAAGGTCCAAACGCTCTGCATTGCAGACAAGAAGAAACTCTGCAGAGCCACTGGCCTGTGGAAAAGAGCAGCTGTAATATCAGCAGAGTGCATGTAGCACACACCAGAGACACTCCCTGAAGTTCCAGGCTCTGGATAGTATATGACCTCTTCTTCATAAAGCTATTACTCAGGAGCAGGAAACATAACAGGCTTTCCTAACACAGAGAAGAAGGCAGAGACCTAAACAAAATGCCAAAATGGAGGAATCCATCCTAAAAGAAAAAACAAGAAAAGGTCACAGCCAGGGATCTAACTGAAACAGATATAAGTAATATGCCTGATCCAGAATTTAAAGCAACAATTATAAGGATACTAGCTGGGCTTGAGAAAAGCATAGAAGTCATCAGGGATTCCCTTACTGCAGAGATAAAAGAGCTTAAAACCAATCAGAATGAAATAAAAAATAACCAACATTTGAAACTGACTGGATGGAAAGACCATGAGGGCAGAAGAAGGAGAGGAATGAATAAGTGATACAGAAAATAGAATTATGGAAAATGATGAAGCTGAGCAAAAAAGGGAAAGAAAAATCTTGGGATCACAAAAATATACTTAGGGAACTCAGTGACTCCATCAAATGTAATAGCATTCAGATCATAGGAGTCCCAGGAGGAGAGAGAGAAAAGGGGGGAGAAGGTTTATTTGAGGAAATTATAGCTGAAAACTTTCCTAATTTTGGAAAGGAAACAGATATCCAAATCCAGGAGGCACAGAGAACTCAGAAAAATCAACAAAATCAGGCTAATAAACAAAAGACATATTGTAGTTAAATTTGCAGAATATAAAGAAAAAATCCTAAACACAGCAAGACAAAAGAAGTCCTTAACTTACAAGGAAAGACCTATAAGTTTAGCAGTAGATCTCTCCACAGAAACTTGGCAAGCCAGAAGGGAGTGGCATGATATAGAAAATGTGCTGAATGGGAAAAATCTGCAACCAAGAATACTCTATCCAGCAAGGCTATTATTCATAATAGAGGAGAGATAAAGAGTTTCCCAGACAAACACAAATTAAAGGAGTTCATGACTATTAAACCCACCTGCAAAAAATATTAAAGGGGTCTCTTTCAGTGGGAAAGACCAAAAGTGACAAAGATTAGAAAGGAAGGGAGAAAATCTCCAGAAACAATGACGAAACAAGTAATAAAATGGCACTAAATATATATCTATCGATAATTACTCTGAATGTAAATGGACTTAATGCTCCAATCAGAAGACACAAGGTGAGGGCGCCTTTGTGGCTCAGTTGGTTAAGCACCTGAGTCTTGGTTTCAGCTCAGGTCATGACCTCATGGTGAGATTGAGCTCTGCAAATGGCTCTATGCTGATAGCACATAGCCTGATTGAGATTCTCTCTTCCTCTCTCTCAAAATAAATAAATAAAACTTAAAAAAAAGACATAGGATGTCAGAATAGATTTTTTAAAAGACCCATCTAAATGCTGCCTATAAGAGAATTGTTTAATTCACTTTAGACACAAATACACCTGCAGACTGAAAATGAGGGGATGGAGAAACATTTACCATGCAAAAGGATATCAGAGGAAAGCCAAAGTAGCCATAGTTACATCAGACAAACAGGATTTTAAATCAAAGACAATAACAAGAGATGAAAAGGGGCATTATATCATAATAAAGAGGTCTTTCCAACAAGATCTAGCAATTGTAAATATATATGCCCCCAACTTGAAAGAACCTAAATATATAAAACGATTAATTGCAAACTTAAAGAAACTTATTGGTAATAATACAATGATATTAGGAGACTTTAACACCCCACTTACAACAATGGACAGATCATCTAAGCAGAAAATCAACAAGGAAACAGTGGCTTTAAATGACACACTGGACCAGATGGACTTAACAGATATATTCAGAACATTTTGTCCTAAAGCAGCAGGATGCACATTCTTTTCAAGTGCATATGGGACATTCTCCACAACAGATCACATACTAGGTCACAAATCAGGCCTCAACAAATACAAAAAGATTGAGATTATACTATGCATATTTTCAGAACACAATGTTATGAAACTTGAATTCAGCCACAAGAAAAATTAGAAAAGACCACAAATACCTGGAGGTTAAAGAACATTCTACTAGGGTGGCTCAGTTGGTTAAACACCTGACTTTGGCTCAGGTCATGATCTCATGGTTTGTGAGTTCAAGTCCCACATCAGGTGAGCTCCTGCTTTGGGTGACCTGAGCTCCATATCGGGTGCACAGGAGCCCTGCATTGGGTGAACTCCGCTTCTCTCTCTCTCTCTCTGACCTTCGTTAGACTCTCTCTCTCTTCCCTCATTCACTTGCATCCTGTCTCTCCTCAATAAAAAAAAAGAAAGAACATTCTACTAAAGAATAAATAGAAATTAAAGAAGAAATTGAAAATTACATGGAAATCAATGGAAATGAAAACATGACAGCCCAAACCTTTGAGATGCAGCAAAAATGGTCAGAAGAGAGAAATATATAGCAATATAGGCCTACCTCAAGTAGCAAGAAAAATCTCAAATACACAACCTAACTTTACACATAAAGGAGTTAGAAAAAGAACAACAAATGAAGCCTAAAGCCATCAGGAGAAGGTAAATAATTAGAGCAGAAATAAATGATATAGAAACAACGACAACAACAACAAAACCCAGAAAACAATAAAACAGAGCAGTGAAACCAAAGCTGTTTATAAATTAGTAAAATTTATAAATTTCTGGCTAGACTTACCAAAAAGAGAAAGGAACTGGAAAATAAAATCACAAATGTGAGAGAAATCACAACCAACACCACAGAAATACAAACAAATATAAGAAAATATTATGAAAAATTATATGGCAAAAAATTGGAAAATCTGGAAGAAATGGATAAATTCCTAGAAACATATAAACTACCAAAACTGAAACAGGAAGAAATAGAAAAACTTAACAGACTGATAATCAACAATGAAACTGAATCATTAATTAAAAAGCCTCCCAAAAAACAAAAGTCCAGGGCCAGGTGGCTTCACAGGGGAATTCGACCAAACATTTAAAGAAGAGTTAATACCTATTCTTCTCAAACTATTCCAAAATATAGAAATGGAAGGAAAACTTCCAAAGTCATTGTATAAGACTAGCATTACCCTGATTCCAAAACCAGATAAAGACTCAAGTAAAAAAGAAAACTACAGACCAATATCCCTGATGAACATGGACACAAAAAAATCTCAACAAAATACTAGGATATCAAATCCAACCATACATTAAAAGAATCATTCACCATGAGGACCCTGGGTGGCTCAGTAGTTAAGTGTCTGACTCTTGATTTTGGCTCAGGTCATGATCTCAAGGTTTGTGAGTTCACGTTGGGCTCTGTGCTGACTGTGTGGAGTCTGCTTGAGATATATTCTCTCTCTCTCTCTTTCTCTCTTTCTCTCTCTCTCCCCTCCCCTCCCCTACTCTCCCTCTCTCTCTCAAAATAAAATAAACTTAAAAAAAAGAATCATTCACCATGATCAAGTGGGATTTATTCCTGGGTTGCAATAGTGATTCAATATTTGCAAATCAAACATGATACACCACATTAATAAAATAAAGGATAAGAATCATATGATCTTGTCAACAGATGCAGAAATAGCATTTGACAAAATATGGCATCCATTCTTGATAAAAATCCTCAACAAAGTACAGATAGAGGGAAACATACCTCAACATCATAAAGGCCATATATGAAAAACCCACAGTTAATATCATCCTCAGTAGGGTATAAGTGAGAGCTTTTCCTCTATGGTCAGGAGTAAGACACAGATGTGTACTATCAACACTGTTGAGAGGTTAAAGAACATTCTATTAAAGAATGAATGGGTTAACCAGGAAATTAAAAAGGAATTAAAAAAATACATGGAAGCACATGAAAACAAAACATGACAATCCAAATCCTTTGGCATGCATCAAAGGCAGTCCTAAGAGGCAAGTATATTGCAATGCAGGCCTATATCAAGAAGCAAAAAAGTCCCCAGTACACAACCTAACCTTACACCTAAAGGAGCTAGAACAGGAAAAGCAAATAAAGCCTAAAGCCAGAAGAAGAATGGAAATAATAAAGATTAGAGCAGAAATAATGATATACAAACAACAACAACAAACAGTAGAAAAGATCAATGAAACTAAGAACTGGTTCTTTGAAGGAATAAACAAATTGATAAACCCTTAGCCAGACTTATCAAAAAGAAAAGAGAAAAGACACAAATAGATAAAATCACAAATAAAAGAGGATAGATTACAATCAATCCCACAGAAATACAATTATAAGAGAATACTATGAAAAACTATATGCCAACAAACTGGGCAATCTGGAATAAATGCACAAATTCCTAGAAACTGATGCACTGTCAAAACTGAAACAGGAAGAAACAAATCTGAACAGACCTATAACCAACAAAGAAATTGAATCCATCATCAAAAAACTCCCAACAAGAGTCCTGGGCTAGATGGCTTCCCAGGGGAATTCTACCAGATATATCTATATATTTATATATCTATATCTATATGTATCTATATATCTATATCTATATTTATATATCTATATATCTATTGTGTATTTATTCATTTTGAGAGAGAGAGAAAGAGAATGTGTGGGGGAGGGAGAGAGTGGGAGAGAATCCCAAGCCAGCTCTGCACTGTCAGCACAGAGCCTGACTCAGGGCTTGATTCCATGAACTGTTAGATCATGACCTGAGCCAAAACCAAGAGTTGGAGACTTAACCGACTGAGCCACCCAGGCTCCCCTACCAGATATTTAAAGAAGAGTTAATACCTATTCTTTTCAAACTGTTCCAAAAAATAGAAATTTCAAATTCATTCTATAAGGCAAACATTACCTTGATTCCAAAACCAAAGACCCCACTAAAAAGGAGAATTACAGGCCAATATTCCTAATGAACATGGATGCAAAAATTCTCAACAGGATACTAGCACATCAAATTCAACAGTACATTAAAAGAACTATTCACCATGATTAAGTGGGACTTATTTCTGGGCTGCAGGGATGGTTCAGTATTCACAAATCAATCAACGTGATACACTACATTAATAAAAGAAAGGATAAGAACCATATATATGATTCTGTCGCTGGATACAGAAAAAGCATTTGAGAAATACAGCTCCATTATTGATTAAAAACAAACAAAGGAGAGATAGATGGAACATACCTCAACATCAAAAACACCATATACGAAAGACCCACAGCTCATATAATCCTCAACAGGGAAAAACTGAAACTGAGAGCTTTTCCCCTATGGTCAGGAACAAGACACAGATTTCCACTCTCACCATTACTTTTTAACACGGTACTGGAAATCTTAGCCTCAGGAATCAGACAAAAAGAAATTAAAGGCATCCAAATCAGCAAGGAAGGATTCAAACTTTCACTATTCAGATGACATGAAAGCTTATGTATAAAACCTGAAAATCCCCACCAAAAAAACCCTGCAAGAATACATGAATTCAGCAAAGTCACAAGATATAAAATCAATGTACAGAAATCTGTTGCATTTGTATACACCAATAATTAAGCAGCAGAAAAAGAAATCAAAGAATAGATCCAATTTGCAATTTCACCAAAAGCAATTAGATACCTAGGAACAAACCTAACCAAAGAGGTAAAAGATCTGTACTCTGAAAACTATAGATCACTTACGAAAGAAATTTAAGAGGACACAAAGAAATAGAAAAGCATTCCATGCTCACGGATTGGAAGAACAAACATTGTTAAAATGTCTGTACTACCCCCAAACAATCTATACATTGAATTCAATCCCTATCAAAATACCACCAGCATTTTTCACAGAGCTAGAATAAACAACCCTATAACTTTTATGGTACCACAAAAGACCCTGAATAGCCAAAGCAATCCTGAAAAAGAAAAACAAAACTGGAGGCATCACGATTCTGGATTTCAAGCTATACTACAAAGCTGTAGTCATCAAGACAGCATGGTACTGGCACAAAAACAGACACAAAGATCAACAGAACAGAAAAGAAAACCCAGAAATGGACCCACAACTATATGGCCAACTCATCTTTGACAAAGCAAGAAAGAGTATCCAATGGAAAAAAGACAGTCACTTCCACAAATGATGCTGGGAAAACTGGACAGCAACATCCAGAAGAATGAAACTAGGCCACTTTCTTACACCATACACAAAAATAAATTCAAAATGGATGAAAGGCCTAAATATGAGACAGGAAACATTCAAAGTACTAGAGGAGAGGACTTGCAGCATCTCCTGACCTCAGCCATAGCAACTTCTTACTAGACAAGTTGCCAAAGGCAAGGGAAACAAAAGCAAACATGAACTATTGGCACTTCATCAAGATAAAGATGTGAAAGTGAAAGAAACAACAAAACTAAAAGGCAGCCTACAGAATAGAATTGCAAATGATATATTGGATAAAGGGTTCATATCCAAAATCTATAAAGAATTTATCAAACTCAACACCCAGAAAACAAACAACCCAGTTAAGAAACTGGCAGAAGACATGAATAGACACTTTTCGAAAGAAGACATCCAGATGGCTAACAGGCACATTAAAAGATGCTCAACATGACTCATTGTCAGGGAAACACAAATCAAAACAACCACGAGATACCACCTCACACCTGTCAGAATGGCTAAAATTAACACAAGAAACAACAGATGTTGGTGAGGATTCAGAGAAAGGGGAACCCTTTTGCACTGTTGGTGGGAATGCAAACTGGTGCACCCACTCTGGAAAACAGTATGGAGGTTCCTCAAGAAACCAAATATAGAACTACCCTATGATTCAGAAATTACACTATTAGGTATTTATCCAAGGGATACAAAAATACAGATTCGAAGGGGCATATGAACCCCAATGTTTATAACAGCATTATCAACAATAAAATATGGAGAGAGCCCAAAGGTTCATCAACTTATAGATAAAGAAGATGTAGTGTGTGTGTGTGTGTGTGTGTGTGTGTGTGTGTATACACACACACACACTATGGAATCTTTTACTCAGTTATCAAAAAGAATAAAATCTTGAGGCGCCTGGGTGGCTTGGTCGGTTAAGCATCCGACTTCGGCTCAGGTCATGATCTCACAGTCTATGAGTTTGAGCCCCGCGTCAGGCTCTGTGCTGTGCTGACAGCTCAGAGCCTGAAACCTGTTTCAGATTCTGTGTCTCCCTCTCTCTCTGCCCCTCCCCTGTTCATGCTCTGTCTCTCTCTGTCTCAAAAATAAATAAACGTTAAAAAAATTAAAAAAAAAAAGAATAAAATCTTGCCATTTGCAACAACATGGATGGAGCTAGAATGTATTGTGCTAAGCGAAATAAGTCAATCAGAAAAAGACAAATACCGTATGATTTCACTCATATGTGGAATTTAAGAAAGAAAAGATGAATATATGGGAAGGGAGGCCAATCAAGGACAGAAGTAAACAAACCACAAGAGACTCTAAATTTTTTTAAGTTTATTTATTTGAGATAGAGAGCATGCGGGCACATGTACATGCGAGTGGGGGTAGAACAGAGAGGGAGTGAGAGAATCCCAAGCAGGCTCCACACTATCAGCACAGAGCCCGATGTGGGCCTCAAACCCAGGAACCATGAGATCATAACCTGAGCCAAAACCAAGAGCCGGCCACTCAACTGACTGAAGCCACCCAGGCGCCCCCAGATTTTTTTTATTAGCAATGTTTCTTGATAGTTTCTTTTAGATCTTCCCTGGAATGTGTTTTATGTCCTTTGTCGGTATGCATATTGGGTCTTTGTCCTTGTTTGTAATAGTCTTCTGCTTCATATATGTTGCAAGTACTTTTGTTTATAGTAGGCTTTCTATAAAATTTATGGTGATTTTAAGTATGTCCACAAATACTTTGATATTCCTCCCTTGGAGAAATTGATCTTATTAATCCCTATCTTTCCGCATGACTGGAGTGTGAATGACTTCCTTTTTTGCACAGAATGTGGCAGTGACACTGTCTGACTTCCAATACTAGGTAATGAAAGGCACTGCAGACTTGTCCTCTCTCTCAAATCACTCTCTGGAGAAAGCCAACCATCACATTGTGAGGACACTCAGTCCTTTGAAGAGGCCTGTGTGTTGAGGAGCTGAGACTTCCCACCCACAGCCATGAGAGTGAGCTATCATGGAAGTGGATTCCAGTTCAAGTCAGATGATCACAGCCCTAGCCAGTACCATCCCCAGAAGACCGACCTTCAGAAACTGTGTGAAATAATTACTATTTGATTGCTTAAACTGTTAAATATTGTGGTGATTTGTTATACAACAGACAACATACAATTTTAAACTTTTTATTGTGAAACTATGTACAGAGAAATGGATAAAACATAGATGTACAGTTTAGCAAAGTATTATAAAGCAAACACTAATGCAATTACTACTCAGGTTAAGAAATAGAAAACTGTAGGTCCCTAGAAAGAACATATGTGTTCTTTCATGATAAAAACCCTCTTAATCCACTTTATATGTAATCACAATCTTGAATCTTGAATTCGTGGTAATCAATTCTTTGTTTTGCTTCATGGTTTTACCCCCTATGTTTAAATCTGTAAGTAATACCATTTCATTTTGCTTATTTTTGAATTGTATCTAAGTGTAACTGTACTAGATTTATTCTTTTATATCTTACTTCATTTGCTCAACATTCCGTAAGATTCACCAGTGTTGTTGCATGTAGCTGCATGTAGTCTGTTTATTTCTATTATTATTCCTGTTGTGTAACTCTACCATAGAATATTTATTTTATTTTTGAACTCCTGGGTTTTTTTTTTCTACTTTGGGGCTACTGAAGACTTTTATGAAAAATCTTGTTCATATGTCATGGTTCACATGTGCAAGAGCTTCTAAAGATATATATTCCTAGGAGTGGTGATATGAGTACCTCTGACTTTACCATTTAATAAACATTTTTCCAAGGGGAGATACTAATAGGCACTCCAGTGATGAATGAGTTCCTGTTGTGACATATCTTCAACATTTGTTACTTTTAAGCTTTCTAAGTTTCTTGCCAATCTGAGGGCTTAGAGTGGTATCTCACCGTACTTTAATATACATTTCCTGAATAATAATTTTAAGTAAATTTTCATATTTGGCAATTCTTATCAATTCCCATCTATTTTCCATTCTTTGCCTGCTCTTTCTCATTGAAGAGACTTTTAAAAAAAATTTTTTTTTAACGTTTATTTATTTTTGAGACAGAGAGAGACAGAGCATGAATGGGGGAGGGTCAGAGAGAGGGAGACACAGAATCTGAAACAGGCTCCAGGCTCTGAGCTGTCAGCACAGAGCCCAACGCGGGGCTGGAACTCACAGACCGCGAGATCATGACCTGAGTTGAAGTGTGCCACTTAACCAACTGAGCCACCCAGGCACCCCGAGACTTTTAATATATACAGTCTACATTTTAACCCTTTGTTTATATATGTTGGAAAAACTTGACACGCTTACTTTATCTCTTCAAGTTTTAAATGGTGCTTTTAATGCACAGAATTTTTAAATTTTAATGTAGTTAAATTATAAATCTGTTCCTTAATGGGCAATTCTATTATGACTGATTTAAATAATTCTAACATACCACACAGTAAAAACAAACAAACTCTTCCATATGCTCACTCTTCTAAATGCTTTATAGTTTACTTTCCATGTGTCATAGAGTTGATCCTTGCATATGGTTTGAGGAAGAATTCCAGTTTTTTTTCCACATGGCTACTCAATTATCCCAACACTATTTCTAAACATTATCCTTCCCTCCCATTGCTCTTCAGTGTTACTTCCTGTTCTGTTGTGTTACTATGTCCATGGATCTGTTTCTGGGCTCTCCCTTCTTTCCTTGATCTCTCTCACCTTCCTCATCCCACTACCAACACTGTACTATCTTAATCTTCTTCATAACAAGTGTTCATATTACACCGTAATTTCATTTTTGACTGTTACAGGGGTGCTTGGGTGGCTCAGTTCGTTGAGCATATGACTTTAGCTCAGGTCATGATCTCATGGTTCATGAGTTCAACCCCTCCGTCAGACTCTGTGCTGACAGCTCAGAGCCTGGAGCCTGCTTCAGATTCTGTGTTTTTCTCTCTCTCTCTCTGCCCCTCCCCTGCCCGTGCTCTCTCTCAAAAAAATAAACATTAAAAAACAAGTACCATTTTTTACTGTTCCTTAGCTATTCTCAGCCCTCTGCATTTCTATGTTGTCAAATTCCAGACAAAAATGTATTGAGATTGTGTTGGGATTGCATTGGGGGGAAATATATAAACTGAGGATATTGATATATCCAGAGTCCTCTGATCCAGGAACATAATATTCTGCACTTACTTGGGTCTTCTTTAATAAATCTAATTAAAGATTTATAATTTCACTTAAAAAGACTGTATACACATTTTATTACATTTATTCCTAGGTACTTAAAACTTTTTAGTGCATTGGGATGCCTGGGTGGCTCAGTCAGTAGAGCACCTGACTTGATCTCTCTTAGGGTTGTGAGTTCAAGCCCCACATTGGGTGTGGAGCCTACTTAAAAATAAAACTTTTTATTGCATTGTAATTAGTATCTCTTTTATTTTGTAAATAATTGGCATGTAGACGAACACTAGATTTTTATTTACCCATTTTTTATCTAGCAAAATTGTTAAAATGTCTTATTGATGCTAATAGTTGACCTGAAGTCTATTTGGGATTTGCTACATATATTATCATCTTATTTCCAAAAAGGATAGTCTCTTATTTCATCCTTTCCAATCACTATACACTTATTTTTATGTACCTTACTGCTCAGGCTCAGTTCTCCAATAAAAATGTTAAACAGCAAGGAGCAGGGAGCCAACATGGTGGAGAAATAGGGGGATCCATCCTTCCCGTCTCTCAAACAAAGAAGTGTAGAAGCCAAAGGACTTTGAACACCAGAGCTCCTGAGGAAAAGAGACTGAATCTACTAGGAAGAAAATGGGAAAGCTGGAAAAAAAGGTGGGTAACTGCGAACTGGGGGAGATTAAAAAAAAAAAGGCTGCGTGGACACAGAGGGGAGGAACCCCCTTCTGTGGAGAGACAAAGGGAAGAGAAAGAGTGGCTAGGGAAGTGCAGGACCATATCTGGACAGGAGAAAGACCTCAACAAGATACTAGGCAAATCGAATTCAACAGCACATAAAAAGAATTATTCACCATGATCAAGTGGAATTCATTCCTGGGCTGCACAGCTGCTTCAATATTCATAAATCGATGTGATATATCACATTAATAAAAGAAAAGATAAGAACCATATGATCCTCTCAATTGATGCAGAAAAAGCATTTGACAAAATTCAGCATCCTTTCTTAATAGAAACCCTCAAGAAAGTTGGGATAGAAGGAACACATTTAAACATCATAAAATCCATTTATGGAAAGCCCACAGCTAATATCATCCTCAATGGGAAAAACTGAGAGCTTTCCCCCTGAGATCAGGAACACGACAGGGATGTCCACTCTCACTGCTGTTGTTTAACATAGGGTTGGAAGTTCTAGCATCAGCAATCAGACAACAAAATGAAATCAAAGGCATCAAAATTGGCATAATGAAGTCAAGCTTTCACTTTTTGCAGATGACATGATATACATGGAAAATCCGATAGACTCCACCAAAAGTCTGCTGTAACTGATACATGAATTCAGCAAAGTCGCAGGATACAAAATTAATGTGCAGAAATCAGTTGCGTTCTTATACACCAATAATGGAGCAACAGAAAGGCAAATAAAGAAACTGATCCCATTCACAATTGCACCAAGAAGCATAAAATACCTAGGAATAAACCTAACCAAAGATGTAAAAGATCTGGATGCTGAAAATTTAGAAAGCTTACGAAGGAAATTGAAGAAGATACAAAGAAATGGAAAAACATTTCGTGCTCATGGATTGGAAGAACAAATATTGTTAAAATGTCAATACTACCCAAAGCTGTCTACATATTCAATGCAATCCCAATCAAAATTGCACCAGCATTCTTCTTGAAGCTAGAACAAGCAATCCTAAAATTTGTATGGAACCACAAAAGACCCTGAATAGCCAAAGTAATGTTGAAGAATACCAAAGCGGGAGACATCACAATCCCAGACTTTAGCCTCTACTACAAAGCTGTAATCATCAACACAGTATGGTATTGGCACAAAAACAGACACACAGACCAATGGAATAGAATAGAGACTCCAGAATTGGACCCACAAACGTATGGCCAACTAATCTCTGACAAAGCAGGAAAGAGTATCCAGTGGAAAGAAGACAGTCTCTTTAACAAATGGTGCTGGGAGAACTGGACAGTAACATGCAGAAGAATGAAACTAAACCACTTTCTTACACCATTCACAAAAATAAACTCAAAATGGATGAAGGAACTGAATGTGAGACAGGAAACCATCAAAACCCTAGAGGAGAAAGCAGGAAAAAACCTCTCTGACCTCAGCCGCAGCAATTTCTTACTTGACACATCTCCAAAGGCAAGGGAATTAAAAGCAAAAATGAACTATTGGGACCTCATCAAGATAAAAAGCTTCTGCACTGCAAAGGAAACAATCAACAAAACTAAAAGGCAACCAATGGAATCAGAAAAGATATTTGCAAATGACATATCGGATAAAGGGCTAGTATCCAAAATCTATAAAGAACTCACCAAACTCCACACTCGAAAAACAAATAATCCAGTGAAGAAATGGAAGACATGAATAGACACTTTTCTAAAGAAGACATCCAGATGGCCAACAGGCACATGAAAAGATGCTCAACATCACTTCTCATCAGGGAAATACAAATCAAAACCACATGGAGACACCACCTCACGCCAATCAGAGTGGCTAAAATGAACAAATCAGGAGACTATAGATGCTTGAGAGGATGTGGAGAAATGGGAACCCTCTTGCACTGTTGATGGGAATGCAAACTGGTGCAGCCGCTCTTGAAAACAGTGTGGAGGTTCCTCAAAAAATTAAAAATAGACCTACCCTATGACCCAGCAATAGCACTGCTAGGAATCTACCCAAGGGATACAGGAGTGCTGATGCATAGGGGCACTTGTACCCCAATGTTTATAGCAGCACTTTCAACAATAGTCAAATTATGGAAAGAGCCTAAATGCCCATCAACTGACAAATGGATAAAGAAGATGTGGCTTATATATACAATGGAATACTACTTGGCAATGAGAAAGAATGAAATCCTGCATTTGCAGTAACATGGATGGAACTGGAGGGTTCCATGCTGAGTGAAATAAGTCAGTCAGAGAAAGACAGACACCATATGTTTTTACTCATATGTGGATCCTGAGAAACTTAACAGAAAACCAGGGGGGAGGGGAAGGGGAAAAAAAAGTTACCGAGAGGGAAATAGGCAATCCATAAGGGATTCTTAAATACTGAGAACTGAGGGTTGATGAGGGAGTGGAGGAGAGGGGGAAAGTGGGTGATGGGCATTGAGGAGGGCACCTGTTGGGATGAGCACTGGGTGTTGTATGGAAACCAATTTGACAATAAATTATATAGATATAGATGTAGATATAGATATAGATATATAAAACGTTAAACAGAAGTGGATTGTTTTGTTGTTGATTATAAATAGAAAGATTTCAATGTACCAGTGAGGATGCTTTGTGGTAGGTTTAATATAGACACATTTCTCAATATAAGTTACCCTTTATTCCTTGTTTGCTAATTTTTTATTAAAATAAATTTTAAATTCTACTGAATAATTTTTCTGCATCTTCTGAGGTGTAACATGATTTTTATCCTTATTTAATCTGTTAATGTGGTAAGTTGCATTGATAGGTTTTCTAATATACAAACCTTACATTCCTAGAATAAACCTATCTTGACTATGATATATTGTGTTTTTAAAATATATCACTGGATTTGTTTTACTGACATTTTGCCATTTTGTATCCATGTTTATAATTATAAACCTATAATTTTCTTTTCTCTTTATGTCTTTGTCAGGTTTCATTATCAAGCTATGCTAGCCTTGTAAAATGTTGGGAATATTCACTTATTTCTATTCTCTGGGAACGGCATAAGGTTTAGAATTACTTTTTCATTGAATATTTAGCAGAACTCACCAGTGAAGCCTGGAGCTTCCATTTTGAGGAAGTTTTTTCCTTTTAAGTCAGGTTTATGTACAGATCATTGAATTTGGACAAATGTACACATCATATACCACTACCACAAGATGTAGACCATTAACACCAACCAAAAATCTTTTCATGCTCCTTTGTTTTCAATCCTCTCTCCTTACCCAGGCCCAGGAAACTGCTAATTTGGTTTCTATTCCTATAGTGGAATCAACCAGTATATAGCCTTTGTGACTGGCTTCTTTCACCTAGCATAACGCCTTTGAGATTCATCCATGCTTGTGTATGTATCAGGATTTTGTTCCTTTTTATTGCTGAGTGGTATTTCACTGTGTATATAGATGAACTACAACTTGTCTATCCACTCACCAGTTGATGAACATTTGGGTTGTTCCTGTACCTGGCTGTTTTCAATAAGCTCCTATAAACATTCACACGCAAGCCTTTGCACGGATATGGCAGTCACCTTGCAGAGGCAGATTTGCCAAGTTTGGTTTGGATGTCCAGACTGATGATGCTAGCACAAATTAAGAAAAGACTTCTTTTTGTAAAAAAACATTTGTTTTAATGTTTAGTTATTTATTTTTGAGAGAGACAGAACACACGCGGGGGAGAAGGGGGAGACACAGAACCCAAAGCAGACTCCTGGCTCTGAGCTGTCAGCAGAGCCCGATGTGAGGCTCAAACTCACAAACTGTGAGATTATGACCTGAAGTCAGATGCTGAACCAACTGAGCCACCCAGGCACCCCAAATTAAGAAAAGACTTCTTACTCACTTATTCACATAAGGAGGCTTTCTGGGGAGAGCAGAATGCCTGCCAAGCAGGCCCAAAAAATGACTTAGAAGATCAAGGAAAGGAGACTGGCTTGGAGTTTTATGGGAGTGGGGCTGGAGGAAGGTTCCAGAGCATGGGCAGGGACTTGTGTGGTTTGAGCCTCATATCTTCACGAAAGCAGTGAGAGAGCACCTGTGTTGAGGTATTATTAGCTTGCTTGAAACTGGGAAGAAGGGGAAGAGAGAGGTGTTAGGCTTAAAAATTGTCCAAAAACATCAAAAGATGTTAGACTCTTTCTTATGGTACACATGTATTTTTTTTTTACTCTTAGGTAAACACAAGAAATGGGATGGATTGCTGGTCTGTTAAGTGCATGTGTAACTTGGTAAGAAACTGTTTAACCATTTTCCAAAGAGGATGAACCATTTTGTCTTTCCCACAGCAGGCCAGGAGAGTTCCTACTGCTCCACATCCTGGCCAACAATTGTTATTTTCCACTCTTACCTTTAAAATTTTACCTATACTAGTAGCTGTGATTGTAATTTTCATTCCACAGTAACTAATGATCCTGAACATTTTTCAAGCGCTATTTGTCATCTACATATCTTCTCTGTTAATTTCTGAGGAAACTCTCAACTCTGTTCAATTATTTTTTTAAATGAATATAGGACTCTTCAGCTTTCTGACTCCTTCTAGCAGGGTAATACTTTTGTAGGATTCATCCATGTCATCCAGATTGAGAATTTACCGGCATATCATTATTCATGATATCCTCCACACTCTCCTTAGTAATGTCCTCTTTCACATCCCCACTGTTGGCTTTTTGTGCTGTTTCTTTCTGTTACTTAGTCTTCGTAAGGAGTTGTCAGTTTTATTAGTCTTGTCAAAGAGCCACATGTTAACTTTTGTTGTTCCTTTTTATCATGCATTTTTTTGTTTTATGAATTCATTGTTTTTATTGTTTCATTTCCATTTTTGTTTTCCTGTTATTTTTTATAACATTTTAAGATCGATTGGAAGCTCATTAATTTGTAGCTTTTTTTTTCTTTCCCAATATAGGCCCTTATGGTTACAAAATTCGACCTCATCCTGAGTTGGCTGCACTTTGCAGGTTTTGATTCATAGTATTTTTTCATCATTTGTTCAAAAGTAATTAAATTTCTCTTTCAACGTGCTCTTTGACATGTGGTTATTTTGTAGTAAGCTTAATTTCAAAACATGGAAATTTCTGATATTTTTGTCATTTATTTCTAAAATAATTTTATTGTGGTCAGCGAACATACTTTGAATAATAGTAATTCTTTACTATTTACTGAGACTTGACTTATTTCCCAGTATATTTCTTTTTTTTTGTAAATGCTCTGTGTACTTGCAAAGAAAATAGATTCTGTAGTTGTAGATGTGATGTCCATATTGGGAAGTAAACTGTGTACCTCCTTATATTCTCGAGAACTCCTGCTTCTTTCTCTTGGTCAGTGACCTACTTGAATTAGTTTACCTTCTAGTACTTGGATGAAATTCAATATCATGTCAGTTTACAAAAATTAAATGACAGTCATTCTCCAACTTAAGAAAATATCTGAAAGCCAGAGAACTTTATCCCCTGTCAACACAGGGTGGAATGCAAAGGAGTTTACATTTACAGCCTCAGCAGGTTTTATGTGAAAATCAGGCCCAGATGCAGGATGAGTAATACTCTAATATTTGGGATTGGGATATTTGGAAGCACAATCTGATAATTTTGATACCCCTCCCCCTCATGTCCCTGAACACTTCCTGATGGCAGAAACAGCGTTTTCCACATTAGCCTCACCTGAAGTGGATGCCTTGAATGATGATGTCTGTCCTTCTCAGGACCTACCTGCCCCTCCATTCCCCCAACTCCTCATTGTCTCTGTGTTGATACCAAGAGTCAGGTACCAGCACAGCCTGGGGAGAGAAATAAAAAGTCCTCCTATGAGGAAAAAATGCCTATATAACAAAAGGTATTACAGGAGCTGCCTAACAACAGGGCCTGGGGAGTCTGTGTAAAAGTGGACCCTGGTGTTAGATAAGGGAATGTAGAACTTAAGAGCAGAGAGGTCATTTATTGACCCGGGCACTCACCTTTGATTCATGATTTTTACTTAAGCAAAAATACCTAAAGCCATCTCAGCAGACTAAGGACAGGCAAAGTTGGAGTGGCAATCAAGATGGTTTGATCTGCAGGGATCTCAGGTGGTGGCTGATACCACAGTTCTCTAGGGTGATAATTTATTTACATAAACAAGCAAGCAAAATAAATAAATAATTAGCCGTTTGCTACCTTAATGGAAAATCAGGGTCCCACACCCAGGGCTCAGCTCTAAATTTACAGACTCAGAGTACATGAAGTGGAAGGTCAGTCCCCCTTTAGTAACACTCCTGTAACTCCATGCAAATGTACACAGTAAATATTCCTGCAACCATTTCTCAAAGGAGCTTATGGCTATTTCCAGGCACTGGGTAGATCAAGGTCAGGTCGGGATGTTTCTTCACAGGTGATGGGCAAGCTGCTGCCCTTGAAATATCTCTCCACTTAAATAAAAACAATGAAAACAATACATTGTGGGTCTCTTTGGAATTTGAATTTGGAGGAAACAAGTACCAAAGTTGGGAATACTCTGATTCATTTATTGGATAACCCCAGAGGCTGCCAAATTCCCAAGGGTCCAGAGAAGATCCCAACTGTGGCACAAGCTGCCCTCCTTCTTGATCCTAGAACTCAGCAGGTCGGAAATTGCTCGTGAGATCTACGGTTGGTAAGGACGTTGTTTGGAATCTGGAAAGCTCCAATAGAGAAGACAGAACAGAGAGGTATGATTTGGAGTAAACTGATACCCTCTACAGAGGAGCACCAGTCATTTGAAGAGCAGCTCTCATGCCCTGGTAGTTACAGATCACCCCACCACAGGACACAAAGTGACAAGTGATCTGAGTTTGCCATCATAAACTAGATTTGATATGATCCATCATCACAGAAATTGGTGTGTACAGCAATGATCAATCGTGTAATGGTAGTGGCCCATTTGGGACTGGGCTTAAGCGGGGCCATAAGGCCCAGGTAAATCACAGGAACAGGTGGCCCGGACTCCTACCTGTGCTGCCTCTCCCTCAACCAGCACCCATGTTTCACGGGGGCTTCCTATGACTAACCAGCATGAAGAAATGACTCAGAGTGAATCACAACTAGGCTGGCTCATTATGTGGGTGTTGGCTGAAATGGTCTGCTGCTGTACCCCTGCCTCATTAGAATGCCACTTGGGACATCCCTGAAAGACACCGTGAAAGGAAGTCCTTCAGGTGAGCCAAGCTTGGAGTGGCTCTGTTAGTAATTCATTCATATGAAAGAAAATGACTAGAGGTACAGAGACACATGGACTTTTGACAGTGGCAGATGGCTTGTCTGGTCAGGGGCCTAGAAGGGTCTGAGGTCTGAGAAAGAGATGTGCAGTAGGGCAGACAGCAGGAGATCTTTGTGTCTTACTTGAAAGCCTGCCAGAGACCACACACTGCAGAAAAGGCTCTCAGTATTACTGGTAACAGGATGACCATCTTTTGGCTGCCATGCCAGACAGACTATTCTTGACAACCCAGTCCTTGTGCAAAGGCCCGTGAACAGTGTCAGGGGTAAGAGCTAAGCACAGGCCCAATGGCAAGGGCTTCCTATATCAAGACTGACATAGTTGCCACCATTGCCAAAGGCCCATCTAGTAGACAGCAGACTGATGCTATCAACTTGGCACCATTAATCACAAGGCAGGATTTTGTCCTTATGACCCCTGCCCATGGTTCTACCAGCACATCACCCAGACGCCTGCAGAATGCCTTACCTGTGATATCCCACAGTCCTGCCTCAGAACAAAGGGCCCATTTTACACCAAAGGAGGTGTAACCATGAGCTCATGACTATGGAATGCATTGATCTTGTCCCCTACCCATCATCCAGCATTAACTGGTCTGATATGATGGTGGGATGCCCTATTGATGGTTCCCCTAAGGTGCTGGCCAAGAGTCAATACTTGGTGTGGCTTGGATACCATCTTCCAATCCAGGATGTGGCACACATTCTGAATCAATAATGACTGATGACCAATAGTGCCACTATCGCTAGAATACATGAGTCTGAGAACCAACAAGTGTAGGGGTGGCCCCCTCTCTTATGACAGACAGCAACCCTACATATTTTTTTGTTTCCCATTCATGCAACCTTTGGCTCTCTGGGATTACAGGTCCTAGCTCCTGGAGATATGAGTGGAGACACTTCTTTCAGGGTCACAGCAAACATTCCTCTTAAGTGGAAGCTATGACTACCACCTGACTATTCTCTGTTCTTGGCCAGTGGCCCAAAGGTAAAGAAAGGATTGGCTCTGATGATTGGGATTGTAACTGACAAGCATCAGGGACTAGACTGCTAGTAGAGAATCAAGTAGAGTGGGGTGTGTCTATGTAAATAACTGGGTATCTCTTAACTGTCGTACCCAGCAATGACTTTCAATGAGCAAGGAAAACCACAACATCACCCTGGGGATGAAGGTCTGGATCACCCCACCAAACAAGCAACCCACAGAGCCCAAAGTGCTGCTTAGAGTAAAGGGAATCCAGCAGAAGAACTCTTGCTCATTTTGCTAGTGCTCTGGCACAGGTGTTCAGATTAGAACAGGTCATCATCAACTTGGAGACTCCAATCACACTTGCAAAGAGTAACGATGCCTTTGTTCTCAGTTGAGGGAGGCTCAGGGAAGGCAGGCCCCATAATGTGTATGAAAGCTGTACACAATGGGAGTGATGCAAATGGTGGACTAAGCTGGGACACAAAGCTTGTACACCTTCTCCAGTTCCTTCAACCAGTTCCTGCTCTCCTGCGATTGGCACCCCATCTACCCCAGGCTGCCCCAAACTTGGAACTGACTGAGGTATATACTGCAGGGCATTTAGAGCTGGCTCTGTCAGCCACCTAGGTGATGGATGTGCATAATGGAGGTGCACAGGAGTCAGCCTCACACTGAACTAGGACTTCAAAAAGCTATACCCTCAGAGCAAAGGAGATTAGCATCTAAGTCTGCCCCTCCTGCCAGATGCAGGGAATAGTAGAGAATGCAGCCTTCTGATGATCAGAACAGGGGATGGGCAGGGACATGGTGGGGAGCTGAGACACTGTTACCCGGAACCCGCACTACTGGGAACACATACCTTGGATTGGCCAAAGACGTTCAGATGTGAGCCAGGTAGAGGCAGCTTCCATCATTGGGTCACATATCTCTATGCGTCTGCAAACACTCGGCATCATCCAGCTTTCTTTCTTTCTTTTTATTGGCCAGCCTAATAGTAAAAAGTGATAGGTCATTACTGTTTTATTTTGTTGTGATTACTAATGATTTTGAGCACTTTATCTGTACTTTAGGATTTGGTTTCTTCTGCAAATTATGTTTCTTCTTTGCTCAATTTAGGGGTTGCTGTCAACAGCATGTCTTAATTTTGGTTATGGTGTCACTTGTACAAAAGATTTAAATCTTTATATAGACTAATTATTTTGCTCTAAGTTTTGCTTTTGTATTATTTAATCCTGCTTTAAAAGCCTACTCTTTTATAATTTTTTTCCCTATAACTTAAAAGAAAGTTTAGATCCTTCACACATAAAAAACTTATTTTTGTGCACAGTATGAGGAAAGAATCTGCTTCATTCCATGTGGATAGCCAGTCCTTCCAAGATCACTTACTGAAGCATCATTTCTCCATTATGATTTGAAATGTCACCTATTGTATACCAAATTTCAAAATATACATAGGTCTGTTTCTTGATCCTCTATTGTCTATTCATGCACTGATGCTGCTGGTCTCAATGATAAAATTTAACTTTGTCTTCATAATTCACAGGGCAGGTCTACCCCTTCCTCTGCCTTTTTGTTTCTGCAAGATTGTCTTGACTACTCATGTACTTGTACAGATGCATATAAACCAGATGTTCATCTTTTTACATTCTATTTTTTAAACGGTAGCAATTTTATCAGTATTGCTTTCAATATATGGCCTCTTAAAAGTAGTAATTCTTCTATCATGAACATGGGTTATCTCTCTATTCTTTATTCCTTTAGAAAAGCTGTGTTTTTTCTTCATAAAGTTTTTTTCATTTTAGATTATTCCAAGGTATCATAGTTGCCAGTGTTGTGGCAAATGGGATAATTTTCCTATCATATTTTCTAATTATTATTACACTGATCTCAATATGTTACACTGATTTCAAATATTATTTTCAAATCATGCTGATTTGCTAATTCTAATGCTTTTCTTAGGTTTCTAAGGGAGAAGGTACTGTTTGGAAATTACAAAAAACATCCATTTCTAATATTTTTAGAATTTAATTTTTAAAAATTTTACAATTAATCAGCACCTCCAGGGCAATACTTTTTTTTGGTTGTTGTTAATACAATTTATCGTCAAGTTACCTAACATACAGTGTATGCTCTCGGATTCAGAAGTAGATTCCCATGATTCATTGTTTACATACAACAACCAGTGCCCCATCTCAACAAGTGCCCTCCTCAATGCCCATCATCCATTTCCCTCTCCCTTGCCCCTCCGTCAACCCTCAGTTTGTTCTCTGTATTTAAGAGTCTCTTACGGTTTACCTCCCTCTCTGTTTGAAACTATTTCCCCCTTCCCTTCCCCCATGGTCTTCTGTTAAGTTTCTCAAATTCCATATATGAGTAAAAATATATGATATCTGTCTCTCTCTGACTGACTTATTTCACTTACCATAATACCCTCCAGTTCCATCCATGTTGTTGCTAATGGCAAGATTGCATTCTTTCTCATTGTCAAGTAGTATTCCGTTGTACATATAAATCACATCTTCTTAGCCATTCTTCAGTTGATGGACATTTGGGCTCTTTCCATACTTTGATTATTGTTGATAGTGCTGCTATAAACATTGGAGTACATGTGCCCCTATGAATCAGCACTCCTGCATCCTTTGAATAAGTTCCTAGTAGTGCTATTGCTGGGTCATAGGATAATTCTATTGTTAATTTTTGAAGAACCTCCATACTGTTTCCAGAGTGGCTGCACCAGTTTGCATTCCCACCAACAGTGCAAGAGGGTTCCCATTTCTCCACATCCCCATGAGCATCTGTTCATTCCTGAGTTGTTAATTTTAGCCATTCTGACAGATATGAGGTGGTATCTCATGGTGGTTTTGATTTGTATTTCCCTGATGAGAAGTGATGTTGAACATCTTGTCATGTGTCTGTTGGCCATCTAGATGTCTTCTTTGAAAAAGTGACTATTCATGTCTCCTGCCTGCCCATTTCTTCACTGGATTGTTTTTTGGGTATTGAGTTTGGTAAATTCTTTATAGATTTTGGATACTAACCCTTTATCTGATATGTCATTTGCAAATATCTTTTCCCATTCCATTTGTTGCCTTTTAGTTTTGTTGTTTCCTTTGCTGTGCAGAAGACTTTTATCTTGATGAGGTCCCAATAGTTCATGTTTGCTTTTATTTCCCTTTCCTTTAGAGATATGTCAAGTAAGAAGTTGCTGTGGCTGAGGCCAAAAAAGTTGTTGCCTGTTTTCTCCTCTAGGGTTTTTGATGGTTTCCTGCCTCACATTTTGAGTTTATTTTTGTGTATGGTATAAGAAAGTGGTCTAGTTTCATCCTTTTGCATGTTGTTGTCCAGCTCTCCCAGCACCATTTGCTAAAGAGACTCTCTTTTTTCCAATACATACTTTTTCCTGCCTTGTCAAAGATTAGTTGGCCATACATTTGTGGGTCCAATTCTGGGTTCTCTACTCTATTCCACTAATCTATGTGACTGTTTTTGTGCCAATATGATACTGTCTTGATGATTACAGCTTTGTAGCAAAGGCTAAAGTCTGTAGTAGAGGCTAAAGACTGTGATGCCTCCAACTTTGGTTTTCTTTTTCAACATTACCTTGGCTATTCGGGTCCTTTGTGGCTCCATACAAATTTTAGGACTGTTTGTTCTAGCTCTGAGAAGAATGCTGGTGCGATTTTGATTGGGATTGCATTGAATGTGTAGATTGCTTTGGGTAGTGTTGACATTTAAACAATATTTTTTCTTCCAATCCATGAGCATGGAATGTTTTTCCATTTCTGTGTATCTTCTTCAATTTCTTTCATAAGTTTTCTAAAGTTTTCAGCATACAGATCTTTTGCAACTTAGGTTTATTTCTAGGGATTTTAAGGTTCTTGGTGCAATTTTAAATGGGATCAATTTCTTGATTTCTCTGTCACTTCATTATTGGTGTACAGAAATGCAACTGAATTCTGTACATTGATCTTACATCCTGCAAATTTGCTGAATTCATGTATCAGTTCTAGCAGTTTTTTGGTGGAGTCTTTCGGGTTTTCCATGTAGAGTATCATGTCATCTGTGAAAAGTGAAAGTTTAACTTCTTTGGCAATTTGGATGACTTTTATTTCATGTTTTGACTGATTGTTGAGGCTAGGGCTTCCAACACTATGTTAAACAACAGCAGTGAGAGTGGACATCCCTGTCATGTTCCTGATCTCAGAGGGAGAGGTCCCAGTTTTTCCCCATTAAGGATGATATTGGCTGTGGCCTTTTCATATGTGGCTTTTATGATGTTAAGGTATGTTCCTTCTATCCTGACTTTCTTGAGGGTTTTTACTTAAAAAGGATGCTGTATTTTGTCAAATGCTTTTTCTGCATCTGTTGACAGGATCACATGGTTCTCATCCTTTCTTCTATTAATGTGATGTATCACACTGATTGATTTGCGAATGTTGAACCAGCTCTGCAGCCCAGGAATGAATCTCACTTGATCACGGTTAATAATTTTTATGTGCTATTGAATTTGATTTGCTAGTATCTTGTTGGGAATTTTCACACCCATATTCATCAGGGATAATTCTTCTTTTTAGTGGTATCTCTGTCTGGTTTGGGAATCAAGGTAATGCTGGCTTCATAGAATGAGTCCAGAAACTTTCCTTCCAGTTCTAGTTTTTGGAACAGCTTGAGAAGAATGTATTAACTCTGCTGTAAATGTCTGGTAGAATTCCCCTGGAAAGTCATCTGGACCAGGACTCTTATTTGTTGGGAGATTTTTGATAACTGATTTAGTTCAAATTTTCTATTTCTTCCCGTTTGAGTTTTGGTAGTGTGTTGGCACCTAGGAATTTGTCCATTTCTTCCAGGTTGTCCAGTTTGTTGGCATATAATTTTTCATATTCAATAATTGTTTGCATTTCTGTGGCATTAGTTGTGATCTCTCTTCTTTCATTCATGATTTTATCTATTTGGGTTCTCTCTCTTTTCTTTTTGAGAAGTCTAGCTAGGGGTTTATCCAGTTTGTTTATCCTTTCAAAAAAAACTCTTAGATTCATTGCTCTGTTATACTGTTTTTTTTTTTAATTATGATTTCTGCTCTAATCTTTATTATTTCTCTTCTCCAGTTGGCTTTGGGCTTTCTTTGCTGCTCTGCTACTAATTCCCTTAGGTGTGAGGCTAGGTTTGTATTTGGGATTTTTCTTATTTCTTGAGATAGGCCTGGATTGCAACGTATTTACCTCTTAGCACTGCCTTTGCTGCATCCCAAAGGGTTTGGACCGTCGTGTTTTCATTTTCATTTTTTGTGACCCAGTATGTGATCTATCTTGGAGAATGTTCCATATGCACTCAAGAATGTGTATTTGGCTGCTCTTGGATGAAAGGTTCTGAATATACCTATCAAGTCCATCTGGTCCAGTGTACCATTCAAGGCCATTGTTTCTTTATTGATTTCCTGCCTAGAGGAGTATTAAAGTGGAGTATTAAAGTCACCTACAATTACTGTATTCTTATCAATAAGATTACTTGTTTGTGATTAATTGATTTATATATTTGGGTGCTCTCAAGTTGGGGGCATAAACATTTACAGTTGTTAGCTCTTCTTGATGGATAGACCCTGTAACTATGATATAATGCCCTTCTTCATCTCTTGTTACAGTCTTCAGTTTAAAACCTAGTTTGTCTGATATAAGTATGCCTACTCCAGCATTCTTTTGACTTCTAGTAGAATGATAGATGGTGTTTCATCCCCTTCAATCTGAAGGTGTCCTCAGGTCTAAAATGAGTCTCTTGTAGACAGCATATAGATGGATCTTTTTTTTTTAATCCATTTGATACCCTATGTTTTTTGATTGGAGCATTGAGTCCATGCACATTCAAAGTTATTACTGAACGATAGGGACTTAATGTCACTGTGTTATCTGTGGGTTTCATGTTTGTGGTGATGTCTCTGGTTCTTTGTAGTCTTTACAGCATTCCACTCAGAGTGTCCTTTAGGATCTCTTGCAAGGCTGGTTTAGTGGTCATGAACTCCTTCAGCTCTTGTCTGGGAAAGACTTAATCTCTCCTTCTAAATGATGGCCTTGCTGGATAAAGGATTCTTGGCTGTATATTTTTCCTATTCAGCACATTGAATATTTCCTGGCAGTCCCTTCTGGCTTGCCAAATTTTAGTAGACAGGTCTGCTACTACCTTTATGTGTCTATCCTTATAGGTTAAGGCCTGTTTTCCCCCAACTGCTTCCAGAATTCTCTTTATCTTTGTTTTTGCCAGTTTAGCTATGTTATGCCATGTTGAAGACCTATTTTTGTTGATTCTGAAGAATGCTCTGTGCCTCCTGGATTTGGATTTATGCTCCCTTACCCAGATTAGGTTAGTTCCCAACTACAATTTGTTCAAGTAAACCTTTTGCCCCTTTCTCTCTCTCCTTCTTCTTCTGAACTCCTATGATATGGGTATTATTACATTTCACTGAATCAGTTCTCTAATTCTCCCTTCATGGTCTAGCATTTTCTTATCTTTTTCTCAGCTTCATCATTTTCCATACTTCATCTTCTATTTCACTTATTCTCCCCTCTGATTCCTCCATCCTTGCTGTCATTGCATTGTTTATTTTGCACCTCATTTACAACACTTCTTAATTTGTCGTGACTATGCCTTAGTTCCTTGATCTCTGCAGCAATAGATTCTCTGCTGTCTTCTATGCTTTTTCAAGCCCAGCTATTAATCTTATGACTATTATTCTAAATTCTTGATCAGTTATATTGTTTTTATCTGTTTTGAGCAATTCTCTAGCTGCCATTTCTTCCTGGAATTTTTAGTGAGAGTTACGTTTTGTCATTTGGGCTAGTTTTCTATCCTTCATGTGTTTTAATAGCTTGTTATGTGTCCTGCACCTACAAGCACTACTATATTAAAAAGGGGTCATACACTGTCCAGGGCCTGACCCTTCAGGAGGTGTTTTTGGAGTGTGTTGCGTGCTCTCTGTTGTTGTGACTCTGGTTGCTTTCTCTTCTTACTCATAGTGGCGGTTTGGATCTTCCACCAGTTGTGGTTTGACTTGTTCACTGAAGTGACCCTGGAAAAATTTTAAAAAGGGGGGTGGTGGTGGAAGAAGCCTTATCCCATAGAAAGAGAGAAATGATGGTGGTGAGGAAAAGAAAAGAAAAAAAAAAATTGACCAGGGAGAGAATCAGAGAAACTACATGGTTTAATCCAGAGAGAGAGGAAAATAAAGGAGATACAGAATAGGTGTAAAAAGACTAGATTAAAAGTGTCTGCTTAAACAAACGGACAACCAGAAAAGAGAAGGGAAGAAATGAGGAAGAAATGTGTGTGTGTGTATATATACACATACATATACATATATACACATATATATGTACACACACACACACATATATACATATAATGATATATGTGTATACATATAATAATATATATGTATATAATCTATAAGAAGAATTGACCAATAATCAGAAAATGCAAAACCACTGGACCAATATAGGACAGTGCCTTGGAGTCGGTGGCTGTGCTGGTCTGGAGGAGAGGCTGTCTGATTTGTCCGCATCAATCCCGCTCTTGTAGATACGCAGTTACCAGGCATGGAGGGGCACAATTTGTAGAGGTGAGTCCCGCCTCCACTGTGGGCCTGCTGTCCCTTCCCTGAAGCCCCACCTTGTTGGATGGGGAGAAAAATGGTGAAACCCCAGTCTCTCCTTCCCGGACTGGGTGTCCCAGACCACTCTGTTCAGGTTGTTCTCACAGTGCTGCGGGGGCACAAGCAGGCCAGTTTGTCCCACTCCAGAGTCTCCCACACCTCCCAGGCACTCGGCTGGGACTCAAACCCTGATGTCTTAAGGGATCCCACTCCACAAGCCCCGGTTCTGGGGTCGTGCCACTCTACCCAACCAGATGACAAAGGGCTTCTGGCTGGTGGGCACCTGCAGGGTCTTTTGTCCTTGGAGGCTATATACCTTCTTCCCACAGCACTCAAGGGACAGGACTCCTCTGACTGCACCTCTGGGCTGGCTACTGAGCCCAGGGCTGGGCTCTGCCTCCCCCTTCCCCCAGGGCACGTGCGTAGGGCAGCAGACCCCAGTCCAGAGAAAGCCCTGCAACCCTGGATTGTGTTAGGAATTTGTTCCTTCTCCGTTTTTTTCTGTTCCCTAGTCTATGGTCTGGACGTTTTTCTTTTGTCCAAATACAATCCTACACAGTCTCTTCCTTTTGTCTCTCCACCGAAGGGGATTCCTCCCCTCCATGCCTACACTGTCCATTTTCTCTCTCCCAATTCACAGTCATGCACCTATGGCCTGCCAAGCTATCCTCATGGGCCCCTGGAGATGTTTTTGTCACTCTGTAGCCTGGAATTCCAAGTCTTCTGGCCTCAATACTGCTATGTTTGAGGGACAAGGGAACTTTGGGTCCCCCTACTTCTCCACCATGTTGACTCCTCCCCCTGTAGGGCAATACTTAATTATGGTGGTGACCAATGTCACACTTACCTTGTTTCTAGCATCAGTGGAAACATTTCTGACTACTCATCATTAAGCATATTTGCTCTTTTGTATCCCCTTTATCCAGTTAAGAAAATTATCTTCCATTCTTATTTTGTTATTTTGTACTTTCTACTTAACCCATCAATTACTTAAAAGTGAATTTTAGGGGCGCCTGGGTGGCTCAATCAGTCAAGCACCTGACTCTTGGTTTCAGCTCAGGTCATGATCTCACAGTTTGTGTGTCCAAGCCTTGTGTCAGACTCTGCACTGACAGCATGGAGCCGGCTTGCGATTCTCTCTCTCTTCCTCTCTCTCTCAAGATAAATAAAAATAAACTTTAAAAAATAAAAGTGAACTTAAAGAGTGATTGTGTTTGTGGTAACTGTCTTTTTAAAAAGGCATTATTATAGTTAGTAATTAATATTTTAGAAATTGTTAAGATGTCACCTGTGGCCAAGAACTAGGGAATTTTTTTCAGTATTTTCTGTACTTATACAGAATATCTTGGGCTGCACCTGCAGTAACAGAGGCTCTGAGGAAGGTTGAGATCTACCTGCTGGCAGGAATCAGAGGTGCTGCTAAGGCCCTCATGCTCCCCGGCAGCATCAGCCCTCAAAGGGAAAGAAGCCTCAGAACTTGGATTTAGAGTACCTGGGAGCAGGACACACTTCCTGTGTTTCCCCCAGGCTGTGGCATCACACCTCATAGATGTTGCTTTTCCCTAAGGAGCCCATCTGCCAGACTCAACACATGGTTTCTGCAAGAGTCTCCCGTGCTCGAGTTAGGGCAACTCTCTCCCTAAGCCTCCCGCACCACAGAGCTGTCCTTGGGCAGGGCCACCACACCCAGATGTGACACCATTTAATGCTGCTGCCAGCACATATGAGGCCCTGGTGGGCTGCCTTCCCTAAGAACTGACCACACTGCTTCCCCAGCTATCACATGTCCATGCCTCTCGGGTGGCTTGTACCCTCACCAGTCCCTTATCGGACCTCCCCTCTTTTGCCAACATTCCAACCCCTTTCCCGTGTCTTCAGCAAAAACTCCTCTATCTCAACTTACCTGAATCTTCCCTTTATCTTCTGCACAGCTATTTCCTTTCTTGCTGTGTCATGTGTGTGTGTTTTTCAGCGAATTTTTTGCCTCCTCTCCCTTCCCCCATGGCTGTAAGCAGGATGCACTAGGACCGCTGAACACCCGGTAGGACTGTGATGGGACAAACAGAGAGTTCTGACTTCAAGCTGACAAAGACTTTGGGTTTCCAAATGCCCACCTTATGTAAGGTATTCACACGAGGGGAGGCTGAGCAAGATATATGGGGATCCACTGCCCTGTTTTTGCAACTTTTCTGTAAATGTAAAATTACCCCAAAACAAATCTTAGATTTCAAAAGGGGGAGGACACAGATCTTCTCCTCTTGGGTAAATAACTGCGTCTGGGCTTATGTGGGACACAGGTGCTGTGTTGGGTATAACGTGCAAGTACTGGGCAAGGGGGTATCGGTACTGGACAGCTGAAGTGGCAGGCTGCGGTAGCGAGCTTTTCATCCTCATTGTCTGTTTCTCAGGAACTTTTCCTAGTTTTGAAGAATTTTTCACAGTGTGAGTCTGGACTGGGAGCTGCTCTATTGAAGCTTAAAGGGTCAGACTCTCCCATCCTGGCCTGGATGGTGAGGGCTTGCGGCAAAGTCAGAAAATCACACTCACATCCTGGTGTTCCCAGCCTTGAAGTCACCCTTCCCCAGAAGCAGCTGGTAAGTTTTCAGACGGTGTCAGTGCCACAGATGCAGTGGCAGCAGCGTGGAAGTGTTGGGGAAAACAGGGACGGTAGGCCAGACACTGCTGGAACAGGCCCTGCTTCCTACGGTTCCAGATCTGTTTCTCCAGCCCCCCCGCTGACCCGGCACACTTCTCTATCTCCTTCCAGTAAATTCCTTTCTTGGTGTTAGTTAGCTAGCTTTCTGTCCCTGCTGCCTGTAGCTGAGAACCCCGGTGACCCACCCACCAAAGCAGCCAGGGCCTCCCTGTGGACCAACTCCAGGGATGCCATCTGTACAAGACACAGAATGGCATCCCTAGAGCTGGGCAGTGTGGTGCCACACAACCATTTATTAACGTGTGCCTAAAGCACATAACAGAATGGGGGGAAAAACCATGTCCTTACTTCATTACATATCTAACAACAAAATAATCATGGTACAAGCCCAGGCCCTTGTACTTGGGCCTTCTGGCATCCACTCCTCTCTACCACTTACTATCTGAACAAGCTTAGGCAGGTGGCGTGGCAGCTGGACAACGGGCCAATAATGGGTTACTCTCCCATTACTGGTCCTGTTCCTCATCTGAAAAACAGAGACATCATACCTCTTTAACTGGTTTGTGAGGATTAAAAAAAAGTCACATAGCACAGTGCCTGGTCCATAACAGGTATCTGAGAATTGCTCATTTCTGTCTCAATGGTGATAAGTCATCATTTAGTCTGTATGTAGACAAGCTCTTCACCAAAGTGAGATCATCTTCAATTGATGCAGTCATCTGAGCCACGCTGCACTTTGAAGCAATATGACCTCAGAATACTCGTCCCAATGTTTCTGGCTTCCACACCTACAATGCTCATACTGTCGCCTTCCACATGGGTGAATCCACTGCGAAAGGAAGGGACAGGTTGCACGTTAATTTGAGGAAGAGACATGTGGTTAAGCAGCTAAGCCTTTACACAGAGAATGGAGTGCAACATCCTGACTGTCTCCAGCCAGCACACCCCGTCTGTGTTGAGACCTGTGTTCACTCTAACAGATAGCAAGATGATCACATTTTGGAGTGGGGATAACAGCTTGGGGCCCTCCTGACAGTAGCTGCCTGAATCGCAACGATTCCAGCTGGTCTAGAAACATCTCCTGATAGAGAAGAACTGGTATCTAATCCAATCTTGGCAGGGTAGAGTCATTTCCCTGGAAGTGAGAATCAGCCCATCAATTCCTGACCAGTCTCAGTGAAAGACAAATGCAGGAGCTAATGGGGCCATCATTTTCTACAGTGTTCTCTTCACCTAGAAAGACCAGACAGTGCTGCTCTGAGCATGACAGAGAATGAGCCGGTGAGAGAACCAAACCAACCGAACCACAGAAGGGATTGGAGTTTCCTGCAGAAGCTGTTTCTGGCTATAGATTGCTTCTAAAAACACTGCCACTCTGACTTTTATGAAATACCTTTTAGCTTGGAGTAAATTCCACACTGACTTACTGAGTTTAAGTAGCAACTGAAGTTCTACTTAACTTAGAAATTAGTATCAAGAATGCAAGGTGGCATCTCCAGACTCTCAGAAAACTGCAGCATTGGATAGTCTACACTGGGGCTGGGCAGGAAGCAGGCAGCATAGTCAGTCAGCCAGTGGTCCTCACGGTTTGTTGGCAAGAAAAGTTGAACCCGCATCTGCTTCCTTTCTTATTCTCTTTAGAGAATTCCTTAGTCTTTTTTCGTCCATTGATTTTTAGTAAGTGTGCAGAGTTGTGCAACCATCACCACTATCCAGTTTGGATTTCCATCACTCCAGAGGATCTGTGGGGCGCGTCGGCAGTGAATCCCCTCCCACGCCCAGCCCCAGGCAGCCTTGTTTCTACAGACTCGTCTTTTCTAGAAGGGTCATGTAAATGGAATCACACAACGAGGTCTCACACATCTGGCTTCTTTCATGTAGCACAATGTTTTTGTGGTTCACCCACAGTGTCCGTGTCAAAAAGCTGTTCTCTGTCACTGTGGAGTCAGATTCCCGACTGAATCTATCCATCTACCAGCAGATGGGCACTCACAGTATTTGCACTTTGGGGGTATGTTGAATAAAGCTAAGAACATTCATGTACAAATCTCTGTGTGGACATAAGTTTTATTTCTCTTGGGTAGATACCTGGGAGTATGCAGCTAGGTTGCTGGTAAATTTATAGTTAACATACTTGTCTTCCCTGTTTTCTTTAGAGAATCAGTAGGTATTCACAGATGATAACATTTTGGGAAACTGAAAAGCTCTCAGAAAGTACTGGTTATGTCTTGCAGCATTCAAAAGATGCTGGAAAAAATTTATGGGGAACAGCATGAAACAAGATGGCAGGATTTCTTGTTGTCAAATGAAGCTCCCCAAGAGAAATTACCACTCAACTAAGGATTTCCTGAGGAATCTGTTTTCAATTAGGAATGGGGCATAATTCATTATCATGATTCATTCCAGGGTCCTGATTAAAGCACATTTTTTATTTTTATTTTTTAATTTATATTTATTTTTTAATTTTTTTAATATTTACTTATTTTTAAATTTTTTTTAATGTTTAGTTATTTTGAAGGGGAGAGAGAGAGATGGAGCATGAGTGGGGGAGGGGCAGAGAGAGAGGGAGATACAGAATCCAAAGTAGGCTCCAGGATCCGAGCTGTCAGCACAGAGCCCAACATGGGGCTCGAACCCACAAGCCGTGAGATCATGACCTGAGCCGAAATTGGACACTTACCACTGAGCCACCCAGGTGCCCCAACATTTATTTATTTTTGAGAGAGAGAGACAGAGCACAAGTGGGGAAGGGGCAGAGAGAGAGAGGGAGACACGGAATCTAAAGCAGCCTCGAGGCTCTGAGCTGTCAGCACAGAGCCTGGTGCAGGGCTCAAACCCACAAACTGCGAGATCGTGGCCTGAGCCAAAGTCGGATGCTCAACCAACTGAGCCGCCCAGGTGCCCCTAAAGCACATTTTTAAAAAGATATTTCTTAGTGTCCTACTTACTTGTCACATTGAGAATGGTGTCATTTCAGTGAAGGATGTGTTCACCATTCTACATCTGTGTAATTCAGTGTGTAAAAACACATACGAAAAAGAAGATTCTAAGAGTGCTACGTGCTCAGCATGAAGGAACAGGGTCATGTCAGTGAATGGATGTATTGTGTAATGCATGGGTATGTGTTTTAAAAGACATGCAAAAAATAAATTTCTAAAAGTGCCACTTGCCTGCTAAGTTGAGGACAGTGTTATTTCAGTGAGAGGCTGTTCTAACCACTCCGTAATGATGTAGAGAATTCTTCAAAGACGCGTACAGAAAAGAGAGGACAAAAAGTGTATTTTGAGGCCGACATGGGAGCACAATCCCTGGCAGGCAGCCTCCCCACCCAGCCTCTTTTCAGCGACCATGAGGACAAGTGTGTGTGCTGTGTGTCCCCCAGAAGACAGAGGCTTTCCTGCCGCTGCAGAAGGAAGCCATCACCGACAGTCTGAGTGTCTGCGGCCTATAAATCGGGACCTCCCCCACCTGAGAGGCTTGTTGCAAAGGCCTCTGGTCACTCACAGACTCAGCACCACAAGGCCGCAAGACCCCCACGCTGAGGGCAGGGGCCTGAAGGGGTAACAGCACTGGGGCATTAACTAGCAAAAACACAGCACCTACAGATGTGAACGTGGCCTCGAACTTCAAAGGAATTTAAGGAGGAATCCTGAGTGAAGAAGCAACTGTGAAGATGCCAAGTCCTTCTCAGAATGGGAGCGTCTGGTGGAGGCGGGGGCGGGGGGCGCAGTGGGCCTGGGTGGCTCAGTCGGTTGAGTGTCCAACTCTTGCTTTCACCTCAGGTCATGATCTCATGATTTCATGGGATGGAGTCCTGCATCAGGCTCTGTGCTGACAGCACAGAGCCTGCTTGGGATTCTCTCTCTCTCACTGCCCCTCCTCCACTCATTCATACTCTCCTTCTCAAAATAAATAAATCAACTTTAAAAAACAATAAGAAAGGGAGCATCAGGCTGTCCAGTACAGTTTGTTTAGAAATTTAAGAGAGAGGGTTAAAACCGACTTACAGGCCAGTTGTCGTTAAGATTTAAGTTGACTCTCTAGTTAATTCTTTACCTTATCAGAAAGTCGAGTTGTTTACTAAAAATGAAGATTCTTCTGTGTTAATTAGGAGTTTGCTTTAATAATTATCTTCGAATGACAACTAACTGAAAACTCAGAAACGAAGTAGGTTATAGAAATCTAGTTTTTAAAATATTTGGTTTTGGGCTTAGTGTTTTTTCATTTACGAAGGTAAGATGTTTGCCCCAGGAGGTCGAATTTACCCCAGACCTCATACCAAGTAACTGATGGCTGTCAGCACTCTTGTCGTGAGCAGGCCGGGGGAGTAAGATCCACGGCCTGTCTACTTTGTAGAACTCACTGTGGCAAGAAGAAACATAAGTGATTCCAAACACTACTTTCAGAACCCAAAGCAAAACTGCCTTCTTCGGGACTTTCACCATCTCACCCCCACTGACTCCACCACCACCTGTACGTGGTATATGGTTTCGGAATCACGTGAGAGCTGGACTGCAGGGCGGTGCTGGGCCCACCTGGGCCTTACTATGCGTCCCTGGGGGACTGTGAGCAAAGTATCCGCATCCCAGAGCCTCTGTTTCATCTGGAAAAGTAGGTAACACCAACTTCAGGTGGTGGCTTTGTACATTAGAGGAGATAATGTACATGATGCTTAGCATCTTTTTTTTTTTTTAAGCACAGTAGGAAATAGCACCTGAGCAGTGACTTGCCTCGGGTGCCCAGACAGTGAGGGAATGGCGGAGCTAAGACCCAAGCCGCAGTCTCACCCTTTCCAATGGCCATCTTACAGATGCCGCTGGCAGGCTGGGTGAGGCCACTGTGAAGGAAAGTGGAAGCAGTTACCTGGCCCATCTGTGGGAGCCCCCAAGCAGGTGATAGCAGCTCTTGAGGACGGGAGGCTTCGTTTCTTTATTCCACACATAGACTCGCAGGGATAGGTCAAAGGAAGCGGTGATGACTCGGCTCTGGTCCTTGAAATGAAAAGCCAGGTGAGGTGGGGCCACGGGCTCTTCGGGTGGGGGTGCAACACAGGCAAGCCCACACTCACCACCCACATGGACGTGATGGGCCTCTGGTGGTCCTGGAAGGCTGCCAGCTGCACCCCGTGGATGGTGAAGAGCGCCAGCTCCGACCCGGACACCAGCAGGATCACCTGAGAGCCGTGGCCCTTCATGAGGTGAGGAGGTATCATGGAGTTGGGCAGGAGGAAACTTGCCATCTGTTGTACTTTGTGAGAGAAAAACACACGGACTGTCACCTTGTGATACAGCTGGGGGCCCGGAGCACACGGGCCTCACCGAATGTGCCGTGCGTGGCACTGAAAAGAGCAGCACTTTTGCGGTCACGCCTACGTTCAATCCCAACCCAAGCGTTTACCCCCCGGAGCCTCCCCTTCACCAGCTCTCCAACACCGATGCCAACACCCTAGTTACGGGCACTACAAAGATTTGAGGCAATATGCATGTGGAAGTGACAATACCTGCACACATACCCCCCAGGGAATGGGCCCCCCGCGCTTCCCCATCTACGGCAGGGTGAGGTAAGAAGTGGCTACATGAGAACTGTGACATTCACAACATCTGCGAAAAACTGCTGTTGACAATACTATCTTTTATATTGGATGGCGTTCCTCATTTAAAAACAAGTAATTGGATCACTTCCTTATGCTGTTTAGCACCAGGGAAAAAAATTACCTCTCTTTTTTTTTTAACGTTTATGTATTTTTGAGAGGCGGGGGGGGGGGGGTGAGCGAGCATGAGCAGGGGAAGAGCAGAGAGAGAGGGAGACACAGAATCTGAAACAGGCTCCAGGCTCTGAGCTGTCAGCACAGAGCCCGATGCGGGGCTCAAACCCATGAACTGTGAGATCACGACCTGAGCCAAAGCTGGACGCTCAACCAACTGAGCCACCCAGGCACCCCAAAAATTACCTCTCTTGAAGAATGCATGCTTGTATCAGACAAGGGATTATATTACACATCCCATTTCCCTTTTTTCCTCAGGTGCTAGGAAGCTCAGAGTAAAGTTTATTGTCAAATGATGATATGAAAACAAATGAACAGAATATAAAAGAAAAAATGCTAAGGGCCACAGGGCTGGCCAGGCACAGTGACGTGTGGTTTGGGAGACAGAGAAGGCAGAAAAGGAGATGACTGTGGGTCTTATTTGCCTGCTGGCCTAGGAGCTCCTTGGGGAAGAAATGGTTGTGGCTTTTAGTCACCTCTGTGCACACTGAGGACTGAGAAGAGTGTATTTGTCAGAGTTGTGACAAGACAGTGAGGAGGCGAGACTACGTGGCCAGCGGTTACTGTCTGGCTTCCAGGGCCACAGAGAGGGCCCTGCCCACAGCAAGTGCTCAGTCACTCGGCCAGTACATACGATCACAAACAACAAAACAATTGTTGGGCCACTGTATTCACTGAGAGGGAAGAAAAGTGGCCCGAAGGAAACCTGAGCAATCTGTGCTTGAAGCACCACAGCACAACGGTGACAGTCCTGGTACGGGGATCCTTACCCATGACGTCTACCCCTTCCCGTGACTGCTTGGTCCTGAGCTCGTAGGTGGTGATGACCAGCTGCATGCCGTTGTCATTTCTGTGCGTCACCATCAGCCTGGCTGTCTCGTCAGGGGCCCAGCAGGCTCTGGAGGTCAGCCAGATGGGTAGAGTGGTGGAGACGGGAGGCTCATCCTCCACCAGACACAGCAGGGAGCGAGTGTGGAACACCTGGGGAAACACCATCACGCGGCCCATGCCGCTGACAACCAGCCAGGAACGCCGCAGACCCACACCCAGTGACCTCACTCTGTCTTACAGGGTTGCTGGAACCACCTGTGCACCCCCAGACTGCTGGGACCAGCCCGTCTGGTCTGGCGGGAAACGCCTCGGCCACCAGTCCCGCGTCGGTCAGTGTACCAGGACGACCGAATCAATGACTCTGGTGGTTTGGGGCAGCGCATGTCCCTGGCATGCCTCTGCTTTCCTGTCCTATCTGCTTGCGGTCTGCTTCAGATGCCTCCTCTGTCCCTGGACCATCCCGTCAAGGTGCCGGTGCTGTTGGCGGGCTTGGTCCTGCACCGGAAGCCACCCTCCTAGACGCATCCACAAGCCTGGGCACAGGCCCCACCACCTTACGTGCGCAAAGCCAGGCCCCCCGAGCAAGGGACATAGCCCACCACTGACCTTCGGGCCCAGGTCTGAGTTCTGGGTTGAAGCAAACACCCACTGGCAGTCAGGAGAGCAGAGGAGACTGGTGGGGCTGCTCGGGAACACGCGAGTCCTGGACCGCAGCTGCAGCTGGGGCACCGTGAGCGCATACAGGAAGCCCTCGGCACAGGCCACCTGCAAGGCAAGGGCCACGGTCAGCACGTGGCCTCACCCCAGGGCAGAGGTCAGCGGCCTGCCCGCCTCCCTGCTGAGGCAATGCCACCTCCTGACACCAGAAACAGGAACGTCCGAACAGGAGGTAAGCCTTCAGAGGGAACCCTCCGCCCGCTCTTTGCAGCCTCCGGGCAGGACCTCCAGGGATTCTTCTCTGTGTGAGACTCAGGCGCTGTCTGCAGACTGCCTTTCTGCCTGTAATACTCCCCGGAACTATTTCTTGTCAGAGGAGACTTCCCACGACCTTTCACTTTCTCTCACTGCGGCGGAAATGTGAGCTGTTCACAATTTTGGCCACTGCAGCACCGAGCACTTCTGTGCATAAGCTTTGTACGCCGACACGAGGATTTCCTCCTGAGAGATCCCGAGAGCGGCTTTATTAGGTCAAAGAGCATCAGACTGAAGACTTTTAGCAGAAGAAAACCAACAAGCTTTTCAAAAAAGATCAACCTGGGGTGCCTGGATGGTTCAGTCGGTTGAGCACGTGACTCTTGATTTCAGTTCAGGTCATGATGCCAGGGTGGTGGGACTGAGCCACACTCAGTGTGGAGCCTGATTAGGCTCTTTCTCTCTCTCTCTCTCCCTCTGCCCCTTCCCCACTCATGCTCTCTCTCTTTCAAAGTAAATAAACATTTGTTTTTTAAAGCTCAATCTGGGGCACCTGGGTGGCTCAGTTGGTTAAACATCCGACTCTTGATTTCAGCTCAGGTCATGATCTCACGGTTTGTGGGTTCAAGCCCACATTGGGCCGACAGTGCACAAAGCCTGCTTGGAATTCTCTCTCTCCTCTCTCTCTGCCCCTCACCCTGCTCACATGTGTGCTCTCGCTCTCTCTCTCTTTTCACAAGATAAACTTAAAAAATTTTTTGAAAAGAGCTCAATCTATGTTCTCATGCATGTACAAAAAAATACCTTTTTCTCATCCAACTTATTACAATGCTAATCTTTGAAAATGTTTGCTCACCTAATAAGTGAAAATAAAAGCCTCAACCTTTTTTTTTCTATTTTTAACTTTTTTTCCTCAAATTTTTGAAAAGCCTCATCCTAATGTCACTTTCTTACCAGTCAGTAATTACATATTATTGACCATTTGTGCTGTTTTTTTCACCTACACTCTATGCTTCATATCATCTGCTATCAGTGCTTTGTTAAAGAAGATACAGTGTTTACTGACAATTTTTCATGGGTCTTAATGTTACGATATTCTCTGGTTCAGATGTTTTGGTAATCTGAACAGACTTTTAGGTAAATCAAACCTATGTAATTTTTCTTGACTCAAAACCATTTAACTTTATACTCTTGCCTTCTGCATTAGTTTTTAATTATTCTAAATATATTTCTACTGAATGACATGGGAATAACTTGTTTTCTCTTCCTGACCAAGTCTTGAGTTTCTCAAATAGCTTCTCCTTCACTTATGTTTTATTTTTTTTAATTTATTTTTTTTAATTAGCATATAGTGCAATAATGGTTTCAGGAGTAGAATCCAGTGATTCATCACCTACACATAACACCCAGTGCTCATCCCTGCAAGTGTCCTCCTTATTGCCCCTTGCCCATTTAGCCCATCCTCCCACCCACAAACCCTCCAGCAGCCCTGTTTGTTCTCTGTATTTAAGAGTCTCTTATGGATTTCCCCCTCTCTGTTTTTATATTATTTTTGCTTCCCTTCCCTTATGTTCATTTGTGTTGTATCTTAAATTCTACATGAGTGAAGGCATATTTGTCTTTCTCTAATTGCTCTTAGCATAATACACTCTAGTCCCATTCACATTGTTGCAAATGGCAAGATCTCATTCTTTTTGATTGCCGAGTAATATTCCATTGTCATACATATACCACATCTTTATCCATTCATCTGTCAATGGGCATTTGGGATTTTTCCATACTTTGTTACTGTTGATAGCACTGCTATAAACTTTGGGGTGCATGTGCCCCTTCAAAACAGCACTCCTGTATCCTCTGGATAAATACCTAGCAGTGCAAACGCTGGGTCATAGGGTAGTTCTATTTTTCATTTTTTGAGGAACCTCCATACTGTTTTCCAGAGTGGCTGTACCAGTCTGCAATCCCACCAGCAGTGCAAAAGGGTTTCTCTTTCTCCACATCCTCACCAACATCTGTTGTTGCCTGAGTTGTTAATGTTAACCATTCTGACAGGTGTGAGCTGGTATCTCATTGTGGTTTTGATTTGTATTTCCCTGATGATGAGTGATGTTGAGCATTTTTTCGTGTGTCAGTTGGCCATCTGTATGTCTTCTTTGGAGAAGTGTCTATTCATGTCTTTTGCCCATTTCTTCACTGGATTATTTGTTTTTTGGGTGTTGAGTTTGGTAAGTTCTTTATAGATTTTGGATACTAACCCTTAATCTGATATGTCATTTGCAAATATCTTCTCGGTGTTTGCAAACCATTCCATTGGTTGCCTCTTAGTTTGCTGATTGTTTCCTTTGCCGTACAGAAGCTTTTTATCTTGATGAGGTCCAAATAGTTCATTTTTGCTTTTGTTTCCCTTGCCTCCAGAGACATGTCAGGTAAGAAGTTGCTGCAGCCGAGGTCAAAGAGGTTGTTGCCTGCTTTCTCCTCGAGGATTTTGATGGCTTCCAGTCTTACATTGAGGTCTTTCATCCAATTTGAATTTATTTTCTGTATGGTGTAAAAAAGTGGTCCAGGTTCATTCTTCTGCATGCGGCTGTCGAGTTTTCCCAGCACCACTTGCTGAGGAGACTGTCTTTATTCCACTGGATATTCTTTCCTGCTTTGTCAAAGATTAGTTGGTCATATGTTTGTGGATCCAATTCTGGGTTCTCTATTCTGTTCCTTAGATCTATGTGTCTGTTTTTGTGCCAGTACCATATTGTCTTGATGACTACAGCTTTGTAATACAGCTTCAAATCTGGAATTATGATGCCTCCAGCTTTGGTTTTCTTTTTCAGGATTGCTTTGGCTTATTCGGAGCCTTTTCTGGTTCCATACAAATTTTAGGATTGTTTGTTCTAGCTCTGTGACGAATGCTGGTGTTATTTTCGTAGGGATTGCATTGAATATGTAGATTGCTTTGGGTAGTTTTGACATTTTAACAATATTTGTTCTTCCAATCCATGAACATGGAATGTATTCCTTTTTTTTTTTTTTTTTTTTTGGTGCCTTCTTCAATATATTTCAGAAGCTTTCTATAGTTTTAAGTGTACAGATTTTTCACCTCTTTGGTTAGGTTCATTCCTAGGTATTTTATAGTTTTGGTGCAATTGTAAATGGAATCAGTTCCTTGATATCTCTTTCTGTTGCTTCATTATTGGTGTATAGAAATGCAACCAATTTCTGTACATTGATTTTATATCCTGCAACTTTGCTGAATTCATGGATCACTTCTAGCAGTTTTTTTGGTGGAATATTTTGGGTTTTCCACATAGAGTATCATGTCTTCTTCAAAGAGTGAAAGTTTTGACTCCCTCCTTGACGATTTGCATGCCTATTATTTTTTGTTGTTGTTGTCTGATTGCTGAGGCTAGGATTTCCAACACTATGTTGAATAAGAATGACGAGAGTGGACAGTGTTGTGACTTTATGCAGAAGCTCTCAGTTTCTCCCCATTGAGGATGACATTAGCGGTAAATCTTTCACATATGGCTTTTATGATCTTGAGGTATGATCCTTCTATCCCTACTGTCTTAAAGGTTTTAATCAAGAAAGGATGGGGTATTTTGTCAAATGCTTTCTCTTCATCTATTTAGAGGATCATGTGGTTCTTATTCTTTCCTTAATTAATGTGATGTATCTCATGGATTGATTTGCAGATATTGCCTTGCATCCCAGGAATAAATTCCACTTGATCATGGTGAATAACCCTTTATTTTTTTATTTTTATTTTTTTTAATTTTCTTAACGTTTATTTATTTTTGAGACAGAGAGAGACAGAGCATGAACGGCGGAGAGTCAGAGAGAGGGAGACACAGAATCTGAAACAGGCTCCAGGCTCTGAGCTGTCAGCACAGAGCCCGACGCGGGGCTCGAACTCACGGACCACAAGATCATGACCTGAGCCAAAGTCGGCCGCTTAACCGACTGAGCCACCCGGGCGCCCCGACCCTTTAAATGTATTGTTGGATCCAACTGGCTAGTATCTTGTTGAGATTTTTTGCATCCATGTTCATGAGGGAATTGGTCTGTAGTTCTCCTTTTTAGTGGGGTCTTTGTCTGGTTTTGGAAATAAGGTAATGCTGGCCTTGTAGAATGAGTTTGGAAGTTCTCCTTCCATTACTATTTTTGGAACAGCTTCAAAAGAGTAGGAGTTAACTCTTCTTTAAATGTTTGGGGGCACCTGGGTGGCTCAGTTGGTTAAGTGTCCAACTCTTGATTTTGGCTCAGGTCATGATCTCAAGGTTTGTGAGTTCAAGCCCCACATCAGTGCAGAGCCTGTTTGGGATTCTTTCTCTCCTTCTCTCTGCCCCTACCTCACTCTTTCTCTCTCAACATAAATAAAATCAAACTTAAAAAAAAATAAACGTTTGGTAGAATTCCCCTGGAAAGCCATCTGGCCCTGGACTCATTTTTTTGGGAGATTTTTGATTACTAATTTGATTTCTTACATTTTTTTAAATGTTTATTTATTTTTGAGACAGAGACAGAGCATGAACAGGGGAGGGGCAGAGAGAGAGGGAGACACAGCACCCAAAACAGGCTCCAGGCTCTGAGCTGTCAGCACAGAGCCTGACACGGGGCTCGAACCCACGAACTGTGAGATCGTGACCTGAGCCGAAGTCGGATGCTTAACCAACTGAGCCACCCAGGCGCCCCATTAATTCAATTTCTTTGCTGGTTATGGGTCTGTTCAAATTTTCTATTCCTTCCTGTTTCAGTTTTGATAGTTTATATGTTTCTAGGAATTTTCCCATTTCTTCCAGATTGCCCATTTTATTGGCATATAATTGCTCATAATATTCTCTTATTACTGTTTGTATTTCTGCTGTGTTGGTTGTAATGTCTCCTCTTTCATTCTTGATTTTTTTTATTTGGGTCTTTTCCTTTTTCTTTGTGATCAAACTGGATAGGGGTTTATCAATTTTGTTAACTCTTTCAAAGAACCAAAGAACCAGCTCCTGGTTTCATTAATCTGTTTTTTTTTTTTTTTCTGGTTTCAATACCATTGATTTCTACTCTAATCTTTATTATTTCCTGACTTCTGCTGCCTTTGGGCTTTATTTGCTATTCTTTTTCCAGTCCTTTAAGGTGTAAGGTTAGGTTGTGTGTCTGAGACCTTTCTTCCTTCTTTAGGAAGGCCTAGATTGCTCTATACTTCCCTCTTATGACTGCCTTTGCTGCATCCCAGAGGTTTTTGATTTCCTCTTTAATTTCTTGGTTAACTCATTCATTCTTTAGTAGGATGTTCTTGAATCTCCAGGTATTCTTGGTTTTCCAAACTTTTTCTTGTGGTTTATTTCGAGTTTCAATTGGTATGATCTCGATCTTTCTGTACTTGTTGAGGGCTGATTTGTGTCCCAGTATGTGATCTATTGTGAAGAATGTTCCATGTGTACTTGAGAAGAATGTGCTTTTAGGATGAAATGTTCTATTATCTATTAAGTGCATCCAGTCCAGTGTGCCACTCAAAGCCATTGTTTCCTTATTGATTTTCTGCTTACATGATCTGTCCTTTGTTGTAAGTGGGGTGTTGAAGTCCCCTATTATTATGGTATCACTATCAATGAGTTTCTTTATGTTTGTGATTAATGGATTTATATATTTGGGTGCTTCCACTTGGGGGCATAAATGTTTACAATTATCAGATCTTCGTGGATAGGCCCCTTAATTATGATATAATGCCCTTCTTCATCTCTTGTTACAGTCTTCATTTTAAAATCTAAATTGTCTGATAGAAGCATGGCTACTCCAGCTTTCTTTTGTCCACCATTAGAATGATAGATGGTTCTCCACCCCCCTACTTTCAACCTGAAGGTTATCTTCAGGTCTAAAATGGGTCTCTTGGAAACAGCATATAGATGGATCTTGTTTTCTTACCCATTCTGTTACCCTGTGTCTTTTGATTGGAGCGTTTAGTCCACTGACATTTAGAGTGAGAACTGAAAGATATGAATTTAGTGCCATTATGTTGCCTGTAGAGTTCGAGTTTCTGGTGATGTTCTCTGGTCCTTTCTAGTCTTTGTTGCTTTTGGTCTTTTTAGTTTTGTTTCATCTTTCTCCACTCAGAGAGTCCCTTTTAAAATTTCTTGCAGGGCTGGTTTAGTGGTCATAAACTCCTTTAGTTTTTGTCTGGGAAACTCTTTATTTCTCCTTCTATTATGAATGAATCCAGCCTTGCTGGATAAAGAATTCTTGACTGCATATTTCTCCAATTAAGCACACTGAATATATCCTGCCACTCCTTTTTGGCCTTCTAAGTTTCTGTGTGTAGGTCTGCTGTGAACCTGATCTGTCTTCCCTTACAGGTTAAGGATTTTTTTCCCCTTGCTGCTTTCATAATTCTTTTCTTGTCTGTGTTTTTTGTGAATTTGTGAATTTGACTATGATATGCCTTGTTGATGGTCAGTGTTTGTTGAATCTAGTGGAAGTTCTCTGTGCTTCTTGGATTTTGATGTCTGTGTCTTTCACCAGATTAGGAAAGTTTTCTGCTATAATTCTAATATAAACCTTCTATCCTTTTTCTCTCTCCATCTTCTGGGACTCCTATGATTCAGATGTTACTCCTTTTTAATGAGTCACTGAGTTCTCTAAATCTTATATTGTGCTCTTTTGCCTTAGTTTCCCTTTTTTTCTGCTTCATTATTCTCCAGAATTTTGTCTTCTATATTGCTGATTCTCTGCCCTGATTTGTCCATCCTGCCACCATGGCATCTATTTGAGATTGTATCTCAGTTACAGCATTTTAAATTTTGTCCTGACTAGATTTTACTTCTTTTATCTCTGCAGTAAGGGATTCTATGCTTTTTTCAACCCCACCTAGTATTCTTATTATCATGATTCTAAATTCTAGTTCAGACATCTTATATTTGTGTTGATTGTCATTTCTTCCTGTTCTATCTTTTTGGGTGAATTCCTTCATTTTGTCATTTTGGAGGAAGAAAAAAAGTTAATAAAGTAAATAAAAATTAAAAACAACACAAAAAATCAAACAATGGAAGCTAGATCCTAGGTGTGTTTTAGTCTGGTTGTTGAAAGAAGCTTGATGTAATAGAGAAAAAAGGGAAAGAAAAAAAAGAAAATTAAAAGAAAAGGTAAGAAAAAGTTTAAAAATTTAAAAATATATATAATAAAATAGAATAAAATGAAGAAAGTGAAATAGAATTTTAAAATTTAGAAAAAATAAAAAACATAGTAAAAAGAACTTTAAAAAAGAAAAAAAGAAAAGAAAAATAAAATTTTCTCTTTCTGTATCCAAGAAAAAGGAGAAAAAAAAAATTTCAACAAAGACAGGAGCAAAAAGAAACAAAAGAAACAAAAGATGAGCCAGCAAACAGATTGAAACCCAAATGAATCCAGTTTCCCTGGAAATAAAACTATGAAGCACTCTATAGTCTGTACACTAAGCAGGCAGAGTGACTTGTGCTGGTCTTCTAGGGGGATGTGCCTGGAGGGTACAGTTGGGCGGGGTTTGGTGTAATGGCTCCATTCTCCATTAGATGTCACTGCTTAGCTTACTGAGGTGGATCAGCATGATGTACATGTGTATGTGTGTGTGTGCGCGTGTGAGTGGGGTGGGGTGGAAATGGCTTCATCTAGCTTCCTAGCCTCTGGCACAAGAACTTTGTGCTCTCACCGACTGGTAATCAAGCCCCCTGCTTTGTCTCAGGCTTCTGTCCACTCCCCACTTCTATCCTGTCTGTGTTCAAGCTGTCAGCCTGCCAGGTGCACCTCCCTTCCAAGTTTTAGCTCAGATGGGGCTGTATCTCCAAACCCCTCACTTCAGAGAACCCTAAGGCTTGGATGCCCCCTGACACTCTGGGGGAGGGTCTCGCTGAGCAATGGGCGGGTGCCAGCTTGCCCCAGAAAATGTTCAGCAATCACACTGCAACAAGAGGTTGAGAGATTGTGACAGATCACAACACACAGCCAGCATCAGGTTTCACCACACTGTGGCACCTTTGTGCCAATACCAGCAGACATGGCTGCTCTCCAGGGTCGGCTGGGACTTTTGCCTGTGGGGAGGCTGTATGGCCTCTACCAAATGCACTCCAAGCAGGGGAACCGCTTCTCATGTGGCCCACAGACCCCTTGGACCTCACTGCCTGCTCCTGGAGATTCATTCCTCACCAGAGCACTGCCAGATATTGAGCCCCAGAATTTCCAACTCTATGCTCCACTGTTTATAGAATCCTAATGGTAGTGAAACCCTCTTCTTTCTTCCCATGAATGTCTTTGGGGAACAGATTTATTGTTCAATCCTTTGTAAGAGTTTCCACTCTTTCTCTTTCTCGCCAGCTACTTTCAGGGGAGTGCTTTTCCTGCACGATCCTGGTGTGCTGCACTCTCCCCCTTTCCCTTTCTCTGCCCTCTCTTTGCAAAAACAGCTCCTTACCCTCCACGGATTTTTCTCTCCCAGTTCACCTCTCCACCTCACATACCTGCCAAGTTCTGTGGCTCAAGTTATGCAGATTGTTGTGTTAATCCTCAGATAAAATTTCCTAGGTGTGCAAAATGGTTTGGTGTTGATCTGGCTGCATTTCAGGGATGAGACAAGCTGAGAACGTCTATGCTGCTCCGCCATCTTGGAAAAAAGACTTCACCTACTGTTTTAAAAGGACATCTTTCCACAGGCATTTACACATGGAACCCTCTCCGGACTTTGTATTCTGTTCAACTTACATAAAGATACCTGTTCTACTGGCCAAGAAAACACAAAAGCTTCACAATGTGCAGAAAATGGCAGGCAACATTCAAACAAAGTCATTAGAAGGAAGAGAAAGTAAGTGAGAAGCAAAACTTTTTAGCTGATTCCCCAAAGAACAACCAGGAACCAAGATACCGGTAGCCACACCCCAACATGAATCAAGTTATCATAAAATAAGCATGTGCAGACATGAAAGAACACTCTGAATCAGAAATTTTACACTCAGACCAAAATGGACAAAAAGCCAAGATGTGAAATAAGAGTTAAATTAATTCAGGAAAGATTATGAAGAAAAAATTATCTTAAGAATAGCAATATGCCTAAGGGAGAATACATTCTACTGGACCCATAAGGACACTAAAGGGAAGAAGGAAAATGGGCAAGAGAACAAAGACGGAATAAAGAGTTAAGATGCATCCAAGAGTAGGTGTCCAAGAAGACAGGCAAAGACGACCTAGTAAAAAGACAAGTGAAGCTCCTGCAGGAAAAGCAAACAATTAACAGACGAATACTTAAAACTCATGTACAATGAAACTTTCTGCAAATAAAACCTGAATCCATATACTGAAAGAGTACATATGTTCCTGGAAAATTCAACTCCAGACAGTCACCATAGACATCTCACAACAAAACTACTACCCTTTAAATATTTCAAAAATCGTATGGGTCTTTGATTTAAAAGTCCCAAGTGTCTAACAAGGAAAAGTCAAGGTCGGAGTAGACTTTTCAAAAGACACATACACAGTGAAATAATATTTTCACAAAATTCAAGACAAGTTGAGCCAGGGATTTAAGGCCCACCCAGGCCATCCTCCAAGCCTCCAGGCTACAGAAAAGCAGTGTCAGGCCCACTGGAATCTGCACAAGGATGCATCCACGAGACTTCCTTGGGGATCTACTAGAGAATGGGTCCCACCAGATCACAAGATGCAGGGAAAATGTCACAGAACTGGTGTGGCTACTACGTACAGTACACTATGGGTCAAAGAATTAAAAAAAGAAAAAAAAAAAGGAGACAAGGAAAAGGTGTGTAAATGTTGCATGTTCTCAAAAAGGTGGGAATAATGGATCTTCAAAAGTGGGAAGACAAGGGCGAAGTATCAAAGTAGAATAAGTTCACCGATTGCCATGGGAGGTAAGTGGTATCATTTAAAGCCAACAAAATAGTACATAGGCTTGAACAGAGAAAATGGAGACAGAAAGTATTAAAACAAAGGTAACCACCCCCACAAAAATACAAACCTTTCTAAACAACATAAGATATCACCACTACCCAAAAACATGTAAAAATGGGAAAACATATTCAGAGAAAGGAGCTCAGTGATGGGCCACATCACACCCTAAATGTGACATAAAACAAAAGTTGAGATCAGGCACGTAAGTTACACTGTTCAATATAAATGGCTTAACTCACTTTGTTAGAATAAAAAGATGATCAGATTGATGAACAAAAGAAAACATGGCTGAATATTCAAGAGGCTCAATCAAAACAGAAAGTTTAACCATGATGGAAGGGTAATGGTGTGCCAGGCACACACAAATCCTTGGAAAGCAGGTGAAGTGGGCCTGATACCAGAAAAGGGAGGACTCAGGCCCAAAGTAGGAAATGCAACAATAGACACTTCCCCACACTGTGAAAATAAACAAAAGGAAACCTCATTTAGAATGGAGTCCACCCGGGTAGCTCAGTTGGTTGAGTGTCAACTCTTGGCTTCAGTTCGGGTCATGATCTTACAGTTTGTGAGTTCGAGCCCTGCACTGGGCTCTGTGCTGACAACACGGAGCCTGCTTGGGGTTCTCTCCCCTCCCTCTAGCTCTCTGCCCCTCCCCGACTCGTGCTCCCTCTCTCTCAAAAAAAATAAACTTAAAAAAAATAATAATAAAATAAGATGGGAGTCAGGAGGTGGGCATTGGGAGTGCCCATGCCAAACACTGGTTGTTACTTGTAGACCCAACAAGAAGAGAAGGAGCTCACAGGTGGATGCTACTGTACTACCCCAGCAGGAGGGAGGAAGGTTCCTTCCTCACCAGTACAGCCTAGCCAATGAGAGGCAGTCACAGCTCAGCCAATGAGAAGCCACTCAACTTCCGGCTCCCAGTTTACTCCAACAGACTTTTAGTTTACAACAGCTCCTCCCTATACCCCCTTTCCTCTATAAAAGAGCCTCTCTCTCCTTTATTTTCTGGACTCAGCTATAGTTTTGCCATGACCAGCTTGTCTTGAATTGCAATTCCCTGCTATTCCCAAATAAACCCATTTTTGCTAATAAAACAACTGGAAGTTTTATTTTCAAAGTTAACAATATTAAAGGCTGTAATTCACAACAAAGAAATAAAACCTATTACACCTATTAAAGAAACACCCCCAATCACCTTTATGAAGCAGATACAAGGAAAAACAGAGTGAAACACAATAATACTTAAATATTTATGGGGCGCCTGGGTGGCTCAGTCGGTTAAGCATCCGACTTCGGCTCAGGTCATGATCTTGTGGTTCGTGAGTTCGAGCCCCGCATCGGGCTCTGTGCTGACAGCTCGGAGCCTGGAGCCTGCTTCAGATTCTGTGTCTCCCTCTCTCTCTGGCCCTTCCCCTCTCGAGCTCTGTCTCTGTCTCTGTCTCTCTCTCTCTCAAAAATAAATAAACATTAAAAAATAATAAATAAATAAATATTTATGAATATATTGTGACTTTTTGAGGGGGGGAGGAAAAGAAAGAGAGAGAGAGAGAGGAAGGGAGAGAGAAAGAAAGAAAATCCCATGCAGGCTCCATGCCCAGCACAAAGCCCCACATGGGGCTTGATCCCACAACTGTGAGATAATGACCTGAACTGAAATCAAGAGTCAGTTGTTTAACTGACTGAGCCACCCAGGTGCCCCAGAATTAAATATATTATTATATAAAAATAAATAGTAACAATGCTCGCAGTCTAAGGCAGGCCAAGTAGAAAACAGTAAATAAATATAAGACCTAACAATATAATTAATGACAGAATTTGGATCTTTGCATCACAATAATGGAGAATACCCCTTCCCTGCAAGCACACACAAACTTTCACAGAACTTGAATATATCATCACAAAGAAATCTCAGTAAATTCTATATGGTAAAGTAATACAACAGTCCCTGATCACAATGATCACAATGAAATGAAATGAAACTAGAAATTAATGGAAATATTAAATAAAATAGACAAGGTGCCAGCTAAAATAAGCACAAAAAATGGGAAAAAGCACACATATACAGAAAGAAATGACAAGGGGAAACAAATGTTCAAACAGAGGAAATTTAAGGAATCTCTAAAGAGCATTCTAGACAACTGTATGCATAAAAAAGTTGAAAGCCTAGATACAGTGGGTAGTTTAATACAATATATTAAAATTTGATCCTAGCAGAGAAAGAAAAGCTTGAACAGACCAATTTCCACAGAAGACACTGAGAAAACTGTTTTAAAACTTCCCCACAAAAAAAAGCACCCAGCACCAAATAATGTCAAAAATAAATTCTACCAAACTGAAAAAACCATATAATCCCAATGTAACTTGAATTGTTCCAGGGCATTAAAAAAGAATAAAAACGTGCAGGTTCCTCAAATGAAGTATAGCATTTATATGTAAACCTGATAAAGGAAGCTACAAAAAACTAAAGACCTACTTCACATAGATCCAAAACCCAACTAAAATACTAGCATTTAAAAAGCACTTTAAAAAGAAATATATGGGGTGCGTGGGTGGCTCAATCGGTTAAGTCTCCAGCTTTGGGTTGGGTCATGATCTCGCAGTTAGTGAGCTCGAGCCCAGCAATGGGCTCTGTGCTGGCAGCTCAGAGCCTGGAGCCTGCTTTAGATTCTGTGTCTCCCTCTCTCTTTGTCCCTCCCCCACTCGTGCTCTCTCTCTCTCTCAAAAAAATAAATAAATAAATAAATATATATATATATATATATATATATATATATATATATATGTATATATTAAAAAAAGGAAATATGTGATTTAATACTTTAAAATCTAAAAACATCACCATAATAAACCTAAGGAGAAAAGTCCTGTAATTATATCTGCATACTGAAAAAGCCTTTCACAAAATTCTACACCTTATCATGATTTTTAAAAACTAATAGTGAAGTTGGTGGGAATGCAAACTGGTGCAGCAGCTCTGGAAAACAGTGTGGGGGTTCCTCAAAAAATTAAAAATAGAATTACCCCACAACCCAGCAATAGCACTACTAGGAACTTATCTAAAGGATACAAGAGTGCTGCTTCATAGAGATACACGTACCCCAATGTTTATAGCAGCACTATCAGCAATAGCTAAATATGGAAAGAGGCCAAATTCATCAACTGATGAAAGGATAAAGAAGATGTGGTTTATATATAATGGGATACTACTTGGCAATGAGAAAGAATGAAATCTTGCCATTAGCAACAACAGGGATGGAACTGGAGGGTATTATGCTAAGTGAAATTAGTCAGAAAAAGACAGATATTATGTTTTCATTCATATGTGGAATTAGAGAAACTTAACAGAAGACCACAGGGGAAGGGAAGGAAAAATAAGTTACAGAGAGGGAGGCAAACCATAAGAGACCCTTAAATACAGAGAACAAACTGAGGGTTGATGGGGGTGGGGGAAATGGGTGATGGGCATTGAGGCGGTCACTTGTTGGGAGGAGCACTGGGTGTTGCATGTAAGTGATGAATCACGGGAATCTATTCCCAAAGCCAAGTCTACACTGTATATACCGTATGTTAGCTAACTTGACAATGAATTATTTTTAAAAATACGCTTTTATATAGTTTTAAAAAATCTTAAAAAAACTAACTCTGAAAGACTGTTTTATTTGATACTTGCTGCCTGGTAATGAATTTGTAATGGTTATTTCTATTAACTAAAAGGTGTAAATATCTAGAGAGTTTTCAAACCAGAAACTGTCGCTTCTCTCTTCCACTCACATGCGCATCTAATAAAACTCATGGACTCTTTTTGAGAAAAAACAAAACAAAACTAATAGTCAAATAGTCATTGATGGCTTTTTCATTAACATCATTCCTGAAGCCAGCATCCCCCTCCCCCAGAGCGAAGCTCTCCAGGTCGGCCCACTATGCTCAGCTACATGGAGAAATGGCCACCAGTGCCAGCACTAATTAACATTTCCTGGAAGTATTAGCCAGAGCAGTCAGAGAAAAGAAAGCTGGATGCCGAAGGCTTGGAAAAAATAAGTATCTCTACTTTTGGATGATAAAGTATTTACCTAAAAAAAAAATGAAGAGAATCCACTCATGCTCTGTCACTCTCTGCCTCTCAAGAATGAATAAATGTTAAAAAAAAAATTGGAAAAAAAAAAGGGGGTGCCTGGGTGTCTCAGTCAGTTGAGTGTCCGACTTCAGATCAGGTCATGGTCTCGCAGCTCCTGAGTTCAAGCCCCGCGTCGGGCTCTGTGCTGACATCTTGGAGCCTGGAGCCTGCTTCGGATTCTGTGTCTCCCTCTCTCTCTGCCCCTTCCCCACTCATGCTCTGTCTCTCTCTGTCTCTCATGAATGAATAAACGTTATAAATTAAGAGAATCAATTATAAAATAAATGCAAGTAGGAGAATTCAATAAGATGACAGAATATAAAACGAACAACATGGGAATGTGAGCTGGTGCAGCCACTCTGTAAAACAGTATGGAGGTTCCTCAAAAAACTAAAAATAGAACTACCCTACGACCCAGCAATTGCACTACTAGGCATTTATCCACGGGATACAGGTGTGCTGTTTCGAAGGGACACTTGCACCCCCATGTTTATAGCAGCACTATCAACAATAGCCAAAGTATGGAAAGAGCCCAAATGTTCATCGATGGATGAATGGATAAAGAAGATGTGGTATGTATATACAATGGAGTATTACTCGGCAATCAAAAAGAATGAAATCTTGCCATTTGCAACTACGTGGATGGAACTAGAGGGTATTATGCTAAGTGAAATTAGTCAGAGGAAGACAAAAATCATATGACTTCACTCATATGAGGACTTTAAGGGACAAAAACATGAACATAAGGGAAGGGAAACAAAAATAATATAAAAACAGGGAGGGGGACAAAACAGAAGAGACTCATAAATATGGAGAACAAACTGAGGGTTACTGGAGGGGTTGTGGGAGGGGGGATGGGCTAAATGGGTAAGGGACACTAAGGAATCTACTCCTGAAATCATTGTTGCACATATGCTAACTAATTTGGATGTAAATTTTAAAAAATACAAAAATAAAATTAAAAAAAAAAAATCAAAAAAAAAAAAAAAAAAAAGAACAACAGCAGCCTTCATTTAAACAAACACCATCTGGTTAGAAAACAATAGGACAGGGGCGCCTGGGTGGCTCAGTCGGTTAAGCGGCCGACTTCGGCTCAGGTCATGATCTTGCAGTCCGTGAGTTCGAGCCCCGCGTCGGGCTCTGTGCTGACAGCTCAGGGCCTGAAGCCTGTTTCGGATTCTGTGTCTCCCTCTCTCTGACCCTCCCCCGTTCATGCTCTGTCTCTCTCTGTCTCAAAAATAAATAAACGTTAAAAAAAAAAAAAAAGAAAGAAAACAATAGGACAGAAAATACTCTCACATATCAGTGGAACAAAAAAATAAATAAAATACTTTGGAATAAAGTTAACAACAAGAAATGTGCTAAACTAATCTGAGGAAAAAAATATAAATCACTTCTGAAGAACAAAAAAGCAAACCTGAATTAATGGAAATACATCATTTATTCTTGGACAGACTTTGCATCATAAAGATGTCCATTTTCTCCATGTTGGTATTTAAACTGAACTTGGTATCAATGAAAACATCATTTTCTTTCTAGGAGATAGAAAGTTCATATGAAAAATAAACATGAAAGTAGCTAAGGAAACCTTGAAAAAATAAAAGGGGAGGCAGACTTACTAGATATCACAACCATAATCCAGTTCTGCAACATCTCCATCATCTAAAAAGTTGTGTCCTTTATCAGTCCCTTCCATACCTAAGGACCACCAGTCTGCTGACAGTACAGATTATTCTCTTGGGACTGGACTTTCCAGAAATAGAATCCTACAGTATATCCATACTCTGTTGTAGCTGGTTTCTTTCGCTTGGCATGTTTCTGAGTTTCATCCACGTTGCTGCACAGATCCACAACCTTGTTCTTTTTCCATGCTGAGTAATATTCCACTGTACACATATACCATTTTTATAAATCCATTCACCTGTTGATAAGCACTTGGGGTGCATCCAATTTGGCTATTATTACTAAAACTCCTACAAATATTTGTGTACAAGTCTTTTTGTGTAAAGATTTTTGTATCTCGTGGGTAAATACCTAAAAGAGAAAACTGCTGGAAAATATGGTAAGCATTTTTTAATACTAAAATAATTGTCAAACAATTCTCCAAAGTGCTGTGCTGCATCTTTGTAAACACGTGTTTAATTTCAGCTCTTTAGGACAATATGGTGCTGGATCTCACCATGGTTCTAAGTTGCATCTCACTGATGACTGACGGAGCTTCTCTCTCCATGTGCTAATGGCTACCTGTTTATATTCTTTTGTGAAGTGTTCAAATCTTCTGCCTAGTTTAAAAGTGGGGCTGTCTCCTACCTACTGAGTGATAACAGCTCTTTATATATTCTAGACAAAGTCCTGAGACAGTTTGCATTATTATAAATTTTTTCTCCTAAGTTTTGCCTTTTCTTTTGCTGAACAATGCTTTCAAAGAGCAAAGTTTCTCAACTTGATGAAGTGCAATTTATTTTTTTCTTATACAGTTAGTGCTTTTTGTGTCCTAAGAAATCTTTACCTAGGAAAATTTTCTCGTCCACCAAAAAAAAACCTATCAAAATTAAAAAACAAGCTTAGTAAGGCTGCTAGATACAAAATACACAAAATTCAAATGTATTCCCATGTATGTTTATATAGAAATAATTTTTATGTGTGCTATAGTATGTAAAGCAATTTATAAATGCATAGTTTTGCATTTATACTATGCATTTATAAATTATTTACACATTTCCATATATTTCTATATATGCTATATTCTAGCAAGGACAAATTGGAAAATTATTTTTTTAAACAATAACATTTAAAATAGTATAAAATACAAATAAATAATTTTAATAAAATATATGCAAGCCCTCTTCACTTAAAACTACAAAACTTTGTTGAGAGACATAAGTAAAGTCCCCTCTAAATGGATATGTTTTGGGGCGCCTGGGTGCCCCAGTCGGATAAGTGTCTAACTTCAACTTGGGTCATGATCTCACAGCTCATAGGTTCAAGCCCCGTGTCGGGCCTGTGCTGACAGCTTGGAGCCTGGAGCCTGCTTCGGATTCTGTGTCTCCCTCTCTCTCTGCCCCTCCCTCACTTGTGCTCTGTCTCTCTCTTGCTCTCTCTCTCTCAAAAATAAACATTAAAAAAAACTTTATAATAGAGACATATATGCCTTATTATGACTTAGATTACATATTTAGATGTCAGCTGTCCCCAAATTAATCTACAGATTCAATGTCATCAAAATCTCAGTAAGCAGTTTAATAGAAATTGACAAGCTGACTTGAAAATTTTTAGAAATCTAATTTTGAAATAAGAAAATGCTAGAGGGGGCACCTGGGTGGCTCAGTCAGTTGGGCATCAGACTTCAGCTCAGGCCATGATCTCGTGGCTCATGAGTTCAAACCCCGTGTCAGGCTCTGTGATAACAGTTCAGAACCTGGAGCCTGCTTTGGATACTGTGTCCCCCTCTCTCTCTGCCCCTCCCCTGCTCACACTCTGTCCCTCTCATTCTCCGAAAAATAAACATTAAAAAAGAAAGAAAGAAAGAAGCTGCTAGAGATCTTGACTTACTTTAACGAGAGCCTGTCTTTCTCAAAGACAGACACACAGAGTAGTGGAAATGGATTCACACATGATGTTGGTATACTGACAAACAAAAGTGCTGATGTAATTCAGTGAAGAAAGGATGGCCTTTCCTACATGTTCCGGATATCCATTTGTAAATAAAAAAGAACCTCAATGCTGACCTTGCACACACACATAATTTAACTTTAAACGATCTACATGTTGCACTTCCAAGTAATGCATGGGTAAGAGAAGTCACACAAAGCTGAGTCTAGGTGCCAGGGTTTCACCTGGGGGCCCACTAGGGTTGTTGGCAGCTCAGTCCCTTGTGGCTGCAGGCAGAACTGAAGTCTCCCTGGTGGTGAGGGGTGGGGCGTTCCTGGTTCCCAGGCCCCCCCCCACATGGCAGCCAATGACCGGTTCACGTGAGTTGCCCCCAGGGCTCCAGCCTCTGACTTCTTCTGTGTCCAGCCAGAGAAAACTCTCTGCCTTCAAAGCACTCATGGGATTTCAGTGGGCCCACCCAGATCATTTTCCTTTAGCTGTGTAACAAACTTCTCATAATGCCTGTAGATTTGACCAGTCTCCTTGAAATCCCACAAATGTTGTTCTATATATGTTCAGGCCAATTTTGAGGTGCATCCAAAATTAGCTTTGCTGTATCTTCCTAGGAGGCTGATCTAATTATTATTGCAAAGTGTCCCTGAATATCTAGCAATGACTTTCATCTTGAAGTCTTCTGACCTAACATTAATAGCTTATCAGCCTGCTTTTGGTTAGCATCTCCAGTGCGTGTCCTCTTCTCATCCTTTTCATTCCAAACGTCCTTAAGTGCTGTTTTTTGTTTTTTGGGTTTTTTAAAAGATTTTATTTTTAATAAATCTCCACACCCAATATGGGGCTTGAACCTACAACCCTGGTGTCAAGAGTCGCACGCTCTACCAAATGAGCCAGGCAGAGGCCCCAAAGTGTTCCATTTTAGAGTCTTATATTGACTTCTTAGGGCTGCAATAACAAATCAGGTGGCTTAAAAATACATATATACATTTTTAATTCTCTCATGGTTTTAGAGGCTAGAAGCCCAAAATCAAGGTGCCGGCAGGGGTCTTTCCTTCTAAAGACTCTAGGGCTTTCCTTGACTTGTCTGCCTCAGTGTGCACAGGGCTTTCTCTGTGTGTCTGTGTCTTCTCCTCCCTTTATGACAGCCCAACCTAAATCCAGGATGACTTTACCTGAGATCCTTAACCAGACACCATTTCCAAATAAGGTCACATTCTAAGGCTCTGTGTAGACATGAATTTGGGGGGTGGTGAGTGGGGATACCCTTTACCATCCTCTCCAGGTACATGTACAGAATTAGCAATCTCCAAATCTGAGCCAAATCTCACTAGGGAATTGACCCTGCCCCATCCTCCTACAGGGCAACCCAAAACACACGAGTGCTTGTGGCCAAAGCCTGCTGTCCACACAACAACCCATCCGGCGAATGCTGCCGGCCACATCTGGGCCCTGTGGTGTGGCTGGTGCTCAGAGGGCCTGAGCCCCCGACTTCCCAGGGAGGCGTTATGTCTTGGGGATGTGGGGGCAGCACCTTGCAGGCTCAGCACAGCCACAGAAGCCTCCCTGTTGACCTAAAAATGGCCTGCCTGGGTCATGTTGGGCTTTCCCTCTGCACAGGGAAGGAGCTTCCTGTTGTCCTCAGACCCTTGTCACATGCAAGGACCCTGGAGAAGGCCACCCTCTAGATAAACAGGAAAGAGCGATCCCGCAGTGTACAGGCCGCACTGCTGCCATCGCACGTGAAGGGCCCACCACCGCAGCCCACCTGCTAATGGGAACATCCCTGATAAATGTGGACCTAACTTCAGGCAGTCACCTTAGCCCGGGAAGCCCCAAGTAAGGACCAGCCACAGATGCACATTTACGCTCTCAGGCCATTGCCAGCGCTGCAGCCATGTGGCCAGAAACAAAGCGTCTCGTCCAAAATTCTCCCTCTTGGTGAAGACCTCAGGAACCCTGGACTCCCCGCCCCCCCTCCCCAAGACATAAATGGCCATCACACATGTCTCCGCACACAGCACACACCGCCTCCCCTCTGGAGACCCAGACATACCAACAGCGACCAAGGTACTCACTTCACTTCTCAAATACACAACACTCGAGCACCCGAACGAACCTTATGAACCTCATGGGGCACCGCACAAATGGCTGGCTTACACAAGTCCTGGTTCAAGGAGATAAAATCTGCACATTTCAGCCATCGGCCCGAAGACAGAATTACAGTAAAGTCATCAGAAGGGAAGCATATTGGAGTCCGACTCCATCTTTGATGTTTGGTTGCTGACAGCTTTCAGGCCTGCTGGTCCCCCGGCTCTGTTCCCAATCAGGCCGAGCAGATAAAGAGCACCTGCGGAGAATTCGACCCACAGAAACCCGGCCCCTGCGCACTAGCCCTCCCACCACCTACTCCACCCACAGAAAGAGTAAGCCAGTCACTTGCTGGCCTCCAGCCATTCAGACCAGCCTCCTGGGAGCCACTGTCCCCAAAAGCAGATTGTTATATGGCAGATTACCTCTTCATATCCTCTTGGGGCTCATGTGGCTTCATCAGGCTTGATAAGCCAAATTTGGTGCCAGAGTTGATCCTACCCCTTTTCCTCTCACGATTTAAAGGTTACACGCTCCTCCATTTCTCTCTGGGAGTCAGGGGACAGGCTGCTACATGCAGCCTTGCCTTACAGACGTCCCTGCCCATCAGTACATGACTCAGCCCGCCCAATTCAAGGATCTTGGGCTGTTTAGTGCTTCCTAAACTTCTCCTAATGTAAATGCTGACATCACAAATATTTTTTCTGCACCTAAGTTTAAAATCCACAAGACATGGTTACTGCTGTTCTACAGTCGGTACCCTCAGATCTCCTTGGCTCCACCAGTGCTGTTCATCAACGTCTCCCGACACCCTGGGATACCAGCTTTGCTCATCTTCCTTCTGCTTCAAGTCCCACGCCTGTCCTTCTCACTGGTGGTGTGGCTGGTGCTAATTCTCCATTTTATCTGACATCCCTTTATTCCCCTTCATTCCTAAAGGGCACTTTCTCTTCTAGAATTCCTGGCCGGCAATTATTTCTTCCAAGATACCATTCTACTGTCTCTGAGGTCCCATAGTTGCTGTTAACAAGTCAGATGCTGAAGGCAGTCTACGTCCCCAGGCTGCTTTCCTGGTCCTTGGATAATCTTCACTCTGACGGGCCCGTGTACTTTCTTGGTCCTTGGATAATCTCAGTTCACTCTGACAGGCCCGTGTGCAGATCTATTTTGGTTTATCCCCTTTGGGGTTCACAGGCCTTCTTGATTCCAGAGATTAACGTCCTTAGTCTACTTTAGGAAAACGTCTGCCGTCACCTCTTCAAATGTTGCCTTTGACCCATGCACTCCCTCACCTGCTCCTGCTACCAAATACCAGAATTTGTCATGGGTCTTCCTCTATGGCCTTGCTACTCAAAGTGTCGTCTGCGGACAGGCAGTACCAATACTACCAAGAAGCTTGTTAAAAAGTCAGAATTTAGTCACCCCCAGGGACTCATCGAATCAGAATCTGCATTTAAACAACATCTCGGTGGTTCACAACCCACCAAAGCCTGAGGAGCACTGTCTACATCTCCTCCCCTCTCTTCCCATTCACCTCACTCGACATCCCCATGTCACTCCAGGTAACCTCTCTTATGAACTTTTCACTGATGCAGAAAACACATAGACAGAAAAGTGCACAAAACACAAATATAGCGCTCCATACGTTGTTACAAAGCAAATATTCACGTCGCCATGCAAGTAAGAAACAGGATGTTGCCAGAGGCCCACAAGCTCCCCTATGCCCCCCATGTTGGAGTGATTCCACTGTCCACCCTGCTATGACCCCCAGCCCCCGAGCTAACCTTTGTGCCCCATTTCTCTGTTCTGGAATTTCTACTTGGCTCTTTTCTAAATCTGTTGCGTCGTTTTTCATAGTTCTGAGCTCTCCGTTCAAAGTCACCTCCCTGGACACAGAGGCCGCAGCTGTCTCAGTGGGCAGCAACTGCAGCGTCTGAAACCCTGTGGCTCTCCCGACGTCACCCGCGGTTCACCCAGCCACTGTGGCTGGTACTAGTTCCTCTCTCGTGGTCCCCTTAGCTCTAAGTGTGTGCTGAATGCTACGCTTGCAAACGGAAATAACATGAGGTCTCGGTGGTGTTATCCTGGTCCAGGAAGGATTTTCGCAAACTCCTCCCAGGTGGCCAGGGTGCCAGGCTGCAGCCAGGGCGGGCAACTGCCAACCTTCACACCCTCCTCTTGGGCCGTACCACTTGACAACCCCCAAGTAAAAGGGGAGGCACGGGGCCTGACCCTCAGTGGCCCCGCACCCCAACTCGTCCCCTCAGCTCTCAAAGGCCTGTGGCCTCTCGGCTGCCTGGGGAAAGCGTCTCCAGCGCAAAGCAGCCGCAGCGTTGGGCTCAGCACTTGGTCTCCGCCGCATCTCCTGAACCTCGGTCCAGACCCTTTTGCTGCACCCAGCTCTCTGCTCTCCACTACTGTGTGCGCTCTAACTTCTCCAACTGCCCTTCGCGGACAAGTAACTGGGCATCACACCGTCTACCACTCCCAGGGACAGCCCACGGCCTCCTCATTTGCGTGACAGATTCTCAAACGCATCTGGGGATACCAATCACACTTATTCTAAAGTCTTCAACAACTGCAGAGTGGTTTATGAGAAATCTGTTTCACTAGACATTACTTGTTTTGTTTGCTGAGCTTAGTCCCTTTCCATTTGATTCCGTGCGCACGTAAAGCTGCTCCAGGATACCCGCTCCTCCTGATATTTGGGACACCAGCCTGCCCGTCCTTTCCAGGGCCTCCTCCCCACAGGTGGGGACACTGCCTCCAGCCAAGAGCCACTTCGTCCACCTGCCACCGTAAACCCACTTTCCTGATTTCTTCTTGCCAAACCCTCCTGATGCCTGAGTCACTTCTAAATGGACATCCTGGTAACAGTAGCCTTTGGTGTCCTGGGCAAATGCTCATGTTTTGTCAAACGTGCCTCAGCTTCTCCTGAGTGGGACCATAGCTGGGACTTGAAACAAGGGAAGGAAGGGTAAGAATGCAGAAGAGAGAAGGAACTGCCGAAGAAGAAAGAATACAAGCAAGGTCAGGAGGCAGAAAGCAAGGGCACAGGCAGCCCACGGCCCGGTCTCGCTGACACCTGGGGACTGGCAGAGGGGGGCCAGGGAGACCGGCTGTGCGGACAGCAGAATCATTGCCTGGTCTGCCACAGCGAGCGCCCAGCTCCAGGCGCCCCCCATCACAGTGTCCATGACCCTGGGGGATGGCTAGGACATGCAGAGGCTCCCGAGAGCCAGTCACTCACCAGCAGGAAAGGGCCCTCTGGATGGTCGCAGGCCTGCAATGCAGACGAGAATGTAGGCAGGCGGAAGGAGGCCTGCTCCCATCCATTCTCCGCTCCCCAAACCTTGATGAGGCCCCGCTCATCCACGGTGATGGCCAGCTGGAGCCGAGGGAAGGTCACCACGTTCACCAGAGCAGCAGGCTGCAGAGGGCTTGACCAGATCTCTGTGCCCTGGGCAACAACAAAAGGAACATAACAACTTACTTGGGGGCTGTTCGTTTCACAAACGTACTGTTTTTGTTCATTCAACAATCATTCCCTAGTGCGTACAGGGGATGCACAGGGGGAAAGAGCAGGGTCCCCACCCTCACGGGATCCACGCAGCAAAGAGCACAACACAGACGTTGGAGAGCAGTGGCTAAACTGAGGGTGTGTGGAAATTCCCCAGGGCTGAGAGGCACCACCGGGACTGGGGGGCGGGGGGCCAGGCGTGCACACGGTGGTTACCCAGGTCCACTGAGGAAGGCCGGCCAGGGAGCGCAGCCTGGGCCACTATGGCTGCATAGAGAAAACTTCTCACCTGTCCTCAGGCAGCCCCATTTAGATCGGCTAACTCAGGCTCACAGGTATGAATATTCACAGGGCGTGTCTGTGCTGCCCTGCGCAGAACACCCCCTTTCCTATGGCGTGCCCTGGCCGAGGCCCGAGCTGGGTGATTCCACAGCCTCTCCCAGGACTGTACAACCGGAATCGGTGGTAAAGAGTCAGTGCCAGTAGGCCCAGGGTACTTGAGGGGGGGCAGAGAACCATCCACTAACCACTCTTCCAGTGTCCCAGGGCTGCCCCCTGGGCTTCCTTTCCAGTGCCGGGTCATTACGACCTTGTTCTAGCACATGTGCATTGTACCACGATCTGTATCTCTTTCCAACCAGATGTCTGACTCCTCTATGGGTTGCTTTCTCAGCTGATTTCTGTTGCTCAAGCAGCAAGGTGATGACCATCATCAACCAGCAACAGCTCGGCGAGCAGGAGCTGGGCACCAGTGATGGGGGAAGGGCAGGGAGTGTTGAGGAACACAGCGTCAGTGAAGAAGGCACGAGACTCCTGGTTGCAGGTCAGGGGGACAGAGCGCAGGAACGTGCCAGGGACTGCAGGCCACACGCCTGCCACAGGAAGGAAGGGGGCTCTGCTGGTGGCACCAAGACTGATGCCAGAAAAAGACAAACTCAAACCCTAGAATTCTCCGGGGGCAGCGGATACGACCGGATGGACAGCCAGATCAGACACCAGTATCACCAGTCAAAAATGTGGTCTCAACAGATTAGGAATATTTATTCACTTCTGGAAAAGCAAAATGTTAGTTCGCCTCTTGGCTTGGTGTGAACAGCTTTTACACAATGATTGTAATACTAAGAATACACATTATTATGTGGGGACGGGAAGGTTATCCTGTGTGGATGTAGGAGGAGGAAAGAGGGGTCGTCTTCTACAAGAGATTTGCTCGTGCACAGTACTGAGTTTGTGCAACCAGGCAGAATGTGCACAGACCGCTCTGAAACAGGCCCATGATGGAAACACAGACCACACGCAAGTACAACTTGGCCCACTGCCCATATTTGTATTTTGGTGGAAAAAAAAAAAATCAAAGGAATACTTCACGACACATGGAAACACGTGCACCTGTCCATCAGCCACATCACGAGCTCAGCCAGAACACAGCGTATCTCTCTTTGCTCTCCGCTCCTGCAGGACAGAGCTGAGTGGTTGCAACAGGACCACAGGGCTCTTTCCAGAAAATGTCGGCCGAGCCTGCACCAAAGCACTCTCCCCTTTTTTTTTTTAAATGTTTTTATTCCTTTTTGAGACAGAGAGAGACAGAACATGAGCAGGGGAAGGGCAGACACAGAATCCAAAGCAGGCTCCAGGCTCTGAGCTGTCAGCACAGAGCCTGACGCAGAGCTCGAACTCACAGACTGAGATCATGACCTGAGCCGAAGTCGGACGCTTAACTGACTGAGCCACCCAGGCGCCCGCCCCTTTCAAGTTGAGAACCATGTATCTGGGCAGCGCGGGGCCCTCCCAGCCGCCGGGTCTCCTGCCGGGTCCCCACCCGGAGCCACACACCTCAGCTAGGGGTCTGCAGCTGAGGCGGGTCCTCAGAGAAGGCACAGGGAGGCGGGCAGCCCCCACACCGGCACACGCAGGGCCCTCCCATGAAATGACCCTAGAAACCAAGCACAAGAAAGAGGAACCCAACAACAACCGAAAACCTGACCACGGAGAAGAGAGAAAGGACACAAATGACTCTGGACCCTTTAAACAAAACAGAACAATAGGGGATAAGAATGGGGACCTGGAAACTAGAGAAGTTTCTGTAAAGTAGGCAGACAACATGTCCTCCGAAGCATGCAGATCGAGAAACCGAGTCTACTAACATAAACACTGGTGAATTGAACCGGGAACCGGTTCAGACAGCACTTGAACAGTGGTCACCTCTGGGAAGAGCTGCTGAGAACAGGCAGGGAGAACTATTTCACTCATGAAATATCTCCTAGTCCTGACTTTCCCAAACCCTCAACTGCTTCACTTTCATGATTCAAAAGCAAAATAAATTGTAACTAACCACAGCCCATCCCCAAAGTCCCCCCACCCAGCACCACTTGCCTCTGTCCCCAGACCCTGCCCCAGCCCCCTGGCCCTCACGATCTGGCGAGAGTCCAGCTAAGGCTTTTGAGGCTCACTCACCACCAGGAGCCTCGGGTGGCCTCTCAAGTGTCCCCATGTGGCCAAATGTGGTGCACACCCACACTTACCAGACTCTAACGTGACATCTGGGCAGAGCAGTGACCCCACGGCTAGCATGGGGGCGCAAAGATGCAGCTCCCAGTGGTCTGCTTCCCTCTCACACTGACAAGGAAGTTTGCTGAGAGTCAGGATGCCCTGTTCACAGGGGCCAGGGGGGTCGGGGGAGCCCCTCTGCTCTTGGTGCACGAGGCTCCCATGAGCAGGACCGGGCACTTCCAGCAGACCTGACCAACGGGGACATGAGCAGGCTCCCTACCTAATGTAGCAAGGACCTGGAAAATCGTGAGTTGATCTGTAGTTATCCAGGAAAAAGTCCTTTATAGGAGGTTGGGTTCTGTCTACATGCACAGAACCCATGGATTTACAGGCAACCACATGATTCAAGACTCCGAGACACCTTCCCTCTTGGTCTCAGGCTGACGGTCTATAAAATCATGATGATAACAATGCACATATTGCTTGGCTGCTGTGAGAACCACGTGAGAAAATAAGACCAGGAAGCTTTTTAACCGTGACAACCAAGCGTGAAAACACCAATCGTGTTATCAAGGTCTCAACACTTAATTGGTATACGAGGGTGACTAAAAGTGGCAACTGTCTGGGAAAAACCACCCAGATTGGGCACTGGCTCCAAAGTAGACACCGCAGGTCCGGGACTGGCACTGAGGCAGGTGGCCACCTCTCCGAGGCAGGCAGCACAGAGTCAAAGGCAGATCAGGCTCCATCTGCGATCAGACCTGAGTTCCAAGTGTGACCAGGTCTCCTGCAGCTCAGAGTTCTCGTCTGTACCACGGGGATCCCACCACCTCCAAGCTGGCCAGGAGGGCTGAATCGCTGGCGAAAGGGAAAGACCTCACTGAGACCCAGCGGGTCACACCCTGGCCCCTCCGCAGGCTCACCTCCTGCACATCCCAGGCACGGACGGTGCTGTCCGAGGACACGGTGCACACCATGGACTTCTCTTGCCCATCAAACCGGCACTCCTTGGTTGAGATGTAAGCCAGCTCGTCTATCTCTCCTGGAAGAGAACACAGACTGGTCTTGAATGCATACACAGATGCCTGGGATATGGACACTCAGACTGGGGAAAGACAGGCAGGACACTCATTCCTCTTGCATTCTCAGAAGCACACAGGTGCTCGTTAGGGGTGAGCAGTGGACAGAAAGAACTATGGCTTCACACCCTGGACTGCCCCACTCCACCACCCACAAAGCCACAAACAAGTGCCTAATATCTCTCTTTCTTTCTACTCTGAAATAAATGTAACGATTCCTTCTTCACAGGATTACCGCAGGCACCAAGTGACACAGCGCAAATATAGAACGCAGCAGGGCACGTACTCATCAAGTGTCACCTTCCTGCTCAATGGCTGAACACCAAGTCCCACGACACTCGACCAGGAGTGAGCAGTGGGAAAGCACACAGGACTACATTCCCCACCATACCTGTGTGCCCGGCAATGGCTTTGCAGATGAAGTCCTTCTCTGGCCGCCCACATTCCATTCGGAACTCCAGCTCGGATCGGCAGAGATAGTACTCTTTCCATGTTTGTGTGCCCAAGGTCATCTGGGAGGTTTTACATGATGACCAGCGTCTCAGACACAGCTGCCTGGAAAACAGACCCATGATCCCAGGCAGGACAGAACACACGTTAGAAGAAGGTACTGTGGTGTCGACAGGTCTAGCTTTGATTCCTGACTTCACCATCTAGTAGCTTAGACAACTCACTCTGCCTACCTATGCCTTAACTGTCCCCAACGTAAAATGGGGAAAACAAGGAAGTGACAATGAGCAAGCGCTCACCACCATCAGGTGTCAGTGGTTCTTGTGTATTAGCCAGTTTTCCTGACACCCCCATGAAGTCTACCTGATCCCCTTGTATACGACAGGGAACTTTAACAATTGACCTAAGGCCAAGGGCATGCAGCTTTGGTCATGCAACTGCCATTCAAGAGTATTTCTTGAAGTCTCCAACTCTTACTGCTGAATTGCCTATTTCTCCTCTCAGTTCTGCCAGCCCTTCGTGTATTTTGTCGCAGTTATTAGGTGCGTATATGTTTATAATTTTTTGATCTTCGTGGATAGACATCATGAAATGGCATTCTTTCTCTAGTAATGCCTTTTTGTCTTAAAGTCTATTTTGTCTGATATTAGCATGGCCATTCCAGCTTTCCCTTGGTTACTGTTGCATGGTATATCTGTTTCCATTCTTTTAATTTCAATTTATCTATGTCCTTGAATCTGAAGTATGTCTCTTGTAGACAGCATAAAGTTGAATATTGTTTATCCCTTCTAACAACCTCTTTCTATTGGAGTGTACATTAAATACACTTAATGTAATTAATGATAAGGCACAATTAATGTGTTATTTGGCTACTTATTTCTATAAGTTTGATGCATTTTCTCTATTATTGCCTTCTTTTGTGTTAAATATTTTATTTTTTAATTATTTTTATTTTTGTGAAAGAGTGAGAAAACAGGTGCAAGTGAGGGAGGTGGGGAGAGGGAGGGACAGAATCCCAAGCAGGCTCCACACTTAGCCCAGAGCCTGATGCAGGGTTCAGTCTCAGGACTGGGAGATCATGACCTGAGCTGACATCGAGAGTCAGATGCTTAACCAACTGAGCCACCCAGGCACCCCTTAAATATTTTCTGATATACTATTTTAATTCCCTTGTCATTTCTTCTATCATGTTTTTTGAGTTCTTAGTGGTTGCCTTGAGGATTAATCTAGTTTTAATTAATATCAATTTAATTTCTTTTTCTTTTTTTTTTCCTGGGCAGGGGAGGGGCAGAGAGGAATCCCAAGCAGGCAGGCTCCATGATGTCAGTGCAGAGCCCAACACTGGGCTTGAACCCACAAGCCATGAGATCATGACCTGAGCTGAAATCAAGAGTCAGACGCTTAACCTACTGAGCCACCCAGGTGCCCCAACAGCAACTTAATTTCAACATTATTCAAAAATTTTGCTCTTTTGTAGAGCCATTTCCTGCTCCTCTCAACTGTGCCGCTACATCTACAAATTATATTTTACATGTTAAATATACACGAATAGAGACTTACAGTTGTTTTATGCAGTTGTCTTTTAAATAATACAGAAAAAAAAGACTTACAAATAAGAAATATATTTATACTGCCTTTTCTATATGCCTATAGAGTTACTTCACTAGTGTTTTTTATTTTTTAATGTGGATTCAACTTCCTGCCTAATGTTCTTTCATTTCAATATGAAAGATTCCCTTTAGGATTTCTTGTAGGATAAGCATATAGCAACAAACCCTCTGAGCTTTTTGCTAATCTGAAAAGGTCCTCATTTTCTCCTTCATTTTTCTAGACATACAATTCTTAGTAACAAGCTTTTCTTCCTATACCTTCAATATGTCATCCCATTACCTTCTGGGCTTCATGGTTTTTAATGAGAAATCAACTGGTCATCTCATTGGGGTTCACTTCTACATGATGAGTTGCCTCTCTCTTGCTGCTTTCAAGATTCTAGGTGTTCAGCTCTTGATTACAATGGGTCCTTTTAAATATTTTATTTTTAAAAGCAATCTGTACACCAAATGTTGGGCTTGAACTCATCACTCCAAGATCAAGAGTTGCATGCTCTACTGATCGAGCCATCTAGGTGTCCCTCCAATGTGTCTTGATGTGGAACTCTTTGAGTTTATCCTACTTGCAGCTAATTGAGCTTTTGCATGTATAAATTAACATTTTTCATCAAATTTGGGAAGTTTCCACACCTTATTTCTTTAAATATTTTATTCCTTCTCCCTTTCTCCTCTCATTCTGGGACTCTTGTTATACAATATTGGCATGCTTGATGGTGGCCCACAGGTTTCTTAGGCACTGCTGACTTTTCTTCCTTCTTCATATTGATTCTATTCTTCAGATAATCTCCACCAACCTATCTTCAAATTCACTGATTCTATCTTCTATCTGCTCAAATCCTGAGTTTTTTAAATTAAAAAGGTCAGGGTGTCTGGCTGGCTCAGTTGGTTAGGAGTCCAACTTCAGCTCAGGTCATGATCTCGTGGTTCACAAGTTCAGGCCTTGCATCGGGCTCTGTGCTGACATCTCAAAGCCTGGAGCCTGCTTTGGATTCTGTGTCTCCCTCTCTCTGTCCCTCCCCTGCTCATACTCTGTCTCTATCTCAAAAATAAATAAAACACTTAAAAAAGTTAAAAAGGTCAATAGTATACTTTTCTACTCCATAATTTCTATTTAGTTATTTTTATAATGATTCTTCACTGATATGCTCTATTGGATGAGACGTTGTCCTACTTCTAGTTCTTTGTACATGGTTTCTTCTAGTTCTTTGAACATAATGAAAATAGCTGATTTAAAGTCTTTATCTAGTAGGTCCAAGGCCTGGTCTTTCTCAAAGACAGTTTCTGTTGTTTGCTTTGTTTCCTGTGTAGAAGCTACACCTTATTACTTTGCATGACTCATTACTTTTGTTGAAAACTGAACATTTTAAATAATGTGGACCCTGGAAATCTGACCCCACCCCTAGATTTGTTGTTCTACCTCCTTACTGTTATTGTTTGTTTAGTGATGTTTCTGAATAAATTCTGAAAAGCCTGCATTCTTTGTTACCTGTGGCCACTGAACTCTCGCCCAGTTAAATTAGTGCTCACTAATGATTGGACAGGGATTTCCCAAACACCTAGAACCACCAACTCTCCCAGTCATCACCAAAGGGCTTCTGTGCATGTTGGGGCATGGACTCAACACCCAGTAAGGTAGTTGACCACTCTGCCCTAGACTTAACTTCCTACTTGCACAGAACCTCAGGGTTAGCCAAACATGTGAGTGTAGAGCCTTCTTAGGTCTTCCCTGAGTTTGTGCACAACCCTGTTACACGTGCCTGGGCTTTTTAGGAATGTGACAGCTTTTCAAGGTCCAAGTCCCTAAAGATGTCACATCCTCGGCTTTTCCTTTTAAGCTTTTTGGTTAGCCTACTTGTTTGCTCAATTGCTGTCCATCAGCTCTGACAATCACAAAGTTCATCAATTGTCTGTTATTATTTGGACAAAGGTCCCAAAGAAAAGGCTTTTCATACTGGGTGAACTCGAAGTCAGACCAAATAAAAACAGTCTGCCCATGGGGTCTTCCAAGAAATACCAGACAGGTCAAATAATGACAATTTTCCAGGAACGAAAATCCATTCCCATCCTTCTCCCTCCAGTGACTGCCAGGCTCCTGGTCTCACTGTGATTGTGCGCTGATGACATTCAAGGCTAACACAGAACTGGAGGGCTTTATGGGAACAGGGCAAGAAAACCTGGTGTTCTAAGATTCAAATGTTTCTTCTTGAACAAACACTTCCTAAGCTACTACAAGTCTCTTGTTAATTTCCAGAGTCCTGAAAAAATTGATTTTGACACTTTGTGTCAGTTTCCTCATTGCTTTTAGGGAGGAGAAAAACTTCAAATCCACCATTTCCCAAGAGCCTGCGTTCTGAGCTTCCGTGCGACTAGTGTCAATTCTCTGACAGCACCTCTCTCATGAGACTTTTCAGGAGAGAAATGTTAGCTCAGCCACACTGTAGAGAACTACAGAATCCCCACCCGGTCTGTGGGCACCAGAGCAAGTGAGACACGGCTTCTGCCGAGGGCACTCTCAGCCAGTGGTTGGGAGGAGGATGAGCAGAACAAAAGCGCGGGGGAGAAACATGGCGTTTCAGGAGGGGCAACATGTGGAGCTATGGGTACTGAGCACCAAGAGCGGATGTCCGGCCGGGAGGGGGCTGGGGAGGCTTCACGGGCAGAGGCTTCCAGCATTGACTGTCCCCACAGCTGAAGTGGCATCACGTAGCTCCAGCCCAGCACTCCCACCTCACGGAGAACACAAGGTCAGGTGGGAAATGCAGGGCTCACGGTCCGTGGCCTCAACAAGTACCACACCCAGTCCTCATTGCCTCTCCACTCATCGAATACCTCCACGCCAGGCCTGTGCTAGGCACTAGGGACCTTCTAACACACGGAGAAGGATCCACCACCTGCGCTCCGAACGGGTTTTACTGTGTTTTCTGGAACTCTAGTCCTTCTATCAGAAGCACCGTATTGGCAGCCTGTGGGCAGAATGGACCCCCAGATTATTCTGTCTGGCTTGCACAGGATTAGCCCAGTGAACTAGCTGCCGACACTTAAAACTCTTGAGTTTTCACATAAAAATCAGGAAAAGGCAGGTGGTCTGGTTATGCTGAACCTAAATTCCCATTGGACAAAAGGGGTCTGGAGCCACATGAAGCTGAGCCCTTCACACAAGAACGAGCCCTCGGCTTCACCGTCTCTTTTCTCTTCTGGGTGGTGAGACCGACACACCTCAAACCACCACTCCTGTTGTTGGCTTTGAGTTGAAATAAGAAGACAGATTTCTTGCACCCGCACCTCAATCTGAAAAGTGTGAAAACAAAAGCTAGACCAAGAAAATAATGTGGCTTAAGAAAAAGAGGAGAAGGCACATTTCTTTGTGGAAGTTAAGTCTATTTCTACATATTACACACTCAAAACTTAACTAGGACCTATGAGCAATACTGAGAAATGAAAAAGTGATTTGACAAAAATGAAGGCAGACCATCAAAAAGGTTGAAGTATGAAGATGAATAAATTATGTGATATGCCTCTGAATTGCAATATATCAAGTGAAAAAAATACTGATACCAAAACTTTTCAGATAGCAACTAATGACAAAATAATCTATTGTACACAACAGAAATTATGTACCTTAAACAAAAGCAAATACCTGCGATTTTATTTCTAACCAAAACATAACGCTTACTGTATTGAAGAAACAGAATTTAAAAGGTCCTGAGGCATTAAAAAAAGGACCTTGCAGCATTTCCAACTAAAATTACACAATACAGGGGCATCTGGGTGGCTCAGTTGGTTAAGGGGCTAACTCTTAATTTCAGCTCAGGTCATGTTCTCATGGTTCATGAGATCGAGCCCCACTTGGACTCTGTGCTGACAGCACGGAGCCTGCTTGGGATTCTCTCCCTCCCTCTCTCTGCCGCTCCCTAGCTCGCAGTCTTGTTCTCTCTCTCACTCTCAAGATAAATAAACTTTAAAAAATTAAAAAATAAAAGAAACAAAATAAAATTATACAATACATATTAAAAATACATGACCAGTTAACTACATTAATTTACTGTGTCCATGAGAATTTCTAACGGGCCTGGGGAACTTTGGGGCCTGGTCCTCATAAGACACAGCATCAGAAATGACATGCATGTGACCACAGATGACAATGCTCCTGAAATGCTGTTGTCCCAGCTCCAGAAAACATAAACTCAGTGTTTTTTGTTTTGTATGTGTGTGTTTTTTTAAGTTTGAGACAGAGAGAGAGAGAGAGAGAGAGAGAGAGAGAGCGCGCGCACGCACACACACATGAGCAGGGGAGGTGCAGAGAGAGAGAATCCAAAGCCTGATGTGGAGCTTGATTCAAGAACTGTGAGACCATGACCTCAGCCAAAACCAAGAGTCAGATGCTTAATCGACTGAGCCACCCAGACGCCCCTAAACCTAGGGTTTTTATAAGAACGCAGTCCAAGGATACAATCTTGAGGAATGACTTTATGCTAAAAGTTTAGCCCCAATTATGAAACAGTGATGAACTGAAACTACTCTGTGACTTGGTTTGCAAACGCCAAACCATCTACCCAAGGCACCTGGAAGCACAACGTGATAACACACACATACGCGCAGAGGTCAGGTGATAAGCCGCAGAAGATAGTTTCTGAGCTGTGGGAAGGAACTCACTCCCATCACTCAAATTCCTTCCTGGCTTCTCAGCAGAGATAAGAACAAAGAGCAGGGTTAGGGCTGGCTTCCTACCTATCCCAATGTGGGAATACGGCTCTGCGAGCACTTCCACAAATACACCAACCCAGGAGTCAATCCATTTATTTCCCAGGACACAATGTCATTGGGAATCACATTTGGGAAGACAAAAAATCTTGTCCACTCCCCTACAGAGAAATCAACGTCCAGAACTGAATGTTCTCTCCAGAGACATTCCCCAAAGTGCAGAGATAAAGACTGGAATCCGATAAAAGCTCTCTTCAAGACTAACTGAAGAGATCAGCATCATTTTTCTAACAAACATTAGCAATAAGAAGTGGATGAGAAGCAACAGATGCCACAGAACACCGAACACGGCAGTGGCAGGCCTGGCATCCAGAATCCTCAAGGACCACAACTGCAACATTACCCTGAAAGCAAAACCCTTCAAGCAGAGATTCCCTCCAAGCGTGGAAGATTCTTTGTGTGTGAACAGCTGTTTTCCATCATAAGTGGCTAAAACTAAACACAGCTCCTAGTGGACGGCCAAGGCCACGGCCTGTCTTATGTTCAGCAAGAGAGAGAAGATGTGAGACTCCTCTCTTGGGTCAAAAGGAGTCAGGTTCCAAAGGAAAAAAGAATAAGAAAAAAACTTAATAAATTAACGATTAAGAAATTTTTTATTTTCAACTTTAATTTTTTAAATTTTTAAAAATTCTAATACCATATGCGTTCATATACAGCTATGTTGTTACACCAAAGATGAGTTAAAATAAAAGTGATTTGGAGGCACCTGGGTGGCTCACTCGGTTGAGCGTCTGACTTTGGCTCAGGTCATGATCTCACAGTTCCTGAGTTCGAGCCCTGCGTCGGGCTCTGTGCTGACAGCTCGGAGCCTGGAGCGTGCTTCGTATTCTGTGTCTCCCTCTCTCTCCGCCCCTCCCCTGCTTGCACTCTGTGTGTCTCTCTCTCAAATATAAACAAACATTTAAGAAAATTTAAAAATAAAAAAATAAAAGTGGTTTGTTGATTTGTCTTCTATCAGCTGACACATGCATCTGCTGTACATATCTGCCCAAGTTTGGTACTCCTGATGCGTGTCAATCTCCCATTCAATTAATAAAATCTCTTATATTTCAATATACTACAAAAAAAAAGTATTCACTACATGCATGACAGGAGTAGTTCCCCACTGACAGGTGCTACGGATTGTCCTTTCTGATGTACTCAGTAGAGCCAGACACACGGTGCTCAAAACACTTACACACTACACCCCTCACCTTCGCAGGACCCTCTTCTGCCCACGTTTGGCTCTTCCTTCACTTACCTCCACAGTTCCTTGGTCCCTGAAACCTCATTCCAGACCTAGAACAAGAGGACAGAGAAGTCTGGTCAGTCTGTATGCAGTTGGCACCTAGCCTGCCAGGCACCGTAGACGGGACAGAGAGCTACATGAGACTCAGTGCCTGTGGGCAAGAAAACTCACCCTGGGGAATCAGACATATGTGGACGGCCCAATAAAAACAATGAAGAGTGAGAAAGGAGAGTATAACTATGTCGGTGGAGCTGAGGGGCTCAGAAGTGATTACTGACAAAATCCCCAATAGCTGAAGCATTCCAGGGAGAGAGAAAACTACTGGAGCAAAGACTGTGAAGTGTGAAAAAACTAGTGAGCATTCTGCCTTAAGTGGAGTAAAGCGTTCTGGGGAAAGGAGCTGGAAATCTGCTTAGACCCAACTCGCAAAGTCGTAATGGCAAAACCAGTGAGGAGCCACTTGGCAATTGTGAATGGAGGAGTGGCGGGGTAGCCTGTTTAGTTAGATCACTGGCTCCTTCGAGAAGGAAGAATTGGAAATGAGGGCAGGGCAACAGGCTCCAGAAAGGCTGCCGCAGCGGAGTAACTAAAGGCACTGGCCTGGAGGGTATCCCAGAGACGCCAAGATGGCAGAACAGCCGTCTTGGGAGACGGTCAGCCCTGCTCCCATAAACCGCCCCCTGCAGAAGTATTTGAGAGAGGCTCGGGATCAGTCAGTCCTGGGCGGGAACCAGAGTGTCATGCCTGCCCTCACCCAGACACACAGCTGCGTCCTGGGACGCCCTGGCCTCTCCAGCTAGGCCAGCCTGCATCCCGGAGCCCACACAGCTTCCGAGGGAACCACTCTGGAGAGTTGTCTGTGGTCCAGACGCACTGAAGGCCCCATCCCAGAACCTGGCTGTCCAGTCCCTGGCAGAAGCAAACACCATCCTCGCAGCCCGGGCCCCGCTCACACAGCCCTTGCTCACCTGCTGGATCAAAGTGCCTCGGTCTTTTTGGCAGGAATGTGAAGTTTATAATTTGCAGAAATCAAGCCAAGACAGTCAAGAAGATTTACGCATTTTCCTTTTATGGAGTTCCCAGTTCAAAACCTAAGTGAGACCTTATTTCCCAAACACAGAGTATGGTGTGCAATATAATCTGAAAAATAAACACTACCCACCCAGAGGACCCCTCTGTTAGATGCTGGCCTTCACGACAACACAGTGAGGCAAGGATAAGTGACTTCATCTTACCCAGCAGGGAAACCATGTCCCAGAGAAGCTTGTGCTGCCCAAGGCTACAAGTCGCCCTCCTTCCTAACTCTGCCCCTGCGCCATCCCTAGCCCGCTGCAGGGATCCAGTCCCAGCCCTGTTTGGGACTAGCTGGGTGGGACTGTCTCTTTATTGGTAAAAAAGGGGATGAAAACCCGGTATTTTACCTGACACATTTTAAATATAGTTATGGAATCCAAACACGAATCTGTTTATTGATCTTTCTGTAAAACGATATGATAATGTGTGACAATTAATAAGGAAAATCTTCAGGAGGGCCGCCTCGGTGGCTCAGGCAGTTAGATGTCTGCCTTGGGCTCAGGTCACGATCTCATGGTTTGGGAGTTCAACCTCACACCGGGCCCTCTACTGTCAGCACAGAGCCCACTTCAGATCCTTTCTCTCCGTCTCTGTCTGCCCCCTCCCCCTCACGCTCTCTCTCAAAATATACATAAACCTTAAAAACGAAAAAAGAAAAAGAAAATCCTCTGGAGACCAGCAGGGGGGCTCTCAGGCCACAGCCCTGGTCAGTTGCAGACCCAGCACCTTGCAAACCAATGCTAGTTTAGCTACTCCTTCACTGCCTCAGAGGGAGTAAGATTTCTCCCCATCCCACCTCCCAACAGCCCAGCAAAGGAGACTGTCACAGCCCAGCCAGGGAGAAGCCACCACACTTCCAGTCCCCAGTTTACTGCAATGGACTTTTAGTTCACAACAGCCCTTCCAGCCTCGCCTTCCTCTGTAAAAGAGCCTCTCTTCAGCTTTCTTCTCTGGACTCGCCTATTGTTTTGCCAGGCCCCGCTGGTCTTGAATTGCAATTCTCCGTTATTCCCAAATAAACCCATTTTTGCCGGTAAGATAACTGGCAGTTTTCTATCTAAGGTTAACAAATGTATTTTAGGTTCCTTTATGAAATTCCCTGACTCGACAAGTATTTACAAAGGGCACGCTGGGTGCTAGAGACAGGATGCTGGCTGTCAGGCATGAATCCAGCGCGGGGAAAGCGGACATGAACTACATACACTATACCAGCAGTTAAGGGGTACGGAGCCCTAGGAGGAGCCGGCGCAGGTGCACACGGGGCGGATGACAGCCAGGACCCAGGCGTGCGGGCGCCCTGACCCCAGGGGACTCACCACTCCCAGGAAACTCTTGGCTTCCCAGACAAGACCCAGAGGGAAATTATAGAATGTTCCAGAAGAGGTGGGAGGGGCAAGGAAACAGGCCCCCCAAGCCCATCCAGGCAGTGAAGGCTGATGGCAGGGGGGCCGCAGCAGACCAGCGAACAGGGCTCTGGGAGTCCCCGGGGCGGCGGCTCGCAGCACCCACACAAGCCTCCAGGTCACCACCCCGGCCTCAGCGCGCTCGGCCCACCACGGAATTGGCCGCCGGACGCCGCCCCCAAACGGGGAAACTGAGGCCCAGAAAAGGGCCAGCCTTGGACACGCAGGAACCATAAAGCCAGTCCTGCTTCCCGGACAGGGCGCGCTACCTTGTCCACCTGGGCGGCGCAGAGCAGGTCTCGGGCCTCCAGGAAGGAGAAAACGTGCAGGAGCTCATGGAACCCAAGTTTCGGCTCCATCTCGCCCGCACCGCCCAGCCTCCGCCCTCCGGCCACGCCTTCCACGCGCTTCGGGCCTTCCGGCCAAACCCCGCCCATCTCGCCACGCTTCCGCCCCGAGGGCCAAACCCCGCCCATCACGCCGTGTTTCTGCCCCGCAGGCCAGGGAGCACGGCAAGATGCTTCCTTCCGCTCCGGACGGCCAAACCCCGCCCATCCCACCCCACTTCCGCCCCGCAGACTACACCCACCCAGTGCTCAGTGCTTCCGTTCTGTTGGGTCAATCCTCTGCCAGCCTGCCAGCCTGTCAGCCCTCTGCCTTAAGCTGGAGCCAGTCGGCCCCGCTCCTCCCTGACCTTCCACTTGCCTCTGACCACCCCTTGGCTCTCACTCTGACCTTCACCCCTGCACTGACCCTCACGTTGGACATTGTGGCGGTCTTGAACCCAGCCCCTCCCAAGCCCTTGCTCGGGCCTTTTGACTTCACCTTTGACCTGTCCTCCATTTCGGACCCTTGCCGCTCTCAACCTGGCCTTTGACATGGGCCTCTCATTTACCAGATTCGGGCCTGCCCCTGGTCCTGACACTCACCCTTGACCCTGACCCTCCTCCAACCTCGCCCTGCTCACAACCCTCAACCTTGCCATCCACGCTATCCTGAATCCCTACCCTCACCTGACCCTGACACTCACTGTGACCACCACTGGGATCTTCACCCTGGCCTCACCTTTGCTTTCACAGTGACCCTCAGCCTCACTCTGACCTTGACATTCAAGGTGAGGTCAGGTTCAAGGGCAAGTTTAGAGTATCCTGTGGATGGAGTTGGTGGAGGGTCAGTGATCCAGACGTGGGTACAGGCTCAAATTTATACGGAGCTGAGAGCTCCCAGAAATTAGCTAGACTGGAGCTTGGCATCGACAGAAGATGTGGCTGGACAAACAGGCAGAGGACAGATCCCTAAAACATCAGACCTCTCCCTGAAAGCAACGCTGTGTCTATTGTTTTGTATTTCCCCAGAAGCTTGGAGGCAATGCCTGGCAGTGTCACCTGTGCTCAGGGCTGACACGGGTTTAGCCACATGAAGAACAAAATGCACATTTTAAGAGTAAGCGATTGCTAAGGATATGTTTGTTTCTCTGGTCCGTTTTTAACTCTTCCTGAACCAGGACTGCACTGTCTCAACAGGCCCTATGAAAAGTCTTAGGTCTAACAGTGAGTCCTTCCCTGGTTTTTCTCTTCTGCCTTCTCTTAACCCTTTCATTTCTGTGTAGATTATAGAACCAGCTGATCAAAATTTATTAAGCAAGCAAACAAGAGCCAACTGGGCTTAAATATTCGGATTTACTGAATTAACAAATGACTTCCAAGAATGCCTATCTCCTCACTTGCTCTGTACCTGAGTAAGGAGGTGGCACGTCTGGTCCTGGCTCACCCTTGTCCTCAGGGTAGAGATGCTGGTAAGTGGCTTGACCCTGATCGGTCCCCAACCTGAGCCATCCTGGGGCTTGAATTCTGCCACTGCACCTCCAAATGGGAGCCCCACTGCATGAAGCCCCCAGGACCGGAGGAGCCGTGAATGGAGCCGCATTCCTGGTGACCACAGAGAAACAAGGGCCGGGAAATGATGCCTGCCACCTTGGCCACTTCCCTCGGTAGGAATGGAGGAGGGCTGACACCAGGCAGAACTACCTGGGCTTTCTACGATAAACCTCCAAAGTGAACTAGCCTTCAATGCCTCTGAAAACAAAATCAAACAAAGCTGCCCTCCCACTCGTGTTCCCACGTGAGGACACCTTACACTCTCCGCTCCCCTAGATGGCTCCACCAGGGCCATCCCTGACCGGGAAGTCAGGGCCTGGACAACCAGCACCACGGCAGCCACAGCCACAGCCACAGAGCTCACGGTCTCCCTCTGATGGGTCAGTTGGCAGCACGCACATGGGAGGCCAACGGCACCGGCTGTAGGTCCTCTCTGCTGGAGCCGGATGTCCTCATCCCCAGCCTGGGAGCAGACCAGGTGAGGGGTGGACCTGGTGAGGCTGTGTGGAGGCCACAGGAGGTCGGGTCAGGCCCAGCAGAGAAACAAGAAGCCCAGGGGGCTCCGGGGGACAGGACGGCAGGGCGGGCCCAGCGTCAGCCCTCCGGGATGAAGGGCCGAATCAGCTCCGGGTTCAACAGTGACTCTTCGAGAGGCCGGTCCACGTGGAAGTCATGGACGTGGGGGGGGCCCGGGTGGGCCTTGGGGGTGGGTCCCCCTGGGCGCTGGGGAATCGGCAGCTCCGAGGGGTGGGCAGGCAGGGGAGCCGTGAAGAAGTACTGATGCAGGAGGGCCTGCGGGCGGCAAGCAAGGGACAGAAGGCAATGAGTCACCTCCCCGTCCCAACCTCAGCTCACCTGCCTCTGAGGGAGGATGGAGCACTGCCCTGCCAAGGCTCATTCCCACACCTGCTCCACAGCATCTCCACGTGCGAAGCACCTGAACACCGTTACAGGTTCTCGGGAGCCAGCAGGGGGCAGAACACAGCGCCTCCCCGTGAGTCTTCCCCAAGTCAGGGGTATGGGTGACAGACAAGACAGAGGAGAAAGGGACAGGGAGCGTCAGATGACTAGTGCTGTGTCAGAGCGACAGCGGAGGTTGAGGGGACCAGAGAGGCTGCGGGCCTGCAGAGCAGTGCGGGCGAGCTCCAGGGAGGGGTGCCGGAGCAGAGATCCCAGAGGCGCACAGTTAAGGCCTGAGGACACACAGCAGGCCTGGGGCCCGGGGGCGGGGGGAGAGTGGCCAGGAGGGTCACAGAGGTGATGTCCCCCAGCATGTGATTGCTCGGAGAGGGAGCCACAGGAGAGCCCTGCTGGGGTCCGAGCTGGCCTGCCAGGGGAGGGTGCCCCGAAGAGACACAAGCAGGATCTGAGAGGCAGTGGCGTAGACAGGGAGGCGGGCAGGTGGCCTTGGTCCAGGAGCCTTGGTCCACTGAGACGGCTCACCAGGGGCCTGCTAGTACTGGGGCGGGCAGGGCACGGGGACGGTGAGGCTGCGGGCACGGGTACACCTGAGAGAGGCTCCCACGTCAGCCCATGGTCCTGCCTCTCCTTCCCAGCCACACAACCCCCTTCCAGGTCCCCCTCGCCAGACCTCTGCTCATCATTTCTCCCTGAAAAACACCTCCCCAAGCTTAAACTGGCACCCCCCCCCAGAGTCAGTCCCACCTGCCCACCCCCAGGGCCCAGGAAGATGCCAGGCATGTGCAGATGCAGAGTAAATATCCACCGGAGGGATGAGGCAGCCGGTCACCCACAACCCAGGCGCGCTCTCCGGCAAGGTGGCCATGCCTTCTACTGGGGCCCCCGCCTGCCCGTGGCCCCCCGGGTTCTGGTGCCAGCCTATCACAGGGCCCCGAGTGAGGAGGGTCAGGGAAACGGGGTCACCCTACCTGGGAGGCTGAGATGCGCTGGCGCGGAGGGTAGAGGAGGAACAGCCCCAGCAGGTCCAGGGCCTGGGGAGACGCGTCAGGCAGCACCTCCTCCAGGGGCACAGGTGCCTGCTCCTTGAAGGAGATCTTGTTGTAGTCGGGCAGCTCCGTGATCTCCTAGGACCATGGTCATCAGTCCGTGCGGCCGTGGCCCACCTGCTCACCGGTCATCCCACCTCCCACCCCCCCACGTCTCAGGCATGTGTACAAAGTGCCAGTGTGCCGGCAGGAGGGGAGGGACAGGACCTGGCTTCCTGCATCCAGCAGGGCAGGATGGGAGGAGCCGCCAAGAGAGGCCAGAACAGTGGTCTGGGGGGACGGGAGGGGGCCAGGGAGGTGTGGAGCCACAAGAGAAAAGGCACAGAGGGTGCTCCTAGCTGTTGGGGGGAAGGGAAGACACCTGCCCCCACCCATTCCCCGCCGGGAACCCCTGCAAACCGGCCAGACTTGAGGACTGGGGGTGCCCAGGATTCGAAGCACACAGCAAAGCTGCTCGATGTCATTCTCCCCAGGGAAGAGAGGGGATCCGTTCAACAATTCCCCCAGGATGCAGCCCACAGCCCTGCAGACACAGACCCAGACAGCTCAGAGATCTCCCCACACCAGTTCGGTCGCCTCACACTATGACACAGATCTCCCCACACTGCACCCACAGCCCATACTAGGGCCAAGGAACCACAGAATAGCACAGCAGCTTCGTACCTGAGGCTACAGACTCGTAAACAAAACCCACAAGCCTAGAACACAGACCACATCCCCCTCTCCAACAGCTCACTGGCCTCAACCCTAGAAAACATAGCAACCCCCTCAGTGGTTCTGAGACTTCTCAGAGCCTCAGTTTCTGGCACACGCAGCCACCGTCTCTCACTCCTCACTTTCTGGGACAGACTCCAAAATAGCCCCTAAATCTCAAGTGCCTAGGCAAGGGCAAACCATCCTACCCAAATAAAGGCTCAGAGCCTTCACACCCAGGCATATAACCAACCCCTGCCTACCAGATTAGAGGATCCATGCCTTGAGCCTCAACTGCCTCCCTGACTCCAGCCCAGATGCTTCCCACTCCCATCACACCTGACCCCCACCCAAGTGAAAACTGACCCCAGACTCCTTAGAGACTCCCCAACGAGGGGAAACACACCCAAGGCAACCTAGAGCTCACAGCACGAAGACACCCCCAAATGGCTTAGCAACCCCACATTCCCCCGTGCCCAGCCCACAGAAGTCTCACCACAGGTCGACGCCCTGGTCATACTGGCGGGCACCATACAGGAGCTCCGGGGCTCGATACCACCTGGGAGGAGGGGGTGGGCACAGCCAGCTCGCTAGTCTGACGGAGGCTGCCCAGAAAGGTCACCCCCGCCCCACATCAGCCCCACAAGCAATGTCTGAACAGAAGGTCCAGAAGCATCTCATCCCGGTGAGAAGGTTGGGGCCTGTCCTCTGCCAACTCCTGCCTGGGAACTGGCCCTCCCTACCTGGTGGCCACCTGGTGTGTGTAGAGGCGGCTGCCATCTGGGGAGAAGACCCGGGCCAGGCCAAAGTCTGCTATCTTGAGCTGGCCTGAGGCACTGATGAGCAGGTTGGCCGGTTTCAGGTCCTGAAGACACCAAAGGAGGCATCAGTTCCTCCACACCCCTGGAGGACCTTGGGGCAGGAGGATGTGGGAGGCTAAGCACCCGGGTCAGCCCAGGCCCCACCCTCTCCAGGGCCACTGACTCTGTGGTGTGGCCACACCACGGGTCCTGCCCCTCTGACCCCCTCTTCAAGGGCTGGCCCGCAGGTCCCGCCGCAGCCCGTGCTGACACTGACCCGATGCACGATGTTGTTGGCGTGGCAGAATGCCACACCCTTGAGCAGCATCTGCAGGTAGCTCTTGACCTGTGCCTGACCCAGGGGCCTCTGGGCGTGGCGCACCACCTCGGCCAGATCCGACAGCATGAACTCGAAGGCCAGCACAAAGCCTGCGCCGTGAGGGAACACGGCCTTCAGCTGCACCACCTGCGGGCAGGCATCCCGTCAGCCCTGGGACCCACATCACTCAGACCCGCTGGGGGACCCCAGCCCCGCCCCAGACAGAGGACCAGGCGGGTGGGTGACGTGAGACCTGAGCTCAGAACCAGGGATGCGGAACTCCCAGTTGTTCCCCTCTCCAGAGAGAAGATGGTCCCCATCTAACACTCCACTCACTCACTCAGGGAAGAGGAGGTGGGAAGGTCACCCAGGGCAGTGACTGGGCATCCCCCCAGCCCAGGAACTGGAAAACCACATGCAGTGTCCCCCCCCACCCCCTGCCCGTCACTCACACACACACAAACACACACAGGGCACAGGTCTCCTCTGGGCTCCACTAGGGCCATGAAACCCCAGCACCAGGAGAGCTGGACACACGTCACATACACTTCCCAAGGGACCACGGGTCAGCGGGGCCAGGCTGCACAACATGGAGCAGGAGCAAGGCCTGGCAGGGCCTGTGCTGTGCTCACAGCACAGGGAGACAGACAACTGAGCGAGCCAACGGCTGGGGTGTCCCGGTTCTGACGAGGACAGACAGAATAAATAGGGCGAGGGGAGTCAGTAAGGCAGGGATGCGGAAGGAGCACAGACAGAGGAGCACCAAGCACAAAGCCCTGGGGGCAGAGGGGACAGTGAGGCGGCAGGAGGGACACAGGCATGTAGGGTCCTTTACGGGAAGGACGTTTGCCCTGTGCTGAGGCCCGGACGGTACCCGTCACAGGGGACGCTTCAGAGGTCATGTAGGACGAAGAGGGGCTGCAGCTCTCGGTGTGAAGAAAAGCCAGTGGGCTTTTCCAGCAGGGAAGTGAAGGGTTTCATCCACACTTTTGGACGGTGGGGAGGGGAGCACCAGCAAGGAAATGGTGCGATCATTCGGGTCGGAGATGAGGGCAGCCTGGGCTCCACGCTGGGGCATCTGAAGGTGGGACCTCCAGGGCTGCTGACTCACAGGTGGAGGGCCCGTGTCACCCTCCCATGTATGGGCTGTGTGTGCAAGCCCGCGGACCTTTTTTTTGTTGAATTTTCTTAATGTTTGTTTATTTTTGAGGGGAGGGGGAGGAGCAGAGAGATGGAGACAGAGGATCTGAAGTGGGCTCTAAGCTGAGAGCAGCAAGCCCGTATGTGGGGCTTGAACTCACAAACCGTGAGATCACAACCTGAGCGAAGTCAGACATTCAACCGACTGAGCCACCCAGGTGCCCTGAGCCCCTGGACTTTTATTGCTGGTTTTCAGAATTTGAAGATAGCACCCAATCATTCCCCACGTCACACACATACACTCAAATACACAGAATTATAAAGGAAAAACAACAGAAGAAAAACCCTATCACCTACAATCAAACTTATAGCACATTCTAGCCGACTTTACAACAGACAGGGTACGTACAATCCCACACTCACATATAGGTACACATGTTTGTACAAAACTAGGGCGCATAGTTTATGTGTTTTACAAGCAGTTTACAAAGTGCTTCTGTTACATAGCCAACATGTCATGGACATCTCCAGAGGATAACAAGCAAGTCAGAGCACGACAGGATACACCAGTCACCTCCCAGGGATGAGAGAGAGCACCGTGAAGAACAACGGGGCTGGGGGGAAGTGCCCCTCCTCGCGTGCCCACAGCGCCTCCCAGCCCCATGGACCAAGCCACGTGGGCCCTGCAGCCTCTGTCCATCTCCCCTGCAGCACTTAAATCATCAGAAGTCCGCTCAGGGCCAACGCCCAGCACAGGGTAGGGCCCATGAGAGGACCCAAGGTTAGAATGTCCTCGATCAGACCCTGACCAAAGCCTCCCGGGACCAGCTGAGCGCCCACAAGCTGGCAGAGGGGAGATCCTGAAATGGGCCTGGCTGAGCAGCGGAGAACTCAGAATGACAAATACCTGAAACAGTTAACCCAGCCTGTGACCAGAACAGAAGCTCAATGGGTGGCAGTGATCATGATCATTAAAAATCACTAAATGCTTTATGGAAAGAAGTCAGTGAAGAAGAGAATGAGTAAGGGAAGAAATCAGTGGGTAAGAGGGATGAGTGCGGAGTGAAGCCGGTGGGTGGATGAGGTGGACAAGGGAAGGAGAGGCCCTCCAACCCCAGCCCCACTCACGTGCTGATTGTCCTCGATCTCCTGCAGGGCTTTGATCTCCCGCAAGGCCTGGTTGGGGATGCCATCCTCCAGCCGCCGCAGGGCCACTTTCTTGAGGGCCACGATCTCCCCAGTCTGTGCAGGACAGAACGCAGACACTGCCACCCATCCCAGGCTGGGAAAGGGGCCGCGGGGACGGGAAAGGCGCCACCTGGGTGGGACGCAGAGGCCCAGGGGCCTCATGGGGTGGGAAGGGAAGGAAATCAGGTACAGCCCGGAACCAGCTGTCCCAGCGCCGCGCAAACAGCTAAGAGGCTTTCAGGCCACGCTCCTCGGGCACTCGCGGCATAGCTGCTGTGGCCTCGCGGGTGGGTGGGAAGCTTGCAACCCGGACGGCCTCCACTGATGGGGGCCAAAGTGGTGGGCGCACACCACGAAGCGGGGCGAGGAGGCAGGCGCAGCAGTGCACACGCGGGCAGGGGAAACGGTGGCGGGGGGTGGGGGGGGGCGTCCCTCGGCCAGGAACCGCTGCAGACGGAGATCCCACGGCCCCGCTCACCTCCACGTGCTTGGCCTTGAAGACGATGCCGTGCGCGCCCTCCCCGATGCGGCCCAGGATGCAGTACTGGTCCATGCAGACCCTCCGCACGCCCCGCCCCTCCCCGCTGGAGCGACGCGGTTGCCTAGCAACGGGCTGCTTCCGGGAGCCGGACCGGGCGGCCGACCGGAGCTGGGAACGGTGTCCGGGCGTCGTCTGCGCCTTTGCCGGTTCCCCGCGGTCCGGCCGCAGCGCGCTTCATTCGGGGGAAGCCATCGTGTGCGGAGGGCGCCAGCGCCGGGGCGGGGGATCAATGGCGGACGGCTTCCCCAGCCCGCAGCTTCTGGACGTCACGTGACGTGCGACGCCAGGGCACGCAGAGGGGGCGGTGCCGCGTGGTCGTGATAGGCCGGGATCGGGGGCGGGGCTACGCGTCTGGGGCGGGGACTCCTGGTGACTGGGCGGGGCCAACTCCTCCCCAGCCGGCCAGGGTTCCCCATCTGTAGCTGGAGATGCCAGCTTCAAGCTTACTCAGGAGTCAGTGAGGAAGGGAGCCCGGTTCAGGACCAAGCTGTGGAAGGAGCATCAACGGGGCCTCCCTTCTGGACGGTCAGCTGGGACCTTTTAAAAAGTTCGAACTCTGACCAGGAAGCCCAAGTCTAAGGCTTCTCATGAGGAAATATTAGGAGGAAATTGCAGTGAGCGATTTTAAAGAAGTGTATACAAAGGATTTTGACAAAAAACACAAGTTGCGAAGTTAAACTTCGGAAAAGATGCGCGATCTCACCACGATAAAATAAATGCGAAATAATCTACAATTTTCCACCTATCAAATGGCTAAAGATCCCAGATCTAAAAGGCCATTAGTCAGGGGCACCTGGGTGGTTCAGTCGGTTAGGTGTCTGACTTCGGCTCAGGCCATGATCTCGCGGTTCGTAGGTTCGGCCCCCAGTTGGGCTCTGTGCTGACAGCTCAGAACCTGGAGCCTGCTTGGGATTCTGTGTCTCCGTCTTTCTGCCCCTACCCCACTCGTGCTCTGTCTCTTTGTCTCTGTCTCTCTCTCTCTCTCAAAAATAAACATTTAAAAAATTAAATAATAATAAATAAATAAAAGGCCAGGGCTATGGGAAAACAGGAACTCTTACCCTTTGCTTGTGGGAGTGTAATTTGGTGATGCTGATCAAATGACAGATGCATACCAGATGCATATCCCCTTGGACCCAGCAAGTCCACTTCTAGAAATTCCCCCAACAGATGTACCACACACATGTAAAACGGCATGCGCAAAGTTACTCATTGTAGCATTATTGGAACAGCAAAAACTGGAAACGTTCCAGATGTCCATCAGTAGGAGACTAAGTGGCGGTATACCCTTCCAATGGAATATGTGGCCTCAAAAATGAATGACGATGCTTGTTTATGTGCAGTAATAGGAAGACTTCTCACATACATTGTTTAGCTAAAAAGGCAAGATGCAGAACAGAACATACAGTGTGCCACTAGCTATGTAAAGAAAAACATGTAACTAATGCTTGTTCGTCCATTATAAGGTTTCTGCAAAGATACTCAAGATTTCATGACTGCAGTTACCTGGTGGAGGGACTGGAAGGATTGGTAGGAGGTGAACTTTTCACTGGGCCTTTTTGTATTCTTTCAGTTTTGAACCATATCATTTATTAATTTTCAAAAAATGTTTTCTGGCTCAGAAGTTCAGTTCCACTTTTCTTTTAACAATTGCAGAAGAATGCCTTGATATCCAAAGATGTTCATGCTGTTTGATGATAGCAGAGACCGTGGCAGATGGTAAATAAGTAATGGGAATGACTTAGAATGGAATACTTTATAGCTATTACAAAGGGTGAGGATAAATACAGTGTGGCATGGGAAAAGGATGGTTTTCAAAAAATAGTACAGAGTCATTTGGAAAGTCATATGAAGAAAAAAATGTACACACCATACACAAAAATTCATTCCAGGTGTACTGCAAAACTAAATATGAAATGTAAGCAATGAAGCTTTTAGATGAAAACAAAATATCTTAATGACTTTTGGGTTAGGTAAAAATTTTATTTATTTACTTATAAGCAGTTTTTCACTTCATTATTGCTCAAAGACCATGGTCTACATCATTCTTGGTGTACATTCTATGAATTTTGACAAATGCATAATGACACATACCCACCATTATGGTATTATATTATAGTATATAGTTTCACTGCCCTAGAAATTCCCTGAGTTCATCCTATTCATATCCTTTCCCCTCACCCCTGGCAAGCACCAAACTTTTTACTGTCTCTACAGTTTAGGCTTTTCCAGAATGTCACGGAGTTGGAATCACACAGTATATAGCCTTTTCAGAGTGGCTTCTTTCACTTAGTAATATGCATATAATTTTCCTTTATGTCTTTATGTCTTTTCATGGTTTGATAGCTCAATTTTTATTTTGTTATTTCAAAATTATTTTAATTTAGAAATACGAAACATCTGGAGGAAAAAAATGTTAGAAAAACCCAAAACATACAGGCAAATTTTTACTCCATGAGCTTCTTAAATTCTCACTTGTTTACCAATCCCCAAGATGAAAAACTCTTCTTAAAAGATATTCAGCCACCAACAATGATGTTATTGATAGGAATATGCATCGATTTCACAAAAAAAGCCAATGAATCCTATTATAGCATATCTTATTGCTGTTGCCATGACAATCTTCTGGAATTCTTTCCTGTCGGGTGTAGTGCATCTTTTAACCAGTCAAACTGAGTCCTTCACAAACTGCCGACTTGGCTTTATGCACTCCATTACCTGATCCATGGTGCCTGCCTGCCAACACCTCAGTTGCCAAGGACATGTACACAAAAGTGGATGAGCTCATCTCTTTTTAGCATGTCAGTAATATCCCATCGTCGGGATAGACCAAGGTTTATTTATCCAATCACCTACTGAAGGAAACCTATGTTGCTTTCAGGTTCCGGCAATTATGGAATAAAGTTGCTATAAACATCCATCTACAGGTGTTCTATGTTGCTTTCAGGTTCTGGCAATTATGGAATAAAGTTGCTATAAACATCCATCTACAGGTGTTGTATAGACATGAGATTTCCAGTCCTTTGGGTAGACGCCAAAACAGGAGAACAGTTGCTGAATTGAATGGTAAGAGTATGTTTTTTTGTTTTGTTTTTTGTTTTTTTTTTTAATTTTTTTTAACGTTTATTTATTTTTGAGACAGAGAGAGACAGAGCATGAACGGGGGAGGGGCAGAGAGAGAGGGAGACACAGAACCGGAAGCAGGCTCCAGGCTCTGAGCCATCAGCCCAGAGCCCAACGCGGGGCTCGAACTCACAGACCGCAAGATTGTGACCTGAGCTGAAATCGGACGCTTAACCGACTGAGCCACCCAGGCGCCCCGAGTATGTTTTGTTTTGTAAGAAACTTCCAAACTTTCTTCCAAAGTGACTGCACCTCTTTGCCTTCTCCTAAGCAATAAATGAGCTTTTTTCTTCCTCTACATCCTCACCAGCATTTGGTGCTGTCAGTGTTTTAGATTTTCACCATTCTAATAGCTGTGTAGTGGTCTCTTGTTGTTTTCATTTGCATCTCTTAATGAAATATGATGTGGAACATCTTTTCATACACTTATTTACCATTTGTATATCTCATTTGTTTAATTGTCTGTTCAGGTCCTTTGTCCATTTTGGATAACAGCCCTTTATTACAAATGTCTTTTGCAAATATTTTCTCCTAGTCTGTGGCTTCTCTTCTCATGATTTGCTACTAGCTTCATGACACTAGTATTTTTTTTTTTTCGAGAGTTTAAAAAAAAATCCATATTCGTAAAGGATATTGGTTTGTACTTTTCTTGTAATATCTTTGTTTAGTTTTGGTATGAGGGTAATACAGGCCTCATAGAATGTATTAGTGACGAGGTCCAGCCCCAGCAGGTCCAGGGGCTCCCGAAGGATGAACGGCGTCGGCGAAAATAACAAATGGACACGACAGCAGTGTGTTCGACTGGCCGCTTTATTGTGGCAAACGTGGCATTATGTTTGTTAGCAGTTTCCTTGTCGCGTGGTCATCTATGTTTCTCGGCTTTACCTGATTCTAAAAACGTTCCTTGGTGTGATCACCCATTAAGGAACCTCACGGTTCTTTCTTTGTAACGTTTCCTCCTGCCTTTTGCTTATTGATTGATTTCTTCATACGACTTTCATTATGTATCTACGTTTATTTATAGTCTATAAAGCATTTGCTTTGCTATTTTCATGGAAGGTCATCTAGCTCTCAACACCTCAAGTGGAACGTTTACAGGGATCTGACTTGTTGATTGTTCCTTTGAACGGTTTGCGGTACAAGGAACAAAAGTATTCGCTTTGGTCTGGGTGCCGGGAGGGAGCCAAGCGGGCCCTGGGAACCCGCGCCTTATACGCTCCCAGAGAGACAATGTATACCTGGGAACTAATGACCCATTCTGTACCTTAACCCGCCGGGTCCAGTTACCATCTGGAATGCCTCCTGGGGGCCAAGTGGGCCTAAGGGTTGGAGTAACTTGTGTCCCTAGAGACATCCCTTTGTTGCCGGAGTGGGGCTTTCAAACCCATTTGCCCCCCTCCCTGGCTGAGAGATATATGGGGCTATCCTTCCTTTAGGTAGGGGACAGGCGGGCAGGGGTGGCACCGGCTGGATATAAGGTTTCATTATCCATCTTCGGATTCTCAGGGTTTTTCCCTCATCCCCAGAATATATCCCCGAGTTTGCCCCCATGGGTTTCTTTTGAATCATCAGTGCCAATTGGACCATGGGGATGGCCATGATGAGTAAGAGGACAGATACCAGTAGCTTCCCATTCGGAGGGTCGCTGTGCATTGCCCTTCCTCCAACCACCCGGGCTGTGCCACCAGGAAGGCCGGATGGATTGGCTCCTGGCGTATTAGAAAGTGTTCCCTCCTCTTCTATGTTTTCCAAGAGTTTGTGAAGGATTAATAATACTTCTTCTTTAAACATTTGGTAGAATGAACCGGTGAAATTATCTGTTCCTGGGTTTTCTTTGTGGGAAACTTTATGATTATTTATTACTTGCTATATGTTCAAAATTTCTGTTTCTTCTTGAGTCAGTTTTAGGAGTACATGTCTTCCCATGAATTTATCCATTTCATCTGGATTATCTAATTTGTCAGTACATAACACTCCATTTTAATTATTTTCCTGTTAGGTCAGTAGCAATGCCCTCTCCTTAGGCTATTGACTTTAGATCTTTCTTTCTTTTTATTTTTAAATACCGGCATTTGCAATCATAAATTTCACTCAGAGCACCACTTTTGCTGCATTCTATAAGTTTTGGTATTTGTGTTTCATTAGTATCATTTTCTCATTTTCTTTGTTTTTCCTCTTGAAACATTGGTTATTTAGGACAGTGCTGTTTCATTTCCACATATTTGTAAATTTGCCAAGTTTTATTCTGTTGTTGATTTCTAATTTCATTCCGTTGTGAGTTTAGAACACATTTTGTGTAGTTTCGCTCCTTTTCCATTTACTGAGACTATTTTATGCCCCAGCATATGAGGTATCCTGGAGAATATTCTTGTGCACTTGAGAAGAATGTGCATTAGCTGTTGGTTGGTGGATCCTTTCATGGGTGGCTATTAGGTCTGATTGTGTTTTAATGTTGTTCTAGTTTTTATTTCCTGGTTTACTTTCTGCCTAGTTGTTCCATCCGTTATTGAAAGCGAGGCATTGATGTTACCAACTTTTATTGTCGAAATGTATATATTTCTCTATTCAATTATGTCTGCTTTTGCTTCATGTATTTTAGGGTTCTGTTGTTAGGTGCATATATGCATGTCACTGTTATTCTTCTTATTGGATTGGCCCATTTATTTCCCTAAATACAGCTATAAATGTTCTTTGCCTCAAATAACAATTTTTGCCTAAAAGTCCATTTTGACTGATGTGAGCATAAACACTCCAAATCTCTTTTGGTTGCTATTTGCATGCTGTATCTTTTCCCATTGATTTACTATCTAAAGTGAGCCTCCTCATATAAACAATGCATAGTTAGATCATGTTTTTAAAAATCCATTCTGCCAATCTCTCCCTTTTGATTGGAGTGTTTAATTCATTTGTTGTTGTAATTATTTATAAAGTAGGATTTACATCTGCCAATCACTGTTTTCCATGTCTCCTTTCATTTCTCTGCTCCTCCATTATTGACCTCTTTTGTGTTAAATGGATGTTTTCTAGTGTGTTCTATATTAATTTTCTTGCCATTTTTTTTTTTTTTTTTACTGTATGTTTAGATTTTTTTTTTCGTGTGTCTCTGGGGATTAAAATTCACATCTTCTAAGAATCTATTTTTTATTTTTTATTTCTTTTAAAGGTGTTTTAAAAAAAATTTTTTTAATGTTTATTCATTTTTGAAAGAGAGAGAGACAGAGCATGAGCGGGGGAGGGGGAGAGAGAGAAGGAGACACAGAATCCAAAGCAGGCTCCAGGCTCAGAGCTGTCAACACAGAGCCCGACTAGGGTTCAAACTTGTGAACCGTAAGATAATGACCTGAGCTGAAGTTGGACGCCCAACTGACTTAGCCATCCAGGCTCCCCTTAAAGATGGTTTTATTAAAGCATGGGGAATGCATGGGCAGAAAGAGCTGCCACAGTCTAGTTTTTATTAAGACCAACTTAATTTCACTATAGAAAAACTTTGCTATGTAGCTCCTATATATATAGTTCTGTTCCTCTCCATTTCTTTGATGTGGTGATTGCCATACAAATGAACGATTATATGGAGTATGCTCAACACAGATTTATAATTATTGCTTTATGTAGTTGCCTTTTAAATAAGATAGGAAAGAAGTTACAAAGAAAATATATATATTTATGCTGTCTTTTACATTTACATTTACTTATATAATTTTCTTTACTGGAGCTCCACATTTCTTTATGTGGATTTGAATTATGGCCTCGTGTCCTTTCATTTCATCCTAAATGTCTCCTGTTAGTATTCTTGTAGGGCGAGTCTCAATTCCTTCTTCATTTTTGAAGGATAATCATGCTGGATGTAGACTGGCTGGCTGATAGTCTTTTACCTTCAGCACTTTCAATATGCCATTCCTCTACCTCTGGCCTTCCGACCTCCATGATGATTAGGTCTTATTGAGGATCTGTTAAGTAATGGGTTGCTTCTCTCCTGCTACTTTGTAGATTCTCTTTTTCTTTGGATTTCAAAAGTTTGACTATGACATGTCTAGAGATGGCTCTCTGAGTGTGTTCCATTTGTAGTTTGTGAAGATTCTTGAATATACGTATTAATGTTTTTCATGAAAATCAGGACAACTTTGGCCATAATTTCTTCAAATATTCTTTTTTCCCTTTTCTTCTCTCCTACTGGGACTCCCATTATGTGTATATTGACACATGATGGTTTCCTATAGGTCCCTTTTAGTTCTGCTCATTTTTCTTGATTTTTTTCATTCTGTCCCCAGACTGGATAAAGGTTTGTTGCTCTATCTTCAAGTTAGCTGGTCTTTCTTCTGAATGCTTAAATCTGATATTGAGCCTCTATTAAATTTTTCATTTCAGTTATAGTTTTAAACTACAGAATTTTTACTTTTTATATTTTCTCTCTTTCTGACATTCTTTATCAGGTAGGACATCTTTCCTCTACTTTTCTTTTGTTCTTTAGACATGCTTGCTTTTGTTTAGTTATTTTAATATATTTAAAATAGACCATTTAAAGTCCGTCTACAAAACCAATATGTGGGCTTTTCAGGGATAGTTTCTGTTGTATGCATATTTTCCTGCATGTGAACCTTAATTTCTTGTTTCTTTCCATGTCTTACAACTTTGTATTGAAAACTAGGCTTTTGGGGTGCCTGGGTAGCTTAGTTGGTTTAGCGTCTGACTCTTGATTTTGGCTCAGGTCGTGATCTCACAGTTCGTGAGTTTGAGCCCCATGTCGGGCTCTGTGCTCACAGCCTGGAGCCTGGGATTCTCTCTTCTCTCTCTCTCCCTGCTTGCTCACATGCTTGTTTATAAGCACCTGCACTCTCAGTCTCTCTCTCTCTCTCTTTCAAAATAAATAAACTTTAAAAAAAACTAGACTTTTAAAATATTTTCGAAAAAAATAATAAAATAAAATATTTTGGCAGCTCTAGAAATCAGATTATCTTCCCTTGCCAGATTTGCTGTTGTTGCTTTTTGTTGATGTTTGTTTGGTATATTTTCTGACCTACTCATGTAATGTCTGCTTTCTTTACAATGCATGGCCCCTGAAATCTCTGCTCAGGGAGCTTAGTTGTCGGTGAACAACTGGGGAGAGCTTTCCTATAGACTTTCCAGTCTTTGCGGAGGGGTTCTGTGTGTGTGTGTGTGTGTGTTGGGGCCATCTCTCACGCTCAGTCAGACGGTTGACAAGTCTGCCTTACGCTTCACTTGCTGCTTGGGCAGAGCCTCAGGGTTAGCCTTTGCAGGCCTTTCCTGGATACATGCACAGTGCAGGCATGCATACATCCCTACATATGCACACGGCCTTCTAGCTTCCCAGGAACATGATGGAGCTTTTCACAGCCCCTGTGGGCATCTCAGGCCTCAGCTTTTCCTTTGAAGCTTTTTAGTTAGCCTGTTGTCTACCCCACTAGTATGCTCTGCATCACGTGGCCACAAAGTTGTCAATTGCCTGTGATATCCTTAATAAATGCTCCAGCGTAAAGGCTTTTTGCACTGGGTGAGTTGTGAATCAGGTGAAATAAAGATAGCCTTATGAGTGGGGTATTCAGGGAGCTCCCAGACAGGCCAAGTAATGGCAGTGCTCTGGGAGTGAGGCTTGGAAGTATCTCCAATACATTTCCAGAGTGCTGCTTCCCTTGCATGAGCTGCCATGCTTCATTTTCATCTCGATTCTCACCAAGATTGAGGGCTATTCATTGTCGAGGCTACTGTAGGGTTTCAGAAGAGGGAAAGGAAGTAGGGCACGTGCAGGTATCACAAGGCCTACTGTTCCTACTGAGATCCCACTGTTTTCCTCGAATAAAGGCTCCTGTATTGCTCTACGTCTTTGTTTAATTTCTAGAGTTTCTTTATTTTTTCAATTTTTTTTAACGTTTATTTATTTTTGAGACAGAGAGAGACAGAGCATGGACGGGGGAGGGTCAGAGAGAGGGAGACACAGAATCTGAAACAGGTTCCAGGCTCCGAGCTGTCAGCACAGAGCCCGACACGGGGCTTGAACTCATGGACCGCGAGATCATGACCCGAGCTGAAGTCGGCCGCTTAACCGACTGAGCCACCCAGGCAGCCCTAATTTCTAGAGTTTCAAAAATGTCGTTTCTGACCATTTTTTCCAGGTTTCCTGTTGCTCTTGTGTTGGAGAGAAGTTTTGGAGGGCCTGATGAGTAAGCACACTGGAAACAGGAAGGAAAGTCTTTCCTCCTCTGTGCTCCAGCATTGCCCACTGGCAGAGATTCATACCTATCATGACAGGAGGGAAAGGAAAGGGCCAGATCAGCTGTCCACTGTCCGGAACAGGCAAGAAGGGTGAATTTGAAGCTGAGAAGCAACAAACTGACAAATCGGCAGAAGCTGTGTGGCTACAGAAGGGGACAAAGTAGCTTGATTTCAAAACAGTGAAGACGTGGTGAAAATCCCACAATCTTATCACTCAGAGAACAGTGCTATTGTTCTTTTACATTTATGAAATGTTATACTGACTAGGAGTATGTATTTCATGCGTATGTATAACACATTATAGGAGATACAACAGTTAAATGGACATTTTAAGCAATTAGGATATTATTTATATGTGGATACAGTACATCATTTACATAATATTATTCATATACTGCAACATGATTTTCTTTTCTGGATGACAGAAATTTCACAGCTATTAATTGATTTGCCTAGAGCACCATAGCTGGGTTTACAGGGTTTTTTTCTTGTAATTTTACCATTCACTCACCTGCTACTATCTAAGGGGGATGGACAACCAAAGGGAGGAACTTGTTATTTCCAGCTGAGGAACTGGAGATAGTTCTATGAGGAAGGTGATAGAATTGACTTGCATTTGAAGGGGGGCTTTACATGCCGTGGGATAATTTGAATAAAGATTAAAGAGTCCAGGTGTGGGGGTACAGGGTCTCAAGGTGGGCTGGGAGGTGAGGGGGTAATCAAGTGTGTGGGTAAGGAATGGAAGGAAACTGAGAAACTGGTGATAGAACCAGGTGTCTAAGACTGTGACCTCTTTGGAAGGAATGTAGACTTCTTCACTTTGTAGGGGAGGCAACATGGCCCCCACCTATCTGACGTTTTCAGCTGGGGCTCTTTAACATAAAGACAGGTTAGCAAGAGAAAAACATTATATAGTGCAAGCAGCGAACATCGCATAGAGAAACCTCAAAAAAGTAACTCAAAAGCAGTCTGGCTTAGCACTCCAGCTTCTGTACCATCTTCAATGAACAATAATAAATTTGCAGAGAAATGATAAGACAAGGGAGGATTTTAGGCTCCAAAGGCAGCAAACTGTGGGAAGGTAGAAACACGGGAGGAAACTACTGACATAAGGTTTTCTGCAGATTCCTCTGGTGCCATCACTGGCCTGATAAGTCTGTCTCCAGTAAAGGAGAATTTATTTCCTGCTTTTAGGCAGTAAAGAGAGAGCTTTTTCTGGGTTCGCTGCTTCTCAATATGCTTCAGCTCAAAATAATTTTTATGTTAAGGCATCAACCTTAAATATAAAAGAGCCAGTTATTTCACTAACAAAATGAGCTTATTTGGGGATAACAGAGGACTTATAATTTGAAACATGCATGCTATGGTGAACCACAGGCAAATCAGAAGAGACAAAGGGAAGGTAAGCTTTTATTAGGTTTTAGAAAGAAATTGGGAAAGGTTGTTTTCAGCAAAAGTTTACTGGGAAAGAATAGGAGTTCAAGGTTGTGGCAGTATCTCATTGACTGCAAACATTGTTTGCATAGTTGTTGGGGCAGGGAGAAATCTATCTATCTTTCTTTCTTTCTCTTCCTTCTTTCCTTCCTCTTTCTTTATTTCCTCTTTCTTTCTTTCTTTCTTTCTTTCTTTCTTTCTTTTCTTTCTTTCTTTCCTTCTTTCTTTTTTTCTTTCAGAAGATGAGACACATTGGACCAGATGGATCTAATGGATATATTAAGAACATTCTATCCTAAAACAGTGGGACACACTTTCATTTCAAGTGCACATGCAACATTCTTCAGAATAGATCCCATGTTAGGTCAAAAATCAAGTCTCAACAAATTCAGAAAGACTGAAGTCATACCATGCATCTTTTCTGACCACAATGCTATGAAACTAGAAATCTACCACAAGAAAACGGGAAAGAGGACAAATATGTGGAGGTTAAATAACATGTAACTAAACAGTGAATGGGTCAACAGAGAAATCAAGAGGAAATAAAAAAATACATGAAGACAAATGAAATTGAGAACATAATGGTCCAAAATCTTTGGGAAGCAGCAAAACCTGTTCTAAGAAGGAAGTATACTGCAATCCAGGCCTACCTCAAAAAGCAAGAAAAATCTCAAATAAGCAGCCTACCTTACACCTAAAGGAGCTAGAAAAATAACAACAAACAAAACTCAAAGCCAGCAGAAGGAAGGAAATAATAAAGGTTAGAGTAGAAATAAATGATATAGAAACTAAGAACACAGTAGATTAGATCAATAAAACCAGAAGCTGGTTCTTGAAAAGATCAACAAAATTGATAAACCTTTAGCCAGACTCAGAAAAAAGGGAAGGGGCAGGAGGAGTGAGAGAGGACTCAAATAAACAAAATAAAAAATGAAAGAGGAGAAATAACAACCAACACCACAGAAATACAATTATAAGAGAATGTTAGGAGAAACTACATGCCAACAAATTGGGCAACCTGGAAGAAATGGATAAATTCCTACAAACATCACCTACCAAAATGGGAGCAGGAAGAAATAGAAAATTTGAGCAGACTGATTACCACCAATGAAATTGAATCAGTAATCAAAAAATTCCCAACAAACAAATTTCAGGACCAGATGGCTTCACAGGTATATTCTACCAAACATTTAAAGAAGAGTTAATTCTCATCCTTCTCAAACTATTCCAAAAAATAGAACAGGAAGGAAAGCTTCCAAATTCATTCTTAGAGGTCAGCATTACCCTGATACCAAAACCAGATAAAGACACCACTAAACAGACAAAGAACAACAACAACAAAAAAAAACAGAACTACAGGCCAATATTTCTGATGAACATAGATGCAAAAATCCTCAACAAAATATGAGCAAACTTAATCCAACAGTACATTAAAAACATCATTCACTAGGTGGCTTAGTTGGTTAAGTATCTGACTCTTGATTTCAGCTCAGGTCTTGATCTCAGGGCCAAGCCTCATGTTGGGCTTCATACTGGGAATGGAGCCTACTTTAAAAAAGAAAAAAAAAAAAACTTTGGGGATGCCTGGCTGACTCAGTGGATGGAGCATGTGACTCTTGATCTCAGTGTTGTAAGTTAGAGCCCCATATTGGGTGTAGAGATTACTTAAAATCAATCAATCAGTCCATCAATCATTCACTACAATGAAGTGGAATTTATTCCTGGGTTGCAAGGGTAGTTCAATATTCACAAATCAATGTGATACATTGCATCAATAAGAGAAGGATAAAAATCATATAGTCATCTCAATAGATGCATAAAAAACATCTGGCAAAGTACAACATCCATTCATGATAAAAATCCTCAATAAAGTAGGCTTAGAGAGAACATACTTCAACATAATAAATGGCCTATATAAAAAACCCATAGCTAACATCATCCTCAATGGAGAAAAACTGAAAACTTTCCCTCTATGTCAGGAACAAGTCAAAGATGTCCACTCTTGCCACTTTTATTCAACGTAGTACTGGAAGCCCTAGCCACAGCAATCAGACAAGAAAAAGAAATAAAAGGAATCCAAATTGGTAAGGAAGAGGTAAAAGTTTCACTGTTGGCAGATAACATACACACACACACAAACACACACACATGCACACACACACACACACATATGTATATATACAGAGAAAGAGAAAAGAGTCCATGAAAAAACTGTTAGAACTGATAAATGAATTCAATAAAGTCACAGGATACAAAATCAATACACAGAATTCTGTTACATTTCTGTACACTAATGATGAAGTAGCAGAAAGAGAAATTCCAATTACGATTACACCAAAAATAATAAAATACCTGGGAAAGACCTGTACTCATAATAGGTGTGGGAATTAAGGAGTGCACTTGTTGTGATGACCACTGGCTGACATATGGAAGTGTTGAAACACTGTATTTTACACCTGAAGCTAACATAACACTGTATGTTAACTATACTGGAATAAAACTTAATAATAAGAAAAAGATTAAATGAGACAGTGCATGTGTAACTTTCAGTACAGTATCTGGCACTTAGTAAGAAAGCCACAATAAAAACAAAACCTATAACACCCTGTAGAGAAAATTAAAAATAAATAATAAAAAAAAAAGAAGTGATAGACCCATTGACCACACCAATCTGATGGAGAGTGAGTCAGGATTCATCCAGTGACTACTGTTGGCTTTGAGCCTCTGCTGTAATAACAATGACACAGGGGTGGGCTTGGCACCAGGGCATAATTTGGCTCTCCCTTGTCACCAGTAGCCTCAGTTATGGCATTGGGATCATCTGTGGTGGGAGCCTTTAATTCTGGTGGACTTAGTGGTATGGTTTCTAGGGCAGTCCCTCGTGGGTAGGGGTCAGGGTCATTGGCATCTTTCAGGAATTTGGTCCTCAGGCTCTGGGGGTCTTTTAATAAAAAATTATGAATTTGGGGGTCCTTGGAAATACTGACCGACATAGCACAGAACCAGAACGAGGTACTCTCAACAACCAGTTGGCCCTTTTGTCTCCCTCCTGCTGTACAAAATCTTTTAAAATATTTTGAGTTTCAAGACACATGAAGTTTCAAGTTTGAGTTTCTAATTCTCTATTATCCCTCATTGATTTGACCTTAGGCGTTGTCACTGGAAAGATCTGCAGTGGACCTCTCCAGTGCCCGGTCTTGTATGTGGCTGCTTCCTTCCCCAGGGTGTCCCAGTAGATGTCCCTGGAATCCGAGTCAGCCTCCACTAGTGCAGTGCAGGTGTGGCCTCTAGACCTTCGAGAGCAAGAACAAGTGCATGAGGGGTCAGCACACACTGAGCAGTGCCTGGGCTGTTTCCTTGGGTGGTTTGCATTCGGTGAGGAGGTTGCTAAGCTCCTTGGGCATTTTAGCACCAGGTGCTATTTAGGGCCATTAGCTCTTATGCCACGTTGCCCCAGGAGTGGGACTCACCATATCTCACAGGATCAGGGGACAAGGCAGGACAGCAGGAAGGTGTGTAGCGACTGAGGGACCAGACTATGGCCACACTTGCCTTTGCAGGAGCTATGACTTCCAAAGGGAGGATGGGCTTGGAGTCCTGGTGCTGCTCCTCAGCACAGCAGTCACAGAAGGGGAGCCTCCCTGTCCTAAGGGCATGCTTGCCACCCTTGTCTGGTAGCCCACACTCGGGGAGGGTTGACACTTAGTCCATTAACTAACGCAATGGACCTTGCAAAAATCTTGGCCAATTCACCTCACAGCCGTCAGCCAGGTCCCATCTTAGAATATAACACCTCGGGAGGACTTAACTCCCACGGGTGTTCATAGGTGAAGACATGTCCATGACACCTCAACCAGCTCCAACAAGCAGTGTTCCAAAATTTGGGGGGAACTCTGCCTGCCTTCCTCTGAGCTTGCAATTTGGGATGAGAAGGGTGGGGGCACACTGCACAGTCAGCACTCTGCAAAGGCAGCACGCTGCATAGATAGTAAATACTCTGCACAGGCAGCACTCTGCACAGGCAATGAGTACTCTGCACAGGCAGCACACTGCACAGACAGTAAGTACTCTGCACAGGTAGCACTTTACACAGGCAGTAAGTACTTTCCACTGGCAGCACTCTGCACAGGCAGCAAGTACTCTGCACAGCCAGCACTGTGCAAAGGCAGCACACTGCATAGGAAGGAAGTACTCTCCACAGCCAGCACTCAGCACAGGCAGTAAGTACTCTGCACAGGCAATAACTACTCTGCACAGCCAGCACTATGCAACAGCAGCACACTGTGCAGATAGTAAGTACTCTGCACAGATAGCACTCTGCATAGGAAGTAAGTACTCTGCACAGGTAGTACTCTGCACAGGCAATAAGTACTCTGCATAGGCAATACTGTACAGCCCACAGTAGCATCTGAAAGCCAGAGGGTGGTGGACCCCTCTCGGATAGATTATCCCCTGGGAGAGGCTGTTGGTAAGCATTTGCAGCTAAAAGGCATTCCCCACCCCCCCAGGTCACTTGCCAGCAGATGAATCCATCCCATTCAGGAAGACAATTGCTGTGACTTAGTTAAATTAGCATTTGTAAAGAGGAGCCCCAGGTGCCACGTGGTGAGTTCTGGTTTAACAATAAAAAGCACCACGGAGGAAATTGAAATAGAGAAGTTTATTATTCACAGGTCCTGGAGGAAGTACACATCTCTTGGGGTCACACTGGGAGGTCAAGGTACCATCTCCAGGGGTCACACGGGGAGGTCAAGGCAAAGTGCAGGCAGAGAGGCAGGACCTGGGGCTCATGCCTTTATTAGGGTCTATGGGTGCAGTGCTTTGGGTCCCCCTCTTCTAAGGGCAGATTAGTCACCTCAAAAACAATGGGGTTTTGGTAACCTTTTGGGGTCTTATCTAAGGGACACACACGACGAGGACCCTGAGAGGTAACAGTTTGGGGGGGTGGGGGACACTTGTTCTAAAGGGCTATTGAGGAGTCATATCCGAAGCTTACGTTTGCTTGTGACTCTGAGGGCTACCTAGGGCACGTGTTCCAGGGAGGGGTGTCAGTTCAAGGCTCCCCAGGCCACCTGGCCACACAGAATGGGTGCCGAGGCAGCAACACCGTAGAGCGCCTGACCTGAACTCTTGACATTCATAGTTCGCGGTGAGCATGATGTCATCAAGGCCCATCCCTGTTGCAGCATACGGTCAAAATTTCCTTACTTTGCAGGCTGAATAATATTGCATTGGATTCCTGTACCGCCACATATACCAACATATATTTTGTTTATCCGTTCGCCATCTGGACTTTTGGCTGCTTCCATCTCCCAGCTCTCGCGAACATGGGTGTGTACACATCTCGTCAAGTTCCTACTTTTAATTCTTTTGAGTATATACCAAGAAATGGAATTATCGCTGGATCACATAGTAATCCTACGTTTAATTTTTTGAGAAACTACCACCCCATGTTTTCCTGGCCCTGTGGGGTTTTGTCCAGGTTCTAAGGGGTTCCTAGCCCTGTAGTAGGTTCCTGGCCCTGTGGGGTTTTGTCCAGGTTCTAAGGGGTTCCCAGACCCTGCCGGGTAACTTGGGTGGCTTTGGTCCAGCGTCTTGCACACTGTCTGGGGCAGGCCTCTCTAGGAATACCACCGCCTCCCACCAGCATGACCCCACTGCTCTCTTTGGTGGCAGTCTGGGAACCAGGTCTCGAGGGTTTGTTCACTAATCTCCAGTTCCCAACCCTACATTTTGTGAAGTAAGGAGGCTGTTTTAAGACCCACTTCTAGGGTTATTACTGATTTGCCAAGCAACTTTGGGAAGGAAAATAAAAAGAAACTAGAGTATGTCACCCTACCACATGCCTTTGTGAAAATAAAGGACACCTCATTTAGAATGGAGCCAGGAAGCCCTGAAGGGGGCGCTCTCACACAGGAACCTCTCCCTGCACTTGCACAATCGCCAGGTGGAAGAGAATTATCTTCAGGAGGGAGGACATCTTTCACATAGGAATTTCATTTACTGCTTTATTTTTATTTTTATTTTTTTTATTTATTTTTTTTTCAACGTTTTTTTATTTATTTTTGGGACAGAGAGAGACAGAGCTTGAACGGGGGAGGGGCAGAGAGAGAGGGAGACACAGAATCGGAAACAGGCTCCAGGCTCCGAGCCATCAGCCCAGAGCCCGACGCGGGGCTCGAACTCACGGACCGCGAGATCGTGACCTGGCTGAAGTCCGACGCTGAACCGACTGCGCCACCCAGGCGCCCCTACTGCTTTATTTTTAAAATTTATTTTGTAAATTCTAGTATAATTAACGTACAGTGTTACATTAGTTTCAGGCGTACAATATAGCGAGTCAACAATTTTATACATTTCTCAGTGATTATCACGATAAGTGTTCTCTGAATCCGCGCACCTACTTCACCCATCCACAGACATCCCCTCTGGTAACCGTCAGTTTGTTCTCTATAGTTAAGAGCCTGGTTTTTTGGTTTGTCCCTTTTTTCCTTAGTTCGTTTGTTTTGTTTCTTAAATTCCACACGTGAATGAAATCATATGGTATTTGTCTTTCTCCGACATATTTCACTTAGCATAATCTCTAGCTCCACCCAGATTGTTGCAAACGGCAAGATTTCATTCTTTATTGTGGATGAGTAATGTTCCATTATACATGTACCACTTCTGTTTTTTTTTTTTTAAACTTATTTATTTAAATTCAAGTTAGTTAGCATACAGTTAGGTCTGAAAGGAGTCTCCTGGAGGCAGCATATAGATGGGTCTTGTCTTTTTATCCTTTCCATCATCCTATGTCTTTTCACTGGAGTGTTTAGTCCACGTACATTCAAAGTAACTATTGATAGTTATGTATTTATTGCCATGTTGTCATTTGTTTTGTGGTTGTTTCTGAAGTTTCCCTCTGCTCTTGTCTTCTCTTTCTCTCTTAAATAGTTTGCTGGTTTCCTTTAGTGGTATACTTGGATTCCTTTCTCTTCATTCTTTGCACATCCGGTAGTTGTTTCTGATTTTTGGTTACCATTTGATTTGTATATGACATCTGCATATAGCAGTCTATATTAAGTTGATGATCATTTAAATGTGAACCCATTATTTACTCCTCCCCTCCCTGTTTTTGGTATATGGTGTCATATTTTACATCCTTTTATTTTGTGAATCCCCTGACTGATTTTTACAGATATAGTGAGGTCCAGCAAAATGTATAGGTCAGGTCTTGGTGGGGTCTGCTCTGGTCTTCTGGGGAGGGGCCCACAATGCTGGGACTCAGGCAAGTGTGACTGGGAAGGGCAGATCCACCCAAGAGCAGGTGGGGGTGGCTGGGGGACAGGGCTTAGTGTAAGCAAGTTATGTAGTGAGTGTTGGCACCAGCTCCTGAAGGTAGCCCCGTGTTTATGCCAGGGGGCAGGGGAGGGAAGTGATGCCTGCCAGCTCCCTTCTCCCTGGGGGGCGGGTCGCCCTGTGATCCCGGCCTCTCTGGGCTACACTCTAGGATGAGCAAGTCACTCTCCCTCCCAGCTGCCCCCAGCGTTTTTTTCAAACTGTTAGTTCTATGCTGTATCTTTATGGGCCATTTGTCATACTGTCTCTTTAAGGGCAGGGACTCCACTTCCTAATGCCCTCCGGGCTTTCCCAGAGCTGAGCCCACTGATTTTTAAAACTCCAGGCTTTAAGTCCTGCTGTTTGTAAGAACCCATGAGATTCCGGCCCCTGTTGCTTTCAAAGCCAAATATTATGGGGGTTTGTCCTCCTGGGTCACGGGCTTTTGTGTGAAAGTCTGTTCTTTGCCCCTCTCCACACCACCAGCTCTCTCCTCACCGAGGACAGCCATAGTCCATTTTGTTCCCAAACTGTGTCTCTGCCCTTCCTACCTTCTTTGATGTGATCTCCTCACAACCTTTCGGTGTGGGGTTCGTTATGCTGGGCTTCAGGTCGATTTCTGGGTTATTACGCTGGTATGAGTTGTCTAGTTGTACCTATGGAAGGAAGCAAGGTTAAGGTCCTCCTGCATCTTCCCAGCCCTCCATCACCCCTTTGAAGGTAGCATTCTGGATGACCCAGATTTCGTCTCCAATCCCGAAGACGTAGCAGTCAACCCCACCTCCAGAGAATTCTTCTTACAGGGAGCATCCCCCCCCCCCCCCGCTAAATTATTACAGGGCAGCACTCCTGCACTTCTGGGGTAACTCCCATAATGTTGGGGAGCCCTAGAGAAATAGACACAGAGGCCTGCCACGAGGGAGACGCTCACTCAGTCTCAGCTTTTGCAGTATTCTAATGGCCCACAACCTGAAGGCCAGCCCCTGGACTCCAGGTCCCCCATCCCACCTCCCAGAGCGTCCTTTCCACCTCCAGGTCCTGAGCTACATACCACCCCCATCGGAGGCAAAGCCCAGGATGGCTCTGAGGAGCAAGGCGCTGCATGCCACGGCTCTGCCAGCTGGGTGTCCCCAGTGAGCTCGTATCTCTGCAGCCCTGGTGCAGGCTTCTCTTGACAGGTGATCACAACACAGCCCAGTGTCAATGGCCCAGGGGACTGCAGAGGGCCCTGGGGCCTACTCTTCCCCCTCCCCCAAATCTTCCCCAACCTGGGAGCTCGGGAGCCCTGAGAGCCTTACCCTAAGGACTCAGCAGCTACGAGAAATTTGTCCTTTCCAGGGACAGCCCCCATTTATGACTCTGGTGGTCCACCGGGACAAAGGTAATAACCACATTCCTGGCTCTTTTAGTCACAGGAGCCTGAGTCGCGGTAATTCCAGGTAACCCCTCTAAATTCCCCAAGGGAGCCTCCTATACTCTACCAGAGGGAGCACAAGTCAAGCTGGACGTGTCTGTGGCACCATATTTCCAAATTAGCTGCTAGTGTTATTGGCCCCCTGGCTCCCTCTTCCTGTTACAGGTATGGATGCCCTGGCTCACCAACACATTGTTGGGAAATGTCACCAAAGAGAATTGACTGCCGGTTGACCTGTGAGCTGGACCCGGGCCCTTGGAGGCTCCTCACCCCCTCCCGCCCTTGGAATGTGGGTTCCATTTGGCTTTCCCGATCCTAGAGGCTGCTCCAAGGATGTGGACTTGAGATAGCGATGTGGCGTGGAGAATACCTGCACCGTGCATGTGACTAAACCCACTGAGGGCCTCTTTGTAAACGCTTAAGACTTGGGGGGCAGGTGCAGGAATCCATTCATCTTGCTGCTCAAGACAAGCCTTGTATGTAAGTTTCCTTTGCTTAGTAAAGCTACCGCCTACCAACTGGGAGTCAGCTGCCTCTCTCTTTGGTGTCTCCCTGCCCTCTGTGTAAGGGGCCAAGTTCAGGTTTCACCAGGGAAGCTCCAAGAAGGCTGTGATTCAACACACATCTACTGGAATAAGCCTAAATTCCTGGCATTTCTCATGGGAACCTGCTCAACTGCTTCTCTAGCACAAATATTGACGGAAGCAAGGTGCGGAGGGATGATGCCCCTTGACCCTGGGGTCATTAGCCCGCCACCTCATCCTGTAATAGCCCTGTCTGGCCAGTGTCAAACTGGCCACCAAGGAGTGGAGACTAACAATTGACTCTGGCAACTTAAATGCACAGTTTCCTGCCACTAAGTCTCCCATTTCCAGGAAGACAGAGATGATCGATGACATAAAAAAAACTCAGGGACCCTACTTTGCAGTCTGACATCTAGACAGCGTGTTTTACTCTATTCCCATCAGTAAAGACTTACAACATCGATTTGCTTTCACTTTCAGACACCCAGGGCACCTACTCGGCTGTGGACGGGTTCCCTGCACAGCCCTGCGTCTCCTATAACCTATGCAGACAAGCTCTAAATCCACTCACACTAACCTGCTGTGGCCTTTAGCATCATATGGAGGACATTCTGCTACAGGGGTCCTGAGATGCTGTCCGGGAAGACTCACGCCAGGCAGTACGACATTTACAGCAGGGGATGAACTACCACTCCGAATACGATCCAGGACCAGCCGCTCTGTCAAGTTTCTCGGCACACTACGGTCAGCTGAGGGCCACGGGACTCCTCTGGCTGTGAACCTCCACCCCTCACAGCCGGTTCTCCCACGACACTGCGGGAGGTGAGCACGTGGCAGGTCTCTCCACCTTTTGGAGGCAAAACGTCCCCACTCTCCATTCCGCTTGGCCCTACTCGTGCCGTTACTTGCCAGTTGGCTGCCTTCCTTGGGGAGAACCTCAGAAAACTGCCTTACAGCTTGCCCTGCCCTTGGTCCCTCTGGGCTCAGACTTCCAAGTTCAATCGCTGGCTGCCCCTGATTATGCCTCAAGGCGTCCCCAGGATGAGCACGGGGTTCTGGGCCAAACCTGCCCCAGACGGCAGCCTGGTACATGCCACTCAAGTGCCAAAGTTTGGCAGCCTACCGGGCCCTATTACAGACAGAGGCATTACTGGTTCCCAGCCCGAGCAGGAGGCACACAGTCCCCATCCTGCCTTGGCTCAGCATAGCCACCGAGGCCTCACTGTCGAACTGGAGTTTTTTGTTTTCAGATTACAGGAAGGTGTGGCTTCCCCCACACTCGGCCCCCTCACCACTGACGTAGAGGCACAGATGGCCACACCCCCACTGCCGGCCCTCTAGCGGTTTGGAGGGCCCTTGGCATCAAGGGTACGGCATGGAAAAGGAGCCAGTTCTTCACCAATGGCAGGGCTGCTGCTGTATGGAGCACAGCGCCCCAGAAAGCCAGGGCATGTCCCACAGCCTGTCCCTGATTGGGGTGGGCAGTCCCGGCAGAATGGTGACATTATGCCCGGCTCTACAATAGGTCAGAAGAATGACACTCCTGAGGGGGCACCTGGGTGGCTCAGTCAGTTGACCATCCAGCTTTTGAGCTCAGCTCGGGTCTTGATCTCAGGGTCCTGAGTTCGTGTCCCACATTGGGTTCCGTGCGGTGCATGAAGCTTACTTAACAAACAGACAAAAAAACAACAACAAATAAAGAAAAGAAGAGAAAAGAAAAAAAAAAGAGACTCCCAAGACACACAGTGTTGACTCCTGGGTGGTACGCAATGGGTTAGCAGCCTGGTCTAGACAGTGGCCTCCCTGGGGCATCTCCATCTGGAAAAAGATCGCCAGCTCACGCATGCTGACTCTGCTCATGCATCTCTGCACACACACACCAACACATACCGGAAGCACCTTGTAGTAACGTTGCGGACTCCAGCTCCGAATGACATGCCTGTTCCGACGTGCCACTCGAGCCACCTCCACGCGTACCAGACACAGCCCGACACGACGAGTCCTCTAGACACGGCTGACCCACTAGCAGGTACGCTAGCGGAGTTGGCCCCTTACACCGGGTCACAGGGCACGGCAGCCCCTCACCGCGGCTCCAGGCAAAGTGGTGGCACAGGATTGTCTCTTGCTGGTACATAACTGGCTCCCAGGAGAGGACCCGTGCCCCAGGGGAACAGACCCTATTCTTGAGCTGCCCCCACTAGAGACAGCAGGCACCCCACCACTATCTGGGTCACCTTCACTTTACTCCTGCTGGCCGTTCCTCTAGAAATGCTGCCGCCAACCTGTAACCACTTTCTTAAGCAGGTCTGGGCTCGTCTCCCTTGGCGCACACACCAGACATCGTGGCTTGAGATCAAGGTGCCCGTTTCACTTACCAGGCTGTCCTGTCGTGAGTTCGAGAACGTGGCACCTTGTGGAATTTCCACCTTGCTCACCGGTCCCAAGCAGCCCGGCTTACAGAGAGGCAAAACGTTCTACTCAAAGACGTGCTTCTCAAGCTTTTAAACAAAGGGGGTCCCTCCGGTGGACAGAGAGTTTGCCCTAAGCTCTGGTCTTGCTCAAGTCCCAGCTCTCAGGGCTCCAAAACCCTCGCACCAGCTACCTGTCTCCTGCGATATCTCCTTGTGAGTGTTCCAGGGATCTTCATCCCACCATAGATAGCACAGAGGGCGTCATTCACATCTGTCACCGGGGGAAGCTCCCCTCGCCATTGAGATCTTTTGAGTTTTTTATTTCTATTTTCATTTTTTGAACCGGTGACCCAATTGAGGGCTGATTGTGTAATATGACCCTCTTATAATAGAAAGTCAAGGGGACAACCCCACCAGATTCTTAGAGGTCATACAGATTTCAGTGGTCCCGGTTACGATGGCCCAGTACCAGCTGCAAAACTAAGGCCGATGATGCTGCCTCACATTTCTGTTATAATAGCTGATCAATTTAAACAAATTCATCAGGGGTGCCTGCGTGGCTCAGTGCATTAAGCGTCTGGCTTCGGCTCAGGTTACGATTTCATGGTCTGTGAGTTCAGGCCCTGTGTTGGGCTCTGTGCTGACAGCTCAGAGCCTGGAGCCTGCTTCAGATCCTGTGTCTCCCTCTCCCTCTGCCCCTCTACTGATTGCGCTCTGTCTCTCTCTCCCTCTCTAGTGGGGCTGTGTGGATCACAGAGACAGGAAAAGAGGTCTTCCGCTTAGCGATGCCATTGGGAAGTGAAATCCACAAAGGAATCCTGGAATCTAGTGGTTGTTATCGGCCGACGTGGGCCAAGCCTCCACCCTGCCCTAGGTGGAGGGGTGAATGACCTCAGGCTGTAGGTGGAGGGATGAATGACCTCGGGCTCCGAGGCAGCCACACTGCACCTGGGGTCAATATCCAGACCGAGTCCCCAAGAGGCCCCGCAAGCCCGTACACGCTCTCCTGGGTTGTGGCTCCTGCTCTCCCCTGCACAGCCCGGATGGTAGCCCGGATGGTAGGGTGGCAGGTGGGCCTCGGAGGGTAACGCGTCCCGGACTATGGGCTGGAACAGAATCAGTGCCAGTGCTGCAGGCCCTGTCAGAAGGGCTTCAGCCAGTGGGCCGCCAGCCGTGGGTTCTGGCCCTGAGCTCACCTCCCTCTCATTAACTGGGGCCGTGGAAACGGGTTGCTCCTCCTTATCCCCTGCCTCCGGTTATGCCCCGGGCAGAGGGCCCTCCCAGTGTAACCAAGTCAGCCCATCTGGCTGGCAGGGGTGTGCTCTGACGATATGCCACAGTTTAATGGGGAAGTCTCCGGACTGTGAAGCCGCCATCCACAAACGTGGTGACAACTAGCCCATCAGTGTGTCCGGAATCTGTAAGCACCGTGGATAGAGTCTCCACGAGACTCGGACACGGACAAGGCGCACCCGCCACGAGCAGGTGGAACTGCCTACAATCCGCTCGCCGAGCCACAGAGCCCACACTGCAGCGGCACCCTGAGCCCGGGCCCTCGCAGATGGACTCGGGACTTAACACCAGCCCGCTCCTGCCCCTCATGGGTCTCCTCCTGGGTGGGTCGCCCTCCGCCTGGCTGGCCCCCACCACCCCAAGTACGCCAGCGCCTCGGACAACGTCACCGCAGCCCGAGAGCATGATGGGGACGGTGCGCGATGACCTCTTGGACACTGGGACTTTCCCCTCCCAGGTGTTCTCTGCACATGGCGGGGTGGGGGGGGAGGGCCAGTGCCCATGGTACAGTAACCTGGAGGCCAAGTTGCACACATGCCTCCCCCTGACCGACCCTGACAACCGTGCAGAGTGTTATTTTTCCGGAATAGCTGGGCTTGCAGACCCTGCCTCTAGCAGAGGCTCGCAAACTGGGAGTAAGTCCCCTGCCCACTGGCTGGCACCCTGGGCAGCATTTCACCTTTGTGGCCAAACAGTGGACCGTAAACCACGGCAGCCACTCTGAGGGCACTTCCCGCAGAGTGCCCACGGCCTGGGCCTCGTGAGGCAGGGGCCTCCTGCTGCTGCGTTCACTGCTCGGTGCACTGGGACACAGCTCCTGCTTTGCGTGCGACACGTCCGCAACAGGCCTTGCTCCCTGCTTCCCGCTACCACCGCCAGCACCCCAGGCACTGTCCGAAGGCTTCCAGCTCCACTCCAGCACAAAGGCCGGACCTCCCCCTGGGTACTCACTGTCCCCCGATGGCCACGCCTCACTCAGACTCTAGAGTGGACCTGACTCGAGGCCCAGGAGCGAGTCCAGCAGACCGTGCCCACCCACAAGCCATCTGCAGGGATGGCCCCTGTTCCTGCAACTCTGTTACCTTGACTGTTCCAGCGCCCTTCGCCCTCTGGGCATCTCCCCCAAACATGTCCTGCTGGCTGACCAAAAGCCATTCTTATTCCCATCCTGTAAGGGACTGGCCAGCTCCACTGGCCCTGCAGGAACGGAGAACATCCTAGAGTAATTCCCAGCCGGTCTAATCAACCACACGCAGAGAGCACCAAGCTCCGAGTCTGAATCAGCAACGGCACCACCGGCTGGGCAAATGGTGATGGGGTCCACCTGGGCAGGTTCCCGGGGGCCGAGGGCACGGGGCCTCTTACAGGGACAGTGATAGGGTCCACCTGGACAGGTTCCCGGGGGCCTCGGGTGCGGGGCCTCGGGCGCCCCTTGCTTTGCTCAGAACAACTCACGACAGTACAGGCCAACCTCAAGGAGAGGCCTCCAGATATCAGGTCAGGTAGAATATAACTGAAATATCCAACAACCTCCGTCTCCCCGAGGTCCCTGATTTGTCGCAGGGCTCCCGCCATGCACCTGGGGGCAATGGCTGAGAACAGGACTGCAAACAGCAGCGAGCCTATGCACTCCAGGCTTCGTTGTGATGGCCTCGATTCAACGTACGTTCTGGGGGCTGCAGAAAGCAGGACCTATGTCCTTTAACAGATCTGGTCCTTGCGGCACCTGGGCAGCTCAGTCTGTTGAGTGTCCGACTTCGGCTCAGGTCATGATCTCACAGTCCGTGAATTCGAGCCCAGTGTTGGGCTCTGTGCTGATCACACAGAGCCTGCTTCGGATCCTCTGTGTCCCCTCTCTCTGCCCCTCCCCCACTCTCTTTCTCAAAAATAAATAAACATTTAACAAACAAACATATCTGCTCCTCCATCGATGGCTACTGCTGAGGGCCGGGCATCCCAGGACAGGCTGTCCAGAGTTCAGCTAAGCTGCTCCGTGGGATTCCCGCCTCTGCCCCTTCTCTCTATTCGGGCTCCGTAAAAAGGCAACATTGAGCGTTGGCAGGTGGATGGCTTGCCCAGGCTGGAGGTGGGGACAACACAGAGCCAGAGGGTCTCCAAGCTTCACCCAGGACTTTGTAAAGATGCTTCAACGTTTGGCTACAACAGGAGGACACATTCTGCCCTGAAAACATTTGTTCTGTATCAGCCGAAGTCCTTACCCACAGGCAATCCCTCCTCTCTGACAGAATCAAACAGCTCCTTCCAGGTGGAGGCTGTGGGTAAACGAGACCCCCTTCCTCCTGGGAGGCTCAGCCCGGACTTGGCATCTTCCCCGGAGGCCAGGCCGCCCCACATGTGGCGGTCCTGCTGGGCTGAGGCAGCGCCCTGCCCCCTCCCCTCTCCCCGCCCGAGATGAGTCTCGTCAACGCTCATCTGTCCCTGCAGGGACGTCCACCGGACTCCAAAATACAGGAGAGAAAGGACACGCCTATCCGTGGAGGCAGGATGATTGGAGGGAGAGTGAACCCTGGTCAGCTGCACTGGGGCCTGCCGCAGGAAGTGCCTCACAGATGTAGCTTGCTCACGTCGTTTGTAAATAAATGAGATACTATATATAGAAACACAAGGAAAATGCAGCGGGACAAAGTAAACGTTTCTCCTGGGGTTGCCGTCGGAGGGGCGGGCGTCAGGGGCCATGGAGACCTGGAAGATGTTTTACTCTAATGTTATACCATTTTTTAAAAATGCTTACTTTATTTCTGAGGGAGAGCATGAGCGGGGGAAGGACAGAGAGAGGGACAGAGGATCCAAGCAGTCTCTGCGCTGACAGCAGAGAGCCCGATGCGGGGCTTGAGCCCATGAAACTTGAGATCATAATCTGAGCCTAAATCAGACGCTTAACCAAACTCAGCCACTCAGGCGCCCCAGTTTTATACCATTTCAAAAACTGGGATTATTGTTGGGTTTTAACTTCATTTGTATGACATGTTTTCCTAATGGAACTAACAAAATTAGGATGTGGAGGAAGGGACTGTGTCTCTGCGTTGTTGTGTGTCCTGACCCCAGACCGCTGCCGTTTTCAAGTGACAGAAGCTTGATCATGACCAGCAGCACCCCACCCCCCAAAGTCTGGACTCTCAAGTTCAGGTTCCAATGCTGGCTCTGGGCTCTGCCAGTGGTGGGAGTGGTCCCCTCGGGGAAGTGATTTCCCACCCCCCTGGCCTTCAGCCTACCCCCAGCCCCAGCCCCAGGGTGATTTATGGTAATTTTCTGACTCATAGTTATAACCTCCTAGGAATAGAAACTTGGAGAAAAGGCTCAGCCAACATTGGGGCTAGTGTATCCCTCCTGCCTGGAGCCATGAAATCCTTGGGTGGTGCCCCAAGTGGGCCAGGGCCAGTCTGTTTGCATTTCAAAAGCTTTTAGAGTTTCACTGTTACAGACACCGAGGCTCAGAAAGCAAAGTGTCCCATCAAGGCCACACTCTGTCCTTAGGGCAGTTCGCTGGACAAAGGCGAGGCGAGGGCCGGCCCTCTCTCCGCCAAGGGCGCAGTCCTCAGTCTCCAAAATGCGTCTCCCTCGGGAGCGCTACCTGTGCACCTGGGCAGCAATCAGCTCCACAGGTGTCCTGGGCCCTCTCTTTCAGAGGTGGGGAAGGGGCAGAGGTCAAGAATCGTCAACTGTTTTCAGGGGTGATTTGGGAAAAAGAGAGAGGACGTAAGCATTTGTCTATAAAGGCAGGAGGCTTGGCATCCCTCCGTGCGTTGCCGTGGAAACGCAGACAGGCAGCTGTCCCAGGCCCGGGGCTGGCTCCCCAGCTCTGCCCACACGGCGGCGAGGTCTGCCGGCAGCTTCAGTGTCCACTGTTCGGGGCTCCCTTCTGCAGCAACAGATTTTGGCAATACATTTTAGTTTACCCAGTGTGTCAAACGTGTCATTGCTTTGGCCATATTACGAATACAGTCATCACTGAGCTGCTTCATGTTGTGTGTCTCGGGTGTTCACAAAGCAGAGTGTGTACCCGCTCACGGCACATCCCAGCTTGGAGTCGCCACGTGTGGGCTGTCGGACAGAAACGCCCTCACGGCCTGTGGCAGGGGAGGAGCCTGGCCACAGGTCAGGGCCAAGGCTGGCTTGAATCCAGGGCTGCGTCTGTCGCGGGCCTGGGCCTGACCTCTGCTCTGGAAGAAACGGGGATGCGAGCAGAGGTGAGGACCGCTTGCTACAGGGCTTTGCCAGGGGTCCAGACCCCAGAGTCCCTCTGCGGAACAGCCCCCTCAGTCTCTGGATCCATCCTTTCCTACCACCAACTCCCGGAGCACCTTTCTAGAACTTCTGCTCCTGTGGCAACCTGCTCGGGTCACGTATCCCGGCCCTTCTTACGCCTGCGCCTCGGGACCCCCTCTGTCTTCCACTCGCCCCTGCACGGGCAGTGGGGCTCCTCAGACTTCGCAGGTCTTCAATGGGACTGTGGGAGGCCAGAGAAGAAGGGAGAGCTTTCAAGGGTGGAAAGGCCGGCAGTGGCGCTGGGGGTCGTGTGGGGTGCTGGGGGGCCTCGTAGGGTCTTTGTAGGGTTGCAGTGGCTTATGTGAAGCTTTGGTATCATTGTGGGGTGGTGTGTGGTGGCTTCAGGGTGGCATGGGGCAACACGGGGCTTCGTGGGGGGACCGAGGTAGCTTGTAGCTGGTGTGTCCGTCCCCCAGGGGAGGAGCGGAGACGTTAGTAGCTGTCGGGCGGCTCCGTCCCTCCCAGGCTGGCTCTCTGATGTCGAGCACACTCAGAGACCCTGCGCACGTCCTTCAAGGACACACAGCTTTGGGGATCATTTCTGACCAGAACGGGGGTGCCTTTTACGACTGGAAGCACTCTGGACTCGTGGCCTGCTTCTTCCCTGTCGGGGGGGCGGACAGCAGCTGGGCCCTCGAAGCAGGCCAGGAGGGCAGTGCTCCTGCGCCCCCGAGCTTCGCGGCCTGCAGCTTGAGGACCAGGCTTCCCGGGACTCTCTGGGGAGTCGAACGTGGCATTTCCAGTGGCTCTCAGCAGCCCCCAGGACAGTCCCACCAGCTTCTCAGCTCCTCCATCTCCTCAGGGCTGCCCCCTCGGACACTTGACGTCTATCAGTTCAGCACAGACTTGGGTGAAAATAATTTCTTTCTCTTTCTTTGCTTGTCTGAGTCAACCTCACGAGGACGTCCCAGAACTTTTCACTTGCAAATTAATCCAGCCAGAAACAAAACAGAGCAAAACCCGACACAGTTTGAAAGGCAATGCTTGACGCCCATTAAAACGTGGTTGCAAGTAACGCCCCGCCCCGCTAATCTCCAAAGTGAGATAAGCCTTCGACCGAAGACACTGCAGCCTCTGCTCTTCTCCGCCTCTCCCGGGCCCTGAAGCTTGGGGACCGTCGCAACGGGCCGTCCTGTTTACGTGGATTTACACACTACTAAACTACTAAAACCCTTGGGACTTGATCCGTCCACCCAGGTTCAAGAGAAGGGGGCTCGGATGCACGGCACCAACCTAAATCCGAACCTTCTGGGTACACAGAGGCAGCTGCCTTACGAGAAGCTCGTTTCGTGGTCACACTTTGCCCATTACGATTCGGAGGGTACAGATGAGGAAGCAGCAGTGGAGGGTTGCATGGCAGCTGAGCAAGGAGTGTGGGTCCTGGTCTGCTCTGGGTGCGGGTCTGGGCAGGGGGCGCGTATTTGTGCTGCACGGCAGGTGCTCACTGACATTCTTTTTGCTTAATTCACTGGTGGCCGAGCCCCTCAAAACAACACCCACTGGCAACGCACGTGGTCGGCAGAGCCTGCACTTGGCAGCCTGAAGTCCTGTCTTAAGCCCTGACGCATGCGGGTGCGCTCGCCCTCCGCAGCCCTGCAGGGCCCAGAGCAGTTGAGGGACGGGTGGTCTGGCACCACTCTGGGATCATCCCTTCCCGAGAAGATAGTATTAAGGGAGGTGGGTCTTGCAAAGTGCTAACCAGGGGCTTAACTGGGTGGGACCCTCAGCCTTTGCTATAAGACCTGGGGCGGGTGGGAGAGAGGGAGGCAGTTCTTACCGAGATCCCTCTGACCTGCTTCAGTCTCCAGCTTGGTCATGTCTTCAGACCGTGAGTCCTAGAGGGGGGTCCTGGGGGTGGGGGTGGTGGCCGGAGAGGCCGGGCAGTGGGGTCCAGGCAGGTCTCAGGCGTTGCTCACCGTGACGTCTGGTTTGGGGACCTGGGAGGAGAGACCAACACCCCGGACCGGACCCGGAAAGGCCCCCTTGAGGAGCACGGGCGACACCATTTTTCAGCCCACAAGTCCCCTCTTGTGGGGGCTGCTGGCTGGCACTGTGGGGCCTGAGGAGGACAGGAGGGAAGGGAGCCCGGCTTCCCCCGGGCCGTGTATTCTGCGGGCTTTTCTCCACAGCGGATTCTGTGTTGACCTGAATCCCGTCAGAGGGGAGCCCGCTCTGCCCGGCCCGGGGTTGGGGACCAGCAAGCTTCCCCAGGTCACGGGGGAAAAAAACCCGTGTTGACAGACAGAAATCCCCTGGGCTGGGCTTTTGCACACGAAGGCTCCTTATCTTGTGGTTTTGGGCCTCTCTCCCCACTCGTGTGTCTTGGGCACAAGCAGAGGTAGTGGGCAGTCGGAGGCTGGGAGACCCAGTCGTGCCCATCCCGGAGCGGCCGAGCCCTCCGAGATGCCCTCACAGCCCGCAGCCCGCAGCCAGGGATTGGGGACGGGGGTGGCGGGCAGCTCATGCGGGGAGAGCAGGTGCAGCCGTCGGTGCGGGAGCTCAGGGAGGGTCCCCAGCATGTCCGCCTAGGGCACCGGCCAGGGGCAGCAGCTCGGGACAACTGGGAGGCTTTTTCAGAGGGGCCGGAGTCCTGTGTCTGCAGGCAGACACCTCGTCTTGAGGAGGCTGCATGCTGACTTGGACGGGGAGCGAGTCTCAAAACGGACCTAAACGTGGGGTCAGACTAACACCTCCTCTTTCTGGGTGCGAATCTGTCCCAGCGCCCCAGGGAGGTCGGAGACGCAAAAGGACCAAGTTCAGCAAGACCCAGTACCAGGTGCTCATCGAGGCTTTCGAGAGGGACTCATACCCTGATATCACTGCCAGAGAAGAACTGGCTCGACGAACCCAGATCCCTGAGCCCAGAATCCAGGTGACTACAGACCGGTTGCTCCCTGACGGGAGGGCGAGGGGGGCAAGGAACCTTGTACTAAGCTCCTGTTCTAGCTCGGGCTTAACAACCCGCTTTGCGTTAAGCCTCTCAGTTCCCCTGTGAGTAGGCGTTAATTATGCCCTTTAGCTGGGCTGGGACAATGATGACGGAGGTTTGGTGACAGGTTACAGCTCTGGCAAGGGGTAGAGCCTGAACTGGTGATGAGAGTTGTATCTGCCAAATAGTTACCATGTTAGCAATGAAGAGAAATCTTCAAATATTTACTAACTAAAAAAAAAAAAACATAATAAACCCATTACGTGTAAACCGAAACTTATTTTTCAAGATAAGCAACCATATTGTCACAGCCAGAAAATTTACTCAGAGAGGATGCCAGAGGACGCGGGAAGAGCAGGGGTGGGGCTCCCCTCTGCCAAGGGCTCTGAGAAACCCTTGAGAAAGTGGGGTGTGAAGCAGGCAGAGGCGGATTACATCTGGGTGTCGTAAAGGAAAGCGTTGTGAGCTAACAGCGATCCCGAAAGGATGTCAGGGATCCTGGGGGTCCCGGGTCATGGGGTCCTCTGGGTCTCAGTGTTGGGGGCACCGGGCCCCTCCTCCAGGAAGGCTGCTGGGTGCAGCCTGGGTTTGAGGGCCGCCGCCCTGCATGAAACCCAAGTCGTTGAAAGTGGAGCCCAGATACCGAAGGTTGTTAGGGAAGCCCCCCCAGGTGATTCTGCTGTGTAGGCGCCTTTCAATCTGAGACCATCAGGGTCTCATCCCAGACTGTGACCAGGATCTCTGGGAGTGAACAGATGTGCAGAAGTTTTTAAAACTGCCAGGTGTCTCCAGCATGCCGACCCCTACCCTTTGACCCTTGCCCTCCCGCGTGCTGTGGGCCCAGCTCTCCCGGAGAGCCGACCATCTACTGAGTCTGGGTTCGACTCCAAAATCTCCAAAATCTGGAGTTCCGAAATCTCCCCAGGTGGTTCGCAGGTGCAGCAGACTCAGGGTCACCCCACTGGCCTCCAGGGCCCACCACCCCCATTTCTTACCAGCCGCTTTCGAGGTCCTTGATGAGGGTGGTGGGACGGATCACAGACTGCTGCATGAGAACGAACAATGCTTAAGGGTTTGCTAATTTTGTTCTAATGTTTGTTTATTTTGAAAGAGACAGAGCATGACTGGGGGAGGGGCAGAGACAGAGACAGAATCCCAAGCAGGCTCCGCACTGACGCGGGCCTGATCCCACAGACCATGACCTGAGCCGCAATCAAGAGTCGACACTCTACGCCTGAGCCACCCAGGTGCCCCAAGGGTTTGCTAATTTTAAAAAATTTTGACCTAACCCCAGAGATAATTAAACCACAGCCCAGAGGGGAGAAGGGTTACCAAAAAACACCCTACAGGGGCTGAGAGATAAGCCTTGGGGCTTCCTATTTCTAGAAGCAATAGATAGCCTGAGCCGTCAGTATCTGTCCTAGAAGCCCCCTGCTGGCCCAAACCTTACAAAGAGAACCAGGATACAGAAAAGCGTAGTGAAAGCCCCAAGCCTGTGACGTTAGATTTAGTGGCCTTTTATCAGCGGGCCTGGAAACCTCACTCAGGGAGGGGCAGACAGCCCTTCAGGACTAGATCACCTTCCCAGAACCCGTCAGCCCAAACAGCCCTCCATGCCAAGTACAACTTGACCTTCCCCAGGAGAAGGAATTGGCCACAGAAGTTCAGTACTTGGGGTGAGGTGGGTGGGTTCCAGGTTTCAGCTCAAGCAGCTCCTGGATCCGGGAGGAAAACCCTGATGTTCTCGGTCCGGCTGGCGCCTGGGTGGCGAGTGAGTTCCCGGGGCCAAGTGTGCTGGGGCGGCCGTGATCAGGATTCGCAGAGGCTCTGGCTCCCACAGGCTGCACCAGCACCCTGCCGGACGGCACCTGGGCCTGGCCCCGGGCCAGGGCGTGTGTGGGAGGGTGCCAGGTGGCAGTTCTGGGAACGGCCTGCTGGAGGATTGGGCTTTTGTCTTGCAGTTTGTGCAGAGGATTTTTTTTTTTTTTCTCCCCCTGGGGCAAGCAAATCCTGGGAGTTGTTTTGCCTATTCGTGTCCCATCTTTCTGTGGGATCTTCAGGCCTCGCTTGGTGGCTGGGCCCCAAAAGAGGCCTCTGTTGTGTTTTCCAAGAGTGGAGGGGAGGCCTGGCTGACCGCTGCTGGGAGGGGCATGGAACCACCTGACCCAGGTGACCCCCAGAGGAACCGGACATTGAACCTGGGCAGAAAGAGGCTTTACTCACAGGCGACCATCTTACTCCTTGTGTGGTGGAGAGGGGGCCACCCAGACAGAGCAAGTGAAGGCTGCGGGGTGATCTTGGCGGGGTGCAGCCCCATCGCTGGTTCAGCAGAGCCTCAGAGGCAGGCAGGGATGGGGAGCTGCCAATGCAGGGTGTAGGTACTCGGACGCCAGCGCGGTCAGCCAGAGGGGCACCTGTGTACTGGTCTGGGAAGCAGACTGGGCTGCTGGTCCCGAGCTGAAAGCAGGTCCTGGGTGGGCGTGGTCGAAGCTGATGGCTGTAGCGGTTCTGTGGTGATCTGGCCCTCGACTGTATATTCAGCCCTTCACTGTTTTCCAATACATTAAAAATTTTTTAGTGTTCATTTATTGTTGAGAGAGAGACAGAGGGTGAGTGGGGGAGGGGCAGAGAGAGGGAGACACAGAATCCGAAGCAGGCTCCAGGCTCCGAGCTGTCAGCACAGACAGCTGGGAGACTCAAACCCACGATCTATGAGATCGTGACCTGAGCCACAGTCGGACTCTTAACTGACTGAGCCACCCAGGCGCCCCTGTGATACAATATCATCAGCTATAGCCCCCCTGCTCTATGAGGCCTCCAGAACTCGTTCATCTCAAGACTGCAAGTCTGTGCGCTCTGACCAGCACCCCCATGGTTATGGGATAATGGAGGACCGGGGAGAGGGCGCAGGAGCCGGAGTGTGAATGTTGCCTGGTGGACCGTGGAGCCCCCTGGACACCACCAGACGCTCTGGTCTCGTCCCCATAAAGAATTCAAGGACAGACCAGACAGTGGTTGAACGGTGCTAGTAGGAAAGTTTGTTAAAGAGCAAACTCTGAGGGGCGCCTGGGTGGCTCAGTCGGTTAAGCGTCCGACTTCGGCTCAGGTCGTGATCTCGCGGTCCGTGAGTTCGAGCCCCGCGTCGGGCTCTGTGCTGATTGCTCGGAGCCTGGAGCCTGTTTCAGATTCTGTGTCTCCCTCTCTCTCTGACCCTCCCCCATTCATGCTCTGTCTCTGTCTCAAAAACAAATAAACATTAAAAAAAAAAATTAAAAAAAAAGAGCTATCTCTGGAGATGTGAGCGAGCTCCAGGATGCACGGGGTTTGGGGCTCTGTCTTATATTGATAGTTGTTAACCGGGGGTGGAATATTAATTACTAGGGGAGGGGACTAGGGTTTTGTGCCTTTTTTCCCTTATTTGGGCAGGGTCTCTGGCCTTTGTTGTGGGAGGGGCTGGTTTCTTCCAGCTTCCCTTGGCTTTGCCTTGGAAGGCTCCCAGGACAGGTCTCTAACTGCCCCCTCCAAGGCAGTGACTCCCCTTTGCCAGCCTCCAGGCATCATGTGAAGGCCTAATAATAACCGCCTACCCTAGCACGGGCAGGAGAGAGCCCGGTGTTTCCCCGAGGCAGCCTTCCCGTAGCACTGGTGTGTCCATGAGTGTCCGTCAGTGTGTGTGTGTGCACGGGTACAAGGTGGGTGCTTTGGGGAGAGGTGCCTGGAAGGTAGGGAGGGCCATACAGGGAATGGTTTGATCAGCCGAGCCAAGGATTTTGCTTTCGTTCTAAACGCTGAAAGTTTCATTTGGTGACCGTCTAACCTTGGCTACGCGGTGATGATGATTGTACTGGCTTTATTACAATGTCTCCTCTTCGTCTCCCCTTCCATGCCCATCCTTGCCCCTGCAGGTCTGGTTTCAGAACCGGAGAGCCCGAATCCCCAAGAGCAACCAGAGGAGGCCAGGCGTGGAGGCAGGTGCCCAGGCGCCGGGGTCCGGTCAGCACGGCGGGGGCGCCCCCCACTGCGCCTGCCAGCCAAGCTTTGTGGGGGCCCCGAGCACCGCTGGCCACTTCTTGGCGTCGGAGGGCACTTCTGGTCAGGCCATCCCATCGGGGCACGCTGCTGTCGTGGACGAGAACGTGGCCTTGCATGACCTGGAGACTCCAGGCAGCGCACTGGGCGAGCCTTCCGGAGATTTCTATCTCTCTCCCTTGGGCTTCAGCCCCGAAGCCCTGTGTCCGCTTCCTGCTTCCCTGCAGCCCCTCTCCCAGCCGGAAGAAACCGGAGCTCAGTGGGGGGACCTGGGACAGCTCCTGCCCTACGGGGACTGTGCCCTTCAGGGCTGGGAACAGCCTCCCGCCTCTAGTGAGCCGCAGCCACAGCCGTGGTGGGGCTGGCAGCCTTCGGCCTCACTGGAGCCGGACGTGTTGCCCCCACAGCCCCAGCCCCCGGGGCCCTGGGAGCAGCCAGCATGGCCCCTGCCTCCCACAGAGCCCTGGCCCCAGCCCTCACTGGAGCAGGTGCCCATGGGCGTCGGGAGCAGTTTCCCCACCCCCCTGGGACACGGGATGCTTGAGGGAGGCCCCGGGGCCCCCACACACCCCGGCCCCCAATCCCGCAGCTGTGGGGCCATGCTGGGAGCTGCTGCTACAGCGAAACGTTGAAATGACTTAAGCTCCAATGGTAGGAGATAGTGATGAGCAGCGGTTCCCCTGCACACTTCATACTACGCGAAATTAAAAGGGAATGAAGGTTTGCGTCCTTTGCGTGGAGAGGTGTCCCGGACATACCTCTCAGGAGTGGGGTCTGTCATAAAGTGCAGAGGGACAGGCAAGCAGAGGATCCAGGGGGATGTTCTCAGATGGGAGGAAAGGGATTTTTTGGTTTTTACCACCCATGTGACCTGCCTTCAAGTCACTGGTAAACTCAGAGCACTTACAATGTCCTGTAGACTCTTAGAGGGGGCTTGGGGACAGGGCGGGACTGCCTTGTACAAGGGTCAATAAAGAACGAGGAGCACCTCGTCCCTCTTCGCATGCACAGCGGCTGCTTCCTTCCATCTGGCCTTGGCCTTCACAAGGGTCCCACACTCATTCCTCCCCCACCGCCCCCCCCCCGTCCCCATGTCCAGCCAAGTGTGGCTTCCTCCTGGACACTGGACGTGTCCCTGGTGCTGGGCAAACAAATTTCTTGAAAACGAGCCGTATGGGTCTAATGCAAAGTGTGGCATAAAGTAGCTGGATCTCAGCAGAGAGAAGCAGGGAGGATGCCTGAGCTGCGTCCCTTCTCTCCGGTCCACAGTGTAGTCTGGGCCCCCCAACACCCACCCATCTGCACTGAGAAGGGGTGTGGGGGAGGGTGCTCACCTCGCCTGGACAGCTGGTGGTCCTGCCTTCAAGGATGGGGAAGTCATGAAGACCCCTCTTGGTCACCGGAACCACACCTTCGAGGTTACACAGAAGGAAACATTAGTTGTGCCCAACTTACAAGTAGGGGCAGGTGTTAAGTCAGACGGACGCCAGAGATCGACCACCCTGCGGCCCTGAGAAACCAGGAGCTGAGCCCAGCGGCTTGTCGGGCACACACTTCATGTCCCTGAGGAAAGGCGGACACACAGATCTCCAGGGCTTCTGTGAGTGATGTTGCCGTGGCCTGTGTGTCACCACGTCCACCTGCTTGTCCTCCTTTGCCAGCTGAGGCCCGGGGGGCCTCCTGCTTCAGCCAAACACTCTAGAACCGGGTCTGCATCAGCACCCTGGGTCTCAAGCCAGGCCAACTCAGGTGTGTGGATACGTAGACATCTTTCTAGCCAGCAGTCCCAGTGTCCCCATCCCCCATTACCCTTCCCCAGATGACAGTCCCAGCTGATGGGACGTGACTCCGGCAGGCAGAGCCCCAGCTGCCTGGTACGATGTGGTCCCTGTCGGGGACCTGCCCTGCGTATCTGCTCGTGAAGAATGTTCTGGATTTCCCAGGGCTGGAGCCAGAAGGGACCAGAGCTGGGCTGCGTGGCAGGGGACCCAGCGGCCGTCCTGTTGGGATGGCGCTGACTGCTGACCTCAGGGTGGGTTCTCCCTCTGACGCCCTTTGTAACTAGAACAACCTGCAGCGTGCGAGTCCACACGGAATGATCCGCAAACATTAGCTGGCCCTTTACCACGTGCCAGGCGTTGGTAGGGATGAGAGACAAGATGCCTGCCAACCGTTTCTTAAACACCCAGGGTGATGCCGGGCCCAGAAACTGCCTGTGCTGAGCAGCTCGGGGAGCGATGTTCCTTCTCTGAAGTGAGGCCTTGGCGATTCCTACCTTCCCGTGGCTGCGAAAGATCCAAAGGCGTCAGCTGTCTCTTCCTTTCTCTCTGTCTTCTATTATTAGCAAGGAATCTGGCTTCACGGGAGGAAGGCCTGTAGAGGATTGGTATTTGTTAGGAAATGCTTGGGGATATACGAGGGGAAGCCAGGCTCACCGAGGCCCTAGGTCTCCTCGGATCACCGCTCGCTGCTCAGCTGCCTGCCTCCCTCTCCACCCGGCCCAAGTGCATATCTGCCAGGCAGCTGGTCAGAGAGCCTGAGGAGTAGGGGGAGGAGTCTGAGGAAGGATCGGGGTTCGGTTCTGCCCCCACTCCTTCTAGGTGTAGAGTCTGGGCACTATTTCTTCTCTTACAACCTAGTTTCCTTAATTACAGGGGAGCATTTGAGAGCTCGTTTGGGCCAAGAGCGGTTCCAAGCATAAACATAAACGTGTAAGAGATGGCTCTGCCTTAGTTCAGGAGACAGAGTCACCGCAGACAAGACTCAGAAGGCGAACGACAAACTGGGAGCAAAATGAGGATTTATTTATTTTTTAAGGATTAAAAAAAAATTTATTAGAAAAAAATTTTTAATGTTTATTTTTGAGAGAGAAAGAGAGAGAGAAAACAAGCGGGGGAGGGCCACATAGGGAGACATAGAATCCAAAGCAGGCTCCAGGCTCCGAGCTGTCAGCATACAGCCGGATGCGGGGCTCAAACTAGTGAACTGCGAGGTCATGACCTGAGCTGAGGTCAGATGCTGAGCCAACTGAGCCACCCAGGTGCCCCCAAACGAGCAATTATAATAGAGAAACTAATAACACCAGATAAGGACGACTATCACCTCCCAAAATGAAAGTACCTATAGATGGGCAATGAACATATTTTAAAAGTTATTCTAAAATTTAAAAAGTAATGCAACTTAAAATAGTGCCATGCTACTTTTTACACAGTATATTGGATTAAAAATGAAAATATTCATCACACACAGTGCAATATTTGAGGATATGCATAAGAGCTTGTAATAGTAAAAATTGAGGGGCACTGGGGTGGCTCAGTCGGTTGAGCGTCTGACTCTTGATTTCAGCTCAAATCATGATCCCAGGGTCATGGGATCAAGCCCTGTGACAAAGCTTCTCTTTCTTCCTCTCCCTCTGCCCCTCCCCCTCTTGTGCTATCCCTCAAAGAAAAAAAAAAAGAAAGAAAAAAGAAAGTTGGGAGAAATTTGCAAGGTTTAAGGACCGTAGAATGGATAATTATACAGATCTTCTAGAGCATGAACTATTATGCACCCATTTCAAACAATGTCCTAAATGAATATTTAACAACATATAGTCTTGTTTTCAACATCTGGGTGAGAACCATTCAGCTAATTAAATCCTCTACAGGAAAGAATCTGAGCAGATAATTAGCCAAATTCAACCTCCTTCCTTCTCTTTTTTATTAAATCTCTCCACCTAATTATAAATGCCTTTAAAGGCGCACCAGCACCATTCAGGTGAACCACTTGAAACTTCCGAAATGCTCCTGGTTCTGGTCCTGGCCCTGGTCTGGCCCACCACGTGCAGAATCATCCACCCCAGCTCGGCGTGTCCAGGGCAGAGAAGGGGGAAAAGACATTTGCTAAGCAATGTGGCCTTTGGGTTCGGTGGGCTGAGCATCAAGTCCTGGGGAGCCTTCCCCTCTCAGACCCCCAGGGAACGTGTCCCAGGCCCCAGGATGCATCCCCCCTCTGGTGTCTCCTTTACGCATTCGGCCTCACAGCAGCCAGTGCCCCGGGCAGCCCCCCTTCCGGAAGGGGGGGGTGAGGGGATTGAGGAGCAGAGGCAGGAGGTGGCAGGGGGCCTCACTCACGCCTGCGCACGGTCAGGTTCTGGAGGAGACTGGAGATGGGGCAGGGGACAGAAGCTGAGAACCGGCCCCGGGACACTGAGCGTGACTCCCGCGGGCGGTCCAGGGAGCACGGTGCCGGGAAGGGGCACCACCGCCCTGTGCTCCACCTGAAGCCTGCGTTTGCACGTCGGGTCTAACGGGTGCAGCTGCCCCCCTGCCCCACAGAGGAGAGTGTGGAAGGAGCAGGGGCCGTCGCTCTAGAAAGGCAGGGGGGACACCCGCGGTTTTGCCGGGGCTGAGAAGGCCCGTGCAGAACTGTCGGTGTGCGGGCATCAGCAAACGGAAGGCGGCAGCGGGGCAGCCCCTGTGCCAATGACAAACCAGGCTGACCCCAGCCCCCTCTACCAGCGCAACCCAGACTGCAAGTGTGAGTTGGCCTACCTCTCACCTGCCAGGGATCCAGGTCCCTCTGTGGCGTTGGGCTGTGCAGAAGCAGCTGGAGGGTCCTCCCTTGTCTTTTTAAATTTGTTTTAACGTTTATTTATTTTTGAGACAGAGAGAGACAGAGCATGAACAGGGGAGGGGCAGAGAGAGGGAGACACAGAATCTGAAACAGGCTCCAGGCTCTGGGCCGTCAGCACAGAGCCCGACGCGGGGCTCGAACTCACGGACCGCGAGATCGTGACCTGAGCCGAAGTTGGCCGCTTAACCGACTGAGCCACCCAGGTGCCCCATCTCCCTTGTCTTTTTAAATTCTTCTCTGCCTTTTCTCCTTTATTTATCTTCCAGAAAAGGGGGATTTTTCTTTCTCCCTTCTCTCCTAACCCCCGTGTCTTCTGAGTAAAGACAAACCCTCCCAGGATTCCAGTCCCCATTGTCCTGCCTCGTCCACGGAGGTCTGGGGAGACAGGACCTGGGACGGGTGGTCAGAGTGGTGGATGGGTCGCTGCACTGTCCATCCTCCCCTGAGACCCGAGTCTCTGCCCGGCCTGTCCCAAAGGCCTTGGGATGCACGGGATGGGTGACAGGGCTCGCATGCCGTCTCAGATTTTGAGGAGCTAAATCAATTTTGTGTCATTTTCACTGCAGGGGTCTCCGCGGAGGGGAGCACCCTGGGCAGGTGTTTGGGGACAACCCGCTGGCCCTATTTTACAAGGACTTAGAAAGTTTGGATAATATCACCAACAAAAAATAATTGTTGCTAATATAAACTCCACAACCATATCTTGCAAGTACTCGCATTACATTGTTCCTTCTTCTCGACACTTTGCTGCCCGTTCTCTCTGGAAATCCTCATCTTTGATATTGGCATTCCTGAAACTAATCTCCGATTCCCTTAACTTTTTCTTTCTCTCTGTGTACCTTTACTCTCCTTTGTGACATTTCCTTGACTCTCTCTTCCAACCATTCTATTGGCTTTTTAATTACTCACATCCCGTTTTCTTTTGTTCTGAATGCTCCTTTTAAAGGCACCCATATCCATATTCTTATTTCCTCTAAAGACACATGTATATGCATAATATCCTTGGAGATTATGTATCTGTGGATATAGTGATAACTTTGAAGGTTTTTTTTTCTATTTTATACATAGTTTTTGTTCCTCCATGTTGATTGTTTTTGCTTGTTTTGGTCTTATTTTCCGTTTTAGAAGCGGGTCTGGTAATCCGTGGTTGTCTGCTCATGGTTAACGATATGGAATGGAAAAGCTTACTGGAAGCCCTATAAGTGGGTGTGGCTTGTTGACCTTGCCCTTCACTGTGAGATGACCTTGTCCTCACGCACCACTGCTGAAGTCAGTCCTCAGCCCAGAGCTCCTCTCCAGAGAACAGATGGGGCTGTTGGCCGTCATGAAGCCCCGTGGGCTGGGGAAAGGGGTCTAGTGAGCCAGCTGCTTCTTAAACTTAGCTTGGTTCTCAGATGAAGTCACTTGGGGCTTAGAATTCAGCTTTCTGGGGTTGGCTAGATCAATTATTGCTCTTGATTTTTCCAGCTTCCAAAGTTGGCTTCTGTCTTCTGGTTTGCTGTTGAGGACATGTTTTATTCTCCAAAGATGATGACCACAGTATCTCCAACCTCACGTGGTCTTCTCACCGTGATTTTGACACTTTGGTGGCTGAAAGTGTGTGGGTAGACTGATGGGTTCAGTCAGTCACAACTGCAACACTGAGACGATGTTTGAATTTGGGCATCACTGGCCTCTGTGCTTTAGTTTTCTCATTTGAAATAGGAGGATAACGATAGGACTGTTGCTGTACAACATTCACAGAGCATCTTGAGTTACATCTGGTGCATGGTAAGCCCTCTGTTTTATTTTTTATTTTTATCAAAAAAGATTTTTTTAATGTTTTATTTATTTTAGAGAGAGAGAGAGAGAGCAAGCTGCGGAGGGGCAGAGAGAGAGGGAGACACAGGATCTGAAGCAGGTTCCAGGCTCTGAGCTGTCAGCACAGAGCCTGACGTGGGGCTCAAACCCACAAACTGTGAGATCATGACCTGAGCTGAAGTTGGACGCTTAGCTGACTGAGCCACCCAGGCGCGCCAGCCCTCTGTTTTAACTATTGCTATGATGACGAAAGAATCTCGGTAACTTCATTCTTGCCTCCTTCTTGGCTCCTACTGTGGTAAGAGTGCAGTGTCTTACCTCCTACAGTATCTTACCTCTCCTCGTGAACAATTGTGCCAGAGGTCAGCTGGTTGATTTTACTTATCTCTTTGGTTCTCCCACAAAGAACCAATTTTAGGGGCACCTGGGTGGCTCAGTTAAGTGTCCGACTTCAGCTCAGGTTATGATCTCACTGTTCGTGGGTTCGAGCCCCACATCAGGCTCTGTGCTGACAGCTCAGAGCCTGGAGCCTGCTTTGGATTCTGTGTCTCCCTCTCTATCTGTCCCTCCCCTACTTGCACTCTGTCTCTGTCTCTCAAAACTAAATAAAATGTTAAAAGAATCTATCTATATATAAAAGAACCAATTTTAGACTTTTTGGGGGCCCGTTTAGGTATATTTTATTTCCTTTTTAATCCGCTTCTGCTATTATTTTTATTATGTTCTGCCTTCTGCTTCTTGGGGGAATATATTTTTTTTTTGTTGGATATTTACACCTATATGGTGCTTTTAGTATGTAGCTCTAGTATACACTGAGATTCAAGGTCAGTGTTTCCCAACTTCTATCATGATTTCTTCTTTAGTCCATGAGTTACTTAGAATTGTTGACTGGTTAGTTTCTATGCAAATGGGCATTTTCCCCCCTTAATGCTATCTTCTTTTATTACTGTTTCCTATTTTATTTTATTTTTTTAATAAACATGTATTCATTTTTAAGAGAGAGAGTGTGAGCATGGAAGGGGCAGAGAGACAGGGGGACAGAGGATCCAAAGTAGGCTCTGCGCTGACAGCAGTGAGCCCGATGCGGGACTCGAACTCACGAACCATGAGATCATAACCTGAGCCGAAGTCAGGTGCTCGACCGACTCAGCCACCCAGGTACCCCACTGGTTCCTATTTTAATTGAGTTATAGTCAAAGGATGCAGTCTAGGTGAACCAATTCTTTGAAATTTGTTGAAGCTAGCTTTATGGTCCAGGATATGGCCAATGTTTGCATGTTTTCCCTTAAATGTTTGGGAAATAATGTGTATTTTTTTAATGTTTATTTTTGAGAGAGGGAGAGAGAGACTGAGTGTGAGGAGAGGGGAAGGGTCAGAGAGAGAGGGGAGGACACAGACTCTGAAGCAGGCTCCAGGCTCCAAACTGTCAACACAGAGCCCGATGCAGGGCTTGAACCCACAAGCCCTGAGATCATGACCTGAACCAAAGTCAGATGCTCAACTGACTGAGCCACCCAGGTGCCCCTTAATGTGCATTTTCTAATTTAAGGGTGCAGTGTTCTATATATGTCTATATAGAGATCAGGTTTGTTGTTCAAATATTTACCAGTTCCTGTTACTTAATTCCTAAATTGTTGAGAAATATCTTACCATGGTCATAGATTTTTCAGTTTCTCCTTGGATTTCTAGGAGTTTCTGCTTTATATTTTTTTGAGATTTTATGTGTTATTGGGCACAAACCTTCTAAAATTGTTACATTTTCCCGACAATTTGAACTTTTAACTGCTATTGACATTTTTTGCCTTAAAATGATAGCATGTCTGATAGGAATGGTGGGGCCGGGTGTGTTGGGTGCGTCTGCCCATCTTCCACTTCTTTCCTTTGTGTGCCGCAGGCATATCTCTAAACAACATGTAACTCCACTTTGTGTCTTCAGGACATGTGGGGATATAGCCGCGTTTATTTTTGCCGTTCTATTTTGTGCTTCCTACTTGCTCTGATGTTCCTCCTCCCTCCCTTTTGCTGCCTTCCTTTGTATTGTCCAACTTTTCCTCGAAATTCCATCCTCCCTCCCCACCAATTCAGAAGTTATACACACAGAGAGTCCTTCTTACTTTTCACAAACCTTAAAAGCCGATTCGGACGATAGAAAGTGTTCTGCAGGCTCTACTTCGTTCCAATACGTAGAGGATTCGCCCTTCTGCCCCTCTTCTCAGATCTCTTCACAGGAAGGCAACGTTCATCCGTTCAAAGCTTTGGCCTTAAACGGACATAAAGTCACCAAAGGAAAACTGCAGTTTGCTCAAACTCAGGTTCGATACTTAGGGCCCCTGACCTCAGAACCAGGGCTAGATTTGGACCCAGGCCGACTTCAGGGCACCCTGAACATCCCTAAACCTAAAACCAGCACCAATTACGAGGTTTTCTTGGCCTAGCTGACTGCGTCAAAACTGGACTCCAAACTCTCTTACAGCTCAACCTCCACACGCTTTCCTGAAAATCAACCAACCTGACCCTGTTATTTGGAAAGATCAGGATGACACAGCTTTTGGGACTTTAGGGAAAAGCCTAATACAACCCCTGACTTTGGACGTCCTTTCAATTCCCCTTTTCCCTCTTGGTATGTGAGAGGGAAGGGAATGCCCTTGGAGCGCTCACCCCAAAATCACGGGCACCATTGCTGTCCCGTAGGGCATTATAGCCAACAACTTGAACCTGTGGCTCAGGGATGTCCCCCCCACCCTGCCCCCTTGCCTCCCAGCCATTCCTGCCACTGCCCTCTTGGTTGAGGCCACTGCGGAAATAGTCACGGGGTCCCCTCTAACCATCCTTGTATTGTGGCTGTAGGGAAAATTGCAAACTTTTATACAGATGGCTGGTACGCCTTCCAGGAGTTCATGACTTTAGAAGATTATGCATACAGCGAGGTTTCCTCACCTCCAATGGAGATAATAAAAAAAAATGGCTCCTATGTTCACAATTTATCACAAGGCCACACTTTTGCTGGCTGCTCTGGCCATTACCAAGGTTCCTGGGCATTCCAGACGTGAGTCCCTGGAGGCCAAAAGAAACCACCTCACTGACATTTCTGCCCCAAATGCTGTTCTCTCGGACGCCAACAGCCAGACCTCTGCCCTGGTCCAAAGGGATGTTCTCTCAAATGATAATTTGGAAAAATTGACCAGAGACCCAAAAATTGGCCCCAGAAAAGGAAAAACAGTATTAGAAATCTAGTCATTGTTGGTTTGATAGTAAGAGAGAACTCTGGTTTGGACCAAATAACAATCTGCCCACCCCAAATCCCCACTGCTCACCACTGTACGTGCTTTCAACCACTGGTCTCCTGACACGGTGATGGCATTCGTGGACCAATACTGGTGTGGAAAATATAACAGGGCCACAGAAAGTGCCTACTTCGCTCATCCCACATCCAAGGTATAATCCAGGGAAAACCACACTTCTCCCAGACTCTGAACCACCCAACGGACCATTAGAGGTTTGGCAAATGGATCTCATACGGCTTCCCTACCTCAGGGAAAGAAATATGTTCTTGTTGTGGTCTGTACGTTTTGTCACCGGACCAAAGCTTCCCCTTGTAGACAGGCCAATGCTTCTTCTGTGGCTAAAATTCTGTTAAAGAAGATTACTCCTACCTGGGGGCCCCTCTCACACATCATGGTGGTCGGGAAACCCACTTCACCATTCAGGTGCTTTGTTAGTTAGGCGTGCACTGTTCGGACCGTGTGATGTTACCACACTTGCACTGTGCACACGCCACACTCAGTCCTCAGACTTGTCACACTCACTCGCGGCATCGTGAAGTCTCAGCTGGAAAAACTTGTGGAGACTGCCACTGGTCCTTCTAAATCTCAGGTCCATTCTCCGGGGAACTCCTGGACCCTCACCCTTTGAGACAGTCACAGGACGTCCGGCCCACTTGGCCCTGCCTCCTCCACCCACAGTCCGTAAAGGGAGGTCCCTTCCGTAGCATCAAGGCTCGCTGCTCCTATAAAAACAACCACGGTTTGGTAGAGCAAGCTTTGCGCGGCGTGCTCCCGGGACACGCCGTCCTGCATCACCCCTGGCAACCCAGAGACTTCGTCTGTCGGGAAAGATGCCTCCAGAAAGACTCTCTTCAACCTCGCCGGCAAGTGCGGCCACAGTCCAGGGAACAGACTCTCGGATCCACGGGACACGTGCAAAGACGACACCTGACTGGCCCTGCCCGCCATCTGGTGTGGCCTGAAGGTACGGGCTTCCCGGAACTGAAGTTGACATCTGACCAGCTTTCCCACAATGCTCCCCTCTTTGTACTTTTCTTCCCCTTATTTGTGTTGGTTTCTGTCTTTTGTGTTACAACCTTCTTCCCAACACTTGGCGATCCTCAAATATTCATTCAAGTTTAAGACCGAGGCAGAGAACATCTGATTGGAAGCTTGGGTGGGGGCTGGTGTGAGGGGTTCTCCACTTCAGACACACATCTAAGTGTTGTTTCTCTTCTGCTGGGCACTTTCCTGGGAAGACTCTTCTGTGTCTCTGACCTTCCGAGAAAGGTTCAGTAGAGATGTGGGAGGCACACGGAGAGCTGCGGTCACGTGTGGGGTGAGGGGACAGCCGCCTGGGGACAGGTAAGGGGCCGCCGTGGGTTGTGTGGTGGGGCTGCAGGGGAGAAAAGCTGTCATCCCCAAATGTGTCCTCTCCGGCATGTGTGTGTATTCTGGGCTGATTATTTTCATGAAACAGAAGGCTCGGGAAGAACCCTGACCTCCCCCAGGTGCCTGAAGAACGTAGGCAGAGAAGCCGCTTCGGGGGGCAGCTGTCGCCGTCAGTGACCCCAGTACAGCAGGAGGGGGACTGGGAGGCACCTGTCTGCCTGTTAACTCCTCCGTGTCCCACATCTGTCTACCAAACGTTTACTGTACCATCTTCCCTGTGAACCATCTTCCTTCCTAACACCAGTTATTTCCAGGTCCCTTTGTATGGGAGAAGACACACAAGTGGGGAGCAGGAAGGTCTAATTGGAACTGGTTCACATTGGAAGGGAAAGAAAATTGTTAAGATTCTCCAGCTTTCCTACATTCGGTCTGGGTCTGGCACCTGTTAGCTCGTGACAGAATCACACCGGTGTCAGTCATCGAGGAAGTAATCTGCATCTCTTTCTCTGTCCCCAAAGCAGACCACACGTGTCCTGCAAGATGCTATGAAAACAGCAGCAGAGTGTGGGCACACACTGTGGGGTCTCTTACCGCATGGCCACAGCCCCCGAGTCCTGGCACTAGCATGCAGCATCCTGCAAGGACATCCAGTGTTCCCCAACCTGGTGTCCCCCTCTTCACGGCTAGTTGTCGAGACCGCGTCCTTCTGGAAATGGATTCCGAGTGAGACTGCCTGCAGGGGGCTTCTCGGGAGCCCTGGCAGGAGCCACATGTGGGAGGGAAGTGGGAGCCAGCGGAAAAGGCAGTGGCCATAGAGGCGTCATCTGATCCTTCGGGAGGTCTGAGGCTGATGTGGCGCAGAACTGCCCCTTTGTATCCCACGAGTGACAGTCACCAGGGTCAAAAGCTGGCGGGGGGGGGGGCAGTTCCTGGGGAGGGCTCTACTCCTCTCTGAGCCCTCAGCAGGCAGCACAGCCAGGAGCTGGGGGGAGGAGAAGCCCAGTCCTGGGAGGGAGCTGGAGTGTGCCTGCGGAGGGCCAGGCCTCAGGCACCTGGCCAGCCCCCGCTCCCGCAGGAAGCTGCTGTTCTGCCTTCAGAGTTCACGGTCACCTTGACAGTCTCATATCCTTCATCTATTAGCATGCAACCACACCTAATCGGTGGGGCCGGTTCTCTGCAGGCCGGTCCCCGCCCCCCGCGATCACGGGTCAGCGTCCACGGGCCAGTTCTCCTCCGGCTGGTCCACCCGTGATCACGTGTCAGCGTCTGTGAGCCAGTTCTCCACGGGCGTTCCCCCGGCGGTCACGGGTCAGCGTCCGGGGGCGACTCACTGCCGCACAAGGACACGGCCGAATCACAGCTATTCGGAGTAGCGTATTGCGAGCTGTGCCGTACTTGCTAAAACCAGTGGCACCATCGGTCTGTGACACGAAGGAGGGGGCCCTTCTCTCTTGCCCGAACTCGAACTCCACCGTACGCACCTTTGGAACAGGGACGTGTGGAATGGAGAGACCGTCTTGCAGCAACCACTTGCTTGAAGCTGGTGCCCTCCCACCCCCAACAGACTGCATTCATCATCAGTTAACGCATAGATACTGTGGCCTCTCTCTATATCCAGGAGAGGTTAATGAACTCTCATTTAAATCACTATTTCATTTGTTGAGATTGCTCTTGACTGAATGCATTATCTGCTCCAGCTGTCTGTGGCCAAGGACCACAGACACACTTAACAACAGGGATTGTCTCCCAGTCTGGAGTCTGGAAGCCTGAGATCCAGCATGGGCAGGGCTGGTTCCCGTGAAGCCTCTCCCCTGCCCTGGGAGATGGCCACTTCCTCCCTGTGTCCCTCTGTGCATGTCTGTGTCCTCACGTCTTCTTATGAGGACACAGTGTAGGACCCACACTCCCAAAGATCGGCTTTCAGACCTGTATTTAGAGAGTTTTTTCTTTATTTTTATTTTTTTGTTAATGTTCTTATTTATTTTTGAGACAGAGAGAGACAGAGCATGAATGGGGGAGGGTCAGAGAGAGAGGGAGACACAGAATCTGAAACAGGCTCCAGGCTCTGAGCTGTCAGCACAGAGCCCGACGCGGGGCTCGAACTCACGGACCGTGAGATCATGACCTGAGCCGAAGTCGGACGCTTAACCGACTGAGCCACCCAGGCGCCCCGAGAGTTTTTTCTTTAAAAAGACCAGCATACTTTCCCTTATGGGTAGTTTGAATTTTGTGACTATATTTATATGTATTCGTTGTGCCCAGAGTTCGATTTTTGGCCCGATTTTCAGAAAGGTACATGATAAAAACCAAAAATTCTGGCTTTTTTTACTCAAAAGTGCTCTTAGCACATCAAGTGTCATCAGAATCGCCCAGAGGGCTTGTTAAAAACAGATCACTGGGCTCCACCCCCGGAGTGTCTGACCCAGGGGGTCTGGTGGGGCCTGAGGATTTGCATTTCTGACAAGCCCTCCCAACCCCGCTGGGGTGCTCACCCATGTGTTCCAGACATGGTCCACCAGGTGGCGCAGTGGGAGCACCTCCAGACAGGCCATCACGGCCAGCGGGCCCTCCAGGTGGGCGGTGGGCCCCTGTGCACCAGGGACCCTCCCCACAGGCCATGGGTCCCCTCACCCCTGTAGGACTTTTACCCTAAATTGTTGCGACCCAGCTTCAGCTGTGGCATTTCAGACCTCAAAAGTAATAACATTTTTTAAAAATTTTATTTATTTATTTTTAATGTTTATTTATTTTATTATTAAAAAAAAAATTTTTTTTTTAACGTTTATTTATTTTGGAGACAGAGAGAGACAGAGCATGAACCGGGGAGGGTCAGAGACAGAGGGAGACACAGAATCCGAAACAGGCTCCAGGCTCTGATCTGTCAGCACAGAGCCCGACGCGGGGCCTGAACTCACAGAACCACGAGATCATGACCCGAGCCGAAGTCAGCCGCTTAACCGACTGAGCCACCCAGGCGCCCCAATGTTTATTTATTTTTGAGAGAGAAAGAGAGCACGAGCAGGAGAGGGGCAGAGATACAGAGGGAGACACAGAATCCGAAGCAGGCTTCAGGCTCCGAGCAGTCAGCACAGAGCCTGAGGTAGGTCTCGAACCCACGAACCACGAGATCATGACCTGAGCTGAAGTCTGAGGCTTAACCGAATGAGCCACCCAGGTGCCCCAAGAGTAATAACAATTTAAATGACACAAACTGGTAATGAATAAAGCAGTAAGGAGCTATAAGTGTTTTTTAATACAGGACTTTTCATGCCTGCACAACCAGCATATGCAAAATCCAGCTGAGGAGGATGAAGGGAAGGGTCTTCGGCTTTTACTGTCTTTTGTTCTTACATTTGGTTTGTCAGAGTCAATGGGATCCACTTACTTGTGAAGTTAATTTCCTAACCATCTGCTACCCTTCAGCCTAACTTGCAACGTGAGCTATTCCTGTTTAAACTGTGCGTGCAGTCAACAGCAAGGAAATCATAAGTGTTGGTATGACTCAGACAGTCAATCAAAGGAAGTGATTAGTATTTGGGGTGAAGGGAAGCTAATTAAATATGTGCCTAATCATGTATATATGAGAGCAAAGTACTGTAATGAAATTGTCATTTTGAGTGGTACAAGTCAGCATGATGATTAAAAACAAAAGTCATGAATAAATAAGATATTTATTAACTACAGGGGGACTGCAAGATCCAAGTAGTCAGAAAGTTGTACTCAGCCTGGTTATGTGCAGACTCTATGACTTTGTGTTCAAGGGTCTTAAATGTTCAGTGCAAGCTATATCTAATTACACTATGAACTAGATCTATGATTTCTAGCAGTTTTCCAAATGATAGGAGAAAGTAATTATCAAGAATGCACCTTTGTGGAGGGGGAAAGAAAAAAACCCAAACTCTATTAGAGGAAATAAAAGACATGGGAAGAATGTCAAGTTATTTTAGTACAAGCAGGTTTCTGAACACTTGATTAACAGAGGGTGTCAGAAATCTTTTTTCTTTTTCTGTATGCCTCCATTGTACTTCAAATTAGCAAAGAGTATTGCCTTTATCAAGGCCAAGATTTGCATGTTGCAAAGAGAAGAAAAGGAGTAAGTAGATCATCTTTAATGATGATTCTTGGCACAGTTAGAGCCGGAAGGAGCAAGGGGTAAGTCAGTCTGCGTACACGAAGTGCCCCGGGCCCACCCCTCAGATGTGTGCACGTTTTAGGCCTCTGGTCGGGGGCGCCGAGGGATTGAAGGATAAGACAGTACAATCTGCTGGGAGGGGACTGTGAGATCCTCAATCACAGGTCAGTTCAAGGTGAATTTCAGATGGAATCCTACAGCTTAATCGTCACATCTGGGGCGTGTTCTCTGTCCATTCTTCTTCCTTGTAAAGGAAAATCTGTGCTCACATGGTGTCTCAGTCAGCTTGGGCAGTGGCGCAAACACCATGGCCAGGCGGCCTCAACAGCAGACATTTCTTTCTGTCCATCCTGGAGCCTGGAAGGCTGAGATCAGCGTGTCAGCAGGCTTGATTCTTTCCGAGGCCTCTCTCCTGGCATGTAGACACCATCCTCTCCCCATGTCTGCACGTGCTTGTCCCTCTCTGTGTGTCTGTGTCCTGATCTCTTCCGTTTATAAGGACACAAGTCACGTTGGATGATGGCTACCTTAATGACCTCATTTTACTCTAAAATATAAAGGCCGTCTGTGCATACACAGTCTCATTCTGGGGCACTGGGGATCGGAACTCTATCATATGAATTTTGGGAGCCCTGAGCACAGAGTGTTATGGCAGCAGTTGGCTTCTGGACAGGAGACCCTAGAGAAGCCTTGTCAGAAGTGAGTCCATGGCTCAGCAACTCTGCCAGGTGAGTCCCGCTCCAGAGGGCACAGATTCCACCCAGTTCCTAACCACCGCGTGGCGTGCCGTGGTTACTGAGGGCAATGGGGGTCTGGTGGTCAGCTTCTACTTCCAACAAGCAAGATGTCGATACATTTAAAATGAAATTTTAATTTCATAATTTCATGCTGCAATTTAAAATGTTCAGCAGTAAGGGGCACTTGGGTGGCTCAGTCGGGTAAGCGTCCCACTCAATATCAGCTCAGGTCACGATCTTGCGGTCATGAGTTCGAGCCCCAAGTTGGGCTCACTGCTGAACGTGAAGCCTGTTTGGGATTCTCTGTCTCCCTCTCTCTCCTCTCTTTCTGCCCCTCCCCGGCGTATGCTCTCTTTCTCTCTCTCAAAATAAATAGGTAAACTTAAAAAAAATTATAAAATGTTCAGCAATAACTAAATCACTCTGTGGACGAGGTACTAATGCCTCTCAGTAAAAAAGCACAGTGTGTTTCCTGCAACATGAGAATGGCTGGCATGTGGTAAACCCCGCGGAAGGCAGTGGGAGAGAACCATCGCCTGTGGTGCACGCAGAACCAGTGTCTCGCTGGCCACGACTCGGCCAGTCACCCTGCCTGCCCCGTGCTTCTCTACTGAGCACTCCAAGCAGAGCAGGCGTGGATGGGCCAAGGCCCAGGGTAAGAAAACCGGCCTGCCTCTTGGTTCACGGGAGCGCCCAGCGCTCCTGCCTGAACACGGAGGGCCGCACACTTCCCGGGGAGGTGGGAGATGACGCACCAGAGGATGCACAGCCCATGTCCCCAGAGACGTCCCTCCTGTAGCTGGTGGCCAGAGACGTGCAGAGCCGTCATCGCACGGGGAGGGCTTTGGGGGCTGTGATTCTCCAAGTGTATCCTCAGACCAGCAGGGTCAGCATCCCCAGCGAGAGGGTTGGAAATGCAGATTCCTGGGCCCCACCCGGATCTGCTGAGCCACGACCTCCGAGTGTGTAGCCCAGAAACCAGCGTCTGAACAGGCGGTCTAGGTAAGGCTGCCAGGCACGGTGAATAAAATAAAGGCACACAGTTAAATTTGAATTTTAGAGAAACCCGATTTTTGCATGGGACATGCTTATACTAAAAATGATTCATTGTTTCTCTGAAATACAGATTTAACTGGGCTTCTGCCTTTCCTCTGGCAGCTCCAACCCCAGGAGATTCCGATGCTAAAGTTTGGGAATCACTGGTATAGAGATTTGCCCTGATCTGGCACTTTCCATGATGAACTTCAACGGGTTTTCATTAGATTCCTCCTGACTTTTATCTTTCTCTGCTCCTTTTGTAACTAATGACTCCATGTTCTACAGACTTCTTTTCCTGAATCTGGGTCTAGCTTATCCAAGCCAAGCAGACACCCAGAATGTGGTCGTATTTTTCGTTTTCACCACAAGGGACTTGGAATGTAGTCATTACTGGGGAGAAGGACGTGACCCCAGCAGCCACGCCAGGCGGAACTGCCCTCGGCTCCTTCTCATCTCTGTCCTTATGCTTACAGGTCGCATTAAGATTTGTTCTGATATTTGCACGGTTACCCGACAGCCTTACCGTTTGCTCCCACTGTAGATTCGAGGGCCTCCCCCGCCCCCACCTCCTCCCCCACAGGCTTCTCCAGAGAGAGCAGGAACATCAGGTGCATGGTCCTCTCCCAGATCATTCTTGTCGAAACGCACCAGTCCATGAAACAGCACGTTTCGGGAATACGGGAATGGCGGCCAAGCATCATACACTCACCCCCTTTATGTCCAAGTGACGTTCGTGGTCACGGAGGTATGAAGCTCTTGGAGGAGCTGATGTGAACCTTGTTAGACATGAACCACACACAGGGCTGCGCTGATCCGTCCTGGCCCTCACGTGGGAGTGGGGTCAGAGGTCCGAGAACGGGGCCATGAGGCATATTTGTAGAACTCTGGAAGGCGGACACATCACAGTTACTGACCACATAGTTTTGTTTCAGACAGCTGAAGAGCCTTCTGTCCCCACATTTGTCGCCCTGGGTACCTGTCCCTCTTCCCTTCATGTCTGATTCTCTGTTCTCTCCCTCGTTTCCTCTGCCTTTTGCCCCTCAGTTTGGTCAGGGATGGTTTTTAAATGTCACCCTCCCCCCCGCCCAAACTGCATGGACCTACTACATGCTGTTTGTGGCTTGTGGCTAACCGGAAAGGGGTTAGACTGTGCACCCTCTGATCAGAACACCTGCCCACATCCACAAGTGCGTTCGTAAGACCCTCAGAAGTCATGTCCTTGTTCTGCATCTGGCTCGTGCCTCCACACGTGCATGTTACTAGGTCACAGCCATTAAATATAGAGGAAAAGAGAACTCCATGTTTTTTTTTTCCTAAGTGTTTATTTATTTTTGAGAGCGGGTGAGCACACACGTGGGGGAGGGGCAGAGAGGAGAGAGTCCCAAGCAGGTTCCATGCTGTTAATGCAGAGCCCAACATGGGGCTTGAATCCATGAACTGTGAGATCGTGACCTGAGCCAAAGTTGGATGCTTAACCGACTGAGCCACCCAGGCACCCCAAGAGAACACCATTCTTAAAAATCATTGTGGATGGAGCTCTTGTTTTGATTCTGGGTTGGACACTGAGCTGTATGGAACTACTGATAGTTAAAAGGCAAATCCTTTAATACAGCACGTGTTGTTGTTTATGACAGACAGTAACTGACCAACCAGGGCTGGTTGAATGCAGGGCGTTTGTCGGCTGAGGGCCTAGGAAGGTCATATGATAATATTTGGCAAATGCGTTCAAGAAACGGAGGTAAATATGTCACTCTTGGTGGTGACACATGTGATTACAGACAGAAAGTTGCAGCCCCCAGCGTTGATGGAAGCTTTTTAACATTGGGTTTTCTTTTCCTCGAGCAGATTTGCCCAATGATTCAGTATAGCAAGAAAACAGTGCATTTTATACTTAGGAGGAGGGCATGTGGTAGTCGAGACACAGGCTGTTCACATGTTTCTATCAGGTGGGTTTGAACTGCGGCAGTGAGGTCGGGACAGCTTAGGCTGGTGACTGCCTGTGTGGCCTTAGTATCGACCGGAGTTGTAGTCACAAAAGATCATTCCGGGACCTGCACAACTGAGATTTCAGCCCTGTTGCCGACTAGGGGGCGATGTCCCTGTCATGGCACGGACACTCGATGATCCCCGCTCTGGGGTCCTTCTCACATAGTCGACGCCATCGCCGTGCGCTGATTTCCACCACGTAGATTCAGCATCTGGACAAACAGGCAGACCTCTCCCGTGTGGCTGCAGATGGGGTGTGGGTGCGCAGAGCCAGGAGGGGCGGCCGGTGAGGTTGGCAAGGCAGGACAGACAGCACGGGCGGTGCTGCTGGGGCTTGATTCCAAGCAGTAACTCCAGTCATTTACAAGGTTTTCATGTCATAGTTTTTAGTGCATTGATGACTGATGGCAGGAGCAGGAGTTCTCAATTATTCACGAGATGGTTCCCGTAACTCCTGCTCAAGTTCCCCAAAACAGTCATGTGGGAATTAACTTCCAAATACTATTATGCTTTAAAATCATATCACCTCAGAGTGGATGTGTGGTTGCAAAAAGAATATGTCACCTGCCTTCTGCCTGGCAGGCGTTCTGTGCTTGCCCTGGGGGCTGTAAACGCCTGTCTGGGCCCCCGCCTCCCGGAGCCCCCTGATCCTGCCCCAGCTCCGGCCCTGGGCCAGTCGGGAGCACATGCACGCCGAGACCCGGGCCATGGAAACGTCCCAGGAGGACATCTGCAAAGACCTCTGTGTCGACCACTGTGTTCAGATGAGTTGGCTGAGGAAAGCTGTGTTAGCTGAGGTTCTCCAGAGAAACAGAAACAACACTGCGCGTATACGTAAAACGACAGGGGGTGAGGTGAGGAGGGAGAGAGAGAGTGGAAGAGATGTATTTGAGGAATTGGCTGGCAGGTCTAAGATCTGCGGGGCAGCGGCAGGCTGGAGACCCGGGGAAGACTGCTGCAATCTTGAGTCTGAAGGCAGAACTCCCTCTTCCTTGGGGAACTTTAGTCTTTAAGACCTAAAACTGATCAGACGAGGCCCACCCACATTATGGAGGGCCATCTACTTTGAAGTCTGCTAGTTTTATTTATTTATTTATTTAATTTGTTGTTATTATTTTATTTTACAGAGAGAGAGTGTGAGCAGGGGAGAGGGAGAAGGGCAGAAGGAGAAAGAGAGAGAGAGAGAGAGAGAGAGAGAGAGAGAGAGAGAGAGAGAATTTCAAGCAGGCTCCATACTCAGCACAGAGTCCTACTCAGGGCTCAATCCCACAACCCTGGGATCATGACCTGAACCAAAATCAAGAGTCAGACACTCGACTGAGCCACCTAGGCTCCCCTGTACCAGAATTAATGCAAAATTTTCCAGGAACTTCTACAGTGTCTTCTTTGGACCCAACTTGTGAGCAGTTGCCATTCAGCACTTAGAATAGAGCACAAAACGACTGCCGTTTGGCTGCCACAAAAGGCACACGGCTTCGGAATGGGAGCCCAGGGGCGCCTGGGGGGCTCAATCAGTTAAGCGTCCGACTTCAGCTCAGGTCATGATCTCACAGTCAGTGAGTTTGAGGCCCACGTTGGGCTCTGTGCTGACAGCTCACAGCCTGGAGCCTGCTTCAGATCCTGTGTCTCCCTCTCTCTCTGCCCCTCCCCTGCTTGCACTCGGTCTCTCTTTCTCTCAAAACTAAACATAAAAAAAAGAAAAAAAAAAAGGAATGGGAGCCCAAAGCCCAGGGTGTACTGGGAACCTCCTCAAGGATTACAAAGTAGCTGGTTCAGAGGCCTCGAAGAGAAATCTCCAGAAAGGGGGTGTGAACGAGGCCCACCTGCTGGTGTCTGTGGGGTCTGCAGTCACCTGGGGCCTCTCCTGTCAGGAGCCCAGCGGGTTTTCTCAGAGGCTTCCATTTCTAGCTCCCTTCACAAAGTGCATCTCGAGGCAGCATGATGAGCAGGAAGTGTGGCAAGTGGATGAGAGCTGCTGTGTGCTCCCCGCACCCTCCCCAACCGTGAGCCTGCTCCTCGAGCTCTCCCGGGGGGCTGGGGCCTCTCCTGGCCACGGGATGAGGTGGCCAGCTGGGTGCCAAGGGGACCAGACACCTTGCAAGAGCGCCTCCCCGGAGAGTAGGCTTCTCTGCAGTGACAGAGAAAACAAGAGGACACTAACCTGCTGTCTGTGGCAGTTCTGGTGGCCTTCCCACATCCCCCCGCCCCCCGCCCCCGTCCCCCTCACTGTGACTAGAGCCCCAGGTGAGGGCTTCCCTCAGCTCCTTAGTGGGTTCGAACCCTACATCAGGCTCTGTGCTGACAGCTCGGAGCCTGAAGCCTGTTTCGGATTCTGTGTCTCCCTCTCTCTGCCCCTTCTCTGCTCACACTCTGTCTCTGTCTCTCTATCAAAAAAATAAACATTGAAAAAAAGTTTTAAAAAAATCCATAAGGGGCCCCTGGGTGGCTCATTCGGTTGAGCATCCAATTTTGGCTCAGGTCATGATCTCATGGTCCGTGGGTTTGACCCCCGCATCGGACTCTGTGCTGACAGCTCAGAGCCTGGAACCTGCTTCGAAATCTGTGTCTCCCCCTCTCTCTGACCCTCCCCCGTTCATGATCTGTCTCTCTCTCACAAAAATAAATAGACATTAAAAAATTTTTTAAAAAGAAATGAATTTCTCTTGTGAAGAAAATTTATTCAACCCACAGAAACTCCTGACTTCAGTTTCATCTTCTTCCATTAAATTCCAGAAAACTTAGTTTGATTTTACTTAAAAATTGCATGCATAATGTTTTTTTTAATGTTTATTTATTATGAGAGAGAGAGAGAAACAGAGAGAGAGAGAGAGAGAGAGTGTGAGCAGGGGAGGGGCAGAGAGAGAGGGAGACACAGGATCTGAAGCAGGCTCCAGGCTCCGAGCTGTCAGCACAGAGCCAGACATGGGGCTCGAACTCACGAACCGTGAGATCACGACCTGAGCTGAAATCGGACGCTTAACCGACTGAGCCACCCAGGCGCCCCTACATGTATAATATAATGCCATGTTTGTAATTCTTTCCCCATCCTTTGGTTTACCTTTTGGCACATGTAGAAAGTTACTCTCTAGGTGCTGCCTAGTGTTGCTTTGAGCTGATTGGAGTCAGGATGATATTTACATTCTTTGTTTTTTTTTTTTTCTGTATCACTTTTTTAAATAACAAGAATCAGTTATTGTTTGGAAAAAATAATGTTTTAAAAAGCATATTCTCATGGGGCACCTGGGTGGCTCAGTCGGTTGAGCATTTGACTTTGGCTCAGGTCATGATCTCACGGTTCATGAATTCTAGCCCCACGTTGGTCTCTGTGCTGACAGTTGAGACTGGAACCTGCTTTGGATTCTGTGTCTCCCTCTCTCTGTGCCCCTCCCCTGCTCGTGCTCTGTCTCTCAAAAATAACCCTTGAAAAAAAAATTAAAAATAAATAAATAAATAAATAAATAAATAAATAAAAAGCATACTCTCAAAAATGTAACAACATGCAAAAACAGGGATCACAAAGCTGTGTATCATGACATTGTATAGGAGAAGGGCTGGGAAAGAGTACCTCAAAAGGTCCCTAGTGATTTGTGAGAATTGAGATTACCGGGTTTTTTTTCCATAGCTTTTTTTGATATGTTAAATATTTAACATTAATATGTATTATTTCTCTGTATTACTCGGGGTTCTCCAGAGAAACAGGGTCAACAGGATATACAAATAGAGATTTATTATAAGGATTTGGCTCATGTGACTCTGGAGGCTGAGAAGTCCCCAGATCTGTGATTGGCACACTGGAGGCCCAGGAGCTGATGGTGCTGGTGCCCATCTGAGTCCACATCTGAAGGCAGAAGACTGTGTCCAGCTGGAAGATGGGCAGAGAGATGGAATTCTCCCTTCCTTGGCCCTGTGCTCTATTCGGGCCTCGGTCGACTAGATGCCCTCAGTGGGGAAGGCACTCTGCCTTATTAGTCTGTTGATTTAAATGTTTATCTCACCCAGAAAATGCCCAGAATCATGTTTAACCAAATATCTGGACACTCCAGTGGAATTGACAGATAAAATTAACTATCACACTCCTTATAATGAAAAAATAATAATTATTAAGGCCATTGAAGGCAGAGACGCAGGGTGATCTTTCAAAAGGAGCGTCCATTGGCTGCTTACTGGCTCGGTTCTGCACATGGTGCGGGCCTGTGGAGACCTTCCCCAGGACATCAGCAAATACTCTGAATGACCTCGCTCCTTTGTGCTGCACGGAGGGTATTGGGCATCGTAGGTGATGAGGGAGAGAGCTTTGGGCCCCCAGGAGCCACTGCTTTAATGACCGTAGCTCTGTTCACAGCACGTCCTGTGAACCCAGTCCTATGCCCGAATCTCACTCCTCCCCACCATGGCTGCAAGGAGGGCTGTCGTTCTTCTTTACAGATGGGGAAGGTGAAGGGCAGAGAGGCCACGTAACCCATCCAACACCACACAGCAGGCAAAGGACGGAGAATTTGAACCCAAGAGGCAAGTATGGATCAGCTGACCTCTTGCTCCCGGGTTGGCAGCTCCATTCCTCTGTTTCCCTTGGGTGCCAGGTAAGGGCAGGTGGACTTTTTTTTTTTTTTTTTTTCTAATCAGGGCATCTTTATTGCAACACGTATATAATCGCAATGCATTTTATATATACTTGAAGGGCTTAAAATCTTACTTCCCAGCTCATTAACATAAAATTGACACTGAAGGCCCAGAAATTTGAGTTTAAGGTGTGACCCGTGGAGGAATGATTTACACATCCTGGGGCCACTGTCTTACGGAAGGGCTGCCTTTAAAGAGTATTCCAGGGGGGGCGCCTGGGTTGCTCGGTTGGTTAAATGTCCCACTTTGGCTCAGGTCATGATCTCACAGTTCGTGAGTTCAAGCCCCATGTTGGGCTCTATGCTGATAGCTCAGAGCCTGGAGCCTGCTTCGGATTCTGTGTCTCCCTCTCTCTCTGCCCCTCTCCTGCTCGCATTCTGTCTCTCCCTCTCAAAAAATAAATAAATAAATAAATAAATAAATAAATAAACATTAAAATAAAATAAAATAAAATAAAATAAAATAAAATAAAATAAAGAGTATTCCAGGGTGTCTCATCTTCTAGGATACTGCTGAGGAAGGCTATCTTAGGCACAATTCACATTTTTGCACGTTTCCTGAAACCAAATCATTTTATTAGATTTTGTAACACTACTGCTTTCTTTTATACGGGGTCCCTTGGGGATTCCCCATGTTTGGAATTAAATTCAAGCCATCTATCTTTTCTCACCAGATGCCTTGCCATCGGGTCTGGTCTTGGTAATATTTCGAGGACCACAGACACCTGGGTTGAGCGCGACACATTTTAAACAGTGCAGCAACATGGCTTTCGTTTTCCTGAGACTAGATACTTGTTATTCAGCCAATACAATTCCAGATTCCTAGACAGATGGAAAAGTCAGTATTTTTTCTTGAACACATCCTAACTCCTAGACTGCTTCTTCCTGAGTCTGTGTGTGAAGCTGGCCGTACACGCACCTGCAGATGTAGTGGCTGTGCTGTACTTTTTTTTTTTTTTTTAAAGTGCTGTACTTTTTACGACAACTTGCCTCCTGGAAAGGGCCCACTGTCCTGGTGGAAAACGTGCTTGTGACAAATGTTTTAGTTTTGAATTTCGGTGCTGAGAATTAATGGGTCACAATAAATATATGAGGGGATTCTTTGTGGTTTTTTCCTCAAGGCGAGTTTGCCTTTTGATATTATGAATTACTTAAAACATCAAGCACACACATGGACAAGCGTGTGTGCACACAGGGCAGTAAGAATAGGATGTGTCATCTTCTTCCTTTTTTTAGTGTTTATTTTTAAGAGAGAGAGAGAGAGACAGAGCGCCAGCAGGGCAGGGGCAGAGAGAGAAGGAGACACAGAATCCGAAGCAGGCTCCAGGCTCTGAGCCGTCAGCACAGAGCCTGACACGGGGCTCAAACCCACGAACTGTGAGATCATGACCTGAGCTGAAGTCGTACGCTTCACTGACTGAGCCACCCAGGCACCTCTGTGATATAGAATTTTCAGCATCTTTTCTGCCACAAAAGTACCAACTATTATTTAGTCCAGGAATTGCGGGAAATTTCCTAAAGGCAGAAATTTAACCATTACTGTTTTTAGTTTCTCGGTGGTTACTTCCAAATTCCAAATTATATTGGGGAGCTGGGTGGCTCAGTGGTTAAGTGTCTGACTTAGGCTCAGGTCATAATCTCGCCCTTCATGAGTTCGAGCCTTGTGTCAGGCTCTGTGCTGACAGCTCAGAAGCTGGAACCTGCTTTGGATTCTGAATCTCCCTCTCTCTCTGCCCCTCCCCTGCTTGTGCTCTGTCTCTCTCTCTCTCTCTCTCTCTCTCTCTCTTAGAAATGAATAAACATTAAAAAAAATTTTTAAACAAAATTTCAAATTATAAAGTTTCTCCATTTTTCGACCTTGATTTGTTTTGTGATGACCTTCTGTTATGGAAGATGGAGGTTTAGCTAACATGTACTCCTCTCTCCTTCCTCTGGATTATTTTAGGTACATTATCACAGTCAGTGCTCTTATAGGTTCATATTTAGCTTTAAGTGGTTGCTTGAACTTGAATTTCTTATTGGATCAACTTTAGATGGTAGGAATTGCAGAGACAAGCACGTCTCCAAACCCTGCCTTTCCCTCCATCTTTCTCCCGGCCTTGTGTGTCCCACATTCTTCCAAATAGCATTTATTTTTTTAGTGATAGATTTTTTTGCCCCATTTTTAGCAGCTGGTATGGTTTACATACCATAAAACTCACCCACCTCCAGGGTACAACTCACTGATGTTTATAAATCTATAGCTGTGTAAGATCCACTAGCTCTGTTCCAGAACATTCTCAACATAAGTACGCACTTATTTTTATACTGTCAAAGTAAATGTCATTGAGTTTGGTCCCCTGGCCATATATGGATTTTCTGGGTTTCATCTAGAAGTCAGGTCAATACACCACGTATAGCCATGATTACGACAGTATAGGGACGGGCCCGGTGCAGACTCATGACTGTTTACTTAATTCACTCAACAATAAATCATTACTGAGAATCCACTTGTGTCAGGTGCTGTTTTAAACACCAGCAACAAGGGGCGCCTGGGTGGCTCAGTCGGTTAGGTGTCCGACTTCAGCTCAGGTCACGATCTCACGGTCCGTGAGTTTGAGCCCTGCGTCGGGCTCTGGGCTGATGGCCCAGAGCCTGGAGCCTGCTTCCGATTCTGTGTCTCCCTCTCTCTCTGCCCCTCCCCTGTTCATGCTCTGTCTCTCTCTGTCTCAAAAATAAATAAACGTTAAAAAAAGAATTTTTTTTTAAATAAAAAAATAAACACCAGCAACAAGATGGCGAGCACAGTGCACCTGGTGCCTGCCTGCATGATGCTTAAACTCTGGAAAAGCCATTGACACCATAAAGTACCGACCCACACATATGCATATCCATTAGCTTCCACCAGCGAATGGTGGCTTCAAACCACAACCACCTGATTATCATACATCTGATTACTGCGTCATCTGGACTGGCCATCCAGTCTGGGCCAGCTTGTTTGGTCCCTGTATGTGTGGTCAGTTAGAGGGTAGTGTGGAAGCCGGCTGATGCAGGATGGCCTCCTGACAGGGTCTCTTCCACCACATTCTGTTGGTCAAAGCAGCCATGAGCAAAGGGGGAACGTAGACCACCCCGCTGAAAGGGGGATCCTGGGTAGGAAGATTACCCGACCTGAAGCAGCCATGCTGGGAGAAAACTCAAGCCTCACAGAGAAGCCACGTGCAAGAGCTCCAGGCCTGGGTGAGCCTGCCTTTGGGTCATCCCAGGTTAGGTGCCGGATAAGTTAGGAAAGAAGCCTCTGTCGTTTCGCTCCTCTTAGCTGGGGATTCCAGACTCCAGGGAGCAATCAAACCATCCTGTTGGGGTCTGGCTAAATTCCTGAGTGCAGAATCCAAGGGGCATAATAGAGAGGATGTTGTTTTATCACAGTAAGTTTTGCAGCAATCCATAACTGGTTTGCTCAAGGAGAAAGAGAAAGGAGAAAGATCAAGGAGAAAGATGGGGGAAGTACTGGGGTAACTCACAGAGAAGATGGTGCATGTTTGCAATGTTGGTCCTTTCAGTTAAAATTGTTTCCACGGGATGTCGAGAATGAATGTGAGAAATCAGGAGCCCATACTGTGCTTTGCATTAAGTGACACATGATTTGCATATTATCCGAAGTTGTGAATGGAGTGACTCTGCCCAGCTAGTGCTGAGTGGAAATGGTGGCCATGGAGCAAGCGTGGGGTACGCTGTCCCAGAGCAGTGGGTGTCCAAGGCCACTGGGCCTGGTCTGCCTTGGAGAGGACAATCATACTGGTTTCTAGATCAGAAAGCTCTGAGCTCAGGATAAAGAAAAGAGTCTTTTACGGGAAACTGTAGAACTTGATGTTTTTTTGTTTTTGTTTTTTTTTCTGGAATATTTATTCTTTGTTTTTCTAAATGAGTAAAGAAAAATTCTAAAGAATATTCATTGGATTTAATTTTGTTCTTTGGAAATCCAGGGATGAGCTTCTAGGGGAATGAAAGGTACATGCCTGAAAGGGCTTTTCTCTTGTTAAAAAATGTGATTAGAGGATTACCCAGAATGCTGTGTTTTGCATTTTCCCTGTGGCTTTCATTACAGCTGCTCCTTCCTCAGCAGGCTCCATAATTATACAAATGTCTTAGCCTTTCAAGTGTTCCATTATTCATTTGTGACTCACCGGGAGCACCTACGGCCTGTTCAGCTGCAGAGCCAGCTTGCTCAGTGCACTGGCTGTACATTCGTTTTTGACTTGGGTCTTTTGTGTTTCCGGGAAAGATGAAGTGGAAGATAGCATTTATGCCGTGGTTCTCCTCGCTTACACATGGGGCCTTATTCTTTATCGCTCACATGCGTGAGCCTCCAGACTGCTCAATCCTTGGTTCCCTGGTTGCACTGGCTTGCAAATTGTAGACACTCTCACTGAAGCAATCTTGTCTACTTGAAATATCTCATTTACTGTCATTGCTTTGGGGGCAACCATTTCCCAGCCTCTGAGTCTCTTTGCCCACAGCACCACCTACATCTTCTACTTATTGTATCCTACACGTTTCAGCAAAGCCATCTCAGAATCCTCATTTCCCACCATAAATGTTGCTTAGATAGAACTAAAATAGGTTAGACAGAACTTTTGGCTGTGTGCCCTTGGTGACATGCATAAGCGGCAATGAATAAAAATGATAGATTTTTTGACAAACAGCAGTTAGTAACAACTTTTAAGTGGCGAATTAATCATTGGGTCATTTAATTGTCATGTAGAAGAGTTCAGAAATTGGAATGTCTATGAGGGTAAGCAGACACATGTGTGTGGACGGGCTGGGGTGCATAAGACATCTACAGTTACACAGCATCTCATTAAAGTAAAGAAAACTCTACACATGCAGTTGTACGAAATAGTACAGAGACATCTTGAGCACCCATCACCCAATTTCCCTGGGGGGTAACATCATCCAAAAGTACAGGACAATGTTAACCAGGACATTGACATTGAGTCAGGACATAGCGTTTGCATCACCACAAGACCCTCTTGGGTCCTCCCTGTCCTCCCCACCCCATCCCTAACCTGGGCAATCACTCCTCTTCACCAGTCTTTTCTCTGTCTCTATAGTTTTGACATTTTAAGAATGATATATAAATGGAATCATAAGGTATTATTAAAAAGAGAAAACAGGCCCAAAATGGAGTCACCAAACGAAGACTTAATACCTAACATAACAGGTTTCAGCCTCTCCCAGGGGTGTAATTTTTTTTTTTTAAGTTTATTTATTTATTTGAGAGAGACAGAGCAACGCAAGTGAGGAAGGGGCAGAGAGAGAGGGGGAAAGAATCCCAAGCAGGGTCCATGCTATCAGCGCAGAGACTGACACGGGGCTCGAACTCCCAAAACCATAAGATCATGACCTGGGCCAAAACCAAGAGTTGGAGGCTTAACTGACTGAGCCACCCTGGCAGCCCCCAGGAGTGTAATCTTAACCAGTCAGTCTGGGATTACCTGGTCAGCACTAGTGAGGTCATCTGCCTGATAGACCCTTAGCCTTCCCCCAAAGGAAGGTGGCCTTGCCTAAAACAGTCCACTCTGCTAGTAACTTGTTTGTAAAAGTCTTCCATTTTGTACCCCGTCTGCCATGGATCTCCTTTGTATCTGCTCAATGGGATGCTGGTCAATTCATGAATCACTGAATAAAGCCAATAAGATCTTTAAAATTTACTCAGTTGTCTTTTAACAGTAACCTTTTAGGAATGGATGTTTTCCCGCTCAGAACTCCTTGTAATCTGTTGCATAAATAAATAGTTCTTTTGGTTGCTGAGTATAATTTCATGGTATGGACCTCCCAGGGTCTGTGTGACTTGACACCCACCGAAGGACATTTGGTGTGTTTATACTTTTTGGCTGTTATGAATAAAGCTGCTCTGAACATGTACATAAAGAATTCTGTGTGGACATAAACCTGCATTTCTCTGGGATAAATGTCCAAGGGTTTGCTTGCTTGGGTCATGTGGGGATCGTGTGTTTAGTTACGTAAAAGCTCCCACACTTTTCCAGAGAGACTGCATAAATTCACATCCCCCCAGCATATACAAGTGATTCTCTGCATCTTTACCAGCATTTGGTGTCGGTGGTGTTTGTCCTTTCAGCCTCTCTGTTAGGTCTGTAGTGATAGCCCACATGGTATTAATTTGCATTTCCCTCATGATGAATGGTGTTGGGCTTATTCGTTGTCTTGCTTTCATCCTCAGGACGTGTCTGCTCGTGTCTTTTCCATTTTCTAATTACACCATGTTTCAACACATGAGACAGAGGAGTGCAGCACGTCCTGGATCCCAGAGAGCCTGCTACATACATGACCATCTCACAGAAACTAAGAGCCGTGGCAACTCTTCCTGTTGAAGCATTTCACAGTGTCCCAAGGCACTCACTTTAATAATCGCTGACATACAGCCAGCGAGAAAGTAGTTTTCTTTATCAACAGAAGGTGGACTCTGAAATCTGGGGTCAGGATCCCTTGTAGCCAAGAAACAGAAGAAGCATCTGCTCTGGCCAAGATGTCCCCATGTCTCCCGTGCTGCAAACGGGAAGCAGCTGGAAGGTGCAAGGGGCAGAGGGAGGAGGGCGGGGAGGGCAGCACCTAGAACCCCAGGTTTCTTCTCTTCCTTCTTAGCACTAAAATTTTCACTTCAATCCACAGTGGCTGCTCAAGCAAGATTTCGCTGGCTTCGGCCCCAAATCTGTAATTTCAGCAAGGGTCCAGGTCATTTGTCTCCTTCTATTTGGGAAATAGTGCCTTCTAGTGCTCCTGCGTGTCACTTACTCGTCTGTCACAGGGCCGATTCCCAGGGAGATGGGCTACCTGGTCTCTTGGCAGTGTGACTTAGTGCCATTTAGCACACGTGCTATGGTCCTCTGTGTCCACAGTTAGTGGCAGCCACCAAGTCCATCAGGCACCTCTTCTGAAGATGCTCTGTTGAACTATTGATGGGCATTCACAGAAGACGGGACCTGTGTGTATTGTTAGTTGTACACAGCCCATCTGTCCCACAGCATCTAACGTTCTGCTTCCTACTTCCTTTCCAGTGTACACATATTTTATGAGCACAAATTCTCGGGGGCGGGGGGGAGGGACATAATGCAGGCTTTGTTTATTAATACTAGAAATTACAAGTTTCCAAAAAAGTAATTCTAAAATAATTCATGCAAGATATTCCCAAATATCCTAATCAGGAATCCTTCTGCCCTGCACCTTAGGAAAAGAGTCTCAAAAGAAAGAGGAATGGTTTCTCCAAATCCTAACTGGCCAAAAGCACCGATAAAGCCCACTTCCCCTGGATTAATGCTATGCTGTGGTCCATTTCGATCAGTTGCAATCATGTCCACTTAGCAAAAATCTCAATAAAATTGTCTATGTCAATTACATGTTAAAACAACAACATTTTGGTATATTGGGTTAAATAGAATACAGTATTAAATAAAAAAATTTTAAGTTTATGTATTTATTTTGAGAGAGAAAAAGTGAGTGGGGGAGGGGAGGAGAGAGGTGGGGGGAGAAAGAAAATCCCAAGCAGGCTCCACGTTGTCAGCGCAGAACCCGATATGGGGCTCAATCCCACGTGAAATCATGACCTGAGCCAAAATCAAGAGTTGGCTGCTTAACCCACTGAGCCCCCCCCCCCAGGTGTCTCTACAGTATTAAAACTAAGCCCACCTGTTTCTTTTTAGTTTCATAATGTAGTAACTAGAAAATCTAGAATTACGTCTGTGATTTGTTCCTCTTCTGCTCGATGTGGGGGCGCTCCTCACTTAGCTCTCTGCCAGAGGTCACCTCCGCCTGACTCCTGGGTTTTCCTACCTGCCAGATTTCTGTTCACAGCTCTGGCCTTATACGACTTCATGTTTGTCATTTTTTGTCTCTTCCCCTAAAGTTAAAGCGTGGGAAAGGCAAGGACTGAGACTGGCCTGTGGGCCCCCCACCCCCCAGACGCCCAATGAACATTCGTTGAGTGCATACAACTCTACCAGACAAAGCTGCAGTCAAGTTCATGATCCAAGGCTATATTTGTAAACAGTTGAACAGATAAGCTCTGGAATGCACATTTTGTTTTCCTTCCTTTTTTCAAATCTCATGGTTTCACAGTCCTTCCAAGGCTTGTAGCTCTGACCCAGGCCCTCAGGGCTAATGATCTGCCTAAACCTATCTCCTTTTTTTCCCTTTATTTTTAAATGTTTATTTATTTTTAAGGGGGTGGGAGACAGAACTCGAGCTGGGGAGGGGCAGAGAGAGAGGGAGACACAGAATCCGAAGCGGGTTTCAGGCTCTGAGCTGTCAGCACAGAGCCCAGTGCGGTGCTCGAACCCATGAACCGTGAGATCATGATCTCAGCCCAAGTCTGAGGCTTAACCACCTGAGCTGAAGTCGGATGCTTAACTGACTGAGCCATCCAGGTACCCCTATTTATTTTTATTTTTTAAGTTTTTAATGTTAATTGATTTTTGAAAGAGAGAGAGAGAGAGAGAGAAAGAGAGAGAGAGAATGAATGAGAGGGAGAGGGACAGAGAGAGAGAGAGACACAGAATCCGAAGCAGGCTCCAGGTTCTGAGCTGTCAGCACAGAGCTAGATGCAGGGCTCGAACTCATGAACCATGAGATCATGACCTGAGCTGGAGTCAGACACTTAACTGACTCAGCCACCCAGGTGCCCCCAAACTTAATTTCCTAATAAACTTTCAACTTTACACATTTAGAGTTGAGACATCTGTAGTTTGTCAATTGGGCACATTTTAGGAGAACTAAATGTATAATAAAATCATTTTGAAAGAACCATATCTGGAAGAACTGTTTTGTACCAATGTTGAGTATTAAAAATTCAGTGGGTGGAAATAAAAGCTTTTTAGACAAATACAAGGTGAGGAGAGTTCCAGAAACTATGGTCATTATTTAAAATAAGTTCCTTATTTCTGGTATGATTACTGATCCTGAAGCTTATCTTGATGAACTCACGAATCCATACTTTGTGTATATACTCGCTCAGGCAGAATAGTTTGCAATACTGTTACTGGCGACTTGAAATAAATTAAACTATGATTTAGATAATTTACAATAAAATAAGTGACAGTGTTTTTCAAGGGGAATGAGGGCCTCTGTGTATTACTAAATCCTCCCTCCGGGATATCTAGTTCTGAAGGAGAGGCTTGTGCTGAGGGTGACCCAGAAAACAAAACATGTAGGAACTTTCTTCCTTGGAGAAAACGGTTTCTGATGGAAAATGATATACAGGGAGGATCTTCGGGGTATTGATGGAGGGCTGATTCTGAATTTTCTGTCAATTTCATCAGTGTTAAAGTCTCGGCCCCTCTCTGATGCCAAAGAAGGTGAGTGCAGACAGTGCTCTCCTAGGAACTGGCTCCCTGGTAGGGCCTCTACTCCAGGATGGCATCTATAGTTAAACTCAAGTTAACCAAACTGTCAAGAGACTGATGTATAAACCAAAACGCCAGTTTATTACTGTCCCAGTGAGTAAGGGACAGAAGTTCAGTTCTTCTCTTCAACACATTCTCCCTTCAGTACTGGAAGCCAGTTATTCTTAGGAGACTGTTTTGGGTAGCAAACAAATGCATGTAAGATGCTCGGATGGCATCTTGCCAGGTGGCAAGCAGCCTTAGGACGCAACTCTGAACCAGAAGCTGAGAGCCCTGCCCTGCGGAGGCTGATGCGTACGTCATTCCTGTGCCGGGCCCTCAAGTGCCTGCCGGCAGGACAGCCTCGCTCCGTATGTGGTTGGAACTTGGGCAAGTTCTGACTTTGTTGGCCCTCCGTCTACAGTTCTGGTAGTTATTTCTCGTTGCCTAATCCTGGCTCTTCAGACAGGATGCAACATACATGTGATTTCAGCGTCCCTGAGTGACAATCACCTTTGAGCCCAAGCCATCTGCTTCTCTTCCACGGGATTTATGCCGTTTGGACACACCTGGACATTCCCGAATGCCTACAGCTACGCGGTTACAGGTGATGGGTTAGGGTGGTTACAATGGCACTTTTAGGAGACCTCATCTCTAAGTTGTGTGGACAATTTATCTTACGTAGCTATATCTTTACTTTTTGTATCATGGAAGCTAGCTGTCATCAGGGAATCTGCCAGTTTATTCTCGGTATACTGCTGATCTTTCTGCAGTTGTCTTTTGGGGACATAATAGTATCAGTTTAAAAATAAATTGGGGCGCCTGGGTGGCGCAGTCGGTTAAGCGTCCGACTTCAGCCAGGTCACGATCTCGCGGTCCGTGAGTTCGAGCCCCGCGTCAGGCTCTGGGCTGACGGCTCGGAGCCTGGAGCCTGTTTCCGATTCTGTGTCTCCCTCTCTCTCTGCCCCTCCCCCGTTCATGCTCTGTCTCTCTCTGTCCCAAAAATAAATAAAAAACGTTGAAAAAAATTTAAAAAAGTAAATAAATAAAAAAAATAAATCCTCAGAGGGAATGTCTGTATTGAGCCGGGGCTAAATCAGGGAGGGGACAAGAGTGGGCACGGGGAGAAAGAGGAAGCCCATCATGGATGCACCTCGCTGTGTGCACCTGGCCGTCGGCACACTTGGTAAAGTAGATCACACACCACGGGAAACGTTTCCGTTCCCATCTGCGGAATGTCCGGGCCTGTTGCAAGTTAAGCTTATGCCCAGAGGGTGGGTCGGGCAGGGTGAAGCTTGCCGGCTTCCTGTGAGACCCGCACATTTCGGATTCCCACCAGCGTCCTTGGCCTGACACTAAAATCTACCTTGGCTTATGGGCTTATTCTGGGGGATCACCTCCGCACCAAGTCTGGGTCTCCTGTCATCGGGACGGTACAATAGGTACCATCATTATTCAGTGGCCCGTTCATGTCTCTGAGGCCAAAAGAATTCAGTATCATTTCAGGTATTCCATCCATCTGCATCATCACGGATGCCCATTGTCTCTCAGGGACCCTTGTAAGAATATATCTTCCCTGGTGCTTTCCGTCAGCACCCGCAGGGCACATTTCCTTTCTATTACACTTACAAATTTTTTGAAGTTTATTTCTTTATTTGAGGGAGAGAGAGAGAGAGAGAGAGAGAGAGAGTGCATGTGCGCGCAGGAGCAGGCGAGAGGCAGAGAGAGGGAGAGAAGGAGAGTCCCAAGCAGGCTCTGCACAGTCAGCGCAGAGACTAACGTGGGGCTCAAACTCACGAACTGTGAAATCATGTCCTGAGCTGAAATCAAGAGTGGGATGCTTAAGCGACTGAGCCATCCAGGTGCCCCTACACTTACAATTTTTTTTTAATGATTATTTTTTTCATTTACATCCAAGTTAGTTAACATATAGTGTAATAACGGTTTCAGGAACAGAATTTAGTGATTCATCACTAAACACTAAACATCACATACAACATCCAGTGCTCATCCCAACAAGTGTCCTCCTTAGTGCCCATCCCCCCTTTAGCCAATCCCCTCCCCCAGCGTCCCCTCCAGCAACCCTCAGTTTGTTCTCTTACACTTACAATTTTTACTTCAAGTATGCCTCCTATAGGTGGCAAAATGCAGGATTTTTTTTTTTTTAAATACTGGCAATGGTTTGCCCTTTCTTCCCTTCTCTTCCTCCTTCCCTCCCTTCCTTCCTTTCTTTCCTCCTCCTTTCTGTCCTTCTTCCTTCCTTCCTTCTGCCCTCCCTCCCTCCTTCTCTCCCTTCCTTCCTTTCTTCCCTCCTTCTTCCTTCCTTCCTTCAGCCCTCCTTCCCTGCCTCCCTCCTTCTTTCACAGCAGAGTTCTGCTGATCTGGACTGGCTCACACAACAGCCTGTCTCCACTCACTGGGACTCTGTGCCACTGATACATCGCTTGCTTTCTGCCCTCCTGGCTTCTTTTGCAGAGTGTGAGCGGGTCACATGGCTCTCGCTGACCCACTGGTGACTTTCTTCAAGGGGCTCGGGGTAAAGAAATGCCGAACTCCCTGCCACGTTCCTGGAGGAAGCCCATGCACTGTTGGAAACCCTTACTGTGACCCACATCGTTTACTTAGACTAGCGGAGGTCAGGAAAGTCTGGTCTGGAGAAGTGCCTGTCAGACCAGTGGTGACGATCGCCTCTGTCTCTGGTTCAGCAGGTGCCACTCTGAGAAGGGAGCACACTCCACTCGGGGCCCTGGGGACACAGCTTCGCCAGGGTGTGCAGCTTTGGCCAGCCAGAAGAAATAGAAAATGCATCGTCTTCACCAAATCACTGCACTTTGACTCATTCCCTCGGCTTGCCTTTGGATCTCCAGTGGCACTACTTTGAAATGGATTCTAGAATGAGTGCGGCATGGAGGATGTCGTCAGGCGCAGATGGGGACCAGGTTGTCTCTGCATCCGTCCCTCACCCCACTCCCTGCCCGGGCCGCTCAGATGCACCCAGAATGCCTTACCTCCAAAATCAGCTCAGAAGGAGCGTATCTTTCTTCCAAATGTCAGCTGGAAGCTTGTGGACACAGCCTGGCTTGGACGAAGACCACTCACAGTGCGCGTGAGGGCAAGACTGCTCTTCATTCCGAGCACCCTGGAAAGGGAAACGTGACTTGTCAAAATCAAGCCCCTTGAATTTAATGGCCATAAATTTCAAGTAATTAAGAACCTGACAAAAACAGACAATTATGCTTCAAAATAATTAATTTTATAATTTTTGTTTCCAGGAAATTGACTGCTGTTTGGATATCTCGTGAATTTTGTCACCGTTGAACAAAAATAGCTTCCCTCTGTCAATGCCAGTTAATACCACCCTGTAAGAGAAAATCTCACCACCATCACATGAGTGTTTATGACAAGACATTTTGATAGATTTGCATCACTCTTGTAAAAAATGAGGTGGCAGAAACCACGCTGTTGTTGGGATTCCATGGAGAACAGAGTCCGAAGGGAGATTTGCCGGTGAGATCTTTTAAGGTGCCCTCTGGGGAGACACCTTTTAGGGGAGTGAGGGCAGAGTTGGCTGTGATGCTGGTGCAGCAGCAGCCTCAGTGAGCCCAGTTCTGAGCAGGGATGGCCTTTCTGAGACGACATGCCATGAGGTAAGGGATCTGGGACTTGCACCTTCCAGGGAGGAGTGGTGGTGACCTCAGATGGGGAAGTGTCCTTTGCAGAGGGCAGTTCCTGAGGAGGGACCTGTCTGGGAGCTGTGGACAGCAGGGAGGTACTCTCAGCAGCTGGGGAGTGATGGCCAGATTGGGCGGTACACCAGCGTCCACCAAAGCAGTTATTAAATTGCTTATTTTCTCTTTTTGAATATGGATAGTCATATGGAAAGGGAAGGCGGGAAACCCTGGGACAAGGAGGTCCACGCAGGGTTCTGGCAGAGCCCATCTTCCCGGTGAGGACTTCTGGGTGGCTCAGTGGGTTAAGCATCTGACTTCGGCCCAAGTCATGATCTCACTGTTCACGGGCTCGAATCCCATGTCAGGCTCCGTGCTGACAGCTCGGAACCTGGAGCCTGCTTTGGATTCTGTGTCTCCCGCTTTCTCTGTTCCTCCCCCACTCACACTCTCAAAATGAATAAACATTAAAAAAAATTTTTTTTACAGAGAAAAATGTTTATTCAGGTCCTTTGCTCATTTTTTAATTGGATTTTTTTCTACTGGGTTGTATGGTTCTTCATATATTTTGTATATTAAATCCTTGTATGATTTGCAACTATTTTCTCCCATTCAATAGGTTGCCTTTTCATTTTGTTGACGGTTTCCTTTGCTGTGCCGAAGATCTGTAGTTTGCTATAAGCCCACTCTTTAAAAAATTTTGCTTTTGTTACCTTTGTTTTTGGTGTCACGAAGGAAACAATTTTAATTAAGAACAAAACAGACACAAACTATGAGAGACTCTTAAAGATAGAGAACAAACTGAGGGTTGATGGGGAGGAAGGAGAGTGGGGGGGGATGGATGGGGGATGGGTACTAAGGAGGGCACTTGTTGCGATGAGCACTGGGTGTTGTATGTAAGTGATGAATCACTGAATTCTACTCCTGAAACCAGTTATCACACTGTCTGTCAACTAAATGGAATTTCTTTTTTTTTCTTTTTTAAATGTTTATTTATTTTTGAGACAGAGAGAGACACAGCATGAGCAGGGAAGGGGCAGAGAGAGAGGGAGACACAGAAGGGGAAGCAGGCTCCAGGCTCCGAGCTGTCAGCACAGAGCCCGACGCGGGGCTCAAACTCACGAACTGTGAGATCATGACCTGAGCCGAAGTCGGACGCTTAACCGACTGAGCCACCCAGGCGCCCCAACTAAATGGAATTTAAATAAAAATTTGAAAAAAAAAAAAAAAAAGAACAAAACAGATTCATTTCAAAAAGTGAATCACTATTAACGTTTGTCTTTTCTCTTTGGGTCAACAGCAAAAATATATTGGTCTTTCAAACCCTTTACTGTGCTGAATAAATCCTATAAAATAACATAATTTAATCAATGCCTCTAATTTTTTTTAATGGTCATCATTTATATTACTTTACACACAAGGAATAACTTTAATTCTAAATTCTTATAATATTCAAGCCCGTTGCTCAATGTACGAATATCTTATAAGAAACTGTATTTCTTACTTTTTCCTAACGCTTAGCTGAAGTGATGTCAGTAAATACTGTTTTCTCGAAACGCACATGCCCCCCATTAAATTTATGGGAGAACTTTCTAGAAGCTGACATGTTACCCCAGACAACATGACGCTGAAGTTGTTGCATCTCCTGTCCCAGGCCCCGCCTCTCTGTTGTCCTGTATCCTTGGCTGGGCTCGCCTCTGGGAGAAATTCCTCCAACACTGACCTTTTAAATTAAGAAAATAATAGGGAGCCAAAGGCTCTGTCTGTGAAGCTTGGGGACTCATGGAAGAGTGGGAGCTCCACGCTCAGGCAGCACAATGGTCAGGTTCACCAAGACTCGGGCGTTGCTCTGAGAATCAGGCCACCTCCTTTCTCTAGAGCAGGGTGGCCACGTGCCTGCCTCCTGCGACCTGGGTGGTGAGCCCATGGACGGGCCTGGAAAGGCCTGGGTGCACAGAGAGCTCATGACCAACCCATCAGGTCATCATTTTTCCGCCCAGGCAGCTCCTGCCATGCCGGAGGGCTGGAGCTACTGATTTTCCTTCTGGAGAAGCCAGAATCCAGACGTTTTTAATGTGAACATCTCTCAAATTTTACACGTTAGAACTATTTACATTTTCTTTGAAAGCATGGTGTGGGCCAAAAAAAAAGCGTGAGGCTACTTTTGGGCCTCAGGCTTCAACACACGCGCTCCTGGTAGCCTCTGGTTGGCAGTGTAGTGGACACGGCACAGAAGGAAGGGCGCCCCGCCCGGGCGGCACCACCCACCCGCCAGACGCGGGACAGGCGCGGAACCCTGGTGGGCTGGAAAAATGACAGAGAGGGACACCAGCCGTGGTACTGGGCACACTCCTCACGGGATGGGCTTCTTCACGTGACTTCAGAGAAACAGGTGATTCAGGCAGAGGAGTGGTTCGTACAACCCCAACCTGTGCAAGCGTAAATCAGGGAAGGTCCGTGAGGCCCCTTCGTCGAACAACTGCTTCCGCGGGCTTGCACAGGCCTCAGAGGTTCCCGTTGCGGGTTCCACGGGGACAGGAGAAAGCAGGCAAGCAGGCGAATGGCCTCCTGTTTGCATGCGTGCAAAGTATTTTCACCATCATTCCCGGGTTCGGGTGACGAAACTTTTACCAACAGAGAGCCTCCCAGACGGGGACGCTCACCGACAGGGACCCTCGCAGAGGGGACCCCTCTCCCCACGTGGGCGTCTGGAGCCTCGAGGGCCCGCCCGGCAACCTCACTTCCGGTCCGGGGCCCGCGGGCGGCCAGGCGCGGGGAATGTCGGGAGGCGGCAAACAAGACTCGGTGAAGAATGGCCTCTCCTCCCCTCGCACCCCCAACACCTACCCTTTCTCAGCGCTTCCACCGATTGGAAACCTCCGAACTGCTCGAAGTGAAACCTGTTACAGTGTCCGACAAAACGTCGGGCTGGGGCCGGCGGCCTTTCGTCCTCATCCTCCCGAGATGTGCCTGCCGGTCAAGCCCACGGCGGGCGCCGCGGAAGCTCCGATTGCCTGTCCGGGCAGCGCTGACGCCGGGCGAGACTTCCCTGGGTGAGAGTCGCACGCTTGGCCCGTCGGGAAACGAGCGCGTTCGTGCTTAATTGCCACCCAAGTGCCTGCAGCTCTTTTACTCCGGAAGGACAGCGCGAAGATCCTCCGATGAGACGAACCCTTGCACGCCGCCTTGCTGTGAAGACTTGTGTTACGTGCACTTGGGGAGCCTCCCTTTACAAGGGCATTCGGCATAACGGGGCACTTGCCACTGAAGCTAACGTATGAGCCCGGCTCTGGGACGCAGTCTGCCAGCTGGGTCGTCCCCCCCCGAAGGGCCAGAGCTAGGCAGGAACTCTCCCCTTCACATCACCAAGCAAACCGGTGGGCTGCGGTCCCCTGAGTCCTGTTGGGGAAATCCATTCCAAAGGACCAGTGAGTTTAAATAGCCAAGGAAGTAAACATTCTTATTTTCTTCATCTCTTTACAAGAGTTCGGGTGCTACAATGAATGATTTGCCACTCGAGCCTGTGATTACATTTTTGTGCACCATAAGCTGATGGGGGCATTATGCAAAGGGCATTTTTGTTGCTGGGGCGGGTTTCAAAAGCCAGGCACATAGACTGTACCAGAGTGTTTTAGCAGATACTTTTAATGAGGTTGCATCAACACTAAAACCATCTTCAAAGCCAAGAACAAATCAATGTATAATATGATCCAGATGGTTCTCAGATACAGGCTTCCAAGGACTCTGGGCCCCATACTCCTGTAATAAAAAGAATATAAATTCTACACTTTTTTAAATGTTTATTTTATTTTTGACAGAGAGAGAGACAGAGTATGAGCAGGGGAGGGTCAGAGAGAGAGATAGAGAGACACACACAGAATCTGAAACAGGCTCCAGGCTCTGAGCTGTCAGCACAGAGCCCGACGCAGGGCTCGAACTCACAGACTGTGAGATCATAACCTGAGCTGAAGTCTGACGTTCAACCGACTGAGCCACCCAGGCACCCCTAAATTCTACACTTTTTATTGGAAGATTTGAACCTACAGATATAACAAGAGTGGATGATTTCAAGAACTGGTTTAAAAGATTACAGCCTTGGGGCGTCTGGGTGGCTCGGTTGAGTGTCAGACTTCCCCTCAGGTCATGATCTTGGGGTTCATGGGTTCAAGCCCCGCATCCGGCTCTGTGCTGACAGCTCGGAGCCTGGAGCCTGCTTCGGGTTCTGTGTCTCCCTCTCTCTCTCTCTGCCCCTCCCCGCTCAGACTCTGTCTCTCTTTCTCTCAAAAATAAGCATTAAAAAAATTTTAAAAACACACGGATAGCTTTTTTAAAACGTATGTTGAATAACGTAGACAAATTCGAAAGTATCAAATTGAGCCGAGCAAAGAGGAGCAGGCAAACGCAGCAACCGTAAAGGCTGACCTAATTACTGGGGCTGAACTCAGTTTGTATCCTTCTGGTAAGCATTCAGGCCAGAAGTGTTATAAGCCACACTGTTCTCATTACCAAATGACAAAAAACACGTAATTTGCCTCAGAAGAGATGAAGTCGTCGCCATCAATAAATTCGAAAAGTTAGGTGAAGATACAACCGGTCAACTGAACAAATAAATTTTAAAAATTCAACCTGCTGGCTTAGAAATTGGTTGGCTTCTAGACTAAAGTAACCCAAGTGTCATATCAGTGAGCTTACCTTGGCGTCCATGTGTCTGATGGGGACACAGACTCTGGGCTCGGAGGCTCAGAGGACAAGGGGTCTGGGGGCACTCAGGCCTCTGTGCACTGGGGCATATGTGGGACCAGTAACACGTGGTGTAGATTTCCCAGTGAAAACCTCGTTCTTAAATGCTACAGCATATGGCAGGATTTCCTGATTTTTCAAGGCCGAACAACACTGTGCTGCACGAAGATCCCACATCATCTCCATCCTCTTACCTGTCCATGGACACGAGGTGACTTCCCATCCGGCTCTTGGCTCTCGGGGCTGAGCTCTCTCTTCTCTGCCTTCTGTGGACAGGGCTGCAGCTCAGGCGGGTGTCACTGCTTCTGCACGTCACCGTCACCGTAGCAACAGGTCAGTGAGTGTGCAGAGGAGCTCCGGATCTCAGCATTCCTGAGCCGCCTCCAGCTCCTTCTAGGCCTTTCAGAGCCAGGGCGGCCAGGGCTCAGACGTGTCCCAGACGTGCCACACCGGCTATGGCACTGGAAACTCTGCTCCGACGCAGGCCACGCTTCTCACTTTGGCGTCTCCAGCATAGGCCCAAACGTGCCCATCGGGACTTTCCAGATTGGGAAACCTGATGGCTTTGCTGCTTCAGCAAAAAGGGAATGTAAATATTTTCTCTTGCATCCTGGGAGGATGAGAAAATAAAGTGTTTGCCACCACCCAGAAGAATGGAAGTGGATTTCATAGGTCATAGAAAGTCTTTTACAATTAGGGAGAATTAGAGTTTCAGTTGGTGCGGTAGAAGGCCCTGAGGGAACCAAGAAGGAAGGAAACATGTTCCTGAAACAGAGGCTTGCATGGCATGGCGGCCTCACCCATCCCGGCCTCGCAAATGTCCCAGGACACCCACAAACCCGAGGGAAGGGAGCCGAGGCTCCGGAGACGCAGTGAGGGGACCGTGTGGAAGCCCACGCTTCCCGCCCCACCCAGAATCAAGCGGGGCCTCCCTGTGGGCAGCACAATGCTCTTGAGGGGGCCCGGCCTCCCCCGAGACTCCTTCACCCAGGCCTCACTCACTCACTATCCTGTGCCTCTGCCTCAGGACCCTCGCATATGCTGTTCTCTCTGATCTGTTCGACATCAACGGGGGCCAGTGCCGACACCAGCTTCGGAAACACACTAACAGAGAGAGGCCCTCGGTGACCAGCTGGGCCCTCAGTCGCTATCACTTTTTTCTGCTCTATTTTTCTTTGCTATCATCCCTGACATTATTTACTATAGATTGTTAAACGAGAATATAGGGTCAAAAAATACTTTTCTGTTTAACTTTGCGATTTCCGCAGTGCCTGAAGGGTGCCTGATGTAGCGTAGATCTCGCTTCATACCTGCTTTACCGAGACAAGGCCTTTCCCCTTCCCTCCCCCTCCCCCATCGCCGCCAGGTGTGGGCCCGGCAAATACAAGGGGGCGCAGTGCTTGGAGGCCGCAGCAGAGGGCGCTGTGTGAACCCAAAACTGCTCTAAAAAATAGTTTATTAATTACAGAACAAAACAGAAAGGAGGATGACCACATGCCGGACACTACTGAGAGTCTGGACGGACTGCGGGTTCGTGAAAAGCAAGGGATGCCTGCTGTTGGGCCACGCTCAGCCTCTGTCTCTGGCCGCAGACCCGCAGGAAATCCTTGCGGAAGGTGGGGTGCCGGTGCCCAGGGCGGCCGAGAAGCAGGTGCCAGCCTCGGGGAGACGGGGGGCGCTCCGGGCATCACCCACCTCCTGGCCCGGGTGCTCTGTCAGGAGAGATCCAGCACGTTCGAGGCGGCTGCCTTGGGCACCCTACAAGGCCTGTGTGGGACCGTGGGCGCAGGGAGCGGGCGGCGGAGGCTTCCGTACAGCTTAGCGTCTTAGAGTCATTTCCTAACGTCTTATTCGGTTTTTATTTATTTTATTTATTAATTAAAAAAAAATTTAACATTTATTAATTTTTGAGACAGAGAGAGATAGAGCATGAATGGGGGAGGGTCAGAGAGAGAGAGGGAAACCCAGAATCTGAAACAGGCTTGAGCTGTCAGCACAGAGCCCAACGCAGGGCTCCAACTCACAGACCGCGAGATCATGACCTGAGCTGAAGTCGGATGCTTAACCGACTGAGCCACCCAGGTGCCCCTCCATTTGGTTTTTAAAACTTCTCTTTTTATGGCTGCCTCTCTCTCGGGGGTAAAGTGAAGGCATGTGTGTTTGGGACGAGGTTTTTGCAAAAGCTTCGCTTTCGAGGATCTCAGGACGACTTTGTGTGTTTTTTTCCAAATGAGAATGATGGGGTATTAGGGTTCTCAGAGAAACAGAACCAACAGGATGTGTGTGCGGAGAGTTATTATAAGGACATGGCTCGGGCGATTATGGAGTCTGACAAGTCTCCATCTGCACTGGGGGCCGGCAGGCTGGAGACCCAGGGGAGCTGGTGGTGCCAGTGACGTGGAAAGCCATCTGCTAGAAAATTCCCTCTTGCTCGGGGGAGGCTGGTCTTTTTGTTCTATTCAGGCCTTCAACTGATTAGATAAGGCCCACCCATGAAGGAGTCTTTCTTCACCTATGAATTTAAATGTTAATCTCATCCAAAAACACCCTCACAGAAATACCCAGGGTAATGTTTGCCCCAATATCGAGGCACCCTTTGGCCCAGCCAAGTTGACACACAAAATTAGCCATCACACTCCTTCCCTCCCTCATTCCTCCCTCCCTCCCTCCCCACCTTCCCGCTTTCTTTCTTTTTTTTTTTAAACTTAAAAAAAAATGTTCATTCATTTACTTTGGGAGAGAGAGCGAGCAGGGGAGGGGTAGAGAGAGAGAGGGAGGCAGAGAATCTCAAGCAGGCTCTGCACTGTCTGTGCAGAGAGTGATGTGGGGGTCAAATTCACAAACTGTGAGGTCATGACCTAAGCCGAAATCAAGAGTTGGATGCTTAACTTAGCCACCCAGGTGCCCCTTCCCTCCTTCTTTCATGCAACCCTCCTTTCCTTCCTTCTTTTTTGTCTCCACACATTTCTTCAGTGCTTTTAAATCATAGTCTACTTTTCTCTACTAAGTTGTATCCTGAATTTTATTCAATTTAAACTCACATAACATAACAGGATGTAGATCAATACTTGGATATATTTTCTTAATAAATAATTTGAGGCAGGGAAGGCATATACATATTTAACTTGGTTCCTTCACCAATTGCATGGTACTGAAAAAAAGTTTTCCTTATCTTCAGCCTGGATGCTGCTTTAATGTGAAATCCATTTCTTTTCCATTTGATTTTGGCCCATCTATTGATCAAAGTTAAATAAACATTTTTAGTATCTGCGATGTAGCTTTTTTTATTAAAATTTGCTTAATGTTTATTTTTGAGAACAGAGAGAGAGCGCAAGTGGGGGAGGGACAGAGAGAGAGGGAGACACAGAATCGGAAGCAGGCTCCAGGCTCTGAGCTGTCAGCACAGAGCCCGACGAGGGGCTTGAACCCACGAACTGCGAGATCATGACCCGAGCTAAAGTCGGACGCTTAACCGACTGATGTGATATAGTTTTCAATCTATGTAACTGTATGATATTTCCCACATACTAAACTGTCCCAACCCATCTAATTTAGGTACATTTTAGAATTTTCCACATAAAGTGTCACACTTGAATTTCATTTATGATTATGAAATATTATAATATTTAACCACACAATCTAGAGGGTAAGGACTGGGCTATAAAGCTATGCTTATAAAAGTACAAATATTCAGAGTCATTTTTAGAAAATATTTTGCATGGAAAACAAAACAATAAACCCCCAGCCAAAGCACACGTGTGCTCGCAAACACTTCTGCTTCCGTTCTCTGTCCCCGGGAGCTGGCTGAGGCAGGACAGGACATGTCCACTCAGGTGCCTGTGGCGTCCAGGCGGGTAACCCAACTGACCAAGTGTTAGCCGGCAGTTACGGGCACCGTGTGAGCTGTGGGGTGCGCGCTGCACCTAAAACCTTAGCAGTTGTATCTTTCCTTCTGCCACGGGAAGAGGCCCCAGCATGAACAGCTCAGGGACACACAGCATGTACAAAATGGAACGACTGTGGGAGTTGAGAGGGAATTCTGAGAAGCGTGAAGATTTTAAAAACGAACACTATCACTGTTACACAAAACCAGAAGGGCTCTTCACTTTATAACTTTTTTGTTTTAATGTTTATTATTTATTTTTGAGACAGAGAGAGACAGAACACGAGCAGGGAAGGGGCAGAGAGAGAGGGAGACACAGAATCTGAAGCAGGTTCCAGGCTCCGAGCTGTCAGCACAAAGCCCGACACGGGACTCGAGCTCGTGAACTGTGTGATCATGACCTGAGCCGAAGTCAGATGCCTAACTGACCGAGCCACCCAGACGCCCCAGAAGGCCGCTTCACTTTAAGAGGCATCTGGCAGTCCCAGAAGATTTAGAGGTTATGTAGTCTAATCAACAATGAGTAGCAAATGAATTGAAAATATATCTGCATTAAGTCCTTCGCTAGGAGGTACAGCTAGGGTGAACTGATGATCTCCAGCAGTGTGGAAAGAAACCAAGTTTGCACGTCTGTGTCGCTCAGGCTTTTTGCTCTAATCGAAGGTCAGCGTCTTCTCCCACCCTGCGGACCCTCTCCCCCAGCCACACTGGGGCCTCTCTCCCAGGGCACCAGCCCACAGATTTAGTGTCTGTCATTCTGGCTTCCGTTTAATTTGTTTCTAGAAAAGTCCAGATACAACTGTATTTGTAAACTGTGGAGGAGAGGGGAAAGCATCATATGTCTTGTATTGTTCACAGAAACTAGACAGGTTTTATTTCAGGCCATAAGTCATTTGAGAACACAAAGAGAACTTTGACCTTAAGCCATTTGGTCTGGTTTTAAGGGGAGGAGCTCTTGTGCTTTCTTCGAAGGGGTTTTTAAACTTCGGGCTTGTTTTGTTCCAGAGAAAAACTCATTTTGGATGGCAAAATATTTATTTTATTTGGTGTTGAGAATTAGACATCTCCGGGCTTGAATCTCCATTTGAACACTTACTACCTCTATCACCTTGAGCTCGAGACTTCTCACCAAGCTTCTGTGTCTCCACCTAGAAAATAAGTGTGTCGATATCTGGTTTGGCTTCCTTAGCCCTGCCTACATTTCCACAAGTAGACTTGTCATTACTGTACTGATGCTCAGCCTTCACTGGCCATTGGAATCGCCTTGAAAGCCTGGCCCCTCCCCCAAGCACCGGGAATGTGAACGCTCCCCAGTGACTCTAATAGACGGGGTCAAGAGCCACTGTGTTCAAGTCTTTAGATTTGAACCATCAGATGTAAATTCTATTTTCTGCTGGGATCCTGGATATAGACATTAATATTTTTAATTCTTCAATTCATTCCCACTAAACCCTCATTGAGTGCTTACCATTAGCAGGCTCTGTGGTAGGCTGTAGGGATACATAAATTCTAAGAAATTCTGTTTTTAAGAATTTTAACTAATGTGTAGAAGATGCATTTAGAACTTATATTCAAACGGCATAGATCTTGCCATAAAGGATTCACATTGTTAGCTATAATCCTATCTGTTGTTATATAATGGTCTGAAAATATCTCATAGACAATGAGACAAAAAAAAGCCGGGGGGTGGGGGGTGGGGTAAGGTATACAGATCGGAAGGAAGAAATACAACTGTGTCTGTTCACGATGACATGGTTGTCTATGTAGAAAATTCTAAAGAATTGACCAAGAAAAATGACAAACTTCTGGAGCTGTTGGGTGATTAAAGAAGCCTGCAAGATTGCAGGATACAAGGATGCTATGTAAGATTCAATGCTCTCCCATATACCAACAATGAAGCATTGGAATTTGAAGTTAAAAACACAAAACCGGGGCGCCTGGGTGGCTCAGTCGGTTGAGTGTCCGACTTCAGCTCAGGTCATGATCTCGCAGCCGGTGAGTTCAGGTCCCGCATCAGGCTCTGTGCTGACAGCTCAGAGCCTGGGACCTGCTTCAGATTCTGTGCCTCCCTTTCTCTCTGCTCCTCCCCCACTCACACTCTCTCTTTCTCTCTCTCTCTCTGTCTCTCAAAGATGAATAAATGTTAAAAAAAATTTTTTAAAAACCCCAAAAAACCATTTTTAGAAAAGAAAATGGTAATTATGCGAGTGATGGGTATATTATTTAGCTTGTGATGATTACTTCATAATGTAAACATGTCAGAACATCAAGTTGTTTACCTTAAATATATAGTTTTTTTCAATTATACCTCACTAAAGCTGGGAGGAGGTGAACCACAACACCATTAACATCAGCACTGAAAAAAGAGACATACTTAGATACAAATCTAACAAAATCTGTACAAGGTCTATGCAAGAAAAACTACAAATCTCCAGTGGAAGAAATCAAAGGAAATTTAAATAAATGGAAAGATAATCCGTGTTGGTGAACAAGAACATTCAATATCGGAAAGATGTCCGTTCTTCCCAAGTTGATCTATGGATGCAATGCATTCTCAATAAAAATTCTAGCAAGCTACCTTGTAGTCATCCACAAACTGGTCCTAACGTTTATTTTGTTTTATTTTTTTATTTTAGAGAAAGAGTGCTCGAGCTGGGGAGAGGGGCAGAGGGAGGGAGGGAGAGAGAATCTTAAGCAGGCTCCATGCTCAACATGGCGCTGGATGTGGGGTTTGATGCAGGCTCAGTGCAGGGCTTCACGTGGGACTTGACCTGGGGTCATGACCTGAGCCCAAATCGAGAGTCCGAGGCTCTACCGACTGAGCCACCCAACCGACTGAGCTCCTGATTCTAAAGTTTATATGAAGAGACAAAAAGACCCGGAATAGCCAAAACAGTATTAAAGAAGAAAAACAAAGTCAGAAGGCTGAAATCACCCCAATTTCAAGTGTTACTGTAAGGCTGCAGGAATGAAGACAGCATGGTCTTTGTGACAGACACATAGATCAGTGGAACAGAAAAAGAGACCAGAAATAGACCCTCACAGACAGAGTCATTTGACCTGGGACAAAGGAGCAAAGGCAATTCAGTGGAGAAGAGGAAAAAAGAGTCTTTTTAACAAATGGTACTCAAACAACTGGAGAACCACATTAAAAGAAAAAAAAAAAAGAACCTAGGGGCACCTGGGTGGCTCACTCGGTTAAACAGCAAACTTCAGCTCAGGTTATGATCTCACGGTTCGCGGGTTCAAGCCCCGCATCAGGCTCGGTGCTGACAGCTCGGAGCCTGGATCCTGCTTCAGATTCTGTGTCTCCCTTTCTCTCTGCCCCTCCCACACTCATGCTCTGTTTCTCCTCTCTCTCAAAAATAAACATTAAAACAAAATTTAAACCCTTAAAAAAATTGAACCTAGACACAGACATTATAACAAACGGTACGGGAACAACTGGACGTCCAGATGCAAAACAAATGTAGACACAGATCTTACCCCCTTCACAAAACTAACTCAAGGTGGATTGCAGACCTAAATGTAACACACAGAACTGTAAGACTTGGAAAAGAAACCATAGGAGAAAATCTTGGGAACCTATGGATTTGGTGATGAGTTTTAAGACATTAAAAGCACGATCCATGAAGGAAAAATTTGGTAAGAAGGACTTAAGAAAACAAACCTTCCAAAGAGCCCAAATGTCCGTCAAAAGATGAATGGATAAAGAAGATGTGGTTTAGGGGTGCCTGGGTGGCTCAGTCGGTTGAGTGTCCAACTTTGGCTCAGGTCATGATCTCACGGCTCGTGAGTTTGAGCCCATGTTGGGCTCTGTGCTGACAGCTCAGAGCCTGGAGCCTGCTTCCGTTTCTGTGTCTCCCTCTCTTTCTACCCCTAACCCACTCGCACTCTGTCTCTGTCTCTCTCAAAAATAAATAAACATTAAAAAAATTTAAAAAAAAATTTTTAACGTTTATTTATTTTTGAGACAAAGAGAGACAGAGCATGAACGGGGGAGGGGCAGAGAGAGGGAGACACAGAATCGGAAGCAGGCTCCAGGCTCTGAGCCATCAGCCCAGAGCCCGACGCGGGGCTCGAACTCACAGACTGCGAGATCATGACCTGAGCTGAAGTCGGACGCTTAACCGACTGAGCCACCCAAAAAGGCGCCCCTTTTTTTAAATTTTTTTTTAACTTTTATTTATTTTTGAGACAGAGAGAGACAGAGCTAAAAAATTTTTTTAAAGAAGATGTGGTTTATATATCCAATGGAGTATTACTCGGCAATCAAAAAGAAAGAAATCTTGCCATTTGCAACTACGTGGATGGAACTGGAGGGTATGATGCTAAGTGAAATTAGCCAGAGAAAGACAAATATCATATGAATTCACTTATATGAGGACCTCAAGATACAAAACAGATGAACATAAGGGAAGGGAATATACAAAAACAGGGAGGGGGACAAAACATAAAAGACTCTTAAATATAGAGAACAGGGTCACTGGAGGGGTTGTGGGAAGGGGATGGGCTAAATGGGTAAGGGGCATTAAGGAATCTACTCCTGAATTTGTTGCACCATATGCTAAGTAACTTGGATGTAAATTAAAAAATAAATAATTAAAAAAAAAAAACCCTTCTGATCTGTGAAAGATACAGTTAAGAGGAAACGGAGGAACCTTAAATGCATATTACTAAGTGAGAGAAACCACTCTTTTTAAAAAATGTTTATTTATTTTTGAGAGAGAGAGAGAGAGACAGACAGACAGAATGTGAGTAGGGGAGGGGCAGAGAGAGAGGGAGACACAGAATCCAAAGCAGACTCCAGGCTCTGAGCTGTCGGCACTGAACCCAACCTGGGGCTGAAACTCGTGAATGGTGAGATCATGACCTGAGTTGAAGTCAGACGCTTAACTGACTGAGCCACCCAGGCGCCCCAAAAGAAACCACTCTTAAAAGGTGACATACTGTAGAATTCCAAGTCTATGACATTCTGGAAAAGGCAAAACTATGGAGACAGTAAAAGGATCAGTGGTCGCCAGGGATTTGGGGGTGGGCATGAGTAGGTATTGTGCAGAGGACTTTTAGGGCAGTGACACCATCCTGTGATATGTAATGGTGACATTATACATTTGGCAGAACCCAAAGAAGTGTCCCATACAAAGAGCAAACCCTAATGTAAACTGCAGATTTTAATAATAATGTGCCAATATCAGCTCATCAGTTGTAACAAATGTACCATGCCAGAGCAAGATGCTAACTATACGGACAGAGGGCAGGGAATAAAGGGAATATATAGGAACTCTCTGTACTCTCTGCTCAATTTTTCTGGTAAACTTACAACTGCCTTAAAAAATAGTGCCCACTATGGGGCGCCTGGGTGGCGCAGTCGGTTAAGCGTCCGACTTCAGCCAGGTCACGATCTTGCGGTCCGTGAGTTCGAGCCCCGCGTCGGGCTCTGGGCTGATGGCTCAGAGCCTGGAGCCTGCTTCCGATTCTGTGTCTCCCTCTCTCTCTGCCGTTCATGCTCTGTCTCTCTCTGAAAAAAAAAAAAAAAAAAAAAAATAGTGCCCACTAATTGAAAATATGTGCGGGGGGGAGGGGGGCGTGCGTGCGTGTGCTACAGAAACATCTCAGGCTCCACTTAATGACATTATTTCTCATGAGCCTCAAAAATTTTGGAAAAAAATTTATTAGTAACACCTGATTGATTGGAAATAGTCAAATGTCCGAATGAAGGCAGGGCACTAACGGTCATTCGCGTGTCTAGAGGAGGAAGCCATGCTGTGCTAAAGTGGACAGGACACTCACAGGCAAAGCCCTGCCAGGCTGGGCTGTATCTTAGCTCCCCTCCTGGTGGCAGGTGTCCAGTCCTAAGGCATTAGTTTGAAATGTTGCCCTGAATTTCATTGGACGGGCTAATTCTTGCAGGTTTGAAGCTGCATAAAAGGAAGGTACGATCATTTTTGGTAGGAGTGGTCCCATGAAAGTCTCTCCAGACTTTAGTTTCCTTAGCTGCAAACGAGGGTGAGAGAATTTGAATTCAAATGGAATATTTTGGGCACATTAAGAAAGATAACTTAAATACGTATAGGAGATAAAGGGTCTTGGACCTGGAGTTCTCACTCAATGAGGGAATTTCCAATTTCTCAACCGATCCTAACGGGCAGTAGCTGCAAACGTGTCCTGTAGGAGGTTAAGTAGGAGGTGCTCCAGACTGTGGGGCCACACCTGTTCACTGCCGTTCAGCCGCTGTAGCAGCAAGCAGCCACACTGCCCGGCCACGCATCAAGGACAGAGCGTGAGCTGGACAGTCACTGGTCACCAGGAAATGGACAATGGTCTGCAATTACCCTTGGAGCACCTGGGTGGCTCACTTGCTTAAGTGTCCAGACTTCCACTCAGGTCATGATCTCACGGTTTGTGAGTTCGAGCCCCGCGTCAGGCTCTGTGCTAACAGCTCAGAGCCTGGAGCCTGCTTCAGATTCTGTGTCTCCCTCTCTCTCTCTGCCCCTCACCCACTCGTGCTCTGTCTCTGTCTCTCTGTCTCTCAAAAACAAATAAAACATTTAAATAAATACATAAATGGGGCACCTGGGTGGCTCAGTTGGTTAAGCCTCTGACTTCAGCTCAGGTCATGATCTCATGGTTCATGAGTTCAAGTCCTGCGTCGGGCTCTGTGCTGATGGCTCAGAGCCCGGAGCCTGCTTTGGATTCCGTGTCTCTCTCTCTTTCTGCCCTTCCCCTGCTCACTCTCTCTCAAAAAAATGAATAAACATTAAAAAAAAATTTTTTTTTTTAATTTTTTTGTTAACGTTTATTTATTTTTGAGACAGAGAGAGACAGAACATGAACGGGGGAAGGTCAGAGAGAGAGGGAGACACAGAATCTGAAACAGGCTCCAGGCTCTGAGCTGTCAGCACAGAGCCCAACGCGGGGCCTGAACTCACGAGCCGTGAGATCATGACCTGAGCCGAAGTTGGACGCTTAACCGACTGAGCCACCCAGGCGCCCCCTAAAACATTTTGTTAAATAAATAAACGTTTGGAATTACCCTTAACCAGGGTCCCAGAGTTCTTGTCTGTGGCCTGACATGTAAATTAGCTCAAACCCTTTCTTTAGATGTCAGTGGAAGTTTATCAGTTGTGTTTGTTAGAATATCACAGGAAGGTGGTGCCTTATAAAATTGTTTTAAGCCGTGCAAGTAAAATGAAGCAGAAGCCCACACTCAGTTGGCTGAGGTTAAGATGAACATCTCCCCTCGCTGAGTGAGCCCGATGGGTGGTCTCCTATGTGGGAGCAGATGTCTTAGGTAATTGCTGGCCGCCCCCTTCTCCCCCCCACACACTCCCTTTTGGCTTTGACTTGGTGTTTTTAGCTTAAGTCTCCCTCTGAGGAGAACAATGTGGCATTAGGGAGATTAACACGAAATGCTAAATGCTTGGGACTTGTTGAGACCCGTTCTCAGTAGATGAAGGGACTCATCCAACTTGCCCAGGAAGCGCCGGGCGGGGACAGAAATTCTAGCATCTTTTTGGCACGTGTGCGCTTGTGCCCTGTGTCCAAAGAAAGCTGTGCCGACCATGAGATGGTTCGTGGTTCTCCTTGCGTCCCCGGCCTCCTCCCGAGGGAGATGCAGTGATGCTAGAACAGACAAAAGGGGAAAGACACTTGGCTCCCTGCCCGAACAGAGAAACTAACACTCAGAGGAAGAGAATCTGAAAGCAGGCTGAGATACATACACACCCACCACACCATCTTTGAGCCAAATACGGAAACACAGCGACGTGGTGAGAACATTATGGTAACATTAACACATAATGAGAAAATTATGGAAGAGATGCTCCTCTCCTTGGAATAGGGAACCGAGAAAAACCAAGGGGAGATCGAGGATTGTATACGCATCTGGGCAGACGAGTGAGTCATGGCAGATGGTTCTCAGTCCTGCAGTTAATTGCTGTACACAAGCGTGAGGGCTTTGTCCTTTAAAATTTTAAATTCTGTCTTGTAACCTCCATATGGTCGCCTGTCATGTGCACAGTTTTCTGTTAAGTCCTGCCTTATTTATTACACTCCAAACAATATTTGCAGAGCGTGTAACGAATTGGTACCAGGAAACATACTCATTAGAATCTTGTTTCTGAAAGCGATTGCTGAGTGTCCCAGAGCATCACCCCGCATTCCTGAAACCCCGACACTCACAAAATACAGATGTGCCACCGAGCAGATTCGCTCTCATTTCCCAACATCACACGATGATGACGCTCTGCGCTCGTTCAGGCACACCTCGTTTTATGGCTTCGCCTTATTGTGCTTGGCGGAGCACGTGCTTTTTACAAATCGCAGGTTTGTGGCAACCCTGAGTCCAACAAGTCTGTTGGCACCATTTTTTCCAACAGCGTCTGCTCACTTCGTGTGTCTGTGTCACATCGTGGTAATTCTCACAATATCCCAAAGGTTCTCGCTCTCGCTATATTTGGCGTAAGGATCTGTGATCAGGAATCTTCGATGTTATCACTGCAGGTGTTTTGGGGGCATCACAAAGTATGCACGTGTGACAGCAAAGCGGGTGGATAAATGCGTGTGTGTTCTGACGGCAGACGTGTGGCAACAGGAGAGCCGGAAGCAGAAGGGGGGCCTGAAGACGGCAGGGAGCTGGGCCACCTCAGGATAGAACTCCAACGGATGGGGACTTGCTTCCCGTGGATGAACAAAGAAAGTGGTTTCCTGAGACGGAGTGTGCTCCTGGTGACGATGCTGTGAAGAGTGTCAAAATGACAACACAGAATTGAGAATATCACACGAACTTAGCTGACAGAGCAGTGGACAGGGTGTGACAAGATAGACTCCGGGTTTGAAGGAAGTTCTGTGTGTAAAATGCCAAACAGCATCACGTGCTACAGAGAAATCGTTCTGAGAGAAGAGTCAGTCAACGTGGCAAACATCACAGTTGTCTTATTTCTAGAGATGGCCACAGCCACCACTGCCCTGAGGGGTCAGCAGCCTTCAACACTGAGGGAAGACCCTCCACCAGCAAAAAAGATCGTGGCTCGCTGAAAACCCAGACAGATGATGGCTAGTCCTTCTTAACAGTAGAGTATTTATTTATTTTTGTTTTTTTAAGTGTATTTATTTATTTTTGAGAGAGAGAGAGAGAATTCCAAGCAGGCTCTGCCCTGTCAGCACAGAGCCCAAATTGGGGCTCAATCCCACAACTGTGAGATCATGACCTGAGACGAAATCAAGAGTCAGATGCTCAACCGACTGAGCCACCCAGGCGGCCTAACAATAGAGTATTTTTAAATGTTTTTTTTTTTTAATTTGTTAAAAAATGTTTATTTATTTTTGAAAGAGACATAGACAGAATGCAAGAGGGTTAGGGGCAGAGAGAGAGGGAGACGCAGAATCCAAAGCAGGTTCCAGGCTCCGAGCTGGCAGCACAGAGCCCGACGCAGGGCTTGAACCCAGGAACCATGACATCATGACCTGAGCCGAAGTCGGACGCTCAACCGACTGAGCCACCCAGGCGCCCCTGTTTGTTTGTTTGTTTTTTAAGTAGGCTTCACACCCAGCGTGGGGCCTTACACAGGGCCCAACATGGGGCTTGAACTCACAATCCCGGGATCAAGACCTGAGCCGAGATCAAGAGTTGGACATTTAACCAACTGAGCCACCCAGGCGCCCCAACAATGGATTATTTTTATTTTTTATTTTTAAATTTATTTTTACTTGTTTTTTATTTTTTGGAATATTTTTAAATTAAGCTATGAACACTGTGTCGTTAGACATAATGCTATTGCCCATTTCACAGACTACAGTACGGTGTAAACATAACTTTATGTGCACCAGGAAAGCAAAAAGTTCACTTGACTCTCTTTATTTCAATATTCACTTTATCCCAATGGACTGAACCAGATCCACAACATTTCCAACGTGTGCCCACCATTTTTCCCAATTTTGCACACATTGTAAAAAAGCTTTGCAACATCATTATAACTTACGTCATCTCACCAACGGCAGCCCCGCACACAAGTTCCTATTGGTGAATCTTTGCTTGTGGTTCCGCTGGTTGCCTCGGCCCCACAGAGGGCAGCGTGGCTCCAGAGAAACTGCCTTCTTCTGTTCCCACAGCATGGTGCCCACAGCTCTGTTCTTGTTTCCTGTTGCTTCTTTAGACTGGTAGTTTGTGAGAATCAGGGTCCTCCTTGATAAGACCCACAGCAAGGCTGTGCCTCTCCCATGAGTCACTGCACTGCAATTTAAAACAAAAACAAAAATTTTTTAATTTAACTTTATTTTTTATTTTTAAAAATTTACATCCAAATTAGTTAGTATATAATGAAGCAATGATTTCAGGAATAGATTCCTTAATGCCCCTTACCCATTTAGCCCATCCCCCCCCCGACAACCCCTCCAGCAACCCTCAGTTTGTTCTCCATATTTATGAGTCTCTTCTGTTTTGTCCCCCTCCCTGTTTTTATATTATTTTTCTTTCCCTTCCTTTATGTTCATTTGTTTTGTCTCTTAAAGTCCTCATATGAGTGAAGTCATATGGTTTTTGTCTTTCTCTGACTAATTCCACTTAGCATAATACCCTCTAGTTCCATCCACATAGTTGCAAATGGCAAGATTTCATTTTCTGATTCCTGAGTTATACTCCATTGTATATATATATGCCACATCTTCTTTATCCATTCATCCATCGATGGACATTTGGGCTCTTTCCATACTTTGGCTATTGTTGATAGTGCTGCTATAAACATGGGGGTGCATGTGTCCCTTCAAAACAGCACACCTGTATCCCTTGGACAAATGCTGAGTAATGCAATTGCTGGGTCATAGGGTAGTTCTATTTTTAGTTTTTTGAGAAACCTCCATACTGTTTTCCAGAGTGGCTGCACCAGCTTGCATTCCCATCAACAATGCAAAAGAGATCCTCTTTCTCTGCATCCTTGCCAACATCTGTTGTTGCCTGAGTTGTTGATGTTAGCCATTCTGACAGGTGTAAGGTAATATCTCATTGTGGTTTTGATTTGTACTTCCCTGATGATGAGTGATGTTGAGCATTTTTTCATGTGTTGGTTGGCCATCTGGATGTCTTCTTTGGAGAACTGTCTATTCCTGTCTTTTGCCCATTTCTTCACTGGATTATTTGTTTTTTGGGTGTTGAGTTTGATAAGTTCTTTGTAGATTTTGGATACTAACCTTTCATCTGATATGTCATTTGAAAATATCTTCTCCCATTCTGTCGGTTGCCTTTTAGTTTTGCTGGTTGTTTCCTTCACTGTGCAGAAGCTTTTTATTTTGATGAGGTCCCAGTAATTCATTTTTGCTTTTGTTTCCCTTGCCTCTGGAGATGTGTTGAGTAAGAAATTGCTGCAGGCAAGATCAAAGGGGTTTTTGCCTGCTTTCTCCTTGAGGATTTTGATGGCTTCCTGTCTTACATTGAGGTCTTTCATCCACTTTGAGTTTATTTTTGTGTATGGTATAAGAAAGTGGTCCAGGTTCATTCTTCTGCATGTTGCTGTCCAGTTTTCCCAGCACCACTTGCTGAAGAGACCGTCTTTATTCCATTGGATATTCTTTCCTGCTTTGTCAAAGATTAGTTGCCCATATGTTTGTGGGTCCTTTTCTGGGTTCTCTATTCTATTCCATTGATCGGAGTGTCTGTTCTTGTGCCAGTACCATACTGTCTTGATGATTACAGCTTTGTAGTATAACTTGAAGTCTGGGATTGTGATGCCTCCTGCTTTGATTTTCTTTTTCAAGATTGCTTTGGCTATTCGGGGTCTTTTCAGGTTCCATACAGGATTATTTGTTCTAGCTCTGTGAAGAATGCTGGTGTTACTTTGATAGGGATTGCGCTGAATATGTAGATTGCTTTGGGTAGTATTGACATTTTAACAATATTTGTTCTTCCTATCCAAAAACAAAATTTTTTTTTAATGTTTATTATTCACTTTTTGAGAGAGACAGAGTGTGAGTAGGGGAGGGGCAGAGAAAGAGGGAGACACAGAATCCCAAGCAGGCTCCAGGCTCTGAGCTGTCGGCACAGAGCCCGACACGGGGCTCGAACTCACAAACCGTGAGATCGTGACCGGAGCCCAAGTCAGACGCTTAACCGACTGAGCCACCAAGGAGCCCCAACGATATTTAAAGTGAGCTCAGAGTTACGTGACCCCAATTTGATAGCAAGATGCAGAGAAAGCTACTTAGAAACGTGACCCAGGCAATTCCTGGTGTGGCTCACTTTCCTCCCAGGGGTCTTACCAAGCAGGGCTCCCTCCCTCTGCGGCAGTGCTGACTCACTTTGCCTACAGTCTCCTGCTGCATAATTTTCCTTTGAGGAGGGGTGAGGAAGGCGGGAGAGTGGGAGAAGAAGGGAAGGAGAGGAAGTCACACCATGTTGCTTGTCTCTCATGTTGGGCATGAGGATGGTCCTGCCCAGGACATGACTTATTTTACATCTTGGGTGTGGGTGCTACCCCGAGCCTCCTCCGTGGGCTGGAACGTCACCATGGCACTTCTGGAAAAGAGATTCGATGTCGCCTCTGATGGCAAGTAAGCGAGAAACACAAGGGCAAAGATGATCATCAGGCAGACGATGAGGACAAAGGGCACGGGAAGCCATCATTTCTGAAGTGATGCTCAGAGAAAGAAATGAGGTTCTAACCTCAGAACACCCCCAAACAAGGGGGGAGGGTTGGTGAACAAGTCCCTGTTCCCATCACGTGCTGTTGAGAAAGGGCGTGAAAGAGCGGAAGACACAAAGGAAGGGAAGAGAAGAGAAGCCTGAGCTCTGCTGCAGGGGGAGGGCGGGAAGGGGTCCCTGGGGCCTCCAAGCTCAACCGCTTGTGTCTTCAAGCTGAGAAAAAAGTAGAGAAAAGGCAAAAATCTATGAAGTCTCATGAATAAATAGACGCTTAACGGGAGGGAAGAGAAAAGAGAGACTCCCAGACTTCTCCCTGGAAGAAGGAGGGATGGGGGAGAAGGAGAGAGCCCCACTGGCAGGAATGAGGTTCAGCCCCAGTCCAGGATGAAGTGAACCCCAGAAGCCAAGGCAGGCGGAAGTGAGGGATCCCCAAGCAGGGGGAGTGGAGGGTACCAACCCCCAAGCCAAGGATGAACTGGCTTTGGCATTCAATTTAACTTGAATGTGAGCCGAGCTGCCCCACGTCCACGTGGCCACAGCCCAGGAAGGCAAGGACACAGAGGTGGCCATGCCCCGTGGTCTGGGGGTGGGGAGGGATCCTGGGGTCCTTTCAGAGATGAGGGCTGTCTCGGGGCAGCAAGACTTTAAGATGGCAAAGTGGAGGCTTCTCAGACCTCTCTTTTCTCTTCACCCTTAAGAAAATGGTCAGGCAATTAGGAACAGAAACGGAAATCCCATCACATAAATAACATAAGAGAACTGAAATAACGGAAGAGAACACCTCTACTGCCACACCCTGACGTCCTTGAGGCAGGGCGGCCAGAGGCAGGGGAGCTCAGACACCATGAGAACACGACAAGCGCAGGGGAGTGGGGAAACGGCCCAGACAAGCCGCGTTCCTGTGGTATGCCACCCAGCGAGGCTTGTTGAGTTTCAGAGTATTTGATGAGAAACCTTGGGGTAAATAGCTATACTGATGTAAGTCCTTTGGAAGCAAATGCTGTGATGGCTACTAGGAGCGTGAGCAGAAAGGAAGGAGAGCGGTTGCCATGGGAGCGCTAGGAGCCAAGAAGAAGCCTTGGGGCCTGGGCTCACGCACATCTAATTAGTCTTATCTTTAGTGGCTGCAGGCAGAGCTCCCAGGTCAGGGGCTTTCAACTTGTTTGTTCTGGACCATCAACAAGAAATACATTTTTTTAAAGTTTATTTATTTATTTTGAGAGAGACAGAGAGAGAGAGAGAGAGAGAGAGAGCGAGCGCACACAAGCAGGGGACGGGCAGAGAGAGAGGGAGAGAGAATCCCAAGCAGGCTCTGCACTGTCAGCACAGAGCCCGACACAGGGCTCAAACTCAGGAACCATGAAGATTTATGACCTGAGCCGAAGTTGGACACTTAACTGAGCCCCCCAGGAGCCCCTAAAAGTGCACACTCTTATGACATAAGATTCATTCTGATGTTTTCTACATAGTTTCATTGTGCTTTATTTTTCAAACACAGCTGTGGTGATAAGACGATCCCCAGTGATCTCCACCTCCTGGAGTCCACACCTTTTGATAATCCCCTGCCCTGACTGAGGGCAGCACCTGCAACTCAACATCTCTAACCATTGGAAACACAAACCAAAAGCACAATGAGATACCACCTTTCACCCATTAAGAGGGCTATCATCAATACACTACAAAGTACCAAGTATTGGCAAGGATATGGAGAATGGGGACACTTTGCACTGTTAATGGAAACGAAAATGGTTTAAAAACTTCTTACCAGACACGTCACCAGAGGCAAGGGAAACAAAAGCAAAAGTGAACTACTGGGACCTCATCAAAATAAAAAGCTTCTGCACAGAGAAGGAAACAATCAGCAAAACTAAAAGGCAACCAACGGAATGGGATAACATATTTGCAAATGATATATATGATAAAGGGTTAGTATCCAAAATATGTAAAAAATTTATACAACTCAACACCCCAAAAACAGATAATCCAGGTTTAAAATGGGCAGAAGACATGAATAGACGCTTTTCCAAACAAGACATCCAGATGGCCAACAGACACATGAAATGATGCTCAACATCACTCATTGTCAGGAAAATACAAATAAAAACCACACTGAGATACCACCTCACACCTATCAAAATGGCTACAATTAACAACACAAGAAACAATAGGTGTTGGTGAGGATGTGGAGAAAGGGGAACCATCTTGCACTGTTTGTGGGAATGCAAACTGGTGCAGCCACTCTGGAAAACAGTATGGACTTTCCTCAAAAAATTAAAAATAGACCTGCCCTACAACCCAGCAATTGCACTACTAGGTATTTACTCAAAGAACGTAAAAATACTAATTCAAAGGGATACGTGCACCTCAATATATATAGCAGCATTATCAACAATAGCCAGATTATAGAAGCAGCCTGTGTCCATCGACTGATGAATGGGTAAAGGAGATGTGGTATATATACACAATGGAATATTACTCACCCATCAAAAAGAATGAAATCTTGCCATTTGCAATGGCATGGACAGAGCTAGAGAGTATTATGCTAAGTGAAATAAGTCAGTCATAGAAAGACAAATACCATATATTTTCACTTATATGTGGAATTTAAGAACAAAACAAATGAGCAAAGGTGGGGGGCGGAGAGAAAGAGAAACCAACCAAGAAACAGACTCTTAACTGTAGAGAACACAAGGATGGTTACCAGAGGGGGGTGGGGGCTGAATTAAATAGATGTGGGGCTTAAGGAGGACACACGTGATGAGCACCAGGTGATGTGTGAAAGTGTTGAATTGATATATTGTATACTGAATCTCATATTACATTGTTTGTTGACTGGAATTTAAACGAAAACTTAAAAATATATTTATTAAAAATGGCTGAGATATTAAAATTTGTGTCTATGTATTTCACTGTAATTTAAAACAATTTTTAAAAACTCTGATAGAGCCACTCACCTGGGAGGCTCAGTCGGCTGAGTGTTCAAGTCTTGATTGTAGCTCAGGTCATGATCCCAGGTCGTGAGATCGAGCCCTGTGTTGGGTGGGCTCCTTGCTGGACATGAAGCCTCCTGAAGATTCTCTTTCGCCTTCTGCTCCTCTCCCACTCATGCTCTCCTCTCTAAAAACAAAACAAAACGAAAACAAACTCAGATGGAATCACAAAGCAAAACCCAATGTGTATGTCCCATAAAAGAGATTGGCCTAAAATAAAGTAACTAACATACTGCAGTAAAGGATGGGAAAAGTCACACCAGACAAATGAAAATAAAGAGAAAGCAGAGGTTACAATGCCACCGTCAGAGGTGGTTGCATTTAGGACAAAGAGTGCTCACTGTGATGAAGGAAGGCCATTTGTAAATGACAAAGTAGCCCAGCATCAGAAAATATTATTCAAATGCTCCAAGAAAGACAAGAAGCCACTGACAGAAATGTTTTGGAAGTAGGAGGCTTTCATTTACTCCTCTTGGTCCATGGTAAATCAGATAGGGAAAAATAATAATTAAATCTAAAAGACCCTGAAGGATATAAAGAATAAGGTAGACCTGGGGTGCCTGGTTCTACCAGTCAGTTATGCGTTTGACCTTGGTTTCTGCTCAGGTCACGATCTTAGATTCACGTGATGGAGCCCTGCGTCAGGCTCTGCGCTGACAGCATGGAGCCTGCTTGGGATTCTCTCTCTGTTCCTCTCCTTCTCTCTCCCTCTCTCTCTAAAAATAGATAAATAAACTTAAAAAAAAAAAGGTAGACCTAATTGATTCACATAAACTCCATTCACTATTAACAAAGAATACTTCTTGTTAAGTGCTTATAAGACAGTCAAGCACGTTAACCATATATTTGGCTAGTCCATCAATTAGAAGTCTTTTCTCACAATTTATAACTACTTGTTCATAAATAAGGTAATTGTACTATTGACAGTTTTTAATTATTAAAGTAAATACAGGGGTGCCTGCCGGCTCAGTCGGTAGAGCCTGCAGCTCTTGGTCTCGGGGTTGTGAGTGTGAGCCCCATGTTGGGTGTAGAGATTGCTTAAATAAATAAACTTAAACAATTTTTTAACACAAAAAGTTTTAATCCTTTCTTTTTGCTTCCTGAGAACACATCTTTTGCATCCTTCTGTGAAAGCTTACGCGCTGAACACAAAGATTCATCAAAAACATCAAAAACCTCAAGAGATGGCCTCAGGAAAAAGACAAAGGCTACACATGGCTTTCTCTGATCTCAGGTCAGGACAATTAGAATTAATTTTAAAAATTAGGAAAAAAAAGTGTTACCTGTATATTTTCTAAAATCTCTTAACACATTCGGGCCAAAGAAGAAATTGTGATAGTTGATAACAATAGCCCTGATACTAAAGCTAAAGCATTACTCAGAACAATTCATAGTCAAGTATTAATTTTAATAAGTGAAAAATAATTTAAACATTCAACTCTAGGAGTTAGAAAAAGAACAATATTTTAAAACTAAAGAAACTAAAGGGTGACTGGCTGGATCAGTTGGTACAGCATTTAACTCTTGATCTTGGGGTGTGAGTTTGAGCCTACAATGGGTGTACAGGCTACTTAAAAATAAAATCTTTAAAAAAAATGAAAATAATCAAAACAACTAAAGAAACTAGAAGGAATAAATTAATACATATGGAAAAGAGGAAAATGGTAAAACTAATAAATCTAATATCAGCTAAAGTATATAAAAGAATACTCATAAATAAAACAGATTATTTCTAAAAATGAAACCCTAGCCTTTCTCTCCTGCTTTAGGGAAGAGCCTCAGCTCTGTGTCCTGTGCGTTTCTGCCCTGGGGACCTCCTGACTCACACCTCCAGTTGCCAGATGTGTGGACATTTCCCCCACACCAACAAACAATTCTCAGACACCAGCAGGGTGTCCTAAAATTCAACTCAATTCTGTCACCATCTACCCCAAGGTGGCATCAGATCCCACAGCCTAAGGGCTCCCCATCCCCTACATCAGACGCCAGAGTAGGTCCAGGTTGTCACCTGAGCTTCTGACCGACAGGATATAAATCAGAGGTTCCCATGAGCCCCCTCCTCAGGTTCCATTAATTTGCTAGAGGGACTCACAGAACTCAGGGGAACACCTACATTCACCAGCTTATTAAAGGCTCTGATAAAGGATACAGATGAACAGCCAGATGAAGAGATACTTAGGGTGGGGTGAGGTCTGGGAGGGTCCTGTGCACAGGATCTTCAGTGCTGTGTTCACCAGCCCAGAAGCCCTCTGAACCCTGTACTACTGGGGTGTTATGCAGGGTTTCTCATGTAGGCATAATGGATCATTAACTCCATTTTCAGTCCTTTTTCCTTCTCAAGAGAATGGAGGGCAAGACTGAAGATCCCAAGCTCTGATCATGGGGACCAACCTAGGAGACACCCAAGAGCCCACCCAAAGTCAACTCATTAGAACAAAAGATGCTCCAATCACCCAGGAAATTACAAGAATTTCAGAAGCCCTGCGTCAGGAACCCGGGTCAAAGACCAAACATTAGAACAAAAGATGTTCCTACTATTCTTATCACTTAGGAAATTACAAGAGTTTAGGAACTCTGTGCCAGGAACCAGGAGCAGAGACCAGTATACATTTTCCATTATGTCTCAGTTTCCTAGGAAAAAAATAAATAAATGGAAACTAGAGAATATAAACTATTCAAATGTCAAGAAAAAATGAGAGAATGGTTTCAGGGGGCTATCCCTTGGGGAGAAAAGGGCAGAGATGGTTTCACAAGTGAAGTCTACAGACCTAAGGAACAGATAAACCAAAGATATGCAAATGTGTCTCAATTCGGGAGGTGGGGGGAAAACATTATAACAGTGTTATGTAGTCAGCGTCATGCAGATACCAAAATCTGAAGTGGATAGCACCAAGAAATATCACAAGCAATCTCATGTAGAATTACTAATGCAGAAATTCGAAGGAAAATACTAGCAAATGCAATCAAGCAGCATCTGAGAGCATGATCAATTGTTTTCATAACTGGAATATACAAGAATGACTCAATATGGAAAAACCTACGAACGAAATTAATTGCCTGTATGGATAAAATTGGAAAAACAAGACCATCTCCATAGATGTTGGAATGAGATTGGATAGTTTCAAAATCTATTCCTTAAAACCTTTTCATAAAAGATGGAAAGAAGAATAATTAACCTAAAACCCAATACCATAGTTAGCAGAGAAATAATGAAAGTTTGTTAATAAGGTGAAACAAGACAAGGATGTCCACCATATTTCAGTGTTGTTCTGAAGTATTTGAAGACGAAAGAATTTTCAGCATAGAGGAAAGGAGATACAGATTTAAGATGGCAGTTAAATGAGAACTTTATTGCCCCCAATTTGAATTGTAAATATAAACTTATGACTTATGTTTTCTTAAGAAACAAGAACAACTAAACTTATCTCTTAGCTCTGTCCACTGATAAATCTGGAAACAATGACCAAGCCAGAAGCAAGGAGCTTCCCCAGCCCCCAGGCTGTGGTTGCTATGACCAATTCCCACCTTGGGGAACTAGAACTTCTGCAGAGGGCAGATCCCTCGTCAGGGGTGGGATGACCTGAAATGTCTCGTCACATCAGATAGCGAAGAAGTGAGGTTGTGTCGAAAGGACTCAGAAGACAATCTGAGGAAACTCTCACTGGCCAGCAAGAGGACAACCGGATCAATAACGCAGTGGAGGGCTGCCTGGGTGGCTCAGTCAGTTGAGCATCCGACTCCTGATTTCAGCTCAGGTCATGATCTCACGGTCACGGGATTGCGCCCCTCGTGGGGCCCACGCCCAGCGTAGAGCCTTCTCGGGATTCTCTCTCTCTGCCCCTCCCTCACACGTTCTCTCTCTCAAAATAAATAAATAAACGTTAAGAAAAATAACACAGTGTATTGAAGCACACCAAATATGTTTAAAATGTTAGTTCATAATAATACTAGATAATACTAAACACACCCAACACCACCCCCACACCTAAAAAAGAGGAAAGAAATCAAGAAAGCAGAAAGCACATTGGTTACCTCTGGAAGATGATGAAGGGGAAAAAAATTGGGCTTCCAAGCTTTTATTTCACCTTTTCTTTATAAAGATGAGAAGCTAGTATTCCGGCTCGTAAATGAAGATAAAGGCTGAGAGAATATCACTATTCTGCAATCCCTAATGAATTAGAGGATCTAAGCAGCGGGCATCAGTGGCTGCTGACACCACAAGAAGAGAGAGATAGCCAGAGATAATAGGCTTTCCAGTGGAGGAGCATCGCCCTTATGACACACGCCTGTCCAAATAATCAAGCCAGAATCCAATTAAGTCCCTAGATCCTACTTACTAGTCATCTGTGGGAAATGCAGAGAGTAGAGGAAGGTGTTGAAAAGGATCAAGAGAACAACAGACTGATCCCACCTAAAATATTAATGCAAAGTCTTAGTAAGATATTAATTGTTAGCAGAGTTCATCAGTACATTATAAAACCATAGCCAAGTAGAGAATTGCCACATTGATTCAAAGATGGTTCAGTATCAGGAAATCTACCAGTGTAAATAACCGTATTAAAAGTCAAAGAGAAAAACCAAATGATCATTTCAAAATTTATTCTTGATTGAAGTCACAAGTGCATAGGAATGGAAGAATATTTCAATTACCCACTAAGATAAATGTATGAATATATACTACTTAATGGTGAAATGTGACATTAAAATTGGGCACATGTGGTATGCACTTTTTCCATTATTTAATATCATTTTTATTATTAAATTATTAATAACTATTAGACAAAAGAAAGAAAATATAATCATAGGAAAGAAGAAGGCAAGAATATGCTTATTTGGACGTGATAAGATTATACGCCTAGAGAGCCTAAAAGAATACAAATTTTATTATAAGGAAAAAGAAGTCAGCAAGATGGCTGGATCATGACTGTCATGTAATTGTTAACCGTGTGCCAGGCACCGTGCCCAGTACTTCTTATATAGGAACTGGTTTCATTGTCATAACAATCTGTGAGGTAGACATGGTTCTCACCATCCCGGCTTTACAGAACAGGAAACGGGGGCACAAAGAAGTTAGTAATTTGCCCACAGCTGGTAAGTGGTGCAGCCAAAATAAGAATCGTTGATGTCTTTATTTGCCAGCAACACCCACTTTTGAACATGTCCCATTGATTATAACCTAATTAGAAACATCTAGAAATGTGCTTATCAAGAAATGAAGACGCCCCAGGGGTGCCTGGGTGGCTCAGTGGGTTGAGCCTCCTGCTCTTGATTTTGGCTCAGGTCACGATCTCATGGTGGTGGCATCGAGCCCCACATCAGGCTCCACACTGAGAGGAGCCTGCTTGGGATTCTCTCCCTCTTTCTTTGCTCTTCCCCTGCTCGTGCTCTCTCTCTCTCTCTCTCAAAATAAATAAATAAACATTAAAAAAAAAAAAAAGAAATGAAGAAGACCTGTATGAACAAAACTTTAAAAGAGAAGAAGAAAGATGATAAAGGGCAGAAGAGCTGAATTTTTGGTGACCTCTAACCTGACTGGTGTCTAGACCACTGGTCTCCAAAGTCACATGTGAATACCAGACCTTCCCATTGGGATAAGTGTTGATGTGTCTGGGTCACTGTAAGGCAGTGGGCATGTCCAGAAAAATAAACAGAAGCTCCCTAACGAGAGCATTACCCCCTCCCTTCACACACTTGCTTTTAGCTCATTGTAGCTCAGTACGCTTTGCCTCCACCCAAGTAAGTAAATATATGGGTTCTATTATTAAATTGAGAGTGTTTTTATTGCAAATCATTGCAATGAGATGGAGAACAACCAGGAAAGTCTTATGTCATTTATGGCAATTTTCAGATGATCGCATAATAAAATACTTAAATGAGGTTTTTAGCTTAGACATTACAGCAAAGAGTTAAAAATGTTGTTAAGTTTCTCAATGCCTAGAAGTGTCTCAGAGTAGTTACCTAGCAGATACTCTCAAAAAAGGATTAGGCATAATCTACTCCTTCCTGGTAAGTTTCAGGTTTTAACACTAGGATGTTCAAAAGAAAAGTGTTGGGATGAGAGCATTTTTGCTGCTGTAATTTTGTGTCGTGAGAATTCTTACAACATTCTTAAAAATTGGGGAATTTTTTTTAACTTGTTTTGAAATCTTCCAAAAGAAGAATCCACTTGATAAAAATATGAAAAGTAAAACATCTTCTAATTAATATGCAAAATTTCCTGACCCACATCAGGAAAGATGAAACTGACTCCCTTAAAATCTTTCTAGAATGAGTGTAAATTCTTGAATTACTGAGACACAACCCAGGAGAGCAGCCCAGGTCCTACCTGCTCCACCTGGATTCATGCTTATTCTGGAGAATCATTTCATCAATGATGGATGGAAAACCAAGGGTCAAAATAAATGGAATCTAGAGCCAGACTTCACATGTCTGCATCAAAAGCTACAAAACAGATTAAAAAAAAAAATGATGCATGGGGCGCCTGGGTGGTTCAGTCAGTTGAGGGTCCAACTTCAGCTCAGGTCATGACCTCACCATTTGTGGGTTTAAGCCCCGTGTCAGGCTCTGGGCTGACAGCTCGGAGCCTGCAGCCTGCTTCGGATTCCATGTTTCCCTCTCTCTCTGCCCCTTCCCTGCTCATGCTCTGTCTCTCTCTCACAAAATAAATAAACATTAAGAATATTTTTTAAAAACAAAAAAAAAATGATGCATAGCCTATCACACTGCTCTATTACTAATATTTTCTACTAATATTTTTGTATCATTAAATAACATGAAAATATTTTAAAATAGTGTTTATTTCCTCTTCCACTTATCATTTTAACTTCTATTTTTGCATATGTGTGATAATATACATGATAGATTAATGCAGTTACATATCTACATACCTTAAAAATAAATCTATATAAACCCATAATTAAGAGAAATAAATATACTGGGGGCACATGCTGGCCTAAGGTACATGTTACAACTTGGAGACTCCTATATTGACTTTCCAAAGTTGCAATAATTTGATGATTGAATAATCTGCCTTTTTTGGCTGCTTAGCAGAAAGTTCTTCAAAGTCTGCCCCAGCGAGACTTTTCACTCTTATGTGGATCCTGAGAAACTTAACAGAAGACCATGGGGGAGGGGAAGAAAAAAAAAAAGAGAGAGGGAGGGAGCCGAACCATAAGAGACTCTTAAAAACTGAGAATAAACAGGGTTGATGGGGGGTTGGGAGGGAGGGGAAAGTGGGTGATGGGCATGGAGGAGGGCACCTGTTGGGATGAGCACTGGGTGTTGGATGGAAACCAATTGGACAATAAATTTCATATTAAAAAAAAAATTTCTACCTGTTGGTTCAGTGGATAAAAGCAAAGTGAGGCCTTAAACACACACAGCGAGGCTCTGCTGAGACGTTTGCGTTTGATGATAGGAAAAAAGATCTAGCTGATCTCCTGTCAGTGTTTTAAAGGAGAATTTAAATTAGTAGTTAATGGTCTGAAAAATCAATTTCTTTATGTATTTTTTTTCTGATTCCCAATACGGAAAGTAACTGGATTCCTGTGTGAGGCCGCCTGACTCCACCTGTTACTGGTACTGTCACTTACCTTTGCCGCTTGCGGCCAGTAGAGTGGCGGCTCCCCAAGTCACCCAGTTGGCCATTTCTGTCAGGAGAGATTATTCACCAGCAGGACAATCACGTCATCAGGAACTATCTTCTGTGAAGGGACAGTTTAAGTCATGGCTCTCTACCTCAGCTGCATGGCACAATCCCTGGGGGTCTTCAGGAAGGTCTGAGGCTCCGGTCACCCCAGCCCCTGGGGGTCTGAGGTCACTGGTCTGGGAATTGGGTTTTCAGAACCCCCTCGGCTAACAGGAGTCAGAGCCCCAGGGCCTGCCGTGACCCCGGGAGCAAAGGTTGCAAAGGCTGAAGGCCGAAGCGCGTGTGTCCCTGTGGGAGCTGAGGCCCCACCCCTGCCAATGGCTCGGGGGTCCCCGGCACCTGCCACACGGGCAGGGGCCCCATCTCGCTTCCGCCGCTATTTTCAGACGTTGTTATTTTTTATCTCAGGGCTAAGCTCTTCCCAGAGTTTAAAAGAGTTGTGCAGAGTTGCCCTTTTCTTCAATAAAGTGGGAAACATATCATGAGATGCTTCCCGCAGGCGGCAGAGGTCATAAAATGGACTTGGACGTTGGACACACAGAGATCCTTGTCAGTGGATAAAGAACAAAAGATCTGTTGCCTCCATCTCCGTACAAATAGTCAGCAGGTAAGACCTTGGAAACACAGATGGAAGCACAGAGGAAAACCTGGCCGAGGAACACGGGTGCCTCGAATCACTTCAGTTTGGAACCCGGCAGGATTTTCAGGAAGATGCAAAAGGGAATCGAGACGGTGACAAGCTGTGATTTGCCCATTTTTACATGTGTAGCTAATAAAGCAAACGCTCTACGAGAGTGTCACCTCTTGAAGTCTCACCACTTGGACACTCTTGTAAGTTGGACACGTGGAACAGGGGGCGCTGATGTGACCGGTCCGGGCGGACGTTTGCAGAACCACCGACCAGAGATCAGTGCGACCATCCAGCGGCGAGAAGACAACCCGAAGGCAGGCAGCTGGTAGGCGGGACACAACTGCGGGGTACCCAGCTATCACAGTTCATGCGACTGCAGGATGAAGCTGAGGCTGGAGAGTGGGTTCCCGGGGTTTCCCCTCGAGTGACCTGGTGGCAAAGGCCCAAACCGGGGATCTCAGGTGCGCAGAGGGAGTCTGGGGGGGAGACGCAGGTCCTGCTCCAGGAGAACATGGCTTTGAGCAGCAAAGGGGACACCTGCCCTGGGGACCGGGAAGCCGTGTGCAGACGGGTGTGGAGCGCTCCAGAGAGATCGTTCTAGAGACAAGCCTGGCAGCGTCTGCGTGTGGGCTGGCCGAGGCCGGGACGTGGGCCAGACTGTCCAGGGAGAGAGAAAGACCACAGGAAATATTGGAAGTTCAGGTGATGACAGAGACACGGGGAGTGGGGACCTTCCCTCCTGCAGACCCAGCAGTCTGAACAGCACCAGCAGGGAGAGCGAGAGTGGGGCAGGACGTGTCCAAGGACTTATTACGTCCAGTGATATTGGGGTCCGGTGACCGGTGGCTTCCCACAGGGAGGCTGATTCCAGGAGGGCTGAGCCAGACGGAGGATAGAGGGCCATGAAAGAGGGGAAGACGGCCAGAAGCGTGTCTGTGAGGAGAGGAGGATGGGACAAGTCTCTGTAATTCTGCAGATGAAACGATGTGATCACGTGTAACCTGCCAGCGAGAAGCTGCTGGGGGAGGACAGAGGAAGTACCGAGAGGACCCACACTGCTCCAGCCGAGGACAAGCAGGTCCCTGCCGGGGACACGGCCGCTTGGGCTCTGGAGAGACGGGATGTGGAGGAGCCTTCGGCGGAGTGGGAGCACCTGCACCCTGCTGCTGGGGAGGAGGATGGCAGTGAGGTCAAGGGGGGAGAGAGAGGGACACCGGAGAGGGTGTAACAGAGAACATGGGAGGCTGCGGGAGGGGTGGTGAACACCCCCAAAATAGGAAACTTAAGTGACATTACTTCATGTGGTACCAGGGTCCATGGAGGGTCCAGGAGGAGGGTCTGGTGAGGGTCCGGGAGGAGGGGGTTCCATGGAGGGTCCAGGAGGAGGGTCTGGTGAGGGTCCGGGAGGAGGGGGTTCCATGGAGGGTCCAGGAGGAGGGTCTGGTGAGGGTCCGGGAGGAGGGTCTGGTGAGGGTCCGGGAGGAGGGGGTTCCATGGAGGGTCCAGGAGGAGGGTCTGGTGAGGGTCCGGGAGGAGGGGGTTCCATGGAGGGTCCAGGAGGAGGGTCTGGTGAGGGTCCGGGAGGAGGGGGTTCCATGGAGGGTCCAGGAGGAGGGTTCATGTGGTTGCAGCAGGTGTGTTGATGAGGGTACAGGCCAGGTCTATTCCAGGAGCTGTGGCTGTGGAGAGAATGTGAGCATTTGCCAGAACAGGGAGAAAATGCATAACGTCTGGAGAAGAGTTGAGCCACGGAAGAAGATCCGCTGGGGGTCCTGTGGGTAGTTGTTGGGGCAGCCCTGAAGGCAGGCCCGGGCTGTGGGGTTCACCACCCCCCTCAATACAGGACAGAGCATAGGACCTTCTCAAGGGCTTGCCCAGATGTGCGGGCACAGGGAGGGGAGGAAGCTGCGGGCAGCCAGATACCAAGTAAGAGATCAGACTGAGGTCACATCAGAGAGATCAGATAAGTCTCTCAGCCCATGAATTTTATTTTTCCTCAAACCTCAAAACAATGTCTCATCAGAAAAGTAGATGAATGACATCACTGGGACGTTTGAAGAATCATATCCAAAGCTACCGTGAACCTGGATACCTTCAGAACAAAGGGTAGCCACGTGTGTAATCATTAGGTGCCGATCATCATTATCTGGCTTGTAGAACAGCCACCTTCCGGGACTTGTTCCCTGGTGGCGGACGGGCCCGGCAGACATAGTCTCTGAAAGTGTGGGTCTCAGCGCAATAAGAATGTCCCCAGCCGTCTGACAAACCAACAAGGTGTTGGCGATGGTATCACAATTTATCCCTATCCCTATTGCTATTCTAATTTATAAAAAAGAAGAGCGAGAGAGACAGTACCCGAGAGCCAGGTCCACAGTCGTCATCTCGACGCCCACGCCAGGCAAGGACCATTATCAGCCTCAAATGTCTTAGTCAGACTTTTGTGGATGGAGTCCAGATGCGTGTGCCCCTCTCCCCTTGATCATATTCGCCAGCTAGGAGAGGAAGAGGGACAGGAGCAGGCTGTAAAATACTACTCAATGCGGCTGAGGGACACCCCAGCCCCGATGACCACACGGGAGCAGAGAGCAGTGAGCACGAGAGGCAGAGTGTGCAATGACGTGCAAGGGCACACCTGCGTGATTCATCCCATGGGGCTTGGGGTTGCTGGGGAATTGAAGGCCTGGTGCCTGGAAGGCGGGAGTAAGAGGCATAGACAGGAAAACAGTGGAAATCCGGGTGAAAATCTGCCAGGACCCCCAGACCTGCATGTGCACCGAGGGAAGCCGTGCACCTTCCCTTTGGTGGGAGGCATGTTCCCCAAAGGCTGTAACCGCTTCCCAAGCCCGGGTCTGCCTGGAGACTTGCTTTAACCTGTAGAATGTGGAATTGGTGATGGGCCAAGTCTGGGCTCAGGACCTGAGGCCTCCTTTAGCGCCTGCTCCTGGCTCCCTGGAAACCCCACTGGGCTGCCACGTGACCCAGCCGGGCCACCCCCAGGATGAGGCAGACAGAGGGTGCCCCCGCCCCACTGGCCAGTCTTGGCTACAGATTCGTGAGTGAGCGGGATGAACTGCCCAGCAGAGCCTGTCCTCGATTGCTGACCCACAGCATCTCAGGCCTAATTAATGCTTGTGTTTCTTTAAAACCACTATGTTTAGGGGGTGGGTTTTTTGTTTTTTGTTTTAAATACAGCAAAAACTGGGGCGCCTGGGTAGCTCAGTCGGTTAGGCGGCCAACTTCGGCTCAGGTCATGATCTCACGGTCCGTGAGTTCGAGCCCCGCGTCGGGCTCTGTGCTGACAGCTCAGAGCCTGGAGCCTGTTTCAGATTCTGTGTCTCCCTCTCTCTGACCCTCCCCTGTTCATGCTCTGTCTCTCTCTGTCTCAAAAATTAATAAACGTTAAAAAGAAATTAAAAAGAAAAATAAAATAAGTACAGCAAAAACTGACAGGCGCACCTTCGTGGGAAACTACAAACTGAACCAGAAAGCCGCGTGACTCAGGGTCACAGGTGGAGCAGTGGGAAGGGATGAGACACACACTTCTACCTGGTTCTCAGCTGTTATTCCAACCGTGAGCCGCCACCTGCATCTGGGTGCTTACGTGCCAGGAAGGGGGACAGAACAGCCTTTCTGCAGGAACTCAGGGGCCCAGAGGACCCCAAACACGGACATAACGTGGGAGAACCACATCAGTCTGCTTCCAGTGGGGTAGTGCATTACCAAACCTGTGGTCACCTTCTTCTTCTGGCAGGAAAAGTCACAGAGAGGAGAAAACCCAGCTTTCTGCTGTCACACACCACCCTCCCCCGTCACCACGCAGAAAGGTCAAGCCGCTTTGAGGGGCCTTACTCCCAAATACGAAAGAGCATCCAAATGCAGAGAAGGAAAAGTTCTTCCTCTGCTTTCTCAGGCTCGGTGGTTGGGGCTTATACATCAAATGGATAAAAGACAGATTAACAGGAGAAAAAACCCAAGAGTTTGTTTGCATGTGCAACGTGCATACACGTGGGAGGACTCAGCGGTGAGTGACTCAAAGGGGTGGTTAGGATCTGGGGCTTTAAACCATCTTAACAGAAGGCGACAAATCGTGGAGAAGAGACAAGACAAAGGAGAAAGGGTGTGGGTTTGTAGGGGTGGTGATCATGGGCTGATAAATATCTGGGGAAACGAATGGAATATGAGGGATCTTTTAGCAAGCTCTGTTAGGGCCAGTTTTCCGTCTCCAGTGAGACAGGTTGCATCACATGGTCTCTTCTGGAACTGGACAGGAGTGGGGAACATCTTCACAAGGGAAAATGTATACCCTGCATTCAGGCAGAAAGGGGAGGATAGAGAGTTTTTCCTGAATCCGCTGTTTCTCCATTGCCTTCCACTCAAAATAATCCTTATGCCAAAGCGGTCTATTTTGGGATGGTCTATTCTGATCTCCTTCACAAGGATAACCAGATACTTGAAAAGAGTTATAACATGAAAAGCAAAGAATAAGACCATCATACACGAAAAAGAACACAAAATAAACATCAGCATTGGGGACAGTAAAAATCAACTTCAAAAAGCCCCTGTAATTAGTATGTGCAGGGATATAAGAGAAAATATTGAACCTGTAAATCAAGGACCAGATGCTGTGAAAAGAAAAATCAAAGAGTAAGTGAAAAGCTAGGAAATTAAAGCATGATAGTGAAAATTAAAATTTCAGTAGAAGCATGGGAAAATAATGTTAAATCTGTCTTTGAGAAGGTGAAACCATAACCGATGGAGACTTGGAAAGAAGTAAACTGAGTGGATCAGTTTGAGGTTGACTGGTGAGCACTTGAGAAAGCGAGACCAGGGGAGGCAGCTGGGGAGGCTCTCGGCACCTTACACACAAATCTCCCCTGGAGGGAAGGACTCTACTTTTCAAACGGAGAGGATCACCACGTCCCAGCAAAATGAATGGAATAAGCCAAGGCACACGGCCATAACCGTGAGTGGTAGAGCAGATTGTGAAACATTCTGAGGGAAGGGAGTTACTTTACAAGAGAGAGGGGATAAGATGTTAGCAGACTCCTTACCATTATTAAAAATAGAAGAAAAACTGGGATAGGCCCTGAAGAAAAATTATATTCAACCTAGATTTCATACTGAGTCAAATTATGAAGGATGAGAGTAAAAATGTATCACTCAGGCACCATTTTCCAGGAAGCTGCTAGAGGAGGCCTTCTGTACAAATGAGAGAGGAAGCTCAGAAAGACAATGACAGGGATTGAAAACCAGGGACCCACCAGAGGGAGGTGGAGAGCAGCCCCAATATGCTGCTAATGGGAGGCCCCAGGACCACAGCTGGACGGCAGCTGCAGGGACAGCAGGTGCACATTCCAGGAGCCTGAGCGCGAGGGGAGGGAGAGAACAATGGCGCCCACGTGTAATCGGGTATTTTGGCAGAGTAGACAAGTGCACTGGAGAGGTTGGGGGGTAGAACAGAGATACAGATTAAGAAAAGCTGGAAAATGAAAAGGATGTGGCAATTATTAACTACAACCAAAAAGTATGTAATAAAGGAACTTGGAGTTTCTTGGATACATCAATTAACATGTTTTTCCCCCAGTTTAGGGGGGAATTAGTTGGCCATTTTTCTTCAAATATTCTTTCTTCCCCTTTCTTTCCCTCCTCTTCTCCCGTGACCCGTTATGTATGCATTGGTGCAGCTGATGGTGTCTCGCAGGTTTCTGGGGCTCTCTTTTGTTTTCTATTTCTCAGACTAAATAATCTCAGTTCGCTGAACCTTCTGGCTGCTCAAATCAGGTGTTGGGTTTAGTGCCCACGGTGTTCACTTCAGTTATGGTACTCTTCAGCTTCGGAAATTTTATTTGTTTTCTCAGCCTTTTAACACCTTTATAATCTCTATTTGGTGACACACCGTTCTCACTCTGTTATTTCTTCAGACATGGTTTCCTTTAGTCTTTGAACATATTTATAGTAACTGATCTAAAGTCTCCATCTTGTAAGTCCAGCATCTGGACTGTTGTAGGGATACTTTTTATTTCCTGTGTTTGGGCCACACTCAGCTGTTTGCACGTCATCTAAACTTCAGCGTGCATCAAAATCACCCAAAGGACTTGTTAAAACAGAGGCTGGGCCTCATCCCCAAGTTTCTGGGGTCCAGGAATTTCTGACATAGTCCCGGTTGCTTCTGCTGTGGCTGGTCCACGGAAAACACTTTGAGAACCACCAGCCCAGGCTAGACCCACCACCATCTCGGCCTCAAAGCAGGGTCCGTGTCTTACGAGTCTCTTACTCCACAGGGTATCCAACACAGTGACTCACAAAGAGCCATTCTCCTAGCTTTATTGATATTGAATTACTGAATTTCAAAGGTGTGTCACAGAACATGGCATACACATCGAGGTTCTAAAGAAGAACCAAAAGAGAATGAAGAAGGGCGTGTGGCCCGTTCATAAGTGAGGCTGCTTCATCAGTGAACAAAGAAAGGGGAAGGCGTGAGCTTGGTGATCTCCAATAGCATTCCGGGCATCGAGTCGTTAATGATCTCAGTTTTCACACAAGGAAGAAAGACTTAATTTTTTAATCATAGCATGCTTCTAGTGATTAGTAGATTCAGTATGAGTGAACACTGATGTCTTTTTACTAATGGGAAAATTGTTAGTTACTAATGGGAAAATCATTACGATTAGTGCCCAGCTAAAAAATGCCAGACACAGAAACCGAAGCAACAAGCAGAGGCAGCCGTGTGCAGGACGGTGGGCAGGGGGCTGCCTGGCTTTGAGCCCACAATGTCACGTGCACTCAGGCCCTCAGTTTCTCCCTCTGTAGAATGGGCACCAAAATACATCCGCTTCAGAGGGTAAGTCCTCAAAGCAGTGCCTGCTACACAGTGAACGTTTGTTAAAAATGCCAACCGGTGCAGCCCCTGTGGAAACCAGAATGGAGGTTCCTCAAACCATTAAAAATAGAGCTACCATGTGACGCAGCAATTTCACTGCTGGGTACCTACCCAGGGAAAATGACAACACGAACTCGAAAAGATACCTGCACACCCGTGTTCACTGATGTTTCACTTACAATAACCAAGATATGGAAGCCACCTAAGTGACCTCGGTGGATGAGTGGAAACGGGCAATACTTCCAGCAGAATTCTATTCAGCCATCAAAAAGAAAGAAATCTTGTCATTCGTGACAACACAGAGGTCTTGGGGACATCACGCTAAGTGAGATAAGCGAGGCAGGGGAAGACAAACACCGTATGATCTCACTTACATGTGGGATCTAAAACACCAGCAACGATAAAACTGTGGAGTCATTGCTAGAGAGGGTATTGTAAGCCCTGGAGGGTGAACGGGGCGAGAGCTGAAACGTCAGCGATGTTCTGGTCCCAAGGCTGTCGAGCGCGATAGCACTCTGAGAACAGAGCCCCGTGACACCGCAGAGGACAATTAGATACAAAATCCACTGTGACCCCCTGACACTCCCTGAAACTACACGTACTCCCTTCACGTAGCCAGCAGGTGCATGTCTGGTTAATGTCTAAAGATCCTTTGTGTTCCCTACCCATGCTTTGATATCCTTTGATACTCATATCTAAGAAAATATGAAATAAAGACTCTGTGCAGTTTGCTGCTGCAGCTGTTTCACTGGTGGAAGCATGCCCGCACGTCCGCTCCATCCAGTGTCTGAGAACTTCTTTGGTGTGCGGCCACACAAAACAAAAAGCAGACCCGTAGACACGGAGGAGTGGGGGCGGGTGGAATCAGTGAAGGGGTTGAAAGGCACAAACTTCCAGTTATGAAATGAGTAGGTCCTGGGTGTGGCAGACAGCATGGTGATTGATGGTAGTTAATAATAACTGTGCTGTACATTTGAGAGTTGCCAAAAGAGTAGATCTTAAAAGTTCTCATAAAAGGGTTAATAATAAAAGTAAACCAGCAGAGAATCTTCTCAGGTTAGTCTGTGCTTTCAGGGATATGTTTCCCGGTGAAATTGAGAACGGGAGAGGTACTGGGGCCATGGAGGGGAAGAAAAGGCTCTCCTAAAGTCCGGTGGGTCCCAGGGGTCTCTAGGGTGATGGCACCCTGTGTAGACAAACCGTGGCTGTCCTGCACCCATATCTGTACATTCCCAGCTCCCATCTCCCACTTCTCCAGACATCCTGCATCTGCAGGAAAGGAGAGGAAGAGAGAGGACGAAAGGCAAACTCACGTCCCCATCCGCTTTTTCGGTCATGCTGTGGATGGGTGCTTCTGGAATGGAAGTGATTTCAGGTTCGTGACTCTCCCCAGAACCCGTGAGAATCCACATCCCAGCCCTGATTTTAGGCTGATGGCTAGTGAATCCAAACGGGATCAACCGAAGGAAACTGGACAAACATTCCTCCTCTTGTAGGGGGTTCAGATTTCCCCCGAGAGCCCTGGAATTGACTGTAAGTCTTGGCAAAGAGCATCACCCACCAGTGCGGAGCTCATAAAGTGTACAGGTCTCTGGAAGACGGGTTTCTCCAGCTGGATTTCGCAATGAGAAACACACCTCAGTAACACAGCCGGAGGCGAGGAACCAGTCCCGGATGACTGATGTGGGGACTGCACAAAGGCGGCAGAAGGGGCAAGAGTCGGTCATGCTACTGGCCTGGCTGCGGCCCCTCCTGCCTGGCGGTGTCATTCCCGCGGACTCTACATGCCTGGAGAGGATAACCCTCTGGGTCACCCTGTGCGCGCTCAGGCACTCTCTCCTCTTTCCCTTTCTTCCCTTCTTTTCTTTCTTCCTTTCATCCTTTTTGGCTGAGAGGGCCAAATTCAATTGTGTGTTCTCTCTTCAAGCTTTCCGTCACAGAGATTTCCAAACACACACAACGGGAGCGGTAGGCACACAACAGTCCCCGAGAAGGCTCTGTCACCAGCCTCCCATATCACATTGAGCCAGTTTTGTTCTCTTTGTTCCCCACTGATGGGGTTCTTGAGCAAACGGCTAAGAAAGAATTCTTGAGATGTCTTTGGTGCGAAAAGGTGGTTTTACTAAAGCACGGGGACGGGACCCGGGGGCAGAAAGAGCTGCCCTGGGGCTGTGAGGGGTGACTGATTATACACCTTTAGGTTTGTGGAGGGAGGGCGATAGAGATAAAGTCAGTTTCTAAGGAATCTGGAAGCAAGGGTTTCAGGACCTTGAGATAAAGTTATTTTCAGTCTTTAATAAAACACAAACACCAAGGGAGTAGAGCAGCCAGGAGTTGCCTGAAGAAGGTCTCGCTCTGCGTGTTTCAGGTGTCTGTCAGTGGGCTGCGGGCTGGAAGGAGATTTCATTTAAGCTACGTTTCTCTTGCCTTTGTTTCCTTCACCACCCTCTACTTTTCCTCCACCACCCAATGTTTTCCTGGAGCAGTTTACAGCAAATCCCAAAATTTCACTTTTTTTTAAACGTTTGTTTGTTTATTTTGAGAGACAGAAACAGAGTGCGAGCAAGGGAGGGGCAGAGAGCGAGGGAGACACAGAATCCGAAGCAGGCTCCAGGCTCTGAGCCGTCAGCACAGAGCCCAGTGTGGGGCTCGAACTCACGAATGGTGAGATCATGACCTGAGCTGAAGTTGGATGCTCCACCGACTGAGCCACCCAGGTGCCCCCAAAATTTCACTCTTAAATGCGGCATTTTGTCTCTCTAAAAACTAAGCACTTAAATAAAAAGAACCTATCCAAAATACACGATCACACTTTCCCTAATTAACAATCCCTCCATATCATCTAATATATAGTTTGTTTTAAAATCTCTCAAAAAATACCTGCTACAGTTGTTTTTGTTCCAATAGGCTCCACACAAGGTCTCCATGGCGCATCTGGCTGTTAGTCTCTTAAGCTCTCTCAGCGTATGACACTTTCGTCTGTCTTTCTCTCCCCAGGCCACATGTCCGGCCGGCTCAGGTTCCCACAGTCTAGACCTGCCCAATTGAATTGTCAAAGTTGTCAGAAGTTCAGAGATAACAGAAGTAAAGCCAGTGAATCACCTAAGTAGCAATGAGTAAAATTTATCGCGCCCACGCCCACAAGACGATTTGCATGCCAGGAGCACTTAGACCAAGCACCGCGTGAGGCTTGGCATATTGTCCTAAAAAGTGGATCCTGTCGTGAGAAGGCAGGGACTGCATATTCTTCCCAGGGATTGGCTATAATGTTAGAATGTTCCCGAATTAAAGGGAATTGGTCACCAGTTACCTCATATCAGCTTCAGGGGACAGTTTAAATTTCACTTACGATTTCCAGAGGCACCAGCAAGAAGTAACCCAGGCAAGTGAGCCTCCCTTGTCTGGCAAGACAGAAAAAAAAAAAAAAAATGCTAAATTGAGCTTTGTGTGACTAAATTGGTTTTGTCTGCACAGGGAATTTTCAAGTATGGTTGCCATTTGTGTTTCATTTCACCAGTGTAACTAACACATTCCTTTGCTCCCCAAGCTCCTATAAACTGGTGTTTGGATCTGGAGGCTTGTTTACACGTGGATTTGAACTTTTCAGCCTGGATATTCTAGGATATTCTACACACGGTGCTGGCAGTTCCTCCCACACCCCTAATGTCTGGTGACCCAAGTCTGCTGGACCTGATATTGGTAGGAGGCAGGGGGAAGGTCAGGTCAGCCTGATTTCACCCCCGCCCAATGTTCCCTATTAGCCTCTTGGTTTTAGCATTTATAATTGCCAACACTCATGTGTTCATTGGTGGTTGCAAACGATGGCTGTCCATTTTGATTTTGTTGTTGTTGTTCTGCACTGATCAGCTGTAATTCCTCTGTTGCTACTTTCTAACCCGAAATACAGTGTGTAGAGGAAAGTATATTTGAAAGTTGTATTTTTTTTTGAAATATACGTGACACTTTTCTCTTTATAAATTTTCAGAATAATTGGGAACCTACAAGGAGACCAGTAAGACTTTCTTCCGTTTTCCTGTCATCACACACATACAGCAGTTCAAGCACCTGCTTTGTTCCAATGGCGGGGTCTCCTCCAGACCGGCCCCCGGACACAGCCCCCTTGGTCTTGGCTACGTCCCTATTTTGGACCACAACACCGATGTCTCAGGATCGTCTCGTACTGTGCCTGCCTCAGAACGGCGTTCCTTCTAAGAGCCTTGGTTCCTTTCAGTAAAAAGTAGCTGTTGGTGCGTGTGCTTGTTGTGACCATCTTGTCCTTGAGTCTAGGCTTCTTCTGTGTGTGTGGTTTTCTCTGAAAGATCATGTTGAGCTTATTATACTCTCCTTTCCAAACCAAATGTAAAATTTTAGGGTTTTTACTTAAGTCTGATTATAACGCTGTACTGCTTAGCGTTGAAAATCTTGGTCCCTAAGGAATTTTCCGTGATTATTTTTCTGCTGTCTCTTCTGCCGTCTATGTGCTTCACCATGTGGATGGTTCGAATAACAATATCAGTATTAGTATTCCAAGTAGGAAGCTAGGATGAGGGAAAAGCTTGCCACCTGCATGGCAAACAGCCACAGACATGAGAGGTACAAAGTGGCATTGGGGAGAGTTTCAACCACAGTGACAAAAGCAGGAGGAATCAGTGTAAGGAGAGTTTGCCTGCCTGTGAGATTGCTCTGAGATGGGAGGTCTGACACAGGCTCCCCCAGGAGCATCACAATGACACTTAGCAGTAGATGGTTGTTGGTGGCAGGGTTTTAGGGAAGAAGGGGACGGACAGAACTTTTAGCTGCCGCGGGCTTTGGGAGGTTTCACACACGGTACATTTGAGCCTCTGGATTTTTTTTTTTTCGTAATATTTACTTATTTTGAGAGAAAGGGAGAGAGAGAGAGAGAGAGAGAGAGAGAGAGAGTGCATTAGTGAGGGACCAAGAGAGGGAGACAGAGAGAATCCCAAGCAGGCTCTGCTCTGTCAGTGTAGGGCCCAACGTGGGCCTCGAACTCATGAACTGTGAGATCACGACCTGAGCCGAAATCAAGAGTTGGATGCTTAACCAATTGAGCCCCCATGAGCTCCTGGAGCCTCTGGATCCTAACGGCTTCTTGTAGGTCCCTGGCGCCTTCCTACGGGCTTGGACCATGGGGGCAGCATGAGAAAGTAGATGTGAAAGATGGTGTCACTTTACCAGGTTCCCTCATTTTTCTCTGAGTTTCGTCCCTGCTTCCAAACTCAACATGACTTGTCTGGAGAGAAGAACATCCTAATAAGCCTGGCAAAAAGTCAAGCCATTTGTCCCTCTGCTTCCTGGAATCTCTCTGGAAAACACTGCATATTTCCTTGTGGTGACGCTGTTCACTGTGTACCTGGGTCTCATGTCGGAGAAAAAGGACTCCATGCCCACAAACCCAGCTACGTTTCTATTGAACAACCCTCGATTCATTTAGCACCTGAGTTGCTAATGACATATTTTACTAAGTTTATGACTTGATAAATGCAATGATTAGCACTTAATTTTAAGCAATGGCAACTACTCTTACAGGATATTAATTCAATGTTTTAATAAAAAGCTGTTTGGGAGTATGGACCATGGCATTAATCCCCAGATTCTCCCAAAGACGAAGGCGCAGCTCTCTGGGCCTGGCCCTGGCTGCTGAGGGGCTGGCCGGCCGCTCTCGGGGGAACCACTCTTCAGACCTGCCTGCAACCTCAAACATGCACACCCTTCTCGATAAGAGCACATGGCACCTCCGCCCTGGAGGATTAGCTCCTAAAGGGGGATTGGAAAAGTAGAAACATCTGCTCAGTCACAGCTAACGGGGACATGAGAGTTCTAATCCTGCCTCTGTCCCGCACGACTCCTCTGTCCCCAGCCCCCAGCCCCCTTTCCCTGATCTAGGCGGGAACAGCCGACCTGAGCTGAACCTCAAAGCCAGAGGAGCCAGTTAAAGATTTGGGGCCTGGGAGCTCTGAGGGGCTGGGGAGCAAGGGGCCCGGGCTGTGTGAAAAGGGAGGAAGAAGGGGAAGGGGTATAGGGAGCGGGTGGAGCAGGGGTGCAGGGGTACAGGGGGAGCAGGGGTGTGGATGCACACAGAAGCCAGGGTATGAGGTGTGCACCATGGGGTGTGGGAGAGGGCAGGTGCGCAGGCCATGGGGGCTGTAGCAGGGATTTGGGGGCGCAAGAGGGGTGCAGGGGCGTGCTGGGGAGGGGGCAGGGGAGCAAGATGCTGGGGGTGGTGGTGAAGGGACACACAGGAGGTGCAGGGGAGCAGTGATGCAGGGAGGGTGCAGGGGCACGCAGAGGGGTGCAGGGGAGTCCTGGAGGGAGCGGCGATGGGGGAGGGGGAGCGGGAAGGGGAGCGGAGGGAGGGATGCAGGGGCGTGGGGAAGGGCACGGAGGGGAGGGGCTCCTGAGGGCAGGGACTCAGGGCAGGCGTTTCTGTGCCCCCCTCTCCACACAGTACCTGGCTCCAAACGTGTTCGCTGAGCTGAAGCGGCTGGCGGAGGCCGGATTGTCGGGACCTTGGCGCACCTGTGGCCCCAGATCTCAGGGGCGCGCGTGCGTTCTAGGTTTCCTCCGTGACCTTGCCAACCTTGGTCAGCCGTGGAGCTCTAGTCCTTCGTGTTTCATCTTTTTCTCGTCGATAGAAATTAAAGACAGAAAAGATAGTAAACATTTTAACATTTCTTGAATTGTGGAAGCATCAAGAAGATGGAAAAGTTAGCGATTTACTCACAGTGTAGACATTTCTTTGCAAACTGGTGTCAACAATCTGCCAAAGCCTCGTTTGCTGGGAGCATGCCTGAGGGTGTAGCATTTTCTGATTTAGTGATGTATAAATATTTGTAAAAGGGAAGCTGTGTTTTTTTTAATGTTTATTTATTTTTGAGAGAGAGAGAGAGAGAGAGACAGAGCATGAGTGGGGGAGGGGCAGAGAAAGAGGGAGACACAGAACGGGAAGCAGGCTCCAGGCTCCGAGCTGTCAGCACAGAGCCCGACATGGGGCTCCGGCTCACAAACCGTGAGATCATGACCCGAGCCAAAGTCGGACACTTAACGGACTAGGCCACCCAGGTGCCCCGGGAAGAGCAATTTTAAAAAGAGGCTACCTGGGACTGAAACTGCAGGGTCATCTCTCCTCCATTTTTTTCTGTACCCTTAAAACATTCCCCTTTGGAGTCTGGGGCAGGAGAAGGGGTGCAGCCCAATGTCACACAGAAACAGCAGTTGAGGCTGGGAGAGTCACATGTTCAGGGCCCTAAGCAGACCGGTGGCTGGCCTAGTGGAAGGTGCTGGAATCTCTCTGCACCCGGATCATGGGTGGAGATGAGCCCCCACACGTGAGCGTGCCCGCTCAGCATGGTGCGCGGGAGCCCAGAGCCAGGTCACTAATCTGTGGTCTGGTTGGAGCCACATACCTGTGGTTCTGGATGAAACTGCTTCACAGGGAGACAGCCTTGTCCCAGGGCACCCAAGAAGGAAAATTTCCACAGAGGATAAGTTCACAAAGATTCCAAAACATATCAGAAGTCCAGTGTTACGAAAAATAGTCACGAGGAGAGACCGTGTCCTGGAAGTCATTCTCTTCTGTGGCCGTGTGTCCCCAATGCCCCAGCAGGGACCTGGTCACAGTGTGGACTGAAACCACCCAGGTGGTTGGCACGAGGTGGGACTCAGAGAGACACCACCAGCGTCCATGGAAGGCCGTCCGTGGCCTCCTCTATGACCCCACGCGGGGACTGGCACCGCCTGTTAATGAGGATTTCATCCAGAAAGGAGCGCCTGCAGTCCACCTGACCAAGGGACCCGGGAAGTTTCACCAGATTTCATTAAACACGACCCACGGAAATGACCAGCCTTTCCCGTGTTTGCAGTGAGTTGACAGGGGACGAGGCCCCTGGAGCCCTCTGTGCTGAAATGGGCTCCCGGATCCATAAGGGAGAGAACGTCCACACGGTACATAGTTCCCAGCCCCCGCAGCTGAGCTGGGAATACGGGAGCCTTTGGAACATGCCAGACACTCCACAGAGGACTGGGGAACCAGGATCAGAAACCTCGTGGGAGCCAGGGCACCAGAAATGACACGCTTCTGGAACAGACCCCAACCCTCTCCCTCTGTTTGCACTAGTCCAGTGGGGGCAAAATCCCAGGGGTGGGCCGGACTGGCCACCATCAAGGCACATGCCTGCCGCTGACCAGTCTGCTGCAGGGACCCCTCGGCTTCTCAAGTGGGAGAGCAGAGCATTTCAACTTGCAGTCCCACCGAAACATGCGCAGAGGAGGAGAGGAGTCCCCCAAATGGAAAACGGCATGCCGACAGACGGGGAGAGACTATTTCCACGCAGGCAAACCAATCCAACCCAGCCCTGTCCGCGACTCCATCCTCATGGCCGTCCACGGAGCCGCCGGTCCTCGGCCAACGTCCACACCACCAGTGGCGGGCTCTCCACCCTCAAGCCCCTGGCTCCGCTTGCTTTGCACTGGCTGGTCTCACGCCTGCCCAGGGCTCAGGGATTTCGGGTCCAAGCCCCGCTTGGGTCCCCTGCCTGGAAGGGCTGGCCAGATTGGGGCCAGATCCTGAGCAGTAGGAGAGAGGGATACCCAGGAGGGATGAGGTTGGTGGGGAGACGAGGTGGTGGCAGACAGGGAGGTGGGGCGGCCTTGGGTCACGGGTGAGTGGGCCAGGGGCTGCCCTCAAGGGCACGGGCTCTAATGGGGTGAGCCCCCTGGGGAGTGAGGGCTAGAGGGTGGCCTTGAAGCCAGCCGATCCTGGCAGATATTTGTAAACAGAAAGTGTTATCCTGACTTCCTCATGAACTGCCACTGTTTGTTCATTCCTTATTGTACTTGACGTTGAACGTGCCTCCTTTCTTCTACAGGTTTTACTGATTAAAACCCAAATTAAACCTGCAGCCAAGGAAAACTGTGCCCACGTAGCACTTAACCAGGAAGATTTCAAGTATGGTAAACGTGCAAAGTGTCAGAAGGAAAGACCTGGGCCGAGGAGAAATGAGAAAACCATCAGAGGGAGGAACAAATATTTTTAAGGAAACGACACTTGTGTATTGTGATATGCTAAACTATCGATGACAGCTGGAGTAAAGAACTGTATTATTATTTTTTAATACACTTTAGCTTTTGGAGATTTAGGATTAGATTCACAGCAAAATGGAACAGAAAGTACAGAGTACCCCCCACGCCCCTGTGCCCCTCCAGAGCCGTCCCCGCCATCAACATCGCCAGCAGATGGTGCACGTGTTACCCTGCACGGATGCGTCACATCACCCGGGGTCATGGCTCACGTCAGGGTCACACTTGGTGTTGTATATTCTGTGGGTTTGGACAGATGCATGCTGGTACCCACCATTAGAGTGCAGTGGTAGTTCCAGTCCCTAAAGATCCTCAGTGCTCTCTACCTCTCCCCTCCCCCACCCCCAATCTCTGGTCTCTTTCCTGTCTCCATAGTTTTGCCTTTTCCAGAATGTCTTGTAGCTAAAATCATACAGTATGCATCTTTTCAGACTGGCTTCTTTCACTTAGTTACATGCATTAAAGTTTCCTTCATGTCTTTTCATGGCCTGATAGCTCATCTCTTTATAGTGCTGACTAATATTCCATTGTCTGGATGGACCACAGTTCATTTATCCATCCACCTACTGACGGATGTCTTGGTTGTTTCCAAAATTTGGTGATTTTGAGCAAAGCCGCTGTAAACACTCATGAGCAGGCTTTTGCGTGGATATAGATTTTCTAAATCCCGAGGCGCATGATTGCCGGATCCTATGGTAAGTGGATGTTTAGTTTTGTAAGAAACAAACTCTCTTCCAAAGCGGCTGCACCAATTTGCATTCCCACCAACAGCGAGAGAGAGTTCCCGTTGTTCCACATCCTCTCCATCAGTTGGTGTTGTTGGTGTTCTGGATTTTGACCATCCTGATAGGTGTGGAGAGCTGGATTATCTTCAGTGCTGGGATCAGCATCCGAGTGTGGGCATGGTAGTGGTTGTTTTCATCTCTAATACTGTTTTTATGATTAAATACCTAGAAACATCTTCCAGTTTAGAGGAAGCACTTGTCATTATGAAACCAGGGTTGACTTGTGCAGATCGGAGCGGGAAAATCATCCTTTTACTGCACAACAATCAGCACTCTTGTCACATGGAAATGAAACATTACAACAAAAGATGATATTGAGATATATATATATATATATATATATGTATATACACACACACAGATATATATATATATATATATATATATGTAAGATGTTAAGATGTTACATATTTTTAAAAACTCAAAATGCAATTTTAAGTTTTTTTCTTAAATGTTTCTCTTTCCTTTAATGCATGCATTGCCACACCCCATAAAGCGATGGGAAAAAAATCAGATTTAAACAGGAAAGAACAGAGGCTACATTCGATCTTAGCCAAAAGGCCAAGAGGCAACTGCACATATAATTCAGAGTAATGATTTTCAGTGATGTTTTAGGGAGTTACAAATATAGAAAAACAGGATGTTGTGACAAACTCATCAAGAGGTGCTAGGCGCTAACGAGAAATTCCTTTGATTCAGGGAGAGGGAGAAAGTGCCAGTGAGTTCAGGATCAGTGGCAGAGCTCTTCACTGAGTCACTTACAGAGACAAGACAGGCTTCATCTTGGAAAAGAGGCTCAGGCAGGAAGCCCCTGGAGCCCTCTGGACCCCAGTTCCCTCTTCTGGAACGAAAAAGAGGGGGCTCATGATATGGTAGTCATTAACTTTGCTCCCCTGTTAGATAAATACAGACTAACTTCTTATCTAAAACCAGGTATGACATTATTAAGGTACTTGAGACAATGAGAAATGGTCAGTCCAGCCTCAGACTCTTGTAGAGGACACACTGGCCCTGGCCGTGGGGAAGGAGGGTGCAGCAGTCCTGGGGTCACCACACACTGTGGGCTGAAAGGAAACTAGAGACCCCTTGAGATGCCCCCTTAGGCCCCTAGCGTGCTTGCTCCAGCCTTCGGGCTTGCTTCTTAGCTTGGTGTTTCCGCCATTTGGAAAGCTCCTAAAAAAGAAATATTCCAGTATTTTGACATGGTTATTTCAGAGATAGCCTGGATGCTAACATTTTTTTTTTTTTTTGAGAAACATTTACTTTCACATAATCAGAACTCCATCCTGGTATTATCAATCACTTTGGAGAAATTGTGGCAAATTTGGTGCTTTTCTTACAAAACCATGCAAGCTTTGTGAAAACCTTCCTTCAATCATGATCTGCTGAAATGGTGTTTGTGGGTCACTTCCATACAAGAAATGTAAAAAAAAGAATTAAATGAATCATGTTATCCTCCTCCATGACCCCAACCTTCCCCACAAACAATAATTGGAATTGTTTCAAAATGTCTCCACCCCTACACAATGAATTTTTGACAAAGTAATTTTATGGCGCTTGAACTTGATCAATAAATTCTGGTCAATACCATTGAAGGTGAGTTTGCCTAATATGGCGGCCACATCATTGGATCCCAAATGTCACTGGGTCAGTGGGGGCTGCACACAGCTCATCTTTGTGACCACAATTGAGTCCTCAGACAAGTAAATCAAGACAAAATCATTTGCCAAAGACACATACAGAAGGTCTTTTGTTTGTTCTTGTTTTTATCTGGTAGTTTTCTGATCCTGAAGCTTCAATTTCTGAAGACATGAATTTTATCTGTTAAAAACACCCATAGATTTTAGAGCGTAAGGTAAAAGTTCTTATGTTACAACATGCAACTGGGTCTAATCTATTTCAATACTTTTTTTAATCATGGGAGAAGCCAGGGGATTTATGAGATCTACCTAAGACATTAACCAGACTCCCCCTCTTCAGTCTCTGACGTGCACAAGAGAGATGTATAACTCCCATCTGCTTGTAATAAGAATAAAAGTTTAAAACCTGAGGTTTTATTGTTACCTTAAAGAATCAAATCTTTTATTTGAAATAAGAAAACTGAAAACCAATTTAGGGAGGAAGTCTAACGTCCCCTGGAGCAAATGTGAGTTTCTTTCAGCTTAGAAATAATAATAAGCTGTGGTGTCTGAAAGGCAAACGCTTTCTTCTTTTAGAGAGAGCATGGCCATGACCACGAAGGAGCACCTCTCAGCTCAGTCCTGCTGCCCTGACCTGTCACCTGGAAGTTACCTCTCCTGTGACCACCACTGGTTTTCTTGAAACTTCGAGTCTGAAATTGGCTTGGAAGGTCTACAGGCGAACACATATGTATTTTGCTTTCTTAAGAGAAATTCCCATGATCTGAGGGTGATGTTTTTGCAGGAGTCTGTGTCCTTGGCCAGATTCCCAGTTCCTAGATTTTCTTATGCTGAGATGCTTAGTCCAATCTCATTAACTACTTTATTCACCTGTGACCAAAACTAGTTTAAATTCTTACCTCTCTCAGAGAGGTTCACAAATTGATGAGGGGGAAATTATTTGTTCTTTAAAAGCACTTGAGAACCTATCAGAAATGTTAGACTGGGCCACTTTTATTAATTAATTTATTTAATGTTTATTTATTTTAGAGGGAGGGAGAGGGAGAGAGAGAGGGGGAGAGAGAGAGAGGGAGACACAGAATCCGAAGCAGGCTCCAGGCTCTGAGCTGTCAGCACAGAGCCCGACGCGGGGCTCGAACCCACCAACTGAGAGATCATGACCTGAGCCAAAGTTGGATGCTTCACCGACTGAGCCACCCAGGTGCCCCAGGATTAGGCCAGTTTTAAAAATCTGTATACTGCAGAATACGATGATATGCAAAATATTGGAAGAGACAGTCAAACAAGTTGGGAGAGACTGGGTTACGATGGGATTAAAGGACATTTTAATCTCAGGACTTCTCAGACTCTTCCTTTGCCTGCCCCACAACCCAACATCCTCAGTCTCAGCCATCAGGTATATACAGTGGGAATTTGAATGTTCATCCAAAAACCAGAAGATGAAAACATAATGGTCCCAAATCACCAAAGCTATCACAGATCTTCCCACATCCATGTAGGAGCAGTTCTGTAATAAAGACCATAACAATGGATTGCACAAATTATTAATGAATTAGGAAAAGGAAAATGACATAAGTCTTCAGAATGAAACAGTTATGCCCTTAGCCACTTGGTGAGATTTCCAAAATACCAAGACTGAAGGGTGGTGTGCATAGCACCCCCTGGTGAGGAGACATTGCACCAAGGCTTTATGGAGAGAGAGTAGACTGGACAGACATTTGGGAACAGAGCACACCAGGCTGTGGAACCAGCTGTGGCATTGCCCCACGTGGGACCTCACTTGGCACGCTTGAGGATGTGTGAAAATTGTCTAAGTATAATGAAGGAGATGTTTCAGATCAGTGCAGAGAGGATGAACAGTCCAATGAGTGGTTTTGGAACAAATGAGTATCTCTTTGGAAAATATACACTATCTTATATTCCTAGTACACACACACACACACACACACACACACCCCATAAGTTCTGGATAAATTAGGGAACTAAATGTAGTGACTTCCAGTTAGAGATAGTGGAATCAAGCACCTCCATTTATATTCTCTCCTTCCCCTGACCTCAGTAAAACTACATGAAAGGATTTTTGAAAACATAAACCCACAAAGAGAAAAGGAAAAGAGACAGCAACAGATTTTCAGAAGCTAGAAAGCAGGGATGAGTAGAAACTGACTAAGCAGAACATGGAGAGCCAAATCATGAGCCAGCAGTGGGGAGGTCCAGGAGAAAAGGCAGCAAAAAATCCTCAAAGTCTCAGAAATTGGGAGCATCCGGGCCCTCAGGAGGAAAGACAGTGGGCTATGAATTAGAAGATCATTTAAAATCTGCTTAAGGAGCAGTGGACACTCATCTTATTCACCGTTCCTCACAGATGGAGACTCCTCCTCCCCCTAACAGAAAGCTGGAGGTTTGTTCCTTGGAGAGGCCAAGGAAAACACGTCCATGTGGGGGGGACCCCAACTGGTTGACTTGAGATTCTTGCCCTTCTTCTCCAATGTGGCCCCAGGACTTGGTCTCTAGGAGCAAGTCTGAAGGTGTGCCTTTGGTGATTTGGAACCAAGCCAAGCAGAAGGACCTAAATACATTAGAAACAGGGATCCCTCCCACCCACACCCCAGACATCTCATCCCTCCCACCCTACAGTGAAGCTCACTGGGCACAAAGAACTCACACATCAGCAGACAGCCAAGAGGCACAAATGCTTAAACAAACCCACCAGATGAATGACAGGGATGGGAACAGACAGGAGGGGCACCTGGAAGGTGCAGAGGCTGCATATGAAAAGAAAACTAAAAATCATTAATGTCCTCAGAAGGCCGAGAGGAAATATTACACTTTGGGGGGAAAGCATCAGCAAAGGAATAGCTAGAGAACTATAAATTTAAACTAGGATATCAGAAAAGTCACACTGGATGATATATTTGACAATGCTAATCTTAGGGACTCGTGTTCATGGAAACACATCATAGGAGTGAAAGGCAAGCCACAGGATAGCAGAAAATATTTGCAATCTTATCTCCAATGAAATAATAGTATCCAGTACACATAGGGAATATCTATAAATACAAAAAAAGATAGAAAACCAATAGAAAACTGGGCAAAAGGTTTGGTAGTCACTTTATAAAAGAGAACATTCAAATGGGTATGAAAAGGTGTTCAACTTCAAGAAGAAGCAACTTAAGACCACCTGATATACCAGCCACCAGAGTAGCTAGTGAGAAACAAACATACTAACAACCCAAGTATTGGTGAGGATGTAAAGTGATCAGAACAATAACACTCTGTTGCAGGAGTGCCAGTTGCTAAAACCGCTTTGGAAAACTGTTTGGCAACATCTACTAATGTTTGATGCATTCAATAATTCTACTCCTCGGCATATACCCAACAGAAACACACACATATATTTACTAGAAGACACCTACAAGAATGTATCTATCTGCAGCAAAATGGACAAATAAACCGTGGTATATTCATTCAAAAAATACCATACAGAAATGAGAATGCACACAAGATAAACGAATTTCACAAACATAACGTTGAGTGAACAAAGCCAGACACAAAGGAATAGAATTCTGTGTGATTCCATGTGTATGAAGTTCAAAACCAAGTAAAGCTAATTTATAATGTTAGAAACAAGGAGCAGCTGTTTCCTTTAGGAATGGCAGTGCCTGAGAAAGGCACAGAGGCATCTGGTAATGTTGTCTTTCTAGACCCGAGTGCTGGCCACATGAGTGTTTTCACTTTGTGAAAATTCACACAGTTGAACACTTGATTTGTGTGTTTTGCTATATTTAATAGAAAGTTACTTATAAAACCATACTAGAAAGGTGGAAGATGAAGATATGGCATGCTCTCAGGAAATACAAAACAATGACCATGATTACAAATGGGGAGAAAGATGAAACGAGACAAAAAAAATCTAGAAGACCAACTTCAGAAGGGCCAACTTCAAATGAAGTGAGTTTCTGAGGAACAAATTGAGAAATGGTGGTGGGGGTAGGAATTAAAGAAATACTTCAAGAAAATATCTCATGACTAAATATTTGAATTGCCAAATTGAAAAGATGCACCAAGTTTGGACCACATTAAATGATAATAGTCCCCCATCAAAGCACATCATCACTGATTTTCAGAATTCTGGGAACAGAAAGATAATTTCGTGTTCCCATAGAGAAAAAGTAGATCAAATACAAAGAATGGGAATCAGAATAACCTTGAAATTCTCAACAACAACGGAAGCTAAAAGACAATGGAGGAATGTCTTCAATATTGAGATTGCCATCTTTTATACCCAGCCGAAGTATCAAATATGGAGCTGGATAAAGCCATATTTAGATGTGAAGTGCTCAAAAAATTTACTTCCCATTCCCCAGGAAGCTGAGAGGATGTTCTTGACCAAAATGAGGAAATAAAACAAGAAAAAGTATGATCTAACATTCAGGAAACAATAAGCTCCAAATGAAAGAGGTGAAAAGAACCCCAGGATGATACAGGGGGAGATTGCAGGATGCCACATGGAGGTAGGTCTGCAGAACCATCAGCCTGGCCACAGATCAGAACTCAGGACATAGTTTCAGGAAGATGATATTGTGCTAATGTGTATGAACACATCAAGAGAAGCTCTTCACAAATGGAGTAGAACTTGAAATTAAGTGGTAAATATATATATAAATAATCAATAAGAGACTGTTAGTAGCTCATGAAAAAACACAAAGTTTTAGGGTTTGTAGGGTAGCAGTCGAGAGTACAGAATATAAATCCAGAATATCTGGGGTTCAAATTCTAACAAAGACTGACTTACCTTGATCAAGTCACTTGACCTCCCTGGGCCTCAAGTGTAAAATCGGGGTTGTTATAACAGTCTTTGGAAGAGATTTGTGAAAACTGAAGTCCTTGGAAGCCTGCCCAGCCCAAAGAAAGCGCTGTGTGAGCGTTAACTATCATCATTGTTACCACCAGCACCACCATAATCATTGTGGTCCAGCTGGTGGTTCAGCTGTGAAGGGTGTGACTATAATAGAATGCTGAGATTTTTAAAAAATTCTATTCAACTAGATAGGGAAAAAGAGAAGACAGACATTGCTTTGGGATCAGGGAATGGGAAGAAGAAAACCATCATCTTCCCCTTGGCGAAGTCTTAGATACTTTTTACAACTAAAAAATAAAGAAGTGGCAATATACACATGCTTGTTTGAGATAGGGGTGGATATCAAAAGAAATAGCTAAGAGAATTGCCGAGAGCTGCTTTGTGAGGGCAGAAAATGGGGGAAGTGTTATTCTTTGTAACAATCTTCAAAAAATATGTGCAGATATACTTTCATTTTAAAAATTAAAATTAAATTTTTCTTCAAAAAAGAAGTCTCCAGGACAGATGGTTTCACTGGAGAATTCTACCCAGTATTTAAAAAAGAATCAATGCCAATAATGCACAATCTTTTCCAGAAAACATGAGAGAGCATTTTCCCATTTCATTTTATGAAGCCAGTTTTATACTGACACCAGATCCAAAGCCAGGACCAAAAAGGGAAACTGCAGACCAATATCCCTCCTGAACGGAGATGTAAAACCCACTGAGAGTACTGGCAAATAGGATTCAGCAGCACTGAAAAGGGATTACACACCGTGACTGAACAAGGTTTACGCCAGGAATGCAAATGAGTTCAATATTCAAAAGCCAGTCAATGTCATTCACCATATCAACAAGAAGAAATTTCATGTGATCATGTCAACTGATGCACAAAAGACATTTGAAAATTTCAAAATCCATTCATGATAAAAAAAAAAATTCCAGAAAACAAGGAATAGGGAGGAACTTTCTCAACTTGATAAAGAACCCACCTGCAGGAAGCCCATGGCTAACATCTGCATAACGGTCAGATGTCCCCCACAACTGGGCACAAGACCGGGATGCCCACACTCCACACTAGTAATCCACCCAGTTCCGGAAGGTGTAGCCAGAACTCAGAGCAAGAAAGGAAATACAAGGCAAACAGAGTGGAGTCTCATATTTGCAGGAGTGGTGTTCTCTAAAGATGCCATGAAGCCCGAGTTTGCAAACACCACACCACCTCAACATTCAGCATTCTGGGGGGAATGCGGGGTTTGGTTCCTGAGAGCCTCCAGTCACAACAGTTTCAACAACCCAAATGCTATTTGTGTTACGGGGGTTTGTTTACTGATGTCCTAGTGAAACCAGCCCGTGTCTTCAGGCTGAAACCCTACCCTTCCACGTAACCCTTTTCTCGTTAACACTTAGCAGGCAGTTTTCAACTTCTTCCCCAGCATCCCGATCTGCACAACCTGTCCACCTGCAAGCTTAACATTTTTATCCTGTACCACTTTCTACCACGTGTGAGCCAGATCTGCTGAGAAGAGTTTAGTGTCTTCCTGACCCTAGGTAATGTGACTGTCCATTGCTTTGGCTTTCTTCACAACCATGCCACCCACCTCACATTCTTTTATCGATGGTCATTTTGTGAATCCACAAATGTAGCCTCTTTTCCACTTTCTGTGTAATGTCTTCATGCAGTAGAGATGTTACGTTAGCACTTTCCAGAGCAGCCTCGTGTACAGTTTGGGGAATTTCCTCTTCCTGTTTCAGGATATCCTGTATTGTTGACTCACTAATGTTGAACTTGTGGCCAGTAGCACCATAACTTGTGCGTGAACAAAGCTTGTCTCGTACGTAAACTTTCTTCTGAGGCACATCACAACTTTTTGTGCTAGAAACACTAGACAGGACATCAGCACTACCCCTGGGGCCGTTTTAAACAGCGAAACCACCAATAAAAAAGCACAAAAATGCAGACAGTACGGCACTAAATGGACCGTGAAAGAGACATTTGTTCATAAGAAGGCAGAGCATTGCTTTGTTCAACATCAACAGGGAGCGTGGGCACTCAGCAACTGAATTTTTTCACCACTCAGGGCATGTTTGCAAATGACCATGAAAAGCACTGTGTGCATTATTTTTGGGTTACAAATAGATTTTAGTGAGTAGGTGAATTTGCAAATACAGAATTCATGAATAATGAAGATCAACCAGACTTGCAAAACACATTGCTGATAAAGGACTGCTAGCTAGAATACATAAAGAACTCTCAAATTCAACAGTAAAAACATAAAGGATCCAATGGATGTGAAGAGACATCTCACTGGGGAGAGGTGTAAATGACAAATTAGGCACATCAAAAGATGTTCGACATCCCTCGCTGTCAGGGAAATTAAAACCACAGACAGATATCACTAGATATACGCAGACACCTGTCAGAACAGCCAACACAAAAATTTCCGAGAGGGCCACAGGCTGGAAAGGCTGAGGACGCACCCTGGTAGAATGCACGACGAGATCACCGTTCTCAAACACAGTATGGCAGTCTCTGGAAAGACCAAACATCCACTTACCATGAGACCCAGACCCAGCAGTGTTGCCCTGAGCATTTATCACAGAGAAATGAAAATCGATGTCTGTGCAAAAACCTGTCCGTGACTGTCATAGTACCTTTATTTACAATAGCCTGAAATTAGAAAACAAGGATGTCCCTCCGTGGGCGAACACTTCCACCCCGCGGCTCGTGCAGACCACGGAACGTGGCTCAGCTGCACAAGGAGTCCACTGTTGGTGTGCCAACCGCTTGGATGGATCTCAGGGACCTCAGGCTGAGTGGAGAAGCCAACCTCAAAAGGTCACATACCGTATGCTCCCACTACAGAACATTCCCAGACAACCAGTTTTAGAACTGGCACAGGTGGGGGCGGCGGGGTAAGGGGCAGGGGCAGCACAAAGGGCCACATGGGGGAGGCCTTTGTGGACATGGCGCCGTCGGGCATGTTGCTGGTGGGGTTGCGGGAACCTGCGTGTGGTGAGGTGTCACCCGTGTCGACTTCCTGATTTGGATAGCACACCATAGTCGTGTCAAAAGTCACCACCAGGGAAAACTGGGTGAGGGCGTATGAGCCTCCGTCTGTATTACTTTTGCAATATGCTGCAAATCTATACTTATTTCAAGATGAAAAGTTTTGAAACTTTGTGGGAGGCATGTCAAAGAACCTGCAGACGTGTTTTAAAGCCACCACACGCGCCGCAGACGCCTTACCCATCGGGTGAAAGGTCACATGATATCAGGCGGGGCCCCTGGGGGCCTTGAAAGAGGGCTGGAAAGAGTGTGGTACTGGGGTGGCGACTGGGAGAGCAAGCGGACAGCCCTGGGTGCGTCGGTAGGGAAAGGAATAGAGTGTGCAGCATGGGGAACTGCCCGGAGCCGCGGGTACCCACCTTACGCAGGTGCTCTGGGCAGCAAACTGCTCCAAGCACGGTTTTGTGGGCCAGGCACTGGGGCAGGACTCAGCAGCACAATCCAATTGCTGTGTAGACGGGCCACGTGGTGGAGCCCAGCTGCCGGACAGGCTGGTGCAGAGGGTGTGGGTGGGCCTCCCTCACAGGCCTCCTCCGGAAGGAGGGGCTCAGCAGGACCCTTCTCCCCGAGGACTGGCGGCCTCCCCAGCAGCGTGGTGCAGCTTCCACAGGGCAGCTCGGGGCTTTTTCTGTTATATAGCCAATGACGCACATGAGGCATTTCAGACAAGTTTTCAAAGCATAAGGACTGGAATAACCACACGAGCACGTTGGTTTCCAGCCTTGCATGACACACACATCCCCCGTTTTACAAAAACGGGATCACATCCTAGTCACCGTCACACTCACCCCTCCTTTAATTGCCCTCTTTTGGGGTCCTTCCTCTAAACTCATTACCACCCCACTCCTCGCCAGGGAAGCCCATTGCTTCCTCTATGTAACTGTATGCTAAAATACTTAAACACTTTTTTATTTAAACATATTTAAGTGTTCCTAAATTTTTTTTCATTTCACCAGAAAGGATTAATATTTTACACACTTTCCTGTCTCTTGCTATTCTCACTAATAATTTGGAAATACCTCAACACCGCTTGGTATAGACCTCATGCATTCCTTCCGAAGACTGCGTAATATTTCATGCAATGTGATTCCCACAATTTACGCAAGCATTACCCAACCGATGGGCAATTTGTTCTCAGGGGTTTTACCACGCGATATTTTTAGAAGAATGCTGCAATAAATATTCTTTAAAAATTTTTTTTAATTTTTTTTTTTTTTTTAATTTTTGAGGGAGGGAGAGAAAGAGAGAGGGAGACACAGAATCCGAAGCAGGCTCCAGGCTCCGAGCTGTCAGCGCAGAGTCTGACTCGGGGCTTGAACACAAACTTTGGGATCATGTCCTGGGCTGAAGTAGGACGCTTAACCCACTGAGCCACCCAGGTGCCCCTACAATAAATATCCTTTTTTTTTTTTTTAATTTTTTAATGTTTATTTATTTTTGAAAGAGAGAGAGAGAGACAGACAGAGTATGAGCAGAGGAGGGGCAGAGAGAGAGGAAGACAGAATCCGAAGCAGGCTCCAGGCTCCGAGCTGTCAGCACAGAGCTCAATGCAGGGCTAGAACCCGTGAGCTCATGACCTGAGCCGAAGTCAGATGCTTAACCGACTGAGCCACCTAGGTGGCCCATTATTCTTATGTTTATGTATATGTCAGGTTTTTCTACTGCCTGGGTCCTCACGTGTGGGCTAGCTGTGTTTTTAATTTTAATACATATCTCCAGATTATTCAGCAAAGAGCTTCAGCAACTTACAGCAATGAATGAAGATCCTTTTCTACACATTTCTAGGAGCTATAGAGATTATGGTCTTTGGTAATTTTTGTAAATCTGCATATGCTAATTTTAGCATATCCTTGTCAATTGTTTCTATTTAAAAAAAAATTTTTTTTTACATTTATTCATTTTTGAGAAACAGAGTGAGACAAAGCATGAGCGGGGGAGGGGCAGAGAGAGAAGGAGACACAGAATCGGAAGCAGGCTCCAGGCTCTGAGCAAGAGGTCAGCACAGAGCCTGATGTGGGGCTCGAACCCACGAACTATGAGATCATGACCTGAGCCGAAGTTGGACGTTCAACTGACTGAGCCACCCGGGTGCCCCTATTTGTTTCTATTTAATAGCTATTTATGTCTTGCTATCTTTCCATTTTTCTTATTATCGCTCAAGCGTTATTTATATATTATGCCATTAATAATTTATCTTTTATATGCATTGCAAATATTTTTCCAATTTAACATTAGTTTTTTGACTTATTTGGTATCTTTTGTTATTTACATGTGTATATTGTATATGTGTGTATTTTTATATACTGGTATATATTTTATAAATATATCAAATATATATTGTATATAGAAACATATATTTTGTATACAAATATTTTTAAATTTATGTATTTTAAAATATATATTTTACATTTTTAAAAATTTTTATGAAGTTGGGGCAGTTGACTGGCTTAGTCACAGAACACGTGACTCTTGATCTTGGGATTGTGACTTTAAGCCCCACGTTGGGCATAGAGCTTAAAAAATTTTTGTGTGTGGGGCACCTGGGTGGCTCAGTCAGTTAAGTTTCTGACTCTTGATCTCAGCTCAGGTCTTCATCTCAGGGTTGTGAGTTCAAGCACAGCATTGGGCTCCACACTGGGCATGAAGCCTACTTAAAAATTTTTTTAAAAAAATTTAAGGGGCACCTGGGTGGCTCAGTCAGTTAAGCGACCAACTATGAGTTCAAGCCCCGCGTCAGGCTCTGTGCTGACAGCTCGGAGCCTGGAGTCTGCTTTGGAGTCTGTGTCTCCCTCGTTCTCTGCCTCTCCCCCGCTCACACTCTGTCTCTCTCTCAAAAAAAAATGAATAAATGTTAAAAAAAAAATTTTTTTTTTTATTTTTTTGTGTGAAGCCAACTATGTCTCTCCAGAGTTTCTGGGTTTTAGTTTGGGTTGAAAAAAGTCTCTGAAGCTCGGGTTTGCATACTTTGTAGACGTCGTAGTATTTTGCTGTTTACCTTACCCCACCCCACCTGTCATTTGTACAGAAGAACAGGACCCAGAGCGATGGCCGTGTGCCCCCGCCATTTACAAATGAAGCCAGCTTCTTGCTCTGCGCTGAGACCCCCTTTGGGACCAGCCAGCTGCCCGTGAGCCAGCCTCCAGTCCCACAGGTGGCTGCCCCGCTCCACGTCCAGGGTCACCACCGCCCTGTCCTGACCGCAGACCGCTTTCTTGGGTTTTTGTGCAAATGCTCCTTTGCAGCAGCAACGGGCTGGTGCCAGTGCACCCCTGCTCCTCCTGAGTACAGGTGGCTGCCTCTGTCTGGCACGTGCCTGGTCCACGTAGCCACGTGGCTGGTCCAGCCAGGGAACCCCAGCAGAAGTGGGGGCCTCGTCCCCCGAACGACAGAGAGAGGGGACTCGAGAGACCACGGGGCATGGCGGCAATGCCTGGGCCAGCGAACCGCAAACCTGCCGTGCGTACCCTGAGCTCGGCGTCAGGAGGGATACGCTTCTTGCTTCCAAGCGTCTGGATATCGGAACCTCTTTGCTGCTGCAGCCTAGCACACCCCGACCTGAGCAAATGCTCCCGGGACCAGGGGACCAAACCCCACCCAAAGCACGATGCAAACAGCAAGAGGGGGTGGCCCTGTCCCATGCCATCCCCACTGGACGAGTTCCCTGGAGCTTCTTACTCAAAGTGCGGTCCCTAGAGCATGACACCGCCCACAAGCTCAGGCCTCCCCAGGCCAGCGGGACGGGAGACCCCGGCCACCATCACCTGGCACCTGCTTCACCCGCTGCGCTGGGGGCCCCTCCCTCGATCTGCAGCATTTGCACACCAGCTATTGGCTTCCAGCGCTGAAAGTTTAGACTCGTGTGCACTGACCCAGCTCTGCTCTCACTTCCTGACTCCTAGACGAGGGCCCTCCAGGTCAGCCCTCCACAAGCCCCCCCACACACAGGGGCAGAGCTGGGGGCGTGGGGGAGGCCGGATGTGGCTGCCGCAGGCACCTGCCCTCCCTGCCACCCGCCTCCACCCTGCAGACTTGGGGTTCCACGAAGGTCCCCCAGGCAGGCCCTGCACTTGCATTCTGCCTGTACGTCCGGCTCCTCCTCCAACATTGCCACGGTCTCCTTTCCAGCTCCCAAAACTACACGGAAATTTCCAGATCTACCATTAGTGCCCCCTCCCCCATTCTCTTCACTCTCAGTGGACTTTTTTTCTGCAGGATTGTGTTTTCATGTATCGCTATTGTCCTGAACCATTTCGGTAACAAGGCCTCAGTGATGTTCAAGACGGTGGTTCCCAAACATCAGCCCACGATACTGTGTAAGTGCTGAGAACGGAGGCCTCGAGCCGGGGCATCCACCCCCCCTGGACGGGGTATTTGCCACAGCAGCCTGAGGAGACCAGCAGGCACGCTCCTCCAGTGTTCTTCACGGAGCCCAGAAGTACAGGCTGGGCCCCGGCCCTGAGTCACCTCCTCCTCCCCCCGGGGCCTCTGCCTTCCGGATGGAGCCATCTGCCAGGCCAGCACAGGGCCCGTGTTTGCTCGTACCCCAGCTATGAAGCGTCTGCAACACTTGTTGCTGATGAAGCAGAGCAGACCATCTATAGAGGGATACGGGTCGTTACCTTAACCTTGAAAGAAGCCGTGTTCGGAATCAGCAGCTTTGCAGGATTTCTGCTCTTGAGGGCGTTTGCTATGGAGTGTTCCTCAGACTCCCCTTCACCGGAGCTATTCAGGCCCACAAGTGGATGCTGGGCTCTGCTGGCGTTTCTTTTTTCAAGTCACTCCACGTGGTATTGAAATGATTTCGATGGATCTACATCACCCCTGGCCACTGGGCACACGATCCGGGCCAGGGAGCTGCAGGACGAGCCGCAGGAATTGCGGGAGCTCCAGAAGCTGGGGCAGAGACAGGGAGGCCAGGATGGGCCCCGGGGGAGGCAGCGCGGGAGTGGGGCCCCTGAGTGTGCCCGCACCGGGCACCGCGGGCCCTGGGGGTGAGCTGAGTGTGGCTCAGCGGCCAGAGTCAGAGGCGGCAGAAATCCTGCGGCCCGAAGTAGGGAGGACAGGACGGAACCCCTCAGCTTGCGGCACATCCTGGAGGCCCAGAAGCACAGCCCCGTGGAGACGGTGGGGATGGGGTGCCGTGCGGGGTGCCTCTGCCAACGTGCGCTCCGTCAGGAGACGTTCCGCCCTGGCTGACAGCGCATGTTGCCGTCAACATATGTAAACACATGGCGGTAAGCTGAGGTCAGTAGGCCGAAAGATACACCCACAAAAATGAGCATCAGAGATCTGTTTGTGGGTGGGAACAGCTCTGCCCCCACCGTGCTGACGGGGGTGTGGAGAACCGCCAATCTCCCCTGCTCACCACCTCCGGCCACGTTGGTGGTATCTACGTCCACTGCCCTGGCCACAGCAGCCACAGCAGCTGGCTGAGGGACGGTGTGCAGCTCAGATCACTGGGGTTTTCAGTGTGGCCACAGAGGGAAAGGTGTTTGCCTCCAGTCTCAGGGTCAGGAGGAGCGGACGCCGGGTCCACATGTAGCCTCGTCCCCACTATGGTCCCAGTCAGGAAATGAAACCAGGAAGACCCGAGCAGAGACGGGAGAGAGACCCTCCTTTGCTCAGGACCGGTGGCCCTGAGCCCCATCCTCCCTGGACATCCCAGCTGTGTGAGCAAGTGAGTCCCCTGTTCGTCCCAGCTGCCCTGAGCTGGGATTTGCTCACTAGGGTGGTTTATAACTCACACAGGGTTTGGAACCTGCCCTGGCCTGAGGCTTGCGCCCAGCACGAAAATCGGGGGAGGTGAAGGCAGGGGCGTTGTGGAGTCAGCAGCCCTCCATGGGGACCTTGCCTTCACTGCTGTGGGACTGGATCCCCTAGCTGCTCAGGCTTCATCCGCAGGGTGGAACATTCCAGAATACCAGGAGGGGCATCAGCCCTGATGGCTTTGGCAGGTAGGGGCTGAGACTCAGAGGCTGCCCTCCACAGGACTGCCCACAGGACTTGGCCAGGACCAAACTAGCATAGAATGTGCTAGACTTCCCCAGTTCTCCGTCTTTGGGAAGGAGGTAGGCAGTGCTGTCCTTGGCATAGTGATGTCCACTGAGGAACTGTACTGGAAATTTCTCTGTCTGTTCCGCTTGTTACGGGCTCATCTACAGTCTCCTGCACTTTGGCCTGGTTGGCAGATGGGTCTCCTGTTGCTGCGTGACAAATCAAATATATACAAAGATTTACAAAGGCGAGGGCCGCATGCCTCTCTCCACGAACATCCATAGGACGTCCGCTGATTCTCCTGCCCAGGGCTGGGAACGGCACGGCAGGTAAAGTATGCCTGCTGAGGGCCACCAGCTGTGTGTGAGGTCCTGTGTGAGGTGCTTGCACTGTGGGCCACGTGCAAGCCGGGGCTCACTGACCACTGCTGCCTGGGATAGCCGAGCAGGACACAAAACGCCAAGGTGACAAAATCGGCCCCCGGGGGCACTTGGGGGCGGGGGAGGGAATTGTGAGGAACTTGCGTTCTCTTACGCACAGCTTTCAATATTTTCTTGAGTGTTTTGTAGCAAGAGTCACTTTTATAATCAGAAAGGACAGTCAGGATCTCTTCCTACCTCTCCTCCAAAAGCTGAGTATTGCCGTTCTTTTTCATGTGTTCACCTGATTGACCAACACAGAGAAACACAGAGAGAGAAAGAGAGACAGAGAGAGAAACAAAAAGAGGGAGGGAGAGAGAGACAGATATAGACAGAGAGAGAAAGAGAGAGAAAGAGACAGAGAGAGAAAACCTGTGAATTTACGGATCTTTGATGACTAGTGAGGTTGATAATTTCCACGGACGGTCCTTAACTTCTGGCCCTTCGTTTCTGGCTTACATCACCTTTCCCTTGGGGTGTTTCTCCTTTTCTGATACACGTGTAAAGCCTACTTATATATTTAGGTTTTTAATCCTTCGCCCATCACTTATGCTGCAAATGTGTCTTTGTCTTTAAACTTTGTTCACTGCGACACCACGGGCACACGTCTTTGCAGGGACGAACCTAGCAATCCTTCCGTCTGTGATTTTTGCCTGTGCGGTCGGACTCAGAGAGTTCTTGCACCTAAAACAGTACGTAGACATTGCTTTCGTGCTACGTGCATAGTTTTATGCTTGTTTTTGCCACTTAAGTATTTAAACCACCTCAGGTTCATTTTGATCTAGAACATGAGAGAAGAAGCTTTTTCCCCCGATAATGGTTGACTGATTGTAAATCACAGATGAGGGACTACTTTGCTGCTGGTGTGAAATTCTCTGTGACGGTTTAAGAAAGATTAATAGTCAGGCATGTTTCTGTGTGATTCTGGACTTCCTCACTTGTTCCACTGATTCGTTGGCCCAAACAGCAGTATCACACTAATTATGAAAAATTTTACCATATATGTTAAAAATTTGCTAGGAAGAGCCATCCTCATTGTTTTTGTTTTTTAGAATTTTCAAGCTATTTTTCTATATTCTTTCTGAATGAGCTTTAGGACTTTTTGTCAACTTACCCTAAATAAACTTCTAGTTGAATTTTTTTAAATTTCCAAATGTACAAAACAATACTTAGGCTTTACGTCCAAGGACGGAGCACGAATTTCCATTTCAGTGAAAAAATAATGGCTGAGAATACAGACTTCTCAGCTACATGGCCTGGGTTCAAATCCCAGCTCAGAAAGTTTTTTACTGTGTGACCTTCGGGGGGATAGGAGGCCTCTCTGGGCCTCAACATTTGTATACATGCAACATGGAAAGTATGAGTAGCGACTTGATAGGTTGGCTATGAAAAGTGACTGGTTTATACATGGCTTGTCTGTGGTTAGAATAATGCGTGCCACATTCTTAAAGGATGCTGACTTTTCTTACTTGTTACTTTCCCCACTAATATTTTGCAGTTCACTGCATGTTGGGTCCACATGAGAAAGTCGGGATTCAGTGAGTTTACGTGTAGAAAATACGGAACAGCTCGCACCCACGGTAAACGCTCAGTTATGCTCTTTAACACCAAATGGCAGAACCACCTCTTTCTATCCTGTCACCTTTCAGGAACATTCCACCTTCACTGTGGGAACGAAATCAAGGAGAAACACTCGTTTGGGACAATGGTCCACATTTTCTGTTCACTAAAAATCTGTTACGCACTTTCATGTAATTCAAGCCAGAGATCAAGTCTCTCTGAGAATATATAGTCCTGCTGGCGGGGGAGGGGGAGGAAGGCCTTTAGCTTTCTAGTTTTGTTTTAAATTTCATTCCCAAGCTAAGACTGCTTTATGAGTTTCAGCTGGAATGAGTTTTCCCATCTCGTCACGAATCCGAGCGAGAATGTTGCCACAGACACACTCCGGACGGTCGAGGCCGGAGGTCTCACTACAGGAAAACCCAGCCGTGGTTCGCCAAAGTCAACAAACCGCAGGGCCGGATGCGTGATGCCACGGTCGGCACTGGCGCACACGTCCTGCCGGTCCACCCTGACACAGAGACCAGCACACCTCCGTGTCCACGTCCCAGACGTTCCCCGCCCCCGGCCCACTTTCCACGTTTCCACGGGCCACATCTAAGGATGTGTTGGAAAACAGGTCAAGAGCGATAGCATCCAGCCACACACGCCTGGACCACCCACCCCCCCCCAGAGACTTGAAGGAAGACTTTTTCCTCTCGTTCATTTCAAACAAAACAAAGACCAGAAATTCACCGGAGAAAATACCGGCTGTGGCGGGAGGGATCTAGATGGGCAGGGTCAGACTACACGGACGGTGATGATGCGGTGTTAGGGAGGGCGGTTGGCTGTGCAGACCGAGTCATACCTGCACGGAGCACTGAAGGATGAGGGAGAGGGTGCAAGCTGGCGAGCGGCAAGCAGGCTGTCTGGGGAGAACATTCCGGAAGGTGCCGCAGGCACAGTAATATGAAATCATAAAACCCCCCAGCACATTCTAAGAGTTGTGAGTGCTTCGCAGTTGTTGGATTTACAGAATACAAGGGGGAAAGTCAGACAGCAGAAGGTATAAACCACAGCTGGGCTCATGTACATGGGAAGGAATAAGGATTCTTTTTTATTATTATTTTAAGTAGGCTCCACGCCCAACATGGGGCTCGAACTCATGACCCTGAGGTTAAGAGTCACGTGCTCTACCCATTGAACCAGCCAGCCCCGTTTCTTTTCTGTAGACAACAGGCCTCTTTTGGGGGCCTGGGAACAAACCGCTGAGGATCTGGGCAAAACTATGGCCATTGTCCTCAAAATAGTGCTCACAGTACAAGCGTGCCCGTAGTTTCAGAGGGTCCGCGGGACCCCGGGAGCGAGGACACGGAGCCCTGACCAAGCTCACAGACCACAGCTGGAATTCAAGCTGAAGTGAGGGGGTCAGAGGCTGTGTCACAGGTGCTCTGGGCAGAAAGGAGAGCAGAGCAGAACCATCCGGAAGCTGCAGGACACATCTCACACATGGTGGAGGGCCAGAGCCCAGCATGCGTCCCGAACCGGGATGTGTCCTTGCTGCTTTTTTTTTTAATGTTTATTTATTTTTGAGAGACAGAAAAAGAGAGAGCGCACATGCACCCACAAGCAAGCGGGGGAGGGGCAGAGAGAGAGGGAGACACAGAATCCGAAGCCGGCTCCAGGCCCTGAGCTGTCAGCATAGAGCCCGACGTGGGGCTCAAACCCATGAGTTGTGAGATCATGACCTGAGCTGAAGTCAGACGCCCAACCTGCTGAGCCACCCAGGGCCCCTGCCCCCCATGTCCCTGCTTCTAACAGGTCATATGCCCCATCAATTTCTCAATTTCTTTTATTTTTTTTTTTATTTGAGAGAGAGCAAGCTTGAGCTGGGGAGAGGGAGACAGAGAGAATGCCAAGAAGGTTCCACACTCAGCATGGAGCCTGATGTGGGGCTCGATCTCATGACCCTGGGATCATGACCTGAGCTGAAATCGAGTCGGACACGCACCCGACTGAGCCACCCAGATGCCCCAAATTCTCAATTTCTTAACAGCTGCTCAGGAAAAAGACGTCCTCCACATCAAATGTACACTATTTTGTAATCTCGTATTTTTCAGCTGGTTGGGGCAGTGGAAACTCTGATGAACTTAAACCTGACAACAATGGTTCTCACCCAGGGAACCCCAGGCATCCCATGGGGAGACTTGACCTCCAGGCGTGGGGCAGGCAGGGGGCAGGGACACCAGGGCTCTGGACTCGTGGGCACAGAGGGTCTTTCTGTGCACCTGCCCAAGACGTTGTCCCCAGCAGGGAGCATGGAGCCGGGGGACTTGGGTCAAATCCCCAGGCCTGTGGTGGGCGGGCCCACCTGAACCACAGGGAGTGAGGAGCAGAGCCCAGGGGCAAGGGTCAGCACTGTTGTCAGAAAAGATAAAAAAATTTAAGAATGGAAAGAATCGTGCCAGTGAAAAACAACAGATTGGCGCCAAACTCAGAAAATTCAGTCACTTACGTTTTCTTCCTCATTATCGGGCCTTCCCTTGCTCACCAGATACTTACTGAGCACCTAGTATGTGCCAGGCCCTGAGAATGACGTCATCGGAAAAAACACAGGCAGAAGCCTTGCCCCTCGAGGGCCTTGCGTTCCTGGAGGTCGGTCGGGCTCACGTTGCTTCAGGGTGACCTTCCTCTGAAGGTCCTGGTGCTTCAGCGTTGGCCGACCCTGCCTGGGGTTGCAAGCCACCTTCCCATCTATACCAGCCCTTGGCCTCTTTGCCACCATGAGGACCGACAGTAGGGGCCGCCTGGGGGCTCAGTCGGTTGAGGCTCCCACTCTTGGTTCCAGCTCAGGTCATAATTGGACGGTTTGTGGGTTCCAGCCCCACTGACAGTGCAGAGCTTGCTTGGGATTCTCTCTCTCCCTCTCTCTGTCCCTCCCCTGCTCATGCTTGTGCGCTCTCTCTCTCAAAACAAACAAACAAACAAACAACCATTAAAAAGAAGGATGGACAGTATATTTGAAGTCACTGGAAAATACCCCGGCTTCCCCCATAGTTCCTGTTTCGATGAGGCCGAAGGCTCGTTCCGCTCGTCCCTGAATCTCCCCGGCAGGCGGTCACCTGCAGGTGCCCGCGCCGGGCATTTCCGTGTGGGGCGTGAGTCCGGGCAGAGTGCACCCGGGGGCATCGGGAGCACCGGAAGTGGCTTTTCCTCCGCTTCAGGAACGTGGCCGTAGCTGCATCGTGACACGGACGCCCACATGTGACTTCAACAACGCAAGTGGCAGAGCTGGGTTCCCGCAGCGACGTCGCCGTGCACCTGCCGGCTGGTCTCAGACTGCGAAAAATCGCGCGTCTTAGCAAAGGTAGGGCAGGACCCCGGCATGTAGCCAGAGGCTGGGCTCAGGGCTGACCTCAGGAATGCGTCACACGGGGCCCCCGCCCTCCAGTCCCAACCAGGGCGGAGCCTTCCCGCGTTTCCAGGCTTCCCCAGCCACAGGGAGTGGGCGAGCGGCGGGCTCTGACCCCACCCCCCCAGGCCCACCAGTGCCCGCGATGCCACGTGCGCCAGAGGCAGGGCTGCGCCCCCCACCACGCCCGCCTGCGGGGGCCGCAGCCCCCTCCCGAGGACCCCCGAGCCCGGACCGGGACATGGACCAGGCCCAGGCGGTGCAGGGGCAGGTTCCCCTGGGGAATGTGGAGCTCCCGATCGTTCGCTCGGGTCAGCGGCAGGGCAGTTTGGGGCCAGAAGGGAGACTGGTATGCCGGAACATTCCTCTGCAGGCTCCCATGACGGCCCTGCAGCGCTGGAGCAGATCCACAAATATTTGTCTGGTTGCATAGTTCAGGCATGTGAAAATCAGACCCGAGAAACACACCCTTTCTTCTCTTTCCAGAAACGCTGCCTGAGCTCTGACCCCTGGCGCTCCCGGCATCCACCCCGATTTTCCATCTGGTCTCCATTATCTCACTTCGGTGCCTTCACAGACTTTGCTGGAAATGAGAGCAGTCAGTGTTCCTCTGCCCGTCTTCGGTGCTGGCCGAGGCGTGCCTCCTGCCACAGGGAGGAGAGCCCCCGCGGGTTCGGTCCACACGGCCCTCGCTCGCCCCTGCCCTGAGCCACCGGGCCTCTGTTCCTCCCTGGAAAGGCTCTGGAATTCCTGATTCCACATCATCTGTGCATGTCAGGCCCAGTACACTGTTCCAGTCAGCTGTCTCCAACCCCCCGGGGTCCCCTCCTGTCTGTGGCCGGGGCTCCCCTGACCCGTGGCTGCTGCTTCCTCGGGCTGCAGGCTCCAGAGGAAAGCAGACGAGCCGGGTCTGGACCTGCCGGGTGGTGAGAGCCAGCGGGACCCGGGGGGAGGCCGTCTGCAGGGGGGAAGTGAGGCGGCACGGGGCTCCCGCACCCCCTGCATTATGTGGTCTCTTCTGTGTGGGCTGGAGGCTCTGCCCTGAGGTCCACGGGCAGAGTTCAGCCGCCCAAGAAGGTGGATGGGAACGACTGCGTCTCTGTTTTCACTAACTTCTAACTACAAGTCAGATTTCCTTCCTCTGAATGTGGGTAACACAGCACGGTGGCGGCAGTGCACCGGGGGCCCCGTCGACAGCAGGAGCCTCGTCCCGGACACTGTTTAAGCTCATCGCTATGTAATATCACGGTGCCTGTTAGGCCCGCCACTGGGGCTTATTGCCCGTGAATAAAGAGGCATCCGTACTGCGACATCGCAAATTTATTCTTTAGACTCTAACCATGCTTTTCAATCAAGTGGATTTTCTTTGTTCTCCTAAGCGTTCCCAGCGTTCTTCTGAGAGAGGTCCTGCAGCAGCCCCCACCCGTGCCCCCTGTATCCCCAGGCCTGGCCGTCCCGGCACCACCCCCTACTGTCACAGAGCCCCCCCCCCCCGCCCCGCACCCCGAAAGCCACTGTGAGGCCGGACCACAGACGGCGTGGGAATTACAACGTCGACCCTGAGAGCCCGCACCTCACCTCTTCAGTGGGTTTCCCCAGGACTCACCCCATCCTGCCCTGACCAGCCCCCCACCCCTCACTTCCCTGCCCCAGGCTGCTCCCTGCCCTCCCGAATACCCCAGCTGTGCTCCAGTTTCTGTCTCCGGGTCGGCTTCTGAGGGAACGCAGACTTCGTGTGGCCACTGCTCCAGGCCACGGAGGGGTTTCAGGTCCCAAATGAGTCAAGGGCCCCAAGCGAGAGGCCCCCCCCCCCCCATCCCCAGTCTTTAGGCTGAAATCTTAACCTTTCTCCAGGGGCTCCAAAGTGGTATTTCGGCAGCCGGGGTAGGGACGACATCAGCTCAGATTCGTAGGTTCTCCAGAAGGACCTTTAAGACTTACCATCTTTTCAGGGGCGCCTGAGGGGCTCAGTGGGTTGAGCGTCCAACTTTGACTCAGGTCACGATCTCACAGTTCGTGGGTTTGAGCCCCACGTCGGGCTCTGTGCTGACAGCTCAGAACCTGGAGCCCTATTTCGGATTCTGTGTCTCCCTCTCTCTGTCCCTCCCCCGTTCATGCTCTCTCTCTCTCAAAAATAAATTAAGTTAAAAAAAATTAAAGACTTCTCTTTTCAGTGATCATCTCTGGAAAAGGGATATCATGCGTGTATTCTGAATCACTTACGACCCACCCCTGGTTACCCGGTACTGTGAGGAGAGTCGGGGCCACATCCGCACGTGTATTTACCACCGAGGTGCCACAGAGCAGGGACGCTTGGACTATCACAAGGACAGAGACAGGTAGGCGGCGCACAGCACAAACACATCCTGCACCCATAATGTGACAGCTGGTTTGGGGACGTTCAGGGAAGTGAATAACCACACGTGGCCACTGCCGGCTGGTGTGCGGGCCGCAAATACAGCCACCAGCGCCCTGGGGACCCAGCCGCTCTGGAGTCCTGGCTGAGGTGGGACAAACATGTCTCCCCGGAGAACAATTCTAATGTTGTTAATTTAAAGTTTCCTCTTTTCAGGGGTGCCTGGGAGGGCTCAGTCTGTTGAGCATCCAACTTCGGCCCAGGTCATGATCTCGCGGTTCCTGGGTTCGAGCCCCTCGTCAGGCTCTGTGATGACAGCTTGGAGCCTGGAGCCTGCTTCGGAATCTGTGTATGTCTCTCTCTCTCTGCCCCTCCCCTGCTCATGCTCTGTCTGTCTCTCTCGGTCTCAAAATAAACATCAAAAAAATTGTAAGTTTCCACTTTTCATTTTGTGTCCATTCGGTCACACGTTGTGGGGGACCTCCTCAAGGACAGTGAGCATGGGGTGACCCACCAGCTACGTATACCCTGCTCTCATTACTACTGCCGTGTGACCAAGCACTGGACTCTTGGGGCTCAGAACCCCCTCTTTCATCCTTGACTCTGTGGGTGGGGATTCAGGAAAGGCTCTGAGGAGCGGCCACGTGGGGGCCGGAGCCTGAGTCCACATCCACAGCGGTGTGCTCACGAGGCTGACAGGGATGCCCCCAGGTCACCTCTCCAGCATGGCGGGCTCTGTGAGGTCAGGCTTCCCCGGAGACCCAGCCGCTGTGACCCTGCATCACCAGCCTGCAGGACTCGGGGGTGGGGCACAGATCCCACCTCTTTGTGGGAAGAGTGTCCCAGAACGTGGGGTGCATGGTTGAAAAGTCACAGTATCGAATAGTATACTAAACATGTTTGCAGTGAGCATGGAGACCCTTGAAGGCCATCCTGACTCGCCCTAACTTGGAAAGCAGGGACTGGAGGTTGGGAACGCCGCGGTGTCCCTAGGGCCAGATCTGCTAGAGCTCAGCTGAGCTGAGGACCCATGTGCTGACCAATTCCGGAAAAGCCTTCTGTGGATCCTCTCGAACGAAGAAGTGGATGGAGCACAAAGCAGCTGTGTGGGAACAGACTTCAAGGGGAAACAGCAAGAGGAAACCACACCCTCAGATATTTACTGAAAACTCCATGGTTCGTTAAATACTTTCACTCGGTTTGTCTCATTGGGTTACGTTTCATACATGACTAAATGTATCACCAAAAATATAAGCCAAGTGTCAAGATGTGTATGGAGACTACTGGATAGCATCTCCCGCTAATATGTAAGAAAAAGAGAGGGAGGAAAATTAATCAGGAGAAAGAAAGAAAGAAAGAAAAGAAAGAAAGAAAGGGAGGGAGGGAGGGGGGAGGGAAGGAGGGAGGAAAGAGGGAAGGAGAGAAGGAAGGAGGAAGGAAGGAAGGGAGGGAGGGAGGAAGGAAGGGAGGGAGGGAGGAAGGGAGGGAGGGAAGAAGGAAGGGAGGGAGGAAGGAAGGGAGGGAGGAAGGAAGGGAGGGAGGAAGGAAGGGAGGGAGGAAGGAAGGGAGGGAGGAAGGAAGGGAGGGAGGAAGGGAGGGAGGGAGGAAGGGAGGAAGGAAGGAAGGGAGGAAGGAAGGAAGGGAGGAAGGAAGAGGGAAGGAAGGAAGGAGGGAAGGAAGGAGAAGGAAGGAGGAAGGAAGGGAGGGAGGGAGGAAGGAAGGAAGGAAGGAAGGAAGGAGGAATGAAGGAGGGAAGGAAGAAGGAAGGAGGAAGGAAGGGAGGGAGGGAGGAAGGAAGGAAGGAGGAAGGAAGGAGGGAAGGAAGGAGAAGGAAGGAGAAGGAAGGAGGAAGGAAGAAAGGGAGGGAGGGAGGAAGGAGGAAGGAAGGAGGGAAGGAAGGAGAAGGAAGGAGAAGGAAGGAGGAAGGAAGAAAGGGAGGAAGAAAGGGAGGGAGGAAGGAAGGAAGGAAGGAAGGAAGGAAGGAAGGAAGGAAGGAGGAAGGAAGGGAGGGAGGGAGGAAGGGAGGGAGGGAGGAAGGAAGGGAGGGAGGAAGGAAGGGAGGGAGGAAGGAAGGGAGGGAGGGAGGAAGGGAGGGAGGAAGGAAGGGAGGGAGGAAGGAAGGGAGGGAGGAAGGAAGAGGGAAGGAAGGAAGGAGGGAAGGAAGGAGAAGGAAGGAGGAAGGAAGAAAGGGAGGAAGAAAGGGAGGAAGAAAGGGAGGGAGGAAGGAAGGAGGAAGGAAGGAAGGAAGGAGGAAGGAAGGAAGGAAGGAAGGGAGGAAGGAAGGGAGGGAGGAAGGAAGGGAGGGAGGGAGGGAGGGAGGGAGGGAGGAAGGAAGGGAGGGAGGAAGGAAGGGAGGGAGGAAGGAAGAGGGAAGGAAGGAAGAGGGAAGGAAGGAGAAGGAAGGAGGAAGGAAGGGAGGAAGGAAGGAGGAAGGAAAGAGGGAAGGAAGGAGAAGGAAGGAGGAAGGAAGGGAGGAAGGAGGAAGGAAGGAGGGAAGGAAGGAGAAGGAAGGAGGAAGGAAGGGAGGGAGGGAGGAAGGAAGGAAGGAGGAAGGAAGGAGGGAAGGAAGGAGAAGGAAGGAGGAAGGAAGAAAGGGAGGGAGGAAGGAAGGAGGAAGGAAGGAAGGGGGAAGGAGGGAAGGAAGGAGAAGGAAGGAAGGAAGGAAGGAAGGAAGGAAGGAAGGAAGGAAGGAGACGGAAGGAGGAGGAAGGAAGGAGGAGGAAGGAAGGAAGGAAGGAAGGAAGGAAGGAAGGAAGGAAAGAAGGAGGAGGAAGGAAGGAAGGAAGGAAGGAGGGAGGGAGGAAGGAAGGAGAAGGAAGGAGGAAGGAAGAAAGGAAGGAAGGAGGAAGGAAGGAGGGAAGGAAGGAAAGGGAGTCTGGGTGGGGACGGGGTGGGGAGAACGTGGATTCTGGAATCCCAGCACTCTGGCCGGGGTCTGCAGCAAGGAGGACAGCCCTGGCCTGGAGGACCAGAGGCTGGGGCTGGAGCTTCAGAGGAGGGGAGGGGTTCTGGAGCAGCAGCCTGTGCGGGGGGAGGGGAGGGGGCAACCTGGGGCAGAGCGGGCGGGATGACCCGGCACACGGTCATGGTCACGCGCTCAGCTCAGCTGGATACCATGAGTGTGAAAGCAACACTCTTCCTACAGACCCAGAAAAATGACCTCACCTGTGGTCACTGTCATATTGCCTGTCACTCTGTGCCTAGAACATAATATGGCCTGGAAACTTCCGTATGGACAGTTGACCCACAGTCATTAGACCCCTTGTGTTGAATTTGTTGGTAGGCTCCTGGTTATTAATAATTCACTTATTTTTAAATTTACATCCAAGTTAGTTTGCACATAGTGCAACAATGATTTCCGGAGTAGATTCCTTAATGCCCCTTACTCATTTAGCACATCACCCCTCCAGTAACCCTCTGTTTGTTCTCCATGTTTAAGTCTCTTATGTTTTTGTCTCCCTCCCTGTTTTTATATTATTTTTGCTTCCCTTCCCTTCTGTTCATCTGTTTTGTCTCTTAAAGTCCTCATATGAGTGAAGTCATATGATTTTTGTCTTTCTCTGAATGACTTTCACTTAGCTTAATACCCTCCAGTTCCATCCACGTAGTTGCAAATGGCAAGATTTCATTCTTTTTGATTGCCGAGTAATACTCCATTTGTATAGATATACCACATCTTCTTTATGCATTCATCCATCGATGGACATTTGGGGTCTTTCCATACTTTGGCTATTGTCGGTAGTGCTGCCATAAACATGGGGGTGCACGCGTCCCTTTGAAACAGCACACCTGTATCCCGTGGATAAATGCCCAGTAGTGCAATTGCTGGGTCGTAGGGTAGTTCTAATTTTAATTTTTTAAGGAAACTCCATACTGTTTTCCAGAGTGGCTGCACCAGTCTGCATTCCCACCAGCAGTGCAAAAGAGATCCTCTTTCTCCGCATGGTAGGCTCCTGATGTTATGCTACCAAGTGTGCTGTGCCATTGGTTCAAATCGATTAGGCAGGGAGGCAAAGTCAGTGATGAAATAGGCCTGGAATAGGAGAGGGAGTCTGTTTCAAGAAAGGCGGAGAAGAGTTTATAATGAAACTCGTCAGTCTTAAAGGATGCAGCATTTGTTCTTTTCTATTTTGGGCTCAACCGAACAAGCGTCTGTTGACAAACTATTTTACGTGAGGAGGTAGGGACAACCCTGGAGGAACACACGGTCTCATGGAGATGATGAGGATCCCATGTGATCATTTCACCAGTGGAGATGTGAAGTCAGTGTTGTGGGAACACGGCAGCAGTCAGGACAGGGGAAGACTTCCTACATCCTCGGGAAAAAGTAGGAAGGTGTATCAGTCAGCTCGGGCTACATAACAAAACCCCACAGCCTAAGTGGGTTAACCAACTGAAATTATTCCCTCATTTCTGGAGTCTAGAAGTTCCTGATCCAGGCACGGGCAGGGCTGGTTTCCTCTGAGGCCTCTGTCCTTGGGGGTACCGAGCTGTCTCCTCACCATGTCCTCACGTGGCATCCCTCTGTGCTTGTCTGTGTCCTGATTTCCTCTTCTTAGAAGGACACCAGGAAGATTGGATCAGGGCCCACCCTAGTGACTTCAGTTTACTTTACTCATTTCATTAAAGGCCCTGTCTCCAAACACAGGAGCGTTCTGAGGTGCTGGGAGTTAGGACTCCAACATAGGAGTTTTGGGGGACACAGCTCAGCCCATCACAGAAGGTACCCAGGGAGAGTGACAGTAAAGTGAACCACTGGCAGTGCTGGTTGTTGCGTGTACCCAGACTGAGAGAGGACCCCAAGTCCAGGCTAGATCCCCAGCTTTGCAGAGTCAGAAGTATACATGTTGCACATGTAAATAAATTCTGGGGTTTTTTTTCTCTCCAGTTATCCGTCTTTTGCCACTTTAATTTGCGCACCTTGGTCACGGAACCTAAGAGGGTAGAAGAAAGACGAGGGTGAAGGTAATGTTCCAGATCTTGATCTGGGTGGCAGTCACATGGACATGTATACACAGGTAGACATTCACTGAGCTCTGTGTTTCAGATTTGGGCACTTCATTGTACGGAGGTGATGTGAGTTTAAAATACGTCAGGCTGATCCTTTCCACCATGACCATACCATAATCGCCAGTAAGCTCACGGTCTGTGAGGGGACCTCTGCTCCCCACTGCGGGTGTGTGGGAGTCCATGGCCATTTGCCTCACGGTGGCCTTCGCAGGGCTACTATTTTGCGGGAAAAGGAAACGAAGCACAAAGGGGCACCTTGTGCGAGGTCAGGCGGATTATTTGCATTCAAGATGAATTTCATCCCGCTCCGAGTCTGAATTCTCTTTGCTGTGCCTTCCAGCCCCTCCTGGGTTAAGGGAGATTCTGCCAGCTTGCCGATCTCAAATTACTGTCACTTGAGTGTGACGCTTGGTCTGCAAGTGCTCCTGACTGAGAGTCCCCGACAAACAGTCCAGTTTGCTCGGAGCAGCGTGGGTTCCTCGTCCGTGGGGGTGCGAGGCCTCCTGCCAGCTAGAACTCCACACGGGGCCTGCGGGTGCCTCTGTAGCTTGTACAGGAGCCATCGAGGGGCGACCTAAGGCTCCCAAAGTCTCTAAGCTCCTGGAGAATTAAGAAGGCACCTTTGGGGCGCCTGGGTGGCGCAGTCGGTTAAGCGTCCGACTTCAGCCAGGTCACGATCTCGCGGTCCGTGAGTTCGAGCCCTGCGTCAGGCTCTGGGCTGATGGCTCGGAGCCTGGAGCCTGTTTCCGATTCTGTGTCTCCCTTTCTCTCTGCCCCTCCCCCGTTCATGCTCTGTCTCTCTCTGTCCCAAAAATAAATAAAAAACATTGAAAAAAAAAAAATTAAAAAAAAAAAAAAAAAAAAAAAAAAAAGAAGGCACCGGCCCACACCACCGTCTCGCTGGGCAGGCGGGAACGCGAGTCCGTGGCGGGGGCTTTCCCCACGGTCACTGGGCCAGCTGGCAGCGGTGGGGTGCTCCAGCACTTTCCATAGGGACGTGGCTGGGAAACGGTGCCTTTCCAGAGAGGGGCTGGCACTGGGGGGGGGGGGGGGGCGGGGTGGCAGGGGGGTGGGAGGGGGAGTGGAGGGGGGAGGGGGGCAGCCTGCTGGCCTGCAGCCGGGTCTCCCCAGCCCAACATCCCGAGCACCAGACAGCGGTGTGATTCCTGCTTCCGTGCCTGGGACCCCAGATGTCTGTGTGTGTGTGTGTAAGTGGTCACTGTGTAATGGTGACAGAGCACAGGGATGAGACGTCACGGTTGGATTTTGTTTGCCTGAAGCGTCCGTGTCACCCAGTGGAGGCGCAGTTGGTCGTGTGGGAGGAGATGCCGTGTACACGTTACCCTCTGTGCGCACGCCTGGACGCCTCGGGTCACCTACTTCTGTCCCCGAATTGCCAGAATCACCTTCTCCCCTCGGCCGTGGCAACAGAAACCACTCCGATTGGAAGATGGGCTTTTGGCAGCCGGAGCGAGCTACTTGCTCCCCAGAGGCCCCTGCGTCACTCCGCGGCCTTTGGAACCCGCTCTCTGGTTGGGATTCGGGAAACATTGGCCTTCTTAGTGCTGATTCTGCACTTCCTGCCAAAAGTGAGCTCTAGGCTCCGAGCCGCCACTGAAACCCGAGCCCGCTGGAGTCGGCTTCCTTTCCCGGGGAGACGGGGAGACGACCGGTGAGGTCATCGCACACGGGCTAGCGGAGCAGAAACCCAGCCTCCCACAAACCGAGACCAGACATGTGCCTCACAAGAAAACATTTTGGAAGCCAGGTTTTAATCAACAGCATTAAATGAGTCACGGATTTTTAAAGACTGGTGAATTCCAACGGCAGCCTGTCTGGATACGTTTTAAAACTGAAGACGTACGTTTTGCTTGAGAGATGAGAAAACCCTAAAACACCAGCATGAACGACACAGCGAATGCAAGTAAAAGTAACAGGAAAAGGTAAAAGTTTGTAAAAGTAAATTAAACACTTCATGTTTGTCTTTGACAAGTTGTTTTACAACAAACACATGCACAACTACTCTGCCTTCTGCACGGGGCTGGGGGGGACAGGGTGCGTCTCAGACCCCAGAACAGTGTGTGGGCTGGTGCCACTTCCCCGCCCGCCATGTGACCCCCGACCCCAACCCTAGGCGACTGGGCAGCACTCCTGCGGCCTGGGGACAGCAGATCCCCCTGTCAGAGAGGACAGCACCATCATCCCAAGGCTGCAGAGTTGGGGCGAGGGTCCCATGACACTGTGATGCCTCCAACTCCCTCGTCCTTGTAAGACAGATGTGGAGTTTGGGCATCTATAGGGTGGTCCCAACAACCCTCACGTTGCCAAACACAGACCCTCACTGTCACATTGCTTGTTGTGTGTTTTATTTGTCTTTAATTTTTAGACAAGATTCTATTTTTAATCTTTAATCTTTACTTTTTAATCTTTTAATCTATTTTGAATCTATTTTAATCTTTAATAGACAAGATTCTATTTGTCTTTAATTTTTTTTAATGTTTATTTTTAAGAGAGACAGAGAGAGAGAGAGCGTGAGCAGGGGAGGGGCAGAGAGAGAGGGAGACACAGAATCCAAAGCCGGTTCCAGGCTCCGAGCTGTCAGCATGGAGCCTGACGTGGGGCTCGAACTCACAGACTGTGAGATCATGACCTGAGCCGAAGTCAGACGCTTGACCGACTGAGCCACCCAGGTGCCCCTCATTTGTTCCTTTTCCAAGATGAAATTGGAATCGTTTTGCCGTTTGCCCAGAAGACTCTCCCAGTGACATGACACGGAGACCACAGTGTCTGAGTATGTGGCCGTGGCGCTGGGCTCTGTGGCCCCAGGCAGCTCTCCCTGCTCCTGTTTTCCCCGTCCGGTGTGGAGATGCCAGGGTGCCCAAAGAGGGTCTGTGGGCAAGACCTTCCCTAATTACTTGGCCACCGGCCTCCAGCGGGGGTGTCCCGGCCCTGCTCCCGTGGCCTCTGACCCTCCGCGTCAAGCACAGCACGGGCCTGGGCTTCAGCCGGCACGGCAGGACCAGCCGCGTCCCCTTCCCCCACCACCAGCCACGCCCACTGCCCAGCTGGAGCCCCCCACTGCCCGCCACAGTCCTGGGCTCCCGGCCCTGGTCTGCACCTGCACCTCAGCCCTGCGGTCCAGCCGTCAGTGGCCCCAGACCCGACTGAGAAGCACTGTGGCCAAGTACCACACTTGCCTCGGTCACCATGCTGAAGCCCACGGGCCCTGTTTCCTGTGTTTCCGTCACTGCGCCACAGACATGACGGTGGACAGCAGCCCTTGTTTAATTATGCGCACGGGGTCCGCGGGTCCGCAGTTCGGACAGGAAGCCCGAGGAGGTCTGGGGCCTCAGCTACGAGGACTCAGAGGCCGGAGGCCAGATTGGAGGCTTCCCCGCTGGTGCTGGGAGTGGGCGGCCTGTCTACAGGGCTTGGGTTCCTCGCGGGCGGCAGCTGGGCCACGAGAGCGAGCGAGCACGCCAGGAGACTCGGGAGAACTCCGCGTGGGCTTTTCTGGCTGCCGGGAGCCAACCCATCCAGCCTTCCTGGTGGCACAGCCCGGGTGGTTGGCGGAAGGGCAATGCACAGCGACCCTCCGAATGGGAAGCCACTGGTATCCGTCCTCTTACTCATCATGGCCATCCCCATGGTCCAACTGGCACTGATGATTCAAAAGAAACCCATGGGGGCAAACTCGGGGATATATTCTGGGGATGAGGGAAAAACCCTGAGAATCCGAAGATGGATAATGAAACCTTATATCCAGCCGGTGCCACCCCTGCCCGCCCGTCCCCTACCTAAAGGAAGGATAGCCCCATATATCTCTCAGCCAGGGAGGGGGGCAAATGGGTTCGAAAGCCCCACTCCGGCAACAAAGGGATGTCTCTAGGGACACAAGTTACTCCAACCCCTAGGCCCACTTGCCCCCAGGAGGCATTCCAGATGGTAACTGGACCCGGCGGGTTAAGGTACAGAATGGTTCATTAGTTCCCAGGTATACATTGTCTCTCTGGGAGCGTATAAGGCGCGGGTTCCCAGGGCCCTCTTGGCTCCCTCCCGGCACCCAGACCAAAGCGAATACTTTTGTTCCTTGTACCGCAAACCGTTCAAAGGAACAATCAAGAAGCCAGGTCCCTGTAAACGTTCCACTTGAGGTGTTGAGAGCTAGATGACCTTCCATGAAAATAGCAAAGCAAATGCTTTATAGACTATAAATAAACGTAGATACATAATGAAAGTCGCATGAAGAAATCAATCAATAAGCAAAAGGCAGGAGGAAACGTTACAAAGAAATAACCGTGAGGTTCCTTAATGGGTGATCACACCAAGGAACGTTTTTAGAATCAGGTAAAGCTGAGAAACATAGATGACCACACGACAAGGAAACTGCTAACAAACATAATGCCACGTTTGCCACAATAAAGCGGCCAGTCGAACACACTGCTGTTGTGTCCATTTGTTATTTTCGCCGACGCCGTTCATCCTTCGGGAGCCCCTGGACCTACTGGGGCTGGACCTCGGCATCTGGCCTCACCTCCAAGTCAGCCAGCATCGTGGCTCCTACGTTCTGCTGGTTCTGACAGGTCCCTGGGGCTTCCCGGACTCACGGGGTGGGATCAGATGCCACCCTGCCCGGGTCCCGACGTGGCTGCCTGCAGGGGAGCCGGTGGGCTAAAGATATTACTGTGAGCCCGTCTTCGGAAAATTCCATCTGCCAGAATCCCCATCTCAGAATCATGTTTTTAAAGAGTAAATAAAGTGCTTGGAATTGCAAAGGAAACCAATTATACTGGAATACAATTTTCAAACACAATTTGTGGAAGAGTAAAATACGTGCCCTCACGCATCGGAAATAGGGTCTAGCCGTGGGTCCCACTGCCACTAATAGCCAGTTTCAAGGTTGTGATGAGCTTGAATGATAGTTTGATAAATCTACCACGACCACAGTGTGCACAGACCTGTGACTTTCCGTTGTCATGAAGTCACAGATCCAGCAAAGCCCAGCGCCCGCGGCTCCGGAGCCAGAAGCAGGCCCACCGTTTCTAACAACCGGTCCAGGAAGCCAATCATTTCTGTAATAATTGGACCCAATGGCCAGGACTTGATCAGTAACTGACAGCTTCCCTAATTTTTGTCTCAATTGCAACTTAGGACCAACCAGAGGAAGCTGAAGATATTCCCCTGTCCAGTCGCACGGGACGCCCCTTTCCGGCTGGCCGCCCCAGCATCCCACGTCCACTGCCTCCCCGGAGCCCACCTGGATTTTCCCTTGGGCCACTCGGAAGCTCCCCCAGTCCTCCGGGGCTCTCCCAAGTGCGAGTGACGGTGGCCGAGTCTGAATAAATCGCTTTGCTTATTCTCGTTTCATTTTCGCAACAGATAAACATCCTATGGTGCCCGGGAACGTCCTCTACTTGGGTGTTACTGGTCTGGGAACAGTCTTCCCAAGAGCTGCATCCTGTGCTGTGCTGGGCCGGACCGTGTGCCCCCCCACACAAACTTATATGTTGAAGTTTTAACCGCCAGGACCTCAGCATGTGACTGTGTTTGCAGATAAGGTCTTCAGAGAAGGAATTAAGTTAAACTTGACTTTTATGGTGGGCCTTAATCCATTATGACTGGTGTTCTTATAAGAAGAGAGGATTAGGACACAGACACTCACAGACACGCACAGGGACGACCACATGAGGACTCGGGAAGACGGTATCTACACGGCAGGAGAGTGGCCTCAGGGGAAGCCAGCCCTGCCCACGCCTGCATCCTGGACTTGTAGCCTCCAGGTCTGTGCTGTGTGCACCACCCATCTGTGGTGTGTGTTACACAGCCCAAGCTGACAAACACACGTGTCCTGGTTAACGGTGGCTGTTCGAACCCGCCTGTCTCTTGGTTATTCTCTGACGGTTCATCTGAGGCCCATCCCGCAGGGTCTAGTTCTGCCTGCCCTAAGATCTCCAAGCATCTCACACTTGCCCCACAAGAAGGAAACCCTGCAGGGGAGAGGCCACACTGTAGGATGAGTGTGTACATTCAGCGGATGCCCGGGTGACCTCTCTGTGAGATGGCAGAGACCAGAGGATCCTGTGCATCACTGGCTTGCCCTACCCAGCCCCATGATGCTCCGGGCTTATCCCAAGCCCTTACCAGGCAGGCATTGGCCTGCAGGGCCCCTTATCCTCCGAGGGGAGGTCTCTGACACAAGTGCTAGGCCTCAGCACGTGTACTTGGTTTGACCTAATGACATGATGTGCGCGTGAGGACCTTCTTCATTTCACGCCTTTCTGGCACAAATCCTCTTTGGTATGTTGGGTTATTCTCTCACCGCACAGGACTTTGATTTACTCGTCTTGGAGGCAGAAATTAGCTGATCTGTGGAAGGCAGCCCTCAGGACGCCAGCACGGATTCCTGCCCTCTGTATTCACACCATTGTGCAATTCCCTCCACTCCGTGGGACCAGACCCGGAGACTCGTGCTCCTAAGGCACACACAGGCACAGGTGACAGTGCCGTCTGTCTTAGGTTCCAAAGAGACTCTGGCTTCCCTTGTGGGCACCCTCCTTCTTCTTTCCCTCCCATTCTGCAGATAGCTGGTGGCCGTGTTTGAGAGCCATGCCCTTTGGAGAGGCCAGCACGGAGCTCTCCGCCAGCGGGGACCTGAGTCTGACGGCCGCCTGAGTGAGCGCAAAGCAGACCCTGTCCCGTCTGAGCCCTGAGATTACCCCAACCCCAGCCAGCGCCCTGACTGCAGTCGAGCAGAGGACCCCACTGAGCCACACCCCGCTCCTGACCCACAGAGACTGTGACACAGCAGACGCGTTGAGCCACCAAATTTGGGGCTCGTTTGTTATGGGGCAAAAGTATTATGACAGTCTTAACTAAAATCGACCTACAGTTTTGGAGTTTGGGGAACTGCCTGCTTTAACTTCTGGTTCATACATTATCCATCACTGATGGGTGAGGGAGGTTTTAACTTTTCTGTGTTGAAATGATTTATTCCTTTAAGCTTTCAAATTAGCACTTGCAAAATCATTCAAGAATGGGAGCTTCTGTTTTTAAAAGAACTCCATTAACTATTTCAATTTTTATTTTTTAATATTTATTTATTTTGAGGGGTAGGGTGCAGAGAGAGAGGAGGAGACAGAGAATCCTAGGCAGGCTCTGCACTGTCAGCACAGAGTCCGACACGGGGCTCAATCCCATGAACCACGAGATCATGACCTGAGCCCAAATCAAAAGTCGGACGCTTAACCAACTGAGCCACCCAGGCGCTCCAACCATTTCAACTTTTAAATTGTTCTTTGTATATTCAGATATTTCTAAGTCAATTTTTTCTAGAAAACTATTCGTTTTATTATGATTTTTCAAATTTATTAGCATGGATGTACACGTAATATTCTCTTCTTAATCTGATTTTATAACTCCTTCAACATTTCTAATTTTGATGACTTCAGTTCTCTTACATTCTTTACAAGCTCTGTATGCATTGTTTTGTGTGGTTGGGGGACTGACATCTTCTTTCTTAATTTCCACCTAGCTTTCTTGTCTTCACAAAGGTGCCTTGCTTGTTGATGGTGTTTATTTAAGCGGAGTCGGCTTAGATTATTCTCGGTCACTATTATTGGTGACAAAATGCTCGGAGCTCTGTTACCATTGTTTTATAGGTTCTCATGGCAAAGACTCTAAATTGGCTCACTTTCTTCAACACACTTCTTCCACTGTTTCATAAATTCCTGAATCTTCAGTGAGCGTGCAAACGTGTGTATGTGTGCACGTGTCCATAGTCAAATTCCAGCTTTATATCCACTGTGAGGGAGGGTGACCATGGCCCCGGTTTGCCCAGGACCCCCCAGTTACACTCTGTGGGGAAATACAACTCCCCTGGACTTCTTGGAGCTCCTATAAGAGCCCTGTTTCCTGGCACTCCTCACCTCTCCTCACCTGCCACAGGGATGGTGTCTGTAGCCTTTTGTTTAATAATTTCTTTGATCCAGAAAGATAATAAAATTTCCCTTGTCTCCCCAGGATTGCTAAATGCTATAGCTCAACCTAGATCCCTAGGTTAAACCCCCCATGGGGCAAATAGAGGGGTAGCCATCTCCCCAGGTGGGGGTATTTCAAGGGAGAGTGAGCGTCAGCATTGAGAGAACTCCAAGTCTCAAAGCTGAGACACACACACAGCACATGCAAACACACACACACATCATACACAAACACACGCTTACATACACACATACGTACACATCACACCACACACACAAACACCCCGCACACGCACACAATGTACATGCACACACATCACGTGTGTACATGTGTGCAAGCACTTATGGACACGTCCAAAGCACATGCATGCGCACATCACACACACACACCCACGTACCCACATGTATACAGACACCCCCCACACACATACCACACATTACACACACATCACACCATATATACCCAAACACACACACACACACACACGCACAGAGGCACGCACACCACATGGCTATCTGGCTCCTGGAGATTTTATTTACATACCCAAGTATTGAACTAAGGATGGGCCCATTGTGCTTCCAAGGGGACCCTCTCAGAGGGGGCGGGAACAGGTGCCTTCCTCCCTTTCTAAGAGAGAAAGAAGCCCTTTTTCCTCGTCCCTCCCGCACACAGCATCTTGCTGCTGCTGTAGGAACACGTCCCGTCAGCTTGCCTTCCGTCTGCCCAGGCGCAGGCCGGCCTCGCCGTGTGGCCGCCCCTGTCAGCCTGGTGCTCCCATGAGCCTCCAGGAGAACCGCGTCTCTGGTCCGGAGAATCTCGTGCGCACTCTTCGGCGTCCGCTCCTCAAACCGGGTGGCTTGAGGGAACAGAAACGTCTTCAAGTCTCTGTAGCCAGAGCGCGAGGCCCGGTGCGGTCGGGGCCGCGTGGACACACAGCCTCTACAGGCTCCGGAGGGGGAGGGCCCTTCCTCCTCCGTCGGCTTCTGGCCCCGGTCCAGCGGCCCCTTGGCTCCTGCAGCGGGACTGACGACCCGCCCCGTGGTCCCAGGCAGTCCGCCCGCTGCGCGTGTCTGTGCGCAAACTCCCGTCTACCCCCCGGCACCCCGGCCACCGCAGCAGGCCCCGCCCTGAGCCGGCCTGCCTCATTCTGGCCAGAGGCATCCGCAAAGACCCGGCCTCCAGAGGAGGGCATGTCCGCAGGCTCCAGGTGGCCGCGCACCGGGGGTGATAGCTCATCCCGGCGCACACACGTTCAGGGTAAAGTTAGTAAAGATGGATATTAACAACCCAACACACCTGTCATCTGGGCAAAACTATGAACAGCTCCCCCTTTTCCTCCCGCTGGGGCTGACGAGTGGTAAGGTCCCCTGAAGGACAGCCATTCCCCACGGTCACCCACACCAGCGTGGGCAGCTGTGCTCTGCCGGACGGCGTGTGGCCGCGGACCAGCGGCCCCCCGTGAACGTGAGAAGAAGCGCTGATTGTGAAGTTCCTACCTGCCTGTGCTCCGCCCGCGGCCTCACTGTTATCAGACCAGACCCGCCAGTACTAAAATAATACACTGTGGCCAGGGAGACCGTAGCCTAAGCTCGCAAGGATGCCATCTGTTCAGGTAATAAGCTGGCAGACGAAGAGGGGGAGTGACCATCTTAACCAACGATAAAAGAACAAAGTTCGGCACAGATCTAAGATTTGGGGGCAAAAGATTCTTAATGCACCTAGATTAGAAAAAACTTTAACTGGATACAAATGTACCTGGCAGAAACCTCCAGCAGTTACACACCCAAGTAGAAATGCCAGAATTCTCACTAAATTCTAAAACACAAGGATGCCTGAGGTCCTCGCCAGGGGAAGACCAAAAAGAGGGGCTCAGTCGGTTGAGCATCCGACTCTTGATTTCGGCTCAGGGCACGATCTCACAGCTCATGAGTTCGAGCCCGGCATCAGGCTCACGCTGGCAGTGAAGAGCCTGCTTGGGATTCTCTCTCTCTCTCTCTCTCTCTCTCTCTCTCTCTCTCTCTCTCTCTGCCCATCCCCTGCTTGATTCCTCTCTCTCTCTCTCTCTCTCTCTCTCAAAATAAATAAACTTTAGACAAAACTGATAAAAACATTAAAAAAAATGAGAAAAGCCACATTGCAAACAAAGAGTGGCCCTAGCTTGCTGTCTGTGATCATTCAGCTGACAAGTCACGAGGACCTGCTGGGAAACCTTAACAAGTAGTAACAAGACTCAGCAAGATGATCAGAATAACACAGATGTACAAAAGTTACTATCTTTATAGACGCTTTCTAATGTATTGGGTAAAAAAGGGATCCATTCACAACAATGACAAAAATTGCAAAATCCTAGTAGCCTCATAAAAACCGTGCAAAATTTATATGGGAAAATTATAGTTGACTCAAAATACAAAAGGCCTTGAAGAGAAGGAAAAAAAATCTTCCTCTCCCCATCACAGTCCTGCAGCTGGACTAAGAATTAAATTGACACAAGGCAGATGAACAGGAGAAAAAGCCACAGTTTTATTATGAGCACACAGACCCAGAGGAAGAAATTGAAGTCGATAGAAATGACCAAGGCGGGCAGTTTGTATATTCTTTAAGCAAAGAGATAATAACTCTATGAGGAACTAAGAGAACAAAGAGCTCTTGACTTTGGGAGCTTTGAGTAGTAAGAAATTCTACACAGAAGTTGGGCTGGGGCATTAAATCAGAGGAATAGCCTTCTGGGTTCTACATGTCCCACCTCTGGTGACAAGAACGTCTTACCTCCCAGTGTAGGGAGGGCACCTTCCATGTGGGAGACTTATTTCCCGCTTCCAGGGGAAGGGTCTGGGTCTCCCTCTTGCACAGACCATCTCTTACCTGACTTTTATCGAAAATAATCAATACGCCAAAGCTGTGCATTGTGGGGCCCTGCCCCTGGCCCCGATGGCCTATAGAAATGCATAAATGATCCCACATAGTGAGACTCAGTGTTGTAGAAACAGAAGCTCCCCAAACATAATTCATTTTGTGTAAAATAATAATGAAGAGGGCGCCCGGGTGGCTCAGTCAGTTGAGCGACCGACTCGGGCTCAGGTCATGATCTCACGGTTTGTGAGTTCGAGCCCCGCGTCGGGCTCTGTGCTGACAGCTCGGAGCCTGGAGCCCGCTTCGGATTCTGTGTCTCCCCCTCTCTCTGCCCTCCCCCACTCATGCTCTGTCTCTGTCTCAGAAATAAATAAACATTAAAAAAATTTTTTTTAATAATAATGAAGACCTTAAGTCATATGTGTGAGGAGGTATTGAGTAAGAAACCTTTAGAGAAAGAATCCATTCATTCTGTGCCAAAGGTCAGTATTTAGCCAATAATCAAGATAAAGAAAATTAGGAATATCTTTACCTCATGGTCTCAAAAAACTGACAAATAATTATAGAGCAAAGAAGCAAGATTCTTCATTTTACATTTATACATAATTACATTCCTTCTTAAATGTTTAATAACTGGGAGTAGAATGCCCCTGTGATATTCAATTCATAACTAAATAGGTTGCTAATCTATAAACTCAAGGATGATCTATAAACTGCATTTTCTGGAATGTTAGAATGCTTGTTACATACAAATATAATTTATATTCACTGAAATTTAGAAAGAATGTTTGTGGTAAAATATTGAATTTGTTCTCCTACATTATCATGACCTATTTACTGACTTCTAACTCTACCAACACACAAACACTATAAATCATCTTGAGAATTAGGGAAAGTACATCGAGATATTTCTCCCTGGTGATTTCTTGTTCATGAATAATTTCAAATCTCTGTAACTTAATTTGTAAATTTAATACAACCTCACGAGAATATTTTATGAAACTGGGCAAGATAATTCTAAATTTAATTAGGAAAAGAAAATGCAAGGAAATAGCCAAGAAAGTTTTCAAAAGAAGAAGTGAAGGAGAAAATGTTCCCGACAGATATAAAAGCGTGAATAACCATGTATATATTACATGATACATTGCATACATCCTGGCAACCGAGATGTTGGAACAGGGTTGACGTATGAAACCATGGAAGAAAACAGAGATTCCTGGACGGGGTACAGTGGAAAGTTAGATCTTATCTCATGTTGTACAAGAAACAGGAAGAAAAAATGCTCTGAATTGTGCATAAAAGCACATTTGACAAAACTGGGGTACAGAAGACCTTCTTAAGAAAGATACAAAACACAGACATGAAGGAGTATGGTGATTTTGCATCAAAGTTTAAAACTTCCATATAGCAAAAACCTATAAACCAGGTAAAAAGATGAGAGAACATATCCACTGTGTCCACAAAGGATTTATATTCAGAGTATATATTTACTTCAACACCTATAAGTCAATTTTTACAAATAGACAAACAACCCGATAGGTAATTAGACCAAGTTTATGGACAGTTTCACAAAGGCCCTCTAAACATACATATAAAAATGTTTTCACCTTTACTAACCATCCTGGGAATTATTTAAAACATCTAAGATACAGCATGTTATCTCTCACAGTGTGACTTCCTCTGTTTGACAATACACCTTAGGTAAGAGCGTCAGTGGGGACCGACTCCTGGAGGGCATCTTGGCACGTCTGTCACTAGTTTTGACAGGTGGACCCCAAGCAGATGCATTGCCATGGTGCCTCCGTCCTGACTTCTGGAAGACGAGTCCCCTGTCTGCCTGCTGCGTGAGACACCCCCAGGGCCTCGCTTAGTTCAAGAGCGCACCCTTATTGTTGGGCCTAAAATTGCGAGTGCTGCCTTGACATCTTTTTTTTTTCTTTTAATATTTTTAGTGTTTATTTATTTTTGAGAGAGGGAGATAGAGCACGAGCAGGGGAGAGGCAGAGAGAGACAGAGACACAGAATCCAAAGCAGGCTCCAGGCTCTGAGCTGTCAGCGCAGAGCCCAACATGGGACTTGAACTCACAAACCTTGAGATGATGACCTGAGCTGAAATTGACCCACCCAGGCGCCCCTGCCTTGACATCTTTGAGCCTCATGGGGCCCCAAAGGCCTGTGAGTTCCTCTGCTCACACAGATATGCCCCCGGCCCAGTAGGAACGCCTCCCTGCCTTTCAGCTGTTCTCGGCCAAGTGGGGTCCAGCTCCATAGACGATTCCTATCAGAATCCCAATTGACCTCTTTGCAGAAATTAACAGATACTAGAACTTGCATGGAAATTCAAGGGACACAAAACAGCCAAAACTTTCTCGGAAAAGAAGACAACATTGGAGAACTCACACCTCACAATTTCAAACTTACTACAAATCTACAGGGATCAGAAGAGTGTCAAGCTTGAATAAGGAAAGACATGGGTCAATAGAATTGGGAAACCAGAAATAAAGCCTTGTGATTACAGTCAATGGATATTCAATAAGGGTACCAAGGCAATTCAGGGGGGAAAGAACAGTCTTTTCAGCAAATGGTGCTGGGACAACTGGACATCCACACGCGTAGAATGATGTTGGCCCCTCACCTAACCCCCTACAAAGTCACTCAAAACAGGTCAAAGATCAAAATGTTAGCCCTACAGCTATAAAACCCACAGAAGAAAACACAGGGGTAAATCTTCGTGCACCCATATTAGGCAGCAGTTTCTTAGATGTGAAAGTACAAGCAAAAAGAAAAAATGCACAAATGGGACATTACCTGCATGAACAATGCTTCAGCTTCCAAGGACACCAGCAAGAGAGTGAGAGCACAAATCGCAGAATAAGAAAATTTGCACATTATCTCTCTGTTAAAGGTCTTGTACGTAGAGTAGAAAAAGAATTCCTGCAGCTCAATAGTAAAGAACCCAGTAGATGTTTCTGCAAAGAAGATATCAAAATGGCCAAAAAGTTGGGGTGCTTGGGTGGCTCAGTCGGTTATGCGTCTGACTCTTAATCTCAGCTCAGGTCATGATCCCAGGGTCTGAGTTCAAGCCCTGTGCTGGGTCCCGCACTGGGCGTGAGGCCTACTTAAAAAGGCAAAGGGTCAAAAAGCAGAGAAATTGGAAGGGACCCTCACACAGTGCTGGTGGAGATGAAAAATGGTACAACGGCTTTGGAAAACCACCTGGCCGCTGCACAAAGGACTGAACACATGCGGTGACCATGACCCAGCCGTTCCGCTCCTGGTGGTGTGTGCGGGAGAGAGGAATGCACAGGTCCACACAGAAACTTGCACACGAATGTTTAGAGAGCACCATTTGCAACCCCCGAGAGCTGGAAAGAAACCAAATATCCATCAGCTGATGAACGGAGTACAACAGGTAGCACACAATGGATGATTATTTAGTGATAAAAAGGAACAAAGAAGTGAGAAATACGAGAGAAGCCAGGAGAGGGAGTGAGTGAGGGAGGGAGACAGAGAGAGAGAGAGAGAGAGAGAGAGAGAGGAAGGGAGGGGTGAGGAGGAGGGAAAGGCAGAGAGACAGAGAGAGAGTGACAAAGGAGACAGAAAGAGGAAGAGACAGGGAGAGACAGAGAGAAAGAGAGACAAAGAGAAAGAGGGAGAGACAGGAAGAGACAGAGAGAGAGGAGATAGAAAGAGGGAGAGACAGGGAGACAGGGAGGGAAAGGGACAAAGTAGAGAACAGTGTGTACATGTTGAGATGTGTGTAAATACACACGTGTGTGCAGGGGGTGCGTGGATGAGCTCAGAATGCTGAGCACCGGGGGGGCAAGGAGACCATCTCAGAGGGATCCCTGAGCTCCACACTATTTTCACAGTAACACAAGGACATCCTTTGTTGTCTGCACTGTATTACTGATTACTGTTGTCACCGATGCGCAAACGCGACGGAGGCCAAAACCCCCAGTGCCTAGACACTGGTCAGGACACTGTGTCCTTCATGGCCTCGGCTCCCATAGGAAACTAAGGGCCAGCGGCACGCAAGAACAACCCTAGTAAGCTAGCAAAAGCCATTGATTTCATCAATGTCCATCCCTAGGCGTGTATCCTGGGGACGCTGGCAGGTGAGGAGGGGACTCGGAGTCGGTGGTATTGGGGAGCCCACGCGGCAGAGCTGGGAGCCGGACTGGACGCTCGTTCCAGGGAACAGCCCCTCTGACCGAACGACAGCCTGTGGGTATTCAGACCCAGGTATGTCCTCAGGAATCACAGTGAGCTGCCCCCCCGCATGAAGACAACTGCCCGTATTGGTTACCAATGGCCAATTCGAGTTTCTAGCATATGTTAGAATTTTGAAAAATCTCTCTCTACCACTGTGAGCTTGGCAGTGGCCCCACACTTAAAGACTTTTCTGATGATACAGTATTCCGCAGGACAGACTTTTCTGATGCTACAATATTCCGCGGGACAGAATGTCGCAGGGAGTGATATTAATTACTGTGATTTTTTTCCAACAGCATAATGAAACGTACCAACTCTTGGAAGTCCTGCTTAAGACCGTGAGCCTGTATTTTCCAAGCAGTAAACATACAATGTTATAAAATGATGCAGGGGAGGCGTGGGGGTGGGGTGGGGGGGTGGGGATGGGTACAGGTGGTTGGGCGCCCGACTCTTGATTTTGACTCAGGTGGAGATCTAATGGTTTATGAGTTTGAGCCCCACGTCCCCACGTCCCCACGTCGGGCTCTGCGTTGACACCATGGAGCCTGCTTGGGATTCTCCCTCTCTCTCTGCCCCTGCCCTGCTTGTACTCTCTCTCAAATATGAAAATAAATAAAAATAAACTCAAAAACAATAATACAATAAAATGATGCATGGATTTAAAAAAAATCCAAAGTGCAAGATATGGCAGTGGATTTTTTTAATTTTTTTAAATCTTTATTTATTTTTGAGAGAGAGAGGGACAGAGTGGGAGCTGGGGAGAGGCAGAGAGAGAGGGAGACACGAATCTGAAGCAGGATCCGGCCTCTGACCTGTCAGCACAGAGCCCGACACGGGGCTCGAACTCATGAATGGTGAGATCGTGACCTGAGCCGAAGTCCCGCTTAACTGACTGAGTCACCCAGGAGCCCCTGGCAGTGGATTTTAATGTAAAGTGAGTCGATCTAGCTTCAGAGTTCACATCGTAAGGAGCCTTTAAGAGAGACCTTCACTTGCCAAGTTTGGGTGTGGTAGCAAACACCTCCCCAAGGCTCACGGGGCTATGCTTCTGGCCAGGCCGACTAACCTGGTAGGGAGGTCCCGGGCTTGGCGGGCCTCCTGCAGCCTCCCTGGGGCGAGGTGGGGGTGGGCACAGCGCAGCCGCTCGGACCCTGGTCCCCAGGCTCCCTGCCCTCGGCTCACGGCTGGCCAGCTGCCTCGCGCACCGGGAAGGCAGGGTCCCAGCCTGCCTGGCCTCTACCGATGCCCTGCAACCCTCTCCCCAGCCCCCCAGGTCCCCCACCATTCCCAACGCTCTCCCCAGGCCCCCACCATTTACAATGCTCTCCTGGCCCCCGCACCCCCACCATTCACAACACTCTCCCCGGCGCCCCCAGACCTCCCACCACACCCAACGCTCTACCCTGCACCCCAGGCCCCCCACCATTCCCAACGCTCTCCCCAGGCCCCCAGGCCCCCACCATTTACAACGCTCTCCCCAGGCCCCCACCATTTACAATGCTCTCCCCAGGCCCCCACCATTTACAACGCTCTCCTGGCCCCGGCCTCCCCACCATTCACAACACTCTCCCCGGCCCCCCAGGCCCCCCATGACCTCTCCTCTGCACCCCAGGCCCCCCACCATTCCCAACGCTCTCCCCGGCCCTGCACCATTTCCCGCGTGCCTCACTCAGCACCTGTCTACACCCGCATCTTCCCTGTTCTTCGTGAACCCATAGCCTCCTCACTTGGGCTCAGCCACCCCAGTGAGATCACGCCTCTCGCGGCCGCCCTCGGCCTCCCCACGACCACTTCAGCGTGCTCCCCTTCCCGTTGTGAAACCTCCTCCCCGTGGGACTCACCTCTCGCCTCCCCTCCCGGCTCTGCCGTCCCGGAGGTCCCACCCCTGCAGCGTGGCTGGTTCGCGCTGGTCTCCGCCAGGGCCCAGGGGTGGGCGTGTGCACGTTCCGACGCGTGACGACGACCGCCTGCGGCCCCCACGCCCCTTCCGCACGGCTCCCATCTGCGCGCTGACCAGAAACCCCGAGCTCCCGCCTTTGGTGCCGGCGGGACGTTCGGGGCCGGACCCCTGCCCGCGGGGAGCCCCCACCTCGGGTCGTGCCGGCCACGACGGCACCCCCAGCCCGCCTCCTGCTCTCTCAGCTCATTTCCGGCCGGCCTGGGAGGCCTGCCCGTTCTCCGGAGACCTCGATTATGTCAGCGGAGGGGCCAGGATATGCCATCCGGTCCTGACCTCCTCAGGTGTGGCCCCACCGTCAGTGGGTCCCAGGTGTGCTGTCGGGAATAAGAAAGAAACTCAGCACAGCTGTTGCATTTACACAAAGCAATTAGGTATAGTACTCGTGCCTGGAGAGAGAGACAGAGCAGGGAGAGGGAGGGAGAGCCGGAGGCTGAGCCGCCCAGGCCGTGCACCCGCCCCAGAGCATTACCCACAACCAGGCTTTTCTAGGGTCACTCTTGGTTTTGTTCTTTCCGCTTGTTTACTTTTCTCCTGCACTTGGATATGAGCATGTATGACTTTTGTAGTAAGGAGAATACGACAAACGTGCATTCTTAAAAATCTTTTTAAAGTTTTATTTATTTATATTGAGAGAGAGAGAGCACGAGCAGGAGAGGTGCACAGAGAGGGACAGAGAGAGTCCCAAGCAGCCTCCACAGTGCCAGTGCAGAGCCTGATGTGGGGCTGGAACTCACAAACCCTGAGCCGAAATCAAGAGCTGGACGCTTAACCGAACGAACCCCCAGGCGCCCGACAAAGGTGCATTTTAATTTAAACCAAGAAGGAGTGCAGACTGGGCCCAGTGGGCAGGAGGATGAGCTGAGGGTCTGGAGGGAGGAAGGGGCCGCTCTCTGGGGAGTCTGTGGCTCAAATTTTCGATCTTTGGTCCCCCAAGTTACTGCCCTATCTTCAAGTTCCTTCGGGGGTGCATGGGAGGAAGGGATGGGTCAAGGATGAGACTGGAGTGTCCCCCCTCCTCCCTAAAATGACCCCAGCCTAGGGACTAACTGGCACATTTATTATGGAAAGAAGGTCCTGCATGGATGAAACAGAAAAGTGTAATTTTAGGGAGGAGAAACCAGGGAGTCCGGAGGATTGAAACCAGGCTTCCACATGCCGAGAACCTGGGCTAATTAACCCCCACCACGGGGCCCCAGGGAGACAATCCCTGGGCACCGCCTCACATTGGGGAATCTTAGCAAATGTCAGCCTCCTTCCTGCCTTCTCTCAAGTTCTGGAAAATTCTCCACGGGCAGACCTTCCAGACTTCGTGGTCACAACGTGCTTTCATAATTAGTTCGGAGACAGCTTCACAGCCCCCTTCAAGAGCGATGTCACTCATAATATTAATTGCCATCAGACTCTGTGGTGGTCCATCCAGAGAGCATCGCCACAGCAGACGTTTATATGTGCAGGTGCCACAAAACCGGCCACAACACCCGGGTTTGCCCTTTGCCACTCACGGACGTTTCTAGTCTGTTTTCTCGTACACTTATGTGATCAATAGAATATCAGTATGTGAGTGAAACGCCCAGAACATGAGTAGTAAAACAGCAGCTGTGACGTATTACTCAGTCCTGTGTTGCTCAGGTCCAACGTTTTTTCTTAGACTTTACATTCGTAGAATAAAACCATTTACAAAGTTCACACGTTCCAGCCAGGACCGTAGAGTTTTAGGTTTTCCTGACCAGAGTGGATTCGCACCATCACAGTATTGTACAATAATAATCTGTGCACATCTACACGTTCTGAGTGGGGCTCTCCATTATGAATATCTGAGACGGTGAATAGAAACCCTTAAAACAGTAGGGGCGCCTGGGTGGCTCAGCCGGTTGAGCATCCGATGTGTCCGACTCTTGATTTTGGCTCAGGTCATGATCTCACGGTTCGTGGGTTCCAGACCCACGTCAGACTCCAAGTTGGATTCTCCAAGGAGCCTGACTTGGGATTCTCTTTGTCTCCCTCTCTCTCTGTGCCTCCTTGGCTGTGTGCCCACCCTCTCTCTCTCTCTCTCTCTCTCTCTCTCAACATAAATAAGCAAACATTAGAAAAAAAAAAAAAAACCTTTACAACAGCAACAGTCAAGAAGCAAGAAAGAGTACCGTTAATAAATAAAAGAGTATCGCTATTACGCTACAGAGAAACCCGCTCCTTGAAGGACCGTGTGTCAGGGGTGATTTCTCTTTGGGCTCGAAGCAAGTTTGTTTTGTGGAGAGAGGTAAGAGTAAGCGAAAACGAAGCAAAAGCATTGTGGTGCTGAGCGGCCGAATTCACTGAGGGCTGTGTCCACACATTTCACAAACATACACGGGTCATCCACATTTTAAGTGTTTTAATGTTTATTTGAGAGAGAGAGAGAGAGACACAGAGACAGAGAGAGAGAGAACACAAGTGGGGGAGGGCAGAGAGAGAGGTAAACACAGAACCCAAGCAGGCTCCAGGCTCCGAGCTGTCAGCACAGAGCCCGACGTGGGGCTCGAACCCACGAACTGTGAGATCGTGACCTGAGCTGAAGTCAGAGGCTTAACCGATTGAGCCACCCAGGTGCCCAGGACGTCCACATTTTAACCGTTCAGGCTCTGCAGGGCACACCCTTCCTCGGCAGTTGGTCTACTCGGGCTCCCCCTTTGCTGTGTGGACGGCCCCTCTGTGCCCGCCTCAGCCGGCTTCTTCCTGGGCGAGGCGCCAGCCTCCAGCTGCCCACAAGGGATCTAACAGCCCACAGAGCTGCGGCGTGGGCAGACTCGTCCGGGAGGGGCATCTCCGCTTCTGGGACGGCTGCTCCAGTGGGGCCAGTCCCCCCCGACGAGGCGGGAGTCCAACGAGCGACATCACCTTTTCTAACCCAGCCCATCACCCACACCACTCCCACGGCAGGTGCGGGCTCCCTGGGGCCCAGGAGAGAGGACAGAGACACAGCCTCCTGCTGGACTGTCACACGAAGGCGTCCGTGCACCACATCCCAGATGTCACATCAGTGGGTGACGACTGCCCATTACATCGCTTCTTGGAGAACGCTGCTCGGAGTTTCATCGTTTTACCTCGTGGGCTGCAGATAATTTTCCTTTGAATCGTGTTTTGAAATGTGATCCTTTCATTTGCAAAGCCTCGCAGAAATGATAAAGAAAAATAAATGAATGAACCAGGGGTCCCCAGAGTCCTTGCCCTGGAAGCAGGTTCTGCATTTCATTTCATCTGGTTTCCAGCACTGGAGCGAGCGGACGAGGTCTTGTGGGCTCCATCCAGGTGTCACCGTGAGGACAGACCTTCCTGCCCTGCTCCGACGGCCTTCACCAAACCAGCCTTTCTGGAGTGGCGTCCTTCTCACGCCTAGAGTGCCTGGGTGTGCGCGTGGGGGTCCCGCAGATGTACCAGCTGCACCTGCCCGGAGCTGAGACCACCCCGGGTCGATCCAGCCCCAGCCGGACTGGAAGGCTGTCCATCCCACGGACCCCGTCCTTCGTGCCCACAGTGCCCCCCACCCGCCCTGAAAGGCTACATTCCCTCCATGACTCCACGTTCCTTGACTCCCGACGGGCATGTGTAGGGAATCTCCTTACTATGTGACCCCGCCACGTGGACCCTGCCCCCTCCTGTGCCTCGATGCCACCGTCCCTTCCAGTACCGTCCGGCTCTATTCTCCTCTTTGGTCTGTTGATGAATAAATAAATCCCTGTTGTCCGGGTGGGAAGGAAACACTCTTCCCAGGTCCTAACGTAGGAAAGGAAGATTTTTTTCCTCTCCCCTCTTAGGTTAGCTAACCGGGGTCCTGTAAATCAGGCTGAGGAAAGATGGGCAAGAGAAGCAGTCTATGACCGCATGCAGCCGCACGCACGGTGGGAATGGGGGGCCGGTGGCTTAGAGGGGCGCTGGCGACCTGGGGCTCAGGGAGCATCTCTGCAGAAGGAACAAGACCAGGGCAAACCGTGGGGAGGTAGGTCCGTGAACCGTGGGCAGGTAGGTCCACGGGGCAGCGACGGACCGCTCGTCTGCGCAGCCCCACCCTGGAGCCGGCTCACCGACCTCCTGGCCGTAAAGCTCTCCCTCGAGGGGACTCTGGCTGGCAGTTCTCAGCAGCTGGTGCTGTTCCACGGATAAGCGCAGCTCGGGGAAGGCTCCTTCCTGCGTCTGGCGAGTCTCATTTGCCTCCAGCTCAAAATAATCCTTCTGCCAAAGGGCAGGTGGAGGCGGCAGGTTCCTGTCCCCTAAACCGCCACGATGCAGCGGGTTTTCCTGGACTGTGTCCCCAACCTCGAAGCTGTGTCTACGGGACGGCCTCCCGCCATGCGTCCACGTCCTCCCGCCCGCTGCCATCTGCTCAGACGCTTTCGTCTCCTCTAGGAATCGCGTTGTTGCTGCCCCAGGACCCCCACCTCCCTGTGGACTCGCCCGACATCGACGCTTTCGGCGTCCTCAGTGGAAAATCCCCTGCCCCCAGGTCCCCTTCCCAGCCTGCTGGACGGATGGAAGCGGAGGTTTGCACAGGTGCCAGGAGAGCCCTGCCCCCTGCAGCCCGTGGCCCACCGCCTTCCTCCCCACCAACCCCGCACGTGCTTCCTCGGGAAGCTTCCGATGGCCGGCCCGGCCCACGGCAGCTGGGACTGACGCAGTTTGGGGGGCCCATCTGACGTCGCCAGACTCCCTCCTGTCCCACTCCCGAACCACCGCCCTTTGCAGTGCGTCCATCTCGGCTCCGCGATGCCGCGGCCCCCAAGCCCACCGCTGGCACTGCCGTGAGCCAGACCTGCACCCCAGCCGCCGCCATCAGTCCACACGCCCAAGTGTGTTCTCCCTGACGAGATAAATCCCAGGGTGTGGTTTTTGCCCCCAGCATCGTGTGGCCTCGGGTAGAGACAAGGGCGCTGGCTCAGAGTGTCCCGGTAAACCAGGGGCCGGGAAGGAGGCAGGAGGAGCCTGTCAACATGAGAAACATCTGGGGACTGAGGGGCGCGGCCTTATCACTCGACACGGTGGACACGATGGACGGGATGGAGCCGCAGAGCCCGCCCTGGCCCGCCGGGTCCAAACGTCCACTTCGACAAGACCCCCACGCGGTCCGAGTACACATTACAGGGGGAGAGCCGTGGGCTGGGTGGCCGTGGGGCGAGAGGGGGGCCCGCGAGGAGGGGAGGGTCTGACGCCAGCCGCAGGTCCCAGGTGGTCACCTGTAGGGACCAGCCAGCCCCACCCCCTCTGTCACCCGTGTCACTCGTTAACAAACAAGAGACACTCTTGTGGCTGAGAGATTCCTCAGGTTTAAGGAGCCGTGAGCCGGGAACCAGGACACGGAGCTCGCCTGTACCGTCCCTGCTGGGATGGCTGAAGTTTGTCGACCGACTTAGGGACCTGAGTCAGGGCAGGAGATGCCTTTCATCTGCCTCCCCTCCGGTCTGACGCCCCTGCAGGTGGCCCTGGACACTCACGCTGTCCATGTGTCTCCTTCCGCTGCCCGTTGGATGAGAGGCCGTCTCACGCTCGCGCTCTAAGGACGTGTGACTTCTGTGTCTGAGGCAGTTCGGCATCAGCAACGCAGAGGGGCCCTCAGTGAGGAGTCGTTGGCCGCCTGCCCGCGTCCCGCGTGTCCACCTCCCGCGAGGCCGGGATCCAGGCTCACCACCTGCCCCAACCGGCCCGGAAAGGCAAACCCGTGTTTGGCGGCTACAGAGTCCCATTTCTGGGGCAGTAGCTTAAAGTTTGTTTGGTTTTTTTTGATTGAGGAACTTTTCCAAATACAACCCCTCAACCAAACCCTGAGGTTCTTCGGGCTGGTGACTGACAACGGGGCCGCCGGCACAACTTGCCGAGCGTGGTTGTGAGGTCGTCTGCACTGCCGTCTCAGGGGCGGCCCTAAATGCGCGTGTCGTGAAGTCTTGCTCTGTGAATTCACACGTGCGTAACGTCGACGCGGCAATAACCAGGAATCAGAGGGCTTGTTTGCACGGCCGTCCGCCTGTTGTCATCGGGGCCCATGTCACCAGGGGCGGGCGCTGGCCTCCTTCCTCTCCGTCCCTGCTGGGAGCCGGGCAGGACCCCCGCCCGAGACCGTGGGAGGCTGCCTCTCCCCGTGCTCAGGCCCCGGGCATCAGCAGGGCCACAGATCCCGGCCCACCCCAACTTCCAGCGCGGACTGGTCGCTCCTCCCTGGACGGCCAGGTCTACCTCTCCCCCTGCCTTGCCCGGAACACTCCGGGGCCTCCTAGCAAACGGCCCTGGGCCGGCAGGATGGCTGGTCACTAGCCGTGAATCTGGTGGGTTTGGGACGGCCGCCCGCAGTGCAGCTCCAAACTGGGCCATGAGAGGACGTGGGCTTCATCCAGGTTCTCCAGGGGATTAATCATGCTTCCTACCGTCCATATGTTACCGTGTTTGGACATCTTAAACAGCTTGCTGGCTGGAGCGGCAGCCCCTCCCCCCCGCCTTCCCCAGGGCTGGCCAATTCCCAGACAGCATGCCGTCCAAATGCAAACCAGCCAACTCCGGTCTACGCCCCCAACCGCCTCTTTCCCTGATGCTCGCACCCCAAGCCAATACCCTCCCTGCCCAACACCACCCCTGGGCCAGTCCTATAGCCCAGAGCCGGAACGTTCCAAGAGCCCCTCCCATGCTCTTTGCGCTGCCCTGCTTCGTTTGTCTGTGGAAACCCCAGCAGGTGCCAGGGCTGCGTGCTTCCCTCACCCCTGCTTCTGCCTCCTGACCAAACACTGTGCTCCCCCCGTGGCCCTGTGTGGCGGGCCCTGACGTGGCTTGCTCCCTCCTGTCCAGAAATGTTCATAATAAATTCTTCTCTCAATGCATTGGCCTCTCGGGGCCTCATGTATCACCTCCATAAATTAAAATCTCTTGGGTACAAATGAGACATCCTGGGGTGTGAGCCCCGAGAAAGGCAGCCCCCGTGTAAGATGTCCGGGTCCCCAGGATCCCCGTGCTGGAGGGGCCTGTGCACAGCAGGTGACGGTGCTGGCGGATCCCTAGTACCCCGCCGAGGCACAGACACATGAGGGAAGAGATTTGGGGTTCTCCGGACCAGCCAACAGGCCAGCCATGTACCCCCGGGTGACCTCTACTGATGCCACATGACAGACAGGAAGAACCATGCCACGCCCAGCCGAAGTGCACCTGACGGGAGCTGTGAGCACCTCAGACACCCCTGCCTGAGGCTCTCCCCTCGGCGGTTTGCCTGGAGACAGAAATTGGAGCAGGGTGCCGTTTGGGGCATCCGGGGAAGCCAACTCTCCTTACGTCATCGGGGGTTTTCAGGATTTGCTTTCTTAGGGACTGGGGATTCTTCTAGCACTCGGGGTCACACGGATGGGCAGTGGAGGGGGAGATGCCTGCCCGCCACCCCGCAGCCCGAATGGCTGTGGCTTCCGTCCCTTTTAGTGATTTGTCCTCCAAGGAAAGATCTCCCACGAACGAAGGTTTTTCTGGGTTCAGAGTGTTTTCAGGCTTAAAAACCAGGGACTCCTTTCAATTTGCAGATGAGTACGCGGAGGCCCAGAGAGGCCAGGTGCCAAGGTGACATGAGCAGGGACACCCTGCTCACTCTCCTCCTCTTGCCACCGTGGTGGTTTCACAGCCGCGGAGCAAGAGAAGGAACACGCCCCCGCTTGCTCGCAGGCGCTGTTTCCACGTATCCAGATTTAGCCCGGAGGTTGTCAACTCCGCTGAGCCGGGCAGCGTCTGGGCAGTCCGCCCGTCTCCCGTGTCATCGCTCATCTCCATGGTTTCCACACTTCCCAACTTTCATTATCGCGTGTGATGACTTTAGTGGTGAGCTAAGAAAACAGGGTTATTCGCACTTAAACCCACGGCGTTTGGAATCGGATGTGTGCTTCTTGTGTGTTCTCTTTCCCAGACGAGAGGCAGCCGTCGTGGACATCGCTTACTCTGCAGAAACAGGCTCTTGCTGAGGTCAGACACCCCCTTGGAGGCATGTTGTAGGAATGTGAACGCGGCCGTCAGCGTGGGGTTACCCAAAATACTCGAAAATATGGAGTCGCTCGGAGAACTGGAGAGCATCCATGTGCAAACTTGAACAATAACTCTTGGGGAAAGTCTGTGTGCTCCAGAGACTCTGAGATGAAAATGGCCAGCGCAGCACGTGGTAGAGAACTATTCAGGAAGTAAGTTAACGCTAAATACAGCCGACGCTTGAACAACACAGCGGTTAGGGGCGCGGACCCCCCACGCAGCTGAAAATCCACAAATAACTTTGGACTTCCCCCCAAGCTTAACTACCGATAGCCTACTGTTGACCGGGAGCCTTAGCGGCCACCTAAAGAGTTGATCAACACACATTCTGTATGTTATGTGTGTTACATACTACCTTCTACAATCCAGTGAGAGGGAGAGAAGACAATGTCGTTAAGAAAACCGTAAAGAAAAGAGAATCCATTTACAGTATTTCTCGAAAGCAAGTCTGCGTGTAAGTGGACCCGTGCGGGTCAAACCGTGTTGCTCACGGGCCCTGGTGCAACCTCACCTTTGGGCCGTGTCTCTAGGTCGCCCTTGGGGACAGCAGCACTGCTGCAGTCACCTCAGAGTGGGAGACACGAGGTTCACGGGACGAGTGTATCCGGCAATCAGGACACACAGAGGTGGTTCCCGCCTGGATCCCACGGAGCCTCCACGTGCACAGATGGTTGGTACCCACGTGGGGGGCAGCCCCCTCCGCCCACCGCCCTGAGCCTCGGCTGAAAGCACTCCCCGTCATGCAGAGCCCAGGGGTTTTTGATCAGAACTCGTGGGTCGCCAGGGCCCCCGAGCTCCTGGAGCTCCCCAGGTGGTGGTCAGACGGCCACGGGGATCAGCGGCCAGGCTCGCCCTCTGCCCAGGCCCCGCCCAGCTGCCCTTGGACGTTCTGTCCTGCTTCCTTATTTCAAGAACTGTGCAGCCTCACATCTCTGCCCACACGCGGACTGCAGCCTGAAATGGTTTTGGCTCTACTTTTCACTTGTTGTTACGGAGTCTTTGGGTTTTCTGGGGACGGTAAGCCTTTGGTCTCCTCAGCCCTAGATCTAGAAGTTGCAATTCCTCGTGACTCGGCACGCTTACTTCTCTCTCTTCTTCCCTTTTCCAGGGCATCTCTCAGGACTGCATTTCCAGGATTCAAGGGTCACGTGTGGCTCAGCACAAGGGCCTCCAGTCACACCTGGGCCCCAGAGGACTCGGGCTCCCACCTCCTTCTTCGCCCCGGCTGCACGCGCCCTCCCTGGAGCCGCGTGTCCCTGCACACTCAGCCTGCACTAAATCCTCCGTCAGCTCGGCAACACTGTCATCTCCTTAAAGCAGACCCTTTGTCCTGCACTCCGGACGCCGATAAACATCAGCTAACTGATCCCATGGGGTCTCTGCACTTAGAAAACGTAAAATGAGCGTGTCCACACGGCCACCAACCCTCACTCCCCACCCCCCTCCAACCCCGCTGGGTCCGAGTTCTCCGGGGGCCGTCTAGCTGCTGACCTTGCACCCTGACCGCTATTCTGCAGGCGATTTTGATGCTGCGGCCAAGGCCGCCGACCGTGGGGGTCTGCCGAGGGGGGTCACAGCGCCATCATGGCCCGACGCACTCGCTGCTCTCCCCGGATCTCGCGTCACTCTGCCCCTCCTCCCCGGGGTGTACTTGTCTTCCGTGGGTCGCTGGCTCATCTCCCACTGTTTGCCTCCCGCCCTCAGTTACATGCCAGCACCGTATGCAGGACACCAAGCCTGGCGCAAAGTAGGTCTTCGCTACGCCGTAGTGGATACAAAGTGGTTCACAGTTCAGATTTTAAAAGGCAGAGATAAACCAGTTTTTCCCTCCAAACAGCAGGCATGCAGGCAGTGAGGTTTATTTCTGTTGAAAGCCTCAGATTTTAAAAGGAAAAACGAAACCAAATGTTCCCCTCAGCACACCAGGTATCCTCGCCAGTAAAGCTTATTTCTGTGAACAGCCGGGCACCCCACGCGTCTGAGCTGGTTGGAGGGATGTAGGTCACCGCTCACAACGGAGGTGAAGGAGTTTAATGGGCTGGCTTAATCAAGAAATACAACCTTAACGAGCCACTAGCAGGAAGCGCTCTAAGAATCGCTCTCTGGGAAAACAGGAAACGGAACATTTTATGCTGCAGTTTTTCAGGAAAAGGAGCGTCATCTCCAAGCCTTGATTCCTAAAGGGGTCATGTTCCCGAAACCCCCTCCTGTCAGGTTGTACCTCAGAGCATCCGTGTCAGACGGCGTGGTGGATGCTGGTAGCTGAGTTCTGGAGGGCTCGATGCACATCACCTGTCACACAACAGGGATGGACAGTTGGCCTGTTGGAGGAAGCCAGCTGTGACCTGTCAAACCTGCGGTGAGGAGGAAATGGCCTGGAAGACAGGGGTGACCCAGGCAGGATTTGCAGACTTTCTAGGGGACATACTGACTAGGGCACCCACCCCAGCTCGGCCCCTGCCCTCCTTCATCTGAGCAGGAAGTGTGACTATAGTCTTAAACCTTTGTTTAGGGGCACCTGGGTGGCTCGGTCAATTGTGCCTGACTCTTGATCTCCGCTCAGGTCACAATCTGACGACTCACGGGATCGAGCCTGGAGTCGGGCTGACAGTGTGTAGGCTGCTTGGGATTCTCTCTCTCTCTCCCTCTCTCTCTCTCTCTGCGCCACTCCCACTCTCTCTCTCTCTCAAAATAAAAAAATAAACTGAAATAAATAAATAAATAAATAAATAAATAAATAAAGCTTTGTTTAAACCAAACACACCAGGAAATAGGAGTTTAATCTCAAAATAGCCAAATGGTAGTTATTTGGAAATTACTCTTAAAATACATTTCCCTGTATTTTAAGTTTAACAAATTCACACTGTATTTGATCTGACCAATGTTTAGGGCATATTTTATGTATCTGTGTTGTGGCTTGAATGATGGTCCCCCAAAAGATATGCCCAGATCTTAACCCTTGCTCCCCATGTATGAATGCGACACATTTAGAAAAAGAATCTTTTCAGATATGATTAAGTTAAGGATCTCAAGAAGAGATTGTCCTGGATGAGAGCGGCCCTAAATCTGGTGACTGGTGTCCTTATAAGAGATGCAAGAGAAGAGACAAGACACAGGACAGGAGCCATGAGAAAAATACGGGCAGAGGTGGGAGGGATGTGGCCACAGGCCAGGGACGCCCGGAGCCCCTGAGGCTGGAGGAAGCAGGAAGGACCCTCCCCTGGAGCCTCTGGAGGGGGCACAGCTCTGCCCCCCTGGATCTCAGACTTCTGGCCTCATAACTGCAAGAGGAAACATTTCTGTGGTTTTACACCTGTTCAGTGGGGTTTTGTTAAAAAACTAAAATGACCTGTAAGAAATTTTATTTGGGGGGAAAGAGAGGAAGAAGTTGAAAGTTAAATGCCACAGAATTTTATGGCTTTTTTTTTTATAGTTTTTTTTTGTTTGTTTGTTTTCCAGGTCAGTTTTTCAAAAACCTGCACGGATGTTTTGTGAGAGGCTTTGAGGCATTTTTTCTCCAGGAATGGAGGCAGGGCTGTGCTCACCTGTGCACAGATTTGTAGCCTGGGGCTCGGCTGCCCATTCTGAGCACGCTGGGAGTTCACGTGGCTGCTGGGAGGTGTCTGCGCCCCTCTTTGTCCGCCCGGGGGGATTGCTCGGGGGTCCTGATGAATTTTGATATTCCTGCTAGGGACTGTGTCTCTCCCCTTATTTGTTACTGAAAAGAGTTAATTCTGATCATTTTGTGTCCACCCAGGAAAGATGGAACCTATGCATGGGGCCAGCCGCTTTCCTCATTTTGGAGAGGAAAAGGTATTTCTACTCCACAGGATGTTCTCCGAGCGAATGGGGGAGCAGGGGGAGGGGGTGAGTGGGCTGTTCAGAATTTTACCCAAGGTTCTTCTTTTCCCCAAGGATAAGCACTATGTCTGTCCACGTGTGTCCAGGAGGGACTTTAACTTCAGACAAATAAATCATGCGCTCATAACATGCAGGAGGGAGAGAGGATGAGCACACAAGACAAGAACCAGGTCTCCAGCTAGAGATCAAACCCGCATCTCGGATTCCTGACTGTGCAGCGGACCCTGGTCTTCCCTGGCGTGTGTGTGACGGCCTCCCTGATGCTCGCGGGCCCTGTGGTGGGAGCCAGGGCGGAGGAGGGACCCTCAGAAAGACGCTTCCCCTTGAGCTCCCCCTCTGCCTCTCCTTCCCCATCAACACACCTGGGTGGCCCATTTTCACAGAACTAAGACAACAGAGAAGGGTCTCGAGTGGGAGAGACCGGAAATGGCCGTCTTGCGTTCAGACTGTAAATTTTTATGCAGAAGAAGTTATTTCTTCACCGTAAGGGAGAACTTTTACAGATACAGAAATTCACCTCGTTTTTCATTTTTTGTTTGATTTCTGTAGAAGGACTTTTTATGATGGCTGCTGCTTGATGAGAACGTGTCGGGGTTTTAGCACGCGGAGCCCCTCGTGTTGGCTGGAGGAGAGGCCACCGACCTACAGACGCCCCAAAGCCTTTGCTCAAAGCAGTGGGCGCCCTCTCCTAGCCCAGGAGGAACAGTCTCCAGAGCTGTTCCTCCAGCCGACACGACTCGTCCTGGCTGGTGCCTGACCTCCCCTGAGCCACGACGGATGGACTTGGTGTGTGCCTGCATCCTGGCGACCCAAGGGGCGTGGGCCCAGCCTGCTGGTCAGCGTCCACCCAGCGGCATCACACAGCCCACGACGTAAAAGGCCGGGCCCGGGGCTCGCCGCGGCCGGCTCAGGGTCTGTGGCGCGTTCAGTTTGTCATTACTGAAGCTAATTCATCGACACAAGAAGAAACATACCAGGTTGTAAGTCAGCTGTAGACCTCACTCCTTTCCTATCAGGCCGAAAGGTCCCTGATGCCCACAATTCTTAGCTGGTTCATTTAGATCCACATGGCAATCCAAGGTTCCCACCTCACTGACGGGGGACCTTCCCTCCACCCGGCTGGCTCACCCGCTACTGTACGTGCCTTTCATCACTTTATACAGGAAATAAAAGCGGGCCGCCTGGGTGGCTCAGTCGGCGAAGCTTCCGACCTCGGTTCAGGTCATGATCTCACGGTGTGTGAGTTCGAGCCCCGCGTCAGGCTCTCTGCTGTCAGTGCAGAGCCTGCTTTGGATCTTCTGTCCCCTTCTCTCTTTACCCCTCCCCCCGCCAAACAATGTAAAAAACGTTTGAAAAAAAAAAAAAGAAAATATAAGGACTTATTTCTGTACAGCTTTGAGCCTTTTTTGGTGGGGGGGGGGGAGGGGCCCATTTCTGGTTGTAACAAACACCACTATTTCTCGTGTGCCTGGTATTTCTGACTGAAAGTCCCTTAGAGCCTGCAGGCTGGGGAGGAGGTGCCCAGCTGCACAGTTTTCATGTGACGCTTAGACGCGTTCCTCAGGAGTTTCGCTGTGCTCCTACTGGGGGGCGGGGGGGAGGAGGGGGGCACACAGCAGTAAAACTCACCGTGAATTTGGGAGCACAAGCGAGGCAGACACACTCACCAGGACAAAACCTCTGCAATCATCATTTTGTGTTCCTTACCCCGGACCAGACAGCGGGAAGTGCCATGGCGCAAGGTCCTCCTGTCACTGGGCCACCAGGGGAGGGGCCGTCCTGGGGGAGGTCCATGTGGGGCCAGGGGGCTGGGCCGTGTCTCTGAAGGAGGCTGCGTGGTGTCTGTGTCCCCTCTGGCTCCTCTGAAGTGTGACCAAGTCCCTCCCTTTGCACGCAGGCTGGCCCTGGACAGGCCCTGACCGGGAGGGTGCAGAAGTGTGTCTGTCAAGACGCCCAGGGCTTCCCCTCCTCCCCCTGGAGCCCTGAGCACTGGATACAGAGCCACGTGTGGCCAGAGGCCCAGCCGGCTCTCAGGCTTCAGACACCCAGGTGGGGCCAGGTTTCCAGTCCCAGGGGTCCCAGCCCCTGGACCATCTGCCCATTGATGCCACGTGGAGCAGAAGTCCCCCGCTGAACCGTGCCCCCAGCTCCTGACCTACAGAATTTTGCACAAATAAACAATGATTGCTATCTCTGGGTGGTTTGTCAGCCAGTGAAACGGCCTAGTGACCCGATGTAGCTGGGGTCCCAGCAGCCTGGCAGTGAACGGTGTCGGGGAAATCCAAGCGCAGACGGCAGGAGGTGAAGCAGGACTGGCTGGGTCACCTGCCGCACGGGACAATGTTCGCTAACCAGGCCCATGCCCCAGCAGGGCAGTGAGGCTGTCACGGCAAAGAAGGCAGACAGGACTTGGCACCCTGGAGCCTCAGCGGCAGAGGCTGGCTTCTAAAACAGGCAGGGATGCTTGAACGAAGCGAGGACTGAGGTCAGAGACACTGGCATGCAGACTCAGCCTCACAGAGTGGAGGGAAGGGGCCCACAGACCCCACGGAGGATCAGAATGGGTCTTAGCCTAGGAGCTGCATGCGGGTGGGAAAGGTCCGGACCCCGCAGACCGATGGGCTACCGGCTGGAGACAAACCCTTGTGTTTATGGGCAAATGAGGCCCCTAAGGGTTCCAAGAGCATTCAGTGGGGGAAAGAATGGCCTTTAACAAAAGAAGCTGCGCGTGCAATAAAAGTGGGATCTTCACCTAACGCCATACATGAAAATTAACTCAAAATGATTCATAGACCTGAACGTGAGCGCTGAAACCCTCAAACTCCAAGGTCTTTAGGGCCTCATCTCAGGCGATGGTTTCTTAGGTACGATGCCAAAAACACAAGCAGCAAGAGAAAAACAGGTGAACTAGGACCACATCAAAATTACCAATTTTTGTGCTGCGAATGAAATCATCGAACAAGTGAAGACACACCCCAGAGACGGGGAAAATGTCAGCAAATCATACACCCGATAACAGACTTGATTCTAGAACAGACCACAAACTCCCACAACTCAACAGGAAAAAGACGAATAAACCCATTTAAAAATGGCCACAGGATTTGAATGCACATTTCTCCAGGGATGCAGCGGTCCCTCCTTCTCTGCAGGGGACACATTCCAAGACCCCCAGGGCACGGCCGAGACCCCAGACAGCACTCAACCCTGTATGCTCTGTCTTTCCTGTGTTCAGAAGTTGAATATATAAATTAGACGCAGTAGGAGATTAACAACAATAACTAATAATAAAATAGTACAATTGTGACAATAAAGCACGAGAAAAACCACGTGACTATGAGCTGTCTCTCTGCCTCGAGATATCTTACTATACTATACTCACTCTTCTTCCCGTGAGGACGGGAGACGACGAAATGCCCACGTAAGATGACGGTCAGGGTGTGACGCAGGCATGCGGTGAAGCAGAAGCCTACGTTCGGCCTTTTCAAAGTTTTTAATGGAAGTAAAATTCATACGTAATATTAAATGAGTTTCCGCTGTACAGCACGATGATTCGCCGATCACGTACACGAAGAAATGCTCACCACGCTAAGCGCGTTACAGTGCGCCTGACTACATTCCCCGTGCCGTACCTTTCACTCCTACTGACTTTGTGGTGACACTGTCAGAAGGAGGGTCACCAGCTTCAGGACCACATTTGACTTTGGGTGTCTGAAACCACGGCCGAGGGGGTCCACTGTATACATATAGCCAAAAGCTCAGGAAGAGATACCCAACATCGGTGATCACCAGGGAATGCAAAACCAAAACCGCAGTGAAAACTCACTACAAGGGATATAATAAACAAGACAGGAAAACAAACGTTGGCGAGGATGTGCAGAAATCGGAACCCTCCCACGCTGCTGGTAGACACGTAAACAGTGCCTGAGCCTGGGTTGGGGGTTTGGGGGTGAATGGGGATTAAATGCTGATAGGCGTGGAGCTTCTTCTGGGGGAGGGGAAAAATATTCTAAATTTAGACTGTGGCGATAATCTGCAACTCTATGAACATACTACTAAACGCTGAGTTACGTCCATTAAATGGATGAGTTGTGTGGGAAGGGCAGCCAAAGACGCCACCCCACACAGTCCACGCCGGCAGACAGAGTATTCTGAGCTGAAGGCCACGGAGAAGCAGCAGGCACAGGAAGAGCTCTCTGCCCTCCCCCCTTTGCCTAAAAGCAGGACATAAATCTGTACAGGCAGCCTGTGCCCCTCTATACGGGCAGGGAAGGGGGTGAGCCACAGCAGCCCCGAGACGCAGCAGAGGAACGCGGGCTGCAGCTAGCTTCCCTCTCCCGTCGATTCCCTCCACCCCACCCCGCCCCGCTGCTTCCCCCCACCCCAACCCCTGCACTTGCCCCTACCCCACCCCACCCCACCTCCCTATACTCATTCCCATCCCACCTCCCTGCACTTGCCCCCACCACGTGTCGCCGCCCCTAGAAACCCAATGTCCTCCCCGAGTCCTGTCACTTCTCCATGATTTACTGTTGTGCTGTGGACGCACTGTATGAGCGCTTTACCTCTTTGCGTTCTCCATCTCTGGGAGCTCCCAGGCCTGGACTTCTGCTTGTCCCTCTCTGGTTCATCTGTGCTTTGTCGGTCTAACTCAGAGTCCCAGCCAGTGAACGTACAATGTGCAGAGGGAAGGCATTTTCCTCCCCTCAAAAGTATGTGAACTAAACCTCAGCAAGGCGGCTGCAGAAACAGACAAGGCCCAGCCAGCTCCGGAGCCGGCAGAGATGCAGGGGGCTGAGCCATCAGGACTTCACCCTGCCTGGCTGTCCTGCCAGCCCGTCCAGGAGCGCATGGTGAGAAGAGCCAGTCCTCTGCAGGGCTGGTGCACAGAATGCAAGACTTCTAAAAAATGGTTTTCATATAGTCAAAGAAATAAAGGACCTAGACTGCAGTTTTTAATAACATGCTTTTTGTGCAGTATTTACTACACTTTCCAACAAATTGTCGGAGCAGCCAAGCGATGGGGGGGTGGGGGTAACACATGTAGACAGTTACAGCCTTGCCTGGGGCTCTAGGATTTCACTGAATGTGTCGTGGAGAAAAACGTGTCCAAATTCAAATTGGAAAGGCCAGTGTGAACTCACAAAAATAGAGCAAATGTGTTTCCCCCGTGACAACAGTGGGCTCGACGACCACTGGGTGTTTCTGAGTCTCTTCTCCCCCCCACAGAGGACCCAGGGCACGTGGGTCCACGTTTCCAGGCAGAGAAAGCTCATGGGCGGCCTGGAAGACTGTTGTTCCGGGACGTCAGACGTTTGCTGAGGGACAAGGTCTGGAGTATGGGGACTCCCCACAACGACACGGTGATGCTGGGTCTCTTCTGGGTCCTTCTCACGACCAGCCTAAGGATGAGATCAACATGAGACAGATTACAGGAGGGAAAGGAATTCAATTTCGTAGGTAAATATGTATGCGCGGGAGCCCCACGAAGACAGAAGACTCGAACAAGTGACCAAGCAGGCGACTTTCATGCCTTTTAGACAGACGAACGGGGAATTTGTGAACCACTGACAGTGGTTTGGGCTGGGGTCCTAAACAACCGGAGGAGGAGAGGTCTGTTCACACAGCCTCCATCCCTCAACTTCCCACCAGCCTCCTGTGTGGGGAGGGTGCCTCTGGCAGGGGAGATTCGTCTCCGTGGTCAGGAGGGTGGCGTGAGGGAGGCGGTCGGAGTGTCCTTCCTTCGTGGGCTGTTTCTCCAGCATCTTTAATTCAGTTATCAATATGGGGTCATGTATTCTGAACCCCACCAAGGACTAGAGGCTTCTCAAATGTAACGGGTGGAGGGGACTTCCCCCGAGGTTGCCCCTCTCTTGCCCTGTCCCTCTCCTCTCCTCCAGCCTTGAGGTTCATCCAGGAGTCAGACCAAGACCTTTCTGGCCTTGCCTCACAGGCACACCCCCATCCCCGACGTGCCGAGACTGAGCCCCATTCCCGTCCTCATCCTTGTGGTGGCTGAGCCGGTTCTGTTCGCCCACTGCACCAGCAGCCCCAGCCGTGAGGACAAGCCCGGGGAGGCAGGGAGGCCCTCACATGGCACCGACACAGGGACAGCCCACGCGGCGGGGTCTGGGGAGGCTGCATGAACGCAGGAAGCGGATCAGACAATGCGTAGCTCACTTAACAAGCAGCGCACAAAATGAAAACAACGCAGGACCACACAGACCACCCTGGATAAAGCTTGAAAACAGAATGCGGACCAAGCAAAGCTGCTGACTTTGTGACTTCTATGATACCATTCATGTAAAATTTAGAAAAAAACCACAGTGGATTGTATGCATTAAAATAAATCTTTTGTTGGGCGCCTGGGTGGCTCAGTCGGTTAAGCGTCCGACTTCGGCTGAGGTCATGATCTCACGGTTTGTGAGTTCAAGCCCCGCGCTGGGTTTTGCGCTGACAACATGGAGCCTGCTTGGGTCTCTCTCTCTCTCTCTCTCTGCCCCTACCCCACTTGTGTTCTCTCTTTCAAAATAAACATTAAAAAAAAATTTTAAGTGGATGTGTACTATATGACAGCAATGACATCTCTCAAAAAGAAGCACTCAGGTGTAAGTGGATGTTTCATCATAGTAAAAGCTGGAGCACCTAAGTGTCCGTCAGACGGGGATTTAAATTAACTATGGCCCCTTAGCACCGTAGAAAACCATGTTAGCGGCTAAAAAGAACGGCAGACCGATGACTCATGTCTTCAGTGGTGCCTGTGCCCTCTTCACCCCAGGCTCCCTGCCCACACACCCCAATGTGACGCGTGCTGGTGGGCCAGTGGGCCCCTGTGTTCTTACTCAAAGTTCACTGGAAAGATCCCTGCGGGGACATGACCTCCGTCCGAAGCAACAGTGCAAAATGCCACCAGCCACTGAGCCTTCCCGTGACAAACTTCCACAGGCCACCCTGTGCGAAATAAAGAACCTACGGTTTACAAGAGAAATACTTCTATAAAGACTGGGTGGAGGTGGGGTGTGGAAATGATTTGGGGAACCACACAGATGTTCGAAAGTCTCTCACATACTTGGAGAGACTGAGATTCTTCACCACAAAATTAAACCCGGTGAGACGGGGACTTGGTGTTCAGTGGGGACAGAGTTTCAGTTCTGAGAGATTTAAGTGTTCTGTGGGCAGATGGCGGGGGTGGCCGCACAGCCGTGTGGATGCACTTAGCGTCTGCACCACAGGCTTGAAAATGGTTACGACGGTAAGTATTATGCTACCTGCATTTTACTGCAAGGAAAAAACTAAGACATTATGAGAGGGGCGCCTGGGTGGCTCAGTCGGTCAAGCGTCCGACTTCGGCTCAGGTCATGATCTCCCGGTTCGTGGGTTCGAGCCCCGCGTCGGGCTCTGTGCTGACAGCTCAGGGCCTGGAGCCTGGCTTCGGATTCTGTGTCTCCTTCTCTCTCTGCCCCTCCCCTGCTTGTACTCTGTCTCTCTCTCAAAAATAAATAAACATTAAAAAAAAAATACCTAATATTAAAAAAAAGACATTATGAGAGATGAAAACCTAAAGACAGAGAACGGGCCTGTGACGAGTTCCTGGGGGCTGGTCTTGCTGCTGGTGGAAGCTCAGGAGGAGAAGTGGAAATTGCTCAGTTTCTAGTCTGGGGAGGCGGGAAAGGGGCACACGCCCCGGCGGGTGTCTGCGCAGACCAACAGCTGTCCTGGGACCGGCCGCTGGCCGCACCCCCTTTCACATGAGTCCTTGTGATCTGGCCCACTCTTGTTGGGGCTTATACGTGCCAAACGCAGCCCCTGACGGTGCATTCCTGGTGCCGGAGGCCAGAACTCGGGTGCTGGGCAGCTCCTGGCGGAGAGCTCTGCGGAGCGACCTTAGGGGTGATGGAGCACAGCACCACTGGGGGCCTTGTCATCCTGAAGACATAACAAAGAAAAACAGAAGGCTCCTCCCGGGAGGAGGTGCACCCCAGGGACCCCTTCATCAGGGTCTGCGAAGGGGAAGGTGTGTGGGTGATGCCCCAGCACAAGAGGCAATAAGACCGAGCCCCCCCTGTGGCTTCTTGTTCTTCGGCCCCTTGGGAAGTCAGCTTGTGGGCACGAGAGCCGGGGAGCAGGTGCCGGATCCCCCCAGCTCCCTCTGGCCGGAGGCAGGCTGCCTCAGCTGTCCCAAGAGGTGAGGACCACGCACCCCTCGGGGTGAAGGGCAGAGGAAGGTGTGCCTTTGCTCTTGGTGGTGGACAGGATCACTTATTCCATGGACACAGGAGACAAAAGAATCCTTAGCCGTCCCCACTGAAAGAAGTGTGAAAGCTACAGACCCCCCGTTCGTGGGGGACAGAACAACAATTCGAGCAGCCAACCTTCCTCTTTCCTTTCCGCAATCAGAAACTTGAGGCTGGAAAGCTAATGTTTATCACTAATTTAGAGACTCATCTGTGAACTTACATGGATGCTCAGCAGTGTAGAGGGGGAAGAGGCAGCTCCTACCCTAAAGGAGGGTAAATTCTCCTTTACCCTCTGAGTTCCTGGCTGAGACCTGCCCCTGCAACTAAAGACAGATAAAAACAAGTTTATTCATATGTGAACCTCACGTACACGTGGGAGGGACCCAGCTCCCCGGATGGCCCATGCTGCCTCGTAAAATACCATCAAGGAAGACGCTGGGCGGGGAGGCCAGGATCCAGCACAGCCCGCAAACAGGGCTTGAAGTCAGTTCCTTCCCCACCACTAAGACTCTGCTGTGGTTTGGATTCATCCTCTTCCTGGTACAGAGAGGGAGCCAGACAGTGGCGATTTCCTTTACAAAAGGCAACTGTCCTCTACAAAGGGGACTCCCAGATCCTCTCTCTTTTGTTTCTCAAAATCGTCCTCGTGCCGAAGAGGCATCTTTTGGGGTGACGTATTCTGCTACCCTTCAGCAAGCTCTAATATCTAGAATAATCCTGGTAGTTTCCCCCAAATAACTATACATTCACTATCACCTATTGTCTGTGTTAAATAACAAAAATTGAGCTGAGTATTTAAAAGATCAAATTGGCTTTACGAAAATTTGTGGATCCACAGCACCCCACCCAGCAAGTGGATGGGAGCTCTGTAGGACCGCAGAAGAGAAAACATTTTTAACAAGGCAGAGAGGGAGTGGAAGAAAGGAAATTATTAGCAAAGAACGCATTGTTTGGGGCAGGGCCGCCCTTCTGGGGGAGCAGAAGGGGTCTATCAGTGGACCGCCTAGTGCTGACCAGGAAACTGTGTCCACTGGTTGAAGGTCACATTTCTGGGGTTGGAAACTGCAGCCAGGTTAGATAAGTCCTGGCGTACTGACGAGAGGACCCTGACATAAGTGACTCCATTCTGCGCCTGCGGTTTTCTTTTAACAAGTGTATTTTGTTTTGTCGGGTTTTTAACCGATCTGGTATTTATAGTTCGGTTTCCTCAGTGAATAAAGGCTGTGGTTTTAAGGTCACTGACACCTCCCCGCCCCCCCACCCCATACACCAGCTTGTCCCTTCTCTCTTAATTTTCCTTGACAGCTGGGCCCCTGCTTCTTTTTTTTTATTTTAAAAAACATTTTAAAGTTTATTTATTTATTTTAAGACAGAGAGAGAGAGACAACCCAAGTCGGGGAGGCGCAGAGAGGGAGAGAATCCCAAGCAGGCTCCGCACTGTCAGTGCAGAGCCCGATGCGGGACTCAGGACTCACAAAAGGTGAGCTCATGACCAGAGCTAAAGCTGAAAGTCAGACACTTAACCCACTGAGCTACCCAGGCGCCCCTGGGCCCGTGCTTCTAAGCTCCAGGCCAAGGAGAAATCACACTCCAGAAAGATGATCTAAAATGTTAGTTTATGATCTTACACATTTTCTATTTGGTTTGACAGAGACCTTTTGAAGCCATAATGTAAACTGTGCTGGCTTCTCCAGCTAGACCCCGGGACCTGCCCTCTGTGGCTCACCTGCTGTCCCCACCCATCATCTGCGTCCCACATTTTTCCTTAAACTCTTCTGTCCAGCTGATCTCTTACCTCAGAGGACCCGCCGGGCACAACAAGGAAACTGAACGCCACCCCGCCCCCAGCCAAGCACTAGCACCTACCCAGACCAGAGTGAGCTGTGAGCGGGATCCCCACCTGGCACCTGCACAGAAGGACCCTACAGTGACCCACAGAGTGACCGACAGTTCCCTTTACCTCATTATAACCCTAAATTCTTCCCCCCTCCCTCAGGGAAAAGCACAAGCCTCATTTACAGGTACAGTCGTGTTTCCTTAAGAACCACATGAACTTTTATGCTGGCCTTTGTGTTCAGTGAGGAGGCTTCCCTACCTAAATATTCGTCCTAATCCTAAACAAAGGGGACCCATCCACCTTTGCTCCCGGAGTTATTCTCCACGAGCTCCTTATTTGCTGCAAATAAAGTTTCCTTGTGCGAAGGCTCACCTGCTGTAATTTCCATCTGTGACTCACCAAGGAGAGAACTCAACCCTGGTTGGGTTACACTGGATTATATTAACACATCAATTCCCTTTTCCTATATAAATCTTACTTGATATCCAAAAGAGTCTAACTGTAGAGATCACACGTTGCCTGCAAAGGGGCCCCAGGAATGATGCTCTGAACCGTCCAGGGGATCCAGTTCCTGCTCTGGCCCGCAAGCTGTCTCTGTACTTTGTGGGGGTGAAAAAAAAGTCCAGTGTGGGCTTCAGCAGCACCAGGAGAGCCTGTCTGCTTAACTGACGTATCTCCTTAGCAGAAAGACAGTTCTGATGGTGAATCGTATAAGTGGCAGCGACATTCCTACCCGATTTGTGTTTGTTCATCAATCAATCTAGCTCTGATTTCCTCCTTCCTGTCTGTTTGCAGAAGGTTTTGTTAAAAAATAAAGGGGAAGCAGATGAGCACAAATCCAGTCTTAACCAAGCAAGTAGGCCGAGGTGGAGGAGCCCCGGGGCGAGCTGCAGGGAACCGGCGCCTGTGCTGATGTCCCCACGACACCAGGGGCCGACGGACAGACACGCGTTCCCACCCAGCTCTGAGAAAGAAGCGAATTCTTCCCTGCCTACCACTGCCGTCTCCTAAGCGCCCCTTGGCCTGCACCAAAGAAGGAAGGAATTTGGGGGTGAAGCCCCTCTTCCTGCCAAGCACAGACTGGTCACTCCTAGGAATGAAAGGAGAAGAAACAAGCGACTTCGGTTTCCTTCCGCAACAAGCCAAAAGTGTCACCTGATCAAACGGTGAGGAGCTGTTATTCAAGGCCGTGGGGCAGGGGGCAGGGGGCAGAGCCCAGCTGCGGTGCTGCAGGGATGCGGGGGTGTGGGACACGCGGGGGACGGAGGGTGGGTGGGTGGAAAACCACCCACAGGCCCCAGCCAGTTGGGGGGTTCCGGCGAACCCGCCCGATGGGATGCTTGCGGCAGGCGGGAACGTGGTCTGACGTCGGGGTGGGGTGAGGGGTCCGCTATCCGCGCGGGGGAATCCGGGCTAAACCGACTCAGCAGGATTCTTTGTCGAGCTCGTCTTCAGGGGCCGAGCGAGGAGCCTGTCTGAAGGTCGGGCACAAGAGTCCCGGTGAAGCAGCAGATTTAAATCCGCAGACACCGCGTGCGCGCGTGCTTAATTTCGGAAGCGGAGGAGGCGGAGACCCGCGTGTTCCCTCCCTCGTGGCCCGGTGACTTGGGACAGCGAGGGCTTGCTGCCCCGGTTGTCCGGGAGTGCCCCAAAACCTGTTCCAGGGACGAACCAGCCCGACAGATGCAAAAATCGAGACGGGAGTGGGGGTGGGGGGACGCACACACTGGTTCTCGGTTCCACCTGCAGGACCCGCGCCGCGTCCCCACGAGGTCCCGCCCCGCGGCCTGAGCTCAGGGACCCGCGCGCCGTCCCCACCGGGTCCCGCCCCGCGGCCTGAGCTCGGGGATCCGCCCCCGGTCCCCACCGCATCCCGCCCCGCGGCCTGAGCTCAGGGACCCCTCTTTTGTCCTCCAACATTTACGGAGCACCCACTCCGAACCGGGTCTGGAGTCTCCACTGGCCGGAGCCCGTACCTGAGAGGGGGACAGGGCCCTGGAAGGGCAGGTGGGGGAAGGGAGGGAGGCGGAAACCTCAGGCTTCCCCTCCCTCTTTGACCCCCTCCTCCTCCCTAACCACGGGATAAAGCCTCCTGCTGCTGTGTTTAACCCGGTCGGTTCCCCGCGCCCGGACCCCTGCCGACGCCCCAGGCTTAGCAACAGGAGTTTGGTTCGGTGACTGAATAAACGTTTCCTGCTCTCAGGAGGTGCAAGGAGGCCCCCCTTGGTGGCACCGCGAGCTTCCCGCCCTTCCCGCCGCCGGCCGTGCCGCCTGCTCTTCCGTATCCTGGGCCCCCACCCGGCCCCCCGGACACTGATGAGCGTGCCCGGCCCCACTGTGAGCAGAGCGTTAGCTCCGCGGGGCAGGAAAGCTGCTTCCGCGCTCCCTGGGGGGTCTCCCGCTGGGCAGACACTCGAAGGGGCGGCCACCGCGGGGCTCGTGTGGCGTCCGCCCAACAGCCCACCTGTGGGGAGGGGACGGGGCTCAGGAACAGGTGTCCTGGCCCCAGCGGCGGCTGCTTTAGCAGCTTTGTCATGTAGAATCGTCCCCGGACGTCCCGGGAGACACCTTCGCAAATGCGGATTTACCTTCAGCTTTGACGCAAGCAGGGGAGCGGTGGGGAGGGGGGAGGGCGGAGAGCTTGCTTTGGCCTCCGCTGTTTCTCACTTGTCTTCAGCTCAAAATAATCCTTATGCCAAAGTGCCTTATTTGTGGGTGGAGTGTTTTGGTTCCCTACAGCCCTTAATAACCTCAATTAAAAAAAAAATTTTTTTTAAATGTTTATTTTTGAGAGAGGCAGAGACAGGATCAGAGTGGGTTAGGGGCAGAGAGAGAGGGAGACACAGAATCCGAAGCAGGCTCCAGGCTCTGAGCTGTCAGCACAGAGGGCGGGGCTCCAACTCACGAGCTGTGAGATCATGACCTGAGCCGAAGTCGGAAGCTCAACCGACTGGGCCACCCAGGCGCCCCAATAACCTCAAATTTTTAATGGTGGCCAGATGCGCTGCCCAGGTTGGAGGACAGTCATGGCGACAGGGGTCCGTATGGCACCAGTACTGCAGCGTTTAAAATTCCCTCTCTGGGGCACCTGGGTGGCTCAGTCGGTTAAGCATCCTGCTTTGGCTCAGGTCATGATCTCTTGGTTTGTGAGTTTGAGCCTCACGTGGGGCTCTGTGCTGACAGCTCAGAGCCTGGAGCCTGCTTCGGATTCTGTGTCTCCCCATCTCTCGGCCCCTCCCATGCTCATGCTCTGCCTCTCTCAATAATAAATAAACGTTAAAAAAAATTTTTTTTTTTTAATTCTGGTTCTGTCTCTTCCAGCTGAGGAGTTGTGGGTTCTCTTCAGGCCTCAGTTCACTCATTATCCAGACCAGAGGTAATAACTGTCCGTACCTCCTAAGTCTGTTTGTAAAAACAGAATGACTTAGCAATGTGAAATACTTAGCACGTCACCCAGTACGTAGTAAGCACCCCATAAATGCCAGCTTTTTTATTCCTTAGCTACAAAAGGAGTTCAGCAATAATCCGCAGCCACAGGAACCCTGTGAATTTTGGGGTGAGTGTATTCCTTTAAAGGATTATATGTGGATAAGGAAATTTCAATCTTCAGGTGCCTGGCTAGCTCAGTTGGTTAAGTATCTCACTTTGGCTTAGGTCATGATCTCACAGTTCTAGGTTTGAGCCCCGAGTCGGGCTCTGTGCTGACAGTTCAGAGCCTGGAGCCTGCTTTGGATTCTGTGTCTCCTTCTCTCTCTGCCCCTCCCCTGCTCTCACTGTCTCTCTTTCTCAAAAATAAATAAACATTAAAATAAATAAAAATAAAAGGAAATTTCAATCTTGCTGAAACAACGAACTTTATTCAGTCCCAGACAGAAAGCCGCAGGTGAAGAAAATACTGCATGAACACAATACAGGAGGAAGGGTGAGGAGGGAGAAAAGAACTTTGAAAAAAGTATGGTAGAACTTATTTCATTTAAAATGAAACACTACAGCCAGGTGCTGGTTAGGTTAATAATATTGGGAGGTCACTGAATGGCATCTCCAAGGGGCACCCCATAAATTACATACCTGCTGTTCATTGGGATTCTGAACACCTTGAGAAATAGAACAAAAAGGTAGTAAATAGTGATGTGGAAATGTTGGGGTTCATAGTGGGTGGTCAAGAAAGAATTCTAAAGACATTTTCCGTGCAAAAAGGAGGTTTTATTAAAGCACAGGGACAGGATCCGTGGGCAGAAAGAGCTGCACTGGGCACAACTGGGGTTGTGAGGGGTGACTGATTATGTACCCTCAGGTTGGGAGGGGGTCAGGCACAGTGTAAGTCTCTAAGGAATTTTGGAAGCCAGGTTTCCAGGACCTTGAGGGGCTAGCTGCTGTCAGGAAAAGGTCATTTATTACTGTTTCGTAAAAACTCAGTCACGAGATCAGATTTATATCAGGTGGCCCCACGCTTGGAGGATGATTACCAACATATATCTTGGGGGCAGAGATAAAAGAACTTTACAAAGGAATTTTTATACGTTAAAGTAGATTTACAGGATACCAGCGGTCAGGATAATGTCAACCTAAGGTTGCCTTTTGCCCTCAGCAAAGTGTCATCATCCAGGCAGCTGAGCTCCTACAGGAAGGTCACTTGGCCTGTCCCAAGGCCTTGTCAGTCGGCTGGAGGCATAAGGAAATTCTTTTTTCTTTTGGCTTTGTTTCCCACATCAAATAGCACTACCATTTAGTGCTCCTAGGAGTAATGCCCCTCTCTCCCTGTGAGACACTTGCCTTCTGATCCATTTTAATGTGAGGGGTAGCTTGTAAAGAAATTTTGGAAGAAGCTCGCGTTTAGAGAATAGCTAGGGTTCCAGAGAATGGCATATCATTCGGTGCTGAAAAGACTACAGCCAATGCTCCATCCAGTGGGGATGCTGATGGTGGGGAAGCTGCATGGGTGTGTGTGTGGGGGGGGGGGGGGGCTTGTGGAAATCCTTTGTACCTTACCCCTAATTTTGTTGTGAATCCACAGTGCTCTGAGACAAAGTCTGCTTTTATAAAATATACCGAATATGTAAAAGGATAAACTTTACGGCAAAGAGATAAGGTGCATGGTTCTAATGAAATTGCTTCCTTACAATAAAATATTCAATCAAATAGCATTTTTTTTTACGTTTATTTGTTTTTGAGACAGAGAGAGAGCATGAACGGGGGAGGGTCAGAGAGAGAGGGAGACACAGAATCTGAAACAGGCTCCAGGCTCTGAGCTGTCAGCACAGAGCCCGACGCGGGGCTCGAACTCACAGACTGCAAGATCATGACCTGAGCCGAAGTCGGTCGCCCAACCGACTGAGCCACCCAGGCGCCCCTCAAATAGCATTTTAAAAAATAGTTGGTGCTAGTGATGATGCCAACAAGATGGGTTTGTATCAGAAATATATTTCTTTGGGAGGCAGTGAGTCTATACAAGAAGGTGGACTATCTGAACAGCAATCATTTCATAAAACATGTAAATCCGGGGACGCCTGGGGGGCTCAGTCAGTTAAGCCTCGGATTCTGGTTCTTGGCTCAGGTCATGACCTCAGAGTTCGTGAGTTTGAGCCCCACGTTGGGCTCTGTGCTGATAGCGTGGAGTCTGCTTGGGATTCCCGCCCCCCGCCGTGTGTGTGTGTGTGTGTGTGTGTGTGTCTCAAAATAAATACATAAACATTAAAAAAAGAGAGAGAAAAAAGAGTGTTGTTATCAAATTAGCACTAAACCCAAATGTGACAGACAACCCCCTGAAAGCACCTCAGAGGCAGAAGGAAACCACTCTGATCTCACCGTGAGATCAGGACCTGAGCCAAAACCAAGAGTCGGATGCTTAACCAACTGAGCCACCCAGGCGCCCCACAACATTGTTTTCTTTCTTTTTGGCCTTTATGGAGGTTTTCTGGGGTGCGAAAAGATTTTGTTCTCAGTTATATCTCCAGACCACTGGGCAGGAACAACCCCCAGCACACCTGCCCCGGAGCACTGCATATGAGGCCAGATGCTTGGCCCACCCCAGGGAGTGCTCCTCTCCCACCACGGAGGCGGCAGGGTCCTCCAGTGGGAGCTCAGGCCAGTTACCGGCAATCGGAATTTCTGGGCTAGGGCTGGGATATCAACATGTTTTCCTTTGTTTTTCACTTCCCAATAGACTCCAGAGCACACGCACTGCTGAGATTTCCACTCTGGAAGACCAAACAAACCCAACTCTCGCTGGAATTGGAGCCTTCAGCAGAACCATAAGGGAGCCAGGTCTCTAGACTGCCTTCTATTTGGGGAATAATAAGCTGCCATTAATTTAATTTCACGTAACTTAGCTCACAATGAAAAATCCAAGATAGCTACCGTAAGAAAGCGTAAGGGAAGAAAAAAGTTCCTGAAAAGAAAGCAAAGACTGATGCCACAGATAAGCAGGAGAAAAGCAGACAAATGGATTTTTTGTAAGTTCTACATGACACGGGAGCCCACGTAAGGAAGTGAAGACCCACGGAAATGGTTAAGCCTGAGTGTTTTTGCGCAAGGTTTGATGAAGAGTGGACAGTCGTGGGGCCACAAGACAGGATGAGGTGGGAGGTCGGTGTAGTAAGCCAAAATCAAGGTCTGTTCATCCAGATTTTTCTCAGCGTTGCTGCTCAGGGCAAATGGAAGGCACCAGTCATATGAGGGTCTTAAGCCAGCTTCAGGGAAAGGGGAGGTCAGAGAACCCGTCTACTGCCTGTCATTTCTCAAATCCCTTCAGCTTAAAATGTTCAACATGCCCAGGCGCCAAGATACCCTGAGCCCTGTCAGAGGGAATCATTAGTTCAAGCTTTATACTGAAAAATCTAACCATGAGTTAGATTTTTTTCTAACCTTTCAAAGCTTAGAAATCCAATCCAAACTTTATAAGACTGTGGCCCTGTTAAAGAAAAAAATTTTTCTGATTCTTGTTAAAGACAGGACGATGGCAATAGGTGTCCAGACTGTCAGATATGGGCACTCCTGTGCAGCAAGGACGCTGGGGATGTGCAGCCACAGGTCATGGTCATGTGAGGTCGGTTCAGCCAGAACCCCCTTCTGATCTGTGGATCTTACTGTACCCCAAATTTTCCTTAATACACTAGCTGTAACTGTTGCTGTGGCTAGATTGTAAATGTTTGTGGGAAGGGGTTGTAGATATATTGTCAACACCCAGCATGATGACTGGTCCCCAAGATGTTTCTCAAATGTAATGAAACTAAACACAAAGACATACATTTCTGGGAAATAAAATAATAGGAAAGAGAAAGAAAGAAAGAAAGAAAGAAAGAAAGAAAGAAAGAAAGAAAGAAAGAAAGAAAGAAAGAAAGAAAGAAAGAAAGAAAGAAAGAAAAAAGAATTAAGTAAATTTAGACTATAGTTGGTTGATTACAAGGCAAAAAGAAAACTCAGGGGACTCATCATGATTTGTTCCTTGGGTCCCGAGGTCCCTTGCCAGCTGGCCTTCTTCTCTGCACTTTGGAGTCTCACCAGGTTTGTTTCACATACAATGTCCAGTTGTTTTGGTTGTACTTAGCAGGAGGGACAGGGAAACCACCACGACTCACCCATCATGAAGTGGATTGTTTGAATAGCCTTAATTACTAAAGAAACTGACACCATAATTTAAAACTCTCAATAAAGAAATATTTAGAGCCAAATGGTTTCATTGGAGACTTCTACCAAATGTTTAAAGAATGAACCCTAGGGGTGCCTGGGTGGCTCAGTCAGTTGAGCATCTGACTTCGGCTCAGGTCATGATCTCACGGCTCGTGAGTTTGAGCCCTGCATCGGGCTCTGTGCTGACAGCCCAGAGCCTGGAGCCTGCTTCCAATTCCGTGTCTCCCACTCTCTCTGCCCCTAACCCACTCGCATTCTGTCTCTGTCTCTCTCAAAAATAAATAAACATTAAAAAAAAAAAGAACCCTAATCGTACACAATCTATTCTAGAAAACAGCAGAGGTGAGAACACCTCCCAAATCATTTAATAAAGTTTGTATTACCTTTAATACCAAAACCAGATAAAGAAAATACAAAACACGAAACTAAAAAAAAAAAAAAAAAAAAAATCCACAGACCAATATCCCTTATGGGTAGATGTACAAAAATCCTTAACAAAATATAGCAAATAGAACTCTACAGTGTGCTTAAAAATTGTACACCATGACCTGGTAATGTTGGTTCCAGGGATGCAAGACTGGTTCAATGTTGGAAAACCAATCCGTGTAATCCACTACTAACAGCTTTAAAAGGAAAAAGAAGGGACACCTGGGTGGCTCAATTGGTTGAGCGTCCAACTTCCGCTCAGGTCATGATCTCACCATTCGTGGGTTTGAGCCCTGCATTGGGTTCTGTGCTGACGGCTCGGAGCCTGGAGCCTGCTTTGGATTCTGTGTCTCCCTCTCTGTCTGCCCCTCCCCGCTCTTGCTCTGTTTCTCTCTCTCTCTCAGAAATAAATAAACATCAAAAAAAATTTTTAAAGGAAAAAGGAAATCGCGTGATCATATCAATCAATGCAGAAAATGCTTCTGACAAAATTCAACATCTATTAATGATAAAAAATCTCAGAAAAATAGGAGTAAAAGGGAACCTCCTTAGCTTGTATCTTGATAAAAACCTACACATTGAGGCATCTGCGTGGCTCAGTCGGTTAAGGGTCCAGCCCTTGGTTTCGGCTTAGGTCATGATCTCATGGTTTGTGCATTTGAGCCTCACATCAGGCTCTGTGCTGACAGTGCAGAGCCCGCTTGGGATTCTCCCTTTCTCTCTCTCTCTCTCTCCTTCTCTCTGTGTGTCTATCTGTCTATCAATACCACACAGTCCTGATTGTTAGAACTATAAGTCTTGAAATCAAGTAAACTAATTTTCCTACGTTATTCCTTTAGCTATTCTAGCTCCCTTGCCTTTCCATATAAATTTTAAATTTAACATTTTGTCATACAAATTATCTCTCTCAAAACAAATAAATACACTTAAAAAAACACCTCCAACTAACATTATACTTAATAATAAAAGACAGCGATTTCCTTTTAAGATCAGGAACAAGGAAAGGATACCCACTCTACCTCTTATTCAGCACCATGTTAGAAGTTCTATGCAGTACATAAGACAAGAAAAGGATTAAAGGCATACAGATCAGAAAAGAAGAAACAGAACTGTCCCTATTGGTAGATGGTATGATTTCCTACGTAGAAAATCACGAGGTATTAAAAAACCTCCTAGAATTAATACAAAAGTCAACTGTATTTCTATCTACTAACAATAAGCATGTGGACACAATACTACTCAAAATCACTCAAAAAAATATGTACGTGTAAATCTAACAAAACATTATAGGATTTGTATGGTAAAAACTACATTATGCCAATGAAAGAAATAAAAGACCTAAATAAGTGGAGAGACATACCTGTTAATGGATCAGAGAATTTGACAAAATGGCAACTCTACCCAAATCAATACACAAGTTTCATGAAATTCCTACCAAAATCCCAGCAAGATAATTTGCAGATATACACAAGTTGATTCTAAAATTTATATGGAAAGGCAAAGGAGCTAGAATAGAGAAAGGAATAACGTAGGAAAATAAGTTTACTTGATTTCAAGACTTATAGTTCTAACAATCAAGACTGTGTGGTATTGAGAGAGAGAGACATAGATCGACAGAGCATAATAAAGAACCCAGGGATAGATTCACACACATACACCCAAATAATTTTCCATGGAAGTATGAGAGCAATTCAATAGACAAAAAATAACCTCTTCAACAGACAATGCTGGAGCCATTGGATAGCCATGAGGGGAAAAAAACCCAAAATGACTCTGAAACTAAGTCTCATACCATATAGAAAATGCCTTCAGAGTGGATCAAAGATTCAAATGTAAAATGTAAAACTACAGAACTTTTAGAAAAAGATCATAAGAGAAAATCTGCAGGGTCTGGGGCAAGGCACAGAGTTCTTAGACTGGACACCAAAAGCACTGCCCACTTAAGGAAAAATTGGATTAAGTGTGTATTAGCCTCATAGAGCTACCACAGCAAATTGCCACAATCTGGGCTGCTTAAGATAACAGCTGTCTATTCTCACAGTTCTGGGGGCCAGAAGTCCGAAATCCAAGCGTTGGCAGGGTCCCGGTTCTCCCGAAGTCTCTAGGGAAGGATGCTTCCTGCTTCTTCCAGTTGTGGCGACTGCCATCCATCTATGGCTTGTGGATACATCACTTCATTCTCATCCTCTTTCTTCACGTGTCTCTCTCTGTACATGAACACCAGTCTCGAATTTAAGATCCACCTCAATCCAGTACAACCTCACCTTAACTTGATCACATTGGCAAAGACTCTGTTTCCAAATAAGGGCACATTCACCAGTACCGAGGTTAGGACCTCGGTGTACCTCTTTCCAGGGACACACAATTAGACTGCATGAAAATTAAAACCTCTTATTCTGCTAAAGAGTCTGCTAAGAGGGTTAAAAGACAAGCTGCAGAATGGGAGGGAATATTTAGAAACCACATATTCAGAAAAAGACTAGTACCTAAAATACATAAAGAACTCATAGAACAACGATTTAAAAAACCCAAATAATCTAACCAGAAAATGGGTGAAGTCATCAAGAGACATTTCACCAAAGAGATGTATGGATGACAAACAAGTACGTGAAAAGATGCCGTGATGGTTAATTTTATTTAAAAAAAAAAATTTTTTTTTAACCTTTATTTATTTTTGAGACAGAGAGAGACAGAGCATGAATGGGGGAGGGTCAGAGAGAGGGAGACACAGAATCTGAAACAGGCTCCAGGCTCCGAGCTGTCAGCACAGAGCCTGACGCGGGGCTCGAACCCGTGATGGTTAATTTTAAAGATGCTTCGCTAAGCTGTGTTATAGGCTGAAGCGAGCACCCTCCCCCCATCACCACCAAATTCACACACTGAAGTTCTATTCCCCAGGACCTCAGACTGTGACTATATCTGGAGTTGAGGCCTTTAAAGAGGTGATTAGCTTAAAATGAGGCCATTAGGGTGAGTCCTAATCCAATCAGACTGGTATTCCTATAAGAGGAGAGAGTCTGGACACACACCAGGCCACACCAGAGGCACGCGCACAGAGGTAGGCCACCTGCAGCCCAGGGAGAGGGGCCTCCGAAGAAACTAACTTGCTGATGCTTTGATCTTGGACCTCTAGCCTCCAGAACTGTGAGAAAACAAATTCCTGATGTTAAAGCTGCCCAGCCTGTGGTATTTCTTATGTCAGCCCTAGCAAATAAATACCCCATCAGACCCAGATATTTGGTCAAACACCAGTCTAGACGTTTCTGTGAAGGTATAATTTAGATGACATTAACATTTAACTGAGCAGACTTTGAGTAAGTGAGATTGTCCTCCATGATGTGGGTGGGCCTTATCCAATCGGTTGAAGGCCTTAAGAGAAATAGACGGAGGCTGCCCAAGGAGGTGGGAATTCTGCCTCCGGATAGTCTTTGGCCTCAGACTGCAACATTGACTCTCCTGTGGGTCTCCAGCCTGACCTACAGATTTTGGAACTGCCAGCCCCACACTTGTAGGAACCAATTCCTGAAGATAAAGACATCATTAAGTACATATTTGTGTTGGTGCTATTTCTCTGGAGAGCCCTGGCTAATACAGATCACGGCATAATCAGCCATTAGGGAAACGGACCTTAAAGCCACAGGGGGCTGTCAATGCACACCTGTCAGAATGGCCATCATAAGACACTGACCACATCTAACAATGGTGAGGATGAGGAGAAAAAGGATCACTCACACAGAGCTGGCGGGGAGGGAGAGTGGTAGGGCCACTCTGGAAAACCGTTTGGCAGTTTCTTAAAACAACTTAAACCACAGGTTTTATGCAGTATCTGTACTCCCCGGCATTTGTTCCAGAGAGATGAAGACTTATGTCACTCAGAAACCTGCACATTAATGTTTATAGCCACTTTTCTCATAACAGACAAAAACTGGGAACAACCCAGATGTCTCCAATGATTGAATGGTCAGATGAGCTGCAGTGTTTCTATCCCCTGGAGCTCTACTTAGCAGTCACAAGGAACGGAGTATTTCAGCGACCTGGGGGTAACTCCCAGGAGATGGGCCAAAGGAAAAAGACGCTCAATACCAAAATGATACATACTGTGTGATTCCATTTATATGATGTTCTTGACACGACAAATTATCGAAATGCAAAAGCAGATTAGTGGTTGCCAGGGGTTGGGAAGGGGTTAGGGGTGGGAGGGAAGTGAGTGTGGTCACAAAAAAGGAAACAAGGGGAATCCTGGTGGGATGGGAATGTTCTGAATCTTGACCGTACCAACGTCGATGTCCTGATTTTGATATTATACTATGGTCTTGCAACATGTTACCTTGGGGGGAAATGGGGTCTCTCTGTGTTCTTTCTCTCTCTGTTTTTTTTAGAGAAAAAGAGGGAGAGAGAGAGAGCATGCGCGCGCACACAAGCAGGGGAGGGGCAGACAGAGAGGGAGAGAGGGAGAATCTTAAGCAGGCTTTGCACGATCAGCACAGAGCCTGATGCAGGGCTTGAACCCACGAACTGTGAGATCATGACCTGAGCGGAAATCAAGAGTCAGACACTCAACCCTCTGACCCACCTGGGCACCCCTCTCTGTTACTTCTCATAATTGCATTTCAATCTAAAATTGTTTCAAAATAAAAATAAGATATATATAATATATTTTATATACATATATATGATATACATAAGAGATATATATAACATATATATATAAGATGTATATAAGATATATATATATATATATATATATATATGATATATAATACAATTTTAAAATGGACAAACAAGTTGAATCAACCTTCTCCTAAAGATGATATACAAATGACCAATAAGCCCATGAAAGATGTTCAACATCATTGGCCATCAGGGAAATGCACGCCCACACCACGAGATACCGCTTCATACCCACAGGGATGGCTATAATCAAAGACATACTACACTAGGTGTTGTGGGGATGTGGAGACACTGGCCCCTCGTCCACTGCTCGTCCACTTCCTGGTCCTCCAGGAAGGTCCTGGAGGACTGGCCATGGATGGACCACAACAGGAGTGTTCTCTTTCTCGGAAGAGTGGGGTAATGGCACAGACTGTATCCTCTGCCTCACCCAACCATACAACAGACCAAATATAGGAAACAACTCTGCCAACCAGTGGCCCCTGGGTTACTGCCTAGAGAGTTTGATGGCCGTGGAACCGGGAGGGGGCCCAGGTGTAACCAGGGAGTGGTGGAACCCTGTGATTGGGGTGGCCAAGGGAGTTGGGCTTCACAGGGGAGCGTGCTGCGGAGGAGAGATCACAGACAACTCTAGGAATCTGTCTGCAGAGACTTGACCTGGTTCTGGTAAGTGCGAGTACCTGAGGGGACGGAGGCCAGAGAAAGGTCAGTCATGTGGAGCAGCCCTCAAGCTCATACAGTCGAGGGCAACTCACGTTCCACCAGTCAGACTGGAAAGACTCCCCCAAAACAGCGTGTTGAAAAAGGGTATTGTTTTAGCAGTGGGGACTGATTAGTTCCAGAGTAAACAAGTCTCAGAAGGGCCAAATCCTTTCCAGCATCTTCAGTGTGTACCACAACAAAGGCTAAGAATATTCAAAGGGATACAAAAACCCAAAACCAAAACAAAAAACAACAAAACCCAAACCCTGTACCCAAGGACATATTTATGATATCTGTCATGCAATAAAATATTACCAAATATGCAAAGAAGCAGGAAAATATAACTCATGATTAGTAGAAAAATCAATCAATCGAGACAGATCCAGAAAGATGCCAATGTTAGAAGCAGAAGACGAGGGTGTTACGACAGCTGAGATCAATATTTTCCAAATGTGCAAGTGGTGGGAAGGAACGCATGTGTACAAAAGAGATATAGAAAAAAGGACCTGAATAGAAAGATCTTCAAGAAACGAAAATACAAGTCTAGGATGAAAACTACCCCGATGGGATTCACAGCATCTTAGACAACTCAGAGGAAAGGTTAGCCAAGACGGAGCGATGGAAACCGTCCAAAATGTAACCACACTGAGTTGCGGGGCACGAAAGTGGCCTAATATTTTTGTATGGAGGGAGGGGATTTGATGAACACTCTAAACCCAGAGCTCAAACAAACAAGCAGGAACAAAAAACAGCTCAACAACCCCAAGCAGAAGGAACATGAGGAAAATGACTCGAAGCCATATTCTAAGAACATTGCTCAAAGCGAGTGATGAGGGACAATCTCCCTAGTATCGGGAAACATCGATGCATTGGGGGCAGAAAGGTGACCGTGGTGGGGCGGCCGGTGGCCCTGGGACCCTGTGCCTGGAATGCCTGTCCGTCCCCCTTCTCCTCCAGGGCTCAGCTCAGAGCCGGCTCTGGTGAGGGGCACGGACTCCAGACTCGAGGTTGCCGAGGTCCGTCTTAACTCTCCGTGCCTGTGCCTCTAGACCATCTGGGGAGATGAGTGCTTGGACAGGGCAGGGGGGGCAAGGTCTATGAAATATTCCGAGACAGGCCTGGTGATGGAACCAAAGGCACACTGATTTGTTAGATTTTAATATCAGGTGAACGGGCCGTCACAGGAGAAAAGTGACTGTCCTGAAGGGCAGTCAGATGCGAGAGCTTCTGTGTGTCTTAGGGGACACGTTTTTTAGGAAGGATGACTGGGCCCTAGGAAGAAAAGATGGCACATGTAATACTGTCAGAAACAAAACAAACAGGGCCCCAGATGGTGTCACGACACTGGGGCTTAACACCCAAACTCGCTGTGGGCTCGACCTCCCCAATCTTAACCCGCCAGTGAGGAATGTTCTGCACGGCACCAGTGAGGTGATCTGGCCCCTGGGCCCTTGCTGTCCCCCAGATCTGCAGGATGAGACCCTCGCCCTTCCCCTTAAAGGACCATGACCTTGCCTGCAACAGTCTTTTCTTCCTTGTGCTAATAGTTCCGCCCCTTTTCTGCCTACATGATGCTTCCCGGTGGCACAGCTCCCCAGAGGTGCCCTCTGCCTGCTAGGTGGCCGCTGCCTGGTTCCTGAGTGCAGTAAGAAAGCCAAGGAGACCTTCAAACTTACTGGGTTGCATTTTTGTTCTTTAAACAACAGTTTCGGACAAAGTCTGTCCGGCTGTGGTGGTGGCTTCTGGTGTCCCCTGCTCTGATCAGAGCCAGCCTTGCTGGTGGATGGGCTCTCAGGATGGAGGGCAGCTGTCCTCCCCTGGGAGGCCCTGTCCTCAGGCTGAGGAGCGGGGGTTCAGAGAAAGCCTCTCCCGGTGTTTGCATTTTTCAAGTGCCTTCATCTCAAAATAATCAATATTCCGAAGAGGCATATTTTTGGCTGGCGTGTCCTGACTCCTCCGAGAGACCTTTGAATTTGTGTGTGCACAGTTAGGGCCTCAGGAAGCACAGGATCCAAGAACGGTCACTTAAATATGGCCACAAAACGGCAGAAATGCTGAATGCAGAGAGGTTAGCTACTGTCTTAAAGGGAAGTCTGCAGATGGTTATCTACCACATAGAACCTGAGTCATTGGAATGTGGGCTGGGCTGCCCTTTGGCTCGGAAATATGTTCCTCGCATGGAACGGAGGGATTGGACACGGCCTGGGAAGGCGTCCTCACCCACTCATGGCTTTGCTCCCGTCACCTGTGCCAGGCGACACACTCGTGTCTCTGGTGTGTAAATGTATTTCTTTCTTTTTATAAATTTTTTTGAATGGTCATTTACGTTTCAGAGAGAGAGAGAGAGAGAGATAGAGAGAGAGAGGTAGAGCACGAGCGGGGGAGGGGCAGAGAGAGAGGGAGACACAGAATCGGAAGCAGGCTCCAGGCTCCGAGCTGGCAGCACAGAGCCAGACATGGGGCTCAAACTCACGAGCCGTGAGATCACGATCTGAGCTGAAGTCGGATGCTCAACCGACTGAGCCACGGAGGCGCCCCTAAATGTATTTCATTCCAGGAAGATTTGAGAGTAGGTGTGGACCTGCTGACACTAATCGAACACACAGCATTCATATTTTTGTGCGTAGTTGGCATTTAAAGTATTTTTAAAGTGTAAGGATCTGGGGGCACAACGGTCTTGTGATTTCAGTCTAAAATGTGAAAACAACTGAAAGGACTTTTTATTTTAAAAGGTGATCTTTCTCTTCATAAACATTATCAGACCATTTGCAAGAATCTACAGTGTATGAATTTGTGAAGGTTGCTGACTACCCTGCTTGTACACTCTCTCTCTCAAAAACCAAATAATAAATAAAACTTAAAAAAAAAAAAGTGTTTTAACAAAATGAGGGCCACATCTGTCCTTTCTTATCAAGAAAGAGTTGGACACAGAGTGCAGCTGTTGATCTGCAGTCTTGGGGGAGGGGCTGGGAGCAGCCTCCCCCCACCGAGGGTCCTGCTCCCCGCAGGGGAGGTGGCCCAGGGCAGCTGCCACCTAGCAGGCAGAGGGCACCTCTGGGGAGCTGTTCCTCTTAGTGTTCCTCTTAGTGTTCATTGCCTACTGGTCAATAACAAAACTCAATCTAGCAAATCTGAAGATCTAAGTGGCTTAGTTTTTTATTCTTATTAATTTTATTTTTTAAAATTTACATCCAAATTTGTTAGCATACAGTGAAATAATGATTTCAGGAGTAGATTCCTTAATGCCCCTTACCCATTTAGCCTAGCCCATCCCCCCTCCCACAACCCCTCCAGTAACCCTCAGTTTGTTCTCCATATTTACGAGTCTCTTCTGTTTTGTCCCCCTCCCTGTTTTTATATTATTTTTGTTTCTCTTCCCTTATGTTCACGTTTTTGTCTCTTAAAGTCCTCATATGAGTGAAGTCATATGATTTTTGTCTTTCTCTGACTAATTTCACTTAGCATAATACCCTCCAGTTCCATCCACGTAGTTGCAAATGGCAAGATTTCATTCTTTTTGATTGCCGAGTAATACTCCATTATATAGATATACCACATCTTCTTTATCCATTCATCCATCCAAGAGCATTTGGGCTCTTTCCATACTTTGGCTATTGTTGATAGTGCTGCTATAAACATGGGGGTGCATGTGTCCCTTCAAAACAGCACACCTGTATCCCGTGGATAAATGCCTAGTAGCGCAATTGCTGGGTCGTAGGGTAGTTCTATTTTTTAGTTTTTTGAGGAACCTCCATACTGTTTTCCAGAGTGTCTGCACCAGCTTGCATTCCCATAAGTGGCTTTATTTTTTAACGTCTATTTATTTTGAGAGAGAGAGAGAGAGAGAGCATGTGAGATTGCAAGCAGGGGAGGGGCAGAGGGAGTGGAAGAGAGTCCCAACTTGAGGTTCAAACTCACAAACCATGAACTCACGACCTGAGCTGAAATCAAGAGTTGATGCTTAACCGACTGATCCACCCAGGTGGCTTTATTTTATTCTATTTTATATTTGTTTTGTTTATTTATTATTTATTCACTTATTTATTAAATGAATCGGCAACGGCCAACACTCGTCCTAGGGCATAGAGTGTCGGTGTGCAGAGCCGTGAAAGGTTGTAGGAAGAGGTGGGGACAAAAATCCCTCTGCAGAAGAAAAGGACTGTTGCACAGGAGGCTGACTGCAGGGGGAGGGCAAGGGGTCATCCTCTCCGGGTGGCAGACTCCCTGGCCACTGGAAAAGCACACGTCCTGAGTGGTGGGTGAGGTCCGCTTCACAGGAGGGGACGTTGAAAGGGCAGTTAAGATTAGGAATCAGCCCTGGTTTGGGGACTCGGTCAAAGCGACACCATCTTGGGCCTACGGGTTTCCTAACACTGGCTCCCGCAACATCACCATGGGCACGGCGCAGTGCGCGAGCTGGCTTAGTCATACTGAATTGAGCTGACGTCAAAGGCGGAGGGAAAAAGCCGCCCCGCCCCAGACTTTCACGTCCTGATGCGCTCATGCGGAGCACATTCGCACGCGGGGATGTGTGTTCAGAAGGCTCTCAGCTGTGGATCACACGCGCTAGGAAGTCATCTGTTTAGAACATTTGAACCTCCTCGCCTCAAGGGAGGGGGGATCAGAAGAGCTGAAGAGAACAAAATTCTTGGCTTTTTATTTACCAAGTGGGCTTCTCAAGGCAGAGGTTGTAGTTTGAGGCAGAAACGGGAAGTGTTCGAGCCGGGTTTGAGACTCAAATGCCAGTCCCTAAGGAGACCTGGGATTTGGGGATGTGGCAAGAGCAAATGAGGACAGCCCTGCCCTCCTGAGATCAAGTGCTCTCCTCCTCCCACGCCGAGAAGTCTGGTGATGCCACGAAGGATCGAGACACTGAGAGTCAGGGGTGGGACAGATCACGGGGGAGGAGCCTCTCCGTGTTGGTCTTGTCCTGGCCGCCGGCTGCATGCCAGAGAGGTTACCCTGGACGTGTGTTGTCCTCTGGAATGCCAGTGCTCACTGTGTGTGCCCAGACTTTGCTCAGCCTCTCTGGGTCACCCTCACACCCAGAAGAGGTGTGGTGAGGCCCAGCATCATGCCTGGCAGGGACACTAACCTCACACACTGAAACTGAAGTTGGTGAAAGGCCAGCCTTGAAGGCACATTGTGAAAATAACTTGCTGAGGGTCATTGTTTGCTGGCACTGTGGCTCCACAGATTTAATCTCTCCCATTGTATGCTTATTACTCCCATTTTTAAATTAAAAAAGGGAGCCTTTATGTCCTTGAGGCCAATAAGGCCAGGGAAGAGGGTGCGGGGCTCTTTGCTCCAGCCTAGTAAACAAGGTGTGCCCCCGAGGGACAGGGACAACACACACACACGCACCACTCCAGACCCTAGGGAAAGCTTGTTCTGGATTTCTAGGGAAGTCATTTGTGAATGATACAGGCTAATATTTAAACATGATAGAGAATAAACGTAAAAGATTTTGGCTATCTGACAATGAAAACCACGTTAAAAACATGGAGATATGTTTAAAAACAAAGTCAAAATTAATCGTTTCTAGTCCTTAAAGTTATAATCTATAATTCTTTTTTAAAAATGTTTATGTATTGGGGTGCCTGGGTGGCTCAGTCGGTTAAGTGTCTGACTTTGGCTCAGGTCATGATCTCACAGTTTGTGGGTTTGAGCCCCACATCGGGCTCTGTGCCGACAGCTCGGAGCCTGGAGCCTGCTTCAGATTCTTTGTCTCCCTCTCTCTGCCCCTCCCCTGCTCGCACTCTGTCTCTCTCTCTATCTCTCTGTCTTTCTCTCAAAAATAAATAAACATTAAAAAAAATTTTAAGGGGCGCCTGGTTGGCTCAGTCAGTTAAATGTCCAATTCTCGGTTTTGGCTCAGGTCATGATCTCATCATCGTGAGTTCAAGCTCTGCATCAGGCTCCACGGTGACAGTGAGGAGCCTGCTGGGGATTGTCTACCTCTCTCTGTCCCTCCCCTGCTTGCCCTCTCTGACTCTCAAAGTAAATAAATACATTAAAAAAAATTTTTTTTAATGTTTATTTATTTTTGAGACAGAGAGAGACAGAGCATGAATGGGAGAGGGTCAGAGAGAGAGGGAGACACAGAATCCGAAGCAGGCTCCAGGCTCTGAGCTGTCAGCACAGAGCCCGACGCGGGGCCCGAACTCACGGACCGTGAGATCATGACCTGAGCCGAAGTCGGACGCCCAACCGACTGAGCCACCCAGGCGCCCCAATACATTTTAAAAATTAAAAAAAAAAGTTTATTTGAGAGAGAGGGAGAGAGACAGAGAGAGAGTGTGCGTGTGTGCATGAGCTGGGGAGGGCCATAGAGAGAATGGAGAGGGAGAATCCCCAGCTCTGTGCTGTCAGCGCAGAGCTGGGTGCAGGGCTCGAATTTACAACTGTGAGATCATGACCCGAGCTGAAACCAACAGTCAGACGCTTAACTGACCGAGCCACCCAGATGCCCCATAATCTGTAATTCTAAATTCCTAAAGAACAACAAAAAAAAGTTTTCTGAACATGAGATTTTTCCTCTCATGTATTATCTCATCATAGGTAAGGTCTTTCTAACATGGTAAAAACTGAAGAAGTGATATAAGTGATATAAGAATAATAAATTTGTATAAAACTTTTTAAAGCTTTGCATGAAAACAGATACCAGGAAAAAAAAAGGACAAATGAAAAGTTAGGTAAAAATTTTGCTAGCATATGATAAAAGACTAATATTCTTCAATGTGTAAAAAGTTTTTGTAAATAAAGGAGAAAAATAAAATAAAAATCCAAATGGAAGAGTAGACTGAGGCCATGGACAATAAATAAGAAATAACTATCCAATGACTTTTTTCTGTTCGATTCTTTTATTTAAAAATTTTTTTAAGTTTATTTCTTTTGAGAGAGAGAGAGAGAGAGAGAGAGAGAGAGAGCACAAGTAGGGGAGGGGCAGAGAGAATCCCAAGCAGGCTCTGCACTGCCAGCACAGAGCCTGAGTGGGACTTGAACTCATGAACCGCGAGATCATGACCTGAGCTGAAACCAAGAGTCAGACGCTTAACCCACTGAGCCACCCAGGTGCCCCATGTTTTATCCTTTTATTTAGCAGCTTATTTTAAGATATAATTCATGTACTAGACAATTCACCCACTTATACTGTACAATTCAATGGCATTTGAAGGGGAGTATATTCATATCATCCATCACCACAATTCTGGAGCATTTTAATTACCACCCCCCTCCCGCCACCCCACCCCGTGTTGGGCAGTCACTGGTTTACTTTCTGTCTCTATGGATTTGCCTGTTAGGGACATTTATAGAAGTGGAACCATGCCATATATGGCCCTTTTGATAGTTCATGACATTGTGCATCTTTTCCTGTGCTTACTGGCCACTTGCTGATTGTATTGGGAGAATTATCTACTCCAACCCTTGGTCCATTCTTAATTGAGTTGTTTGTTGTTTTATAATTGTAAGTTCTTTATATGCTCTATATACAAGCCCTCTATCCCAAGCAGGGTCCATGCTATCAGTATTGAGCCAGACATGGGACTTGAAATCATGACTGTGAGATCATGACCTGAGCCAAAATCAAGAGTCAGACGCTCAACCAACTGAGCCACCCAAGTACCCCTGTAGGAAGTTTCAAAATTGAGGAGTGTGATTCCTCAAATTTTATTCTTTTTTTTTCAATATTGCTTTGGCTATGCTGGATCCCTTAAATTTGCACACAAATTGGTCAATTTTTGCAAAAATAGTTAGCTGGGATTTTGATAGGGATTGCACTGAACCCAGAGATCAATTTGGGGGGGATCGCAATCTATAAACATTAAGTCTTTTAGTCTGCAACTCAGTTCTTTAATTTCAGCACAACTTATTTGGCAGTTTTCAGGGTATAAATTTGCATTTCTTTTATTAAATTTATTCCTATTTTAGTCTTTTGAAATCTATTATAAAAGGAATATTTTTAAAAAAAATTTTTTTAAAGTTTATTCTTTTTTGAGAGAAGAGAGTACACATGAACACAAATGGGGGGCGGGGGGAGGGAGAGAGAGAGAGAGAGGAAGACTGAGGATCCAAAGCAGGCTCCATGCTGTCAGCACAGAGCCCTGTGTGGGGCTCAAACTGACAAACCACGAGATCATGACCTGAGCTGAAGTCGACACTTAACCAACTGAGCTGCCCAGTTGCCCCAGGAGTATTTTTTTTAATTAAAAATTTTTTTCATTTTTCTTTAAAATCAAGTATAGTTGACATACATTACATGACTTTTCAGGTGTACAGCATCATGATTCCACAAGTCTATAGGCTATGCTGTGCTCCCCACAATCGTGGTATTATCACCATACGACACTATCATAGTACCACTGACGACGTTCCTTGGGCTGTGCCTTTTATTCCTGTGACTTAGTTATTTTGTAACTGGAAGCCTATGTCTCCCACTCCCCTTCCCCCATTTTGTCCGTCTGTCTACCCCATTCCCCTCTGGCAACCACCAGTTTGTTCTCTGCATTTATGGGTCTGTTTCTGCTTTGTGTTTTTAGATTCCACATATACGTGAAATAATATGGTATTTGTCTGGTTTATCATAATACCATCTAGGTCCATCCACAGTGTAGGAACGGTCTTTTTTTTTTTTTTAATTTTTTTTTTTTAACGTTTATTTATTTTTGAGACAGAGCATGAATGGGGGAGGAGCAGAGAGAGAGGGAGACACAGAATCGGAAGCAGGCTCCAGGCTTTGGGCCATCAGCCCAGAGCCCGACGCGGGGCTCGAACTCACGGACCGTGAGATCGTGACCTGAGCTGAAGTCGGACGCTTAACTGACTGAGCCACCCAGGTGCCCCAGAACGGTCTTCTTAATTTCACTTTCAGTTTGCTCATGGCTATTACACAAACCCACAATTGATTGCTGTGTATTGATCTTATATCCTGCAACTTTGTGAACTCCTTTATTACTTCTAATAGTTTTTAGTGGATTCCTTAGGATCAAATGACTTTTAAACACACGGAAAAAGACTGGTTTCTCTTATAATGAGAGAAAGTAAAGTATCATGAGATATGGTTTTGTTCACCTACTACATTGGCCAAGATCTAAAATTCTGGAGGCTCCTGGGTGTCTCAGTCTGTTGAGTGTCCAACTTCGGCTCGGGTCATGATCTCATGGTTTGTGGGTTTAAGCCCTGACCTGGGCTCTGTGCTGACAGCTCAGAGCCTGTTTCAGATTCTGTCTCCCCCCGCCCCTACCCTGCTTTTGCACGTGCACACACTCTCTCAAAAGTGAATAAACATTTTTAAAAAAAGATCTAAAATTCTGATATCATTGTATAGGTTGCAATCTATGAACACATGTACTTCATTCATCAACCCCACTTCCAGGGGTATACCCTACAGCACCTGTCTTCCAGGTTGCACACGGTACTGCTGGCGAGGCACGAATGCTACTTAAAGAGTATGTGGTATGCAGGCCCGTCACTGTTTGATTCCATTTTTGTAAAGTTCGAAAACAGTCAAAACTAATCTGCTGAGAGAAATCAGCAGAGTTGTATTATCCTCGTAACAGTTGATCAAGATCTTTAGGACATGTTTTAAATGAGGATTTTGTCCTTCTTAACCCAACGGTAATACCACCCAATGAAGCAGTAACTCCCTACTGTCGAGTATCCAGTTTGCTGGTGGCTTGGAAGTTATTACTATATTATCCTTCCCAAAAGCACTCCGTTCAGCCCAAATCCTGTCCCGCAGCATTATTATCAGGGCCTTCCACATCGTCTCCTGTATTTCCTGATTCTCTAAATTCTCTCGAGCTCCAGACAGACTCGGCAGCCACCCCATAAAGCCGACTGAACATCTTCAGTCGTCTCCTCCTGGATGGTGAAACTCCCTTGTGTGTGTGTAGGGCTGTACAGGGTTTATTTTGATCCTTGACACAACCTTGTGAGCATAGGTAATGAGAACTGAAACTGCCCAGTGTGCTGGCATTTGTGATCCAGTATTCCCAGAACAGGTCATACCTTCACATAATAAATAGCTGTCGGGTCCTTCCTGCCCTGTAGGAGGTATATTGATGAGGACAGCAGCTCTTGTCCCTGCCATCTAGACTTTATGACAGGGTGGGGAACAGGCAATGCACATGTAAACCAATCAGTGCGGTACGTAAGCACAAACGAGCATCGGTGCTCCAAAGAGAAATGAACAAGGACGTGTGTAAAAGGGAACAGCAGAGAACCACCCACTTGTGCAGGTGGTCATGGGAGGCTTCTGAGGAGACACCTGAAAGCATTTCTTTGCCTGCAGTGTAGAAAATGACCTGGAGGGAGGCAGGAGCCAACCGGGGAGAAAGCTGCACAGTTGACCAGACGGCTGACCTGTGCTCCTGAGGTTTCTCCTGGGGTCACTCTTTCAGCAAACATTTCCCTAGAGCCATGCGAGATTCCCTCCACCGAGCATATTCTTGTGGACTCGAACGTACTGTCCCTTTTTTCTGGTCCCACTGCTGACCGTGTCTACAGGCTCTGGTCACCTCCGCACTGGATGACAGCCCTAGACCTCTGCAGGGTGTATATTAACGTGGCTTTTGGTCAGAGATCTAGCCCCAGTGCCTTATCAGGACCATTGGAGAACAGATGCCTCTGTCCTGGCCAGGCCACCACCTCATCAGGATTCACACAAGGCTGCCTAATTAGTGTAGCCATAAACCTGTAGCCACAGGTGGGAGTGGCAGGGCCAGCAGGAGCTCTGATCTTAAGGACTGATGTGTTAGACATGGAAGAACCCTGAATGTTCCCAGTTCATCAGCCTCGGCCCCCACAGTCTGGGAGTAGCAGGGCATTGGGTCAATTGGAGGAGGTGACCCAGGTGGCCAATGGTGAGAGAGCATCCTTACCTACAAGGTAACTAGCAGACTGTCAAACTCATCCACCTAGTTACACGAATAGAGAATTATTCCTGTGTGTAGTATGCATGATGCGTTTAGAATACTTTTTGCCATGTTCAAGAATTGGATTATTTTATGATAAACGTAACTACTCTGAAAAAGCTTCTGAAGACTGGTTTCCAACGATCACATCAATGTCAGCAGGGTAAGTACACCAATACATCAAGGTCCACTGTGGGTCTGAGCTCACCCCACTCTCCCACCACAGATGTGCTCATCTCTGGGGCAGAAATTCCCTTCTCCCCAAGTGGGAGCCCAGGGACTCAATATTAAGAGACATACGCCTCGTAGAGGTTTGGAACGGTTAACATGCCAATTGATACTTGCCAGAAATAAAGTTCCCGCAGGAGGAAAAATACATGTAGGCTTTTCTGACCTAATCTCCAGAAGTCAAGTGTGGTTGGGAAACTTGCAGAAACTAGCTCTATATTTAAGTTTCTGGAAATGCTTGGTCAATGAGCTGGAAGACAGCAGGGGATGCTTACTTAGCACCCTAGAGATTCATGCGATAACTGGGGCTCCGCCCAACTTTTCCAACCTGTTATTTTGAAAAATTTCAGTTTTCCAGACTCGTTTGCATTGGTCAATGAACCACACACACTCATCACAAAATGTTAGCATTTTTGTTACATTTGCTTTATCTCTCTGTAAAATACATATATTTCTGAACCATCTGAAAGTTGTGGCCACTAGGACTCTTCAAGACAAACCTCCTAAGGACAAGGGCATTCTCGTGACAGACATCGTCACACTGACACATTAAGGATAATTCAATAATACTCTCTCTGAAATACATTCCATATGTAAAATCTTCCAACTGTTCCCCTCATCTCTTTGGTTGCTTCTTTCCTTCAAAGTAGTGTAGGTTCGAGGGTCAGGTGATGGATTTGGTTGCAGTCTCCTGTGTCTGGCCTGATTCCCCAGCTTTTCTCGTTTTCTCCCAATATTTTTGGCAGATTTAATTGGGTGTAATTTTTGACATTCAGCATGCTAATGAGCAAGGCTTCTGAGGGGCGGGGGTGAGATACTTCTGGCAGGAATGGTGGTTGCGTCCCTTGGAAGTGCCACCCTAGCTGACATAGGGTGGCTCACCTCCCTGGCCTGTGCATTGTCGATAGCTCCCAGTGACCATCGCTAGAGGCAAAATTTAAGCCAGGACTTCTCCAGGAGGGAGGGGATGGGCTGACACATTTAGCTTTGCCTGGAGACATTTCTGGTTGTCAAAATGTTGGGGAAGGTGTGTGCTCAGGGCATCTGGTCAGTAGAGGCCAGGGACGCTGCCAAACATCCTCCTTAAAAAAGAATTACTCAGCCTCAGATGTCCATAGTGGCAAGGTGGAGAAACCCAGGGGATGCCACTGCAGTGTTCAACCAGTGGACGCTTCCGCACCTGCCTCTTTCCCGCTCCTCTGGGCTCCTGATGTGCTCCATGCACGTGAAACACAAGTGAAAGCATCAACCCTTCAACACATCCCCACTGGTGAGCACAGCGACACGCTTCCGTATTTGTGTCTAAACTGGCCCTCTAGTTGGCCTGTGAACTCCCTGTGCTCGCCAAGTGTGTCACCTGAGATGAGCTTTAATTGCTTGAGCAGGCACATATCAGTCTTATTTGAGAGGAAAGAAGAAGGTGCCAGTAAAATCCCAGAGGGCATTGCTAACTAGCAGCTCGCTGGGCCGCACGTGAGAGCCTAGTGTGTTCTCCAAAAGTCCTGTCATCCGACCTGACAGCAGTCCGTGAGGCGGTTTACTACGAGGTGGCTGCCCGTTTGCGCTCGAGGAACCAAGTCCCCTCTGTGCCCTGCTCCCTGCTCGAAGACACCTCGCTAGTGGGCGGCCGGGGTGGGGGAGGGGAGAGCTCCGGAGAGTGGAGGGCTGTGCGCACAGAGCTCCAGGGTGGAGTGCGGGGGTGGGGGTTGAGACCCAGTATTCAGCTCCTGCACTCATCTCATCAGGAGTCAAAACTGTTTCTTTTTTCCTTCCTCTCCCCATGCTCCCGCAAACAAACAACAAAACACTCAAAGGGCATCTTGGGTAAAACAAGTCAAACGAGTTCTCGAGCGACCTTGGGAACGCCTGGCTCCCAATTTCGGAGGGCAGCTAGGCTACTTCTCTTGTGTGTGGCGGGGGCTGGGTTCTCAAGGTCACAGGTGGGTGGACAAGGCCCGGGTTCCTCCCCCCCATCCCCGGCGGGACAGAGGTGGGTGGGCGAGGCCCGGGTCTGGTCGGACCGGGACCCGGGTCCGCAGGGCGCCCCTCCCTCGCCCGGCGAAGAAGGTGGGTGGGCGAGAACCGGTTCTGGTCCGAACGGGACCCCGGTCCGCAGAGCGTCCCTCCGCCTCCCGGCAGGGCAGATGGGTGGGCGAGGCCCGGCGGCGGCGCAGTGCGGCCGCGGGTCCGCGCACGGGGAACGGGCCGGGCTGGGGCTGGCGCCCTACCCGGCGTGTGGCCAGTGTCAACGTAGCCACGGCTCAGCCCGCGGACGCCCCTACCACCGTACCCGGCCTCATCCACCCGGGCGGCGTGCGCGCTGCAGGACGACTTACTGCTTAGATCCAAGAATGAGGAGGGCAGGTCCATCCGCGAAAGTCCTCCCACTGAACGAAAACGAAACTTCCCAGGATGCCTGACTTCCGGCGCGAGCCCTGGCGCCCCAGGCTCCCGGGGCTCGACGCCCCGAACACCGCCCCTTCCCCGCGCACACCTGGGGGCCGGCCCCGCGCGCCCGCCCCGGGGCCCCGCCCAGCTGCCCCCGGCGCCACCAGGTGAGAGCCCCGCCCGGCCCCGCCCCGGCCGCCCACGCAGCCACCCGGAGAAAGCGGCGTCGGGCCCGCCCTGCTCCGTCCCGCCCGCCCAGCTGCCAGGTGAGCGGCGCCAGGCCCCATCGCCCACTAGGCCCGTGAGAGCCGCACCAGCCCCGCCGCCAGGTGAGCAGTTCCCAGCCCTGCCCGGTCGCTGGGCCCCTCCCGGCCCCCAGGCCCCGTCCCGCGCCGTCCCTTAGCATCCGCCCGACCGCCGGGCGAGTGGCGCCATTCCCCGCCCGGCCGCCGGGCCAGGTCCAGCTTCGTCTGGCCCGCCCTACCCGCCGCCAGGTGAGCAGCCCCAGGCCCCGCCCGCCGCCCGCCGGGCTCCACCCAGCCGCCGGGCCCTGTCGCGCTCCGTCCCGCCTCTTCCCCGCCTCGCGGCCTGGTGAGTCGCACCAGGCCCAGTCCCGCCTCCCGCCTAGCCCGGCTCCCGGGCCGTGTACCGCTGCAGCGCCAGGCCCCGCCCCGCCTGCAGGTGAGCTGCCCCCGATCCGCTCGGGGCTCCAGGCCGCGCCCCGAGGCCCTCTAGGCTCCGCCCTGCCGCCAGACCCCGCCCGCCGTCTGCGGCGCCTGCGCAGTGCGGCCCGTTGGGCCGGGGCCGGGCGGCGCGGCCGGCGCAGTCGGCGAGCGCAGTGCGCGTGCGCCGTGCGGCCGGGGGCGGGCGGCGGCGGCCGCGGAGCGGAGCGGGGGCGGGGCGGCGCCGTCTGGCTCGGTCGGGCCGGGGCGGGAGTGCGGCGCGGGACGGCGGGGCCCGCGGGCTGCGGACGGCGGCCTCGGCGGCCGGCAGGTGAGGCCCGCGTGCCGCGGGTCGGAGGGTGGAGAGCGAGGGCCGCGAGGGGGGCGCGGGCGGGGCGCGCTGCGGGGCGGCGGCGGCGCCCGGGGAGCGGCGGCCGGGCCGCGGTGCATTGTCCGGGCGCGGGCGGCGCCTGCACAGCGCCCCCTGCCGGCCGGGCCTCGGGTGGGGGGCCTCGGGCTCCGGCCGCGCGCCTTTGTTCGCCGCCCCCGCCAACATGGCGGCCGCCCGGCCCGCCCGGCCGCGGGCCCCGCGCGCTTTGTTCCGCAGGCCTGGGCGCCGGCGGGCGGGGGGCGGCGGGGGCGGGGCGCAGGAGCGTTGCATAATCGGCCGGGCGTGGCGCGGGACGGGACCCCCCCCTCCCGGGCGGGGGGAGGGGCGGGGCGCTGCGGGCTCGGGTCGCCCCCCCCCCCCGCCCCGCCCCCGCCCGGGGCCGCCCCTCGCGCCCCAGCCTCCCGAGTGACCTTGAGCGCGCTGCGCCCCGGGCGCCGGGATGGATGGGGCGACGCAGAAGCTGCGCAGTGCTCGGGGTGGGCTCTGGGGGCCCCGGTGGGAGAGGCCGCAAGGGGGGCGCACCACGCATGTTGACGCAGCGGGGTCGTGCGGACGCGGTGTCGCGTGCCGTGCGCTGGGGGACCTGGGGTCGGAGCGGGAGTTTCCATGCACATCGGGGTGGGATACGCGGGTGGAGGGGCTGCGCTAGCGGGAGCATCAGGAGGCGGCACCGGGCACACTCGAGCGTGTGACGCCACGGCAGCTGGAGACGACATACCTTCCGAGACGTGAACACCTGTAACTTTCCTGTGTTGGAATTTTCTGGAAGGAACTCTGGTCTGGAAAGGGTGGAGGGAGAGGGCTGTGACCGCTTTCCACACAGCTTTTGTTAGGAAATGGAAATCCGGCCTACCCTTGGTGGTGTATCCCGGGGCAGGTTGAGTTTGAGAATGCTCTTAGAGGTTGTGAGCATCCTTTTAGAGGTGGTGACACTTCACATGGGGTCACATCAACCAGGAACCTCCTCAGTTCCTTCCCCCAGCCTTGGCTGATGGTCAGACACCCCGAAATTGGAAGAGCCGGGAGTTTACAGAAACCATTCGTTATCAGACTTGATAACGAGTAAAGGTCGCACAATGTTTATGTCAAAATTACGGATAGTAGGTATTAGTTTCTAGTGAGAAATAAAATAGAATGTTTTTAGTTTTGGTCTTGAGTAGCGAAATGGTTACTGTTAAGATGTTGTGAAATGTGTAAGGTAAAAAAGGCCTGTAGTTCTCTATGTTTAATATATATTTGTCTATATATGTGTATATATTTTTTAAAGCCTTGGATAAATCCCAGAAATTCCACCACTACTGTTTCTGACAGTACCCTTAGTTACCAATTCAGAATAAGGCATTTACTTAGTTTTGGAATATCTGAAGTGTTGTTTAAGGTAGTGTCTCTGTGAGTCTAGGTCTAAGATATACTACAGGAAAAACAAAGGGTTCCTTGGTCACCTAAATTTGGGAAACAGTGCTGTGTTTTGCTCTCTATTAGGGTCACAATTCATTTCATCGAATTAAGGGCCTTGAGAAATACTGCAGTACTGTTCCCATGGTTGGTGGCAGATCTCTTTTTGATGTGTTTTTAATGGAACATTTGTTAACACCCATGAAATTCAGGTGACGATGAAGTGTTGATCATTGCTGTCCATACAGAGCGTGTTAGATAATGGTACCTGTCCCTGAAGTGTGAACTGGGACGTTGATGGGGTTTGTGTGTGCCTGTGCATCTTATGGCAGTATCTCAAATTTGGCTGTTAGTCATAAGATATGAGGATTATTAACTTGAAGTCATAAGTTGAGAAATTTGATAATAGTGTTTTCAGTGTCCGGTGATTTACTTGATTGTCCATCATTTACAGCTTCACTCACTGTACTTCTTAATTGTTAGCAGTTTTTTCTTGGTACATTAAAATTACATGGTAGGGATGCTGTATCTGAAGAATTAATCACATGGGTTATTTAGAGATTAAAAATAATGCTGTTGAGTATTTCTTTTGGTTTAGCTGTTAACAGGATCTTAATTTGCTGAGAAAGAGCAGTTAATACGTATCTACGTAAATACTTGCTTATGTTTATTGATGCTTAATTGAATGTTTTCTTTCCCTGTTCCTTGAATGAGAAGAACTTGGAAGAGGGAATCAACTATTTTGCCCAAGTATGTTGTTCAGTTTGGCAGACATTATGGCGTTGTGAGAAGGCTGTGGGCTCTGGAGTTGGCCATGGAGATAGTGTGGCCTTCAACTCTGCGGTGTCTGGGTGGAAATCCAGCCCCACTCCGTCCTGGTCTGAAGCCACACAACTGATTCCCACTCCCACCCCCGCCACCTCTTGGCCTTTTGAACTTGCCATTTCTGAGTTGTCGCACGAGGCCATCTTGAGCATTAACTGAATTTGTAGAGTTCCCGGTGCAGTCCTGAAATGCAACAGCCCCTGCCAGTCATTGTTGATTTCCTTTTCTTCCTGCTTTTGAACTTTGCATGGTATTTTTAATGTTGAAGTGAACAGTTTGATAAGTTGTGCCCCAGTATTCAATGCAATTTTTAATCGAATCTTTGTTCTTAATAAAATGAGTCATGTATGGGCAATAATACATAAAGATGTGCCCTTGCAGACCTTTCAGTCTGGTGGGGAAGATCTGCCTGCATGTGGTGAGGGAATTTGATGCTGAGAGCATTTGGCGGAGAAGGTGATGCCCGAGAAGGATCAAGAGTATAGAGCAGGAGAGCAGAGAAGGACAGCCACAGCAGAGGTGCGCAGAGAGTGTTTGAGACCATCCTGGATTTGAATCCCAACCAAAGATTGCCCTGTGTTAGCATTTACTCCTATGCGTGTTTATCTGTTAGATGGGATTAGAACACCTACCTCATCAAGTGCAAACTTCTAGGTCCCTGTAGTGGGTGCCCTGTGGGTACCGATGCTGGTGATGATGACATTACCAGTGCTGACACCAGCTGTAGTTTGGCAGGGCCATTCTGTGTAGCAGGAATTTGGGGCTAGGTTTGACGTAATTCTGCATACCATATCCAGGCAGTTGGTGTTTACCCTGTAGGTGGGGAAAGCCATTGGAAGGCATTAAGCAGCATGAAAGGTGGACTGAAGGAATCTGCCAGCGCAGGATCTCTAGTCCAGCCTGTGGGAGGCGGTGGATGAAGTCATTTGGGACAAGGGGAGTCAGTCTGGAGTCACTAGAATGTTGAATGTGATGAGTGTTTTGGGTGGAGGAGGTGGAGGGAGAGGGATACATTCAGCGTAGATGTTTACTTTATCCAAATATTGAGAGTGTAAATGAAGAGACTAGTAAAATATTTTTTATACCATTTTAGGTGTTGTTAGATTGTAGTGTTGTCTTTTACAAAGGCAGAACAACTTTTTAAAAAACTTAGATTGTATTTATAATAAGTTTTAGTTTGTTTATAGTCATATCCTTAGAGCCTACGTGTAATTTTTGGACGTGTATGTATATGGCCTTGTGTGTATCTATAAATGATCTCTGTAGTCACAGGCATGTGAATCTACATGTCCATATGTTTGTACATTACTTAGTCTTATATCTTAAATCATAGTAATTAATCTAGGTCCTGGCTTTGGTATATTCAGTGTTTTAATCACGTAGTCCTCATTCTTTTTCCTCAGCTTGTCTTAACTTGGGCACCATGCAGTCCCTTCAAGCTGGGTGTCTTCCCTTGGTGCCACCCCATTAATCTTTGAACCATTTCTTGCTTTCTGATACCAGATGCTTATGACTCACTTTGTGCTTTCTTTATCAGCCAGTTCTTTCAGCTGCTTTTATTGGAGAGTGGAAGTTAGATACCAAAATCTGGTTCTGTGTTTCCTTATTGCTACTGGGATGCCCCTACTTTCATTAGACAGATGTGGGAAATACATGCAACTTGATTTTGTATTGATATTTCCAATTCGTATTTAACAACTCAGGGTTTTTCCTTTGAGTTCATCCTTTTTTCTCTAACATTGAAAATTTGCATTCTTTGCAACATTACTTCCCTTTGTCCTGCAGTGTAAATGACGTTTGGAAACACCAGTAACAGCATAGTGTTGGTTTGTATTTCATTACAGTCCTTTTTGTTCGTAAAATATATCTACATAAGGATGCACAGTTGACATTTGGAATTATGAAATGATTTGAAAATATTTTCTTTCTGATTCTTACCAATTTGATTATTAATTTGGTTTATTTTCACGAAATCTTTAGTGCTTAATGATTGCGTTCATTTTGTTTAATGTATGTTTTTTCAGTATGTAAAACATTTATGCAGTTCAGAAGCCAAAGCTGTGTTACAGAGGTATGGGCACATCATTCCATTCCTGTCTCCTGCACCGTTCCCCTCGTGCCCCCTTTTTGTTAGTTTCTGGTTTATTCTTCCAGTGTTTTGTTTTTGCAGATACAAGCACTGGCATATTTTTATTTCCTTTCCTTTTTTAAACAAAAGGTAGAACTCAACACTTTTCTGTTTTTTGTGGGGTTTTTGTTCTTTTTTTATTTTAATTTAATACATTCTGGAGATTGCTTTATACAAGCTCTTTTCCATTCTTTTGTGCTTATAGTTTCATAACGGTGAACACAGGTTGTTTGTATTTTATTGCTGTTATATGTGCTGCTGTAGGGAATAACCTTGTAGATGTGTTGTTATTTTGTGTTTTTGCAGGTATAGCTTTAAGATAGATTGTTGGGTAAAAGGTAAACATGTTTGAAATTTTGTTAGTGTCAAAAAATTCCAGTTTAAAAAGGTAGATCTGATTATGTCACCTTTTTACTTAAGACTCTCAGTGGCTTCCCATTGCTTTAAGGACACAATTTCATAACACGACCTCACAGGCATGTGTAATTTTTATCCTTTGTGCCTCGCCTCACCGGCATCACATCTCCCTTTGTTTTCCTTGCTCCAGCCACGCCTGTCGCTCTTCTGTGCCCGGCACCTTCTCCGCCAGACCGCGGGGCACTGTTCTTTTCTTCTGCCTGGAATGTTTTGTTTTGGTTCTTGTTTCGGTTCTTCCAGGTTTTTTTTTTTTTTTTTTTTCTTTTTCTCCCTAAGTCTGTTTGTTTTTGAGAGAGAGAGGGAGAGAGAGAGAATCCCAAGCAGGCCCAGGGCTGTCAGCACAGAGCTCGACGCGGGGCTCATCCCATGAACCTTGAGATCATGACCTGAGCCGAAATCAAGAGTTGATGCTCAAGGGATCAAGCCACCCAGGCACTCCCCTAGTCTTTCTTTAGAGTTTGTCTTAAGTGTCACTTTTTCACGAAATTCTTTTTGTGTGAGTTCGCAGATTTTTGTAATAAGGTAGAATAGTCCAGAGAACTCTGTATATCCATTACCTGCTACCACAGCCATCAACTTTCTGAAGTTTTTGAGTTTTTTCTTGACTTCCCTGTAGTTAAGTTCTCCTATTAGAGACACTGCTGACCTTACTGCTCTTCTCAAAATTATACTGTAAATGAATGTAATGTAATGACTTTTTATTTTCTTGAGAATGTTGAGTTTCGTGAAAACAGAAATTGTTCCTGTTTTTGCCCATGATTAGTTTTCCAGTATTCAGCTTGGTGCTTGGGTCGTGACTGCTCAAACCCGTGCCCTGGGCAGTAGTTGGCCAGGTGCTTTGTGGGTATGTCTGGTCTGCTGTACAGGATGAATTGAAAGTTGTGTCAGTTCTGTTGCCTCTGACTTTGGTGCTGTGGGTGCCCTGCACAAGGTGGGCCCTTGTCCTGGAGCTCACCACACCTGTGGTACAGGGGGCAGGACTCTCTGGGAGCCTGGGGGAAGGGCAAGCCTTCACAGCAGCCTTGCAGGGCCCAGTCTGCCTGGCATCAGTGAGGGCGACCAGAAGAGCAGTGAACGCAGGCTGCACGTGTGTGGCCACAGGTGCTGCACTAGAACTCTCCCGTGGCCCGCCCAAACTAGAACCGGGGATGTGGTTCAGTCTAGCGAAGTTAAAACATTACAAAGCGAAATGATGAGCTCAGGGCTTTAAATTCTTAACTCAGATTCCACATAAGGGACCTGAAAGTTTCTTTGACTGCTGTAAAAAAATTCATCTTGAATTCCAAATTTGTAAGCAGGAGCACTGATGGATAAAGAATGGGATTCTAAGAATTGGATTAGGGACATTCGGTCAGATTCCCATTAAGTTAGAGACCTAAATTCTGCTGGGCTTCCTTTGCCAGTAGAAGCAGCGTTTCTGTCACCTGTGTGAGGAACTTCATCCCCCTTTGCCTGGAAAACCTGTAATTGCCTTCCCTCCCCCAGGGATGATCCTAGCAGGCCCCAAAGTGGGAGGTGCAGTGTGTGACCCAAAAGATAGTTTGGTTTGCCACTGTATAGGTAGGAACCTGGGGAATATTTGTGGGAATGGATCTTAAGGGGAGTGGGATTATGATGGAAGGGACCTGAAGGTTAGGCCGTATTTGTTGATGTGGGCTCATCAGCAGACGTTCTGGATCAGTGTTGTACCTTGAGGGATTAGAGTTCTGGTTGATTGCCTGAAACAAAAGGTGGTCTGTCTAAGCAAAGCTGAGATGCCAAAACTGTTGGTATACCATAGAGGAAGAAGGCATCCAAAGGCTTAGGGAGATTGGAATGTTGTGACAGGCCTGGTCACCCACTCTGGGAGGATTCTGTGCTCATGCCTTACCCTGCAGCTGCAAAGGGAGCCCCAGGATCCTAGAGGGCTCTGGTCACTGTTAAGGTCAGAAATCACAGTGGGAACTGCAGGATCCATAAATGGTGGGGATAGTTGCATCCTAGAGTGGCATGTCTGTGGAATGGTCTTAATTTAGAATTAATCTTGGTGGGGCGTGCCTGGTCGGCTCAGTCAGTAGAGCATGTGACTCTTGATCTTGGGGTCGTGAGTTCAAGCGCCACCATTGGGTGTAGAGATTACTTAACAAAAAATGTTTATAAAAAGAAAGAAAAAAAAACCTAATCTTTGGGTTGCAACTACTAGTAATTTCTTCGGTTTACTCTGGTGTTGTTTAATCCACACCAACTGTGGAATTGCCATTCATGTAACCATGTGGTCACTAGAGTTGTTTTTTTATTCACGTATGAATTGTACTTTTCATGGCTCTTCATTCCATTTTTGATGAATATTGGGTTGTTCCTGGTTTCAGACTGTTGGTTCAAGCCTCCAAAGAGCCAGAAGACAGCAAGTTTGGATCACATTTAGATGTAGCAGAGGAAATACATGTGAGGGTGCTGTCAGCACCTTGCTGGTCTGTTGCATATGGAAGAGAAAGAAATAGAGAATGTTTGGTAGGCAGAGTCTGGTGACTGCAGTGTAGTTTTAAGAAAGTTTAAGCAAGGCCAGTGAGGAGTCTTCCAGCCAGAGCTGGGAGTGACAGGAGTCTCTTGTCCTGCAGGAATAAGCCTGCTTTAGTATTCTGCCTGTGGCTGATCTTTGGCTAGAAACAGCCTGTGGGAAGTGTGGTCCTGGTGGGAAGGGTGATGGTGAGTTCAGAGTAGCGCACCTCCCCAGGGTAGGTGATTCAGGAGGCTCATTTTCGTGGCTGTCACGGGATTCACGAGCGTGGACTTGATGTGAACATTCAGGTATGTGTTTCTTTTGCATGCTTTACTGTTCAGTACACTCAGGAGTAGAATTGCTGGGTCGTATGTTCTGTCCAATATTAGTAGATAATGCCAAACTTTTCCAAAGTGGGTATACCAGTTTCTATTCACACTACGGTGAACAAATCCTTGTTGTTTTACATCCTCACCAATATTTGGTATTGTTGGTCTTTGTAATTTTAGATATTTCAGTGGGTGTATGGTAGTATCTCATTCTGGTTCCTGAGTTAGATGTGGCCATGTATTTATCTTGGTCAGTGAAATGGGAGCAGAAGAGAGTCATCACACAAACTTTAAGAGCAGTAGTGAGATTTTCCATATCCCTTTCCTCTTGCCAGTGATCATGTTTCCAGATGCAGCTTCCTACCGTGCTGGTCTTTTATGTGTCTATAGTGGGCAGAAAGCAGAGGGAAGTACAGGAAGGGTGGGGTGGAGAAAAGAAGAGGAGTGGGAAGGCAGGGGTGGGAAATGGGCATTATTTTGTGTTGAGTTTTCTTAACTAAGGTTTCTGGGGTTATCCTTACAGATAAGTCTTTATTTTTAAGAGCAGTTTTAAGTTCACAGCAAAACTGAGCAGAAAGTACTGAGTTCTGGATCTCCTGATCCCCCAGCCCCTGTCCCCAGCCTCCCCCATTATCAATATCCTGCACCAGATTGAACATTTGTTTGTTACAATTACTGAACCTGTGTTAGCACATCATCACCATTCTGAGTACATAGTTTATGTTAGGATTTACTGTTGATGGTGTATACTCTAGAAGTTTTGATAAATATGTGATATATATCCATGATAAGAGTCATACACAGTAGTTTCACTACTGTGATAATACTCTGTGCTCTACTTATATTTCTACTGTAATTCCATTGTAGCCAGAACACTAAAAGCTTATGAAAATTTTAAAGCTTGCTTTATGGCCCAACATATGATGAATTTTTGTAAATATCCAGTGTGTGCTTGGAAAGAATGTGCTTTTGCATTTGTTGGATGCAGTGCCTATATTTGCCAGTTCAACTTGGTTAGTCATGTTAAATTCTTCTGTGTCTTTACTTGTTTTTTCTTTCACTCTACTGGATGTATCGATTCAAAAGAGAAATGTATTGATACCCTGATCTTGCATTTGTCTGTTACTTCATAGTTCTGATAGTTTTTGCTTTATATATTTTGAGGATATGTTGTTAGGTGCATACATGTTTATAGTTGTATATATTCCTCATCAGTTGAGTCTTATAAAATCATTGAATGTTCCTCTTTGAGAAAAAAGTATTGTTAGAGATAAAGTTTACTTAGCTGAATATTAATATAGCTGCACTTTTTTTTTCCGGTTAGTATATGCAGTCTGTTATCTCTTTTTACCCTTTATTGTCATACTTTTCTGTGTGCTTATATTTTGAGTGATTATTTTGTCAAATGTATAGTTAGAATTAAAAAAAACCTAGTCTGACAATATTCCTTACGTTTGGAAAATTCAGTCTGTTGACGTTTAACAAAATAACTGACACAGTTGGGTTTAAATCTTAATACATGCTTTCTCTTTATTAAACTTGTTTAATGTGCCCTTTTCTCTCTTGTTTTTCTTTGGATCCTTGTTCTTTATTTTTTTGTTAACTTGGAGGTTATTTTTTAATGTTTATTTTTGAGAAGGGGAGGGGCAGAGAGAGAGGGTGACAGAGGATTTGAAGCCGGCTCTGTGCTGACAGTAGAGAGCCCAATGTGGGGCTCTCCCAAACCATGAGTTCATGACCTGAGCTGAAGTCAGATGCTTAACCCACTGAGACACCCAAGCGCCCAATTAACTTGGAAATTATTTAAAACCTGCATCTTTGACTTCTCAAAATATAATATTTGGGTATATCCTCCATTTCCTGGGCACTTAAACTCCATTTATCTCATTTTCATTGCAACTATTGTGCTGCTTTAGTTCTGTATCTATTTTATCTTTAAAATATTATTCTATAATCAATAGTTATTTAGATTTATCCTTTTTATTATTCTTCATTCCTTCCTGTAATTCCAGTCCCCCATCTTTGAATATTTTCCTTCTGCCTGAAGAATACTTTGTGTTTTGCACCTGTTGTATGGCTGCTAAGAGTGAATTCTCTGATTATGTTAGCTAAAAATTTCACAAATTGATTTTGAAGGATAGTTTTGATGTGTATAGAATTTCCTAACTTGTTTTTCTTCTGAGGCATTGAAAGAAGTTACTGAATTACATCTTCAGCTTCATTTTCTCTATGAGATGTATGTTGTCAGTTTAATATTTGCTCCCATGAGTGGAAACTGTCTTTTTTTACTTAAGACTTTTAAGACATTTTTGTCTTTGGATTTCAACAATGTTACTGTGATGTGTCTAGGTATATACTTATTTATATTTTGTTTTTTAGTTCTTAGTAAATATGTACTAAAGTAATTTTCATTCTTTTGAAAAGTTCGTAGACACCATCTTTTAAAGTTTTTCTACTTCCTGCCTCCTTCTGCCCCTTCTAAGAATCCACCGGAAGCGTATTAGACCCTCTGAATTTCTTTCTTCTTTTTAAAAAAAATTTTTTTAAATGTCTTTATTTTTGAGACAGAGAGAGACAGAGCATGAGCAGGGGAGGGGCAAAGAGAGAGGGAGACACAGAATCTGAAGCAGGCTCCAGGCTCTGAGCTGTCAGCACAGAGCCCGTTGCAGGGCTCGAACTCAGACTGTGAGATCATGACCTGAGCTGAAGTCGGACGCTCAACCGACTGAGCCACCCAGGCGCCCCTCTTTTGTCTTTTTTTTTTTAATGCTCATTTATTTTATTTATTTATTTTTTTAAATTTTTTTTTTTAAGCGTTTATTTATTTTTGAGACAGAGAGAGAGACAGCATGAGCAGGGGAGGGGCAGAGAGAGAGGGAGACACAGAATCGGAAGCAGGCTCCAGGCTCCGAGCCATCAGCCCAGAGCCCGACGCGGGGCTCGAACTCACGGACCGTGAGATCACGACCTGAGCCGAAGTCGGACGCCTAACCGACTGAGCCACCCAGGCGCCCCTTTTTCTTTTCTTTTTTTTTTTAATTTTTTTTTAAGCGTTTATTTATTTTTGAGACAGAGAGAGACACAGCATGAGCAGGGGAAGGGAATGCTCATTTATTTTTGAAGGAGAGACAGAGCATGAGCAGCGGAGGGGCAGAGAGAGAGAGAGAGAGAGAGAGAGAGAGAGGGAGAGAGAGAATCCTAAGCAGTACAGAGCCTGGTGCAGGGCTTGAACTCACGAACTAGGAGATCATGAACTGAGCTGAAGTCGGATGCTTAACCGATTAAGCCACCCAGGCACCCCAACCCTCTCAGTTTCTTACCTTCTGCATGCTTCATTCTGGATATTTTCTTCTGATCTCTCTTAGTTCGCTAATTTTTAATAAGATTAGGCTACTGTTAATGTCTCCATTAAATCTATTGTACTTTTTTCATTTCTGGAAAATTTGGCTCTTTGATAGTGTCAAAGGTTCAAAATAGCCAGAGTAAGACCAATGAATAACTGAAGTAGTAATTAGTAAATGTTTGGTGCTCACACACCAAAATGACCGTTTGTAAGCGGTCAAATCAGAACATAGAATGAGGCTTACAGGTATATTGTTATAAAGAAGCTTACATAGTGAGAAGGCAGTGACTTTATTCATAGAGATTAGTTATGATGTTAGAATTCTCTTAAATAATATGGAATCAGTCAGTGGTTGCCATGTATCAACCTTGGGAAACCGTTCAAGTTTTGCTTGTAATTTTTAGAGGCACAAGAAAGTAATGATCCAAGTCAAGTTAGCCTTGCCTGGTAAGCTGCATTAAGCTTTGCCTGCATGAGTAAACTGGTTCTGTCTGCATGGGGGATCCTCAAGGCTGGTCTTTGCCTGTCCTTGATTTTAACAATTACATCCTTTTGGTCATTGGCTTAGGCTGAGAGTATGACCAGCTATTATACTGTTATTCTTGATTACTACCGCTGAAATAGGCAGAAGAATAAGCACATTTGTTGTTTCCATTAGAGTCATCAGGCTGGAGGCCATGTAGTCACTGTTGTCATTATTCATGTGATTGTTTTTGATATCATCCAGTTGTTTGATCCTGATGGATACCATTTGTCATGTGAGTGGCTGCCAACAGGCATTTAAAACCTTCGAGAGAGGGGCGCCTGGGTGGCTCAGTTGGTTAAGCATCTGACTCTTGATCTTGGCTCAGGTCATGATCTCCTGGTTTGCGAGCTCAAATCTCACATCAGGCTCTGTGCTGACAGTGTGGAGATAGCTTGCGATTCTCTCTCTCCCTCTCTGTCTGCCCCTCCCTCATGTGCATGACTTGAGTACACTCTCTCAAAAATAAATAAATGTTAAAAAAAAAAATAGTTTTAAAACCTTTGAGAGAATATAGTGAGGAGAACAAGAGCCAAGGATTGAAAAATTCCCCAGAGCAGGGATTCCCAGGAGCTAAGATTTAACCAATCAAATAAATGGGCTATAATTAGATTCAGGTTTTACCTAAGTCAGTTTACACTTTTTAAAAAAATAATTACATAGGCACAACATAATGTCCTAGCAAACACCTATCCTCAAAATATGTAGGACAGGATGAACAAGAGGATATTGTATTTCAGGGGGTGGTGTTGGAGGCAGGTTTTCCACCTAAATTTGGCCTCTGTAAGATGTGAGTGATCAGGTAATTGAATGAGGCATTTCTTTGGTAACAAAAGAAAAAGGTTAGTAGTTCGAGCAAATTATAAATTCAGTTTTCTAAGTTTGGTGAGTAGCTAGTTAAGGTTTCTAAATACAAGGTTCTGAGCATCTTCAGATGGAGTGAGGGGCAGGCAGTGGCGAGCTGACAGATGTTCCTGGTTTGCAGTGTGAGCGTCCCTGGTGGTCTTTCTGAGCAGCCACATAGCAGTGGCATGAGGACTGTCTACACATGAACAATTGTAGTTACTCTGAAGTTTATATCAGGTTGTCCAGCTTTAGTTTATATGGCTTCAAGAAAATTAATTTTAGTTTTGTAGTGATTCCATGTCAAAAAAGTGGGAGAAAATTGGAAATGTTAGAGTTCTAGTCAAATAGTGGAGGAAACTAGAATTTGGGAACCAGTTCAGTTTACGGGTAAAAAAACACCTCAAAGACAACAGACTACAATCTGACATCCAGAAAGGTGTATTATTCAATATTATTTTTATCTTTATAATTATTACTATTTCTGTTGAAAAGAACAGGAAGACTGATTTTTCAAATTAAGTCTAGTTTTGATAAACTTGGCTTGATTATTTACATAAGTGCAGCAAAAATAGTAACTTGACCATAAAGGCTCTTTTCAAATCCACTTGGTGGAACTGTTCGTAAGGAGTCTCAGATTGAACTTTGAAAGTCTCTCTCAAGGGGAGCCTGGTGTCTCACTCAGTTAAGTGACCCACTCTTGGTTTTGGCTCAAGTCATGATTTCATGTTTCGTGGGTTTAAGCCCTGTGTCACGCTCTGTGCTGACAGCATCGAACCTGCTTGGGATTCATTCTCTCTCTCTCTCTCTCTCTCTCTCTCTCTCTCTTTCTCTCTTTCTCTCAAAATAAATAAACATTAAAAAAAAAGCTTTTAAAAATAAAACACCTTCTTTAGGCTAAAATGTTCAGCTGAGGACTTGTCTAATTGTTTCCTGTTACAAGGAGTAAGGAGAACAGATTCTTATTGAACTCACGCAGAAACCTATATTGTCAACCTTTGTTGTAAAGATAAACTTTATGAAATTGCTCTTAAGCTATAGATAAAGAGAGGAGAAAAGGGAGTCCTTTAAATCGGTAAAACAAAATATTAAAGAGCTAGCGATGTTTGAAATGAAGTCATAAAAATTAACGATTATCAGCTCATTTAGTCTTCTGTAATTCTTCATCTTTTATTAGCAGTTTTATGAATTCATCAGTTTTCACTTCAGAGTTTTAGAAATTCTTACTCTCAGTTCAGTTTTATGATTTTAAGAGTTTCAGAAATCTTTATTGTAGAGTACTCGTCAGGGTCTTTTCCATGAATCTCCTCGAAGATAAAGCATTATTGCAGGTACAGGTTTCTAAAAACATCAATAAAACAATAACTGTGATAAAAGACTTAAAATTTGGTGGTGGTTAAAGATCAGATGAGATGTTAGAATGTAATTGACGAGGGGTTTTGGTTATTTTTGTAATATACAGTTTTTAAAGATAATAGCAGGAATTATGACTTATAATGTGCCAGGATGTTTCAGATCTTTAAAAGTACTTATTTTTGAGAGAGAGTTGGGGAGGGGCAGAGAGGGAGAGAGAGAATCCCAAGCAGGTCCCAGCACTGTCAGGGCAGAACCCCACATGGGGCTTCATCCCATCAACTCTGAGATCATGACCTGAGCCGAAATCAAGAGTTGGATGCTTAACTGAGCCATCCAGGCTCCCCAGTATTACTTTTTATCTGATAATGCTTCCCATGTAATTTAATATAGCCATTCCTTGTTTTATCATGATTTGCTTTATTGTGCTTCACAGATAGTGTTTTATTTTTATTTTTAAGTGTATTTATTTATTTTGAAAGAGAGAATGAGCTAGGGAGAGGCAGAGGGGGGACAGAGGCAGAGAGGGAGACAGAGGATCCAAAGCAGGTTCTGCGCGGATACCGGAGAGCCCGATGTGGGGCTCAAATTCACGAACTGTGAGATCATGACTTGAGCCGAAATCAGGCATAACTGACTGTGGCACCCAGCTGCCCCTGCCTTTTTTTTTTTTTTTTTTTTTTTTTTAAAACAGATTGAAGGTTTGTGGCAACCCTTTGTTGAACAAGTCTGTTGGTGCCTTTTTTCTCTTTGTTGAAGATTTTATTTATTTTTATTTGTTTTAATGCTTTGTTTATTTTAAGAGAGAGCATATGCAAGTAGTGGGGGAGGGGCAGAGAATGAAGGAGAGAGAATCTTAAGCCTCTCTGTTGGCAGCACAGAGCCCAGTGAGGGGCTCAATCTCATGAACCATGACATCATGACCTGAGCTGAAATCAAGAGTTGGACACGTAACCTCCTGAGCCACCCAGGAACCCGAGAGATTTTATGTTTTTAAGCAATCTGTACACCCAACGTTGGGCTTGAACCCCCAATCCCAAGATCAAGAGTTGCACGCTCTAGTGACTGAGCCATTCAGGCACCCTGGCGCTGCTTTTCGAACAGTATTTGCTTACTTCATGTCTCTGTGTCACATTTTGGTAATCCTCACAATGCTTCATACATTTTTATTGTGGTATTTTTGTGTCGTGATGTGTGTGACCAGTTAATCTTCAATTTTACTGTTGTCATTGTTCTGGGGCACGACGAACCACGCCCATATAAGATGGTCAGCTTTAAAATGTTTTGTGTGTTCTGACTGCTCTATTTGCTCGCTCTTCCCCTGTATCTCTCCCTCTCTTCAGGCCTCCCTGTTCCCTGAGACATAGCAATATTGAAATCAGGCCAGTAAATAATCCTACGGTGACCTCTTCATGTTCAATGGAAAGGAAGAGTCACATGTCTCTCACTTCCAATCACAAGCTAGAATCGATTATGCTTAGTGAAGAAGGCATGTGAAAGCCCACATGGGCTGAAAGCTAAGCCTCTTGTACCAGTCATCCAAGTTGTGATTGCAGAGGAAGTCTTTGAAGGAAGTTAAAAGTGCTACTCCAGTGAACACACAGATGATAAAGTGCAACAGCCTTGCTGCTGATAGGAAGTGTTAGTCGTCTGCGTAGATGATCAGACAGCCACAGCGTTCCATTCGGCCAAAGATTCACCCCGATCAAGGCCCTAACTCTTCAATTCTATGAAGGCTAAGGAGGTAAGGAAGCCTCACGAAAAAGTTTGAAGCTGGTGGAGGTTATAGGTCTCAGGAAAGAAGCCGTTTCTGTGACCTTAAAAGTACAAGGTGAAGCAGCAAGTGATGGAGAGCATCTGGCTGAGAGGATTAGTGAAGATGCCTCCACTAAACAACAGATGTTCAGTATAGGTGGAACAGCCTTCTAGTGGAAGAAGATGGCACCTATGACTTTCACAGCTGGAGAGAAGTCATCGCATGCCATCAGACACCGACTAGTTTGAGGGTAATGGCAGGTGGTAACTTTAAATTGAAGCCAGTGCTCATTTACCATTTTGAAAATTTTAGGGATCTTAAGAATTACGCTAAATCTACTCTGCCTGTGCTCTAGAAATGGAACAACAGAGCGTGGGGACAGCACATCTATTTATAGCATTGTTTACTAAGTTTTTTTTTTTAATGTTTATTTTTGTGAGAGAGACAGAGTGCAAGCAGGGGCAGGGCAGAGAGAGAGAGAGAGAGAGAGAGAGAGAGAGAGACAGAATCTAAAGCAGGCTCCAGGCTCTGAGCTGTCAGCACAGAGCCTGACATGGGGCTCAAACTCATGAACTGTGACATCATGACCTGCGCTGGAATCAGACGCTTAACCAGCTGAGCTACCCAGGTGCCCCTATTTCCTAAGTATTTTAAGCCCACTGTTAAGACCTGCTTAGGAAAAAAAGTTCCTTTCAAAATATAATTGCTCATTGACAGTACACCTGGTCACCCAGGAACTTTGATGGAATGTCCAATGAGGTTAATGTTTTCATTCTGGTAATACAACATCCATCTGGCAGCCTGTGGATTAAGGAGTAATTTTGACTTTATTGTCGAAGAAATACCTTTTGTAAGGTTATAGCTGCCATAGATCATGACTCCTCTGGTGGGTATGGGCAAAGTCAACCGAAAACCTTCTGGAAAGGGCTCACCATTCTAAACGCCATTAGATTCACAGGAAGAGACCAAGATGTCAACATGAACAGGAATTTGGAAGAAGTTGATCCCAGCCCTCATGGGTGGATTTGAGGGGTTCAAGACTTCAGTGGAAGATGTGGTGGAAACAGCAGGGGAACTAGAATCAGAAGTGGGGCCTGATAAGGGGATGGAACTGCTGCAGTGTCATAAAACTTGAGCAGGTGAGGAGTTGCTGCTTTTGGATGAGCACAGAAAGTGGTTTCCTGAGATGGAATCTACTCCCGGTAAAGATGCTGTGAAGATTGTTCAGATGACAACGAAAGATTTAGAATATGACATGAACTTAGCTGGTAGAGCAGCTGGCAGGGTTTGAGAGGTTGGAAAAAAGTTTCCAATTTTGAAAAAAGTTCTGTGGGTAAAAACGCTATCAAACAGCATCAGTGCTGGAGAAATTGTTCCTGAAAGAAGAGTCAGTTCAACATGGCAAACTTCAGAGTTGTCTTGTTTTCAGAAATGCCACAGCCGCCACCTCCCTGCGGGGTCAACAGCCATCGGTACTGGGACAAGACCCTCCACCAGCAAAAGGTTACATTGTTAAATTAATGTTTTTCTTTCCTCATTCAGAATTTGATCTGGGGAAGTTTCTTAAAAATGTCAAAGTATTTAAAATACTTGATCAGACAGGATCATGGGTCTGTGAAGCAGTACTTGGTTGTCCAGTCAGTGGTGGTGAAGAGATTTCAGTGCTAAGTACGTGTAACCCCCCCCTCCCCAAATTTAGCTCTTCTAATAGAGAAGATTCTGTTATTTTTCTAGGGAATAAAAGACGTGATAAAGATAACATGGAACACAGGAAGTTGTTCTTTGAAGATATTACATTAAAGGCATGGAAAAATCTTTGATTATAATTTCTTATGTAAGAGCAGACCAGTAGTCTAAGAAAAAGCTTTGTCTATATAACAGAAACTAAATTCTAATCTTGTACTAGGGTTCTTTTGATATTAAAATTCTTTTTTTTTTTTAACTGAAATCTTAATCTTAGCTTGACCACACATAAAATTTCTAAGATTTCTTTTCCACAACCCTACTACAACTTTCTATGTCTGCTTAGGTTTTGCTCTGTTTTTTGTTTTTCTGTTATTTATTTATTTATTTTTTCTTATTCTGGGATAAGGATAAAAGTCCCTAACATCTTTTAACAGCAGTGCATCTCCATTCCTCATATCTTTTTTCTTTAACTGAAGTCCTACATCTTTTTGTATAGTCACTTTTTTTCATCCTTATTATTTCTAGTAGTACAAATGTGTGTAAAATACCTTTTTGGTAGTTGGCTGGGAAAATGCCAGAGTGGGAGGATCTGGAGCTCCTTCACATGGATACAACGAGGTAACACTCACGATAACCTAAATAGCCCAGAAATCAACGTGCAGATTGGCAAAACAGACTCCATGACTAAAGGTCGTGAACGTGCCACATGAAAGAAGGTAGGAAGGGTGAAGATGTAGTCGGGAGCAAAATGGACACTGTGGTGGGTAGAGAGCTGGCAGCAAGGAGGAGGGCAGAAACCAGGTTGCCCAGAAACAGGGAGGACGAATCCCAGTAATATTTGCTTTTGAAAGCGAGAGGGGCCAAATTTCATAAGTTCTTACAATCAGTAGGACTTAAGGCCTGGGATTTCAGTAGGCTTGGGAGAGCCTGAGGGGTGTTAGGAAGCAGAATCCCCCTCCTAAAAGAGGTAGCATGACCAGCAGCCTGAGCAGGTGCAGTGTGGAAACAGTAGATGGAAAAACAGTGGTGGCGGCCGGGAGGGAGAATGGTTTGCTCAACTCAAGAGTGTGGCCTGGGGAGACAGGGATCACAGGGAGACCTCCCTGGGGACAAAGGAGCTGACAGGCATGCTTTCTCTCCCCTGCCCCCCAGAATAAAAAATGGCCACCTGTGGGAATCAACAACCTAATTTGCTTGTGCCAACACCTATCCCCACCCTCCACCATGTTTTGGCAAATCCATCCTTCCCAGTCATGCTCCCCTTAGTCCCAGTGCTGTGGGCTCTTCCCCTAGAAGACCAACACAAACCTGGTCAACTCCCGACCCACACATTTTGTGGGACCTTAGTTCAGGTGCACATCTCATTTCACAAGTGGACCACCCCTGCTCACAATAGGGGCACCAAACTGCTCACAATAGGCAAATAGGCAGAGAGCCTCTGCAGACAACTGGACTGAAGGAAAAAGTGGCCAAGACATCGCAGCAGGGCACACGTAACACAGGAGATACTCCCCGAAGCTGCAGGCCCTGGGGAGCAGGGGACCCTGTACTTCAGGGCACAATAGGATTTCTTCATAAGGCTGTTACTGAAAAGAGAAAGAGAAGTAACCGATTCTCCTAACACAGAGACAGACATAGAAAGTCAGGCAAGATGAGAAGACAGAGAAATATCTCCTAAATGAAGGAAAGGACCAAACCACAGCAAGAGACCCGAGTGAAACAAGTAGAAGTAATGCTTGGTGGGAGTTCACAGTAATGATAACAGTGATATTCACTGGACTCGAGGAAAGAGTAGAGGACTTCAGTGATATCCTTAATGCAGAGATTAAAAAAAAAAAGACCAAGAATACAATAAAAATAAAAATGCACTGGGGAGTAAATAGGTGAGATGAAGCGGGGGAACAAATTAATGATCTGGAACACAGAGTAATGGAAAGTAATGAAGCTGAGCCAAGGAGAACAGAAAATTATGCAACTTGAGAATAGTCTTAGGGAACTCTGACTCCATCAAGCATAATATCATGTGCATTATAGGGATCTGAGAAGAAGAAGAAGGAGAAGAAGAAGAAGAGAAAAGGGAGCAGAAAATATATTTTGAAGAACTAATAAATGAAAATTTCCTGAGTCTGGGGAAGGAAACATACCCAGATTTAGGAGACACAGAGATCCCACAGAAAAATTCAACCAAGAGTGGTGCACACCAAGACACAATTACAGTAATTAAAATGGCAAAAAGCAGTAGAGAAAAAAAATTAAGGGGCGCCTGGGTGGCTCGGTTATAAATACCCAACTCTTGATTTTAGCTCAGCTCATCTCGTGAGTTTGAGCCCTGTGTTGGGCTCCCTGCTGACAGCGTGGAGACTGCTTGGGATTCTCTCCCCTCTCTCTGTCCTCCTGGCCCCTGCATGCATGCTCCCTCCAAAAAAAAAAAAAAAAAAAAAAAAAGCACTAAAAGAAGACCATTGTATGCACGGAAACAGCATAAGGCTGTGAGCAGATTTTTTTCTAGCAGAAACTTAGGCCAGAAGGGAGTGGTATGACGTATTCAGAGTGCTGAAAGGGAAGCTTCTGTAGCCAACAATACTGTATCCAGCAGGATCATCATTCAGAATAGGAGGAGAGCTAAGAAGTTTCTCAGGCAAAAACTTAAGAGTTCATGATGGGCTCAGTAGCCAGTCCTGTAAGAAATAGTAAAGGGGACTCTGAGTGGAAAGGAAAGATCATAAGGGAGAGCATGAAAAGTAATAAAAACCCCCAAACAGTAAAAATGAATATTTCCGTAAAAACCAAAGGATTCATATAATGATGTAAAATATGACACCGTATACTTAAGATGGGAGAGCAGTAAAGAATGGGTTTAAACTTAAGTGACCATCAATAAAGACTGCTACATGCAGAGGATATACACAAGCCTAATGGTAACTACATTCAATACCCAGTAATAGATATGCAAAGACTAAAGAGGTCGGAATCCAAGTATATCACTAAAGAAAGCCAGCAAACCATGACAGAGAGCAAGAGAAGAATGGATCAGAGAAAATCTATAGAAGTAACCATAAAATAAGCAAGAAAATGGCAACAAATATGTATCAATAATTTCTTTGAATGTAAATGGACTGAATGTTCCAATCAAATGACGTAAGGTGATAGAGTGGATTAAAAAACCAAGACCCATCCGTATGCTGCCTACAAGAGACTCCTTTCAGACGTAAAAACACCTGAAAGTTGAATGTGATGGGATGGAGAAACTTATCACGCAAATGGATGTCAGAAGAAAACTGGGGTAGCGATCTCATATCAGACAAAGTAGATGTTTAAGACAAAGACTGTTACAAGAGACAAAGAGGGACACTATATAATAATCAAACGGACAACCCAACAAGAGGATAGAACAACTATATGCACCCAGTGCAGGAGCACCCAAATACGTAAAAGTTAATAACAATTGTAAAGGAAGTTACCGATAATAATACAATAGTAGTAGGGGACTTTAACACCCACTTACATCAATGGACAGGTCATTGAAACAAAATCAACAAGGAAACAGTAGCTTTGAATGACACACTGTGCCAGATGGATTTAACAGACACATTTAGAACATTACATCCTAAAACAGCACAATACACATTCCTTTCAAGTGCATTGGGAACATTCTTCAGAATAGATCACATATTAGGCCACAAAACAAATAGCAACGAATTAAAAAAAGTCGAAGTCATACCATGCATTTGTTTCTGACCACAATGCTATGAAAGTAGCAAGTAACCACAAGAAGAAATATGGAAAGAGCACAGATAAATGGAGGTAACGCAAGATGCTACTAAACAATGAATGGGTCAACTGAAAAATAAAAATAAAAAATTACATGGAAAGAAATGGAAGTGAAAACACAATGGTCCAGAATCTTTGGATCCAACAAAAGTGGTTCTGAGAGGGAAGTTTATAGAAATATAGGAGTATCTCAAGAAGCAAGAAAAATGTCAACCTAACCTTACACCTAAAGGAGCTAGAAAAAACAAACAAAATGGAAACGCAGCTAATGAAAGACAATAAAGATTGGAGCAGAAATAAATGATGTAGAAACTGAAAAAACAATAGATCAGTGAAACCAGGAGCTGGTTGTTTGGAAAGATCAACAAAATTGATAAACCTCTAGCAAGGCTCATTAATAAAGAAAAAAAGGACCCAAGTAAACAAAATCAATGAGAAAGGGGAAATAGCAGTCAACACCACAGAAATACAAACCATTTTAACAGAACATTGTGAAAATATATATGCCAAGAAATTGGACAATTTAGAAGAAATGAGTAAAAATTTCTAGAAACATAATCTACCGATACTAAAGCAGGAAGAAATAGAAAATTTGGACAGACTGATTACCAGCAAGGAGATTCAATTGGTAACCAAAAAACTCCCCCCTAAAAAAGTCCAAGACCAGATGGCCTCACAGGTGAATTCTACCACTTTTAAAGAGTTACTATCTATTCTTCTCAAGCTGTTGCAAAAAATACGAGGGGAAGGATAACCTCCAAATTCATTCTATGTAGCCAGTATCACCCTGATGCCAAAACCAGATAAAGACACCAGGAAAAAAGAGAACTACAGGCTAATATCTCATTAATACAGATGCAAAAGTTCTCAACGGAATATTAGCAAACTGAATCTAACAATACATTAAAAGAATCGTTCACCATGATCAAGTGGGATTTACTACCGACATGCAAGGGTGGTTTGATATTTGTGACAGAATCACTGTGAAACATCACATTATCAAGAGAAAGAACAAAAGTCGTATGATCATTTCAGTGGGATGCAGAAAAATCATTTGACAAAGTATAACATCCATTCATGATAAAATCCCTCAACAAAGTAGGTCTAGAGAGAACATAGCTTCAACATAACAAAGACCGTATATGAGAAACCCACAGCTAATATCCTCAGTGGGGAAAATTGAGAGCCTTTCCCCTACGGTAAGGAACAAAACAAGGGTGTCCATTCTCACCACTTTTATTCAACATAGTGTTGGAAGTCCTTGGCACAGCAATCAGACAAAAATAAAAAGATATCCAAATTGGTGAGGAAGAAGTAAACCTCTCACTATTTGTAAGTGACATGATACTATTCCTAAGACTCCACTGAAAAGTACTAGATTTGATAAATGAATTCAGTAAAGTTTCAGGATATAAAAGCAGTGTACAGAAATCTGTTGTATTCCTGTACACCAATAATGAAACATTGGAAAGGGTAGCTAAGAAAACAGTCTCATTCACAACTGCACCAAGAAAAATAAAGTATCTAGGAATAGACTTAACCAAAGAGGTGAAACACTTGTATTCTGAAAACTGTAAAACACTAATGAGAGAAATGGAAGATAATGCAAAGAGAAATGGAAAGGTTCCATGCTCATGAGTTGAAAGAACAAAATTGTTGGAATGTCTATCCTACCCATAAGCTATCTACACATTTAGTGCAGTTTCTGTCAAGGCACCAATAGAATTTTTCACAGAACCAGAACAGTCTAAAATTTGTGAGAAACCACAGAAGACTTCAAATAGCCAAAGCAGTCTTGAAAAAGGTAAACAAATCTGGAGATACCACAATTCCAGATTTCAAGTTATATTACAAAGTGATAGTAATTAAATCAGTATGGTATTGGCATAGAAACAGATACATAGATTAGGGGAACAGAACAGAAAACCCAGAAATAAACCCACAGTTACATGGTCAGTTAATTTTCGACCAACCAGGAAAGAATATCCAGTGGGAAGAAGACAGTCTCTTCAACAAATAGTGTTGGGAAATCTAGACAGCAACATGCAGAAGAATGAAACTGGACCACTTCTGTACAACATATACAAAAATAAACTCAGTGCATTAGGGACCTAAATGTGACACCGAAACCATCAAAATCCTAGAAGAAGAAACAGGTAGTAAGTTTTCTGACATTAGCCATAGCAATGTTTTTCTAGATATGTTTCTAGAGGGAAGGGAAACAAAATCAAAAATAAACTTTTGGGACTACATCAAGGCAAAAAGTTTCTGCACAGTGAAGGAAACAAAACTAAAAGGCAACCTATGGAATGGGAAAAAATATTTGCAAATGACATCTGGTAAGAATTAGTATCTAAAATATATAAAGAACTGATATAGCTCAATACCCAGAAACCAAATAATACAATTAAAAATTGGGCAGAAGAGCTTGGGTGGCTCAGTCAGCTAAGCATCTAACTTTGGCTCAGATCACGATTTCAGGGTTCGTGGGTTCGAGCCCTGCACTCTGTCGGGCTCTTTTCTGATGGCTTGGAGCCTCGAGCCTGCTTTGGATTCTGTGTTTCCCTCTCTCTGCCCCTCCCCTGCTCGTGCTCTGTCTCTCAAAAATAAATGTTAAAAAAATATTTGGGCAGAGAACATGAACAGACAGTTCTCCAAAAAAGACATCCAGATATTCAACAGACACATGAAAAGATGCTCAACCTCGCTCATCGTTAGGGAAATACAAATCAAAACCACGATGAGGTATCACCTCATACCTGTCAGAAATAAAAAGCACAGGGTAAAATAAAAAGCACAGGAAACAACAAGTGTTAGTGAGAATGTGCAGAAAAAGGAACACTCCTGTGCTGTTGGTGGGAGTGCAAACTGGTGCAGTCCCTGTGCAAAACATTACGGAGGTTCCTCAAAAAGTTAAAAATGGAATTACCACATAACCCAGTAATTCCACTACTGGGTATTTACCCAAAAAGTATGAAAACACTAATTTGAAGGGGTGCGTGCCCCTGACGTTTATAGCAGCATTTCCAACAATAGCCAAACTGGAAGCAGTGCAAACGTCCGTTGACTGAGAAATTGAGGAAGATGTGGTAGAGATATGCAATGGAATATTACTCAGTCACCGAAAAGAATCAAATCTTGCCATTTGAATAACATGGATAAAGAGGTACAGAGTATTATTTTAAGTGAAACAAATTAGAGAAAAACAAATATGTGATTTCACTCATATGTGGAATTTAAGAAACAAAGCAAATGAGCAAAGGGAAAAAAAGACACAAACCAAGAAACAGGACTCTTAAGTATGGAGAACAAACTGGTGGTTACCAGAGGGGAGGAATGGACGGGATGGAGATTAAAGGGCACACTTATCATGATGAAAGAAAATTGTATACATACATACATACATAATTTTTGCTGACAGTTGCAACTTTTTTAGTTCAAGATGTTCGCAGTTTCCTAAATTTAGGACTCTTCTCTAGAAAAGAAACTTGCAGGGCAGTTGTTACAGATTACAGGTTTATTCTTAGAAGATAACAAAAGTGTTTATATATTACATTGAATGAGTACAAATTCCTTGTACATGATAGGCTTGAAATGGATCAGCTGTTTTTTGGAAATGGCAATATGAGATTGTGTCTAGATTTCTCCTGACACTGCTCTGCCCGAGTGGTAGTGACAGGACAGGTAGGGGCCACAAGGTCCCTCATCATTGCTGAGTGAAGATTTGAAAGGGGATAGCAGAGCTGTAAATATCTGGGGAGCTGTTGCCAGAATTCACAGACTTCACAATTCAGTTGGCCCTCGAACAACAAGCGTGAACTGTTCGGGTCCTCTTACACGCAGATGTTTTCCAATAATTACTGTACTGTGAACATGTTTTTTTCTCATGACTTTAAAAAAAAATTTTTTTTTTTTAAACGTTTATTCATCTTTGAGACAGAGAGAGCACGAGCGGGGAAGGGGCAGAGAGAGGGAGACACAGAATCTGAAGCAGGCTCCAGGCTCCGAGCTGTCAGCAAGAGCCTGACGCCGGGCTCAAACTCACGAACTGAGAGATCATGACCTGAGCTGAAGTCGGACACTCAACCGACAGAGCCACTCAGGCGCCCCTCTCATGACTTTTAATGACATTTTCTTTAGCTTACTTTATTGTAAGAATATAGCATATGATGTAGGTAATGTATAAAATGTGTTAAACCGACTCTATGTTATTGGTAAGGCTTCCAGTCAACAGTAGCTATTAGTAGTTAAGTTTTTGGGGAGTCAAAAGTTATATGTGGATTTTCAGTGTTGCTGGAATTCAGTGTCCCAACCCCAGTGTTGAAGGATGAATTGTAATAATAAGAAATAGGAGGGGTGCTTCATTGGCTCAGTCGGTTAAGCATCTGACTTCAGCTCAGGTCATGATCTTATGGTTCATGAGTTAGAGCCCTGCGTTGGGCTCTGTGCTGATAGCTCAGAGCCTGCAGCCTGCTTCAGATTCTGTGTCTCCCGTTCTCTCTGCCCCTCCCTGGCCCACACTCTGTCCCTCTCTCAAAAAGAAAGAAACATTAAAAGAAAAATAAGAGATGTTCTTTTACATAAAGATTGTTGCCTGGCTGCAAATCTGGAAACACAAGGCAAGAAAGTATGAGCCTATCAGAGCGTGATTGCAGCCTGGCCTTTCTTGGGGGGTTATCACTATGTGTGTACAGGACTGAAAGAGTGGCTCTTGTACTGATCTTTCCAGGTGGCTGTACAGACCTTTTTGTGGCTCAGTGTACTGTGGTTTGAGAACAGTGGCTTTCAAATATACTGGATCAATCCACAGCAAAAAATACCATGTTTGGCTCAGCATGCATATATGGAGCATGTGTATATACACTCGATAAATAACTAAAATAAAAGCTTAGTAAACTGACATGTATTTCCTTTTTTCAGTGTATGGCATGCATGCATGCTTACAATTGAGATCATGACCTAAGCCGAAATCAAGAGTTGGCTTGATTTCAGACTCAACCGACTGAGCCACGCAGGCACCCCAAAACTCTTTCCCTTCTGAAAAACTTCTTTTTATCCATGGTTAAGTGAATTCATAATCTGCTTGTAAGTCATAGATAAATTGAATATATCTTTGTCCATTTATGTGTATAGGTAGCTACAATAATGTGTATATTCTCTGTTTATTTTTTTTATTTTTATTTTTTTTTAAATTTTTTTTTCAACATTTTTTATTTATTTTGGGGACAGAGAGAGACAGAGCATGAACGGGGGAGGGGCAGAGAGAGAGGGAGACACAGAATCGGAAACAGGCCCCAGGCTCCGAGCCATCAGCCCAGAGCCTGACGCGGGGCTCGAACTCACGGACCGCGAGATCGTGACCTGGCTGAAGTCGGACGCTTAACCGACTGCGCCACCCAGGCGCCCCAATTCTCTGTTTAAATAAATGTTAATCACACCAAGGATCTGTGACCGCAGTTTGAGAAACAGGAAGTCACAGATTACTTCATAGTAGTAAAATTAATTCTGGCAATATCTTTCAGAGGTAGAAATATATCACCTCTGTGTCATGCACATAGGCATCGTAAACGTGCAGATAGGCACAAACAGATGTTACGGCTTTGGTTTTGAAAGATTTTAGTCATGTCTCAGATATAAAAGTGAAAAGAATAGTTGGACCCAGATTGTGTTTTTGGCAGCTGGACTAAGTTCAGGTTACTTGCTCAGATGGCCAAAGAGTTTACTAAAGACTTTTTATTTGTGTGCAGTAAAGACCCTTTTAGAACAGTTACAGAAGTCACTTTGTGTTTTAGGAGCTTCTGCCTACCAGTCCAACAGCATTCCATTGTCTCCCAGAAGCTTGGGGATCCACCGGCCTCTAAGGGTGCCCCTTAAGGTGGACTTCCCTGAAGCAGTTTCCCTGCAGTGGTTGTTAAATTCCAGATTACCCGAAAGTTCACCTGTTTTTCAAGAAAGGCACAAGAGCCTGGTCCACGGGCCAGGTGGGACCTATTTGCCTTTGGCGTTCCTGAGATGTCCTGTGAGGGGCCCGAGTTGCCAACAGCTGTTCCAAATCTCTGGGAGTCACGTGTTTCCCCCTCTGAACAGAATGGGTGACTTAAAGTTTCAACAAAGGGCAGTAGAAACCAGGAAGCAGGGCAGAGGCAGAAAGCAGCTGTTCATAGGTCGGTTGGAGAACTGAGAAGCCGGAGAGACTTAACATTCTAGGGAGGAAGCAGGGAACTCCATGGGCTCCAAGGGCACCAGCACCTCTTTGCTGTCTGGCTTGAGTCCCTGGGAGCCTTCTTTGCCTTCCGCTCCTGACACCTGAAATGTCAAAAGCTCAAACTAGCTGAGGACGACCAGTGGTCATAGCAGTAGCAAGTAGAAGATTATCGTGCACACACCGAAACCGCAGTTTGCAAACTGGGAGACTCGGGCCAGAACATGGAGTGAGGCTTACGGGGCGTATTACAGAGATGCTTCTCTGGTGATAGAATGTTCTTAAGTGATAGCGAATTTGGTCAGTGGTTCACGTTTTGCTTTTGATTTCCAGAGACACAATTAAGAAATGACCCAGGTCCAGTCAGTCTTGCAAAATAATCTAAACTAAATTTTGCCTGCATGACTAACTGGTTCTCTCTGCTCCGGGAACCTCCAAGGCGCTTTGCTGTCTGTCCTTGATTTTACAATGGTTTTCTGCCAGTTTTTCTGTTAGGTCTTATCCTTCGGAGCATAAATAATGCTGACAGCTGTTTTAGTTTCCATTTAGTAATTACATTGATTTCTGTACCTTTCCCCCAGCTTACTTTCAAGTATGATTTTTGCGGGGTGCCTGGATGGCTCAGCCGGTTAAGTGTCCGACTTTGGCTCGGGTCATGATCTCGCGGACCGTGGGTTTGAGCCCCGCGTCGGGCTCTGTGCTGGCAGCTAGGAGCCTGGAACCTGCTTCAGATTCTGTGTCTCCCTCTCTTCTGTCCCCCTCCCCTTCTCGTGCTCTCTCTGTCTCTGTCTCTCAAAAATAAATAAACATTAAAAATTTAAAGTATGATTTTGCAACTCCAAATACCTGGCAGCTCTGTGGGTCTGCTTTTTTCTTTATTTGTTGTTTCTGCCAGTTTTTGTCTCCTTGCGGGCTAGTTTATATGTGTGCGTGCGCGTGCGTGTGCACATGCAGTACCTTCAGGGTTGTTGGGAATAGTGTGGAGTCTGGACTGGTATTCTAGGGAAGATTTATGCTCGCTTCTGCCAGGCATCTGAGGGGGTGGGCAGTCTGGGCTCCCCTCAGCTCAGTTTTAGGAGCGTAGATACTCCACTCAGATGGCACTTCTCAGCCTGGAGTCCTGCCATCCCCCAGTTCCTGAGAGCGATTCATGATCCTGGCTCCCGGCACCCTTGGCTCCCGGCCCCTCCTCCCCTTCCTGGTCCAAGGTAGCCCTCGGGCTCTGGTCTTTGGCTCCTTGCCTCGCAAAGCTGTCAGCCTTACAGCTGCCCCTCGACACTCGGCAGCTGCTCTCAGGGACCCAGGCTGTCCCGGATGTGGGGTTTCCCTCCCTAGACCCTGTTTCTGCGTGCTGCTGTCCAGTCCTTTACGCTTTTGAACCTGGGCTCCGTGTGTGTGTGTGTGTGTTCAGGCTGTTGTCATGGAAGTCTTGAGCCATACCCAGAAGTTAAGAAAACAGCGGAAGAGAACCCTGTCTCTTGGGCGCCCCTCCAGTGACCGCTTCCTGGCTTCTGGTATGTCCACGTGTTCCAGGCTTCTCGTAGACTTCCTACACCTGACCTGCAAGCGGCCCTGGTTCCTCATCGTTCTCGTCGGGGTATCTAGGTTTCTGTGATTTTCTAGCTTTCAGGAGAATGTTCTCGGTGACTAGTCCCTCCCCACCGGGACCTGTTCATTCTGTCTACAGTGCCTGCGCGTGGCCTTTAAGGGATTCAGAGGTACCCCGTGCCCATGGTTGATACAGGGGTGGTTGTGCTGTGGGCCTCTTGGCAGTCTGCTGAAGCCTGTGGATACCTTCCGGTAGCATTTCTGAATACGGTAAATAAAGTAGAGGGTATCGCAGTAGAAATCAGTGATACTTAAATGGTTATAAAACTATGAAAACAAATTTAACAGTCAGATAAAATTTTTTATTTTAGGATACTTAAATGATGGCTTTTGATGCTCTTCAAAAAAATAATTGAAAGTGGTCTTTGACATGTCTTCCTTCATGTATCAATCAGCAGATCATCGGAGAGCAGCGTAGACCCGTGTGTCCCTGCAGCACAGCCTGGTGCAGCAGCTGCGCAGGTGAGGTCAGACAGCACAGGCGAGGCGCTGCCCTCACTGCAGCCCCCGGCCCCCTGTGGCTCCGACCAGCCAGGTACAAATTTGGGGGTTCCCACCGCCCGCTTTGGTGAGTCACTGCAACATCTTGAAGAATTCAGGCGAGCGCCGTGCAGGCATCCTTCTTCTCACTGAGTGTCCCTTCTTTGTGCCGTGCAGATACTGTGTTCTTAACAAATCGAGGTCCTTCGTCTCACTGAGTGTCCGTCCCTTCCTCGTGTCGGGCAGATACTGCGTTCTTACAAATCGAGGGCTTGTGGCGGCTCTGCTGAGTGAGCACCGCCATATTTGCTCACTTCTTGTCTCTGTGTCCTGTTTTGCTGATTCTTGCAGTATTTCAGAGTTTTTCTTTGTGTTTGTTATGGTGATCTGTGTTCAGTGATCCTGACTTGCTGAAAGCTCAGATGATGGTTAGCCGTTTTTTGGCAATAAACTTTAAGCGGAGGTATTGTTTTTTTTAGATATAATGCTGTTGCGTACTTAGTGGACTACAGTATAGTGTGAACGTAGCATTTTTATGCGCTGGGGAACAAAAGAGTTCTTTGACTTCTGGTTGTCTGGATGGAATTTGCAGGATCTCCCACGGTGTGCCTCTACTCCTGATTACAGTTCTGTTAGATCCAAATCAGGACCAGCCTTAACTAGAAACCCACAGGGTGAGGTCTGGGAGGGTCTGAATGGGCAGCTTGGGGTTCTCTTGGGTGGAGTCAGGAGCATCGCCTACTTTGCCAGTGGTTGTGTAACTGTTGGCGGGGTTGGAGCACTGCTGACCAGGGAGTCCAGCTCCGCGTCCAGAGTTTTATTGGGGTTCCTTTATGTAAGCATGGTTGACGGATCGTTGGCCATCAGGTTGAATTCGACACCTAGTCTCTGTCCCTGGAAGTTGGGCTGCCATCATGGGGTCGGAGCTCAGTCCTGTAGTGACATGGTTGGTCTTTCTGGTGTGACCAAACCCATTCTCAGTCACCTTGTTTGCATGAGTGATCAAGGGGTCACCATGAATCACAGAGACTGCAGAAGCTTCAAGGATTTAAATGTATGTTTATTTTAGAGAAAGAGAGCAATAGCGTGTGCAAGTGCTTGAACAGGGGAATGGATGAGAGAGAGAGAGAGAGAGAGAGAGAGAGAGAATTCCAAACAGGCTCTGCACTGTCAGCACAGAGCCTGACACAGGCTCAATCCCACGAACCGTGAGATCATGACTTGAGCTGAAACCAAGAGTCAGACGCTCAACCGACTGAGCCCCCTAGGCACCCTGAGAAGCTCCAGGGATTTAGAGGAACCTCCCTGGAATTTGGACCAGGGCTGGCTTGGCTCTTTGTCTTGCAGTATTACTGGTTCTGTTTTCACAGTTGGAGGAGCGCTGACCCGGCAGCCAGTCTGCTCTGGTCTGGTCCGTCCGGTCTGGTCTACGGCAGCCACGTGGCATAATTTAAAGTGTTGATGAGCTTACAAGCTACTTTGAGATCTGCAGCACGTGCAGTGGGATGGACAGACAGCGTCCTGCTGAGGAAGTCCTGGGTTCTGGCCACACTGTGTTCCTCACAGGCATTCAGGGTGGACTGAGGTGCTTTCAGGTGAAGGTTAGCAAAGTGAAGACCGACATTTCCCCCGTCCAGATTCATGACACCTGTGCATTGGTCTGTGCTTCAGAGGTCCCCGGATTGGAATGTGGTGTTTGGGTGTGTAGTGATTTAGGCCATTCATTTTGCCTGTATTGAAATGTGAGAGTTTGGGGCTCTGGAGGCCTTCAGATATCCCTCAGTATTCTAGCCAAACGTTGGGTGATTCACAGTGGCTTTATTCACTTTGAGCCTTCTATTTTAGTCTTGAGGTTTGAGTCGGGGACAGACAGCCTGCACTAGAGGCCTCTGTAATGCTGTTTAGTGCCATGCATTGGACTATCTAGTAAATTCTAGGAAGTAGATTTCCAGTCAACCTAGGAAGGTTCTGAGTTGTACTCCACTGGGTTTCTTTCCATATTTACAAAGTCTAAAACTAAAACCGCTGGTCCTTTTTCTCTCTTAACATTCTATTGCGAAAATTTCTGGGTATATAGTAAACTTGACCGAGGTTGAACATTAATCTGTTTTTAAAAATCACATTTTAGAAAGTAAGTTACAGACCTTTGAGCACGTACAGTAAACCTGTGTTGTCGCCAGTTCCAAACTTGGCTTTTCGCTTCCCTCTACTGTTCTTTTCCCCAGACTTTTTTTTTTTTTTAATTTTTTTTTAACGTTTATTTATTTTTGAGACAGAGAGAGACAAAGCATGAACGGGGGAGGGGCAGAGAGAGAGGGAGACACAGAATCGGAAGCAGGCTCCAGGCTCTGAGCCATCAGCCCAGAGCCCAGAGCAGATCTCATGGACCGCGAGATCGTGACCTGAGCCGAAGTTGGACGCTCAACCCACTGAGCCACCCAGGCGCCCCTTCCCCAGACTTTTTAAATGAGATTTTCTAGACACAGAAGAGTTGAAACTGTAGCTGCGTTGTGTCATATGCACACCCTTCTTTGAGGCCCATTCGCTGTGTTGCTGTACTAACATTTTTTGTGGAGCCATTTGAAAGCTTGCAGTAAATTGCAGACGTCGTGACGCTTCTTACGATAGGGATATTTTTCCTTGTAACTATATTGTAATTAAGAAAATTACTTCATTTCTTTTTTCAGGAATAGAATTCAGTGATTCATCACTTACATAAAAGTGTTCATCCCAGCCAGTGTCCCCCTTAATGCCCCTCACCTCTTTAGCCCATCCCCCCACCCAACACCCTGACAGCAACCCTGTTTGTTCTCTTTAAGACTCTTTAAGAGTCTCTTATGGTTTGTCTTCCTTTCTGTTTTTATTTTATTTTTTTGTTTTGAAAATAATTTCTCTTTTAATATTTAGACTCTTCAGAATTTAGTGGTATAGCATTTTTCACATAAATATTTGTGGTAATACACACTCCTTCTATCTGTGTTGAGCCATTTGTGACGACCTCTTTAAGACCGCTGTATTTTGGCCACTAGTGCTCCCGTTTGCTTTTCCAGTAGTGGTCCAGGTGTTGGGACCTAACATCTTTGCTTAGTTTTGGAGATGTATTTCTTTTTTTATAAATAGCACTGTTGGGTGGTAGCAGCTGGCAGCAAATAGTTTGATAACGTAATTTCTATTTTATGTTTATTACTAACTATACGTGAAATGTTGAAACAGTCATTTCTTACCCTTTTTGGAAATAGGATATATAGTGTCATTGATTTTTGTGGTGTTTTCTCTTCCTTTATGGAAGCAGTCTATATGTTTATTGGTAAAGTAGGAGGTTTATCTTAGCAGCGCCCCTTGCAGTCTGAATGACTGTGAGCCAAGCTACTTTAACTTCATGGGGCAATTTTTAAGTTTCTAGAGTAGTGTGGTCACTGTGTGTGCCTCTTTGGGGTTGTGAGGCATCTGGGCAGGTGCACGCACAGCAGTGTGTCATGCGCGGTGTGTATCCTGGGACATTTATTTTTCTGTGAAACCATTTGTGAGAATTGTGTGGTACCCTTTATGATTATTAATTACAGAAGGAGAATCTTGAGTTTCAAACCTAATTAATGGCACATTTTATTAACAAATTTTTTTTTTAGTGTTTATTGTTAAGAGAGAGAGAGACACAGAGTGCGAGCGGGTAGGAGCAGAGAGAGAGGTTGACACAGAATCCGAAGCAGTCTCCAGGCTCCGAGCTGTCAGCAAAGAGCCCGACGTGGGGCTCGAACTCACAGGCTGTGAGATCATGACCTGAGCTGACGCTTAACTAAGTCACCCAGTTGCCCCCTAATGGCACATTTTAAAGATTGTTTAGCAAAATTGCAAGACTGGAGAGTTGGCTGTATTTAGTAGAGATGGATTTGGCAAAAGAAAATCCAGGATTTTGTCTTCCCCAACTTTTTATTAAGAAAATTTTCAAATTAAATAAAAGTTCAAAGACTAACATTAGCATGCCTGTCAGATTCAGAAATTTGTAGTTTGCTGTTTTCACTTTATCCTATGTGTATTTCATTTTCTTTTCCTGAGGTATTTGTACTTCCCTTGCAGATATTAAAGCTGTCTGCGTCCAAAAATCTCAGCACGCATTTCCTGAGGGTGACTGTGCTCGAGTGCGCCCTCAGTATCACTGGTGTGTGCTCCCACGGTGTCCTCCCCCCTGTTTACATTTCTCCACTTGCCCTAAGTGTCCTGTACAGCGTTCCCTTCCAGACCGTGTCCTCGGGGTTCACATCTCTGGCTGGAAGAGTCCGTGGACGTTTCGGAGGGTCTGGCCTGCTTGTCTTGCGGGCACTTGAGTGTGGCTCCCGTGTCACCTGTTTACTGTAAACTGGAGGTTGGTCTGGAGGCTGGGAGGTGTGCCTGTTTGCGTGGGCCCTGCAGGGATGTCCTTCCCCACTGGTCTTCACCCCGCAGCGCCAACATCTGCCAGGCCTCTCCAAACCTAGCACCACCTTTTCTCTGTCTTTTGACAGCATTTTCTGTAAATACTTGCAAGAAACTTTGATAATTCCCAGTCTCCTGGAAATAATGAGATTTTTCTGTCTCAGCAGGTAAAGTTTTTTAAAAAAGGTTTATCTGCAATTTGTCTTCTTTACTAAATTAACCACGTTAGAGTAACATGATAAGGTAAAGGTGGTATGTTTAAAAGTTTTTTTTTTTTTTTCTTTTCCCAATAAGTTTTGCCCTTTCCAGTCAAGAGTGAGATTTTGTTTTAGGAAAGTTTTTTGAAGCATCATATGGTGAGTGTGGGGACAGCACAGTGTTTGTGTGAGTGAGAGCTCAAGAGTATGCCTCTCTTGCTTGGGCTCTCTGTTTCTGGATAAGATTAGGCAGTTGGAATATTAACTGCAACTGATCTAAAGTCTTGCTTTCTTATGTTCAGAAAGCCCCCTGTGTAGCCTTCCCCCCTGCGGCTGTGCCTTGCACGTTTTAGAGGAGTGACAGGTGGAACACGCTCACCCTGGGGACCGCAGCGGGGACTGGCACCAGGGGAAGCTGGGACGTGCCCGTGAGGAGGGCACACTTGGAACAGGAGCAGGCTTGGCCTCCCATGTTGCGGAACCAGTTAGTGCACTGGGCTCCGACCTGCTGATGTGTGCACGGTACAACGTTCCCCGGTCTTCGAAGTGATTTTGTGAAGAGCAGCAGGGGTCCGGTGCTCTCCATTTGGGAAACGGTACATCGGGTGAGGGGGGAGCAGATGGGGCAGAAGGGAACGGGGGGCGCCAGTCAGGGTCAGGTGGTGGTGGGAGCAGTCCTCTCTGGTGTGTGGGGGGCGTCCCCCTAGCAGGTGGCCACTCGCCCGCCCAGGCGGGGACTGTCGTTGGATGCTCACTCCCGGTAGGAGATTATAAGTTTGTTGGCCTTGCCTGATGGCTTACGATGTGGGCACCGTAGGAGGGGGCTGGGTCAGGGTTTTGCCAGGAGAGCGAGTGACAAGACAAGAAGAGTAAGAAAACGGAGGAAGGCAGGGGAGGAGCTGTCGTGGTGGATGTCCGAGGAATCAGAGTAGTGAGGAGGGCACTTAGTCCCCGAGGAAGACCGTGGACAGTGGCACGGTGGTGAGGCCACGGAGGGAGGGAATGGTGGCAGCCAGGAAGCGTGGGTGGGCATGTCCGTGTGACGGAAGGGGACGATAGAAGGTGGATCGAAGGTGGTTGAGGACGTTGTGGTTCTTGGTGATGAGAAGGTGCGGGCTGTGACCCTGGAGGCGTGGGGGCTGGAGGGGCAGCTGTTTTGAAGCCATGATGTCCAAGACCTGAGGGGTGAGCCGCAGAGTCCTTGTTGCCGAACACGGAAGGGGAGAGTGGGCCCTGGGCCCCCGGGTGGCTGGAGGACCGGCTGGCAGGGGCTTCGGCCCGGCCCGTGGGCTGCATTCGGCCTCCTGGAGGTGGGCGGGGTCCTGCAGGGCGGGGCTGTCACGTGACAGTTGCCAAGGGAGCCGGTGCTGCGGGCGCTGAATGAGGTCGGGGAGCAAGGCTGAGCGGCTGAGAGTGGACTCTGGGAGACGGGTGGTAGCCACTTGTCGGGCAGCCTTGGACGGCGAGGCGGGCAGAGCCCGGAACCTTAGAGGGGAGAGCCTCGTCCAGAGACGGGTGCTGTGTCCTCGCTGTGTGTGCCACCTCTGCCCTTCCTGAGCTCCACACAGTGAGCACAGCCTGCAGGGTTCCCCGGTGAATTAATTCTCAGATCCTGTCATTTTTGAGTCTGTCTTCCTCGAATAGTGAGAAAGCTTTATATTAGTTAAGAATTTTTAGCAGTAAAACGGACTCTTCTCTCCTCCACCAATTAGGCTTTTTAATTTTATTCTATTCTGTTGCATTTTTGTCTCTAGAAAATGAATTCAGCGTGGTCTTCAGTTAAACCTGTGAACACAGGGCTGTGGTTGTGCGCGTGAGGACTGAATACGCGAGAGCCGAAAGCAGTCCTGTGCGTCCGTGCAGTTTGCAGTAGATGCTCTTGTGGTCTGGAGAATGCGTGTCCCCACACGAGTTTCGTGCAGACTGACCCTGCACCGGAGTCACATTTGGTTTGCAGGATAAGCTGCTTCCCTAAGATGACTTGACTGTCGCACGGGTGCAGAATTTGCTGGTCCCTTCCTCTGGTTTCTGGAAGCCTGAGGGGCCTAAAGGGCACCGCCGGCTTGTCGGCTGTTCTCTTGCCCCGGCGGCCGGCCTGCTGACCTGGTGCCCAGCTGTGCTTCGGACCTGAACTTGACTCCTGTGCTGCCCCTGCTCCGGCTGTCCTGGCGCCCTTCCTCCCTGTGACCGCCACCCCCTCACCACCTCCGTGGGCTCGGTCTTTGTGTCCCGTTGAGGAGACGGGCCATAGCAGTGTCTATGGTCGCTGACGCCCTAGCGTCCGCCTTTCACTGATCCTGGCAGCAAGGGGGTGTCGGGGTAGGGTGAGGGGCAGGTGCACCCTCCGCTGCCTCCCCCGTGTCCTCGGCTCGCGGGTCTGAGGAAATCAGGCTGGTCGCTTCTGGGCGGGGCACTTCATAGCTGACGTCGTGTTTAAAATTTTACGTCAGCTGGCGGCTCGCTTGTGTGAATGCTCTAGTAACGAACTATTACTTCACTGTTTTTACAGAGTCCTTATGTTCACACATGTCTCTGCTGAACTTGTAAAAGAGGCACTTGGATGATGGACTGAAAGGAACGTTGAGAGTCCGTGAAAAGTTTCAAATCGGAGAGTTTTCAATTTTCACCCTAGTCCGGCAGCTGTGCTGCTCACGTACATACAGATGAATGAAGACCCCATTCGGGAAGACACCTGGCCAGCGGTCCAGAGCGGATGCAGGTAGGCGGTGGGGCCCGGCGTTCTCCAGTCAGCGTGCCACCGTGGGGACCTGCGCGGATGCGTCCGCACGGCTCCGAGGGTTGGCTGTTCTTCCAGCCCCGTGATGGCCAGTGTGTCGTACACCTACGTGTGGAAAAACAGGTTCCTTGTTTGAAAGGCAGGGACGAAGCTAGTATTTTTCTCCGCGGTCTTTTGCCTCCTGCAGGTTGGACCTCCAGCAGATTCGCCAAGCGAAGCGTAAATACCCGCTTAATGGGGTTGTAATCAGGAGAGGATTTGTCATTTCTTTTTGAAGAAAGAAGTGAAAGGGGTTTGACTAGAGGAGTAGGAGGTTTAGGGTATTTATAGTAGTTTTGATGAAAAAAGCTTTTGTATGTTGAGTTGGAAGAACTTTGTTGGAATGAAAGGGATGGAAATGAGACAGATATTTAATAGAAATTACTTCCTACTTTGGTGGCCCGCAGTTGGTGCAAGTGGAACAGAAGGTTAGACTTTGCGTGATTTTTGCCCTCCCCAGAAACCAGGATAATACAGGGTGCACTGTGGAATAGTTAAGTCCTGCTTAGGACCTGAGCTCTTCTCCATGCCAGAAATAAGTCTGTCGTAACATTTTAAGATTCTTTGATGAATGAATCTGAGAATCATGCTAGCAAAACTAATAAACCTACAGAATGGTTGCTGTTTGATTTAGAACTGTTCCTTGTTTTTATTAACCATAGTGTTTGGAATTCCTTTGTAGAAGAGCCACCGGGATTCACATTTTTAAGTACCCCTTTTCTTTTAGTTTCGTTTCTCATTTGTGAAGATAATATGGATTCCGGTGTTCGGCATTTGTCAGTGGGATTACTTTGGGCCGAGATGACAGACTGAAGTGTCAGCCAGCTGCCGGTGTGTTGTTCAGATCCGGGCCCTCGCGGCCGCGTAGACACAGGTGCACGTCGCGTCTTCTCGAGCCCTGGTTCTTACCGCCTAAGCGGGGTGTGTTGTGGTGTGTACCTGCGGAGGTTCTGAGGACGAATAAATGAGCTCGTGTGTCGGGGCGCAGTTGGGTGCCTGGCACACTGTAGCTGTTCTATGGAAAAGCATTGTTATTGTTGATCATGGTGTTTACAAGAAAATATTTTTATTTTAATTGCGAGAGTTGTTGTCAGGTGTTTTGTTGATCAGTGAAACCTCCCGTGTTTCTGCCGTTTGAAACGGTAATTCATTTTCCAGAGTTCTTTTTATGCGCTCCATTCCAAATTCAGCACTCCTGTCTTCTTCCTTGATTTTGAAGTCCTTGTCAGGTGGGCGAGCAGATTACAGCGGTGGGTCGCGGGGTGCCCGACCCCGTGGGGTCGCACCCCGTGCGACCTTCGGGGTGCACGTGTAAGTGCCCGAAGGATCTAAACTGAGATAGGCTCTTGCTCTTAAGGGAGAGATTGTTAATCCTAGCCAGTACTTTGATCTTGTGTTTTTCTTATTTCTTGGCAGTTTTAAGAGTGTGTGGTATAGGCTGAAGACAGAGTGGGTACTCTGTCCCAGGTGGCCCGTTAGATACGTTAACATGAGACCGTGGAGTCTCTTACTGTTCCCAGCTGTTGTGTGGTGTTGTTCGATTTTGGAAAATTGCCGATCCCTTGATCAGTATTGTTTATAAAATTGTCTTCAACCATTCTTTCCATTAACATAGACCAAGGCTCTGTTGCTTTTAAACTCCTATGTCAGTTATGAATGTGCCCATTTACAAATAAAGAAAATTCACCCAAAAGGGGGGGTTCTCTTTCTCCTGCAGCAGGAAACCCAGGTAGGCCTTCCAGGGTCGGTACGGTGGCTCAGCTGTGACCATAGGCTACTGCCATCTCAGAGCTTACAGCTGAGAACCTCACCGGGTAGCCTTTCTCCTCCTCTGTGGGCCTCTAGGGAGCTGGACTAACCCGAAGGCCCCCAGAACAAGTGTCCCCAGAGAAACCGGCACAGCTGCAGGGCTCTCCTGGTGAAGCCTGGAACCTTGGTGTGCACACTAGCTGACTTCTGCATTGCATTCCTGGAGGTCTTCCTGGGGGCGGACCCAGGTTCAAGAGAGGGAGCCAGTACTGTGCTTGATGGGGGGAGGGGCTGCGGGGGGGAGGAATCTGAGATCATGCCTTAAAATCCCCACAGCAGTAAATAGATCAGTAGGCGGTTCCCAGTTCGGGGATCTATGTTTGACAGAGCGTGGGTGATCAATAACAATTTGAAAGTTGAATATTTGTGTGCTCTTTATGTATCTAGTTCAACATATTAGGGATTTCTATTTTTTTTTTTTAATGTTTATTTTTGAGAGAGAGAGAGACAGACCCAGCATAAGCAGGAGAGGGGCAGAGAGAGAGGGAGACACAGAATCCGAAGCAGGCTCCAGGCTCCGAGCTGTCAGCACATAGCCCGACGCGGGGCTCGAACTCATGAGCCATGAGATCGTGACCTGAGTCGAAGTCAGACACTTAACTGGCTGTGCCATCCAGGCGCCCCAGAGATTTCTGTTTTAAAGTAAGTTAGGTTTATCTGTGTAATTCTGTTGGAATTTAATTGGTTACTGAAGTAGTAATTTATGTACACCTAATGACATTGGACAGCAAGTCCTATTATGTACTGTACTGTTACATATATATAATTATATATATATATACATACTATACGATTTTTCATGTGTTTTTTTTCCCCTAAAGTCAGGCTCCATTTTTTTACTGGTTTATCCAAGGTTTCCGTTTTTCTCCTTTGTGACATAGTTTAATCATACTGATAGGTACAGGGAATGGTAATGATACATAACCATGTACATAATGCTCAGATTTATTTAGCAACTACTTTTGCTCTGTTTAATTAAAATAATTTTAAAACTTTGATTTTACTTTCATCCAGTTGATAAAAATTTATTGTTGAAAATGTCAAGTAGTGCCAAAGACTTCTAACAGAAAGCAGGCCCTCTGTTCCTTCTGATATTTACCTTAAGTGTTCGTTAATACTATGCGGAGACAAATTTCTCTGGATTCTGACAGTGCTGAACCAAGTAAGGCAGTGCGATGACTTTTTTTTTTTTTTTGGTACATTTTATTTTCCCTGGAATTTAGCCATTTCTTAATTTTTTCATATTTGCTTAAATTTGTTTGCAACTTGGTCTCTCAAACCATCCAACAGCTTTATAAAACTCCGTGTACTATGCCACGTGGCCAGTGCCACACATGGCCCATCTGTCCGTGGATCCCCAGAGACTCTTCTCGCGCTTTCAGCTCTGTTGTCATCTGAGCCATGTCCTCTAGCTGCTGGTGCCCTGTCGTCCTTGGAACTCCATTTTCATCTCTGTAGCAGGATCCTCGTTGTTTGTGCTCGCTGTGCCTCCGGTGTTGGTGTGTGCTCTCGCCCAGGAAGAGGCTGTGTGGCCTCAAGCAGCTTTCGGAGTAGACCGTGAACGAGTTGGTGGTTAAAGTGTCAGGTGGAACGTGTCGTTTATTCCTACTCTCGACTTTTCTGCACGTGTGAAATTGTCTCTGATACGGTTTTCCAAAAGTGCACCTAGAAGATGAGGTTCTTTCTGAGACCCTGCATCAACATTGTCTTCATGCTGCCCCCGTGCTGGCGGGGCCCAGGATTCTAGGTGGAGGCCACTTGTCATTCAGAATTCTCCAGGCCTTGCTCCGTCTCGCCTTCCAGATCTCAGTGCTGCCATTGGGAAGTTGGATGCTGTTTCCAAACCTGTCTATGTGTCCAGTGGTCTTTGCCTCTCCTCTAGAAACTTCTGGACTGCTGCTTTATGTGCTATGACCTGTACTGCAGTGAATGTCCAGTTGGGTCTTTTTCACTTGGTGACATTTTCAGTCAGTCCCCCCACGGGGGTTCAGAGATCCTTCCGATGGTACCCATCCTCTCTCTCTGGCTGTATGCAGCTTGGATGTTTTGCTTCTCAGGTTGACCTTTTTTTCCCTAAACTTTGCCAATTATTCATTCCCATTTTTTCATTCTTAGGAAGTCACTGACTTTATTTCCCAGCCTTTTAAAAAGATTTCAGTAAGGGGCGCCTGGATGGCTCAGTCGGTTAAGTGTCTGACTTTGGTTCAGGTCATGATCTCGCGTTCGTGGGTTCGAGGTCCACGTCGGGCTCTGTGCTGACAGCTCGGAGCCTGGAGCCTGCTTCGGATTCTGTGTCTCCCTCTCTCTCTGCGCCTTCCCCACTCGCACTCTGTCTCCCTCTGTCTCAAAAATAAAAATAAACGTTAAAAAAAAAAGATTTCAGTAAGCGTTCTAAATTTCTAGGAGCTCTTTTTTGTTCCGTTTGCTATTTCATAGATGCAGGTAGCTTATACTTCTGAGGCTATAAATTGCATTTTTTAAAAAGTATATTTTTTAAAGTTTATTTATTTGAGAGAGAGAGCACGCATGCACAAGCGAGCAGGGGAAGGGCAGAGAGAGGGAGAGAAAGAATCCAAGCGGGCTTTGTGCTGTCATTGTGGAGCCTGACATGGGGCTCAAACCCACGAATCATGAGATCATGGCCTGAGCCAAAATCAAGAGTTGGTCACTCAACTGACTGAGCTATCCAGGTGCTCAATAAATTGCATTTTTAAGAAGACTTTCTTGGGGCACTTGGGTGGCTTAGTCGGTTAAGCATCCAACTTCATTCAGCTCAGGTCATGATCTCTGTCTTTCTCTCTCCCATTCATGCTCTGTCTTTCTCTCTCTCTCTCTCTCTCTCTCTCTCTCTCTCTCAAGTAAAAATTAAAAGAAAAACTTTAAAATGACTTTCTTGAACTAGCTTGGCCTGTTAGGAATGTCTTTGTGTTGATTTGCTTTTTAAGTCTGTTTCGCCTGGAAGTTTTCCTTAAATCTCTTAAGATCCGAGGTGGATCCTCTAGCAAGGCACAAAAAAGTTGTTTGGAAGCTGCATAGGTAAGGGAAGTGCTCTCTCTTGAGCTTATCACTTTTGCTCAGCAGCAGGGACAGGGTCTCCTTGACAGCCTCCCAGGAAGATCTCACAAGAGGCAGAGCTCCCACAGGGAGGAATGAGTGAGGTGGCAGGGCTGGGGGCCCTCAGTGTGGTGTGGACGAGATTGGTGAGGGTTCCTAATTTGAACAGGTTGCTGGAACAGACATGGGTCTTTGTGTTTGGGAAATCAGGGTCCACACAAAGCTGACCGCTGGTTACAGGCACATCTTGGAGGCGTTGGAAGTTCTGTTCCAGACCATGATAACGCGGATGTCCCCGCACAAGAAGTCAGATGAATGTTTTGGTTTCCCAGTGCATATAAATGTTATGTTTACACTGTGCAGTAGTCTGTTAAGTGTGCACTATGTCTGAACAATGCACCATAGTGTAATCAAAAATGAGTTTATTGCTAAAAACTGCTGACCATCAACTGAGCTTTCAGCGAGTCAGAAGCACTGATTCCCTGATCACTGTAACAAATATAAAAATAATGAGAAGGCTTGAAATATTGTGAAAATTACCAGAATGTGACAGAGAGACATGAAGTGAGCAAATGCCTTCGACAAAATGACGCTGATAGGCTTGCTTGACACAGGATTGCCTTCGGTTTGTTAAAAAACGGAGCATCTGCAAGGACACTACAACTACAGCAAAGCGTGATAAAGGAGGTGTGAGTGTTTTGGAAGATGGGTCCCAATGAGCTTCTGCTAGAACAGTTTGAGTGTATGTGGTTTTGTTACCCATCACGGTTTAGTCCAGTTTAAGTAACTTCTGTGAGTCATAGAACAGTTAATTTTGTAAATTATGGCTCTACTTCTTTTCACATTTCAATCAACAAATAGATGCAGCACCTAGTAAAGGGTCTCGTTCTGTTTTCTATTGGAAAATCTGTGATCCTCAGATGAGTGATGCCACCCACTTCCAGTGACAAACTGCCATCGGCGCCCAGTGACTATAAACATGCCTACCTGCTCCTCTGTCACTCTTCTGCTGAGCAGCGTGCGGTGACCACCCCTTCGCAGCGCGTAGAGCGCCTACTCCCGTCACAGCTCAATAGTACCTTGTATTCATTTATGCTTAGTTATTTGGACATTTAGGTTGTTTCCACTCTTCTGTATTAGAAATGATGATACTGCAGTGAATAGGCTTGTCTGTTTTGCCAGTGTGTCATCACTGGGATAGGTTTTTAGGAGAGCTGAATTAGATCTTACATGCATACGTGATTCTGTGAGGTGTTCATGGGCTTTGTACCATGCTGCCTTCTTACCAGCAAGCGGTGTGGAAGCGTGTCTCTCTCCCCCATCTTGCTTCTGTAGTGTGTTGTCAGCTTATGAATCTTTGTTCGTCAGATGGGTGACAAAGGAGTCTGTAGTTTCATGTGTGAGGCCTCTTTGGCCTGCCTTTTTCTGTTCTTATCTCCAATTTTCTTCTACCTTTAGAAGCTCTTTTACTTAAAACAAATTTTTTTTAATGATTATTTATTTATTGAGAGAGAGAGAGAGAGAGAGAGAGAGAGACTGAACACGAGTGGGGGAGGGGCAGAGAGAAAGGGAGGCAGAGAATCCCAAGCAGGCTCTAGGCTCTGAGCTGTCAGCACAGAGCCTGATGTGGGGATTGAACCCACAAACTCTGAGATCATGACCTTAGCTGAAGTTGGACGCTCAACCAACTGAGCCACCCAGGCGCCCCTTGAAGCTCTTTTAAAGTTGGAGTTACTAGCCTTTGCCCGTGATATATTTCTTACACTTGCTCCTGTGTGGTGCCAGCTTCTGGGAGACCACTCTCCTTAAGTCCCTGGCCTCTTACTCCTGTCTGCATGGGTCTCATCCTGTATCATAGATGTCATGCTGGACTTAAACATCTCTGGTTTCTCGGATCCTGTGTGTTTATGTTGCTTTTCTGTCTTGTTTTCTGGAGAGTATCCTCCAGTTACTTCCAGAGATTTGTGGGAGGTGTAACTTTTGAGCCCATACATGAATGTAAATGTCTATATCCTCAATTGGTAATTTAGCTGGGTATGGAATTCAGGGTTCAAAGTCATTTTACTTCAGCATTGCAGGTATTATTTTCTGTTTAGCTCAGTGTTAATGATGGAAGAATAAGTCTAGTACCTCTATTTTTTTAAAAAGTCCTTTTTAAAAAGAACTTTGCAAAAGGACTTTTCTTTTTTTCTAAGTTTTTTTTTTTTTTTTTTTTTTGAGAGAGAGAGAGAGCGCGCGTGTGCACAAGCAGAGGAGGAGGAGCAGAGAGGAGAGGCAGAGTCTCAAGCAGGCTCCGTACCATCAGCACAGAACCCCACGCGGGGTTTCAACTCACAAACTGTGATATGACCTCAGCCAAGATCAAGAGTCAGATGCTCAACCGACCGAGCCACCCAGGAACCCCAGGACTTTATTTTGCATAAAGTAGTTTTAAGTTCAAGGCAAAGTTGATCAGAATGTACATTTCTTGTATATGTCTGGTCCCCTCCCCCTCAACGTCCCCTACTAGCCACATCCTCCACCAGATAGTACACTTGTTACATTGGCATGCCCACATTTACATGTCATGATTGCTCAGAGTCCATTGTTTACTTTGAGCTTCACTCTTGGTGCTGTACGTTCTGTGGGTTTTGACAGATGTATTCAGATCCACCATTCTCGTATCATTCAGGGTAGTTTTATTCCCTGAAAATCCCCTATTCTCCAACTATTCATTCCTTTTTCCCCCAACCCTTAGCAGTCACTGCCTTTTATTGTATCCATAGTTTTGCCTTTCTTAGAATGTCATCGAGTTGGAATCTTACGTAGCTTTTTCACATTGGCTTCTTTCACTTAGCAGTATGCACTTAAGGTTCCTTCTGTCTTTTCATGGCTTGATAGCTTATTGTTACTGAATAACATTCTATTTGTTGACACGCCATGGTTTATTTATCCAGTCACCCACTATAGGACATTTTGGTTGTTTCCAAGTTTGAGCATCATAGAATGGAGGTGCTATAAACATCCGTGTGCCCAGGTTTTTGTGTGAACATGTTTCCAGCTTCTTAGGGTAAATACCAAGGATCATAATTGCTGGATCATATGGTAAGAGTATGGTTAATTTTGTAAGAAACCACCGAACTGTCTTTCAAAATGGCGACACCAATTTGTATTCCCACCAGCCATGAATTAGAGTTCCTATTGCTTCACATCCTCTCCAGTGGTTGGTGTTGTCAGTGTTCTGGATTTCAGCCATTCTGTTAGGTGTGTCGTGGTGTCTCCTTGTTTTTAGTTTGCATTTTCTGGATGACATATGATGTGTAGAGCATCTTTTTGTATGTGTTTTGCCATCTCTACATATATCATCTTTGGTGTTAAGGTGTTTGGCCCATGTTTTAATCAGGTTGTTTTTTCTTGTCGAATTTTAAGAGTTCTTGTTATATTTTGGTTAACAAGTCCTTCAGATATGTTTTTTTCCAGGTGTTTTCTTCTTCTGGCATGTCTTCTCATTTTCTTGATAGTGTCTCTCATAGAGCAGAAATTTTTAATTTCAATGAAGTACAGCTTATCAGTTAACTTCTTTCATGGATTATGCTGTTGGTGTAGTATCTAAAAAGTCATAACCAAGGTCATCTGGATTTTTCCCTGTGTTGTATTTTAGGAGTTTTATAGTTTTTCACTTTACATTTAGATCTGTGATCCATTTTGAGTTAATTTTTGTGAAGGATGTAAAGTCTCTGTCCAAATCCGTTTTTTTGTAGGTGGATGTCTGTTTATTCCAGTACCATTTGTTAAAAAGACTATATTTTCTCCATTGTATTGCCTTTGCTCTTTTGTCAAAGATCAGTTAACTATATGTGGGTCTTTTTCAGCGTTCTTTATTTGTTCTATTTGTCCATTTTTAAAGAGTCAGTACCACATTGTCCTGATGAGTGTAGCTTTACAGGATGTCTTAAAGTTGGGTAGTGTCAGTTCTCCAACTTTGTTCTCCTCCTTCAGTATTGTGTTGGCTGTGCTGGATCTTTTGCTTCTCCCTATAAACTTTAGAACCAGTTCATTGATATCCACAAGATAACTCATTAGGATTTGGATTGGGATTGCACTAAATCTATAGTTCAAATTGGGAAGAACTGACATCTTGACAATACTGAGTCTTCCTGTCTATGAACATGGAATATCTCTCCATTTAGATATCTCTCCATTTAGATATCTTTCATCAGTTTTGTAGTTGTCATGTTGATTTTGTATATGGGGTCTGTAGTGATGTCTCCTTTTTGATTTCTCATGTTAGTGATTTGTGCCTTCTCTCTTTCTTGTTAGTTATCCTGGCTAGAGATTTATCAATTTTGGTATTTTCAAACAATGATCTTTTGATTTCATTGATTTTTCTCTGTTGATGTTTAAAATATTACTGATTTCTAACTTTTATAACCGCTTTTATTTTACATTTAATATGGTTTCCTATTATAATTTCCTAAGGTGTAAGCTTAGATTTTTAATTTTAAATCTTTCCTCTTTTCCAGAACATGCATTCAGTGCTGTAGATTTCTCTGTAAGCATTGCTTTCCTTGCATCCTACAAATTTTGCAAAATGTATTTTACTTTTCATTTAGTTCCAAATATTTTTAATTTGTGTTGTGATTTCTTCTTTGAACAGTGTATTTAGAAGTGTGTTGCTTAATCTCTGAGTGGGAATTTTCCAGCTATTTTTCTGTTATTGAATCTAGTTTGATTTTATCGTGGTTTGTGAGCAGTTACAGGATTTGTTTATTTATTAGCTTTTTTAAAATTTATTTTTGAGAGACAGAGAACGAGCAGGAGAGGTGAAGAGAGGAGACACAGAATCTGAAGCAGGCTTCAGGCTCTGAGCTGTCAGCACAGAGCCTGACGTGGGGCTTGAACCCACGAACCATGAGATCATGACCTGAGCCGAAGTTGGATGCTTAACTGACTGAGCCACCCAGGCGCCCCTGTTCCTTTAATTTTAAGATGTATTTTATGCCAGAATGTTGTCTTGCTGAATGCTTCTGGGACCTTATAAAGAATTTGTATTCTGCCGTTGTTGGATGAAGTGGTCTATTGATGTCAGTTATATCCAGTTGATCAGTGGTGGTGTTGGGTTTGTGCACTCAGTGATTTTCTGCCTGTTGGATCTGTCCATTTCTGATAGAGGGTTATTGAAGTGTCCCACTGTGTAGTTGTACAACTTTGACCTCCCTTGATTTGATATTCTGTTGTGAGGTACATACATGTTAAGGATTGTTGTCTTCTTAGAGGATTGATTGCTTTATAATAATGTATCTCTTAAAATTTTTTTAACATTTATTAATTAAAAAAAAAATTTTTTTTTTTTAACGTTTATTTATTTTTGAGACAGAGAGAGACAGAGCATGAACGGGGGAGGGGCAGAGAGAGAGGGAGACACAGAATCAGAAGCAGGCTCCAGGCTCTGAGCCATCAGCCCAGAGCCCGACGCGGGGCTCGAACTCACGGACAGTGAGATCGTGACCTGGGCCAAAGTCGGACATCTAACCGACTGAGCCACCCAGGCGCCCCATTTATTAATTTTTTGAGAGACAGAACGTGAGCAGGGGAAGGGCAGAGGGAGAGAGGGAGACACAGAATCCTAAGCAGGCTCCAGGCTGTGAGCTATCAGCACAGTGCCCAACACGGGGCTCGAACCGATGAGCAGTGAGATCATGACCTGAGCTGAAGTCGGACGTTTAACCGGATTGAGCCACCCAGGCACCCCATCATAATCTATCTCTTTATCCCTGATGACTTCCCTTGCTCTGGAATCTGACTGAAATTAATGTAGCTACTCTCGCTTCTTTTGATCAGTGTTAGCATGGTATATATTCTTCCTTCCCTCTATTTTTAATGTAAGTATGTATCCTTAAAATGGATTTCTTGTGAGAAGTGTACAATATGGTCTTTTATTTTGATCCACTATGACAGACTTGGTCTTCTAATTGGTGTACTTAGATCATTGACGTTTAAGGTGATTATTGGACTAATATCTGCTATATTTGTTACTATTTTCTATTCATTGCCCTTGTTCTTTTACTTCAAGAGACTGCCCTAGAGTCTGCAGGATCCTTTTACAACTAATCCAGTTCACTTATGCGTGAGCTATAATCATCTAATACATTGTTAATATTCTGGAAAAATGTTACCATTTTTGTTAAGAAAGATGGTCTTTAATGATCTTTATGTAGATTCGAGTTTTTCAACTCATTTTCTTCTCTGAAGAATTTCTTTCAACATTTCTTGAAGTACAGGTCTTCTGGAAACAAATTCTCTTAACTTCTGTTTGTTTGAGCAAGTCTGTTTCTTCTTTACTCTTGAAGGTTAGCAGAATACAAAATTCTGGGTTTTTAGTTTTCTCTCAGCACTTAGATACTTCACTCCTTTCTGCTGCCATGCTTCCTGAGGAGAAGGCGGATGCAATTGCTCTTTGCTCTGCTTCTCCATCCATAAGGCGTGTCTTCCTCTGGCTGCTTTCAGGAGTTTGTCTTTGCCCTGGATTTGCGCTGTGAATATGATACGCTTATATGCGGTGTTCGGGCATTTATCCTGCTTGGCGTTCTCTGAACTTCCTGTGTCTCTGGTTTAGCGTCTGACGTTAATCTGGGGAAATCCTCAGTCATTATTGCTTTGACTGTTTTCTTCTGTTCCTCTGTCTCCATCTTTTCTTCCTGGCATTCCCCTTGTACATGTTACTTCTTTGTAGTCGCCCCACGGTCCTTGGATATTCTGATTTGTTTTTTCCTGTCCTTTGCTCTGCTTTTCAGGTTTGGACCTTTCTGTTGGCGTGTCCTGCGGCTCAGAGACTCTTTTCTCAGCTGTGTCTGGGGCTCACTGGATTAACGTCTGCTCTGTTTCTTACTGTGCCCTGTTCCTTGCCCTGTATTTTCTTCTACTTTCTCTCCCACTTTTCCCTGCTTTTTGTAGTTTGGATTGCACTTTCTCCATCATGAGTCCCTCATACATTCTTCATTTCTGTTCTGGTGTTTTGACCTCTGCCGTCTTTTTTTTCCCTGGTAATTTCTACCTTTCTTTTTACATTACTCATTTTTTTCTTGCACGTTGTCTACTTTTTTTCATTATAACGTCTAGCTTAATTTTGACAGTTACTTGGAATTCTTGGAATGATCGTTCCACCACCCGTCATGCCAGAGTCTGGTTCCTGTGCTTGCTGTCTCTTCAAACCGTGTTGTTTCCTTTTTCATGTGCTTTATAAGTTTTTGACCAAGTTGGACAGGATGTGCCAGATGAAAGGAGCTCACAAGCCTTTAGTGACCTTCGATGGGGCGTGGGGGGCGGGATACATTCTGTAGTGCTCTAACTAGGCCTCGTGTCTTAATGGGTCTGTGCCACTGGCTGACCCTCGTGTCCTCCTCCTGTCCGCTGTGGGACAGGACCCGCGGCAGCTGGACTTTTAATCTCCCTGCCCTTGGGCAGGGATTGGGCTCTTGGGGATGGGCCTTGTTAAGAACCAAACACTGTGTTCTGTCTCTGAATGGCTACTTTCTCCCCTCCCTCTACTGGGGGCTGGAGGGGAGTTTTCTCTCCCCTTCCTCCCCCACCTCCCCCACCACCCCCCCCCCCCCACCCCTTGCCTGGAACTGCGGCACTCCCAGAGGTGAAACCCGGGAGCACGTGGACCCTCCCTCCCTTCCTGCCAAGATTGGCCACTGGGGGCTGGGCCCCAACTTGTGGGCGCGGAGGCTGTGGGTCGGCTCTTCCACCTGCTCCCCCCCCGCAGGCTCTGCCCGAGGCGCCGTGTGGGTCCCTCTGCAGGCCTGTCTCTGTTCACCCTGGGACTCCTCCTCTGGCCACTTGAAAGATTCCTGATCTTGTGCAGCTTCTCCCCTGTTCGGGCAGAGGGAGGACTCCGCTCCTCACGTGCAGGCTTCGAGAGCTCCCGCTCTCCGTGTTCGTGCCTCTGGCGCTGTGTGGTGACTGTGAAGGCCTCGGTGGCCTTGAGGACCGCCGTGCGTCCTCCTAGTCCATCTGCAGAGCTCCGGGGTCCTTGCACATGTGGTGGTGCCCCCAGCCTGGAGCGTTTGCACCCAAGGGGCCGTGTCTCTACGAGTGTCGATGCCCGTTCGCCAGAGCAGAGGCTTCCCTGGGAGCGGCTCGCTCCTCTCCGGTGATCTTGCCACAGCCCTCCTGTGGCGGGAGAGCGAGCCCCGTCGGGACACGAGGTGACAGGTGGGCCCCAGCGTTGCCTGGCATGTGGGGGCGGGGGCAGACAGGTGCAAGGCCGGCTGCCCTGTCCCAGTGAGCTCCATGTGGGAGGCAAGGCGGCCCTGACACCAAGGGGGTAGGGTAGTTTCCGTGGACCCCCAGCGATCCTGTACCGTCGGGTCTGTTTGCCTGTCCGCTCTCCTCATCCTGTCCACCCCAAGCCTAGAGACATTCCGGGGTGACGGCGGCGGGGCGGGTGGGGCGTTCAGGAAAGTTTGGTGTCCTTCCAGGCTGTCTGCCATTGTCTGTGAGCTGTCTGCTTGTCTGCGTGGGGGTGCCCGGGCCGCTGGGGACAGCGGGGAGGACGGCGCTGGGCACCCGGGACCTGCCTGTCTCACCGTCTTCATGAACAGGGACAGACAGCCCTGCACTGACCGGTTGGCCATGTGTCTGCTTGTTCGCTTCACTTTGGAATTGTAAGTGGAAGTAAGGAAGTGTGTGTCAGCATGCACGCTCTCAGGGACGGCCGGGGATGGCGGATTTGCAGATAACCCCGGAGCCGCCTTCTTCCAGTCAGGGGACCGCTAGACTGAGCTTGTGGTCACACGTTCTTTGTTTTCTTTATATTTTGCTGCCTAGCGTGGATTTTGATCACTGTAGTCAGGGGTGCTTTTGCCGCATCCCACGGATAGCGTTTCCAGTTTGATTTTCTTCAAGGTCAAATTTCATTGTGATTTTGTCCTTGAACTGTGGATTAAACAAGATTGTCGTTTAATTTTCAAAAACGGGTGTTTCCAGATATTATTAATTTCTCTTTCCCTTCTGACGTGGTAAGAGAACAAACTTCCTAGGAGTTCACGTTGTTGTAAGTGCATGGAGGGTTTGTGCTATGGGTAGCAGATGGTGTGTCTGAGTGAACATCTCAGGTGAACTTGGGGGAAAGAAACCCGTGTAGGCTCTTTGTGGTGTTCTGGTCTTCTGCGTCCTGTCTGATTTTCCACCCACTCCTTACTTCCGTGACTGAGAGAGGAGAGCTCACATCTGAATGTCTGATTGTGGATGTGTTGATTTTTCCTGTCAGGGCCGTCGGGTTTTGCTTCATGAACTCCAGTGTTCTGTACCCAGTGCACGTACCGTCAACCTGTTAAATGTGCCGGCTTCTTGATTGACTCTTACCGTTTTGAAATGTTGTCTTGATCCCTGATAACTTTGTCCTGAGGTTAATTTGTGTGATGCTAGCAGTTGTCCCATCCTTTTTTACATAGTCTCTGAATTCGTGTTTGGACAGTCTTCATCTGATGCCATTATCTGTACCGTTGAGGCTAGAAGCTCCTTTGGCCGGAGATAGTGCTCTGAGTCCATGAGTTCTACTCCACTGTCTTCTGTTTGGGCTCACGCTCTTTCTGGCAGTGGATCTGGAGCCAGTATTGTCTTTGTTTCTCTGTGTTGTTTCTTTTTTAAATTTACTGTTTATTTTGAGAGAGAGAGTGTGTGTGTGAGCAAAAGAGGAGCAGAGAGAGAGGGTAAGACAGAATCCCAAGCAGGCCCCGCAATCTCAGCACAGAGCCCAACGCAGGACTCGAACCTGTGAATCGTGAGATTGTGACCTGAGCCAAAGTCGGACGTTTCACTGACTGAGCCACCCAGGCGCCCCTGTTAGGCTGCTTTAAAGTATTTCACCGGCCACTGGTTTCCAGAACTGTGATTAGGATGCGCCCTGGCAGGTTCATCCTTGTTTCCATCCCACGTGGGCGTGGCTGAGCTCATTGGCTGTGTGGCCACGTGGCTGTGTGCGCACCACATCTGGAGAACTCTCTGCCACTGCTGCTTCTAGCTCTTTCTTCTCTCCCGGTGTGCTCCTCTCTTCGTGGGTGTGGTAAACCATCCCATTTGCCGTGTGTCAGGCCAGTTGACACCGGCTGTGAGGGTCCCCACGGCCGCTCCTGCCTCCACCGTCTTTGGGTCTGGTCCGCTGTTAACCGTGTCCACTCGTCTTCATTTCAGATCATGTGTTTTCACCACTTTCATTTATTTCTTTCCTTTTCTTCCCCACATTTTTCTGTTTTGAGTATTGTCTGTCGTCCTTTATATATTTGAGCAGATTATAGCTCTTTTAACATCTTTGCTGTTAATTACATTCTGGTTGTAACCCCCTTGGCGTGGGGTATGGTCTGCCACTTTCCTGCGTGTCGAGTGGCCTCTGTTGGGGTGTGGGCCATTTGAGACGTGTGGTGGCGCAATGGGACTGTGTGGCCGTGCTCGGACTTTGTTCTGGCCACCAGATGCCCGGGTGGGTCTGGAGCAGCCCTCTTGCTGAGGGGTCACCTCTGTGTGGTTTTTACCAACTGCCCTACGGGTTTGAAGAGGTGGCTGGCCGGACTTTGAACAACTGCCATCCCTTTCCACCCCCAGATGTTTGGAGTCCCTCTGAGACCCCATTCGCCAGCACTCTGCGCCCCCCCCCCCCCCCCGCCCCCGCCCCTTTGTCCTCCCAGCCTGGGGCACAACCATCCCATTCTCCTTGCTCCCCTGTGGGCCGGGTCTGCACATCACTCTGAGACCGCGGGCCGGGCGGGTGCACAGCCTTCTGGTGCTGTGGTCCTGTGTCTCAGCCGTGTGGTGCCTGGGTCTAGGTGTCTCACATCTGCCCGCTTTCTAGTGGCTTGTCGCAGGAAGACAGCTTCTGTAACTTAGTACTTTACGGCCAGATTGTCACTTATGTTGTGTTTTTTGTTCCATGTGATTTTGGGTTTTTTATGGCAGATCTGGGGAGATGAGCTGTTGTCCTTGCTATCTTATTTTCCTAGAACCCCTTTTATTTCCTTCTTAACAATGAAATAAACAAATGACTTCCTACAGGTTGGCTCTTTATGGCTTATTTTCATTTCATCCCTTTTTTTTTTTTTAATGTTTGTTTGTATTGAGAGAGAGGCACACACACAGAGCCCTAGTGGGGAAGGGGCAGAGAGAAAGGGAGACACAGAATCCGAAGCAGGCTCCAGGCTCTGAGCTGTCAGCACAGAGCCCAATGCGGCAGTCAGACCCATGGACCATGAGATCATGACCTGAGCTGAAGTCGGACGCCTAACCGACTGAGCCACCCAGGCGCCCCATTTCATGCTTTGCATAGCAGTTTTTTAGAAGTTCATTTTTTCCAAGGTCTGAAGTATTTTTGTGTCTAGTTTTTATTGACTTATGCTCACTTCTCTTTTAGGCCATGCTGGTGTGTCTGCAAGCATGATGAAGAAAAGGACGTCCCACAAGTAAGCAATTCTGAAACTTGCTTTTAGATAACAGGTTGTGGCCTTAGGTGACGGAGGACTTGAGATGCCATTGTGCTGCCCTCTTCTCTGTGCTGAGCAGGTCATGCCCCCTGTCTTTGGCCTGGCCTATGGCTGCCTAGGCCTGTCCTTCCATTCTTGAAAGCCTCCGGGCGATGATTTCCCCTCCAGCTCCCAGGGGTTGCGCTGTCTGCCGGAAGCCCCAGTGGTGAGGGCGGCGCTCTCCCGCTTCCCTCCTGGGAAGGGCTGCGTGCTCTCGGCATGCAGGTTCTTGGCTGCGTCTCGGATGCGCTGCTGACAAGGAGGGCCTTGTGGCCAGAGGCCTTAGCTCCTGCTGGAGGGCCTGAGTAGTATGCCGACAGCTGCTTGCTCACTGCTTTTCTACATTTTCAAGTACATGAGAAGCTTGAAATCTAGAGAAAGAATATGCCTGTTGAAAGATATTTTAAAAGGCTGTGTATTTCAAGTGACCAGTATAAGTCCTAAATTCTGTAGGTACCAGAGCGAACAAGCCACTTTTCCCTCCCTTTAATCTTTGTGTATGACATAGTTACGTTTACAAAGAAAATTGAGGTACTGTCTTAAATAAGACTGTGCTTGTACTGAGTTACATATTTGAATAGATTGCACAAGTACCCACCGGGTCCTGGTCACAGCTGCTGCACCATGGGCGCTGCTCTAACAAGTAGGTTCTGATCGTTTGGTCTTGATCGTAGATTGTTAACTACAGACCAGGCCCTCTGACCCTAGCTGGCACCTCCCAAGCCTCGCAGTATAGCAGTTCTTTCCAAATTGTTCATACCGAAGTCACCACCCTGTGTGGTCGAAGGGCCCAGGGCGCCTTGGCTGCGATGGCACATCTGGATGACGTTAAACACGCCCTTCCGTAATGTCGCTGATCCGAGCACACGTGCCTCCCGTGTAAATGCGTGCATGCATAGCGATGTAAATATTTGTCAGGTTAGGTTCACGAAGTGTCCTACAGTGTAAAACTTCACAGTGTAAAACAGTGTGAAGTTGAGGTCTGTGTGTCCCTGAGGGTTGATAAGGCATTTCCCAGATTTCATTGATATGCCCATTACTAATGTTCATGGTTCTGCCATGCCCACCGAGCTGGTAATCTACTGTATCTCCACTCATGTTGCACCATTGCCATAAGTAATCAGCCATCTCTTGGCCCAAGTGGGAGGTAACAAAACAAATACAAGCTGTAATATCAGGTAATGATAAAAACTTAGTGGGGAAGAGAAGCAAGTTAGATGTTGATTTGCAAGACCATAACAGTTCATGCAAAATAGATTTTACCAGTTAGTTTAAAATAACTGGCTTTCAGAGTGTAATGTGCATTCAGTTTTACCCATTTTTACACATTCCTGGATATCTCTGGTTGGAAGTTCCTTTAGTTAGGATTTCAGGCATTCTTGGGTTTGTGCGAGGGTTTCACATGCCTGCTCGTAAGCACTGCTTTCCATGGACTCGTGGCTCTGATGTGCTGGTAATGCCGCCACCACCCCCCCCCCCCCCCCCAGCACAATGAATAAACGCCTATCTGTTAAAACTTCTGAGAATCTGCTCCCCTGTGCTCTGCAATGCAGGGAGCTCAGTCGGGTGCTTGTTTCAGTGAAAACAAGCTTTCAGTAGACAGCCTTGAACTTGGTACCCTGTAGCCAGAAGGCGCCACGGGAAGAAAGGACACACTCTCAGTCCTGTTCGCCTGTCTTCTGATCTCTGTGCACATCTGAAGACGGTTGGAAAGAAAGAGTCTGCACGTTTCACAACAGGTGGCCATTGCTCACTGCCTCTGGATGGGCCCACAAGGCTGGTGGCGAGGCCCCTGGGCGGGAGCTGACTCGAAGCGGGGAGCTGGGTGGTTCAGCTGGGCGTCTTGGCACGTTCCTCTGTCTGCCTGGGACCCTGCTTACCGCGTCTAAAAATCCTGGTCTGGACTGGAATGGTGGGGCGTCAGCTTTTCTCTATAGACCAGGCTTTCTGCCAGCAAGATGTTTATGGAAACCACGAACAGAAAAGCAGACCCGGAGCCTCACTCTGCCCTTGCTGCCTCCACTGTGGCCCAACAGCGAGCGAGGAAAGGCACAAGGGACCCACCGCCTGCAGCCGCTGACCTGTGGCCTCGTCTCCTCTCGCCTCCTGTGTTTCTGGGAATCTGAGCAGTAACTGCACGTGTGGAGGGAGTCATAGGAGCTCCAGGGGACGAGTGTGGCAGCCCTGTCCCCGTGGGTATCAGCAGGACTCAGAGTTGGGTCCGTGGCAGTGGGAGCATTGCTGCAGCAGACCAGGGACATTGTGTAGCCACATCTTGTTCTGGTTTTTAAAGTGAAGGCAGCACACTTCCATGCCTCCTGCCGACCAGGCCCCCCACTACATTTTGGGAACAAGTTGGTAGGCAGGCCTTTCCCAGCTTTGCAGGACGTCGTTTGGGAAATGCATCTATAGGGAAAGTGTATTTGGCCCTTGAACAACATGGGATCAAGCAGCACAGGGCCACCTGTGCCCGGATTTAAGTACGGCACAGAACTAACTATGAGCGTATTTTCTGTTCCTTGTGATCTTTCTTTTCTCTTTCTCCTTTCTTTCTTTTCTTCTTTCTTTCTTTCTTTTCTTCCTTCCTTTCTCCCTCCCTCCCTTCCTCTCCTTCTTCCTTTCTTTCCTCTTTCTCCTTTCTTTCTTCCTTCCTTTGCTTTCCTTTGCTTTCCTTTGCTTTCCTTTGCTTTCCTTTCCTTTCCTTTCCTTTCCTTTCCTTTCCTTTCCTTCTTTCCTCTTTCTCCTTCCTTCCTTCCTTCCTTCCTTCCTTCCTTCCTTCCTTCCTTCCTCCTTTTCTGCCTGCCTTTCTCCTTTCCTTTCTTTCCTTTCCTTTCTTTCTTTCCCCATTTTTGAGAGAGTGAGGACGAGCAGGGGAGGGTCAGAGAAAGAGGGGGACAGAGGATCTGAAGATAGTTTGATCTGGGGCTTGAACTCATGAACTGTGAGATCATGACCTGAGTAGAAGTTGGATGCCTAACGGACTGAGTCACCCAGGTGCCACCCCCCCCCCCCCCATAATTTTCTTGATGATATGTTCTTTTCTCTGGCTTACTGGATTGTAAGAGTACAGCAGAGGTTACATACAGTGTACAAAGTGTGTGTAAATCGTTCATGTAATTGGTAAGGCTTCTGGTCAAGCTATCAAGTTTTGAGGGAGTCAGAAGTTATACTGGGGTCAACACCCTGACCCCTGCTTTAAGGGGCAGCTGTGCATCTTGAAGGGAAGGTAGAGTGGGGGGATCTCAGGCGAGACTAGCCGTAGCGGTTCTTTGTTGCAGTTTTCAAACAGAAATCTGGTTCTTTGTCTTCGCTAGTTGGAGTAGTGGATGCCTTTCCATTTCGAGGCACTGTCAGAAAACACGACGGGTTTTGGTGTTTGTTTAGAGAAATGGACCAGGGCTGTTACACACTAAATAGAGGGATTTCCAGCCAGTGCTTTCCATTTGTTAAATCACAAGTACCAGTCACTGACCGCAACAGTGACAGAGACAACTCCCCTCCTCCTCCCCCTCCCATCCTCCTTGTCCCCCCTCTTCCTCCTCTCCCTTCCTCCTCCTGGAGTCCCCGGCATGGGCTCAGGTACTTTTCATGGCACCCCTGTCAAGTAGGAACCCTGGGCCCTTTGATACAAGAGGTTAACTGACCAGTTTGGGGTCATGCAGCTGAGAAGTGACTGAGCCAGGGCTCCCAGAGGGGACAGCAGGATTCTAGAGCACATAACCACCACACTGTGCTTCCTCGTGGAGTGGTTGCTTGTCTCACATTGGAAAAGCAGGTTACACACACAAAGTAACAGTGAAGCAGGCATCTGCATGAAGTGTGGTGCTGTCTTAAATTGGACAAAAAGAATAATACTTTTGAATCGACTTTTAAGTGCTTTTTACACCAAGGAAGTGAATAGTGTATTGGAAGGCCTTGGCATTGGGAGGTTGCCGCAGACAGCTCTGGCATTCTCTGGGACAGAGTAATGAAAGAACCCATAGTGTGTGGATGGAACCCCGACTCCCCATCTTGTTTTTATATTGTCATTTTAAGCCAGCAATGGCAGTATCAGCTGTACAACTTTTATTAAGCAACAGGAACCAGAAAAACTTTTCTCCTTACTGGTGTGCATCTTGTAAAAAGACAATTATGTTGATACAATCAGTAGTTTCTTCTGAAATGTGCTGCAACACGAGTAAGGGAACTGCTCTTAGAAGACAGTACTAAATAGAATAAGGAAAGTGTCAGTAATTAATTTGTGCAACATAGTACACGGTGCTTGAGTGGCATTTCCTGGTTCACGGCAGAATGGTGCTGGTTGAAGCTGAAGAAGTGTGGTCCCTTTAAATACCGACCACCAAAATAAGATCTTCCAGTCCCGGGGAGGAGGATGTGCTTTGAACACAGAATCTCTTTTCTGGGTGACAGAACAATTAGCGGGGTGTGTTCCAGACTTCCTTAAAGTGTCCGGCAAGGCACAGAAAATGCCCCTGCAATCCAGCTTACCTTTTAGGGAACATGGGTACGTGGAAACTAGTGTTGGTTTTGACTGGTGTCCCCTAAGGTATGGTGCCTGGGGCAGCGGCGGCCCGGAGCGTGTGCTGGAAGGTCTGGGATCGAGGAATCTGGGGCCAGGTCCGGGCCTTGCCCACACGCTCCGGGTGGTCGCTCGCCTGCCAGTCTCCTCCGAGGCCCATCTGAGAGCTACTCGGGCTCCTGGGGAAATCCGCTCCTGTCGTACAGGGAGAGTGGCTTTCTGCCGAGGGGTTGGCCGGCCCCGTCTGCTCCCTGGGGAATCCCCGTGGGCGTATGAGAAGAGCCAGTCCCAGTCGTGAGGACCAACAGCAGCGCGTCCCTCCACAGCCCGGGGGCCTGTCTGTTGTTTCCAGAGGCGGCTGTGGAGAGAACCAGCAACGCGCTCACAGGCGCGTACCTCTGGCGTTCTGTGCTGTCCTCCTCGAATTGTTCGGATCGTGACTCAGTGCAGCCCTTTATTTGCGCGTGGCGGCGAGTTCAGCCGTCCTCCCGGAGCGAGGTGTCTGCCGTCCGCGTGCGGCAGCGCTGTGTGTGTGTCGGCCTCTGGAGGCTGGGCCTGGAGAGCCCCCTAGACTCTTCGCAGGGACGCACACGAGCTCGAGGGCTGTTACGAACACGTGTATCCAGGGAGAATGTAGGTCCGCAGCGCCATATTCAGGCAGCCCTTAATTTCTTTTAAGTTTGTTTATTTCGTGAGAGAGACAGAGCGAGCAGGGGAGGGGCAGAGAGAGAGAGAGAGAGAGAGAGAGAGAGAGAGAGAGAGGGAGGGAGACCGAGAATCCCAAGCAGGCTCTGCTGAGAGCCCGGAGCCTGCTTTGGATTCTGCGTCTCCCTCTCTCTCTTTGCACACCCCCACCCCCGCTTGCGCTCTGTGTGTGTCTCTCTCTCTCTGTCTCTCAAAAAAAAAAAAAAACCAAAAAAAACAAACATTAAATTAAGCTGAGCTGAGGAGCTCTCTGCCACTTTGAGTTGAAAAGGAAGCCCTCCGAAAAGTGCGGATCCAGAGTGGACCCTGGAGTCTGTACAGGTTGGAGACTGCAAAGGCTGGCTGCAGCCGAGGTGGCCGGAGGAGAAACCAGCCGTGGAGGAGGTTCGCCTGCCCCTCGTCTCCGTCCCAAGGCTTCTGCTCGCTCCGCTCCCGGCCACTCTGCAGCCCCCTGGGTCACTGCTGCTTCTCCGATCCCACACCTCCTGCTCAGACGTCGGGGCCCAGCTGGGCCTGAAGAAGTACACCCATGCTCAGACGCCGTGGTCTCGGCTGGCACGGAGCACAGGAACGCCGGCGACTGTCGGGCACCTGAGGAGCACTGACCGCATGAGAGAGGGTCACACACGGCGGGAGAGCTAACCAGGAGTCTGCGGGCGGCACCACCGCACCCAGACGAGGCCGACCCGCAGAACTCACAGAGGAATCGGGAGAGGAAGCGAACGTTTTCGCCCGATATAGGAAGGCTTGTTAATTAAAGAGACACGGTTCAGGAAAAGGTGAAGAAACATTTGTTTCTTATCTATCGGTTCGATAGGCTGAAGTTCAAGCCTGTACGTTTTACCTAATTCAGGAGAGCTTGGTCTGAGGCTTTCTGGAAGGTGAGCAGTGTCAGGGGAGTGGGATCATGGAGGAGAGCCGGGAAGTGCTGTGTTCCTCTGCTAAGGAAGGGACAGTGGGTGAAGGATCCAGAATAAATGTAAGAGAGAGGCACCTGGCTGGCTCAGTCGGTTAAGCGTCTGACTCTCTATCTCAGCTCAGGTTAGCTCACGATCTCACAGTTGTGAGTTCAAGTCCCACGTTGGGCTCTGTGCTGGGTGTGAATCTACTTCTTGAAAAATGAAATGGGGTGGGTAATTTTGCACAGCTGTCTTTAGATTGGTCAACTGCTAGTTGAGGGGTTGAATCCAGGATAGAAGCTCTTCTGGTTGTGATCTGTATTCTCCAAAAAGCCAGGACCGTGGTGATTGTGTGCCTGTGCACGTACGGAGAGAGATCAGAGGCTGGTGTGGCAGCTCCGGTCCCAGGGCAAAATTGCTTCCTGTGAGAACACTTCTTCTTAAGACCTTCAACTGATTGGATAAGGCTCAGCTACATTATGGTGGGCCATCTGCTGATTTACAGGTTGCCTTTCTAGAAAAATGCCTTCACAGAAAACATCTAGGGTAATGATTGACCACATAGCTGAGTACTGTGACCCAGCCAGGGTGACAAATTTAGATAAACCATCACACTGGCAGAAATGCTGTATTTGCTTATAATTTTGGTAGTAATGGTGGAATGTTTGTGTGAATTAGGAAACGGTGCATGTGACTGCATTCCTTAGTCAGCGAGGTTGGGAATCAGCCTGTGCCTTTGCTGTGAAGAAAGCCTGATGCTGTACACAGCATGTATCGCTGGGACTTCTGCTGAAATCTCACAGATGGTAACTGGTTGTCTGAGGAGACACATGATGCTGAAGATCCCTGTGCTCTCCCGGCAATACGTAAGGGCTGAGGTTCGTGGTGTCTGCTGCTGAGTTCCTGGGCGGGCAGCGCTGACGTGAGCTCTTGGCCCTGCCTCTTCCGTGCATCCAAGGGAGGGCGATTGTCCCAGCTGCTCTTCTGTCCGGCGGGTGGCCCTGCCTTGCGCACCCCTCTCTTTCCCTTTCCTCGTGCAGCCGTGGGGACGCACCCAGGGCCGGCGGGGGGCCGCCGTGGGGCCGCCGTGGAAGCTCCCGGGCACTCCTCGGTTCTCCGCAACCATCCTGTAACCTCCCGGGCCTCTGCGGTCAGTGTGGAGGCCTTGGCTCACATTCCCCTTGCCGAGAACCGTAAACTCTGCTGTCTGGTGGCCCCAGTGTCACTGTCTCGTTCTCGCGTGATGTGGTCCTCGTGCCTGGATGCCCACGAGATGTTCTTTTCCTTAAAGAATTTGTCTTAACTGGAGGATGTTCGCGTCAGAGGTGGGGTCTGTTTTCCCAGGGCTGCCTGTGCACACGGGTGTTGTTTCTCTCGGGGTTTTCCGCGAGTTGCGTCAGTGTCCTAATGTCCTACAACAGCTAGGAGCCCGTGTCCATTAGTCACACCTGTGTCGTGTCCTCCCAGGCGGGCCCCGCCGCGTCTGTTGGCCGTGCGCCTCTGGGTTAGTCCTCGTTTCTGAAACGGCTTCCTTTCTGGTTCTCACTCCCGGCTCTGGCCTCTGGTGTGTCCCTGGCTGTGGGGAACGGTTTCCATCTCCCTCCCTTGTGGGCAGATGGCCTGTGGGTGTGCCTCCCGACTGTTCCGTGTCATCCATGTGCGGCCGTGCCACTGTCCTCTTGGGCCCCATGTGTGAGGAGGGCTGTGGCTCCCTGGATGGCCATCCCCTGCAGAGCTCCGAGCTCCTCTGTCTCCGCAGGGCTCTGTGGGGTCTTCCCTTCTCAGCCCCCCCGCCCCCCCGCCCCCGCCTTGTCAGCCTGTGAACCCCATCCTCCTGGAAGGCAGGTCTGCTGGGCGCCTGCAGAAAACCCGCTCAGAACCTTGGGAGCCCTTTTCCACCCGATGTGAGCAGTTTTCCATCTGGGATGATCTCCCTCTTGCTGAGGAAAGGCCTGCGCCAACAGATATGGACCTCATTGGGCAGCCCTTGAGGTTCCTCTGTGTCACACTCCCTCTAGATTTACCAGCTCGCCTCCTTGAAAGTCCGTACATCGTAGCTTTAAATATCACAGCCTAAAATAAATTGTTTTTTTCAAAGTTTGTGTGTATGCCAGTCGCTTACGACTTTCGCTCGTGGTGTAGACGAGAGATCTCTGCCCACCGGACGTTCTCGGCTGAGCACGTGCAGTGCCCCGGGGCCTGGCCGTCCTCTCTGTCCACGCCCAGCTTGGTCCCTTGTCCGACTCCTAGGTGGAGCCCAGATGCCTTCCCTGATACCAGGACCCACGTGTGCTGCTTGTAAACGTTGCATGTAGATTTTCCAATTGTTAATAATCTGGAAAGAATGTGGTTTGGTGTTGCTCCAGTAATTTTTGATAATACATTAAGTGTTTGTCAAAATTCAAGTCTTGTTTCAAGTTACAACTTCAAAATTCAAGTAAGAGTCTGTTTCCTAGAGAAGTACTAACGGTGTAATGCCTGGATGCCAGCCGGCCTGGACTGCTGGTTAAAGAGAAGTTAAAGGTCTAGTTTTTTCTCCTTCATTAAGGTGGTGGGGGCTCATTATGTGGGCACCACAGTGGGTGAGATTGAACAGTTGCACGTTTCTGCTTGACGAGAAGCGGGTTCGTGTTCTGTAAAGCCGTGTGCATGTATGCGTATTTTATGCGGTCAGCCCTTCTCTATCTATGATTAACTGAGGTCACTGTGAGTTGACTGCAGTAATAGAAACTCACAGTTGAGAAAGCGATGCTCGTGTTCCATATCAGGGTGAAGTTGCTGTGGCAAAGTGCTGTTCCTGCGCCTGCCCACAGGGCGCACAGGGAGCAGGACGTGTGCACACGGTGACCCGGAGGGCCCCTGGGGGCGCCTGGACCCGGAGAGCATGCTCGCTAGCAGTAGGGTTGGGGGTCGGGGTGTGTACTTCTGACATGATACCTTACGTGTGTTATGTGTGAATGCAGAAAACATCGGAGCAGTGTGGGGCCGAGCAAACCCGTTTCCCAGCCCCGGAGGAACATCGTAGGCTGCAGGATTCAGCATGGGTGGAAGGAGGGGAATGGCCCTGTCACCCAGTGGAAAGGAACCGTTCTGGACCAGGTGCCTGTAAATCCTTCTTTGTATCTTATAAAATACGATGGATTTGACTGTGTTTATGGACTAGAACTTAATAAAGATGAAAGAGTATCTGCGCTCGAAGTCCTCCCCGATAGAGTTGGTAAGTTCTCTTTACTATTTGTGTGTTGTATTCTTTTTTTTTTTTTTTTTTTTTTTTTTGTTGTTGTTGTTGTATTCTTTACAAATGATTGTCGAAGTGATTGCTTTGTGATTATTCTTTTGCATTATTGGTATTTTTATTTTTCCTGGAGTGCAGGCACTCCCGATATACTCTTAAGTCAGTCATCTGAAACCACAGTTCAAGTCAGGGGTGTAAAGATGTGTGAAATGATTGCTGAACAAATTGACAAACTGATAATTTCTAACATTATTTCCCACGTTTTGCTCACTGTTCATGTGGACTCTGATGGGTAAGAATGTTTTCTTGTTAGCTCATATCTTGTGTACCTCTTTCATCAGATTATAGTAGCTTATGCACTTACTTTAGAATCCTTATGTGAAGTATATCTTTCATTGTGTGTTATTACATAAGTGATAACTGTATTTTCAGCCAAAATTCAAGCAGCCCAAACCCGTGGGCTTTATTCTGCATTCTTTAGATGGTTGTTTGCACAATGTGGAAATGAACGGCCCTTTCTTTTCTTAAATATTGTACAAATATGTCCCCTTATATAACTTAGTTCCTTAAGGCTTAAGGTGTCAGTTAAATAATAACGACTGATTATATTTTTAAGGATAAGGTGAAATACCATTTCTAGGATGAGTAGGACGCACCCACGTTAACGTTACTTTCTTAAAGAGTGTTCACTTTGAAGTGCTTTCTTCTTACCACGGCCATGCTGCTCGTGCCTGAGCGCTGGTTGATGCTTTTGGAATTGTCTCGAAAAGCCTCTATGTTAACAAACCCAGTCTCGGCAGATGTGGACTTGTGGGTAGAAGTGTGGGGCCAGATTGTCAAGAGGGGAAACTACTCTGTCCCCTTGTCCCTTTGTCCCTTTGTTTTTGCCATTGTGTTCTTGGGACACACGTGCTTCCCTAGCAAGTTAACTCTTTGCCAGAGCAGCAAGTTTTCTGCTTGCCTTCCCTTTAGATGACGATGCTAAGTCTATATTTATCCCGTGTAAATACAGTTCTGTTTTTGCAGAAATCTTCATGTCTTTATTATTATCAAAGGTAACTGTGTAATGTTACATCTCTGGCATTTGTCACGTCTTTACCTGTTCTTGGTGCCACTGGACCTTCCTCCTTCCTCACGAGGCACATCCTCTGTTTCCTCTTGATCTTGACGTTAGCCTATTTCCAGTGTGAGAAACTAACATTGAAGAGTCTTACCTTCAGGTTTTAAAAAAATACCTAGACTTTCAAATCCATTGTTTGTACTAAGTAATTGTCGTGTATCCTTTTTCTGATCTAGATGTTTAGTCTGTCCCTTTTGGGGTGAGACTGCCCTGCCGGCCTGTGTGAGCTCTTCTGTCATCATAGGACAGAGGAGGTCATTTCCTCTTGGTAAAAACGTGATTTGATCAAACCAAGATACCCCCAAATCTATAAGTATCTCTGGTGATGGACTTGAGTTGCTTAATGGTTTTCTTACTGTTTCCAATAGGAGATCAGGCTTGTTTTTGTAAAAAGCAAAGCATTTTAAAAAGGAAATCCAAAGGCATCTATGCAACCCAGCAGTATTTCACGTGCTGAATTTAATGAGTAGTTAATTCTGGTACTTCTCGCATGCTTCATTCTGGAAGATTATCTGCCCTTCGCTTACGTTCCACATAGGAAGGAAACCGTCTTTCACGATCAGCTTAAGGTTATACATCAGACTGTACTTGCAGTTTTGTTTGTGATAAGCTAAGGAGGGGACCCGGCCTGAAGGCCTGTGGTGGCACAGTGTATGGGTGCCCCATGTGTGGTCAGGGGCCCTCGAGGTCAGGAGGCTTGTGACATCGGTAAAAACACAGAACGTGAAATTTACTGCCTTGACCATTGTTAAGTGTTGAATTCAGTTAGTGTTAACTACATTCAGGTTGCTGTGGAGCAAATCTCCAGAACGTTTTCATCTTGTAAATCTGTCGCTCCGTCCCCCACCTCCCCCCAGCTCTTCTACTTTCTGTTTCTGTGAATTGGGTCACATTAGATACCGTTAGATAGAATATTTGTCTTGGTGACCACTTCCTTTCCCAGCATAGTGTACTCAGGGTTCACCCACGTAACATGTGACAGCATCTCCTTCCCTTTCGAGGCTGAGCGCTACTCATCGTGTCTACCCCGCATTTGGCTCACCCATCGCTCTGCTTGGGTTGCCTCCACCTTTTGGCTGTTGTGGATAGTGCTGCCATGAACATGGCGGTCAGGCACTTCGGGCCCCTGCTTTCCTTTCTTTTGAGGATAGTCCTGGAAGCAGCATTGCTGGATCATGCAGTAATTCTGTGTTTAATTTTCTAAGGAGCCCATGTACTGTTTTCCACAGTGTTTGTAACATTTCACATTCCCACCCACAGTGCACAGGGCTCCAGTTTCTCTATATCCTCAGCAACACCAGTTGTTCTTGTTGGTTTTGATTTGCATTTCTCTGGTGATTAGTGATGTCGAGCACCTTCTCATACGCTTTTTGGCCACTTGTCTGTCATCTTTGTAGAAATGTCTGTTCAGGTCCTTTGCCTGTTTCCCAATTAGGTTATTTGATTTTGTTGAGTTGTAGGAATTCTTTACATATTTTGGAGATAAGTGAGTTTTAACAGAACAGTGTGACAGGTTTACTGATAATGATTTCAGATTCTGCATGCGGTTAACCTTTAACAAGCTTGTTGAGCTGTGATGTAGTGTCACAAGAGTATCTGGAATTATCTGACAAGACTAATAGAATACTCCCCCTTTTCAACAACACATCTTTGTGAGGCTGGGTTTTATATGTCAACCAGAAGAGCGTGTAACAGATGCTTCAGAATGCTGAAGCCGATAGGAGAATCTAGCTTTCCTTTTGTGAAGTTAGACATTGAGAGATTTAAACAAATATAAAATCATCCCGCTCTTCTTACTAAATCTTTCTTAGAAAATATGGTTATTTTTTATTAAAAATGCTTTATGTAAGTATTTAAAAAATATTTTTAGACTTACTTGTAATTTCTAATAGCAGATTTTGGTAGCTATCCGTGTAAAGAATTGCTCTTTTAGATCCTCAAAAATTATACAGGAGTCCTGAGATCAAAAAGTTTGAGAACTTCTGAAGAAACGCGAGTGGGCTTTTAGTGCACGCTGGGGAATTTTGTGTAATTTTGGATAGTTATTGCATATGTAAGCAAAGAGAAGCACCATATGTGTTTAGAGTGTCCTTCTGATAAAATTGGCTAACAGTATCTTCAGAAATTCTGTGTTCCTTTGAATTTTAACAGAAGTAAAAGCACTTATGAATGAGTAAAATAGAAGTGCTTTTTTTTTAAAAGACCGTTGTCTAAAATGCGAGGACCAGAGAAACCTTAAAATCATTAGGACCTTCTGTAATTTTCCCAGTATTAAAAACAAGTTAGGTTGTGATTTTCCACCTGCCCCTTAACGAACACGGCAGGGCCGTCGATTAATTTGTACGGCGGGTGTTGGAGTGTGGTGCTCTTGGTATCGGAAAGCAGACGGAAGGGGTCTGTGCTTGCCTCCCGGGTGCCCGGGCCAAGCAGGACGACTGCCGATGGTGGGGAATGCCATTAACGAATAAAGCCGGAGGAGGCAATGGTCTCGGCAGGGCTTTCACTCCTGATCCCGGAGAGCCCCTGGGAGGAGACCGGGAGGAGGAGGAGACCGTGCAGGCAGGGCCCTGGCAGGAGGCAGGAGGGAGAGGGCGGCTGGGCCGGCGCTGAGAAGCAGTTACTCAGATGCTGAAGTGAAAGCCCTGGGGCGTTCCAAGCGAAAGCACAGCCCAGTGTGGTGTAGCGCCCAGGAGCAGTTGGCTTGCTGTGGAAACAGATTATAGACCCAGAGGAAGACCTCAGGCCTGGGGTAGGGTGACCTCTTAGTTTGAATAACTGCCCCGTGGTCACGGAAGGTGTTACCAGAGGGAAGGTGGGTGAGGAGTGCGTGGGAATGCTCCTGTTCTGCAGCTCCAGGCAAGCCTAGAATTGTCTTGAAGTTTTTGTTTTGTTTTTTTTTGTTTTAATGTTTTTATTTTTGAGACAGAGAGAGACAGAACATGAATGGGGGAGGGTCAGAGAGAGAGGGAGACACAGAATCCGAAGCAGGCTCCAGGCTCCGAGCTGTCAGCACAGAGCCTGATGCGGGGCTCGAACTCACGGACCGTGAGATCATGACCTGAGCCGAAGTCGGATGCTCAACCGACTGAGCCACCCAGGCGCCCCTTGAAGTTTAAAATAGCTATTAAACCTACCAAAACCCACTGTATACCTCGAACGAACCATTGAAAGTTCTAATTTCAAGGTACCGCACCAAGAGCAGTTGAGTTCGGAAAACAAAAAAGAAGGAAAGCAGGTTCTTGCAGTGACTGACCTGGGACCCCCAGAGCCTGCGGACTCCAGTGGGGCCTGGGCGCCAGCCCGCTGATTCTTGTGCCGCTCACACGTCAGGCCGTCACCTCGTGTGAGTTCAGTCTTCACACACAGTACATGTCGGTAAGATCCTGTGTGAACCGCTGTCTGCTTCTTGTCCCCAGCGAGCTCTCGAATCAGCGATGCGCACCTGGCCGACACGATGATCGGAAAGGCGGTGGAGCACATGTTTGAGACAGAGGATGGCTCCAAGGACGAGTGGAGGGGGATGGTCTTGGCTCGCGCCCCTATCATGAACACGTGGTTCTACATCACCTACGAGAAGGACCCCGTCTTGTACATGTACCAGCTCTTAGATGATTATAAAGAAGGCGACCTTCGCATCATGCCCGATTCAAGTAAGTGTGGATTGTCAGCTTTTATTTTTTAATTCCAAAGGAACTTGAATTTTAGAACAAGATATTTGATTAACTATTTTTTGTAGATTCATCTTTCTTACTTTGATTACTAGGGTTAAGGGATGATTCTTTTAGTCTTGCACCGAGTGTAGATGGTGAAATTTTGCACCTTTTGCCAAGACTAACGTGCTTTCTGTGTAGATCTGTCCTGGATTGTGGATGTGGGGGTGAATGGAGCATGTAACACGGGCTCCTTCGTGAGTGGCTTCCTTCACTCAGTGCAGTGTTTTCAGGCTCCTCCGAGTTGTAATGTGTCGGTGCTTCATTCCTTTACTGGCCGAGTGCAAGTGTAATCTGTGCGTGTGTATCCACCCGTCTGTTGATGGACGTGTGGGCTGTCGCCCGCCTCTTGCTCGTTATGAAGGATGCTGCTATAAACCTTTGTGCGCAGGTTTCTGAATGGATGTTTGCCTTCCATTCTCCTGGGTGGACACAGAGGTGTGGGACTGATGGGTCTGTGGTTACTGCTGTGTTGTGTGGGGGACCACCGGACTGATTCACAAGGCCACTGCACCATTCTGCACATGCTCCGACTATGTGTGATGGTTCTGATTGCTTCACACCCTCACCCCTTTGTGTTACCTGATGTTTGGCTCTGGCTGTCCTCATGGTTGCAAAATGCTAGCTCGTGATGGGTTTGGTTTGCATCTCCTTGATCGCTAGAGACATCGGGCACCTTTCCCCGTGTTGTTGTGTGTCTATTTCTGTGTCTTCTCTGGAGAAGTGTCTGTTCGCGTTGTCTGCCTGTTCAGTCAGGCCACCTGTCTGTCACTGACTTGTCTGGGTCTGTGTTCTCAGTGTGGGTCTCCTGACACGTCGGACTTGCAGACACTTTCTCCTGTTCTGTCGGTTTCTTTTTGCTTCCTTGATGGTGTTCTTTGAAGCCCAGAAGTTTTAAATTTTGATGAAGTCCAATTTATTCTTTCTCCTGTAGCTCGTGCTTTTGGTGTTTTCTCTGATAGTCTTTGCCAAGTTCAAGGTTCTGAAGATTTACCTCTTTGTTTTCTTCTAAAAGTCTTGTAGGCGTCGCTCTTACCTGTGGGTCTTTACTTCTTCTATTTAGGTCTTTGATACATTTTGAGCTAACTTTTACGATGTGGTGAGAGGGTCCATCTTCATTCTCCTGCACGTTGTCTGAGCGCCATTATTTGGAAGGACTGTTCCCTCCCCTGTTGGGTGGTTTTGCCGCCTTGTTGAGAGGGAGTTGACTGCAGACGTGTGGGGGGTGCCGCTGGGCTTCAGCCCTGCTTCGTCGCCCCAGGCTGTGCTTGCGTACGTCCGGCGCTTGGTCACACTGCTCCGGAGTCAGTGTGGACACTGGGAAGTGTTGAGCCCTACTTTGTTCTTTTTTCACCATTGTTTTGACTCTTCGGGATCCTTTGCGATTTCATGAATTTTGGTATCAGTTTGTTAATTTCTGCAAAGCAGTCAGCTGGGATTCATCCGGGGATTGTGTCGAAGCTCTCATAACTTGGGGGGTAAGTGCCGTCTTGACACCGTGACGCCTTCTGACCCACGAGCATGGGCTATACTGCCGTTGCTGAGATTTAAAGATTTCTATCAACAGTGTTTTGTAGTTTTCAGAGTAGAAGTTTTGTACTTCCTTTGTGAAATTTATTCCTAAATATTTTGCTCATTTTGATGCTACTATGAATGGAACTATTTTCTTAATTTCATTTTTGGGTAAGCCTTTTCTTTTTGAAAGTACTCTTTAGCCTTTCTTCCAACACAGGGGTGCCTGGGCCTGAACAGATGGGGCTGGCGGACGCATGATACATGAGCGGTGTGACACCCATCTCTGTTGCTGAGTTCTGCCAACGAGCCAGTCAGGGAAACTGCTCTGACGTGTGCTCATCTGGCCCTGACTTTCTGCCTTGTGTACATTTGCCACCGGTGGTAACAGGAAGTATTTAAATAGCAAGAACTTAATTCTCATGAGAGCATTCTTTAAAAGCATTTCTCTGGCCTGGGGCACCTGGGTGGCTCAGTGCATTAAGCGTCCGACTTCCACTCAGGTCATGATCTCGCGGTTAGTGAGTTCGAGCCCCATGTCGGGCTCTGTGCTGACAGTTCAGAGCCTGGAGTCTGTTTCAGATTCTGTCTCTGTCTCTCTCTCTCTGCCCCTCCTCCACTCATGTTGTCTCTCTCAAAAATAAACATTAAAAAATTAAAAATAAAAGCATTTTTCTAGCCTATATGAAGTTGATTTTTAATTTTTTGGTAGAGAAGTATCCCTGTTAGAGCTGCTGTCTTGTTGATGGAAACTGTGAAGGCGTTTGCACCATCCCCAGTGTCTCCCAGCCCCTCTTTCCCCCCCAGCGTCTCTCCCCTGTTCGCTACGTGCATTGCGAGAGTGGAAATTAAGTTACCATTGGAACCCGTGGTGATGCCCTGCTGGGGCGGCCTCTGCGAGCCCCTCACCTCTCGGCTCAGTTGCTGTGGCATGCCTGGTAACCCCACACTTGGAACTTTGTGGACGTGAAGTGCCCCTAAAGCGGGGCGGGCCCGTGCCGCTGCTGAGGAAGAAAGGACTTCCGCCTCGGGTTCGGCATCACTTCCCTGCTCAGATCGGATAGCGTCATACTTTGATGTTGTGTCGCGCGGTGGTCAGAGTAACAGGGTTAGGATTGCGTCCTCGGGCAAGAGGACCTGCCGCGGCCAGTGAGGTGGACCGTCATTAGTGCAGTTGGGCACCCAGGCCGCCAGCGGGCTGCGCGGAGCTCCAGGGCCAGACCCGGGCTACACAGAGAGGGGCTCGCCTTGCTCGGGCCCTGAAGAGTTTTCTGGAGGTGGAGTTGGAACCTCCCAGCCCCATCCCCTGTGTCTTCGCTGCTGGAGGGGACAGTTTGCTGTCCTTCCGAGTGCACTCGGGGATGCCTCGCAGCCCCTATGTGCTCGGGACGGTGTTCTCCAGCACTCAGGCTTTCGGGGGGTGGGGGTGCTCGTCTGAGAGGTGCGCTGCCTCCACGGTCCTCAGAGATCCTGTCATGGCCGGGCTGGGGAGGGGCTTCACTCGGCACCTGTTTCCAGAGCAGAAGTCTCTTATGTTGAACCTGGGCTGGGACGATGGTGTGCAGTGGAATGAGGTGGAGGAGAAAGACACTTTAACGATTCGCAGGAAAAGACCAGGGAGAAGTTTGAGCAGCGTATTCTCGCCCCCCTGTAGGTGTTGTCTGCTCTGAAGGCCTGGTTTGAAGGAACTCCAACTTACTTTTAAGAAGTTTTGTGGATTTAGGTTTTTCCCTGGACTTTTCCTTGGTGTGGTCCTCACCTCCTCAGGCAGTCACAGCTGTAGTTAAACACAAGCCTCAGGGATTTCTGGTCATGATTTTCAGAATCCTTCACATGTTATGGCCTGAGGGTGGGAGGGGGCAGCAGAGTGTTTTTGTAAATAAAGTTTTATTGGCACACAGCCACACTTTTCATCTGTATATTCTCTGAGGCTGTTCTCACTTGATAAGGCAGAGCCGAGTAGTTGGTACAAAGACCACATGGCTTCAGTCATCACATATTTATTGTCTGGCCCTTGAAGAAAAAGTTTGCTGACTCTTGGGTCTAGATAATCAGGATGAATTGGGAATGTTAAGTTTTTTAAAAAAATTTTAAATTTACATTCAAGTTAGCGTATATAGTGCAATAATGATTTCAGGAGTAGATTCTAGTCTTTTATCCTCTATGTATAACACCCAGTGCTCATCCCAACAAGTGTCTTCCTTAATGCCCCTAACCCATTTAGCCCATCTCCCCCATCCCCAACCCCTCCAGCAACCCTCAGTTTTCTGTATTTAAGAGTCTCTTATGTTTTATCTCCCTCCCTCTTTCTATATTATTTCTGCTTCCCTTCCCTTATGTTCATCTGTTTTGTATCTTAAAAGTCCTCATATGAGTGAAGTTCTATGATATTTGTCTTTCTCTGGCTAATTTCGCTTAGCATAATACCTTCCAGTTCCATCCACATAGTTGCAGATAGCAAGATTTCATGCTTTTTGATTGCTGACTAATACTCCGTTTGTGTGTGTGTGTGTGTGTGTGTGTGTGTGTGTGTCTGTGTATACACACACACACACACACGCCACATCTTTTTTATCTATTCATCCATTGATGGACATTTGGGCTCTTTCCATACTTTGGCTATTGTTGATAGCACTGCTATAAACATTGGGGTGCATGTACCCCTTCAAAACAGCACACCTGTATCCCTTGGATAAATACCTAGTAGTGCAATTGCTGGATCATAGGGTAGTTCTATTTTTAATTTTTTGAGGAACCTCCATACTATTCTCCAGAGTGGCTGCACCAATTTGCATTCCCACCAGCAGTGCGAAAGGGTTTCTCTTTCTCCACATCCTCGCCAACATGTTGTTTCCTGAGTTTATGTTAGCCATTCTGACAGGTGTGAGTAGTATCTCGTCATGGTTTTGATGAGATTTCCCTGATGATGAGCAATGAGTGATGTTGAGCATTTTTTCATGTGTCTGTTAGCCATCTGGATGTCTTCTTTGGAGAAGTGTCTATTCGTGTCTTTTGCCCATTTCTTCACTGGATTATTTGTTTTTTGGGTGTTGAGTTTGGTAAGTTCTTTATAGATTTTGGTCTTTACAGACCAAGTCTTTATCTGATATGTCATTTGCAAATATCTTCTTGCATTTCATTGGTTGCCTTTTAGTTTTGCTGATTGTTTCCTTTGCCGTGGAAAAGATTTTTATCTTGATGAGGTCCACATAGTTCATTTTTGCTTTTGTTTCCCTTACCTCCAGAGACCTGTTGAGTAAGAAGTTGCTGCAGCCAAGGTCACAGAGGTTTTTGCCTGCTTTCTCCTCTAGGATTTTGATGGCTTCCTGTCTTGCATTTAAGTGTTTCATCCATTTCGAGTTTATTTTTGTGTATGGTGTAAGAAAGTGGGGGGAATGTTAAATTAAAAAAAATTATTATTAAAATAGACCTGTGAGTTGGTACATACTGAAAAATTGACTTCAAATTCTTTTTCCTCCCCTGTTTACTGCAGATGATTCTCCTCCAGCAGAAAGGGAACCAGGAGAAGTTGTGGACAGCCTGGTAGGCAAACAAGTGGAATATGCCAAAGAGGACGGCTCTAAAAGGACTGGCATGGTCATCCACCAAGTGGAGGCCAAACCGTCCGTCTACTTCATCAAGTTTGATGACGACTTCCATATCTACGTGTACGATTTGGTGAAAACGTCCTAGATGGCATCATGGACTTCGCCAAATTTGTGGAACTATTAAATGTATAATTTGTAGACATAAAGACTTGATTGCTTTCCAGTTTAATGAAAGCTTAAATGTCCCTGCGAACCCACAATCTCTGCCAGCAGAACTGGTTTTGTTCCGAATAGTACAAATTCATGTGAACACAAAGCATTTTGTGTAAGGAACTCCTTCCTCTTAAAAGAAGTCTGTCTGTCTGGAGGGGAGTTAACAGGCAAGTTTGGTACAAGTTAGGCTAGCCCCATAGTCATTTCAAACTGTAGTAGATCTTCCCCACTTCCCCGCCACTGTTGCGCTCTCCGACTCTGCCGCCACAATGCAAGCATAGTTTGGTATTTTTGTTATTGCCTTTTTTGAGATATGTATGTATCTATATCTACCTATCTATATCTGTGTGTGTACATATGTAATATATACACACACATAGATCTGTGCGTGCGCACACATACACTTAATTGGCAGTCATTTCTTTGTGGATTGGGGCGGGGGGTAAATAATATTCTCCAGTTTAACAGGAGTACTTGTCCGAAGTCAGTCATACTTAGCATATTACTGCTGCTTATTTAAAATTAAATGTGGGCACAGGAGACACAGGGATGTTCAGCTTGTTTTCAAAGTCAGAAGTTCAGACACCTTTTCAGTCTGGAGGCTTTAAACTGTGAGTCCAAACATGAATCATTGGTGAGCAGTTGCTGGACCCACATTAGGATTTAACAAAACAGGAATCTGGGTAAAAAGCTGCCTTTAATTCTAAGCTTTGTAAATTTTTGTTTACATTTTTTACTGTACTTTTTTTTTTTTTTTTTTTTTTTAAAGCAAAGCCCAGGTACTTGGTCCACACAGTGTGATGCAGGCGTATTTTGGACGGCACATCTGGTCTGTTATTTGTACGAGTCCGCAGTCTGCATTCTAGTACATGGATTTGAGAGGCAGCAGTGCGTCAGTGGTTTGTGTGTATGTGGTAAGTTCCTGGAAGAACCTAGTGGTTTCGTATTAGAAGTTCAAGTTGAAGAATGGCATTGCTACCTTCCAACAAGTTCTCTGGGACACTTTTTTTTATTACCGTTCTTACTGATACGTGATTGTGGTCAGAAGGCTTTCCCCCCCGGCTTTTCCCCACAAAGAACATCTAGACAGATGACAGCTTCAGTCCCCTGACACCTTCTGTGGTGCTGTTACGGTCTTGCCCCCGGTGTGCTGTGGATGTGGACGCTCCCCGTCCTGTGGGCCCTACCACGTCAGGGTCCGTCACCGCACCAGCTTCTGTGGCTTATTCCCGCAAGGTTGTTTTAACCGAAGTAGAACTGCAGAAGTGGGGGTAGTGGCGGCATGGCCATCTGTCGCCTTGTGTCGGATGAGCCCTGATGGTTCGGCAGCTAGGAGAGAGGCAGTACGTGACACCAGTCTCCTGCGGAGGTTGGAAACCTTCCCTGCATTTTGGGCAGAAGGTTGAGTGCATGTGTTGTCAGTCCAGTACGAGAAGGCCACGTGGCCTCAGCGTTGGAGATCCTGTACCTCAAGGCCTCCCCACGTGTGGTTCGTGTGGCCCCCGCTTTTGCCTTCGGGAAGTCCGCGTGCCGTCGCGCTGTTGGATGGTAGCCCTGCACCCCATTCTGGTGCAGCGCCCGGTGTCCGCGGTGTGTGGCGCGCCGCGCCTCACCTCGGGCGGCGGCCGAGTGCCTGGTCTCAGACGCTCCTCCTGCTCGGACAGGTGTCCTGCTGCACGTCTGTCACCTCTTTTCCTGGTGGCTCTTCTAAGAGTCCCTGCATGTGAATCTCAAGGCTGAGCCCGGCTCCCCGAGCGCCAGTGGACAAGTGTGCCCGGAGGGTGGGTGCGGCCGGCGTGTGCGCGGCGTGAGCGCGGCACAGAGGCGTTGGGCTGCAGAACCGGTGTCCTCTGGCAGCATCCGGCGGGGCGGGTCCGTGGAGGCGTCTCCGGCATCACTTACTGACTTGCTTTGTGGTTTTTCTGCAAGTACCCTTAGCACCTTCAGTACCACACGGTCTGCCGCTCTCCAGACGAATGTGACACGTGATTGGCGTCCTCATTTTAGTCAGCGTTCCATGTATTGCCGTTAGGGCGGAAGGAAGGGGAAGGGGTTTTTTGTTGTTTTCTTTTATTTGCCCCATTCTCTTTTCTTTCGGCGGCTTAACTCCCACTTCTGTGGTGACTGATCCCACTCCTTTGCCCGGGATTTCAGGCTTCGTTTTAGGCTCACGTTTCCGATCTGCATGCATTGCTTGCCTTTTCCTGGTATTGGGATGTTGGTTCCTTGTTCTGGGAGCCCAACATTAGTTTCCAAAATTATCACGGGACTTGTGACCGCACAAGACCTGAACCTGTATAAAATGTCCTGGCCTTCCTCACTGACCTGCTGTAGTGTTCTTGTGTCGTGTGCGTGTGACGTCTGGCTGCCACGTGAAGCTTCAGAGGAGAACCTTAAGCGCAGACCATCCTTTTTTGCATGCTCTATTCTAAGTAGGATGTTCAATGTAACTAACTGAACTTGCATGTGAGAGATATTTAGGTTTTTTGTTTTCTATCTTTGTTTTTATTTGTTTTCAGCTGTCTGTATATTTGCTTCCTGTGCTGTTGTAGTGGTCGTAGGATACAGATGCACTGGTGAAGCAGTGTAGTGCCAGCAGAAGGTGATTTTCCAGCCCTGTCTGTCGTGCAGCATTTGAAGGGACTGTGCATTCTTGAAACTCTCACAGTTACTTCTAAGCCAGAGTTCATTCCTATTATTGTTTTACGTGCCAAACCCCGAAGTGCATTGGGCTTGAATCTCTGAACGCTGTGGACCCATTAGAAGACTGTTCTGATTGTCACAAATTGTAGTGCCTGAAAACATTCTTAAGCTGATTGTCTTAAAAAAAAAAAAAAAAAAGAAAAAAAAAAAAGAAAGTTCTCCAAAGACAAAACAGGAACAATTATTATAACAGAAAATAATTATGGTTGAAATGTCTGTGGTTCCTTGGAAATGCTGCGCTTTTTGTATTTTCCACCGTTAGTGCAGTTTGAACGAATGTGTATAGTTCAGAGGTCTTCGTGTTCGCATTTTAAAATTAGGTAAATGACCTCATCTTTCAAGCTTGAATTCATTTTTAATTTTAATTTTATTTTATACAATGTGTAGACAGTTCCCTGTTCTCTGCATTTAGAAGTATAAACAATATAAATCTGTTAATTCTGTAAGTAATTTTTATAATTATGATGTAACTCTATCCTATCCTTAAAACATTTAAAATAAACCCTTTATGTGCAACTTCTGACTGTAAATTTTGTGCTCATAAGCAAAATGTGATGTGTTAAACCTGCTTCTGAAAAAGTTTTTAAAGTTTTACTTTAAGATCCTTTCACCACGTGTAAATGTCAGATATATGCAGAGACAGAAAGAAGTCCGACTTTTACTTGAATGGTAACACTCAGTAATTCCCGAGGGGAGAGGGGCAGTGATCAATATCCCAAATACATTCACTAGTCCAAAATATTCAAGTTTGTGATTCGCCGTTAATGAGAAAATTTATCATAAAATTTTAAACTGAATTGTTTTAAATAGAATTAAATAATATGTATTTTATACTTTCACATCTAGTTCTGCTTTGTATATTGCCTGTAATGCTGTTAATACTTCAGTACCAACTTCAGTCTGTAGGAGGAAAGCCCCATGTCTTGACAGCAGGGACGAGGAAGCACATAGGTAATGGCCTAATGGCCGGGACGGGTGCGTGTTGTGTTTTATCTTCTGGGCGATTATAATCAGGAAGAAAGTAGATTCACAATGTGTCTGTAATCACATTTGTTTTTTGCTGTTTCCCTATTGAGTTGGGCCAAAGGATCTTGTGATTAAGGCTGGGGTGGGACAGGCCACCTTCTCACTGCCAGAGTTGGCTGCAGGAATGCCCCCCCCCCCCCCCCCCCCCCCCCCGCTGGGTGGAGGCGCCCGCCCACCCCCACCGGAGGCCGGATCTCGAGTCTTCCTCCTGCCACACCTCAGCCTTTTTGTGCTACTGCACGTGCAGCTCGGGAAGTGTTTTCCCTACAAATGACAGCAAGTCTCATCAGAAGTTGATGGTCGCTGGCTGCCGTCTATAGGCCAGCAAGCGGGTCTGCACGGCTTGGAGAATCATGGGTGGGCCTGCTGGTTTGACTGCTCTCGGCATGGCCACGGCGCTGGCGGTGAGTAAAGCGTGACAGATGCTCTGAAGTCCTTGGCCATTGCCGTGTGAGACTTCTGATGGGGGGAGGGGAGGCACACCTTTTCTCCGTGGTGCCGATGAGGAGGGCGTGGAGGCCACGTGTCTGGTCCAGGAGGATCACCAGCCTCAGTGCAGGGATCTGAAGGACCCAAAGTCCAGCCATCTCTGTGGCTAGTTTTGTACCCTTGCTTCCTAAGTGAGGGCAGGAAGTGTTTTCTTATTTTCCAATTATGCTGAAGAAATATAAATTTCCCTCTCGAGATTGTAGAAACTATTTTATAGTTAAAGATATTTTAAATACGTCATTACATTCATATTCTTACAAAAGCTGCATTTCTTATGCCCACAGAACACCACAACCTCACACCTAATTTTTACAGTAATTGGTTTGTTCTGTGTCATATGTTTGTACGGTCTTAGGCTGCCGAGTCTCAGAGAATTAGGTGAGTGAGTCTTTGAGTTATTTCTGTGGACTTTGTCAGATGGTCTCTGTCTGCCCTCTTACTCACTGTGAAACCCTTCAGCTTAGTTGACTCAGCTTTTAGGGTTATTGCCTTGGCACATCATTTTGCCTAAAATTGACCTTGCATTCTTTCTGCTTAGTTTTTATGCGAGGATGCTGGACCAGGTGGTGCGTTGATCCCTGCCAGTCCAGGCGACAGTGACACTGGAGTGCGGGCACTGGCTCGCGTTTCGTTTTTGTGCTGGCCGTTCCCGTTGGGTGAGTAGGCTGCTGACTGCAATGTGGGCGCATCCCGCCGCCTCTTACCCCTGTCCTCCATCACCTTCAGTCTGTGCTCTGGACTTGGGTGCTCCTGGAGCATGGCCCAAAACAGCGCATCAACTACCCAGGGCCCTTCACTGGATCAGACATGCACGTAACTTCCAAGCTGTCTGTGAGTTGGAAGAGCTGTGGCAGGTACAATGTGAACAGGACAGACTCAGGCCTTCCACAAACGTCAGTGCTAACGTAGAGCTGCTGAGGGGTCCAGGTTGAAGTTTGCGCTCTGAATGGACTTTGGGGTGTAGACTGCGAAAGTGGCTCTAGAGCTTTGCCTTGAATTTGTGTTCTGAAGGGTGTGTGCGCAATCTGGTAGCTTCTGCCCAGGAGTGTGTGTGTGTGTGTGTGTGTGTGTGTGTGTGTGTGTGTGTATACACGTGACATGGGCTGGGTGTCCCCACCAGGGAGTTGCAGAGTGGCTCTGTCCCTAGAGGTGGTTCTTCACTGGGGACTCTGCGTGTCATGTATGGGGACCTTATTTTAGCAAATGTAGCTTTGGGTTGTCCTGTAAGGCTAAGGTCCAGTTGTCTCAAGCCCTGGGTTTGTGTCCTCTTCAGAACAGCCCTCAGGGGAGCAGGCATTAGGGACTGGAAGATTGGAGGGGATGGAACCCATGGTCTGTGTTGTCCTGCAGCTGGAGGGGAGACTGACACCTGTTACCGGGTGTCCCTTTGCTTGACTCACACACGTTCAAAAGGATACTAATGTGTGTCAGCTGTCCTCACTGGCCCTCTCTCTGTTTTACTGAGTGATTGTTTTTACAAGGGTCGTGCTCTGAGTCATCACGCATGTGGTGGGCCCCTGAAGGGAGTGTTTGCAAGGACACTGCATGCTGGTGTGTTCATTGACTCAGGTGGCTGCAGCAGATGCCAGATGGGACAGGGGCATTTAAACCACAGACCCTGTCCTTGTGCTGGTGGCTGGAAGTCTGGGATGCAGGCGTGGGTGGGGCCGGCTTCCCCTGAGGCCTGTGTCCTGGAGTGTAGATACTGTCTTCCTCCCGTGCCCTCACGGGGTTGTCCCTCCATGTGTATCTGTCCTGATCTCCTCTGCTTATAAGGACACTGGTCACACTGGGTCAGGTACCTCCCATATAAACTCATTTAATGCAGTCCCATTCTGAGGTCCTGGGGGTCAGGGCTCCAGCTGGTGGTTCAGGGGACACAGTGCAGCCCATAGCCCTATATTCAAATTTGGGTGGGCTTTCTAACAAGGAAAATAAATCTTATTGGCAGGGCATTGTTTTTTATTTTATTATTTTTTAATTGTAGAGAGCAAGTGGGGCAGAGAGAGGGAGAGGGAGAGAAGGAATCCCAAGCTGGCTCGACACTCAGCACAGAGCCTGATGCAGGGCTCGATCTTATGACCCTGGGATCATGACCTGAGCCAAAATCAAGAGTCAGACACTCAATCAGCTGAGCCACCCAGGTGCTCCGGCAGGGCATTACTTTTGACAGACTGATTATTTTTAAAGTGGCCCTAATGTTCTCTTTCAATATAAAAGGGCGGGTAAATTTCATGCCCTGGAAGGCGGGGAATCGCAGAGCTCTAGGTGTGGCAGCTGCCTCCCTGGGCGCACTTGGGCACGTCAGCTCACCCCTTCCCTTGCTCTCATGTGTGAGTGGGAGCCCTGCCTGACTCCCTGTAGATGCGCCTGTGTCCAGCGCAGTGCAGACTGGAGCCTGACGCGGAGGGGATGCACTGAGTCGTGCAGGGCCTGCCTCACACAGATGGCTTTGTCCCTCAGGCCTTGCCATGTTCCGCTCTCCTTTGTTGAGTTCCGCTCACGCTTTCTGGGTCCTGTGATGTCAGCAGGGAGGTTCTCATTGGTACTTTCTCCAGAACACTGGCATCTCCCAGTATCCCCACACGTTGTCGTAAAGCACTGTTGACGTGTCAGCGGGGTGTTCTACAGTTTCTGTTTGATCGTGATGGAGAAGTAGACTGTGACTCTGACCTTTGTGAATAAAGGGACGCACGTGAGTCTGCTTGTGTTCTCAGCGTCGTCGTGGGGGGTCCTCTACACCCTGCTGTGCAGGACCCGGTCGTGGGGGTCCTTCCTGCTTCGAGAAACGTGGTGTGGTGGTGGTTCATTGTCCATTGGCGGCCCGGTTGGTTGTAATGTAGAAAGCAGGTCTTCTTCCAGAGCGTCCTGCAGCCACACAGGGATGCCGTGTTCTTTAGATGTCCCGGGAAGAGTAGCTGTGCTGTGCAGGGGTAGGGTGGAGGCATGGTGATCCTTGCCTCGTCCACCCAGAGTTGGGCCTGATGCACCGTGAATTTCATCTCCGCTTTGCTTCTCCTTTCTACTATAATCTGAAATTGCCCCCACCTCCCCAAACTGGAGTTTTAAAAAGTTGATCAGGTTTCTAGGGGAAGAAAAATTTGCAGGTGTTAAAACTCACCTTAGTTTTTGATTTCCATCATTAAGTTTCTGGTGTGGATGATTAGCGTTGGTCTAAGGGAAGCTGGTTGTGTTACTTAAAGTATCACAGATTTTTACTCCGTTTTAATGTGCGCCCCAAAGAAATAGCCAGCAAGATACTCAGAGGAGAGACTGGAGGCTGGTGCGTACCTGCATCTTCCGCGGAGTGCGGGCTCCAAGAGCACATTCTTGTCCTGAGGAAGCAGATACTGGAATGTTTTAGAACTTGCGGGTCTCCATCTGGAGGAGAGGGTTTAATTGAACTTCTTAAGACGGGCATTTCAAACGTTGCTGCCCTGCGAATCTTTATTACAACTTAGAAGCAAGTTAGTTCTGACCTAATTGAGCTTTAATGCTGTTCAGTGGCAAAAGCGTACGTTTTCTCTAGTCTGTTGTGTAAATGTGGACATATACCAACAACTGCATAAGGAACAAAACGGGTATACTTACTTAGTCTGAAAGTCCCCCATCCTTTAGTTGTGAATTTTTAAGCAGTGCCACGGGAGATGGCTTTTCTTCCAGATGACATGGGTGTGGTTGCCACCATCCCAGAGCTGTGACCCCCAAGGGGCAGTTGACCAAAACTGCTCCTAAACCTTGTGGTCACTGGTCTGTGATTAAGACATGCCAGTGTGTGTGGTTACATGGTGCTGTGATTGGGGGAAATGCAAAGTGTGGTGCCTGGCCTTCACGGGGCCAGTTTACAAGGCCCCAGGAGACCAGCCTGGCAGGGTTTGGGGTCTGGTCTCTTTTCTCTGTTTGAAAACGTCTCTGAGCCCCAGCATCTCTCCCTATATGGTTTATTTTAACCTCCAAACTTCTCATTTGTTTATCCAGAATAATACTACAATTTCCCCTTTCTTTAAAGCACTCAGGAAAGATGATCAGTGTTTGCAAAAATGCGTCATCAGTAAGTGACAGTGTTGTGTGCACAGTGGTCAAGCTCATGCCTGCCCTGAGGATCCCTGCATCAGGCTGTCCGCTGATCACCTGGTCAGCGAGCTGCCTCGCACCCCATTATGTCAGGGTGCTGGCCGATGAGCCCGGGGTCATGACAGCATTTGTTACTAACCAGTGTCCTCCCTGCTGCGCTGTGCTCCCGGAGGAGCTCTTGTCCTCTGGCTGTCGCTGGGGCAGTTTACTTCTCTGTGCAACCAGAGAGCGGCATGGGACACAATGCAAAGCGCAGATTGCCGCGTGTTCTGGGTTTGCACTGTTCCCAGTTGTCCAGCAGCCATGCGAGCGAGCATTCAGAGTGCGGAGTCCACCAGGGCCGCTGGAGCAGGGCCAAGGCCCGGGCCTTCTACTGGCCGCCTCCCAGGGCACGTGCACACCCCTGCAGCTTCAGTGTGGATCCCAGAGAGCTGTCCTGCCATTTCCCGTTTACCATCAGAAAAGTCCGAACCCTTTTTCCTAGTTTCCGTGTCTACGTTATTCGAAACATCCTAAAAGTATGTGTCTTGTGCTTTCCCTGTTTATCAGTAGTTTATGTAGTTGCCACACTGAGCTGGCCGTGGGGTGAAGAGCTGTGTGATTTCGGCTGGACACCCATCCTGATGGCAGCTGCTGAGTTAGCAGGGCTCCGTGGGGTTACCTCCACTCCTTTGGAAAAAAGACCAGCCTTCCCCTTCTGATGGGATATTGTTCAATTTGGTGGATTTCAAAAACATTTAAGTGTTTTGAAGAAAGAAAATGGGACTTTTGAAAACCAAGGCACTTTGATGTTTTCCTGATACTCTGGAAGGAATTGTAGGTTTTACTTAGTAGTTTACATGCCAGTTCAGCCCTGAACTAAAGGTAAATTAGAAAGTTTTTGAAATTGATTTTAGAGGTCATCATAATCATCTGCTTTGTTCTGAGACTAGTTGTTAATTTTTCCAAGAAAATGAAGTTCCTTTTATTACTAACTAAACATACTACCAGAATTCCTCTGCACTTTGTGAAAATATAGTGTCTGTAAATAAGGTAAAATTGTCATGTCTTTTTTTGGGATCCTTTTTAAGGATCATGTTAATTCAGTTTTGCGCTTGATTTGTTTCTTATGATGTTTAAAGGCAAGATTTTAAGAATCTTGTGTCTTGAATGTTTTCAGATGGGTTAAGACCTAGTTCCCTGGGAAGTACTATCTAGAGTATCCTTTGAAACAGTTCTGGGTTCGAGTGACTTGAGAAGAAAATCCTCCCAGTGGGACATAGACGGAAGCACTTTGCTGGAAGAAGGAAAGTCGTTCATGCAGCACTGGGGCACCTGTGAGTGTTGGACAGAATGCTCGGAACAGGTGCGTCCCAGGCTCACCCGGGATACCACCCTTAGTGCTCCCTGCTCTGGTCGGCCGAGTGCTCAGCTGAGACCGTGTTGGAATTGGGAAGCTCCCCAGCTGTCCCATTCTCTTTCAGGGGATCTGGCCACCGGCCAGCATTCCCATAACATCGTGGTGGGCGTCCCGGGCCACCTTTGTGTTGGTGCTGCGACGTCTGCGGCACGGCCCAGGCCGGTAGCCAGTGTGAGTGTAGTCCCTGGGAAGATGGCCGTGTGGTCAGCGGGGCACAGAGACAGAAGGTGGGAGATCCACCTGCCCCGGTGGCTGCTCGGCCTCCCTCAGGCCACTGTGTCCCTTAGGCTGTCAGCACTGAACATACTTATGAAGGCCATTAAAATGGTCGTCACAACCCCAAATAAGCCCTTCCAGAAAACTTAGTTGCTACCTTCCCGTCTGTGAAAAGTGGCTTTTATGTGCTTTTGCCTTAGTGTCTGACATGGTGCTTTAAGCTGTGGACTCCTCTGAGGCAGACGGGTTCAAGACCCAAGATATAGGAATTTACTGTACGTAGATGTTGTTAATCATCAGAAGTGAATGATCATTAAAAATGATCAGCAAGAAGGAGATGCTAACCCACCTGGGTCCAGTGTTCCCGATCACAGTGTGAGGAGGTCTGGGTGAGGCATAGTGAAAATGCAGATCCCTGGACTTCACAAGTGCACAGACATCAGGGCCCAGGAAACTGCAGTCTAAGAAAACTCCTGAAACACAGAATAATTTGATGCACATTCATGTTGGAGACTTGCCATCATGGGTCTCAGGGCCACTTAAAAGTCACGGGTTTGGTTTTTTAGTATTCGCAGAGCTGTATCTCTGGGATGATGAGGCAATGCTTTTATGTCTCTAATGACTGTGACCTGACTCTTCCTCTGTTTTTAACCTCCAGATTACGTTTTACATCAATACAAGAATCTTATTCTTAAAGGACGTTGGAACTCTGGAAATGGCTCAAGTTGCGAATGCTTTCCGCGGTTGCTCAGATTATCGGCTTGTGGCATTCCTGTGTTAAGCCGTCCATGAGCCAGGCTGTGGGTTCCCCTGTGACCTCAGCCAGGCGGCCCTGGTCTGCTGTTGGCCTTCTGGATGGAGAACCACCCTCCGGCATCGGCACCCTAATGATATTGATGGCTCCATCTGAAACAAAACTGCCTTCTAGATCAGCTCTGTTCTCTTCCTGAAAGCCTAACTGCTGAGTTTTAGAGCAACGCAGGAAGAAAACCTGAATGGCCGGTCAGAAGGAACCCCACACCAGAATGATTTTTATTCGCAGATGCTCTTGCATCCTTGTGTTAACATAACCCTGGAAAATGGATTGATGTTGCCTTATGACTTTGGAAGATATGTATTATTTATTATAAGAAACAACTACTTTATTATAGGAACAAAATAATAGTATTTATCACAGTGCATTTGTCATCTACCCTTGGAATTTCTGTGAGTAACCACCTTATCTGTGTGTTTCACAGAATTGATGTTTGTCCGTAAGAGGGTGGAACTCAACCCACAGACCATCCCAGTTATGACTTGGGTGTGTGTGTGCAACGGCATAGTACCCAGTGCATCCATGTTTACTCTCCAGAGAGCTCACACCAGCCTGCTTCCTGGACTGTGCAGAGAAAGAGAGATCATAATATGCTTAATGTGACTTTCCAGTATATGCGATACAGAGTTGAATTAGTCAGCTATAACAATCTTATGTTTTATATTAAATTCCTTGCTACCCTCCTGGAAGGGAGTTTGACTATAGCAAAAACTATAACAAGTGATCATCAAAGAAGTGTTTATAAATTGATTATTACTTCCTAGTAAGCGTTAATCACAACACGGTACCTCAAAAATCTATGAGATGCAGCTACACCATGCTTAGAAATTTATAGCTGCAAATACTCTGTTAAAGAGATTTTAAATCAATAGTCTAAGATTCTACCTTAAAAAAATTAGAAAAAGAGAAGCAACAGAAGTCCAAAGGAAACAGAAGGAAAGAATAAAGATTAGTGTGGAAATCCGTGAAATAGGAAACAAAAACAATGCGGAAGAATCAACGAAACCAATAGCTGGGTCTTCAAAAAGATCCACAAGTTTGGCATACTTTGAGCTACAGTGACAGAGAAGACATGAATTGCCATTACCAAGAACGAAAGAGGGGACATTACTAACAACCTTACAGAAGTTAGGGTTGTAAATAAATGCTGTGTACAACTTCATGCCAACACACTGGACAAGTCAAATGAGATGGAAAAATCTTAGACACAAGCTACCAAGATGTAGTCAAGAAGAAATGGAAGGTTTTAGTAGGCTTTTAACAAATTGAAACAAAGCCAAGGGCCAGATGGCTTCACTGGTGAATGCCACCAAATGTTGACAGAAGAAATCATGCCAATCTTTTCACAGATTTAGAAAATAGAAGAGAGGTATACTTACTAGCTGTGTGCTCTGAGGCTCCTATTACCTTGATAGTAGAGCGAGACAAAAACGTAATGAGAATATTGTGGACCGGTATCCTTCATGAATTCTGAGTATAGCTACAGAAACTTCATCAACTCTAGTGACACACAGGCACATCTCTGAGATACTGCAGGTTTCTTTCCAGACCACTCTAATGAAGCCAATATCACAATAAAGCGAATCAAATGAATTTTTTGGTTTCCCAGTACATATAAAAGTTACGTTTACACTGTAATCTGTTAGTGTGAAATAGCATTATGTCTAAAAATAGGTACATACCTTATTTAAAAATACTGCTAAAAATGCTAACCATTATCTGAGGTTTTCAGGGAGTTCTAATCACTAATCCCAGATAGCCATAACAAATATAATAATAATGAAGGTTGAAATACTGTAAGAATTACCAAAATGTGCTGCACACATAAGAAGTGAGTAGATGCTGTTGAAAATGCCGATAGACCTCCGATGCGGGGTTGCCACAAACCTTTGATCTTAAAAAAAAGCAGTACTTGTGAAGAGCTATAAACAAGGTGTCCCTGTATAGAATGGTTAAGGTACATGACCAAGTGAGTTTTAATATCAGAAACCAGATGTATTCATTCCATCATATTAACAGAAGACAGAAGGCACAAGTCAGCTCAACAGGTGGGAAAAAAGCATTTGACAAAATGTAATACCCATTCATAATAAAAACAAAAAATGTGGGAAAGGAGGGAATTTTCTCAGCCTGATAAAGAGCCTCCATAAGAAATCTACAGCTGGGGCACCTGGCTGGCTCATTCCCCGGAGCGTGCTACTCTTGATCTCAGTGTTGTGAGTTCAAGTCCCAAGTTGGCCGTAGAGATCACTTAAAAATAAAATCTTAAAAACAAAAAAATCTACAGCTAACATCGCACCCAGTGATGGCAGAATGACTGTGTTTCTCGTAGGATCAGGAACGTCAAGGGCATCCACGCTCATCCTTTCTACTCAACATTGTACTGGAGTCCAGTGAGAACAAAATAGTGAGCATCCAGAGAGAAAAGGAAGAAAAAGTTGTTTTTATTGCAGATGACATGATTCTGTGAAAAATCTTAAGGGCTAATGAATTCAACATGATGGAAACCTAGATCTACATGTAGATGTCAACCACGTTTTCCTATATACTAGTGAACTTTCTGAAATGAAATTAATTCTATCCATACAACATCAAAAAGATTAAAGTACTTGGGAATAAATTTAATACAAGATCGTACACTGAAGACTGCAAACATTAGGGATTTCATGTTCGTGGGTTGGAAGACTCATTGGTTATTAATATGGAGATCGTTCTGAGAATCCCTGCAGGCTTTGTTGCAGAAATTAAGCTGACCCTAAAATTTGTAGGGACATACAAAAGCCTCCCAATATTCCCAAAGGAATAGTGAAAACAAAATTGGATAAAGTTCTTCCTGATTTCAGAGCTTCCTGTAAATGTACCATAATTAAAATAGTGTGTTAGTGGTATAAGGATCTGTCTAGATCAGTCTCTCTCTGGAATTACAAATGAGAATCCTGAAATCAGCACTTAACATTCACGGTAAGTTGACTTTCCTCAGAGGCACCAAGGCAGCTCAACAGGGAGAAGAGGAGTACATGAAGCTGGAAAAATTTGATACCCACATGCGGAAGGATGTAGTTTGGCCCTTTACTGTATACAAATACTAACTCAGAGTGCCCCATGGACAAACCTGAATGTAAGGGCTAACACTGGAAAACTCGGAAGAAATCCTAGGTGAGAGTCTTCATGACCCTGGGTTCGCAGAGATTTCTCCTATACTGCCCCCCAAAAGCGAATCCATAAAAGGCCGGGCTGACACGTTAGATGTCACCAAAGCCAAAAAGTTGTATCCTGAGCCACTGTGAATGAGAGAAGCTACAGACTGGGAGAAGTGTTGGCGGATCATGTCGATAAAAGGATCGGTATCCAGAATCTAGAAGGAACGCTAACAAGACGGCCCAAGTGAAGATGGGAAGGAGTTGAGTCCGACGCTCCTCTAAAGAAGGCGTGCGAGCACCGGAAAGAGGTGCTCAGCGTCCTCGGTCCCTGGGGAAAAGCAGAAGAGAGTGGGGTTGCCGCTTCTGCTGGGACAGCTGTCCTGTGCAGGACAGGCGGTGATGGGTTGAACGTGGGAAGGACAGCGTCGCCGCTTGCTAAAAAGTCACAAAGCTGAGACCCTAGTTCCTAGGGGCGTACCCGTGAGGACCGACCCGTCTACAGAAAACACGCGAACCGGTATTGGCATTTACAGCAGCCCCAGGGTGGACGTGGGGCAGCTTTCCGGTGGCCACTGTGCAGGGGGGCAGCGTGGCCTGTCGTGGGGTGGAGCCCTGCTCGGGGACGGCAGGATGTGGCTGGAGGAGCCTCAGAAACACGAAACCTGAGAGGAGCAGGTGGGAACGACCACTTACCGGGTGATTCCGTTTCTGTGTAAGGGCTCGAGGACGGAAAAGGAGACGGAGAGCGGACTCTGGGCCGAAGGGCTGCGCTGGGAAGGGGGAGCACCTGCTGGTGGGCGCGGGCGTTTCGGGGTGAGGGAAGGGTCTGCAGTTAGATCCTCGGGACCCCCGTCACCCCCGCCACAGGGGCAGGCTTCTCGGCCGTGCTGTCCTCCCGCGGCCGCGTGGGCCGGGGACACCCTCTCTCGTCACGAGAGAACCCCAGGACAGGCCCGTGGCACCGCGGGTGAGAGAGACGGTGAGGAGACGCGCTGCGGGGCCGCGAGCCACGGGCGGGGGCGGGGGTCCCGGCGGCCGGCTTCCCCTCGTGGCCCCGCGGAGGCACGAGGCACGGCACGCGCTGCTCACGGGGCGGGGGCGGGGGCGGGGCCGGCCTTTGTCCTCCGGGAGCCGCCATCTTGGGCCGGGGCGGCGGCCCGGCTGCTGGCGCGGCTGCGACCTTCCGACCTTCGGTCCCGCTGGAACCTGCCAGGCCGCCGCGCCCGCCTCCTCGAGTGCCCTCGGGGGGCGTCAGGCAGGTGGTGGCCGAGGGCCCGCGGCGCCGCGAGCGAGCTCGCCGCGGGCGGCGCTGCGGAAGAGCGCTTGTGAGGCGACGCCGCCGTCCGCCTTCCGCCTTTGCTACCCGGCGTCTCCGGAGTCCTCCGTGATACGGCTGCTCGGCGGTTGCCGTGAAGACCCCGGACTTGGCCGTGTGTCTCTGAGTGAGTGTCTGTCTCGGCTGAAAGCGGTTCGGCCGTGTGGTCGCGAACCTGGAGAGACCAGCCTGGCGCTCCGGTTTTGGCGGAGACCGCGGGGGAGGAGGCTGCGTGTCACGCACGGCCGCCGCGTGTCGCCTGCGGACGGCCTCCTGCGGGAGCCTCAGCCCTGACCTGCTGGCTGCTCTGGCCTTGGGTTTCGGGCAGGGGGACAACCGTGTGCGGGACGGGGACGTGGCCGGCGTCCCTGAGCTGATGGTCTCCCTTGGGTTGGGGGCAGGGGGACGCCGTGCGGGACGCGGACGTGGCTGGTGTCGCCGAGCCGACTGTGTCTCTGCGCACAGACGTGTCTCTAGCCCTGGACAGAGTAAGGCCCCGGGGAGGAGCGGGCCGTCCGTCCACCTTAGGTCATATCCGATGGTGACCAGTGCGGCCTGTGCGGGGTTACCTCTCAAGGCCGGAGCCCCTAAAGAATTAGTGTCCTCCTGAGAGGGGCTCCAGGGAGCGCTCTTGCCCACGCACCATGCGGGGACAGAGGTCGCCATCCCTGAACCTGGAAGAGGTCACACTCTCTCTGGACCTCAGCCTGCAGAGCTGAGAAGCGTGATTCCACCGTGCAAGCCCCCAGCCCAGGGAGTCGTCACGGCCGCCCGCACGGGTGAAGTCTCGCTGCGGCGCCGTGTGTTCCCGCTGGGAATCTCACGGTGACTCCCAGGTGGCGGTGGGCCCCCAGAATGTCTTGTAGGAGACCCGGACCCGCGGGGAGGGTCTTTCTCTGAGCGCCTGACATAGGGCTCTGCCCCAGAACCTTCTGTGATGAGTGGGGCATGCCCAGTGCAGTGGCCACACTGACTTCCGGGACCCTGCCCGGGGCTGACGAATGTCGTGGCTCTGTTTGGGCATTACCGACCTTGTGGCGTGCGGCTCAGAGCGGCTGTGGTGGCCCGTGCAGGTGAGGCACTGGCAGTAGCTGGCGGTCGTCTGTCTCCTTGCTGTTCTGGAGCTGCACAGGCGGGCCTCACATACTCGCTGGTGTGTGTGGTAAACTCCACGCCTTCAAAAGGCAGGCATCTGTCTCCTTCCCGTTTCTCCCCTTCGGTTCGGCCAGACTTTTCCAGGGGCTTCGGTTCAGGCACGAAGGGGCCTTATTCTGTGACGTAAGAGACCCTCCCCCCTCCCCCCCACCGTTTCTGACCGTGAGCCAGCAGGGACCCTGTGCAGACACGACCCTGGGGGACGGTCCCGGTGGCCACCTGCAGCAGAGGCAGTGCATTCTCAATGCCTGGGGAGCAGGCCAGCTCAGGGCCACCCCCGCCTGCCCACTGGCTGCGCCCCAGATGACCTTGAGCCCTGAGACCACCCGAGGCTGGGCTCCCAGGGTCCCAGCCCCACTGTGAAGAATGGTCTCGTTGCCACCTATTCCTTACTTCCCTCTGGGATTGTCCACGTGGAGGCAGACTCGTGCCGAGGGCTCCATGGCTCTGTCAGGCACAGCATCAGACCCAGAGCAAACAACAGTGCAAGCCCCATTCAGGGCGTGGAGGAAATGGAACCCCATCTGTGCCGTTCAGCCCCTGACCTAGCTGTGTTTGGGTCTGAGCAGTGTATGAGTCCCTTGGGAAACCTTTGATATCCCAGGGCCTACCTGTGGCAGTTGTGGGAAAGACCCCCCAGGATGCCTACCTTCAGGGCAAGGTGACAGTGGCGGTGCCCCCACAGGACTTGGGCCTCAGGGAGCATCCACCATGAGGGCCTGACCCTAGGCGTGTCTGCTTCTGCCCACCTGCCCTTTGCTGGCCCAGCCGCTGGCCGGACTTGTGTGAGCGCGTGTCCTGTGTTCATGGTTTACAGAGACAGAGGCAGGGGGGCACCTCTTGCCAGTGAAGAAGTGCACGCCTGAGGTCAAGGGTCTGTCCAGTTGGGGACATCCACCTGTGGAGGGCAGTGCAGGGGTTGGTTTCTGTCCTATGCATGTGCTCACGCTTGCCTGTTCATTGTAACCTGATGACCGTCACTGTCCATGCAGCTGACTCTCGTCAGCTGTCACTGTGTCTTAAGTACATATTTACAAAACAAGCTCGAACAGACAGCCTGGAAAGTTCTGATCTCTCTCTGAAGACGGGATGGTGTCTTTTACCCCCAGGTTGTACAGTCGATGCACGTTAGAATCAGTCGTGATTTTTCCTGTTCTTTGCCAGTCCCAGAGATTGAGGACAGGTGTATGTGCTCACTCGAGTGTGCATGTGTACAAGATATATGCAACCATGTGTTTAAATGTGCATGTGTATGTGTCTGTGTGCATGTGCATGAGCAGGTGAATGAATGAGTGTGTGAGCATGGGTAGGTGAGTGTGCACGGGTGAGTGTGTGTGTGTACGTGTGGTGAGGGCCTGTCTCTGAGGACTGGGGGGTGAGAACACAGGTGGAGGAAGAGCAGGCCAGTGAGGAGGAGGACAGAGTGCAGGCTGAGATGCGCAGATTGGGGCCAGGCACCCAGAGAATGGATTGTTTCCAACTAGGCCTCTGTTGAGACAGTGTGTGTGTCCAGGGGTGCTCTGGACACTAGGGGGTGCTGCACACAACGCTCCTGGAGGTAGGAAGTGCATGTTCGGATTCAGTGGGTCTGTTGCGAGCATTTCTCACCAGCTGCAGGGGCAGCTGCCATTCTGGGAGTGGCCGGGTGTGTAGACGAGGGGCCCCCAGAGAATCGGGAGACCTGGGGAGGCGGCCAGCCTCCAGAGCTGTTGTCAGGCCAGTCGAGTGAGACTCCTGGAGGCTGAAACGGCTTGTGGGTGAGGGTGGGGAGGCTGGGCCTCCAATCTGCCAGAACACTGGAACCCACCCCCTGGGGCTGGGTGGGGGAGCCTCTGTGGAGTAAAACTGCGGCAGTCACCAAGATGGACACTACCTCACCAACCACGTTAACTAGTGACCATGTGGCTGCTTAGAAAGCAGTCACCGGGCCTGGAGGACAGGTAGCCTCCACTTGGAGGGCACAGCCTAGTAGGAAGAAGCCGGGGCCTGAAGACAGAGCTGTGGAAAGGCCCTTCCCCTGAGCGTCTTTTCTGGGCAGCCTGCTGGCCAGCCTCAGGCCCTGGGAATGCTGTGGGGTGAGTGTGCACCCCACACTTCATGGTCAGCAGTCAGAGCCTGGAACGTCACAACCAGAGGTCAAGCACAGACGTATGAGGGCCTCCCTCGGGCCTGCACCCAGCTGGCGGTCTTACAGGGGTGTCCCTGGGTCGTGGGCACTTGGCTGGGTCACTGTGGTCTCTGCTGTGACAAACAGAGTCACCGTCACTTGTGGGAGCTCAACAGTACCAGTCAATGTTATAAGAACAAAGAAAACAGAATATCTTACTATTTGCCGGTTACTTTTCCAGACACATTGCATATTTTCTCACGAAGTCTTTATAGCAGACGCTACCTTCTCTTTCACAGATGTGGAAACTAAGGCAGAGAGCCAGGAGGTAACTTGCCCAAGGTCACACCACACACGTGGTGGTCCCACGTCCCTCACCTCCACAGATGTAGCGCTCACGCCATAGCCCCGAGGGACACGCAGCCACATGCATGATGAGGGGTTGTGACTGCATGTCCTTGGCGCTGCGCTCACATTGCGCTGTGGTGATGAGAGGGGGAAACTTACTCAACACAGCATATTCACGCTTGTTTCACACATGCCACGTTGGCATGGCTCAAAACGACACGACTTGGTGTGGACGTGGGGGCGGCGAGCCTCATTCGCTGCTGCCAGTCTGCAGGGGGTGAGGCCTCCGCAGAGGAGTCCCTGTGAGACCCAGCATCCTGCCCCAACAGGTGTCAGCCCAGCAGAAGTGAAACTTGTGTTCGCATCACGTCCGTCCGTTCAGCTGCGGTCAGAGTATGTTTGCAGGGGCCAAGAAGTGGACCAGCCCCTGTGTCCGTCAGCTGATGCGCGAGCAGTGTGGCCTGTCTACACAGTGACTGGTGTGCAGCCGCAAGAGGGGTGACCTAGGGGTACTGGCCACCACGGGGATGAATCTTGAAACGTCGCAAAGTGTGAGAGAAGCCAGACCAGGGGCCACATGCGTGTCCTGTGCTTCTGTTTCTGGAACGGCCTGGAACCGGCAGAGCCTCAGAGACTGGGAGCTTGGTTGGGGTTCCTTGGAGACCCTGGAGACAAATGAAAGTACACAGTGATCATGGTTGCACAGCCAGCCCACGGAATCACACTACTGCGGGGTGGACTTTATGGTCAATGAACTGTGTCTCTAGTTTTAAAAGGTCTGCGATGGGCCCTGGGGAGGATAAAAGCTGCAGCCGCACTCACTGAGTGGAGCCTACGGGCTCACGTGGAGAGCCGAGGGACAACAGCTGAGATGGCACCGGGCTGGCAGGAGGTGTGCGCCCCAGCCCAGATTCACGGTAGTGTCCTTCCTGGTCCTGAGGACATAGGTGACCCGTCAGCTGTCATACCCCAAGCTTTACACCAGCAACCTGGGATGAGGAGTTACTGGAAAGCTGGCATCGGGCATGGGAATGTCTGGAGCACCAACCCCAGAGAAAAGAGAGCGGTGACAGGTCTGACTCCACACACGGCCCCCAGGACTCCCCAGTGTGAACAGCCTCACCCTGAAACTTGCCAAGACAGGCTCTGCCCTGGGGGAGAGTTGGCATGTGCCAGAAAGGGGAGAAATTGGATCAGAAACTGTCTAAATGAGATCATAAAATAATCCATCATGGTCATTGCTCACGTTCACGGAAGGCTGGAACAAACTACTGCTCTGAGCAGTTTGTTAAATAAGTAGGTTTAAAGGATTTAGCAGAGTAAGACACTGAAGACATAGTGGGCAGATCTGAACTAAAGAAATAAGATTCTGGACGTGGCAGATACAGTCACGGAAATAAGCATCCGGTGAAATTGTTAGTAGAGTGGACGTCTGGGGAGAGACAGTGAACTGGACGGCAGGTCTGAGACATCTGGGGTGGGGGTGGGTGTCCATGGATGGGACACGGGACATGTCCCTCAGCGGTTCTGAAAGAAGAGCGTGTGGGGTGTGGGTGCGGGGCTGACTTCTCAGTCGGTGGCTCAGAATTCTCCAGACTCTGGGAGAGCTGGAACCTTAGGCTGATGAAGCACAGTCAGACCCAGACAAGGTAATCAGATCAATAAACCAGCAGCAGAACGGTCAAAACAGAAGAGTGAAAGCTTGGAAGCGAAACGCAGACCGCTTACCTGCCCAGATCATTCCAGAAGGAGGGAGAAGAGAATCTTTTCAGAAAAGCAGGAATAAGAGTATTTCCTATTGTAAATACTTGTTGAAACCACTGGTAAGTGGCAGACCGTTTGTAGCACAACGAAGACGGTGGAAATAAATCTTGGTCTGTGGTGATTGCCACACATGCAAGGAGGCTGAGCCCATCGTCGAGAAGTGAAAGGTCCTAAGGCTGGAGGAAGAAGTCCAGGTTCCTTCCTGCTTGCACACCGTGTCATGAAAAAGGAGTTTAATGTAACAAGATAAAACAGGCTGATACTCTCCAGAAAGGGGTGGCACAGCTGTGTGAACATCAGCCTCCCTTAAGGTTAAAAGCATCAACAAGAATAGAACAACGAATAAAGTCATGACTGCTACTTGCTGACGCAAAGGAGAAACCTATGAGGCATGCAGGATCATCTTAACCACGCACGCGCTCAGAGTTCATCAAAGATGGTACACGGCATGACGAGGAGGTTGACAGCTGGAAAAATGAGACGTGCTTCTGGGAGATTAGTGAGACAGAAATGAATACCGGCAGATGAGGTCTGAATCATAACAGTTGGTGAGTGTAGACCCCTGTGCCAAACGGGGTAATGTGTCCTTGTTTTCTAAGCACACTTGGTGCCATTACACACACCAGCCAGGTGGCAGGCATGCAGATAAACCCCAGCAGATCCCCCACAGGCTGCATCATGCAGACCCCTTGCTCTGACCACAGTGTGATGAAATTATGAATCCGTAAACAGAGGCACCAACCCTGGATAGTAAAACCATCTTTCTAAATATCAAACGAGTTGAAGAAGAATCCATAGTAAAAATTACAGCATATTTTGAATTTAACAAAAATTGCCCATCAAAATTTATGGGATGATCTTAAAAACTTTCAATGGACGTTCAGTGGGAATTGACACGGCCTTAAATCCATCTATGAAAGAATAATGATTGAAAACTGATAAATATACACGAAGATAAGCCCGAGGGAAGCAGAGAGATGGACGCAGGTGTGGATAGATAGCACTGAGCCACGTAGCCGGAGTGAGGGAGGACACGCATGAGAAGGGAGAAGCCGCAAACGATTTTTAAAAGACCCAATTATGGACAAAATAGGTATTTTTAGTTTCAAGGGAAGAGTATGAACAATTGGATGTCTCTGAATGAGGCCCTTAGACAAAATGGGCGGTTTTCTAGAAAAATAAAATAAAACTCACTGAATAAACTAGGAAATCCTAGTAAACCTATAACCGCTAGAGAAACAGAATGAAAAGCTCACGATCTGTGCACAAAAGTGAAACCAGGAAGGTAAGCCACAGTGGTTTTGTTGGACCTCAGGGCACAGGTCCTCCGCAGTTCGTACAGCTGTCCCTGAGGACCATGGGAGAGAGGCCCTGCGTCCGTCCCACAAGGCTCAGATGCTCCTGGAGCATCCCACATGGGTCCCAACACCTCTGCTCCCCAAGGATGAGCGGCCGCCACCTGATGGTTGAAGGAAGGTGTCGGGGAGCCAAGGAAGCGAGGAAGAGCCTTGTAAGGTTTTCATTTGAGTTGGGTGGGATCACTTAAAAATTTTTTTTAGTGGGTCGCCTGGGTGGCTTGGTCGGTTAAGCGTCCGACTTTGGCTCAGGTCATGATCTCACGGTCCGTGAGTTTGAGCCCCACGTCAGGTTCTGTGCTGACAGCTCAGAGCCCAGAGCTTGTTTTCAGATTCTGTGTCTCCCTCTCTCTCTGCCCCTCCCCTGTTCATGCTTTGTCTCTCTCTGTCTCAAAAATAAATAAACGTTAAAAAAAATTTTTTTTTAGTGTTTATTTTTGAGAGCGAGACACAGTGCAAGCGGGGGAGGGGCAGACAGAGGGGGAGACACAGAATCCAAAGCAGGCTCCAGGCTCCCAGCTGTCAGCACAGAGCTTTAAAGGTCTTCTTTCTTGAAAACACTATTTTGATCCCCAGTGGGATGGGTCCTAAGGACAAAAAAGCCAGAGGGACATCTTAAACTGTATTCAGGTGACTTCTTTCTAGTAGCAATATTGTCACCATTATTTTGAAGCTATTATGTTTCTAATATAACGTTAGTCATTTTGGATTATTTGGAATAAAACTTTATCACGCAAAGATGACAGTTACAGGTATAAAATTAGAAATATCAGCATGAACTTGAGATTGAGTTTTCTCTTTTCACAACATCTGTATCCCCTAGCTGTGTCCATGACCGTGCCTAGGAGCAGTGTAACCCTGCAGGGGCGAGCCCCTCTATGCCAGTGCACTCACAAACATGCCTCTGGAAGTGGCCGGGCTCTCTGGAGAAATGCCTCGTTCTGCATCTCGGGCAGGAAACGCACACAGTGAACTGATAAACTGGGCCTCCTTCTGTGCCTGAGAAAAAAGACCACAAGGCTCACTTAAAAAGGACACACAGGTGTCAACTTGTAAGGGGTCCCACCGGCCAAAGAAGTGACAGTTTGAACACTAGAGAGAAAAATGACTACACTGGATCAGAACACATGAAATTTATAAGTTTCATTATGATACTTGATAAAATGCACTGGTGGTCTTCCCGGGTTGCTAGGCACCAACTGACTGTGAAAACTGGTAAGAATCGTGTATTGATCCAGGTCTTTCTCACGGACCTCGGGGTAACCACTGTAGAGAAAGGACAGACTGTTTTTACAGAAAAATTCTGGTGCCTGAGGCCAAGTGGGGGATAGATTTAAGAAATGGTCATTTTACAACACAATGGAACAGTGGGTCAAGATGGGAGTCATCAGTAGATGCTAGACCGGTTGGGGAAGGTCTGGTGGAGAACTCTACACTGGGGAAGGGGTGTCCATACCTGGACCACAGATGATCCATCTGTGTCAGCAGAAGTGAGGCAGGAAACCCGTGGCATCACGTAGGGAATCGTCCCACCAAGATGACCTTCTAGTTCGAAGCAACCTTTCCTCGAAACCAGGGCTAGAAGTATTAACTTGGTATTACCACCAGAAGGCAGTCCACTGGCTTCTTCCATAAATAGCGTGGACAGGAGTGGGGCCATAAATAGCGTGGACAGGAGTGGGGCCATAAATAGCGTGGACAGGAGTGGGGCCATAAATAGCGTGGACGGGAGTGGGGCCATAAATAGATAGCGTGGACGGGAGTGGGGCCGTAAATGATAGCGTGGACGGGAGTGGGGGCCATAAATAGATAGTGTGGATGGGAGTGGGGCCATAAATAGATAGCGTGGACAGGAGTGGAGTGACCAGAGAAAGGGAGCTTTTGCAGATTGAAACAGACTTAAGGGACTGACCATATTTGTAAGGGTGACTCTTCTGTGGATCCTGATCTCAGCAAACCATGTGTAAGAAGATGTTTGTTTTTTTAACCATTGGGAGATTTGAACGTGGCCTGCTGTTCGATGATATCAAAGACTTAAATTTTTGTGAGGTGTGACAGTGGCATAGCGGTTGAATGGTGAAGACGCCTTATGTGTTTAGAGACACACGCCGAAGCGTTGGCACGGTACGCACAGTGTCTGGTGGTGCAGATAAGTCTTAGTCCCTCGTTTGGGTCTAAGAGTTGAGAAGCGTGGGTTTGACCTAAGGGTCAAGAAAGGCACCACGGACCCTTTAGGATCATGTCTACTTTCCGGTGACAGGAAAGGGTACCCCAGCCCTGGTCCAATCATGACATCCAGGGGGTGTCTGCAGATGAAGCAGGGTGGGGCTTGGACCCTGGAGTGTTCCCTGTGGGGTGCCGTTCTCCTTCCAGCAAGGTTTCAGTTGCACAGGAAATACAGTGGGTTGAGGCCGTTGTGTGCCCATGACCAGGGCTGGCCCTCCTCCCTCATGAGGCTGTGCCCACGCCGAGATGTGGACGGTGCCAGCTGTCCCGCTGGGACCTGGTGGAGGCACCCCAGCTGCGCACCGCGAGGCCTCGCCTCTGCTCTGGCCCCCACACCCGCCGGAGGGCCAGCTCCATAGTTACTCTGAACCCAAGTGGGGGCTCAGGAGAGCATCCGCTGCCTGTCAGTTCACGAAACTGCCACCTTTCAGTTGGCAGCACACAGCCATTCCTGTGTTTTCGTGCTTTTTTTCCTCATGTGGAGACCCTTTTCCCCTCGCAGACACTGCTAGTGACCGGCTTTCTTGGAGCAGAGGCATTGCGTGTGCGTGTGCGTGCGTGTGTGTGTACTCGAACCTGTGTTGGGAGCTGGTCCGAGAAGGGACACTGGAGACCCAGCGGGAGGGAGAAGTTTCAGCTCTGCTTTCTGGAAGAAAGCTGGGTTTTCCCTTTGACCTGCATCCCTGGTTTTCGTGGGATCCTCTTTGCGCTGCTGAGGGGTGACCTGGGGACTGGGCCAGAGGCAGCTTGAAATGAGCAAGTCAGCAGCCCTGGCCGCGGGCAGTGACGCATAGGGGCCACTGTCTGACGGTGGCACTCCCTCTGGCTGGCGCTTGTCTCACCTGCAGGGTCTCGCGGGCAAAGCGGGAGGCAGGTGCATGCCGTTTCTCTTTAAAAAGGAAAACTGGGAGTGGTTTTCAATAGCTGTAATTGGGGATAAAGAAGTGTTGAGGCGGATCCCCTTGTTGGGAGGCTTGGAAGGAGGGAAAAATGGGGCGTCTCCCGACGTCAGGCCTGGACCCAGCAGGCGAGACCCCGGCAGAGCCTGGGTCGGGCCTGGACACGACTGCCAGGCGGCCCTCTCAGGTGGCCGCTCTGCTAGGGCAGTGACTCCTGTTCCCACGTGAATTAGGGCACAGCAAGTTGTACACCGTGTAGTTTTGGCTTTGTTGCCATTGTCCTGCCAGTGGCCGTGGTTGTGAGGCCACCCGCCCCTCCAGGGACCACGGGCCCCCCCTTTTCCTCACCAGACCCCAAGAACTGCCCTCTGTGAGGGTGCCCAGCTGTGTGCTCGTACTGAGCCCCGAAATCACGTCTGTCCCTGCAGTGACTTGCCTCATCCCTTCTCGTGTGCACAGTGGGGAGAAGGATGCTGGACACCCCAGGGGCCGGCCTTCACTGGGGGGCTGGGAGGGGGCCGCCATCCAGCAAGCAGTTCCCGTTCCAGTAGGACAGGAGGACTCGAGGCCAGAGGGCACCCCGGGCTGGCAGGTGATCAGGACCCGAGGCCAGAGGGCACCCCCGGGTGTCGGGGGGGAGGGGGGGGCAAAGCCGCTCAGGGACCTGGATGGGGTGGCGGGACTGTTTTTTCTAAGAGAGCTGCACATTTGTTTCATGTGGTTTTCGGGATCTTTCATTTTACGGTAAAAGCTCACCCACGGGTGAGGTATGAAAACAAACCATGCAGCGGCCAGAGAAAGTAGCAGGAACCATGCATCCACGGGCCTCTGGACAACACATCTGGGAGACGTTTCAGGCTGACAAGGTTTTACACAGACACACTTGCCTTTGTGACCTTGTTAATTAAAATTTGGAAGCAATTTTCCTCGGCGGTGGGTGCCCTCCGGCACCAGGCAGGGGGTTCTCGAGAAATTCCCTTCATATCAGGGAGAGGAATACCATTCCAGGAAGAGCCTCACATCTCACTGGGCAGGTATTGAGGAGGGAGGTTGGGGAGGGTGTTGGGATTGTCCTAACACCATGTGGTGGGTGGCAGGCAGGGAGAATGGGGTTAGCAACAGGAAGCACAGTACCTGAACAGTACTTTGGGATTTCACTCTCGTTTTAATAAAACCAAAGTCCACATTTCCAATTTCATAGTTTGTTTACAAAGAGAGGAGCTACATTTATTACTGTGTTTTTGCAACACCTCGTAAGCCTTTTGTGAAGATTAGATAACACCAAGTAGGTAAAGTGCCCGACACGGTGCCTGGTGCATGGCGTGAATGCATACCACCCACTTTGCCATGTACCGGGCGCCTGGACCTCCACGAGCTACCACAGCCCTCCTTCCCTCGTCCTCTATCAGCTTCCTGCACACGGCCGCTGCAGCCACGTGGAGATGCTTGCTCTTTCCTGTCCCCAGCCCACCCGAGCCCACCCCCTACCCCCCACCTGCTCCTGGGCCTGCCCTCGTATGCCGCCTTCCAGTCCTGCCCTGAAGGTAACTGTCCGTCCTCAGCGCTGCTGTTAGGGGTTGAATTGTGTCCCTTCAGCAAAGGTGTGCTGACATCCTGGCCCCCAGAACCTCAGGATGACTTGGAAAGCAGGTTGTTGCAGATAAAAGTAGTTAAATGAAGCCACTGTCGTGTGGATGTCCTGCTGCCGTGTTGGGAGCAGGTCCAGCATCGGGTGTGGACTCCTGCAATCTCAGGGGCTCAGACCTCGGCTCAAGCACGCTCCCACCTCCCACTGCCCCACAGCCTTCTGGGAACGGGTTCCAGACTGCTCCGTCCTCCTCTGTTGGTGTCCCTTAGTGTCCCGACTCCACCGGGGTGTGGGGTGCAGGGTCCCCTTGGGACATGAGTCTCGCTGAGTCTCAGGGTGGGCACGGTGGTGGGAGCAGCTGGCAGGACAGAGAACCCAACAGCTGTGCGGCCGCTCATGGGCCAGCCCCCTGGGCCAGTGTGAAGGTCGTGTTCACCCTGTGCCCAAGACAATGGAACATTCAACCATGACGGGCCAAGCGAGAGCCACTGGAGAAAGGGAAGAGCTTCTTGCACACTTGAGTGTGGCCACCAGCCCCGGGTTTTCATTTTGCGCCAGGCCTAGCAGCTGCTGTGGCCAGCCCTGGTTGGGAGCCGTGGAGAGGTGCCCCAATGCAGAAATGATGCACAGATCCATTCGCTGCAACTGGGAGCGGTTCTCGTGACTTGGAACCTGGGCACACAGCCTCACGATGACACAGGTGTCTGGGAGGTGTCCGCCACCAGGTGGTCGCCCTCCCTGGGGAGGGGCGGTCTGACCGCCAGACCTCATACCCGGTGTGCAGGGTCGGCCAGGCTGCTCCTGCAGAGATGGGGCAGGGGTTGTGAGCCGCATCTCAGATTCCACAGCCCTTGGCAAGGGCACCCCCAGCCTGGTGCGACCCCCACCTCACTGGGTACATTTCTGAGGACGGTTTGGTGGGATATGGGGGTGAGCTTCAAAAAGAGAAAATGAAGCCGTGTCCTGTATGGCACGGAGCCTTGTCCCACATGATTAAAGTCTCTCCGGATCCTGGCACATAGAAGCCATTGTGCAGTTGTTGAATGCCTCCCCCCACCACCTGTCCACCTGAACTACTGTCACCCCCTGCTGGGTTTACTGTTGACTTGGGACAACCATAGGACTGCTCTTTCCCTCCACACCTTACTTTCCCTCGTTCAGAGGGCACTGCAGCCCAGGCTTTCTTTCACACTAGACTTAAACATTTGGGGTCAGGGACACGCACTGCTTGTGTATGGGTGGAGCCGTGTCCCCCAATTCCACGTGCTGAAGCCCTAACCCCCAATGGGGCTGTGTCTGGAAGTAGGGTTTTTAGGGGGTAATGATGCGTAAACAAGGTCCCGATCTGATAGGACGTACCTTTAAAGAAGAGGAAGACAGCTCTCCCCACTGCCATGCAGGGACACAGAAGGTGGTGGTCTACAAGCCGGGCAGGGGCTTACCAGCACCTCGATCTCCGACTTCCCACCTCCAGAGCTGTGAGATGCGAGTTTCTGCTATTGCAGCCACCGGCTCTGTTAGGGCAGCAGGGGAGCCTGAGGCACACTGTCACCTTCTCTCTGTGCCTGCGTTTTGTGTTTCAGTCCATCTGCTGGAGCAGCACAAATGCTTCTAGAACCATCTAACACATTACTGGGAAGAAGCTGGTGGGGCCAGGGAGCACTTCCTCAGCCCAAAACCATGTCTGTTTTGACCACTTCTAAACACGAAGTTGTGTCTGGGAAGCTGGGCCTGTGGGGTGACTTGCTTGTGACCCCGTAGCTAGTCACTGAGAAAGCCAGCCTTCTGTTCGTCACTTTGCCGCCCGTTCCCTGCAGGTGGTCAACCGCCATTTTAAAAGTGAGCCATGAAGACCTCATGTCATTCCCTGAGAACAAATACTTAAGCACAGGAAAATAAATAACTCCAGCATGAATATTTAAAACCAGGAAATTCAGAGTGTGATATTTGCACACTGGGAGGTCTAATTTGTTTGCTGTGCTGATCAGAGCAGAAAAAGCTTCCATGAGAATATTTGTGTATTCATAACTAGTGGTAGAAATAAATGAATCTTCCTGTGTACATCTTGTAGTGGAAAAAAAAAATCTATTTCATGGCAAGTGGCCTCAGGTCCTGTTTCTTCGGTGCCTCTCTTCTGGAACATAGATGCAACTCGGTATGCAGCATCCAAAGACGGAGTGGGGAAGAGGCATGCTGGCTGGGGACTTCCCGGGTGTTCCTGCTCAGAAAAAATACTTCCTCTGAGAAACAGCCTCAGTCAGAAGTGGGGAGAGCCTGTGTGCCGAGCACAGACAGGCAGAGCCATGATCCTACCACAGTGTTTCTTTCCAGAGAGGCTTTGCAGTCTCCTGTACCAACCAGCCAGTGTTAGCTCCAGGAACATTCTGCCCCACAGTCAATGCCCTGGCTGTGAGCCAGCTGAGGTATCAGAGCTCTTGATAGCTGCTCGGGAGAAATAGAGCTGGATGCCAGTTAAAGGTGATGAACAGATTCTATTCAGTACCACTGCACCGGCGAGGGGGGGGGGGGAGGGGGCGTGGAAAGCTGAGCTCAACTCTGAACACAGGCCAAGGGAGGGTTTATGGCCAAGGGAGAGGGTGGGGTGGGGTCAGTGTGTGGAGGCGGATGGAAAGCCAGTTAGAGGAGACACCAAGGGCGGGGGATTGTTGGTGAAGGTAGGCGGGGTGATCAAGAATGGGGGCTGACTCAGTGGGATTCTTGGCAGGCAGGGGCCGGGGCCCAGGGACCAACCTTAGGTGAGCGTCCTGGGAGCCTCCGGGGACTTTTGTCATCAGACAGGAGGAGATGCAGTTTGGGTGGGGGATGGATGGTAGGGCAGAATCTAGGTCACAAACTGTGCAGGTGTGGCAGGGGTTAGGGGGTTCGGGGAGGGGGGCAGACCCAAGAAGGCCCTCCTGGAGCTGCTCACAAGCCTCAGGAGTAGGAGCGCTGTCCAGCGTGGCTGGGGTTATCCAGGGCATGTGAAGCTGCTTAGCAGATGCCCTGTTCAAGGCACCCTTCCATGCCCAGAAGGAAGTCCAGTACGAACTGACTTTGAGCGTCCCAGCGGGGATTAGGGACAGCAAGCCCTGTTTCTGGGACTGCATTTGTGGCTGTTCCTGCTTTGGGTGGAGGAAGTTGTGCAGGACGCTGACAGCAGAGGCAGGAGAGGGTTCTGGGTTTCCTTCTGCGTCTCATGGCTCCTGTAGTCCCCTTCCACCTTAAGGAGTGGCCAGTGGGGTGGGATGGTTGTCTGAAGACACAGGCTCATGCCCCAGGAACCGCCCTGAGAAGTCCCTTGACAATGGGTGGAGCAGGTGAATGAGCAGAACAGCACCAGTGTCCCTTGCTCCCTGGAGGAGCTCTGGAGGGCCGGCCCCATCCTTCACACACACACTCAGAGCAGCCAGAGGAGGGTCCCCTGGTGAGGAGGGGTGCTCCCCCACATCTCCTCTCCCTGGAAGGCTGTGCAGGCTTCACCGCGGCTGCAGGAAGGCACCTCAGTATTTATACAGATAACTGGAAATTTCCCCCGTGGGAGTGTGTCGCTGAAAGGAACGTTCTCTACTTCGCTCACTGTTGAGATAAAAGGGAAAAAAGCCAAACAGATCAAGACAGTCTTGACATTCACAGTTTTAGCTGCATTCCATTCATCATATTCCTGAGTTTTAACAAAAGTCGGACCTCCACCTGCAAGGCCCCCCTCCCAGCTTTTTTCTCATTCACCTGCATCTCCCCCAGGTCTTACAATTCCACAGGGAAACGCGGCTTTGGCAGCGCGCTGCTGGGGGCAGCGTGGGTCGGACCGAATCTCCAATCGGCGGGTGCGCCCTCCCGCGGGGCTCAGTCCAGTACGCGCTTTTCTGCCGCGCGTCGGGGCAGGCAGGATCCTGCCCTTATTTACAAGTTTGATGTTTTGTTCATCGTGAAGTTTTTTGCATTGATTTTGAAGTTTTAAAATACTGCCTTAGAATGTGATTCATCTTGATCACTGAGTTTTTTGTGGCAAATGCCTTAAATCTGCGCCTCCCCCGAGTGCCCCACCCTCCGCTTCCCCGCCCCTGCCCGCGCAGGAGCTGAAATTATTTTGCTCGCTGCTGGATCCTGAGGGCCTCCAGCGTGCCTTGGTACGTCAATACTGTGACCTCTCAGGTCATCAGGACACGTGAGGCGGGGGCGCAGAGAGGACCGTGGACACGGGCAACGGAGATGGGCGGGGCGCGGGGCACTGGGGACACTGCCGAGCGGGATGGGTGCCCTCGGAGAGGAGAGGAGGGGCGGGGCGGAGAGCAGGCGGAGCTCCGGAGAGGGCGTGGTGGGCGAGGCGTAGGGCGGGCCCGGCAGCCCGGCTTCCGGGAGGCGGGTGCTGTCGCAGCCGCCGCTTCGGGGTCGCCGCGGGTGTCTGTGTGTCCCTCCTCCCTCGAGTATTCACGCCCGTGTCGCAGCCGGGGCCGGGGCAGAGGAGCAGGTGGGGCCCCAGGTAGCGGCACAGCCCGAGCGGGTCCTGTGCGGCACCGCCGCCCGCCCGCGGGTGACCGTCCCTCTGCACTCACCGCCGGCGCGCGCAAGAGTCGGTGCGCCCGTGCTCACTGCCGTCCCCCTCAGGTGTTCCGCGACCGCAGGTATCCGTCCCCGAAATTGTGGGTGCTGCGTGGAAGTCCATGCTTCCGCCGCCCCCGCAGGTGTCCGTGCGCCCGCACTCCTCGCCGCCCGCGTCCCCCGCAGGTGTCCCTGCGCCCGTGCTCCCTGCCCCCCCGCCCCCCGCAGGTGTCCCGGCGCCCAAGCTCCCCGCCGTCCCCGCCCCCCGCAGGTGTCCCTGCGCCCGCGCTCCCCGCCGCCTCCCCCGCAGGTGTCCGCGCCCAAGCCATGGTGGACGTGCTGGGCGGCCGGCGTCTGCTGACCCGGGACGGCGCGTGGGTGGAGGCCGAGGAGGAGCTGCAGAACAAGGTGGTGGCGCTGTACTTCGCCGCCGGCTGGTGCGCGCCCAGCCGCGACTTCACGCCGCTGCTCTGCCACTTCTACGCGCAGCTGGTGGCCGAGGCGCGGCCGCCCGCTCCCTTCGCGGTGGTGTTTGTGTCGGCCGACGGCAGCGCGCAGGAGATGCTGGATTTCATGCGCGAGCTGCACGGCGCCTGGCTGGCGCTGCCCTTCCACGATCCCTTCCGGCAGTGAGTGGGACGGGGTTGGGCGGCCGCGTGGAGCTCGTCCCTCCCCCCACCCCTCGGGCGGGCCTCCCCGGCGTCGCTCGTGGCCCCCACCCCGGGCCCCCGAGGGGTCCCGTGGGGCTGCCGCATCCCTGGGGACTTGGAGAGCCGGGCCCTGACTTAGCGGGTCTGCGTTTCCAAGGAGCTCTGGTGATGTGGCTGTTGCGGAGCCTAGCGGTGGTGGGACTCGGGGAGGGGTGTGGAAGCAGGAGAGGGTGCCTCGGGAGGCTCGCGTGGGAACTGGGTCTCTGCGTCGGCTGCCGCGAGCGGCTGGGGCCAGTGCCCAGGGGCGCACAGAACTCCAAGGCTGGAGGAACTCCCTCTCTGCTGGCCGGGGTGCGGCTTGGTTATCGCTGCCAGGCCTGGAATTGCCTGAAAGTGAAGGTGTTTACCGTTTCCACAGCTGTAGGAAGAACCAGGTCCCTGGGCTCCTGGGGTTAATGTCAGAGGCCACAAAAATCCCCAGGGGGTAGGGACCTGACTGGGGAGGAGGGAGAAGGTGGGAGAGAGGAGAGAGGAGGTGGGATGGAGGAAGTGGGATGGAAGAGGGAGGAGGAAGAAGGTAGAAAGGAGGGAGGAGAGAGAAAGTAGGAGGGAGGAGGGAGGACAGAGGAAATGGGAGGGGGGAGGTCAGAGGGAGGAGGGAGGACAGAGGAGGTGGGAGGGAGGAGTTGGGAGGGAAGAGGGGGGAGGAGGGGGGAGGAGGGAGGGTGGGGAGGATCTCAGGAGGGTTGGTGGACTGGAGTGTGGCTGGGCTCTGATTGCACCTTGGGGTCCCTGTTGTGGTGAAAGCATTTACACTCTGCACACGGTGTTACCCCACCATCCTTGTAATGGACATGGAGTGAGTTTCTGGGTGTGTTTTACAGGGCATGTTTCTCATTTATGGTCCTGGGGGGGGCTATCATTCAGTTGTGGTGGACCCCCCCACCTCCCTCCCCGAGCTGTCCTGATGAATTGGCTCGTGAACAGTTAAAAGTGGCAGGGGGCTTTGGAAAGGTCCGTAGAAGAACGTTTCTTCCCACAAACACATGCCGCAGGGACGCTGAGGAGGAGGTGAGGCTCAGGCCTTCCAGGTGGGCACCTGCTTCTTAGAGGCCTCGCTCCAGGAGCATCTTACAGATGTCTAGTTTACGCGACAGTGGAAACAAACCCAAGTGACAATTTTGAGAGGGTGAGTCCCAGTGACTTACTTGGCAGAGGGATTCGCCGTAGCATCTCCTCTGGTGGTGTTTGCGAATGCCTCTGATATGCTTAGCACCAGAGTTATGCACGGCCTTGGAACCAGTACAGGTTTGAAAGTGGCAGGGGGACCGTGTGGGTAACTAGGCAGCGCTCAGGGTCGGGGATTTCTTTGTGGCTTGATGGAGGCAAGGGGGCTCACTGCCGGGTGATGAGGCCCCTGTTGTGTATGAGGGCGGCCCTGATCCGGGAGTTTGGAGCCATTGGCGGTCACGTGCCAGCACCTTGTCCTGGTTCGCAGATGTGCCGCTGAGGCTCTGGAACCTGAGTCTCTGCTTAGAGCTTCTCCTCCCTCTTTCTCCTCGGGGCTACCTGGGATCTCGCTGGGGGACGGCCTTGCGGAGCTCCCTCCTGCTTCTCCTGTGCTGCGGTCAGAGCCCTTAGGGTCCACTGCAGGCAGCAGGAGGCCAGCGTGGTCTCCAGAAGAGTCCAGTGTCAGTTTTTCTGCTGGTGAGACCTCGTCCTTCCTCTTTCCAGACTGCACCGCACTGGCTCTGTCCTTGCAGTTTCTGTGGTAGGAAGTGGGATGTTCTGTGAGAATGTTTGGAGCTACTCCCTTATTCTAGCCTGGATAGTGCTCTGCTCCCGCTAGGTCAGTCATGGTCAGGGCCCTGGGGCTTTCTTCCTCAGTGGCTACCCACTGAGTCCCAGGTGAGGGGAGGAGGAGGAGGAGGAGGAATCACTGGGGAGCCACCACGGGTGCCCTGGGCATGGCTGGAGGCCACATGGCTGCAGGGCGTCGACAGCCCTAGACAGACATGTCTACTGAAGTCCCTGCGGCTGGTGCCTGTGTGCAGGTGGGCGAGCGGCCTGATTGTGGACACCAAGGACAGGTGTCCTGCCCATCTCCTTTCCCTTCGTTATGGGCCCAGTGCCAGCAGGAATTCCTGTCTCCTGCTGTCGCACGCAAGATCTGCTCAGTGGTGATTTTTCATGGCCTTTATGATTGTTTGTTAATAATGCTGGTACCCACTTGGGCTCTGGTACCCCAGGAGGCCCCCACGAATGACTCTGCCCCCCTCTGGTCTGCTCTGGCGCTGACCACCACCCCCACCGTGGGCCAGGAGGTTGGGATGCCTCCTGACAGGTTTGCACTGCACAGAAAAGACACTTGGCTGTGGCATCGTTTCATGGGTGGAGAGTGGCTCCGTCCAAGCCACCCACTTGGTGGGGTGCCTGTGCCCCCTGCCATCTCCCCAGCCTTGGGTTCCAGCTCCCCCCCACCTGCCAGGCCTCCTGACTCAACGTGTCCCCATTAAGCACTGAATCTGCTGAGTCTGGTTTCCTCCTCATTGCTACCTCCTTCAGGCAGGGCCTGGACCGTTGGAATATTCTAACCGCAGCCCCAGTGTCCATGTTTAATGGACTCTTGTTCTGGAACCCACCTCATCTTTCTTGTCTGAGGCAGGCCTGGTCCTGCTGTGCCTACCCCAGCTCTCCGGGGTCCCTGTGGCCCAGGGGGCTCAGTCCACGTCTTGCCCTGCCCTCCCACACTTGCCCCATACTCACCTCCTGCCCCAGCCTTCTGTGACCCCCTCTGCAGACTGGACAGCAGTGTTCCAGAATACCCCATACCTTTCCCACCTCCACAGTTCGTACACATACTTGCAGCCCCCCAACCCTGGAGCCCTCACTTCCCCGCCCAGCAGCCCCTCCTCCTCATCCATGCCACTGGGGACATGAGGGGCATTTCTGGCCCGGGAGGCCCATGCCTGTCTTGCGCCCAGTGCCACCCGTGTGAGCAGTGTCTCTAGCGTTCAGGGTGGAAGCAGCTGCTGCTCCATGCTTGGCGCCTGTGGGCTGCTCCTTGGCTGGAGCCACTGCAGAGATTTGCTGGCCTGGGGAGGGGAAGAGACTGGAACCAGCGTTGCCATGACAACCCAGAAGTGGCTGTGCCAGTGGAGGACGCGCTATTAGGTGAAGGGAGGGAGCCACTGTCGCAGCAGCGCCCGCCCTGAGCTGGGCCCTCGGGCTCCCCCAGAGCATACCGCGCTCAGAGTTCTCATGCCTGCACTCTGTGCGGCCACGGGGCTCTCCTTCCAAGGCGCCGTCCGTTCCCGCAGGACACCGCGCCCGAAGCTGGTGGAGACAGTGCTTGCGAGCCTCTCCGTGCAGCTCCAGGGTTACGGTCGTCTCCACGCAGACGCTGCCAGGCTGGGGATTCGAGGGCCCACACGGCTGACTGCAGATACTCTGGAGCCAATGTCTGTTCCAGACTCCTCCTCACTCCTCAAAGCCCAGCCTGCCTGCACCCCCCTCCGCCCCTGCCCGACACCTGTCAGAGCTTGATTTAATGTTTCGAGGGAGTGAAACAGCAGCAGCAGCAGCCCAAAGCTTAAACTATAAAGATTTACTGATGGGCTTCAGTTACACGCCCAGCAGCCAGGAGCTGGTCTCCAGGGAGGTGGGAAACCACCGAGGACAATTTCATGGCTCTGCTTTCTGCCATGCCTGCCTCATGCCGAGGCTGCAGCCAGGGGCCACTTGGCAAATGCAGTCTCTCCTCATGGTGGCAGAGTGGCTGCTGTGCCTCGGGCTGCGTAATCTCACACCCTCCACTCTCCTAGCTCACACGAAAGTGTTCCGTGCAGTCGCACTAGTTCTGAGTCTGCTGGTTACCCGTTCCGGTGCTGGTTGGTGTAGCCAGCACTCAATGGCTGTGCTGCATTGGACCGCTGGCCCACCTTGGGTTGGACGTGGCTCCATCAATAACAGCCAGTGTTTTCTGAGCATTTACGTGCCAATCCCTTAGCTATCCCGTATGCATATTAATTATCTAAACCTCACAACAACCCAGGGAGGTATTTCCCATGGTACAGATGGGGAATTTGGGGTACAAGGAGGTTAGCTAGCTTGCCCAAGTCCTACAGCTAGTGAATACCAGAAGGTGGAGGGTCACGGATGCTGAGCAGGGAGCCACATGCCTCTACCGCCCAGGCCATCAAGGGCACCGTTCTCAGCTTCCCTTACTGCCTGCTCTCTCCCCCATCCCCAGGGTGACTGGATGGTGGAGGGAGGGGGATGCAGGCGGCCCTGGGAGACTGGCAGGGTTGCATGCTTCAGCAGGCGTGAACCCAAGGGATTGTGGGCTCCACCCGCCCCACCCCAGCAGGGACAGGAAACTCTGCACTTGTAATGAGCTCCCTGGTGCTGCTGCTGCTGGTCTGGGAACCCTGTGCCCTTAGCACTGCTGCTGCACACGTGGGGCACCTCCTGGCCTTGGGGGTAAGCCCCGGGCCCTGGGTAGCAAAACCCCCGCGGGACCATTCTGATGTGGTGGGCACTGCCCGCCCCGCCTTGCCCAGGGTGAAGACCCTGCACTGACCCATCTGCCTGAGCTGCTGGACAAAGCTGGTGGCAGCCTCTGGCCACCTCCCTGCAGTCTTCAGGCCAAGGGCTGTGCAGCCGTTTCTCTTTTCCCCATGTGTTTGTCTTATGCTTTGGGGGAAAGCAAGTTTCATAGGCCCTTCAAATTTCTGGGGTTGTTCAGCATCCTTAAAACACTAGTGGGGGGTCTTCTCCACCCCCCAGCCTACCCCTGAGTTGCCGGGCCAGCTGGCTTGTCAGCAAAGGCCTCAGCTGGTCCCGGGGCTGGCGTCTCTCCATGTCTGTGGTTTGTGCGTGTCAGCCCTGGTGTCTGTTCCACAGATGATGATCAGTCTTACATAACACTTTTTCTCTCCTCCTTGGCTGTTTCTTCCTCACGTGAGCAACAGCTTCCAGAAGCTGCCGGAGTGGCAGCCGTGTGCAGGTTTCCTTCGGGACCTGGTGGTCCTGGCAGCAGTCGGGTATAGTAGGAGTAACCTCGCCCGCCTGCCTGCGTCTGCAAGCAGGGTGGAATCCGCCGTGGGCCCAGGACCGATGTTCCCGTGCCTTCCTTTTCCCCTGAGCAGTGCTGGTAGTGCCTTGGCCCGTTAGGTCTTCCCACAGCCAGGTTCGTTTTGAAGCTCACCAGATCTTGTGCGTTTCTCTGCTGTGACTTCTTTCCGCCGTCTGCCTTTCCTAGTGTCTGCTGCATCAGTCCTGTTCTTGCCTTTTGAGTCAGTCACACAGCTCGTCTACAAGTCGTTTGGAAAAGTGTGTTTAGGACCACAACTTCCTATGTCTAATTGTGTCTACGGCTGCAGATCAGAAGTGTATTCCATATTGTTCCCTTTTGATTGTGTTGTGGTCTGTATCGCTGTTTCACATGTAGTGGTAGTGTATGGTTAGTTAGTTTTTAGACTCATTCCAAAAGCTGCATTGTATTGGTGTCCCGTTTTTATTGCATTGTGGTCTGGTTAAGTGGTCTGTGTGCTCTTGCTTATTTGAAATTTTGTGACGATCCCTTGGTGGCTGAGAACATGCTGGGTGTGTCACGGTCCCGTGGACGTTTGAGAAGAGTCTCTCTTCCTTTGGGTGGAGGCGGGAGGTCTTCTTCCCGCTTGATTTATGCCTTTGTGTTTGGCCTGGGTGCCAGAAGGCAGCAGGAAGACCTTGATGGAGACGTGATGGGGAGACTTGGTAACAGGAGGGTTTCAAGTGCATTTTTCCTTCCACGCAGACCCACAGTCCCTAGGGTGACAGGTGAGTGCAGTCACATTACTGAATGAGAGACACTTGCAAGGTGGCCTTGGGAATGGGGAGGGGTCTTCATCAGCTGCCCTGTCTTGAGGGCACTCATTTAGGAGAGGGTTAAGGGGAGAGACAAAGGAGGTGGTTGCTCCTTTTCCTACGTCAATGCAAATAATACTTGTTACACGTGACGGAAAAAGTAGCCAAGAAATGTGTCGTCCATAATGTAAATCAGCCTCTCCTTGAGTTTGAGGGGCAGAAAGTCTCACACAGCTTTGTTGGAACTCACAGAGTTTTAACACTGATGGTTGTGTGTACCTGGTGTTTTTCAGCCTCTTGAGACAGAGGAGGGATATAAATTTATTGGGGCATATTTGTGGGTTTAGAATTGTACCGTCCAATATGGTAGCCACCTGCCACTCGTGGCTACTTGAATTTAAATTAACGAAGATGAGAAATTCAGTTTTGCTGGCGCTCCTCCACCTCTTGGGTGCTCTGTGGTCCCACGCAGCTGTGGCTCTGGGATGGGCAGCCCAGGCTCAGAGCAGTCCCCTCCCTGTGCACGCCCCTCTGGAACAGCACACCTGTCCCCTCCCTGGGACACCCCCAGAACAGGCTCGCAGCAGGGAGAGAAGGTGTGGGCAGGCTGGGGGCTAAGGCTTTGCACGGCCAGCCAGCCTTGGGGACGTGGGTGTGGCGGCCTGCCCACTCCCCTGCTGACCCGGCCCTCCCTCTTCTCTCCCGCAGGGAGCTGAGGACCAGGTACCACATCACAGCCATCCCCAGGCTGGTGATTGTGAAACCAAGCGGGGAGGTCATCACCGACAAAGGGCGGAAGCAGATCCGGGAGCGGGGGCTGGCCTGCTTCCAGAGCTGGGTGGAGGCGGCCAACATCTTTCAGAATTTCTCCGGGTGACGCCGGGGGTCTCGGGGGCACCTGCTGCTGCATCCTGAGCACGGGAAGGGGAGCGGCCGTTTCCTCCCCGCCCGCACTGGTACGGTTTATGTCCCGGCAGACAGAAACACTGCCAGGGAGGATCCCGTAGCCTGCGGATCCTTATTTCTATCACTCTTAGCAGAGCTGTCTTCACGCGAGCCTGAGTGTGCTCCCGTTGGGCTCTTGGGAATCCATGGAAAACACATCTTTATACCACTCCTCAGGTGAAAGAACACATTTACGAATACATCTTCTGGAGACCTACTTCGGTTAATGCTAAGTTCTCACGACTCATGTATCACTGAGGTTTGCAGAATCCGTACGCTTTAATAAACATTTCCGGCACAGCCCTCTGATCTCCCTCCTTGTCCCCGCAAACCAGGCGCTCGCACGGGGACAGTGAGCTGCTGCTGGTCTCCACACTGTGCTCCCGTTTCCAGTCTCACAGCTGCTCGAGGCCGCACGTTCACGGTGTCAAACCCGCGTCTCCTGCGGGTGCAGATGGGGCCAGGCAAGCGGGAGCCACCACGGGCTCTGCCAGGAGCCCTCTGCCCTCGCACTGCCGGCCACCGCTGGCACACCACACACACACACACACACACACACACACACACACACACACACACACGTACACACACCCCTTGTACACTACACACACGCCCTACACCCCACATACACACACATGCTACGCACACACACCACACAGATACACACACAGACATACACCCAGCACGCACACACATGCACACACACGGACACACACACATACCACACTCACCTCACCCCACACACCACGTACACACACCACCCAGACACACACACACGCCCTACGACACACTCTACACCAGACACACACCGTGCTCTTGTCTCCACCGGCAGCCTTGACTGCTGTACGACCGATGCTCAGAGCACACGCACCACGTGTCTCCTGGAGCGGCCTTTCCCGGAAGTCACCGTAACCACCCAGCTGAAAGCAAGCCACAGCTGGACAGGACAGGGGCTGGGGGGATGGTCTGCGGTGCTAATGCTCCTTGTAGGCTGCTGGCTCCTTTGTGACACTGCCTGCGAGGCCCCTCTCTCGCCTTCCGGTCACGGCATCCACGGGGACCCAGAGCCCGGGGACTTGGGGACCTGGCCCTCGGGTGGGTGTCAGAGCCGCCCTGGAGCTTCTGTGGAGGAGGTTCGGGGCTGGGGGGCCACTGCCTCGGGGTTCTGGGGCACACTCTTGCCGCTGAACAAACGGCACGCAGACACATAAGCTGTCAGGGTTCATCCCCATGTGCAGTCTTTTTTCCTCTGCTGTCAGCCCCGGGCAGGTGCTCCCCCGCCATGGCGCCCACAGTGAGCCCCGGGGCGGTGCTCCTCCACGGTGGGGCCTGCCGTCAGCCTGAGGCAGACACTCCCCCACCGTGGCGCCCACCGTGAGCCCCAGGGCAGTGCTCCTCCGAGGTGGCACCTGCTGCCAGCCCTGGGTGGGTGCTGCTCTGAGGTGGTGCCCACCGTCAGCCCCGGGGTGGGTGCAGCAGCAGCCGCCTGGTGGGAAAACAGGCCCCCATTGGTCTTGGTGGTTACAGATGCGCTTCCGACCCTTGCCCTATCGGGAGAGGCTGCAGAGAACTTGCTTGTCCTTCCTGTCCCCAGGAGAAAACATAATTTATGGGAGGGGTCCTCCTGTTTTATAATAAACAGTTGAACAGGGGTCCTCCCCCCTCACATTTCAGGGGGTCCCCTTTGCATTTTGTCCACCCTTGCTTCCTTCGGCAGACTCCCCAAGGATTCGTTCACAGTGGGGGAGGGGATGTGTGTGTGTCGGGGGGAGGGGACCGTGCCTTCTCTCTCTGGCCCCACCTTGAATGTCTTGGCACCTGTATCAGTCAGCTTGGGCTGCATAACAAAGTCCACAGACAGGGCGGCATGAACAACACAGACCTCTTCTTTCCCCGCCCTGGAGGCTGGATTCCAGAATGAGGTGTGGGAAGGGTGATTTGTCCCGAGGCCTCTCTCCTGGGCTGGCAGATACCAGTTTTCTCCCTGCCTTCTCACGAGGTCGTCCCTCTGTGCATGTCTGTGGCCTCCTCTCTTAGGAGGACACCAGACAGGCTAGATTAGGGCCACCCTTGTGACTCCATTTTACTTTAATAACCTCCTTAAGGCCCTGTATCCAAATAGTCACATGCTGAGGTTCTGGGAGTTAGTGGGGGCACACCTGGCCCCCAGCACCCAGCACTCGGCCTCCCAAAAGCAAACTGTGGTGCACAGACAGACACATGTGCTTGCAGCTGAGTTTCCCAGCAAACAGCACAGAAAGGAGGAAGGAGAGGGACAGGGTCCAGCCCGCCCCCCTGAGGTGGTCTCTGGGGTGTGGGACCAGGAGCTTGGGCCCTGCTCGGGGCAGGCAGGTGGGCCTGCTTGCAGCCCACGGACGCAGTGGCCGACAGGTGACACAGCAAGTCAAGTGTGTGGACACCAGCAGGAGGGACAGCAGCTCTCGAGACTGGATGCTGATTTTAGGCTGCGCTCTAATGAGACCCCAGACGGGTTGCTGGCCCCACAGGAGACTCTCCTCTGAGACACAGCTTTACCACCTACTCCGCCCCGTCTTCCGGGACCGGCACCTCCAACAGCAGGAGCTGCAGTGGGCTCGCTCATCCTGTGGATGGTCACCCGCGTGGTGCCCACAGGCCTGGGCCGTCAGCGCCTGCGGCGGCCCCACGCTTCTCCAGGCAGGGCAGCCTCCCGGATGGTGCCTGCTCTCCAGCTGGCCGTCCTGGCCACTGCACTCCCCACGAGGAGCAAAGCCACTGGGACATGTAGCCGTGCCCAGGCTGAGAGCCTGGGAAGTGTCTGACTCCTTCTCAGGTTAACCCAGCAGAGCTGGTGGGCTCCCCATGCCGGAGTGGTGCAGCCCCGTCACCTGTCCTCAGGCTTCGGTGGGGGAGGTCGCCTGCTTACGGATCACTGTCCCCAGAGGCGGGCTGGTCTGCAGCAACCCAGTGCGGGAGGGGAGCCTGCCACCCTCTCACCAATAATCGCGGGGCCCCTTTCCTTCGTCATCAGGGAACCCGAATGCACATCTTCCCCCGGTGGTTTCAGCCACGTCCTGTGACTTCTGGCCTCAGCGAAGCTGGTTGAAAGAGGCTGAATCGCCTTCTGCGCCACAGCTCCTCCTGGGGCAACTGGACGCATCTACCTGCTGGCTCTGGCGTCCCCACCCCTTGGCCACCTTCCCTGTGGAGGTGAACCTGCCGCACTCAGGCACTCTCCACCTGCTGGGCACCCGCCAGGTGCCTGCCTGCCTTCCTGGGGGCAGTTGGCTGAAAAGGCCCAGAGCGTCACTGCAGGGCCCTCAGGGTTGGACAAGAAGCGGGCCATGGGGAGGGGGGTGTGGCCCCAGGATCATGTCAGGAGAGCCCCCAGAGCCCAGGTGATAAGTACAACTTTTAGGACTCAGGTTTACAGAACTGGTGGGCAAGGGATAGGACATTGGACCCAAGCGCAGAGGGGCTCCTGCCCACGTTGTCCATGGAGCGCCCACAGGGGTGGCAAGGGACAGTGGGGACGTGCAGAAGTGCCATCAGGCCCACTGCAGAATGGGGGCTCCCTGGGGCTCCCAGGCCACGAGCGGATGCCCACCCTGCAGTCATGGTCGCCACGCGAGGGCGGGACCTGTTCTCACAGAGCACGTTCTGCAGACTGAGAAAATAGAACACACAGAGAATGCTTCCTGTGTGGGGGCCAGGGGTCCTAACTGGCCACCCACCTATCCCTTGAAGGGCTGCCATGGTCCCTGGCTGAGTTCCAGGTTTCCACTCCCATCTCCTGGAATGTGAGGTCCACACAGCAACTAGACCCGTCCTTCATGTGGAAATCGGGTCGTGTTATGTCCCTGCTTCCCAGCACCTCAGACCGAGGCCAAGTCCTTCTGGGACCATCCTCCCCATTCTCTGCATCCGCTTGCTCCTCCCAGACACACCTCCCTGTCCTTCCTGTCCCTCCGTGTCCTGTCCATCTCCTCGCTGTGCTCACTCTGCCCACATGCCTCCTCAGAGGCTTCATCCCTGACCCTCCTGTCTAGATGGCACCCCCCTCCTCGTTCCGTGTCACTGTTGTCGACCCCCTTCTCTGGGTTGTCCATCTGTCTTTCTAGCCGTCTGTCAATCATTTATCACATCTTTCTGCCTATTCTGTCATGTCTGTATCACATCTGTCTTCTATCTCCTATTCACCATCCATCCATCCATCCATCCGTTCATCTGCTATCATGTGTCTATCTGTATCATCTGTTATCTACCTAGCTTCTTTCTATCATCCATCCATATATTTGTATCATCTGTCTACTATCTAGCTCTTGTCTATTTATCTATATCTATCTTTCTATCATCTATCTATCTATCTATCTATCTATCTATCTATCTATCTATCTATCTGTCATCTGTCTCTACATCCTTCTCCCCGACCACCAAAATCACTACCTTGAGAGCAGAAATTGTATTCCTGTCTGGTTCCTGGAGCGAGTGGATACTGGATGCTCTGTGACTGTTTGTTGCCTTATTGAATTCTGATGTCCGCTGAGCATGATCACGTGTGGCACGCCGTAGGTTACTCTGTCCGGCCCCCCATCAGTGGGCGTGATGCCAGTCTCTAACTGGTGCTGCACTGAGTGCCCTTGTGCATGTGACTCCTAGCGCTGCTGTTGGGACACAGTGAATTTGTGTGTGAATTGGTAAAGAGGAGGAGTGAGCCCTCTCTGTGTTTCTGGACCGTGTGGTGTTCTGTCGCCATTTGGGGAGTGACCTTTCTCCTGCTGGCTTAGTCAGGGCAGTGGGCTGCACTTCAATAAGTCAGGCCTGTCTGTGTGGCAGTGCAGTGGAGTGGCCCCAGGCTGGGCACACCTGCCCTCCATCGGGTGCTCTGGCTTCCCGAGGGGGGTGCAGTGTGAGGCCAGAGGGGTGCGTGTGCTCAGTGTTCAAGGTGGCCTGGCCCCCCTGACCTGGAGCGCCCGTGCCTCCCTACGCCTGTCCTGTCCAGCCCTGCCTACGTGCTGCCCCTTCCCATGCGGCTGGCCAGCAGAACCTGGGGAGGTGTCTGGTTAAGGTCAAGACGACTGAGCGCATGGCAATGGGAACTGGGCACGGGGAGTGTTTGCAGCTGAGTTCTTGGCTCTGCTTCATGGTAATTAATTTGTGTCCCATTTAAGTGGCCACCCGCAGCCGGTGGCTACCGCCTGGACTGTGCCAGAGACAGCACACTCAGCAGTGTGCTTTGACCCGGGGCCCAGACTCCAGCCCCTGGCCACCCCTAGCAGACAGCTGGCACCGGCCCTGAGCGGGCCTGGTGCTGGTCCTACGGGGTGGGGACGCTGGCCAGGACCCAGACGGCTCTCCCACCGGCGGTCCCCGTGTAGCTGTTCGCTCCATCTTCCTGGCCCCCTCACAAGGCATGCTCCCGGCTGTTTCCACGTCTGCGTCTTCACGAGGTGTTGTGACGTCTGGCAGGGCTGGTCTTCCCTGGCTTTGTCTTATTTTCCAGAACTTTCTGGGGTATTCTCCTGTACTTAGTTTTTGCACGGCGAGCTAAGTGTGGCGATCCAGTTGGGAGGGGAAGCCTACTGTTCTCAGGAGAAGAGCCCCCGCTCCGTCGCTGCTGAGATCCGCCGCTTTTCCGTCTCTTCCCCACTGGCCCTGCGTGCCTGTGCCTTTCCCTGTGTGGTTGCTGCCCCTGCCTTTATAAAGAGAACTCTTTCCTCTCCTTTTCTCCCTGTGACTAGTTTTTATTTACAGAAGGGGCCCCTTCGGCACGTGGGTCTGTCCCCAGCAGCGCGTTGTGTTTCCCATGGCGCTGGGTGCTCTCAGCGCGTGTGTTTCCACAACAGCGGACGTTGCCTCCCTTGTTACAATTTGCCTCTTGTGTTCCTCTCTGTCATTAAACTGACCCTTAACCGTGGCAGGGACGTGGTGGGAATGTTTCTGGTTCTTTGCTGTCAGGTTGGATGCTCCTTTTGGTTTAAGATATCTTTTTTTTATCATAAGAAGAAAATAATCCACTTTCTGGTAGGTGTTTTACAAATTTAATCAAGAGTGGATGCCGAAGTTTCTTAAATGCCATTTTAGCCTCTCTGCAGATAATTATGTGGTTTTTCTTCTTTGTCTTATTAATGTAGTGAATTCTGTGAACAGATGTCCTAGTTTGAATTACCCTTGTATTCCTAAGGGATGCATCCTACTTGGCCATGGTTTATTATTATTTTAATGAGCTTTAGAATTAAATTTGTTAAGGTTTTATTGAGGCTAGTTGCAGAGATATTCATATATAAGATTGCTCATTTTGTGCTATTTTTTCAGCCCTGCTGTGCAACCCGGGCTCACCACGCACAGCACCTGCTTCGGGAGACTTTGGTGCCCAGCCGGGGGTTGTCCACTCACCAGTGTGGTGTGCACTGGTGCCTTTACATAGGTTGTAACTCTTGGTTTTGCTTGTTTCATGTGTTTTTCTTTTGGCAAGTAAAGAATACGGAGCCATGCTACCTGGGGTCCAATCTTTTGTTTAGAAATAAACTCTTGGGCGTGTCCTCACCTGAAAAGTGTAAAAATAGCATGTCCTCTTCTATAAAATAGATACTACACCTTTCTCAGAGGCTGTTGGGGAGTAAACGGGTTACTAACGCACACAAACTTGTAAGATCAGCGTCCAGCACACAATAAACGTCATGTAAATGCTATTATTGCAGCTAATGCTATTAATCACTTGTTAACAACACAGAATGCTGGGTTTAGCTGGAGGAGCCCAGTTGCAGCTTGATGGCCTCACATGGCCTGAGCTCAGAGCCCTCCGTGTGTGGAAGGGAGCCTGCTGTGTGGGCAGGAGCCTGGGGGCTGCAGGTGGAATGGCCTTACATGCTGATGAAGTCGCTGTAGGACTTGGAACCCACGTTTTCTTGATCGGCTGAAGCCCTCCTTCTCTCTGTGAAGAAGTTGTGTGTCCTGTAGCTGAAGGTTTTTTGGGAGTGGACGTTAACGTCTGACTGGAGACCACTTGCCCTACTTGGTATTTGTAAAAGCAAAACCTGCTGGTGAGGTCCCACAGTGAGGAGTGCAGGGACCCATGGGTGAAGGGGAGTGTTTGGGCTGATTGGGCATGTCTGTGGGGCTTTCCCCTGGTTGTGAGGTTTGTGTGTTGTGGTTCCGGAAGCAGGGAGAGCCGTCCTGCTGGCAGGGTTAACCGGACATGTGGACGGGAACCGTAGGACTCCCCCGAACTTCGCAGGTTGTTCATTTCACGTGAATGTTCATCCAAGGAGTGGGGGCTAAGCTTGCTGTGCGATGGTGAGTGAAACTGCTGTCCGGACCAACCAACATAAAATACTCTTGAGATCTGAAATAACCCTCGATGTCTCTCGTGATGTTTGAGGGACGCTCCCACGAGAGGTCAACAATTTTGGGAAGAGTGCCATAACACAATGGAAGTGTTTGCACGGGACCATGCAGCAGGGGGGTGCAGAGGGTGAGTGTCCCCACTTCTGTCCCAGAGACGGATGTGGGGCGGCGGCTGAGGGCCTGGGGACTTGAACAGGTGTGAGAAACTTCTGTGTTGCTCGCACAACAATGGGAATGGATGGAATGCTACCCAGCTGTCCACACGTGATCAAGATGGCAAAATCTGTGTTCAGAGTATTTTACCACAATTAAAAGAGAAAAAGATCTGTTTGGGTATTTGTCCAGAGAGGGTATACAGATGCTCAACCTGAGTAGTCAGTCAGGAGGGAAGCAGATGGAACTTCAGTGAGATGCCACTTCGCAGCCACTGGGGGGCGGGCGTGAGTCACAGTGAGAAAGCAGCGTGGGAGGCTCGGAGACACGCGGGGAAGGCAGGACAGCACAGCCTCCTGGGAGAACAGTTTGACAGTTGAAAAGTTAGAGGCGTGCAGTGTGTTCCAGCAATTCTGCTTGTATCTATGCACTGAGGGAAACCGCAAACTTCCACGGAAAAACTCGTGCACAAATGTTCCTAGCGGCATTATTTGTAAATACTCGTTACTCATAAATATTCATAAGTGTTTGCAGACCGTTGGAAACAAGCCAGAGGCCATCAGCTGACGTACAGACGAACAAAACATGGCACACGCACACGGTACTGTCATCAACACCAGAGGGACTGATGCACTGACACGTGCGACCACGTGGATGAGCTTGGAAACATTCTGCTCCGTGAAAGCAGCCAGTCACGAAACTTGTACGATTCCTCTTATACGAAAGTGTTCAGGATTGGACACCAAAGACACAGAGACAAAGGGGTGTGTTAGGACTTGGGCAGGGGTAGGGCTGTGGGGAACTGGGGGATGGTTGCTTGTGGATCGTTTTGGGGGCGATGAAAATGTTCTAAAATAGTGAGTGGGGGTCTGTGAATGTCTTAAAAACCATGATTTATATACTTAAATGGGGAAATCATGTAGTATGTGAACTACTCTCAATAAAGCTGTTACAATAAAAATAAACTATAAAAAGGAGAGAGAAATCATTATCTTGCATCTATCCTGCTGGTGGTGCAGGGGCAGTGAGGCGGACCAGCCGTCCGTTCCCAGGACTTGATGGCCCACAGGCGAGCAGTAGTTACTCGAGACGAAGAAAGAAGCCGACAGTTGCCTGTTGTGTTGGGCCATATAACTGAAAGAAATAGGGTGTGAGGTGGGGTTGGGGGCTCCCTGAAACTGTGTATTCAGGGCAGGGGCCAGCCTGGTGGGAGTGGTTGGACTTGAGATAGTTCCTGCCAGGCTGGCAGGGAGCCCCGTGTGTTCTGGAAACTCGGGTTTCCGGAAACCCAGAAACAGGGCTGGGTGGTCTGAGCACAGGAGTCTGCAGATCCCATCCTGAGGACAAGACCCGAGGGCAGAGATTTCTCTGCCATGCTAGTGTGATGCAAGCCAGGTGATACTTTAAAATTTTTTTTTAAATTTTGTTTTAAAGATAGAGCCGGGGGGGGTGGGGGCGGGTAGAGAGAGAGTCCCAAGCACCAGGCAGGCTCTGTGCTCCATGTGGAGCCTGATGAGGGACTCGATCTCCTGACCCTGGGATCGTAACTTGAGCTGAAATCAAGAGTCAGACGCTTACCCAGCCACCCAGGCACGCCTGCCAGATGGCACCTTAAGTCATTCCTTCTTGTAGATCTCGTTAATTCATTTCCAAACCACACTTTCCAGGTTAAAAGCAGATTACTGAACACTCTGATGTTACTCTTGGGAGTAGAGCAGGAAAGTTGCAGAGGAGCGGCTGCCCCGTTAAGCGAGCCCTGGGTGCACCCCATGCAGGGGGGCCGGGACCTCACAGGCAGAATCGGGCAGAATCTGGTCCATCGCCATGGACAGAGCCACCGTGTGGAACTAAATGCACCTGGGGTCTCTCTACTACACCTGCTTCAACAGCTGGCTTCTCCTTCCTCATTTTGGGGGCACCTGTCAGATCCCATTGAAGGAGCCCGGGGCCCCCCAGAAAGAGGCTGTTCAACTCATGTCTTCTGGAGGAAGGGAGGGATTCCCCAGATATGGGTGAAGGGGCAGAGCTCTGTTCCCCGTGGGGCCCCAGGCCGCCTGGAGGCCTCTGAGCCGTGCGGGCGTCGGAGCCTGAGTGCCGGGGACCCTGCCACAGTGTCTCTATGAGCCGCCGCCTCTTGACCGTGTTTCAGGAGGGTTAGCCATCCTCCCACATGGTACGGGGTACAGGGTCCCCCTTCCAGCCCCGGAATGACGGTGAGAAGCAGGTAGGGGGAGTGAACAGGCTGGTCTTGCCCCTCCCTTCCCTCCCCCTCCTCCTGTTTTCTTCCTGTTAAATGTTGAAGACACTTTATTGTTTAACCTTTAAAACCTTTTATTTTGAAAGTCTTTGAACTTAAAGTTGCAAAACAGTACAGACAATTCCCGTGTGTGTCCCCAGTGTTAGCGCCTTGGGTCATGTCACGGGCTGCTCCCACTGCCCGCGCTGCGTCCAGCAGCCGCGTGTCCTGCTGCCTTCGGTGGGGAGCGCCCCCCTCTCTTCCTGGTCTCTCTCAGCTGGCTGACGAGCAGTGGCCAGTTTGGGTTCCTCAGTTCGGGTTTCTCTGCTGTCTCCTCGCCCTTGATTGTAGGCTATGCCCTTTTGGCGAGAATGTTATAAAAGTGCTATTGGGGCCCCCTCACTGCTCCACATCTGGACGCACGTGTGAGGAGGTCACGTCCCTGGTGCTGCGCTCAGGTGGGTCTTCAGGCTTCTCCGTGAGGCTGTCCTTGTCCCTTGTGTGAACCCGCTACTTAAACGCCAGACGCTCCGTCTCCCCGGCCTGGCCTGCCGCAGGGAAGGGGCAGGTGCAGCCAAAGGGTGAGGGGGCAGGGGAGAAGCTGGGGGTCAGTTCCCAATTAACAAGTTCTCAGACAGAGGGCATCGAAGACAATGCAGATAGTAGTGCTCTTGTCTTAAGAGTTAGTCGGGGGGGTTTGGACAGGTGGTTTCACCAACCCACTTATCGTGGATGTGCTCCCTGAAGGCAGCTGAAGCATGTTTTCAAGTGGGCCTCATTGCACAGCACGTGGTGACGTAGGTGCTCTCTCCGTGGTTGGGAGGTGAGCCCTCACGGCGGGCAAGGTGACAGGCTCGGTGGCTGGTGCCCTGGAACACTGGCCTGTGTTCTTATGGGAGACCCCGGCTTCTCCTGTTACCCCTTCTCCCCAGAGCCCCCTCTGCGCTCACTCACTGGTTTTCCATCCCTCACCTGGGTTCTGGAAGGATATTGCTCTTTGCTACCCCCAAGCCACGTCTCTGTAAACACAATGTTGTGTGGGGAAGGGGCGGCTCTTCGTGGTCAGAAGAGGAATTTAAGTGGGGTCTGCCCTGTTAGTTTTAGCTGCATACAAAGCACGGAGGTCAGAGACGTAAATCGCCACCGTTTCCTTCAGCTTACAAGCCCAGAGCTGGGTGGGCCACCTGGATGGCCTGTGCTGGGCTCTCCCACGTGCTGTGGCCCATGGGCGGCGGGCAGCTGGGTGCTTCCCGGGGCCTGGTTCCCGTGGGGCTTGCGGGATTCCGAGCAGATGCAGCTCTGTTCAGGTTTCTGCTGGTGTCCCATTTGCTGCCTGGTTCTGCCCAAAGTCCCGTGTGGGCTGTGAACACAAGGACGCAGACTACCAGCCCTGTTTGCTGGCCATCTGCCGCGGGAGAGGTGGCAAAGCCGCGGCCGACAGGGCACTAAGCATCAGAGTGTTAACAAAATAAGGAGAAGGATATCCTTGCTCATTCTGTCATGTCTGTGTTGTAGCTCTGTCTTCTCTCAAGTGTGCGAACATTAGAAAAAGGGGTGCCTCCCAGCACGCCGACCAAGGTCCCATTGAGAAGCTAGTTCCAGAAGCCTTTCTGAACCAGACGCTCCACTTACAATTTAGACGAAGCTGAAATTCCGTCACTGTCTTGGAAAACGGTCAGTTCTATACAATTATCTTAGATGAGTTTTTCCTCCCCGAAAACTGTGTTAACATTCTTTTTTATGAAGTTTATTTTTGAGAGAGGTAGAGACAGCCTGAGCAGGTGAGGGGCAGAGAGAGAGGGAGAGAGAGAATCCCAAGCAGGTTCTGTGCTTGCCAGCACAGAGCCTGACGTGGGGCTTCAACTCACCACCTGAGCCGAAACCAAGAGTCGGACGCCTAACCGACTAAGCCCCCAGGCACCCCCGTGTTAACACTGTGTTGAACCCAAGCAGGTAGTTTATGGCTATGGACACCACTTCCCGCAGTGACCATGTTGACCCTCACGACGGGGCGTGCACCTCTCTAGCTCCCATAGCACAGAGTTCCCCTGAACGTGTCCTGCTCCTGGGCACGAAGGCAGCACATTCCAGACAAAGGCCCGCCCCCTGCCAGCTGTCCAGGGACACCAGGAGGAAGCAGATCCTGGCACGGATTAGAAAAGTGAGAAAGACGTGGTAAAGTCGAGGTGTGTCCGTGTGAGCCAGCGCCGTGTCTGACGTTGCACATCTGCAAGGTTCGCCGCCCCCCCCGGCCCGAGTTTTGCACCTGCCTCCAAGGCTTGGCCTCCGTGCTGCAAGGGCCCCACCTGCCACTTACCCTCCCACCTTTATGTCCAGTCGCTGCCCATCTTCCTGTCCTTCACAGGCAAATGTTGGCTTGGTCGTCATTGGGAATACCTATTTACTGAATTTAATAAATGTTAGTGTAAAACATGCCCGTAGCCAAAAGTGCTAAACATAACTGAAAGTCTAGCAGTAACAATGATGGACACTAATTCTGATTTTGAACAACAACAACAACAAACCCATGCTCTGATCCCTGAGACACAGCCAGCTTCAGAAATGTGCTCCCCAAGTAGATTTAAAACTGCCCCCAGGCCCGGAACGGCCCCGTCTGTTGCTAACAGAAACTGCAAGTTTATTTCCCCCCAAGATACTGTTTCTGGTGTCTTCTGTGTGTCTCAGACAGACTGGCCTCTTGAGGAAGCCTCTTGGGTGGAACCGGGCTCTCTGTGCAGTCCTGGTCTGCAGCCCTGCTGTGCGGGTCGCGCCCCAGGCTTCCATGTCCCTGTGTGTGTGTGTGTGTGTGTGTGTGTGTGTGTGCGCACTCGTTGGGGAGGGGGCCCTGCACCCCAGGTCTCGGGTTTGTGAGTGGGCACTTTGGTCCCTGGTTCCTGGGTTGTGCCTTCCTGGTCCCCGCCCAGCAGGGGGTGCTGGTGCTCCAAGAAAGTGGGTGCAAGGTGTCCGGAAGCAAGGGAAGGGCTTTGTCTCCCCGAGTGTGTCCCGGAGGCCCATCACTTCAACTTACACAACACTATGTGTCAGTTATGTCTCAATAAAACTGGGAAGAAAGGAAAGTAGTGCTACACTGACCCGCGTTGACTAGTGCTATACCGATGCACGTTAACTAGCACAACACTACTGCCATTACAACCAGCTAAGCAGCCAACAGTACTGTTGAGTACCGTCTGTCACGCACTTGCTAAGCATTTTACGAGCCATTACAGAGCAACGGTGTCCTTGCAAACATTGGGGGACTGAGTGCGTGGCTATTGACGTCGCGGGTCCTGGGAGGACCGGGCCCCACTGCCCAACATGGCGCCTGGAGCCCAGCTTCTTCATCAGGGGCCACACTCTTTCAACCACGGGTTGGGGCTTGGAGCCTGTCCCTGGGGACTTGGGCTCCTCCTGGCTGTCTCCCCTCCGAGAGCATTTCTTCTGGCTGCTCTGCTCCCTGCCATTTTATGAAGAAAATGTTCAGACACACGGACACGTTGAGAGTGGACACGTTGACAGTGGCCCCTGGATTCTACGAAAATGCTGGATTTGTGTGTGTGTTGGGGGCAGGGCTTTATCATCCATCTCTGTCTTGGTCCATTCATTTTGTTATTAACTAAACTTTATACTTCATTGGATTCTTAGATTGTAGTCGTGAAATTCACAGAACACAAACTTAGCACGTCGGTCATTTTTGAGTGTAGGGCTCAGTGGCGTTGAGTACATTCGCCTTTTTGTGAGGTCATTGCCACCATCCGTGCCTGGAAGAGTTTTCTTCTTCCTGACCTGGAGCTTTATGCCCTTTAAACCACTGGCCACTCCCCAGGCCCCTTCTAGCACCATTCTGCTGGCTGGCTCTGAGAATCGGACAGCCCCAGGGCCCCATCTGGGCGGAGTAATACAGCATTTCTTCTTACGAATCACGTCTCCTTGTGACTGGCTGATTTCAGCCAGCATCACGCCCTTCGGTGCCTCCACGTTGCAGCGTGCATGCGGACTTTCTTCCTCTCTGAGGCCGGGTAGCTCTCCCTCGTGTGGGTGTACTGCATCTCATTTTTGCGTTCATCTGTGGATGGACAGGCCTCTGGAGCGCGACAGCACGTTCTCTTCTTTACGCCCCTGCGTTCTCTTCTGTTATGGCCGCACTGGGGACCCCGTGACATGTTCAAATTAACCCCAGAAAGCACCAGAAAGGGCCTTCCTAGTGTGTTCCTGATGGGCTCAAGTTGTCACCTTTATGTTAAAGAAAATAATAGAGAACATCGAATTATAGGGCTGGAAATGTGGTGGCTCCAAGTTAGCTGTCGCACGGTTCCCCGGCCTCACTGTGGTTTTATGCATTTACATACCTCTGTCTACCTCTCCCACGTTCCTGACCACGCAAGGACTCCTGTCCAAATGTGCGATCCCTGTACACACTCAGAGTGTGGGTCACATGCAGATGGCCATGCTCTGCTTTGTCATTTTATTACCGACAACCTTCCGAGTAGTCTGTGTTATCTTACTGCCTTGTCTTTCAGATCTTACATAGTGAATGTGAGCGGGCAGAGGCTGGGGGAACAAGCCTGTGTCTGTCCAGACCCTGGGGTCCCTCCTGATGGGGGGAGGACACGTTTCCACACCCCCCACACCCCCTCCTGCAGTAGATGATACATTTCCACACACCCCCGCGCCCCCCCCGAAGACATTGGTGGAGATGATGCCCAGAACATCACACCCAGGAAGCGGGTAGGTTTGGATCCGGCCGGCCGGCTGGGCTGTGGGGCAGGTGCTGCTGGGCCTCAGGTCTGTGTGGGGTGGCCCTAGGAAGTTGGGCCTGTTGCTGAGGACTTGGTGCGCCTTGCCCCAGAGCACTGTGGACGCTGGGTGTGTGTGCAGAGCACCCGCCATGGAGAACACTGTGCTGTCTTCCTGGCTCCCAGCACACTTGTGCTGCGTGTGTCTGGACCAGAGCAGCCTGGGCGTCCGGTGGGGGCACGTGATGTCCACTCCGTACTGATGCGGAAACCTGGAGGGAAGCCGAGATTGGCCCCAGATCTCCTCTGGGCGGACACTGTGGCCTCCTCTGGCCACCCCGTGTGCTGCAGGGACACCCTCCAGTCATAGGATTTCTCTGGCATGACCAGAGGTTCAAAGCCTGGAACGCCCTTGGGCAGAGCGGAGTCCGGTGAATGGGGGTGGGGACCAGGCCATGCGTGTGGCAGGCCCCAAGGAGGGGCCCTGGTTCCCCTTCTGTCCGCAACCAGACCCTGCGCTGCCCTCCCCGCGGGTCCTCTGGGGTCCACAGCCGCTGCCCAGCTGGCGTCCTGGGGTGAGTGCAGCCGGGGTGGGCAGCCGGCTGGAGCAGCACCCTCCCGATGTCCTCAGGGACAGGAGGACAGACACCAGCTGCGGAATTGTGGAAAGTGGAGGAAAAGCAAAGCTCCGTGGAGGGTGTCGTCTGGAGGGATGCTCGCTATGCCCGTGCAGGGGAGGATGTGGCCTGCAGGGCAGCTGGGCCCTCTCCTGCGGCCCCTGCCCCATTCACAGTGATGCCTGGGGGGGGGGGGGCATGTCTCCTGTCACCTGTGTCCCCGAGCCACACCATCAGTGTCCAGGAAGCTGCATTTCTCTTGCCTTTGTTTCCCCCAAAATCTGACCTCAGAAGCCAGGGTTCCCTCACACCCAGCTCATTCAAAACGGACTTAATGGCAGACACAACTTTGGGAGAGAGACAGGCCTAAAGTCTCGGGGCCACTCAGAGAAGTGGCATGTGTATGACGGCGCCCATGTAGCATGGCACCTGTGGGGACTCTTTCCTTGGCTCTGTAACTGCCCAACAAGGGAACATACGGGAGGACTCAGCTGGAAAAGGCATTCTCGGGCCAGGAGGAGAAAGTCACGATAAAGTGACCAGCAGGCATCTTTGCAGAGCCTGTGGCCGGGCACTGGGGCTGATGTCCCTTCGGTGAGGGGTCGTATTGGTCTGTCTGCTCCTGGGCTCCGCAGGGGCTGGGGGGCTTCTGTCCTCACTTCCTGGGGAGACACCAGCGCCCCCTGCCTGGGACGTCCTGACAGTAACTGACAAAAACCAGATGACAAGATTGGTGACATCTTTCGTTCCAGTGATTCTGTGAGTCAGGAAGCAGTGTAGAGCGTTTCTGAGGCTCAGGGCTGGTGGAATCTGCCGTGGGGATGTAGAGACCCCTTCCACCTGCCCCTCCTCACGCACGGTGGTTCCGGCAGGTGAGGGTGGGGCTGGGGACGAGATGCTCACACACAAATACGAAAGGTACAGAGCCAACCAGCCCAGTGAGGACAAGGGAGGCCCTTGAGTCAGAGACCTAAATGCCAGAGGGAAGGGGCCCGTCCAGCCTGGCTCAGATGCTCGGAGCTCAGGGAAGGGAATGTTTAGCGCCTCGTGCACGTTGCTGTCCTGTGAAGAAAACTCTTCTTTCCTGGTGGTCGGAGACAGAACAGAAGAGTGAGATTTCACGATTGCAGCAGCTTGTTCGTAAGCGGGAGAATGGCACACACACATGTAATATTTTTTAGACACTTCTGGACATTCTTAGAGGTCCCTTGCCGGGCAGGGGGCCTGTAACTCCAGGCCAGGAATTCCCCAGGAATTGCAAAGTACAGGAAGGAAAACCAAGGCAGCCGCCCACGGCCACCGCGGCCAACATCTCGCTTTCCCTTGGTTTCCTCCGGTGTTCGTGCTGCCGAGGCCCTTCCCGTAAATGTTTCTCACTGGCTCTTGTTAACAGCTGCATGACGCCACTTTCAATAAGCCGTAGAGCAGTGTCCCCAGGTCCCCATCCCGTGCGCCACCCCAGGACTGACACCCGAAGACAGCATTTTTTCACTACCTTCACCCGCTCTCTCCTTTACATTTCAGTGAGGGTTTTCTCGCCCCACTTGTGAGTTGTTGAAGCACCGTGGCCGTTAGCCTGTATCCCGCGTGATGCTGGGATACAGTCCTCCCCCTGCTGGCTGTATTTAATTTTGTTTATGGAAATTTCTGACTAGTGTGTGGTCAGTTCTGTGGTCTTTGTCTCTTTCCTTTCTATTTAAAAAAATTTTTTTTAATGTTTATTTATTTTAGAGAAAGAGAGACAGAGTGTGAGTGGGGGAGGAACAGAGAGAGAGGGAGACACAGCATCCGAAGCAGGCTCCAGGCTCTGAGCTGTCAGCACAGAGCCCGACACGGGGCTGGAACCCACGAGCCTTGAGATCATGACCTGAGCTAAAGTCAGACACTTAACCGACTGAGCCACCCAGGTGCCCCCAACTTTGTCCTTTCCCAAAGTGGTTTTGGCCATTTCTAGGTACTTCACATGTACATATGAATTTTAGAATCAGCTTGTCAATTTCAACAACAAAAAGCTTGTATGGAGTTTAGTTGAACTTTTTTTGAATTTTACAGAACAATTGGGAGAGAACTGACATCTTAGTAACGTGGAGCCTCCTGATTCATTAACAAGGTATATTTCCCCATTTATTTAGGTATTCCTTAACTTTTTCATCAGTATTTCATAGTTATTAATGTACAGGCCTTACACAGTTTTGTCAGATCTATCCCTAAGTATTTTGTATTTTTTGATGCTATTATAAATGGTATTATCTTAATAATTTCTATTTCTGACTGTTCATTGATAGCATATAAAAATAGAAGTGATAGAGGTGCATTGGTGGCTCAGTTGGTTAAGTGTCCGACTCCTGATTTTGGCTGAAATCATGATCTAATGGCCATGAGATCAAGCCCCTCATCGGGCTCCACGCTGACAGCATGGAGTCTGCTTGGGATTCTGTCTCTCTCTCTACCCCTCCCCAACTTGTGCATGTGTACGCATGCGTTTTCTCTCTCTCGAAATAAATAAGCTTTTTTAAAAAACAGAAATGGCAGTTGTATGTTGACCTCAAACTTTGCGGATTTACGAAACTAGTTCTAATAGAATTTTTTTGTAGATATCATCATATTTTAAATATATGATTGTGTCATCTGTGGAAAAACAACTTTAGGTTTCCTTTCCAGTCTGAATGTCTTTTACCCCTTTTTCTTGCCTGCTCACGTCAGATAGAACCTCCTGCACAATGTTGATGGGGCACCTGGAGAACAAGCATCCTGTCTCTCGTTCTTCATTTTGGGGGAAATGCGTCCAGTTATTGCCACTGAGTGTTATGGTCACTGTAGGTTTTCTGTAGATGTTCTTTACCACACTGAGGACACTCCTTTCTGATCCTAATTTTCAGAGTTTTGTTTTTTTTTTTAATCAGAAATAGATGTGAGATTTTGTTGAGTGTTTTTCCTGTATCTAGAGAAATAATTATATAGTTTTCTTATTTTTAAAGTTTTACATGTTAAAGATTATTATTACCATGTTCAATTGCATTGATTTTCAAGTGTTACACCAACCTTGCATTCCTGGAAAACCCTACTTGATGATAACGTATTTTCCTTTTTGTACCTTATTGGCTTTGACTTGCTAAAATTTTGTTCAGAGTTTTTGCATCTATATTTATGTGGAATATTGGTCTTTAGTTTGCTGTACTTGTAATGTCCCTATCTGGTTTTGGTACCAGTGTACCTGGCCTCATAAAATAGGTTGGGATGTATTCCTTCCTCTTTAATTTTCTAGAGTTTCCTTTGTGGGAACAGTTTTAACCACAAGTTAAATCTCTGCACATGGGAGTGTCTTGGCCAACTTCATGGAAATGGGCTTGCTTTCAAGATTTGAATTAAATAGCAAGCTAATGCAGAAGGCAGTCACCCCATCCTGACATGTGGGGCAAACTCCAGGGATTCTGAGTCTCCGAACCTACTTAGAATGGTGAATTTTATTGCTTTTCATGTATTGCTTTTATCTATTTTATTTCTGTCAGTTTTTTTCTTTACTTCATCTAAGTTATGAAATTTATTAGCATAAAGTTGTTAATAGTTTTCCGTATTATCTTTTTAACATATGTGGATTCTGTGGTGATGTCGCTTCTGATTCCCATTATTAGTGATTTATGTCTTCTCTCTTCATTGAATAATTAGGGATAACTCCTTGTTTTGTTTTTCTGGGGGTTCATTTAGGGTTAGGGGTATACTTATCAGAGTTTACTTTCAAGTGATGATGTACCACTGTACGTGTAATATAAGAGTGTGACAGTCGCATGCTTTCATTTCTCCTGCCACCCTTAATGGGATTGTCACCACACATTATCTAATATGCACGTTAGAAATCTTAAAATCTATAGTTCTTATTTTTGTTGGAACAATTGTCTTTTTAAAAGATTGAAATAATATGAAAAAATCGTGTATGTTCACTCATGTAGTTACCATTTTTGGTGTTTTGTTTCTTTGTTAGATCCTTGTTTCCATCTGACATTATTATCCATCTGCCTGAGTGATATGCTTTAATATTTACTAAAGTGTGGGCCTGCCGGTGAAGAGTTCTGTCATCATTTGTGAATTTGAAATAGTTTGAATTTTGCCTTTTTTAAAATTAAAGGTGTTTTTTGCTGGGTGTTGAGTTCTAGATTAACAATTTTTTTTCTTTCACTATTTTGCTGATGTTATTTCTCTGCTTCCCAGTTGCATAGTTTTTGACGAGAAATCTGCTGTCATGTGCACCTTTCCCCTCTGTACCTAATGTGTTTTTCTCTGACTTAGAAAATATTTTATCCTCATTGCTGGTTTTTGAGCAATTTGATTATGATGTACGTTGGTGTCATTTTCTTCTTGTTTCTTGTGCTCAAATGTCATTGAGTTTCATGTATCCGGGGGTATTTATCCAATCTGGAAAATTTTGTTCATGGTTTCTTCCCAAAATTTTTTTTTGTCCTCCTCATTCCCTTCTCCTTTAGGGACTACAACCAAATGTATATTAGGCCCAGTGAAGTTGTCCCACAACTTACTGATTCTTTCTGATTTCGTTATTTTTTTTATCATTTCCCCCCAGTTCCCATGTGGATAAATTATCTGTTGCCATGCTTCCACAGCCACTATCTTTCCCTCTGAAATGTCTAATCTGCCATTAGTTTCATCTAGTTCATTTTTCCCAGAGACATTGTAGTTTTCATGTATAAAGTTTGATCTGGGTGGCTTTAGAAATATGTTTTCCATGTCTCTACTTAACTTTTAAAACATACAGAAAACATTTATAATCACTGTTTTAACATCCCTTTTTGTGAATTCTCCCATCTGTGTTCATGCTGGGTTGGTTTAATTGATTGACTTTTCTCCTCATTCTGACTTATATCTATAAGCTGCTTTGCATGCCTAACAGTTTTTGATTGGATGTCAGGCACTGTGAATTTTACCTTGCTGGGTGCTGGATATTTTTGTATCCTCATAAATATTCTTGAGCTTTGTTCTGGGACAGTTGTATTTCACAGAGTCAGTTTGATTCTTTCTAGCCTTTTAAGATTTGTTTTTAGATTTGTGACCTCAGCAGCGTTGTCTTCGGTGAATCACCCCCAGTGCTGTGGTGAGAATTATCTGAGTGCCCTACCCGTGAACCTGTGATCTGCAGACGATTCGGGCCTGGCTGGCAGAATCACACCACGGTCCTGGCCCTGGGTGAGCGCTGGTCCCAGTTCTCGCTATCCTTCCGTCCTGGAATCAGCCTCGGGGAGTGTCCTCCTGCACTCGGGAGGGATGCTCAGGGCAACCCTCTGCAGGTCTCTGGAGTCACCTGTCACTCTCTTCTCCTTGGTGCCCTGTCTTGTGAACTGGAGCCACCTTCATCCCCTGGACTCCCGGCTCTGCCTCTAGATCCGGGAGCCCGCCAGCCTCCTTCTCCTGCGACCATGTTCCCTGCCTCATGTAACTCTCTCAGGTCAGTCTGTAGGGGACTCACCCTGCTGGTTTTCCACTTCTCAGGTACACTGTTCTCCATTGCCTCATGTCCAAGGTGGAGAGGCCGAGCAGCCTGAGAACACAGAACTTACATGACAAGGAGCGATGCCAGACTCTGTTCTATTTCAAGGCCCACACTTGTAACCTCCGCCCCACAAAGCCAGTGAAGAGTTATTTTAAAAAAGAGAAATGGTATAAGCACACTCTGTATAAATCCTTGCCCTTGACCAAGATTTTCAGCCTACCTGTGTCAGCATGGAGCTCACCCTGAGTTGTCACATACGGGACAGAAACCAGATGAAGCAATGAAATGTTTTGTTAGTATGAGTGGCTCCCCCAGGCAGCAGGAGGGGTGTGGTGGTGGGTCTGCGCAGGGACGGCAGGGTCAGCTGGGGCTGTGAAATCTTGGCAGGCACGAGGCATGACCTCCATTCCAAGCCCGGAGAAGACCCAGAAAACAGCCCCAACCCCCAGCTGCGTTCTAGACTGGGGTCTGGGTCAGAAGTTCAGAAGGCCTGATCCCATTCCTGAGGCTTTCTAATTAACAGCCGTTTCCAGCCGAGTTCCACAGGAGACAGGCCGCAGGGGAGTCATCTGAAGGACTGTTTTCTCAGTTTCCCCAAGAATGCTCCATAGCTAGTACTGCTGTAGAAGGAGAGGAGATAAGCTAATTTGTGATATATGTTGGTTGCCTTGGGGAGATGGGCTTTATTCTAGCAGCATCCTTGTTGAGAAGGGCCCACTGAGGCTTCCCAGCTAACCTGGCTTGGGATGGGAGCCCATGGGGTGGGAAGGAACATCGAGCTGCATTTGAATGGGTGCAAACCTCAGGAACCAAACAGAGCAGCTTGGCCTCGCCCAGACCAGTTGATGCATCCCCCTTCTGGCCCGCCCTTCCGGCATCATGGGGCAAGGATGTTCATCCTCGCAGGCCGAGTGTCCAGCGTCGTCTGGGAAGGGGCGGCCGCACATCTTCTCCCTGGGCCAGGGCAGGCTATGGTCACTGGGATGCACATGTCAACCTTGTCACGTCCAACATGTGCCCACGCCCCACCCAGCTCGAACCCAGTTTCCATAAATGGGCATGGAGCCCGTTTCCCTGGCCTTGTCCCAAGACCAGGGCACTGAGTTCCCAAAGTCTAACTTGGCTCAAATATCTTTACCTACTAGGGTTATTTTTCTGTTGCCATGGTGGAATTTGCCATTTTCCACAGCTGTGAGAAATTCAGAATTTATTTCTCCCAGTGAAACAGCACAGTGAGGGAGATGGCTACTGGAAGCTGTTGTTTTTCCTTTGTGTGGATCCTTGGGAAAATGACCACAGTTAATATTTTAAGGGATCGATCTTTTTCTACAGGACACAGTCTGTGGAGCACATCGGAGTGTAGGTACAGATGTCTCGATTCCACCTTCATTCTGTGTTTCCGTAGCTTTGAGGCGTACCGCAAATGGACAAGGAACCTGGCCAACAGTGGGAAGGCTTATTACTGCTTCTGGAAGTCAATCAAGGCTGATGCTCTGGGCTGAGTTTACTCCGGGCATGTGATCTCACTCCGTCAGATCGTGTCAAATATAGACTCAGAAAGGAGTCATGGCAGAACTCGACAGAGGCCACAGCTGCTCTTGGATTTTTGTGTCTTTTGTAGAAAGTGGTAAATTTGTCCTGGCACACAGTTCCCTTAAGACAAAGCAGAGAGCTCATCCCTTGCTGATTTCTAGAGGAAAAGCTCAAATGCTATGAAAATACATCCCCGATTGTATCTGGAGTTATAGAATTTTTGTTAATTATTTAGTTAGTTTAGTTATTTAGTTATAGAATTCTACTTTTTTTTTTTAAACAAAAAGTACCCCCCCTTATGCCATAACATGCTACCCTTTATGGGATTACCAGCCATGATTATTTGATGGCAAGAAGCATTCATAATGACTCGTTTTATTGATCGTTCTCAGACATGAAATGTTTTTCAGAATCTCAGAAAGGTTCAGGATTGGGGAATCTGGCTCCGCCCTCCAGTCCCACCCCACCAGCCTCACCACCACCTCCAGGAAGAACACAACACAAATCCTTCAGGATGGATGAAAACGCCCTGCTAATCAGGCCTTCAGGAGACGACTGTCCATGGCCCTGTCAGGTTTCTCCTTCCTAAACAGCTTCTACTCCAGGGAAAGGTTTTCTTGATTCTGACAGAGTCCCTTCTGCTGACCTTTATGTGTTTTTCTTTATTCTGTTTCATTAAGTTGAGGTCTAATTGACATAGCATCAAATTACTTGTAGGTGTACAATGCGATGTGCGGTATTTGTATATATTTACTGTTCTCAGTGTGTGGGTGGAGGGTCACAGAGAACAGCTTTGTGATGTAACAGAAGCAGAAGTGTAGGCCCAGTGAGGCTGAGTCCCCACAGCTGGTTGTCAGCAGAGAGGCCTGGTCTTCTGGGCTCGAAGAGCATTTTTTTTCACCATGTGGAATTCATTTGAACATACATTTAAATCCCTCCCCAGCGTCCATTTTTCAAGTTGAAGATGATCTTTTAGCCTTTCCCAAAACTTAGATATTTTCTTATTTTCTCCTAGTTCTAAAGTGAAAATATCAGGGCACTTGGGTGGCTCAGTCAGTTAAGCATCCAACTTGGGCTCAGGTCATGATCTCATGGTTGATGAGTTTGAGCCCCATGTCGGGCTCTGTGCTGACAGCTTGGAGCCTGGAGCTTGCTTCGGATTCTGTGTCTTCCTATCTCTGCCCTTCTCCACTTGCACTCTGTCTCGTTCACTCTCTCAAAAATAATAAATAAGCATTAAAAAAAATAAAAAAAGAGTATATGCTTTTAAGTGAAACTTTTGCTGGTAATACAAACATATCTTCATGTGTATGTGTGATAAAAATGTATTTTTAGGGTTCCTGGGAGCTCAGTGAGTTGTGCGTCTGACTCTTGATTTTGGTTCAGGTCATGATCTCACAGTTTGTGAGTTTGAGTCCTGCATCAGGCTCTGTGTTGACCATGCAGAGCCTGCTTGGGAGTCTCTCTCCTGTCTCTGCCCCTCGCCTGCTCATGCTCTGTCCCTCTCAAAAAGAAATAAATAAACATTAAATCAATCAATCAATAAAATAAAGTGAAAACATCTCTTGAGTTCTTATCCACTACATGTCAGTGATGAATGCACCGGGGATACAGGAACCAACACCACAGCCCATCCTTCGAGGGCCTTGGAGTTTGAGGGAGATGTTGATAGCTTAGGGGTTGGTTGGGGTAAGAGGTAAGGTGTGTGTGTGTGTGTGTGTGTGTGTGTGTGTGTGTGTGTGTGTGTAGGTTAGGGCACAAGAAGAGGTGTCATCATGTCTGTGGGGCTTTAAGAGAAATGTTAAGGGAAGTTTTTACAAAAAGTGAGGTATTTTCACTGGGTCTGGAAGAAGGCACTGCCTGGCAGGTAAGGGGAGCATCCATTTTTAGCCTTCCAGTATTCAGCAATGTTTAAACACCGAAGTAATGCACTTGGCATTACTTCTGTGTGTGTGTGTGTGCACATGTGTATGCGCATGTCTTGAGTGGTAGTATTTGGACTAACAAGACCACGTTCATTTTGGAAAGGTCACTTCTGTTGCAATGTGGAGGGTGAACTGAAAGGAGAAAAAAGGGGGAAATCCATTTAGGAGCTACAGTAAAAGCCCAGGAAAGAGACGATGAAGATTCGCACTAGGGAAGGGCCGCATCAGGAGGCTAATCCACAGGATTTAGTGGCCCTTTGAATACTGAGCGTTGAGGCAGAGGGTGAGGGCCGCAGAGGTGTCCAGTGTTGTGCTTTGGATCCTGGGGTTGGACGTCTTACTACTAGGTTTGCAGTTTTTCTGTTACGCATATCGGAAGTGTGGGCAGAGCATGAGCTGTGCGGTGGAAGACGAGGAATCCGACATCAGCTGCGTGGAACCTGAACAGCCTGGGAGTGTCCCGTGCGCACTGCCCTGTGGGCAGAGGGACACACGGCTCTGGAGAGCAAGGGAGAGAAGTACAAGAGGTGGAGTGCAGCCAAGGAGTGCACAGCTGGGTCCAAGGAGACATTAGCGAGTGAGAACAGGACCCCTCCCCAAGGGCAGGCAAAGTGGACTCAGGGAGGAGACTGAGTAGATATGCCTGACAGGCGGGAGGAGAACCAGAGCATGTGCTCACGTTCTGTCTGGTGAGAGGTCTATTCCGGGCTTGAATGCAGATGGTCAAATCCTCTGTGCTCACACGGCCTTTCATTGGTGCATGTGTGAAGGAGGGAGAGGGGGAGAGGAAGGGGAGGGAGCAAGGGAGAGGAGGAAGGGGGAGAAGAAGGAGGAGAGGGGGAGGTGGCTAGGGAGAGGAGGGAGAGAGAATGGAAGATCTCTCTTCCTATTTTTTTGAATTGAGATGTAAGTGACCTATAACATTATGTAAGTTTAAGGTTACAGCATACTGATGTGATGCATTCATAGGGCAATATGATGGCCACTGGAGCACTAGCTAACACCTCTCCTGCCTCGCGTAATTTCCATTTCTTCTAGTGATGGGAACACTTAAGATCTAGTTTCTTAGCAAGTTTAATTTTTATAATTGTGGGGTTTTTTTTGGGGGGGGGAGTCTGTGATCCCTGTACTGTGTATTAATTACATCTTCAGGGCTGATTTATCTACAGGCTGCAAGTATGCACCCTCGAACAACCTTCAGACAACACCTCTGCCATTTCCCACCCCCAACCTTTGTAACCACCAACCACATCCACTGTCTTCTCAAGTTCGGTTGTTTGTTTTAGGTCCCACATTTAAGGAATATCATATAGTGTTTGTTTTTGTCTGTACGACTTACCTCACTTAACATAATGTCCTCAGGATCCATCCCTGTTGTTGCAAATGGCAGGATATGATTTTTTTCTTACGGCTGAGTAGTAGTCCATTTGTGTGTGTGTGTGTGTGTGTGTGTGTGTGTGTGTGTCTTCTTTATCCATTCACCCATCCTTGGAACTTACGTTGTTTCTGTACCTTGGCTACTGTCAATAATTCTGCCATCAACATGGGAGTGCAGATACAGCTTTCATAACCTGTTGTCATTTCCTTTGGGTACATACCCACAAGTGGGATTGCTGAGCTGTGTGGTAATTCTATTGTTAATTTCTTAAGGAACCTCCATACTGTTCTCTAAAGTGGCTGGGCCAGTTTACAATGCAGGTAGCAGTGAACAAGTGCTCCCTTTTCTCTGCATCCTCACCGATACTTGGTATCTCTTGTTTTCTTGATAGCGATTCTGACAGGCATAAGGTGACATCTCGTTGTGGTTTTGATTTGCATTTCCCTAATGGTGAGTGATGTTGAGCATCTTTCCACGTACCTGTTGGCCGTCTAGATGTCTTCTTCAAAAAATGCCCATTTAGCTCGTCTGCTCATGGTTGAATCGGATTGTTGGCTTTTCTTGTTATTGAGTTGTATGAGTTCTTTGTAAATGTTGAATCTTAACCTCTTATCTGATCCATGGTTTGCAAATATTCTCTCCCATTGTTTAGGTTACCTTTTTATTTTGTTGTTTCTTTTGTAGTGCAGAAGCATTTAGGTTTGATGTAGCCCCCTTGTTGATTTAGTCCTTAGTTGTTTGTCCATTTGGAGTCATGTCAAAAAAAATCACTGCCAAGACCAATGTCAATGAGCTTGTGTATGTTTTTTCTAGGAATTTTATAGTATTAGGTCTTCCATTTAAGTTTCTGGTCCATTTTGAGTTAATTTTTGTGAGTATTGTAAGATAGGAGTCCAATTTCATTTTTCTCCATGTAGTTAACCAGTTTTCCCAACACCGTTTGTTGAAGAGACTGTTCTTTCCCCATTGGATGTTCTTGGGGCTTATCAAGTACTAACTAACCGTACACGCAGTTTAATTCTGAGCTGTCTGTTCTGCTCTGTGTATCTGTGCATCTGCTTTTGTGCCAGTACCATATTGCTTTAATTACTACAGCTTTGTAGTGTAGTGTGAAATCAGGGAGCGTGATGCTTCCACCTTTGTTCTTTCTCATGATGGCTTTGGCTATTTGGGGCCTTTTGTGGTTCAATACCAATTTTAAGATTGTTTATTCTATTCCTGTGAAAAATTCCTTGGCGATTTGATAGGGATGGCACTGAACTTACAGCTGGCTTTGGGTAGCATGGACTTTTAATAATATTAACTCTTCCAATCCATGAGCCATTTGTTTATGTCTTCTTTTATTTCTTTCAACCGCGCCTTGTAGTTTTCTTGTAAGGATCTTTCACTTCCTTGGTTAAGTTTATTCCTAGGTATTTCATTGTTTTTAATGCGATTGTAAATGGGATAGTTTTCTCTATTTTTTTCAGCTATTTCTTTGTCAGTATATTGAAATGCAACTTGTTTCTGTGTATTGATTTTACATCCTGCAGCTTCACTGAATGCATTGATTAGATTGAATAGTTTTTTAGTTGAGTCTTTGGGGTTTTCAATATATAAGATCATATCATTTGCAAATAGTGACATTTTTCCATCGTCCTTTCCAATTGGAATGCCTTTGACTTCTTTGTCTTACCAGATTGCTCTAGACGGGACTTCTAGTACTATGTTGAATGGGAGCAGTGACAGCGATCATCCTGAGGCTCTCCTTCTGTTTCAATATTTTATTCAAGTTTTATTTTAAGTGATGATAATTAAAACATTTGAAGGGGAGTCTAACTCCAAACAAAAGGGAAGACGACAATGAAACCAATAAGCTTCTAAACTGCCGAGTGGTGACCGTGCAGCGGAAGTCAGATTTAGATCCCAGGGATTGTCACCATGTGACTGCAGTGACAGACACTCTTCCCAGCTTGCAGTTGGAGCTCTTGGGGTGAGGGCAGCAAACCAGCAAGAGAGAGGATTAAGTCCTGAATCGTCGCCTTCATCGCACCCACCCTCTCTATCCCAAAATGGCATAGAAGAAACTTGACTGTACCCCACAGACTGCTTTGGTGTCAAGGACGTGGTGGAGTAGGGTAGAAAGAGGTCATGAAGATTCTTCCTAGAAACCCCTTTCAGATGAGTTTGTGCACAGCATCAAACAAGGAGCCTCTCCTCATTCAGGGCGGGAAACCCAGGTTTAAGTCTCAGAAAGTCACAATTTCATTCATGTACTCGATATGGATTTACAAAGTGCCTTTGTACTTTGTGAGTTCCCCCTAAGACTACAGGTGAAAGGATGTTTTTGGAATCAGATTTCTTATGTACCTTTGAAATGGTAACACCTTCAAGCTGAATCATCTTTAACTTGGAGGTCTAACATGGTGTTCAGCAAAATCGCATCCAGATGTGCAATATTGAAAGGCACGCTAAGTTCCGAAGTTAGCTATGCTGCAAAATAATTTTAAATCAAACAATTGTATGGTATTCATTTATGCTGGAAGTTCCAGTCCCAGACCAAGCTGGTGGCCCTGGCATTGATGTTCTTGCTGTCTGGCAGAGCTGACGACATTGGTTTGATACCCGGCTTCACAATCTGGATGTACCCTGGACCCATCAGGCTGGAGCCATTCCCTTTCGCCAGGAAGCAGGTTTCAGGGTCGATCTGATACTTGGCTGGTATTCCAAAGTGAGTGTCACTGTTTCCTGCTGTCCAACTGAGACTGGCAGACTTTTCCAACTTCTTGTTCACCTTCTGGCAAACAGAGCCTCCAGACCCTGTCCTGTCATTAACATTGATGCGAGGCTGGAATTCTTCAGTCCTGTAGCCAACTGCAAAGTTTCTCTGGGTCTCTTGGGAATTTATGGTCTCAAGATTTGTCTTATGGCCAGCCAGCCAACCCTGGTAACTCAGCACACAGCACCCTGGATTGAAGGCCTGGTGATGTCGAAATCCAGGCTGATGTGCTCCTGCCTGTATCCTGCCTCAAATTTATCATCTCCACCGCCTCCGCCCAGTGTAGGTGATCTCCCACAGTAATGTTGGTGCCTAGCGTGTGGTCAGATTCCATCTCTCCACAAATGTCAGACCATATTTAGTCCATCTGTACTTGGTTTCCAGATTGCCTGTCACTTCGGTGGCCTCAGGGTTGGCTGAGCCTGAGCCGGTAGATTCCAGACCATTCTCAGATTTTGTTTTCAGATCTGTTTTTTTTTTTTTAAAGGTAAATCCATAGCCCTTGGTGAAGACGATCCTGGCAGATTTGCCAAGACGTGCATACACGGGAGGCACAGCCGTCTTTTGCTTATGGGCAGCTGGGGTGGCAGGGGGCGGGGCTTCAGTGCCTCTCTGTTTTTCTTGTGTGAGTTTTATAAATTGTCTTTTAAGGAATTTGATGCATTTATATGGGAGATTAAATTCAGGGCCATAGAGTTGTTTATAGTATTCCTTTGTCATCCTTTTAACGTCCACAGGATCAGTAGTGGTGGCCCTTCTTTTATTTTTGATAATAGTAATTTGTGTCTTTGCTTTTTTTTTTTTTAAGTAGCTTGGCTAGAAGTTTGTCAATTTTATCAATCTTTTCAAAGAATTAGCTTTTGGAGCACCTGGGTGGCTCAGTCGGTTAAGTGTCCAACTTCAGCTCAGGTCATGATCTCACAGCTTGTGAGTTCAAGCCCCACGTCAGGTTCTGTGCCAACAGCTCGGAGCCTGGAACCTGCTTCGGATTCTGTGCCTCCACTCTCTCGCTCTCTGCCCCTCCCTTGCTTGCGCTCTGTCTCTCCCTTTCTCAAAAATAAATTTTTAAAAAAGTATTAGGTATTTAAAAAAAAACAACAACCAGCTTTTGGTTTCGTTGACTTTCTTTGTTGATTGTCTCTGTTCAATTTCATAAATTTTTGCTGTAATTTTGTAATTCCTCTTCTTCTTTATTACTTTGGATTTAATTTTCTCTTCTCTTTCCAGTTTTCTAAGGTGGAAGCTTAGATGATTGATTTAGAACTTTCATCTTTTCTAGCGTATGCTTTCAACAATATAAACTTTCCTCCAAGCACTATTTTCCCTACATCCTACAAATTTTGATAAGTTGTATTTTACTTAGTTGAAAATATTAAAAAGAATTTGTCTTGACACTGCTATGACCCATGTGTCACTGAGTTTTTTCATCACCAAGCATTTGGGGATTTTCCAGCTCTCCTTCTGTTACTGATTTCTAGTTTGTTCCACTGCAGTCAGAAAGCAAACGTGTGTGTTTCATGACTCAGAATGTGGTCTGTCTTGGTGCATGTTCTATGTGAGCCTGAGAGGGATATATATTCTGCTGTTGGTAAAGAATTCTTTAAATGTCAGTTAGATACAGTTGATTGATGGTGTTGTTCAGTTCAACCATGTCCTCATTGGTTTTTTGCCCACTGATCTGTCCATTACTGACAGCGGCATGCAGGTGTCTCAAAAATCAATAGTGGACTCATTCATTTATTTTAGTTCTATTAGTTTCTGCTTCATGTATTTTGACTCTCTGTTTTTAGGTACACACACATTAAAGATTATTGTGTCTTCTTGGAGAATTGACCACTTGGTCATCATAGAATGAATGCCCTTCTTTATCCTGATAATTTGACTTGCTCTGATGTCTGCTTTGTTTGAAATTATTACTACTCCAGTTTTCTTTCGGTGAGTGTTAGCATGGTTTATCTTTATCCACCCCTTCACTTTTATTTTATCTGTGTCTTTGTATTTAGAATAGGTTTCTTGTAGACAGCATGTAGTTGGGCCTTATTTTTTAATCCAATTCAATAGCCTCTGTATTTTTTTTTTTGTATGTTTTGACCGTTGATGTTTAAAAGAGTAATTTATGGGGCACCTGGGTGGCTCAGTTGGTTGAGAGTCCGACTTTGGCTCAGGTCATGATCTCCCGGTTCATGGGTTCAAGCCCTGCATCGGGCTCTGTGCTGACAGCTCGGAGCCTGGAACCTGCTTCACATTCTGTGTCTTCCTCTCTCTCTGCCCCTGCCACCCCTCCCCCACACTCTGTCTCTCTCTTTCTCAAAAACAAACGTTAAAAAATTTTTTTAGAAAGGATAATTTATATAGTTTGATTAATATTGACCATATTTGTTTTCATTTGTTGCTTTTGCTCTTTGTTCCTTTGTCTTCCACTTTTTTCCTGCATTCTCTAGTTTTAATGGAACACTTATATGATTTAATTGTCCTTCTCAGCATATCAATTGTTCTTCTTTTATTACTTTTCTTAGTGGTTGCCCTTGAGTTTTCAATATACGTTTACAACTAAGCCACATCGACTGTCAGATAAGACTGCTATTTCATGAGTAGTGCAAGGATCTTACACGGAGTCTTCCACCCCCTCCCCCCATCCTTTATAACATTTCTGCCATTCATTTCACTGAGCAGCAAACTATAGTCACCAAATTTGGTGCTGCTATCATTATTTTGAACAAACTGTACTCTCTTACATCAATTAAGAATAAGAAAAATAAAATATTATATTTTTACCTTCATTTATATTTTCTGTAACACTCTTCCTTTCTTTATGTAGATCTGAGCTTCTGACCTATATTTTTCTTTTTTTCTGATGATCCTCTTTTAATGCTTCTTGCAAGGCAGGTCTATTGCTACCAAATTCCCTCAAGTTTTGTTTGTCTGAGAAGATCCTTATTTCTCCTTTATTTTTGAAGGATAGTTTTGCTGAATACAGAATTCTAGGTTGGTGTGTTTTTTCTTTAACCCTTTAAATATTTTACTCCTCTCTATCGCTTGCATGGTTTCTGAAGGGAAGTCCAGTGTCATTCTTTCTCTTGCTTTTCTGTGTGTAAGGTGTTCCCCCACCTCCTTTCAGCTTCTTCCAAGATTTTTTCTTTGTCTTTGACTTTCTGCAGTTTGAATATGATATGCCTAGGTGTCGATTTTTTAAGGTATATATCCTGCTTGATGGACTGTTAGCTTTCTGGATTTGTGGTTTGGTGTCTGTCCTTAATTTTGGAGAATTCTGTCACCAAGGCTTCAGTATTTTTTCTGTTCTTCCTTGCTCCCGTTCTCCTCTTCTGGTGTTTCCATCACAGGTATGGTTTACCTCTTGTAATTATCCCACAGATCTTGGATAGGCCATTCCATCCTGTTATTAGGTTTTTTTTTTTCCTTTTTGCATTGCAGTTTTGGAACTCCCTATTGGCATTTCTTCAAGTTTATTGTTGTTTCCTCCTTCATTAGCCACCCTGATCTGTGGATTAACTGTTTTTATAGTGTTTTTGATTTCTACTATTTTAAAAAAACTCTTTCTTATAGTTTTCATCTCTACTTTCATTGCCCATTTGTTCTTGCTTGTTGTTCACCATTTTCATTAGAACTCTACATGCATCAGCTGTGGTTTTGAACTCCCAGTCTGCTCGTTCCAACATCTCTTCCACATCTGAGTCTGGTTCTGACACCTGCTCTGTTTTGCTCTTTCGTGTGCCTTGTAATTTTTTGTGGAAAGCTGGACATGTTTTCCCAGGTGAAAGGAATTGCAGTAAATGGGCGTTTGGTGTGGAGCTTATCTGACTTGGAGCCAGGCTGTGCTTCCTGGGTGCTGTGGCTGTAGCTGTGAGAGGCTGATGGTTCCTCTGTGTCCTTGTTGTTGTCTCCCCTGTGTATTTTGGTTTCCCTAGAGACTCTTTATTTGTATATTTATTTATTTTTAATTTATTATTATTTTTAAAACGTTTATTTATTTTTGGGAGAGAGAAAGTGCAAGTGGGGGAGGAGCAGAGGGAGAGGGAGACACAGAATCTCAAGCAGGCTCCGGGCTGTGAGCTGTCAGCACAGAGCCTGATGCGGGGCTCACACTCATGAGCCGTGAGATCATGACCTGAGCCAAAATTGGACACTCAACCGATTGAGCCACCCAGGGGCCCCTAGAGACCCTTTTTAAATAAAATCTAAAAGATGCAATTCTTCCCATTGTATTCTTTGGTTCTTATACAAGGGAAACATTTTATAATCCTATGACTAGACCCCAGTCTTTTAGTGAGCCTGTGCCCCCCTGGGCCATGACTTCTACAAGTGTTCCTTGGGTTTTTACCCTCTTGGATGTGACAGGCTAAAAGTAACTGATTTGGTGTCATAGACTCTAAGTCTAAAGTTCTCTTGTCTAGCAAAAGAGCAGATGCAGGATTAAAACAAGAGATGGCTCATGTCCGGGAAAAAGACAAGAGCCCTGAATAAGGGTCCTTGCTCCATATTTATTCAGATCAGAAGTCTTGCAAACGTGATGGGCATGTACAAAGAGGCAAGTAAACTAGGAACATTAACTTGTGGATATGAGGGGGGAAAGAGGATTTTGAAGATATACAGTGTTTGGGGTTTGGGTCAATGTGAAACAAATCCAGGTGCCGGGCAGATGGGTAGATGGTTGTTAACAGCAGACAGAAGGCACTGTGCCTGTTTATCTTTGCCAGCCTAGGGGATGAGACAGATAGGGGAAATAACCTCAGGGTTAATAAGCCACCTTTTCTTTTGTTAACCATCTCCACTCTGGGCTGCTTTGCCTGCAGCGCAGTGGTCCAAAGTCCAATTCACCAATTTACCTAACCTGGCCCTGTTCTCCTATAAAAGCAGCTTTCTGCTATAGTACTACATTTGGGGTACTTTCACCCTGAATATCTAATCTTGTTATTCCTGTGTATTGGGCACCTTTGTGCCGTTTCTATTTCAGGCCTTTGCCTCTCTCTCTCTCTCTATTTTTGGGGGCTTAGCACCCCCTCCCTATTTGGGGGTGCCTTTGCACCTCCCTATTCCTGGCACCTTTGTGCCTCCCTATTCTTGGGGTGTCTTTGCCCTATTCTTGGACTGCCAATCTGGTTTACCCAAACTCGGGTGTGAGCATTTATGACTTTGTATGTCTTTATGCCTTGTTAACTCATTGGTGTAAGCCCAGGGGATTCCTAAGCTTACCCCCACAGTTTGGGTATTCCCGTTCCTCTGTGGAAGGCTAGAGGTGGCTGTGGTTGTGTGTTTTCTTTCCCCCAGGTGATAGGCTTTGGAAAATCCAATAAGTTAGGCTTTGGTGAAATAGTTTCTTCCCAGGACAGGCTGTAAAAGTACAGGTACCTGGATGTGTTTCAGAATTGCTACTTTCTCTTCATCCTGCCATAAGCAGGAGGTGATTTTTCTCCCATCTTGGGAACCTGGTATGGCTCCTGCCCATCTCCCCAAACTTTTTGAGCAGTGCTTTGCCCCATGACCTCAATTCTCTGATGGGCCCAAGAATAGTTGTTGATTTTCAGTTTCTTCTTGTGAAGATAGGAATGATGGCTTCTAGGTTCATCAGAAACCAGAAATCTTCTCCTGCACTTCTGAAGGACAGTTTGGCTGGATACAGAATTCTTGCTTTTCAGTGTTTAAATTCCAGTACTTTGAGTACATTATCTCACTATCCCATGGCCTTTCTGCTTTCTGATGATACATCAGCTGTTAACCTTCCTTATTGAGGATGTTTTACCCGTGATGAGTCTGTCCTCTCATGCTTCAGGAGTCTCTGTCTCTGGTTTTATGGTATATCTGGTGTGGCTGTCTTTGAATTTATCCTGTTTGGGTCTTGTTGAGCAAATTGGTAGATAGATTCATGTCTTTTATCAAATTTGGGAAATTTTCAGCTATTGTTTCTCACGATAAACTTTTGACCTCTCTCTCTTTCCCCTCCTTCTGAGTCTCAATAGACATATACTGGTGTGCCTGATGGTGTCCCCCAAATAGCTGAGGTTTTGTTAATTTGTATTCATTCTTTCATTTTTTTCTGTTCCTCAGACTGGATATGCCTAATTGTCTTTCTTATCTTCAAATTTACGGATTCGTTCTTTTGCCTATTCAAATCTGCTATGAAACTCTTTTACTGAATCTCTCATTTCAGTTATCGTACTTTTTAGCTCCAGAATTTCCAGTTGGCTTCTTTTCATAATTTCTTTCTCTTTATTGATAGTCTTTATTTGATGGGCCATCATTCCCATACTCTAGTTTTTATCACACAGTGTTTCCTTTATCTCTTTGAGCATATTTAAAATAGCTGATTTTATGCTAGTAATAGTAGGTCCAACATCTGGACTTTTTCAGTGAGTTCTTATTGACTGATTCCTGTCCCTCTGTGTATGGGCCATACTTTCTTGTTTCTTGGCATGCCTCATAATTTTTTGTTGAAAACTTTACATTTTGTATATTATAGCGTGACAGCTTTGCACTCTCCCCCTTCCCCAGGTTTGTTGTTCTTGCTTCTTATTGTAGTAGTGGGTAGTGGTTGTTTGTTTAGTGACTTTTCTGAATGAATTTTGTAAATCTGTATTCTTTGTCACGTATGGCCACTGAACTGTCTGCCCCGTTAGCTTAGTGGTCAGCTAATGATTTAGCAGAGATTCTTTAAATGACCAGGACAAAAAAACAAACAACCCCCCCAACTCCCAGTGTTTGCTGAGGGGCTGGTGTTGGGGCATAGCTTCAACACTTAGCTTTCCCAGAGCCTCAGGGTCAGCCACAGGTGAGAGCTTACAATCTCTCCTGAGCCTGTATGTAGCCTTGGGCATGCATGTGGTCTTCTAGAGTCCCAGAAATATGTGGGAGCTTTTCACAGCCCTTATTCCCCAAAGCTCCTTATTCCCTAGTCTTTCTGCCCTGCCGTTTTGGCCGATGTATTTGTGATCCATTAGCCACTGCCTCATGCATCAGTGACTAAAACATATGCCTGGAAAGGTTTTCAACAAGTGACTCCCAGATAGCAGCTTTATCATTAGGCCGGAAACCCAAGCCCTCTGAGCATGTCTTCCAAGAAATCTCCAAACAGATCAAATAATGGCAATTCTTTTCAAGTAAGGTCCATTCTGCCCCTCTGGTGCCCATCCCAGGATGTACTCTGTTATTTTATTTTATTTTTTAAAAAATTATTGTTTTTTTAAAAGATTTATTCACCTTTGAAAGAGAGAGACAGAATGCGAATGGGGAAGGGGCAGAGACAGAGGGAGACACAGAATCTGAAGCAGGCTCCAGGCTCCAAGCCGTCAGCATGGAGCCTGATGCGGGGCTCAAACTCACAGACTGCAAGATCATGACCTGAGACGAAGTCGGCCGCCCAACTGACTGAGCCACCCAGCCGCCCCTCTGTTATTTTAAAGGCTAACACTCATTTGAGTCCTGCGGTACTTACCCTGCGGGGCTAGGGTAAGTTGAAATGTTGCTTACAGATATTCAGGCATTTTTCTGGAATGAATGTCCCCCAGGTTACCACAAGGTTTGGGGCAGATTCCAGAGTTCCAAAGGAGTTTATTCTGCCTCTTTTTTGTTCCATTGATTTTTATGCAGATGTGGATTTGTGGAGTTCCTTACCCTAACAATTTTTGCTTTCATCACTCAGGAATGAGTTTCTTAAGAGAGAATATGTTCTGTATTTTATTACTTTACGTACTGAGCAAACGTTTGGTCACAGGATAGACGTTTGCTACATACTCGTTGCATAAATGAACTCATGGATCAGTAGGAATTGAAAACAGAGACGTTGAGAAGCTTGGCCGTGACTGGAAGTAGGTATGCGGTGCCTAGGAGGGTGAGTAGTTTTGAGAGAAGTTTTTTGTTTGTTTTTAATTGAACACGTTTATAGGATGTGGGGAGGAAACCACTGAAGAGGGAACATTAAAAAAGTCTCTCTTTACTACGTGACTGTGTTCACCATCTTTGTTCTTGGCAATGGTGTGACTCTGGCGCTAAGTCAGTCTGTGGTTCACTTCATCCTGAGCTCTTTCCTTTCACATCTGTTTGCTTAGTGTCCCTACAGTAGATATTTATGGGTAAATAGATTCTTTTTTACAATGCTTTTTTAAGATAGAATTCACATACCATAAATTTTCACTCGTTTTAACTGTATGCTCCAGTGAGTTTTAGTTTATTTATAGAGTTGTGCAACTATCACCACTATTACCCAATTTTAGAACATTTCCACCGCCTCAGAAGAGTCCCTTGTGGCCACATGCAGTCCTCCCCACCCCTTTACCCCTAGTCTTTGGCGAGCATGGATTCACTTTCCGTGCTTGTGGAGTTTAGGTTTTGTGCTCACCGTGGGGGCTTGAGTGTGGCTCGATGGTCCTTCCCAGGCAGAGCCGAGACCCCCACCCACCCTGTGGGCTCCTACCACAAGCCAGGTTAGCTGGGAAACCTCAGTGGACTCTTCTCAACAAGGGTGCTTGCTAGAATAAAGCCCATTTCCCCAAGTCAACCAACATACGCCGTAAATTAGCTTTACCTCTTCCCCTTCTACAGTGACCCTAGCTACGGAGAATTCTTGGGAAAATTGAGAAAATAGTCCCTTCAGACCACGTGTCTGTAGGCTAATTGTATTGTGGAATCCTGACTGAGAAAGGCCGTAATGAGAAAGCTTGGGAAGTGGGCTCAGGCTTCCAGAGACTTCCGAACGAGGAGTTACTTCCATGCCTAGCTGTTGTGTGGAGCTAAGGATGCAGGATTCCTGTCCTGGAGGAGCTGATAGCCCGTAGGGGTTGCTGATGCCAGGCTCACGTGACACCTCAGAGAGGAAGATAACGGATCCCCAGGTGGCAAGAGGATCGTCCCCTTCCTCATTGGCTCACTGAGAGGAGAGAAAGTTAAGCTGGCTTGGGGAGGGGGGGTGCTGGGCAGATGTTTCCCCAATCTGTATTCTTCTGGGGAAGAATGTCTTAAATTTCTCCCAACAATGTTTTCAAGGAAGCCACAGACCAGCATCTTATTATGCAGGAGAGGTGTCAAGCTGGGTTGGGTCTCATCTTCAGTGGTAGTGACCTTGTTCAAGAAGCGGACCTCTGGAGGGTCTTGGACTCCTTGGGGAACCGCTGGAAACACCAGTGTGTTTAGTCAAATATACAGGAATATGCATTTGTATAACATGGAGTGATCTCAAGCACATCACAAAATACTCACAAGGCATTTGACTAAATATCATGCTAGGTCTGGTGTTTCTTTCTTTCTTTCTTTTTCTAATGTTTATTTATTTTTGAGAGAGAGAGAGAGAGAGAGAGAGAGAGAGAGGGAGAGAATGAATGAATGAATGAATCTGAAGCAGGCTCCAGGCTCTGAGCCATCAGCACAGAGCCCAACGCCGGGCTTGAACTCACAAGCTGTGAGATCATGACCTGAGCCGAAGTTGGATGCTTAACCGACTGAGCCACCCAGGCACGCTGGGTCTGGCTTTTCTGTCATTTGCTGCCAGCTCTTGCTGGACAGTTGACACCAGGTTGCAGATTTTAGGAAAAGTTTTTAGGATAAAAATTCAAAATTGGGAAAATTCTGTCCAATATTTGTGTGCACACATGAAGTGGTCAAAGATGGCACCATTTTCCCCTTGTTGGGGCAGGGAGAGCGGGCATTGTTTGAAAACTGCTCACTGCAGTGTAGGAGCTCTCCTTCCCTATCCGCTGCCTGCTGGCCATTCTTCTTCCTTTTCCGTGGGAGGGGGCTGTGTCCTGGCCTCTTGTTGCCTCGCTCTGTGATGGGGAAGCAGAGGGGGAAACCCAGTCGGCTGAGAGTTCTAGACCCAGTTGGTGCATCGTCGCCTGATGACTTTGGGCAAGCCAAAGATCTCTTTTGCTTTATTTTCCTTATCTGCAAAATAGAAATGATAATATTCCCTTGCTGATGTCACAGTATTTTTCCCATGAAAATCAAGTGAAGGAAGTCATTAATGTGTGAATATAAAGGGTAATTACTTGTTTTGCTTGAAGATGATGCCCTCACTGTCCAGTCTGTCCCCAGGCCATAAGGTGATGGATTCCCTGTAATAGCTGCCTCTGTGATGGTCCCCAGGGATCCCGCCTTGTGGGATTCGTGCCCTGCGTGCTTGTCATCACACGGTTGTATAGTGTATTGTTCTATGTGGCCAGTAGGATGTGGCAGGAGTGATGTCGTATCACTTGAGATTAGGCTATAAAAGATCACTGGTGATCACTTACTCTGGGAAAGCCAGCCACCTTGTCACCATCTGCTATTCTGTGGAGAATTCCACATGATGAGGCCTCTGGCTGGTAGCCATCTGATTGAACTTCGGAGTAGCTGTTTCCTAGAAGTAGACATTCCAGACCGCAGCCCTGGCCGAGAGACCCTAAGTCAAAGAGACCCCGCTGAGTCATTCCAAGACTCCTGACTCTCAGAGACGACTTTGTGAGTTGCTAGCATCTGGTTTCGGCCACTCTGTTCTGGGGTAAGTTGTTATGCTGCGATACGTAACTAGTACGTTCCTCAAATAGAAACGTGTATGCATTTGCCCACAGAATCCGTGCTGGTCACATGGAGGGTAAGTGAAAGCAAAGGAGGGAGTGGCTGGAAGGCAGAGCATAGACGTCGTAGACGTGCACGTGAAGCTTTCTTCCCCACCGAGGCCGCGTGTCCTGCACAGATGCCCAGAGCAACCCCACAAGCACCCTCTCCCCAACTTGCGTGACCCGCCAGCGGGCGTGTTTCCGGGCGTGAAGGCCAGAGCCATGGTTTCAAATGAGTCCTTCCTCGCACCTCTCCTGAGCGACACGGCCCCGCGTGCGACCCTCAGCCTTTGGAGGGATAGGCGACTTCAGAAGCCCAAATCGAAAAGGCATAATCTCACTGTGAGGAGGTCATCCTGTCTTCCCGGGGGACCTCCATCCACGCCTTCCTGTGTCTGCGCATGCTTTTCTTCCCGCCCTGAGCCGGGTCCTGGTTGCCGCCCTGGGGTGGCCCAAGGAGTGGCTGTTACGGGGACCGGTGTGGCTGTGGGGCTGTGGGCCGAGGCGGCTGTCTCTGTGTCGGGCTGGAGCCTGCAGTTCACGGGACGTGCAGCTGGAGGTCAGGGCCTTTCATCGGCGAGCTGGACACACGCCTCTGGCACAGGAGTCAGGCCTGCTGACGGGGTGTGGGGGGAGAGGGCAGCAGTGGGTGCCCGTGGGGTGAGCCACCAGGCGAGGGCCGTGAGTGAGGGACACGCGGCTGCTGCAGGCGGGCCTGTCTGCTGCGCCCTGACCAGAAATGTGCGGGAGAGGGGGCTTCTGGGAGAGGTCGGGCCTGGCCGTCGCCTCCCTGGGAAGCCACCACACCTGTCCCCCAACACCTCGCCCACTCAGGGCCAGGTAAAACAAGCCCACTACAAATCACTTTGTCGTTACTCCTGCTAAGGGCAGTACTCAAAGTTGGTACTCCTCCTGAGAGTGGTACTCAAAGGTTTGGTGTCAGGCCAGTTTTCTGTTCATGAAGATTATCGAGGGTCCCACCGATTTTTGTTCGTGCAGGTTATGGCTATAGATATTTGTCATTTTAAAAATTAAAGGAATGGATGTATATTAACTTATGTATAAATAAGAATAATAAACTATCACGTGCTAAAATAGATGACATCTTTTAACAAAAATAACTAATTTAATAAAAATAAAAAAATTTAGTGAGAAAGAGGGACATCATTTTACATTTGCAAATATTTTTAACGCCTGCCTATTAAAGGTCCTTCAGTGCCTGTTCGTTAAGAATCTCCTTCTGCCTTCAGTGATACTCCCCGTCGTGTGACCTCTGTCGTGATACCCCTCATTGTGTGGCCTCTGTCGTGATACCCCTCGTCGTGTGACCTCTGGAGAGTTCCCCTGTACACATAAGAGAGCGAGAGGGAGAAAGTGATTAGGAAAACAGCTGTGACTTCACAGAGCCCCCAGAAGGGGGCAGCGCAGGAGTCTGGGCGTGGATGCCGCCCTCCATGTGCCCAGACAGAAGCCTGTCCTGGAGCAGCGTGCACGGCCTTGGAACGGGTCAGCCTTGCGGGCAGCCTCACTGAGTTCCGGGACCGGTTTCGACACACCCCCAAAGTCGTGCACGGCTGGGAGACGTGGCCTCCGTGTGGACATTTCCCCATCTCGGCGCCTCACCCACTCCTGCCATGTCCACCGGGTGGACCTGAAACCACGTCCCCGCACCGCTTGCCTGCTTATCACTGTGGCTCTGTCTTTCACGTGCTGTTACTTTCTGGGTTGATTATAAGGCAAAACTCTTCTCCCGGGAGGTATATTTGTCAAGAAACCGACTGCTGCTCAAAATGATGATGTGAAGTCTTATAATATCCTTTTTATAAATCAAAGCCTTTATTTGGAAAAAGAGTCCTCTAAAAGAGCCACATTTTCTTTTCACCCTGGCCCTCAGCACAGTTTTGAGAAATGTTTTGGAGAAGTACCAGCTTGTGATACCAACTGCCCAGACATTGTTTGGACACAGGCGCATTTTTATGGTCGTTGCCCTGTCACTGAACCTTTATGGAATGAAGACGATGGCACGGCCAAAGTTTTCCCTAAAGTCAGGTTTCAAAATACGACATGATTTTCTTTAAATACAAATTAAAGTTACAAGCACTTTCTGTATCCTGTCTTTCTGTGTTCTAAAACTGCTGCCTACTGCTCGTACCCAAACTGGATAATGCAGGATACTAAGAAGTCACCTGCGAACGTACTACCCAGACATGGTAGTGAATGTCCTCCCGATCACTTTTCTAAGCCTGTGTCTGCACGTGCATATATATGCTTAGTATCATGCATGCATTTACATCTGTATGACTCTGAAACAAAGTGGGGTATGAATTCAGCGTCTTGAACGACAGGCACCCACTCTGAGCTCTCAGAGAGCTGAGGCTCCCTTGCTCATCAGGCCCTTCCAGGAGGGAGCAGAAGGTGCCTGGACACAAAGTAGCTTGGAGTCCCGATAGTCGGGGAAGGGCAATGGGGTCAGGTGGGGCGTGGGACCTCAGGCATCGCTGACTCCCCGTGCGGAGAGGAGAGACGTGTGCCCACCTCAGCTGCTGGCGAGAGGCATGGCAGGGCCGGGAGCTCAGCCTCAGAGAAGGGGTGGGTCTCGGAGGGCAGGAGTGGCCGGGAGGCAGGGCTGGGCAGAGGGAACCTGGCATGCCCTCCTCTGTAGGTGCTCCCCTTTAGAAAGGAAGAAGGAGCAGTGGGGAGACGGGGAAAAAACACGTGAGCAACTGGGAATGTGCGTGTGTATATGTGTGGTGTGCGTGTGTGTTCCTGTGTGTGTACTTGTGCATGCACTGTAAGGAATGGCTTGTGTGGCTGTGGAGACCTGCAGCCCCAGACCCGGGAGCTGGTGGTGTGGGTCGGAACCCGAGCGGGAGGCCCTAGAGTGTGAGCACAGCAGGTGCAGATTCTGATCCTGGGGCAGAGAGACCGGGTCCCGCTCAGCAGCCAGGAGGAGAGGGGTCACTCCCCTTTCTGCCGTATTTATGCCTCAGTGCACTGGACGAGGCCCACCCTCACCGCTTTGCTCAGTGCAGATTCAGGTGTGAACCGCCCGGGGGTGGGCATCACGTTTAACCACGTACCTGGGCATCCGCGGTCCAGTCCAGTTGACGTATAAGATGCACCATCACGCCCCAGGAGTGCGACAGATCTCCCCGCCCCAGGCATAGAGCCCAGAGCTTGTCCTGGTCGGCTGCTCCTGCGGACCCCCATCCTGGTCTAGAACTGGCGTCACGGGAGCCTGAGTCCAGGTGGGGGTAGGAGGAGCACCCCGCGGGCTGGTGCCTGGAGTGGAGACCAAGGCTGAGAAGGACAGTCCCAGCTGGACCGTCCGTGAGGCTCCCTGTGCCCTCTGGATCAAATCCACACTCCTCCCCGCGGCTGCCCGCACTTGGCGGCTCCCCCCACCGCTGCTCCTTTGTCTTTTCATTTGTCCGTGGATGAAACTTAGGCTGTTCCCGCATTGGACGGTGGCTGCAAGTACATAGAGCGCAGGTTCCCCTCCAGATCCTGTTTTCACTTCCTGTGGGTTGTACCCAGAATGGGGTTACTGGATGTGGGGTAGTTCTATTTTTAACTTTCTGAGGAATTTCCAAACTATTCTCCTGAGCGGCTGCACCAGTTTGCATTCCCACCAACAGTGCAGGACGGTCCCTTTTTCTCCACGTCCTCGCCAGCATCTGTTGTCTCCTGAGTTGTTAATGTTAGCCGTTCTGACAGGTGTGAGGTGGTATCTCATCGTGGTTTTGAATTGCATCTCCCTGATGATGAGTCATGTTGAGCATCTTTTCACGTGTCCGTTGGCCATCTGGATGTCTTCTTTGGAGAAAATGTCTATTCAGTACCTGTTTTAAATCAGATTTTTTTTTTTTTGCCATTGAGTTATGTGAGTTCTTTATACATTTTGGATATTAACCCATTCTCAGATATATGATTTGCAGATCTCTTCTCCCATTCTGTAGTTGGCCTCTTAATTTTGTTGATGGCTTCCTTTGCTGTGCAGAAGCTTTTTAAGTTTGATGTGGTCCCACATGCTTATTTTTGTTTTTGTTGCTTTTGTATTTGATGTCGAATCCAAAAAATCATTGTCAAGAGGCTTACTTCCTACATTTCCTTCTAGAAGTTTTATGGTTTTAGGTCTTATGTTCAAATATTTAATTCATTTTAGTTGGCTTTTGTGTTTATGATATAAATAGGGGTCTGGTTTCATTTGTATGCATGTGGATGTCCAGTCTCCCCCAACACCATTTACCGAAGGGATTGTCCCTGCCCGTTGTATGTTTTTGCTCCTTCGTCATAGATTAAGTGGCCATATGAGCATGGGTGTATTTCTGGGCTCTTGATTCCACTCCATTGGTATGCACGTCTGTTTTTAGGCTAGTACCAAACTGTTTTGATTACCACAGCTTTGTAGTACAGTTTGGAATCAGGAAGTGTGATGCCTCCCGCTTTGCTCTTTGTCCTCAAGATTTCTTTAGCTATTTGGGGTCTTTTGCGCTTCCATACAATTATTAGGAATTTTGATCTTTATACTGTGAGAAATAGTAATCCTTAAAGCAAGGATTGTTCTAAGCAACTGAGATTTTCAGGAAGATGCCTCTGGCTTCAAGGTGGAGAACAGCTCGGTGGGGCTTCCGAAGGGGAGGAAACTGGGGCAGGAAACTGAGTCAGGAAACTGGGGCACATTTCTGAGTGAGAGATGAACCTGGTTTGTGCTGGAGTCGGAGAGGGTCGGGAAGAGACGGCTGACCTGAGACAGTAGGTGTAGACAGAGTTTGCATCCTAGGAGATGAACCACCGAGTTCACATAAACCCCTCTGTAAGGGGAGTGTTATTTTTACAGGGTGAGCGTGTTCATAAATACCGTTTCTCCCTAGAGGGCTGGGCATTGCACGCAGTGCCCTGGACAGAGAGGCTGTTTGTTGACTTGTTCCGGCAAGGACGTCAGCCTCTGTCTTCTGCCCACGAGTGCCTGTAAAACACTGGGAATGAAAAACCTCACTCCAGGGCTCTGTTCAACAGCTCTGGAATCGGTGAGCCTCAGAATCAACGACGAGCATTCCTGGGCCCAGTCTCCAGGGTTTCTGGTTCAGTCAGCGTAGGGGAGAGCCTGACGATTTTCAAATCTTGGGTCTTGATGAGCATCGTAGCGTGGACCATTTACAAAGCACCAGACAGGCACGCCGTGAACGTAGATCGTGTTTAACCACGTACCTGGGCATCTGCAGTCCAGTCCAGTTGACATGTAAGATGCACCATCGTATGCGTCCATACGTTTTTACGAAGAAGAAACGAAGTTTACGTTCCTGGGGTATGCCACGACTCTTGCTGTGAAGTGGGGTGGATAGCCCATCCGGTTCGTTCTTGGAGATGCTCGTCAGATACGCTGTGGAAATCTTCAGCAGGAGCCTGGGAGGGACCCCCAGCTCCGCTCCTGCTCCACTGCCCAGCTCTGGCAGATTCCTAGTGGGACCGCACACCGGGTGGCTGTCTGCCTCTCCCCTCCCCCTTCTTCCCCACGACCTTGGCGCCACACCTGTCCCCAGATGGGGCAGCAGGGTGCTGACGCTCCCGTGTGCACCACTGACTGCTCAGGTTGCACCAGGTGTGGGATTTCCGGAAGGAGGATTCGTGTCTGCTGGCTGTTGGCTGACCTCGCAGACAGCCACAATGTGTCAGGAGGAGGCGTGGGGAGGAGGCGACCTGTCGGAGACCCTGTGATCCGAGTTTTGGGTCCCCCCAGGCTCCTTGGCAATAAGCAACGCATGGCTCATTCATACATTCCACTCCTGAAATTTCCATGGAAAAACGGTTGCGCACAAAAATCTCGTAGTTTCCCAGAGTAACCGTAGGGATGGGGATGGAGAGACCGTGGAGCCAGAGGTGAGTCGGCTTCTGCCTGAACCGCAGAGGGGTCAGCCTGCAGGTGCGGGTGAAGCCCGCGGAGGCAGGGCAGACTCAGTCCAGGCTCTGAGCAACAGTGCAGCCCAAGCCGTGGCCACAGGAGAGGATGTCGGGTCCGGTGATCAGGAGGTTCTCCTTGACCCTAAGGTGAAGCTGGAGGAGTCGTGTGTCTTGTATCTGGGGATGTGAGGTCATGGAATTGGAGTCTTATGGGCCCTCGCTTCTGCAGGGGATGGATGCCGGCAGGAGGGCCTGGAGGTTGTGAGAACTGGCCGGTGAGGCTTGACCAGACACTCCCTGCACTCTGGTTTCCAGGATCTAATTTTACCTGTGTGTGGCCAGGCCAACAAAAGGTGCACTTGGGGCGATGTCCATTACCTGAATGGTCAGAGTTCTGTTATGGCCCCAATACAGCCAAAGCATCCATTGGTTTGAACCAAGGCAAAGACCGGAGAGTGTCTGACCCGCTCTCTGGCGTTTCAGATGATGTCCATCCAGCAAGAGTTCACTGCACACCTAGAAGAGAAGTCCCTGGGAATTCACGTGTTGTTTGTTCATGTCTCCATGTAATGAACCTCCCTGCAGGATGCCTCAGCCCGGGAAATAAATATGTCTTGTGTGCCTGGATAAATGGGGTTCATGGTCACTCGAAGGACAGACTGGGCCCTCTGGGGGAGGACCTACCCAGCATCTTCCTGGAAGCACAGGGCAGCACCTGTGGTACCACACGTGGTCACGGGGCACATTGGACATCGATGCCCAGCCTGGGGGCAGTACCTCAGCCGGTCATCTGGGGCCGGAGTACATTTGTGTCCCAGTGAACCATTTGACCAGCAAACATTCACTGAGCTCCCGCTATCAGCCAGCAGTGTCCAGGTGCACGGGACACCTCTGTGAGCAGCCGTGCAACAACGCCTACCCTCCACGGGGACACAGGTAGTTACAATAAACGCAGGTATCGCATGCCGGCACCTTGTTCCACGTGCCAAGAAGGGAATGAGCTGGACCAACCACCAGGGGGCAGCCTCCCCCCAGCCTAGCTCATGCTCCTCCCCCGGGGGTGCGGGTCCTCACAGCAGCTACCGCTGGGTTGGGCCGTTGCAATTTGCCAAGAGCGGATCCCAAGATCGTTGCCTGTCCTGATACAGGGGACACCAGAGGGCCCTAGAAGGGGGCGCAGGACCCATGCCTCCCCCGCTGACCCAGCCCTCAACAACCAGCTCCCCAACCCCAGAACCTGATCCCAGGCTGGCCCTGGTGGAGGGGGGGCAGGCAGACTGTCCTTCAAAGGTAGCCTGTCCCCCTCAACAACCAGCTCCCCAACCCCAGAACCTGATCCCAGGCTGGCCCTGGTGGAGTTGGGGCAGGCAGACTGTCCTTCAAAGGTAGCCTGTCCTCCGTGCAAAGTGGGAGCCAGAAGTAAGCGGCTGTTCTCTTAGAGTTTTGTAAAGACATATTATCAGCGGCTATCTCCCTCAACTTTGGAGAGTTAATACCAGAAACATTGAGCAGATTTAAACACTTCTGGATACAGTTAAAGATCTGGAGTCAAACTTTTAAAACTAAAGTAACTTTGAAATGAGGTAACAGTCGGAACATTCAGTGAGGATCTGGATTAGCAAAGTGTGTCCCCAGGCTGGGATGGTCCTGAACACCTTGCCACCAAGAGCGGTTTCAAAGGGGGCAATTAGCAGCGAGCTGCGTCTGTGGCCCTTTAAACAAGACACAGGCAAGCTTAGCCGTTCCCTGTCACTCGACTGCATTTCTGTGCACGTCTGACAACATGCTCCCCCTTGTCATTCTGTCTTTCTGGTCACGAGTCCCTCTGGTTTGCGCCGTCCGGGCATCTCAACATGGGCGAAGCTGCGTTTCCACCCTGTTCTCATTCTCAGAGTGCACTGACTTTTCATTTCCTGGCATTGGCTTTCTGTGCAATCCTGTTTTACCCAGCATGCAGAGCAGGGCCGGCTTTAAACATTTACAGAGTTGTTTCTCCAAAGGGAAGCACATGCTGGAAAGAAACACGATTTCACGAGATGAGACTGCAGTGGCGGTTGGGGGCTTCACTGCAGAAGTGTTTTCTTGTCCAGAACAGTCCTGGAGGTCCAGTTGTGACATGGTATCTGGACAATTTCTGTCCACTCTGTGCAGAGAGGGTGGTTTGTGAGGGATCAGCATGACTGGGAACTGGCTGTTGTCTAATAAGCCCGACGTGAGAGACAAGGCAAGGGGCGGTACGTGAGGGTAGTTTCCCTTTACGTGTAAACACACACACATTTTTAAATCAGCGCATAATGGATTATACCATAATGCTGCTTTTTTTTTTTAATGTTTATTTTTGAGAGGGAGAGAGCAAAAGAGTACAAGCGGGGAGAGGCAGAGAGAGAGGGAGACACAGAATCCGAAACAGGCTCCAGGCTCCGAGCTGTCAGCACAGAGCCCGACGCGGGGCTTGAACTCACGAGTTGCGAGATCATGACCTGAACCAAAGTCGGATGCTCAACCAACTGAGCCACCCAGGCGCCCCATCACTTTTTTTTTTTTTTTAAGAAAAAAATGAGACGGGCGTTCTTCCACGTCCTTACACACATCCTGTCGTTCTTGGTAGAGATGCGTGACGCTGCAGGGAGGGGCGGCGCCACGATTTGCTAGGGTCCCGCCGGGTGGACATCCAGGTCGCCTCCACACCTCTGCCTTTGTTACAAGCGCTGAACGTTCGGCTTCAGGGCCGCCGCCTGGAGAATGTGTGCAGCTGGATTCCCGGAGTCAGGTTTCTGCAAGGCCGCCCTGTGAGGGTTTGCTTCACTTTCCGCCCCTCTTGCCCGCCTTGGCACCAGGGGCTGCTGCCAACCTGCCTGGGGAAAGCGACCTTGTGGCTTTGATTTACCTTCCTCCTTCCTCCCCTCCATCGTCGCGTCGCATCTTCCATGAACTGCCGTGAGCTCTTCGGGGAGTTTTTGACAACGCCCACCCCGCAGAGCTTTCTCGGTGAGACTGAGGCTTTGGCATCCCGCGGGACTTGCCAGGACGCGTTGAACTGAGTGGATCTTTTTCCAGGTTGCCGAGCACACACTGCATCAGGCGGGACACCGGAATTCTTACGCAATTCTTATGTAATCCTGCGATTCAGCTGCCATTCATGAGAATCTGGGACCGACAGGGTGAACTCACGTTTCCAAGGTTAATATCCCGGTGGTATTAACCGCTAGATTTATTAGTATTAAGCGAAGGTGCCTATGCTGCGTAAGGAGTCTGCAGTGTTAATGAGGAAGGAACGGCTACCGGCCGAGTTGGATAACTTACTAACGCGTAAAAAAACCCAAAAAGCTTTGAGCTCACATTTTTCTTCTTCTGTCCCCAAAAAGGTCTTGCCTCATGTCCACTCTCAGGACGGAAATGACTTGCACAGCTGCTCTTCCTCCCTGGCGTGATGTGTGTGTGTGAGTAATTTGTGCATTCGTGTGTGTTACACCACACTATTTGGGACACTGCCCAGGGAGGAGGCTGCAGGCATGGAGGGACCAAGGAGGGGGTGGTGGCCTGCAGGAAGACACGTCACAATGCCGGAAAGCCCGGGTGCGAAGCTGCTTGGGGGGGCGGGTGGTGGCATCCTCACAAACCTGCAGGGAGGTGGGCCACTTCCCCCACAGTGGGCCATGTGGACGGAAGAGCAGAAGACCTTCCAGAATATTCTTCTCAGCGTGACGCCCTCAGGACGGCCATGTGGCCCCACGAAGAGCTGGGGGCAGGTTCCCACAAAGACAGATTGAATTTTCCACCAGCTGAGTGGGATGGAGATTTTGACTCAGATTTCATTTGATTTAGGGGGGAAGATGAGACATTTCTAGCATTCCCACGTTACTGGTTGCAAGTTCATTTTTACTACACAGAGAGAATGTGTCTTAGGCAGTTACTATGCATCCGAGGTATTAATCAACAAAAGATGCAAATGAATACAATATTTTTAGCGTTGTGAGCGCATGGATAAATGGGTACCAGACCACTAGACAATGAGGGTTTGATTGAAACTTTGCATCTGGTTCCTATTAACTGAAATGGAGACAAAATACGCATTCAAGGTTTCCTGCCAGTTAATTTAAAAAGCAGTTTGGAATTCATGGGCCTCAGCTGAAGTTTGGTTTCAGGGATCCCACGGGCCGTAACGAGCTGGCCAGCCTCCTAATTTCTTCTCCGTGTTGTAAAAGCAATAAGGACCACCTCTCGGACACGACAAGTGGCCTTCCACTGCCCATCCGTCAGACGCAGACCCCCATCTCCGTAACTGTTCCCCGCGGTGGGTCGCTGGGATGCAGTCGACTCAGTGCTGCTGGAAATAATGGCAGCCACACCTGGCTCCACGCTGCCACAAACCACCAGTAGCCCTCCAAGGGACTGCGGCATCTGCCCTCAGTGGGCCCGCCCCCCAGCAGCCCCAGAAAGCTGGCCACTGTCCTTACTTTCCACATCGGTTGGCAAAAGGCTGTATCATTGCTCTGATTTATACTTTACAGTCACTGATGATTTTGAACACTTGCCCACGTGCTCATTAACTAGCTGTTTGGCTGGTGTTGTGAATCCACTTCAGTGGCAGCTGGCTTGCACATTTTAATCACTTCCGTCCGATGTACAAGGAAGACACAGAATCCCATTTCCCTACACCCTATCTTGTCTTCTCACACGATGGGAAAGGAAACCTAAGATTTTCAAAGAAAGGAACCCGCATTTTAGAACAGCTCCTTCCCAGGATGTGCCCAGGTGTTCCCATGCCCACTCTCCTCTGCTGCTGTGGCTGTGGGCTCCCGGCCCTCTTGTGGCGCCTGGGGCCTCCCCGGGGTCATCTAAGAAACCAAATTCCCATACGAAAGTAGGGGTTTAAATGCAGCGCACTTTAATTTATTTTTTAAATGTTTATTTATTTTTGAGAGAGACAGAGCATGAGCAGGGGAGGGGCAGAGAGAGAGGGAGACACAGAATCCGAAGCAGGCTCCAGGCTCTGAGCTGTCAGCGCGGAGCCCGACGTGGGGCTTGAACCCATAAGCTGTGAGATCATGACCTGAGCCGAGGTCAGATGCTTAACTGACCGAGCCACCCAGGCGCCGGTATAGTGCGTTTGGAGACTCATTTTTAACTGGTTAACAGTGCAACCAGCAGGGAAGACAAACCAAGTAAGCTAAGCTGTTTAGAAGGCTGTTGAAGAAGTTGGGACTTGTCCGGTGGGTTTAGAAAGGACGCCTGCATGAGACCGCTGCTGTATCTGAGTGTGTGGTTGTCACCTTCTGCAGCCGTAGGGAGAACAGAGACAGCACTGGGCCCCAGCTTCCTCCGGACGGTCAGTTTTGGCATCGACTTGGCTGAACTACAGTCCCCAGCTACTCAATTAAACACTCATCTAGGTGCTACTGTGAAGATGCGTTGCAGGTGTGATTAAAGTCCCTCATCAGGTGACTAAGTAAGGAGGATTAGCCTAGAAGACGTGGGTGGGCATGATCCAATCAGTTGAAGGGCCTCGTGAGCAGAGCGGAGGCTTCCCTGAGGAAGAAGAAATTCCGCCCTGGACAGACTGCGGCCTCAGCCCGTGCACACACATTCCTGCCCTTCCACACAGCCTGTCCAGTAGAGTTCACACTCACCTGGTCAGACTCCAGGTTCGTGTAAATCAGTTCCTTGTGACGGCACTCTTAATGTGTACCTCCTAGCGGTTCTGTGTCTGTGGTTGGGCCCTGGCTGACACGCTCCCAGCACCCTCGTCGCCTGCCTCCCCCCGCCTCCGCTCTGAAAGCACCCTCCCCACATCCACCCTCTCGTTTCCCTGGAGTCACAAGGGCAGACACAGCAGAGAGAAGGGTCAGTTACTGTAAGGAACATAAACCAGAGGCATCTTAAACGTTTCTTCCTCTCTCCCTCCCATCCAACATTTCATTATGAAAATTGTCAAACTACAGAAAATGTGAAAAGTTTGTAGTTAACACCTCTTCAACCCGCATTCTGCCATTGACGTTTTATTACACTTTCATCTGTTACACATTCACCCGTGTATTCCTCTACTTGTCCATCAACCTTATCTTCTTGATGCATTTGAGTCTTGTGCCTTAGACCACTCGGCCATCCTGACACCCTCTTCTTGATGCATTTGAAAACAATTTGCTGACATTAATGGCTTTCTTCCTCAGTACTTCAGCATGTACATCACTAATTAGAATTTAGTATTTGCATGGAGCTCTTTTGTTTTGAGGAAAATTTTATAGAATTAAATGCATAAATCTTAAGTGTACCTTTCAATGAGTTAAAAAATTTTTTTTTTCATGTTTATGTTTGAGAGAGAGAGACAGAGCATGAGTGGAGTAGGGGCTGAAAGAGAGGGAGACACAGAATCTGAAGCAGGCTCCAGGCTCTGAGCTGTCAGCACAGAGCCTGACGTGGAGCTTGAACCCACGGACTGTGAGATCATGACCTGAGCTGAAGTTGGACGCTTAACGGACTGAGCCATGCAGGTGCCCCTCAACGAGTTTTAACAACTGCATTCACCTATGTGACCCGAACTTCATCAACAGGATATTTACATCACCCCAAAGTGTTCCACATTCCTCACCAGTCAACCCTTGACTCACCTGAGAATCGAACCCTGGGCTGATTCTCTTTTCCTCCAGAGATATAGTTTCCTTGTTCAAGAAATTAATCAGTATGGAATCATAAAATGTGTGCGCCTCTGTGGCTGGCTTCCATGCGCCATAATATTTTTGAGATTCATCCATGTTGTTGGATGTACCCATTGTTTGATCCGTGTTGCAGCTGAGAAGCATTTTGTTGTGTGACTGTATCACCGTGTACATTCTGTTGACGGACGGCTGGGTTGTCTTTGTCCATTACAAGTAAGGCTGCTGTGAACATTCCTGGATGGGTCTTTCTGTGAATATAGGATTTTCATCTCTTGGGTTAGTATCTAGGATTGAACATGCTGTGTCATCTGGTAGGTTTACGTTGAGTTTTCTGTGAAGCCGCCAGAACTCTCGGTAGATTTACACTTCCACCAGCAGTGCTGGGGGGGTTCTGACTGTGCTGTATCATCACCAACATTTGATATGGTCAGTCTGTCATGTTTAGCCATTCCAGTGAGTGTGTAGCAATGCCCTTTTTGGCTTTAATTTATGCTTCCCTGGTGACTAATGATGGTGAGCCCTTTTTCATGGTAACATTGTCTTTTGATCATGTGCTTACAAACCCCTGAATCCACCCCAGCTTTGTTGGGGCATCCTGGAGAGCTTGTAAAGTTACATTGTGAAATTCTGTTTTAAGCAGTGTCTTCAAAAAGCCTAGGTGGGATTCTTGACTCCAGTGGGGAATCTGGAGGCAAAGAGACTTACACAAATTCCAAGTACCCAGCAGAAGTGGCATCCTAAAAGGGCAGCAGAGACCAGGTCTGCAGTTGGGTGAAAGGAAGATGAGTAATGGGGCCAGTAGGATCATGGGGACAATGTGATCATGGGGGCCGTTGAGATTATGAGGGGGCAATAGAATCATGGAGCCAGTAGGATCATGGGGACCTTTGGGATCATGGGGGGCAACAGAATCATGGAGCCAGTAGGACTGTGGGGCCAATGGGATCATGGCCAGTGAGGATCATGGGTGCAGTGAGGACAATGGGGACTAATGAGGTCATTAGTCCTGAGAATTATGGGTCTTTTGTCCACTTCTGTGTATCAGCAGTGGGTTATGTAGGGGTGTTTGGGCTGGACTAACTATGCAGGGACATTTATCCAATTATGGCAACAGATTTTTTCTTATGAATTAATGCCTGATATTCCTGTAAGAAAAATATTGAGCCTTTTCCTGTCATACTGACTATAAACACTCCCCCATTCTGATGTTTAAGATTCCAGCTTCTTGTGTAGTGATTCCCGGGGTTGGGGTGAACGATGATGGTGGTCTTCGGATGTTGACGCATAACTTCTCATGTATCTGTCACTCTGCCATTACAACTGTGACAGGGCCAAGGCTTTAACTTAGAGAGATAAATGTGACTGTCATTCAGGAAGACTGAGGCTTTAAGGTCAACGGTCGCAGAGCTTTAGGCTGAGAAAATGCTTGCACAGAGAAGGACTTGCTAACGACTCCAGGTCCTTCACCTGCAGAGGACCCAAGCCACCTGCTCCCACCAAAACACATTATGCAAATCTGGGCACATTATGTAACTTACAAAAGTTACAAAATGAGGGGTGATTTGTATATTTTAAATGGATTTTGTTAGGTGAGATTCACTAGACTCTTCATTCGAATTTCAAGTTCTTCCCCAGTCAAAACAATTTGATCGTCAGAAATTGGTCAGGTGACTCAGTCCATCAGGCAGGCACAGACTCAGCAGGAACAGTACCTTCCTCCCCCAGGAGACAACAGCGAAAGCCAGCGAGCGAGCCGGGGACACCTGGGTATTGGTCCTGCGTGCCAGGCAGAGCCACATGGGGGTGAAGTGGACTGGAGGCTTGTGTTCCTCTAAGATTCACAGATTGAAGCCTGGCCCCCAGCATGATGGGGTTAGGAGGTGAGGCCTTTGGGAGGTGAGGAGGTCTGGGGGGTGCAGACCCACAAACGGGGTTAGCGTCCTCATCAGAGGCTCTGGAGCCTTCCATTGTGTGAGGACCCAGTGGGAAGACGGCCACCGTGAACGGGGAGGCGGGTTCTTTCTCACCAGACGAGGACTGGGCCCCACCTTGATCTTGACTTCCCACCCAGAACTGTGGGGAGTAAATGTCTGCTCTTGAAGCCGCTGTGGTGTGATGCTGTCACGGTGGCCTGAGTGAAGACAGGGGCTCATTTTGGGTCCTTTTGCTCAGCACTGGCTACCCTGCTGGGACCGAGGGCCTTTGTGAGGGCAAAAGTGACCGTCTCATCCAGCTCGGTGGCCATAACACACACCCCAGACTGCATGGTTTAAACAACATGGGTTTATTTCTCTCAGTTCTGGAAGCTGGAGGTCCCAGATCAGGTGTCCCCCAATCTGGTTCCTCACTTGCTGGTAGCCATCTCCCACCATGTCCCCTCATGGCAGGGAAAGAAAGAAGTTCTCTGGTCTCTTCTTGTGAAGACACTAATCCCATCATGGGCCCCACCCTCACGACCTCATCTAAACCCAGTTACTTCCCTAAGTCCCCCCTCCAAATACCATCATGCTGGGGGCTAGGGCCTCAACATATAAATTTTGAGAGGACACAATTCAGTCTATAGTATTCTGCCCCCCAAATCTATGTAATCCTTGCCTACAAGATACCTTCATTCCATACCACCTGCCCCTAGAGTCTTAATTCATTCCAGCACCAACTCTCAACTCTGACTCTGGAGCCCCCTGTAAGTCGGATGTGGGGTATACCTGAGGTACAATTCATCCGGAAGCAAAGGTCCCCTCCAGCTGTGAACCAGTGACACCAGACAAGTTGCGTGAGATGGGCCGAGGATGGCCGTTCCCCTTCCAGAAAGGGAGCTCCTGGAATGAAGGAAGGAGTGATGAGTCCCAAGCAAGCACAAAACAAAAGAAGGCAGATTCCAGTATACCACAGGCTTAAGAGTAATCCTCTTTGGTTTGACGCTCTGCCTTCTTGACCCACTGGGGTGGCTGATTACAAGAGATGTATTATCAGAACTGGCTCCCGTGGTCATGGAGGCTGAGAAGTCCAAGACCCGCAGTCGGCAAGCTGGAGACCCAGGAGGGCCGATGGCGTGCCTCCAGTCCGGGTCCCAGTTAGAAGGCGAGGGATGACCATGTCCCAGCTCAAAGGCACAGAGAGCAAATTCTCCTTCAGTCCACCTTGTGTTCTGTTCAGACCCTCAACTGATTGGCTGAGGCCCACCCGCACTGGGGAGGACAGTCGGCCTTAGTCTACAGATACAAATGCTGATCTCCTGCAGACACTTCCCAGACACACCCACAATCTTGTTGGGCCACGTGTCTGGGCACCCCAGTCTGGTCCTCACTTAAAACTAAGCATCATGGTCACTGGCCAACTGACTGACGGGCACGGAGGCTCTCCGGGGCTGTGGAGAATGTAAAGCAGGGCACCCCCCAGCTAACCCTCTGAACCTTCCAAATCCACTAGGTTGGTTTCTCAGGGCAGGGGCAGCTGTAGGGTGTGTGAGGAGGAGGGCATGGCATGGGTGGGGTGGGGAGACATCAGCGGACTCTGCCCCCGACCCGGAGCTGCCGCCACCCCTGCCGGGCCTCCTCCCACGTCCCCTGGCTCGGACACCAGCCGGGTCAGGATGAGACAAGTGAACAAGAGAAGCCACAGCAGCCAGCTTCTCCCCTCGGTGGCGTGTGTGTCCTTCACCCATCACCATACTGGAGCCTGCTCACAGGCTGGGGAGGGACCAGACGCGAGCCTGGCCTGACATTCCCTGCGGTCTCAGGAGGCAGCCGGCCTGTGCTTCCCCAGGGAGACGAGGGCCGGATGAGACCATCTTAGGGACGTGTGTTACGATGTGCCGCGTCCTTGTGCTGTCCCCCTGGGACTTCCTTCGTGCCCTCCTGTGTCCTCAACTAGCATGTGGCCCCATCAGGGCAGCGGCGACAGCTTTACACACCGCGGGGTCCCCACATCATTTTACATCCTTGATCAAGGATATTTGTCACTTGCACTTTTTACTGGATGTGGACCCGTCATGGCTTCTTCTCAGCCCAGCTGCTGGGATGTGGGTGGCTTCATACAGGTTAGCTTCTGTTTAAAAGTCAACAACGGCAGAGTAGGAAGGCCCAGCGGGTGTGAGAGCAGCGCCGACTGCAGTGAGCCACCAGGGCACACGGGCAGGCGGGGAAGTGGTCTGAATTCAGAACTCTGCCTCCTCCGTTGCTGCAAAATTTCCTGCAAAATGTGAGTGATGCCTGCGGCTCTCACTCCACTGGTCCGTCAGCCTGCTGGTCTGCCTGGGGGCGTCTGCCACATACACAAGTAGAGAGGGTATATGAGGGACTGGGAGTTCCCGCTGCAGCAGAGAGGTCATGGTGCCTGCCCAGCCCCTTGATCGCAGAGACCCGTGCCCAGCTCCTGCAGATGCTGGTGGCCCTGCCTGCTGGGAGGCACCTTAATCCAAGGTAGGCCTGTCGCCCAGGGTCAGGAGCTGGCAGCCAGGACTCCAGCTCAGGGCCCTCGGGTGGCTCATGATCTCTTTGATGTCCCAGGTGCTACTCAGGGACCCGGCCCCCATATTTGGCTCCTCACTTCCTGCCTGCTGCACCTGCTCTGGGTTCCCTCCCGATTCTTGCACTGGAGTCAGCTCTGGGGGACCCAACCAAGACACCGACAGTCTAGACTCAGACATTAGCAAGGTTCTGCCTCAGGTGGTTCATCTCTTCCCTTTCTTCCGTAGCATTTTTGAGCAATTCCCAGACTTTATGAAATGATGTTACATTTATGGACCCACTCCAGGGGAAAAGTGTACCAGCCTCCTGGCCATGGCCCCCCCCCCCCCCCCCCGCCCAGCCCCATCAGCACAGGTTTGTTGCCTTCCATCTCACCCACCGCCCCCCCTCCCCCAGCACGGACTCCCATGCGATTCCCATGTGCATCAGCAGCAGACAGACTGGGCTCATGCCCGCCCGTTTACCGCTGTTTCGCTCTTAGTGCGTAAACCCAGGGCTTCAGACTGCAGGCAGGAGTGAAGAAATGTGGGAGGAAGATTCCTTTGGAAAGAAACAGCCTTTCATTAAACCAGAGAAATCACGCCCGTAGTGGGCAAGTGGCCGTAAGAGACGCAGAATACAGGAATCGGCACCCAGGGTAGCGTTCAAGGGCTTCGTCTGGCGGGGCCAGGTCCCCTCTGCGCCCTCAGGCCCTGGGCGCTGATGGCCACACAGCATGGCTTCCTGTCTCTTTCAGCACAGCTGAGCATTGGTTCCAGGGAAAGGCAGGTTTTCTACATCTTTCCTTCGCTTGATGGGAGAGGTGAGAACACGGGCTGGGCTCATGTGGTGCCCATACCTGCTGGCCACCGAGCCTGCACACGGCAAGCCTGGGAGCAACGAGAGCCCCTGAAGCTCCCTGGGGAGCCCTGAGAGTAGGCCAGATGCTCATCACACCTTATTTCCACCAGAAACCAAGCAGCAAGAGGGAGGGGAAGCGATCTCCACTTCACAGTTGGGAAACTGAGGCCAGGGCCTTATTGACGGGGGCTGAGTCGCTTGTGGTGCTGGGGGGTCAGCTTCTGAAGCATTCACTTGGAAGCCTCACTGAGGCCGCCTCCCCCAGGGAGGGCTGGCCGCCCGTCAATGGGGGGGGGGGGCCTTGTGTGGTGGGTGGCTTGGTGCACCCGTGAACTTTGGGGCGTTCCTCACTGGCTCTGGGCGTCACGTGCATCAGAGCCTGGTGACAGGGGCCTCTCTGCAGAGCTGCCGCTGGAGGGGGGACAGTTGAATGAAGGCTGTGTGTTTGCTCTGCTGCTGATTTACAGCCCTTGGTCACATGGCTCGTCATCATGACCCACAGCACTACAGGAAGGCATCAAAGGAGGGTCGTCATAAAGGCAAAGCGGGCGTCACCACAGGCGTCTGGGCATCTGGGAAGTCGCCTGGGGACAAAGGCCATAGTGAGGACTAGCATTGTCCGAGGGCCTCTGGGTGCACAGGGTGCCAGGGGCCTGGGGCTGCCCTAGGGAGGAGCTGCCCCAGCCCAGCAGGTGCAAAGGCCCCGCCCACCGTTCACAGGGCAAGAGTGGAGAAAACCAGAGAGGCAAATTTAGATAAAAAAGGAAGAGATTAACTCTGAAAACAACAACACAACTTGGTCCCTGAGCAAGAAGCTGATGGTGGGCTCAGGTGGGAGGCAGAGGACAAGCACTCTGTCTGAGGACTCAGGACCTGGAGCTGCCACCCTGCCCTGGGGAAGAGCCTTGAGGCCCTGGGTGCAGGGACCCAGCGGACACCTGAGCCTCTCTCTGTACAGCCTGCTTGCTTGGAGAGGGTGCTGCTGGTCTCTGGGCCTGGAGGAAGGGCCCGGAGCATGTCCCTGGGAGTCACAGAGGGCTTTATTCTCTGTTCTGCAGATTAAAATACATCACTTTTGTAAACTGCCACTCTTTGCCATCTTTAAGGCCAGCTTCGCCAGAGTGACAGATGCCATCTGTTATGGGCTGAATTGTGTCCCCTCAAAAATCCATATGTTGAGTCCTAACCCCCAGTGCCTCAGAATGTGGCTGTGTTTGAGATAAGGTCTTTGCAGAGGTGATTAAGAGTAAATGAGGTCTTGTGTGTGGGTCCTAATCCCACACGACTGGTGTCTTTATAAGGAGATGAAGACACAGACACACACGGAGGGATGACCACGTGAGGATGCAGGGGGAAGACGGTGTCTACATGGTAGGACAGGGGCCTCAGGGGACACCAGCCCTGCCCACACCTGCCTCCCATACTTCCCGCCTCCAGGACCGGGACAGAACAGTCTCTGTTGTCAGGCACTCCGTCTGTGGTGTTTGTTACGGCAGCTCACGCTGGCTGATACACTGTCCAACCAATACACTGTCCTGCAGGTGCATTTCCGTGAGCCAGTGTTCTGCCTTCTCCATGAAGCAGGGGACCCAGGTCCCGAGACGCCTGGTCCCACTGAGCTGCCCATGGGTATCCACCCAGCCTGCCAGCGATGGGTCCTTTTGATTATTCTCTTTTATGTGATTGTGTGTCACATAATTTGTTAGCTGGTAATGAGTTCTCCATTTTTGTGACTAGACCCCGGGTTTTGGAGCAGCGGCATTGGCAATATTAGTTTTGCTGCTCAAGGCTGATAGGATTTTAAAACGGACATGTAATGTTGATGGTAAAGGTCTGATTCCCTTCGGGCAGTTTGAAATAATAAAAATGGCCTTTTACTGCGTTGCTGGGCCTCTGGCTGTCCAAGGCCTATTTTTAGGTCAAGAAAGGCAAAATCATAGACAAATCCAGAGCAGACAAGCACACCAATCATTGTGTGAATGGAGTTAAGCCCCTTAGTTGGGGTCTTTGGGGGTTTATTACACTCATGGGTCCCAGAGAGGGAGGTCTGGCTTGCCCAGAGGGCCACACATATTGGTGAAAGCCGGATGAGCTTGGCTGGAGGAAAATCAGGTCAAGTGAGGATGGCAGGTGGGCGTCTCTACTGGGGTCCTGGGTAGGGCAGCCATGGCACCTGGGAAGTGTGTTCTTGGCTACCCCAAACCTATGCAGGTCAGCAGAAGGGGAAGTGCAGAACGGGGGTCCTCCTGAGACTCACCACCCAGGCACACATCGAGAGGGCGGGGTGCTGCTGAAGGCTCACTCGGAGAGTGGGTGTGTGAGAATGGCTGCGCTACACCTGGCCCTTCCATGAGCACACAGGTCGCTCTTGGAAACCCAGTCACTGGGAGAAAGCTGTTCCAGGAGAAATACTTCCATTAACTTTAGTGGTGAACGTATGAGACGTTCCATCGTAGCCCAAGCGATCAGACAAGTTTCTCAGAAAAATATGTCAATCAGACAGCGGAAACGAGTTTATATGAGCAATAAATATCAACTGAAGCAAGTAAATGGAGTCTGTACATAAAATACAGCTGAATGCAGCTTTATTGTCCTGGGCAAAGGATCAAGCAAGGATTTGATGTGCGTGGGGTGGCGAAGGGGGCTGTGGGAGAGTTGCCTGTCCATGAGTTTCTTCAGTGATTTTCCAAAATTTTTGTCTCATGGGTATTTTTCACTCACACTGTTCTTTACAAGTAAGGTTATTGTGCAGAAAAACAGTTACAGGCAAAATAAAGGGTGTACACCAGAGCTGGGCATAGCCCAGAGCACCCGACACAGGAGGGTGACCGGGAGGTTTGTCTCCTGGTCCCCTTTCCCTGGCCCTCACACATAGGGCAAAGCTTTTGGGTTCATCCAACATGGTGTACTGGCCAAGCTTGTTCCGCGTGATGTTCTTGGACCGGAAACTGAGCAGGTGCGGACGAAATTGTCGGATGTGTTGTGTCTTCGATTGAAACTACAATGTTAAGATAACACTTCTTACCATGTATTGATTGAGTGTGTTTTAGGGAGAAAAGGCAGTATACCAAAAAGCAAACTCACATGTTCCCAGTGTCCTTGGGGGATAGTGTAGAAGTAAGGACCTGCAGATTTGGGGTTGAGACTTGGCTGGTGGTGACTGATTCTTTCTTGGCAAAGCTGTGCTTCCTGTAACAGGTGGACAGGTTTAGAGTTGGTTTGTTGGTTTTCCCTGGTCAGTACCTAGCTCACAACCTGCTCCCATGTCGATAACCATGGGCGCTCGGGGCCCTCGAACTTCATCTTGCTGTTCCCTGCTCCATCCATCTTTCCCCATCTCCCTGATTCATTTACCTGTGCCTATCTCATGGCATTGAATGTATTTAGTTCAGTGTCTTCTGTTGGGAGAAGGTGGACTCTGAGAGGCAGAAGCATCTTGTTACTGGTTCGCATGAGAAAGAACATCAAAAGGAAACGAGTTTTTTATTCCTTTTTTGGTGGGTTCTTTTTTTAAAATTTGGTTTAAAGAAACAGATTTTTAAAAAATGTGTATTTATTTTTGAGAGGGAGAGAGACAGAGACAGAGACAGAGACAGAGTGTGAGCAGGGGAGGGGCAGACAGAGAGGGAGACACAGAATCCAAAGCAGGAGACAGGCTCCGAGCCATTGGCACGGAGCCCGATGCGGGGCTCAAACCCACAAACCGCAAGATCATGACCTGAGCTGAAGTCAGACACCCAACCGACTGAGCCACCCAGGAGCCCCCAGATTTTTTTTAAGATCACATGATGAATCTTTTTCACTAACATCTGCCCAGCTATTCTGTTGATGTACGTAAAGAACTAGAAACAAGCTTTCCTGAAGTCCAGAAAGTGAAAATATGTGATAAATGTGTAAGGAACGTATAGACCAGACAGCAAGAAAACTCAGCATCAATGCTCGCACACCCTGGGAGGGCTCAGGTGGTGGCAAGGTTGCCGGTGCTCCTGGGGAGCAGAGAAAGTTCCAGAATGCCTGGTATGAGAGCCTCATCCAAACCTTCTGGGATCGCTTGACAGAAACAATAAGGTTATCAACTCTAACTTGACTTCTGATGGTGTAGTCACTTGTGTCCATGGCAGGTGGACCACCAGCTAGAAAACATCCCATGGGGGCATGGTTCTCAAACCAGACACCTGGGAGAACCCTGGAGGGCTGGTTTATAGCACAGACCCTGGGTTCCCCTCTGGGGCTCCCACTCAGCAGGGGAGGAGCAAGCTGGTGTTCTCCCATGAAGCACACATACACCTTCTCCCTCATGTGCCTCTAGCCTCTGGACCTTGGCAGGTGGGTGAGCCCAGTAAGGACAGTTCTCTGCACCCAACACAAGCCTACCCAAGAAACAGTTTTTGAAAAAACTTAAGAAAGGTTTGCAAAGTGGAGAATTTGGTCATGAAGACTGGAAAAACAGACTGACCCCTGACTGTGTGTTTCTGGAGAGCAAGGCTATCATTGGTGCCCAGAGTCGCCTATGACAGGGAGAAGCTGGCGGCACCCCTAGGGCGAGTTCCAACATCACGGAGCAGAGAGGGGCCAGGACAGCCGGACGCAGGGGCCTCGCCATGCTCGCTGGAGGAGGCAAGGTGGTGGCGTCAGCCAGGTGCCACACGGCCAGGGGAAGTTCTGGCTCCATGGGACCGAAGGCTCATCTGGACTTCTGTCTCCAAACCCTGCTTTGGTCTGAATAATGTGCCATATTTATTTCCCAGCACAGCCGAGACAGCCTAGTGAGAAGACAGTCTTGCTTTATTCCTGGAACTTAGCAGAGCTGGGGCCATGGGTTCGGGGCAGCATCTTGAGCTGCTTCCACCTTCCCCTGTTGGATGAGCCATGTCCCCCTGCGCTCTGCCCCGCCTGCTATCCCTGGGGCTGCAGGGAATGAGTCCCAGAACGCTGAATGGGGCAAGGGCGGTTTGAGGGGGACGGGCAAGGTCAGGTAACAGTTGTGGGGATGTGTGCACAGAAAGGAGAACCTTCATTTCGAGGTGTATCCTCACTCTGTCTCACCTGGGCAGCCTGCTGAGCCCAGACAAGCGGACTTGGGGCTCTGTGGTTGCCCTGCGGTGAGCACCTCTCTGGTGCCTTGTCACTGAGTGAGACCCTGACACAGCCACCTGCTTCACTTAGCGTGGGGTCTCGGTGATGGCCCTTCCTCCCCAGCGCAGCCCGTGGGTCACCTCAAACATGCTCATCCTTTGGACTGCATGCAGCTGGGTCGGTGCTGTCTCTTGGCTGGGGGTGTCACTAAGGGAATTCCTTCTTCTTTTTACAAAAAAAAAAAAACTTTTTAAATGTTTATTTTTGAGAGAGAGAATCCCAAGCAGGCTCCCCACTGTCAGCCCAGAGTCCGATGCCGGACTTGAACCCATGAACCGTGAGATCATGACCTGAGCCAAAGTCGGACGCTCAACCCGGGCACCCCAGGAATTCCTTCTAAAGGTGAAACAGAACAAAATTCCCTTAAACTCCACTCTGACTCAGATTTTAACCCTTGATTCTGTGCAAATACCTTCACTTAAAAAAAAAAGTCAAGACAATTACGTTAATAATAAAAAAACAGAGACCACCAGCATGAAAAAACATAGAGGGTGCTTGGGAAACATTGAAAAGATCACATTCACAAGATAAACTCTTGCAAGACAAGTAGCTTAAAGTTAAATGCATCACAATAGAGAATATCCTGTGTCTTCCTGTGGGCTTTGCCCGAGTGAACGTGACCTCTGATAGCGCCCAACCCGTTAATACAGAGTGTGTGCTTTGTGATTTGTTTTTAGTCGGTTTCCTGAGAAAGTTGTAATTTTCATTTGAAAGTAGCAGGTGTGACAGTATAATATTTTATTACAGGTCGTGGCTAACACTTTTTCTGTGGGAAAAGATTTCTGATTTTATCATGGAAATCAGTGCAGAAATGTGAGGGAGTTTATTCAGACTCACTTTGCAGGCATATCAGGAACAATTCTTCCCCAAGGCCAGTGGGAGGATCCAGCATTGGCCCCTGGGAACCACCTGCCAGACATGGGGGTCTCACCCCCCAAGTCCTCCCCTGCAGCTTGGCTGGTGCCACCCTCACGGTCCCTCTACAGCTGAGGCCACCACAGCTTCCTCCAGACAGAAGTGAGGCACCGACCCTGCGAATCGGCAAGAATAAACCTGGATAACTAACATCGTGGGTCTTTGTTGGGGGAAGGACATGGTTTGGAGAGGACAAGTCAGAGTTAGCTCTAAGAGACTCTAAAACATCCCAGATGAGCGGTTCCTACAGACACGTGTGTCACCCACGATGCACAGTCTTCGGGGAGGAGGGGGCAGATGCCGCCCAAATCCTTGCAAATCGCATGACGGAGCAGTAGAGCAGAGCTGTGTCTGCGGGACATGTGGGTGTGCAGCATTCCTGTGCAGGCAGCCCCTGCCACCCCCACCCCCGCTCCCCCACCCTGTGCAGGGGACAGGGGTTTCCCCGGTGACGGCCACAAGGGACTATTTGCCTGAATGTTTCCCTCTTGACATATTCGGAGCTCAAAGGAGAGGTTACGGAAGCCCACGCAAACGACATCAGCAGTGCAGGGAGCGACCCCAGGAGCTCTTTGAAAGCCCAGCCCTCGCTGGCCTTTCTCACGGCCGCCTCCCCCACAGGGCCTGGGGGCACAGGCCTCGGAAGATGGGGGCCAGGGGGCCTGCGGGCAGCCAGGCTGTGGCCCCTTGGCTCCTGGCCTGTTGCTGACAGCACGTCCCTCTGTGGGCACCTGGCAGCCTCAGCCGCTCAGACTCCGCCAGCCTCTGCTTCCTGAGGACCAGGAAATCCTCAGGGGCAATTTGGGCTGTGATATTGCTGTTTTACAGCTTCTGTTTATTTAAGTTTTTAATTACAGAATGAATATGTGTTCATGGTAAAAAATAAAGTTATAAAACTAAAAGTATGACCAAATGGGTCTGTGGGGTTGGGGCTGACTCACCCCCAGCAGCAGGGTCAAGCGTTTGGAAGCGTCCGTTCCCGTTTGCGGCTCTCCACACAGTCGGAGTAAACCCACGGCCCACACCCTCGCCCGAGTGTGGTTTCTGCTTCTCTCTCCTGTGCTCTGGCCGCGGGCCTGATGCTTGTCCCTCGGACGCGGACATCAGTCTCTCCCGAGGCTCACACCCCCAAGGGCCCGGCTCCCTGCAGAGACTTTGCTCCGCCGAGTCCCTGCCTGTCCCTGCCAGTCCCTTTCTCTAGGTACAGCCTTTGTGTTCTAGACAGATCTTGCCACCGTCTCCAGTTACCTTTAATTTAAAAAATCTTTTTCCCAGCTTTATTGAGATATAATTGACATATAACACCGTGTACATTTAAGCTGCACATGAGGATTTCATATGCAAACGTTTGCATCCAGTTATGTTTTTCATTTATCTGTCCACTGTCGTGTCCCTAACGTCGTGAGATCAGGGCCCTGCTGGTCAGATGAGAGAGCTCACTGAGGTTGCTACCCCCTCCCCAGCCCTGGTGAGAGACAAAGTGAGTTCCTTCAAGACCAAGTGACCAGCTGCTGGGTCTGTGATGTGACCCTTTCTGACAGGTGCTGTTTTGTTGTCCTCTGGAGACTCTGGGCCAGTTTGTACTTCCTTCCACCGGCGCGCTTTGAAGATGGCCCAGTGCTCCGGCCCTCAAAGGTCTGGTTCCCAGGCACTGTGTCAGGACCCAGCACAAGGCTCAGCCTTCGGTGGACACTCATCGCCACTGCCGGTTCTCTGTTACCCTGGGCATCGAATGCCAACTCTAAGGCTGATCCCGATGTCTTCTAAAGTCATTGCAGAAGAGAGTTCTGGGCCAGGATGGTGATGTAGGAAGACTCTGAACTCATCTCCTTCATGGAGCAACCCCAAATTACATCTGTTCATAGAACAGCGCCTCCTGAAGAGGAATTGCAGGCCGACTGAACAGCCAGCAGACAACCAGAGATGGGCAGAATGGCAAGAGAGATGTGGACATGGTAGCAAAAGGAACCCCCACCCCAACACTGCCAATAGCAGCAGGGACAGTACTGAGGGCCCGGGGACAGATCCCTCTGTTTGGGCACAGAAGGAAAGCTGCAGGTTAAAAGCAGCTAGCGCGTAAAAGAGACAACACTTCAACTCCGCTAAGTGACAGAGGAGCTGTGGGAATGCTGTCTAGGTCAGGGGTTGGAGAAGGCTGTGGTTTATGTTCTCGCCCTATCTTTCTATTTTTTCTTTTTTTTCCCTCTTGTTTTGATACTCTTATTACTTTCTTCTTTCCCTTTTTCTTTTCTTATTATTATTTTCCCCTTTATTCTCTCTGTAAAAGCTATGGTTTAGAGTAGCAAACACTTATGGCCACAGCTCCAGCCAGCAGAGTCAGCAAGCACATGCGGTCTACACGGGGACTCCACACAAGAGACACCTTCAGCCTCAGGAGAAGCAGCCATGTTGCTCGATCCATAGAAACAAACACAGAAGTCAAGGAAAATGGGGAGACAGAGGAATATCCTCCAAAAGAAAGACGAAGGAAACTCAGAAAAAGAACTAAATGAAACAGAGATGAGTAATACTCATCCTGAGATGGAATTTAAGTAATGATCATAAAAATACTCACCAGGTTGGAGACCTTCAAATAAAGAGATAGAAAATATTAAAAAAGAACCAATCAGAGCTGATAACACAATGGCCCAAAATCTTTGAAATGCAACAAAAGTGTTCCTAAGGGGGAAGTTTAAAGCAATACAGGCCTACCTCAAGAAGCAAGAAAAATTTCAAATAAACAACGTAACCTTACACAAAAGGAGCTAGAAAAAGAACAAAGAAAGCCCAAGGTGAGTAGAAGAAAGTAAATAATAAAGGTCAGAGCAGAAATAAATGACATAAAGACTAAAACAACAATAGAGAAAATCAGTGAAACCAGGAGCTGGTTCTCTGAGAAGATAACACAGAAAACCCATAGCCAGACTCATCAAGAAAAAAAGAGAAAGGACCCAAATATGTAAAATCAGAAACAAGAGAGGAGACATGACAACCAACACCACAGAAATACAAAGGATCATAATAGAATATTATGAAAAATTATATGCCAACAAAATGGACAACCTGGAAGAAGTAGATAAATTCCTAGAGACACACAATTTTCCAAACCTGAATCGGAAAGAAATAGAAAATCTGAACAGACCAACTATAAGCAACGAAATTGAATTGATAATAAAAGAACTACCAACAAACAAAAGTGCAGGACCAGATGGCTTCACAGTTAAATTCTACCACACATTTACAGAAGAGTAAACAACTATTCTCCTCAAACTATTCCAAAAAACAGAAGAGGAAGGAAAGATTCCAAATTCATTCTATGAGGCCAGAATTACCCTGATAACAAAACCAAATAAAGACACCACCAAAAAACCCCAGAACTACAAGCCAATATCTGTGAACATAGATGCAAAAATCCCCAACAAAATACTAGCAAATTGTATACAACAATACATTAAGAAGATCATTCACCACAGTCAGGTGGGATTTATTCCTGAGTCACAAGAGTGGTTCAACATTCACAAATCAATCACCGTGACACATCACATCAACAAAACAAAGGATAAAAATCATGTGATCATCTCAATACATGCAGAAAAAGCACTTGACAAAATTCAACATCCATTCATGATAAAAACCCTCAACAAAATAGGGCTAGAGTGAAACCCCCAACAAATAAAAGCTATATGAAAAACCCACAGCTAACATCATACTAGGGAGAACTGAGAGTTCTTCATCTAAGGTCAGGAACAAGACAAGGATGTTTACCATCCTTGTGGAGGAGGAGTCACCACTTTGACTCAACATAGTACTGGAAGTCCTAGACACAGCAATGAGACAAGAAAAAGAAATAGGAGGCATCCATATTCGTTAAGAAGTTAAACTGTCACGATTTGCAGATAACATGATACTATACAGAGAAAATCCTAACGATTCCACCAAAAAACTACTAGAAGTAATAAACGAATTCAGTAAAGTGTCAGGATAGGAAATTAATACCCAGAAATTGGTAGCATTTGCGTATACTAGCAGCAAAGTCACCGAAAGAGAAATTTTAAAAAGCACCATTTACAATTGCACCGAAAAGAATAAAATACTGCAGAATAAACTTAACTGAAAAGGTGAGAGACCTATACTCTGAAAATATAACTCACTGATGAAAGAAACCGAAGAAGACACAAACAGATGGAAACACATTCCCTGCTCATGGGTGAGAAGAACAGATATTGTCAGAATGTCCATGCTCCCTAAAGCAGCCTACAGATTCAAAGCAATCTCTATCAAAATACCGACAGCCTTTTCCATAAACTAGAACAAATAATGCTAACGTTTGTATGGAGCCACAGAAGACCCCAAATAGCCAGAGCGACCTTGTCCAGTGGTCGAGTATTAAGCAAACCTTCCATGCAATTAACCCCAGTCCGACTGGCTGCCCAGCATGTGCTCAGCACACATGTCTGTTTTCTGGTTCCATCCTCACAGTAACCAAGGGAGAAAGTTACCACATTTCCAGTTTTACAGATGTGAACCCTGACTGTGAAGCCCAGAGCCACTAAATAAGTGAACCAGTACATGAGTGCACTGTCCCACATGCATTTATTTCCTCTTCCTGTGCCTGTGTCTTTTGGTCCCGATTCACAGGAAGCACGGTGATTAGCACTGAGAATGCAGTTTGTGCACAAGACGGCCATGGACCCTGTTCTCGAAGATTGTGCAATAGCAAGGACAGGCATTTGACATAATTACATGACAGGCATTAACTCGCAACTGTGACAGGTACAACAGAGGAGAGATACAACAGCCAAGGCCCATTAGAACGTGGAGCGGGGGTCGCAGCTCTCTGGAGGCCCACGGAAGACCCAAGATGGAGGCCACGTGGAGGGTGCCAAGCTGCCCTGCCGACCCTCAGTATCTCCCAGCATCTCCCAGCCCAGTCCGCCCCAGCATCTCCCAGCCCAGTCCGCCCACGAGCTGGATTTAGCCACATGAGGGCCTAAGCATGGCCGGCAGAGGTCAACCCACCACGAGGAATACAAAGTGATGTTTTAAGCCACTAAGTTTTGGTGTGGTTTTGTAGACAAGTATGGAAAACTGAAATAGAATCCAGTGTCTAAACAGGAAACTACATCCCACATTTTGCCTGTACTGTGGTCAGTACAGTCAAGCTTGGGCAGCTGACTGGCTGCATGTGTAACACAGAACATGGAATATCAGAGGTTCTGGCTCAGAGTGACTGCGTTGGGCACTGGGAGAAAAGAAAGTTCAAGTCCCAATGTGTGTCCCCAGTCCAGAGTCTTCCTAAGATGTGTTCATAGACTCCCTCATGTCTCGTTCCCACAGGGTGACAGGGGCTAAGAATCAAAAGCAGAGTTAGAACCAGTGGTTTCCCAAGTTACAATGACAATGAACAGTGTCAGCTAAGCATTGTATGGGAACCAGAGGCGAGGGACACTGGAGTGGGATGTGGGGGAGGAGGAACCAGCCCCCACTGTGGCCTCCATTCCTCTTCGATGATACTATAATTTCCTTGCCCAAGGGAATCGCCCTGCAAGAGGCAGATGTACAATTATGCTCGGATCCCAGGGATGAATTTCAGAGTCAGATCACAGAGGAGTAAGCATTCTGCGGTGGTTTGAACACATGTCCTCAGATTCCATGTGGCCTCCCCTTGAACCTGGGTGGGCCTCCGTGGCGCCCGGATGGAAAAGGCCACACAGCCCTGCTTGCTCCTCCTGGGACATTCACTCTGGGAGCCTCCAGCTGTCTTTTGTTTCTGTTTTCCCCCTGCTTCATTGAGTAGAATTTACCTATTACACTGTGTAAGTTTAAGGGGTACAACGTGTTGATCTGATAGGCATATGACTTGTGAATTTTAGTTCAAGTGCAGTGCAATATTGGCTTCAGGAGTAGAACTCAGTGATTCATCACTTACATACAACACCCAGTGCTCATCACAAGTGCCCTCCTTAGTACCCATCCCCCATCAAGCCCATCCCCTACCCTCCACCTGCCTCCATCAACTCTCAGTTTGTCCTCTATCGTTGAGTCTCTTGTAGTTTGTTTCTCTTTCTTTTCTTTCCCCCCTTCCCATATGTTCTGTTCTGTTTCTTAAATTCCACATGAGTGAAATCATGTATTTGTCTTTCTCTGATTGACATATTTCACTTAGCATAATACATTCTAGCTCCATCCACATCACTGCAAATGGCAAGATTTTATTGTTTTTGATGGTTGAGTAATACTCCTTTGTATATATATACCACATCTTCTTTATCCATCATCAGTTGATGGACATTTGGGCTCTCTCCCTAGTTTGGCTATTGTTGATAATGCTGCTGTATACATTGGGGTCCATGTACCCCTTGGAATCTGTATTTTTGTATCCTTTGGGTAACCAGCTAAGAGCGCAATTGCTGGATGGTAGGGTAGTTCTGTTTTTGTTTTGTGAGGAACCTCCATGCTATTCTTCAGAGTGGCTGCGCCATTTTGCATTCCAACGAACAGTGCAAGAGAGTTCCCTTTTTCCGCATCCTCGCCAACACCTGTTGTTTCTTGTGTTGTTAATTGTAGCCATTCTGACAGATGTGAGGTGGTATCTCATTGTGGTTTTGATTTGTAATTCCCAGATGATGAGTGACGTTGAGCATTTTCTCATGTGTCTGTTAGCTATTGGGATGTCTTCTTTGGAAAAGTATCAGGGTGCCTGGGTGCCTCAGTTGGTTAAATGTCTGACCCTTGATCTCTGCTCAGGTCATGATCTCACGGTTCGTGGGTTCAAGCCCCACATTGAGCTCTGTGCTGACAGCTCAGAGCCTGGTGCCTGCTTTGGATTCTGTGTCTCCCTCTCTGCCCATCCCCCACTCTCTCTCTCTCTCTCTTAAAAATGAATAAACATCATAAAAATTTGTAAAAGTGTCTATTCATGTCTTCTGCCCACTTCTTCACTGGATTATTTGTTTTGGGGGTATTGAGATTGGTAAATTCTTTACAGATTTTGGATACTAACCCTTTATCTGATGTGTTGTTTGCAAGTATATTCTCCCACTCTGTAGGCTGCCTTTTGGTTTTGTTGATTGTTTCCTTCACTGTGCAGAAGCTTTTTATCTTGATGAGGTCCCAATGGTTCATGTTTGCTTTTGTTTCCCTTGCCTCTGGAGACATGTTGAGTAAGAAGTTGCTGTGGCCAGGGTCAAAGAGGTTGTTGCCTGTTTCTCCTCTAAGATTTTGATGGCTTCCTATCTTACGTCTAGGTCTCTCATCCATTTTGAGTTTATTTTTGTGTATGGTGTAAGAAAGTGGTCCAGGTTCATTCTGCATGTTGCTGTCCAGTTTTCGAAACACCATTTGTTGAAGAGACTGTCTTTATTCCATTGGATAGTCTTTCCTGCTTTGTCGAAGATGAGTTGACCATATAGTTGTGGGTTCATTTCTGGGTTTTATATTCTGTTTCATTGGTCTATGTGTCTGTTTTTGTGCCAGTAGCATACTGTCTTGATGAGTAAAGTTTTGTAATACAGCTTGAAGTCCAAGATTGTGATGCCTCCAGCTTTGGTTTTCTTTTTCAGAATTGCTTTGGCTGTTTGGGGTCTTTTGTGGTCCCATACAAATTTTAGGATTATTTATTCTAACTCTGTGAGAAATGCTAGTGGTATTTTGATAGGGATTGCACTACATGTGTAGATGCTTTGGGTAATATATACATTTTAACAATATTTGTTCTTCCAATCCTTGAGCATGGGATGCTTTTTCATTTCTTTGTGTCTTCTTTAATTTTTTCTATAGTTTTCAGAGTACAGATCTTTTACCTCTTTGGTTAGGTTTATTCCTCAATATCTACTTGTTTTTGGTGCAATTGCAAATGGGATTGATTCCTTGATGTATTTTTTCTGCCGCTTCATTATTGGTGTATAGAAATGCAACAGATTTTGGGGCGCCTGGGTGGTGCAGTCGGTTAAGCGTCCGACTTCAGCCAGGTCACGATCTCGCGGCCCGTGAGTTCGAGCCCCGCGTCAGGCTCTGGGCTGATGGCTCGGAGCCTGGAGCCTGTTTCCGATTCTGTGTCTCCCTCTCTCTCTGCCCCTCCCCCGTTCATGCTCTGTCTCTCTCTGTCCCAAAAATAAATAAAAAACGTTGAAAAAAAAAAAATTTAAAAAAAAAAAAAAAAAAAAAAAAAAAAAAAGAAATGCAACAGATTTCTACTCATTGATTTTACATCCTACAACTTTGCTGAATTCATGTATTAGTTCTAGCAATTTTATGGTGGAGTCTTTCAGGTTTTCTACATGGAGTATCATGTCATCTGTAAATAGTGAAAGTTTGACTTCTTCCTTGCCAATTTGGATGCCTCTTATTTCTTTTTGTTGTCTGATTGCTGAGGCTAAGACTTCCAGTACTATGTTAAAGAGTAATGCTGAGAGTGGACATCTTTATCTTGTTCCTGACCATAGTGGATAGGGTCTCAGTTTTTCTCCATTGAGGATGATATTAGCTGTGGGGCTTTCATATATGGCCTTTATGATGTTGATGTGTGTTCTATGTATCCCTACTTTGTTGAGGGTTTTTATCAAGAATGGATGCTGTATTTTGTCAAATGTTTTTCCTTCATCTATTGACAGGATCCTATGGTTCTTATCCTCTCTTTTATTAACATGGTGTATCATGTTGATTGCTTTGCAAATATTGAACCAGTCCTGCAGCCCAGGAATAAATCCCACTTGATCGTGGTGAATAATTCTTTTCATGTACTGTTGAATTCAATTTGATAGTATTTTATTGAGGATTTTTACATCCTTTTTCATCAGGAATATTGGCCTGTAATTCTTTTTAGGGGGTCTTTGTCTGATTTTAGAATCAAGGGAATGCTGGCCTTGTAGAGTGACTTTTGAAGCTTTCCTTCCATTTCTGCTTTTTGGAACAGTTTGAGAAGAATAGGTATTAACTCATCCTTAAATGTCTGGTAGAATTCCCCTGGGAAGCCAGCTGACCCTCGACTTTTGTTTGTTGGGAGATTTTTGATAACTGATTCAATTTCTTTGCTGATTACAAGTCTGTTTAAATTTTCTGTTTCTTCCTGTTTTCAGTTTTGGTAGTTGGTAAGTTTCTAGGAATTTATCCATTTCTTCCAGATTGCCCAGTTTGTTGGCATATAATTTTTCTCATAATATTATAATTGTTGGTATTTCTGTGGTGTTGGTTGTGATCTCCTCTCTTTCATAGGAAATTTTGGGGGGTTTTCTTGGGGAGGGAGCATGCCTTTTGTTTGTACACGTGAGAGCCATGTGGGGTGCCGTTGATGTTTGGTGTGGCTGTTTTCCTTCCTATGCAGTGACAGTATGGTCAGAAAGGCACAGGAGGATGGCCCGGACAAAGGGATGGGCTGTTGTGGGGAATCACTGGTCATTATGTTGGTGGCCAGTTCCTAAGTCCTCTTCCCATGTGGAGGGGTCTGACACCGAGTGGGTTTAGTGGAAGGCAGGCCCACCCCCTTTGCAGGCACAGGGGAACCTGAGGCACCAGAAACCCCCCGGCGCCGTCCCTGTCTGACGGGGAATATGCTATTAGTGCATGTTCCAGAAGCACTGGATTTGGAGCAAATCTTCAAGCAAAGGTCTGATTCTGAAGGTTCAGAAATCCTTTTATTCAGTGGACACACTAATGGGTATTGTGATAAAGCAGGAAGCTTCATAAGACTGAGTCATTTTCCCATTTGATTATTACTGAACATCAGATTCACATTTGAGTATGAACTAATTCCTCAGAAGATAAAGACCGAAGACAGGTGATTGGTGTTGACTGCAGGGACACTGGCAGGAAAAGTGAGAGGTGGCTGGGGACCAAGCCCCTCAGAGCAGGCGATGGCGTCGCCATCGTCTGTGTGTTTCTGTGCCCAACCACAGTGCCTGGAAATGTTGAAAGTGACCCGGCGTGCAGGACAGAATGTGAAATACGTGGGGATGTGTGGTTGGGGTGCTAAATGCAGTTTTAGTTTCTTTAGACACGGGAGAGGTTGGGAACGTTGGTATTTTTTTTTAAAATATTTTTTGGAGACTAGATGGGAATGAAATCACAGAACCTCAGGCTCTCTGGGTTGAAGGCTCGGAAAACATTACCTGTTCTGGGTCCCATCGAGCAGATATTCAGACTATTTTTTAACAACTCCTAGTTGAAGACAAAGTCTCTCTTCCTGTAGCTGATGCCCTCTGACACTGCCGCACGGCTCCAGATGCTGTAGGTTGACAGTGTTTGTGCCCTCGGTCATTACACCGCAGGATCGGCAGTCTTGTCTCCCGGTTTCTCCCCCGAGGCCCCCTCTCTGGCTTTGTGTCGGGGCCCTCGTGGCCTCCTTGCCTTGGCTGGTTCATCTCTGCCTCTGGGGGCAGTGGGTCCTAGAATAGAAGTGGACCGCCAGGCAGAGAGGGGTGCCTACTCCCATGACCAGACCCGCGGCGGCACTGTGGCCACCATAAGAATGTGCTGGGAGAGCCGACCACCTGCCCCGGGTTCCCGTAGGACCCAGTGTTTGGGGCCAGACCCCAGAGGTGCCCACACACTCGGCCTCAGTGGCCACACCTCACTTGCACCTCCTCTGTGCTTACTGTTGATGAAAAACCCCTCAAGCCAGTTTTTCAAGTGGAGCTACAGTTTCTCTCCCTTTATTTTGTATTTCTGCGATCAACTCACCGGACCGTGGGAGGCATTTGGGGGTGTCTTCTCAGAGCACTGTCCCTACCCACCACCTGCAGAGGCAGTGGGTTCAACCACAGTGGGGCCCGTTCGTGAGCTGGTCGGAGGCCCGAGTTGTGGGTGGCAGGACCCAGCGTGACAAGCAAGCATCTGACCCCTTCTCTGCGGCTTCAGAATAGGGTTCCTGTTGATCGTGGGTCTTGGGAGTTCATGTGGACTCTGGCAGGTGTTTGAATACACAGAGTGAGTCCTTTCAGCAGCTGGTATCAGGGAGAAGGTAATGTGCGTGTGTGACTGTTGTCCTAGACAACAGAAGTGTATCATCCACCGTGCATTCTCGGAGCTTTCTCTTGAATGGGACAGACTGCCCCGACCTGGGCCCTTGTCACGCTGTCTGTGAGTCTCCGCCAGGGCTCTTGTCAAGCTCATAATGTAGCCTGGAGACCTGTTGAGCTCTTCGTTTCATTACTACACGTGGGAGCGGGGCTGGGACGACCTATCAACGCAGGGTTACTAAATGTTTTCCTCAAATGCAGACAGTGCGAAAGCAGGGATCAGAGCTTTCTAGTTGGGGTGACACCAGATGGTCTCCGGGTGAGCTTTGCTGCTGATCAGTGGGAGGCCCTCCTGGGATTTACCCTGTGATCACTGACATACTCTCATCAGGCATCTGCCTCGACCAGCCCTTCTGACAGCGCTTCCCAGGCGATGTCGACGCCAAGCTGTTAGTCCAGGAGAGGGTGCGTGGGTCGTACTTGTCTAGGTGAAGTTCAGATTGAACTTCAGATTGAAGTTCAGATTGAAGTTCAGATTGAACTACAGGGTGTACTGTATCTTTTCTTTGTTCAGCCTGGAACCTTGTGGCCATGCAAGTGCAGAATCCTGTCCTCACTGGTTTTGTTAAGTGCTTTCTAGCAGGGCAAGACAAATTCTGTGCTGTGATGGTTTCCCCCACCCCCGCTGACCGCCCCCCGCCCCCCACCCTCCGGCCCCAGGCATGCCCAGTCCATTCGTGAGGAACCGGGAACATTCCGGCTCCTGGCTTCCCTCCTGCCAGGCTCCAGGCAGGGCGTCCCGATGCTCTGGGACCTTTCACCTCCCCAAGTGTGTCTGACTCACGGGGCCTCCGGGGGATAAAGGGGCTTTGTCAGAGCCCGGCCTCATTTGCCACTTCAGAGCATCATGTCTGTTGACATTGCAAAATAGCAGAAGAATTCGACAACAGGCCTTTTCAGAATGTTCATGGTGAATGCACAAAGGACAGTCCCAAGTGGGCCAGCAGCTGGCCCGGAGAGCTTTCCGGGTGAGGAATCACATCTGGGTATTCAGCCTCTGTATACCCTGTCCTGCCCACCCGGTGACTCAAATGGGCAAAGGCAGTGGGTGGGCCCCTTCCCAAGGACGGGCGCTGTGTGAGTGGCTTCCTGTGATGGCATCTGACCCCCTCTCACGCTGTGGCATTTGTATGAAGAGTCCCCAGACCCATCCACTATCACGGAGGCCCCCTAAACATCGACCACCGTATGTTTAAGGGGCCTCAGGCCAGAGGTTCAAGCATAAAGGTAGAATAACCTTCTGGTGCTTGTTGAGTGTCCTGTCCCTGTGTGTGGGGAGCAGCCAGATGGCCAAGCTGGCAGTTCCTGAGGGTTTGGTCAGGGCCGGACAGGGCAGATGCTGGGCATAGACGTGTGCTGTGCAGGGCAGGGTGGGGCAGGCCACTGCTCCCCAGTCATTGTGTGCTGTATGGGGGTGGGGACAGTCCACACCCCAGGATGAAGGGACCCCACCCAAGGAAGGCACCTGAAGGTTCGCCCTGTGTGAACGCATCTGGGTGACCCCAACGCTTCAGTTAGCAAGCTTGCCCCAATTAATTTATTCAGAAGAGGGTGTTCCTGGAGATTGGGAATGTACAGAAATTCCCACATTGGTGACACAGACAGCAGTCTGGAGCTGTGGCCAAAGCGGTTGCTTCTGGCAATGAGCCACAAAGCCATGCTGGGTTGCTCTCCTTGCAGCAAACTAGTTATAATTAATGATCATTTGCAATAAAGACATAAGTACCAATTCATGCCAGACATGAACACATCCGGTAATATGAATCTAACCTTACTTGAATTCAAATGAAATCACAGTAAAAGAAAACGTTCATCAGATTAAATATTTTTTAAAGATTGGAATAGTCAGAGCTGACAACCACATGGAGGCGAGAGCCCCATGGTCTGCGTGCTGGTGGGAGTACGTCGGGCACAGCCACTTTGAAAGGCAGTTCGGTGGCACATCCCAACACCCTTGAGCATGCTAATATTTTCCAACCCAGCAGAGTTGCTTCCAGAAATTGCTGTGGGGAGGCACACGTAAGGCGAACACAGTTGCAGCTTCACAGCAGAAGAAAGTCTGAAAAGTCCAGTGTCAGTAAATTATCACAGGCCCTTGTAGTGGAGTATTTAACACAGTGATGCTGGTGTGGGAAAGAAAGTGGGTATTAATACCCACGAAAATCCTGAGCACAAAGGCAGAGAGAGGGTTGGCTGGATGAAAACAAACTGCAGACCTAGAGTAACTGAAACAATTAAATTCCTGGTGTTAAATTAAGATTAAATTCCCGGTGTTGATTTGGGGATGATAGATGCATGAAAGAAGCAGAAGAGAGTCCGTAGACAGAACGATTCCGGTTTGGAAAGGCAGTTTGACCAAGAGGTGTATTGGGGCCACTTGCAGCCACACGACGAGTAAGCCCTGGGGTGTTAGATGTGGCACGGTGACAGTGACGGTAGCTGACAGCATCTCTTCTGTATTTGCAAGTTGCTAAGAGAATAGATCTTAATTTTTTTTGGTAACAATATACGGTGTTTTTGTTGAATTATTTTGGTGACCGTTTCGCAATATACGCGAATATCGAGTCATTATGTTGTAGAACACCTTAAACGAATACAATGTTATATGTCAACTGTATCTCAGTAAAACCAGGGGGAACGTGTATCAGAATAGTAGGAAGGGGACCATTCAGTCCGGGGTTCTGAGATAAGGGTTATATATGTGAAAGTGAGACATTTCATATATTATCAAAAATAAGCTCCAGGGGCGCCTGGGTGGCTCAGTCGGTTAAGCGTCCGACTTCGGCTCAGGTCATGATCTCACGGTCCGTGGGTTCGAGCCCCACGTCGGGCTCTGTGCTGACAGCTCAGATTCTGGAGCCTGCTTCAGATTCTGTGTCTCCCCCTCTCTCTGACCCTCCCCCATTCATGCTCTGTCTCTCTCTGTCTCAAAAATAAATAAACGTTAAAAAAAATTTAAAAAAAATTTAAAAATAAGCTCCAGCTGGATTTAAGAAGGGAACCCCGCCTAGAAACATAGCGGAAGGGACTATAGGAGAAATATTCAGCCCTCTGAGGAGGGGGAAGGATTTCTGAAGCAAGACACAAAGCCAGAGCTGTAGCAGAGACATGTAGTCACCAAGTTGTGTCCTGATTCTCCTGGGCGCATAGGACGCCGACCTTCCCCAGCAGGGACACAGCACAAGAGTGAGTTCTGGCTGGTGGGGAGTGGGGGGCAGTGATGTGTGCTCGCCTGCCCTTTGCTGGTCTCGGGGCATTGGGGCCGCTTTCCGTCTGCCATTCCTGGGGGTGGGGGGAGTGAAGGACACAAGAAAGGGGCCTCAGATGGAGAGCTGGTGGAGAGCTGCCAGGAAGGATGGCTGCACCAGAAACTTCTGCGTTACAAATAAAATTGTGTGTGTGTGTGTGTGTGTGTGTGTGTGTGTGTGTGTGTGTGTGCGCGCGCGTGCGCATGCGTGCGTGTGTGAGGACACCGGGGTTTTGAAGCCAGGACTGATGCCGAAATCATCAGTGGAAGCACTCTCTGCTTTACTCACACGGAGGTTTAGGTCTTGTGTGTAGGGAAACAGATGGTAAGTAAAGTTAAAAGATAAGTAACACAGTAGAAAGTATTCGCAGCATACTCCAAACAGGAAAGATGGTAGGGGAAAAAAAGTGCTCCTAAAAGTCAATAAAGATAAAACAATTCATTCACAAACTAGTCAAAGAATAAAAAGAGGGTAATTGCAAAAGAGAAAAACAAAGCCTGTAAACGACAAACAAGAAAAGATACTTAACCTTGTTTCTAATCATAAAATGCAAATGAGAGCCACAATATACCCATTTTTTGCTTATTGGAATGGGAAATTTTTAAAAATTTGATTATATTCAGGGGTTTGCAAGTATGTGAGGAGAGAGGCATCAGTACACTTCTTCATAAACTGTTTTACTTTTTTTAAGTTTACGTATTTATTTTTGAGACAGAGAGAGAATGCACAGGCAGGGCAGGGGCAGAGAGAGAGGGAGACAAAGAACCCCAAGCAGGCTGCCCACTGTCCGTGCAGAGCCCAACACCGGGCTGGAAGCCACAAACCACGAGATCATGACCTGAGCCAAAACCAAGAGTGGGAGGCCTAACTGACCAAGTCACCCGGGAGCCCCTTTATAAACTCTTGTAGAAGTGAGTTATAAAATGTGTGGACCTTGAACATACCAGTTCCATGTCCCAGCGCCTACAGTAGAGGAGGATCCTAAATACATTATGGGGAAATACTGATGCATATTTGAACATGAAACCGTGCTCTGAGAGACTTGACTACATAAGTTCACTGATCCATCCTGTGACCTAAATTGCCTTGCAATATTAATATAAAAACGGTTCCATATATGTATTAAACATTCCCCAGAATGCCTTTGGTTTATGCCAATACGCGTGTGAGGACGCGGGAAGCGTGTGGAGGAAAGTCCACGGATCCAGGTGGCCACCACTGGCATGGAGATGCCCGTGAGCCTGTGAACTTCTGGGTTGTTTGAATCTTGTTACAAGAGCCTGGTAACATACCACATGTAAAATTAAGAAAAAAAAAAGAAGATGCTATAAGCTGTAAAAAGTTCATGAGAATGAAACACAATCAAGTAGGGGAATTGGTAGTAAGTGATAATTATGGAAGCGTGTAGTGTGTGGAAAATGCTTATGATGTGGCATGAAAAAGAAATCAAAATTACAGATAAACTATAATAGTTAAGAGGGAACCATGAGTTTCCTTGGGGATGAAAACTGGAAGGAAATACTTTGAGATCATGGCTGACTTTTTAAATCTATTTCCTAAACTTTTTTTGAGCATTTATTTATGTTGCGAAAGAGAGAAAGCACAAGCAGGGGAGGAGCAGAGAGAGAGAGAGAGAGAGAGAGAGAGAGAGAGAGAGAGGGAGGGAGGGAGAAAGAGAGAATTCCAAGCAGGCTCTGCACTGTCAGCACAGAGCCTGACGTGGTGCTCAAACTCACAAGCCATGAGATCGTGACCTGAGCCAAAGTCAGATGCTTAACTGACTGAGCTACCCAGGCGCCTAAGCTTTTATGTGAGTATTTCCCCTCTTCCCACACCTTGTTTCTTCTTGGAGGGGGGCAAAAATGTGCTGGGAGATGATGGTGATTGTGATGGTGGTGGTGATGATGGTGATGGTGGTAGTGGTGATTGGTGGTGGTGATGATGGTGGTGATGATGGTCATGATGATGATGGTGATGATAGTGGTGATGACAGTGGTGGTGGTGGTGCTGGTGGTGATTATGACAGTGGTGATGATAATGGTGATGGTGACGATGATGATAAAGGTGATTTTGAGTTCATATCCAGACAATAGGCTTGCAACTAGCTATTTTTGAGAAGGGAAGGATTTTCTAAATTAACTGAACATATCGAGATAAACTAGATGGAATAGATAATAAAGTTTTATGTACAGGGGGTTCCAACTAGAAAAAACAGGAAAAAGAAAAGCCTGGTGCACTGTGGGAAGAAACGCAGATGAATGAGCCAGTGCAAGTGGAGCTCCAGCTATAAAACGTATGAAGCAGATATGGCAAAATTTATGAAATCTGGATAGTGAGTACATGGGTGTCCACTGTAGTTGAGTACGCTTGAAATATTTCGTAAGTTAAGAGATGGATCCCATAAAAATAAGTTCCCTGCAAAGTCACCATCTCATGTAACATATTCATGGGTGCCATGTCTAATATTTAAAATTCTGACGAGCTCGTTATCACTGTGCTTACAAAACGAACCTGCTGCAACGAGATACAGAAACGCTGATACACAGCCAGGTAAACTGGAGGCAGGTCTGATCGACAGCCCAATCGTTGTTTGTTACGTAATTTTGAACCTGAACTTTGTAATGCCCAATGCTCAAATCACAGTTTGCATGGACGGCAAGCGGCAGGCAGTTGAATGTGGGGTTTTGAGCACAAGGGCTAAGGGTGGATGCTCTTTCCCACAGGAAAGGGGAGTCATGGGTGTTTTGATGGGTCCAAGGACCTAACTCCTGAGGCAAGACTGCTGTGAGGAGACAGCTGTCTGTAGTCAGAGCACAGCTGGAGTCTCCAGAACACGAGGATTTGCCTTTGCGGTGATCCGGAAACCTACCCTCCAGGGATCTGCGCATTCACTCCCTTGCTAATTTGTGTGCAGTTAAAGAAGACATCCAGGGGCGCCTGGGAGGCTCAGTCGGTTAAGCATCCAACTCTTGGTTGCGGCTCAGGTCACGATCTCACGGTTTGTGGGTTCAAGCCCCACATCGGGCTCGGTGCTGACAGCTCAGAGCCTATTTGGGGTCCTCTCCCTACCTGTCTCCATGCCTCTCCCCTGCTCATGCTGTGTCTGTCTCAAAAATATGTGAATTAACTTAAAAAAAGACATCCATGTGAATTATTTGGTTGCCATGGCCATAACACAGAGTCGGTGCACATGAAGGAGGAAAGGTGTGTGTGTGTGTGTGTGTGTGTGTGTGTGTGTGTGTGTGTGCGCGCGCGCGCGCGCGCGCACACATGCACCTGTGCACTTTGGGAAATAATTCTTTTCCACCCCTTCCTCTTCTTAACACCCTGCCCACTAGTTTCAGCCTAAAGGCTCCAGTGTGTCTTGTGTTGAGCCTTCCACCTTCCCGGCGTTGGCTAACCCCAATCTGAGTGACCATTGAAGAGGTAGGGACCATGAAACTGACTTTTCTATCATGGATCTGGTGATCATTCAGAATGGCTCACCAGGAGAATGGATTTTTTCATCTTCAGTAGTGTCCATGTGAGGTTAAGTGAACACGGATATTTGGATTGGATTGGATTTAGGTCTGAGCAATTTGGGTGAAATGAGAGTTGAGGGTTTACTTCTGTGACACGGAGAAAAGTCACTCACTTATGGGGGCCTGGGGTCTCTATTGCCACCAGTGGCAGGTGGTTCATAAGGTGGATAGGGGAGAGGGAGAGCAAGAAAGGAAAGATTCTTGGGTCAGATTCCTGGCCCAATTGTTATATATATTTTTTCAAATGGAATCTAGGAAATGTGTGAACAAGAAAATTAAAAAAAACACACCCAAAATAATACAAAGCAAAAAAAGCAACCCCAAACAAAAGCCAAAGCGTTGAAGAGTCGGGTTTTGAGGGGGAGAAACAGGAGCCTGGGCAAGTTAGATTGGGGTGAGTTTGTGGAGCTGGGAGCACGAAACACTGAAACTTTGGGAAACCCATGTGTGAGAGAGACACTCCAAATGAAAGACGGAGAAGTTTTGGAGGTTTTTGTGCATTATAGCTGTACCCTGCTTATGGGATCCTCAGTGGGATGTGGTGAAGTGTTGAGCCTCTTAGTCTAGGGACCAAAGTCACTGTTTACTTTTTCATGTTTGTTTATTTGGAGAGAGGGAGAGAGAACGAACAGGGAACGGGCAGGGAACGGGCAGGGAGAGGGAGGCAGAATCCGAAGCAGGCTCTGCGCTGTCAGAATAGAGCCTGGAACAGGGCTCGATCCAACGACCCTGTGATCACGTGTCCCGTGGGCCTGGCACAGGCCCTTACTCCCGCATGTCAGACGGGGCAGCAGTGTCCTCCTCCCAGGGCTCCAGCTGGGACTCACTGGAGGCCCAGCCTTGCAGGTTCATCTCTGACCTTGCCCTGCACCTCTTCATGGTGAGAGACACATAATATGGATCTACCCTCTAAACCATTGCTGAGTGCACAGTAAGCAGGTCTCCGGAGTCTGGTCATTCTGTGTGGCTGAGCCTCAGTAGCCCCTGGAACAGCACCCCTGTGCCTTTTCTCCCACCCCTACCCTCTTCCTCCCCCCCATGACCACCCCCACCGCGTTCCTGGCTGCTGCCATGCTGCTCTCAGGGTCATGGATCTGACTGTTCTGGTCCCTCGTACAAGCAGAGGGGATTTGGATTTGGTGACTGGCTTATCTCACTCAGGGTTCATCCATGTGGCAGGTGCCTGCTTCCCTCCTCTAAGGAGGAACGATATTCCAGTGTGGGCACACAGCCAGTTGTCTCTATCCCCTCATCCACGGCAGACATTTACATTTCTTCCACATTTGGCGTGCCGTGAGTGACGCTGCGGTGAACACGGGGGTGCAGAGATCTCTTCAAGATCCTGATTTCAATTCCTTTGGGTACTCAGTTTTGTCCTACTTTTGACTTCATAGTCCCATGATCATAATTTTATGATAGAAATGAGAGAATCTTTGCTAATCCTGTTTTTAATTTTTTTTAATGTTTATTTATTTTTGAGAGGGGAGGAGGGGCAGAAGGAGAGGGACACACAGACTCCAAAACAGGCTCCAGGCTCTGAGCTGTCAGCACAGAGCCCGATGCAGGGCTTGAACTCACAGATCGTGAGATCATGACCTGAGCTGAAGTTGGACGCTTAACTCATTGAGCCACCCAGGCGCCCCAATTCCTTTTCTTTTTTGAAGCCCCTCCTGGTCTGAGGGTGACCCAAGGTCAGGGACTGTGTCTTACTCATGTCTGTGTCCCCAGCACCCGACAGGTGCTCAGTAGAGACCCTGCGTGCCTGGCAAGTGGGACCAAGAAGTCACTCAGTTGATGAATGTAAATGGAGTCTTGCCAGAGGCGGCCCTCGGGACACACAGCGTCTTCTGTAGGTTAGGACAGTGGAGCTGGGGTTGTGACAGACACGATGCATAAACATCACTTGATAATGTTTTCCCGCTACATTTGGCCTACGGAGAACCTCTGTGTTTGAATGCGTGGTTTTGAAACATAGCAATACCTACTCTGGCAAAAAGACAAAAAACCCCGACCAGTTCAGTTTAAAGGGTATGTTTGTAAGCATTTCAGCAGGAACCAGTTCCACACGGAAATCCCGCTGACCCTGGATACACCTTGCCGGTCGGGGGAGGGCATTTCTGGCTGCACCTTTGGACGGAACACGTGCCGGGTCCCTCGTGAGCCTCCGGCCGTGAGGTCAGGGAAGGTCTGCGCCTGCACACTCATCCATCCATGTGTTCGCCCCCGAATCACAGGAACGTTCATCCACACCACCCACACATTTTTTCCCAGCCTCGGTGCCTTCATAAAACCAAGTATCAGTGGGATGACAGCCAAGCCCAGATGGTTTCCAGGTCTCGCGAGAAAGGCGCTGATTGCTTCTTCGGAGGGAATCCACGCTGTCATGTGGAGTCTAGTCTTTGGGAGAAGGTGGGCGTTGGTCACACTCTCCGTCCTGCTCTCTCTCCTCTTCATTTGTCCTGTCGTGCGTCGTGGCACCACTTGGAATGCGGGCTGGTGCTCTGCCTTCTCTGGAACGGACTTCAGACGTGTCTGCTCACCTCGAATTAGCTGCGGTTCTCGTGCAGTTTCTGGACAGCAGTCTCTGGCCAAAGGCGTGGCACAGACCAGTGACCCTTTACACGGTTCAGCCTCGAAACCGGGGATCCGTGTGGCTGTCCTTGCTGCTGGCACCTCAGGGGGACCGAACTGATGACTTCTGTGACAGAGGTGGTATCATTACGATAAAAGCACTTCACAAAGTGACTGTCCTGTCTTCTCTGATGCTGTGTCCTCAGAGTGATGCCTTGGGCCTCAGAGGACCTAAGTGACCAAGCCTGCCCCCTTCCCGGACCTGCTGGGGTGCAGTGTTTGACTCCCTGGCCCCAGGTCGCCTGCTGTGAGGGCAGCCTGTCTGTGCTGTGAGCAAGGCCTCTGGGTCCAAGCAGACCCACGTCCGAAGCCCCGTTTAACTGCTCATTAGCTCCATGACTCTGGCACTTTCTGAGTCTTTCTCTGCTTCGATCTCTTTCCGAGTATGGGATAGAGCAGTTAACCTGCAGGGTTGCTTTGAGTTTGGAACCATCAGCAGCACAGGGTGCCTGTCCTCACCAGGGACTTACCAGTGCAGCTCCCCAGCCAGGACTTGGCCCCGGTCTGGCTGACCCCATGTCCCCTACAGCACAGGACGGCCACAGCAGAATTCCTGCCCACTTTGGTGCTGGCTCTAAACCCCCTGAACCACAGACAATCGAGTCTGCACGGACCAAGATTAAGGGCACCGTGTTAAGAGAGATTTGCCTCTTATGACTCCTTATTTCCACAGGCTGTGGGAGAAGACATACACTCTGGTCCTCACTGCGAGCCTGGGTGGACTTGGCTGCAAACAGAAAGGGAGGAAATAGCATCATCTCTGGCAGTGCAGCACAGTTCAATATAGCAGCAGTCACAGAGCACTGCCTGGAAGAGGCAAAGGTACTGGGCAGGTCCATTTCCTCTGTGCGTACCCCATCCTGCCCGGGTCAGCCTCCCCATTTTAAGTTGGTTCTCACAAAGTCGATGCAAGCAGAGAGCTGTGCCCAGGACGGGTAGTGGGGAGCACTCTCGGGATCGGCACGTCAGAGAGTAAGGGAGGCAGGACCTGGCCGAGCACGAAGGTGGCAGCCATGCGTTTGCCCCAGGCCCTCAGCTGACTCATGCTGAGCTCTGCCGCTGGCTTGGCCCTGCACGGAGCCCTGAGCCTGCCCTCGGTGACCCCACAGTGACCGGCCTTGGATGAGCCCCACTCCTGAGAGGGGGTGAATCTTGGGCCGGGTGGCTTCTTTCAGCTGAGGGAAATTCCAGGGAGGGACGGAGCTGTGAGTCTCCAGCAGCCGCACGCCCGGCAGCCAAAGCTGCTGAGTACCTCAGTCTTCGAGGGGGACCCTGGGAGTGCAATGTGGCCATCTGGGGCCATCTTTCCAGACTTTGCCTCTGCCTGAGCAAGCCCCGTCTGCCTTCATTATAGTTTAGCCGGGAGGCAGCTCACGTGGGAGAGGGAGTCTGTGGGTAGAGGTTGGCCTCCCCTGTTCAGTAGCATGGATGCCCCAGGACTGTGGACGTGACCTGGTGGCACACATTCCGGCCAGTCCGGTGGGCAGGACGTTAGCTCCTGTCTCTGCACACCCGTACTTGAATACTCATCGCTTTCCCAGACACACAGGATCCCTCCGCTCAGGCCACGATAACAGAGTAAGGTAGACTGGTAGTTAACCCCCAGGCATTGATGTCCTACGGTCGTGTAGGTTGGACGTCCGAGATCCAAGCATGGGCAGGACCGAAGAGGCCTCCCTTCCCGCCTGCAGATGGCTGTGCTGGAGCGAGCTCTTGTGTGCCCTGTCATAAGGACACCAGTCAGGGTGGGTCAGCGCCCAGCCCTATGATCTCTTCTAACTTCATTACCTCCTCAGAGGCCCCGTCTTCAAATATAGTCACGTCTGGGGTTAGGGCTTCAGCATAGGAATGGCGGAGGGTGGGGGGCACGGTGTGATCCATAACAAGAAACAAGATTTGACTTCAAAGATGAGTTATTTAGAATGTTCTATATGGTTGGAGAGTCTTGTCTTCATCCAAAAGACCACGTAACACAGTGACCTGTTCCTACAGTTGGCAAGCTGGGCCTGGGGGGTGCATCTGGAAAACCCAGATGCATCTGGAAAACCACCTGGAAAACCCAGGCACCTTGGTCTTTTCTCACAGACAGGTATGAAAGTGGATGACACGTGTCCAGCTGGTGAGAAAGAATCAGGATTCAGAGCGGGAGACCATTCCCGACCGGGAAGCATTTTCCCAGGCAAGGCCACTTTTGCGCACTGTCTGCCCAGACTGCAGATTCTTCATTCCCCAGTGAGGGCACGGGTAACCCGTTACTTCACCAAGTGTTTGAGAAGTGAGAACAGCCACGCTGTCATAGATATCAGCACTGATTTTTCCCCCTTCGGCCCCAGGACTCACTGGGAGCTGTGAAGGACGTGGGTGCTCCTGCTGAGACCTTGTCCCTACCTGGGAACAGGCGATGAGGTGTTCAGGCAGACGGCAGCTGGTGGGTGGATGCCATGTGACGGGGACTGCAGGCCCCATCGGGCAGCCTGACCTGGTTCCTGTGGTCCAGTCCCTGCCCTTCAGGATGGGGCTCCCTTACTGAGAGACTGTCTCGCCTGCATCCGTCCCTGCAGGTGCTGGACAAGAGAAGGTCCTTCTCTGGCTGCTTTAAAGTGTAAAGTGTCAGTAGAGGACATGAGGTCCAGTGATGCCAACAGGTCAGGAGACAAGTGCCCTTGAAAACACAGCTTGTTACTCCTAGCTCCCGAGAGGAGGGAGCACCTGGGGCGGGGGGCGGGGGGGCAAGAGGGCGGGTCAGGAGGCAGATGAGGGGGAGGGCGGGCAGGAGCCTTTATTACCGTCTCCTCGGGAGGGAACGGGTGAGGCAGGGCAGGCGGGCACAGGATTGGCAGGTTTGGATGACTTTAGCAGGCTCCTGGGGCGTGGGGCTGGCCCGGGTGTCTGGCCCCTGGCCCTGGGTGACCAGGGAAGGTGATGGTGCCCCAGCGGGTGAGCACGGCTGGAGGAGGTGGTGGCGTGGGCTCTGGATGGTGGGCAAGTGCTAGCCTTCTGCCTCTAGTCACCCAGCCCTGGGAGAGGTGGCCCATCCAGGGTCAGCAGGGCCCCAGACGCCAGAGCATCAGAAATACAGAAGATCAAGGATGTCCTCCGGGCCCTGGCCAGCTCTGTGCACCACTTTTGCCAATTCCCACTGGACGGAAACCGAGTTGCCCTGTCAGGATGGGGCTTCCTGAGAATTCCCATCATCCGACATGCCTCCCGGCCCGGCCTTTCCACAGACACGCTCGGCTGTGTCCGTCGGCTCCACGCGAGGCTCACGGGGCCTCTTTGGCGAGAGAGGTTCGCTGCAGGACAGCTGGGGCTTGGTGGCAGGTTCTGGCTCCAGATCTAGCCAGGTTCGGGATCAGTGCAGTGAACGGTCACATGCCATCCAGTCCCGGGAGCACTCGTGCGTCTGTTTTAAGAAGATTTTATTAATCTCATTTTTTGAAACTGAGATTTTTATCTGGAAGACTTCTCATGACCTGATTAATCCAGAGCTGCCTTTTAATTCCACCTCCCCATATAGAACAGAAGAGTAATAACGGGATCCAAATAGTAAACATTAAAAATGCCTTGCAGGCATAAATCCAAATAATGAAAAATTTTCAGAAAAATGGTGTTTTTTTCGTCATCCAAACTTCATAGTACCTAGAGCTATACCTGGAGGTCGAATTCTTTCCAAAGTGTTGGCATGGTACTTGATGTGTAGTTAGAAAAACGTGTGCTTTTTCCCCAGAAACACATAGTCAGATCTCATCTGCATACTCAAGCCAGCTGACACAGAAGGAGGTGATGCGGAAGGAAGGGTACCGAAATCTGAAGTAGTTACTGGGAGACGAGATGAAGAAAGGGTCAAAATGTAAAATTCAGGATTATGTACCTTGTGTTTATCAAAACTCTCCAGATAATAATTTTTAAAGATAATTTTTAAAAATCTACTAGACAGTTAATTTTATAATAAAACTTCTTGGGGCGCCTGGGTGGCTCAGTTAGTTAAGCATCCGACTTCAGCTCAGGTCATGATCTCAGCGGTTTGTGAGTTCAAGCCCCGCATCGGGCTCTGTGCTGACAGCTCGGAGCCTGGAGCCTGCTTCGGATTCCATGTTTCCCTCTCTCTCTGACCCTCTCCTGCTCACGCTCTGTCTCTCTGTCTCTCTCTCTCAAAAATAAATAAAAAAGAAAAAAACCCTTAAGTTATTTTGGCCAGAGCTAAACAAATCTCAGAATCAAATTCGAATTTCGAGTTGTGCCTTCTATAAAGCGGGCAGGCGAGGCGCGAGCCGTTTGATGCTCAATGGGTCATCACACACACACCAGGTGAACGCTGGGAGCAAGACCTCCCTGCCTCCTCTCTTCTCCTGGGCTCTGCTGGGACCCTGCTTTGCCTCCTTCCCCTTGTCTTCTGCTCTTTCTCCAACCAGCAAACATTTATTGAGCACCTTCTGTACGCCAAGCCCCCCTTATATCAGGCATTGGGGGCACAGCACTGAACAGGGCACACAGCTTCTGGGGTCAACTGGGAGAGAACTGGTTCTGTAGGCAGTTTCCGTCTGCTCACCGTGGGGGGGGGGTCAGTGGCAGGCAAGTGTGTTGCACAGTGGGAATCCTTGGGGTCATCTGCTGAGGACTTTGGGGGCCCAAGTTGTTGGTCATCACTGGCACTTCTATTGGAGGGAAGCCCTGGTCTTCTCCAAGACCAGGTCTTTGGGAAGAGGGACTCTGAGTCACCGGCACGATGCGTGTGTCCCTGGTTTGCTTCCATGAAGGGAGCCGGCCTCGAGACAAGCATCTTCTGCAGAAGACGGATGAGAGGGGGCTCTGCCAAGCTGCCAACCAGCCCTCAACAAGAGCCAACCCTCACGTTCAACTCCTTGGCTAACACCAGCCAATAAATGTCCTTCCTTGTCCAACTGAAGTTGGTTTTTCTGTGCGTGTAGTTGACAGTGTCCTAACAGACTCATTAGAAGGGATGGTGGAAGGGAGAGAATATTCTAGAGACAATGAGCAAATGTGGCAGGAGCATGTGAGGTGCTCAGCCTGGCTGGAGCTTTGAAAGGGAGGGAGAAGAAGGAAGAGGCATCAGGCTGGATGATTGAGAGGACCCTGTGTGTCGGCTTAGCCTCGAGCTGTGGGGCACACTCAGGAGCTTCCTGGGCAAGACCTCAGCCTCCCTGCCTCCCCTGCACTCCGGCCAGCGAGGAGGGTTAGCTTGGAGAGGAGGAAATTGTTCATGTCCTCTAACATTTTGGTCTCAGGTCCCCCCTCACACTAAAAAATAAAAAAAAAAAAAAAAAAACCTTTTGTTTTTGTGGGTTGTATCTACCAAATATTTGTTCAATTAGAAATTAAAACGTAAATCTAAAAAGATTATTTGATGTATTAAAAATAGCAATGATTGATTCATTGCATATGACTATAGCACATTTTAATGAAACATAACTACATTTTCAAAAACCAAAAAAAGGTATCGTTTTGCCCTTTTGCAAGTATCTTTAATGTCTGGCCCACTGGAAGGAGCAGACAGTTTCATCTGCTTCTACCGTCAGTCTGTTGTGTGTTTTGGCTGATGGCTGCTGAGAAAATCTCATTTACACAGAGATGCAGTTGGAAAGGGGATGGATATTTTAATAGTCTTTTCAGATCATGATGCATATTTTTCTTTGCTACAACACCAAAACTCACCAAGTGGTAGTGTCTTGAAGGTTAGCTGCTAAGGGAAATCTGAAACCTTATCCGTACACTTGCATTCTAGTACGTTAAAATCCATTGCTCTCTCTTACACTTTGAATGGCTCTTACCCGTGCATGGCCGTGACCTTGCAGGACGCTGAACGCATCTTGGAGATGCGTCCCCCAGGGGTTCTGGATCACTCCTTGAGAGTCGTTTCAGTAAATCAAAGCAGTTATGCCAGGAGCCTGGACAAGAGAGGTGGTGGAGAGAAGTTGACAGGCAAAGTGGATGTGCGCTGAGGGGTGGCATTGAGGCACCACCGGGGGACTGGAGACTGGTGTGATTGATTTGTGGGAAGAGATGGGGGCGGCCCTGTGTTCTCGCCTGGGTTACAATGTGTGCTTCACGGATATTAGGACATGGGGAGAGAATTAAGTTTGGACGAAATGAAGTGGATTCTTCTGAGTGTGTTGGGACTGGGTGCTCATCAGACACCTCGGACGACACAGACACCCGGGTCTGAAGCTCATGAGTGCTCTTCCTCAGGGATAGTCATGGCTCGGAAGTCATCAGAATATCTGCTGTAATTCAAGCTGGAGAATGGGCAGCATCCTGAGGAGAGTTTGCAGAGGGTAAGAGAGGAGAACTGAGAACAGAAGCCTGGAAAGCATTGATGACTCGGGGACAGGAAGGTGCCATGCCATAGAAGCAGGGAAAAGGAGTGTTTCAAGAGGGACGTGGCCGATGGGGGCACACGCTGCAGACAGTTAAGGAAGACAAAAGCCAACATGCCCTCCATGTTGAGAGCATGGGCCCCACTGGTGACGTTGGCAGAGCATGGTGGAGGGACCTGTACAAGTCAGAAGTTCCTCCCTTCTGAGGATATTTGCAAATAACAAATCAGATAAAGGGTTAGTATCCAATATCTATAAAGAATGTACCAAACTCAACACCCAGAAAACAAATAGTCCAGTTAACAAATAGGCAGAAGACATGAATACACACTTCTCCAAAGAAGACATCCAGATGGCCAACAGACACATGAAAGGATGCTCAACATCACTCATCATCAGGGAAATACAATTCAAAACCACGATGAGATATCACCTCACACCTGTCAGAATGGCTAAAATTAACAACTCAGGAAACAACATATGTTGGTGAGGATGTGGAAAAAGGGGAACCCTTTTACCCTTTGGTGGGAATGCAAACTGGTGCAGGCACTCTGGAAAACAGTATGGAGGTTCCTCAAAAAGTTAAAAATAGAACTACCCTACGACCTAGCAATTGCACTACTAGATATTTACCCAAGGGATACGAAAGTACAGATTCAAAGGGATACATGCAGAAAAGTTAAGTTACTGCTTCATATAGACATAACCACACTAGGCTACTATGCTTGGCTGACTGCTTACTTGGATGTCCAATGTCAAATAAAGTAGTACATCTATCTATTGATCGATTGATTGATTGACAGATCAGTCCATCCATCCATCCATCCATCCATCCATCCATCCATCCACCCACCCATTCACCTACCCATCCATCCATACATTCATCTATCCCTACAACCACCCATCCATCTAGCTAACCAGCCAGCCAGCCACCCACCCATCCATGCATCCATCCATCCACCTATCATCCATTCTTCTACTTCTCCTACAACATTTAATTGAGACTTCACTCATGTTCTAGGCTGTAAGAAATGGTTCAGAGCTGCTGGAGAAGAGGTGAAAACTTTGTTCTAATAAACAGGGGTTGTAGAAAGTACTGTTTCCATAGATGTTACTCAGGGGCTTTGGGAACTCAAGGGATGGTTTAAATGCTGAGCTGAGTCCTGACTGTGTAAGGTATTAAGCCCTCTCACCATTTATTCAAGGTCAGAGACCACATCTCATTCCTTATAGCCTTTGTATTATCCCCAGGAGGTCTCTTTTAGTGTTTGGAAACTGTGGTCTCTCAAAAAAAATGACAGGGAGGAATTTAATGATTGATTTGCTTTGTGCTTCAAGAGGGCAGCAGAATAAAAACTGAGCAGCACAAATACGTATCATCTGGCAGCCTTTAAAGCAATCGCAGAAATATTTCTGAAAGACAGAATAAGAGAAAGGATGCTTTACAAATCCATCAGAAAGACTACGCTGAAAAGGAGAGGAAAGGCTATGGGAAAGAACAGTACAAAAACAGTACAACCAAGTGAATGTTCTTGCGCTTGTGGGGGGCACATCCCTGGTGCATGGAGGGTGCAGAAACGGGGGGCTGGGCTCTTGACCAGAGGCTCCCCCACATCTGTCTCTGGATCACACTCTGCTTCTACGTTGGGGTTTCTTGCTCATGTGGGACTCTGGGCTCAGCCAGGCCCTGCTGGCGAGCTCACAGCTGCCTCCTGGTCTCAGCTCGGCGTCTCTGCCTTGTCACAACAGTGCACCCCCACGCCAGCTGTGGACAAAGAGGAATCCTGTACTTCTGGGTTCTTGTTCTGCTGAATTTTTACAAAGGAGGAGATTGTTACTTTAAAACTTTGGGGGTTTTTTGGTGGTTTTTTTTTACCAACAGAACCTTTTTCCCACCCCCCCCCCCCCCAAACAAAATCTAGTGCCCAGCCATATTCCTTAAGACAGAAGACAAGCCTTTGTGGTGGAGACTGAGCTGTGAACAGTGGCATGGGATGAGCAGAACGCCCCTCCAGCTCTCCATGCCCATTGATTTTCTCAGGAGCTTTCATTTTGTAAACCCATCAGAGGGTGATGTCTGTGCTCTGTGCGCAGACCTGCAATGCATGTCCACATCTGTGCACGTATGTTTTTCTGTATGGGGGGTGACGCTCGCACAAAAGACTGAAATAGTTCATTGAATAAAAGAGAAAAAGGAAAGGTAGAGAGCGTTAAGTATGCATCATCTACTTGAAGAAAATAAAGTCTTGGCTCTCAGTATTATGTGTGGATCACATGCTGTGTAGAGAGTCGAGAATTACAAAATTGAATCCGGTCAGTGGGTGTGTTGCCTGTCACTTCCTGAAAAAAACTATTAAAAAAAATCATGCCACATTTCTCTCAGGTTTGTAATTGTTCTAATGAAACTAAAATGAACTCCAGTGAGTTTGCCCCACCTTAGACAAAAGTTGAGCCTCGAAAAATGCAGGGGTTAGGGGTGCCAGCCCCCACACAGTCAAAATCTGCATATGACTTTTGATTCCCCCAAATTTAACTACTAACAGCCTACCATTGGCTGGAAGCCTTGCTAATAACGTGGTCAATTAACAGATATTTTGTATGTAATATGTGTTGTATGTTGTACTCTTACAGTAAAATAAGCTAGAGAAGAGAAAATGTTGAGGAAATCGTAAGAGAGAGGAACCTGGGGGCTCAGTCGGTTAAGTGTCCGACTCTTGATCTTGGCTCAGGTCATGATCTCACGGTTTGTGGTATCGAGCCCCGAGTCAGGCTCTGTGCTGACAGTGTGGAGCCTGCTTGGGATTCTCTCTCTGCCCATGTCTGTCTGTCTGTCTCTCTCTCTCTCTCAAAATAAGTAAATAAACATTAAAAAAAGGGAAAGTCATAAGGGAGAGACTTACAGTACTGTCCTGTATTAATTGAAAATAACCTGTGTAGGGGTGCCTGGGTGGCTCAGTCGGTTGAGCGTCTGACTTCACGTCATGATCAGGTCATGATCTCACGGTTCTTGAGTTCGAGCCCCACGTCGGGCTCTGTGCTGACAGCTCAGAGCCTGGAGCCTGCTTCGGATTCTGTCTCCCTCTCTCTCTGCCCCTCCCCTGCTCACGCTCTGTCTCTCTCTTTCTCTCAAGAATAAGTAAACATTAAAAAAAATTTTTTTTAAATAACCTGTGTACAAATGGACCCATGCATGTCAAACCCGTTAGGTTCAAGGGTCAACCGTAACTGCCGAAGGGATTGTTTAAGAATTCATCATCTCTGGCCTTCATCTGTCAGCTCTGACCATTGCTCTTGGCTGTGGGCTAGAAATGGAGCTTCGTGGACAGAAGCAGGGGATGGCAGGAAGACTCTGATGGTCAGAGACCCAAACCCAGAAGCTAAAGCCTCGCTGTCATGTCGTCACAGTACAGCACCCGTCAGGGGGCAGGAGCAGGCAGGCCCCCGACAGACACACACAGACTCCCCACAAAATGGCTGCACGCTTCTGGCTGTCACTAGTGTCAGGGAGCCCAGCGCCCTGCAGAGGGTGAGAATGTTCTACAGAGTGACTGCTTCCCTTCTTTTAGAAACAACTTCTTGCCTTCGGGGACACACAGATCCGCTTCCCTGCTGAGGGTGGGCTCGCCATGTCCCCGGTGCCATCAGTGACTAGTGGGGGTTCTCACTTGCCCAAAGAACTCTCCTTTTTTGTTAGTATCGCCAAGTGATTGGAAACGTGGATTCCACGCCTGTCACAAGAAAGCAAAATGTCCACTGCACGAAGGCTGTTACGTGGATGATCTCGTCTCTCTCACAAACTCCTAGGATATGGATATTTTGTCACGTGTGAAACCAGGGTTTGGAGATATTGTGTTAGTTGTCTAAGATCCCACGGTGAATAGGAGGTGTAGTCTGGATTCCTACTCAGCCTTCCTGGAAGCCTGGGGCTCTCAATGACCTCACTTGCCATGTCAGTGAAATACTTCGGTGTTTAGAAACTATGTACCACTCTACTTAGTTACTAACGTGTGTGGCGAGACTTGGCAATGGCCTCATTGGTTTGTAAGCCTTTGATGCTGGGAAAGTCCCACTAATGAAATCTAGTTTTCAAAGACGAGATTCATAATTTCATCAATCGTAAATTAACTTACTTCCCTGGAATTAGGCTTCTTATAATGCTGTGGCTTGGTTGCATAAAGAAAGTAAAAGATTAATCAGCAGTGAAGAGCCAAGAGGTGAAAATCAAATAGTAAAAACTCTCAACAAAGCCGAATGGTCATCAAGAGACAGACGGGAGTTCATTTTTCATTTGTAGAAATGCAGCGCACAGCCTCGGACCCCCCTCCCCTACCTGCTTGCCCTGCACAGGTGTTTCCTGTCACCACCATGAAGAGGCACCCACTGTCTTCCGTTTTCATTGTTTCTGCTGAGAAATTGGCTGTGTCTCACTGCTGCCCTATTTGAAGCGAACGTGTCGTTCCATTTTTTTTTTGGCGGCTCCAAAGATCTTTCTCTTCGTTGTTCGTTTTCTGCAGATTACCTTGATGTTCCTAGGTAGGGTTTTCTTTGTATGTAACCTGTTTGGGGTTCACGGAACCTCTCGTGTCTATGGGTTTTGTGAGTTTTGAGAAATTCCCTTCAGATCCTGCTTCTCTCCTAATCTCTTCCTCCTCACTAACACTTCAGTGATGTGATGTCAGACCATTCCCTCATCACTCTTGTCCCCTTAATGGTTTTTGGTCCTTCATGCTCTTTAAATCCTGTATATTTCATTCCAGATATTTCTATTGACCTTTCTTTCAGCTTCCTGGTTTTTTCTAAAACTGTAACCAGTCTAGTGGTAAACCCATCTCTTAAGCTCGCAATTTTGGCCATTGCGTCCTTCAGTCCTAGAATTTCCATTTGATTTATTTCTTACCAATTTGGGTTATTTGCTAAATCCCCATTTTGTTGTTTGATTTCTTGAGCATATGAATCACAGTTATTTTGAAATCTGTGTATGATCACTTTCATATCTGTATCCATTATATATATATTTTTTTCTCTTGGCTCATCTTTTGGTATATATGGAAACTTTTCATTGCATGCTAGACATTGTGTATAAGAAACTATAGAAGCCCTGTCTACACTGTCCGATAAGGTAGTCACTAGGTGCCTAATGAGTCCTTGAAATGTGGTTAGTTTTGTGTAAAATACTGGATTTCAAAGGTTTGGTGCAAAAAAATGTTAAATAGTTAAATAATTTTTATATTGATTATATCTTGAAATGATGATATTTTGAAGATGTTGGCTAAGAAAAGTACATTATTAACGTTAATTTCAACAGTTTCTTTTTACTTTTTAAATATGGCTGCCAGGAAATTTAAAAGTATATATGCGTCTCAAGTTTTATTTCTACTGCATGTGGTCCTGCAGATGGTAACATCCCCCTCCAGGGAGGATTCACTGTCGCTCTTCTCTGGCACGCTGATAGAGGGGGAAGGTCACATCCATTCAGTTATGGATTGAGCCGATTTGAGGCCGGGTGGAGTCCTGGCATAGTGCAGTGTCTCAGGGTCCTAACAAGGCCTAGGGAATCTGTGAGGACCCTGCTCAGAGGCAGACACAGAATTCCGATCGCTCTGCATGCGAATTTACCAAAGTTCTATTTGGTTTGCCGACGGCCCGGTCTGTTCAGTGGCCGTAACAAAACACCACGGGCTGGGCAGTGTAGACAACAGACATTTTCTTGCAGTTTGGGAGCCTGGACATCCAGAATCAGGATGCTGATGTGGTTGGGTTCTGGTGAGAACCCTCCTGCTGGCTTGTGGACAGCCCTCTTCCCTCTGTGTCCTTACATGGAGGAGAGAGAGTCAGACACTCTTGTGTCTCTTCTTATAAGGACACTAACCCCATCATGAAGGCCCCGCCATCCTGATCTCATCTAAACCCGATTACTTCCCAAAGGCCCCCACTGCCACCCCAAAGGCCATCACACTGGGGAGTAGGGCTTCAACATATGACTTTTGAGGGGACCCGATTCAGTTCACCGCACCAAGTGTTTAACATCTGCAAATGTCCCAAATTAGAACTTGGCTCAGAAGGTCAGGCTCCTGTCTCTGCATTTTGTGCTCATCAGAAGATGGGTCTCTCAAGCCCTGGCTCCTTCACCTGTGCAGCTCTGTGCTTCCGCCGAATCCTCAACCTTTGTGCATCCACAAATTCCTGGAGGGGCGAAGCTGTGCAGGGCGCCCAGGTCCCTGGGGGGAGGGACGGAGCTGTGCAGGGCACCCAGGTCCCTGGGGGGAGGGGCGGAGCTGTGCAGGGCACCCAGGTCCCTGGGGGGAGGGGCGGAGCTGTGCAGGGCACCCAGGTCCCTTGAGGAAGGGGCAAAGCTGTGCAGGGTGCCCAGGTCCCTGGAGGGAGGGGCAAAGCTGTGCAGGGCGCCCACATCCCTGGGGGGGTGGCAATGCTGTGCAGGGTGCCCTGGTCCCAGCTCATCGCGGTGTCCCCCTGCTCTCTGTTATCTTGGCAAGTCCCAGCAGCCACATTCGAGCATCTTCAGACAGACCCAGTGCTTCCTCCCCATTCCCAGTGAGGCATCAGCAGGGCGGGGTGCCACAACAGACCGTTAGAGCGGGGCGTGAATGTCAGATCACCTCCTAGCACTGCTTTCTCCCCAGCAAGTCTTAGCCTCTTTCCTCCCCTCTTGTCTGTCCCTCTCTGGAATTCCCAGCATGAGGCTTTCCCAAGTGACAGTGGGAATAGTGCTCTACTGAAGGTAAGCCTTTCTGTTCAGGTCCTGCCCAGACTGCCCTAGCAGGTCCAGGGACAGGACTGGGCCCAGGCCCTGCTGGCACAGACGTGGGTGTCTGACAGTGGCAGCTGCCTTCTTGGCTTTTGTTACACTTGCCTCAAAGATTCTAGGTCAACCTTAAGCTCATCTCTATGTTACAGAACATTGGGAGCTAAGGTGGTCCAAAATGACTTGTTCACTGTTTCTAGAATGTTCTTTCCCTTTGAACTCCCCCCCCCCACCTCCCCAGTGTGACAGTTAGTGACCATTCTCTTTGCCCAGGCTGCCACTTAAATGTTCACAGATAGGTGGTTCCCTCCAGCTGCCGCTAGAGAGCATGACCTTGAACTTTGTGCTACTGGACATTCGACAAAAGCTAAGTGGAGAAGGGTCATGTGGCCCAGCTCTCCTCCTAGGTTCCCGACAACCTGTGCCTGCATCAGTCAGCCATGTGCCCCGATTGCCCCACACTAGTAGGGACGAGGGAGCCTTCACTGGATTTTATGTGGGATTAATGCCATAGGCTGCCACGGGAGCCGACTTCACTTGAGGACACGCTTCCCATGTGACACAGTACCTTCTCTTGAATTGGGAAAAAAATTTCTCTCTGGTGTTGGAATAAGGAAGTGGAGCATTGTTTGTTTCTATATTGCAAACTTTATGAATTCTGTATGTATTTTCTTCTTGCATTGGCCACTTAATAGCTTAGAGTCAAACCTTGAGCTTGCTTCTCGAAGGCTTGTTGGGCGCACCACATACATCTGCTGTGCTCGCCCCAAGTCTGCCTTTGCAGTGTTCCCGACCTCGGTGTTCTCTGTCCACCTCTCTCCTCCATCACTGACACTGCCCTAGGTCGGACCCGCCTCTTCCTTTGCTCCATTATGGTGGCCGACATTTTTTTGGTTTTCCTCCATCCAGTCTTTCCCTCATGTACATACTAACCAGAATAGTTACCCGTACTAGCTGTGTATGCCGCATAACAAATTAGCCCAAAACTTAGTGGTTTCAAATAACACCCGTGGGTCAGTAACCTGGACCAGGCTTAGCGGGGTGTCTCTGAAAAGCTGCCGTAGGCGTTGGAGGGAGCTACGTCATCTGAAGGCTCCTCTGGGCAAGCGCTCACTCCCCAGCTCGCTCCCATTCCTCTGTACACGCCCACAGGGCAGCTGGCTTCCCTCCGCGTGAGTGAGGGGGGACTCCGAGAGGCAGCCCGGGTGGGAGCCACAGTAACCTGATCTTGGAAGTGAAATTCCATCCTTTTTGCCATATTCTGCCCGGTGGAAGCCGGCCACTGAGTCCAGCCCACACTGAGGGCGGAGGGTCCCACACCGAGGGCCCGAATGCCGGGATGCATGGCCCACGGGGGCTGTCGTGGGGGCTGCCCGCGTGTCACTGTTGCACAGAGCTGAGTGTGTCCTGTGGACATTCCTGCACTGCTGGCTCACTGCCCTCCGAGGAAGTCTAAACGACCGGCGCGGCCGCCCCTCCCCTCGCCCGCAGAAGCCCCTTGCTCGCCCCATTTATCTTCTTCTAGAAAGAAGGAAACAGGACCCATTTAGCTTCATCTTTTCTCTGTCCCAGATGACATTTTCTTCTTTTTAAATGTTTATTTTTGAGAGAGAGAAAGAGAGCGTGTGTGTGTGTGTGTGTGTGTGTGTGAGCAGGGGAGGGGCAGGGAGAGAGAACGAGACACAGAATCCGAAGCAGGCTCCGGGCTCTGAGCTCTCAGCACAGAGCCCGACACGGGGCTCGAACTCACAGACTGTGAGATCATGAGCTGAGCCGAAGTCAGACGCTCAACCGACTGAGCCACCCAGACGCCCCGATGACATTTTCATCAAACAAACTATCCAAAAAAGTATGAAGCAGAACGTTAAAACTGCTGCCCGAGTGGTGTGCCCTCCAGGAGCTGACCCCTGGGTGCCTGTCAGCTGGCTGTCACAGGACTAAAGTGAGCAAAGACACTCAGAGTGGCTAGCGCTGGTGACTGTGGGTCAGGCACTGCTCAGATTGCAGGGATTAACGTATTCATCCCCCACACGGCCTGCACGTGGGTCCTTCCCAGTTCACAGGGATTGGGCACGGGAGGCTGGCTGGAGCCCCACCCGCACATGCTAAGGCACTGTGGCAGCCTGTGCATGCAGACGTGACCTGGCAGGGGACGGCTGCAACCACGTTTGCTGCCTGCCTTCCACAGCCCCCAGCACAGGGCTCCGGGGGCAGTCTGATTCCTGCACATAGCTCTTGTTGGCTACTTTAGACCATACATAACATTAAAAAATTTTTTAAATATAATTTTTTGTCTAGCTGGCTAATGTACAATGTATGCAGTGTGCTGTTGGTTTGGGGGGTAGATTCCCATGACTCATCGCTTCCATACCACACCCAGTGCTCATCCCAGCAAGTGCCCTCCTCAATGCCCATCACCCATTTTCCCCTCTCCCCACCCCCATCAACCCTCAGTTTGTTCTCTGTATTTAAGAGTCTCATACATAACATTTTGAAAGAAAGGACAGAAGCAACAGTAACATTTTGCACTATTTTTAACATGTATTGGGATATAATGAATTTGATAATATGAAGAAATTTTTCTGCTGTTGTTTATTTTACTTTGTTTTCTAATCATTTTGAAACAAGGACATTAAAAAAACTTTTAAGTTCCTTTGGAACACACAATTCTGGTGTAGGAGGATTTTTCCAGAAAGTTTTCAAACTGGTTCTTTCTTCTAGAAAAATGTAAATAACAATGACAAGAAAAGTTGGTGATGACGCACCTGTGTTGGAAATCTCTGCTATTGGGAACCCACAGGGTGACCTTAACTTTTTCTTACCTATTTCTTCTTTATTCATCTTTTAGCAAATGTGATTCTATTTTGGAGATTAAGGCAGGTGGTTTCCAGCCAAAGAAATGACACTGAGGCAGGCAGATTTGGGCTGAGCTCAGGAGCAAGACGAGGCAGACAGGGGCGCTCGGAGGGGGATGGAGGATCGCTCCTGGGCAGGAGCTCAGAGACACGGATATGCATGTTGCTAACTGCAGATTCCCATCGTCCGGCCGTGACGCCTTTCCAGCCCTATTTCCAAGCCAATTACGGTTAAAATGACTCTGGGCTCTGCAAGCCCAAGAGCCATGCCTGCTTTGCGAGTGTTAGCCTGCACGTGGCATAGACAAGAATGTCTCTGGAAGATCTAAGTCTCTGATAGCACTGCGTGGGCCCCGTCATTCCAGCATCGGCTGCATCCTGCCGACCAGGAGCACTGGGGACTTCCCAGCATTCTTCTCTGCCCAGGCCCTCAGCTCCCAGACGTGCGATTCTCCGTAAGGTATGACTTTTTCACTTGTCCCACCGACCCCACCCCCAGACCAAACCCAGATGCCTTATTAACTGTGAGCGATTTCTGCTAATTACCCCCCTCTTGCCATCCTGAGCAACAAATGGAGAAAACAAAAGTCTGTTCCTCTCTAACCAGTGCAAACCGGCTGAGACCAGGGGATCCATTTGCCATTTAAAAGTCTGGCTTCCTGAACACAGGTTTAAAGGGACACTTTTTTTTTTTTTTAATGTTTATTTATTTTGAGAGAGAGAGAGAGAGAGAGAGACTGTGTAGGGGGAAGGGCAGAGAGAGACAGAGGGTGAGAGGGAGAGGGAGAGAGGGAATCCCAGGCAGGCTCTGTACATCAGCACATAGCCAGGTACAGGACTTGATCCCACGAGCCCTGAGATGGTGACCTGAGCGGAAATCAGCTGACTGAGTCACAGCTGTGAAACATCTCCTGTGTGGGCAGAGAGGACGGGAGGGGGAGGATCAGGGCAGAAGCAGGACACAGAGCTATAAACAGAACTTACTGAGAAAACGTACTTAGAAAATTAGTCACAACAGGCCATGTGTTTCCAGAAGCTGACAAGCACCATGTATGTGACAATATCATAAAAACAGCATGTGCTTATGAATCCACACACTTGTGAAATACTGGAGGACCGTCACTGCCTTGGTGGCAGCCTGCGTGTTTTCTCTGGAACAACACTGTCCGAGGCTGGGATTCTTCAGAATTTCTAACTTCAGGAGCTGCGTCCCGGGGGATAAAGTGTGGTTTCACGGAGAGATGGGCGTTGGCAGCACCGCTCTGCTTTCTGCTCCAAGAAAGAAGTTCTGATACGTTGCCCTGCACATGATTCTCATCACAATGGGGAAACAGTGTGCCACATTTATAACTGAAGGCGCTGCATTTTTAGCATTGCTGTGACACGAGAACACCTCTCTGGAGCGGGCGTCAGTAGGAAGGGCCTGCAGTTTAGAAGCGTAGTGACTGGGAGCCCCTGAGCCCTTCAGACGGCGCGTCCCCGCTGCCACCCGCCGCCGGTGCTGCAGGAAGCGATCCCACCTCCCTGTCACGACACCAGGGGCTGGCCGGGTAGAGGGCAGGGGGACCTTCCAGGAGGCCGTTTCTAGCCTGCAACGGTCAGCGGTAAGTTAGCCGTACTGGGAGGCAATTAACACCACAAGACATACCCCTAGACATCAAATTAAGCATGTTCCCCTGTTCCCAAACCACCCTCCCACCGTCTGGGTCCCAAATGCTCACAGGCCCACAGATGCCCTCGGCCCGAGGGGCAGTGTGAGCGCGGCTCAGTGGGATGGAGCGGCTGTGACCGGTTTCCACTACGGTAACTCTCTTCCCCGGTCTTATGGGAGCTTGACCGTGTGAACAGGATGCCTGGGTGCCTACCTCCACCTTGGAGTCCTCCGCTCCACGCGAGGGGACAATGGCGGCCTGCACGGGCACTCTGGCGCAGGCCGGGTGCTGTCTGCTGTCCCATGCCCCCCAGAACGCTTGGGCCCTAACACCCAGGACCTCAGAATGAGGCAGAGCTTGGGGCAGGGCCTTTACGGAGGTGGTTAAAGTAACATGAGGACATATAGGAGGCCCTAATCCAGTCTGACTGGGGTTCTCACAGGAAGGGGGAGCTTAGGGCACACACATACACGCACACACACACACACACACACACACACACACACACACACGGGGGAAATGAGGACGCAGGGGGAGGAGACGGCGTCTGCGCACCAGGGAGAGCGTCCTCAGGAGAAAGCAGCCCTGCCCGCGCCTGGATCTCGGCCCGCCAGCCTTTGGGGCTGGGAGACGTGAACTCCTGCGGAGGCCGCCCAGGCCGTGCTCGAGGCGCTCATACGGTGGGATAACTGGGCTGCCGTGTTCCAGGCGGGGTGCGTGTTTACCATCGGCCTGCGGTTGGCGCTGGACTGGGGGGAGCCTGGCGGCAGAAGGCCTGTCTTTGTGAGGGTCACAGAGGACTTTCCGAAGCCTTGACCCCCGAGGGAGGCCGTGAGTGGCCTGAAGGACACGTCGATGCGCGGATCGTTGGGAACGCCATTCCGGAGGGAGGGGACTACATGCAGACGTGCGCAGTGTCGGGCAAGCGGAGACCCAGGAGAGTGGTCTGTGCGGGGGGGGGGGGGGGGGAGCGGCAGGGGACCCAAAGAGCTTGTGTGGGCAGCACACGGGCTGGGCTGGGGCTAATGATGCAGGACCAGAAGTGGGGCGACACCGTGGAGGACAGGACTCCGTCTGGTGTGGAACCTGGGCCAGAGGACACCAGGGTGGGGAGGCTGTGGGGTCATCCACCCAGGACAGTGAGAAGAGGAAGAGGGGCTTGTCTGGGATCTATTTCGGAAGTGGAAACCATCAAGGTGGCAAAGCTGACATGCTGTGGGACGGTCACTGAGATCAGGAGGCGGGACAGGGCAGCACGAGCGTGGGTTGTGGTGGATGAGCTCATCTGGGACATGTGAAGGTGGGGGTGTCTGTCGGCATTTAAGAGGAGATGCCAGGGAGCGGCCGCGCAATGGGCTGAGTCAGGAGGCAGTGAAGCCCAGCCCTTGGGGATGGGAGCCTAAGGACAGGGAAGCCCAGTGCGCACCTGGTCAACTGCACCCGGGAGGTGTTGCAGGGGTGTGGGAAGGCCCAGGGAGCGACTCTGTGACTCCGCCTGAAGGACAAGAGAGGCAGGTTGTCAGAGAGAAGGGACTGGGGGACATTGAGCAGTGCCAGGGAGGGATTAGCGGGTTGACCTGAATGAGGGCACGTTCAGCAAGGCCCCACAGAACGTGTCCCGAGCAGCTGACCCAGAGGTGGCCCCGAAGGTGCTCTGTGATGCTCTGTTTGTCTGTGGTGTAGACCCAGGGGACTAAGAGCCATGCTGGGATATCAACCCCAGGTACAGCAAAGGGCACTAACGGCTGGGCTCCCCCAGAGCTCAGCTAGCAAACCGCCTTGTGTGCTAGTGAGAGTCTAGCAGGGAACCGATGGCACGTTAAGTTAGGCTATGCTAGCGAGCATTTCTCGGAGAGCGTGCTAACAGAGGCACCGCGGGTGACATGGGCCGAAAAGGCTGCGAAGGACCCGCGGCGAGCAGCAGGGAGACACCACCCTTGGGCTGGAGGCGTGTGGGAAGCAGAGAGGTTGCTGGTTCCAGAAAGGCGGCGTCAGGTGGAGAAAGCACCTGGAGTCTGTCCAAGGCAGCCTCCGGGAGGAACCCGTGGGCATGAGCTCTCTCCCCTCGCTCTCATCCTTCCCGCTGATTCCCCGCTGGGGCTTGATTGATCTAAATGATCCGCGTAAACTCTGTTCCCCGTCCCCATCCCAGTGACTTTTCAGGGTATCTTAACTCTACCCCACACAAGATACAGACATGAGCGTGTAAAGTTCCCCCATCTACTGCCTCCGTCTTCTGTCAGAATGGTTGTAGTTTACGTTTAGCTTATCAAAGCTGGTAACATTTATATTCTGTTTCGCTCAAATTCCTATGTTCTGGCCATAGAATGACACTAAAAGTTGAAAAAAAGTGCAGCCATGGGGCGCCTGGGTGGTTCGGTCGGTTGAGCGTCTGACTCTTGGTTTCAGCTCAGGTCATGATCTCACGGTTCATGGGATGGAGCCCCATGGCATGAAGCCTGCTTGGCGTTCTCTCTCTTCCTCTCTCTCTCTCTCTCTCTCTCTCTCTCTCTCTCTCTCTCTCTGCCACCCCTTCCCATGCATGTGAGCACATGTGCTTTCTCTCTCTCTCTCTCTCTCTCTCTCTCTTCCTCTCTCTCAAAATAAATACATTTAAAAACTCTTATTTGGGTGGCTCAGTCGGTTAAGCATCTGACTTGGGCTTAGGTCATGATCTCATCGTTCATGAGTTCCAGCCCTGCCTCAGGCTCTGTGCTGACAGTGCAGAGCCTGCTTGGGATTCTCTCTCTCTCTCTCTCTCTCTCTCTCTCTCTCTCTCTCTCTCTCTCTCCTTCTCTCTCTTTCTCTCTCTCAAAATAAATAAATAAACTTAAAAAAGAGTGCAGCCTTGACATTGTGTTTTACGTCACGCTCAAATCTCGAAAGTGTCGTCTGATTTTGCTCCCGTGACTGCTCTCCATTCGGACCGTGACTGTCTCTTACTTCTTCCCTCGAGCTTCTGTTGCCTTTTGTTTTCCTCTACGAAAGAATGATGTGTTTCGTGTATTCATGTTTTACTTCCTCAAATATTTATCTGGCACTCGTTTTGCCAGGCAGCATTCTGACACTAAAGGTGCACGTGAAACAGACCCAAGTCCCTGCCCTTCCATCCATCTGCAGTAGCGAAGGAAGCCGGGAAGCACAGAGAGAGGGAGAGTGCGTTGTGGACAGGGAGGCTGCTGTTGTGGAGAAAGAGAGGGCACCGCCAGCCAGCGCCGTGCTGCGGTGGGGAGCCTGAAGCTTCGAACGGGGTGACCGGTGACGTTCTCTCTGGGGCCATGTGCTGCCGTCCCTCTTCGACGGCTCCTGATTCCTGCGGGGTCCGTGTTCTGGCTGATCACAGGTCCGCTGTCCCTCTCGTGTTGGCCCTCAGTGCCCCGGCCAGCTCTGGTTGCCGGGTAACATGTTTGGCCGTGGTGCTCCGACCCAAGGGCTGGGCAGAAACCCAGTGGCTCACCCGTCAGGCGACACCGTCCCACTGCTCTGAGGCTTTGACGTTTCGTCTACCGGGGAAGGAGGCGGGGACGAGCCTCTCCCGCCAGGCGTTGGGCTAAGTGAAGCTTTTGGTAAAACAGGTTCCGCTATCTGAAACTGGTAGTTTTCTGAGGTATGGTAGGCTGAGGGCAGCAATCTTGGTAAGGGATCAAATTCACATGAAACTGTTCATTTCTCCTCTTTCATGATAAGCAGCAGTTTTAGTGCCACAGAAACATTCTCAGTGCCAACCTCACAGATGCCGCTGAGGACACGGGCTACAGACTCGCAGCGCTTCTGAGATCTCCTTGAGACCATCAGGACTTCTTGTAGAAGGAAAATGACAGGATGGGGTTGTTGCAAGTGATTTTTATTCTTTTCTTTTTAAAAAAATTTTTTACATTTATTTATGTTTGAGAGACAGAGAAAGACAGAGCATGAGCAGGGGAGGGGCAGAGAGAGAGGGAGACACAGAATCCGAAGCGGGCTCCAGGCTCCGAGCTGTCAGCACAGAGCCTGACGCGGGACTTAAACTCACGAACCATTGAGATCGTGAGCTGAGCCGAAGTCGGACAGTCAACCCCGATTTTTATTCTTTTATTTGGCACCTTCTGTATTCTCCACGTCTTACTTATTAATAAACACAGCTGATTTTTACAATTAGAATAACACTAAGTTTAAACAGAAAGTTCATCAGATCTTGGTAAAAAAAGGGGGTCAGGCATTACGTAAATTCTACCTGACAGAGTTTGGATTTATGTTTAATTCAATAAAGTAACTTTTACATGATGTCACTGAAAGAAAGCAGGGAAAAATAGACTCTTAACCGCAATGAAACATTTTACATAAATTCTCTCTGGGCACAGCGACCTCGTGTTTGCTTGCGTCTGGACCGTTAAAAAGGATGGGGAAGCGGACACGTGGACCATGCCAGAAGGCTCCTTCACAAGCCGGGTGCAGTTGTGAGCTGTCTGCTCCTCGCCCACCCATTAGGGCTTTGCTGGTGTGGGCAAAGCTCCGGGCTCCATGTGTTCAGAGGAGTCCCGTCCCCTCCCTTGAAATGTTTTCTTTGTTTTTCGGAAGTGCCACAGGAAGGCAAGGAGGTCTCTCTCTTCCTGGTTTTCCAAATTAACGTGCATCTTAAGAGGGAGGTCGAGGCACGTGTGCTGCATGGCACAGCTGGTATTTCCTTAAGGTCGCAGACCCCGGGCGCGGGGGTCGTGACGGCAGATTCTGTGGCTGTGCCTTGTCCCCTGTGGGTGTGGACAGTGCACCACCTTGCAGAGAATGTCACAAGGGGGTCCCACTGTTTCGGAGCTGGGCAGCGTCTCAGGGCTCCGGAGGAACGCCGCGTGTGGGATCGCCCTCAGCCCCGTGGGCCTTTGGCAGATGAGCCGGGTCAGAAGCTGGGTCTCACACGTCCTGCGTGGGCGCTAAGGACTGCTGGTCTGGGTCAGTGCGCCCCAGAGAATGTGGGCTCCCTCCTGGGGCTCCTTCCTCGCTGATGAAGCAGTCCTGACAAAACGGACCATCTGGCGCGACACACACCGCAGCTGGGCATTCTAGGGGGTGGGTGTCCTGTAGGACCGAAGAGACAGTCGAAATGGCCCGCCCGGGGCATGCGGTGTGACTGGACCGGACTCGGGCTCCCACCCCACAGCCGTGGATGAAAGCTGGGCTGGCAGCTGGGGCCGACTTCAGGGCAGATTCTGCTGAGCGATTGGAAAGTCTATGACCCAGTGTTTCTTAAAGGCTTGCTGCAAAACCCTAATGGGGATGCACGGTGCGTTTTCTTCCTCGTCACTGGAGGCAGTGCCCAGGGCGGGTCCTCTGCAGTGAGAGCGCACGTGTGTGGTAAACAACAGGCAGGCCCGGAACAGCAGCGCAGCGCGGGGCCGCACCGTCACCGGGTGCAAGTTCCCCCCACACGGCCACCAGGCCCAGGCTGCTGGCATGAGCTAGGTCCTCGGCACATGCTTGTGCGTGACCGTCGTCAGTGTTCCGCGGGATTCTGATAGGAGTTTCAGAGGACAAGGGTTTGGGGAGGACGGTTAGCTTGGGGAACACCAGAGTGCACAGTTAGCAGGGTTCTTTCCTGGAGTCCTCGGAGCGTCTGTCCCAAAGCCCCAGATGGAGGATACCTGTGCACCCCACCTCAGTGTCCCTCACCACGCTCTCTTTGGAGGACAACACAGAGAACTTTCTAGAAATGGAAAGGTGCCGTTTTCGACTCACGGTGTCTAGACTCACGCCCGCCCCTTGCCGACTGCTCTGCTGTTGGAAAGTCATGCCCTGCGTCCAGTGGCGCATCTGAGTGAGGAAGCTCCGTGGCACCCTTCATTCAGCATGCGGCAGGGTGCCTACAGCAAGGCAGCTGTTGAATACACAGGAGCTCTTGGAACTGTCACCGGAGGACTGGGTCCCAGGGTGAGCCCCCCGCTGCGTCCCCGGGGCCGCTCATCTCCCCCCATATCCCTCAACACTGCACTGGGCTGAGTGATCATAGCGATTGCACGCGGATGTGCAGATCAAATAGAGGTCGCCAGATGTTTCCACTTCACCAAAGAATGAAGTTCATGGACATGTATCACGACTCAAACCTAAGACTTCCAGAGAGATTACTGAACAGGAACAGCCATAAAGATGTCTGGTTTGGCATTCCGGCATTCCAGCATTCCAGGGCAACCCAAACCACCATTTGGCCACATCTGGTCTCCATCAGGCCTGGGGTGTTACATAAATACATGCATGGTTTATAGGGTGAGGAGGCCGTCCTGACACAGCCCAGGCTGTGTTCTGTTGAGCTCTGCAAATGGGTCCAGGGGCTGCCTCACAGCCCAGGCAACGCTGTCCCAAGGGATGGAGCTCTCTGCTCCCATCAGTGCAGCCAAGGTAGGGATGCCACACTGGTGGACTCATCCATTCCAGCTGCCCTCACTGTCCAGCGCACCTGCAAGTTCAGTCTTCAAATAGAAGCTTCTGGTCACAGACAGCTAGTGGAGTTCAGCTGGTTAGAGAAGAAGAAAATGCTTCATGACCCTGTGGGCTCCACCCATTCATCCACCCACCCTCTCATCTACCCACACACCCTCTCATCCACCCACCCACACACCCATCCATCCATCTACCCACCCATATCCATCCACCCACCCATCCATCCATCCATCCACCCACCCACACACCCATCCATCCATCTACCCACCCATATCCATCCACCCATCCATCCATCCATCCACCCACCCACCATCTACCCATCCACCCACCCACCTGCTAATCTATCCATTCATCCATCTACCCACCCACCTACCCACCTGTCCATCCATCCACCCATCCATCCATCCACCCACCCACCATCTACACAACCACCCACCCACCTGCTCATCCATCCATCCACCCACCCACCTACCCATCCACCCATCTACTTACCTACCCATCCATTCACCCATCCATTTAGCCACCCACCCATCCATCCATTCACCCACCCATCCAGCCAGCCACCTATCCATCCATCTATCCATCCATCCATCCATCCATCCATCCATCCATCCATCCACCCACCTATCCATCCATCTATCCATCCATCCATCCATCCATCCATCCATCCATCCATCCACCCACCCACCCACCCCCCTACCCATCCATCCAGCCATCCACTTACCTATCCATCCATTCACCCATCCATTCAGCCACCCACCCATGCATCCATTCACCTCCATCCATCCATCTATCCATCCATTCATCCATCCATCCACCCACCCCCCTACCCATCCATCCAGCCATCCACTTACCTATCCATCCATTCACCCATCCATTCAGCCACCCACCCATGCATCCATTCACCTCCATCCATCCATCCATCCACCTCCATCCATCCATCCATCCATCCATCCATCCATCCATCCACCCACCCCCCTACCCATCCATCCAGCCATCCACTTACCTATCCATCCATTCACCCATCCATTCAGCCACCCACCCATGCATCCATTCACCTCCATCGATCCACCCACCTACCCATCCATCCAGCCACCTACCTATCCATCCATCTACCCATCCATCTACCCACCCGCCCACCCATCCCTGTTACATCCACTTATGTAATGAATAAGAACTCTGCATATGCCAAGCACTATTCCAGACACAGGGAATCCAGCAGCAAACAAGTCAGGTACAGAACTGACCCTTGTGCCATGTTCCAGTGTGAGAGACTGGCATTAAATAATTGCACAATTATTCATTGGCCAGGGTGGTAAATGCTCAGAAGGAGAATTCCAGAGTGTGCTAAGCACACAAAATGGGAGATGGCTTGTAACTAGGAGGCCACAAGAGGTTTCCCTGACAAGAGGTTTCCCTGACCCCAGGGATGTCCAACAAAACAGCCTCAGAGCCCAGACTGTAGACCCTGGCCTGACTCTGGCCATTTGGTTTCCATGAGGTTGAGTCCTGCTGGTTTTGACTGCAGACTCCTTTCCTGACAGACGCCTCCAAAACAGGGCTGTCCCTTCTCTGGGCAAAACCAGTAAAATTCCTAGAACCAGCTCCCTCAAGCAACCTAACTTAAGGATTGAATCCCGTAAAAGTAAGCTGAAGGAAGGAGGAAAACAGTGTTCCTGCACATCACTGTCCCAGACAGAAGTCCCTCATCCTGACGCCACCCGGGCTGTTGGACCACAGAGCTCTGACCACTGCACTGTGTGTGCCACGAGCGGCCCTGGCCCGTGGCAGGGCAGTGTTTCCTCCCAGGGTCTCCTCTCTGTTTTACGAACCAGACCCAGACAAGCCACAGAGGAGAACTCTCCCTGCTCCTTGCTGTAGGGGGAGGCAGAGTCCTGTCCCCTCCGAATGCCTGAGGTCCGGGAGGCGGCCTCATTACCTCCGGGCTCAGCCCTCTCAGACGATGGCTGGTAGTTAAGTGGCCTTGTTTCCGCTGTCTGTGGTTTTGCCTGCATCTTCAAGAGAGGGAACAAAACCCTGTGGCTTGTGCTACGGTGCAATTTCTTCATAGGGACGGGGCTTTTTGGCTACTCCCAAACTAGCTACCTGTTAGCCGTGGCCACTCATTTCTTTCTTTGTGCACAGAGTAGCAATTACACAGCCAGAGGGCATCGACCGACGCGTTCGTTCTTCTCCAGGACATGGCATTTTGTGAGATAGAAGAGAGGTCCTCTGCCTTCTGGAAGCAATTCCTAGAATAAACACAGCAGACTCCTCCCTCGACTATCTGCATGGGAACAGGAAGGAGGCCACTGTGTCTAACGAGACATACGGTCAGTGGTCCACACAGGGATTGCACAGGGAAGGGGAAGGTGGCGAGAGAGGGGAGTTTGTGCACAGGTGGGTGTGCACAGGTCACACTCCCTAAAGGCAGGGCTGGGACCGGCTGTGCCCCCAACTGCCTTTTTAAGCTTAATCGGAAATGGTGTCCATGCAAGCATCATGATGAGAAGACACATGTGTTTGAAGGCCTTCACAAAGAGCCATGCTGCTCGCCCGTGCCATGTGGCAAGACCCCACACAAGTGAAGGGAAAGCTAGTGTCCTTGAGACTCGGAGCCAGAAGGCACCTTGACACCCGGCCCTTAATTAATTTCAGAGAGCTGATGGCCACGAGGTCAGTGGGATTGTCGAGGGAGTGGCCCCCAACCTCCTCACGCCCAGCACGCATTTTGCCCAAGACAGGCTGATTGCACAGCTCAGCCCCAGCGTCTCAGGGGCCCGGGAACAAGGCACTTTCCAAGTCTAAGTAAGGGCTGGAAGGGCCTTTGTTCTTTCCTTCACAGTGGGATGGGGAACACACAGAGGCAGCGGTCATCAACACACAGGCTGGGGCTGGTTGTGTTTGCCCTTCTGTGTGCAGGTGACCAGTGTGGTAGCCCGGTTCCCCTGAAACCGTGGGAATCACTACTTCTCTCACACCCTCCGGCAGCCACGTGATGGGAAATACAGCGAGGTGGGTGGGCCTGCTTGGGGAGGGGCGCCCAGAGCCCCCTCCCAGCTCATCTCCCCCCGCCCTGAGCGAGCCTCCTGCTTTAACCCAAGGGATCCTGCGTGTTCTCATGTCCCTCCCCTCCTGCCTCGGCTCCTCTCTGTCTCTGGAACCCCAAATCATCCATACTCGCCAGCATGTCTAAATTGCCCAAGGATTTGCCTTCAAAGTAGCCTCAGTATTTCCATCATTAATACAGACACCTGCACCTGCTCTGTGCCCAAATGGCCAATTGTGTCTCCAATGGACAGTGGACGAAGGGTGCTGAGACCCAGCCAGTGCCATTTCCTACAACCATGAGTTTTGCAGTTGGTTTTCATTTAAGGGATCATTTTAACAAGCTTTCTGCACATAATATCCTCAGATATCAACTCTCAGGGCACCTCATGATTTGCTGGACCTCTGTTTCCCCACTGGTCCAGTGGACATGCCCACGGGGGCTCAGAGAGGGGTGCTCAGACATGGGTGTTCAACAGACCTGACCATGTCGAAGGCACAGACACATCACCCAGCAGACCCTCCTACACATGGTCGGCAGGGCAGCCCAGGGGGAGGCAGGGAGGGGACAGAGAAGCAAAACTGGGCTTGAATCAGGGGCTCCGGCAGAGAGATGTGGTGAGGTCCCAAGAATGCCGCCCCCAGGTCGCAAAAGGTGACCTCTGGGAGGCTGTTTGTCCCATGGGGTCCTCCAAATAAGTTCATGGCAGGAACGTTTTAACCTCCAGTAGATAGCCCAGGGCAGGGCATCATGACTTTGCGATTTCATGGACCAGCAGTGTTTTTCCCTTCAGGTTTTACTGAGCTGTAACAGGTGCACAGCACTGTGTGAGTCTGTGTGCTGCACATGCCCTGACTTACACGTACTGTGAAATGGTTACAGGTGAGCGTACTTACCGTGAATCAGCAGCATTTAAAAAGGAGAGTCGGGCAGCAAAACTGCTATTGACTAGCACCCTCAGTTCCCGAGAGAAAGGACAGGTCAGTGCCCCAGAATTCGGATGTACTTAACCTCAGGATGGTGGACAATCTTTAAACAGATAAATCTGTGTTTATGAAACACAAATACACTGCCCATTTTCTTGGTTTTATTATGGACACGTGCGGACCCGTCACCGAGCACCCCAGCGCCTGTCTGGAGTCACTGGCGTAGAGCAGGCGTGTCGATGGGTCTCAAGTTCAGGGCTAAGGCCAGTTGCTGAGCAGAACACTGTGTTAAGAAGGATTCTGAAGCGGGGTCTCAGCTCAGTCATTATTAATTAGCAGTGTTTGGGGCTTATAGTGATGTTGAAATATGTTCGCAAATCCTCTGCCTTCTTCCGGGCGAAAAGTGGAGTCCTTGTGAATGTGGGCGGCCTTCGAGACTTCCTTCTGACCGACAGAATGTGACTTTTGAACCGTCAGCTGGGAACCCGGCTTGTGAGGGTGGAGCTCATGGCGAGCCCGTATTGCACATTTGTGAGTGAACAAAAAGGCCCCCGATTTCTGGGGTGGTCTGTTGAGCTGTAGACAATCGCGGGCGGGAAAGTGGCAGAAAATGTTGGCCACTTGCATCCCAGAGCACCTGGTGTCAAACACACTCTAAGTTCTATCCTTCCAGGACTCCGCCTGTTTTCCTCTGCAAATGCAAGACCTCAGGGTGCCTGACTATGTGGAGGAACGGAGGGCGAGGTCATGTGGCCACTACAGGTCTCTCTCGAATCGACCGATGTCTGCAGTGGCCTCAGCTTCTGCCAAGCCCCCCAGAACCGGTGCGGGGTGACCGTGGCAGCTGGGTCGTGTGCCGTAGGGGAGCCAGAACTCCCACCTCTGGGGTCCGGCCACTCACCAACACCCTCCGCGTGGAAGCTGGTCCGTGGCCATGGCACCAGCTTCCTACAGGGTTTGTGCCACGAGAGTCCATCCTGGGATGAAATCCTGAGACTGAGAATCCAGGGGACAGGAGGCCTCCAGCCAACGCTGGAGGACGTGGTTGCTTCTTACGTGCCTGATGGCCCCTCCCTGTTAGAAACTTCCTCTCCTCAGGGACGCTCACCCACAGTGGGATGTGACAGTCCCTGCATGTGTCCCTGTACGTGGACAAGCCACCACCCGAGCTAGGTGCTGAGTGTATAAAGATGATGGAGATGGGGGTCCAGCCTCTGAGGACTCAGAGGAACACAGACAAACCCCACATTTTAGCGCGGTGCAGGGAGAACCGGCGGTGGCCGGCCAGCATTATGGACTGCGTGTCCTCCGTGCTCCTTCCTTTCCTGTGGTTGAGTGAGCTGGACGGGGGGCACGGGGAGAGTGAGGGCTCTCGCTGGGCTCCCGCAGCCTGCAGCCCTGTGAGCAGAGGCCACACGGGGAGAAGAAGGGTCAGGAGGCTCCTTCTCGTCGTGGGCGGACAGCAGCTGCAGGGTAAGGCTGCCGGGCTGGGAGGAGGAGCTCGCTGGGTCTGGGGGGGGGTCCTAGATTCTCCCTCAAGAGCCCCCTTTCATCCAGGAGCTTCTGAAGCAAAGGGAGGCTGACTGGCTGCAAAACGAAGACCCCAAACCCACAAAGCGTTTGGTTCTGGGTAGATGAGGAGACCCACCCCCACAGCTGAGCTTTCAGAGCCCCTGTGACCCCCTCTCTGCCCCGCCCCAGGCTCTGGGCCCCTCACCCACCCCAGCACCATCCAAGACCGTTGTGAGGCGCTGTCCCCCTGGGAGCCGGTCCCGAGGGCAGCCGCGGGGGCAGGACTGGACAGGACCCTCCCTGTGCCTTGTCCCTCGTCCCTTCTGCTGCTGCCAGCATCTGTAACTGCAGCACCCCACACACCCCTCCTCCCGCACCTGGCCCCCTCGTGTCCAGGCCCGAGGTCAGAGGACCCCCAGGGTGTGCACAAACGGCACCCTGCACCTGGGGCGTGTCCCCACCGACACGATGGTCTTAAAGCACGCCTGGCCTGTGCGCCTTCACTGACGCGTAGGAGCAGCCGTCCACACGGCTTGGCACTTCCAAGCACGCGGTCCTTCCAAGAGAGGCAGGGCCACCTCCGTCCTGAGGCACTTTGTCACTGTGTCCCCAGTGCCTGTGCAGCGTGGCCCGCCGGCTCCCAGCGGACGCCCACTGAGGACTGAATCAGCAGCCCGGCCTCCTTCGGAGAGAGAGGTCAGCCGTGGTCAGAACAGCCCACGTGCCCTGGGCCTCCTCACGCCTCACGTGGTGCCCCTGGGCTCCAAGTGAGCAGGAAGGGAGAGGCGGGGAGGGGGAGGGGGCCGGACGGGGGAGGAGGGACTTTGGAAAGCGCACAGCCTCACTTCCTGGGTGCCCCACCCGGAGGCAGTGGCCAGGAAGACAGGGGCCATCGAAGGGGGTAGAGACACCTCTTTTGTTAAATCGCGATACGACACACATAACGCAAAATGCCCCATCTCAACCGCTTTTAAGTGCGCCCAGCCGCACGAGCGCGTCCACACTGCTGTGCAAAGGTCCCCACCGTCTGTCTCCAGAACTCCCTCCGCCTCCCCCAACTGAAACCCTGGCCCCTCGGATGCTGGCTCTCTGCTCCTCTGGCCTGCACCTCACCTGGGGCCGGAGCAGTGGGGAGCAGGCCTGGGGGGACCGCCCTGGAGATGCCGCTGCGGCCACTTTGGAGACACATGATCTGCCTCCGCTGATCTGGACTTCACGCTGCGGCAGGAAGCACACGAGGAATAATAGTGTCCGTGGCTTCTCTCCCTGTACCTGACGCTCCCACACCGGAGCCCCATGCTCAGCATTTGCGGTCTTTACAGAGACGATAATTCAGATGCTCCCTTCCAGTTGCAAAATTCTGACGTTCTCCTTTTCCATGCCATCCCAATGGGCCACAAGTGCCTGAAGTGTGTTTTGCTCTTATTTCCTTATCTTTGGGCAGGAGGCCCTTCTGTCCTTAGAACCATTTTCAGAAGTTTTCACTGAACAGCCATGCAGCCTTGGCCCCTCCGTCTGTGTTACCCAGGCCACGTGTGTGCCACCAACGGCCTCACCACCCAAGGGTCTGCCGTGGCCACTCGCCTTCACCCTGTCCTCCGAGAGCAGAGCCTCTGGGAGAGAGAGGCAGACAAGGGAAGGTCCCACGGTGCGAGGCCACGGTGCCCGCATCACTCACGGACCCCGGGATGGGTCATCCCCCCTTCGGAGCCCCGCAATGGGAAATGCACATCCCTGCACGTCCCTGCTTTCATGTCGAATTGTCACTCCATGTGCTCCGTAGGTGGGAACCTTGTAAATTTTTATCACTCTACAAACTATGGGCCAGAACTTCTGTGAAGTAGACTGTGCTTGACTTTCCTTAAGAGTTTATCATTCTCCGTACTCAGAGTCCCCATGACCCAGCATCCTGTTTTGCATTTATTTTTCTAAAGAGAGGCCTCAGAGCATCTGGGAATTCACGTAGAGCCACTGAGCCGAGCCGGGGGAGAAAGGATTGATCCCCCGCCATGTGATCTCTGCTGCACAGTGATGCCAGAGCGGGGAGGTGCCCAGGTGAGGGTCGGGGCTCGGGGTACCTCATCCTGGGGCCAGAACCCCCGTCCCACCGCCACAGACGGTGCTAGGTAACGAAGCACCCGCCTCGTGGGGCTGGGCCCGTACTCCAGATCCTGGGACTCTGCAGGGAGACTGCGCAGCGAGGAAAGCAGACAGGTCAGGCCTGCGGCAGTCACGGCCTCCGAGCTACGGACCAGCTCTCCGATGTCAATCCCGGCCAGCCTGGTGGAAGCAGGCTCTCTGTGGACTTGCCTGGGGCCTGTGAGTAGGGGTGAGGCCCCTCCAGTTCCCAGCACCCATGCGTCCAGTCTTGGACCGCTGGTAAAAGGTCGACGTTCGGAAGGCCCTCCGGATCCAGAAACATAAACACTGCATAATAAGAATGTTAAAAGAAAAAAAAAAAAAAAGATGGTTTCCATCATTTTCCCAGCTGTCTGAGTTAATGGGCTGCTTCTCTGAGAACCAGGGAGATTAGCCTTAAGAGGAGATGCAGATGGCCAAGTGTGACCCTCAGGGGACCCAGCCCCAGGCCTGTCACACAGCTGTTTCCTCATCCCCTCCCCCTCAGTAAACATTTGATGAGCTGGCGGCTTCGGAGGCAGCGCTGGACTGTCCCAAACCCTTTGATGCTTGGGGTGCAGATTTCAGCCAACTCGAAAACCAGGCCGGGAGCCGCTGTGACCCCGGGGGCTGGGGATCTACCAGCAGACTGCTTGGGGCCGTGTGGGGAGACCCACCCCCACCCCCCACCAGACCCCCTCTGTCTGGAAGAGTAAGTGGCTTACCGGACCGGTGTGAATGGAAACATTTGCACTCACTCGGCTTCCATAATTATAGGCCAGAGCTTCCCTGCAAACCCTGTTGGAAAGTTCCCACAAAGCGGCTGAAAGCCAGGCATGAGGAGGGGTCCCGGGAGCGCCTGGGAACAAGCGCCATGCGGGTGGAACAGAAGCGCGTGCGCAGAGGCCACCACAGGCAGCGCGTGCTGGGGAACGTGCACTGGTTGGGTGACAGCCACGCCGGTGGGCACCGCGGGTCCACACGGGACAGTATGACCACTGGGTGGGGGCCGAGCTCTGCAGGTCTGACCTGAGTACTGTCCCGAAGCATCTCACCTCAAGGCTGGGCGGGGTAGCGGCGGGGGCCGGGCCAAAGACCAGAGGGTGCCTGTTGGTGTCGGTCACCTGTTGGGGGTGATGTTCCCTAGGGGAGCTGTCTGGAGGGTTACAGGCGAGCATGCAGGGCACCCCACGGGCAAGTGCCCCACAGAGTAGACACCCAGCCATTGAGGACCCGTCCTCAGTTTCTGTCTCCTGTGTGTGACTCGGGGTCAGGTGTAACAGCATAGGCACGCAGGGAGCAGAGCACCACTCCCCACTCTCATGGCCCCTTCCTGGTATACCAGTAGCCTGAGGGCATTTTCTTTATCCTGAATCTGTTATGAAAGGTCAACACACCATCCTCAAGTCCAGAGAACCCAGCACCTCTGCCAACCCGGAGGAACAGAGTCAGGGCCGGGGGACCTCCTGCAGCCTAGAGCCCGAGCACAGTCACCACCTCCCACAGGCTGTGAAGCAGGGCATTCGGAAGCCTAGGGACCTCCCGGGCTGGAAAAGCCTTCCATGCCGATTCCAACGCCATTTTCACTTACGCAGAAAGCAAGGTTGGAAGACTTGGTTGGCCTCTTGAAAGAGGCAGCATCGAGGCCCTTCCTGACTGCTCACACCTGCTCTCCCCTGCACCCCCCACCGCACCCTCCCAGCCCGGGGTCTGCGTGGAAGGCCCTGAAGGCAGCCCAGCCACCCACCCCTAGCCCCGGTGAGTGGGCCTGGAAACCAGGAAGGTGCTCGGTTCTCCCCTAAAGAAATACGGGGGTTGTTTTGGTAGAAGGTGCCAGAGAGTATTGCCCCAGACTTCCTTACCCACAAGCGTGGTCTACGGTCTTGACTCGCCATCACCCCTACCCACCTGTGTGTGAGGCCAACGGAGGACCTGAGCTTCTCAGCCAGGCGGGCCCCAACCCCATACCTGCCTGATCGGCCAATGGAGAAGGGGAAGTGGGACCCTCTGAGGGGCAGCCCTGAAGTTTGTAGAAATGATAAACCAGATTCCTATAGGAGACTGTTTGCTTACACAGACATGACACTGATTCAAACATTAATTCTGCCAAGATAACTCCAATGAATGAACAGATGGGAAAAGTAGGTGCTACTAAGACACAGGCTCCCAGTTAAGGAATGAAAAAGTCACAGGGACGAAAGGCACGGCATAGAGACTAGACTCAGTGGGACTGTGAGAGCATCATATGGTGACAGATGGTAGCCACACTTGTGAGCACAGCATTACATCTAGACTTGCGGAATCACTATGTTGTACCCCTGATGTTTGTGTAACGTCGTGCGTCAACTGTACTTCAATAAGAAATCTTAATAATACATTTCATCTAACCCAACATATCCAAAATATCATTTCAGTGTGTAATAATATAAAATTATTAATCAGATATTTTACCCTATTACCCTATTACCGTAAGTTGTAGAGAGCCAACTTATGAATAACTTACTTAGAGCACATGTCGGTCCCCACACTAAATTTTCAGCATTTAAGGGGAAAATGTGGGTCTGCCAAAACAACAAAGTCATATTTAATGGAAAAAACAAAAACCAGGTGCTATTGCCATCTACCCCAAACCTCATGTCTTTGACTAGTTACCAAACACAAAAAGAAGCCTACGTCAACAATTTATAGTCATTTTTAGAACAGATACAATTCCATTTCAGTGAAACTCACGGGATGTAAGATATTTTGGAAGACTTAATTCTGAAACAATTCTGTCTTCACGAGACGTTGCAAAAACACTAGAGAGATGCCCTGCGTGCCCTTCCCCCAGTTCCCCTCAGAGGGGACACTTCATGACACTACAGTTTGGTATCAAAGCCACAAAGCTGATTTTGGCACAGCGCGCGTGTGGAGCGCCATGCCGTTTTATCGCCTGTGTAGACAGACCCTGGCAACACGTGGCACTCGAGGTACTGGCTGTCCGTCACCACGGAGGTCTCCCTGTCACTCCCGCCCCTGTCCCAGCTGCCCACCCTCCTACCGCCTGACACCACTGGTCTGCTCTTCGTATCCATGGTTTTGTCACTTTGAAATGTCTTCTAAATGGGGCAATCTTTGGCTCAGCGTGATGCCCTGAGACCTCTCTGCACAGGGTATTGACACTTCACTTCCTTTTGCTGCTGCCTTATATTCCGTGGTAGCCAAGAAGCACCACTGTTCAAACATCACCTCTTGAGGTGGTTTCAGGTTCAGGGCTGGCACACGTTAGGCCGCTGTGAACATTCATACAGAGGTTCGTGTGTGTAGACTTTTGTTTCCCTGGGATCAACGCCCAGGAGTGGGATTGCTAGGTCGTATGGTAAGTATATGTTTATGTTTTTAAGAAACTGCCAGATGGATTTCCAAGGTGGCTGTATCACTTTACCTTCACACCAGCAATGGATGTGAGACCTAGTTTCTCCCCAGCCTCACCAGCACTTGGCATTGTAACTATATTAGCTGTTGTAATATGTGATAGAGAGATAGATCATAGATAATATAATGTGTTACCTAATACAGTATGTACTCAATATATTATACATGTAAACTCATGTGCCTGTTGGCCATCTGTGGCCTCCTCCGTGAATCGACTGTTCGTGTCTTTTGTCCGTTTTCCAATTGGGTTGGTTCTGTTTTTATTCTTGAGTTTAAGACCTGTGTAAGTGTTCTGTGTGCAAGCCCTGTGTCGTTCACCCCTGCCCGTGGTTTGTCTTTTCATCCTCTGCGCCTCGGTGTTCTGGGACCGAGAGTCTTTAGCGTGGCTGAGGTCTAGCTGGACCGATCTTGTTCCTTGATGGATCTGCGTTTTCCTAGAAATTTCATGGCTGATGTTTTACATTTGACGTCATTACCCATTTTTAGCTACTTCTGTATAAGGTGTGAGGTTTACCTTGAGCTTCGTTTGCCTTACGTGTGTCCAAATGCTCCCACGCTGTTAGCTGAAAGACTGGGATATAAGACTAAAACATTGTTTTAATTTGTCATTTTATCTGTGAATAGTATGTAGGTGAAATTACATTTCTTTGAGGTAGGTTTTGACAGCCAGAGTCCTGTCAGAAAGGCTTTGGATCCAAAATGCACACAAGGGTCTCACGTCCGTGCCTCCGCAAGGGCAGGGGTCTTACACTGGGGCCTCGGTTTGGTGGGTGGATTGATTTTCGGTGGTGGGAAACACATCAGCAGGACGGCTACCTGTCACTCACTGGTTGATGGCAAAATGAAAGCTCTCCCGGTGCTCAATCCTTCTCCAACTAACACAGGGCCCAGAACCTGCTTCCCTGGCATGTGGAGTGGGGTGACAATGGGGTCGTCTGACACCTAAGACCATGTGGCTGCCATTGGGAACACTGGGCCTTGTCCCCATAGAGTAAAAAATCTGTTCTAGTAAACACATAGAATGGATGAATAAAGGCTGGTAGTTAAATCCGTTAAACTCTGTCAGCACGAATCTTTTCCCAGCACATGGCTTAAGTTTATAAGGCAGCAACTTTCCACTGTGTTCTTTGGAAGGAGATTTAACTTAAGTTCAGTTTTTTCTTTCACCACCAAAACAAGATTGATTTTCTGCCCCTGTTCTGTGGACTGATGTCTGAGTGTGCATTTGGCGTTTAGTGTTTGTCTTGATAAAAAGTAATGAGAGCAAGGACTTCTGTCCCGTTGCCCTATCAGGCTCTCTGGGCCCTTCCCTGTGGGGGTGACATTCTGTTTTCTTATCGGCCACGCCAGGGGTATGTGCTGATCTCATTATTCCATCTAGCTACTTTGTTTTCATATTTCTGCCATTCAGGGGGTGAGTCTTCCTTTGGGAACTGGGGGATGAGAACTGAGGCAGAGCTCTGGTAGCAGCAGGAGGACACTCCCTGTGGCTGTGGTCCACCCCGTATCCTCCCCACATCAGGCCTCCACTTGAGGCCACAGCGGGACATGCAGGCAGGGAAGGTGTGCAGCGCTGGGCCTGCCCCGGGGCCCAGGCAGGGGTACAAGATGCCCTCCGGGTATCTTGTCCTCCTGCTAGGGTCAGGAGGACACTGATGCTGGCTGCTTTTCAGCGAATCGGGCAGAAAATAGTCAAGGCACGCCTGCAGTGTGCCTGACTCCGTCCATCACAGGGACACTGGGATGATGTTGGATGAGTAGTGTCAAACCTCACTCCGTTCTACCTACCACCGCAGTGCCCTCCACTGTCGTTGAGAAACCTAGATGGTGTTTGTTATTTGTCTGGACTGCGTGGAATACAAATGCCTTCCCAACAGCCTTTTCCATCTTATCCCCTCCACCAGCTTAGCCCGAAGAAGCCAGAGGACCCTCAGCAGGTGACTCTGGACTTTTAAATACCAAAACAAGTGGTATAAATGAATACAGCAAGACTACTGAGATGAGAGACATGGTCTTGGTGTGATCTGGGCGGGAGAGCCTCCACAGGTCATGGGCACCTAACTGGAGCCTTGAAGGGAGTGTGTGTATTAAGTGGTGAATCCCCCTTTCCTGTGGTTCACTCATGATTCCCCAGAAGCCCCCTCACAGAGCACTGGACTGATCAGATGTGTGAGCCAGCACTTAGGAGTTAAACAGCAGAGAGCCAGATTGCATACGATGAGATCCAGATTTAGGCCGAAATCTGAGTTGATACATTCCAGGCTCTGTTCCCTGGGGAAATAAAGAGAAAAAGGTGAATCTCATCTGGTGGTGTTAGAGAAAGTCCTCTTGGAGAGAGATGCTCACGTGGGGAGGGGCTGGGAGCTGGGCAAGGAAGTCGTTACCATGACATTTCAAGCTCGCAGCTCTAAATCCAGAGCAGATGGAGAGTGTTAGGTTGCATTTCTGAGCCGGATTGTAAATCAGCTCGAGGTAGCCTTGGCATTTCCTGAAAACCATGGTAGCCTCACTGGGGGCCACTCAACATTCCACTGCAGAGAGCTGCCACAGACCATGCTGTTCAGAGCAACTATAATTAAAAAGCAAGATTAGCAGAGTGAATTAAAAAAATGCCCCAACTGTGTGCTGTTTATGAGAAACTCACGCTCCCTAAGTTCAACAGCATAGGTAGGTTGAAAATAAAAGGATGGGAAAAGATATCCCATGAAACTATCAATGAACAAAAGGCGTGAGAGGCTATATTAATATCTAATAATGTAGACTGCAGACCAAAGAAAATAACCAAAGACAGAGAAGGACAGAACATAAAGGTAAGAAGACAGACCCACCCAGGAAGACATCACAATTCTAGACATGAACACACACACACACACACACACACCACCACCACCACCACCACCACCACCAACAACAACAACAACAACAAAGCCCTAAAATACATGAAGCACCAACTGGTAGAGCCAAAGAAGAAATTGATAAATCCACACTATGGTTGGGAACTTCAGCACCCACCTCTCATCACCTGGAGAGAAAATCAGCATGGCTATAATCAGAACAATACAATCTACCGCTGGCATCTAATTGGCACACATATAACACTCGACCCCAGAGCCCCAGAACACATATTTTATTTTCAAGTGCTCATGAACATTCATGAAGACAGACCATATCCTGAACCAAAAGCAATTATCAAAGAATGTAAGAGATTTGAAGTCATACTGAGAATATTATTCTTAAATTTATTTAATTATTTTTGGAGAGACAGAGCAGGAGAGAAGGAGGGGCAGAGAGAGAGGGAAAGAGAGAATCCTAAGCAGGCTCTGCATTGTCAGCGCAGAGCCTGATGCGGGGCTTGAACCCACAAATGGTGAGATCATAACCTGAGCCAAAGTTGGATGCTCAGCCGACTGAGCCACCCAGGCGTCCCTGTACAGAGAATATTATGTGAGCATAATGGAATCAAGCTTGAAATCAATAACACAGAGACAAAAGAAAAATCCCTAAGCACATGGAGGGTGAACTGCATACTTCTGAGAAACCCATGGATTAAAGTGGAAGTATCACAGGAAATGAAAAAAGTGTAGACCTGAATGATGAATGAATATGAAAACACAGTGTACTAAAAAATGTGAGATGTGGCTAAGGCAGTATGGACAGGAAAATTCATAGCACTGAATGTTTATGTTAGCAAAGAGAAGTCTTGTCTCATAAATATAATGTCATACCTCCAGAGATTGAAAAAGAAAAGAAAAGCAAACAGAAAGGAAGCAGAAGAAAGGAGATCAAGTTCAGAGCATAAATGAGTGAAATAGAAAATAGACAAACAACAGAGAAAATGACTAGAACTACAAGTTGGTTCTTCAAAGAAGAAAATCAGTAAAATTGACAAGCCTGCAGCAGGAGGTTTCGCCAGCACCAAGACTGAGGTGACCCTGTCCCTGCAGACATCCCACAGCCACGGAAAGGATTACAAGGGGAATAAGGAAACACTACAGATAACTCTGTGCTCATAAATTTGAACATTTAGAAGAAATACTCCTTCTCTGAAAACCTAACACCGCTCAAACTCAGCCAGGGTGAAATAATCTGAATAGTCCTAGAGTGATTAAATAAGTTCAATTCATAATTGAAAGTCTCCTGAAAAAGAAGTCTCCAAGCACAGGCACTTTCACTGGAGAATTCTACTAAATACTTGGGCTTTTGGTTCAAGACATTATTTTTATTATTATGGTGCAGAATGGGAACCCCTATTTTTCTGGGTATTCTTAGGTACAATTTCTTCTCCCTTTCTTCATCCTGGAGACTCTGGGGCAAGACCAGCAGGGCCGTGTTTGTTCAGCCCTGCGGGTCCCCTACTTTCCCATCTCCACCTTTGAGCCCCCCACCCACCTTGCCATCCATAGCACAACTGTGGCCACTCTCTTTCCCAGCAGCTGCTTCACAGAAAACCCCAGGCCCTGGTGGGTTTTCACTCTGCTTCTCTCTGGTGTTTGGGACCACAGCCCATGAATCTGACATGTGGGAGGGCACAGGTCCCAGAGCAGAAAACACTGAGCTCAGAGAGACAAATCCCAGGAGGCACATCTGGAGCCCGCAAGTGGGATTAGGGGCGGCCAAAAAGGCCAGCCGGCGAGTTCACCGGATGGACCATCATTTCCTGTTCTCAAAATTTCCTTTAGGACCCGCAGCCCAGCTGCCCTGCGGGGGAGGAGCACAGGCCCTGGTGCTGCAGTCAGGACCCGGAGGCGGCACTGGGGGGGCCTGACCCCGGCAGTTCTGGTCCCACCACAGGGAGACACAGCTGGGCCTGGAGGTCAGTGGAGGGGTGTGTGTGTGTGTGTTTTTTGTGTGTGCACATACGTGTGTGCGTGGATGTGTGAGATCGTGTGTGGGAGAGTGTGTGAGCCTGCATGTGCATCAGCGTGTGGAGGAACGTGATGGCATCCCTGCGTGTGCATGTGGGTGTGTAAGAACAATGTAAACCTAAAATGTAGAGACCGTCTAGGAACCACAACCAGAGCACCGTTCACCTACAACTGCCAACAACCTGAACACCCTCAGCATCCCGTCAGTCGGCATCCAGTTGGCATCCAGTCAGAGTCCGTCTCTTCTGGCGGCTCACGATGGTCCTTGGGCAGCTTGTTGAGTCGGCGTCTGAAGGACTGTCCCTTCGCTGGTGGGGATGTCCCTCGCCCTCCCGCACATTATTAGCTTCGCCCAGAATCTCTCTGTTTGAACCTGCTTTCTTTGCGCCCCGGGGACGTTGCTTACCGGGCCTCTCTGCCCTTGTGTTTCCTGTAAATCGGTGGCTGGACCTCAGCCTTCTCTCCTTCAGGTGCAAATAAGCTTGAGGCGGGTGCTGGGTGCTTGGCTGCTGAGGTCAATACCCAGAGCGTGGGGCCCCATGTCTGAGGAGAGCAGCCTGCCCTGCCTGGGCCCAGGGCTCACGGGGTGGGGCCGGGGCTGTTGTTTTTATGGGAACTTGGGTGCCAGGAGGAGGGTCCCCCATCCACCGCCCACCCGGACAGGCTCATGGCCCCAGGAGGTGGCTCCCGTGTGCCGCTGGGGACTGGCGATGGTGGCATGGGCCCCTGAGCCCCGAGGAGTGTCCTGACGGCTAGCAGTAGGCTGGCGTCTTGGGCGGTTCCTCATCAAACAGATGGGGATCCCCTTTACTTTAGCACTCTCTTTTGTTCTGATGCTACAGAGCGCCTCTCAGACACCTGGTAAGATCCGTGAGCTCTGCTGGCTGCTGAGCGATGACAGCAAAATGTTTTCTCTGGAAAAAGAAGTGAGGGCAATGGACACTGTGTGCTATACAGGATAGGGGACGGCAGAGGGTGGAGGCAGCTGTGACACTCACTGTTTTTCTGGGTCCAGGCCGTGGCCGACGCCAAGGGGCACACGTGGGTGTCACGTGCAGATGGTCTGACATTGCTCACGGCAGCACCACCCTCCGCATCTCCCGATGCTGTGCCTGTTGTCACAGGGGAGCTGCTCATGACCTACCATCGACAGGCGGCATGCAGGGTCCAGCGTCCACGGACCTCAGATGTTGGGGTAAGCACCTGCTTGTCCTCATGGCCGAGGGACGAAGGCTTGCTGCCCACTCTGGATGGTAGGGGGATTCTAGGAAGCAGAGGCAGGACCAGAGCAGGAGGCTGCCTGGGGAGGGGAGGTGGATTTGGGGTCCCAGGGCTTCTTCCGATGAGACCCCGGGGGGCCAACCATGAGCAGGTGCCGGCTGGGCTGAGGACAGACATCGGTGTGGACGGTGGAAAGTCCCAGCCAGGTCTGCAGCTGCCTTTGGTGACCACATGGCTGTGAAGTCTGGGAGCCGTCATGCTGTCCCCATCTGGTCCACGGCTAAGGGACAGGGGATGGCAGCCCACCTCTCAAAAGAGATTTCCCTCATTCCCCTTTTCTTTGTCTCCTAAACGGGAGATTCGATCAGCTTGACATGTTTACCAAAGAAAAAGTGGGGGAGGAAGGGCGGTGGGGGCAGCGTTGACGTCGCCACTCACGTCCAGTACAGTCAGACTGCTGGAGGCTCTGCCGATTTTACTAGATGTGCACGCAGCTCACACTTTTGAACCTCCATTTTCAGCTTTGTCCCTTGAAAGGGGACGCCCCAAGAAGTCACAGCAGGGACAGGGAGGCAGCTGGATGCCTCACACCTGCCTGCAGACACGCAGCCATAGGGCCTGTAGGTCCGGCCTGAGCTGCCAGGGAACAGACAGGACACAGGAGGCCCGAGCCCAACAGGACCACCCGGGAGGCCAAAGCAAGTGATGGTCCATTCGCTCCAGAACAGGCCTGAAGGGGATACGGGTGCCCCGAGGGAAGCTGGTCTTGGTGCCAGAGGGGCAGGCTGGTGCAGCCCACAGCCCGTGCCTCCTGAGGGCTCCACTCCCATCCCAGTAACAAACTCAAATGCAGCCGGCTTTTTTTTTTTTTAAATATGTATTTCTTTTTGAGACAGAAAGAGAGAGTGTGAGCAGGGGAGGGTCAGAGAGAGAGGGAGACACAGAATCTGAAGCAGGCTCCAGGCTTGGAGCTGACAGCTCAGAGCTTGAACCCATGAACCGCGAGATCATGACCTGAGCTGAAGTCGGACGCTGGACCGACTGAGCCCCCCAGGCACTCCGCAAACGCAGCTGCTTAAACTATGGATTTTGTTTTCGTCTAGTGACGTGAGGTCCAGGGATAGATGTCCAGGTAGTGATGTGGCTCCAGGATGCGGACAGAGAGCGTATGATGCCTAAACCAGCAGGGGTCCTTGTTCTGTGGAGGAAAGAGGGAAGGGGAAGGGCAGAGAGCAAAGGCTGCACAGGGAGACAGCCCGGGAAGCTCTGCCTCCACCTCCTTGGCTGCACTTGGATCTGGCCACTCTCACCTGCAAAGAGGCCTGGACCATGCTGTTTCCGGTTGGGCATGATGACAACCCCTCAAACTGGGGTTTGTGCTCAGGTGGTCGGGGCGCAAGAGACACGAGGGCCCCACGGGGAAGAAGTGCTGCGCAAAGGCTGTGACAGCTCCCAGGGACCAGGGGTCCTCAGAGCAGCTGTGCACAGGGATCGATTTCTCTCCCAGACAGAAACCAAGCAAAAGGCCATCTCAGAAGCTGGGAGTGACAGCAGAACAAGACAGCAGACCCGTGCCCACCGCACAGCCTCTCGACTTCCCAACGACCGGGGCCCGTGCAGGCTGGCGCCCTGAAACACAGCGGTGGTGGTCTTGCAGTCCGCGCATGGCCAGTGGCGGCCTCAACGCAGTCTGGGTTCTGAATGCCGACGTAACACTGAGCACACCTTCATGATGAGACCGCCTGTGTGCTCTGTGCACGCTGCTGCTCACCCTGGGAATTTGGGGGAACCTGCACGTTGTTCATGGAAATGACCACAGGGAGGGTTCTCGAAAGGTGCACCATTGGGGACGTCACAGATTCACAAGTCAACCCGCCTCCTTGTTAGTGTCGTCGTATCCAGGGTCCTGCTGCGACCAGGAGGGAAGCCGGGTCCTCTCTGCCCTCGGGGAGCTTAGACTCCCGCCCAGACGAGCTGGATTTACACTCAGAAAAGGCAGAAACAAAGATGCTTGGAAATCAATCGAGGAAACAAGGCAGACGTACAGCTGGTCGTCTGTGCTTTCTCTTTACCTCCGGATCTTTGCTAAGAAACAAAACGGGAAAAGTCTCCAGCAGCTGAAATCACGACAGCAAGCCTGTTGTCGAGGGGCACCCAAGGGGCCCACCTGAGGTCCCCCGGGCAGGCATGGCCATGCGCAGGTGGCTCACGCCTGGCCGGCCTCCAAGAAGGGACTCCGAGGGCACCTGCTCTACCCCCTCCCCTGTGCCCTTGGGGCCCACCTGGGGAGGTGAGGCAGGTGCGTGACAGTGGGCATGGTTACCATGCTCCGGGGCAGAGGGCCAGGGAGTTGACCCTGGAAAGCCAGCCGCAGGACCACCCGCCATATTTCTGAATCCTGTTTTTAACCTCTGTCTCCATTCCTCAACACCTTGATACAGCTGCCGGTTTACCAAGCCCCCTGCTTTCCGGGCAGGCAAACAGGTGTTCACAGACGCCCAGACTACCTTCCTGCCTGCTGTCCAGCTTGTAGGAGACACTCGGGCCTGTTGCCATGGGCCGTGCTTCCAGCCAGATGGAACAGCAGCAGCAGGATGATTTCTCTTCCCCTGTTAACCTAGCAGCGCCCCCTCAGAGGCCAGACGAGCCCCAGCCCCATCATCCCTCGTGAGCGGAAGGCCCTGTGCTTGGGTGAACGAGGAGATGTTTGCGCCCACTGTGCCATGAGCAAGACCATTTCCTGGCTGTGAGCTTCTCTTTTTCTTTTTTAATTTTTTAAATGTTCATTTATTTATTTTGAGAGAGAGAGAGAGAGAGAGAGAGAGAGACAGAGCGTGAGCAGGCGAGGGGCAGAGAGAGGGAGACACAGAATCCGAAGCAGGCTCCAGGTTCCGAGCCGTCAGCACAGAGCCCGATGCGGGGCTCGAATTCATGGACCACGAAATCATGACCTGAGCCGAAGTCGGACACTCAACCGATGGAACCCCCCAGGCGCCCCTTCTCTGTCTTCTCCAAGCCCCCGTTCCTCATCACTGACACTTGTTGACAAACTTCTGAACTGGGGTTATGCATCAAAGCAACACCCTGAGATCTGGAGAGGCGCTTTCCCGGAGAAGAAGCTCCTAGAGCCGCAGATGGCCAGGAGGTGATGACGCACAGTTAGGTGAGAAGACGTTCTCTTCCAAAGTGGACAATGCCGAGTGACACTGGAGTCCTCCGGTGAGGACTGAAGGTTTGGGAAGAGCACTGCTGGCAGCCTCAGTAGGTGTTAGTCTGAGGCTAACGGGGGTGGGGCAGGTGCGTGCCCTTCTTGACTCTCCATACCTTTCCCAGGGTTCCGGGATTCCAGCTCTCGGACTCACATCTGTTCCTCGGTTGCCTCCTTCTCAAGGCTTCGCCCCCCACCCCTGTGACACCACGACATCGCCCTGGCTGTGAGTGACCGTGGCGTCCACGCCCATCCCCTGCGGCTCTCCACCCCTAGTGGAGTTGTCTTAGTCCTAGTGAGTTAATTCAAAGTGCCAGCGCAGGATTTAGCAGTCTTTCTGGTCTCTTTGCACAGAAGCAGCTCACACTTGTTAAAAAAGCAGGTCAACACATGGCAAGATGGAAAGTGCTGTTTTTCCCCTTTGCTTCAATATCTGATCTTGCCTCCAGTTTTAAGCTTTTAAAAGCAAATGAAATTTTTTTTACAATGCCATTGATTTGTTGTTATCCCTTTGTATTAAGGGTTGGGAATAGAGTTATGCAGGTGACAGAGCAGCAGAGAAGCAGACCAGGCACTGTGACAGACGGAACCAGAGCCAGTCAATGACCGTGGGTGCCCCCTTCCACCACCCAACCCCCAGCCTTTCCCAAAGTGCTGCTTCCGCCGAGGTCATGGCCAGTAGGGATTTATCTGCCGGGCCATTGAGGAACACAGCTTTGTCATGTGGACTGTCTTCAGCAAAAGTGAAAAGTGACCATAAGTAGGAAAACATATGTGACCATATGTTTGTCACATACCTTCTTTGTAAAATCGTAATACTGCACATCAAGGGACTTAGGGAGGGGTGTGTGTGTGTGTGTGTGTGTGTGTGTGTGTGTGTGTGTGTGTTTGTAACGGGGGAGGGGAGCAGAGCTGAGGAGCCCTAGGGACCCCAGGGAATGTGCCAGGGACACCCCTCGACAAACTGCTCTGAACAGAAAGACGAAAAGGATAGTAAGAGCTATGTCAGCCCGTAAAGCTCTTAAAACCCAGGGGAGGCCAGGGGAAATCAGGCAAAGATTAAACAGTAACCTATAAAAAAGGACAAGATAAACATTCATCAAGGGAAGCACTTAAATTATGTTGGATTTATCGGATGAACCATATGCAGTTATTAAAAATCACCATTAGAAAATATTTTAGTAATAAGAGGAAATAATATACATGAATAAAAATTACAATCTTTAGGGGCACCTGGGTGGCTCGGGTGCTCAGCTGACTTGATTTTGACTTGATTTTGGCTCGAGGTTCATGAGTTTGAACTCATGGTTCATGAGTTTGAGCCCCATGTCTGCTCTGACAGTGTGGAGTCTGCTTGGGATTCTCTCTCTCTCCCTCTCTCTCTGACCCTGTCCTGCTCTCTTGCTCTCTCTCTCTCAGCAAATAAATAAAAATAAAGTTAAAATATTATAATGTTTACAATATTTGTTCTTCCTATCGAGGAGCATGGAACCTTTTTCCATTTTTTGGTGTCTTCTTCAATTTCTTTCATAAGCTTCCTATAGTTTTCAGTGTGTAGATTTTTCACCTCTTTGGTTATATTTATTCCTAGGTATTTTATGGTTTTTTGTGCAACCATAAATGGGATCAATTCCCTGATTTCTCTTTCTGTCACTTCATTGTTGGTGTATAGGAATGCAACCAATTTCTGTGCATTGATTTTATATCCTGCAACTTTGCTAAATTCATGAATCAATTCTAGAAGTTTTTTGGTGGACTCTTTTGGGCTTTCCATATAGAGTATCATGTCATCTGCAAAGAGTGAAATTTTGATATGACCCAAAGCAACCTACATATTCAATGCAATCCCTATCAAAGTAACACCAACATTCTTCACAGAGCTAGAACAAATAATCCTAAAATTTGTATGGAACCAGAAAAGACCCCGAATAGCCAAAGTGATCTTGAAAAAGAAAACCAAAGCAGAAGGCATCACAATCCCAGACTTCAAGTTATACTACAAAGCTGTAATCATCAAGACAGTATGGTACTGGCACAAGAAGAGACACTCAGATCAATGGAATAGAATAGAGAACCCAGAAATGGACCCCCAAACGTATGGGCAACTAATCTTTGACAAAGCAGGAAAGAATATCCAATGGAATAAAGACAGTCTCTTCAGCAAGTGGTGCTGGGAAAACTGGACAGCGACATGCAGAAGAATGAACCTGGACCACTTTCTTACACCATACACAAAAATAAACTCAAAGTGGATGAAAGACCTTAAGGTAAGACAGGAAGCCATCAAAATCCTCGAGGAGAAAGCAGGCAAAAACCTCTTTGATCTTGGCTGCAGCAACTTCTTACTCAACACATCTCCGGAGGCAAGGGAAACAAAAGCAAAAATGAACTACTGGGACCTCATCAAAATAAACTTCTGAACAGCAAAGGAAACAATCAGCAAAACTAAAAGGCAACCAAAAGAATGGGAGAAGATATTTGCAAATGACATAACACATAAAGGGTTAGTATCCAAAATCAATAAAGAACTTATCAAACTCAACACCCAAAAAACAAATAATCCAGTGAAGAAATGGGCAAAAGACAGGAATAGACACTTCTCCAAGGAAGACATCCAGATGGCCAACTGACACATGAAAAACTGCTCCACGTCACTCATCATCAGGGAAATACAAATCAAAACCACAATGAGATACCACCTGACACCTGTCAGAATGGCTAACATTCACAACTCAGGCAACAACAGATGTTGGCGAGGATGCGGAGAAAGAGTATCTCTTTTGCATTGTTGGTGGGAATGCAAGCTGGTGTAGCCACTCTGGAAAACAGTATGGAGGTTCCTCAAAACACTAAAAATAGAACTACCCTACGACCCAGCAATTGCACTACTTGGCATTTATCCACGGGATACAAGTGTGCTGTTTTGAAGGGACACATGCACCCCCATGTTTATATAGCAGCACTACCGATAATAGCCAAAGTATGGAAAGAGCCCAAATGCTCTTGAATGGATGAATGGATAAAGAAGATGTGGTATATCTATACAATGGAGTATTACTCGGCAATCAAAAAGAATGAAATCTTGCCATTTGCAACTATGTGGATGGAACTGGAGGGTATTATGCTAAGTGAAATTAGTCAGAGAAAGAAAAAAATTATATGACTTCACTCATATGAGGACTTTAAGAGACAAAACACATGAACATAAGGGAAGGGAAACAAAAATAATATAAAAGCAGGGAGGGGGAGAAAACAGAAGAGACTCATAAATATGGAGAACAAACAGAGGGTTACTGGAGGGGTTGTGGGAGGGGGGATGGGCTAAATGGATCAGGGGCACTAAGGAATCTACTCCTGAAATTATTATTTCACTATATGCTAACTAATTTGGATGTAAATTTTAAAAAATAAAAAATTTAAAAATTAAAAAAAATATTATAATATTTATTATAGAAAAATATGTGAATTTCCTGTGCAGGCATTAAAACAAACTCCATGAGTTTAAAACCACCACGTAGAAACATGAAATAACAAATATTGTCTCCAGAGTGCATAACTAAGCAGGAAAACGGTACAAAGCATGTGTTCGGAAAGAGAGCCGTTATGTCTAGAAACATAACATGTGACCCACATGGTGTCTCCATGTCTAGAAATGAGATCGCATTAAATGGACTGGTCCTTTGGCATCTGGATCCACTTGGAGCATCCACACTAGACCCCCATCGGACTAGGATATGAGCAAATATGTGTCCGTGATGTTAAACCACCGAGCTATTTGTGCTGTTAGAGCAGCCGGCTGCCTTCACCCCAGTTACCGGGAGCAGCTGAGCATCTGCTCAGAAATCAGCAATGGCGTGGGCACCAGGTGGGAACCTGAAATAAATCCGCTGCACTGTCTTGGTTCTGGGCGGCGGGTGGAAGGGAAACTAACACCTGAGCCTAGAAACATGGAAACCGGCGTTGTGGTCTGGTAACTCTTTGGTAAAACCGTTGCCTGTGATGGTTGGGAGGCTCATCAGAGGCTCATCGGAGGAGCAGGGAGCAGAGGTGCTGGAGGAGGTGTGTGGGGGCCACTCTGGCAGGGGTTCCGAGGCTGTGATGAGCTCGGGACGCTGGGCGGTTTGCCGGGAGGGGTAGCAGGGACAGTTTCACAGTCCCAGTCTCCCCGGGGCTGGAAACAGAAAACCAAGGGCTCCTTGGTCACAGGCAATGAGAGAGGGGACTGAAGAGTACCGACAGGAGGGCCACAGATCTTCTTCAGCGAGGACAGGGGAGAAAGAGGCCACACACGGCGGGGCCTCCGGCAGCGTGGGAGGAGTACGCCGGCCAGGAGGTGGGAGTGAAGACCTGAGTCCACATTTGGGGTGCAGCTCCATGTATAGTCACTTGAATCTTGTCCCAAACGGAAGCCAACAGACCAGGGTTCTGGCGGAATCGCGTTGCCAGAGAGACATGAACAGAGACGGCAGTGCGACAGCAACCACGTTGACTGTTGAGACCCACAGACGACACGTGGGCATCAGTGCCAGGTGGCATCGTCACAGCGGCCCTACCACCACCTCCCATCCCTCACTCCTCCTGTGGGGCCAGCACACCTTCCACCAAGGTACGGGGCTGTTCTCTCCCCAGGACTCTGGGCACACTCGGGGCAATGGCGGAGCCGCTGTTGTGGGATGGCCACAGCTATAGTGATGCACGTTCTGAGGACTCCCATGGGACATTTGCACTCCACCATGTGGAGAGGAGGCCCCACGTCCCAGAGACACCCACCCGGGAGGGGCCGGGCCTGCTGGCCCCTCGCCCTGGATGAGCTGATGCTCGGCACCAACCTGCCAGCCACAGGGCACGTGGGTCCTCCTGCTGCGCCTGAGGCATGCCAGGCCACACCTTGGAGCCCTGCCCCAACTGCAGATTCGTTGGCCAAACAAATGATTTTGTTTTAAGTTGCTGACTTTGGGGTGTTTGTCACGCAGGAGTAGAACAGCAGAGCGGCCCCACAAGCAAGATGCTGGCCTTGAACGCCGTCACCTTCCCATGGATGACCGCTCCTATTCTTCCCACACACGTGTCATACGTGGCCCCTAAAGTGGATGAGGAGGAGCCTCCCAGGTGCTCTATCATCAGAAACAGTGGACCAGGGAGCCCCTCCTGGAGAGTTTCATCAAGAAATCTGTACCCCACGGGCCGGCAACTTCCCAGGGACTGTCCAGCGGGAATCCGTCACCGTTTCTAACCAGTAGCTGCCACGGGCCTTCCTTTCTCTCCCTTTCTGAACAAGGGTTGATCGTAGGCACCTGCCCCACCCCCTGCTGCCAGAGGACCTGTCGGGAGGAAGGCAGACTCGACTCTTTAGTCCACAGAGAGACTTTCCATCTGGTCCTAATGGGGCGGGATGTGCATCACCAGGAGTCAGGTGATGTGGGGACACGATGGCTTTTCACACGGTCTCCCTTGGGAGGGATATGAGAACACGTGATGCATGAGTGGGGGGGAGGGATGGGGAGTGTGTGACCAGCAGGGCAGAGTCCACAGAGACTCCCAGCACTCACCCAGCTCCACATGCACCTTCAAATTCCGGGACTCTTGCCCTTGGGTTGGTCACGTGACCAGCTCTGGCCAGCGGAGTGCGGGCAGCCCTTCACGGGCCCCGCTCCTACAGTGTCCCACGCCATGATCCACGTTCACACTCTGTCCCCACGGCTGGAAGCACAGGGTCCCATGACGCTTGAGTCACTCAGTAGAAACAGCCCAGATTCACGTCTGACATGCAGTGAGAGAAATTAACCTTATTTTTTTGATGTGAAGCCACGAAGATTTGGGTTATTTATTATAGTAAATAGGGTTAATTAGCCTGCCTGAGATGATAAGCAAAAACCAGGATTAGATGTACTGAAGTGGAAAATACCCAAATGGCCTCTAAAAATGAAAAGATGCTCATCGCGATGAAAAGCAGAACAGCACAGAAACGCCGTTTTCCCGCCTATCAGATGGGCACAGAGCAGTCCTCTGGCGGCAAGGGAAATAAATAGAAACTTTTCAACATGGATGGAGGCAGATATGGAGTCAGAGTTCAGGGCAGGAAACAGAAGTGTATAGAAGCATTTCTAGCAGAAAGACTTCCTGCAGGTAACAGTGCGCCAGCCGACTCAGGGAAGGATGGGGAGGATGGGGTGGGGAGGGGGCAGGGGCTGTAGCTGCAAGCCCAGGAAGAGAGCCCCCACTGCCACCTGTGGAGGGGGGCGTGGGGGACCAGGAGGCTGCTGTTGGGGCCCCTTGATGCAAGAGCAGAGTCCCTCCTGTGTCCCTGAGGCAGAGAGCAGGGGTGGGCGGCCACGACTGCCATGCAGACAGACCCCGCTTGGCGGGAAAGCAGCGGGGGCAGCAGGTGAGTCTCTTCCTCTAAGGGTACCGCCACCACCACCATGGAGAGCACCTCACCAGCAGGACCACATGCAGGAGACACACAGGCCCTGAGCCAGAAGCCCTGCTTCCCGCTGTGCCCAGGGCAACACAATGAATATGGAAAACAGCATTAATGTGGACTCCGGATGCCAGGAGGGGAGGCTGGGGGGCGGGGAGCAGCCCTGCTCAGTGTCAGTCACAGGACAGACACTGTGATCCGTGTCGATTACAGACGCCAACCTGGAGAGAAGTATGCAGCATCTCCTACAAGAAACTGACCATCCCAGCAACTCAGCCAGTGGGAAACCTCATCGCCCTGAAATTTTGCTTTTCTCCAGTGGACATCACTCCAAACAGCCTCTCCTAATGCCCTCCTTCTTCTCCGTAAAACAACCTTCCTCTCCTTTGTTTATTGGACTCGTCTTGCTGGTCCCCAGTCAGAATCAGCATAAACCCATTATTGCTGGGAAAATAATTGGTGGTTTTATTTTATTTTATTTTTTAATGTTTATTTATTTTTGAGGGTGGAAGGGGCAGAAAGAGACAGAGAGAGGGAGAGAGACAGATGATCTGAAGCAGGCTCTGCACTGACAGTACAGAACCCGATGTGGGGCTCGAACTCATGAACCATGAGATCACGACCTGAGCCGAAGTTGGACGCTTAACTGACTGAGCCACCCAGGTGCCCCTCAACAGTTTTATTTTTAAGTTTAACCGTTCATACAGTGGAATATTACAGAGCAGTTATGGACCAGATCTACGTATACTAACAAAAGTAAATAGCAGAAAACCTCGTAATTCAAGGAAAAGGCTTAGGACAGAAAGATACGTGAAGTGTAGTGTCAATACTGTGCGTTTTTAAGAGCAGCTGAAGCAGTAGTCTATGTCATTTTTAAATACACATCCATAGTGATGGTAAAAGCATTTACGTGTCCTGGATCTTGACAGCAGGCGTGCAGGTGTCTAGTGTATCGTTACCTGTATTGGGTGAGTTAAAAATGTTTCTAATTACAGTGAAAATTTGAGAGTGAATCCATGATGAGGATCGAGGAGTGCACCTGTTGTGATGAGCATCGTGTGTTGTATGAAGTGTTGAACCTCTGTATTACACACCTGGAACTGATATTGCACTGTATGCTAACTACGCTGGAATTCAAATAATAAAAAAAGAAAATTAGAGCAAAATCGCCACAAAAAATTTTGAAAGGAAGTCGACAGTCCAAGCCTAGAATTCATCTAAAAATCTGAAAGGGGGGATGTATGAACAAGGAACAACAGTTTTAAAAAGGAATATTGAGGGGCACCTGGGTGGCTCAGTCGGTTAAACGTCCGACTTCCGCTCAGGTCGTGATCTCGCAGTCCGTGAGTTAGAACCCCACATCAGGCTCTGTGCTAACAGCTCAGAGCCTGGAGCCTGCTTCAGATTCTATGTCTTCTTCTCTCTCCCCCTCCCCCACTCACGCTCACACGCGCTCTCTCTCTCTCTTTCTCAAAAATAAACAAACATTTAAAAAAAATAAATTTTAGTTGGATTTGAGAGCTAAATGTAAAATCAAAATTAGGCAAGTATTAGAGAAGATTTAGTAGAACATAAATAACGTAAAATAATCTTCAAGCTTTATTGTAACTTCCACAGTAAAAGAGAAATCACATGTCACAGATTATGTCAAAGTAGATAGAAAAAAGATAAAACCCAGATAAAGAACCAGAAGGATCTATATCAACAGGCTGAGTGGTTACTTCTAAAACCACCCAAACGTCCAGCAGGAGAAACATGGTTAAAACATTAATAAGATTCCCTAAGAGCGATATTATTCACCATGAAATAAGAATTAAGCACATCTGTATTTATTTGCATTGCATGACGTCCGGGACATTTTGTCAGTGATGGACGGCAGCTACACTTGTGGTGAGCAGAGTTGTTGCCTCACTAGGCTGTGCACCTGAAACTGATGTAACATCGTGTGTCAGCTAGACTCAAAAAAAAAGAAAGAAGAAAGAAAAAAGACAAGTCACCAAGCAATGTGTATACATAGATGCGCCTCTATTTACACGTAAAACCATAGGAAAAGCCACAAAGCCACGTGAAAGAGAAGGATATATAACAGTCGTAAAGAGTGATGGCCTTTCAGGGTGGAGAAAGGTCTGGACTGGAAGTTGAGTTCTGGGCTGGTCCCTCCTCAGCGCCACCCTCTAGAACTTTCTGTGAAGGGAATGGTTCTGTGCCCATGCTGGCCATGGCCACGAGTGACATGTGGCTGTGAACAACCGAGGAAATGAATCTTTAATTTTACTTCTTGTTTAATTTAAGTAGCTGTGTGTGACTAGTGGCTATGGTGGGTGTTGCCCATTGATTCCATGTACTTTTATTTGGAAAAAAATGTGTCTTTTAAACAAAAAAATACCCGTGTTATGGTTTAGGTTACACTGTGATAATAAACTGCTCTGAATTTTTTAAAAATGGAAATTAGAAAGTATATTCAGCAGAATCACATATACCTAAGGAAAACTGACAATAGGTGAGGGGTGCCTGGGTGGCTCAGTCGGGTAAGCATCCAACTTTGACTCAGGTCATGATCTCACGCTTTGTGGGTTCAAGCCCCCTATCGGGCTCTGCGCTGACAGCTGGGAGCCAGGAGCCTGCTTTGGATTCTGTGTCTCCCTCTCTCTGCCCCTACCCCACTCGCACTCTGTCTCTATCTCTCTCTCAAAAATAAACAAATATTTTTTAAAAATTAAAAAAAAAAGAAAAGTGACAGTAATTGAGATAGTTTGTCCTGGGATAAAAGGATGAAATGTGGTTATAATTTTGTTTTCATACAGGTTTGCTGTTTCCAGGGATACACATATAATATTAGAAATTTATACCGATTCCCATCCGCTAAGGGGCAGCAGGACGAGTGAGGTCCCCTATTTAGCTGACATAAGGGGACCACGTGCCATGGGAGCCGGGTAACAGGTGACAGGGCAGGGCCGATGCTCTTCAGTGACTGGGAGGTGGGGCTGGCAGCGGTCACAGAGTGGTCTTGGAGGTGATTGGCCGGGTCCTGTAAACTGTCAGGAGAGTCAGTGACCTTATCTTGAGACCGTGAATCTGGTGTCAGATCGGCTTACGTGCCATCTTCCCTTCCACGGTTAGAGAGTGTTTTGGGGAAGAACCACCAGTAACTGGGTGGCGGATGACAGGCTCTGTTCCGACAGTGAGTAAGCCCTTTGAGAACGTGAACACTTAACTGTGTCTGGTTTCCTCGTGGGGACCATGGGGCTGTGCTGGACGACCTCCCAGAAACAGAGGCACGCTCATTCTTCCTCCTTGTTCTTGGACCCGTGACTCCTTTACGACGTGCCTACTTGGTATTTTTAAAATAGCGATTAGCCTGTAGAAGCTTTTGCTTAGAGCCTGTTTCCGATTTTTCTGTTTGAAGGAAGGCTGAGTTGAGAGGGGAGGGATGCTAGATCTCTTCTCACTTCCTCTTGCTCAGGGCAAGGCCCGGCTGACCACGTGGGGCTCATGTGTCCATGAGAGAAGCCTTGTACCCGGCACAGAATGAGCAGAGCTGTCCAGAGGGGTAGCTGCAGAGCACAGGTTCTTTCTCAAAAATCCTCCCCTGGGGACACCAAGCTCGGGGGAGAGGGGTGGACCATGTTTTACTTCATCTCTTTTATTTATTTATTTATTTTTTTGTGGCAAGAGAATATGCTTTGAAAAGATGGCCCCTCATCAGATCATTTCCGGAACCTTCTCTAGCAAGCTCACCTTTTCTTGCTGGCAGCTCTGTTGTGCAGAGTGTGGCCCCAGCACACCGCAGGTTGTTTTCTTGGGGAGCCAGAGTCATCACCAGAGGGCAGGGGAGAAGCTGACTTCATGTGTGCACAGGGAGGAAGGGTGTGCCGTGCAGGGTGCAGGAGCATACACCCGCTTTGTGGTCCAGGCTCCAGAGGTCAGTGGCCCTATGCACTCAGCGTCCACCCAATGCCACTGAGCTCTCTTGGATGAACTCCTTATGTCACAGATCCCGGGGATCAAATGTTGAACTTGAGGAACAGTCCTGACCCAGTAAGTAGGAAGGTGGGATTAGAGCATTGGGGCTCAGCAGGAAGACAGTACACGTGCCCTCCAGCTTCCCCACACAGCTCCCTGCATTTGAGCACCTGCTCAGCTGTTGCCCGAAGCCAGCCCTCCCTTTGGGTCCTTGAGTTCCGAAGCCAATAGGTTCCCTTTGTGCTGTAGCTGTAGGACGCAATGGGCTCGCTGGTCCTGACCTTGGGTGCAGCTCTTTTGACCAGAGTCCTCTGCTCCCGTGGCTGCAAGGAGGTCACCACAACAGTTGTTCGTGACTTGGTGTTAAGAAGCTGGAGCTGTGGTCTCACGCGATCAAAGTCGCTGGCCCTCTGAGCCTCCACGTTCACATAGCGGGCTGACCCTTCCTGGCCTCATGCACTCAGACCTGCCGTGGGCACAAGGAGGTTCCAGGGCAGCGGTCACCTCCTGGGACTGCTGGGCACTGCCCAAGGCCAGTGTCCAGGGAGCCAGGCAGGCACAAGGCTGCAGGGCACAGGCCGTGGAGGGAGAAAATGCCCGTCTGTGGGCCGGGGGCCCTGCGCCCCCACCTGTCCGCCCCCAGTGTCTGTATTTCTGCTTCAGGTCACAAGGGGTCAGGGGGAGTCTGGGGCAGATGCTCTCTGACCTTGGTCTTCTGAGTGTAGCGGGGAGACCATAAGTGAGGACTCAAGGGTGTGACTGCATGGAAGGCTCCAGATACGGACACTTGGGGTCGACTTCTTCCACCCCGAGTGCCTCTTGTTTGCTCCGTAACCACATGCTATCTCCAGGAAGCGAATTCTTCTCTGTGATTGAGAAAGTAAGAAGATGGCGTCAGCACACCTTCTATCAAGAAACTATGTGCCCCTCTCCCCCCTGCAGTCCCACATGCTGCTGCCACTGGCATTGCCGTGCGGAAGCCCATGCCTGCTCCCAGCCCGCAAGGCTTGTGCTGCAGGAGAAGCAACCCCGAGAGCATCATCCATCTGCCAGCAGTCATACCTGCACTGGGCAGTCATCCCTGTGCTGGGCAGTCATCCCTGTGCTGGGCGGTCATCCCTGTATTGGATTGTCATCCCTGTGCTGGGCGGTCATCCCTGTGCTGGGCGGTCATCCCTGTACCAGAAGGTCATCCCTGCACCAGACGGTCATCCCTGCACCAGGCAGTCATCCCTGTACCAGGCAGTCATCCCTGCACCAGGTGGTCATCCCTGAACTGGGTGGTCATCCCTGAACTGGATGGTCATCCCTGTACCGGACGGTCATCCCTGCGCTGGGCAGTCATCCCTGTACCAGATGATCATCCCTGTAATGGACGGTCATCCCTGGGCTGGGCAGTCATCCCTGGACTGGATGGTCATCCCTGTACCAGGCAGTCATCCCTGTGCTGGGCAGTCATCCCTGTATTGGGTGGTCATCCCTGTACCAGACAGTCATCCCTGCACCGGGCAGTCATCCCTGTACCGGATGGTCATCCCTGTAATGGACGGTCATCCCTGTGCTGGGCAGTCATCCCTGGACTGGATGGTCATCCCTGCACCAGGCGGTCATCCCTGTATTGGGTGGTCATCCCTGCACCAGATGGTCATCCCTCTGCGAGGCAGTCATCCCCGTGCCAGGCAGTCATCCCTTCTCTGGGCGGTCATCCCTCCGTGAGGCAGTCATCCCTCCTCTGGGCAGTCATCCCCGTGCCAGGCAGTCATCCCTTCTCTGGGCGGTCATCCCTCTGTGAGGCACTCATCCCTCCTCTGGGCGGTCATCCGTCTGCCGGGCATGCAGGTGCCCTGCCAGTCTTCCCGCCTGCTCCAGGATGTGGCTCTACAGGCACCTTCCCACCTGACCAGCCCCGGGTGGTACAGCATCAACCACATCTCTTCCCATTTCTGACGCTGGGGCAGCTGGGGCCGTCCTGGCCCTGGAGGCGCTGTCCCATCCGGAGCCGGCCAGGCATACCGAGCATCGGCTGTCCCAGGAGCACACTTTTCAAATACAAACCAACACACCCAGAGCCCACAACCACCACTTCCTCTTTCAGCCCTCACGGTCTGGGCCAGTACCCCCCTGACCTTGTCACCCCAGGGCCAGGCACCAGACGTCTAGGATAGCCCAGAGCCCACTGATGTTGTTCAGACTCGCGATCCAAGCCTGCTTCCGCTACCTGCTGGGTTCCTTCCTGTGGAAACCACAGTATGGTTCTGGTCATGCATCTGCTCACTCCCTCTGTGGCCTGACTGGCCCTGGTGCTCCTCCACGTGGCCCTGCGTGGCTGGCATGTGCCCTCCTCTCCAGTGGAGGTCAACTCCTGAGCTGCTGGCCTCACCTCATCTCCAGTTTTCTGTTCGTACTCTACTGAAACACGGATGCAGAGACCAGGTCCTCATGCAGATTCCAAGTTCCAACCCTACTTCCTGGGAGGCTCACAGTCCTACATCTTGTGTCTTAAGGCTCCAAACAGCAGAATGTCTCAAGTGAGTGGGAAGATGTTGTTTGTTCTTTCCATGTTTCTTCGGCCCAGGAGATACACATCAGCTCGGAGTCTGGGTATGGACTTGTTTATTATTCTTGGAAGAATAAGGACAGAGGAGGCAAATCTTGCATCAGCAAGCCTGTCCCCGGAGAGCCGTTAGGTTGGCGGTAGCCCCACGAGCAGGCCAGCTTGTGGAGGGGACAGCTGACCCCGGTGCACCCTGGACATGCCCCTTCAGGAAGGGGAGCAAGGCAGGGAGCCGTGCCGGGATCGGAACCAGCTGGTGCGGGCGCTCCTGCCCTCGGGGACGTGACCCGCTGGCCCCCACACAGCCCCAAACCAACTGCACTCAGTCCTCCTGGAGGGGGTTTCTGCTTCACTCGCCCCATTTCAGAAAGTCAGGATTTAAGAGGATAAAGTTCAAATGTACACCAGCCAGGCCTGTCAGCTTCTTTCCACACATCATCTAAGCCCACAGCAATCATAAACTTGTATGAACTGCCAGGGACGGAGCCCAGATGAAGTCCCCCAGCCCCCCTCAATCACATATTTTTCCTTTGTTAGCACAGCCGCTGCATCTTGCATTTTTATTACCCAGTTTCCAAACACCACCAACATTCAAGCAAGCAAACTTCCAAAAGACATCTGAGAGGATGTTGACTTGGGAGTGACACCAAAAGGCAGCAGATCAAATGCCAAAAAGCTGGCCTTGGTGTCGTCACTTGCGGCCATGTCATGGACTTGGAGAGAGAGGGTGGATTTTACGGATCTTGATAAATCGTCTCTGTCACTTTAATTAACCGGAGCATATCGGTGAAACACAAGCACGACACGGGTTTTTCCACTCCTGGCTCCCCCATGTACTCTGTGAGGGCAGCCACTGGCCAGCTGGACAGGAACAGTGAGTCCTCTGTGCCCGTCTACACCACCCCTCTGTGAAACCCAAGTGAAAACCACAGCAACTTACTGTGGCCCATCCTTTCCACCCATTAGAAAAAGGAATCGAGGGGCGCCTGGGGGGCTGAGTCGGTGAAGCGTCCGACTTCGGCTCAGGTCACGATCTTGCAGTTCATGAGTTTGAGCCCCGCGTGGGGCTCTGTGCTGACAGCTCAGAGCCTGGAGCTGCTTTGGATGCTGTGTCTCCCTCTCTCTCTGCCCCTCCCCCCTCATGCTCTGTCTGTCTCTCAAAAAGAAAACAAAAGCATTTTAAAAATTTTTTAAAAAGAAAACAAAAAGGAATTTGCTTGCAAAAGGCACCTGAGGGCAGCTGCTGGCTGCTTGCTGGCAGTCTGTGCACGCCTCTTCCGTGCACGTGGCCTCCCGGCAAAGACGAGCAGAAGAAGGCATGCTCTCACAGTGCTCCTGCATCCTCTTTGGGTGGACTCCTCAGCCTCCCCTCTACGTCTCCTGGTGCGTCCCCTGGAGAAACGGCTGATTGCCTGCTCAGCCCCCGTGGTTCCTTTCTCCCTTAACAGGACTCTGATTTTGAGAGTCCTGGGTGTCAGCTTCCAGGCCACAAAATGACACTTTCCCTCCCGCATTTCAGCCAGGAGTGGTGGAGCAACCCAGGTGTGGACAAGGAGAGGTATACGGACTCAGTGGGCAGGCCTTCCAGGAAGGTCTTGTAAAGAAATGGACTTGTTGTTTCATCCCATCTCTTTCCTTTACTACCCCCGTTTTTGACTGTGGAATGCAGATACGATGATCAGAGGTGCAGCAGTCATTTGGGATGATGAGAAAAACATGAGGGTGGAGGTCATGGCCAAGGATGAGGGGACCCTGAGGGTGGGGGCCATGGCCAAGGATGGGGGGACCGTGAGGGTGGGGGCCATGGCCAAGGATGGGGGGACCCTCAGGGTGGGGGTCATGGTCAAGGATGGGGGGGCCGTGAGGGTGGGGGCCATGGCCAAGGATGAGGGGACCCTGAGAGTAGGTTCCAAAGATGGCAGGTGATGAAGTCAGCAATAGACTGGGACACTGAGATGTCCTGGAATCACTGTGGCACACTGGGACTGCTATCTTAAGTATTTCACATTTTTTGGGTGAAATAAGTCCCTAATGAATAACCTCAAGCCACAGTTTGGTAATAATGCTGTCCCTCCGTGGCACCTCCCCATCATCCACCCCCCCACCACACACACACACACACACACACACACACACACACACACACACACACACAAAGACATTGGATTCTGGCTTTGGGGTGGAACCCTCTGCTTCAGACTTGGGTTCAATCAGTTTTCTCTCCCCTTTGTCAGGAAACGTGACTCTTTTCCTTGGGTGGCAACCTTTCCTAAAGAATGTGTTTTGGGTAGAAAGGTCCTTGGTGGCTCCCAAATGAGAGGAGCTCTGTACCTGTCAGTGCCTTCCCCTCGATGCCGTGTCCCCGTGCATGTTCCCCTGTGGTGTCTCTCTGAAAACAGCACGCACAACTTTCAAGACTCAACACGGACATACCGTCTAATGAAAAGCTCCCTGACCTGCCCAGGCAGCATCCAGGGCTCCTCTTCTGTGCTTCCCAAGTACGTCCAGGATACTGGGGATAATTGGCTTCTCTCTGCTTCCCTCGTGGGAGCTGGGACTGATCCGGAATGTGTCCAGCCAGCCAGCCTCCATCCAGTTCCTGGCTCTCTAACAAATGTTTGTTGAATTAATAAGTAAGTGGCTGTAGAATGCACTTTACATGTAGCTGGATAGATTGGTTGGGACGTTATTGGCCATTTGGTTAGATGCCCTGAGGAAGCCCAAAACCTGCCCGGGCCCCTATGCCCCTTCTCTTGGAGAAGGCCAGAGAAATGGCAGTATCGTCTCCAGCTGAATGCATGAGTCACCCAGAGTGAGACCAGCAGAAAATCTGTGGTGAAGCCACAGAGTTATGAGAAATAACACTCAATGGTGGAATGACTTGTTACACAAGCAGATACTTGACCCAAGATTCTTTGTCCCCAATTCTCTTTTCCTCCATTCATGAGGTGACCGGAACTCTTCCCTCCCCCCAGCAAGAGGACATGGAGACAGAGACCCAGGTGGGAGGGGAGTGCTGGCCTGGGGACCGTACCCACAGAGTGATGCCAGGTGCGAGCTCAGCCCTTCCTCTGGAGGTGTGTAGAGTGACCAGCTTCTCTGGGCCTCCGTGTCCTCTGTCCACAAGCAGCCTGAGGTGGCACAGTGAGTTTTCCTACTTGAGGACAAGTAGGCTTTCCAGCCAGGTGCTGTAGTGGCAAGGCCAAGAGCATCCTGGAACCTGGGCTGTGAGACTCTCCTCACCTACTGGAGAAGCTATTCCTGTATGAGTTTCATATATTGGCTTCAGTATAAAACTGTATTTGAGAAAAGTATTCAGCTGCTTTGAACATGTGAAAATCACTGAACTGGAGTCTTTTTAAGGGCCTTTGGGGACCTCATCTTGAGGAAGTGGAAGCCCATGGCTCCAGCAGGATACTGCTCTCATTTGGTGTCTTGCCACAAATGTCCAGAAAAAACCTAGTGTCCAGACCCATGTGGTTTCACATGTCGCTGGAGAACATGCAAATGTGTGATGGAGGCTCACCGCGAAGACACAGCTGGCATGGAGGGTTGTAGGGAGCACCATTCACAGCACGTCACTCTGAGGTCCCCGGATGAGTGTTCTCAGTGCCGGATAAGCAGAGCCCGGGTCCCCTGCATACACTTGGGGGTCCAAGTCTTCCCTAAGCTCTCCTGGCCCCCTGTAGAGTGAGTGCATCTGTTGACCATCTATATACCAGGGGCTTCATGGGATGAAGACCAAAGATGTGTACACTGAAATCAATAAGGCATTAATGAAAAAATTAAGGAAAACACAAAGCAGTGGAAAGATATCCCATGATCATGGGTTGGAAGGATTAATATTGTTAAAATGTCAAAACCACCACAAGTGATCTGTAGATTTGATGCAATCCATATGAAAATACCAATGGCATTCTTCACAGAACAAACAATCCTAAAATTTTTATGGAACCATAAAAATCCCCCAAATAGCCAAAGCAATCTTGGGAAAGAGGAACAAGGCTGTAGGCATCATATTTCTTGAGTTCCAACCATATTGTAAAGCTACACTAATCAAAAAAGCATGGTGTTAGCATATAAACAGACACACATAGAATAGAATACAAATCCCAGAAATAAACCGACACACAGTCAACTGATCTATGACAAGAACCCAAAAAAGGCACAAGGTGAAGGGCAGTCTCTTCAAGAGCGGTGCTGGGAAAACTGGACGGCCACGTGGGGAAGAATAAAGTTGGACTCTTAGCTTACACATACGTGAAAATTAACTCAAAATGGATTAAAGACTTAAATGGAAGACCTGAAACCAAAAATCTCCCAGAAGAAGACGTGGGGGGAAATCTCCTTGACATTGGTGTCAGCAATGATTTTTTTAGATTTGACACCAAAAAGCACAGGCAACAGAAATAAGTGAAGCGGGGGAGACTCCTTGAAATCAGAGGCCTCTGCACAGCACAGGAAGCCATCAAAACACGAGAAGGGAACACACAGCAGGGGAAGGCAGTCACAAACCATGTATCTACTAGGGGGTTAATATAAAAATATATAAGGATTTCTACAACTCATTAGCAAAAAAGCACATAATCCCATTAAGAAATTGGCAGAGGATCTGAATGGACATCTCTCCCAAGAAGACATACAGATGGCTGATAAGTACATTAAAACGTGCTCAACATCACTCATCGTCAGGGAAATGCAAATCAAAGTCACAGTGAGATGTTACATCACACCTCTTAGGATGACTATTATTATTATTGTTTTAATACAAACCTTTTATTTTAATAATCATCTTAAAAACTTGATGTTAATGTTCCACCTCAGTAAAAACCACTATCCCCCTCTCAACCCAGTGTTGGGTTTGAATTATAGAAAATGCCAAAATAGGCAACAGTGTCTCCCAGTTCTTCATTCTGACCTAGATAATTTTTTTAATATGGGGGTGGGGGACTAGGGTGGGGAGGGAAAAGTGGGTGATGGGCATTGAGGAGGGCGCTTGTTGGGATGAGCACGGGGTGTTGTATGTAAGCGATGACTCATGGAAATCTACTCCCGAAGCCAAGAGCACCGTGTATATGCTGTGTGTTAGTTAAATTGACAGTAAGGATGAGTGTTATTTAAAAAACAAGAGATAAGTTCGGCGGGACTTGGAGGAGTGGGAACCCTCATGCACTGTTGGTGGGAATGCAAACTGGTGCAGTCACCATGGAAAAGAACATGGAGTTTCCTCAAAGCATTAAAAATAGAACCACCATAGGAGCACTTGGGTGGCTCAGTCGGTTGGGCATCTGACTTTGGCTCAGGTCATGTTCTCGCAGTTCGTGGTTTGAGCCCCGCGTCGGGCTCTGTGCTGGCAGCTCAGAGCCTAAAGCTTGTTTCCGATTCTGTGTCTCCCTCTCTCTGGCCCTCCCCCACTCATGCTCTGTCTCACTCTGTGTCTCAAAAATAAATAAACATTAAAAAAAATTTTTTTGAATATAACTACCATATGATTCAGCAATCCCATATCTGGGTTTTTATACAAAAAAATGTAAGTGAGGATCTTGAAGAGGTATCTGAAATCCCATGTTCATTGCAGTATTATTCACAATAGCCAGGATGTGAAAATGACTGGAATGTCTGTCCATGGATGAATGGATAAAGATTGGTATGTGCTCATACATATGCATGTGCGCACACACACACACACACACACACACACACACACACTCACACACACACACTGGACTACTACTCAGCTATAAAAAAGAAGGAAATTCTTTCAATTGGCACCACATGGATGGACCTGGAGTTCATATACTAAGTGAAATAAGGCAGACATGTAATGACAAATGTGGATCTAGAATAGTCAAACTCATAGAAGCAGAGATTGGAAGGGTGGTCGCCAGGGTCTGGAGGGAGCAGAAATGTAAGGGTGATGGTCAAACAGTGCAGAGTTTCAGTTATACACAATGAAGAGGTTCTGGAGATCTACCATACAGCATAGTGCTGTAGCTAACAGTGCTGCCTTGTATACTTAAAATTTCCTGGGTGATTAGATCTTATGTTAAATGTTACCCCCCACCCCCCGCCACATGCGCACAATAATAATAAAAGGGGCAGGAGGAGCCTCCGGGAGGTGGTGGGTTAATTATGGCCCCAATGATGGTCTGGGTTCCTAGGTGTACACGTCTCCCCAACTCACGGAGGTGTGTCCATTACATACGCTCAGCTTTTAACATGTCAGTCATACCTCAATAAAGTGGTTTTAAAGGAAAAAGAAATTAGCTATTAATATACCTTTAGTTTTGAACGACAGCTTCTTTTAATGCCCTGTTATGCTCATTTTCCTCTGTCTCCTTGTCCAGAAAGGAATTATTTCAGTGGAAAGCATTAGATGCATCAGTGAGATTTATAATTTTCTTTATCAAGAAAAACAAAGGGAGTGTGTAAACCTCTAGAAAATGATCAGAGAGCCCAACGCTGAGCCAAGTGCATCCCCAGGACACTGGTCATGGTCAGAGCACCCATGTTTTCTAGGTGCCTCAACTGTTCTTTCTTTCTATCTGTCTATCTATCTATCTATCTATCTATCTATCTATCTATCTAATGTTTATTTTTGAGAGAGAGAGACAGAGAGAGTGTGTAAGTGGAGGAGGGCAGAGAGAGAGGGAGAGGCAGGATCCCAAAATGGGGTTTGATCTTACGAACTGTGAGATCACGACGTGAGCCGAAATCACGAAGTCAGACACTTAACCGACTGAAGCCACCCAAGCACCCCTCTCTTTATATATGTTTAATTGAAGTGTAGCCAACACACAATGCTACATTGGTGTCAGGTGCACAGCATCGTAACTCCACGGGTTTACACGGTATGCTGTGCTCACCACAAGGGTAGCTATCGTCCCTACTGCCTCTGGAGTTTCCTCAAAAAATTAAAAATAGGAATACCATATGATCCAGTAATTCTACTATTGGGTAATTACCCAAAGAAAATGAAAACATATATTTGAAAAGAGATATGCTCCCCTCTCTACTCACTGGAGCTTTCTCTATAGTAGCCAAGGAACGGAAGTCACCCAAGTGTCCGCCGATAGACGAATTCAACAGGAAGTTGTTCTGTTTGAACGGTCTCTGCTCTGGGGCGTTATCTGGTGACGTAATGACTGTATTCTTATAAAAGAAGGTCAGCTTTCAGATTTAGATGAAAAATAGAGAAAACGGACAACATGGTGAAGGAATTTGAACATGGCGGCCCAGAGCCTTCCTCCTGCAAGCTCGGAGGAAGTCTGCACCCCCATCGTTCGTTCGTGCAAATGTGGTTTTAATTCAGAGCAATGAATTCTGCAAACTCACATCTTGGGCCGGTCCTAATAATAGACTGCCCCCTCCCCGCGCCCCCGCATGCCGGCAGCAGAAAGTGCCGGTCCCAGGAATGTGGCATCGTGATGCAATTTGCCTGTCAGGCCTGGTCCCAGCAGCAGCTGCCGCTGATTACCGCGAGGGCTGTGTTTTATTTATGACCCACCTCCTGCCTCTCAGGATGCATCAGCACACACTCATGGAAGGAAAATTAGAGGCTCTGGCCAAGGCTTGAGCTTGGGAAATGCACTTTCCCCTCCTTCTGGGCAGGACAGATGTGTCCAAGAGGCCCTGGTGAGCACCAGTCCCGCACAGCTCCGTCCATATGCTGATGTCGGCTCAGACTTGCAACGCTTTCTTTTGTTAACTTTGCCTTCCTTCTCCCACCCCCCCAGCACCCCCCCCCCCCCCCCCCGCAGCTCCCGCCACGCTCGATCCCCAGCTTTCAGGACATACTCCAGGCCCAGCACACACCTTCCAACCATTTCCAGTTGGGCCTGGGGGCCCTTCAGAGTCCCAGACTGTCAGCACCTACTTCCTCATGACCCCACCCCCTTCTACCTTCCACCTCCGTCCCTTCTGCAAACTCAGACTCGTGCTGACCCCTCCCCACCTATTCTCAGGGTCTGGCATCCCTCAGCATGTCTGGACGGGAGCTGGCCCGTGGGTCCCCCGGACAAGCTATTGCCTGGAGTTCCCGGTATAACATTTCCATACTAATACGCTCCATTCTCTGCCATGCAGTCCGTTTTCTCTATTTTTCATCTAAATCTAAAAGCTGACCCTCTTTTATAAGAATATAGTCATTAGGTCACCAGATAATGCCCTGCATTTTTTATCTCTTGAAATCCACATCCACTTTCTAAGCTTTGGGCCCCCAGTTAAAACAGAGACTACTTGGTGAAGGGCTTTAGGGAAAGACCTTATCAGTGAGGGATTCTTCCTCCCTTCGCAGTGATGGCTGAGAAAGCACTTCCCAGTCAAGGCTGCGTCTCAAACACCCGGAGGCTCTCCTTATGTTCCGGAGTCATGTGCAGGGTGGTCTCCCCGGGTTAAAAGGAGAGCCGGGCAGGTCAGGAACAAATGAGGGAAAATTAAGAAGTGAGAGCATTCAGATGCCAGGGACCTGCAATGATGCCCTCGGCCCGTGTGCCTGCACTCGGGAAGGCTCCAAGCCCATTGGCTGGACTCAGAGACCCACTTCCCCTACGCTGCTCGTTAGGACCCAGTACAGAGGGAGGGAATGGGGCCTCTTGTTCAAAATTAGTAAGAATGTCATGATGGTAGCAGCAGAACATTAAAGCAGACCCCTCTGAGGGCACGACCCTGTGCCCCTGCCTGGTCTGTTATCTGTCGCTTATCTCTTTGTGCTCTTTTTTGTCTCAGAAGAACTCGCGGTTTTGCTAGCCTTGTCTTAGCTCCCGGGAAATGGTCAGCACCATGGCTGCATGACTAGGAGGTGCCCAGATGCCCTCCGAGGGCCGGAGGCCACGGGAGCTAGTGGACAGGGGCCTCCCAGACCCGCCTCGTCTGCCACGTGCTTCGTCCTGAGTCTGTCTCGTTTGACCTGGCCCGTGGCCCCCCAGAGCTTGATTCCTGCACTCAGACCTGGAAGGGATCCTGGAAGGGTCCGTCTGCCAGGCCCTTGGACAACCCACCCCTGTGGACGGCATTCTGAGGAGACTGCCACCAACTGCAGTCATTAGCTGTCTGCACGTGGGGACTCCCACCGGCCACCTCTCCTAAGCTGTCACTGTGCCCTGAGCAGCCTCGAAGACCAGGGGCTGTGCCAGGCCTACGAGACGGTCTGTTTTTCCCCACCCTGTCCTGAGTGTGGGGATGGCAGGGTGGCCTTTGGGGGCAGCGAGGGCCACGGGGGCCCAGACCCCCAGATCCCAGCAAGACGCCCGTCACCAGGTATGGTGCCCCCGCACCTGTCCAGACCCCAGGAGTGGGGGATGGGAGCAGCATAGGTGAGGGGGGCGCCGCAGGGATCGTCACAGCGCCGTGGGGCCAGCTCCAGGGGCTCTTCCCCCTGTGCACAAGGTCAGAGTCCCCAGGAAGACATGCTCTCTGAAAATAGGGGCGGTGGGATGGAAACCTTGCAAACATGTATGTACTGAAAACCATGCAATTACAAAGCAACCTAACAACAGAACAGACAGCTGCTTTGTCAGGAGCAGGAAGGTGGGCAGGCGGGGCTGTGAGCCGAACGGGGCCCCCAGCTCACCCAGCCGGCCTCCTAAGAGGCAGGTAAATGCCAGGGCAGAGCCGGCCCCTCCTAGGGCTCTGTCCGGTGAGGCAGTCAGCAGGAGCAGAGAGGACCGGACACGCACTGGTCAGCTGACATGGGCTGCGGGTGCTTCCGTTGGTTTTTCAGAAAAAAACGTATGTTTGTAAAAGGGGGGTGGGAGTGCCGCAGCCTAAGAAGGAAATAACAGGTTCCCGCACCGCGAGGTGTGCTGGGGGCGCGGCCCTGTGCGGGGTGGGCAGAGGGGCCCAGGCAGTCCTGGGGAACCCCTGCCTCGGAACCCCTTCTAGGACGAGATGCCCTGAGCTGGCAAGTCTGTGAGCGAGGGGCTTCTGCCGGGAGCAGGCCTGGGGTTGCAAAGGAGAAGCACGGGTGTGGGGGCAAAACTGTGAAAACACACGTGCTCATTCACCTGCCCCCCACACACCTGAGCCCCTCGTGGCTGCAGGCTCCGCGGGGCACCGGGGACAGGGGACAAGGCCGGCCCTAGCTGTGACTGGAGTGCACAGAGAAGGCAGGGCCGGACAGGGGAGCTCAGAGCAGTCACTGGGGCTACGACCCTGACACCCAGAACCTGAGGTCCTCAGAACAGGGAGGAGGCCTGGGGAGGCCCCGGGCGGGGGGGCGGGGGTGTCCAGGGCTAGAGAGACCAGCCTCCGTGGAGGATGGATGGGCTGGGGCACTACACTACAGGTATGGGGTCATCAGGCGGGCCTGGAGGTCAGCCCGAGGTCCCCAGTTCAGCAGGCCGTGCCCTAGGTTTCCTTTTGGAGGAAGCTGCCTGAGGGCCTGAGGGAGGGGCAGTGCCGGGACTCTGATGTCGTGGTCGGTGATCCTGGATGGGAACAGGCAGTATGAGCTGCACTGATTCTGGCTCTGGTAGATAGCAGCACTGGCCTCGGGGTGCTGTGAGGACACACCCCCTCCCCGGCAGCCCACCCTGGGGCCATCGCAGGTGACTGGGGTCCCAAGGAACGTGATGCCCGGCAGGGAGGGCAGAGGCAGAAGAGCTGGGAGGCAGGGGTGTGGCCAGGTGCCGTGGGAAGAGGGTCCTGGTGCAGGGGTGTTGGGGGTGTGGGTGTAGACGGTGATGTGCGCTGTGGCAGGAAGGAGAGCCGGGGCCACCCCACAGTGGGATTGAGGTCCCCAAATGCCTGTACTCTGGGTAGAGCAAGGGAGGCAACACATGTATGGTTTCAGAGAAACAGGAAGGGAAGCGGGAGAGGAGAGGACTCAGCCCATCAAGGGCAAGGGCACCTTCTCCTGAGGTAGACCACACTTGATGAGCATCACGCTGAATTTCTGGCTGAGACACAGGCAAGCCGGGTAGTCATGTCCAGTTGTACAGGTTGTAACGTGCACAAGATGCCTGTGATGGTGAAAGACATCATTCTTGCAGCAGGTGACATGGGTTTACATCATTTTATGATGGGGGACCCCACCCTAATCTACCACCGGCCCCTAGTCGGGTAGGAGCGCAGGGTGTCTGCTGAGCAGGAAGGGAAGGGCCAGGTGGGGGTTTGAAGGAAGATGTAAAACTCCGGAAATCCAGGAAAGAGACAGAGAAAGGAAAGGCCTGTCCCTTTCTCCCGCCCAAGTGATAGCAGGGCCTGCCTGTGACTTGTCATCCTAGGCTGTTACCAACACCTTGCCTCAGGGACACAGTCACAAACAAGAAACCTCAGGAACAGACCTCTGCCGTCAGAAAACCTGACATGCCTGCCTAATTTTTTTGGAAAACGAGATGAAGTATTTAATTCCCTTGGTATTTCAAACTTCTCAGCAAAACCATTTCCTTTTAGACCTCCTGTCAGGTTTTTTTTTTTTGTTTTTTTTGTTTTTTTTTTTTTTTGTTTAAGTCCTGATGAAATGCAGATCCTGGCAACTTTTACTTAAGCCAAGTGCAGAAGTGTTCACCGGCAGCCCATGGCCACCAGCTCGTGCAGGACCTGGAGGGACGTCAGGATGAGTCTGTCCCAGCCGTGGTGGACGTGGGGCCACCTTGCCTCTGCTCAGGAGCTCACGACATCTGTTTTGTGAATTCTGGGCTCATTCAGGCCAAGGAAGTAGCCCCCGCGGGTACTGATGGCTTCACTGAAACCCACGGCCCCGTGGGAATTGTGACATAGTGGACCCATGGGCACTGGCTCAGGGCCAGTCTTCCTAGGACTTGTGTGGCCACTAGTAATTGATGTCGCTTTTCTTTCTCACGAAGAGAGGGGTGGAGAGAATAAGTCCCCCCAGGGGCTGATGCCCATTCAAATGACCTCATGCTAGGGCGCCTGGGTGGCGCAGTCGGTTAAGCGTCCGACTTCAGCCAGGTCACGGTCTCGCGGTCCGTGAGTTCGAGCCCCACGTCGGGCTCTGGGCTGATGGCTCGGAGCCTGGAGCCTGTTTCCAATTCTGTGTCTCCCTCTCTCTCTGCCCCTCCCCCGTTCATGCTCTGTCTCTCTCTGTCCCAAAAATAAATAAAAACGTTGAGAAAAAAAAAAAAATTTTCAAATGACCTCATGCTTTTCGCGCCCAGAGCCCTCGTCCTCCATCAGGTTACCCGCATGCACACGATAGGGGCGTGCACGCCTACAGCGTGGACCAGTCTCGTTGTCCTCGTGGCGTCCTGGCTCAGGAAGAGCCTCCACAGGGTTACGGGCCCTGCGGTCTTCACGGCTGTGCTCAGACCCAGGCCTTGGGGCCAGAGCCGTTGCCGCGTCTCCACCCGACCCCGTGGGTGACTTCTGTCCTGGCCCTTCCTGTATGAAGGAGGTGGCTGCCCCTGCTTCTCAACGTCGTCACGGGAGCAAGTGTGGGAGGGGTGCACGCGTGGGCACTGCAGCGTCCCTCGCACCCAGAACCAGACCTGATGCAGGGACAGGTGCTAACAGTACTTTCGAACGCAGACCCCCGGCACGGGACCTGGCAGAGGACGCCCTGCCATCATAGGTGGAGTGGTTTCCCACGTGCTCAACCCTCCCCTCATCACTGCCCTCTGTCCACGGCCCCAGAGCCCAGGATGCAGCCTGACAGCCATGTCGGTCCCCAGAAGGGGGTGCCGGCCACAGAGCTGCCCCCTGAGCGCAGCGATCCTGAGCCGACCTCCGCACGGGAAAATCAGAACATTTATTTAGTGCTTGCTGTATGTCAGGATATGGAGGCTTACTTTTCTGCGACTCATTATTTTCTCACAAAAACTAAAGGGCTTGGTTCTCTCGCACTTCCCATCGTGCAGACGAAAGTAGGGCCTCCAGCAGGCAAGTGGCCCATGGGCACAACAATCAAATGAATCACAGAAAGTCAGTTTCCGTTGCTTAACACACAGCAAGCACTAAATAAATGTTTTGGTCTTGTTTCCTCGGAAGGACCGTTTGCCTTAGCTAGCCACTTAGTCCATGGCTAAGTCACCGGGTGCCCTCAGACGCTCCAGGGTAGACAGGAGGCCGGACCCCTGCAGGCCTTCCCGCGGGGGTCTCTCCCCCACACTCAGGCCTGAGAAGAGCCTGAAGGAGGCTGTCCTTGCTGCATCGAAACAGACAACCGAGAATATCTGGGGGCCCTTTCCTTTCCAAGAACAGCACAGGCTGCAATTTCTTTTTCCTTTTTTTTTTTTTTTTTAATTTAACAAGAGAAAAAAATACCCCTGAATTCCTAGGGGAAATCCAAAGACAGTTATTCCCACCATATTTCGAGGAAGTCTTGAACACTTCATTGGCGGACGTCTGATTCTCAGAAGGCAACTGACCTTCTGCAAAAGCCATTACAATGTGTCATCTGGATGGGCTTTCGAAATGAAATACTGTCGCCCCTCCAGGCAGAACACTAACCGAGCCATGGGAGCCCTCGCTGGGCCCCGGAGGAGCCCGGACCTGCTAGTGACCGCACTGTGGGGCAGAGACGTCCCCGCTCGGCCCCCGAGGGTCCCACGTGGGGGACACTGCACATTTCCACCCAGCAGGCCAAGGCGAAGCTCGAGGGGACGTTTCGTTTCCCGAATAGGCCGCCTGCTTTCAGTGAGGCGAGGAGCCTGAGGCCATGACGTGTGCCCAGGGCTGCTTCTGGGATTCCCAGTGCAGCAGGATGCGTGTTCCCTAGTGATGGCAGGGGGACTGGCTCGCATTCGCAGATGACTCTGGGTGACCGACCCTGTGACGGGGGAAACGAGACTGGAGGGAGAAGGAACCTGCCCCAGCCCACCTAAGTAACCAGAGCCCAGGGCCCCCTCAGAGCCACGTGTTGTCTACGGCCGTGGGGGTCCCTCTAGCGCGGCTCCCCGGCCCGTGCCCCCTGACCCATCACCTGCCCGCACGGCATCTCAGGGTGTGGGGAGGCACACCTGCCCTCCCGCGGCTCACCCAGACCCCCGGTGCTCGCGGGCTCAGATGAAATCTTGTGGCTCACGACTGCTGGGGCCAGGGTGGGGTGGGTAGTGAGGATGGTCCACGCATCGTACGTCTAAGTGTGTTAAAGCCCTGGTCCCAACCCAAAGGAGCCCACGACCCAGGTGCTTGTGCACAGGCGTGTGGGCCTGTCAGCCGGTCCCTCTAATCTCTGGGTCACCCCCAGGGGCAGGAGAGCACACTGGAGGGGTGGTCAGCCTTCGGGGAGAGGACTAGTGGAGGTGGGCTTGGGTGTTTGCACCCAAGGGTTTAGGGTCCCTCGAGTGTGATCTAGAAGGAGCAGTGCAGGCCCTGAGTGGTGTGGCCTCCTGACCCCGTGAATGCGTCTGCTGGAAGGGACCCAGCAGGCAGGTGCAGCGTGAGCCCTGACCACGGGCCCCTCCTGCTGGGCTGAGGGCCAGGCCAACATCTGCCCGGTCCCATCTTCCGCTGAGTGACGCCAGCCTTTCCAAGCCACGTGCCGCCCCTGGGAGTAACGTCTGCTTCGTGTCCCGGTGAACACGTCTGCCGTGGCCCACCTGCCCAGGGTCCCCTCACCGTTGTCACCTGCTGAACGCCCGACCTCAGCTCTTCCCACACTGTCTCACAGTTATTTCATGGTCTGCCTTCCGGACCAGATGTGGATCCTGTCCAAACACGGTGCCCAACACGGAGTTGGCATTTAGTCACCACATGGCCTTGGCTTCCCCTCCATCCTGGAGAAATGAGAGAGATCGGCTTCTGCCCAGGGTCACGGGTGCCAGGGAAAAGGAGGTTAGAGCAAGGCGTGCTCAGATTGCCTTCTCCCCAGCACTCCTCAGGCCAGGGGCCGAGCTCAGCACCGCGCCCCCCACCCCCGCCCTGCACCCCCAGCAAACAGCCATCAGACACTTGCTGGGTGTCAGGCCCTGGCTGGACATTGGTGACACAGAGGAGTCTCCCATCGGTGCAAACACTGGTTCTGGAGCTTACACTTAGGGACAGCTCCATGTGCCCGAGCCCGTGTCCTACCAGTACACACTGTCCAGTCAGGTACAGCAGCTCTGTGTGGCTGCTTTGTCCCGGGAGACCAGGGAGCAGAGGTCACGTTGTGGGGAGCCCCAGACACCAGGCAGGAGGCAGCCGTGAGCACAGGAGTAGAGAGGGGCAGAAGAGGGAGCCAGTGGCAGGAGCTCAGCTGTCTCCAAACACACCCACCGATGGGGTCAAAGCTTGACAGGAACAGGGGCGGCAGAGAAGCAACGAGTGTCAGGAGGGGGCGGGGCCAGCTTCTGCTGGGGAGGAAGCAAGCGGCTGTACCCGTTCCACATGTGACCACTGAGTGGGGGGCCACGGCCAGCAAGTCATGGTAATCCGGCTGCTCCGGAGAGAACAAAGCGGGGGCTCCGGGAGGTCATCGCAAGGTGACCCTCAGTTGAGGGATCTGGCAGTGGTCGGAATGAGGGGCTGAGACTGACCGAGCTGGATCAGGTTTCAGGAGTCTGTCGTATGGAGCCCGCAGCTCATTTTCCTACTGACATGACAACCGCTGGCAAGGCCCCAGGCAAACCCACAATGCACTGACCACAGAATGAGTGGGCCGCTGCCGCAGGGCCCGCACGTCCAGGGAAGAGCCTGGATTTCCCTCGGGCAATGCCAGGTCACAGTGGTAAAGAAAAGCAGAGCCAGCGGAAGCTGAAGCAGTGAAAGCAGATTTTATTCAGGAATTACTGCAACAGGGGAAAAGAAACCTCAATCTGGAACTTGGTTCCATTCCAAGTATGGCAGGGACAAGTGGGATTTATGGCCAAGGAGCCGGTGGGGGTCAGGGGATGGAAAATCACTAAGAGGAAGTGTCATGGGTTGGTGGGAAGGGGGTGGTTTCTGGTTGAACCAACCTGACAGGAATTCTGAGGGCAGGGCAGGTGATCAGGCATCATCCAAAGGATGGAGAAGGATGAGGGGATCTCAGAGACGCTGGGGGTGATCAGATATTGAGGGTGAGGGCTTCTGGCTAAGCTGACTTAGCAGGAATTGTGCTAAAATTGGGCAGTGCAAAGGCAGATGCAGAAGTCCAAAGCCTAGGCATATCTGGGAAGAGCGTTCAGAGGAGCCCGACTGAAGTTTGGCCAAAGAGGGTCTTTACCAGTAGCTCACTTCCACCCCAAGCCCTTTCCCGCCCCCCCATCCCCACCCCCACCCCACCACCGAGGTCTGGGCACAGAGAGCAGGGCCAGCCTGGCAAAGTGAAAACACACTGAACAGTCACACGCAAGCATGTGAAAGTGTAAATCGTACTGGTAAAGGCAAAATTGCAGACAGATTCAGAATGCTGTACACTATAATGCTGATATTACTTTTAACCCTGACATAAAAGTTAAAATATAAACATTTATTAATGGCTGCACAAAAGAAAAAGAAGCAGACTCTGAAAACAAAAACACAAAGAGTGTGTGGTAGGGAGTAAAGTGTAGAGTTTTATATGCAATGTAAGCTAAGGTGTTATTAATGTAAAACAGATGGTTCATGGGCACCTGGGTGACTGTCAGTTAAGCGTCTTACTCCTGATTTCGGCTCAGGTCACAGTCTCATGGTTTGTGGGTTTGAGCCCCATGTTGGGCTCTGCGCTGACAGCATGGAGCCTGCTTGGGATTCTCTTCCTCTTCCTCTTTGTCTGCTCCTTGCTCATGCTCTCTCTCAATCTCTCTCTCAAAAATAAATAAATAAACATTAAAAAAATAAAATAGAGGGTTTATAACAATAAGATATTTCATGCAAGCCCAAAGATAGCCACAAAAAAGAAAAAAAAAAACTATAATAGGCACACAAAAGACAAAGAGAAATGAATCAAAGCAAATCATCAAATATCCAAGGAAGACAGTGAGAGAGGGACCAAACAATTGCAAAATAGAAAAGAACAAACAAAATGCAATAATGAGTCCTTACCTATTAATAATTATTGCAAGTGTAAATGGATTAAACTCACTAATCAAAAGGCATTGAGTAGCCAAAGGAATTTAAAATAAAACAAAACAAAACCAAAAACCCAGAATCCAACCATATGTGACTACAAGAGACTCACTTTACCTTTAAGGACACTCACAGGCTAAAAGTGAAGGGATATGCTATTCCAAGCAAATGGTAACAACAACAACAACAAAAAAAAAGCGAGAGTAGCCATGCTACTAATAAACTTTAAGTCTAAAAGTGTCATAAGATATAAACAAGGTCACTATGTAATAATAAAAGTGTCAGTCAACAGAAAGATACAACAGTTATAAATATACACACTCAACATCAAACCACTTAATGGTACAAAGCAAATATTGATGTATGTGAAGACAGAAAGAGACAGCAATACAATAATAGCAGAGGACTTAATAGCCCACTTAACATAATGGATGTATCATTTAGGCAGAAAATCAACAAGGATTCAGAAATCTGGAGCACTGTGGACCAAATGGACCTGACCGACATACACAGAATATCCCACCTAACACCAGAAGAACACACATTGTTCTCAAGCACACACAGAATGTTCTCCAGGATAGATCCCTTGTTAGGACACAAAACAAGCATCCCCAAATTTGAGGAGCTTGAAATCACATCAAATACCTTTTCTGACCACAACGTGATTTCTTCTTTGACTCTGTTTGAGTGTGTTGTTCACTTTTCACATATTTGTGAATTTTCCCATTTTCCTTCTCTTGCTGACTTCTACTTTCATTGCATTGTAATCAAAAAAGATACCTGTTATGATTTCAGTCTTCAAAACGTTTCCCCTGCCCTTCCTTTATCAGTGTGATGAATAAAAATTGTATATACTCATGGCACACAATGTGATGTTTTGTTATACATATACACTGTTACCACGATCACCACAATAAAGCTAATTAACATATCCATCACCTCACAGTTGTCGGTTTCTACCTTCATCTTGCATAACTGAAACTTTGTAACCTTTGACCTCCCCCAGCCCCTGGCAACCACCAGTCTCCTCTCTGATTCAGGTCTGACTATTTTGGTTTCACAGGTAAATATTCGTCTTTTTGTGTCTTGCTAGTTCACCCAGTATAATGTCCTCCAGCTCCATGCAGGTTTTGCAGGATTTCCTCCTCCTTTAAGGTTAATAATTCCATCGTGTGCATACACAGCCTCGCACACACATATTCTTTACCTGTTCACCCCCTGGTGGACATTTAGGTCATTTCCATACCTTGACTAGTGTGAATAATGCCGCAGGGGACATGGCAGTGAGAAGACGTCTTGTCTCAGGTAATCCTGATTTCCATTCCTTTGAATGTTTACCCAGAAGTAGGGTGGCAGATCACATGTGGTCCTTTTATTAATTTTTGAGGAACCTCCATACTGTTTTCCAGTGACTGTACCAATTTACATTCCCACCGATAGTGAGCAAAAGTTCCCTTTTCTCCCCTACATCTTCACCAACACTTGTTATTTTTCATCTTTCTGGTAATAGCATTTCTGCCAGGTGTGAGGTGCTGTTTCATGTGGTTCTGATTTGCATTTTCCTGACATTAGTGATGTTGAGAGTCATTTAGATACCGGTTGGCCATTTGTAGTCTCCTTGAAGAAACTGATAGTCTATTGCTTTTTTTTAAATTGGGTTATTTGGCTTTTTTGCTCTTTGGTTGAAGGAGTTCCTTATATATTTTGGTTCTTAGCCCCTTATCAGATACGGGGTTTGCAAATATTTCCTGCCATTCCATAGATTACTTTTTCCATCTTCCGATTGTTTCCTTCGTTCCGCAAAAGTTTTTGGTTTGATGTCATCTCACTTATCTTTTTTGTTGTTGTTGTTCCCTGTGCTTTTGGTGTCACATCCAAAAATTATTGTCCAAGAAGTTTTTCTGTATGTTTTATTTTCTCTAGTTTTGTGGTTTCAGGTCTTATGTTTAATTATCCAGTCAATTCTGAGTTTGTTTTTGTGTGTGGTGTGAGGTAAGGGTCCAACTTCCTTCTCCTGCATGTGGACACCCAGTAACATCATTTATTGAAGAGATATTCTTTTCCTATTTTGTGTTTTTAGCATGCTTGTTGAATATCAAATATCAACAAAAGTAAGATGGTTTTTAAAAAGGTAAACAAAATCAACACATATGTAGCTGGACCAAGCAAAAAAGAGCAAATACTCAAATAAATAAAATCAGAAATGGAAGAGGAGATATTGCAATATCTATTATTCTAAGTGGGACATTGAAGCTCCTCACTATTATTGTATTGCTGTCTATTTCTCACGTCAGTTCTGTTAGTATTCTTTACATATTTAGGTGCTTTGGTGTTGGATGCATATATATTTTCCTGATAAAGTGAACCTTTTGTCATTATATAATGACTTTGTCTTCTGTGAGAGTTTTTAACTTAGAGACTATTTTGCCTGATATTAGCATATGTGAGCATAGCCATCCTGCTTCCTTTTGGTTGCCATTTGCATAAAATATCTCTTTTCATGTATTTAGTTCTAGCCTTCTGTGTCCTTAAACTGAAGTGAGACTCTTAAAGATAACATATAATTGGATCTTTTTATTTTTATTCATTCAGCCACTCCATGTCTTTTGATTAGAGAATTTAACGCATATATATTTACAGTTATCATTGATAGGTAAGGACTTACTATTGCCATTTCGTTAATGTTTTCTATTTGTTTCATACGTCTTTTGTTCCTCTCTTTTTCTCTCACTGTCTTATCTTGGCATTTTACATACATTCTTTCACATCCTCTGTCCTCAACCTATTGGCTTTTCCTTTGGTCTTGTCACCTGGTCACCACAAGAGGACTGCCACAGTTGACTCTCACAACCTCATACAAGTATGTACGAAGGCTGAAAAAAGGAAAAGAATCTCTTCTCACGTTCCTTTCTTCTTTTATCAGGGAGGACAGAATCTTCCAGAAATCTTCCAAGAGATCTCTCCTTGGATTCCATTAGCCAGAACTGGGTCACATGGCTATGTTTAGCTGTAAGGAAAGCTGGTAAAATGAATACCTGATATTTTCAGCTTGAATAGTGGGGCCCGGCCAAAAGGAGAATAGTAACTAACAGAGTCCGACAGACCAACACCCACTGTTTGGCATCTATTGTGACAGATCTGGGGCAGGGAACTGCAGAATGTCAGGAATTCCCCTTAAGACTTTCCCAAGTTTCCTCATTAGTGTAATAAGTAAAAACTAAGATACTGGTTTCCAAATGATACCTTGAATATAAAAGCCCCAGCCAGAACATAACCACAAACATGACCATGAGTCTAATATTAGAGAGGGAAAGAAAACAATATCGTCCTTGATTTTCGAGAAGTAGACAATTTTAAAACTCAGAATAGGACAAATTCTCAAGAGTTGATGGAATCAAAGGCACAAGTGTAAAATATTTCATCATGGATTTATGCACTAGACAACATTCAAAAAACCATGTTAACATGCAGTTAGTTAAAAAGTCCTATAATCACTTTGAAACTCAAATCAGTATTTTCACCTTAGTGCTTCTAAGTAGCTGGTATTTTCGCCACTTAGGTTTGTGAGCTCATTTGTTCCTATCAATACTCGTTCACTGCTTTGCATGTTAGCAAACAAATTTAACATCTTGGTAACTGATTGTGTGTTTAGTTAATGTCCATTCTCAGAAACACCTCCACAATCACAAATTTGGTCTGCAGGATTGACTTTGATTGCAAATGAGGTTTAGATTCTGAAGTCAAGCGTAGAATGAGGAGCCTAGCTGGAGAAATTAGATATGAAAAAAATATATAAAAGGATCCAAATCAGAAGGCAAGAAGTAAAATTAATTTCCTTTTGCAGATAATATAATAGTGTGTAAAAAATCCTTAAGACTCCATAAAAAATTTGTTAGAACTAATAACTGGGGAGCGCCCTGGTGGCTCAGTCAGTTAAGCATCCAACTCTTGATTTCAGCTCAGGTCATGATCTCACAGTTCATGAGTAAGAGCTCCATGTCAGGCTCTGCACTGACAGCACGGAGCCTACTTGGGGTTCTCTTTCTCTCCCTCTGTCTCCGCCCCTCTCCTGTTCCTTCTCTCTCTCTCTCTCTCTCTCTCTCTCTCTCTCAAAATAAATTAAAAAAAACATTTTAAAGTAAAAAAAAATAACGTAACTGAATTCAGTAAAGTCACAGGATACAAAATCAACATACAAAAACCAGTTGCATTTCTGTAAACTAACAATGAACTATCTGAAAAGGAAGTTAAGAAATTATCCCTCATGACAACATCAAAAGGAATAAGATACCTAGGAATGAATTAAGGGGGTGAAGGACTTGTATACTGAAAAGTGCCTCATTAATGAATAAAATTAAAGAAGACATAAATAAATGGAAAGACATCCATGTTCATGGATTGGAAGAATTATTATTAAAATGTCTATACTACCCCAAATGACCTTCAGATTCAATGCAATCCTTATCAAAATCACAGTGGCACTTTTACAGAAACAGGAAAGAATTCTAAAATTCATGTTGAACCAAAAAGAAGCTCAAATCTTACGAAAGAAGAACAAAGCTGAAGGTGTCACATTTCCTGATTTCAAAATGCATTACAAATTTACAATAATTAAAAGAGTATAATACTGACATAATAACAGACATATAAACCAATGGCAAAGAGTAGAGAGCCCAGAAACAACTGCTGGCCGATGCATATATGGTCAAGGGTGCCAAAAACACACATGGAGAAAGGGGAGTCTTTTCCACAAACGGTGCTGGGAAAAATGAATGTCCACACGCAAAGCAATAAAATTAGACTCTTATCTTACAACACACACAAAATTCAACTGGAGAGGGATGAAAAGCTGACACATAAGACTGGAACTCTAAGACTCCTAGCGAAGACCTGAGGGAAAACCCCATCACATTGTTCTGGGCAGTGATTTTTCGAATAAGACACCAAAAACACAAGCAACAAAACTAAAAATGAAGTATAGCCAAACACTAAACTCCATCTGCACAGCAAAGGAAACAATGAAAAGAGAGGAAGGGCAACCGAGTGTAGGCAACTGACAGAATGGGAGAAAATATTTGCAAACCATCTGATACAGGGTATATCGAAAATGTATGAGGAACTTGTTCAATTCAAAAGCATACGTAGATACCTAAGTTTAAATAGAGCAAAGGACCCAGATATCAGTTTCTCCAAGGAGACATACGATGGCAACAGGAGTATAAAATGATGCTCAACATCACCCATCACCAGAGAAATGCAGTCAAAGCCACAATGAGCTATCACCTCACACGGTTAGAATGTCAGGACGGCTATTGTATATAAAGACAGCAAGTGTTGGCAAGGATGTGGAGAAATGGGGATTCTTGTGCACTGTTGGTGGGAATGCAAAGTGGTCGGCAACAGTAGAAAACGGTATGGAGGTTCCTCGCAATTTAAAAACAGATATACTCTATTATGTGAAAGTGATACTTCCACGTATTTGTCCAAAAGAATTGAAATTACCATCTCAAATAGATATTTGAACTCCTGTGTTTATTGCAGCATTATTCACAATAGCCAAGATGTGGAAACAAGCTAAAAATCCACTGGTGGACAAGTAGATACAGAAAAGGTGGTATATAGACATAGATGAAACTTGAGAATAACATGCCAAGTGAAATAAAACAGTCACAGAATGACAAATACTAGATGTTATTCTTATACGAGTTATATAAAGTAGTCAAACACATTGAGGCAGAGAGTACAATGGTGGTGGCCAGGGTAGGGTATAGGGGAATATAAGGATTTGCTACTCAATGTATATAAAACTTCAGTTATGCAACATGATTAGGTTCTAGAGATCTGCTGTACAGTATTGTGTTTCTGGTTAACATTACCATATGTTACATTTAAAAATTTGTTAAGAGGGTAGGTCTCATGTCAAGTATTCTTATCATGCACACACAAAATGAGCTGAGAAAACTCCCAACAGAATAAACCCAAAGAAATCCATATCAAGATATATAATTGTCTCACTAATGAAAACTAAAGCAAAGAAAAATAATGTTGAGATCAGTGATAAAGAATGGCACATTCATAGGGGAAAACTATTTAAATGCAGGTAATTTCTCACCAGAAACCATGGAAGCCAGAGGGAAATAGTTCAACATCTTTAAGTGCTTAGGGGGGAAAAACCCTGCCAACCCTGAATTCTGTATCCAATGAAAACATTTGTTAAGAATGAAGGGCTAATAAAGACATTCTTAGATGAAGAATAAGTAAGAGTATTTGTCACCAGCTTACCCACCTTAAAAGAAGGACTAGAGAAAGTGCTTTTAAGCTAGCCACGCAAAAAGCTATTCAAAGAGATACGCTAAAAATCCCCACTCTAGATATATCAAAATGAAAGTCTAAAATGTTTAAGTAACCCATAGGAAGGCAGAAAAAGGAAAAGAGAAAAATGAAAACAAGAGAGAACAGAATACATTCATACGTACATACACATATACATAGTTTAAGTCCCACTATATCAATAATTACATTAAGTGTAATTACATTACATGTAAATGCTTTAAACACACAAATTAAAAATGGAGAGTGGCAGAGTAGATAAAATTCATAATCCAAAATATTCTGTCTCTCAGAAATTCACTTCAAATATATTAATATTGGTAGGTTGGAAGCAAAAGGATGGGAGATATATGCCATATGCTGTGGAAACATTAATCAAAGGATAGGAAAAGTGGTTATAATAATAACAGATAAAATGGACCACAGTACACACAAAAATTACCGGAGACAGAGAGAAAGATTACAGAATGATTAAAGGGTCAATTTATGAGGAAGATCTAACAATAAATATGTATTCATTAAACAAGAGAGTTTCAAACTCTGTGAAGCAAAACTGATAGAAAGGAAAGGAGAAATAGAAATCCACACTTAGAGTTTGCAACTTCAACCCTTCTTTCTCAGAAACTGATAGGGGAACTAGAAAGAAAATTGGCAAGTATATAGAAGACCTCGATAACACCATCAACTAATAGGATCCAATCAACATTTAAAAAATTTTTTTAAAAGAGAGGTGTTCAAGCATTATGATCACCAGACCTTCAATCTGTTGTTTGCCCAAAACCCTAAGATCCTTTTTACAAGCCAGCAGTTTCCTAGCAGCTGAGAAGATAAATTTATGTTTCTTCTTGTGTTGGAAAGCCATAGGAGGGCAGAAAAAAATCTCCTAGAATTTACCATCTGTTTTGATTGACTTACAGGTAATTTATAATCTCAACTCCTGGGAAACCACAGCGTGGCTCCTTACAAAAACCTCAAGGACACAGAACCACGTCTTAAGTTCACGGCAAAGGCTTAGCCAGTGTAGAGAGAGTCTGTTGCTGGGAATCTTTGCAAGACAGAACCCCCCTCCTGGGGCCTCACCAAGATGTGTGCTCTTCAGGAGGATGATTGTAAGGGCCTGCTCGGTGGGATAAAAACCAGCTTTACGTAGACCAGCAACTTGTTCCCCTTCTTTTTTTCTGCCATAGAGCAGTTTGTGCTAACTGTCAAAGCCTAAAAGAGTAAAGCTCTTTAAGGACGGAAAGTGTGTTTCAGTTCATGTGGCCTCCCCGACACCCACTATGTAGTAAGTACTTGAAGAATTGAAGCCAAACTAGACGTTCTCCTCTTGGATGGGGAGAGAATGACAACTGTACGTATCACCTCCTGCTGTCCCCACCATCTGTGGGATGGTCTCTGGCCAAGAACCGAAGGGAATGAATGTGCTGCGGTGAGAGCAGGGCTCCCAGGAGAACCGGCCAGGCCATTGGCCCAGAACAGGGTGTGGAGGCTGAACGCGGATCCAGGAGGCTCAGTTGGGTTCCTGAGCATCTGGAAGAGACCCGGCCACCCGTGGGTGGCGGGAGGGACAAAGAAACGGGGCCTTGGGTGGGGAGTGGTCGAGAGAAGATCCCAGGCGCCGTGCTCTTGTCTGTGCATTCTCTGCCCTCTCCCGGGGAGCCCAGGGTGAGGACGCATGCAGGCCCCGGGGCTCTGGAGGGGGGTTGGTGCTGCTGCGGGGGTGGGGGGCAGTTGCTCGGGTGAGGACCCACAGCTTGAAGTCCAGGAGGGTGATGCCTCCAGCTTCGTTCTTCCTCAGGATTGCTTTGGCTCTTCCGGGGCGGGGGTCCCTTTGTTACTGTGTCTCTCTCTCTTGCCATTCTCTCTGTCTCTGTTGTTCAGTGGTCGTCAGTCAGCCCTCGGTTCTCCAGGAGGAGCTGCTCTATGGGCAGGTGTGATTTGCCACGTTCCAGGAAGGGGTGAGTTCAGGGTCTTCCTACATCACCATCTTGAACCGAAACTCCCTTCCCTTTCATTTCTTTGACATCTTAGATCAAATCGTTTGAATTTTTTTCTTATGCTTGAACAATTCTGATCTTGCAGTGTATTTATATCTACATTAAAAAGTAGCCTTTATTCATGATATTAGATTTGTTTTTTCCAGCTTGAATATACCTCCAGCTGAGGTATAACCGACAATTGGAATGTATTCTTCCTTATTTACTCCCTCCACCCTTCTCCCTCTCCCTCTGTCCCTGTCTCTCTCTCTCTCTCTCTCTCTCTCTCTCTCTCTCTCTCCCTTTTCCTCAAGGAGGGTAGTAGCCATGATCAATGTGAGCATAATATTTATGTACAGATCTGACACTGAACATTCTTTGCTCAAAAAAAATTGGAAAGAGGGAACTTTCCTTCTGTAATTCTTTCCATGAGTGTACTTGCCAGACGGTGGTGAGGAAGTGTGGTGGGATCAAACCTTCAGTGGGGGTCTGCCTCTGTGCACGTCTGCTGAGTCACCTGCCCTCGGGGCTGTGTTCTCGCCTCGTGTGAACCTGGCAGAGCAGCCCTCGAGAGGGGAGCCTGCGCGTGCGTGTCTCGGACAGGTGCACAGACCAGTGTGACCTGCCTCAGGACGTTTGGTCCTCCCTTTGAGGCTAAGTCAGCGCGGATAAGTGTGTCAAACCCTCTGTGTTACCCTCTGTCTTGTCCAATTTTCTCCTTAGACCCTTTTCTCACCGCCCCATCTCTGCCCGTCATTTTCCTGCATTGGTTTAATCCTCTGAGTGGGTAACATAGACGTGAGTGCTCCTGTGGCAGGTCTCTGTGAGTCCGAACACCAAAGCACAAATCCCGGTACCTCAACTTCCCTACGTGCCTCCTTTTACGGACCACGTGCTTTCTGTTTTACACAGTTTCCCCGGATTCCGCACCTCCCTCCCCCCACGTTTCCAGAAAGATCTGGACACCTGCTTTGAAAAACAGGTATTATCCTGTCTAGTCCTCATCTTCACATCATGCCCTAGGTCATGAAATTTTGCTGGTTGTCCTTAGGTTCATGGCATACTCCTGTGAATTCTTCAAGTCGTCAGAAATCTACTCGCAAAACAATTGCTTCCACGGGGTGAGCAATGAAGGACAGAATATTTCAGATACGAAGTCTGTAGCTATCGTCTCTTGAAGGATTTGTTTTGACATCTTACAGACAGTTGTTTATACTGTCATAGGTATATGATTATTATAGGTGTAAATTTTATCAAAGGGTGGCTTGCAAAATGACACAAACAATTCTCCGTCAAGCACCCAGTCAGCACCTGCCTAACCCGTTAGTGAGGGAACCTGCAGTGGTTCAGATGAGAACATCTTAGATCTCAAGGAGAGGTGGTCAGCTGGCAGGAGAATTCCAAGTCAGATGGAGGAGAGAGAGTAACCCCCTACTTGGCAATGGAGCCGTAACCTTTGAAATCTTTTGTAAGAAAAGAGAAAATTAAAGAGATGTATATAATTGACGTCAAATGCGTGTTTAGAAGGTACCTTCAGAACACGGCTGACATTCGTATCACATACGAAGCCATCACGATAATCAGGATGGCAATCATACACATCCCCCCAAACCCTGTCATCTCCTAACGGGAAATCTGCTGAGACTGAGCGGTTTTGCAGGACGGTTTCAGCCGCTGGGGCAGCCCTGGGCTCTGGGCTCCTGCTCTGGCCGCTCCTCCCTTAAGAGCTGCCCTCCCTGGGGCGTCTGAGTGGCTCAGTGCGTTAAGCGTCGGACTCTTGATTTCAGCTCAGATCACGATCTCACGGTTCTTGGGTTCAAGCCCCGCATCGGGGTCTGTGCTGACATTTCGGAGCCTGCTTGGAATTCTCTCTCTCTCTCTCTCTCTCTCTCCTTCTCTGTCTGCCCCTCCCCCACTCTCTCTTTCTCAAAACAAATAAACATTAAAAAAAAAAAAGAGCCACCCTCTTGGGGAGAGGTCCTGTGTCCTCTGGGGCAGGAGCAGTGGGTGATTGACTCTCCTGCCTGAGCTGAGGTCCCCTGGTCCCCTGACCCTGGGTGTCCTGGCGGTGTCCAGCTCCCAGGAAAGTGCACCCGGGCCCCAGGCAGTTGGGGACAGAGCCCCCGGGGAGGCCCTTAGCCCTTCACGTGGCTGTTTCGTGGCTACCAGTGGCCAAGCTCCTCAGAGACATAATGTTGTCTCAGGACACCATTTAGTCTTTTTCGGGGAAAGAACTTTACTCTTCAGAGTGAACTCGGTGCCGACGCAGAGATGCACCCTGCGAGTGACCTGCCTCGGTTTGCCCGTAAACACGGGGCGGACTCTCGCTCTGCGGCCCGAGGGTGCCCTGAGAATGCCGCGGCCGCCTCCCAGTGCTCCCGCGTCGGTGACTCCCAGCGGCTCCTTCTGCAAGGTCGCCTACACATGGCTCACCTGCTAGTGGCTTCGGTTCTCCGGGTTCAGGCGGAGGCTGGAAGAGCTTTGTGGAGGGGGGACAGCGTGCACCTGTCACCCTGCGCGTGTTAACGCCTGCAGCCCAGTGAGCCAGACGGGACACCTCCCCCACCCCCCACATCTCCTCCCGCCTCTTTGCTGCCCGCCCGCCCTCTGCCCTTCCCCGGGCGTGCGCCGCTCTGCTTTTTCTTGCTAAAAGTCAGTCCAGGGGTTTTACGTCAGGAATCGGTCCAGTACGTGGCCCTTTGGGACTGGCTGAGCCACTCAGCAGGACGGAGATTCAGCCTTGCTTCCACGTCTGCAGCACCGTGTCCTTTCCACCTCGTTCTGGTTACCATGCACCTGTTGACAGGCGTCTGGGGGTCCCCCGGTTCGGGGACCCCTAGAGCCCACCCTGCCCACGTCCACTGCTGAGAAGCCCCCCCGCCACGGGTGGCTGTCCACCACCTGCCCGCAGGGCCACGGCCACCCCCTCCTCCGACCACTTCATCAGTCGGGAGCCCCCTTTCCTGACACGGCCTCCCTGTGGCCTGGGAAGTGGCTGCCCCACTTCATCTCGGGAACGCTCCCTCTGGTCCAGACAGCTTTGGAATTTCGTGGCAGAGCCCGAGTCCCTCTTGCTGGAACCACCTCGGTGCTGGGCAGCCCGAAGCTGAGGTCTGGCCTTCAGAAACGGGATCCCCGCTTTACAGAGTTAAAGTGGCGGGGAGAGCTCCCGGGGTCGGTGACGTTGCCGGAACCAGAAGTTCCTCCGTCCCGCCGGGGAAGCCCTCTCTCTGGGGCCTGTTGGGCCGGCAGCTCCCTGATCCCTTGTGGCAGGCCACTGTGGGGGCCCAGCGCCTGGGGACAAAGTGGTGACCCCACGTCCGGGCACTCCGCATGCAGAAGTTCCGAGAGTTACTCCCAGAAGCAGAGCTCAGGACATTTAAGTGACCAACCTGTCACTGGTAGTTACAGGCACCGTCCATGGTCCCCACTGTCCGCTGGGCTCTCTGCAAGTGACTTAAATGCATCATCTGATTGGCTGCCCCCAGTGACCTCGTGAATACGAAATTGCTGCTACCACGGTTATTGCTCTGGTTCTCCAGGTGAGGGCCTGGTCATCAGAGACGTTGGCCAATGTGCCCAGAGACACACAGCTAACAGGTGCTGAGCAGGTGGACGGGAGGCTTCTGTCACGAGTCCCGTCTGCCAGACCCTCCTTCCCGAGGCCGTCCTAACGCCACAACAGCTGTGGCCTTCCTGCCCCCTTTCCTGCGCCTTCCTCCCCCACTGGGAGTCAGCAGATCCTACCCGGGAAGGCTCTCCTTTCGGGACCTGACGTGGCCTCCCTGCCTTCCCCTCCCCCACGGAGGAAAGACCCTCTTCGAGCTGTCTTGCCGAAGACAGTCGAGGAGCTCTGAGAAGCCGCACTTGAGCGTTCGGCTCAGAAATACGTACAAATATTTCCCAAGAAGTCTGACCAAATCCATTAAAGGCTTGCATCCCCGGGTGCTTGTTGTCATCGTGAGAGATGCGCTCCCATGTCTTGGGATTCGCGGGATGAGTGGACCCTGAGCCACATGCGGCATGGCCGGGAGCTCAGCCCCCACGCCCGCATCCGGGAACAGTCTGGTTTGCAGATGCCCTCGGGAAACAGAAGTCTGTCTTGTGTTCACGTCTGTGCAGCTGCCACCGTGAAATGCTTTCTCATCCACGCTGTCACCACGCGGACAGCCCGGGCATCCTGGGGAGCGAGCGGCGGGGTCGTTGCCATAGCACCGCATTGGCACAGAGCACAAGTTTGGCAGGGCGGTCATCACAAGTACATCGCTGGGGACCTGGCTGGTGACAAACGTCCTCGCGTCCTAACACAGAGGTTAAAATATTTCACGGGGTAAAAGGTGCTCTTCGCGGCTCAGCCTTTCCGGGGCAGGTCCACGTGTGCCGCGACGGCGGGCCACACACGGCGAAGGAGTCACGGTCGCGCAGCATGGTGCCCAGTGTGGGGACTGTGACCGTCTCCCCCAGAGAGTCACCAGGAAAGTTCGAGCGCCGGCGGAGGAGGTCTGCCGGCTACACGTTGCTGGTGCAACCACGCTGCGGGTCACGAGGCTGACAGCCACACGGGCCCGCCGTGGTGGCCGGGCACCGCCTGGGGACTCCGCCGCACCCACAGACGATGGTGGCCCACTTGGTGAGCCGGACGGAGCTGCAGAGCAGAGCCCTCATCAACGTGGAGCCTGCTGAAACTGACACTGGCTTGTGGGCTTTGGGACAACACACCCCTGGTGTCCTCCTGCCTGCGACCCGCACGGCAGGGTGCTTCTCCCCCGGGGGGCCTGAGACGCTTCAGCCCAAAGCAGCACACCCTCAGTGACTCATCTCTGCGCGGGCTAGGGCACCGTCTACACCCGCGTGGGCTAATGCGCAGTCTACACCCATGAGGGCTAGTGCACCATGGTCACCCGCTGAAGCCAGCAGACCGTCCACACCCACGACGCTGGCCGAGGAACCTGGTGACGCAGTCACCAGGAGATGGGATGCCGCTTCCACACTTCCCAACTCTGGCCGCCCATTCAACCTGGCTGAGATTCCAGGTCTCTTGCCTGCCAGCTGGAAATCGGAAAGCCCGGCGTTCTGGAGCCTCCCTTCCTCCCTCCGCCTGGTGTTCCCAGGGGTCCTGGAGAGGCACCTCCATGCAAGACTCCCGGCCGTGCTCAGGGCTGTGTGTCCTCCCCACATCCAGGACATTTTGTCCTGTCCCCGTCGAGATATTACTCACACAAGTCCTCGACAGCGGTGATTCTCAGGCCCTTTACTCCTTTGAAAACTCAGGTGCATCGTGAACCCTCCTCCCAAAGGAAAAAAAAAAAGCCCATTAATCAGGCGTGGATAGACTCAGTATGGATCACATGTCAATTCTGCCCAAATTGATCAATGCAACCCCAACAGAAATTCCAGCAGGCTTTTAAAAATCTGACAATTGAATCTAAAAGTCCTACAGAAATGCATAATACCTACAACAGCCAAGGTAATTTCTAAAAATAAGAACTAATTTGGAACGCTAACATTATCTGATTTCCAGACTATAATGAGTTTGCAGTAATTGAGGCAGTGTACCTTTCTGGAAAATACAGACAAAAAAGATCAGTGGAGTGGAAAGGAGTCCAGGAATCCAGCCACCCTGTATGGACAACTGATTTTGACCAAATTTCCAAAGCAAGTTAATAGAGAAATAATAGCCTTTTCACTAAATGGTCCTGCAACAATCAGGTATTCATACTTTAAAAGATGTCACTGGGGCGTCTGGGTGGCTCAGCTGGTTGAGTGTCCGACTGTGGCTCAGGTCATGATCTCATGGTTCGTGAGTTCAAGCCCCCCATTGGGCTCTGTGCTGACGGCTCGGAGCCTGGAGCTTGCTTCGGATTTGGTGTCTCCCTCTCTCTCTGTGCCCCTCCCCTGCTCACACTCTTGTCTCTCTCTCAAAAATAAATAAACATAAAAAAAATTTTTTTTAAGATGGCACTGTTTTATTTCACAGAGTGAAAACGTGGTGGGGATGTGGGGTGAAAGGGGTCAGTTGCCCACCCGCCAACCCCAGACCTTGAATCCTTGCGAGAAACATGCAGTGCTATTAGGTTGACATAAACAAGGGGGAAACGGAGAACAGTGATAATAAAATGATGCAAATAAGTCTATAGGTTTAAAGGAACATCTTTTCAGAAGTTCACATCAGGTGTCATGGATATTCAAGGAAAATGGGGGGCTTGCGGCTTCTCAAGATTCAGAGAGCGTCCGGGCTGGGAGGCGGTTCTGCTGGGAGGGGGCAGAGCGGGGCTGAGCCCAGGACATGTCACCTGAGCTGGTGGCCGGCCAGACCCCAGACTCTGATTAAATCCTGAGGATTTAGGATTCAAGGTGGCAGGTCCCGTCCGCCTTCATTTCAACCCTGGAAGCTACAGTTTGGTTCAAAACGAGCACAATCTCTAAAGGTTTCCAGGAGCAAATATAAACTCTGCCCCACAAATAACCGAAACCAGATTCTCTGGAGGAGGCGGTGGGACAAGCGGAGGCGGGAAAAACGGAGAGTACTTTTTATTTGACGGAGTGGACAAATGGGAGACGGAGGTCGTGAATCATTTCATTAGGAGTAATGGCTTGGATTTATAGGGTGCCTTTCTTCTGAAGATCTAAAGCCATTCCCGGGAATCCCTGCTATTTTGTCTGTGTTCACAGCAACTTGAGCAACAAAACACTGTTGTGGAGTAAACATCAAATGCAGAAATGCTGCCGAAAGGGGGGTAGGGAGGCTTCAGAAGCCTGCGGGCCCTGAGGTGCCCCCAGAGGAAGGGGGGCCGTGGGGCTTGGGGGGGAGGGGAGCGGAGCAGCTGGTGCTGCCAGGACCTACATGCTGCCTCCTTCCTGGTTTCTGCCAGACGAGGCCCCGGCAGGTGCAGGGGGCTTCCCATTCCCAGCTCTCTTTGTCCACCTTTTCTTCTAAAAATAGACTTTATTCTAGAGTGGTTTTAGGCTCACGCCGAACCCGGGAAGAGATTTCCCACGTGCCTCCCGCCCACCCCCTGTGCACGGCCTCCCCCCACCAGAGGGGGGCATTCGTGGCAAGTGATGAACCCACAAACCCACAGGGACACATCGTCATCCCCCACAGTCCACAGTTTACACTCACTTGGGGCTCACTTGGGTATGTGCCTTCCGTGGGTTTGGACAGATGTATGATGATGTGTGTCACCATTACAGAGTCACACAGAGTCCTTCCGCTGCCCTGGAGTGCTCTGTGTCCTCTTCACTCCCCGTCCCTCACCTCCAGGCAACCCCTGACTGTCCATGGTCCCTACAGCTTTACCTTTTCCCGAATGTCACATAGCTGGAATCACACAGCCTTTCCAGCCGGCTTCCTTCTAACTGAACATACTTACAGTCCCTCCATGTCTTTTCGTGGCCTGATAGCTCATTTCTTTTTCTTTTTTTAATGTCTATTTATTTTTGAGAGAGAGAGAGAGAGAGCGAATGGGGGAGGGTCAGAGAGGGAGGGAGACACAGAATCGGAAGCAGGCTCCAGGCTCCGAGCTGTCAGCACAGAGCCCGACGTGGGGCTCGAACCCATGAACCATGAGATCATGACCTGAGCCGAAGTCAGACGCTCAACTGACTGAGTCACCCAGGCGCTCCAACTCGTTTCTTTTCAACACTGAATAATATTCCATTGTCTGGATGGACCACAGTTTACTTATCCATTCACCCACGGAGGACATCTTGGCACGATTATGAACAGAGCTGCTGTGAACACTGCGTGCAGGTGGTGTGGACATCCGTGCTCTTATCCACTGGAGACACACTGTGGGCTGTGATCGCTGATGGCTGCGTCCCACAGAAAGAGCAGGTTAGCTCTTATCGCTCTGTCCGCCTCTCGATTCCTAGTTCCTTTCTTAAGGTTTTGTGTTGAAATAGAGTATTGTACCACGGTGCCACATTGGTTTCTGATGTACGACACAGTGATTTGGCAAGTCTGTGCGTTCTAAGGGCAGTTCAGTTGCTAAGAAACCACCTACCCGTTTTCCACGTTGAGTTTTCCCCCGGCCACCAAGGGGAGTTCCCGTGGCTTCAGTTGTTCTGTGTCAGGAGTGGCCAGACCACAGCAGAAACCACACAACATGGTCAGTACCTGCAAGGGGACCCGCGTGTCTCCGACCTGGGCATGTGTGCGGGGCTCCAGGAGAAAGCGTCTGACGTCCTAATTGGCAGTGTGGCCCAGTGTTGCCTCTGGGGCTGTGGGCGCAGGTGATCGGTCTCGTTGTTTCTCTTCCTTGTTCAAGCATCAACCAGACAGAGCACCTGACGTGTGCCGGGCGCCCCTGCTCGTGTGTCAGGGGCCCGCCAGCCCGCTCCCCACCTCCAGCCTAGATGCAGACGTGGTGCCAGCCGAGGTGTGGCTGGAAACTAGAAGGGTCTCCTGCCAGGTGGGGAGCAGGGTGGGGTCACGGCGTGGCTCGCTGAACCTCACAGAGGGCTGGAATGCCCATGACGCCTTCTCAGAAATGCATGACCTTGTCTAATCCCAGATTATAAAGCCTGATGTAAAAAAAGCAATTTAGGGATAATCCAGGGAGATTGAATATCCACCGGGCGCTCGTTGGAGGTGGTAACGTCACGTCTGCCATATCAGAGACAAATGTCCTGTGGTTTAGAGACGCACAGGGAAGAGTCTAGCAGTACAAACATATGGAGCCCATTGTTTGCACCAATGAGGGTCAACAAACACAAACCATGCAACAAAGGGGGAAGTTGGAGGGGGGAGAGAGGCAGTGGTTCTCAAGCTTCACGGGCCCCCCGAGGGATGTTTAACACTCGATGCTGGGCCCCCAGAGCTGCCGGTCGGGTGGGGCTGGGGTAAGACCTGGAATTCTCGTTTCTAACAAGTCCGGGATGCTGCGGACGCTGCTGGTTCACACTCTCAGAACCACTGTGTGAAGGAAACAGCAAGATTGCAAAACACGCTGATCACGCACTGGGCGTGGGGTCGAGGGGTGATCACGCACTGGGCGTGGGGTGGCTTGAGATTCCTTAGACTATCATCTCTACGTTTGCGTGCTTGACATAGAGGTGTCCGAACATCTTTTAAACAATATATTCTCTGCACATTTTCAGAGTTGAGAAAACGTTGACGATCGAGAAATCAAATTCTTGCCAAGACCTTCCTCTACCCAAAGCTCCCATGAGGAATCAAGCATCAGGTCCAGGGGACACTCAGCCAACACGCCCACAGAAGGCCCATCTCTTCTCACCGTTTGCCAGAGATTTGGGTGACAGTGACGCAGCCACCTGCCTTGCGAGGAAAGACAACAGGTGCGTGGTCCCGGCAACTCGCCACAATGGGAAAACCCGCGTTTCAGTGACTTAGTTTACGAATAACTCATGTTCAGCTCCGTTAGCTGTGGAAGCATTTGGTCCTGCTCCCCCAGCCTCCCTCCCTGGGGAATAAAAACACACAAGAGTGGTTTAAACGAGAGAAACATTTGCTTTTCTTTCCTCTGGGGCCTCCTGAGCTGCTCAGGGGCCAGCGTCCTACTACGCCGGCCTCATGACCCAACATGGCAGAAAAGGTGAGTGGCACTGGATGAATCCGGAAGGTTCCCAAGGCTACAGGCCCCCTGCCGGCATCTCCACTGGGGTCCACTCCACCTGCAGGGACACCGGGCTGCACACAGTCGGAACAGGGACAGATGGGCACAAAGCCTCATCATCAAAGGGCCACGCTTCCTCCCTTAACACTCAGGACCCACCAGAGCTGAGGACCCAGCCTTTCAAGCCCGTCCTGGCTGTTCAGTCAAGTCTCTTGTGAGGTTGCCCATGGGCCTACTCAGAAAAAACAGGACAAGAAATACCATAGAGCCCATTAGCAGGGTGGGACTTGAATTCCCATCTCTCAAGCACAAAAAAACAAGAAACCCATGCCTATCCTGTTCAGTGGCAAAGTTCCTTGAGGCCGGGGGCAGAGACAGGCCTCTCAGCCTGCAGGAAACGCAAGTGTGAGTTTGCATCTTGGGTTCTCCCAAAATGGGTGAAGTTGGCAATTTCAGGATAGTCTACTTCCTGCAATTTTCTTACCTAAAAGCAGCTCACACGTTAGCACCTAAAATCCCTTCCAGGACCTACAGTGCTCAGGTTGACAAGGCAGACGTTGTGATCCCCGGTGTAGGGGGCAAGTCTGCAGGTGGAAAGGTCCTCCAGGGTCCTGGGGAGAGACTGTCCCTTCCCTGAGCCCATGTGGTAGAGCCTGTTCTGCAAGTAGAATTTAGTCACAAGGCCTTCGAGATCTTCGTTTGTTCAAAATGAAGAGATAAAAATCAGTACATAGGCCCGTAGAAAAAGTACAAAATGTAGCTAAGAAAAAATACATTATTTTCACCATAAGCTCTGCTCTGTGTGTGTGTGTGTGTGTGCCACACTGCATGTGTCTCTAGAATATTCTGCTGTTTTGCAAACGTGTAACTGATTTTAAAGTAAGAACCTGAAGTGAAAGCTCAGCGATCAGTTATGTTCATACCTTAAAGAAATATTGAAAATAACTGAGGTTGAGGAGAAAGAGGGAAACTCAAACCTTGGCCCCAATGGGCAATTAGGGAAGACACGTTTTTGATGGAATCTCGGGGTATTTGGACAAAGCAAGCTTAGCACGATGGAACCCCGTGCCCCCCACCAGTGGCCCTGGATGCTCCATAAAACCTCAGGCGCCTGGAGGGCCGCTGGCCAGAGGGCTGAGCCTGCTTACGGCCTGTGCGGCAGGGACCCGGGCTCTGTTCCCACCGGCCCCGTGCTCTGGCATGCCCTCCCCAGAGAGGCCTGGCCGAGCTCTGCGCCTGCTCCTGTTCTCCCTCCTCTGCGCAGACGCAGGGAGACAAGTTCAAAGGCCTCCAGAGAACGAGCGGCCAAGGCAGATTCCAGCCTGAGCCTGCCTGCACCCCAGGCCCACGCACAGCCAGAGAGCGGGAGTTGGGGGAACGCACCTCACCCGGGGGGAAGCACAGAGCCCTCCTTCGCGGGTGCGCCGGGTGGTGCGTGGTGGCCAGCCTCCAGACCAGCACACGGGCTGAAATCGTGTGGTATTTGTCTTCACCGTAATACTCTCCAGCTCCATCCATGTTGTCGCAAATGACAAGATCCCATCCTCTCTATGACTGAATATATATTATTACATATATACTACATCTTCTTTATCCACTTACCTATTCGTGGACACTTGGGTTCCTTCCATATCTTCGCTGTTGTAAATAATGCTGCTATAAACATAGAGGTGTGTATGTCTTTTCAAATTAGTGTTTTCATCTTCTTTAGGCAAATACCCAGTAATGGAATGACTGGATCATAGGCTGGTTCTATTTTTAACCTTTGGAGGAGCCTCCACACTATTCTCCAGAGTGGCTGCCCCAGTGTGCATTCCCACCGACAGTGCAAGAGGGTTCTTTTAAAATACCTTTAATAGGAAGGTAGCTGTCTGTGCGGTTTCTTTTCGAGAAGATAAAGGTTTTCTTTTTAAAAGCTGAGGGAAACCGTATTGGTCCCCAATCCTGGCTGATTGTTAAAATCACCCGGAGAGATATTTCTAGAGTGTTTAAGAGCTTTTAAAAACACAGATCGCAGATCGGAGCATCTGTGTTTGAGAGCCCTTGACCCTGGCAGCTGGCCGAGATGCCGTCCATCAGCCTGTTCTGTGATTCTTTGCTGTTCCCTCTGTTTTTCCCAACTCAGAATGAGCCCCTAACGGCAGCAAATCATCAGACAGGCCTTTTCCATCTGTAAAAGGAAAATTATTTTTAAAAAATCCTTCTTGCTATCACTGACTCTGTATTTATAACTTGTTTCCATTGAAAAAAAATGTTCTGTACGGTTGCAAGTATTGGTCTTTAAATAACTCAGTCTTAATGTTGTTAAAACGATTTCTTAACGACGAAAAAGAGTTATTAGTGAGAGGCTTGAACAGCCAAAAAGAAAGTAATTTGCATTTGTATTAATATCAAGTAGGATTTTAAATTCTCTTTCACGTTAAATACAGCTCATTTTTATTGACTGTGGTTGAAACTCAGGCCAGCCTCTGTGCTGGGTGGGAAGCGCTTACTCGGGCTGATCACCTCGAGCTCGATCCCGCCAGGGCGCCTGACTCGCCTGGGAAGTGGCCTCCTCACACTGCAGTCTCGGGGCCACTGCTCGCTCCCTGCGGTGACACCTGTGGGGGGCCCGGAACGGCCTGTTAGTATTCCCTCCTCTAACTTGTGCGCACTCTGACGCAGAAGCAAGAAGACAGAGCGGGACTGTGAAGCCTGTGAAGAGGGAGCGTGTCCGCGCTCCGTGGGAGCCTCTGGGGAGAACACGCACCCGGGGAGGTGAGCTCCCACGGAAGGTAGCAGGCCGCCCACCGCACGGCGTGCACACACAAGCCCAGAGCCCAGGAAATGCCCACAGGCTGGCGACCCCGCGACGTTAATACAGACTGACCCGCGCTCCAAATGTCCCCGAGCAACTCCCTGCTGGGCGCCCTCCCCCCACGTACCCGCCGTGCCCGACTTCTATCCCACACCTGGTTTCCAAGTGCCCTGTGTGCGCCTCTGTGTCTGCGCACTCTCGTTTGGTGCCACAGCAGGGATGTTTTGCACCAGCAGCCACCGCTCGCTCGCGTGGCCATTCTTCCCTGGGCTGGCGGGTTCTTCTGGCGGGCACGGTTCCCGGGGCGCCCCGCAGGCCTGTGTCTGGCTTTACCGGGGGTGTTGACCAACAGTTTTCCCAAGTAGTTGTGTCTGTGTATCTTCCTTCTTCCAGGAGCGTGTGTGTGTCTATCAGGACGCACATTGTCCTTTATTGCTCATTATTGTTCCTCCTTATTGATTCAGAGGCGTTCTTTACATGTTGTGGATATGAGCCCTGTGTCACATATTTGTGTGAATAGCAAATTGCCTTTTTATAATCTTCATGTTGTCTTTTGATGGAACGAGCTTGCACTTGTGGTCCGTTTTCAGTTACCCCTGCCTTTCCCCGTCTTTCCGCCCCCCGCCCCCCGCCCCGGGGTCTATCAACTCTATCAGCCTTTTCAGAGAAGCAGCTGGTGGCTCTGTGGGTTTTCTGTGTCACGCGTTTGCTTCTGTTTCACTGGCCCTCATCATGATTCCTTTCTGTCAACTTTCTTCCACTTAAAGTTGTTATTCTCTTCTAACTTTTTGAGAGGCACACATGAGTAATCAACTTCAATCTTCTTTCTGAGTAAATAGTTTCGAGGCTAGAGTGTCAGCGATCCACGGACCGAGGGGGACCGTGTGCGAGCTGCCCCCTCCAGGCGTCCTCGGCCTCCACACCGCCCCAGATCCTGCCCTTCGGGGGCTGCAGCGGCCAAGAGCATGAATTCCTTTCTCAGGATTTCCGCACAGTGACGCCTGTGGATCCCCAAACCAGCACGTCACTGCTCGGGAGAAAACTGAAGCTCCTCATGAAACAGAACGGCTCCTCCGGGAAGAAGCCGGGGCTGAGAAGGTGGGCCTGGGATCCCAAGTCACTCTGAGCGTCATCAGCTCCTTGGCCGGTAGCAGCCACTGAGTGCCGGTTGCCGGAGACGTCCCCGCGTCTGCCCCCATTCCGATAGAACTTGAGCACGAAACGTGTTGATAATAGAAGATGGTGAGTTTATACCACCCCCCGAGTTGAAAGCAGGGTCTGGAAGAGATATCTGTGCAGGCACGTGCACAGCAATATTACTCGCTGTGGTCACGCGGTGGAAGCTACACAGGTGCCATCGGATGGATAAATAGGTAAATGAAAGGCGGTGTGCTCACACAGTGGGGTATCAGTTGGCCGTAAAAGGAAGGAGGTCCCGACACCTGCTGCGTCAAGGACATCACGTCAACTGAGATGAGCCAGACATAAAAGGACAAATGTTGTGTGAGGTCCCCCGAAGGGTCACGCCCATGAAGACAGAAAGGAGGATGGTGGTGTGGGGGCTGGGGGCGGGGAATAGGGCTGGTGTAGTGCAGACAGAGCTTCCCTTTGGGGAGATAAGAGAGTCCTCTGGATGGACGGTGGTGATGGTTGCGTAACAGTGTGAAATGTGCTTCGTGCCAGTGAACTGTGCACTTAAAACCCACTCAGAGCACAGGCTTCATGGTGTCTGTGTTTTACCGCAAAAGTTTTTTTTTTTTTAAATGTAATTTATTGTCAAGCTGGCCAACATATAGCATATACAGTGTGCTCTTGGCTTCGGGAGTAGATTCCCATGATTCATCGCTTACATACAACACGCAGTGCCCATCCCAACAAGTGCCCTCCTCAATGCCCATCACCCACTTTCCCCTCCCCCCCCCACTTTGTTCTCTGTGTTTAAGAGTCTCTTATGGTCTGCCTCCCTCTCTGTTTGCAACTGTTTTCCCCTTCCCCTTCCCCCTCCCCTTCCCCTTCCCCATGGTCTTCTGTTAAGTTTCTCAAGTTCCACATATGAGTGAAAATATAGGATATCTGTCTTTCTGTGACTGACTTATTTCACTTAGCATAATACTCTCCGGTTCCATCCACGTTGTTGCAAATGGCAGGGTTTCATTCAGCATACAGATCTGTAACATCTTCGGTTAGGTTTAATAGTAGGTATTTTATGGTTCTTGGTGCAATTGTAAATGGGATCAATTTCTTGATTTCTCTTTCTGTTGCTTCATTATCGGTGTATAGAAATGCAACCAATTTCTGTACATTGACTATATCCTGCGACTTTGCTGAATTCATTTATCAGTTCTAGCAGCTTTTTGGTGGAGTCTTTCAGGTTTTCCATGTAGAGTATCATGTCGCCTGCGAAAAGTGAAAGTTTGACTTCTTCTCTGCTAATTTGGATGAACATCCTCATGAACACGGAATAAAAATTCTCAACAAGATACTAGCAAATCGAATTCAACAGCATATAAAAAGAATTATTCACCGTGATCAAGTGGGATTCATTCCTGGGCTGCAGGGCTGGTTCAATATTCACAAATAATCCATGTGATACATCACATTAATAAAAGAAAGGATAAGAACCATATGATCCTGTCAATAGATGCACAAAAAGCATCTGACAAGATACAGCAACTTTTCTAAATAAAAGCCCTCAAGAAAGTCAGGATAGGGGCGCCTGGGTGGCGCAGTCGGTTAAGCGTCCGACTTCAGCCAGGTCACGATCTCGCGGTCCGCGAGTTCGAGCCCCGCGTCAGGCTCCGGGCTGATGGCTCGGAGCCTGGAGCCTGTTTCCGATTCTGTGTCTCCCTCTCTCTCTGCCCCTCCCCCGTTCATGCTCTGTCCCTCTCTGTCCCAAAAATAAATAAAAAACGTTGAAAAAAAAAATTAAAAAAAAAAAAAAAGAAAGTCAGGATAGAAGGAACATACTTAAACATCATAAAGCCATATATGAAAAGCCCACAGCTAATATCATCCTCAATGGGGAAAAATGGAGAGCTTTCCCCCTGAGATCAGGAACACGACAGGGATGTCCACTCTCATCGCTGTTGTTTAACATAGGGTTGGAAGTCCTAGCCTTAGCAATCAGACAACAAAATGAAATAAAACACCCATAAAAGTGTTTTAACATTTTTAAAGATGCGGGAAAGGCCAACTGGGATTTCCTGCCTTCAGCCTTGTGTGGATGCTCGTTGTTGTATAAGCAAAGGGCCTGGGGCTGCTGGCAGCAGGGATGGACCCTGATGGTGGGGCTGCTGGGCAGGACTGGGATTGAGAGCTGGCTTTGGGCTGGTTCTGCCCGAGCCCTCCCAGTCACTGCCAACGCTGCTGCTGGTGGCAGTGGCACCAAATGGCATCAACATCCCCGGCCACCTGAAGAAGGTTGAAGCTCAGGGGTGGGGGTGGGGGTCACAGAGTTCCCCCACGGCCAAGATCCACAATTTGAAAACTGTGGGGTGGGGGGTGGGCAGGCCGTCTCTGGAGGCCGTTGGTCTTTCAGAAGCAGGTGCTAGAACTAGCTTTGATTCCACACCTTCTCCCCTCCAGCCCCAGTCTCTGTTCTCCGGCCCCTGAGGAGCCTGCGTGGTCCCTGCACCCAAAGCCAACAGGTTTCCCGGAGCCTGTCTGGATCTCCGGGAAATTCGCCGGCCAGCCCAGGTTTGAGACGTGTGACATTCTACCCACGGCAAACCTGTGGCAGCTGTGTGGCCCGTGCCACTGGCTAGGGACGCTGGGCATGAGGGACTGGGGTCCACCCAAGGCCTGGGTGAGGAGGAGGGAGGCCCTGTTGGGGTGCTGACCTCTGTCAGCCTGCAAACTGCTGGACATGTGGCTCTGAGCAGACAGTGCCCAGGCAGAGGGAAATCACATTTTGGAACAGCCCAGCCGGCACCACGCAGGAGGGGGCAAGGCTGACCCTCACTCCCTCAGCCACCGCAGCCCAAGCCCTGCTCCAGCCACCCTGTCACCTCCCCTGGGTGGGGCATCCTGTAAGGAGGCCCACGCTGACTCTAAGTTAAACCTCTTCTCTCCAGAGATTCCCAAACGTCTGCCTTCAGGGACACCGAAGCCCAAGATGGAAAACTGGCTGATGGCATCCGTAGGGGAGGCAGCCAGGGGATGGTTCCGAAGGTGTCTCGGGGGGTCAGGCCCCGGGACGCCAGAGCCGGGCATCCGACCGCCTCAGTGGGAAGAGAAACGTGTCTTCTCGGTGTTTCGAATCAAGCACGTTTTTGAACAGTGTCTTTTCCCTTAATCTCTCTTTTTCACACACACCACATACATACACAACATACACACTCCCCATATACACACCACACACACATGCACACATAAATGGAAGATTTAGAATTTCCATGACTAGCACAAGGGAAGTCCCAATGGAAAGGTACAAATTCCCAGCAAATTCTTACCAAATATGCCCTGGCACCCCCACACCAAATGAAAATGTACTCTGCCATGTTTCTTTGTATGAATCACATGATGATATTGGTGGTGATGATGGTCATGGTGATGGTGATGATGATGATGATGATGATGGTGGTGATGATGGTGATGGTGATGATGGTGATGGTGATGGTGGTCATGGTGATGGTGGTGATGATGGTGATGGTGATGATGGTGATGGTGATGATGGTGATGGTGATAATGGTGATGATGTTGATGATGGTGATGGTGATGATGTTGATGATGGTGATGGTGACGATGGTGATGGTGATGGTGATGATGTTGATGATGGTGATGGTGATGATGGTGATGATGGTGATGGTGGTCATGGTGATGGTGGTGATGATGGTGATGGTGATGATGGTGATGATATTGATGGTGATGATGGTGATGATGGTGATGGTGATGATGTTGATGATGGTGATGGGGATGATGGTGATGATGATGGTGATGGTGGTCATGGTGATGGTGGTGATGATGACGGTGGTGGTGGTGATGATGGTAATGATGATGATGGTGAGGGGGGTGATGATGATGTATAAGAAACAAACTCTGATACCGGTGTTTTACACAAGACAAAATAGTTTCAAGACTCCAGAGATTCCATGAAATTCAGTTGCTTCATGAAAGAGTTCTCCTATTGGCTTCATGGTTGATGGTTGTTTCAGACACTGAGTCCCCATGTGCTCTAAGGACAGCGCATGTGAGGCACCGGGCAGAGCCCTCTTCAGCCGGACATGGACAAAGCCCCCAGGTCCACACACCTGCTTTGAATAACAAAGGTCGAGGCACTGAATTCCCCAAAGTGACCCTGGGCTGGTGGCCTCACATCACCCAGGCCCACCCGGATATACCAATCGGAACTGATGTTGTAACAGCAACCCCAGGAGATTTGAAGGACCACACATGCGATCGGGATTCAGTGGCCCAGGGGAGGACCTGGGAAGCTCTCCAGAAGTGATGAGCACACCAGCAGCAGGAAGAGGATGTGGGATGCAGACAGGCAGATCCCTGGGCTCCAAAACTGCACGGCCCTCCCGTGACCCCAGGTCCCGTCCGCCCCCATCCCAGTCTAGGAGTTTGCTCAGGGCTGTAACAAGGCACCCAGGCCGGGTGGAGAGGCTTCCACAACACACATCCCTCGTCCCCCCCTGCCCTGGAGACGGGAGGTCCCAGGTCAAGGTGTGGGCAGGGTTGGCTCCTTCTGAGGCTGGGAGGGAGGCTCAGGTCCGGGCCTCCCCCAAGCTTGCAGCTGGCTGTCTTCACCCTCACACTGCACCCTCGCTGTGTGTGTCTGTGTCTACATTTCCCTTTCCTGTAAGGACACCAGTCATACTGGATTAGGACCCACCCTGATGAACTCCTTTTAACTCGATTGCTTTTGTTAAGACCCTCACTCCAAATAATGGCTCCTTCTCAAGGACTGGAGGTTAGGGCTGGGGGACAGACACAATCTAGCCCGTGACACCCGGACAGGAGGGTCGGACAGCCCCCAGACGTTGCACAGCATAGGCACTGAACACCTCTGGGGAAGATCTGCCCATATGCCCCCAGAAGCTCCTCGGGACCCTGACCAGACCCCCACTTTCTCCAGACAGAACAAATGAACCACAAGCCTCACCTGGGTGTGAGGCTGTAAATGACTTTTCTTATGGTGAACTTCAGGCCATAAGACTTGATCTTTGAATTTTACCTGTGGTGTCACAGGCTGGAAAGTTCACAGGCAAGAGCCCTGTAGGTTCTTAGCACTTGAGACAGTAAAGGCCCAGTTTTCATCTTGAGAGACTTGGGGGCTCCCTGATGGGGCCTCCTTTGTTCCTCCTTTCTTCTGTCTCAGGAAGGAGACCTGACCACCTTTGACCCGGGAACATTTGGAAACAAACTAAAACCTCAATCTTCTGACCAACTGTCTCCCTAAGTGCAATCTACTAAACATAATAAAATAGCAGATTTCAGTCTTGCACCTAAGATCATCAACGGAGCCGAGAGACTGACCAGATCTGGCTCACTGGAAGGACTGAAAACTAACATTTTGTTTCAAGGAAATGAACATATTTTTTGTTAAGTATCCCGGATTCCTCAAGTCCAGATAATCTCCCGAAGGAAGATGTATAACAAGAGACATTTCTCTTTTCATTTTTCGCTCTGCTGCAGGAGAGGACCTCCCAGTCTCCTGGAACATCCTGTGGCTTGACTGTTCCCTCTCTAATTCTTTCTTCCATGTGGATTAGTCTCATGCTGTTAATGTGCCCTAATTTCAGACCCTTTTCCCTCCCCTCCTGATTTTTACGTATTCTGACAACTCACTGGTTTTTAGGATTCAGAGCAGGAGGGGTTTTTTTTTTTCTTTCTCTTTCTGCCGTCTGTGTGTCCACCTTCCAGGTCCACACACACAGACACCGTGGCATAGTGACGAGGGTTCAGACGTGAGGGGCGTGCAGTCGGGCTGGAGGCGCCCCGTGGCAGGCGCTGCGGGCCGTGGGGGTGGCCGTGGGTCTGTGCTGGCTGCGGTGCCCTGGCTGCAGGTGGCGAGGTCACTCATCGGCGTCACGGCCGATGGAAGGGGACACTCCCTCCACGGAATCCCGCCATGGCCTCCCATTGTACAGCATCTCCCGCCAGGAGGCACGCCCCTGTCCGCTTTCCCCCACACGTTTCACTCCTGCCTGTTTTCCTGTCCCCGAATGTCGGCTGAGGATGGCTTTCTCCCTCCTCGGGAGCACCAGCATAACCCGGGCCCTCTACAGCTGGACATTGCCCATTAATCACCAACAAAAGGCCAGGCTGTGCTCCCCACGTGTGTTTTCCTCACTGGTCTGTTTGCTGGGCCCCAGGAGTTAACGTGCGCGCCGGCTCAGCCCCGGGGGGTGCTGCTGGCCCCCCGCTGCCCGCTCAGTGCCGTGGCCTCCCTGCACATGGAGCAGGAGAGGAGCTGGCGTCACTGCACGTGTGGCCATCGGATGGGGAACAACGTGGGAGTGACTCAGGCCAGGGCGTCGACGCTGCGGTGCGCCCTCGCCAGGGCCCAGACACGGTGGGTCTGCGATGGACCAGCTTCCGCTTCTGTAAGCGTCCTGGGACTGACGCGCCCACGGGCCTGGCCGATTACTGTCCGTGTGGCCACGCGCATCTGCTGTGTGGTTGTGCCGCGTGGAAAGCCAGTCGTAGCCAGAAGCTACGTGACTTACTCCCCGCAGAAAATCAGCTCTCCAGAAGACCGGGACAGACTGGCCAGATCCTAGGGGTATGTCTCCTGTGTCCATACCTGGAGACAACAGCTAACAGGCTGACAGCGGGTACTTGGTGGGGGCACCGGCCTCCCTTTGGCTCTGAAAGCAAGAACTCCAAGAGCCCGCCAGGCTCCGGCCCGCTCTGCCGCTGACCAGCCACCACCTCAGGCCCAGAGCGTCAGGCGACCCCGGAGCCCTGCCCCGCGTCCACGGTCCGATGAGATGGTCGGGCGGCGGGGTGTCTCTGGGGGCATCACGGCCACGTCACGCCCCGTGGAGCAGCAGGCTTGCGGCTCTGACCCTCCCCAGGCGATGCGTTTCCCCCCCTTTTGACAACCCACCGCCAGGTCCCCTTGCAGACTCCTGCCGCGGCTGGTGGGCTATTTGGGGGGCACTCCACATATTTCTGAGTGTGAGAGCCCCAAGTATTTGATTTTACAAAGAACATTCTACGAGGTCATCTCATTCGTGGGGGAGCTCAGACCCCAAGGGTCCACGGTTCTTTCCCCAAAGACACAGAGCCAAGAACACCACATGGGCTCCAGGTCAGGCCCCTGGACCCCAGGCCCAGCAGCCCCGTGCTCCCCACAGAGAGGGAGGCTTCCCTGCTGGTCAACGGCTCCAGGAGCACCCTGCCTTCAAACAGTGCAGAAAACCACGTCCAGAGCTCCGTCAGCCTAGGTTTTTATTTTTATTCCAGGTTTAAGCCAGTTCGTGTCAAGGTCAAGAGCACCTTGGTTAAAAAATCCCTTCAAACACTTAAGATAAATAAAGCCACGTTCCCTTTGGCAAAGCATGTTTGGCGGCGTTCTCTGTGGGACTTGACTGGACGGTTGAGACACGCATTCCAGGGGGGAGGGGGCATTCCCCCTCAGGAGCAATCCTGGAGGACAGCAAAGGGCGGTGGCTTCGGGGACGTGGGGCAGGGATTCATTCTGAGACTGGAAATACCCCCTAGTCCTTCCTCTGTCTGCGCCCGACTGCACAAGCTCGTTCTTCTGTTGGGAGGAGGTGGGCCAGCCAGTTGGCTCAAACCCTAGCTCGCGTGTTCCCTGTGAAGGCAAGATTGTGGTTTAGCGAATCCCACCACCCGCTGTGGGAACAACGCCCGTCACGGCACACGGACTCCGCCACATGCACTCCCCGGTCCCTCTGCACCAGACAGCTCGGCTCTCCACCTGCTGGGGGAGGGGCACAGCGTCAGTGACGCAGAGGACTTGCTTATCAGCAGACACTCAGCAGCAGAGTCAACCCTGTCTGTGCCCAGGTGTCCCTCGGGCCCTACAGGGCCCCTGTGCCCCACACTACGGCCTCCAAGCTAGAGCATTATTCTTGGAGACACCTGACGGCAGTTCCAAGGTTCCCCAGAGCCTTCCCTCACCCCGGACATCAGAGCCCTGCTGTGGGCAGTGCACACGTGAGCCAGAGAAAGTGGCCGCCCCACAGCCCCGGAGGGAACAGCCTCTGCTGGGTCTGTCTCCTGTCGGGTGGGGGCACGGGGACAAGAGTTTCAGAGGGGCATTTCCTCCCAGCACCGACGTGATGTGCAGAGGTGAAGCCGTGCCATCTGTGGACCCCTGGAATGGTGAATCACACGAGATCATTCTCAGAAAGCAATGTCAGGTGGGCCTGCAATAAAAATATAAACTGCTGATTCTAAGCATGGCTGAATCGGGTGTATGTTTGGGGAGGAAAAGAGCACGTAGACGGTGATCCTGGAGTGTGTGAGAGACAGGTGTGTGCAGAGGGAGGCGCAGAGGACAGGAGTGTGCATAGGTGTGTGTAGAGGGGCATGTGGAGGGGCGTGCGTGTGTGGAGGGTGGCGGCGGGCTGCGGGATGGGCTGGTGGGGACGAGCCGGAGCACGTCGTGTGTGGCGTCTGATGTGAGACGGGGCACAGAGTGACGGCGCTCTCTGGTTCCCCCGAAACTAGCACGGTCCTTTCATGTCTCCATAAACACGGAAACCCTCACATAAAAACTTTCCCTAATTAATTACGGGGAGCCTCTGGCAGGCAGGGGGGGGGGGTTGTGCCGCAGCGACAGTGGGAACACCTTCTCCCCCGACCGCTGCGCGAACCGCCCATGCCCTGGTGTCAGCCCGAGGCTTCCAGCTCTCCCGGCTCCCGGTTGGCCCCTAGGGAAGGGTTGTCGCAAGTAGGCCTCCTCTGAAGGGGTTAAAATGTTGGAAGGGATGGCAGTGGACAGGGAGACAGAAAGAGCAGCGGCCCCTGTAAGAAGCGCAGAACTTTCTGGCAGAAAGTTCGGTTGAAAGCTAAGTGGCCCCGTTGGGGAAGACGATGTGTGTGTGGAATGGGCAGCCGTAGGGGAGAGCCGGGACGTGGGCGAGCGGGGGAGTTCTGAGACAGCACGGTGACCTGCAGCCCTGCGGTGTGTCGTGTGCTGTCCCGTGCCCGTGACTGTGGGTGGACCTGGGGCCTGCTTCTCACCAGGAGCCCCCGGCGCAGGCGGTGGGCCAACCCTGACCTGAAGAGGCGACAGCGGGCGTCCGGGGCTGCATCCTAGACACTCGTGCTGTCCTCGATGAAGGACTGCCGAAGGCTGGGTCCACGTGGCAGGGACACACGGAAGGCACCAGCCGTGAGGAGCCACATTCTGCCAACAGCCATGTGAGCCTGGCAGGGGACCCTAAGCTTCAGAGGAAAGCACGGCCTGATGGGGACCTCGGTTGCGGCCCTGGGAGACCCTAACCTTGGAGCCAAGTCGAGCCGAGCCAGGACTCCTGATTCACGGATGCTGTGAGATCATAAAAGGGTGGGGGTTTTTTGTTTGTTTTAAAACAGCTTTCTTTAATATATTTCACATATATACAACTCACCCATTATAAGTCAATGCATCTTAGTATATTCCCAGGGTTATGCAGTCACCAACACTAGCTAACTCCAGAACATTCTGATCCGTCCTAAAAGAACCCCCATAGCCATTAGCCATCACTCCATATTCTCCCCCATTCCTGCCCAGCCCTAAGTAACCATTAATACAGTTTCTATCTCTGTATATTTGTGTATTCTAGACATTGTACATGAATGGAATCATACAATATGAGGTCTTCAGTGACTGGATATGTTCACGTACCCTGTGTCATTTCAATGTCATCTTTATGGCTGACTAATATAACACTGTATGGATATACCATATATCCATTCATAAGTTGGCGGGGATCTGGGTTGTTTTTCCTTTTAGGCTGTTGTGAATAACACTGCTGTCAACGTTTGTGTGCATGTGTGTGCACGGAGGTATGTTTCTATCCTTTTGGGTACAGACATAGGGATGGACTTTCTGGGTGATGTGGTCCTTCCATGTTTAACCATTTGAAGAACTGCCAGACTGTTTTCAGAGGGGCTGCACTCGTTACGTTTCCAACAGCGGAGTGTGAGGGTTCTAGTGTCTCTATTTACTGTGTAACATGCTCACACTTGTTACATTGTCGTTTTGATTATAGCCCTTCTGGTGGAGTGAGCTGTGTTTCCATTTGCGTTTCCCTAGGGAGTGATGATGTCTTTTCATGTACAGAGTAGACATTTGTGTATCTCCTTTGGAGAAATACCTGTTCACGTCCTTTGCCCATTTTTTAAATAGTGTTGTGCTTTTAATAATTCAGTTGTAAGAGTTCTTTGTATGTTCTAGATACAAGTCCCCTGTCAGAGATGTGATTTTCGGATACCTCTCCCAATCTGTGTGTTGTCTTACCACCTCTTTGATGTATGTTTGGCGGCACAAATCTTTTAATTTTAATGATGTCTAATTTATCTATATTTATCTTTTGTCACTGTACCTTTGATGTGACTATCTAAGAAACCATTGCCTAGGTTAACATCATGAAAATTTAGTCCTGTATTTTCTTCTAACTTTTATAGACTTAGCTGTTACATTTAGGTTGATGATTCATCTTGAGTTCATTGTATGGTGTGAGGTATGGGACCAACTTTATTCTTCAGCAGATAGATATTCAGTTGTCCCAACGCCACTTGTTGAAGACTCTTCTCCGCACCCCCCACCTTGAATTGTCTTGGCACCTTGTCAAAAAGCAATTGCTTATAAATGTAAATAGTTAGTTCTTATTTCTCGATTCTAGTCTACTGCTCTATATGTCTATCATTATACCTTAATTACTGTAGCTTTAAGTTTTGAAATTGGGCTGTATGAGTCCTTCACCTTTATTCTTCCTTTTTAAGATTGTTTTGGCTATTCTGCATCTCTTGCATTTCTATATGAATTATAAAATCATCTTCTCAATCTCTGCTAAAAAAAAAGCCAACTGGGATTTTGATAAGGATCACATTGAATTTGTAGATGATTTGGGGGGAGTCTGGCACTCTTAACAATATTTGCTCCTGTAAACCATGATGTGGAATGCCTTTCCATTTATTTAGATCTACTTTAATGACTTTCAACGTTTTATAGTTTTTAGTGTAAAAGTTTTGCACTTACTTTGTTCCTAGGTATCTCGTTCTTTTTGATATCATTGAGAATTGATTTGTTTCCTTTCATTTCTTTTTCAAAATGTCCATTGCCAGTATGTAGAAATACAGTTTCCTTTATATATTGATCTTATTTTCTGAGATCTTGCTGAACTCCTTTACTAATTCCAGTAGTAGATTTTATGGTAGATTCTTTAAGATTTTGTATATACAATGTCATGCCATCTGTGAAAATTACTTTTACCTCTTCTCCAATCTGGATGTATTCTTTTCTTTTTCTTTTATTTTCTTATTTTTTATTGTCTTGGTTAGGACTTCCAGTGCAAGGTTGAATACCAGTAACAAAAACAACAGCAACAATAACAAAACAAAAACAAACAACAAACAACAACAACAAGTAGCAAGAACAGATATCCCCCTCTTGTTCCTGATTTTAGAAGGAGAGCCTTTAAGTTTTCAGCATTAAGATTATGTTGGTTGCAAGTTTTTCCCAAATGCCCTTTATCAGATTTAGGAAGTTCCCTTCCACTTCTCGTTTGTTGAGTGGTTTTATTATGAAAGAGTGTTGGATTTTTCTCAAGTGATTTTTCTGCAAGTATTGATAGGATCTTTTTCTTTTTTCTTTTTTCTTTTTTTTTTGCCTTGATTCTGTTATATATTGCCTCACACTAATTTTGGATGATTAAATCAACTGTGCATTAGTGAGATAAATCCTATTTGGTCGTGGCGTATATACTGTTCATATGTTGCTAGATGCTGTTTGTATTTTGCTGAGCACCTCTTACATCTATATTTATGTGGGGTAGTGGTCTGTAGTTTCCTGTGGTGTCTTTGTCTGGTTTGGGTAGCAGGAGAATACTAACCTCTTGGAGAGTTTGGAAGTGTTCCCTCAGCTTCCATTTGTTGGATAAATTTGTGGAGGATTAATATTAATTCTTCATTAAATATTTGGTAGAATCCACCAGTGAACCCATCTCAGCATGGGTTTTCATTGTTGGTAGTGTTTCAAATTACTAATCTGATCTCTTTACCTGTTAGGTCTGTGTAGATATTCTATTTCTACTCGAGCTCATTATAATGATTTGTATTTATCTAGGAATTTTTCCATCTCATGTAAGTTAACTAATTTGCTGGCACTGAATTCATAAGCCCTTAAAAATGCTCTTTATTTCTGTAAATTCATCTCTTCTCTCTTTTTTCTGGATCAGTGTAGGTACAGTTTGTCAATTTTTTTTATCTTCTCAGAAACCAGCTTCAGTTCTATTGATTTGTTTCTATTTTACTTTTCTGTAGCTCATTTCTTCTGCTCTAATTGTTATTATTTCTTTTCCTTTTGTTCTCTTTAGGTTTAATTTGCTCCCCCAGTGTCTGAAGGGGCGAGGTTAGGTTATTCATTAGAGATTGTTATTCTCTCATTAATATAGACGTTTGTAGCCATAAATTCTCTGCTAAGCCTCACTTTACCTGCCTCCCCTAGGTTGTAGCCTGTGACGCCTTTGTGTCCGGTCACCTCAAAGACTTGCCTAATTTCCCTTGTGATTTTCTTCTTTGAATTATTGGTTCTCTAGGAATGTGTTGTGTATTCTCCCAGATTTATGAATTACCCAAATGTCCAGCGAACAATTTTCCATTTCATTTCACTGCAGGCATCGTGGCCAGAAAATACACAAAAATATCAATCCTTCTACATTTTTTGAGGTTCGCTTTGTCACCCAGCAGGTGATCTCCACTGGAGAACATTCACGTGTGCCTGAGAAGGATGTGTGGTCTTTGGAAGCCTGTTAGGTCCAGTTGGTGAACAATGGGACTCAGGTGTTCCTTTCCTGGTTCATCTTCAGCTGTGGTTCTACCCATCGTTGAAAGCGACTGTCACAGCCCCAGTTCTCATGGCCCAGCCGCGTGTCTGTGTCTCTCCCTTCAGTTTGGTCAGGTTTTGCTCCATGTGTTTGGATCTCTGTGGTTGGGCGCACGTATGTGTGGTTATAACTTCCTGACAGATCGACCCTTTTATCATTAGATGACATCCCACTTTATCTTAACAGGTTTTTTCTCCAGTTTATTTTGGGGATATTAGTTGACATAGCTGTTCTGCCGTGGTTACTGTTTTAAGGTATATCTTTTCCATTCTTTTGCTTTCAGTCTATTTGAACTTTTGAATCATCTAAAGTGTGAATCCTGCAGATGGCATGTAGTTTTATTTTTATTTTTTTGTCCATTTGTACAATCTCTGCTTATGATTGATTGTTTAATACACCTGCCATTTTACTCTGTGTTTTCTCTGCGTCTCATGCTCTTCTGTTCCTCCCTTACTTTCCTTGAATGTAGTGAATATTTTCTAGGGTGACATTTTAATTATTTTAACATTTTTTCCACTATTGTTTAAAGTTATTTCCGTACTGGTTGCTATAGGGTTTGCAAAATACATCTTAATGTATCATATTCTACTTCAGATGGGCACTGATGTCCAGCGAGGTTATAACCTTTTTTTGTGTTACTATTACTATACATATTATGTCTATATATGTTACAAACTCAATAATACCATGCTATATTATATACATAATTCTGTATCTTTTTTTTAAAGTTTAGGAAAAGGCTGAGCAAATGTGTCTTTTTAGAGTTGGTTCAGCCACCTCCTTTTTGTTGTTATTTTCAAATATATTACATTTTGTATATTATAGGTCCAACAATACAGATTATATGTACTTAGATAATATATATACACCAATTTATACAAGTTATATATATATATATATATATATATATATATATACACACACACACACATATATATATACACACACATACATACATACATACACATATATATAATGTACATATATGGAAATTACATAAGGAGGAAACAATAGAAAATGTTACTCTCTTTTATAATTACCTGCATAGTTGCCTCTACTGGCGTACTTCATTTTTTCAGGTGGATTTGAATTACTGTCTCGTGTCTCTTGCTTTCAGCCTAAAGAACTTCCTTTAGTATTTCTCATAAAGTGAAGCCTCAAACAAAGAATTTTCTATTTCTGCGTATCTGGCGATGTCTTCATTTCTCCTTCACTTTTGAAGGATAGTTTTGGCTGGATATGAGATTCCTTTTTGATATTTTTTTGTTCTTTTAGCATTTTGAGCATGTTAGCCACCGCCTTCTGGCCACCGTTATTTCTGCCGAGAAGTCAGCTGCTAATTTTATTTGATTGTTTACTTCCTTGTACATGATGAGTCAGTTTTTCTTGCTGATTTCAATTTTTTCTCTTTATCCTTGTCTTTCAACATCTGTGACTATGATGTGCATGCTCGAGTGTGGATCTGTCTCTCCCTCTCTCTGTCTTTCTCTCTATTTGTCCAGCTTGGAGTTTGTTGAGCTTTTTGAATAGGTAGGAAAATGTTTTGCATCAAGTTTGGGGAATTTTGGCCCTCCTTTCTTCAGTCTTTTCTGCTCCTTTCTCTCTCCTCTCCTTTTGGTACCACCTTGACTTGTATATTGGTATGTTTAACGGTGTCCCACATTCCTTTGTGGTTCTCTTCATTTTGCTGTATCTTGGAGTTACTAACCTCCTCTGAATTGCTCTTGACCAAGATGTGAGCCATTTTCCCCAAACCATTCAGTCATGGATTCTCAAACCTCTGTTCCCAACAGCCAGCTCCACTCCATAGAGACGCAGAGCTACCTCATGGCCCTCCCACCCCTGCATCACTGTCCCAGCGCTGGGACCCAGCCCCTGCTCCTCTGGGGCTGACACCCCTCCTTTGCAGGTAGGCCCTGGGGGGTGGGGAATGGCGGACCCTCGTCTTCTCTGCCTGTTCCTCCCGGCGTGCAACTCCCACCCAAGTGAACTGGGGCAGATGGTGACTGCTGCCCCACATACGTGGCCTGTCACACCTGGAGTAGAACGTCCACACTACGAGTGGGGCCCATGTGGGGGACGAGAGACCTGGTCTTCTCAGCTGTGCCCGCCCGAAATAGGACTTCTGACACCCAGCCCTGGGGGGTGAGAGACACCACAGCCTGCTTGTCTTGTAGCAACCTCAGACTAGGACACGGCGGGGGGCAGGGGCCCCCGAATCCTTGGGTATATGCAGCCAAAGTAGAGCTTCTGTCACGCAGAGCTGTCGGGAGAGGGGCGAGTGGGACGGGTCACAGCTCAAATGCTGCAGACTCACTGCCTTTCCTGAGATTTGGTGGATTTTCTTACGCGAATGTTTCACCACTTCCTGGATGGCCGTGGGATGATCTTCAGAGACTTCAAATGATCCTTTGCTTGTTTGTTATAATTTCACCAGTTGAAGGTGTGGTTTTGTTGGAGAGACGGTCCATGGGACTCCTTACTCATCATTCTGGACACGCTCTACGTTGTTATAAACACGTCGTCATTTAGACACTTTAGAAAACTAATGCAAGTGTGATTTGTGTTCTGACTGCTAATCTACTGAGAATGGAAAAGCAGCTGTAGAGAAGTATGGGAAAAATGCTTTTCTGAAAGGCTCTTCCCCCCTGAGCCACCACCCAGGGTGGGGTGGCCAAGGGCGTGCACCTTGAGGCCCTGGCCCACGGGGATGGGGACGAACACAGGTGCACATGGGCTCTCTCTGCTCCTGCCCACAGAACAGGGGCGCTGGGGGACACCATGGCCCAATTTCTGACCTGACCGCATCTGCTCAGAGGAACTCATCGTCGCCTAACCCCCGAGTGTTAGAAAGAAAGCTCAGGGTGAAGTAACTGGTAACCTGAGACATTAAATGCAGATGTGACTTTCACAGGGACTAGATAATAGTTCAGTTTAATAAAAAGTTCTTAGCAAATAATCATCCTGCTTGAGACCACTGGTAAATTATACCTGAGTACAACTGGATTCACGGAATTCCTGTGTCTTGTTTTAGAAAAAGGCTTACATTTGTAGAAGTCAAGTTGACTTCTTCCAGTAATCCAACCTTATTTCTAAGAGCTCTCACATGCCAACGGGCAAGTTCATGAATTATAGGCATCAACCCTGTGGGGGAATCATTGACTTACTCGGGTCAGGTGGTGACTCCGGACCTCCAGGTGAAGCCAGCTGCACAGAGGACAGAGCAAGCAGAATCAGAGGCCCGGACAAGACACAGAAGCATGTGTTTGCTGCTGTCCTTCTTGGGAGGCTCGAGGGCAGGAAGGTGCGTCCACGCAGGGCCTCCGGGGCTCTGCCTACGAGGTTCACTGTGGGAGAACTGATACCCGTGAAGAGTCAGAACACATTAGGCAGGAGGGGGCGTCCCACATAAATGGTCACAGTACGGTGGAAAACACCACCGGAAATGATATTTGTGATATTTTATGTCAATTTTAATGGCGGAAAGAAAAAATACAAGTTATTCTAACAAGCATGACGGAGACGTGATACACAGTCCTGGTTGTGCCGCACAACAGGTGGTAGCTTCCCACAGGCTTCCCATGCTGCATTCAGAGACATTGTATGTAAACACACATACACACAAATACATACACACGCACCACTTGGCGCTCTCGCTCCCACCCTCTCTGTCTCTACACACACATACACACACATTTGTAAAGGGCTCGCTGTGTGCCCCACCATGCACACTGCTAAGTGACCGAGAAACAGCCTCTCACCCTACTGCTTGCAACAACTCTGTGAGAGGGGTATGTGCTGGGTTGAATGGTGTCCTCCCAAATTAATGTCCACCTGGCATCTATGAACACGACCTTATTTGGAAACGGGGTCTTGACCGATGTCATTAGGTCAAGAGGAGGTCATACTACATGAGGGTGGTCCTAAATCCCAAAACTGGTGTCCTTATAAGAGAAGGCAGTTGGGACACAGACCCCTAGGGGTGGAAAGGCCGTGCAAAGACAGAGGCGGGTGTTGGAGCGGCGTGGCTATAAGTTGAGGAACAGCAAGGATTGTCAGCAGCCATCAGAAGCCAGAAGAAGCAAAGAAGGATCCTGACCAGCATCTTCAGAGGGAGCACGGTCCTCACAACACCTCCATGTGAGGATTCTGGCCTCCAGAATGGATCAGAATAGACCTCTGCGGTTATAAGCCTCCTGGCTTGTGATACTCGTTACAGAAGCCCTCGGAAGTTAACACAAGGTATATTTATCTGCATTCAATACATTAAAACAATGATCAGAACTAAGGGTTTAGTGGGAACCCCCACATTTGCAGTTGGTCAGACAACGTGGGTCCCCTGCTGGTGCCACAAGTGCAAGGTCTAGGCTCACTCTGGGTCGACAGTGTCAGAATAGAATGAATTGAATTGTTGGACACCTAGTTGGTATCAGAAAATTGGAGGTTGCCCCTTATAAAGTGCAAATTAAGACCAAAATGTATACTAATATACTCATATTTGATTGCCACCCCCCCCCCCCCAAAATAAAGGAACCCGGGAACGCCAGCAGTGGGGAAGGTTGAGGATGCACAGGGTTCCCGACACAGTCCTGCCGGTGCAAATCACAGGACCACCTTGGAAGCGAACTGATTGTTATCTCTCCAAGTTGGATAACCACATACAGATGACTCAGCAACTCTGTTCCTAAGTGTGTGTCTGTGGGAAACTCCTACGCATGTGCCCCAGAGCTCTGCACAGAGAAGTCCATGCCAGCCTAAGGCTCTGAGACCATGAAAAAGTCCATCTATGGTCTATTTCAAATAGACTTGCACTGCCATCCGAACGACCAGCAGGAGTGACGCCCAACAGCCGGGGCGTCGGTCACAAAGTTGCGTGCAAAGGGCGAGTCCCGGGAGAGACTATAGAGGATGGCATCCTTTCCCAAAGTTCAAAAGTAAACAGTATGAAACCATACACAGTTGTGGGTACAACACTTCACCAGCAAGGAAGGATTGATGGACACAAATTTCAAGGCAGTAAACGCAGTTCTTGAAGAAGTCAGCAGACCTGGTGTTTTCTTCTTCAGTCACATACCTCGTTCATGCCTCAGCCTTTTCCCAGGGGAGTGAGGCGTCACTGCAGTTAGCAAACAATCTTAGGCAATGCTTTGCCCCGAGAGTTCTCGCCACCGAGAAGACGAGAAGACGTGTCATTTCGGTTTTTATTTACTTGCTGATGCATGTGAGAGGGTGCTCTTAGTAAATCCTCAGAGAATAGCCTCTCTTCTAGCGCAGAACTGTTGTGATGTTTCGTGGAGTAATGAAGTGAAAACATTTTGCTTGTACAAAGCAATCAAGATTTCTACAGGGCAATTTAACAGGGGATTTTTTTTTTCTCTTTGTTTCGGCGACAAAGCCAACCGCATAATTCTGTTGTTCCTCTAAGTGCCTATCCTTTCAGCGTGGGGTTCTGTACACGGGAGGGGCGAGGGGTGGACAGAGAAGCAGGAAACAGGCTTGTCAAACCCCCAGGCGCGGGGTAGGTACTTTCTAGATTTGTGCCCAGCGTGAGTGCGGAGTCTGACGGGGCTCTTTGGCTTCCACGAACCCGGCTCTCACTGTCTAGTAAGTAGGACGCTACCCAGTTAATCCTTCTCTTTCTTGACAAGTTACTGAGCCCCGAGTGCAGCGGACAGGATTTTCTTCCTGCAGTGGCTGTGACTATGATCCCGGCATCATTCGGGTGAAAGTGAGCCTGCTGCCCACCGTCCGCATTGGCACGCGGGTTATCTGAGATCCACTCACCCCGCAGAGCCCTCAGGAGACAGCGGGCAACTTCTCTGCCATCAGCGCCCTTACGGTCCTCAGACCGCAGGAGGGTTGGGGGGAGTGTCGGCCCTGAATGCACGAATGTGTTCCCAAGTCACACAGTCGTATCTCCAAGGGCAAACCGTAATCCCAAGTCTCCAGTCTCCTTAGCAGGTACGAGGGTCAGACTGCCTCTTCCTAACTGGTCCCCGCAGGTGGCAGGTTGTGGGAACTTCTGATTCTCACGTCCGGTGGGCACCCCTTTGGAGGCATGGACGGGGCAGAAGCAGGCCCTTCTCTGGTTTTTTCGTCTGTATTTAAAGGAGAACCAAAGTGCAAAGAGGAGAATGAGGGCGGGGCGGTGGGGCATCTCGGGAGAGGCTGGGAGGGAGGGGTGTGCAGGGAGACTGCAGGCTCTGGGCAGTGAGTGCAGGAGGTCAGAGGGCACGTGGGCCAGAGGAGGGCTGGTCTTTCATGGATCTTGTTATGAGATGAGACGTTCTGGAGCGAGAAGGAGGCGGTGGTGAGGACGGGAAGAGGGATGGTCAGGAAGCAGTCTTAGACTTGGAGGAAAGGAAGGGGACAGGAACTCAATGGTGGGACAAGAGTCCTTGAACGAGGGCTCCGGAGAAGGAGGCAAGGGCCGGTGAGTACGGGTAGTGGGGTAGGAGTGCATCACCCCTATTTCCTCCATGCCCAGGGCGGGCGTCTCCTGAGGGGGGCACCTGTGGGGCAGGGGCCATCCTGGGAACAGCATGGGCGGGACAAGCACAGCCCATCCGCTCCGCCAGCCCGGCTGTGGGTGGGAGCAGGAAAGCTGTGTTTGCGTGGCTCTGAGGGGGGTGTTTGCATGGACCTGAGGGGGAAGCCTTAGTTAGAGAGGAGGCAGGTGTCTGGAAGGATTCAAGGTAGAGAAGCTGAGGCAGCCGGACAGGGGGACGAGGGTCTGCAGGTGTCGAGAGGAGGTAACACAGAGCTGCGGGAGAGCTGGGTGTGGAGGGAAGGCCAAGGAGCAGGAACCCCTACAAGGTCAGAGAGGCTCTCGCACACGGGAGGAAGCAGAGGGCTGGGTCATGTCGGCTTCGAGCAATGACAAGACGGCCCCACGGCATGTACCACGTGGATGGGTGAAGGTCGGTAGCTCACCGGCTGCTCACAGACCCCGGAGTGGTCCCCGATTCCGGCAGCACTGTCCCTGGCTGGTGGGAGAACTGTGTAAATGTGGAATTGGTTCCACATCCGAAGAGCTACAAAAAAGCAAGATGAAAACCATCAGCCTCTTTTTCTAATCATTTTATTTCTAGGAACCTATACCTTCAAAAAATATTATCAAGAATAAGATTTAAAAGGAACCCTATGGCACATCCTGTATTCAAGGTTCTTGGTCCCACACATAGCTTCTGGATCAACCCTTATCTGAACCCCACTCCTACCGCGTCAAACTTGTAATGGGGGGCTCTGTCATTTGCAGCTTCAAACACCCCAGCAGATACGGGAGCTATTTGCACAGGGGTGGTTTATGTGTTTCCAACTCTTCCCTCCCCGACACTAACTCAGCTGGAGGAATTCTGCTAACAGAAATTAGCAGCGGATTTCTCCTCCCCCAAACTTTTGCATGTAAATCAGCGACCTCTTGAACTAAGGAACTACCAATGATTTATTCCTAAAAATGAAATGCTAGGGTAACACGGAAGAACAAAATGAACTTTAAGACACTTTCACAAAGTTTCGATGTGTAGGAGGCCGGGAACACGAATATTAAAACAACAATCACAAAAGTGGATTTTTTTTTTCTATTATTGAGACCGAGCTGCAGGTCACCCGAACATCTGGAAGATCGGCCACGAAGGGGACAAACGGATATTCGCTGCGGGGGTGGGGAGTGGGCAGGAGATCCCAGGCCAGTTCTCCACAGCCCAGAAGCACGGAGATGCTGGGTCCGTCCTCAGAAAAGACAAGAGAAGTGAGTCTGTCTTGCTAACCCGAATTGGTTTTCTGGAATTCAAACCTGATGCTTATCAGCACATCCGTGAACTTCTGGTTGTGGGTTCGTTTTTTCTTGACTTCGGAAAATCACGTATGAAACAAAAGGATTTGTGAAAAACACCATTAGTCTGAACCCCCAAAATTATATTTTTAAAAGATTTTTTTTAAGTTTATTCATTTATTTTGAGAGAGACAGAGACAGCGTGAGTGGGGGAGGGACAGAGAGAGAGGGAGAGAGAGAGAATCCCAAGCAGGCTCCACGCTGTCAGCACAGAGCCCAACGCGGGGCTCGAACTCACAAACCATGAGATCGTGACCTGAGCTGAAACCAAGACTCAGATGCTTAACCAACTGAGCCACCCAGGCACCCCCAAAATTACATTTTAACTTCCCTGTCCTAAATCCTCGTGCAGAATCAGCAGGCACATGGTGGGATACAGCTGAAGCCATTCGCATGAAGCCATGACTGCTGTTATACAGACAGGGGACAATAGAGACGTGTGGGGACACACAGGGCGGCCAGCTCTGAACACCACGAGGGCCTCAGAGCAGGGACACGGGGAGCAGCAAATGAATCCGGGTCCCAGGTCTGGGTTCCTAAATACCGATTTCCAATCAGTGCAGCAGCAAGCCTCCGGAGACACGTCTGACCCCCCGCATGGCGGCAGAAAACACGAGATGAGTCTGGAACATTCTGTGGTGCCAGAAACTGAGGAAGTTCTCGGAAAAGAAGGAAAAGGCAACGAGGTGGGGCGCTCTGACCGAGCACAGAAGCCGACCTGGAAAATCCCAGAGGCCAAAGCCCGAGCGAGTTGAGCAACAAAATAAATGAGGAGATCAGACTGTAACCCGGAGAAGTAACCAAATATCCGTGAGTGCCTGCTGGTACAAATAAATGACTAAAAAATAAATAAATGGGGAAATGGCACAAATCTTCCTTCAAGAATTACAAATAACAAATCCATTAGGACTGAGGGGAAGAGAAAATCCCCATGAGCCACTGTTGCTGTTGGCAACATCCACGGCTGATGCTAAGTTAGTGCGCGCAGGCAAAGCCTCAAAGTACCTACCACAAAATGGTTATTAATTACCTCGGTGGTTGTAACTATGTCCACAGATTCTTTGATCCGCCCCCGGGAGGTGGTTCCTGCTCGTCCTCCGCTTGAGTGCCAGCTGGCTTCGAACTTACGGAAGAGGAAACAGACCCCTCACAGAGACCACCCCTTAACCAGGAGGTGCTGGGGCCGTCTGGTAGCCCGCACCCCCAACACAAGGCCAAAAGGATGCATGCCTCTGGCGTTCTCCCCCAAATCCTGAACCATGAGAAGGCGTCAGACAAACACACACCGAGTGACATTCTGCGGAGTATCCGACCATCAGAGTCACGGAGACCAGGCAAGGCTGAGAACCCCCCAGACGCCAGGGGAATAGGTCAGACAGCAGATGCCACGGGGAATCCTGGAGGGGGCTCGGGGCAGAAGGAGGCCATCGGTGGAAAGACGGGTGACGTCTGAATATTCCAGACTTCAGTGAATGATGTGCCACCAGGGCGGGTTTCTTCGTTGTGACCGATGTCCTGTGGTTACACGAGATTGCACCACCGGGGACACGGGGTGAAGACGAGAGTTCTCTGCACTATTTTCATGACTCTTCGGTAAACGGAAGAAATGAAACTTCCAACAAGGGGGTCGGCCATCAGAGGCTGGAGGAGGAGAGCCTATTGAGGAATCACCACATAACTGGGTGTGTAAGGTGTTCCCAGCATGCTGGTCCCCTCCCCTCCCGCCGTCCCCGTCCTGGGGCCTTCCCCCTACTGAGGAAGCAGCCTGGGGTCCCAGCTCCACCCAGAGCGGTGGCCACCGGGGCATTTTTCCCTTAAGAAGGGTTGTAACTGGGGCGCCTGAGTGACTCAGTCGGTAAAGCGTCCGACTCTCGATCTCGGCTCGGGTCAGGATCTCGCGGTTCATGAGTTCAAGCCCCAAGTCGGGCTCTGCGCTGACAGTTCGAAGCACCGACACCCGAAAGCATTCAAAGGGGGGAAAGGATTAAACAAAAAATAGCATCCTCATCAATGAAGTTCGTCTGAGAAGCAACTCTGAGTTTCTAGAAAGGTAACTAAGTTAAACAAAGAAGGTGGCCACACTGACGTTCTGCGTGCTGATCTGTGGAAGGAGTGGGAGAGCAGGGTTTCTGCACAGCTGAGAGATACCCCTGCAGGACACAAGCCTCCTTCGGTTCCCGAGAGCCGTTTTCATTGGCCGGCATCTGGAATCTGGCCTGCAGACTGGCCGCAGTTTATTTAAAGACAATAACATCCACACACACACACTCCTGCCCGATAGGCAAAATTTGTAGGTGGAGTAGACGCTTCCCAGCATAGAAATGTTTATTCGGCAGTCCAGGCAGCACCCGCTACGTGACTGAATCCGGGACCGTCCCGGCTGGCCCCACCTGCACACGGCCACATGCTTAGAAGGTGAGACATTTCTGTCCTTCGCCCGGAGACCAGGGTCCCCGAAATCTGCAGGGATAGCAGACAGACAGGAGCCTCAGTCAGGCTATTTGCAACACAAAGTCATTCAAAAATGCATTTTTTAAAAAGGTACACACAAGGCACCTGGGCAGCTCAGTCGGTTAAGCATCCAACTTCAGCTCAGGTCATGATCTCTGTTCTTGAGTTTGAGCCCCGCGTCGGGCTCTGTGCTGACAGCTCAGAGCCTAGAGCCTGCTTCCGATTCTGTGTCTCCCTCTCTCTGCCCCTCCCCTGCTCGCTCGAGCACACGCTCTCTCTCTTTCTCAAAAATAAATAAAATGCTAAAAACTAAAAAGTGTATATATGAATTCCCCAAGAGAAATTGAGGTCAGACTTTCATATTTCAAACATGCCAACATTCCAGCTCTTGTGCGTGTGAACGTTCTCGTGCTCGAATGCTTACTGTTACAAGGGTTATCCTAAGGCCTCCACCCAAAAGTTACACACCTTATCAGTACTCTTAAAACTGAAGCCGCCTGCTTGAAGAGCTCACATTTCTTTTAGGTTCACCTAAGCTGTCTTTGCCATAATTTCAAAGAGGGAGTTCAGACTGATCTTCCAGACGTGCAGACTTGAGAGTGAAGTGACTCATCCAAATTAACACCGGCCCAATAGGGCAATAAATGCTGGAAAGGGGTCTCACTGCCTGGCTTGCCCTTTCTGAAGAAGCGCTTCTGGCCACCAGCCTCACACTCAGCTGGAAGCTGAGACCCTTCACAGCATCGTCCGCGTCACCCGGTAGGGCTGTGTCCGTGCTCCGCCAGCCGCCCTCGAGCTCACTTTGAGCACCACTCCTCTCTCCAGACGTGAAGTTCACCCGCCGGGTCAGGGGTCCCTGGAGACAGTGAAAGCCGAGGAGAACACAGCACTTGTTCAGTGGGCTTTCTGAACGCCTGTCCTAAAATCACAGTGACATCTTCCCAGCCAATTCCAGCAGCTGGTGCTTCTCCCCCACCCACCAGAGCCCCCCGTCAAGCTCTGACTTTGCTCAAGACACGGCCGTTGCTCTGAGAGGCTCCTGTTCCCCTCAGAGTCCTCAGGGCCCCACGCTCCTGACCCCCGGGGCTGGGCCGGCTCCCTCCTGCCCTCTGTACCTTCTGCACAACCACCAGCAGCGGGGCCCGCGGGAACTTGTTTAGGCTCTTCCGTGATCTGTGCCTTTCCCAGTAACCCGTTTGTGAGACATTCTTGTACAAACACAACTTAGAGGCAAACAGGATGACGACTTTTTTTTTTTTTTTAATTTTTTAACGTTTTATTTATTTTTGAGACAGGGAGAGACAGAGCATGAACAGGGGAGGGTCAGAGAGAGGGAGACACAGAATCGGAAACAGGCTCCAGGCTCTGAGCTGGACGACGACTTTTAAAAATGCCACTTACATGCGCTCAGGGCCATGATCAGTTTAAATTGGCCAAGTCTTCGCGCATTTAAAGCTCAGGGAGACTTACGCCCCTCGACCGTTTGCGTGCGAGACGCCCGGTTGGAGACTGGGAGAAATCAGTGGTGTGGCTCTTGGGTCACTTTCATCCCCAACGTTTCTGAGGATGAGCGTGAACAATGGTGGTCGAAAGGACCATGGCAGAGAGGAGCTCACGGCCCACTCAAGGCGAGGCACTGAGTTCCATCTCTGAGATAGTCGTGCATCACACAGAAGAGCTTCTTGCGAGGTGAGACCAGGAGAGAGGGGAATGGTGGCACGGTTAGGGATGGCCGGCGTGTGTCCAGTCAGCTGTACTTACCGGGGAATTTGTGCCTCGTAAACTAAGCCTACTTCCCTACCCAGCCTCCAGCCGGTGAGGAGGGTCGGAGCAGAAACTGGCAAAGTTCTGTGGGTTTTGAATTACTTGACCTGCCCTGGGCTCCCGCCGGTGTCGTCTGGGCTTTGCGTAAACACAGACTGGCACGTGACACTTTGGTGGAGTGACGATGCGTGTCGGGAGATGGTGCAGATCAAAACCTCAGTGTGACGATCTTTTCACCTCAGGGGCACTCTTGGGTGCTCGTGGCTACGTCCCGTGACCCATGTCTGTGTGTGTGCATGTGTGCACGCATGTGTCCCTGAGCAGACACACCTGCGGCCAGCTCCGCTGGGCAATGGTGCCGCCTGACTCGTCTCCATGCAGCTCCACAAAGCACATTGCTCCCCGGCAGGTGGCCCTGGCACGGTGGTCAATTCTACGCATCAACTTGGCCAGGGCAAACAACTGCCGTGAAGGGATTTTTACATATCTGCATAATATTTAAATCAGTAGACATTGAGTAAAGCAGACTGTCCTCCATGATGTGGGTGGGGCTTGTCTAATCAGTTGAAGGCCTTAAGAGGAAACAAGACTGACCTCCCCTGAGGAGAGAATTCTGCCTCCAGACAGCCTTCAGACCCAGGATGCAACATAGCTCTTCTTCCCTGGGTTTCCAGCCTGCCAGCCTACCCTGCAAATTTTGGACTTGCCAGCCTCCACAGTTGTGTTAGCCAATTTATTTTTTTAATGTTTTTATTTATTTTTTGAGAGAGAGAGAGAGAGATTGTGAGTGGGGGAAGTGCAGAGAGAGAGGTAGACACAGAATCCAAAGCAGGCTCCAGGCTCTGAGCTGTCAGCACAGAGCATGACGCGGGGCTCGAACCCACGAACCATGAGATCATGACCTGAGCCGAAGTTGGACGTTTAACTAAGTGAGCCACCTAGGTGCCCCTATGTTAGCCAATTTCTAAAAATAAATCTCTCATCTATCTATCTATCATCTATTATCTATTTATCTATCTATTAATTATCTATCTATCATCTATCATCTATCTACCTTGGCTCTGTTTCTCTGGAGAACCCTGATACTCAAGATCATGAGCTCATGGCACCTTTCTCTTGGGCAGAAGCCAAGCAGTGTCACCATCAGCGACCCTGCCCCTGAGACACTGTCCTGGCTCTCCAGGGTCCCCAGCCAGAGAAGGAAGTAGGGAACAGAGCTGCCAGGCTGCTAAGAGGAGGCAGACACAGCTTGGTCTCAGACAAAGCAGACAACAAAAGTTTCTGGCCGGAGAAAAGCCAGCATGGAGAGAGATAGCTGGAGAAATGGAAATCCCCTGGTTCCCCTGGAAAAGTGGAGTCAGAATGATGGCAGAAAGGGGCCACTGGCTGTGGTGTTCAGGAGCACGGGCTGAATCTTGCCTCAGCGGAGCCTGGAGCAAGGCTTCTTATCTCTCCCCTGCAGTGGTTCTCGGGCATGTAGGCTCCTGAGCACTTTCTGAATGTGGAGGGCTGTCTCGTGTCTCCAGGGGCTGTGTCCGTTCCTCACGGCTGTGAGCCCCTCCCCACCCGCCACCACCCTGCCCGCTGCACAGAGCCACAGACCTGGACCCCACCTGGCCCCAGGCTGTTAGTGTTTGTGTCTCAGTCTGAGTCCTTCCCAAGGCAGGTTCCCAGACCATTTGGTGGCAGTCATTCATCTGGAGGTGATTACAGGAAGCTCTGGGTCAGGGGGAGAGGAGGGTACCGAGGAAGGGTGGGCCCCTGTGCTCAGTGCTGCCGGGACCCCCTCCTCGGCATTGTCCCGTGGCCGGGCCCCTTCTCCGTGCAGGGAAATCCCAGGAACTGACTGCCCAGCCTTTCTCCAGAGCTGTCTGCAGAAACGGCAGGTGGCCTCTGGGGTGGACAAGGGGCCAGGGCAGGGCACCCGTGGGCGCTGCCCCAGCTGACCTCCCCCACCAAACGTGGGCACTGTAACCCTCAGTTTTCCTATAAACTCCAGCAGCGATGGCCTCACTCAGCTTTGTGTTCCCACAGTCTGGCCCCCGGGAACCCCCAGATGTACTGGTCACACGAGGAAGGAACTGAACGCCCACAGCATCCAAGTGGCTGACGGAGACGGGTCACTTTGCTTCTGCCAACCCCGCCTGCTTTGCCAGCAGAGCAGAAACGCACCGGGAGAGGCGAGCCAATCGGCCAATCCACTCTAAGGTAGTCTTTGGAAACGCTCTGCTCAGCACTGATCCGGACGGCCGAGAAGAGAAGGGGTTTGCAGTGTGACCCCTGCCAAGGAAGACTGGTATCTCCTGGAGGGGGCTCGGAGCTCGCGACATTGGACCAGAGCAGCAGCGGCTCCGGGGACGGGCTTCAGGTGCGCACAACGGGCAGGGGGAGATTAGGAGATCTTGAGCCGTCAGCCCGCCTCCCTCTGCCCTTTCTCCCTCAGCATATTGTGAGGTGTTTCCAGTCCATGAGGAGCCCCAAGAACTCTGCAGTGAGCGCTGAGACGAGGAGCATTCGGTAGCCCCCTGGCCTTGCACCTGCCCCACCACGTTTCCGCCCATCTCTCGGGCACCCCCCCACCCGCCGCCCGCCGCACGGCTCCACGGCCGCCGAAGCCAGCTCCAGCTTCCTGTTGGATTTGTTCCAGGAAGACGGGGCAACGAATTGAAGGAAGCAAACCTTGTATGAGAAAACTTCCCCGCAGGACACGGGATCAGGAGCTTCACACATTCTCCAGAGTCGACCGTGGCCGAGTTGTTCTCATTCCCACCCTCAGATTCCTGGGGGGCTGGTCACAGCGGTGAGCACATCGGGGTCAGCCTAGCTAGAGAAGAACGCGTTTCAGGACTTGGGAGAAAGGCTGGCCCGGTGGTGGTTGATGGGACAAGGGCGTCCCTCTGCGCGGCGGGGCCCTTGGAACAGGGAGTCCAGGAAATCGCCCCAAAATCGTACATCTGTGGACTTTGGCTGCTGAGAATTTATTTGCTTAATATTCTGGCAATCAGCTTGTCCCTTCTGTGTATCGTTAAGCACGAGTTATTGGACGGAGTAGGATATTTACAGTTATGCCCCAGTGATGATTTCTGAGCATTTGTTTGCTCAAATAAGCTTGTGCATTTTTAGCAACTGTTTATCTTAATCTGAGGTTTGAGAGAAAAGAAGTGTGTGAGACCAGAAGAGCAAACATTACCAAGGAAGGAAAATGGGGAAGGACAAGTAGACCGCAGACTGATGTGATGTGTAAAACTGATAAAAATTGAGACGGAACAGTTGAAAACCAGAAAAACAGAGGTGAAAAGCAAACGAAACAAAGTGAGAATGGGCAAGAAACGATGGAAAGTTTGGAGGGCAGAGCAGAGAAAATTCGTGTTGTACCACGAGTGCCGGGCGGGCACGATCAGAGGGTCCTGGCTATCGCAGCCGTGGCGGGCTGGCGGGGTGACGGCTGAGGGGGCTGAGCGGGGAGAAGCGGTAATCGGGAGTCGCAGCCTGGAAGTTCTGGCTGCTCAAAGCCGCAGGAGCTTATCTACTGGCCTCCCAGGACACCCACCTATTCCGAGGCTCGGGGACCACACGTCGGCGAGCGACCCCAGGTGCGCCAGACCCGCTGTGCGTTATCATCCACGACCTGGACAGTGAGGAGGAACCACCTGGGGCTCCTCTCCCGCTCTTGCCCCCGGCTGCCTTGCAAGCAGCCTCCCTCCCTTTGGGTGGTTCTCAAAATGTTGTAACGCGTCCTGCAGAGTAAGACCCAGTGTGCTGCTTGAGCGCGAGCTGTGGGCGCAAACTTCCAGGCTTTGGCGGAGATGACCCCTGAAACAACGGTTTTCTACTTTCACTGGGGAGGGGGGCTCGTGACCTGTGCTAATTCACAAAACCAATTTGCCACGATTCTAGCCAGTCGCGGGGAGCTTCGTATGCCGGCCTCTGGACGCAGCTGAATAGGACTCCCTTTCTAAAGACCATCCGTGGTACCGGAACATTGATCCTGGGAAGCATGTAACTTCACGTGAGTGATTAAATACTTTAGGGATGACTCAGAAAATCTTAAACTGGGCGGAAAAGCAAAGGAGACAGTTGCCAAAAATAAGGCTGGGAGCCCCGAGGGTATGGATTTCTCTCCTGTAACCTGCGGGGACATAGGTTCGTGCCCCACTCTGAGGTCTCCGGGCTTCTCCACAGAAAAGCCCACCCTGCCCTCTCTTCTTGAACAGGTAGCGTGGAGAGCTCGGGGTGCAGTGAGGGCCGAGCGGGGCCCCGGGAAGCTGGACAGTGCAGGGCAGTGCTGTCCAGCTCCCCTTCTCCTCCGTGCCTAACACACACGGCGGGCAGCCTCAAATTCGGGGGTGCCCCAGGCACAGTCAGAGCACTGCCAGAGCTCTCCTCCAGCGCCTTCCTGCCGTACCCGGGGTAAAAACCCAAGCTGCTTACCCGGCTGGTGGTGACCAGCCCCTCAGACGGCCGCGTCCTAACCCCCCGAGCCTGCGAGTACGTGACCCGACGTGGCGAAGGTTGTGGAAGGAAGCCCCTCAGCTGACTCAGGAGAAAGAATAGCATCCTGGGCTTTCCAGGTGGGCCCAACATAATCCTGAGGGTCCTTGAAAGGAGAGGAGAGCATCAGACAGATGGCAGCATGGGAAGACCTGGCCCGGCGGCCCCAGAGTTTGAAGCAGAAGGGCCACCAGCCAAGAAATGCAGGCAGGCACCTGGACCTCGGTGTCAGACTTTGGACCTGCAGAGCCGTGGGGTAACACATCTGTGCGATTTGAAGCCACCAAGTCTGAGGTCACTTGTCACAGCAGCTGTAGGAACCCAATGCCACGGCTCACAGGGTCTGTCCCTCCGACCTTGGCTTGCTTCCCCCCCATCTTGTCTCAGCATGTCTGGGCAGAGGACTGTCTCACTCTTCCCGGCAGGCCACACCCATTCCTACCTCAGGGCCTTTGCACTGGCTGCTCCTTCCACAAGCAGCCACAGCCGCAGGCAAGCGCGTCTCCAGAGAGTCTTCCTCGCCGACCTCAGCACTCCCGTTCTGACTTGCAGTGATTTGCACAAAAGCCATCAAACCCGACACACTCACCCCGACGTCCCATGACATGTGCGTGCACAGCCTCGAATGTGCTCACTCCTGGTCGTTTCTCTTTCTATCTTATTCCCACAGTCACTGCTTTTTCTTCTTTGCATGATCATTTCCCTTTGTGTTTCTTCTGTTGGTTTGGCATCCACACCTAGCAACATTTCATGGGCTCCCTAAACCTGGCCCTGGTGAGGACACACCCTTGCTCATTGTAGCTCGCGGGTGTCAAGACTGGCTTCACGTCGGGCTGAGAATGGAAAGCCCAGCAGGCGCCTCCTGGAGACCCCGACCCCCAGTCTCACCTGCCCAGGGGCCCCAGCGGGGCCGTTAAAGCAAAGCGCATCAGTGTAGAAACACACTGTTTTCACTTTCCAGATGGTTCCCTGGGAACATGGTAACAGCCATATTTGAGATTCACGCCTTGCAATTACATTTTTTTTAAAAGCCACAAATACTTTGACATCACACATGCGGCCGGGGAAACAGCAGCTGTCCCCTCGCCCTGTAGGCCCAGGCCTGGGTGGGGGTGCCCAGCTCCCACTCCTGAAACAAGAGGATGACCTTCCCCATGAGACCCTCCAAAGTATTTGACCCCAATGTCCTGAGTCAAAGGCAGAATCAATCTAAGGAAAAAATAAGATAAAATCCACGGTGAAAGCCGAAGACATTGGTAGCAGTGACGGGTGCTTTACAGAATCCAGTTTGGTTATAAATGTAAGTTGAGCTTCTGAAACACGAGCGAGAAATTGGCCAGGACTTTCGCGAAGAGGAGACGTGACCCCTAGCTCTGGCCAGGTCTCCCGGCTTCCCCCCGAGGAAGGCACGAAGCAGACCACCGTGTCTCGGGACTCCTGGGAAGGGGTCCACGGCGGACTGAGTTCAGCGGGGCGAGCGTGCAAAGCGCTCCCGGCCACACCGCGTGCACGGCCTCTCTGGGGCCCACGGGCTCCGCGCCTCTTGTGGACTTAGGCCAAGTCTGCGTGGGGACTCTGACACGGTTTCCCAGCCTGAGTCCATCCGATGGGCCACCGGTGAGTGCCGACTGTGGCCCAGGGCATCTGCCCCAGCTCCCGCTTGCCGCGCTGAGGGGTCCTCCTGCTCCGGGGGCACTACCATCTCCCGAAGGCCTCCTGACACACCAGCCTTTCCTGTCATTGTGCGTCTGGGCCTGCGTTCCTGCTTGCCATGCCCGGCTCTGTGCCGTGTCGCGAGCGAGCGCTGGTCAGGCCCTCACCTTGACGGATGTCCTCTCAGTCTAGGCTCTGCCTGCACAGGGATTCGGGAGAGGACACTGCTCAGAAATTCTGACGCAGAAATCGTCTGCACGTCTCAGAGAGACACAGGGGGAGCGGGCTGAGTCGAGGAAGGAGAGCCCCAGCGACGAGCCCACAGGTTAAGTTGAACGTCTGGCTTCCGTTTCACAGACTCCGTGCCAAGCGTCACGAATGCCCTTGCTTTGAGGGTCATCTGTGAAAAGTACCAGGATGAGAACTGTCTGGTGTCATTCACTCTCCTGACTGCACTGTCCTTATCCATCTCCCCAAAGTGCCTCAGAACTTTAAAGACCAGCTGTGTTCAGGGGGGCGCCTGGGTGGCTCTGTCAGTTATGCGTCCGACTTCGGCTCAGGTCAGGATCTCGCAGTTCGTGAGTTCGAGCCCCGCATCAGGCTCTGTGCTGACAGATCGGAGCCTGGAGCCTGCTTCCGATTCTGTGTCTCCCTCTCTCTCTGCCCCTCCCCTGCTCATGCTCTCTCTCTCAAAAATACATAAAAACATTAGAAAATTTTTTAAAGAGCAGCTATGTTCAGAGTGCCAGAAAGCTGTCTCGAGCTTTGCTGTGGTATAGTTTTTTCCACATTAATGAGACACTGTGCCCAGCCACCGCCTCTGACCGTTCTTCCTGTATCCGAAGTCATGGCCAGTAAAGCATCCGCGTTCAGGTGGTGGTTAGGAGGAGGGGGATTTCCCTAGACCACCAAGCCAGGGTTTTGCCCACTTCCCTCCTGCGGGCCTGCCTCGGGAATTCCTGGACAGTCTGCGGGCCACTGACTGGTGACTTGGAGTAACTCCGAGGCCGGGGGCCGGAGGAGCCCGCCCCAGCTGACCACATCCTGCCCTGGCCCAGGGCATTCTGGGAGCTTTGCTGTTGGGCCCCGGCAAGCAGTCCAGCCTGGGAGGGGAGTCTCCTTCCCTCTGCCCCAAGAGGGAGTGCGGACCGGGGCCAGGGGGTGCCTGCATCTTCCTGGGAGCCACCCAGGGTCCTGTCACCAGAACCGCACAGCCGTGTACCCACCTGTCCCCTTCACTCGGCCTGTTCCTCCTTAGAATGCTTTTACCCATAACGCACCTCAGGGCCAACGCTTTTACCTAATTAGGACAGCTGAGCCCTGGCCTGTCACATTCCTGCCAAGGAGAGGACGATGGCCGGGCCCGGGAGCAAACGGTAAGGCTGCCGTGGGCCGCTTCCGTAGAGTTCCTCCCTTCCAACAGGAAGGAAGTAGAGGTCCAGGGCAGAGCTGGTGGGTCGGTGGCTGTGACATGGGAGCGTGTACATGTCCCTTCTGGTTTCTTCTGTTTCCTGAGTGGAAGAACAAAGCAGGGGGTGACGGAAAGGGCGCGGGCATCTACGTGTGGAGGGGAGCTGGGGAAAGGTTGTCTCTGAGCAAGGTGAACAGGGGGCTGGGGGCTGGGGGCCTCTCAGGGCCACAGGGGTGTAAAGCGGGCCGATCAGCAGGAGCTCTGGAGTTCTCCCCGCCCGCCTTTGGCCGCTCGGCCAGTGGTGCCGTCAGCACAGGGTCTGGCTGAACCGCTCCCAGGACCGCACAGAGAGGGTGGAGTTTGGGAGGGCTGGAGCGAGGGGGGCGGGGGGGCTGACTGTGGGAACAGACTCCTTCCTCCCTGGGGAAAGGCCAGGACACTCGGGAGACAGACACAGCAGCCCCAAGGGACATCCTGATGCAGGGCTGGCAGGAGCTGGCAGCGTGAGCAGGAGAGTGAGGGGAGCCATCCAAGCACAGGGACATGAAGCCCTGGAGGGTGGAAGCCTCGAGATCCAAAGGGCGTGGGACGACCCGTACCTCCTCCAGCAGATTGGGACGCAGGCTCGGGTGACCCAGACCCGGTTCGGCAGCCCCCAGCCCCGCTGCCCAGGACTGGATCCTGCAGGGTCCCGAGGCTCCAAGTCTGCGTTTCTCCCGACCTCCCCGTGGTGCTGAGCTCTGTCCCTGCTCTGGGAGAAGGTCTGGAGAGCAGGATCTGCCACCAGGCTCACCTCTGCCTGACCGCTTACACCAGCCAGTGGAACACGCCTTGTAGCTCTCTGGATGTCGACAGATAATGTACCTGTTTATAGAGAGCAGCCGACCAGAAGCACAAGTCACCATGTTTGTGACCCTCCCGGTGAGTGACCACAGCATTGTCCACGCCTGCCAGGCCACCTGCCGACCCTGTGGCTCAGAGGTGAATGTTCTGGACACCCCCCCTCCCCACCCAGGGCTGCCCCCGGCCCTCTGCCTGCCTTCTCCATCGAGGCTGCAACAGGGAGCCCATCCCAAGAGCAGAAAGTGTGGCCACCACGTGGGCTCACATGCCCACTGGGTTGGGACACCCGCCTGCTTCAAAGGCTACAAAGGCCCGGACCTTCCGGGACAGCTGGAAACTCCTTGGCGTGACCACTGGCAGGTCTGACTCTTCCTGCCACTTTGCCAGCTGGACCTCTCGCCTCCGCCCTCACACCCACAGACCTCAAGCCATTTCTACCTGTGTGTGATGCCCAGAGGGCACATGCTGTCTGGGCTTGGAGCCCACCCCGCCACCCTCCCCCACTGTGCCCTGGGTGAGAGCCGCCCAAGAGGGTGTCGTCCTCACTCTATCGGTTATTGGCTCTTTGAGGACAGACATTTGGTCCTGTTCTGGCCTGCCACCACAATGGTAGCTGGTGGAACGAATAAAACATAAACGAATGACAGGTGAGAGGGAGGGGGAGCATTTCGTGTCCAAGCCCTGTTTTCTGGATCTTTCCAAGGCCCTGGAGTTTACTCTCTACCTGACACAGTGCAGGGAAAAGTGGGCCTGGTGACATCACTGGGTCTTTATCAAAGCCCAAGGAGGCAGAGCATAAGCCTGTGAGTGAAGCTAATCTTCAGCTGGAAGGATGCTGGAGGGCAGCTGCTGTCCTGGAAACCCAGGCGAGTGTGGTATAAATGCCACACGAGTGTTGGAAAATTCTAGGCTAACACAGAAAATTCTTTGCCTCATTGTAATCCAAATCAAGTAAGACTCAGAGAGGGAAGAAAGTAAGGGAGTTTTCATCTTGAATTGTCTTTCAACACAGTTTACAGGAAATGGGGTGAAAACACAAGAGACAAAGTGGTAACTGGCAGGAAAGCTTTAAACATCATCATCAGACCCTCCAGGCATCAGAAATAACGGCTAAGCAAGGAGTTCAGGGGGTGCCAGGTGGCCCCCAAACTCTGCCTGCAGAGAACCGTGTTGTCTGGACCTGGGGACTCTGCTCCACACATGTGCACACACAGGCTTCACACGCATGCACACACACTCACAGACACAGCACAGCCACACACAGACACACATCCACTCATCCAGACACATACACACTTATGTACACCTAGAGACACACAGACACAAGCACACTCACACACACACACATGCACACTCATGCAAACACGCAGGCACACACAGACACACACAATGACAGCATTGGGAATGACCGAGTGGGAATAGCCAAACAGGAAACCGATGGAAGAAGGCAGGGCCTCTCCCTGAGCCTCCCGCACAGCCGCCATCCCGAGACTTTCCCTCTCAGGCCTCTTGGGATTTGCCTCCCTGGGTTGGATTTCTCAGGTTCAGGGCCTAGGCTTATCTCTTCCTTCACTTACTCCCTCGTTTTGCTGCAGGTGTTTTCGCAGGTAGCTCCCCAAGACAGTTTGAATTCTTGCTGCGTCTGAGAAGAACATCTCTGTGATTCCCTCGGATGTGGTGGTCAGTTTGGCTGGGTGTAGAATTCCAGGCTCCATTCTGGAAACTGTTTTCTGGAGTGGCTGCACCAGTCACATTCCCACCAGAGTGACTCAGTTTCTCTGCACCTTCGCCTTCACCAGCTTTTGTTCTCCAAGGTCATCTTACAAACATTTTTGGTCCACACATATGTTTTTGTTTTTGGATATCCAATCGCTGCTGCCTCATGTGTTGAAAAGACAATTCCTCCTTCACTGAATTGCTTTTGCAAATATCTGTCAAATATCAATTAACCATTCCATGTGGGGCTATTTCTGGGTTCTCTGTTCTATTGATTCACATGTCTTTCCTTCTGCCAACACCATGGTCTCAATTAATGTAATTATATAATAAGTCTTGAAATCTGGTACAGTGACTCCTCCCATTTTATTCTTTGTTTCCAGAATTGTGTTAGCAATCCTACTTCCTTTGCTTTTCCATATAAACAGAATAATTTTGAATATTTAGAATAACTTGGAATAATTTTGTTTATTTCTGCAAAAAAAAATTACTGGGGTTTTGTTAGGAATTGTGTTAAACCTGTATATCACTTTTGGAGAATAGACTCCTTTATTATGTTGAGTTTTCTAATCCATGAACATGGTATGTCTCTCCATTTATTGAGATCTTTGATTTCTCTCTTCAGTGCTTTGTAGTCTTCAGCTTGTGCCTGTTTTGTCACATTTGCACCCAAGAATTTCATTTTTTTAGTGATTTTAAGTTGCACTGTATTTTTAATTTCAGTTTCCATCTGTTCATTGATAGTATAGAGAAAAACAATTGATTTTTGTAAGTTGATCTTGTATCCTGTAGCCTAGTTTATTAGCTCTAGGAATTTTTATTTGTGTATTTTCCTAGATTCCTTAGGATTTTTAGGAGGACCGCCACCATCATGCTATCTGCAAATGAAGGCACTTTTGTTTCTTCCTTTCTGGTCTATATACATTTTATTTCCTTTATTTTCCTTATCTAGGACTTCCAGGACAATGTTGAATACAAGTGGTGAAAGAGGGCATTTTGTCTTGTTCCTGATCTTAGAGGAAAACATTCAGTCTTGCATCAAGTATGATGCCAGCCATAGAATTTCTATAGATGCCAGATGCTCTTTTATTAAGTTGAGGATTTACTCTACTCCTAGTTTTTTGAGGATTTTATCATAAATAGATGTTAATTTTGCCAAATGTGTTTTCTCCATCAATTGATATGATTATATGGTTTTTCTTCTTTAGGCTGTTCATATTACAGATTGTATTGCTTGATTTTTGAATGTTAAGCCAACATTCCATTCCTGTAATAACCTCAATTTGGTCATGGTAATTGTAACCTCCATGTAATGCTGAATTCTACTTGCTACTATTTTATTAGGAATGTCTGTGTCTATACTTATGAGGAACATTGGTCTGTGGTTTTCTTCTTCCATGCCATCTTTGTCTGGTTTTGGGATAGGATAATTCTTGCTTTAAAAAGGATTTGGAGGGGCGCCTGGGTGGCGCAGTCGGTTAAGCGTCCGACTTCAGCCAGGTCACGATCTTGCGGTCCGTGAGTTCGAGCCCCGCGTCGGGCTCCGGGCTGATGGCTCGGAGCCTGGAGCCTGTTTCCAATTCTGTGTCTCCCTCTCTCTCTGCCCCTCCCCCGTTCATGCTCTGTCTCTCTCTCTGTCCCAAAAATAAATAAAAAACGTTGAAAAAATAAATAAATAAATAAATAAATAAATAAATAAAAAGGATTTGGAAAATCATTTTTTATTTTCTGAAAGGGATTTTTGGAATTAGTATTATTAATCCTTTTTTCATATGTCTTGGTAGAATTCTTCAGTGAAACCATCTGAACTGGAAGATTACTTTTTTGAGATCTCAGAAATTATGAATTCCACTTCTCAGCCTGTGTACTTCCTATTGGAAGAATTGCGGAGATTTGTGCTTTTCAAGGAACTGGTCTGTTATATCTAAGTTGTCAAACGTATGTGTGTCGACTTGTTCATAGTCTCCCCTTATTATCCTCGTAAGGCCCTCTGGGTGTGACACCTTCCGCTTCATCCCCAAGATTCACTTATCTCTGATCCCGTCTTGCACAAATTTGTCAATTTATTGATCGTTCAAAGAACCGCCTTTTGCTTCATTGATTATTTTTCTGTTTTAATTTATTTCGACTGGTTTTCTTTTATCCTTCCCTCCACTTGTTTTGGAGTTTCTTCTGCCCCTCTTCTTGTGTCATGAGATGAGAGCTTAGATGATTGATCTGAGACTTTTCCTCTTTTCTAAATGCAGCTTTTGAAAACATCTTTTAATCAAGGAGAAGGGTTTGTGCACGGCTTCAATTAAATTAATAAAGAAGGAAAGCTTTCCCCACATGTGCATTCTGTAGAAAGTTGCAAACTTCTATGATCCATTGAAATACCCAGATAGTTAACGTGGTCCCCACTGACTGTGGTACAACGTACCATTTTCCGGAGGGGGACTCTGACACGCAGAAATTCAAGTGTCAGAAGAATTAAGAACGACAGTAGGAACAAGTCCCCCACTCCTCTGCCCACCACCGCGCTCCAGCCTGCTCTAGCCATCCTCCAGGCTGAAGTAGGGGCCGTCCGTAAAGGATCCGGGTAGATTCCATCCAGTCTCCCCAAACCGGCCGCTCACAGTCCAGAATGGAGAGCAGATGTGGGGGCTGGCCAGAGTGAGGGTCTGCGGATGGTGTCCATCATCCCCGCCTTCCTGCCCTCCTGCTCCAGCCGAGAGCAGTGGAGGGAGCGGCCCCTGGACCCCTACGCAGGCACCCCACAGGCACCCCAGGTACTGGTCGTTCGTGCAGTAAGTTCAGGCCAATGTGCTTCAAGAAGGTTGCAACCTCCAAAGGGCCAAATTAGGTCAAGAAAGTCCAAGTTGGGGGGGCATTCTGCCACTTACTAGCTGTGTGACTTTGGGCAAGTGAACGGCCATCTCTGTGCCTCGGTTTCCTCATCTGGAGGATGGGATGGTCCCAGTCTTGGGGGCTGGGTCTCCTGGTGTGGTTAAGGAGTGATTCTGTGTGAAGGTCTGGGGCAGGAGTGAGCACCGGGTCAGCGCTGATCTCCACTCTCACGGTCTCATCAAACCCCTTCGGTCCTTTCTGCTCTAAACCCACAGGCCTTTGATGTTGGAGGAGTGAGGAAATCTGCAATTACGGTTACCTACTTCCATGGTCGCCCGGTGTCCCCACCCCCACCCCCAAGCAAACCCTCTCTCAGCCACGAAACAGCAAAGTAATTCAGCGCGGCTGCAGACACTCGTTCACAGAGCCAGGAGCACGGGAGGAGTGCACAGAACCGGTCCGAGCAGAGCACGGACAGGTCTGCACACAACCACGCCGAGGGCTGCACGCTCTGCGAGCGATTGGATAAACACAACCGGCGTTTTTGTTGGATTGCGCTGCAGACGGTGTGCGCAGACAGGCTTCCTAAGCGGGGGCCGCGGCTCCCGCAAGCCGCTCCCCACCCCACGCCCGCCCCCGTCTTGCAGGAGGGGCATCTGCGAACACAGGGCACTTTTTGGACTAATAGGACTGCAAGCGTCCGAGGGCTGCTGCCCACCCGGCCCCCCGTTTGTAGGCTTCAGCTGCAGACGCCGCAGCCAGCCCTCGGACCACTCTCAAAATGGGACGGGATCAGGGGCGCCTCCCTTCCCCACCCCCCCCCACCCCCCCCACCCCCCGCCCAGCCCATCCTTTCTCCTCCGGCTCTCAGAAGACAGGCTTGCAGGAAAGCATGTGCATGCACACCGCACAAGCTCATGAGATCGCCTCCCCAGGCTGATTTCACACTTCCCCCCGCTCCCACTGAACCTTCTGCCCAGCCGACCACCAATTCCGAGGCTCCCACACCCACTTCAGGTCTGGTCGCTTGCTAGAACCACCCACAGAACCCAGAGAAACACTTTACGGATGTCTCTGGGCTTATTTCAAGGGGTGCAATTCAGTGGCAGCCAAACGGAAGAGACATGCAGGCAGGGGAGGGGAGGGGGCCCAGAGCTCCGCGTGTCCCTCCCAGCACCAGCCCGGGGTGTTCACACCTCCCCGGGGATGGGGGCGGGAGACCCGCAAATGCCAGCCCTCTGATCACAGGGCCGGTGTCCCTGTCGTCCAGCCCCATCCTGAGGCGGTCGCCTCCCCCAGCCACCTCCCCCGGTCATCTCATTAACATACAAGAGAAATAAACTAAGGCTTTTAGGAGCTCTGTGCCGAGAAAAGAACAAAGACCAAATATTTATTTTGTATTTTACCAGAGGGTCCATGTGTTCATGTTCCGTGGAGGGTCGAACACATTACGTCCCTCACAGTGCAGTTCCTCTGTGCACACACCCCTGTACATGTGCACACACAGACACACGTGCACACACATAGACACGGACGTGCACACACACAGTCGCACACTTGCACGAACGCAGACACACTAGTTAGGTGCCCGTACAAAATGTGAACAGAATAATCTCGGGATCTCCGTTGGCTCCTGGCTGACCGCGCAGCGTGGGAGGAGAAAGGGAGGTGTGACTGAGGCAGGGAGACGGGTCGCCAAGGTGCTAACTGCGGAAGCCACCATGAATTCATGAGGTTCAGCTTCGCTCGGTGTTTGTCGGCCAGTGAATACTTACTTGCAAGAGGTCAGCGAGTCCCAGGCTTCACTCGGGTCCAGCCAGGGTTACTGCACAAAGGCCAACTTTTGTTTTGCCAATCTGTATCCAGGCTGCTGTTTGAAAGCCATTTCTCCCCGGTGCTGGGCTCCTTTCCTCCTACCCAGCACCCCTCCCCCGCCTCCCATCCTCCCAGGGCTCGTCCCCAGTGAGCTCACACCACATCGTCCCGGGTGCCCGCCTGCAGAGAGGCGTCTGGAAACCAAGGAAGGTGGGGTGAACGTTTACTCAAGAGAAGAGCCAACGCAGAACTCAAACAGGGGTGGTGCCCACTAATCTGACCCGGGGACCCAAACAGCACCCGGGATCCAGGAGGCAGAGGCTGGGAGAGGAAAGGGAGGCAGAGAGGAGGCGCATTTGCAGGCCAAAGCGTCCGACCTGCCTTCGCAGCCACTCAGCTCCTGCAAACTGCCTGCAGCACCCTGGCCCTGCCGGGAAGGTCCCCCGTGGCTCCACGTCCAAGCTCCCTGCACCTGCTGGCCAGGCTGTAGGCGCCAGCGCGCTGGGAAAGTGAATGTTTCCTTTCGTAAACTTATAAACAAGTACATGTTACGTTTATACGGTGATATGTGATATGTAATAAGTTTGTACCTACTGTAGTCAAGTCTGGGGCCAGATGGTTTTTCAAAAGCATTCACATATAAATTATACTATCTTTTGATTTTATTCTCCTAAGTCTAGACTGGATTTGACGGCCTGAGAAAAGAGCTGGAGAAATTTTTAAGTTATTTGGTACCTGACATTTTATTTTTCTCCAACTTTTTGTTACGAAAAAATTTCAAACATCCAGAGAAGGGGAGCACGTTGTACAACTCCCCACCACGTCCGCTCCCCAGCTCTGGTCACTGATTTTGTCCTCTCGACCTTCTGTGCAAGTATCGTCTTTGCTGAGTCATTTGAAAACAAGTTTCGGACATCAAGACATTTCACCCTCAACAGCTCATCTCCTAGAAGTAAGGCCATTCTTCCAGATAAGCATTGTGCTATCACCACACCCAATTAGCAGTACGGATGGGTCTGTGATACTCCGTTCATACCGAAATGTCATCACAATACTTTCGTGCTGCTTAGGTGATCGGGTTCATGCTTGTTGTTAGAAATGGTGCTTCTTTTTAGCTGTTTTCATCCTAGAACCAATCCTACCCTTTTCCTGACGTTACCCTGTTTGAGGGATGCGCTAGGTCTGGCTCTCGGCACCTGTCTGGTCTTTTCTCCTGGTGTTGTTTACCGCGTGCTCTATCCCTCCTCCTTCCCGTAAACTGGACGTGAGGGCTGAAGTGTTTTCAGAAAGACCACAGCGTCGGCGATTGCGTGAGCTGGTTTTCGACCCCTACCGTCAGACTGACCCAGCATGGGTGGTGCTGAGTTTGAATCCCCATGAAGGCGTTGACAGCCAGACGTCTCCGATGAAAGTGGAGGGTGGGTGTTTTTTCTTCCCCGGGTGGCACTGTGTGATTGACACACTTTCACGTCCCCTTGTCCCGCTCAGTTATCTGAGGGGTGCAGAATGCCGAGCTCCTAATTCTTCCATTCCTCCCGTACTGATGAGCTGACATTTTCTGTGAAGAGCTTTCCCTCGTTACTCCGGGAGGCAGAGACCCTCAGGGAGGGCTGGTTTCCTGGAGAGAAGGAGGGAGAGAATATGTCTCTAGGGGCTGTGGGGGGCACACAGAGGGCCCCCCCCCCGTCAGGGTCCAGTGTCTGAGCCTTAAGGCCCAGGGAGGGAGGAGCTGGGGGTGGGGGTGGGGGTGGAGCACTGCTTCAGTGAGAGGGCTGTGTGTGGGGAGAATCTCTGGGGGAAGGAAGGTTTTCCTGAGAGGATTTTCAGGAATGCCTCTGTGTCACGTCCCCGCCTCTCCCTTGGGGCGCCTGCGGTAAAAAGCCCCACTGTTTTTCAGGGCTTCTGGGGCTGTTTTTGGAGGCATCACCAGGCCTCAAGTTTGCCCCGTTACGTCTGATTTCACAGGCCCTCAGTGAGTGGAGACGCGGGCACCAGCCACAAGGAACAGCAGCCTGCAGCTCATCTTACCCGGCATGAGGCACCTAGTTGAACAGAATTACTGATAAGCCGAGTGCCCGGTGGGGTGCAGATGCAGAAGCCAGCACGCCGTGTGTGCCCTCCGCTCTGGCGTGGGGCCGAAGGAGTGTCTCTCTCTCTCTCTTCCCCTCCGCTGGGCTGGATGCTGAAGGAGGCACGTTCGATCCCACTTGCAACTTGGGACAGAAGTGGCTTCCGGAAGCTTGCGCAGGGCTCGCTGGTCAGCCTGGAAGGCCTCCACGCAGAGGGGGCTCACAGCAGTCAGGGACTCGTTAAGCAGCACCGAGGACCAGCATCGGCCCTCCTGGGACCCGGAGCTCCGCAGCGCCCCCAGCCCCAGGTTCTCCAGGGCAGGGGTTTCTCTGCCAGCAAAGCGCAAACCCGGCCGGGTGCCAGTCAGGGCTCAAATCGCTCCAAATAAGCACTCGCTCCCAGCTCCAGAGAATGCTGGACAGGGCTTGTTCTCTGGAAGCAAGAGGCCTCCAGATCTGGGGCAAGTACCCCAGGGACCCTTCCCCTGTCCTCCACCACCCTCCTGGTACCCCTGCGGCCTCCATCTTGCCTGCCCAGGGACGTGCACCCTGGCTTTGGGCATCAGGCCCTGCCTCCTTGCTCTCCTTTCCTTCTCATCCCTCTCTTTCTCCCAACCTCCAGAAGCTTCCAGGAGTGGTTGCTGTGTTCATTCACCTGGCTTTTACCTTCCTTCTCCAGTGGAAAATTCTGTAGTCTAGTCACCTCCCCGGGTGTTCTTCAGCAGCACCTCCCATGGACTACTTTATTCAGCCACACAAAAGGGTCCAACCTGTGTGCGACAGCGATCACTGCGATTGGCCCGCAGGCCCCGGAGCCGAGCGGGGGTGCACACGAGGTTGGGAGCCAACGAACAGGGTCTGAGCCACCAGCTAACCCGGCAGCCAGCCCGCGGTCAGGTAGTTTCAGATGGAAATCATTAAGATCACGAGGACGGGAACAGTAACAGCCGTCGTCGTCACCATCGTCCTCGTCGCCCCAAACCCTCGCTGTCAGCGCTGCAGACGCCCGGCCCAAGTCTATCCACGGGCCCGGTTGGTACCTGGTCCAGCTGGGTCCCGCCCGAGACCCCGAGGTCGGCCGCCTGGAGCTCGCCAGCCCGTTGCAGCGTCTGGAGCCTCCTGGGGCAGGGGCTTGGGACGAGCTCGGCCCCAAGGGCTGAGGAGAGAGAGTGGAGGGCTCGGGAAGAGGAGCAGACGGGGTGAGGGGGCCGAGCACGGAGGTGGGGGGGTGGGGGAGCGGGCCGAGGCGCCAGGAGGTGGGAAGGGGGGGCGGGGAGATGGGCAGGGGAGATGAGGAGTAGAGGTGGGGAGGGGAGAACACAGGGAGGGGGGCAAGGAAGCGGGTGCGGGGGACGGGGAAGTGAGAGGGGCGGGGGGGGGGACGGAGGGGGCGGGGGGGCGGGGGGAGATGGTCTGGGACTTGAGGCGAAGGGGAAGTGAGGGTTCAGGGAGGCGGGGAGGTGAGGGCGCGCAGGCCGCGGAGGAGGCGGGGAGGGGGCGGATTGCAGGGGCAGAGGACGCGGGGGAAGGGGGAGAGGGGGGCGAGGCGGCGGGCGGGAGGGGCGCGGAGGAGGCGGGGAGGGGGCAGCAAGCGCGCAGGGCGCGGAGGAGGCGGGGAGGGGGCGAGTTGCCGGGGCGGAGGAGCCGTGGAGGGGGTGGGCGTCAGGGAAGGAGGAGGAGAGGAGAGGGCGGGTTGCAGGGGCGGAGGAGGCGGGGAGGGGGCAGCAGGGGCGCAGGGCGCGGAGGAGGCGGGGAGGGGGCGAGTTGCCGGGGCGGAGGAGCCGTGGAGGGGGTGGGCGTCAGGGAAGGAGGAGGAGAGGAGAGGGCGGGTTGCAGGGGCGGAGGAGGCGGGGAGGGGCGGGCGCAGGGGTGGAGCGCGGGCCCGCCCCGAGGCCGCTGGAAAAGTTTGCGCCCCGGCGCGCGCGCAGAGGCTGAGCCAGCCGGTCCGTGGACACGCGACGGGGACGCGGCGCCAGCGCGGTGGCAGGACGAGCGCGGGCGGGACCCCCGGCCGGAGTGCGACCCCCCCCCCCCCATCCCCGCCCCAGGACTGCCCCGCTGCCCCGGTCCAGGCCGCTGGGAGCGGAGGAGGGGTCGCCGGGACGCGGGCGGCCCCAGTGCCCTCCCCAGACGGAGGTGAGTCGGCGGCGGGGCCGGGGCGCAGAATCTGGGCGGGCGAGTCCAGCCGGGCCCTTTCTCGCCAAATTCCAGCCTGTCCCGGGCGCGACGGGGACCTGGCAGGGCGAGCCACCACCTCAGCATCACGCTGTCCCCCGGGCCAGCCATTCCGCGGCGGACAGGGGATGGTTCCTTTTTGCCCACGGCCCGACCGGCTAGACTGAGCCTCCCCTTAACGACCCGAGTGCCGCTGTCCCTCCCGGGACGGTTAGCAGGCCAGGCGCCCTTCCAGGACGAGCACCTGGGGGCTCCGGGGGTGGGCCTTCTCCTGGGAAACCATTCCTTTACATCACATGCGCGGCAAAATTCCACCTTTTCCTTCTGTTTCTCAAAGTAGGCGGTGGAGACGGCCGGACTCGGGGCTGGAGGTCATGGCCCCTACCCCCTAGGTGCAGCCCTAAGGGTCCCATGGGACAGCGGTGCCCGCCTTCATAGCTGACATGAGGCCTGGGGAAGGGGCCGTCGCGGGAAAGTCGTGCTCTAACCCTTCTAACGCCGGGCTCCAAGTGGCCTGCCTCTCCCCTCTCCCTTCTGGCGCTGGCCAGTCCCGGGGACATATTCTTTGTGGGTTGTTATATTTAGATGTAAGAGAGGAACTTACTGTGGGTTCTTGAAAGGGAGAACACACTGGGTTAGGAAGATACGGGGGGCTCTTCTGGAAGATTATTTCTAAAGGGGAGGGTGCACCCTTACCAACTCCAGAGTTCGGCATCTTTCTAAAGTCTGGAGGTTGCGGTTGGAGACAACGCGGTACATAATCACCTACTTGTAATTCAGCTCGTCAACGTTCTCGTCTTCCTTCGTGGCGGTCTTGCAGGCATGGTTAAGGGAAACAATTGCTACAAAGTACCAGGGCTGGGTTAGGTTCTGCGGGTACGTGGCGGAGAAAGACGGCCGTGTCATGGCTGATGGTGTGGCTGTGTGTGTGTGTGTGTGTGTGTGGCACTCCACGGCTCGTGGGATGTCTGGATCTGTACGATGTCTCAAGTGACCGAGGCCGAGCGCAGTGCCGGAATGAGTAATTTTGTGGCCGTAGGAGGGCCACACGTGGGGTGTTCTCAGTCAGCAAACCTTCACATCCGGCCTCTGACACCAGAGACTAAAAGTCAGCCCTTCGGAGCCTCCGGGTAAGAGACAGAAGGAATGGCTTCTCAACCAGTCCCATCTTTGAAAATGCTGCTTTTCCCCCTTGCGTTTCTGAACTTGGTAAAGTGCGTGGCTCTCCTGATTTGCTACCACGTGTGGGTAGTAGAAACTCCCGTTTCCTCCCACGTTGGCCCAATGATGTTCTCGGAACGCAGTCACCGCTTTTCCTGTCCCTGGGAACTAGGACACTGACTTGGTCGTCTGGGATCTTTTCCGTCCTCCTAAAGATGCTTCGATACCTACAGTGTATGCGTGTGTTTTTATGGTCGAGAAACGAGAATCAGAGCGTGCCGTCGTCTCGAAAATGTGGGGGTTACCCTGCTGTGAAGCCCCTTTTTTTCTGCCAGGACTTTGTGCTGTGACACAGCCAGCTTGGCCACGGGGCGCCCTCAGGCCATCTGTGACGGAGCCGAGGGCCTGCTGGGGGTCACCCAGCCTTCTGTGCCCTCTCCTGTGGCTCCGTCCTCCTCCTCCTATGGGTTTGGAGCCACTTCTCACTGCTTGGGTCCTCGGCCCCCATTTTCTGCTGAAATAATTAATTGCCTCAGGAGACGCTCTGGAGCTTTCGCGCTAACGGGAGGCGCGGTGACCTCTGCCCCGTTGTGGAGACTCCTGTATCTCGGTCACTGTCGTGTCAGCAGTGGGCACGCAGTCGTCTATTGTTCTCTGTCCTTTTCCTTCTGATTTGGTGGAATTGCCACCGTGTCTGCGGGAGGCCAGGCGGCAGGCCACCGGGTGAGTCTGTGACGAGACTGCTCACTGCACGGCATGGCACCTGGGGGTGGCTCTGGCGTCTGCCCGGCACCGCGAGCGGGTGCCCGTCCTGAGTCAGTCTGCGAGGCCCTTTGGCCTGAAGACGTGACTCCCATCGCCCCGGTGTCCGTCCGCATGCGTTCCGGCATTCGGCCCCTGGTGACACTCTTGTCACCGTCCGGGTGAAGAACGCGAGGAGGGGCGGATGCTCCGGAAGAGCTGCCCCCTAACATGGTGCATGGGGATCACATCCCCGGGCCGGCCGGCCCAGCCGTGTCTTCCGGGCTGTGCCGCCAGGGACGGCGACCGCCACAGCGCAGTCTCAGTTTCCTTCTTCGAACATCCAAAAGGCAGATGCCGCCATGGGGACCAGACGTGCTGTGGCCCCGTCGTTCTGGGAAAGGATGGGAGGGACCCCACAGTTAGGGCTTCTTGGGCCCAGATGTCTCTTATTTGCATACGCCCTGGGGCCCCCCGGGGAGCTCACACCATCACGCATGAGAGGGGCAACTGTGGCAGGAGTCCAGTCCTGTGCCCTCACTAAGAACAAGCAGAGAAGGGGGAGTCTGAACAGAAGGCAGAGGGTAAGCCCTCTTGTATCAAAACCTTGACGGACGAGCCTGGGGACCCAGGAGAGAGAGACAGTGCAGAGGCAGACCCTGGGGCCTGTGCCCGGGCTCCTGGGTCCACCCCGCGTGCCTGGAGTGTGCCAGATCTGTGTTAACGTCTGAGGCTCACCTGCCCGGGAGAATGGCTCCTGGGAAAGCCGCCGGGTAGCAGGGAGCCTGCTCACAAGGGTTACTCACCGGGGGCTCCGAGCCTGGGCTGGAGCAGAGTGCCGGCATGGGGCGCGCCGGCTGTGTGTGAAGCCTCTTGCCGCGACCACCTCTAAAAGCCCCGCGGGGTCACCTCAGAAATCTGGGGCAAGGGGAAGTACTCATTAGCAAAAGAATTTCCTGGAGCGTTGAAATGGCCGGCCCCCTACTTCCTTCCTAAATTCTCATAAACGACAACAACAAAGTACTGCTTTCCAAGAAATTTTCCAAGCATCGGCAAAGGCTTGGCGTTTTAGCTCAGTTTAGAGGATGAACGAGTCGATTTCTCCGGGAGAACGTGCCTTTGAGAAATCTCACCCTGACTCTGACCAGGAGGAATTTCTCACTGTCTTCCTGTGCTTTTCTTGTTTGCCTGTACGGAGAGGGAGAGAGACGGACCCCAGACTTAGTGGAAATATTTTCCTTTACTTTTTTTCTTTTCCTTCTTTTTATAGTTTATCTTTCAAATTGCCATGTGTAGAGAAAGTGAATCACTAGCGTAGACAGCACATCTGGAATCCATCGGCCGACCCGGGCCGGCCCCTGTCCGCGGATGCACCTCCTTGGAACAGAGGGGTGGGGAGCCCCACTGATGTGACACGGTCTAACCTGGATGGCTCACGGTGGCACCACCTTCTAGAAGGCGTCTTAGTCCTTCTCAGCAAAGGGAAAAAGCGTTGGTGCTGAAATGCCTTGAGGCAGACTTGACCCCACCTTCGTGAGGATGCTGGGAAAACTGTAGGTAGTGATCTCTGTTGAGTCCGTCCCCTGGGCACTGGGCGTGGGCAGTACATCTGTTCACCGTGAGATGCACACACCTCCCTGCTCGGCACGGGTGAGCGGGAGGGGTGTGCGGGGGTCCCGGGGTCGTGGGCACAGCCCGTGGGAGCGAGAGTCCTGCCGGTGGACATCAGCCCTCCGGAGCCTGGAAGTCGTCTGCAGCGAGCAGAGGTTCCTCCCCCGAGGGTCCGCACCGTGCAGCAGCTTCTGGAACAGGGCCGGCGCGCCGAGCCATACAAGACAAGAAGGCCCACCACCACCTTCCTCAGCATCCTTTTTCGGCCGTTATTTCTGAGTTGTTCGGGGGAAATTAAGCAGTGATCAGATGCTTACAATGAAAAGCCAGACGGCGGTCACTACCAGCCCCAGATGCTTATCTTTTAAAATAAAACAAAACGTGAGCATAATGTATAAATGTCACCCCCGTGGGGCCTTCTCCAGCCAGCCAAGTGCCATTAGTCTTTATAGGGACCCCCGTATCAGAGCCCCTCCTAGACACCAACACGATGCCCAGAAATCCAAGGCACCGCACAGAAGCACAGACACAGACTCCTGAGGACGCCCCCTTCCAGCCCCAGCCGCGCATCTAAGGACGATGACATGCGGCAGCCATCCTGTGTCCACAGACAGGTGCAGCCGTCCTTGACAGGAGCAGGAATTGCTGGATCTGAACGTACCTCCACGTAGGACTCTGCTGAGCATCACATCGGCACAAAGATGCCAGGCACAGTTCTATGCTGTGGGGTCCCATTTACGCAGAGGTCGGAAATAGACTATGGCCCTCGAGGGTATGAGAAGCTGGCCAGTGGGGTCCCCTTGCTGGGAGGGGTGTTGGGGGTCCCCTTACCGGGAGGGGTGCTGGGGGTCCCCTTACCGGGAGGGGTGCTGGGGGTCCCCTTACCGGGAAGGGTGTTGGGAGGTCCCCTTACTGGGAGGACTGTTAGGGGTCCCCTTACCGGGAGGGGTGTTGGGGGTCCCCTTACCAGAAGGGGTGTTGGGGGTCCCCTTACCGGGAGGGGTGTTGGGGGTCCCCTTACCGGGAAGGGTGTTGGGAGGTCCCCTTACTGGGAGGACTGTTGGGGGTCCCCTTACCAGAAGGGGTGTTGGGGGTCCCCTTACCGGGAGGAGTGTTGGGGGTCCGCTTCTCTGCAGGGTAGGCCAGGCTGGCTTCCCAGGAGCTGGTGCCTGCCAGCCCGACACTTCCCAGAAGGGACATTTCCGGCGGGCTGAGGCCCTGCCTGGCCCTGAGAAGTTGGGGGCAGGATGGGAGAGTATTCTTCCGGAAAACTCAGGTCCTGCCGCGCCCCTGAGACATGGAGGCAGAACTCGTCTGTGATGCTCTTGCCCACAAATAGCAGCCCTCAGATGCATCCCAAATCAGTCTGGCCTTTAGCCCAGCATGTAACTCTTGGGATGGAATCTACGTCCTAATGTTGAAAACCCAAAGAAAATAAGCTTTTAGTTCCAGAGAGAGCCAGATGCCTTCCAGTTACACAAAAGGCGGAGAATAGCATTTAACAAAGGATGTTCTGAAAAAGTATGCTTTTTGAATGATGAATATTTCATCAAGGGAAATGATCAATCAAGCATTAGTGGGGAGATACATCCACCCTCAAGATGCATGGTTTCGGTGGCTCTCTGGCACGTCTTCCGTGTTTTCATTGTGGTCGGTTTACTGCTGGGTCCTGACTTTACCGCTCAGCTCAGTTCCTTCTGAACCCCGCATATGCGGGCAAGGGCACCCCTGCAGCCCTGCACCTGCGCGTCCTCTCTACCTCCAAGAGGTCCAGACCCAGCAGGTTTGGAAGGTCCCTTCTGTCCACACTGTCTGCGCAAGGCCGGGGGTGGGGAGCGTGCAGAGGCGGGACCGTGCGTGGCGTGGACTTCTCTCGGGGGAATCGGGCCGGAGACAAGCTGCAGCTGTGCCGAGGCTTAAGAACCTTCCCGATGTGGATGTGTGGAGCCCTGTCTCGTCGATTCACGAGCAGTTCGCACACCTCGTCCGTGTAGGTAACACTCACACGCTTCTGCGGTTCAGACTGTTGTGATGCTAGCTCACTCACCTGTGGTCGTGACTCACGTGGACCACGTGTGTACCATGGTCAGTTCCAGGGACAGAAACCCAGGTGAGGGCGCAGGTGTGAGGCAGACTGGTCTCGGTGCCAGCGGACAGAGGGGGCAGCGGGCGGGCTGGCGTGGGGCCTGTGTGTGCCCACTGCGGGCGGGGACATCGCCGTTCTCAGGAGGGACTTAGATGAAGGTCCGGTGCCAGGGGAGGCTGGTGGCAAAGCCGTCCACTGGGCTGACCCGTGCGCCTCCAGACACACCCATGCCTCCCAGAGGCCGGGCCCCCGGGGTTTCTGGAAGCAGCAGGGCATGGACGCTTCTGCGTGCTGGGGAAGTCTGCAAAGAAGAAATGGCACTGCCTCTTTCTGTCTCAGAGAACCCGACCCCCCCGCTGACAGAGGGCAGGCTGACGGCACCCCGGGCCCTGAGCAGCGCCGGGGGCTGGGGAGCAGTGACCTGGAGGGTGCCCTGAGGGGACCCGCGGTTTCCTCTCTTTCTCCTCCGAGAGCGGCCACCAGCACTGCAGCCCTGGGTCCTTCCAGGACGAGCCCCTCTCGGGCCGTGTTGGTACCTGGCAGTGGAGCTCAGTGGCGGACTCTGACTTAGGGCTCTGACCTGAATGTTCCAAAAGTCAAAGAAGTCATGGCCGGGGAGTCGGTGGGCTGTCTTAAGCTCACCTCATTGGATCTTAAGTAGATACTTGCACGAATAAGTGTCATTTTAAAACCCGTGGGCCCCCTGAAAGCCACGTCTAGCTGTGATGGTGACGTCCCCGGAGGTGCTGAGTGTGGCCCCAGGTGAGGGTGGGAAGTGTCAGGTTGGGGGACGATTAAAATCCGGGGCCCTGGAGAGCCTGGAGCTTGGCTTCTCACCTTCACCGGTTGTCTAGTGCCCCCGGGGAGGGGGGGGCCGTGGCTTCCGGCTCATGTACACGCCTTCAGTTTGGGGGGTTCAGACAGTCTTATCTGAGCTCTGGATTTTCAGCCAAGTTCAAAGCCCAAGCGCTGGTCCCTGCCTTCCCTTCCTTCACCCTGGGTGGACGTATAGGCCTACGTCCCGTCTGCCCCCCACCACCACGCCCTGCCGCCCCCAGGGAAGGCCTCTGGTGGCCTCGTGGCCCTGTCTCAGGCCTCGCCTGTGGGCCGTCTGGACCAGACTCTGTCCCCGGCCCTGGTACCTGGAAGGCGTCGCCCCACGTGGCTCCGGGCTCACCAGCGAGGCCTCAGGAGCTGGGTGGGCATGCTCCCGGGCTCCATCCTGTGTTCTTGTTGTCCTGAGATGACCCCGTTTCTCCCCCGGTAACTGGGAATCATGGTTTAGCAGCTCCCGCCTGTGGATGAGGCTGGGTGGCCAGCATCCCACATGCCCGGAGAGTCCCCGACGGACGTTTATTTGGGTCTGTGTCATGTTACAAGAGTGAACGACGGGCGCTCAGGCACCGAGTCTCCTTCCAGGCGGCTGCAGATGGCAAGTCGCTGCCCGTGGCCGCCTCTGCCTCCGGGGAGCCCCGGCCAGTCTCACGCTCCCCGCGTTTTTGGTGCCTTCCTCCGACTCTGCCGCTGCCGCTGCTCCCCCTCTTAATCGCTGGGCGCCCCTCTTTTGTCTCTGCAGGCGCCTGCTCTCCATGCCCTGGCCGGGGTCCCGCCCGGGGCCACCTCCGAAGCCTGAGCCGGGGCGGTTTCTCTGGAAATGGACGTGCCCAGGGCGCCCTCTGGTGGCTCCCGGAGCTGAGCCTCGGTGAGTCCCGGTGGCGATGGCGGCCTCGGTCCTCGCGCCGCGCGCCAGGCCCTCCCCCGGGAACGAGACCCTGCACCAGCACTACAACTACGTGGGCAAGCTGGAGGGCAGGCTGAAGGAGGCCCCCGAGGGCAGCACGCTGACCACCGTGCTGTTCCTGGTCATTTGCAGCTTCATCGTGCTGGAGAACCTCATGGTTTTGATCGCCATCTGGAGAAACAATAAGTTCCACAACCGCATGTACTTCTTCATCGGCAACCTGGCCCTCTGTGACCTGCTGGCTGGCATCGCCTACAAGGTCAACATCCTGATGTCGGGCAAGCGGACGCTGAGCCTGTCCCCGACGGTCTGGTTCCTGCGGGAAGGAAGCATGTTTGTGGCCCTCGGGGCGTCCACCTGCAGCTTGCTGGCCATCGCCATCGAGCGGCACCTGACGATGATCAAGATGCGGCCGTACGACGCCAACAAGAAGCACCGCGTGTTTCTTCTGATCGGGATGTGCTGGCTCATCGCGCTCTCGCTGGGCGCCTTGCCCATCCTGGGCTGGAACTGTGTGCACGACCTCCCCGACTGTTCCACCATCCTGCCCCTCTACTCCAAGAAGTACATCGCGTTCTGTATCAGCATCTTCACGGCCATCCTGGTGACCATCGTCATCCTGTACGCCCGCATCTACTTCCTGGTGAAGTCCAGCAGCCGCAGGGTGGCCAGCCCCCACAACTCGGAGCGCTCCATGGCCCTGCTGCGGACCGTGGTCATCGTGGTGAGCGTGTTCATCGCCTGCTGGTCCCCACTCTTCATCCTCTTCCTCGTCGACGTGGCCTGCAGGGTGAAGGAGTGCGCCGTCCTGTTCAAGGCCCAGTGGTTCATCATGCTGGCCGTGCTCAACTCCGCCATGAACCCCGTCATCTACACGCTGGCCAGCAAGGAGATGCGGCGGGCTTTCTTCCGGCTGGTCTGCACCTGCCTGGTCCGGGGCCGTGGCGCCCACTCCTCGCCCACCCAGCCTGCCCTCGATCCCAGCAGAAGCAAGTCCAGCGGCAGCAACAACAGCAGCCCCTCGCCAAAGAGCAAGGAAGACCCTCCCCAGAGAGTCGCCTCGCCCTGCATCACCGACGGAAACAAAACCCTGCAGAACGGGATTCTCTGCAAGTGAGAGCGCCTGCCTCCAGGAGCAGGGGAGGGGAGCCCCGCTCTGTGGCCGCGGCCGTATCTGTTGCACGCCTCGCCCCTGGGAGTTCCAGAGAGGGGACTCGGGAAGTCCACTCGCCAGTGGCTTGCCCGGCGTGGACGTCCCGTGAGGAGGGGGACCCAAGGACCCGCCAGCGTGTGTCACGGCAGACCGTGCGCTCTGTCCGTCTTGGCTCGTCTTCTGAATGCACCACGCTGCGACAGTATCTGCCACCTTCCCCTGAGCTCCCCTGGCTGCTCCCCGCGGGGCCTGGACAGGGAAGGTCTCGGGCCCCACAACGTGCAGGGTGTTTCTCAGAACGTCATGATGATGTTTGGTAACTTCACTCTACACTGTGAGCAGAGTGGATGCCTGTGTGCTCGTCATTTCTGTGTCACGGAGCACTTGTGTCTCTTACGTCTTCAGATGTGTGGGTCTGAAGGATCCTGGGAGATTGGGCGATCTGGTGATCTCTGGGAGCCGTGTCCCTGTTCCTCTGGGGCTCCTGTGTCCCTGCACATCCAAACCCACATTAACCAAATTCCCTGATTGTTTGGGGTTCCTACAGATCACAGAAGAGCCAGGGGCTTCCAGGAGCCCATCCCCAGACCAACCGAGAAAGGGACCCACGAAGGAGCAGCAGATGACAGACGCCCCCCCCCCCCCCCCCCCGGCCTGAAGCCGGAAACAGTGGTCTGTTTCATGCAATGCAACATTTGTACTGAATTAGGAGAGGTTTACAGGGCTGTGTTGAGTCTCTTTCTCTCTGATCAGAAAAGCTCGGAGGTGGCAGCCCCGTGTTGTCTCACTGGTGTAGCTGGGGAGGTCGGCGGTCTCCACCCTCCCCAAAGCTGACCCTGACAGTGACAGCCAGGAGCGTGTCCGCGTGTGCTCTCCAGGGAAACGTAAGGATACTGTAATCTGCCTTTGCAGCCTGGGCTGACCCTGTGTCCCTGATCGCCGTGTAAAGGGATTACTTAGGAGGTGTTTCCGTGCACGCCCTCCCCAAGGACCCCACCCGCAGGACAAACGTGTGTGCATCTGTAGAGATCTCATAACCATAGAGCTGATGGCTTCTTGGTAAAAACAAAACGAGCAGCCTTTAAAAGGACCCTTACTCGGGCGAGCCCACATCGCAGCCCCTGGGGTTTCTCAGGTTGGCTGGGAATTTCTGGCCGAGTCAAGACTCAGTCTCAACACGTTAACGATTTGCAAGAGAAGCTGGCTCCCTTGTGTCATCTGATGCACATTCCCCACACCGAGGAACGTTCCGGTGGGTCCTGGGTGGTTTCCATGTACTGACCAAAGACTAGCCTCGTTTTTGTTGCTGAGGAGAGAAATTGTACTTGTAAGGAGATGTCTTCGGTGGCGTTTTTGGTGGCTTCTTTACGTCACTGAAAAGGGGCTTCTTTCTGAACTCAGATAGCATTTCTAGAAAAGTGAAGCATTGAGGTACTGGGTTGAGAACACAAAGCCGCATTCCAGAGAGCTGGAGTGTTGGGCATCGGTGCTCGCCGGGTGACGACGTGACTTCAGGACCCGGTGCCCTGGCTCTGAGGGGCGTTGTGGCGGGGGGGGGGGGTCTCCTCTCTGGTGCTAATGTTAGTGACACTCGCTCTACAGTCCCGTCGAGAGAACACGGAACTTTCAAGCAGTCTGAATGAAAAATACGCCAAAAAAGGAACGGTGTTTGCTTGCTGTATGCAGAACGTGATCGGCCATCAAGACCGGTGTGCACGGCCCTCGGCAGCTTGCGGGGGCGCGTTTAGGAGTTGAGACGACAGAGCCTGTGCTAGATCTCACTCGGTTAGTAACCTTCACGGTGTCCCATGTGTTTGTTAAAAAAAACCCAAAAACCAAAAGCCTGCATATAAACTGGTCATCGGGGCGCCTGGGTGGCTCAGTCGGTTCAGCGTCCGACTTCGGCTCGGGTCATGATCTCACAGTTCATGGGTTCAAGACCGGCATCAGGCTCTGTGCTGACAGTGCACAGAGATTCTCTCTCTCCCATTCTCTTTGCCTCTTCCCTCCCTGGCTCTCTCTCTCTCTTTCAAAATAAATAAATAAACTTAAAAAAAAATAAAAAATGAAAAAACAAACCTGTGGCTGGGGGTCAGCGTGGGGGCCCGTGTGCAGGGTGGCCACCTGGTTTCCCACCTGGGGCCACTGTCCCTCCAGGACGGAAACGGCTCTAGGAGCCCGTGCCCTCCCCCGCCCAGTCCCCCCTGGGCAGCTGCCCTGGGTCAGGGTTTGGAGGCGGGTCAACCCTTAACCCTTCCACGGGGAGAAAATCACAGGTCCCGGCAGAGCGTGGCCGACAGACGGGCGTCTGGTTCCGCTCTGTTTGCAGCAGGAGAGAGTAGGTCAGAACCCGTCCTTCGCCCCGCGTCACTCCTGACGAAGGGCCACGTCTAGCGCGTGTGTGTGTGCGTGTGTGCACGTGTGCTTGTGCGTGTGTGTCCGCTCTGTGTTAGGCCCGCAGACGGCCTGACTGGGGATGTTCATGCTGATGTTGGTGGAGAAACCTCACTGCACAAGCGAGGACCACCGCGGCTCCCCTAGAGCGGACGCGGCCAGAGACCCCGTCAGGAAGGCCGACGCCAGACCCCGTGTGCACGCCACACCGTCAGGGGCGCGAGGCTGTGCAGGTGCTGCTGTTGGAAGAGGCACGCGCTCCCTTCGGAGAAGCTCCAGCCCCTCTGCCTCGCGAGGCGACGCAAGACCCCCGCCCACGGGAGAGGCTGGCCTCGCAGCCCTCCGTTGTTCACACCTCGGTGACAGTCACTCCAACGGTGAGCTTCGCGGCAGGCGCTGCTCTCTGCCCCGTGACCTGTGCTGCCCAAGAGGCTGTCCTGGGGGTGGAACCCGGCGCGCTTCATAGAAAACCCCTCACTGAATTAGCAAGTGCGGGCTCTTAAATTGTGTCTGTGAGGACAAAGCCTCACCACCCAAACGTTTTGGCGTCTAAGTCGAAATATCAAAGGGTTTGCTGCACAGAAACGCACACACCTGTCTCCCGAAGATGAAGGCACATTTTCCCATGACCAGTGAAGAAGGGCACCATCGCCAACACGGCCGCGACACCCGGTGCCCCGGGCCACGGCGCTGATGCTCGGGGACGCCACGCGGCCCCTCCGCCTGGCCGCCACAGATGCGGCCAGAAGCCACGTCGCTTCCTGGAGGAGGTTAGAAAGCTCGAGGCTGGTTTGAGAATGCCACTCCTCAGAACCCAAAGGCGATTCTGTCCCAGCATCAAAGCAGAAAGTGGCTCATCGGCGACACGCCCAGGCAGAGACTTTCACGGCAATTCTTTCTGGTTCCGCAAAAGTCAATGGAAAACAAAACACAGGATTCTCAAGTGATATTTATCAATATATATAATTTCCCATCCAAATGCTTTTTAAAAAGTAATAAATATCTTATTATTACACATTGGATTTACACGGAGTTCTTTCCTAATCCTTGGACTTCTAACATCCCATGTTTAATTCTTGTTTAATTCTCAGTGCAAAGAAACATTCACATACTTAAAGTTTTTACAATATTTATTCTGGAACAAGTTTTATTCAAAAGGCAAATGAACACAGAACATTGCACTCGCAGCTGACACACAGTCATTACAGAGAAAGGTAACTCAGCGTTCAAAGACAGAGATGCCCACGTATTCCTGCTTTGTTGACCATTTGGTCGGGTAGACAATTTGGTTGTGGTAAGGATGCCCCGGGTGCGTGGGACACTCAGGACCACGCCTGCACTCTCTGTGTGCACGCTTTGCTACCTACGGCGTCTCAAGGTGAAGCAACGACACAGAAATGTAACCTTGTACGAGGTTTCGTGCCTGGCACTTTCTTCCGTGAGAATGGTTCTCCCAGCTTGGGGAGGAGCCCTGGAGAGTCATTTATTCAGGACATCTGGGGAGGCAGGGGGCCTGAGGGGTGCAGACCCCAGTCCCCAGCGCCCATGCCAACACCAGCCGTGGGGCATGCATGAGAAGGGTGCCCCGCAGGCTCTGAATGTCCCCTGTGACCCTCCCGCCCCACCCGCCTCCAGCTCGCACAGCCTTCAGACCCCCGGGCCCAACCGGGAGCCCCAGCCTCCACTGTCCTGTTGAACCTGGCCACGCCGGCCATCAGGCCCGTCTGACCCTCGTGCCCCGGGTGTGTTTGTTTCCTACCGGATGACAGATTCCCGTCTCTCCCGGGAGCCCAGCACAGAGCCTGCCGCACAGGAACCTGTGCACAGACGGGGCCAAGACGAATGCCCGCCAGCTGTGGGGTGCACAGCTGTGCCCAGGCAGACCGCTCGCCCCCGAGCGCACCTGTCCCTTCCTGCCCGTCGTCTCTGACCTCGGAAAGACACTGCCGGATGCAAGCAGCGCGTAAGACTGGACTTGCTCGTCCCCGATCGCTTCTTCTTCCCTTCAGCCTCCTGCGCTGTCTCCCTCCTTCCTGGTCTTCCCTGCTGGCCTCCCTTCCCTCCTGCCCCTCGGTCACTTCCACAGTGCCCACCCCCGCCCTCCTGTCTGTTCGCGCTCCCCCTTGCACTTGGGTCCCACCTCCTGCAGCATCCAGGACGCTCCTCCACGAGTCTGCAGAGGCCAGGACCTGTCAGCCCCCAAACTCTTCACGTCTGCTTAACTTCCTCCCTGTCCCTGTTGCTTAAAATACCAGAGCCCGGGGAGGGGGGCCGAGGTGCCCGTCCCACCGCCCGCCTGCGCACGCGCACATACACGGGTGTGCATCCGCCGTGATCAGCGCAGGTACGTGCGCGCGCGCAACTGACATTCAGAGTCCTCGTACAAAATCGCAGTTTTTCTGGCTGCTATAAAATGTGCCAGTTTTAAAACTGTGCATTTGTTGCTTGAAAACTTATAAATATTTATAAGCCCCATTATAAATAAATTGTGGCTGGCAGACGGCACTCTATCCGCCAGCAGCGATTGCTCGAGTTCTCGATGCTTATCAATCCTCCACTTTTAAAACTCAGAGCACGGGCTCTGGGATCTAGAACACGAAGTGGTAGGAAAACCTACTCGTAAATCGGAGGGGAGCCCTCAGTAGGGGAGGGCTGGCAGCTCACACCCGATGGTGGTCCACACTCCCTGTTTACCAGAAATACACATTCCTGGGCCCGCGCAGCCCTCCTGGGGTGGGGCCTGGGGCCTCCTCGCTGCCCCTCGTCTCCAGATCTGCTTGGCCCCGAGGACTGTGTGTCTCCGCCTGGGATTCCCGGCCCGGGGAGTGTGCACAGGGCCCGCTTTCCACCTGCGCCCGGCTGGCAGCCAAGCACAGCTGGGTACGTGCTGAGTTGTGTCCACCCTGCCTCCTGCCGCCCCTCACTCTGCCACACCAGGGTGACTGGGCCGATCGTGCCCTCCTCCTCCTCCTCGACTTCCTTCCCTTCCCCACCCCTGGGGCATCGCCGGGAGAAACGACAGCCAGTCAGACCCTCTCGGGGTCTGCGGCTGAAGGGCCCCAAACAGAAACACCTCCTCGTCCCGGAAGGGGCACGAATGCAAACCCAAGCGGGAAGAGCTGTTTGCCATTTCCCATCGGGGGCTGAGCGTTACACACACTGTCAAGGACCCTCATGAGTCCTGCGCTCTGTCCTACGTTCGGCCACTGACTGTCCCCGCGCTGCGGCAAGTCCCCTGGCCCCAGTCCCCCTCACTGAAGAGCCGGGTCTGGAGCTGCAGGATCCTGATCCCATAGCCCTCCCTTGCTTGTGACCCTCGGGGGGCGGGGCACGGCACATCCGGGTTCGTAGCACGTGCCGGCAGAGTGGTTTTTCCGCTTCATCTTTCCCAGGACCATTTTTAAACTTTCACTACACAGCCTGGTATTCTGAGACACGTGACCCAGATTTGTCTGCGACACGCGGTGACCGAAGCGCAGTATTTCCACAATCCCCCTCCCCCCTTCCCCACCGCCACAGAAAGGCGAAGGGGGGGAGCGTGCACGCAGGGGGGCGGGGGGGGGGGGGGGGGGACGCACGCATATGCTACTCCGCCAGCCATAGAGCCCGTCACACGTGTGCACGAAGCATCCCAGGGATCAGCTGTCCTTCCTCTTCACGTATATTCACCACCACCTCCCATCTCATGGCGGGGACACCGCACAGCACTGTGGTGCAGGTGGCACGCGGACCAGCGCTCAGAGAAGCCCCAGCAACCAGTGTGAGGCCTCGTGGCTCTGGGCCGCCGCCCGGGGAGGCCTGGGACCTCGTGGGAACTGCCTCCACCCGGTGACCAATTCCCGGAAATAAGGACCAGGGCCTCAGGTTTCAGGTGTCACTTATGAGAAGGACGCCTCCCCCCACCTCCACCAGGCATCTGATGCCACCTGAAAGGAACTGTCCATCTCAGGAGCCCAGGACGGGCAGGGCCAGCAGACACGCGGCCACAGTGTCCAAGCACAGGGCCCTTTCCGGGGCTGCACTAACTGCCGCCCTGACCCTCCCCCCGCCTCCCGCTGCTGCCCCTCCTTGGAAGTCAGGCCTCCCTCTTCCTCTGCAGGCGGCTTGTCACTTTCTGTCTTCCCTGGAAATTACCCCGGTGCCTTCCTCCCTGCGAGACCCTCAGGACACCGTATGTCCTGCAGCTGGGCCTCTGTCCATCCTTCCACCCCAACAGCCGAGACAGCGATAAGCAATCCTTGTTCAAACGAAACGGGGGGGGGGGGGGGGCAGCAGAGTGGCCAGCGGGTCCTTGGGCCGTCGAGTATAGGAAGCCCAAGAGTGGTGGCCCAGGCACAGGGGTGGGTCGGGAGATGCTCACATGCGTCAGCCATCAGTCCGCTGAGCGCCCAGGGCCTCAGGCATCAGAGCTCAGTGAAACCACTGGCCAGCAGCCCCACAGGGACCCTGTGGGTGCTTCAGAGGGACAAACGAGGATGTCATTTGAAAGTACCGCTGATTCACACACATGGAGGTGTTGGGGGGGGGGGTCTCCAGGGCTGCCGCACCGGTGCGGCATCAGAGGCCCTCCGGGCCTGCCTTGTACACCCAGCACAGCCAGGGGCAGGGGCCCAGCAGGGGGGCGCAGGCCTGGTGCCACCATGCACCCCAGGGGCAGCCAGGCACAGCGCACAGAGAACATACCCGGGGTGCAGAGACCCTGGGACACACAGCCCTGCCCTGGGAGAGGTGCAGGCTGGGAACTGGGCGACGGGGACCCAGGCTGGCCCGGGGAATCCTGAGTCCCAGGCACAGCAGAACCCGGTAACACCAACGGAGCAGGACAGCTCGGCCGGCTGCCCGCCCACTGCGTAGCTTTGAAGGTGGGGTACCCACCCCGCCTCAGTTTCCCCGCCTGTGAATGAGGCCCTTCACATGGCCTTGAAGGGGAGCTGAGATGACATGCTTCACAGGGGAGGGCCAAGGAAGAGAGACTCGAAGGCACCCCTGGGTCTCCAGGTTGCTCCGGTGGCTACGAAGGGGCACGATTTCCCACTGGCACTGTTCCTTTGTAAGCAAACCCTGGAATCTGAGCTTAAAAATACATGTTTTGAATTAATATTGAAACAAGAATTTGATCTCCCGCCAATACTTCTAATTTTCTAAATTGATTCTCATGCAAAGAAAACATGATATATATATATATATATATATACACATATATATATATATATATTGCTTATCACCACTGAGACAGACATTGACTTCACAGCAGAGAGCTCCCGCACCTGCAGATTACCATGTGTCACATCCTCAAGAGGGAAAAGAAAGCAGGTCACGTGTTCAGGGCTTCGGGGTCCCCAACCAGCCCTTCCTACTTTGCCCTGAAACATTAGCATTTGGGAGGTGCCCTTAACACGACACAGTGGGGCACTAAAAAGTCAGTTTACCCATCTTTATATGTGTGGACGCTCCCACACCGGGGTGGGACCTCCGGTACGTCTGCAGGGCTGCAGGCCTCTGGGGTACGGGGCACAGGGCGGTTCCCACCCCCGCCCCGTCTGCGTCGTCACAGGGCAGGAGCCTGAACAATGCCACCCCAACCCCCTTCAGCTCCCACTGCTTCCGAGTGACCTGGGGCAGAGTATCCGCACCGTGACTGAAACCAGAACTGTTCTTTCCAGGAAGAGGCGGATGGTCCTATGTTAGTTCCAATCCACGGCAGAACATTCTAGAAGACTGAAGCCACCATCATCTTGGACCCACTGGACCCTCAAAGGACAAAAACTCCTAAGAAGCCCCACACACATCTGTGGAGCTGCCCGACTCCCCCGCCACCCACAAGCTTCACCCCATCTTCCATCCTGGACACACACACCCCAAGAACAGAAATGGGGTTCATTTAGCATTAGAACTTCACAGATTCACTCAACAGAATTTTTTAAATCCATCCTTAACGCCTCACTCTTGAAGCATCGAATTTATTACCGTCCCACTCTAAGCGCGCGGAAAGTCCTTCTGTTGCTCTGACCCAGGGTGCCTCGCCCCGTGGGGCCGCACGGGACGGGGGCCTGTGCCGTGGCACCAATTAGAAGGGGCCGGCCGACGAATGGATCCTTCTATCTTTTAAAAGACAGCATCTGTTAAAATCACACGGTAACGTCAACACGGGCGTTTTTTAAAAGTTACAGGCACTGTTGACCTCCTGACACCGAATGACCCCGTAAGAAATCCCAGTACTTCAGCTCGAAGGAAGGGGCCGAGACAAAGAGCTCCGTGGGGCACGGGCCCTTTCCACGGAGCAACTGGGAAATCTGCTGCAGAGACAACCAGCCACCTAACCCACCGACCACTCGAGAAGCAGGAAACCTCCGACCGATCCCGCGGGCCCGAGTCACCAACCTCAGGCAAACGTGGGGCAAGAGCCACGGCCACGCACACGTCTCCGGGACGGAGCACACGTGTCAGATCTGCCTTCGACACAGCTCGTACCGGTGCGTTTTTCGCGGTCGGATTCAGGGCAGGGACGGTTTTCTAGCAGCTACTGCGGCGGCCTGCCATCATCGATTGGCTGGAAGGACACAGAAGCCAAGACTTCGCCCCAGCCAGCCCCCCCTCCCCCGACCCCGCCCCACACAGTAACACAGATGGGAGCAATGGAAGAGTTTGCCAGTGAAGATGTTGGTCACCGAGGCTCCTCTGGTGCCACATCCGGCAGTAAGATCTTTGAGACCCTGGACAACTGAGGTCAAGGGGGACGGGATTCCCGTGCTCAGGCACCACCAACACGGCCGGGTTGACAGTTCGGCGGCCCCAGGTGTCAGGTGTGGGAGCCGGGAGCTCACGGTGCAGTGCAGACGGCCCGGGGGGCGACGGGGGGCGTCATCGCGGAGGGAGGGGGCGCCAACACCCCGCGGGGCGGCCCCCGGGACCAGAGCTAGGCCCTTTCGGGTGGCAGCCCGCCTTCTTCTGCGCCGACTCCATATTTTTAAAACCCTCCTGCCTGCTTCTAGTCCCCGTGTTGTGCTTATCGGGTAAAACTGCAGGTCATATCTTCCTAGGGGAATTTCTCAGGAGAACGGGTCGGTTGAATTAAATTTTTTGCCCGGACAACTAGAGTCAAACTGTTTTTTCCATTAAAAACATACAGCACAGAACATTAGTCTTACATCTTTCTTAGTCTTAAAAAATATAAATATAGAGGGCTAATTTGTACAGGATGTATAGGTATGTACACCTTTAATATGCACACGAGAAAATCAGGACAAGTTTATGAAACTTGCACTTTTCGGACACCTTCCTCCTGGGGCATTTGGACAAGGCTCGGAGCCCGTGGGCGGCTGCCCGAGTTTCCATAGCCCCTGTACCCATCTCCCGGGAAGAACCAGGTCTCCTGACCACCGGTGCAGGGTCAGGACGGGGTGGCCGGCCGGTCACAGGGGCTTCTCCACCGGCTGCTGGAGACAGAGCTCGCTTCCAGCAGAGACGATGGGCAGGCTGTTCTCCAGGTGGTGGTTGATGAGGTGGCTGATGCTGTCGAAGACCCTGTCCTTCGTCCGGACCTGGGAGGGACACAGAGGGCAGGATGCATGACCCACGGGCAGAGAAAAGAGAACGCACGTGCTTGGAGCCAGCCCCAGACCACGGGAGCCGGAGCGGCGGCCTCCCTGGGGCCCCCGCGCTCTCTCAGGGACACGTCTTCGAAGTCCCCAGTGATCGTCACTGGCCGGTCATTCAGCCTGTCACCTGCCATGTGCCTTCAGCAACCACCCTGCCCTCTGCTGCCAGCCTTTTCTCTCCTGCTCCTCTCCTGCCCTCGAAAGACCCGTCTGGCCGTCCTGCACTCGCACCCAGAGGGGGTCCACGTAGCCCTTCCGTCTCCCGCACTGGGGGCGAGCCTGTCTGGGACGCAGGGGCGGCACAGCACGCTCCTGGTTTCTTGGTGCAATGCCCGCCTGCCAGCCTCCGAGCAAGTGAACTCTGGGGGTGGGGTGGGGGTGTGGGGGAGGGTCACCACTTCCCGCTGCTCACCGGGCCTGCGCCTTGGTCCCTGAGCTGCTACACTCCCAGTGTAGACCACACTTGAAGAAGGCAGAGGACGCCTGGCCAGAAACAGTCTCCCGGCTGCTGTGGACACAGCCCCCGTGGCCTCCTTTGAGGGGATGGGAGACAGGCCAGGGAGAAGGTGCCTGGCTACACCTGATGGCCCTCCAGCCCTTAGATGGTCCTCATGATGGCTTTTGGACGCCCTGGGTGTCTGACCTCTCTCTCCAGCCTTATTTCTGGAGATCCCCCCTTCCCTGGGCCACAGCTCTCCCCCACCTGTCTCTCAGGGACTCTGAGGGCACATCTAGTTTCTTCCTCCTTACCTGTCCCGTATTCTCTCCTTTCCTCTAATCCCATCCTCACCCCTGATGTGGCCACTCTTGTCTCTCCCTTCCACCAACCTACCAATGGGATGTCCTATTCTGAACCTTCAGCCTTGATCTCATTCTCACCCCAAATCTATAGTCCAGGTGTGCCCATTAAAGCCCCCCCCCACCCCGGCCATCTGCTCTAGGATCTACAAGATAGCAGCCACAGGCAACAGTAGAAACTTAGAAATGAGGGTTCTCTGTTCTCCTGGGGTCCCACACTGAGGTAGGCCCCCTTCCCCACAGGTGTCTGTAAGCATGGAGGGACAGGGACCCACTGGGCCATGGGGTTCCTGACCCTTGGGCACTGAGCCTCACCAAGGATGTGACCCAATGGGCACATTAGGAAAGGAATCTCTTTGCAAGAAATTTTGGCATCTTTTCATCAAGGCTGTTTAATCCTCCTGAGTTCTGTAGAATCCCCACCCCAGAAAGACCCTGAGGTGACATGGGCAGGCCCCTTTCTGGGAGGTGAGGGGCACCCAGGACTCAGCCTGAGACTACTGTTGGCTGCTGCCTTGACGCTGACTTCTTATTCCCACTTCTTAGTGATGAACACTCATCGAAGTTCTGGGGCAGCAGGGGTGAATGAAAGAGGGTTTATGACAGGGCAGTGTCTGGGATAGCAGTCTTAGCATGGACTCACGTCCAAATCACCAGACAGTGTTCAGTAACCCCGTGCCCAGGCCAACCCCACCAGGAGCTTGGGGTGGGGCTCGGCCAACCGGCGTGTCTCTCGATCCCCCCCCATGATTCCAACATATTGCCCAAGCTGCCCCCTGGTGGGCATCTTTGGGGTATGAAGGCTGGGCCACAATGAACACACACATACAAACAAAACCATGAAGAGTCATATGATATAAATTTAGTGCCTAAATAGGCCAGTTCACTCCATTCACATCAATGCTTGCTGAAACTCCAGTCTGGCTTCTTCCCAGAGAACCTGCAGTCCACAGAGCTATCTGTATGGACCCACTTGCTATGTGGGTCAGAAAAGAAGAAAGAGCTGAAATCAGTATTCTAAGCTTTTACCTTAGGAAACTAGAAAAAAGAACAAATTAAATCCACAGGAAGCATAAGGAAAGAAATAATGAAAAAATTAGAGCAGAAACCAATGACATTAGAAACAGGAAATCAATACAGAAATCAATGATCCCCAAAGCTGGTCCTTCAAAAAGATACATAACAATTGATAAGCCTCTACCCAGGCTAAGAAAAAAAATGAGAGAAGACACTTACTAATATCGGAAATGAAAGAAGGGTCATCACTACAGATCTCATGGAATTTAAAAGGATAATGAAGGAATACTATAAATAACTCTATGCCCACAAATTTGATAACTCCTTAAAAACGGATCCATTTCTTGAAAGACACAGCTTCACAAAACTCTTACAAGAAGAAATAGATGGTTTGAATAAACCTGTGGCTATTTAAAAATTGAATCAATAGTGAATAATCTGCCAACATAGAAAGCACCAGGCCCAGATAGGTTCACTGGTGAACTCTACCAAACACTTAAAGACAAAATTTACCAAGTCCCCACAATCTCATTCAGAAGACAGAAGCAGAAATAATATCACTTAACTCACTCTATGAGGCTAGTACGACTCTAACATCAAAAGCAAACAAAGACGTTACAGGAAAAGAAAACTACAGACCAGCACCTCTTATGAACACACATGCAAAAATCCTCAACAAAACACTAACGGATTGAATCCAACAATGTATAAGAAGAACTATACACCATGACCAAGGGGGATTTATCCTGGGTCTGCAAGGCTGCTTCCCCATTCAGAAATCAACACAATCCATCACACCATTAGGGTGAAGACAAAAACTCCATGATCTTATCAATGGAAACAGAAAATTCAACCAATTCTTGGTAAAAGCTCTCAGTAAACTAGGAATATGGGTGAAACTTCCTCCACTTGATAAAGACATCCACAAAAATCCTACCACTAACATCCTACTTAATGATCAGAAACTTGAACAAGGCCAGGATGTCCCGCCTCACACTCCTCAACACCATCATGGAAGTCCTCGTTAATGCAGTAAGACAAAAAAGGAAATAAAAGGCAAAGACAGCATTTTCAGTGAACGATGCTGCAGCACTGGGATGTCCACATATATTTTACAGAAAGCCTAGATCAGAACTTACACCCTTCAAAAAATTAACTCAGAATGGATCACAGACTTAAATGTAAAATGCAGAATTATTAAACTTTTAAAAGAAAACACAGGGAGAACTTTAGCGACCATGGGTTTGGTGATGACTTTCTAGATAAGACATCAAAGGCCTGATTCGTGAATGAAAGAAACGATAAGCTGGACATCAAGATTAAAAACGTCCGATCCACAAGTGACACCTTCAAGACAGTGAGAAGAGCAGCCACGGACTGGGAGAAGGTATTTGCAAAAGACACATCTGGTAATGAACCGGTCTCTGAAATATACAAACAGCTCTTAATACCAACATTAAGAAAACCACATTTTAAAAATGGGGCAAAGACCTTAACAAACACCTCAGCAAAGAGGATGCACAGGTGGCAAACAAGTACGTGAAAAGATGCCCTACAGCACAAGTCATCAGGGAAACACAAGTTACAACACTGAGATGCCACCACACACCTATCAGAATGGCCAAAATCCACAACACCGACAACTGCCAATGCTGGTGAGGATGTGTGCAATGAGAACTCTCGTCACTGCTGGTGGATTGAAAAACGGGACAGATAGTTTAGAAGATAGTTTGGTGGTTCCTTTTCTTTTTAATGTTTGTTTATTTTGAGAGAGAGAGAGGGATAGAGAGTGAGCAGGGAGGAGCAAAGAGAGAGGAGAGAGAGAGAATCCCAAGCACACTCCACACTGTCAGCATGGAGCCCGATGAGAGGCTCGAACCTGAACCCTGAGATCACAACCTGAGCCGAAACCAAGAGTTGGATGCTTAATCGACTGAGCTATGCAGGTCTTGTAAAACTAAACACATGTGATGAAGGAGGTGCTGGTAGCTGAGGTTTGGGGGCAGGGCGAGCTGCAGGAAGGAATCCATGGGGCAGTTGGGCAAGGGGGTGGGGGCCGTACCTTCTGCTTTAGGTATTGTGGGTTCAAGTTGTCTAGGGAACATTTAAATTAGGTGCCCAGTAGTCAGAAATACCATTTAGAGATATTGTACGTTAACAAGTATACTCAACCAATGACAGAATGATTACATCCGTCCCCTTCCAAAAGGTCACACTAGCTGTGGCAAAACCATCAGACAAGATAGTTCCTGATTAAAATCTGGTTCCATTGGAACGGGTTGCACACTCAGACCTGCTGCTCTTTAATGTCTCAGCTTGGGCTGGATCCACTGGCGGACCCTCCACTCCCAGAGGCTCAAGCCCAAATACAACCTAACCCAAGCGGGATGTAGACCCACCCACCCACATTGCTTGGCCTCTCCCAGGTTTGAAATTAACGTGAGGCTCAGGTCCTTCTTAGACCCAACGGACACAGTGCCAGGTTCACATCAGCCCTCTGGGGCTGCAACACCAAGAGTCAGGCTTGGGACTGTGAGTGCCAGCTGCTTACATCCTTCCAATCAACACCTTGCCCACATGGGCACTCCTTTTCCCCAACAGCAGGAGGAAAATTTAGAGACTCACAAATAACCTAACGTCCCACCTGAAGACACTAAAAACCCTGAACTGACCAGGAGAAAGGACAGCATAAAGATTAAAGCAGAGATAAAATAGAGAATGGGAAAATAATAGAGAAAATCAATGAAACCAAAAGCAGCTTCTTTGAAAAGACCAACACAACAAATTTGACGAAGTTGGAGGACTCACACTTCTGGATTTCAAAACTAATTACAAAGCTACAGTAATCAAAACAGTGTGGTACTGATATAAAGACAGGCATATAAGGCAGTGGAAAAGAACAGAGGGCCTAGAAATGAGCCCCTGCATATGTGGTCAAGTGATTTTTGACTAGGGTGCTATGACCATTCAACAGGAAAGGGACAATTTTTTCAACAAATGCTGCTGGGGAAACTGGGTGTCCACATACAAAAGAATAGAGTGCCTGTAGCTGATGCCACATACAAAAATTAACTCAAAATGGATCCAAGATCTCAATGTAAGGCCTAAAATTCTTAGAAGAAAACTCAGGGCAAAAGCTTCGAGGCACTGAATCTGCAATGGTTTCTTGGGTATGGTACCAAATTCCCAGGCAACAAAAGAAAAACCAGACAATTTGGATGTCATGAAAATTGTAAAGTTTTGTGCATGAAAGACACTATCAACAGAGTAAAAAAGCAACCTACAGGATGGGGGGGATAAATTTGGAATTTGTGTATCTAATAAGTGATGAATATCCAGAATATATAAAGTACTCTTAAAACTCAATAATAAAAAATAGACAACCTGATTCAAAAATGGGCAAAGAACTTGAACTGCCATTTCCTCAAAGACGACACATAAATGACCATGTGACCAAATGACATGGCCAATAAGTACATGAAAAGATGCTCCACAACCCTCATCATCAGAGAAATGCAAATTGAGATACCACCTCACGCTCATGAGAATGACCACCATCCCCAAACCAGAAAATAGCAGGTGTTGACCAGGAGGAAGAGACATTAGAGCCCTTGTGCACTATTGGCAGGAATGTGAAATAGTGCAGCCGCTGTGGGCTGTGTGATGGCTTCTCAAAAACATTTTGTTAATGAATTCTCATATGACTCAGCAATTCCCCTTCTAGACGTGTACCCAAGAAACTCAAAGGAGGGTCTCAAAGAGATACCTGTGCATTGTATTAAAAGCAGCGTTTCCTGCAATAGTTAAAATGTGGAAGCAACAAGTCCATCCACACATGAATGGATGGGCAAAATATGGTCTATCCACACAATGGAATATTGTGCAGCCTTAGGAAGGAAGGAGATCCTGACACGTGCTCCAGCGTGGATGAACCCTAAGGACAGCATGAAACAGGCCAGTCACAGAAGGACAAATGCGCTGTGACTCCGCTTACATGACGTCCGTAGAGGAGTCAAATTCATAGAGACAGAAAGTGGAATGGTGGATGCCAGGGGCTGGGGGTGGAGGGGACAGGGAATTATTTAATGGGGACAGAGTTTCAGATTTGCAAGACAAAAAGAGTTCTGGGGATGGATATTGGTTGTACAACTACACACACACCACCCACACCACTGAACTGTACCCTTACAGCTGGCTTAGATGGTAAATTTTATGTTCTGTGTATTTTACCACAACAAAAAAAAAAAATGAAGAAAAAGAAGAAAAACATGGACAAAGGATTCGAACAGACGTTAGTCCAAAGAAGTAAACAGCCAATAAGTATCTAAAGAGATGCTTGACCTTATTAGTCACGAGGGAAATGCAAATCAAAATCACAGTGGTCTGTCACTGCCCGCCCACACGGATGGCCAGAATCCAAACGCCAGATAATAACAAGGGTGGGAGACGGCACGGAGAAATCGGGGCCCTCGCACACTGTTAGTTGGAATGTAAAATGGTGCGGCTGCTTTGAAAAAAAACTGTGTGACGGTCCCTCGGGTGGCAGATTACAGAGCCACCACACGACCTAACAAATCCACTCCTGGGTATATGTCCAAGAGAAATGAAAACACACGTCCACACAGGAACTTGGACGTCATGTTAGCGGCAATGTTCGTAACAGCCAAATGTCCATCACGAATAAAGCATGGGCTGTCCGTGAGCGGAATGTTCCTCGGCCACAGAAAAGAATGAGGCGCTGACACCCGCCACAACGTGGATGACCCTTGAAAACACTGCACTCAGTAAAAAAGGCTAGTCACAAAGGACTAGGTATTTATAGGATTCCATTCAGAGGGAGCTCCAGAAGGGAGAAACCCACGGAGACTAGGCGACGGGAGGCTGGTGGGTGACAGCTGAACGCAGAGGCATTTCTCTTGTAGGTGGTAAACATGTTCCAGACGGACTGTGGTCATGGATGCACACGTCTGTGAATACACTAAAACCCACTGGATCGTACTCCTGAAACGGGCCTGTATGTAAGGTATATCCTGCTAAGGCTGCCTTTAAAGTCTCTGTGTCTACCAGTTTACAGAAGAGCCAGGGGTCAGGGCACAAGTGACACAGGGACACCACAACCCAAATCACAGTGTGGGATATTCTACAGACAAGTTATCTAGTCGTTCAAGGAAACCACTGGAGTCCACGGAGATGGAGGGAAAACAGAGTAAGAGTCTTCAGAGACCTCACAAAATGAACCACGTGGACCACGCTTGAATTCTGATTCCAACAAACGTACTATACACACAACATCTTTGAGATAATCAGGGAAATTTGAATATGTTGAACGACTATCTTTAGTTTTGTTGGATATAACAACTATGTCGTGTCGTTGTTGCCTTCATACCCTTATTGGTGGAAATGATGCTGAGATATTTACAAGAGGAGTGCACTGCAGGATGCCTGGATATGCGATCAAATGTTTCAGAAAGCCCCTCCCTCCCCTTCTCTCCAGTCCCTTCCTTCCTGACTGAACGGTTGGTCCAAATGCCAAGGAAGACAAGTGCTGTGCTCTGGGGGTGGGGGGGGGCAGCCACGGTGGTCCCCAGTGGGAGACTGGAGTCCAGGGGCAGCGAGGAGTGTACCACAGGACAGGTGACAGGAGGACACAGGACAGGAGGTGGGTGGCCCGCGTGGGCATCAGAGCCAAGAGGGGTGGTCAGAGCGAGCTCAGGGGGAAGGGAGCCCCCGGGGAATGGCTGGGCGGGGAACCGGCGCCCCCGCAGGGCGGGGGCAGGGGCGGCCGCTGTGATGGGGGTGCACCTCACACGTGGGGGGTTAACCAAGTCGGTGAAAATACGAAGGTAAGGGGTCAGGCTTCTCATCGCTGGAGGAGAGACTTAGAAATGCAGGAAAAGACAAACGGATGAACCCTGTGATATCAGACTGGAATCGGAAGAATTACCACGAGCGTACCGCTTGTAACATCCAGAGATGGACACGCAAATGGACACAGACACGAGCGTGCGCGTGTGCGTGCGTGTGCATCTGTCGGCACCAATCCGTCCATCTCGAGGACACGGGAGAGGCAGCACCCCCACTTGAAGACCCTGGTCTCCCCGTGAAAAACAAGCAGGCCAGGCCTCCAACGGCAGTGGAGGAAGACGGTCCCGTGACGTCCGTGTGTATTTGAAGCAAAGACAAAGAAGAGCGTCGAAGGGACGCGGTGAGAAGCCACCGAACAGTCAGGCAGCTGTGAATCCACATGGATGAAAACAAATTACTTAACATCTAGAAAGGTGGATTCATGTAGTTTCAGGGTACCTCCTCCCAAATATGTAATAATTACAAGGGAAGGCGAGAGTGTGCAGGGGCGAAGCCTGCCAGATGCCCCCTTCGTCCGGCATCCAGGAGAACACTCACGGACACCACTCCCAGCGAGGTGTCTCCGTGACGGCGTGACCCAGACGCATAATCTGACCCTGCCTCGGAGGACAGGTCAGAAAACCGGACTGAGCAGGAGCCTGCGGTGAGGGGGACTGAAGACACAGGACAGCCCAAGGCGGTGAGGGATTCTGAACGGATCCTTTCCAGTAAAGGCCGTTCCAGGAGCGGCCAGGGGACAGGAAGGGGGTCGGCAGGAGCAGGCCGCAGTGGCGCCATCAGGGCGAAGGCGCGATTCTGTGTGCACCACACTCACACTCGGGGGCCGGGGGCGACGGAGACTTTGGGCAGGGTACTCGCAAATCATTCCGTGGGAGAACGCTGTCCTCTACTTCCAAACGCTACCGTCCCCTCTAAAATAACGGACGGGTGAATCGAGATCGGAACAATATTGGTAAACTGTGCAGCGAATACCGGGACCGCGGGAGTTCATTACGCTTCTGTCTCTATTTTGTGCATTCAGAAAACACTAAAAGTGCTGTTGACAGAGACAGAGGGTAAGACAGGGAGGTCGCACAGACGCGACGAGCGCTGCTGGGGAGAGACAGGCTTGATGTATTTACAGGCGCAGAGACAACCTGGGAAATGAAAACACTTGTCAAAAATCGAAAAATGGGCTATGCTTTAGTTTCCAGGGAGAATCAAGAAAGGACACCTGTTGGGGCACCCGGGGGGCTCAGTAGGTTGAGCTTCCGACTTCGGCTCAGGTCATGATCTCACGGTTTGTGAGTTCGAGCCCCTCGTCGGGCTCTGTGCTGCCAGCTCGGAGCCTAGAACCTGCTTCGGATTCTGCGTCTCCCTCTCTCTCTGCCTCTCCTCTGCTTGTTCTCTCTCTCTCTCTCTCTCTCTCAAAATAAATAAACGTTAAAAAAGAAGAAGACATGACACCACCGAGAGCAGTTTGAGCACCAGGAAAGGACTCCGAGAGGGAGCCTGAGCCTGGCCGTGAGCACCACCCCGCTCCCCCGGGATTGGGTTGGGCTGTCACTTCTCATCAAAGACCGCAGGTAACATCCGCTTGGTCACACTTTCCAGGTGTTACGCTGGTAAGAAGTGAAAAGACACGACGGCCTTACCCGCCAGCGGCCAGTGGCCCTGCTCGTACATCCCTAGTCTATCCTGCACTCGGACCGGTAAGGCAGCCCGAGTGTGGCTTCTCCCACGAGGCCACTGACCGTCCCCACCGTCTCCATCCCCTTCTTCTCCATGGAGCCCCCGGGTTGAAGGGACAGGCCTGGAAGATGGGGGCCCCGGGATGTGAGTCGCCGACCCAAGGACCCGAGGGGCAAGAGTGGGTGAGTGGGCACCGAGCTCCCTTGGCTCAGACCAGTGAGGCTTCCCAGGTCATTCAGCACCGCCTAGTCTGCCGGAGACAAAGGAAAACTTAAAATAACAACAAGGCTTGTTTGACTGGAGGGATGGAGGGGGATTATTTTCTTAGTTACTCTCAGAATAAAATAAAATCCCAATAAGTGTGGGGTGTTGGCCGGTTGCTGTTTTCCGATGTCCTGAATGCAAAGCCCCAGCACGTGCTCTCAATGCGCCACGTTCCCGAGACCGCGGTCAGGAAGCCCATGGAACACCCAGCCACGGAACAAGCGCAGGTGAGGTGCAGGTGCGGGTGCGGGTGTGGGTGTGGGTGCAGCAAGCGGCTCATTCTAAAGCAAGCACAGCACCCGGCCCACCCTGCTGGCCCTACCGGCCAAGGGGATGGACCAAGGACAGGTGCCTCCGGGCATCATCTTAGACTCAAGAGGGCTAACTCACCGTGAGGACGTTCCAGACGCCACCTCTGGCACTGTTTCTGCAGAGACCGTCGGTGGGGTCAGAGCAGCCGCTGCCCCACACCTGCCTGGGAGCTCAGGAGCCCCGCCTCCACGCTCCTCGGTCACCCGTGTTTCCAGCGACCCCGGGAGCCCTCGTCTTGCACGATCAGTGTGCAGTGGGAAGGCACGCAGGTTCGTACACGCTGCAGTAAATATAGCCTCAGAACTGTTTTGCATCCTTATTTCTCCGAGTAATCTGTTCTGCCAAGTTTCCCCCTTTATAGTCAGAGACCAACCAATTACCATGAAAATCAGATGAATAAATATTGAAGAGAATGTGTTCATCGTCTATTTTGGTGTCCTAACAGCAAGGAAGTGACATTACGTTCGTAATTAAGTCTTTCTCAGCTGAAGCTCTCCTCCACTGGATCAATTAAATTCGATCATCAGATCCAGCAAAAAGCCTCCCCAAAGAACACTTATTAGTTGGTGCGACTGATTTTCTCTGAGGTGCCAGATTTCCCCTCAGAAATTAAAGTCTTGTAGACGGCACAGCTGGGGTCGTGGCTTACAAGAACACCTGCTTCAACCACATTCCTTCAGCTTCCTTCCCTCCCACCTTCCAAATTATCTTAAAAAAAAAAAAAATGTTTGTAAGTAGGCTCCACACCCAAGGTGGGGCTTGAACTCACAGCCCTGAGATGAAGCGACAGGTGGTCCATCAACTGAGCCACCCAAGTGCCCCTACACGTTACCTCGGTACTGGTTTGGGAATGCGGAATATATTAGTAGTAATACTACATGTCCTTTTTTGAGAGAGAGAGAGAGAGAGAGAGAGAGAGAGATGCAAGGGGAGGGACAGAGAGAGAAAGAGAGAATCCCAAGCGGGCTTCATGCTCAGTGCTGAGCCTGATGTGGGGCTCGATCCCTTGACTATGAGATCATGACTGGAACAAGAGTCAGATGCTTAACCGACCGCGCCCCCCAGACACCCCAATACGTGTCGTTTCGTAATCATCAATCAATCCTTTGTCTACAAGGACTGAGTATATGACCCATTAACCATCTTTGCTCTATGAGATGGTGTAATGTAGCTAAACTGTTAACTTCTCTTTTCTCAACAATACCTAAATGTTGCAACTGAAATGTTCGCATTCTCTTAGCCTTGCTCAGATGTTTTCTTTCCTATTTTGTCTCAGAAAACAACAGACGGATTGGTAGCAGCCCTTGCAAAGGGAAACCTCTCTGGGCTGATTCTGTTTAGAGACGCCTATCTGTGATGAGGCATCTGTAGCAGCAGGGGACCCTCAGCTCCCACGTGGCCTGCGGGGGCCCTCGGCTCCCGTAAAAGCCCGAGGTCGATCGGTGCCATCACGTGCTCGTTAAACACCTACTATGTGCCTGGCACTATTCTACGTACTGGGCGTAATGCAGTGACTAAGGCTGCCACTCTCACAGGGGTGACAGGGCAGTGGGGGGAACCAGTCAGCGAACCAATGAACAAATAAATGAGTGCTTGTGTGTGACAAGGCCTTGAAGGTCACAACGAATCGTGGTGCAGAAACAGGGGCTCTCCAGGACACTCTATGTGACATACGAAGAGGGACGGCCTCTCTGATTTGCAGCCGCCCTAGCTTGTTATAAGGTGACTATACCCCTGGCCCCCAAACCAGACCAGCATACACAAGCAAAAGGCAGCCAAGGCAACAAAGACCGACCTCACGGGTGAAGGGCAGCCAGAAACACCCAAGAGGAAGTGTCGGGTGCCCAAATCCCGCAACGCGGCCCGTGACGGCTGCGTCAGGACCAAGCAGGGCATATGCCAGGACGCAGCGTCAGAAGGATCTGCCTGTGTAACTGCCCCCTCCCCACGTTAACAGACTCCAGAAAAAAACCCCCCATGATTATTGTCATGATGCTGAAGCAGCATTTGACAAAATCCAATACCTATACGTGACAAAAGCAATCCGGTAACTAATTTCTATGAATTCCACACAAGCAGAAACTGTCCTCTTAAACCTGCTCACGGACGTATCCCAGGTGTCAAAAGCAGCGTCCAGATTTAGCAGTCACTTGGTGCACAGCTGTTGAGCGACTGAATGAATCAGAGAATGAAGTCCTTTCTTCGGCTGACGAAGACAACCCTCCAGAGCTTACGTCACCCTCAGTAGAACAAAACCCGCCAACATCCCCTTTCAGGCGGGGGACGAGACGAGGGCGCCCTCTCCTGGTGAACGCTCCAGGGCGCCCCGGTGAGCGTGCCACGGGGTCAGAAACCGGAAGGCAGGAGACGTGACTGTCCACGTATGCCACGGCCTGACCGCCGTTCCGGTAAAACCGCTGCCATCGGCAAGATTTCTGGGCACAAGATCATACCACATTCCTCTCCCTGCAGCAGTCACTGTTGAGAAAACGTGGCCAAAATCACATACCGCTTGTGCCAAGAATTCAAACCAGACACTCCAGCGAGTAACCAAAGGAAACACAAGAACTTTCCGGAGAGAGTTTTTAAATTCTAACAAGGGACAGCTTAAAACTAAATAAGTAGAGACTCATGCCATGTTCGTGGATGTGATGATTTAATGCTGAAAACCGTCAGCTCTCCCTGAAATTAATCCGTGAACTCAACACCGGTCCTACCAAAATCCCAGCACGCGTTCTCGGTGGGGGCATAAACGGACTCCAAAACCACAGCAAAGAGGGATAGAGGTCCGAGAACAGCTTAAAAAGAGAATGCTAATAGGAGTTTCAAGAGGAAGGACTTACACTGCCACATGTTAAGACCGTTTCAAAGCCAGAGTGACCACGCGATGTGGTACTCATATCAGGACTAAACAGTCCGCTCAACAGGACAGGACAGACTCTCGAGAAAAACAAGGGACACAGAGCACCGAGAACGTTAACTCAAGGCGTATCCATAGGACAGAAGCCTGGCTCACCACCTGGAGATTTAAGGAATGCTGGGTCCCTGTCTTATGTCACTGTCAAAGTAACTCTAGTCAGAATTAGAACCTAATTGTGAAAAATAAGCAAACACAGAAGTCACAGAGGAACAACGTGCATCTACGACTGCAGGTCAGGAAATCTTTTATGTTTACTTTTTAAATGTTTCTAATGTTTATTTATTTATTTTGAGAGAGAGAGAGTATGAACAAGGAGGGGCAGAGAGAGAGGGAGAGACAGAATCCCAAGCAGGCTCCGCACGGTCAGTGCAGAGAGCCCGATGTGGGGGCTCGAACTCACAAACCGTGAGATCGTGACCTGAGCCGAAATCAAGAGTCAGATGCTCAACCGACTGAGCCACCCAGGTGCCCCATGAGGAAATCTTTTAAAACTCAAGACCACAGGGGCACCTGGGTGGCTTAGTCGGTTAAACATCTGACTCTTGATTTCGGCTCGGGTCATGATTTCATGGTTCATGGGTTTGAGCCTTGTGTCAGGATCTGTGCTAACTGTGGAACCTGCTTGGGATTCTCTCTCTCCCTCTGCCCCTCTCCCCTGCTCTCCTTCTCTCTCTCTCTCTCTCTCTCTCTCTCTCAAGTCAAAACAAAACAAAACAAAACTCAAGGCCATAAACCATAAAAGGGAAACTTCCATTTGATGAAGAACATCACAGACAAAATGATCAGATTCGGGGGGAAAAAATGGGAGGGTTCATGTGGAAATTCTATGGCTGAGAAACTCAGGAAGTGAGCTGGGTGAGAAGATCAGAAGAGAAGCAGGGGGGAGGTGGGCGCATAACATTTACTGGAAGAACCTGTGGACGCGCGGTCGTAGGGCGACACTGGGACATGCTCTTCCCCGGAGTCTTGGACTCGCCCCGCAGGGAGGATGATGTCAAGGAGGCTGAGGGAACCCTGGTGCATGGCCGCCGTGCCCCCTGGTAGTCCAGCCGTTCTGGAAGCAAATGCACAGCCCTGGTGAAACCAAGTGTGTGCACGTCCTATGACCAAAACCCCGGTCCCGGGATGTGCCCCAGAAAGACCATCGTGGGCGCAGGGAAGACGCACGGAGACTTCGTAGCACCTTCAGCCCTGCGTGAGAATGTTCCACAAGTAACGTGTGGCTGTGGATGGGGGCCGCTGGGCCGCCCACCCAAGCGACGATCCCGTGTACAGAAAGCACCACAGACGGATCTCAAAAACACATGCAGAGTTTGACATGGGATTTGAGGGGCAGGACCGTGTTAGCAGCTTCCTGAAATGCACAAACACACAGTGTATCTTCTCCCTGATGTGCCTCCGTGGGAAAAACCACACAACCGAAGAAGGTGGGTTGGAAGGATTCACACTACGTTCCTAGGGAGGGGGTTGCCCAGGTGGAGAGGGGAGAGGGGCACGGAGTCGATGTCCGGAGAGCCAAGGTGCAGACGCCCTGGAGCAGCAGATCAGGTGACGTAACAACTCTCCCCTCCCCCACCAAACACGGTTAAACTGTGTTCAAGTCCAACCAAAGACAGAGGCTTTGTCCCTACCCATCGATCAGGACAGGCCATGTTCTAATCTACTGTTCGGATAACTACCTGCTTCTGTGTTTTCACTGGATAAAAGGTTTTACACAACAATCTTGGAACTTATTTAATGGTTCAGTTAATGTAATTATGTTTATTAAACTTAGCAGTTCTTAGACTGTGCCAAGATCAAATCCAATCTATCTACTGGAAGACGGGAAATTCAGTCAGACCCACACGGTTCGTCAGACACAACTGTACCACCGAGAATGGCCACACACACTGTCCCCGAGTGGGAAAGGGGGAAGCTAATTAAGAGGGGGTCTGTTTACTGCTTCATCACGTCTTCCACTCTAGGAACTCTTGGAGACACTTGAGATCAATATTAGAAGCCCAGGAACCCTGCACTTCCTCATCCACTATGAATGGATTGGACAGGAAAACTTTCCGTTTTTGTACTTATTGTAAAGGACGTCAGAGTTAAAGCTTTTGCCCTGGGCCCTCATGAGGTTTCCAAGCGCGAGCCAAGTGCAGGCCTGTGTGCCTGGGTGGCCGGGTCCCCGAGGAGTGGCCGTCAGGACGTCAGCAGGTGCCCACAGGCAGCAGAGGGAAAGTGTGGTCACCCAGCACAGAGGCCAAGGGGAGACTGCTCTAAGGAGGCAGGTCATGTCCCGCCCGCGCTCACCGTGCCCTCTGGGTCCACGAGCAGCAGGTGCTTGGCCTGGCCGTTGTGCATGCCGGTGAGGACGAAGGAGCCCGGGTTGGTGGCGCTCTTCCTGACCAGGAAGTCCCCGTCGTTCTTCAGCAGCCCCTCGGCCTCCTTCCGGCTCATCTCCCCTTGGTACCAAGGCTCCCCTTCCAGCTCCGCCAGCATCTTGGCATCGGGGGCTCTGGGCGTGACAGGGCTGATGCACTCCACGGAGGCCGCCTTGCTCAGCACAGGCCCCGAGGACTGGTTCCTGAGAGCGTCTTCAAAGGGTTCTGTCAACAGCAATTGCCAGCAACAAGTCAACCCCACGAAGAGCAAATGATAACATGCACAATGCGATCTCGATGGAAAAGCCGAGGCAACTTCCACCGGAAACAAACCTACAGAAAGGCGACTGGCTGGTACTATTGACCGTGTTTGGAGGCACAGGCCGAACCCCGGCACGACTCTTTCTGACGAGCCTGTGTTCCCAGGACGGCTGGGCGCTGCACCTGTGCCAAGGACTCAAGCACACCTTCTGTCTAGCCGGTCAGAATGACTTCACTTTTGCATGCTGCGAGAGCCCGTGCATATCGCCCTCCATCTACCTTTTCTGGGACATCGGCTAGCCTCTTAGTAAACCTGTTTTCTTCTGAATGGAAACCTGCCATTGCTCCTGGAAATACGCAGAGAAAAGGATAATCTGCAAAGTTAGAGTCACTGCAAAACCTATACCCAGCCCATCACACGTTTGTTTCAAAACCTTGGCATCAAGGTAAATTTTTCAAAGAGAAGAAAAGTGACATTTATTGGGTGCCTTTTGTGTGACGCGGCCCGGGTTAGGAGCCCCACCTCTCCTTGGCCTTCACTCGTTTCTCTGTGGAAAAAAGCTCCTGTGTGGGCATCTGAGACCCGGCATGACCACAAGCCCCCCAAGGACACACTTCCCACCCGGGGGTCAGTGAACGGTAGGTCCGCTGCTCTAACAGGGACAGACACAGCAGCACAAGAAGTCGCCAGGAACATCGAATTAAACCTCAAAATGAGGCAATATGTACGAAAGTGCTGAAGAGGCCCACGGCACCACACAAGTGTCAGGTGTGAGGATGAGCACATGGGACCACGTGGCCAAAGCAGCACAGTGCAAGCACCACAAGAACAGGAACAGTTCTCTCCTGGGCACAACGACGTCCCCACGCTCCAACATCGTCCCTGGGATGTAGTTCGCGCCCTACACGTATTCAACAAATGCTGCAGAATAAGACCAATTATGAGTAGAGGGTGGGCAAAAGCGAGGTGAATAAATGAAACCCAAGTCGGGGTGCTTTAATACTTATTAAATCATTTACAGATCTGAGCATACAAACAGGTTAAAACTATTGTGTAAAATTAGATTTTCTGTTTTTATCCTTTTTCTTCCTGATTACCTGGAGTAGTTGAAAGTTGTATTATACCATTTCTGCACCATCACCACCACCATTATCACTATCAAGACCATCACTACTGTCACCACCATCATTAACCTCATCATCACCATCATCACCACCATTATCACCATTGCCACATCAGCACTATAACCATCATCACCACCATCACCATCACTACCATCACCACCATCACCTCCATCACCACCATCATCACCACCACCACCGTCAACATCACCACCATCATCACCACCACCACCATCATCACCACCATCAACATCACCACCATCACCATCATCACCACCACCACCATCATCATCATCACCATCACCATCATCACCATAATCACCATCATCACCACCACCACCATCATCACCATCACCATCATCACCATCATCACCACCATCACCAATAATCACCATCAATGTCACCATCACCATCATCTCCATCACCACCATAATCACCATCACCACCACCACATGACCATCAACATCACCATCATCATCACCACCATCACCATCATCACCATCACCACCACCACCATCATCACCATCACCATCACCATCATCACCATAATCACCACCATCACTAATCATCACCATCACCACCATCAACGTCACCATCACCATCATCACCATCACCACCATCAACATCACCATCACCACCATCAACATCACCACTACCACATGACCATCATCATCACCACCACCACCATCATCACCACCACCATCAACATCACCACCATCATCACCATCACCATCATCACCATCACCATCACCACCACCACATGACCATCAACATCACCATCAACATCATCACCATCACCATCGTCACCATCACCATCATCATCACCATCACCATCACCATCATCACCACCACCACCATCAACATCACCATCATCACCACCACCATCAACATCACCATCACCATCATCATCACCATCACCACCATCATCACCACCATCACCAATCATCACCACCATAATCATCACCATCACCATCACCATCACCATCGTCACCATCACCATCACCATCATCAACATCATCACCATCACCATCATCATCATCACCATCACCATCATCAATATCATCACCATCATCACCATCATCAACATCATCACCATCATCACCATCACCATCATCACCACCATCACCATGACCACCATCACCATCATCACCATCATCACCATCACCATCATCAACATCATCACCATCACCATCGTCACCATCACCATCATCATCACCATCACCATCACCATCATCACCACCACCACCATCAACATCACCATCATCACCACCACCATCAACATCACCATCACCATCACCACCATCATCACCATCACCACCATCATCACCACCATCACCAATCATCACCACCATAATCATCACCATCACCATCACCATCACCATCATCACCATCACCACCATCATCATCACCACCACCACCATCACCACCATCATCACCATCACCATCATCACCACCACCACCATCATCACCATTACCATCACATCATCACCACCATCACCATCATCACCATCATCACCATCATCACCATCACCACCATCATCACCATCACCACCATCACCACCATCATCACCACCACCACCATCAACATCACCACCATCATCACCACCACCACCGTCATCACCACCATCAACATCACCACCATCACCATCATCACCACCACCACCACCACCATCATCACCACCACCACCATCATCATCATCACCACCACCACCAACATCACCACCATCATCACCGTCACCATCATCACCATCACCACCACCACATGACCATCAACATCACCATCATCATCACCACCATCACCATCACCACCATCATCACCACCACCACCATCATCACCACCATCACCAGTCATCACCACCACCATCATCACCATCACCATCACCATCATCACCATCACCATCATCATCATCACCACCACCAACATCACCACCATCATCACCATCACCATCATCACCATCACCATCATCACCATAATCACCACCATAACCAATCATCACCATTACCACCATCAACATCACCATCACCATCATCACCATCACCACCATCAACATCACTATCACCATCATCACCATCACCACCACCACATGACCATCAACATCACCATCATCATCACCACCATCATCACCACCATCATCACCACCACCACCATCACCATCAATATCACCACCATCATTACCATCACCATCATCACCATCACCACCTCCACATGACCATCAACATCACCATCATCATCACCACCATCATCACCACCATCATCACCACCACCACCATCAATATCACCACCATCATTACCATCACCATCATCACCATCACCACCACCACATGACCATCAACATCACCATCATCATCACCACCATCACCATCATCACCATCATCACCATCATCATCACCACCACCATCAACATCACCACCATCATCATCACCATCATCACCATCACCACCACCACATGACCATCATCATCACCATCACCACCATCATCACCACCACCATCATCACCATCATCATCACCACCACCACCATCATCACCATCACCATCATCACCATCATCACCATCATCACCAATCATCACCACCACCACCATCAATATCACCACCACCATCAACATCACCACCATCATCACCATCACCACCCTCATCACCACCACCACCATCATCACCACCACCATCAACATTATCATCATCATCACCACTACCACCACCATCATCACCATCACCATCCATTATCACCATCATCACCACCACCACCAGTCATCACCATCACCATCATCACTATCACCACCACCATCACCATCACCACCACCATCATGACCATCAACATCACCATCATCATCATTACCATCATAACCACCACCACCATTATCATCACCACCACCATCATCACCATCACCACCATCATCACCAGCACCATCATCACCATCACCATCATCACCACCACCACTACCATCACCATCACCACCATCATCACCACCATCACCATCACCACCATCAACATCACCATCACCATCATCACCATCACCACCACCACATGACCATCAACATCACCATCATCATCACCACCATCATCACCATCATCACCACCATCACCAATCATCACCACCACCACCATCACCACCACCATCAATATCACCACCATCATCACCATCACCACCCTCATCACCACCACCACCATCATCACCACCATCATCATCATCGTCATCATCACCACCACCACCACCATCATCACCATCACCATCAATCATCACCATCACCATAAACAGCACACGTCAAACCAGTAAGGCTGCCTTGACCAAGTGGTAAAGTTACTGAACCTCTAGGATTCTCCATTTTCTCCTCTGTAAAATCGTGATAATAACGGAATGGTAAAAATAATAATGGCAGGGACCTGCAGGACTGTTGCGAAAATTAAACAGAACAACGAATGCCCAGCACTTGTTAAATTATCAAGGCATTTCCTCCCCTGTGAAGTTCTCAGCGAACCGCCAAAGCCACATGGGGATGTAAAGCTCTCTGTGAACTCGGAAGCCTCTCTCAAAATGCCTTAGCAACGACTTCCACTCTCGTTACTCAGTTCACAGATGATTTAGCTGTCCCAGTCTACATGACAAACAGAAGGTCCAGGGCGCACGTTACTACGCTGCTAAGTAGCTTCCCATCACACTCCTCATCCTGGTTTGTTTTTCTTCAGGGCGCTTGCTGCTACCAGTTACAGCACAGGGGTTATTCAAGCTCCAGGAGAGTAGGGATTCTGTTTTGTCTTCCTGTAGACCCCAGTAAGTAGATGGGTATAGACACACACTAGGTGCTCACTGGACAGGAATACGAGAGAGTGTGTGTGCATGCGTGCGTGCACGCGAGAGGGCGTATCGCCATTTCTTGCTTCTATGTTGGTCATTTTCAACAGACCACAGGCCCTGTGATATGCCATTTCACACTGGCATCCATAGCAACTGATACAGTATTTGGCACGTAATGGCTGATTGACATTTAAGTAAATAAACGAATGAGGACGTTTTTGTGTGTATCATTTATCTCGAGATATGTGCAGACAGATCTTCAAGAGGAAAGTCAGTTCCACACAGAGGGGGAAACTGCTTTGTCTCTGGACTTCAGAGAGAGCTATCATCCCAAAGCAGAGGTCGGCCAAGTGCAAAGCCTTGAAAAGCCCAAGCATAACCCAGAAAAGTGAGGTGGAGCCATGGCCATGCGGTGGCTTCTGCGGGCCTTACGCGGTGCTGACCGGCCACCACACACTGGTGGTCCTCTTTCAGCTGGGGTGGTAATTCACATCACCGTTAATCAAAACCCTGCCAGCAGAAAGTGCGGTCGCGGCAAAGATTTCAGACAGCGGAAAGCAACCCCGGAAGACAAGAAAACCACACGCGAAAAGAAACCCACTCATGTCGAAGAGGTCTTTCCGTGGGCTGCTCTCCGCGCTGCTGCCGGAGGCCGGCGTGGCCTGCGGCGGGATGTGCTGGGCGTTCACGTAGGTGGGGGCTTCTCCGGGGCCCGCGTGAGCTCTCCCTTCCGGCAGGCTGTAGGTGTCCAAGGACCCTGCAACGAGAAAACCAGCGCTCTTTTCTCTTACGAGGGGAAGGCCATTCGCGCATCTATCCGTAAGCCACCCAACATTTCACGGAGGCGTTCCTACGGGCTATCTGGTAGCTAATTCTTCTTGTGGGTCCCCACTGGCTAAATCCCCCTCTTCTGACCCTGTCACCACTGTTGTGTTTGGCCGGGACCATTTCCCCACCTTCATGTCAAGATGCCAGCCCCCGAGGATGGACACCCTGACGGCACGGGCCTGCCCGAGACTCCGGCCCCGACCGGGGTCGGTGAGCGGAGCAGATGCGCCACGGTGGAAGCTGCCTGGGTCCCTCGTCCTTTACAAAGCCCCCTGAGCAAGTAGCAGCGGCAGAACCATGAGCCTCATTAAATCGCCTTGTTCTCCCTTTCGGTGTAAGCGGACGCCTCGTAAGTCAACTCCGTTCTAGCCACGCGATGCCCGGCCCCTTCCTTACAAAACGAAGCATCTCGTCATGCCCCAGGCTCCACGCAGGAGGCCCAGGGTGGGCGTGTGATGGAGGACCCCACCCAGGGGCAGCGCCCCCACGGGACTTCTCAGCTGTGCCACGAGAGTGCCAAGGCTGGTCTGGGGCCCGAGGGGTGATGGTGGTGCCTGATCCCACTTGCTCGGGTCGCCAAGGGAGCCCCGTCTGTGACGCACTTACACAGACAGACTCTCAGGACCACCGCCCTCTGGCAGCGCTGTCTCTGGAGAGAAGTCACCTTTCACACCCCACGGGCGGCTCAATCCAGTTGGCAAGAGGGCTTCTTAAGCTTTCCCCAGAGCCTGTTGTTGGGCTTGGGCAGCACAGCACTGCGAGAGGACGCAGGTGTCCTGTTAAAAGTCCTTCGTGTGTCTACACCTGTTCCTGAGTATGACTTCATGTTTCATGGGACACTCCTGTGTTACATGTCTTGGCAACACAGTGGCTCCTTGCCGCTCACGTGTGTATGTGTGTGTGCGTGTGCATGCGTGCACGTGGCGAGCAAATCAGTCTGTACGAAGGATTTTACAAACTAAGTTTGTTGTTTGTTTTTTTTTTTTTTTTACAAACTAAGTTTTAAAAGGAGAAGATCAAAAGCCCAACAAGTAACTTTCCTGACGATGGCCCTTTCCCACTGGGACCATGGCAGGTGCAGAGCTGGGGACAGGGGGGCATTCACACCACGATGGGGTCACCGAGTGTTAATTTTCGGTAAGGGACAACGGCTGCCAGCAAATTAACAGAGGATATTCTTACCCGATGGAAAAAAGATATTTATTGCTTTCAACTTAGAACTTGAAATTCATTGAGACATATGACCCTCAGGTGGATTTCTACCTTGGAGTCTCTTACGTTGTCTGATCCTGATCTGGCCGGGGTGGGGGGAGGGGGTGGAATGGGAACACACAAGGAGAGACTCATTTTCAAGTGAACCTGACATACTTTTCAATAACAGCCAGCATCTGCTGTAAACGACGTGTCTCCGTTGGTCCTTAGCAGTTGTTAATGTGGTCAAGCACACACGTGTTATAGAAATACTTTTAAATTTTCTTTTAAAGCTTATTTATTTTTGAGAGAGACAGAGACAGAATGCGAGTGGGTTAGGGTCAGAGAGACAGGGAGGCACAGAATCCAAAGCGGGCTCCAGGCTCCGAGCTGTCGGCACAGAGCCTGACACGGGGCTCGAACCCACGAGCCGCGAGATCATGACCTGAGCCGAAGTTGGACGTTCCACCGACTGAGCCCCCGGGCGCCCCTAGAAATGCTTTTTAAATGTCTGTAGAACAGAGGTAAGAACATAGAAAAAAGGTGCTCCTGGCACAGCTCAGACTCTGGTTTGCTACGTGTTTCCTACTGGGAGCTGGAGCTGCGTGGCCGCCTCCACCAGGCCCTACGCTGTACTGAGGGCCCCACACACGGGTCCTCCCTTAGCTCGGGCAGGTGAGGCCGGAAACGGCCTCACGAGGGGGCAGTTCCAGAAATGTATTGTCATCTATTCCCCGGCGGGGACGGCCTCGACATGAAGCCAAAATATGGTCACACATACATACGTGGACGCGTTAATCAGAAATCAGAGCTTAATTCCCCGTTGCTGCTTCTCCTTCAGACCCTGAGGGGTCAGCAGCCAGGGGTCAGGACCCCCGAGCTACTGAGGGAGTTCAGGAAGAAGCTGAACGTCGAAAGAACCCTTTAGAACACACACACGGACACGCTCGGGTGTACAGAGCCTACTGTTAGCTCCTGGTCACGGCCGAACTGTGGCAAGTGGGGACACGTCAGTCGACGTGACACGATGGGGAAGCGCCCCTGAAAGCGCCCAGGGCCCGCGTGGGACTTGATTATCCACGCCACCTCTAGTGCGTGTGGGCTCCGTCCCTCCCGAAGCTGACCCTGGACGGGGCGGGCGGGGGCCGGGCAAGGAAAGGAAAGCTACCAGTTCCTGTTAGGAGTCGTGGGGCACAGCCCCGCTGGAGCGCTGAGGGACAGCGCAAAACACACGTCAGAGGGCCCCAGCCACCAGCCACCCGAACGGGTGCGGGCCCGTGGGGAGGCCCGAGCCTCAGCCCCCTGGTAGGCAGGCCATCCTGCCGGAAGGACAAGGACGCGTCCAGGGTGCACGCGAACGGGGAGCGCTGGGACAAAGGGGAGGCACCAGAGGACGAGCGGCGCCCCCACAGCCCTCCTTCCGGTGTCCGCGACGGGTGGAGGGGCCTCAGTCTCGCCAGGACACACACGTGCGCCGCCAGCCCCCGGACGAAGTCCCCGCCGGGAGCGCGTGCTCCCGTGTCTTCTTCCCTCCCGCCTGGCCGTGCCCCTCACCTTGCCGGACAGGTGCTTGCTTCCAGTCTTCGCCGAACGGCTCTCCCAGGTGTCTCCCTTGGTAGTACGTCTGCTCTTTGCCTGCAAACTACAGACGTGTGTAAATGCCCAGAGGAAAAGCTGCCTCTTCCCCTTTCTCCATCCCCCAAAGCCACAGCCCAGTAGAAGGGACCCCAACGGCGGGTCCGCCACATCCCCAATCACACCCACCTTTTCCTTCCTGCCTCGCGGTTGGCATTAGGGTTCGGGAAACGCGTTTGCACGGGTGTGGGGAAGAGGCTGCGTCTCATCAAAACCACACGCGCCCCTCCTTGTTTTCATTTCATGCCACCAGCCCTCCCTAAGTGTGACCGAAAATGGGGCTCTCCTACACATTCACGGCCACATCACCGACGCGCCCTCGGGTAAAGCTCAGGTACGTCGGAACGCACCTCCCTCAGCCATTCACACCCGGACAAGTCCGCCCCGTCCATCTCTCCGCGTTAGAGCTGCGGACGCTTGATTTCCGTGTTGTTTTGCCACTTTCGTCAGTGTCATTATTATTTGCATAAGGTGGGTGACCTCACAAAATTCTCTGTCACGAAATAGAGACGCGGTAACTCTAAAAAGCAATCGCCTTACTGGAACGGTGTTGATTTGGAGGAAAACTCAGGGAAATGAAGAAAAGGGAAGGCTCATAAAACGCTCATCATTTTAAGGGCCCGCACCCACTGTCTTCTGGGGGAAAGAAAGCACCCCGAGCCTTTGAAAAGTCCTGAACTCTCGTCTCCTCGCGAAGCTCCCAGGATAATGGCATTCGCCCCGGGATGGAGAGGAGACCCCCCAGACTTGCACCTCCGGAATCACAACCTAGTCCCCAGACATGTGATTAACACCTTAGGACGTTAAAGCAAAAGCCTCCCCTATGTGTCTGCGTGTGTAATCCAAGGGGAGGGAGCAGGTGAGTTATTGCACCAGAGACCGGACAGAATGCCAGCCTGTGAGCACAGTGGAAGAAAATGGAAGGAAGTGCTCGAGGGGCCAGACCCAGGCAGGGGTGTGGGACTTACCTGGGCCGCGTCAGGGGCATGGGGTCTGGCTTGCAGCCGCACGTCCACAAAGCCCCCCGGAGGGGGCGCCTTGCTTGGGATGCTGTTGTAGTACGGGTGGTCTGAGCCATCCCCCTCCTCTTCAGTCCAAGGCTCGTCCAGACTCTGCATTCTGTTAGAAGAGGGGTTTTCCAGGGCTTTAGCCAAAAGTGGAGTTTTTTTTGTCAAAACCAACAAATCTAATGTTAGGACCTGCTACCCCAGAAAAGAGAGTTCAGTCACTGCCTCCTCACTATCTAGATCTCAGCTATGAAAAGCAGATGAATGGGCTGGCCAGATACTTCTGCCTTCATCGCTGTCCTACCTTCTGGAAAATTCCACTCATCTTTGAAACAGGGAAGAAGTTTAAAATGTTAATAACTGGAGGCGCCTGGGTGGCTCAGTCGGTTGAGCGTCCTACTTGGCTCAGGTCATGATCTTGTGGTTTGTGAGTTCGAGCCCCGCCTCGGGCTCTGTGCTGACAGCTCAGAGCCTGGAGCCTGCTTCGGATTCTGTGTCTCCCCCTCTCTCTGCCCCTCCCATGCTCATGCTCTTTCTCTGTCTCTTAATAATAAATAAACGTTAAAAAAATATTTTTTAAAGAAATTTTATGTCCATACCTGCATTTGGAGCTGAAATTCTTCTCAACAGATTAAGATCCTGCCTGCTTCATTTTCTTTCCCCAAAACTTTGGCGAACTTGATGATATAAAAAACTACACAGAAAATTCTGACCTTAAGTGTATTCTCAGAGGAGCACGGCAACTCAGTGAGCTCCCCACCCATTTTTGTGCATATAATTTTTATAGATTTATCTGGCTTTTATGTAAATTTCAGAAGTACAGAAAAGCATAATAATTAACATAAAAGATACGCATCCACCATGGACAGTAAGTGTGAACATTTTGCTCTATTGGCTTTTTCTACTTTAAAAAAATTTTTTTTTATAATTTTTTTTTAATCTTTACTTATTTTTGAGAGAGAGACAGCGTGTGAGCAGGGGAGGAGCAGAGGGAGAGGGAGACACAGAACCTGAAACAGGCTCCAGGCTCCGAGCTATCAGCAGAGCCCAGCGCGAGGCTCAAACTCATGAACCGTGAGATCATGACCTGAGCCAAAGTCGGACGCTTAATTGACTGAGCCACCCGGGCGCCCCTACTTAAAAAAAATTTTTTTTAAGTTTATTTATTTTTTGGGAGAGAGAGAGACAGAGTGTGAATGGGAAAGGGGGAGAGAGAGACACACACAGAAGTCTGAAACAGGCTCCAGGCTCTGAGCTGTCAGCACAGAGCCCGACACGGGGCTCAAACCCCTGAACTACGAGGTCATGACCCGAGCCAAAGTCGGACCCTCAACTGACTGAGCCACCCAGGAGCCCCACTTTTTTTTTTTAAGAAATAAAATTCATCATGGGTGTACAGATTCATCATATTAGCAGTAAAATGTGAGCAGTGGCATGTAGGTGTGTGTGCAGGGGCTCACCGTCTGTTGGAATGTTTTCATTATGAAATGTCAGACTCACCCACCAATACAGTTAAATCCCACCCACCACCGCCTGGTCCCCGGATACTCCAGAGATGGTGTGGGATATCCTGACGTGTTATACACGCGTCGTACACGTGCGTGTTATATGCAAACTACACCTATGTTGTTTGTTTGGTTTTAAAGTTTCCGTGTTTCATATCCTTTTTCACTGCACTTCAGATTTTTGAGGTTTATTCCGGGAGCACAGATGTACCGGTCTCCTTTTTTTAATGGCTAGGTCCCATTATACACGAAATTGACAAGTAGCAGGAGAACGAGTGAACTTTAAAATTTTATACACAGTATACACAGTTTATGGATAGTGGGTGTGTATATGGGGTAGGAACTGACACTTTCTAACTGCTCCTCCCACACACAGGCCCGTCTGAGCGCAGGGAAGCTTGACAACGGGGAAAAGTGGGGTCCTCACAGGCACCTCCCAAATGAATCGCCTTAAAAGCAATCTCTCTGGGGCGTCTGGGGTGCTCAGTCGGTTAAGCGTCCAACTCTCGATTTTGGCTCAGGTCATGATCTCACGATCATGAGATCGAGCCCCGTGTCAGGGTCCTCGCTGGGCATGGAGTCTGCTCGGGATTCTCTCTCTCCCTCTGTCTCTGCCCCTCCCCACCAAAAACAACCTAAACAAAAAGGCAATTTCCCACCAAAAACAACCAAAAAAAAAAATAAAAAAGGCCACTTCCCAGTAGGTGAGAAAATGACTGAGAATGACCCAGTCAGGAAAGGGGCAGAGCTCAGAGGTGTGAACGAGGCCTTCGTGCCTGAGTCACATAACGGGGCTGCAGACTTTAGAGCAACAGTGAAAAAGCGAATTTTGGAGAAATAAAGGTTTGTTTGCAGTGAACACACCTTTAGAAGAGGCTTTCATTATGCAAGTCCGATCAAGGACGGACTATTGATACGCCCCCACATGGCTTTCTTTTAACGCTTTATGCTGCATGGAATATTCTTATGTCTGAAGGAAACTCAATGCTAGATCCTGAAGGTTGTTTTACAATTCGTATTTGTATGAACTATTTCACCGAACACGTAAAACAACAACCGTCCATTGGGTGGCTCAGTCGGTTAAGCATCCAACTTCAGCTTAGGTCACGATCTCACGGTTTGTGAGTTCGAGCCCTGTGTTGAGCTCTGCACTAACAGTGCGGTGGCTGCTTGGGATTCTGTGCCTCTCTCTCACTCTCTGCCCCTCCCTCTTCTTTCTCTCTGTCAAAATAAGTAAATAAAAATTAAAAAAAATTTTTTTAAACGTTTGTTTATTTTTGAGACAGAGAGAGACAGAGCATGAACGGGGGAGGGTCAGAGAGAGAGAGGGAGACACAGAATCGGAAACAGGCTCCAGGCTCTGAGCTGTCAGCACAGAGCCCGACGCGGGGCTTGAACTCACGGACCATGAGATCATGACCTGAGCCGAAGTCGGACGCTTAACCGACTGAGCCACCGAGGCGCCCCTAAAAATTTAAAAAAAAAAAAGTGAGAATGCTGTTCCCTTTTTACAGAGAATGCTGCTGATTCATCCTGGCCAAGGGGCAGGCGTGCCCAGGGCCACAGGAGGCTTTGGGTCCTCAGGCTACCCAGCTCAGGGCTTCACGGAAGGGCCCAGAGTTAGGACCGCGCTGACCACAGTGGCACGGACGGGGGACATATCCCACCTGTGAGAAGAGGACTCACGGAGGCGACACGTGGAAATCTCACCTGGTTGCAGAGGACACGGCAGGAAGGTATTACAGTGTGTTTCCGTGACCTTGGCTACTGTCTCTACAGTTTCTAGAAAATGTTTTCCCCAACGTTCGGGGCCTCAGCCATCCGTGGGCTTCCTTCCGACGGTGGGTCTCCCAAGCCCCGGCCCAGACCCGCCAGGTGCATCTGAGCCAGGAGCCCCGTGACCGACCACGTCTGTCCAGACCACACTTCACGGAGGCCGTCTCGTGGTTTCTCCTTTGAGACATTCTCAGACGAAAGCCCATAGAACGCGGGAAGGCCCGTGCACAGGGGGTCACAGCGCTACTCACCGGTCATGGAAAGCGGGGACCTTGGAAGGACACTGCAAATACTGCTTAAAGCGGAGTTCAAAGGCCTGTCCGATGGAGCCGATGACATCCTGGGCCAGCCCGTCGCAGCACTCCAGAATGTGACACGCTGGGAGAGCAAACGTACAGGCCTGTTAGAGACGCTGGGCCGCCAGGCTCCCACTGGGGAGGTGCCCCCGTCCCCCACTCCCTGTCCCGGCAGCTCCACCCACAGCCCGATCCCTGGGCCACGGCCACGAAGCGTCACCGCGGGGATGCATTTCTTAAGGGCTCTGCTCTCTAACACCAAAGGTCCTCTTTGCAAGTACATTTAAAATTTTTAAATTTCAAAATGGTTAACAATTTCTTAACCGTCTACGAAATACCAACTCAGAGCTCAACAGAGAAACAGGGTTTGGAAGGAAACGTCGTGATAAAGAAGGTGGCAGTAAGAAGGAACGGGTCCCCCTCCGGCCCCCTGAGCCTGGACAACGGTCCCAACCCGGCTCCTGCTGAGGGACGCCTGAGCCACTCCGTGGCTGTCCGCTCACTTCCTCGTGGGAGTCAAGCGGCCTCACCGAATGCGGCAACTCGGAACAGTAAGAACCCCTCAAAAGAGGAGTTTCAGGGGATGTTAATTCACGGGGACCCCCCGCCACATGCCAGGGCGCCTCTCGAATGTGGGGCTGGCTGTTGGCACAGGTTCTCAGACAAGCAGCTTGTGCTAAAGAGCAGATCACAGCTGGGCTCCTGTGGCCCGATGTGGGGGGGAGGGCAGGCCTCGGGGGGCCTGGAGCAGCTCCCAGCGGCTTTGCGACAGGCACTCACTGTCCCACGAGGGCAGGCCGTCCCGGAGGCCAAGCTGCGGCACAATCCGTGTGGAGCCGCCAGAGAAGAGGCTGCAGGGGCACAGGGCCCGCTCTGCTCCCCGAGAAATACGAGGTCTCCTCCCAGATCCATGTCTGTGCGCCCCCGGGAACCCCAGGCCTCCCTGTGTGACCCGCGCTGCCCCATCCTGTTACTAACGACGGGGAAAGAAACCCTCGGGGGAGGCACACCAAACCGCCCTCCTGCCGCACGAAGCCAGCAGGGCACCGTGGAGCCCACGCGGACGGCGGCCACCAGCCCCGGGGTCCGCGGGCTTCCTGTCCCCCGGGCTGCAGGGGAGCACCCTGGGGACCCAGGGAAAAGCACGTCCTGAGGCTCTGGATCGCAGCGCGAGCCCTTGGGAGCACTGGGGATGGCCAAGAGGTTTGTCCCAAGGAGACAGATGCCCGGCTGTGTTTTTATTACTGATTATCGATATTATTTTAGTTTATTAAACACCAGCCCGGGAGGCACAGGGCGAGCCCACATGACACAGCTGTTAGAGCTGCAGGGTCGTGCATTAAGCAGTACGGGTGGCAGTGTCCCTCCAGCTAGTAAGGAGGCGGGAGTCTAGGCAGGAGGGAGGGGAAGAACCCCAGCCCCCCCCCTGCCTGTTTGCAGCCACGCACGCCCACCCCCAAGGGGGACCAGCCGAGGGCTGCCTGGTCGGTGCTTCGGGGAAGAGTAGAGACGGGAAGGGCCAACAGTGTGCAGCTCACTGTTCTTCTGAAAAGAGATACAGCAGCCGCAGTGAAGGAAGAACGGGTTTCGGCAGGGGGCTGCCCGATTGCTCCTGTTTACACAGCAGGGAGCTGGAAGCCTGCTTCCTGAGAACTGGAAGACGCAGGGCCGCAGCAGAAGCAGGCACCCTGTCCCGCCGAGGGTCGAGTCCTGGCTGTCAGAAACCGGGGGCGGCAGAGGCTGTAGCCGCAGAATTAAATCACGTCTCCCTCCCGGCTCTGGCACCTGCAGTCCTTGGTGGCCTGAGAAAACACTGTCTGAGGGCTGGGGTCCGAGGGTCTGTCCCAGGGCCTCTCTGTTCCAAACTGCACTCGAAATCCAAAACGAACTCTGGGGTGAGGGTCTCCGGGGCTGCTGTTTTCTCTGAGAGCATCGCAACAGTCTTTTCCCCTCACCCCCTCACCGGCATGACTGGGCACATACAGGAACGGTGAGGCCCTCGCCAACGGTGACCGCCCCTGAGGAGGGGGCAGAGCTGGGGGCGTCACTCAGGGGCCACGAAGGAGCAGACCACTGAGGCACGTACAGAGCTGTGGTGCCGTGAAGACTCAAATACGTCGTAAAACCTAAAATGTGGCCCAAAACGGACGTGAGGGCCACAAAACGGGACCGTTCTTCGTTCCGTCCCTTCTGGGGGAAACTGGCCCTCCTGTTACAGGGTGGGCGGTCTTGGGGTGGGGCTCGTGTGCCCACGTCGTCTCCCCCACCCCTCAGACCAATAAACAAGGTCGCTCTAAGGAGAACCGCTCACGCCTCTGAGCTGCTGGCCTCACGAGGGAGGAGACGTCCTCGGGCCGCGTCACGGAGGGCACTCGGGAGCAACACGCACTATGGCCCCCGTAATCATACAGGCGGGGGGGGCGGGGGGACGGCATGTTCCCTCAGACGGGCCAGCCCCACGTGTCTTCCACACACAGCAAATGCTGCTGGTCAGAAGTCACCATCGGGACCCCAGCTCGCGGTTTCCCCATTGGCTCCAAACACGTCCAGAGCCTGCACCATAGCCCAGCCCTCTGACAGCTGCGGGCTGCGGGCTGGGGTCTCCGTCCACCTGATGCTGTCCCCACGGCGTCTGCGGGACACCTGCTCCGCCAGCACAGGCGAGCGATGCCCCCACGGCACGCGGCCGCCGTCTCCGCCAACCGGGGACTGGTAGGGGCCCCTTGGACATCTGGGGTCTTACCCAACTAGAAAATGCCCCAGGAACAGCGACCACGGTCCCTTCTTCACGGCAAACCGACAATCCTCACCCCTTGGGAGGAAGGCTGAACAGTCATGGCCTCCTAGGAGGGAGGCACAGACCCCCTGAACTCAAGCATGGTTTCCAGCCAACACTGGTCTGTCATCTGGGGAATCCATCGGAGTGGCAGGAACTTAACCACGGTTGACGTGAGGCCGGGCTGGCGGACGGCAGGCCCTAACCCCGGATAATCGCACACCTTATAAGAAGGTGCCCACGTGAAGACACAGCCATGCTCGGAGCAGAAGGTGGCATGAAGATGGGCCACTGGAGCCACATGGCCACAAGCCAGGACGCCCAGACGGCCAGAGCACCTCCAGGAGCTGGGAGAGGCAGGCGGGGTCCCTGCCCCAGGCTTCAGATGCAGCGCGGCCCTGGCAGTGTCTTGCTCTCAGGTCTCCCAGCCTCCAGAACCGTGAGACAACAGCTTCTGTCATTTTCAGCCACCGCCGTGCAGAGTTCTGTATGGGAGCCCTCGTGGACCGATCAAACTGCCTCCCACTGGAAGGACGGGCTTGCGTGGAACGGCCAGCCTGCCGCCCTCACCCGGCCGAGCGCTGGTTATCCACAGTCATCACATGAAAGTCGCTGCAAGGTCAAGACGGGGTGGGCTCCACGTGTTAGCCAGGGGTTTCAGGGACAGTCCTTGGCTCAAGACTACCCATGCCCCCTTCCCGTCTACCCTCAGAAGTCTGTGAACACCCCCACTCTGGCTCAGGAGTGACAACGTGGCAGTCATAATCCAGGACATGGCGCTTCATTTGCGGGGTCCCCCTCGCCCCCCAGACACCCACGCATCTGGGGGAGAATAAGTGCTAACACTGTATGATGTCATCGTCTGTGACTCTGAGGAAGGAAAGCGGTCCCGCCACGCCACCGAGTACCAGCGTGGGGCAGGAGGCGGCCGTGGGGAGGACCAAATCTTTACAGCCAGACTGGTTTCTGATTTGCAAGGTTCACTGACCTATCAACCATCTAACCTCTCTGCAAACGCCTCCAGGTCGGGCCGCACAACAGTGAAAGCGTCTGTACGCGGACCCCGGGGGGGGTCGGTGCACCTGGGGGACAAGTCTCACCACATGGCGCCACCTCGCGGACAGTCAACCCGTTCTCTGTGTCCAAGACACAGCACCGGGGGGAGGGCACGATAGCATGCTAAGATCTCACATGCACTGACATTTTAAAAGAAAAGAATATACGTGTACGTATGTGGATAAAAAGTCCCGTAAAGCAAACTAGAAAATCTTAACAGTCGGTACCTGGGGTGGAGGGTGGGAGGAGAGGGGAGCCAGTGCTTTGTATTGCTATCAACACCCCCTGGCGATCTTCGTCAGTGAGTTCTAAGCTGGGGTCACGGGGTGCGTCAGTATCCAAGGGTAGCACTCACCTGTGGTCAGCCCACCCGCCCGGGCTGTCGGCGCCCATGGTGGGGCTTCGGTTTTGTACGTGATAAAAGGAACAGGGTGGTGAGTGTGGAGGTCTAGGAATAAAGGGCCCTTTTCCATAAAGGAAAGCTCGTGAATGCCCCACATCCCCCATTTCCAGCCTCGTCTGAGGCCCTGGCAGCTTTGTGGGGTGCGAGTGGATGGCACGTGAGCGTGGACTGCTCAGGGCAGCGTAGGCTTCTCGGGGTGACGTGGTTGGCGGTGGGGCTGGGGCCGGGCGGGGGGGGGGGGGGACACAGCGTTCCAGGTGTGGCCGAGGCCGCTTTCAGGGCACAAACGGGAGCCACAGGTGCAGGTCAGGTGCTCCAAGCCGCACTCCCTGCGTGCAGGTGGGTGTCTCAGGCCCCCGGCCGCCCGGTGTCTCCTGCCCCCACCGAGAAGGCGGGCAGCCCTCAATTCCCGTTAACGGCACGGCAGGACACACGGGTCGTGCTGGCGGAGGGGGTGGGACCAGGGGGAGCACCTGGCGTCCAGTGTTCAGCCTGACCGCGCACGAGTGAGAGACTGTAGGAGTCGAGCATTGCTTACCTCTGCGGTTAACAGGGTCCTTAGCTACGTACGCAACGTAGTCGGTTGTGTCCTGTCAGAGAAAAACGAGGCATCCACGTCACTAACCACGAGCAAGACAGCACAGCCAGACATACACTACGCAACCCAGCCCAGGAATCTAACGCTCCCAAGGGACAGCCCAGAAGGACGGTATTTCTCACACTACAGCGGCCAGGAGTCTCCGGACCTTGTGAAGTGCAGGTTCTGACTCGGCGGGTCCAGGGTGGGGCCTGAGGCTCTGGTGCAGACACCGCCTGTCTGTGCCCACGCTCTGGGCCACGGCCGTGTGACGGGCACCCCGTTCTCTGCACGGCGGATCCCCCCAGGAGCTCTGAACGCACTGCTGCCCGAGTCCCAGCTCCCGGATAATCCGCCCTTGCTGGACCGGAGGCCGTGAGGCCTCAGGACGGTTTGAAGCTCTCCAGAAGGTTCTACTGTGAGTCAAGGCTGACAGCCACTGTCCCGAGCTCTGCCTGAATCAGCGGTCGTCAGTCCAAGCTGGCGTCAGAGTCCCACAACGGGCTTGTGGAGACACAGGCTGCTGGGTGTCGCCTTGGGGCTTCGGATTCTGTGGGTCTGAGGGGAGGCCCCAAAATGTCCATTTCTGACAAGTTTCCAGCCAGTGCTGGTGCTGCTGGTCTAGTAGCCAGGAGGAAACCAGAAGCGGACGTTCAAAGGTTGGTTGGGAACACCTTCCTGGGTGGATGGCATGTGATGGTTCTTTTCTTCTCGGAAATAAGTAGTAACTTTAATCTTTTAAGATGTTTCACACATATGAGCTCTGAGTAGTAGCCTGGCTGTTCCGGGTGAAATCCGAGTCTGCGTGGCGGCCTCATCTGATCCGTGCACGGAGGAGGCTCTGTCCTCAGACGTAGGCTGGGCCGCCTCTAAACAGGCAGAGGAACCAATCATTCTCTTCATTCTGGAAAGCAGAACAGACGTTCCCTGCAAAGCTGACATTCTCAACATTTGTAAAGTCTCAGGGGGGGCGACCGGTAAAGGCTCACCCCGTCGTTGCAGATTTCTCCCAAATGTCGTTGCTTCGAAGGGCTCCAACATTACAGATGAGCTCCAGGTTTTCAGCATCCAGAAGATTCTGTGTCGTGACTGCCTTCATTACTACTCTCCGTGGGCAGGGGATGACCCCTTCTCTCTCTGCCGTGCTCCAGGAAAACCCTCCGATGGGAGAGGGGACGACTGGGAGCCTGGGGACATGCAATGATTACTGAGCGCCCCAGCAGGCAGCACCAGGCACAGGGTGCTTTTCCATACGTGGTACATGGTTTCCCAGAACTCACAGCGACCCGCTGGGTCTGAGGAGGGGAGGAGGGCCCTCCAGCGGGTTTTGACGTGACTGGTTGCCACCAAGGGTCCCTCCAGTATGCTGCCCGTCTACGCCGTTCCAGGCTCCTCCTTAGGCACTGTCTGCTGGTATATTCCCTGAGCTGGGAAGGGGGGTGAAAAACAGACCATCAACCCAGTTTCCAGTCATTTCCATCAAGGAAGATCTGGTCAGAATATGAAGCTAACAGCCAAGTAAGGACTCCAGCTCGTAGTCACGGACGCTTTCTGTGGACTCAGGAGATGACAGCATTGGAAGGGTCCTAGGACAGCACCGGCGTCTCTCCGTCCGAGCTCCGTGGAATTCTAGGGCTGGTCAGGAATATTCTCCAGTGTTTGAGATGTGACCAGACTTTCTTTCTAACTTCGTGTTTTAGTTGCCATAATAATCTTACAAATTAATACAAGAATATCCGGGACCATCTGAATGACCACTGCGTCATCGGTTCTGCGTTGCAATGTCAGCGACAAGGTTGTCACTTGGGTTTCCAACATTACAGATGCCAGGTTTTTAAAGAATTCGAGAAAAAAGAACACTCAGACTAGATGCTTTTGCCCCAACTCAAGCAATTAACGTCACATTTGCACACAACGATGCATCACTGAAGTGCTTACTTCAACAGAATAAATTAGTGGAAGGACTGAGTCACCCAGGCGCCTGACGTAGTAAAGAGATGCTGACCTTGAAGGATTCCGCACCGTGGCGGCCGGTTCGAGAGTCCCTCTGAGAGCAGAGATCTGGGTGGCGTCAGCAAAACCACCCATCCCGGTAAATTCCTGTCACTTCGAATGTTTCTGGCTTTACTGTGTTTATCAGGATTAAACTTTCAAACATGATCAGGGCTTACAGTTCAATAGGACGTATGAACCCAAGGAGTGTATACTTGATTTATTTTTGTGCATGTTTGGGTGACAAAATTAATTTGAGTCAACACTAGTGGCATACGCAAAGAAATTCTTCTTCTTAAATTCTTACTCCAGTCTGAGAAACGCTGCTCTGGGGAAGGAAGGCCAGGAAAGAGACATGACATGTGTCCCGTCCCTCAGATGGTTTAGGGTCAAGCCAGGACAGAACTCTTCTAAAGCCAATGTTGATCATTGTCTGGCACGCTGGGGGAGTGTATTGGTGTTCAGAACGTTGTTCCAGACATCATCCAGTCACACTGAACACCAAGTTCCACAGATGGGGCTGCCTGCTGCCCGTCCTGCGCCCCTGTTGCCACCCCCCAAAACTTTCTGAGCCTGGCCGGCACCCTGACCCCCTTCTAGTGGCCTGTGAACACTGGTAATCACAGCAGATTATGATGACAGGGCATATTTTGGGGGGATTTTGGATTAACAGTGTTTTTCAGCCTGTCTTAGTTGATACTTCAAAACACCATTTTCTTACTGGGTCAACTAGAGCACAAAGCAGTGAGTAGTTACACACTGAGCACCAGAACAAGGGATCGAACCTGGGATTACTAGTTTTATTGAAACATCTTCCAATTATAATGGTTACAAGCCAGTGCGGAACGGGAACCCACGCACAATGCGAACACGCATTTGGGCTTGGTTAAAATAGGAACTGACCAGGTTTCCTGTCCCCTGGTATCGTGACGTTTTATGCATCAGAAACAAATAAGAAAAAAATATAAAAAGGTTAAAAGCACCCAGTGCTTCCTTTTTCTTTTTTAAAAGCAAGGAGGTGAGGAAATTTGAGGCTCGCAGACCTGTGTGCACCCTGGAGAACAGGACAATTTGAACAGAAGCCTGTGTCCTTGGCTTCCTGAGCCTTCCGTCTCTGTAGGTCCGCTCATAGCATCATTAAGTTGAGGTTTGAGACAAGTTCTTGGAAGAATCTGTCACTGCGGGTACGTACTGTTTCTTCCTTTTATTTTGCAAGCTGGGTTACCTCCCAAATTTCGGAAACTATGGCTACGAGCATCACACGGGGCCAGCGGTGAGACGCCTCTGCGAGTTGACTGGAGCCACGTGCAGACACAGGTGGAGGCGTGAGGACAGGTGCACGTGCAGGTACACAGCAGGTGCACCTGTCCCTCGAGATACAATCTCTAGTGGCAGACTCCCACTTGCTAAATGTATGTCTCAGTGAGGTCTTTCGCTTTATGATAAAATGTAAGAGATTAAGGGATTGGAGGGAAAGTAAAGGAGGGGAGGGGAAGGAAAAGAGGAAACCACGGGGAGAGATTTTGAGGACTAGACCCTAAAGGAAGAGAGCGTGAGTCAGTGGAGGTGCTGAGGGTGGTCCAAGGGTGCTTTGCCATATTCTCTTGGTCAGGCGGGGGTATAAGGGCAAGGAACCACGTGCAGGGTGGCCGAATCCCTCTCCTGCCAGTGCCCTTGGCCCAAGGGTCTGGCTGGGCTTGACGCCTCCTTGGGGGAGGGAGGGGCGGCTGCAGGAACTGGGGCAGAGGCGGGGGGCGTGGGCTGTCTGCAGCCGAGACACCGGGGGCCGTGACTCCACCAGCCTTTAGAGATGTCGAGATGAGAGCCAGCAGTGGAAAGCGCCCACCCGCTCGACTTGCTGTTCATGAGCCAGCAGCAAGCAAAAGCAGTTCCCCAGGTAGAGGGAGCAGGCCGGGAAAGACACACGAAGTCCTCACAGCCTGGGAAATACCCCCTTCCCGGCCAGACCAGGACGGGATCTCTGCACCACACCGGCTACTCCGGCTGCCCTGGACCCGGAAACTTGCACATAACGAAACAGCAATAACAACAAAAACACCACTTCTAAGCCTCATTGTTTTATTATAAAAGACTTATTTGACAGCAAAAGGACATCATGCCAGGATATAGAACAATTTTTCTTTTTGAGTAAATGTAGCTTCAAGAAACACTCACTCGGTCGTCCTAATTTTTAAATACTTCCCCAGACTGGTGAAAACGTGGCCCGGACCAATGAGAAATGGTATGAGGGCGGTCTTGGGGGCGGGTGTTTTCTCCCTCACGGCTCCAAGGGCTGACTGGCTCTTCTTCCCTGGAGATAGTTTCCTGCCTGCAAGCTGTTTCCAAGGGCTGGCCAGCAACAGTGAGCAGCAGTTAGTGTGTGTGGGTCTGGCTCTGCTGGGGGAGGGGGTGGGGTGGGGGGGGTGGGGGAGGAGGAGGGGGAAGAGCGGGAAGAGCAGAAAGGGAAGAGGGGGAGGAGAGGAGGAGGGGAGGAGAGGAGAAGGAGGGGGGAGGAGGAGAATGGAAAGGGAGGAGGAGGAGGGGGAGGAGGGAGGTGAGGAGGGGGAGGGGGAGCAAGGGGTTTGTGGGTCCTGCCTCTCATGACGCCGAAAATGAGCACTGACACCATCTTGACCAAACGTGAGGAGTGAATTACCTTGTGACCTTCTTAATAAAAGCAGCAATGCAAAAATAGAACATTCCCATTCTGCCTTGCCCCCTCTCTCTCCCTCTCTCTCTCTCTCCCTGCACTCCCTCCCTGCTGGCAAAGCAAACCAGTAAGACTACAACATTAAATGTGGGTAGAAAAATTCCAATTTCAAACATCTATGAATAAACCAGACTAAGTCAACTCACAGGCTTCGCGTAGACTTCAACCGCGAAACCGAAGGGCCCTGCCGGAGCCCAAGAGAAAAAAGGAACCAAGCAGGACCCACAGTGACCCACGGTCATCAGACGGGGGCGCCTGACGGCTGACACTGGGGCGCGGTCCCAGGACCTCTTCAGAAAGCCAGTACTTGGAGGACTTTTGACCGCTTTGGGCTAATGGAACGAGAACTAATGGTGGTCGAGAAGGGCTTACGGAACCAGGTGGGGGGAGAGCTGTCATCACAGTTACCTTTCCCGATCGTGCCCTAGCACGCACCCCTGGGAGGAAGGCCCCTTCTGGAAAAGTCCCAACGAGAGCAAGGGAAAGCAGCCCCGGGCACTTACCGGGTCTCCCCCGGAGGCGAACGAGATGGACTGCATGTGGTGGTTGGCGATGATCTGCAGGCCCAGGACAAGAAAGGAGACACGTCGTTAGTGCCCGCCCCACGTCCTGGAAAAGCCACCGTCTGTCGGCAGGCGATACGACGAGGTTTCCTGAGAATCCGCAAAACTGGTACCCGGCGCAAATAAAGGGATGGAAGTCGTCACACCAGCTGACCGCCGGTGGGCTTTCCCCACACTTGAGCTGCTCACTCGATGAGCTCCCTTGAGGCAACCCTTGAGGGAGGAACCACGGCTGCCGCCCGTTTCACAGATGGGAAGCCCGAGGCTGAAGGACCACAGCTAACGGGGGTCCTAACGACCTTCCCTCTCAGAGAAGGAAAGGGTCTCACCCCCACACGGAAACAGGCCACTGGTGCTATTTCTGCTGTGTCCCAGGCACTCTTGCGACCGGTTCCATCGAGGCAAAGGCCAGGGAGGACATTCCAAGTCAGTATTAAACCCGGAAATTTCCATTAGCTTTACAAACGGCAGCGGAATTCAGTAGACAGTAAATTAGAAGCTGCCCTAAATTTAAGCTGCGACGTAAGTTTCCCATGCTATTTTTATAATGTCAAAGACAATGGAATGACCTTGAATTGAATTCCGGGGTGGAAACAGTGGCCCCATCTCCATCACACCATCACCAGGTTTATTCCCGCACAGCCCCTCAGGCCTTTGGTGGCGGGCAGTCGGAAATTAACGGAGGTGAAATCCCACCGTGCGAGGAGCTTCCCGACTGTGCTCCCGAGACGCTCGAAGCAAACCTGTGTCTGAACTGGGAGAAAACCATTCGTTCTAAAATGCCAAAATGGCATGTGCAAAACCACTCACGATCTAGAAAGACCTGAGCATATAAATGGATGGAAACAAGGAAGCCGCTCTGGAGCCTGTACCAACCTGGCCGGATCCAGCTGCCAGCGGCCGCTTGCAGCCTTCTGGAAGCTTCCTGCCTCCAGCCCCGGGGCAGGGCGCTCCCAGGAGGGCAGCAAAGCACCAGCAATCCCCACATGAGGATAAACTTCGAAAAGGTGTTGATTTCTGCTTAGTTTTTGCTTATAAGTCAGCCCTCATACTGGAGTTTGGAAACTGAAGCAGGTATTATAATTGAGGAGAAAAAGCAGAAATCCTTTTGGTCACGACGTGTGGCTGTTGCTGTATCATTGTATCTCAGACCTTCGGAAAAGATGGGAGATTAAATGGAGTTTTGAGCCGGTGAATCTCGAGCAGGTGTTTTTGGCCAAGGGAGGTTCGAGGAACGCTCGGCAGAGGAGAGCGGCCGGGACTTTCACGGTTGCTCTGCACGGGGGAGGGCAGTGTCCGGCCAGGACTCCTCCTAATTTGCAACAGCCAGGCCGCCACGGGACAGCCAGGGGCGTGAGCGGGGGCTGGCGCCCACCGTCCCGGGCCGTGTTCCTATCATCCCAGAGGGTGCCCCCCGCTCCTGAGCCCAGCCCCACACCCATGCTCCACAAACAGTGAGGACACAGCCAACCAGCCCCCAACCCCAGCACGGCCACGTCCCTTCCACTCCTCCTGAGTTTGTTTGTTTTTCTTAAGGGGGGAATGAGGTGTAATAGGCAGGGATCGGGACGTGCATCCCACAGAATTGAGGGCCACGGCCTGAGGATCCCTAGAAACATAACAGCAATGGCCACACTGTGTGACAGTGGATATGGGCATGTGGTGCAGGGCAGAGGGGTCCCGCCTTGCAGCCCGGGGTCACAGGTGCTCAGCCCTGAGAGGGCCCCAGAGAAAGGCAGAGCCTGCTGAACCTTCCTAACCCACCCCCACCCCACCCGTCGGAAGGACCAACGTGAAAAGACAGGGATTATCTGTCGGGCAAGTGAGGAATGGAGTAGGAGGCGGTGCCACTCGCTGACCTGGGGAACACCGAAGTCAATAAATATATTTGGCAACGCAAAGGTAACCCCAGGCAACCCCGGGAACACGGCCAGAATCAGAGGTGTGCGGGTGGCCCATCTCTCTCCCCGTGGGGACGCATCCCATTTCCAGCTCAGGCCACCGGCAACGGAGCCCCGGGCTGCACGGGGAACACGCCCTTTTACGCGTCTGGGCGTCTTCACCTGCTGGTACCCAGGACAGCCACTGAGACACCCACTGTTCCAGCGGACAGAACTGAGGCCCGAGAGACCTAAGACACACGCTGCCGAGAGGCCGGCATCACACACGGAACCCGCCCCAACGATCGCCACCGCCGTGAGGCCTCGGCCGGCGAGCGGCAGACGTCCCGCACCGGGCGGACTCCCTCCCGTATGCCGCGTGCAGCGACCTAGGACGCCGTCAACCGCGAGTGGCTCCAGATGAGGAACCGCTAAGACAGAAAAAATCTGGCCCATTAAACCACGAGGTGCCATCCACTTCAAGGATGACAAAATGAGGAAATGAGACGTGGGCCGCGGAGTCCAAGAAATACGGTGTAAAAGGAAGTGAAAGACGGGCAAGGAGATGAGGCGTCCGTGGCAAACACATGCACCTGCTTCTATACTGCAAGTCCCTCAACGCCTTTAGACGTTACCCTTAAAAAAAAAAACGGCAATTTGCAGCAGATTCCAAGAAAACCAATTCTACCTATCATTCCGTGGGCAACCGTTCAAAGGGGCCAAAGTTTGCAGGCTAGTAAAGATTTTAGACAAATGTTCTCTGCCAGACCCAGCAGAGCAGGCAACCTTGCAAAACACCCAAGGGGGCCCGGGCGCCTACAGACCTGTTTGGAGTCGGGCGTCCGCAGGTTCAGGCTGGCGGTGGACACGGTCAGGGAGATGTTCATGCCCGCAAACTGGAGGTTGCTCTTGCCCAAGATGCTGGACAGCATTTTGCTGGGAGGCTGTGAAATCAAGCGGCCAGATTTTAGCTTCCGATTCCGCAGAGGCCGCGCTGTCACAGCCTGTCTGTTGTTCCCGTCTGCTGCACCCCCAAGCCCCCACCTTCCCGCCCTCACTGGCCACGTGAAGGAGGCTGTGCCACGAAGGAGCCGGTAGGCGGGATCCAACAGGAGCACACGGATTCTGGGACTCACAACAGGCAGCCACAAACACGTCATAACACGTCATGTGCACACGGGGGAGGACCCTCGGGCGTCAGCACCGTCCGCGAGCAGGCAGCTCCCGTGGGGATGGGTCTCCTGTCACTCGTAAGCCCAGGAAAGGGCCACGGGCCAGTGCTCACAGCTTCCAGGCTCAGATACTGGTTCCAGCCCCCCGGGAGCTAAATGGCAGAGCCAGAGGAGCAGGGCGCAGCTCGAGGGGCCGATGAACATCCCGCGGAGTCTCGAGACTGCTCACTGCTGGGGGCCTTGGGCCGGAACGTCCTCCAGGCCGGTGCTCACACGGACGGCCCGGCCCAGGGACGGACCACCGGGCTCAGCTCAGTTAAAGTCCTTGGCACAGGGCCCAAAGGACTGTGTTTCCCCACCAGCCATCCCTGCCCGCCGCCCCCCCAACCCCCAAAGGCCAACACTTGTATCTGGGTCCAGGGCCCCCAAGCCATCTTCCCTGTCAGATTAGAACACGCCCTCTTTTGATACGCTAATTACCGCTGGTTCTTAAGCCGTTTTTAATCTGACAGAGCTGTTTACAAATAGAGAGGCCTGGGCCCCGTCCCCCGAGATTCTGATTAAGTCATACCCCAGGCCATCAGCCTTGTTTCTGCCACCCTCCCCGGGGTCTGAAAGAGGACGCTCCCTAGCTCTGTCCTCAGACCTCCTCCTAGTGACCCTACGTGACAGTCAAGATTCAAAGTTCTCTGCCTGAAACCCAGCTGCCTTACGGCTTCGTGGATGTCCCCGAGCTATAATGACAAAACCCACCCAGGGCAGGGGGTTGTCAACAAGCCGGCCACCTGCCTGCAAACCTCAGCCCCAGGACGGATTCGGGGACATCAGAGGTAACGCCTCACGACAGAGCAATAGAGTCCGGGCACAGACAGTCCTGACAGTGGCTATTTAGTTCTGTACCTGCCAGACTTCTAACCAGAGAGGTTTTCTGAGCTTTCTCTTAATCCACTTTCTCCCTGGCCGTCTAACCATCTCCAGAGTGAAAAAAGTCAAACCCAAGGTTGAATGTATAGTCCCTGGAGCCGGGGTGACATGGGCCTGAGCCCAGCCTACCCCTACCCACATCTCTGTGCCTCAGTTTTCATCACCTGTAAAACGGGGATATCCCGTGGCGCTCTGGAGCTGGTTTGTACTGGCTAATGAGAGACAATTATTAAATTTTTAGGAATTTTGGGAGCTGGCCGTTAAAAAACAGCTGCTATGAAAAGTTAATTTATGTAAACTTACAAACAAATAACTTACATTAAAAAAAAAAAAAAAGACAACAAGTACTCAAAACTCCTCACTTCCCAGCTGCTTTTGCTACGTTACCGGTCACCTGTGCCGCTCAGGCCTTTGTGCCCGCTGCACCTGTGAACCAGGTGGAAACACCGTGAGATGACGTGTCACTGCGCGTCCTCGGGGATGTCGCTAGAGCCTGGAAGGGGCCTGGCGGAAGCACGTATGCCACGGAAACTGGCAAACGGGACAGATGAGCGGCTTCGTACTCTGAACCCTGAGGGCCGCTGGTTAAATTTAGCAGCACGGCACCCAGGTGTTCACCACCAACTGTTCTAGCGAAGAGAACTAACGCCCATAGAGGCTTCGAGGGGCACCAGCCCCGTCTTCTGTGCCGTCTCCTCACCGTCTACAGGTCTGGGGCAATGGGGCACAACTGGGCACTGACATGCCGGCCGTCCTGCCAACCCCAGGGCAGGGGGACCCCGAGCTCCCGTCGCTTGGAAACTGCCGACAGCCAGGCGGTGACAGGGGGCCCTGACGGGCGGGGCGTGACCGCAGGTGCTGCGTGGGGAGGCAACACAGAAGACAGTACCTTTCTCTTCCTGAAGGCTCCCTTGGCGCCAGGGACGGCTTCGCAGACGCGGCTGATGGCTTCCCCTTAAGGGGGCAGGAAGAGAGATCCATTTGTCACATCAGTCAGGATCCTGCAACCAAGAGACCACACGCGCGCGTCCCCAGGGGAGACACCTGCCCGTGCAGTTCAGCGTAGACAGCGCGGCTCCCCATGCGGGGGTCACCCGGTTCCCTCTCTGGCAAATAGAACCGCGCAAAATGCGACCAGGTCGTCCTGAACCTCCCGCTGGCAGTGCCCTAGTGCCTCCTGTTGGCGTGGCTGTATCCTAACAGTGTGACGGGTGCCACAGTCCGTCTTACGCTGGGCTGGGATTCCGTTTAGTGGACCATTACCAGGGCACGTGGTCTCCCAGATGTTCCCTTCAAGGCCACGGTCCCGGCCCTGACCAAGCACCGCTACGGGTCACCACCCTTCCAAGGTGAATCAGAATGTTATCAGAAGAAATTTGGCGTTCTGAGTATTGTCTCCAGCATCTGCAGTTAGTAAATATCACAAAACCAAGAGGGTTCTGAAGGCGGAGAGGCGCTCGGGTGATAGACAAATGAGCAAGAAATAAGGTCTGTGCCGGGCAGTCCCCGGAGCACCCGTTTATTGAGCAGGTACCACGTACAGGTGCTGCCCTGAGGAAAGGAGGCAAGGAGGGCCCTAGGCCTAGGGGCACCTGGCTGCAGAGGGTTCGCCCGGGCAGGACACCTCGGGACGTGGGGAGGGTGCGAGATGGACCGGCTGGAGGCCGCTGGGGTCCAGATGCTGGGCCTCCAGGCGGGGAGGACGTGCTGGTAGCAGGTGCTTGAAAGCAAATGGCTCAACTCCGGGAGCGGGCCTCAGTGGGTAATGACAGGGATACGCCAGAGGGGGCTCCAAAGTCAGGAGCCCAGAAAGGGGATGGGTGAACGTGTCAGCCCCCTCGTGGGGACGGACACAATCGTAAGAGAGCACAGGAAGAAATAAGCGGGGATTTGGACACACCACCGGACAAACAGGGTAACGGGTCCTCAGAAACATTCTGCAAGCTTTCTACGTGAAATACTTGAAATCATTTTCTATCGTCTAGAAATCTAATCCCCACCACAAGATAATGCTCTTAAGAGAGATCTGTCCTTGTCAAATTACCATTCAGGTGAGGCTCACATTTGCCATTGAATTCACTGCAGAGAGTGGGGAGAGACTATTCTAGAAACTCAAATACCGTGAAGGCTGTAGCCTGAATCACCATGACTCAGACAAAGTTCCTTTAAAAGGCATGAATGTTTTCAATGTTTATCCTTAGCCATTTGTTTTATAATAATGTTCCAACTGTGGTTCTATCAAAATGATCACCCAAGTACCTTTTAAAAGGCAGTTCCTATTGAGGAAGGTCAAGCTGTCTCTTTATGGAACTATATAAACCCCAGCATCTCTATTTTCTCTGTCTAATTTAAAAACAAGAAGCAGCAGCAGCTCGGCCCATCTCTGCACCGTGCTTGTTATGACACATTCGGCTGAGCAAAGCGCCAAAATCCGCGATGGTCCCAGCAGGCCGGGAAGATACCCCACGGCAGGAAGCTTTCTGTAGGTCTCTCCTAAAATATCCGTAACAAACATCGGATTTCTTTCCCGATCCACCAACGCGGGCGATGAGAGAAAGAAATCAGCCTTGGGCGACAGCCTCCCAAGAGGATAGCTGTCAGCGGGGTCACCTGTACAGCATGTGTCTGAGCCAGTGGGCCACGCGGGTCGGGCCACAGGCCTCCCTGGCTGCCCGTGTGCCACTTCTGTGGGGGAGGCGGACACAGCCCAAGAAGTCCATTCCGTCGAGCAAATCCTCCCCAAGAGACTCCGGCGGCATCCCAGGGCACATTCAGAGACTCCATCTTCTGTCCTTAAGATGTGCAAATGTCAGAAATTCCAGAAAGTTCTCTGGGCTCCACCACCCAAAAAAGTCCTAAGGATCCCCTGTGTGAGATTTACAATCCCCCAACGTGGTTGCAAATCAAGCTACTCTTCAGAAAAAAATGTCCTCTGTCCATCAGTTTGCTTCTAATGCTCCCACGATAACCTGCGTGCGTGTGAATTCTCACCACACGGAGGCTGATGGCGTCCGTCTCCCTTTGAAATAAGAATGTGGCGGAACGTAGTAACTGCCACACTTAGATGCCTGATGCTGACACAAGAAACTTTAACTCCACCGTCTGACTGCAAGGGTAACCATTCTCATCGTCCCTCTTTACCACCTAGCACAGCACGTTTTGGTGAACGGTACTGTCTCAACTTTTCATTCAGCAAAAATGATTTGGCTTTCTGTAATTCCACTGAGTCCTCGGGTCAGTCTCGGGTGGCGGTGCACCTCTGTTTTTAATGGAGATCGCTCAACCGCCTGTTCAGCATGACCCCACTGGGGCGAGCCAAACCGTGACCTGAGAGCTCAGCTAACGGGAATGTGGACTCTCTGGCACGACCCCAGTCACCTGGGAGTAACTGAGCCTCACTCCATCCGGGTCCCACCATCTCTCCCATTCAGTATGAAGTTCTCATCATGAGAGCCAGCTCCTCCCACACGTCATACCTGTCACGCTGGAGGGCGGGATTTGAGAACTGGGTCCTTTGGAATCATGTAGCCCCACTTTTGTCCCCACTCAGCCATCTCAGCCTGCCCACCCCACCTCCCCAAACACACACACATTTCACAGACTAAAACAATAAATAGTAGGTGTCCCAAGTGGTGATTTCTGCCATCAGGGGTTTATGTTCTAGCAGGCGGAGGGGCAATAAATAAACACGTGGAACGACAAAGTGCGATCCACTTCATGAAGAACCAAAAAGGAGAGACATACACGGTGAAGGGTAGCCGAAGACGCCACCCCACACAGGCCATGCCGGCAGACGGAGTATTCTGAGCTGAAGGCCACGGAGAAGTAGCAGGCCCCAGAAGAGCTCTCTGCCCTCCCGCCATTTGCCCAAAAGCAGGTCATAAATCTGTACACACAGCCTGTGCCCCTCTCCACAGGGAGGAACGGAGGTGAGCCACAGCAGCCCTGAGACACAGCAAAGGAACTTGGGCTGCAGCTAGCTCCCTCTTCCCATCAATTCCCCCCACCCCACCCCACCCCTGTCCACGCACTTGCCTCCCCACATGTCAACAAGGGGTTCTCCAACAGGGTCCCCCCTAGAAACCCCAAATTCTTTTCCTGGGTTTTGTCACTTCCCTATGGATTTCTTGTTCTTTGGTAAGATGTGAGATAAGCCCAAGTTCTAACCACTTCTTTGAGTTACTCATCACTGAGTTTCCCTGCCTGCATGTGTACTGTATACATTCATCACCTGCTTCCCTCCTGTTAGTCTGTCTTTTGCCTGCCTTATTTGCAGAACCCTAGCCAGAGAACACAGGAGGGCAGAGTGAAAAAGTGTCTTCCTCCCGTGGAGTGACAAATACGGTAATACATACATACCCAAGGGGGACAGAATGACCAGTGAGTGGTGTTTCAGTGTCTGGGCAGCATTCAGGAAAAAAATCACACTGGGTTTCCATCTTGCACCTTATATGCAAATAAATCCTAAATGGATTGCAAACTTAACTTCAAGGTAACAAAACCATAAAAGTACTTAAAAAAAAGGAAAAAACCTGGGAGGAATTTTTTTATATTAACTTTGAGTGGAAGGATGATACAAATCTTGAACATAAAAGGAAATATTGACACACTCCAGAGCATAAAAATAAAATTTTATGCAGAAAAAAAAACTGTAACATTTCATAGTCAACAAGTTAATTACCTTAATATAACCTAATAAGGAAAATATCAAAAACCCGATGCAAAATGTTAAAAGATACAGAGTTCACAGCAAAGGACATACAAACAGCTCTTGGAAATAGGAACAAATTTCTTGGCTTTACTCAAAATAAGATTATAAACTAAAGCCTATGCTAACATGCCACTTAAACAGCCAAAGGTTCGAGCTTGAGACATTATAAGAAAGCCCCGCATGTGGGTAAGAAGCAGTTCAGCACAGCCTCTGTGGGGCAGACTGGCCTCATCCTAGACGAACGGGACTCGCACAGACCCTCCATCCAGCAGACCCACTCCCGGGAACCTACAGTCTAACACCTCGGAGGCGGGCCAGAGGCCCTGGGCATACCACTACTGACTGCAGCCAGGTTGTTAATAGGATGGAAAGAAAGCACTTGGGGGCTGTCACAAGAGCCAGTTCGATAAATGACAGCAACTCCTCCAAAGAGACCACCAACACGGTGCTGGTGATAGTGCCCTCTGTGCCCTTAACCCTCTCCCTCCAAGCCAGGTCTTGTTCCCACAATCTGCCCTGCAAATTCCAACACCCGCCACGGCCCCAAATGCAGTGGGCAATGTGCCACCCTCAGCTGACGCTCCTCTGACGTCTTCTGCCCTCCTGGGTGCTCTTTGCCAGTTTCTCGCCTTCCTGTGATGTGGCCACAGGACTCCATCCTGCCCACCTCTTCTCTGTCCTCTGTGCAACTCGGACAAGTGGACAAACAGGGTACAGTCCGAGAACCAGTTCAGTGCCCCCAACTCCTGTCTCCGTGCACGCAGGGGCCCAGCTCCTCCTGGCCCTGGATGAAGCCCCAGACACAACCCGTATCTAACGCACCCACTTTCGGACAAGAAAATGTCCCCAGTCACTTATAAGTTACTCTATTTTCAGTAATAAAGATATCCAGCCCAGCATAACAGTAAAAACTCTGAACGTCATTTAAAAGCAGAGCCCTCCTCCCCCGCAGCCAAGGAAAGAAGGCTCCTCCAACCTTCTAGCTGCAGCGTCTGACCCCTTGGCTGGGTGGGGCGCGGGGTTACATGAAGAGAGGTCGTCAGGTGCACGCGGCAACCCCACCAGCCCCGGGGCTGGGCCCCCGGCGGGACTGAGGGCTGCATCTGGCTCCTTGATCCTTTGGAAGGCCCTCCCCTGGGAATAAGTGGGTGCCTGTGCTGTGAAATGGACAGTGTTGGTCCTTCACCCACCCACACACCCATCCCCTCCGCCGTCCACACCCATGAGGCAGCTGTAACCCTCTTGCGGCTGACGGGGCCTCAAACTAGCAGGAAACCCTCGGGATGGATCCCGTGGGCTCAGGGCCCACATGAGGTGCCCCCTGACCTTAGCCCTTTAGCCTGGTCGCCAGCAGGAGGCCGTCAGCAACGCCCACTCCTGGTATGGAGACCATCAGTGCACTGGGCCTCCCGGACTCTAGTGACAGGTGCCAGTCTGTGTCATCTCCATGAAGCCCCTCACTCTGTCTGAAGTGAGAAGGAACCACCTCGCCTCTCTCTGGTGGGGGACAGGGGTGGGATCACAGGGCTCTATGCCTGCCAGGCAGAAACTGCCTCCTTATCAGGCCCCTTGTCCTGCGGTTCCTCTGTGCTGGGTGCTGGGCAAACAGCAGCAAAACACATTTCCACCGCCATCTTGTCTTCCCAGGCCCTGTCGGGTGACCCCACGCCTCAGCCTGTCAGGACTGCTGGAGCTGAGCCCTGGGGCCTCTGCGGTTCCCCGGCCTGCACTCGCCGTAAGGGGTCCTACCGTCTGCTCCAAATACCTCGCTCATCTTTACGTCCAGCCCCCACGTCTCCTCCAGTGCCTGGACTGTGGAGACCATTCCCACACCCAAGTGACGACTCCACCGTGTTGTTTCAAGCCTTCTCAGATGTCACGCTTCAAACCAAGCCTCGACTGCCCCCCCCCAAGAACTTCCTGCCCCCCCTTGTCTTCCCTGGGGCAACTCCTCGGGACCACGGTCCACAGGGCTCCCCCCATCCCACACTAAGGAGCCGTCTATGATCCTGGAGGACCACCCCACACCAAACCCATCCCCTCCCGACCACCGAGGACCAGGCAAGACAGTGTGTGTTCTCAAGAAACGTGTGGAGGAGAGCAAGGGTACGTGGGAGAGTCTAGAAGGAGACGACAGCTGTTGTGCGCTGTGCACTGTTTACTACTCGAGCACAGACCCGTCGTTCAGAGAAAGAAGGCAAGGGCACCTGCCAGCAAGGAAGCCTCCATGCAAAGCGGGCTGGAGGCCAAGTGAGGGGAGAGCAAGATACCATGAGAAAACGCACGCTGGATCCAGGCCCAGAGAGGAGCGCGACGCACAGTGGACGCGTGAGGTGCGGCCACACAGAGGGGTGTGCCGGGAGGCGACAGACCGTCAGATCTGCAGAGCCGTGCAGGGCGGGGGGTTCTGACCCGGAGGTGGCTGAGGACTGACAAACCACAGAGGCCCTTCAAGCAGGCTGACGAGACAGACACAGAGTTGAATGGACATTAGCCACTGTGTGTGGGACAAGGCAGTGGCTGAGAAATGGCGGGCAGGGAGGCCAGCGAGATGTCAATGGCAGAAGCGACAGAGCAGACCCTTGGGGAAGACACCCGGAGGCCTGCCTAGCTGTGGCGAGTGACGCCCAGGTGGTCCTGTCAGGGGACGGCGGCCTCTCTGCCTTCCAGATGACCATCTCCATCCCGCAGCCATGAGACACGGGTGGGCGACGCAGAGCCACACAGCCGGCCACGCAGCGAGGACGGAGTCGGGAGGAAGCGGCGTCCCCTCATGCCGTCCACGGGCACCGCCGGCCACCCAGAGCCTCCATCCGGCACACGCAGAGTTACACGTGAATCTCAGACACCGGAGACACTTCAACCTTAACTTCTCGAAAGTAATTTCCCCGCGATGGGTTGAAACTGCCTAAATCTTCCAAAGTTAAGCATGTCGCACGTAGGTCGCAAGCGTAAGAGGAGCCGTGAACCCGGAGATCTGTGCGGCACTCGAGAAACCGGGGCGCAGCCAACCCAACCTCGCCGATGCCTCACAACCTGCGGAGTCACCCGAGACCTCATAACCCCGACGGTCTCAAGTGTGTGCTTTGCCTCCCACACACGTACACAGCAGGCGCCAATACCTGCCGGCTGATGATGACCAAACGTGCAGAAGCAACAGACCCTGTAAGTTCTCATCAAACCCAAGAGGAAACCAGGAATGAGGCTCCTTAAGGAGCGAGCCCCGTGGGCGAGCATCTCACGAAGATGAGCCCGCGGGAATGAGGGGAACGTATGGACGCAAGAGTAATGCCCACCTGTGGCAACACTGAGGCTGATATTCCTTTTGGTTAGAAGAATGAAGCTTAGGGATGCCTGGGTGGCTCAGTCGGTTAAGCGTCTGACTTCGGCTCAGGTCACGATCTCACAGTTCGTGGGTTCGAGCCCCGCGTCAGGCTCTGTGCTGACAGCTCAGAGCCTGGAGCCTGCTTCGGATTCTGTGTCTCTCTCTCTCTGCCCCTCCCTTGTTTGCACCTGCCTCTTTCTCTCTCTCTTTCAAAAATTAAAAAATAAAATAAACATTAAAAAAAATTTTTAAAAGAATGAAGTTTAAAGTTGGCTTGAGGTCACGAGGAGTGTCACAGACATCCTTGACAGATTGTGGGGGGGGGGCTTGCTTTTGCCTCACAAACACGTTCCCTGATTTCCTCTTCCCTTTAAAATTCCCACTGTTGGGTTAGAAAAAGCCTGCTTCCAGCCCACGGCTTCAAGATGCTGATGAGCCGAAGGCAGGACCGACGCATGCCCTGGAACTGCTCACCTAGACAGACACAGTTTCGTAAGGCGGACGAGTCCGCACGCGGTCGGGGTGGGGCCAGAGAGTGTCACTGCCTTCAGGGCGCCACAGGGTGTGGCTGCCCCACAAGCGAGGAGTCCACAGGCCCGCAGAAACCCTGCACTTCGGCCCCTGCTACCAGATTTAAGAGCCCCTGATCTTTCTGCAGAGATGCGTTTTCTGAGATCAAGAGTCACAGGTACAGAACCCGACTCCATTGACAACTGCTCCCTGCTGGCAAGGCAGGAGTCCAGGAGAGACAGGCGCACAGGACCCCAAGGCCTCTGGCCCTCCGGATGCACCTGCGAAAACAGAAGGGTCGCTGCAGGGTCTCTTCCATGAGCTCTCAAGGTACAGCCTATCATGCACACACACCTGGAAGGCAGGACCGTTCGTACTGGCATCATAGTTGGGGAAATGGAGGCAGGAGAGTTCAGCCAGATGCCCTGGGCCACACAATTAGCAAGCGCCTGCTCCTCGGAGCCCAGGGAGCGGGACACTGGACCACAAATCCCCGGCTACAAAGCCCGGCCGCGTGGGAGGGGCACAGACGACTGCTAGCCTGTGGACTCCGGGGCCCTTGCACCTGCTCCCCAGCAAGGCCATGCACAACGGGACTTAGGCTCCGTGGTCCTCACAGAATCACGAGACCCTGGACGTCCTAGGTGCCGTTAGAAGCCACCGGGAGCTTGAGGGGTGTGCCCCACGGCTGCCGTGGGGGCCAGAAACCAGGGCCGTCGTGTCCAAGAACGTGCCTCGGGGGATACAGAAACCGCGTTAACCTGTGCTCCGCGGATGCACCCAATGACTCGCACGAATCCTAGCGTGATCGTGCCACAAGAGAGGTCAGATGGAAGGGTAGGTGCTGTGTGCTCCCAGTTATACGTGAAATGCCGGGAAACGCAAGTAATCTGTAGAGACGCAGCCGTGGTGGCCGGGGCTGGGTGCGGGGGGTGGGGGGGTTGCTGCGGGGTCCCCTGAGGCTCGGGGCAGGTCTCCATCACAGTCCTAAGCCATCACCTGGGGGCGCCTGTCCTGTCCCGTGCTGGAGCCCAGGAGCCTGAGGGCCACCCCCACACAAGCGCCCCCCCCCCCGTGAGCTCCGCAGGTGGGAGGGTGCAGGTCTCAGCCAGCAGCTCAAACCAGGTACACACAACAGGAGAATCTCACGTGCGACCCTGTTCAGCAGTCGTGTGCCACGCAGACGTGGCCTCTGGGATTACTTTCCATACATTATGACATTTTGACCCCTTAAAAAACCCTTCCTGGCTGGGGAGAGATGTCCCCCCGCCCCCACCGCCTGGGACCGGCCAATTCTTAGCAAAGGGCCCAGCCCAGAGCTCGCCTGTGATGGGCAAACCCACCCTCCCGGAGCCAGGCCTCCCGTGGCTGGCCGTGCGCCCAGGAGGCACCATCCCTCTGCCTAAATTGTCCCAGGGGCCAGGGCCAGGCAACTGGGGACACCCCGCAGCTCAGAGCCCACTGAGATTGTCCAAACTGGCCGACCCCGTGCCAGTCGCCCTGCCCTGCCCCGTCTTTCCCACAGAAGCTCCGTGAAGCCTCTGGCTGGGCTCTCCTCTCCTCCCGTCCTCTCCTCCTGCCCATCCTGGCCTCCCGCGCGGCCCCGCTGAGTGCTGTCCCTCCTGTCTCTGCATTTTCCTAGCTTCTTCCGGGTAGGTTCTGGCGGCCGCACCTGACTGACCACCAGATATCAGCAAAGAACAGGCGCCCAGTGAGTTCCCATCAAGCTTTAGGGAATGAAAACAAGAGTATGATCTTCCCATGATTAGCCATGTGTTGGGGAACATTCCTGAAATGCCATCAAAAGTCTTCAGAGAAAAAAGCAAGACCCTCCCTCTGTCACTGTCCCCAAGCTCCAGACTCTGGGCTTGCTCGGAATGGAAGCCCTCTTTCCCATGAGCGGGGACGGAGGGGACACGCTTAGGGTTCATCTTCCCTTGTCTGTTGCCGATGAGGGCCACCAGGACAGGCAGGGTGCCGCGGGGAGGGGGTGCAGAGGGCTGTCCCCTCTCTCCGCAAATCACTCTTCGGTTCTTGCAGATCCAAGCTGGAAATTATGAATCCAGAACTCAGGTGACAATTCGCCTTGCAAGTGACTATGTGTGGTGACATTTCAGCGCCCACCGGGAACGTGGCACAAGTTCAGGATTGGGAGGTTCAGTACGTGCGGGAAGATCCCATCACACGGACTCCTCCTCAGGGCCAATGCTGTCTTCCTGTATCTGACACTGAGAGGTTCTCGATCACTGCACCAAACAGCCCCTTCTGACTTCCATTAAGAGAAAATGTGAGGCACTGTGTGGCAGCAGGCTGGCCAGGGGCCCCGGCCACCCCGCGGCACACTGCGGTGGAGATGGGCTGGGGGCCGGCGGGCAGGCGACTGCTCATGCTCCGCTCCGACCAGCTTCACAAGCCCACAGAAGGTACGCAGAACCCAGTCCCAAAGAGGCACATTGACTTTCCAAAAGAGGGGCGCAAGGCTCCACCCTCCCCCCAGGGTGTGAGCTATAGAAATGCCCCTCAAATCCCTGCACCGTCCGCCCCGGCAAGGAACAGACACACGCTGCTTTGCCAGTAAGACCTTGTGGATCCCGGCACGCACGGAGGTTCACAGGGGGTGGCTAGGGCACAACGTGAATGCTGCCCCCGCCGCCCAGCTCTGTGTGAGGCACTGTCTCGTGGTCTCTGAGGACCCAGTGGCACCATCCGTGAACCCACAGAGCGTCTTAACATTCACGGGGTGTGGCTCGGGGCAAACGCACGATAATGATCCATGTTCCCATCCGCAATATTCTAATCAAAGCCACGAAGACGCATCTTCCTTCACAGCCGAGAGAGGAGCTTGAACCGACGGAGGCGTAGGAAATGATCCTCAAATTGATTATTCAGCGCACCCCCGAACAACACAGGTGTGAGTTGCAGGCATCCGCCTGGATGTGGATTTTCTTTTACAAATACCGTACAGTCCTGTAAATGTATTTCCTCTTCCTTCTGATCGTCTTAATGCCGTTTTCTTATCTCTAGCTTACTTTTTTTTTTAATTTTTTTTTTAACGTTTATTTTTGAGACAGGGAGAGACAGCATGAACGGGGGAGGGTCAGAGAGAGAGGGAGACACAGAATCTGAAACAGGCTCCCGGCTCTGAGCCGTCAGCACAGAGCCCGACGCGGGGCTCGAACTCACGGACCGCGAGATCGTGACCTGAGCCGAAGTAGGACGCTTAACCGACTGAGCCACCCAGGCGCCCCTCTAGCTTACTTTGTCGTAAGAACATAGCACATGATACGCATGACATAAAATGCACGTTAGTTAACTGTTTCTGTTTTCAGGGAGGCTTCAGGTCAACAGACCACGAGCAGGGAAGTTTTTGAGAAGTCCACGTTACACATGGACTTTTGAGTCTGTGCGGGTCAGTGGCCCTAATCCCGCGCGCTGTTCAAGGGTGAACCGTAAATGCGTAATTACATATGTGCACATATATACACGTATATACATAGAAACGGCGTCAGAGACAGAGAGAGCAGAGAACTGTAGACTCCCGGCGGCTAATTCTGGCTCGAGACATGACACACACTCACATTGACCATAATCAGATTCATTTACAGACATATGGTCCCTAGAAACATATGGTCCCTAGAAAATGATAGGAAAATAAATAGATCCGTGTGTAAGCACCAGCTACTGGAAAGCCCACTCTCGGACGTGTATTAACGGTATTATCCTTGGTCTTATCTGCCGAGACCGCGTGGAGGGCGGCCGGGGGGTCGCGGGTCCTCAGCCACCAGGGGCCCGCTGTGCACGTGCACACCCCTGCATGCACACGGACACGTGTGCACGCATCCGGTGGCCCCAGACATTCTTGCCTGAGGGGCACAAATCCTCAGGAAGTCAACAATGCAAGCACAAATGAAACGAATGTTCCCGTTTTCCAGTCAAGGAGACTTCGGCACACAAAGTGAAGGAGTTGTCAGCCAGTGCAGAGGCTCTGTCCCCAAAGGAAGGAATTCGTGTCTCCCTGAGTCCTGAGGGAAAAGACCACTATCTCCCAGCACCGGCCCCTCGCATCTGGAGGAAATACGTGCAGATCCCCTGAGGCGAAGCAGAACCGATATGCTGCCCACAGCAAACTCACTCGTGCCTCCCAGCAACTTAGGGGGCCATCCCAGCCAGTTTCCCTCCTGATCCTGGGGGGCCGTCCCAGCCACCTCCCCGCTCAGGACACCTGGGAGTCGAGACACCCAGGAGTCAGAGGCTGGGAGAGCCAGGCCGCACCCCACGCTCCTGCCCCTTTCGGGGATGCTCCTGGCCGCCAGATTACCGACAAGGACAACTCCAGATTATCACGCAAGCTAGCTCTGGAAGACGGGAGACGTGAAATACAAGAAGCCAAAGAAGAAACCCCTAGAAATAAGCACTCCACGGACACCATTGTTCTTTTTCCAAAAATGTGTTTAATATCAGGCAAAGAGTTACAGCGCCATCGGCCAAAAGGACGACGGTCGGGCAAAGCCAGCCCGAGGTGCAAGGTGGGGACGAGAGCGGTGGGGGGTGGGGGGCACGGAGAACGGCAGGATTCGTCAGGCGGCCCTGGCTCCTGGAGGTGCCTGCCCGAGGCCGAGGGAAGGGCCTCTGGGGAGAGCCCATCTGCAAGGCAGGAGAGGAAGGCTGGTCTGACTCTTCCTCATCCAGCACCTTGTGACTCGCTCCCCTCGTGCGGGAGGCACACGCTCTGGAGAATTTACTGGGATGAGACGCGTTTCCCTTTCCTGATGGCACAGTATGTTCACTGCAGACCGGGGGCATCTGCTCTGCTTGGACGGGGCATCGACTTTCCGTCCACATCCTTCTGCTCCCATGTACATGTGGAGACGAAGTCCCTCTGATTGACTCTGGTGGGGAGAACGGGCACGAGAGAACGAGGTCAACCTGGGTCAACCTTCAGGGAGCATGTCTGGCACTCGCTGGGCGTAAGGTGTCTTGATTTAAGGGGCGGAACCTGAGGGGACCTGGGGGGCGATGCGGCCGGGAGGGCGGCATCCGGACTCACAAAGACGGACTCCGCCGTGTAGGAGGGTGGCTCGCACATGCACACATGCACACGTACACACGTGTCATGGAGAGCCAGCACGCCCAGCAAGGGGGACAGCTGACCTCTGTCTTCACGCCCCTCGTCTCTCTGAGCCACTCCCCCTCAGATGTCAAGGCCATTCTTCCCATTTGGAAAAAAAATAACGAGGACAAAAGGAATTAAGTTCAGAGAAGGTGTCTAACTCTTCCCAGAATCACACCGTATTAGAGGAGTCAAACTCCGAGTTAGATCCTCCGGGCTCCAAAGCCAAGCTTTGCCACGCGTGGTCTCCTCTAAGACTCATGTAATGCACACAGTGACCCGGGGCCACACTGCCGTCAGCCCCACAAGAGTGAGCAGACATGCACCCCAGGTCTCACAGGAACGAGGGGTGCCCCCCACCAGGTCAGCGCAGCACTGGGCACGGCCCCTGTGCCCTGTGTCTTTGTCTCTCATGAGAACGCAGCATGCCGGCCTTGTCCTGGAAAGCTCCCCAAGGACACCGTCATGAACATACACCAAGGGCCGGCACCCAGGCTGGTTGAGCCAGGCCAGGAGGGACTAGGACGCGCATCGCATGCAGAGGACAAGGCACAGGTGAGCACAGATACATCACTGTCCATTTTGCTCTCCACCCACAGCCATGGCCACGGAGCCAGCACTGGGGCCAGCCCTTCTTTCCCTCAGGCCGGAGTGTGTGCACAGCAACCCAGACCCACGGGCGGTGGGACGAACAAGGAGAAGAGCCAGTCCCACTGCGTGGGCCCAGAGCTGATGAGAGAGGGCGACACCAGTCACATGGAGTGAGGAGGAGGAGGGAGGTCCACATCCAGCCCTTGTGACATGGTGAAGGCCTGGAGAAAGACAGGATCTCCGCTCAGGTGCAGGGCCAGAGGGGGATGCCATTTGTTCCTAAGCACAAGCTGACGCCCTGGTATTCCGGGGGCACAGTGGACAGAGGGTGACCCAGAGCATGACCCAGGACGGGGAGCCAGGAAAACAGGCCAGAAGCCACACGGCTGGTGCCTTAAATCCTGCAGGGGTTATGTTGTTGAAGAGACGCGAGGAGAAGATGTCTGGGGCAGATATGAGGCTTTGTGACACAGACAGACACGGAAGAATCTCTCAGGAGCAGCGCGTCAACAGAGAGACGCAGGGTGAAGGGGGATCCCATGCGTGTGGACGCCAAAACCGCGGCCGCAGCGACAAACGAGGCGTGCTCGCGTGAAGACAGCAGAAAGCGTCGCTGGAGGACAGAAGCAGGACCCGCACAGGCAGAAACTCGTGCCACGTCCTGGACATAAAGTCGTGGTATCATTCAGTATAATTCTCCCCAAAACAGTTATGATCACTTCGATCATAACTGCAATCCTGATGAGATCGTTCTGTGCTGAACGCTACGACGTCAGAACACAGAAGAAAGTTCGAAAATGATGAAGAATTCTTTTTAGTCGACAAGAAAGCACAGCAAAGGGTGGCGGGTCCCACCAGGGCGGATGTGTCTATGGATCAGAACCGCACACGTATCGGTGTCCAGGAGCACAGCCAAGTGTCCAAGGGAATTGAGGGGACGAGACGGAGGCATCTCAAGTCCACGGGGGAATCCGGGCTGGGCACAGTGGCTATCTTGTCACAGGTGGCATGAAAATCCAAATGTGAAAAGTAAATACAAATATTAGAAGATCATCAGCGTAATCTCCCCACGAGGGAGACATTCAAGAGAGGAACACGAGCCTTGATAAACACACTCTAATTTAAAAGTTTCACTGTAATGCAAAATATTTCCAGCACACGCCCAGCGTGCAAAACACTGCCACGAATTACTAAGAAAACGGAGGGGAGCCCAGCAGAAAAGTGGACAAGGGATGTCAACAGGGAATTCATTACAAAGGACTCAAAGCCGGCACGTAGGTAAGAAGGACACGCTTCCGGCACGTGAAACCCTCAAAGTCCAGCAACAGCAGCGTCGTCTGACCGTAAACCTGGTTAAAATGAACGATGTAAAAGGGGCAACAGAGCCACAACCAGGGCTTATCGCGTGTCCGCTAAGTGGCCACTGTGAGGGCATCAATATCCCAGCGTGGACATCCAACAGTGGGCCCAGTGCCCACTGACCAGGCGGATGGGTAGAGCAAATGTGGCCCATCCATCCAGGGAAATACCACTCAGCCTTGGAAAGGGAAGTCTGACACCTGCTCCAACATGGATGAACCTTGAGGACATTGTGCTAAAGGAAATAAGCTAGTCACAAAAAGACAAATACGCTTGGCCCTTGCACAACCCAGGGGTTAGGGGTGCTGACCCCCCACAGTTGAAAATCCATGTGTAACCTCTGACTCCCCAAAATCATAACCAGTAACAGCCCAGTGTTGACCGGAAGGCTTACTGATCACGTCAACGGTGGATTAACACGTATGTGATATCCCGCCTGTATTCTCTCTACAAAGTAAGCCAGAGGAAAGAAAATGTTAAGATCATAAGGCAGAGAGAGTACATTTAAGCGCTGGACTGGATTCATCGAAAAAAATCCACGTCTAAGCAAACCCGTGCGGCTCAAACCGATGTCGTTCAAGAGGCACTCCACTTCCACGCGGTGCCTGGAGTCATCAAATTCACAGGCACGGAACGTGGGTGGAGGGCGCCGGGGGCTGGGGAGGAGGCCTGGGGGGTTGGTTTTTACGGGGACAGGGTTTCAGTGTGGAGGAGACGGGTGGTGGGGACGGCGGCACAACACTGAGACCACACCTAATGCCACTAAACTGCACACTTAAAAATGATTCAAGTGGTAAAATTTAAAAAAAAATAATGTTTATTGTTGAGAGCTAGAGAAAGAGAGAGACAGAACACGAGCAGGGGAGGGGCAGAGAGAGAGGGAGACACAGAACCCGAAGCAGGCTCCAGGCCTGCTTCAGCACAGAGCCCGATGGGGGGCTCGAACCCACGGACCGTGAGATCGTGACCTGAGCCGAAGTCGGACACTCAACCGACTGAGCCACCCAGGCGCCCCAAAGTGGAAAAATTTTTTAAAGCAGCAACTAAGGAGAAGCCAGAAACCAACCACCGTGGACCATGTGCTGCGCTCATGGGGTCGGGGCTTCCGCGGGGGCTCCCAACCACAGCCCGACCACCGGGCCCACGCAGCCCACTGAGATTCATACGAATTTTAACGTCTTCTTCCATTCTGAGCGTAATTAAATCTTCAGTATTTCCTGTCAAACGCATCATCATTTTCCGACGCACTTTTAGGCCCATAATGATAGAATCCCTGGCTCAGACTATAAATAATTGAGCTGAGGCCCTTACAGACGTGATAACAGCTTCCGTGGGACGTCCTTCAGCACATCCTGTGCTCCGCTGCTATTAAAAGGCTCTGTGGGCGTCTGGCCACATGTCGGAAAGCACTGCCTCACATGTAAACAAACCACAGCTAAGGAATAATAAATAACATATATTTAGGCACGTATGTCTCAGAGGGTCAGGTCCTACCCCACTCCACGCGCTAACGTCGAAGACGGAGGGAGGACAGTCGCACTCAGATGAAACAAGAATGTCGCCAAACAGACAAAATGGTGCCCACTGATGAGCGGGCGTAAGATGACTCTTGATTCCCCGAGAACCGATACCGTTTTACTTGCCTGTGTCCTAGACTCGGCGAGCCGGGGGGAGACCAGGACGCTGGCCCCAGCCTACCCACTCCTAAGCAAGGTCTGTGCTGGACTCCATTCCCCCGGATGTGAAGGGCCAAGTTCATCCCCATCACTGGCCGGGCATGCCGTCTGGAGATCACATGTGCACCCGGCATAAAATTAAATTACTACATGAGCCTCATCACTTACTCTACCTCTGAGGGTATGGGGGACACAAAACCGCACACAGTGTGCTCGCAAAGTTGTGGAAGAAAACTCACCCTTCCGTTTTTCTGGTACTTTTGTTTTCGAAACGTTCTCTAGTGGACGGGCACGTGCCATGTTCATAATGAAACAGAATTGAGGCTGGGGGCATGAAGGTTAGCGGAGTGTGGCGGTTTTAACCCGGGACACTGGGAAAAGTCTGAAGGCTCTCAGTCGTCCAAGTGTTGGGGCACATCTAGTGGGTGGAGGTCAGGGGTGCTGCGGGATGTCCTAAAATGCCCAAAAGAGCCCCCACAACAAGGCATGACCTGGCCCCAGATGTCAGTGATGCCGAGGCCAGGGAAGCCCTGGTCTGGAGTCTATTTTTCATCTCCTGTTCAGGCCCCTGGCCCGCCATGCTGGGCTCCCACGCCATCGGCACCAATAGGAACCTTCCACGGATGCTCCGTTCACACAAGAGAAGGGCGTCCCTGGAAGGTAGGCTCAGTGTTAAAATCGCTGACGGGAACAAGCTGTAGGGACAGTCCCCCCTTTGCTGTCACCTCCCTGTCCTGCAGGTCCCAGGGCTCTGGACAGAGTGCGGGTGGGACAGGGGGTCTGGCGGTCACCTGTGCGAGGCTGATACCGCCAGACCCGGGGCCTGAGAAGGGGAAGAGGCTTTGCTGAAGCAGAGGAGAGTGCCAGGAGGGAGCCGCACAGGGCCACGGGGAGCAGGGCAGCCCCCCTGGGGCAAGTGCCCCTACCAGTGGGACAGGCAGAGCCAGAAGCTCCACCAGAGCGTGCACCGCAGGGACCCTGGGTCCTGGGGAGGTGTCCCAGAACCAGGACACCCGCCCACCCCTCCGGGTACCAGCGGGCAGCCCAGGGAGCAGGGTTCACTGCCTTAAAAGAACACCAGCCATAAACCACATCCTCTGAAGGAAGCAGGGTCAGACCCACTGCTCGCCTACACGTCTCTCTTACCTGATATTTTGGTGCGCTTAAATAAATTATAACAACTTATAGACTGGCCACTAGAATTTGCTCTCCAGCACTTAAAGTCTGTACTTCAAAAGGAGTTATAAATTGCCGATCTCGAAATTCTCCAAGTCTTCATAAGCAGTAAATAAAAACTTGAAGATAAAGGCCACTATGCCACCACATTATCCTCAAAGAAAGCGGTGTTTTCTAAAATAAATGACTTTCAACGTGCTCAGCACACACAACCGTGCTAATTTTCATGGAAAAGGCCCTGGGGGCAGAAAGGAAGGAGAAGTGCTTTAATATCACCTTTTCCACACAGTTTGTCTCACTAATCACATCCTCTGGGCCACCACTATTAACCATTTGCTTTTCCCGATGTTCCACCTTCAGCCATTTCCCTCGACTCCTGAAAATTTAAGATTTTGACGAGTATTATTTGACTACCTACTGTGCTGGGCTCTGAGATTCTGGAGGGCCCTTCTGGGATGCCCCGTTGCCTTGATGGGCTCTGAGAACTCCTCACTCGGAACGCATCAAGGCAACTCAGACTGTGCATTTAGAAGGCCATGTGGTCCCATCTCCCTGCCCCGCCGCATTCAGACACTTTAGACTTTGTTCTTTCCCAATAATGACCAACAATATGAATAGATTTTGATGAGGGGGAAATGCTTATGATTCTAAGGGAGGATCCGTGAACATAACCTTTTGTGTACAGTCTGAACATTATTATATCAAGCGTGCATGTAAAAAATACACCTTCACTAAGTCATCAAAACTGACATCGCTATGGAGACAAAGTGACCTCACACGCCTACTAACGCGCACTGAGAAGGACACAATTTCTGTTGTTTACTGCCAGAAACACATAAGCTAATGGAAACAGACAGTTAAAATTAAGGCAAATTCTACAAAATACCTGGTGTGTACTTCCAATAAATGTCCAGAGAGACAAAGAAAGGCTGGGCAGTCGATGCAGTGGAAGGGAGCCCAGAGCCGCGACAACCACATACAGTGCGTGGTCCTGGCTGGAGCATTGCCCTGATACCAAAGCCAGACAAGGACACCACAAGAAAATTATAGGCCAACACCCCTGGTGAACAGATGCAAAAATCGTCAACAAGACAGCAGCAAATCAAACTGAACAGTACATTAGAAGGATCATTCACCATCATCAAACGGGATTTAGTCCAGGGATGCAAGGATGGTCTGCAAATCAAGGAACATGATACACCACAATTTACAAAATGAAGGATGAAAACCACACTATCACCTCAGTTGATTCAGAAGAAGCATTTGACAGAATTCAACATCCACTCGTGATAAAAACTCTCAGCAAACTGGGTATACCGGGACTGTATTTCAGCCTCATAAAGATCATGTAGGACGAGCCCTATATTACACTCGACGGGGAAACAGTGTGAGCTTTTTCCCTGAGATCAGGAGCAAGACAAGGATGTCCACTCTCTCCACTTTTATTCAACATAGCATTGCTTTTCCAGAATTATTTTGGCTATTCTAGCTCTTGACTGCTCTATATACATTGAAGAACTAGCTTATTGATTTCTACAAAAAGCTCAATGGGACTTTGATTAGAATTGTATTACATCGCTAGATAATTTTTAAAGATTTTTATGTTTTAACAAGGCAGTTTTTTAACCCATGAATGTAGTCTATAACTCCATTTATTTAGATCCTTCTCTCATCAATGTTTAGTATTTTGTTGCATATAAATCTAGGATGTGCTTTGTTAAAATTAACACTAATTCATGTTTTTGTGCTATTGTATATGGTCCTTTCAAATTTCCATTCTTCAGTTAATTTCTGCAACCTTGCTAAACTCCCTTATTAGTTCTAGAAGCTTTTATATAGTTTCTTCAGGATTTTCTGTGTAGATGACTGTGTCATATGCAAATAGAGATTGTTTCATTTTTCCCTGTCCGATTTGTATGCCTCTTACATTTTTCTTGTCTTATCACACTAAGATCTCTAGTACAGTGTTAAATAAAAGCTGCTAACTATGAGGTTGCCTGCAGGGTTTTGTGGATGTCCTGCCATCAGGTTAAGGGAGAATTCTTCTATTCCCAGTGTGTTGAGAGTTTTTATCATAAATGTATGTTGAATTCTTTCAAAATCTTTTCTTTACATATTGAGATTTATATTTTTTTCTTTTTTAGTCCGCTGATACGGGAAATTACATTGTTTAAATTTTTAATGTTGAGCCAACTTTACAATCTCGGGATAACCCTTCCAGTATATGTTGTATTATTTTTTGATAAATTGTTGGATCCAACTTGCTACCATATTGTTAAGGTTCTGTGTCTAAGTTCACAAGGTTTTGGGTTTTTTTCTTGTAATGCCTTTGTCTGGTTTTGGTACCCAGATAATGCTGGCCCCATAAAACAAACTGGGAAACGTTCCTTTCTGTTTTCTGGAAAAGATCGTGAAGAATAAATCTTATTTCTTCCTAAGTGTTTGGTAGAATCTATCAGTGGTACCATGTGGCTTTAGAGTTTTCTCCATGGGAAGATTTGTTTGTTTGTTTTTACTATGGATTTTATTTCTTTAACAGATATAGGCCAATTCAGATTATCTATTTTTTTCTTTAAGCCACTCTGGTAGTTTTATCTTTCAAGGAATTTGTCCATTTCGTCTAAATTATTCAATTTATTGGCATAAAGTTGTTCATAATATTTCCTTGCAGTGTCTGTGGTATCTGTGGTAATGTCCCCTCATTCATTCCTGCTCTTGGTAGTCTGAATTTTCTCTCTCTTCATGATTGATCTAATAGTTTACCAATGTTAGTGTTTTTTCCTTAAAAAAAACCTACCTTTTGGTTTCAAATATTTTCTCTAATCTTTTTCTGATTCCAATTCCATTGATTTCCAATGCTCTTGAAATGGCCTAAAGAACAATAAAACTTAGAGAAAACACAGCAATGATTCTGAACCAAGAAATGGTTCACTATATTCAGACTCCGAACTGGAAAAGAGTTTCAGGGATATCTTTTTCACATTGCTTATATTTTCCTTTTAACAGATGTACAGGTGTTATGATGATATAAATCTGTGCCTGCAAACACCCGAATTGATTCTAAGTGATATTAAAGCATTGTGTTATATTTTAACAGGCAGTGCTTTTCTTCTAATGGTTATAAAATAATTAGTTGGGTTTTTTTTTAATAGGAGATGGTATTTTATAGTAGACGAAATGTGGTGTCTTCAAGACTTCCAGTGAGGAATGAGCCTGTAGAGCAATTCACACAATGTGGGCCTATAGCTCAGGACACACATGGACACTTCTATGGCTGAATGTTTGGCCTTGAGGCATGGACAGCGGGCCAGGAGAGTGAGGCGGTACGCAGATCAGCGTGGCTGTGCAAAGGAAGAGTGATAGGGTGTCATGAGGAATAGATTTAGAAAGGTATGCTGAGGCAGGTCAAATAGAACACTGGCTGCTAAATTAAGAATTTTCCATTGAATTCTGCAAGTAATGGATAAATAGGGAGTAATATGTCTCAGGCACACTAACCCATGAGCCGGTGCCCAGGGAACTGAAGGAGAGAGCAGAAGGAAGGAAAGTACTCAAGGGGCTGCCCAGGGAGAGCCAACAAGCCCCAGCGGTTGAACAAGGGAGAAGATGAGGCAGGACAGTCCCGGTTTCTACTCTGGGAGAAGGTGTGGGTTGTCGTTACAAGCATCCAGGAGATGTGAGCTGGCCCGACAGTGGTGTTGGAGGTGAGGTGGTGGGAGGTGAGAACAGGAGGCAGAGATACGATGCTCGGGATCTGGCAACTGACTGAGCAGCTGTGTCCAGGAAGATATACCAGTACAGGGCCGGACTCAGAAGAAGATTCAGAGGTGCGGACACAGATCTGTGGCTTATGCACCCGGAAGTGTTATGTAAACCAATGAGATGACCAACACGGACAAAACATCATGAACACGAAAATGTCGAAATCCGCGAACATGTCTCGAGCTCTCCCACGCACTAGACAGCATGTTAAGTGCTTTTGAGATATTAACTCGATCATCGCTCGACCCTGTCAGGAGGTACCATAATGATTCCCATTCTAAAGATGGAGACACAGAGACACAGAGAATTTAAGTCACTTGCACAATCACACAGCTGGAACGTGGTTCAGCACACACAGAAGCCCAGGTCACCTGACTCTAGAACCTGTAACATTTGACCGATGTCTGCAAAGGGAAGGAGGTCCTTACGGAATGATATAGCTGGGGGGCAAGTGAACTCAGAGAAAGAGACAGAAAAGGAGCAATCAAAGAGGTGCGTCCTGACACAAATGTGCTTCTGGCATGGGGATTATAAATACACACCATGCCAGATGGTCCTTAAGGAGAGTATGGAGTGAATGCCACGTATTCATCTCATGGATTCTATTTAAACCATTGTGAGCCACCGAGTCAACTATGCTCTCCATTTTTAAAATTTCTGGATGAGTGGGATCACTTGAAAAAAAAAAATGGACTCATTTTCAAAGCGGTGGTTTCATAGATGGGAGTTGCAAACAGTTCAGAAGTTAAAGATAAAATCTGGAGCACCGCGTCTCCAAGGGTGGTACCTGGGCCGGGTCAGAAGCTTCTTCTGAAGACTTGTTGCAAATGCAAATTCTCAGCTCCCACTCCAGACCCACCGAATCAGAAACTCTGGGGGCGGGTCCCAGCCGTCTGCTGTCACAAGCTGTCCACATGACTCTGAAGTGTCAAAGTTTGAGAACCACTGCTCTAGAAAATAAAATGATCTGTTCATGTGCATCAAATCTCTGGAGTCCCCGCCCCAGGTCAGAGCGCTGACAGAGCACAGATCAGCCCTGTGGCCCCTCTGTGCCCAGCCTTCTGGGTTCTGAAAGGAATCCAGACTTTGGGGGAGCCCAGGTCAGGTTGGGGGGGGGTCCTCTCCTTCTGGTGCAAAATGGCAGAGAAAACACGAAGATCTGTGCACGCTGCCTTCATCCAGAGATCTTAGCAGGGTCACCTCGGGGGGTCACCTGGCCTTGCCCCAACCCACCGCGGCAGAATCCCACAGGAGGGCATCACGGCATTTAACAAAGTTTCTCCATCCTTAAACTGCAAAGTGAGATGTGCCCTTCCTGAGCAGAAAGTTCCACCAGGAGACAGCTGAATAAGCTGTCAAAGAAGTAGACAGACAGACAGATCCTGAGGCTTTGTGTGGGAGGCTCTGCCCGCTCCTCAGCCTGCTTTGCTGGAACTTGTAGACACCGTGTCTAACCCCCTCTCTGCATCTCAGTGACAGCCGGGCTTGCCCTGGCCAGCTGCCCTTCCTTGCCAACCCTGCACCTTGTGAGAGCCTGGCTCACCTGTGCAGTCCAGTGGCTACCCACGCCCATCCATACCTGCCCAACCCCCACGCCCCACCCAGGAGACTGTCCCTAGGACCATCTCCCCACCCTGGCTCCCACGGACAGGCCCCCGGCTGGATGTTCTCATGCCCACGGGCGGTGACAGCCCTCAGTGGCAGACGGCTACATCACTTGCCCCTGTGCTCAGAAAGTTGTAACGACAAGGCCATCCTGACGTGGTGTTAACCAGGCCTTGAAAGGAAAGGGGAGAATGGAAACAGAAGGGCGTCCAGATTTTCCAGGTGGGGAGAAATTGGGAACCAGACTGGTTTACTCGGGTGTTCCGGGCCAGAAGAGGAGGAAGCATTTCCCCCCGACGGCTTGGAGAAAAACATGGTGCCTTCCCCTTCACCGGCCCACCCACCTGGCTCGTCCTTCCTCACCTCCCTCATCCCTGAACCCCGTCCCACCCCACCCCACCGTGCCCCATTCTGTCCCCCACTCACGTCAAGCTGGCTGACTCGGTGAGGGTCTCATCCTTTCTATAAACCACCCGCGTGAAATTTTTTGTTAAGAACGCTTTAATTACATTTCCTCCTATTCTTTGGAGGAATTTAACGGGCAGTTGTGGAAGCACAGGAGACCAGTCCCAGGATGAGCGAAAGAAGCAGGACAGGGGCAGAGTCCTCACGGACCGCGAGGGCCTCACGCAGACCCTGCTCTCGAGTTCCCTCCCCCTGTGGCTGCTCAGACCACTGCTCCACTGTGGTCAGGAAGGGCGTCTGCAGTGAGCCCCCTCCTCCAGCAGGGCCTCCGAGGTTTGCCTGGCTCATGCTTCCTGAAGCCGCACCCCTCCCTCATCCCCAACGTGGCTACGGTGCCGCTCCAGAGCCCGTCTGACACCCACCGCTCTGGCTCGGGCCTCTGCAGCCGCGTCCCAGCCTGCGAGGTCTTGGTGGCGTGAACTTGCCCATCCTGTTGGCTCACGTCTGTCTGGGAAGCTCACGGCCAGGCTCGGGGCTCCTCAGAAAAGCCCTGCACGTGGCCGTCCCTCCTTCAGATCACTCTGCCGGGGGGGCACGAAACTGCCCACATCTGACCGTGTTCACCTTCTGCATCCCCAAAAATGTCAAGGTCGTGTGGTTTCTCACACCCTACTCGTGTCTACGTCTGTGTTGATCTTCTCTCTCCCCGCAAGAGAAGGCGAGCTCTTACTCCGGGCTTTCTGACATCTCAACAGTGGCCGGATGTGCCATGCGATAGACACGTATTCGGTGACCAAAGGACCAGCGCGCTGAGCCTGGAACACGGTAGGTGCTCAACGCCGGGGTCCTATTCGCGATTATTATTACTACTATCAGCAGCTGGCAAAGCAGGGACACAGAATGAAATACTAGACAATACTGCTCGAGCGAAGGCGATGCCATCGTACTAAATATTTTACCCTTCTCAGTAACTTACAGTCTTTCTCTTCAGCTGGAAAAAATACCCTGGACCGAACTGGTATTGATCATTAGTAATAGTATCAATCAGCAAATAATATTACAGATTAAGCCTTATATCGGTTATTATTATAATATTATTAATTATAATTATACCATTATAATTAAATATGTAATACATAACATGATAAGTTTTAACATATACCATATAATATATATGAAATATATATTTATAAGGTATAATCGATATAATTAAATATTATATTTATTAATATTTATATGATATGCAATTGAATATAATCAAATATCACTTATTAATGTATAATTAAGTTTAAATTTAACTCAATTAAATTAAACATAATATTAAATTAAATGTAATATCAAATGCTAATATTAATATTAAATTAATGCTAATTTAATATTTATATCAAATTTAATATCAAATGCTAACATTAATATTTATATCTAATATATAATATTAAACGTATATAAATACAATAAGTGATTATAAACATAATTATCGGGAGGGCATGAATAGCACAATTAAACACATCGCACAGACCCCGTCAGGTGTGCTGAGCACAGGCCAGGGCAGCCCCAGAACTTCGTGGGTCCCGTTGCCAAGACCCTCGACACGTCTCCCAGATGGTTCCATTCGCACCCGCGGGTGAGGATCCCGAGCCCACAGAGGTCATGAGTGGCTGGGAAGTGGTGCTGGGCTGGTGCCCAAGGGTCCCTGGATGCACCCCGTGCACACCGGGTTCTGCCACGAGGGGTCGGGACCAGGACAGCTGCTCAGGCGGGCAGAGACTGAAAAATCTGATTCAGATGGACGGGCCAGGAGCCGTCACCCCACTGCTCCAAGCCCACTCTGGCTCACAGGGTGATGCCCGTGACCCCGCCATGCCGTCCCGGGGCCCTGAGCCCGGCACAGGCCGCTCCGATGGAGGCTCGTCCGGCATCCTCAGCCAGGCCAGGGTGCCCCCACATTGTGGGCCTCTGTCCTCTGCCCGGGGCAATCCTCGGTTTAACTCAACTTAGTGGGAGGCAGACAGTGGGTAAATGCACCGGTGCCCCATTCCCTCCATGGGAGAACGAGGCCGGCCAGTGACGGGGTCTCTGTCAGCGACCCCTTCCTGCTCCCCAGCCCAGTCTCCCTAAACACCCTCCAAAATACCTCAGGTCTGCTCAGGGCCCAGAATCAGGCACGAGTGCATGCGGGTCCGGTCAAGGGAACAATCCTGGACACCCTCACCGTGCATGGCCTGTGCCGGCTGTTTCCAGAAGTACTCTTCTTTGATGCTCCCCAAGTGAGTGAATCTGTCAGCGTGCCTTACGGAAGCAGAGACTGGACACAGAAACGAGGCCTGTAGGAAAGTAGACCCCGCCTCCCTTTGCCCCCGGGGCCGGCCTGGCGTCCTAACTGCAGCCAGCCAGCGGGAGGCGGGACCTCAACTGGGTGCACACAGCCCCCCCGTTCCCTCTCCACTCGGGCTCCATACCCTGTGGCGCACACCAGAATCACGGCAGAGTCCGAAAGACAGAACCCCGTGTGGGGCCGGCGGAAAGGATTTCAGGGGTAACCGCCCACACCCCAGACACCCTCGTGGTCTGGCTTCAGAGCCCAGCCCTGTGAAAGCAACGGCCTCGGTCCTATGCTTCCTTTGGATCTGCCTTATAGTCGGGGGAGGAATCCACTGGCTTAAATGTTCCCTCCTCCAGGAAGTCTTCCCAGACTAGCTCAGGCCCTCGGGATGCTCTCCTGAGTTTCTGTGGTACTTCAGCATGCCTGCACCGAACGCCTGCCCGACTGCCTTGTGACTCGGGGCCTCCAATGAGGTGTGGACCTGTGCCTGGTACATCCTCACACGCAGATGCAGACGAAGGAGACACTAGGCACAAGGTTATCCTGGGGGTGGTAAGACTGAGACGTGATGGACCGCGAGGCAGGAGGACTCAGCTTTACTCCAGAGCCGGGTGTGCGTGCACGCAGGGAGCTGGCGTTTTCAAAAAAGACTCCTAAACGGAGAACACGCTAGCTCCCCCCCCCCCCCCGCCAGGCCTCACCCCGGGGGTACGGGGCTGCCAGAGGCTCGGCCCGTGAAACACGTTCGGAATGAGTAAATTTAGAATGAAGCAGTCAGGCTAAAGTCACAGAGAGCGGCTGCGCGCTCCCCGCGTAGCAGGGACGGGTGGGCAGACTGTTCACACCGTCGTCTCCTTTCTATTTCTGACAGTCAACCCGCCCCGGGGAAGATTTTTACAGATTTGCTCCTCTTCCGGCCCGCCGAACTTCCACCGACGTTAGAGGTGTTTACTTTGCGGCGGGAGGGGAGCCCCGCAACACCATAACCGAGTGTTCTCGCTGCAGCGATCGGGCAGCACCGGGCCCCCCCCACCCCGTGCCACGTGTAAAGCACGCGTCTTAAATCCACGGATCGGGTGGATGTTCAAAGACAGGACTTTCCGGATTGCTTCCTCTGGGTCTGCAAACTGAGAAATTAACAGAACCAAGCCCTGCCCGCGTGGGGGGGGGGGGGGCGTGTGGAGCCCCCACCGCTGTTCTCAGATCTGTGCAGAACATGCCTGAGCCCACCGTCCTGTGTCTCCGTCACTGTCCCGGGCAGGGTGATGCAGGCGGACCACTCTGCCAGCCGCTGGGAGCCCCAACGCCTTATCTGCCCTTCTTCCTCCGTGTCTGTCTCTGGCCACAGCAGCTGCCCAGAGCCTGGGCATTGCCCCGAGCCCGGCACGGCCTCTGTAAGCACAGATACCTTGTCAGCAAATGCGGCCTGTCCCCACACCACACAGCACACACTTGCCACGGTGGCCACGCCACACCGCCGTGTGGGAGGCGTGACAGGAAGGGTTCCGGGGGCCACCGGTGCAGGTGGGGGGGGCCTCTCGCTTGCAGGACGTCTGACCAGGGCACACGCAGCCTCAGGAAGGCTGCCACACACACGAGAGGAAACGCAGCGGACTGGGGTGGAATGCACACGGATGACGGACCGTGTGGTGGAATTCTGACCTCAGACTTTGTCTTCTTTAAGGGCTCGTAGAAAACCCTGGGAGCCAGCAGTGACCGGAGAGGAGGGAGCATTGCGACTCAGAGAAGAGGGGGTGGACAGAGTCTCAAGGCCACGCCGAGGCTGAAGATGGGCCCCTCCAAGCACAGGACGGGAGAGAGACCACTCTGGAAGCCAGGCCACATCCTCTGCTATCACGAGCCCCCACGATCACAGCGCCACATCCCCGGGCCTCTGTCCCCGGGTTGTCATATCGCCAGTGCGTGCTTGCTAGTTTGCTCAGGCTCAAGACCCTGCAGCCACCAACTAACTGCCCGGCACTTTCAGACCAAGGTCACGCCTTCTGAACACAGTCCACGCGTGAAACATCAGACAGAAAACACGGCAATGTCACAGCGTTCCCACCGGCGGGCCGACGGCTACTTCCACTTTCACTGCCCTCTGCCCCGTGCTGACGACGTGAACAGGTTGTGGCCACGCGGCAGTGAACCGACCCCGACAGACGGCATGAGCCGTGAACGTCTCCCGAGACCCCACCGATAGGCTGGAACAGAACAAAAGGGAAATACCTTCCCAAAAAGCACAGGTTTTGATTTTGATTTTCAGGCTAAATAGACTTGGTGCCTTTTTATAGAGATTTTTCCAAGCATGCTGATTCTGGGTGTGTGCACCAGACAGAATACTGGGGGGCAGGTCACATCCGCAGGGTGGTGCTGGTGGAGCTCTGGGCCTAACCAGGCTTTTTGGGGTCCACTGAAACTACAACAGCTTTTAAAATGAAAACAAACAGGCCACCTGAGTGGCTCAGTCGGTTAAGCATCCGACTTCGGCTCAGGTCATGATCTCACAGTTCTTGAGTTCGAGCCCCACGTCGGGCTCTGTGCTGACGGCTTAGAGCCTGGAGCCTGCTTCCGATTCCGTGTCTCCTTCTCTCTCTGCCCCTTCCCTGCTCACGCTCTGTCTCTCTCTGTCTCTCAAAAGTAAATAACATTAAAAAAATTTTTTTTACATAAACAAAATGAGGAAAACAAACAAACAAAACCCCACAGAACTAGATTCCGTTATTGATGGACTCTCCACAATTCGGAAGAATGAGTTTATGTTAGGGCAACGTGCTGAACCTGAGCTCATCCAGAAGTGGAGCAAAGTCACATGTGGCTGAGTCCACATGCCTACGTGACCTTTAACTGGGGAGTCCAAGCGGTACAGGAGGTCAGCCGGGGTCAATGAGACCCAACAACACACGTCAGATGTTTGCATTTGTGGCTGAAGACAGGTCACGTCCCTGAGTGCTCTGGGCCTAAGTGTGTATATTTATAGCCTTCCGTGTCCTAAAAATGGCTTAAGATGACCCCCAATAATAGGTAAAATTTAACACGATAAATAAGATAAAAATGAGCAGATGAGGAAATCAGAGGAAAGGAGGAAGGACAGGGCCTGTCCAGTGACCAAAGGCACATGGGGAGCTTCCTATCCATGTGCAGGGCGGGCCTGACGGGCACAGAACACATTCTCCCCCGTGACCTCCCTGTCTGACATGGTTCGTCCCTCTGTAACACCATTCAACACCCCCGTCCCCCACGCTGTGACAGGTGGGAGCATCTTGGGAGAGGACGTTTCAGGGAGGCACACGATGTGGTCCCCTTGCACGGTCATCTGAAGGTCGGGCTCAGGCCAGGCAGGCAACTCGCTGGGACAGTGGGTGCCCACCACCGTTGGCCACCATAACCTCGTTTGGAAACCAGTGGCAGACGAAAGCAGAGGTCTCTGATTGACGCCCAGCCGGGGAGCTGGGTCCTCCCTGCTTGGGATCCCCCACTCAACTGTCCGCCTCGGTGACACCAACTGGAGACCCTCACTGACGCCCCTCAGGGGCTGTGCGGTACACTTTGTAGGCCCCGCCCACTGGGCACCCGATTTCCCACAACAGCCACTGATGTGGGCATTATGCCTGCATGCCTTTCCGCACAAGTGGAAAATGGCAGAGGGGGGCTCCATGTACAGGACAGGACGTCCCTCCACGCGGTGGGCAGTCCCCAAGGCTCTGCCCAAAGCATTAGGGGTACTAGGTGATTAACAGCCACCACTGCAACTCAGAGTCGATGGCAACTTCTGGGATAGTTGTAGAAGTAATCTTCCAGGAAGAGGTCGGGAACCCACGGGTGACTCTACCGAAGGCATGACGATCCACCTCAACTCAGACGGAACAGCACAAAACTACATTGACCCCAACAAAAGGACGCGCGGTTTGGCCGCCAGAGCCTCCAAAGATGCTTACGTCCAAAACTTGAAACAGTGGAACAGAGGCGTAGTGAGTGACTGGTTACTTGCTTAAGAAAATTTTGGGGCACCTGGGTGGCTCAGTCGGTTAAGCATCTGACTGTTGATTTTGTCTCAGGTCGTGATCTTGCCAATTGTGAGATCGAGCCCACATCGGGCTCCGTGCTGACAGCTTGGAGCCCGCTTGGGATCCTCTCTGTCTCTCTCTCTTCCCCTCCCCAGCTCATGCTCGCACACTCTGTCTCAAAAGAAATAAATAAGCTTTATATATATATATACACACACACACACATATATGTATATAGATAGACAAATATTTTTTCATGATGTCTGGGGAGCCTTTGGAAACACAACTTCCTAGAGCCTATTTAATAAAACCTAAGCACAACCTCACATTTTCTGGCAACCTTCCGAGACTGCCTTTAGTATTAAGAGAAAACCATGGCGGGAGAGAGCAGTCACTGGCCTGGTGAGCACTCAAAGACCCCAGGGGCCTCAGCAGCACCACCGTGTGCCCACCTATAGGACACTGCTGGGCATTCCTCTCCGGGAGGCAAAGGCTTCTTTCTGACATCGATTCGTCAGTTTCCTTCAAGGGGTCTCCAGCTATTACCTAAAATAAGGACCGTGTCATGTGATATAAAAGCAAGGCAAGAGGCAGAAAGCATCGTGTAGACAAGCACACATAGTTTTCAAAAAGCCTAATAAAGCCGAGGCTGTTCTGGTGCAACCAGAATTCACCAAGTTTCCTGAGTCCCAGCACGGCACCCCCCTCAGCCCATTACGCCGCCAGCCTTTGCCAGTGTCTAAATGGAACGGGATCGAGAAAGACACCTACTCGTCCAAATCCACCCATATCTGTTCTCCAGTTTCCTCCCGCAGTGTCCTCACTACCTCCGCCCCAGAGAGTGCCGGGACCCCGGTCAAGGGCACACGGGGACTGTTCACCCCCCTCCACCACCCACCGCTGGTCCCCAGGTCTGCGTCCCCACACCGGGAGGCCAGGAAGGACAGCCCACGGCGGCCGGCATGCTGCACGTGCAGAGCTCAATAAATACATCCAGAGAATTTAAACGATACGAAAGCATCCCAGAAGGGGCAGGATCTGTTACAGGAATTCGGCAGAAATAGCCAACAGTTCTCTCTAACGAAACCGCCACCACCACGAGAAGGTGAACAGTCGTGTGTCCCCGTGGCCCAGACGCGGCCAGAGCGCCCTGCCCAGCGTGCCGCCTGCACCTGACACTTGGTGCGTGGGACAGACGGTTCGCTCCGCAAATGCTCCCGCTGGTTTCCGGAACGCTCCCACTGCACGGTACCGCCCCTCTGCCTCGGCAAGGCCCGTAGACCATCCTGTGCAGATCGATGGACACGATTCTTCCCTGAGTGCAGTTTACAATGCTGGTGTGTCCCCACCACGCGTGTCTTGAGCCGCTTCAGGAGGGACAGAAACGTCCCTTCTTTTGAACACAGATTTCTTCCGTGAGGAAGACATATCACTGCGGTATTTGCCACAATTAAAGCGTGTGCATCATTTACAGCTATTACTCCAAATAATTACTTTCTAAAGCTCGAACGTTAGACTTTGGCTTGCTAACCCAAAGACAGACAATACAGTGACTTGACTGCCATAAACATGAGGCATTTTCTGAGGTCACTATGTAGATCAAATAATTCTACAAATACCAAAGCAAGCTAAGGTCACCCACGGAAATGTGCCATTTCATGAACCCTCCTGACTTTCCAGTTTTCCTCTTCCAGGTGACTCCAAACCAACATGTTTTAGAGGTATAAGCTCTAAAAGGTTACGATTTCATTAAAAACAATGCTTAAATACAGAACTGGCTCTCAGAAAGCTTAGAATCTAGTTTACGGTAGAGGATACATACCCCTGCTCAAAATCGCTGACCCCCTCAAACAACCAACTGCTTCTTAAACTTCTACCGCCATGAATATGTCTGCCTCCAATCCACGCATTTTATTCCCTGTGTATACAGTTGAAAATTCTCTCCTGATACATTTTTCGCTTTGGAAAGAAATAACACAGTTGAGTACACTTTAAAATATCAAGCTTGTATTAGGGCTTCGTGTGTAAAGAAACAATCACAAGCACCACGCATGTCTGAAGCTTCGTTATAAAGAGAGCTTGGAAGGAGCAGAGAGGGTCCCCGAGGGTGCTCATGTCAGAGACATGCATCACAGGCGGGGACCAACACTTGGAAATCCTGAATACCCTCCCTGTCACCGTCACCGGCACTCAAGGGGCAGACTTTCCCTCGGAAATTTCTAGGCTGCAAACTCTGAAATCATCCCTTTCCAAAGTCAAATCACAGGAGTCCACATTCGAGAGGGCTTACCTGGTAATCTGTGTTCTTGTACTGAAGTCAAGAGACCTCATTGAGCGGAGAACTTCAATGCACCCCAAGTACTGGAAGGGGAAAAAAACGTAAATCATGAGCCCTGGGGACTGAGACGAAGAGACAGTTCTTAACTGTGTAAAGGGCGTTTTGGAAAGCCATATATATTTCTTAGATCTCATTTTATGTACATCATGAGGCTCTGTTATCTTCCGTAAAAGCAATAACCCACACCCTTACGAAACTAACCTCAGTGCCTATGTCGGTACTAGATTTGACTCTTCTGAGTTCCATTAGTATTTTCATTTTAGTTAGAGGTACATTTTTAAAAAGTTGTGTTGAGTTGTAACATGTACCGTAAACCACAGAAGTCTTAAATGCAGAATTCAATTATTGCCGAAACACGTACCTGCGTGTAACCACCACTCAGAGCCCAACATCCCAACATCGTATTTCTAGTCCTTTACAAGGGCCTAGAGGCTTATCATTTTTAAAGAAGTAATGAAAACGCTATTATACCAACATTTCAACCAATGGTAAACTTCATTATTTAATAAATATACTTTGGGTTCCATGAACAAACTATACATTACCCTCATAGTTGCTTTCTTTTGGTTTACCAGAAAGCCCTCTCCTGCATTATATAACACAAACTTTCAGAAGTTGTAATTTACACATCTAAATTTGTAGCTAAATTTTTAATCAGTTTCACACATGTCAGTGCATGTGTGTACGTAAATATATGGACATAACGAAAGCTGTAGATAAACAACTAGCATAGTAGAGATACAATATTTGTGTTCCAAAGCCCTGGGGAGTTTGAAGGACAGATGTTTTATACCAATGCCTTTAAAATTAGACTTCGCAGGAAGAGACCTCATGGTGTATCACAGAAAAGACTGCATTTGAATTATTCAGAAAACCTGAATTGGAGCCTGACTCTGTCATGTCTTGTTATGTAACTTGAAGCGAAACTTTAAAATTCTCTGAGCCTGAGCCTCTGTACCCACAAAATGTAACTACTGTTCCAAGCATTGTGTGGCTCTGTGATGTCACCACCACCACCACCACATCACACGGTTGTTGGGACACCACCATCACGGTGGTCAGGAGGATACCATGAACAACGTCATAGAGCCACACGAATCAGATGACCACCAGCACTGCAGAGGCATGTGACTGACCAACATCACAGACCTACCTGTGGACCAGGACTAACACCATGGGACTACATGACTCTTACCACCACCAAAGCACAGAGTTACACGAATACCACGTCCCATCACAGGGCCGCGTGAATACCGCAGTGATGTCCCAAGTTACGTGAGAAGCAGGAACCACACTGCAGGGTTGTGGGAGCACCACCACTGCTGTTATGCTTGTGTGAACGCCACCGCCACCACGGCAGGGTTATGTGAATATTGCTATCACCGTCGCTCAAATGTGTGAAGACCACAACCCACTTTGCTGAGTTGCAGGACTGCCACATCCATCACTGTCACAGCACGGGGACACCACAACAGTGTCCCAGATATCCCAGGGTTATGTGAATACCACCATCAGCAATGTTACAAAGTGAAGTCATTAATATGACCAAAGTGGCAGAACGGTGTCAGTAACAACACCACTACCTCTCGAAGATGCAGAGTTACACAATTTCACACCCACAACTGCAGACTCATGGGAAGACCCCATGACCATCGTTGCAGATGTGTGACTGTGACAAGAACCACTGCAGATAGCTGAATATCATGCCCACCGTCAAGAGCTATTAAATACCACAACCACCATTGTAGTTATGTGACTACTACACCACCACCACCACCACCACCACCACCACCGAGAAATGGGAATACCGTGAACACCATCACAGTTATGTGAATACCACCAGCAACATCGTGGTGATATATAAATGCCGTGATCACAAACATCACAGAATTATCTGAATGCCACATCCAGTCTCATAGTTATGTGTTCCTGGGACGAAACTTGCAGAGCTACGTGTATACCAAATCCACCGACATCACAGAGTTACATCAGTACTACGATGATCATCACAGAGTTATATGGATAGCACGCCTGGCTTTGCGGCAATACATGTATGCCCACACCACCACTGCAGCTCTGTAAATATACAGACCACCACCACTACAGAATTATGCAAATACCACCAACACCACAAATGCCCCCCCAAGCACCACTGCAGTTATCTGAACACCCCACCAATAGCATCTCAGATTTATGGGAAGATGATCAAATTTATTGAAGAGGTCTGTGAATACTGTCACCAACATCACAGAGTTATATGACTACAACTAACAGCCTCACAGTTATATGGATACCAGAACCACCATCACAGGGTTATGTGAAGCCAGCCCTGAAAGATTGTGTGAACACATGACCACCATTTCTGAGTTACAAGAAGGCCATGATGGACTTTGCAGAGTTACAGGATTAGCACACCCAACACCATCTCAGCGCTTTGTGAAGATCACTACTACTGCCGTGTAGAATTATCTGAATCCCACAGCCACCAAGGCAGAGCTAGGAGAATACTACCACCATGGCCATCACAGAGATACATGAACACCACGACCACTGTCACAGAGCCATGCAAACACTGCCACCACCACTGTTGCAGAGCCTTGTGAATACCATGGCCACCAACCAGGAGAGTTATGTGATTCTCCTAACTAAAGTTGCAGATTTACATGAATATCCCTAGCATGATCTCAGAGTGATGTGCTAATGCCAACACCACCATCGTCATAGAGTTATGCAGACACCACGACCAAGTCACAGGGTTGTCTGAGTTATACCATCACCACCGTCACAAGATGCAATGACTGTCACCATCAACTCTGTGCAGTCGCGCTAATGCCATGACAAATGAGTGTTGCAGGGTTGTAGGAACACCATGCTGAGCTTCACAGACCATGTGCACATAACCTCCACCACCATCACGGTGGTATGTGAATACCACGACCCACATCACAGAGTCAAAGCAACAACACCAGCAATGTCACAGAGTCACAGAAATGGAAGTACCACAGTTGCAGGTTATGTGCACACGAACACCAGCACCATGAAAGAGCCACGTGGACACCATGACCGGCTTCTAGAGCTATGTGACTAGCCAGCCAAGATGCGGCTAAGGGAAGACTACCAGAAATATGATCATAAAGTTATGTACTACCGTGACAACACCACAGGGTTATGGAGATGCCACGACCGACACCACAGTGACATCTGAATGCCATCACCACCACCCCACTGCAGGTATGGAATATCATGACCACCACAGTAGGCATATGTGACCACCATGACAAATACCACCACCACGGTAGGAGAACTATATGAACACCACTACCACCAATGTTGTGGTTTTGTGGATACCACCGCTGCGCTGCACTGCACAATTATGTCAACACCGTGACGAACGTGCATCCCTCCACTAACACAGTTGTGTGGAAACCGCAATGTCGTCGATTTACGTGAATACCTCCAACACCGTCACAGTTACACATGGACCACAACCAACAATATGGAATTCTGTGAGCACCATGACCATCGCATTTACGGAACCACAACCCCCACCCCTGCAGTCGTGTGTAATGTAAGTACCGCCACCACCACCAGCCACGTCACTGCCCCTACCGCTGTCAGCATTGTGTGAATACAACCACGGCAGCTGTCCCGAAGTTACACGAAGACCATGACCAACTCCAGGAAGTCACAGGATTACCACCACCACTGCCACCCTGGAGTGCTAGGTGAGGGTCACTACGAGTGTCACAGACCTGAATCATGCCCCCCAGGTCTGAAGCAATCTGCCCTCTTACCATCAATATTTAAGGAAACTTATTTCTACCCCTCATAACACGATACAGCATCAATCTCCGAATCTCTGCCTATCACGCGCAAAAGTATCCCATCCTCGTTCCGATGTGCATTTCCCTGATGTCTATAAGGCAATGTGATTCATCTCGCATGTGTGTTGGCCATTTTCACCCCTTTTTCCATTAACTAACTGCTTTGATCTTGGGCCCAGTTTCCTATTATATTCCTTATCTTTCTATTATAGACTAAGGGGATGATAATCTCCCATTCGGTCATTTCTCATTTGATGGTGTCTGCATTTTACCTAACACAAACTGTTCCTGCAGTTAAACACTGTACCAATTCCTGTAACCACATGTCTGTCATTTTCTGTATGGCTCTGGAGGGTCCTGTCTTGCACGAGAAGGGCACAATATTCTCCTAAATGGTATTTCACAACATTGATTTATGATTTATCTACGCATTCACTTCTTTAAGTGTTTTCGGTAATGTTTTCCATTTGGCTTTTTAACCTATTTGGAATTCACTTGTCTGTACAGGACGCGGCGTGAGTCAATAAAGTTGGCCTCCAGAGGGACTGTGATTTACACCAGTACCACTGACCTAGTAGTTCACCCAAGTCTTTCTGCAGTGATGTGCCAACTTCGTGGTATATTACATTCTTATTTTCGGTGTGGACCTCTACCTGAGCTCTATTCTGCTATACTTCGTGTGTCAATCCCACATCTTTTGTGTATATTTTTCCTGAAGAACTTTAAAATCATGTTCTGAAATCCCTCCACCACTCAAAAACTGGCTTCTGTTTGAGATTTCATATTACCTTGAGAAGAACTTATATTTGCCGTTAAGCTTTTTATCCATGATCGTTGGAGTGTCTCCATTTTAGATATTATTTATTGCCTTTGGGAAGACTTTGTGGGTTTTATGGCATTTACCCTGTACTTTTCTTCTCCAACGTATTCCAACACATTTTTTTTTTTAATTTTGGTTACCAGTGAGGGTGACATTTTGATTTTTCCATTGTACTTCTAATCTGGTTTTCACCAGCAGAGAGAAAGTCTATCGAATTGCAGGTATAAACAGAAAACTCAATCACTGGGCTCCAGAGATGCACAAAGAATTACGAAAACTGAACAATGGGACTCAGAAAACCTCCCCAAACCAGAGAAAACCTCCCAGTGGGACTGAAAGATGGGCTCACAAAAGAAAGTGCAAGTCTTGGAGTCTGGATCGGAAAGTTCCTGCATCTGCATCATAGGAGTTCCAGTAAAAGGAGAGACAAAAACAGGGGGGGAAGAAATAATTCAAGAACAAAGAGAATGAAATGTTCAGTGTTGGAGGGAGACGGGAGTGTCTATATTTTCAAGGCTCATAGAAGAAAGATGAAAAGACCCACTCGTGGATGCACGGAAGCCACGTTTCAGGACAAAAGGACCCAGACAGAGATATCCTGTGAGTGCTCCGTGAGGGGAAGAGACACCAGCTACTTACAGAGAGTTCTCCTGCCCGCTCGGGAAGTCAGAAGAGAAGTATTGAGCTGAGAATCTTACATCCACCCAAACTGGCATTCAAGTGGGAAGACAAAGCCAGGACTCAGAAAGCTAACCACCCCCAGACACTCCCTGAAAGAATTATTCCAGAAGAACAATGAATACAAAACACAGGAGGACGTGGGCTAGGAGAAAAAGAATAAGGAAAGAATCAACAAGAGTCACAGGTACATCTGATGCTTAATAATTATTGACGCGTAACTTTAAACATCTATTTTACAGTGACAGGGAACGAAATCTCAGAAGACCCCGACTCAGCTGGCCAGGGCAGACACAGAGGCTGGAGCCAGCGAGAAGAAGGGGGAAATCAGAAAATGCACGCTGGGCACACTGGGCACGTTGGGCACCACTGTGTGTTGTGGAGGCAGCACAGAACTGATTAACCGTAGCGGCAAAAACAATGTACGTTTACATGCGTGCAAAAAATTGTAAAACCCTGGGGCGCCTGGGTGGCTCGGTCAGTTAAGCATCTGATTTCAGTTCAGGTCATGATCTCATGGTTCCTGAGCTTGAGCCTGGAGTCGGGTGAGCCCTGCTTCTCTCTCTCTCTCTCTCTCTCTCTCTCTCTCTCTCTCTGCCCCTCGCTCACTTGTGCCCTCTCTCTCTCTCAAAAAAAATTGTAAAACACTGTAAAAAACAGGATGACTGGCCCCCTCCCCGCCAAAACTGCTAGAGAACAGAAGGAGGAAACAAGTAAAATCATTCCAGCCAGCAGAAAGAAGGAGGAAATCAGAAAATGCACAGATAAAAGACAGAGAAAAATATAAACTGAAACATCAGCAATGGGCCCAAACATCTCAGTAATCGTAATAATCATGATTGACTGAACCCACCAATTAAAAGTCAAAGCTTTCACACTGGTTAAGAATAAGTTGTGTAAGTCACGTGAGGTCACAAAGACAACACTGAAAAGACAGAGCAGATTCTCTCCCAGGCAAAGGCCAGCAAAATAAACCAGGGATATAACCAGGAGAGTAACTCACTCACAATCGTAGGAAACAAAACACGAAATAAGCTTAAGAAACGTGCAAGACCAAATTGAAGAAAACCTTTCATGAAGGATGAATAAATAAAAGAAGGCCCTCATGAAGGATGAATAAATATGTGAGCAGACGTATCATGGTTTTGGGCTGCAAGATTCCATACTAAAAGCATGCCAATTCTCCCCCAAATTAATCTACAATCTTAGTGGGATGCCACATGAAGTCTCAACAGGATTTTTTTCCCACTGCATGAAAAGTTAATTCCAACGTGTAATCATAAAGGAAGACTTTGAAGAACGCAAATAAATTTCCGAGGAAGATGAAAATGACAAAGAACCAGTGATAACTCCATGAAGCTGACTTGGGAACAATCCTGCACGGAGTGTGGTGATGCGGGAGAGGCCGGGGACCCCGAGGGGCTCCCACGGGACCAGCCAAGAGGGCCCTGGGCTGCACAAAGGATGGAAATCAAACGCAAGCCAGCAGGAAGTGAGAGCTGAGTTTAGTGAACACGTATAGAGAGATACAGACGGAGCATCCAGGAGACTCAGAAGGGAAATGAGGGAGTCTCGTCTTTATTCTGGATCTGGGGGTTTCTACTAGATGGTGGCCTGGTGCACATGTCCCCTCAGGCATCCAGGAACAAGTGAGAACAAAGACAAGGGCCCAGGTGTTATTCCTTGGAGCAGGGGGCCTTGGTGTCAAAGTGTCTAGCTTGGAGGTCTGGAATACGTGTGCGATGGTTTCTAGTCGGTCGCACATGGCCCTTGCTCAGATGTGATCTGCTCTAGAGAAATCACTAACTCCTTGTCCCTTACAAGGAGGACAATCACCGTCTGCATCACAAGGCATATGGACAGTGGGGTGGGGGTACAGGTCCTAGCAAGATACAAGCCGGAAAAGAAGCAAAGTTAAAAAAACCAGCTTTTTCTCTCATGGGAGAGCTTCCCCGTCTCAAAGGGGTGGAGAAGAAAAGGGCAGATGTATCTGTGGGAACCACTGATGAACAGATAAGGGGCCAATAAACGTTGAGTACGTGATGGGCTCACAAGAGCCCATGCTGCTCAGTAAGGTCGGGTACGCCGTGTGCTGTTCACACGCGGCAGGCTCTCCTTACCCCATCCCCGAAAATAAATCTCGGAAGGATTAACGAGCTCAAGCTAAGGAACAAACTTACAAAAGCATTATAAGAAAACCCAGAATACTATTTCTGTAACACGACCTAAAACTCAAAGGCCATACGGTAAACCCAAGAAAACTGATAAATTATTTGTAAGAAAAGACTAGCGACATAAACATCATGATTAGGAAAAATGCAATAAATTTAACCGGGGGAAAAAATTAATGACCAGACTACCCAAAGAGTTTCTATGAGTCATTAAGGAAGCGCATCCACTCAAGAGAAAAAAAAAATGGGCAAGGAAACGAACCGGAAATTCACGGAGGAAGACAAACAGCTGACCAACGTGTCCGTAAAGACTAGCGATCACAGCAATTAAAATAAATGCCAAACAAAAAGATAATTTTCCACCCAGCTGAGCAGTCACACTGGGTGAGGGCCCTCCCTCATGTTCCTCTAGCGTGTGTAATTTGGTGAAACCTTTCTGGAAGACTCTTTGGAAGTATCTATGGAAATGGAAAATGTGTTTCCCTTTGACCCAGCAACTTCATTTGTAGAGCTTTATTCACGCGTCAGTGTGTGAAATTGTATGTACAAAACATTCATTGCCTCGCTGCCAGCACAGAATGACAATGTGAGCCCCCTTCTCGAATGTTTACCAATAAACCCACGGCTAAACACTTAGGGCACATCCAGACTAAGATTCTGAATGGGGCCGTTTTATGAATGATTTAAGCTCAGAGTCTCCAGGAGACACCCCTACTTCCTCCACATCGCCCCCTTTGGGGCAGAACACTGGTTAACTGCAGACATCAGAGCTAGTGTAGAAAAATACTAGTTCAGGGGCGCCTGGGTGGCGCAGTCGGTTAAGCGTCCGACTTCAGCCAGGTCACGATCTCGCGGTCCGTGAGTTCGAGCCCCGCGTCAGGCTCTGGGCTGATGGCTCGGAGCCTGGAGCCTGTTTCCGATTCTGTGTCTCCCTCTTTCTCTGCCCCTCCCCCGTTCATGCTCTGTCTCTCTCTGTCCCAAAAATAAAAATAAAAAAATAAAAAAAAAAAACATTGAAAAAAAAAATTAAAAAAAAAAAGAAAAATACTAGTTCAAATTGCACATTATTGCACATTACGCTTTAAGGTAATTTCAAGTGGCGGATACACAGGAAAGCCGACTGATGTCATCGATGGCAGGGTAAATGCACGTGCTGGCAGGAGTGACGACTGGGGCAAACTCGTGCGGCGTTTTCTCCCGAAGCTGGACGTGTGCATTCCCCATGAGCCAGCATCTCCGCTGAGAAGAGAGAGATGGACCCATCTGCCCGCCACATAAATGCACAAACGTACTCACGGTAGCACTGTGCATGAAACCCCTAAACTGGAAAGAAAACCAAGTGTCCACCAGCAGTGTGATGGATAAATAGCAGTGGAGTCGCTTCACCTGCCAACTCCCCACCCCCACCCGTGCCACGTGTCCCACGGCCTGTGGGAAATATGTGATCTCCCTTGCCTGCAAGCCCCCCTTCCCTCCCAACTCCTTCCCTCCTCCCCTTCCCGAACCATGCCAATCGTCAGTGATCCCCATCGAAGATCAGACTCGGAGAAAGGGCCCCTCCCTGCCTAAGGCAATAGCGTTCCTTATCCCGTGAGAGCACGTTCTGTGTTCTGCGTCCACGGAACCCACGCCTGTGTGCACGGTGCCCCTTCACTGTTATACCGGACGCTCGGTACTTACCGGGTAAGAAAGTCACGCTGCCGGGATTCGAAACAGGGGAAATTTAAACCTTTAAAGGCTCTCTCTCACTGCCATCCCTCCCTGACTGTCAACGCCTGAGACCCCAGCGCCCCCTCCAAAGTGCTGAGCTAGTGCTCTGTGCCATCGTCCCCAAATCTGCACCCGTCTGTATGCCGTCACCGAGAAGACTGCAGGGCCGGGCCTTTCTCCCTCTCCGCTTTCCAAGCGTCTCACACGTGATGGGTACAAAATAAATGTGTGTTGGGCGCATTCACCAAGGCTAACGAGGTTAGAGATGCTTTCCGGTCCCTCCAGTGATCAGAAGCAGACAGTGTATAACACTTCATTTGATCACGCAGGAGGCTCACGAACCATAATTTTCTATTAACTTTTTATTTCACTTATTAGCACCCATTTGTGCTGGTTTCTGATACGTAATATATTTCAACATTCTCTGTGTTTCCCTGAAATTATTCTGGAATACAGATAGGACTGTTCTACAGGCCTTTCCCCGTAGCTGAATTAGTACAAGTGACTGGGAGAGAGTGCGCACGGACAGCTCAGGAGCAGTGTGGGAAAGGGGGGGACACTCACCCCAGCAAAGGAAGAGAGGAGCAAAACTACATTCTATCTGCAACGGGCATGTCTGTCATTATCTCAAAAAAAAAAATTCTTTTCAGGGAATAACACGTATCCTATAACCCTACAGCTATAAATTTCAACATCTGCTCTCAGTTTACCTGGAGGCCAATTCTTCCCCATCTAGGGCAGCGTCCTGGACACAGGTACAGGTCACCTGCGGCTGGGGCTACAGGTGCATTTCCTACAAGGTCAATGGGTTGACATTTTCCCCATTTAACCACATGCTTAGAGTTTCCCAATGATTATTTATAATTCTAAGATGAATATGTATTCTGTGAGTTAACTACCTAATCTCTGAGCCTGAATGCTACCAACTGGCATGCACCCTTTTAAGGCAAGGATACCATAATTCCACAATTCAACCCTTGGCGCTTGGATGCGTCAAGCACTGGTATAAAAGTGAGTAAGACAAACCACTGGCTTCCAATTTCACTCCTCTGTCTTCTGTCCGTGGAAAAGCATGAGACCATAGTTGCTGGTCGGGCCAAAAACAAGGCCCTGAAAAACGTGCACAGATTTCTGCATTTCGCTCGCTAGCCAGGCGAGAGTGGACTTGGGACCCACACAGCCCTAGGTTACAGACTCACTTCGTGGCTGACCACCGGGGCGAGCCTCAGCAAATCACTGGACACTCTGAGTGCCTGTTTCTTCGAGCGTAGGGTGAGATTACCGTGAGAAACACAGGAGACCGCGTGGGGTTTAAGCAAGCAGCATTACGCTAACGCATCACCTCCACGAGTGATAGATACTGTACTCCGAACACTGACTATACATCCTCAGCACGGTCCTGCAAAAGGCATTTCCAATCGGCTTTTCATAAAACTTGTTCCAACTGACACATCGGCTCACGGTGTGGGAGAGCATCTTTCCCCTCCCTCTTTGCCAGCTCTCAGGATGCCGTTACGGGTGATTCATTTGCATTTTGTAATTCATCCGAGTATCATAATTTTTACAATGAACTTTACTCCTCATAAATGACGTGTTACTGACAATTCAATGCCCTGTCTCTTCCACCCAATCCAGGGAAACGATGTACAATCGGAATAGGTCCTGCCCCCACCCCCATCCCTCCGAGACCCTTCTCACTGTGCCCTGTTATCCAGAGCACCTTCCTCCCACCCCATCCAGACAACTGCCGCTCACCTTCGGACTTTAGACCCTCCATGAAGTCACGTACCTCTGGCTCATTTCATTCAGCATGACCGCGCTTTTTTGTGGCTAAGTTTCTCATTTTCATAAAGTTCCATTTATCTATTTTCCTTCTGCTCCCTGTGCTTGTGGGGCCATATTTAAGAAACCCCTGCCTAATCCAAAGTCACAAATATTAATCCTTGTGTGTTTTCTATGAGTTTTGTGCTTGTAGCTCTGACATTCAGGACTTTGATCCATTTTGAGTTCACGGTCCTATACGATGCAAGAAAGACTCCAACTTCATTCTTCTGCATGCGAACATCCCCTTGTCCCGCACCATCTGCTGAAAAGACAATTCTCCACTGGCACTCTTCTCAAGAATCAACGGACCACAAATGTATGGGCTTACTCCTGGTCTCTCAATTCTGTTCCACTGATCTAAGTGTCTACACTTTGGTCCGTAAAATGTGAGTCCCCCAAATTTCGTGCTTCTTCATCAATTCAGTTTTGGCTATTTGGGGGCATTGATGCATTTTTAAATTACTTGATGAGTTATTTAATTAAGCCCGTTTGACTAGTTTATTTGGTTAGTTGCTGACTTCTTCACCACCACCACATCAATTCCAGGAGAGAAGAGACCACCTCTCTTTTTTTATTCCTGATTGTATTGAGAACGAGACACACAGTGTAAATCAGTGCGATTTGTTGAATGAATGAATGAATGAATGAGTGACTGAATTCTCAATTTTGATAACGGTAAATAAAAACAGCCTCAATGTTCAAAAATAGGACAATGTTTAAGGAAGTTATAATACATTAATAGCATAGAGTATCATGCAACTGTTAAAAAACATACCTTCTGATAATATTTAATGATTTGGAGAATCGCTGAGGCTGATCTCAATTTTGCATAAATGAAAATAAAGGGTGGAAAAAAATGAGGGAAATTTTAATAAAAGTCATCATGGAAGGCTGTGATTACGCTTGAGTTTAATTTCTTCTTTTCCTTTTCTCTATTTTCTACTCTTTCTGCAATCAGCAGGTGTCACTTCCATAAAAGAAAGCCAAACACTATTAACTAAAAGTACACAAAGGCATCCAGTTGTGCACAGACTTGTGGATTTGCAGTCACAGTCGATGATCGCCCTGCTAGGATTCTGTTGCTTGTGGAGTCGACCCCCAGTGACTTAGACGGATTCAGATTCTACTGGGGAGGTGGCCACATGGGAGGAACTGTGCCCTGGGCAGCCAGGGTTGAAGATAGGATATGGGGTATAAAATTAATATAAATATGCCCCTACCCCAGTCTCATTTCTGACATGGTAGAACATCCCTTAACCACCTGTGAGAACCCAGGGCCGGGGCGGGTTTGTGAACCTCACCTCTTCCAAATCCCCAGTGGGGACCAGAGGGGACCAGAGCTCCTGAACCCATGCAGGTGCTGCTACCCACGCAGTCAGGGTTCAAATGTCATCAACTAAAATAGCTTGGAATTTATTGGAAAGTTACTATCCACACTGAAGGAACGGCCATACCTAACGGCACTAACATGACCAATATTGGTAAGGATTTTTTCATTTAAAAGGTCATGGATGTAAACTCATCGATGGTGGCAAAGGTCAGAATGCTGGACACCCTACTGACTGTTCGGGCTTGAGGGAGCCTGGAGGGGCTTGGGAATCTGCTTTAGGTCTTAGGCAGGTGCCCGGGTGGACGTCCCGTGCATGTAAATGTGCTCACTGATCTGAACATTTAAGCTTGCATGGTTTATTCAGCACTGACTAAAAAATTAAAAAATAAAAAAGGTCATTGCTTTTAAGACAGCCCTTGAAATTATTTTTAATGCTCATCTTTTTCTGGCAAATAACGTGTGTTCATCGTACAAAACTTTGGAAAATACCAAGGGCATCAAAACATGAAGATCATTTATAATCAATCCTCTGGCACAACTTGGCATTATGATAAATGCCACGGGAAGCCCTCTAACAGCTCGGCTCTGTTCTCTGGCTTCTGGGGCTGCTGGCAAGCTCTTTACCAATGCCCACAGCTGCGGCCGCACAGACCCACCCGCCCTGATCACGTCTGCTCCCACCATTCAGCCGGCTTCCTCCCGAAGCCTTCAACGCCAGCTGCGGGTTCCTACAGAATCATTCACTCCCCTCCAAGACGGGCCTGTGCCGCCACTGCTGTGGCCCCAAAGCAGGGGCCAGGAAGGGGGCTCATCCCCTGCGCCTTTCTTGACTCGCTGCCTTGTGGGGCAGAGGCACCTGCATCAGGAGGCACGGTGACCAGGGCTGCCGTCAGGGCCCTGTCCCATGACAGAACTCTTTCTCGGATAAAGGGACCTCTGACCTCTCCCACAGAAGGCAGAGGCCGGTCCTGACCCCTGGAGCTCTGGGCAACTGAGCCGCACTCCAGGACGAGGGCCGCGGCCGGCCCGAACAGGAAACACTCATCTGCCACCTGGCAGGCCCGGGGCCGGCCACCTGCAAATGCTCACTCGTCTCACTGCCCTGGGGCCCTCGTGGACAACCGCCGTGCTCACCCCCACTTTAGATGAGGGACCTGAGGCTCACATGCACCCTGGGGGAGCAGCAGGTGAAAGGCGGCCCTCGTGCCCAGAGCCCTGGGGACCTGCTGTAGCGGCCGAGCAGCCATGTGCCTGCATGGCGGGCACGTGGGCGGGCGCCCGGGACAGCCTGTGGGGACAAGCGGGCACTGACACAGGTGACCACCTGCTTTCCGCTTTCCTGTTTCCCTTGTCCGGTTTCTTTTCACTGCCCGACAGGGAGGACGTCAGCCACCTGGGTACAGCGAACCCTCACGTCTAGGCTTCCTCCTCTCTTCACCTTTCATCTCACAGGGCAAATTATACTAACACAAGTGCCATATAGGCTTCTATCAAAGGAGCCAGGAAGCCCTTGTAAATGCTGGCTGCAGGCATGTGTCACCCGTCTCGCGCACGCCGAGGACGCTGAGTCACAGGGAGGAAGTATGACCGGGGCTCGCTTCAAAGGAAACCACTGTGCTCAGTCTCGTCTGAAAATCACAGCAGTGCGATTGGCCGTCTCTGCTTTTCAAAGCCGAAGGGAAAGGGGGAAGAAATACTCCAGAAATACATGCTGGTGTTGCAGCTAAAGCCGCGTCACAGCTGCTGTGTGAAGGAGGCAAAGCTGACCAGCCCTTTTTATTCAAGCGTGTCCTCATTTACCGCCGCTGTCCTCACCCTGACACTGAGCTAGCCGCTTGGTCCCAGAACATGCCATGTCTCCCCTGGGGCCCCGGTTCTCTTCACCCATCCCCCACAAAATAAACAAACAGATTATGGGACAGGATGGTCCCGGAGGGTCCGCTCAGCTCCCTGTGTGCGCCGGGGGCCAAGAGCCTTCTTTCCTGCAGACCCACCGGGCCACAGGTCTCAGTCCTGGGCCTCTGGTGCACTGGACAGCACTGTGTGTGGGGGCCTGGCTTTGCGTCCACGCAGCGCCACAGGCCCTTTGCCCGGAGCTGCCCAGCTCTCCTTGCTCCTAGGACGCAGCCGTCAGCTGCGTCTGCCCTGGAAAGGCTGCGAACAGGGCCGGGCCGGCTCGGAAGGCGTCTTGGGATCTGTCCAGACAGCCCCGTTTCGTGCCCGCCGGTGGTGACCTGGGTCTTCTCTCTTTTTATCTTGGTCAGTCTCGCTGGGCTTATCCATCTCATTGATTTTCTTTTTCACAGAATCAGATTTATGTTTCATTGATTTTTTTTTTCCTATTGACTTCCTGTTTTTCACTTCATTGATTTCTGCCTTTACCTGTGTTCTTTCTTTCCTGAGGCTTTCTTTCCGTTTGTTTTGTTCTTCTTTCTCAGTGACCCTTAGATTATTGGTTGGAGACGTTTCCTCTTTTCCAGCGTAAGCATTTGGCGCCATAAATGCCCCTCCCTGCTCCGTCGGAACGCGCAGCGCACAAACTTTCATACGCTGTGCCTTCATCTGTATTCAATTCTGTATATTGTTCCATCTCCTTTGAAATGTCTCCTTTGTCCTTTGTTATTTATAGGCCTGTTGCCTAATTTCCAAGTGTTGGGAGGTTTTCCCGTTGCCTTTCTTTATGAATTTCTAATTTGAATCCATTCTGGATTTCGATTACTTTAAATTTGCTTAGATGTGTCCTACAGCTCCAGGTAGGGTCTGCCTTGTCAGCTGTTCCGCGGGCCCTTGACAAAAACGTTTATTCTGCTGTGGCTGCACGAGTGGTCCGTGGGCAACCGCTAGACCCTGCTGTTGACTGTTGCTCGGTTTTGTGTATCCTTGCTGATTTTCTGCACGAAGCCCACGAACGGCTCGGGTGGGCTGCTGGAGGCTCCCACTATGACCGTGGGCACGTACAGGCATTTTTGTACTTGTCTCTGTCCCGAGAATGGGCTCACGTCGCACACACATTGCTACATCATGCTCTTCTTCCTGTTTCTCGTGAAAATCTTTTCCAGTCAACCATAACAGGACTCGAATTCTCTGTTTTAAATGGCTGCATGTTGGGGCACTTAGGTGGCTAAGTCAGTTAAGCATCTGACTTCGGCACAGGTCATGATCTCCCACGGTTCATGGGTTTGAGCCCCGCATCAGGCTCTGTGCTCACAGCTCAGAGCCTGGAGCCTGCTTCAGATTCTGTCTCCCTCTCACTCTAACCCTCCCCTGCCCATGTTCTATTTCTCTTTCTCAAAAATAAATAATAAACATTAAAAAATATGTTAATTGGGACACCTGGGTGGCTCAGTCAGTTGAGCATCCGCCTTTGGCTCAGGTCATGATCTCATGGACCGTGGGTTCAAGCCCCATGTCAGGCTCTGTGCTAAAAGCACAGAGCCTGGAGCCTGCTTCAGATTCTGTGTCCCCCTCTCTCTCTGCCCTTCCCTGCTCATGCTCTGACTCTCTCTCTCTCTCTCAAAAATAAACATTTAAAAAACATACTTATTTTTTAAAATTTTTTTAAATATAATTTATTGTCAAACTGGTTTCCATACAACACCCAGTGCTCATCCCAAAAAATTAATAAAGATAAAAAAATTAAAAAATAAACGTCTGCACGTTTTCGCCTGGTGTGAACGCACCACAATCCACGCCCCACCCCCGTCCGTTATGGGAAGTTGTGTGAGGGGTGGCATAACTCCCAGGGACAGTTCCGCTGGCTTCTCAACCACGATTCTGACAGAGGCTGATGCTGCTGGAGACACTCGGGGGTGGCCTGTGGGAGGCAGTGGGGGGAGGGTGGGTGGCACAGGTGAGTCTCCGTTGAGCCCTTTAATAAAAGGAAGTGTGGCTCGGGCCACAGCGGACGAGCCGTAGGAAAGCCCTACCCACCTTCTCGAGACAAGGAGCAGCTGTGTCTTGGGCAGAGACGGACGAACCCGCCATTGCAGGTGCATGCGAACCAAGGCCCCAAATGTCCGCAGGACAGGACAGAACTCTAAAAATAGAATATGCACCGAGCCACGCTCGAACGCAATTCCACCACGTTCCGTCTGTGAGCCGAGTCTCTCCCTCGTCGTCCACAGCTAGAATGTGAGCGGCTCAGACAACGCAGGAAGTAGCGAGGAAGACGCGTCAGCTTAGAGAAAAGGAGGAGGGGGCCACACACCCTCGGGACTGTCACCTGGTAAGGAAGGAGATCAGCTCTGCAGGCACCAGCGAGCCACCGAGGGACAGAAGGGACAGCGTCCGACCGGCCCCTCCAGTAGATGGGGAGCATCCCAATTCCAAGGGGTCGCAGCCCCGGCCACCAACAGGAGGTGGCTGATGTTCGTGTCCCTCTGACCCGGGCCAGTCTGAGTGGAACGTCTTCCCCCTCTCTGGGCTGACGCCAGGCCCACTGTCACCTCCGAGGCATTTCTTGCTCCGACTCTCCCTCCTTGAGCATCCCCCGCCCCCTCCTGCACACATCTGGTCAGTCTCTGGGGCCCTGGACACACCCCTGCCCTCCATGAAGCCTTTCCTGCTAGTTCCAGGCCCGCTCGCCCCTCCCCAGGCCACCAGCACCTTACTGAACACAAAACTTTGTCTTTTTAATTTTTTTAGGTTTCTTTTTTTTTTAATTTCTTTTCATGTTTATTTATTTTTGAGAGAATGTGAGCAGGGGAGGGGGAGAGAGAGAGGGAGACACAGAATCCATAAGCCGGCTCCAGACTCTGAGCTGTCAGCACAGAGCCCAACTCGGGGCTCAAACCCATGGACCGTGAGATCATGAACTGAGCCGAAGTCGGACGCTTACCCACAGGAGCCACCCAGGCGCCCCTGAAATTTTGTCTTGTTAAAATGCAGCAACTTCTCCTGCTCGAGGGGATCATACATTCCTTCTGGAAAATAGCCCCGAACCTCCTTCGAAGTGACGATCCCCTCACAAGGCGAGGGACGAAGGGAGCCGCGGAAACACTCACTGCGTCTACTTCCCCCGCTCTGTTTCCTAAGTCCGGCTCTCCCGGGAGGTGGGGGCGCATGGACGTGCTCAGTTTAGCCCTCTGTGTGGACACGCCCTGCTGACGTCAAGCTATACAATATTTAACCTCCATAACGACCACTCACGCTCTCATTAAAGCTGCTTCTCTTACCGAACCCTTCCTGTAATTAGCTTTAAAGAGAAGCCTCGGGTCTGCTAATAACGCTGCCCATCCGCAGAGCAGCTCCAGCGGACTCTGGGTGGGCGTTCCCTTCGTGCCAGTTCACAGAAAGAATAATTACCCAGGAATTTTTTTTACCAGAACAGAGTCCAAAATGTGCCTCTTTGGACTTACATTCTTAATAGCCAATTACGCATAAAGAGGCCCCGGGTCACCCTCCTGACCTTCTGCTCTGACCGTCCTGACCCTCCTGACCTTTTGCTCCCTCACGTTCCGTGGCGCCCCACAGCCACCTGACCCCCGTCTCCACTGTTCCCTGCTGATCAGAGGCTCTGTCCCCAGGGAGGTCCTGGGAAGAGCTGGCGGCTCACTGTCCCCGCAGCTGTGGCTGGTGGCCTTGTCACATGCGGAACCCCCCTCAGGAGTGACTTCCTTGACAGCAGGTGCCTTTTGACTTCTCTTGGGTCCTCAGGGGCCCCAGGGGCGGGTTCATTCTGTGGAGGCACAGAGCCCTGGGGCCCTCACGGAGAGCTCCTTAGCCCTGGGTCCTGAAGGCTGCCAGAGCATCATTAGAATAAAGGCCAAGGCGGGGTGGAGAGCAGGGCCCAGACGGGAAGAACTGAGCGAAGGCCAGAGGGGCCGCTGGTTTGGGGGGAAACCAGCGGTTTCCTGCGGCTGCAGTATTGGGGCCTGGGGGGCAAGAGACGAGCTCGAGGGCCGATCGGGAACGTATGTGTCTCCTGACGAGGCGCCGGGTGGACCTCTGTACACAAAAGCCGGTGGCAGAGAGCGCTCAGTCGGGAAGCCGAGACACGTATGTTACAGAGATAAATGATTCACCCCATTTAACAGAAAAAGGGTGAAAATATATATTTACCTCACTAGATGCTGAAAAAGCCCCGGGGAAAATACAACGACCATTTCAGAATTTTTTTTTTTTTTTTTTTGAAAACTAGGGTTATAGGAGATATTTCTTAATGTGGGCTCCAGCAGCCCTGGTGGGGGAGGCATAGACGGGGCACATCCCGGCCACTGTCCCGGCCCTGGTGGGGGGAGGCACGAACAGTTTGTGGTGATTCTGCCTCAACTGGAAGTCAGTACTTACGCACGTGCGGGACCAGCGGTCAGGTGCTCGCACCCCACGGGGGACCTCCAGCCGCTCGGTAGGCCATCCCTGTACTTAAGCCCCCTCCCTCCCCAGAAGATATTCCTTATTCACTGCATACTGCAGAACGTTTACGCTGAAATTCAAATTTTTCTTTTTGTTCTTTACTCAGGAAATACGCACAACTGGTCTTTTCCCTCCATTTCATCCGAAGCCATCGGACTTCTGAACGAAATCATTCCATCTAACGTCATTGGTCCTTGACGGTTTTCACTTAAAGGGCTGAGTCCTCACCGTACTTCCTCGGAAGCCACCAGACCTCCGGGGCAGCGGCGCTCTGGGGTCTGGGCCCGGCTGTGTCCACCCCAAGGAGTGAGGCCCGGACACCGAGGTGCAGGCCGCTCACTGGGGGCGCAGGGACGGGGGATGCCGCGACAGCAGCGGCTCCCACGGGGGCCGGGCCTCCACACATGCCCTCTGCCTCCCGTGGGGGCACGGGGAGGTCTGGAGCCCCACCGCGGAGGGGCCCGAGGGGGCTCGGGGTCCGGGCTTCCGGGCTCCACCCAGGCCGTGTCCCCGTGCGGAGGCGGTGTGTCCAGGTGAGGCTGCGGGAGCCACACGCCCTGGGGACGAGCTCCCGGCTCGAAAGCCAGACTGTCCGTGGGCTTGCACAGTCCCCCCCGCCCCCCGGCATCCTCCATTACCAGGACTGTGTGCACACAACACGTGGCTCGTGTTCCTCACAAACAAGACAGACACGCAGGGATGAAATGCAGTGGAGACGAGGGGAAGACACACGTCTACTCCTTACAGGATTCCAGCGTGAGCAACAGCTCATCTTCCCCAGAACCATTCTCTCTTAGACGCGAATACAAAACGAGTGAAGTGATCAGGTATTTCTGGAAACCTGACATTTACTGTTTTCTAACAAGAAAGAAAACAGCCCCTGTCCAAAGTCATCACAAGTCATCTGATGTATGTCTGTGTGTGTTGTGTGTGTGTAAATGGTGTGTGGTAAGTTCGTGTATGGGGTGTGGTGTGAGTGTGGTGTATGCTGTGTGTATAGTGTGTGTGGGTGTGCGGGGCACACGCACATTACACACTGGCTATACTTGTGTCACATAAAAAGAGAGATGGTACGCTTTGTAGATTAAACTAATAATTTTGCCTCTTAATCTCAAAATAATTTCTTAAACTGTTTTTCAAACCACTTGGATGATATTTACATGGAAGCCACATATTATGAGATTTTCAACAATTTAAAAAAAATTCAACTTTCAGGGCACCTGGGTGGCTCAGTCGGTTGAGCGTCCAACTTCAGCTCAGGTCGCGATCTCACACTCCGTGAGTTCGAGCCCCACGTGGGGCTCTGTGCTAACAGCTCGGAGCCTGGAGCCTGCTCCAGACTCTGTGTCTCCCTCTCTCTCTGCCCCTCCCCTGCTCATGCTCTGTCTCTCTCTGTCTCAAATATAAACAAAAAAACATTTAAAAAAAATCAACTTTCAAGTTTCCACTGCACATCAGACAACAATTTGTTAATCTAGAATTAAAACGGAATCCAATCAGTCGCACGGCGATCATGTGCCGCGGCCGTGCTGAAGGAGCTCTGCGATGCCCTTGCTCGTGGTGTCACAGGAGGAGAGCACTGAGACGAAGCAGATTTAAGGTATTTTTTAAATATTTTTTTAATATTTATTGATTTGGGGGGAGAGCGCAAGCAGGGGAGGGTCAGAGGACAAAGGGGGACAGAGGATCCGAAGCGGGCTCTGCGTTGACGGGCTGACAGCAACGAGCCCTATGTGAGGCTCCAACCCACAAACTGCAAGATCCTGACCTGAGCTGAAGTCTCAACCGTCTGAGCCACCCAGGTGCCCCAGATTTAAGGTATTTTTATAGACACTGAGGCAAGTGGAAAAAATAACAGTTTAGAAGATTCAGAGAAAGTGAAGTTTCTAAAGACCATCAATAAAGAGCAATAGAACATTTATAAATAAAACAAATCATTTCTACCGCCCTGAATATCATCAGATTCACAAATGGGAGAAACAAAATAATTTTTTAAAGAGCTCTTGTAAAAACAAGGCTTCATTCCGAGAGAAGCACAGCCCCGCACAGGAGGAGAAAAGTCAGTAGCTCTTGGGCTGTTGGACTCTCCTGCAAACAGCCGGTAACTCGGACTGTCAGGAAGAGCGGACGGGAATCTGGCCACCCGAGGGACCCGGTACACAATTCCTGTCTCGGTGTTCAGGTGAGCCCCCGAGGTGAGCTCCTCACCTGGGCTCCCCAATCCTTGCCGTGGGCACTGGGGTTGGTCCTAAATGTGCTCACTTCTTTCCCTGTTTTGAGTCTGCGGTGTAATGTGCTACAGGGAGGGCCCGTCTCTTGGGGACCCTGGGGCGTGTCGCTAGCCCACAGGGTGCAGCTGTCCCTCAGGCAGGGTCAGGGCTAACCTCCGGGCCGTGCTGGCCTTTAGAAGGCTCCTCTTGGCGCCCAGCGGCTCTCCTTAGCAACAGACTCCCCCATGCAAACTGGTGCAGCCACTGTGGAAAACAATGTGGAGCTTCCTCAAAAAACTAAAAATAGAACTACTCTAAGACCCACCAATTGCACTGCTAGGTATTTATCCAAAGGGTACAAAAATGTTGATTCGAAGGGGCACATGCACCCCAACGTTTATAGCAGTGCTATCAACAATAGCCAAAGTATGGAAAGAGCCCAAATATCCATCAACTGACGAACAGATAAAGAAGATGTGGTATACACACACACACACACACACACACACACACACACACACACACACTGGAATACTACTCAGCAATGAAAAAGAATGAAATCTTGCCATTTACAACAGTGTAGGTGGAACTGGAGGGTATTATGCTAAGCAAGATAAGTCAGAGAAAGATATCATATGATTTCACTTATATGTGGAATTCAAGGAACAAAACAGATGAACATAAGGGAAGGGAAGGAAAAATAAGATAAAAACAGAGAGGGAGGCAAACCGTAAGACACTCTTAAATACAGAGAACAAACTGAGGGTTGATGGGGTGGGCGAAATGGGTGACAGGCATTGAGGAGGGCATCTGTGGGGAGGAGGACTGGGTGTCGTATGTAATTGGTGAATTACTGGGTTCTACTCCTGAAGCCAAGACTGCCCTGTATGTTAACTAATTTGAATTAAAAAAAAAAAAAAGGAAGCAACCCCCCTCCCGTTCACGCCTATCTCTCCCTCCTAAGCTGCTCACTCTGTGGGCCCGTGCGTGAAGCATGCAAACATCGCCTCAGAACCCGCCAAAGACCCGTGGCAGCCCCCAGGCGCACTCAGGCGAAGCCGGCTTGGACTTTCAGACAGTAGAACTTTAAGGTGGGCAGCAGCATAAGCGACACAATTTCTATGGGCCTTTCTCGTCCAAATTTAAAGTAGTTTCAAAATGGAACTGTCACAAAAAAAAAAAAAAAAAAAAAAAAAAAAAGTTTAAAAAAAAAAAAAGAAAAGGGGCGCCTGGGTGGCGCAGTCGGTTAAGCGGCCGACTTCAGCCAGGTCACGATCTCGCGGTCCGTGAGTTCGAGCCCCGCGTCAGGCTCTGGGCTGATGGCTCGGAGCCTGCAGCCTGTTTCCGATTCTGTGTCTCCCTCTCTCTCTGCCCCTCCCCCGTTCATGCTCTGTCTCTCTCTGTCCCAAAAATAAATTAAAAACGTTGAAAAAAAAAAAGTTTAAAAAAAAAACAAAATGGAACTGTCACGAAAATATCCATTGTCCTTTGCTGCTGTGTGACCAAAAGAGAAAGCCAAGGGTTGGGCACCCTGAGGTGGGTATCCGAGCACTGCCAGGAGGCCTCCCAGCGTAAACCCAGACCCGGGGGGCTTCGTGTGCAGGAGCCTCCCTGCTCTGTGTGGCCGGGACCCATATCAGCAGCAGGCTTGGTGGTGACATGTGCAGGACTAACTCAACATGCTACGCTCTGAAAGCTCCTGTTCCCAGGCACCTTCTCCGTCTTTCAATCCCACACCCTTCATTAATTAACACTACAACTGCTGTTCACACAGTTTGATGTTTCCTAGGCGAGTCAAACCCACCCGGCTCCTGCCCTTCCAGGCTCTCCTCCCAGGTAACTAGATGGAGTTGAAATATCTTTAAACAACAAACCTCGTATATGATATCCTCAAGCGTCGTAGCAGGTGTCTCTACCAGGGGGCAACACCTATTGTTATATAGCAAATGAATTTTCCAGAACTTAGGAAAACTTGGGGGGGGGTTCCTTAATTTAGAAATAAATTTAAATTGGGACGCTTGGGTGGCTGTCGGTTGGGCGTCCAACTTCAGCTCAGGTCATGATCTCGCGATCCATGGGTTCGAGCCCCACGTCCGGCTCTGTGCTGACAGCTCGGAGCCTGGAGCCTGCTTCAGATTCTGTGTCTCCCTCTCTCTCTGGCCCTATGCTACTTGCTCTCTCTCTCTCTCTCTCTCTCTCAAAAATATACAAACATTAAAAAAAAATTTAAGAAGTAAATTTAAATCAAACCCTCCCCCAAACCCACAGCCTTTAGATTTACAAGCAATGTACAGTCATGTACTAGAGATTACCTCTCTCTCTCCCCAAGATCTTGTAAAGCCAAGAGACTGATAAAACTATTCACAAATCAGCAAACGATATCACGTTACGATTGTTTTTTTTCAGTTTTGTGATTTTTCAAGAAAATAAGTCCATGATGTTCAACTCAACAACACGGGCAATGAGGAAGCGTGCACCAACAGAGGGCCACGTGATAACGTAAGTCAAACGTGTGCACGAGAAATTGTCCTTAGCATCTGACCTCCTTGCTACGTGGTTCCAAACTTCTCCGGGGAAGCCTGAGCTTAAGTTCACACGACCACCGTTCACGGTGAACCAGGCGATGGCACCAAGCACCGGGTGCCCCCAGGGCACTGCTGCCATTTACTGGAGGCACAATAAAGTGACCCCTGAACCCAGAGGCTGGGGCAGACCCAGCCTTCCATCCACCTGAGTTCAGCTGATGCTGGAGTTGTCGCAGCCGTAAGACGGCCCGGCAGAGCTGACCTGGTGGGCTATGTTCATCTGAGTCCAGTCATGACTGACCTTTAGAACTAGATGTCTGCCTTCGTTCTCCAAAAAGCAAGAGCAAAGCCCCAAGCAAAGGGAATGATGTTTTTGAAGGAAAACTTTAAAGGCAGAAGTTTGAGAATTCTCCCTCCATTTGAAAACGATCTTCTCTGTTCCACACGATAGGTACCTTGGCTTTGCCAAGGTCTGTCTGTTTTAAACATAAGCTCTTTTCTTTCTTTCTTTCTTTCTTTTTTTGTTTGTTTGTTTGTTTGCTTGCTTCTTAGATAGCAATTATATTAACACACTAGAAGACATATTCTCCAGTGCTTGCTAGTTCACCTCAAAGTGGTCAGGGTTTTTTGTTTCTTTTTGTTTGTTTCTTTCTTTTTGTTTTGGCTCCTGGCTGTGTAATTTAAAGAGGGACTACAAGAAGAAAAACCATTGTCTTTTATCATAGACTCAAGAAGACATGCATATTTTAAGGTGATCGGCATCCCTCAACATATATTACTCCTTTTTCATATGGTGAGATGAAGATTCGATTTAAAAGCAGCCTCGAGGGGATGAGGGGGCCCCATTTTTAACACCGGGGACAACAGCCCTTTGTCAGTACTTTTTAGGCAGTTAACTGCAGTCCACAGTTAACTGCTTCCTGTAATATTTTGGTTCCCAAACTGCCGAGACACAACATTTTATCGAGAACGTGTCTGCTGGCTTGTTAAACTGAATCTGTAGCCTGTATGTGCAGGCCAGACGCCCTGCGGGTCTCTCGGTGTGCTGGACAACACCGTGGAGACAGTGTGTGTCTCGTTCCCTTCCAAACAAGCAGCCATGCTTCCGAGTGGCCTGCCTGCTCAGCCCTCCCCGGCTGGAGGACGTGGCCCAGCTGTAGAGCGCAGTGATGGCTCCCCACCACCGTCCAACAGGCTGGAGGCCCGGAGCCTGTGGCAGGCCGACCGACAGGTGCTGGGTATTCGTTCTTTTAACAGCATAAAATACTTGCATAAAGGAGGAATTTTATGGACCACACTGGGCACGACTGTATAATTCTTTGTGTCGAAGGAAAAATCTGGAGCTGCTAGCTCCAAGGCCCACGCTCAGCCCCTTTTGGCCTATTTAAATGGAAGACTACGGCCCCAGGGAAAAAGAGTCCCCAATTCTCTGCTGCTGTAAATCAGAACCCTCAGGTATGGAAGGCGAGGCAGACCTTGCTGGGGAAGGGAGCACCAGCGGCTTACATAAAGCAAGCCAGCATTTGGCCTGCACTGCTGGGAGCTGGGGGGGAGCCAGAGCACCCAGCCTGCCTCTTGGGGCAGACACAGCAGAAGTAGTCCCGCCGCCCGTATCTCCCAGGGCAGGGCGGTCGGCGCTCCCAAGTGTGCTCACTGCCCGGGGCCTGATGCCCACGTCCCCGGGACAGGAGCCCGTGCCCACAGGGGCACTGGCCGGACACATGGCGCAGCGAGTGGGCAGAGGAGCGGACCCCAGGAGAAAGCAGGCCAGAGCGAGGTCCCCCATGGCGAACCTTCTCCCCACGGGTACGCAGCTGGCGCGCCCGCAGCGCCCCGTCCCCGCGGCCCCGAGAGCTAGCCCAGGAGCGCGCGCCTGCCGGCCTCCGCGGCCACCCACCCCGCGGCCCGCGCGCCCGCACCCACCTTGACGACGTAGGTGACTCCGGCCCCCAGCACCTGGTCGCTGGCGTGCGGGGCGCGCGGCGGCGGCTGGTCGCCGGGCCGGCCCTTCCTGGCGGCGCGCATGGCCGGGGCGCCGGGGCCGGGGGGCGCGCTGCCGTCCGGGGCGGCCAGGCTGGGCGCGCTGCAGCTGCCCGAGAGCCGCGCGCCCGCCCGCGCCCTGGCCGCCGAGCGGCCGCGGAGGCCCGAGCTGGAGAGTTTCAGGTGGGACACCTTGTGGAGCAGGTGGCCCAGGCTGCCCGGCCCATCGTCGGGCGCCCTGCGCAGCGCGTCTCCGGACACGAGGTAGGGGGCCGCCGCCGGGGCCGCGCGCGCCGCCGAGACCTTGCCGCCGCCGCTCACCGACAGGTTGTGCAGAAGGTCGTCGACCGATGTCACCGAGTCATTCCTGAAGCGGTTGTACTTGGTGCGTGGAAGCATGCCCCTCCGTGGGCCGGCCGCATCCGCCCGGGCGCTGCAGGGGCGAGCGCGGCCCGGCGGGACGCGGCGGCCGGGACAGCGGCGGCGGCGGCGGCGGCGGCGGCGGGGGGGGGCGGGGGGGGGGAGGGGGAACAGCGGCGCCGCCTCCCCGCTAGCGGCCCGCGCCGCCGCGTCCGCGCAGCCCCGGCCCCGCGCTCGGCTGCGGAGGGCGGCACGCTCGCGCTGCTCCAGTCATCGCTTCCGAAGGGGAGCGCCCCGCGGCTCGGGCTGCGCACTGTGAGAGCGTGACTCACTCCAGAGGAGACCCTTCTCAACAAAGGCCCAGGGAACGCTGCAAATCACTTCCTGTAGCACAAAATAATAATAATAATAAGAAGAAGAAGAAGAAGAAGAAGAAGTAAAAAGAAAGAAAGAAAAAGAAAAAGGAGAGAAAGAAAAAAAGAAGGGAAAAAAAACACACATACACCCACTGAGAGCACACTAGAGCCAATCAATTCTCAGATTGCCTTTTCTACATTCCCAGACATTTCCTTCCAACCTTTGCTTGTTGGCCTCCCCATCCCCTCCCCCCGCCACCCCCCACCCCCACCCCGTCCGGTCTCAGCATCTGTGCCAGAGGTCAGTGCAGCCCCTTCAGACGGTCAGGGGAACTTTCTGAAATCCCTTCTTCTGAGCCCGGGGCTTCCTCTCCTCCCCACCTTCCCCCACCTCCCCCCCCCCCAGCCCCCCCGCAGTTCAGCCCTCGGTGTGAGCCCCTAAGGATCTGACAGCCATGCGTTAAAATGTGACGAAGCCTTTTTAAGAATAAGATCTTCAGCGGATCCTCATGAATTCTGATTTGGAAAGCAGCAGAAATTGGTAAATAGCCAAAAAAAATTTTAAAAATTTTAAAAAGGCAGAAAAGAAAAGAATATTCACTCCCAGGTGAACACAAAATACCGATTTCCTGGGTTTTTCTTTTTTCTTTTCAAGTCAACAGAGCAGCCATGACAAGTGCCTTTGTGGCAATGCAGTGCCTCCGGAAAAAAAAAAAAAGGAAAGAAAAAGAAAGAAAGACAAATCTGCGCAGGGACTTCTGCACAGAGCAGGATGCCTTCCCTGCTAATGACCAGAGCCCTTCTCAGCTGGGGTTAGGTTGGAAACCTACTTCCAGAAAAGAAGAGGGCTTCTCAGGAATGGCAGCCGGCTCCAGAAATCCATTCCAGAAAGGGGGCTGGGCTTGACGCTTTATCCCAACTGAATGCGCTCAAGGTCTGGAAAAATGTCTACCAAACGCTACAGATACATTTCAGTATGTCTTCTGTTGCTGCTTTGCAACCCTGCAGTAAGGAAGAAAAAAATATACAGCTGCTCTGGTTACACAGCAAATCCGTTTCAGGAGTCAGACTCAGCTGCAACGGACAGGCGCAGGCCTCCTTCCTGTCAGCTAGGAGAACAGGGCGTTGGCGGCCCCACAGAAGGTCGGCGAGCCTCACGCCCGCTGAGCCCTGTCACCGTGGGCCCTGCCGGTCTCTGTCATGCATTGAGATAACCCACCTGACACAGCGGAACCTCCCTGTCCAAATTTCCAGGCAACTCTGTGCAAGCAAATGAATCCACCTGCCTTCTCTAGCGCCCTGCCTTCTCACACCCACGACTAGGCATGTGCCACACGAGGCACCCAGCCTTGCAGAGCTTTATGGAGCAGGTGCAGGTGGGGCGGCTCCTGGCAGGCAGGTGAGGCCGGCCGCTGGGATGCAGGCACGCAGGGCGGCCGCCGCTTCCCTCCCTGGGCGCGGGCACTCATTCTTGCCCTTCCCCTGGTTCGCTTAGCAACGGCAAGTGCACACCCCATCGCCGATGGTGGTGGTCAGCAGAGCCCCCCCAAATCTGAAGCAAAAGCGCCCTATCATTCCCAAACCCCGCTCTTCATTAGAAGCAGACAAAAACAGCAAAATGTGAATGAGATGCTGTTTGTGTGAATGGAAAGGCTAGCAGCGAGCCAGTGATTCTGTGAATGAAGCCGGGCCCTGCAGCCGGTGCCAGGCAATCCCCTGGCTCCAGCGGCCTCAGCCAATGAGCAGCCGCCCCGATGACTCATTCAACAAAGGCTTGCTCAATAGTGGAAGATTCCATTTCAATCAAAGGCGGGATCTTTATTCCAACGGCAGTGTGGGAAAAAAAAAAAAAGAAGAAGAAGAAGAAAGAAAGAAAGAAAAGCCAGCCTGATTACAAAATGCATGGAGGAAGGCACCGCTGTCACGGACAGAGGAAAAACTAGTTTTTCAAGAAAATTCAAGAACTGTTGGTTCAGGTACCGGTGTGAACAGGGACCGCTCTCTTGGAGGTGAGCTGAGTCCCAAAACTTTCATTCAGCAGTTCATTTACAAGCAAGAAGCAGCCATGAATGTGCCATGCGGTTCGGCATTTATTATGAATGTACAGCAAACGCACATTCAAACCCCAGGCATCTCGCCCTTGATTCTTTTTGTGAAAGGATCATCCAACACGCTGCACGTTGGGAGTCTCCAAGTCGGGGGGGAAAAAAAAAATCCAAAGCTACACGGTTAACCCTTTAGCCAACAGGAGATTTTTATTTCTTTTATTATGATGAGCCATGTGGAGGGAAATTGGCCATTTCAAAATATAATAGTAATATACATTTACTGCATATATGAACATTTATAATCAAAGAGGGTGATTACTATTCCAAGGACACACTGGTACAATAAAACCTCACTGGCCGGGAAGATGATGGCCAAGGGGGTGGGGGTGGGGGTGGGGGTGCACCAAGAGAGAAGCCCGTACCCCTCCCCCCTGGCGGTGCCCGGGGCCCTCACCAGGGCTGGTGCAGCCTATTTCAGGCGCCATCAGCCTGTGACAATGTAGAGATGGGCAGTCGATGAAATTTTTCATAGCCTGGCAACACAGAAGGGAACCAAAAACGGGAAACCACTAGAAAATCAGCCTTCAGACTCAAGACTGCCTGGGGTCATTGACGGTAGCCTTTCCAAGATCTTGTGGTTTGCAGAATGTTGTGGTTTCTCTTTTTAAATGTATTAATTTAAAAGTGTATTGGTTTTCTATGGATGCCATAATCACACGATTAGTGGTTTAAAATGATCCAACTGTATTACCTGCCAGGGCTGTAGATCAGAAGTCCAGGATGGGTCACAAGGGGATAAACTCAAGGGTGGGCGGCAGTGGGCTTTTCTGGGGTTTCTAGGGGGAAACCCCTCTCCTTGCCTTTTCCCGCTTCTGAGGCAGCCCTCGTGTTCCTGAAGATGTACATGAGCTGGGCCTGTGGGGAGGATGGCTCTGCTCCCGAGATGGTTTTATTCTGGCCAGAGGCAAAAAAATCTAACGTGAACGTTATCACCCAGTGTGCTATAAAAATGTTTAAATACGCGTGAGGTACAGAGGCCATCCAGAGGGGAGCAGGCTGAGTTTGGCCTGTGACTCTGAGGCAGGGATTTCTGGGATCTTCCAGGTCAATGGAGGTGAAGAGACGCCTCAGGAAGAGAGGCTCTGTGGGAGGCATCCCGAGGCCTGCGGGACTCGGCGTTTCCAAAGCCCTGTGTAGATGGTGGGGCTAGAGCAAGGTTGGGAGGCCAGGCCACTAAGACAGCTGGACCCGGAGGGGGTGGGATGACCCGCGTCACCCTCACGATGTGCGTGCGCTAAGACAGCGCAGGGCAGTCAGATTTGTATTTGATGTGGACACCTTGAGCAGTCAGTGATGGGTGCTCTGGGGAGTTGAGAGGGGTGCTGATAACAATACAAGTAAACAGTGAAGTGGTCTTGAGGGAGGGCAAGAGGGGGGAGCTGGAAGGGAGGAGATGGGCTCAGGATACGGTGAGAAGGTACAGTGATCTCCATGTCAGGGGTGGATGCGGGCAAGGGATCAGGTTGGCTTGTCTGGAGGCAGAGCTGAGACAGGGTTTGGGGTACCAGATGCTCCGTGGAAAGCAAGGAAGGCCACAAGAGTGGGCAGAGGGAAGTGGTCCTGCAGAACACCCCCCTCCCTACCTCCCCAATCCTGGATTCCACCCACTTTCCATCCCCAGAAGCCAGAAGCTTGACCCTCCAGCCGAGCTGGCGCCTTTGTAGCTGAGTTCCCGAGGGAGTGGGCGGTGGAGACGGCCTGCCCCACTCACCCCAGCGGAGGAGAGGAACCCTGCTGTGCAGGAGTCTTGGCAAGGTCTTCTGCATCTCCCAAGGAGGGGGATGTAGAACAAAGGCCACGCTTCTGTCTTGGATGACGAAGCTGAGTGAGTCTCATCCATCAGGACACAGAGCTCAGGTGGCAGGGGGTAGGCGATGTCTGGGTCCTGGATGCATGGGGGTGGTGACACATCCATGGAGAGCCGCCCAGTGCCAAGGAGTGGCCAGGGCTGGAGGCCCGAACTTGAAGGCCATTGGCGTGCAGGCGACATTGAGCTCTTCGGTGGCCGAAGCATACTCAGGAAGGAAGAGGGATGAGGAAGGATCCCAAGAAACTCCACACTTCCAGGATGGGAGCTGAGGAAAAAATGACCAGGAGTTGGAGGCGCATGTGGAAGCCTGGTCAGATAGACGCCCAGCATCTTAGCTCAGTTGCTATAACAAAACGCTAGAGACCAGGCGGCTCTAACAACAGACTATTCCTCGTGGGGGCTGGAAGTCCAAGATCAAGGTACCAGCAGATTCGGCGTCTGGTGAGAGCCCACTTCTGGTTCCTACATGGCTGTCTTTCCCCTTGTTTTCCTGGTTGGGGGGTGGGGGGGTGAGGGAGCTGCCTGAGGCCTCTTTTATAAGGGCACTAGCCTCTTTCCTGGGGCTCCACCCTCATGACCGACTCACCTCCCAAAAGCCCTGGTCCAAACACCATCACCTTGGGAGCTAGACTTCAACATATGAATTGGGGGGTGAGGGGATCAACATTGGTTTCAAGAGAAAATCAGTGATGGCTAGCAAGAGCGCTAGTGACAATCGTAACTCCTGAGAACATCCCGCCTATCAATAGTGATATGCACCTGTCATACGCTTCAGCTCCTGTGGCCTGTGAGATAGCATTTACACCCCATTCTACACAAAGAGACATGAGGGATCAGAGGGGTTTATGAAGTGGGACAGGGCCACAGAGTTAGGAAGTGGCCAGTGTACCTGACTCTAAATCCATGTTTATGGTCACAACCTCACCCAATTCAGAGAGTTCGAGTCAGGTGTGTACTGAGAGTCATGACACCTTAGCAAGGAGAATGGAGGGGCCACTACTTAGGTCACAGGATGGTGCCATCCAAATAAGAGATGAGAAAATGGATGGAAAAAGTCACGATCTCCAGAAGACAGTGAAATCCAAGGGAAGAACTGAGGCAATGGCCAGAGGTACAGCCCAGAGTGTAGAGCGGTGATGGAAGAATGAAGGAATATGTTTAGGGGGAGGCTAGAGTAGGAAATGGAGACATGGGGAAGGGGGGAGGGCCAGGAGGATGGCCCTATAGCAGGTAGGGGAGGAGAGGCAGGAACTGGGGAGCTGATCGTTGGGGTTGAGTAGGAAACAGGTGTTCCAAGGAAGAGACCTGGGTAAACAGAACATTTCAGAGATGGGGTTAAGAGAGTCCAAAGATGATGACACACCAGGGATTCCTTACCTCTACCTTACTGTCTCACTCATGGTTCTTACCAGAAGCCATTCCCACCTTTGCAGATGAAGGAAGACAACAGGATCTCTGGAGCCAGTGGAAATCCAGCTGGAATTTTGGGGGAGGGGCTGCCGGAGGGAACAATAGAAAGGCAGAGCCAGTGATGGGAGGGGAGTGAGGAAGAGATACCCAGTCTCTGTCTCCCACTCTCCCATCTCCTGTTGGTGCCTTCCACTTGCCAAACCCACGGGAAGCCAGTGGTGCAGGTGCCTGGAAATGGCAATGGATGGAGACCGAGCTGGGCAGGGCAAGAGGAGTTGGACCAGAGGTCAATCTCTCTGTGGCCATGGCAAGAAGCCAGAAGATTTTTAAGCCTGATTTGGATATCACACCTGATTTTCTCTACAACATGAAAGCGAAGTTTGTGCTTAAAAAGGGAGAAGCGTCCATCTCAGTAAGGACCTTGAGTTGAGGGGGAGCACAGAGGATGTGGCCAACAATGAGGAAGAGGGAGGGGTCGCTGCAGTCATCACGTGCCCACCGTGACTCTGTGGTGTCCCTCAAGGAAGAGGGCTGGTTTTCTCTAACAGCGTACCTCTGGCTACATATGAGCTGGGTCTTGAACATGCGGGGAGGTGACAGCCTGGATTCTCAGGGACACACACCCCAAGGAAGTGAATGGAAGCAAAAGGTCCCCAGTGGTGCCCCTGAAGCACAGGTGTGGAGAGGGAGCAGCCACACCAGAGAACAGGGGTAGGAGGGAGGGGTCTCAGATTCACAAAAGCCAGAGATTGGGGTCATCCTGTGAGGAGGGAATGGAAGGGAGTTTATTGTCGATGACAGTGTGAGAAGGGGTGGATAGCTGGGCACTAGGAGAAGACAGAATGAGTGCACAGAAAGTTCACTTCACGAGCCACAGCTAAAACTAGCAGAAGGGTTGGGTTCCGGGACTGGGGGAGGGTCCCTGAGGTGGCAGACGTGCTCTCTGCAGGGACCCTCAAGTGTGTGCCCCCCACCTCCTAGGTGTAGGAATGTCTGTGGTATGGGAATACTCACTTCAGCACTACGGACAGTTCCTCTGAGCCTGGACCCAGACCAGGCTCGGATCCCAGAGGCAGACCTGCGCCCTGGCCAGCTTCATGGAAAGCTCTCCGGGTATCAGTGCCCCTCCACAGGTGCTCTTTCTTTGTGTCGCCCCTCCATCCAGGCCGTCAGCGGCCCACACCCATGTGAGCGACAGGGGGAGGGCCCACCGCTCCACAGCTCCTTGTCCAGCAGGCTTTGGGCTGAGCCCTGTATGTAGGCCTGTTCAATCCTTGTGACACTATTCTGTAGGTCCTACTATTACCCAGCTTTACAGGTGGGGGACACTGAGGCTGGGACAGGTTGAGTGGCTCTACAAGGGGACCTGGCTAGCAGGTGGCCGAGCAGGGATTCACTCTACAGCCAGTCTGACTCCAGCATCCCACAAAAACAACCACACGATGAGGCGGGGGGATCCTCACTCCAGACCTGCTCGGTCCCCCTCTGGGCAAGGAGAACAGTAGCACACAACTACTGCCTCCTTGAGCCATTGCCATGGTGACCAGGCAGCAAACCGAAAGTGCCATGCAGGCCTAGCACAAAGGGTTTTTATTACTGCTGAGTTAAGACCCACAGGTTACCCATCTACTGTAAGAAAAAGCCGTCAAAGTGCTGGCCCAGGTGGAGTAGATGGAGACGGAAGGGCAAAGCTTCAGTGCACCCCAAAAAACAGACACAGCAGAAAGCAAACCAGTTCTCATTTCAGAGAGGGGTCCGCGGGACACACCTCAGAAAAAGGGGGAGAGAACTGCCTTGCGCTCGAGGAATGGCCAGGAGGCCACCACATGCTGGAGAGAGTTGCTCGATTAAAATATGTGAGGGTCTTACTTCATGTGTAGAATAAATTGCATAGTTTTTCTTGAAGAATTAATTCATTCAGAAAAAGTTTAGCGGCTTCTGTATTCCCACCAGTTCCTTGAGCATACGCACATCAAGTTTTACTTGGAAACCGCTTCGTGCTCGTTTTCCCTCAAAAGAATCTATTGTTAGAGACATGGCATTTTATAACATAACATTCCCCAAGTGTGTTTCATGGCTGAGTACTATTCCATGGAGTTGAGAAAATGTAAGTCCTTCAGCCTCCACCCCCCGTCAGTGGACACTTTGGTGGTTTCTAACTTGTGAATGTTGTAAACAATGCCATCACGAGAGCCTTTGGACACCCAGCTCCTTTGGTTTCACTGAATTATTTCTTAGTATAAATCACAAGGGAATGCAGACTTCCTAGCTCTTACTTGGTCTTGCTAAGTGGCTTTCTGGAGGTCCCCCATGGGTTTTCAGTGCCGGCAGTGATCAAGAGAAGCAAACCAGTCTCACTGCAACCTTCCCAGCTCTGGATTTTGTGACTTTTGCAGTTTTCATAGTTGCAAATGGTTCCTGATACTTAACAGTTGCAAGATGGTTCCCCAAGGATCTGGGTCCAGATTGGTGGAGAGTGTGCTGGACTTTTGCCCTCATTCTGACTGGTTGGCTCCAAAGTATTGAGATTTGCTCGACGGGGATGGTCTGCCTGTGGACCTGAGCCTGTGTAAACCCTTGCCCACACCTCTCCCTCCTCAGAGACTCCACTTGGAACCTCACACTCATCCTTCAGGACTCACAGTATTGTGTTCACTGTTTTCAATTCAGATTTTTTTTTCTGCCAGACTCTGTGTGGGTTTCACTATACTAGTCAAATGTTTACCATCTTATTCGTTTTCAAAAAATATTTTAGCATATATAAAATTACACATAATATTAGTCACCTTATGTTATGTAACTATTTACATACTATCTGATATATTATGCATTGTGATGTACACATAGTTATATATACTAATAATATACTTATATGACCCATACTGATATAATGTTGATATATATTAATTATAAGTACTATTCCTTTCATATGGATATGTGTTATGATTTATACATAATCATTTTTACCCATATACTTATATAGCCCATAGTTGTATGTTTATATGTTAATTATATGCATTGCTGTGTTTTCACATGGATGCATTATGTCTTATGACTTGTGTGTGAGTAGATACACTGACATACAAGCTATGTTGGTGTAGTATTGATGCATATGAATTCTTTGTATTACTCATCCTTCATGTGGAGACTCAACACAGGGGCATCACCATGAAGACAGCTGGAATCCTGGAATGGCCTCCATTGTCTCAAGGCTAAGAGGCAAAACCACCAGCGATCACACTGTATCCAGGAGTCTCGGACTCGAGGATCCTCCGGCAGACTTGTCACCACGCAGGGGGCTGGCCCACCTGAAGTTTCTGCTCCAGTGAGTGCGGGGTGGCTCCCCAGGGAGCTCGGTGCTGCCCTGTCAGGACGGAGCTGAGGTCACAGGAAGGGAGAGACGGGGGGAGAGGAGGTTCTGGGGGAAGTCTCTGGGTTCCAACACAACAGGAGCCTCATGGAGAAGTCGTGGAGGCAGCTGGGTGGGTGTGAGTCTGGACTGAATGGACAGGTGTGGAAAAGATGAATGAATGTAGAAGTCAGGACAGTTCAATGTCCTTAAAGCCACAACACCGATGAGGTCAGCAAGGTGATGAGCTGCTGGGCAAGGAAGGTTGTCCCTCTGCCAAATTCTGGGCCAAAATTGATGGTGGGTTTGGGAGAAGAACAGAAACCAGCAACGGGGACAGAGGAGGAGAGGCCACTGGGGACAGAAGAGCACACACCGAAAACCACAGAAAGACGTAACCGTGAAAATTCTAGGATGGACTTTTCTAGAAATGGATTGATGGACGCATTTCAAAGAGAGACAGGAAGGCTGTGTCCAATGAAGGCAACATAGCAAAGACTGAGAGATCTTTTCACTATGATGGAATTGTTATAAGATGGGATTGTGGCTGATATATAACTGTACGTTTTCACACAAACAAAGAATGTAGATTGAGTACGTGGATGGATGACATAAGTCATACCTCAAGAACTCAGTTTCAAATTAAAAGAGAATCTAGCACACATCCACCAGTATTTCTATCCCAAGACATTCTTCACCTGGGGCAAATGAAGACAGATTTATTTGTAAAAAAAAGACATGTACATAAATATTTACAATGTCTTCATTCATAAAGGATACTTGAGCTAACCCAAATGTCCATAATTAAGAGAATGGATAACTATTATGTGATATAGTCTTACAAGGACAAATTATTCAGCCTTCATGTTTATTTATTTGCGGGGGGAGGGGCAGAGAGAGAAGGAGACACAGAATCCGAAGCAGGCTCCAGGCTCCAGGCTCTGAGCTGTCAGCACAGTTCGATGTGGGGCTTGAACCCACAAACCGTCAAGATCGTGACCTGAGCCGAAGTCGGAGGCTTAACGGACTGAGCCACCCAGGCGCCCCTGTTCAGCCTTAAAAAAACAGGGTGTACCGCTCATTCAGATAAAAACATGTGGCACGCCTGGGCGGCTCAGTCGGTTGAGCCTCCGACTCTTGATTTCTGCTCAGGTCATGATCCCAGGGTCATGGGATCGAGCCCCATGTCAGACTCTGGGCTGACCATGTAGAGCCTGCTTGGGATTCTCTCTCTTTCCCTCTGCCCCTCTTGCCCACTCATGCTCTCTCTCTTTCTAAAAATGAAAACCCCAAAACATGAGGATTTCAAAAACATTACTTTGAGCAAGAGACAGGCATCAAAGTGCACACTGTGATTTACCTCATTGTTCTGACTTTCAGCAACCGCAAACCAGAGCCCTTTCATCGACTTTAGAACAGGCTGCCAGTGCCGAGGCTGGTAGCGTTTCAACTGAAACGTTACAGTGGTGTATTTTCTTGTTTATGAACGTAGTTTGCCCATTGATAGAGTGTCTGGATACTGTAGGGGGTTATACATTTTTAAAAATTCGTCAACTCATACACTTAAGTTCGGTGTTCTCACTACATTTTAATTTTATATTGATACAACCGCATAAACAAAGAGGTGAAGAAGGGTCATTAGGTAGGAATGGAGACGAGCATGTTTTACTTGTGGATCTCTGCCCACTGCCCACTGGATGACTGACCAATCCGCGATGCCAGTGGCTGGTTGGGTTCTGGGGGGAACGTAGGGGGTTTCTTGAGGGTTCCACGGTGACGGGGACACCCTGCGTGCAGCAGGGCCCCGGAGGGGCGGCCGTCCCCCCTGGGGCGTGGCTTGGGGCTGCTCCGGGGGCAGCTGGGTGATGTGGTCGTGGAGCGGCTGCCCAGTGACCTGGGGCTACACCTCACTTTCCACAGCCTCCAGCGGGAGACCGAGGCATGTCTGCCTGCCATTGGCTTGGCGGTGGCTCTCTTATTTACGTTCGGACTCATTCAGTCCGTTTGAAGTCAGCTTTACACAAGACGTGAAGAGCAGCTCACAAAAGTAGATCGAGAGGAGATGCCAACTCACGGACACGCTTTGTGCGGCCAAGAAGGAGTCTGAGCTGGAGGCATCTTTAGAGAATGCCAGACCAGAGAAAGCGTCCTTAAGTATACTCAGGATACTTGCAGACGCCTTCAGGAAGGTGGTGAGGGCCAACTCGGTGCTGGTGGAGGAATTCACCTCCCTGGTTCAAGAACTGAACCAAGAGAGCCAAACGCTCGCAGCCAGAGGAGGTGATGGCAAAGATGGCAAAAGTGTTCAAGTTCCTGGAAGAGGTCGTGAGAATCGCCATAACCCAGGGAGCTCCTCGTAACCTTCCCGGAGGCCAGGAGCCAAGCCTTGGTGGTCTCCTCCCTCCGGAGACGGCCTGGGTCTTGGAGCAGCGTTGTCCCCTCCCCTCCCCTGGGCCTCCAGCTGCCAGGCTGCCTTGACCACCCCCACCCCCACCTGACCATCACTCAGGCCAGTGGGTGTAGGAAACCCCCTCTCTGAGCTGGAGATCCTTGGCCTCCACGTACTGGGCTCCACCATGAGCTCCTTCATGGACCACTTCTTCAAATCCAGAGATGAGATTGCCCAGAACACACCAAGAAATGGGAGATTTCCCTTATGTGCACAGAATGTTTGGATTCTCCCATATTAGCAGTGAAAGAAACGTGCTTAAGAGACAAATCTCTTACTGAATTTGACTCGTTACACCACATCTCTCAAGGCAGTTTTGGTAAACGTTACTTACATATTAACCTTACAAGTGAACTATTTATATTTTCTTCTCTGTATAAACGTTGCGTTACAATTTGAAAACACATGCAGCTTATCGATAAGGACTTTGAGGTGGCAACAGCGGTATTTTTTCTAGAGCGTCATTCCCAACAGACGTGAGCCACAAGTCAAAGCGACCTTTTGCCTGAGCGTGCATCGCTGAAAAAGAAAACAGAACTGGTCTCTTTTGATGTGGAGTTAAGTGGTACACTCAGAGAGAAATCTTTACCACTTAATATTGAGGCTCAAATACAACAATGGCTAAATTTCTTCAATACATTTGATAAATTGCATACGGATTGTTTCCTTTCCCTGCAAGAATGCTGCAGTCTACATTCTCTGACCTGGAAAAAACCCAGATGGACAATTTGGGGGAACCTGCACACTTCTGTGTCTCATCCCTGTCTCCCTCACCAGCTAACGCGCCCCTGGAGAGCAAGGGGAGTCTGAAGGAACTTTTCCCATATAATTAAGCCTGAGCCCCACTGTTAGTGTCATTATCGCCATGGCCATGGGGTAAGGATCTGAGTCACAGTAGAGTCTAAGAAGCTCCAACAGCCTTTCCTTGTGCAAGACTGTCCTGGAATCTGGGTGCTTACTGAACCTGGGGCTGGGGGTTCGGCGGGAAGAGCCTGGAAGGCAGACAGGACAGGGGCTGAATCTCGTGTCTGCTACTGGTCATGGGTCAGGGGAGGGCAGGCCACCTCCATTCCAGGCTCAGGACCGCAGGGTGAGAGCCTGTGTCAGGACCCGGCGGGGATCGGCGGGGTGGGGCGGGGGGGGCGGTGTTGAATGCAGGATTAGAGGTGACGGATCCACAGACCCCCCGCAGCAGGAGGGGAGCATTTCTGGCAAGGACAGGACTTTGTTCCAGGTTCGGGGGTGAGGGTGCTGCTCCCAGAGTTCCCCATCTTCATGGGAGCTGGTGAGGGGCAAAGAAGAGGTCTGTTACACAGGCTCCACGAGGCAGGGGGAGCAGCAGAGGCAGCAAGCCTTGAGAGACGTGCCAGAGGAGGGCCCCCACCACCCCCGGGCACAGCGGGGCCCGCGGGAGGGAAATGGAGAGGCAGGCCATCCGGCGAAACTTCTCACATGAAATGGGAATGGGATCGAAACAAAGAGGGAAAAGCAACTTGGAGGCAGTAGACTCTGCAGAGAGAAGAAAACATTTTTTAAAACCTATTAAAAATATCCTCAAAGAGGGGTGCCTGGGGGGCTCGGTTGGGCGTCCAACTTCAGCTCAGGTCTTGATCTCGCGGTTCGTGGGTTCAAGCCCCCCGTCGGTCTTTATGCTGACAGCTTGGAGCCTGGAGCCTGCTTCCGATTCTGGGTCTCCCTCTCTCTCTGCCCCTTCCTGGCTCATGCTCTCTCTCTCTCTCTCTCTCTCTCAAAAATAAATACATTTTTTAAAAAGTTAAAAAAAAAAGAAGTTTAAAAAAATATGTCCTCAAGGAGGTAAGGTTTGCATCTGTGAAATAAGACAAGATAAAGGAAGGAAGGGAGGGGGGTGGAGGGGACCCTCATCACTACTGAGGTGCAGGAAGTAGAAGGACGGAGCAGGGCCACGTCTCCTGAGGTGCCTCCCGGAGCTTCGTGCCCAAATAGCTTCTGCCCAGAGGTTTGTGGATCAAGTGTTGTCACCAGAAAGCCCAGCAGGAAAAAATGAATTCTCCCTTAAGCCTCTGAGTTTTGTGGTGCTGCTGAGAGGCTCTGGCTGAAAATAGGTCTCCAGTTACTGAAGTGAATGTCCTACGGGATGAAATTTCCTGTGACTGTCGGTCCGCACGGTGAGCGTCGCCCAAAGCGGATGGCTGGCCTCGGGGCGCTGACAACCAAGGGGTTCTGCCAGGCTCCGTGTTGGCTCATCTGTGGGCCGCTCCTGGGGCAGGCATTCCAATGCCCACCCATCATCAGGACAGGGCAGTACCATTTGCTAAGGCAGGAGGGCACACAGCCCACTCCTATAGAAATTTCACCAGGCAAGAGCAGAAGCAGGTGCGGCCACCGCCGGGCGGTTTCTTATGAGGTTACACATCGTTTACGCGCCCACCCAGTAGGCCACCTCCTCGGAATCTTCCCCAGAGAGAAATGAAACTATACATCTACGAATGTTCACGGCATCTTTATTCATAACCGCCGCACAGTGGCTATCTAGCAAAAGAAAGGATCTGCAATGTTAGCAAAAGAGAATTATTGCCAGATTTTAAAATGGGGCATACCATACACTGAGTCTCCTCCGAGGAGTCATGCCCATGACATTAAGTTTTGCGACGGAAAGTCTCAGGGCACTCTGCACATCAGAGGTCAGTCGAGGGCAGTGATACGGAGTCCCATCTGGAGGGGTGCTGGAGCCCACAAACGTGGAGCCATATTCACAAAGAGATACATCGGAGACAAGTAATTTGCTCCACAATTAATAGAAACCGGTGGCCATCATCTATCTACCATGACCTACTAAAAAGTTGCTCTTAGGAATTTGCTTAAAAAGCTGGATCGTTTTTGTGTGAACACGTCAGAATCACAAACGGGTTGTATTTGGCTTTCCTCCTGGACTTCATCAAACCAACAAAGCATCCTGTGTTTAGAGAAGGTGGCCGATGGGGGGATGGGAGGCCACAAGCTTCCTCAGACCAGCAACTGTCAACCCCTCTCCCCCCACCCAGGGAGCACAGTACCCAGCAGATGTGACAGCTGGTCCCGTGAGTTGACTCAGAATTTACTATGATAATCTCACGAATTATCAGAATTCCGAGTTTACTCAGAATTTACTATGATAATCTCACGATTCCGCTTCTGGGTTTGTGCCCCCAAAGAATTGGAAGCAGGGACCCCAACAGGTATTTGCATGTTGGTGTGCACAGCAGCCAGAGGGCAGAAGCCCCCCACGTGTGTATCACGGAGGCACGTAAGCAAGCTGAGGCATGTCCACACAGTGGAACGTTATGCTGCCTCAGAGAGGGAGGAAATTCTGCCACCTGCTACAACGTGGCTGAACCTTAAGGACGTTGTGCTCAGCGAAAGAAGCCAGACACAAAAGGATAAGCATTCTAACATTCCAGCTACATGAGGGCCCCAGGGTCGTCCAATTCATAGAGACAGAGACCCGGATGGTGGATGCCAGGGGCTGTGGGAGGGGAGTGAGGACTTAGGTTTAAGGGGTTGGGGGTTATGTTTGGGATGATAAAAGTCTTCTGGAAATGGATGGTCTGATGGATACACGTCATGGGTACACTTACTGCCATTTCATTGTACACTTAAAAAAAGTTAGTGTTTATTTTTGAGAGAGACAGAGACAGAGCGCAAGCAGGGGAGGGGCAGAGAGAGAGGGAGACACAGAATCCAAAGCAGGCTCCAGGCTCTGAGCCATCAGCACAGAGCCCGATGCAGGACTCAAACTCACGGGCTACAAGATCATGACCTGACCCAAAGTCGGACGCTTAACCGACTGAGCCACCCAGGAGCCCCTATGGTACACTTAAAAATGGTTGGGGGCACCTGGGTGGCTCGGTCGGTTGAGCGTCTGACTTCGGCTCACGTCATGATCTCGCGGTCCATGAGTTCAAGCCCCGCATCGGGCTCTGTGCTGACAGCTCAGAGCCTGGAGCCTGTTTCGGATTCTGTGTCTCCCTCTCCCTCTGACCCTCCCCTGTTCATGCTCTGCCTCTCTCTGTCTCAAAAATAAATAAACGTTAAAAAAAATTTTTTTTAGTGTTTATTTTTGAGAGTGAGACACAGTGCAAGCAGGGGAGGGGCAGAGAGAGGGGGAAACACAGAATCCAAAGCAGGCTCCAGGCTCTGAGCCATCAGCACAGAGCCCGATGCAGGACTCGAACTCACGGGCTACAAGATCATGACCTGAACCAAAGTCGGACGCTTAACCGACTGAGCCACCCAGGCGCCCCTATGGTACACTTAAAAATGGTGAAAATGACAAATTCTGTGTTATGTATACTTTACCACAATAAACAGATACATATTTTAGTTCCTCACTTGTCCTGTTACTGGTAGGATGGGGTAAGAATGAATTGCCTGAAGCATTTGTTTGCAGCCTACGTAGCCATGTTTATGTGACTTTCTTCAATAAAATGTCCACAGTAATGCAACCAGCTTCCAAAGTTTCTTCAAAGAAGAAGGAACCCATCTAGAGACGGTTCTATCACTACCCGATCTGCAGGGCTCCATCCTAGGCCTCGGTTTTTAGATTGGGGTCCCCGTGTTTTGTGTTCTGAGGTCTGTATTCTGATGACAGAACCCATAGAAGCTCCCAGAAGCCGGTGGACATGGTACCCTCGGCCTCCAGTGTCCCTGCTCTCGGAACCCTCAGCAAATTAGCCGTGCTATGGTTAATGCAAAGAACAAAAACCCCACACCCAGGATCCTTGGATGTGGGACGATTTAGACCCAGTCGTATTTTCTGCACAGTGTGTATATGACGCTGTTATTAGAGGAGTTCTGTTGTTAGATGTTTGACTCGTTACCGTCTTAATGAGTTCTAAGATGGTTCTAAGATCCTATGCCTTAGAAAAATCTGGACATTTTTACATCGAAATAGATGAAAATTACAAAACTCAATCAACAAGCACAGAGATGTGTCAGGGCTCCAGGTTCAATGCCGACCCAGGCGCAGGGCCCCTGGAAAATCACCTTCTGAAGTTAATATGACAGCCAGCATCAATTTTAAAATAGTGTTTCCATAGTGAACATTTTAATTAATTTCTCCACGGAGTACCGTCTCCCTCCAGTTAAGAATTAACCTCTGTGTGTGTCAGATAACCTGCATGGTTTATGCTTTGGTTTCTCTTCTTAGCTGAAGAACTTGGCTTTTTTTTTTTTTTTGCTTTGTAGTTGAACACACGTCTCCTAAATGCTGTCCTGACCCTGATCACTAAACTGAAAAACAACCCCAATGCCTAAAAATAAAGGCTTTGAGGAAGGATGCCAAGCTCGATGATGAGTATCTCTCAGAGGCGAGATTTCTGGGGAATCTTTATACTTGTCTTCATGCTTTTCCATAATTTCTAACAGTTCTATCACGAACACATGTGTATTTTTCACCAGAATAAAAGGCTGCTTTTAAAAATAAAAGTCAGGTCCCCAATACAAAGATTCTTTAAGAACAATTGACTAGTTCTGATTCAGAGAAACACATAATGTGTCCTAAATGGAAATAAAATCTCTCTTAGCAGCCCTAGAAACTTCCCAAAAGAACAGACATGTGGAAGGCTCGGTACTTATTACAGAACCGATACGATCCAACCCCCTAAATGATAATTCGTTATAAATACTGTCGGACAAAAGCATGCAGGGCACACAATCAGTTAGCACAAGATCGTGTCAAATCTGTAGCGGCCCTGTTATGAAAACGGGTTGTGCCCACGTCCTTTCTGCCTCTCACATGTATGAGCAGGATCATGGGATCTCCTCCACAGGAGTTTCATGTCTGGACAAGCTTCTAAATGCACGTAGAATCCTGTGTCCCAAAGCAGATAATGGACCGCCGAGGGCTTCCCAAACATGGCTTTTAAAATATATAGACAATATCGGTAAGATTTAAAATCTCAAGCGGAACTCTTTGGACGCAAGACTTGTCACAAACAGGCTCTGCAAAGGGAAATGAAGAAAGAGGTCGTGGTGCACTCATTTCTTAAACACACTGAGAACAGCTGCAATTATTTCAATGAGAAATGCCGGCAAACTCCCCCAGCTTCTGCCCGCTCCCTCTCAGCGAGTCACAATGTGTTTCCATGGCAACCCAGTTGCTAAGGGGGACCCGTGAGCATCAGCGAGTTATCTGCACTTTGAGATGCTGTTAGCCTGAGCAGTGGGGCTGGCTGGAATATTGAGATTTAATTTAGGGCCATTTCCCTCCTATCCTCACAATGAATTCGGCAGAGACTGTTAGAGGCCGTCCCCGTGTGAGGGAGAAGGGTGGCCTCCGAGCTTTTATGTCCCCTGGATCACACTGGCCTTCATTTTCGCCAGCCTCCTGTGACTTAAACCCCAGAATTCTAGGAAGGAAAAAAAAAAAAAAAAAGACAGTGATAGCAATTACCAACATTACCAAATGCCACATAAGACTGGTTTTGTTGAGTGTTTATAAATGCCAAATATAAACCAAACATAAGTTGTAGGAAATAAACATCATTTTGAATCAATAATCTGAAAGATTTTAAACATTAAATATTTAGAAAGCCCCAAATGAAGCAAATCAAAATATTTTTGAAGTTTCCTTTTCAATGTCTGCAAAATCATATTCTGGCAGATTGTAACATTTCATCAGAATCCTGATCGGAATCCAGAACCTTCCATCAAGCCAACTCTGACTGCATGTTTCACTTGTGGGGATAAGTTTTATTGTCGTAAGTGACCATCCCTTAAAGTGGTCCAAGTTTCTTGTTCCTTTTTCTTTAGCTTTTGAGCTCCGCGTATGGAAGGAGGACCTTCCTGATGGCATGATGGCACCAAGGCAGCTGTCCTTGGCTAAAACAGGGACCGAGAACCTCATGCAGCAGGTGGCCCAGCCCAGCTGGAAGATTCCAGAGGCCAGTCCTGGCGGCCCGGCCCTCGCCACCCAGAAGGGCCACGCTGAATCTCAGCCTCTACCTCCCCACCAGCTGCTCCAGGTACAACGCTCAACCCCCAGGCAAGCCCCCCTAGGCCGGGCCGGTGGAGCCCCGGAGAGGCGGCCTCACTGGTCGGGGAAGCCCGAGCGGCTGAGGGAGGGCCCGCAGGGCTGAGTCCTGGGTCTCCGGGGGGCCCACGGGAGCCCCCTCCTTCGCAGCCACTTCCAGACCTCTCGGTCAGCTCGGCCACGGGCACTCATGGCCGTGGAGGCCAGCGTGGGGGACCTGGTGAGGGCCCTCCAGCAGGCAGATGGAGCCCTCGCGCATGTCCTCACATGGTGGAGGGGGGAGAGCGGGCTCTCGTGTCTCTACTTCTGAGGGCATCGATCCCATCCTGGGCCCGAGACTCGTGACCTCGTCTTACCCTGATCACCTCCAGAGCCCCCTCCAGACACCATCCCACCAGGAATGGGTTTGGGGGGACAGCGTTCAGCCCACAGCAGGACCACGCCTGCTGCTCCCTCAGCTTGGCCACATAAGGAAGGTTTGGAGAACAGAAGGCTTTGGCCCTTCGGGTGACCAGCCACCCCCGTCTGCCCGAGAGCCTCTGTCACAGGACCCCTCTGCTCCTCCTGGGGGGCCGGTGACGTGTGCCTGGTGATGCTGACACCCTGAGGTCGGCCACCTCCTGTCTCACCCTGTCTGTGCTCCGCCCCCCACCGTGCACTCGGTCCCCTGTTCCACTCAGACGTCATCTCAGGACGCACATCGAACATAAGAAACTCATGCTTTGCAAAGGAAGGAGCCAGGGACGTGTGACGCTGACCTGCCGTGTGCTTCCCTTGTAATTCGGGGCTTTTCCATGTGTGAGAGGAGAAGAGTGCCAGCTCCCCATTTTACAGCCGAGGACACCTGGCTTAACACGGCCGAGGATCGTGGGGCAGGCGCGTGACCTCCGGCCTCTGACGCTCGGAGACAGGCCGGTGCTCTCCGTGCCAGCAGGTCAACCAGCTCTGGCCATTCTACAGCTCCTCGTTCATTACTCTGCTTTCAAACTTCCTTGTATTTTATTTAAACATGTTAATTGCAGTTACTCTGTATCCTGTGTCTAAAATATTTGAAGACTTCAGGGACCTATTTCTTTAAATTTTTAAAATTTTTTAATGTTTATTTTTGAGAGAGAGAGAGAGAGAGAGACAGCGTGAGCAGGGGAGGGGCAGAGAGAGAGGGAGACACAGAACCGAAGCAGGCTCCAGGCTCTGAGCTGTCAGCACAGAGCCTGACACGAGGCTCAAACTCATGAACTGCACGACCATGACCTGAGCCACAATCGGATGCTTAACCGACTGAGCCACCCAGGCACCCCAGAATATTTCTTATTATTAATCGTCACGTTTAACTGTTTTCACTGACAGGATCAGGGAGCCTTTCTGGGTTACCATATTGTCACACACAGCCGTCCGTCCTATCCTTTATCCAAGGAGTGGAGAAGCTGTTGCTCTCAGGCCAAAATCAGCTCACCGTCTCTTTTTGTACATCCGTAAGCTAAAAATGCTTGTTGTTGTTCTTTAATAAACTTTATGTTTTAAAATAGTTTTTAACGTACAAAAGAGATTGGCAAGACAAGACCACACGGCCCCCACCCGCTCCTGTGATTAACGTCTCTCATTCGAAGGGCACATTTGTCACAGTCAACGAACCTGCTACTTTATTGGTAACCAGAGCCCACACCTTATTCGGATTGCCTCGGTTTTCCGCTAACATCCTTTGCTGTCCCGGGATCCCATCCAGGCTGCCACGCTCTTGTCTCCTTGGGCTCCTCCTGATGTCACATTTTTAAATGATTGGGGGGGGGGGGGCGGGAATCAAAAGAATAATACCATATAATAACGCATAAAAGTGAAATTAAATCCAAATGTCATTGGCCATAAATAAAGTTTTCCTTTTTTTTAATGTTTATTTTTGAGAGAGAGAGAGAGACAGAGACAGTGTGAGCAGGAGCAGGGGAGGGGCAGAGAGAGGGAGACACAGAATCCGAAGCAGACTCCAGGCTCTGAGCCATCAGCACAGAGCCCAACACGGGGCTCGAACCCATGAACCGTGAGATCATGACCTGAGCCGAAGTCGGACGCTTAACCGACTGAGCCCCCCAGGCGCCCCCTGACCATAAAGTTTTACTGGAACTTGGCCGTGCCCATCTGCTGACGTGTTGCCTGCTCTGCTTACCCACGGCGGGCAGAGCGAGTGGCCGTGTGGCCCGCGACACCTACAATACCTCCTATCTGGCCCTTCGCGGAGAAAGCTTGCCACCATGTGCTCGACACCCAGCAAACGCGGTGGACAGTTTGCGTGTTGCTAACAGGGAGACGTCTTCACGGAGACTTAGGAGGAAAGCCGATCAACTGTCTGTACCCCCCTCAGTGGCCACGGGGACGCGGTGGACGTGGTGCTGTGGGGCGAAGGCAGAGGTTCCGGAAGGCGGAGGAGGAAGAGCATTCCCGCACGGCTGCTCCGCCTCTCCTACGGGGACATCAGTCAGTGGGAGTCGCGGACGCTGGGATCCCAACGCCTCCTCCCTCTGCAGGGTCGGGCTGCTCCTCTGCCCCCCATGGCGCCAGCTCCTGCTCTGACCGCTCTCTCCTCAAGAACGAAGACACAAGGCAGACTGGGTGAGAGGCGGCGGTCGGGGGAAAGGCCGAAGGAGTAGCAGCTCACCCCATGGCGCACAGTTAGCATTTCCTCCCCGGGGAGCCTCCCTCTGCAGGGCAGGGGCTATGCCTCCCTAGTGAAGAGTTGTGTGCATTGAGGGTCTGTGAGGCCAGTTCCCGCTGTGGGGACCCCGCTAAGCCCCCATGGGCGCTGGCTCGGGCCGCCTCAGCACAGAGGGGTGGCCTCCACACCGCACCATTTCCCCCATGGTTCTGGCGGCTGGCGGCCTGGGAGGGAGCCTCGGGTGGGAGCCCTCTTCCTGGCTTGTGGACGGCTGCCTTCCCTCTGCGTGCTCACAGTCGGAGGGAGAAAGAGGGCAGGCCCTCCGGGCTCTTGTTGTTAGGGCACTAATCCTAATGGGGACCCGCACTCGAGACCTAATCGCCTCCTGATCCCATCACGGGCAGGATTCGGGCTTTCACTAGGAATTTTGGGGACACAGTTCAGCCCACAGCACCCCCTATGCAGGCAGTGGCCCTGGTGCCGTCAGCGATGGGAGCCATCACGACGCCGGCCAGTCAGCCACACTGCTATTGAGAGCAGCATAGGGCCTTCGTGAAAGGGTGATTGTGCGTTTAGTTGGCTAATGGAATCGCTTTAAGAACAACCAGCTGAGAACCCCACCCCTCTGGCACAACGGTTGTGTTCTACCCTGACGACATTCATCAGGACTTGCTCAGTTGAACCCAATTCAAATAAGACTTTTTTTTTTTTTTTTTTTTTTTTTTTTGGGACAGAGAGAGACAGAGCATGAACGGGGGAGGGGCAGAGAGAGAGGGAGACACAGAATCGGAAACAGGCTCCAGGCTCCGAGCCATCAGCCCAGAGCCCGACGCGGGGCTTGAACTCACGGACCGCGAGATCGTGACCTGGCTGAAGTCGGACGCTTAACCGACTGCGCCACCCAGGCGCCCCATCAAATAAGACTTTTTAAAAATAGAGGAATGTGTTGGCTCGTGTGACTGGGAAGTCCTTAGCATCCGGTGAGGTTGAATCCAGGTGTTCAAATGGTATCACCATTCTCTCTCTCTCTCTCTCTCTCTGTTGCTCTTGGCCTTATTCTGGGGCAGACTTTCTCCACGTGGAAGCAAGATGGCCCCCCTTTGACTCCCACCTCAAGGGGTCCTTTCAACCGTCTTCCTCCAGAAAGAGAGAGGGGTTTTCCGGCTCACCTTCCAGAGAAGATGATGATTGGGCTGGTACGAACGATGGCCAGACTCCCAGCCAATCACTGTGGCCAGAGGGCGGGCAATCTGCCCATCAGGGCCAGTGCCGCACAAACCACACGGATGGGGAGGAATGGTGATAGAAGGGCAAGGAAGGACTCCCCACAAAAGTCACCCCGAGTGCTGCACTCCCAGCACGCTGTAGGGACGGTTGTGTCCGTAAGGACAAGTCCACATTCTCACATGAACTGGACGTTCTTGATAGCTTCCTGGGAACTTTCTGCTATAGGTTCTCATCATATTTTCAGCAGAAAATGGACCCTCCTTTCATGTATCCAGAAAAAGCCATACAATGCGGGCCGGTGGATGTTTCAGGTGTAAAATCATGGCCTCGTCTACTCTGTCCTCTATCTCTGCGGATGCCGATCTTTCTGAGATCTATCAAGGAGCAAATTGTCCTCTGTCACAGTATGGAGAAGGTGCTGCACGCACCCCTCGAGGCCGCGGTAATTTACAAGCTACGTGCACACATTCTCCCCGTGTTTCTAATCCTCTGCCTTCCACCTGTCGGGACCTGCCTCCCCCTCGTCCTCACTTCCAATCCAGCAGCCTGAGACCCTGTAAATCGCCAGCCCGGACTTCTCTGCATGTTGAACCCACAGGCTCAAAAGGAAGACCAGGGCGCCTGGGGGGCTCAGTCGGTTAATCATCCCACTTCGGCTCAGGTCACGATCTCACAGTTCGTGGGTTCGGGCCCCGCGGCGAACTCTGTGCTGACAGCTCAGACCCTGGAACCTTCTTTGGATTCTGTGTCTCCCTCTCTCTGCCCCTCCCCTGCCCTAAAAAGAATAAATAAACACTTAAAAACAAAAGAGAGAGAGAGAGACCAACGGGCTGTCCCTACAGAATGGAACACAGAGGAGAGTTTAGGCATGTTATTTCTGTCTTCCCGACAGGCCCATGGGTCTGGAAGGGCCCTGCCCCCGCTGCTGGCTGGCTGGGTGGTCGTGTGCAGGTGACCCGCCCGGGCTAATTCCACATCCATAATGAGGAGGCAGGTCCACCTTGCCGGGGGGAGTCGGCAGCTCAAGGGGGCACACACACAAAATGAGGGGACAGACTCCCAGCCTGTCCCCCGCGCTTGCTTCCGCGCAAGAGACAAGGGAACCAGGATGGCTTCCTGTAGTCTCAGTCTGACACCTGCACCCACGTGCCCGACACCAGACAACATGACAGGTGTGCACCAGCTGGGCCAACAGCTCCCTGTCCCCTTACCCCCGAGGCTCCCGCGTCATCGCCTCCCTGTAGGGCTGCTTCCCAGCCCTTCTCTGCGGGGCTTAGAACCAGCATGCTCTTCTCCTGTTATCACACACTTCATCTGCTTGGAGTTTATCAAATCCTAAGACTCTCAGTATGGGGGGGGGAGTGAGGGGCGTCTGTTGCCAGGGAAACCATGCGGATGCCTGCTCAACCAGCCCCCGGCTCAGCTCCGGCTCTCACCATCCCTGCGGCTGTGAAGGTCGACCCTTCCACCTCCTCCCCTGCCGTGTGCCTCTGTTCCTCTCCAAAGCCTGCTGACCCGTGGGCCTTTCTCTGGGTCCTGCTGAGTGACCCTTTCCGAGTTAACTCAAGGACGCTCCTCCCTCGGTCAGCACAGTGAATCCCCTTCTGATACACCCCGCCTGGCTGGACGGGCCCAGAATCTCTCACCGGGTAGAGTCCAGTCAATTTAGTCCCCTGCCTTCCCAACTAATGAAAGTTACTGAAGTCTGACCTCTCAACACACAGGCTGTTCCTGGAAAAGTCAAAGACTGCCGATGACAGAAGGGAAAAGTTAAAAGTAAGACAGCTCCCAGTGCATCTACACGCTTGATGCCTCTTTTGCTTGAGATGAGAAGCTTTTCCGCTCTGTGTCATCAGAGCGTCGGAAAATAGGGGAGTGCCAGCTTCCAGAAGGAGAGCCCCGCGTCCACGGGGCGGGGGTGGTGGAGGGGGGCACGGCCGGGGACTCCAGGCGCTACGCCAACCTGCCCTCTGGCCTTGAGCCTAAGGGTCAGCTCGGGAAGTCATTCGGAGAAATCCACTCCTTTTGAAAGTTGCTTCTCCCCAAGGGGGGAGAAAATCCCCAACTCATTAAATGGAAACGCGCGGTAGACGCATTATGCAAATTAGTAATCCAGGTTTGAAAAACGTCAGCTGCCGACTTTTAGTTCTGGAACAAGATGACACTGCTCCCCTTCTCTAAATGCAGCTAAAATTCCGGAAACGACTTAACGGACGATGGAAAGAACAAAGGACACAGCTGAGTGTGAGCGGGGGTGGCCCCGGGAGCTCCGTGGATGCCCTTGTGTCTCCCACGGGGCCCGGAAGGGGGGCCAGGACAGACGCCAGGAAATCCCACTCTGTGGCCAAAGGACCAGGAAAGGAGAAGCCCACCGGACCGAGTGGGGACCCCAACAGGGACCCGTGGAAGGACGACGTGCAATTTCATGAATCGTTCCGTATTAACGACAACAACAAAAATTAGGAGAGCTCTCCAAACAGGAGGGAACCGGCAACGGAAGCGAGCTGGGACCTTCCTTCAGAAATGAAAAAAAGAGCAACAGAAGGGCTAAAAATAGAGGTGTGCATAATAGACCGCCGTTCACCTCACGAGTTCTGTAATTATATTTTGTGCTGAAGTAAAGCACCATCTGATGTGGTGCTCGGTGCGGGCGGAGGGAACAGTCGAGACAGTTATACTTAGAGACCGTGTTGGGCGGGAAACACCTGTCGTGCCCCCGCTCACAGCCGCCACCCCCAGTGCCGCCTGGGCCCTCCACTCTCATCCCGAGCATGCCCGCCGGGCCTTCCTTCCTATCCGTAGGTGGCGGGGAGGGCGGGGTGTGGTGGACGTGATGGGGTGAGGAGCTCCCACGGCCAGCTCAGGGGGCCACACAGGGAGCTCCCTGTGACTCATGACTCGGGGGGGGGGGGAGGCATCATTACCCTGGGCCAAGGCCCTTCCTGAAATGCGACCCTCTCAGTGGCCAGGGCACGGCACGCAGTCAGTCCCCACCTCCCCTTCAGCCGGGTGCCCTGGTGCAATGAACAACCCACCTGACAGCCCAGGGTGGCTCCGTCCTGAGGAAGATCCAGGCTCTGGCCCACCTCATCACTTGATGTCCAGAGAAACCGCAGCTAAAGCTTGCATCCCGAGGCGCGCGCGGCCCCTGCTGCCCGTCTCCTCGACTCTTCTTCTCCAGAAGACGGGCTTTGCAAAGCCCTGGGCACTGCCGACACCTGCCTGCCAGGCCACCTGCATCTCCTGGGCTCTAAGCCCCTCGGTGACTGCATCAGCCCCTGCTGTCTCTGAAATTTCAGGGAAAGAAGCCCTTTGCGCACAAAGTCCCCAGGATGGACCCTGTTCTCACTTCGTTGGATCCGTGGCTAGATTGTCCTTTCTTCACTGTGCTCATAAGATTACTAAGCACTTGAGCAGTGCCTGGGGCTCAGTCGGTTAAGCATCCGACTCTTGATTTCGGCTCAGGTCATGATCTCACGGTTCGTGGGTTCAAGCCCCGCGTCGAGCTCTGTGCTGACATCTCAGAGCCTGGAGCCTGCTTTGGATTCTGTGTCTCCCTCTCTCTCTGCCCCTCCCCTGCTATGCTCAGTCTCTCTCTCTCTCTCTCTCTCTCTTTCTCAAAATAAATAAATAAATAAATATTAAACATTTTTTTAATTAGTTGAATATTTGTTTTCCATATTGCTAAAGGGTACGTATACCCGTGTGTGAAACGTTGCCAGAACAGGGACAGAGGGCAAAGAAGAAACGGGCACCCTCAGCAACCTGTAGACTAGGTGCCCACAGTCCACAGCCCCTTCTCGGGGAGCAGAAACAAATCACGCCCCCTCACACAGGCTCTGCTCTCGGCAGGTGCCGGGACACCTGAGCCCCGGCCCCTGGAGGGATGGAAATGCCTCGACATCTCCCTGAGGGAACAGAGTTTTCCAAAATCACTAGAATGAAAATATAATCCAACCTCAGGAAGGCAAGGGTTGGATTTCAAGAATCTGTACTTATTTTTTAATAAACAACCTTGTAAAAACTGTGCTTTGTCTCTGTGTTTAATGACGTGTGCCCACGCAAAGGTGGACGGCAAAGAAAACCGGCAACTTGGGAAAGGCTAGTGCAGGGGAGCGGTGGGAGTTAGAGGGGGCTGCAGTGAAACACTGCCTCAACATCACACTTGAAGGTGTTCGAAATGGTTTTCTCCAAACTTTAGGAGACGATCTTTTGTCTTATTTACAAGGTGGCTTAGCTGGTTAAGCATCCAACTCTCGATCTCACCTCGGGTCATCGTCTCCCAGTTTGTGAGTTCGAGCCCCGTGTTGGGCTCTGTGCTGATAGTGCACAGACAGTGCTTGGGATTCTCTCTCCCTCTCTCTCTTTCTCTGGCCCTCTTCTGCCCCCCCCCCCAATAAATAAACATTTAAAAGAAAAGATTTTTGTGATACAAAGAATTTTTAATTCATCATCTCACCTTGTGAATGAACGGGGCGGGGGGGAGGGGGGAACCATCACGGAAATGAAGAGGAAAGAAGGAACATTTCCACCCCGTGGGGACAAGTCCTAACCACGGATTCAGGGACCAAGCAAGGAAAGTCACATGTCTGTTATATGCTACCTACACAGGATGAATTTTATGTGGATTACGCTTATTTTTAACATTCGCTTCTTTTTTCCCAAACCACACGCTAACCTCGGGCTTAAAATGAGAATGTTTTTTCGAAGTACAAATCATTCAGAAAGCTATTTGCTGCAACTATTCTAAGGCTGTTACATGGCGCCTGTTTTCGAAATACATCGAGAAAACCATTTGTTTTATATTTTTAAAGCATTGTTGAGAATGGTTTTACTAACGTTCTCATTACGAGGGGGAAAAAAACAACAAAACCTGCAAAGTAGTGCGATTACTGGCGAGAAATGTGGACTGTTTGGCCTGCTTGGAGCAGCATTGCACCTGTGTCCAAATGCACGTTGATTTTAGGCCGCCAATTACATTTTGGTAGAAGCAGCAGCGGTGGGGGAAGAGCCCCTTCTTACATCTCTGCTGCTGTTTCTTTTTTTTAATTTTTTTTAACGTTTATTTATTTTTGAGACAGAGAGAGACAGAGCATGAACGGGGGAGGGTCAGAGAGTGAGGGAGACACAGAACCTGAAACAGGCTCCAGGCTCCGAGCTGTCAGCACAGAGCCCGACGCGGGGCTCGAACTCACGGACCGCGAGATCATGACCTGAGCCGAAGTCCGCCGCTTAACCGACTGAGCCACCCAGGTGCCCCTCTGCTGCTGTTTCTAAGCCTCAGTGCACGCCGCCCACCCACAGCCGATTAAGGCCGTATTTCCCCGAGATCTGACTGCCCGTTTCTTCCCTTAGAGCACCTTCATCTTGAAACGTCACCGCTCCCGTCACCGGACAGAGCGGCCTGGGAAACGTGCTGGCGGCAGACCCCTTCTGCAGGTGCGACAGGCTCGCGGCCCTCGGTCCCCCCCAGGAGACGGACGGCACAGCCCACGCTGCTTTCCCACCCCACGCGCCTTCCTAGCAGCTGTGACGTCGTGGGGTTCGTTCATTCAAACGCCGCACGGCCGCACGGACGGCTGGAATGAAATAACGGCTCCCAGGTGGTCGTCACACGCCTGGGCACACGGACGCTTCAGTGGTGCCGAAGCCGAGGGGGGCTGCTCCCTGGCTCCCTTGGGGGAATCCGGCTCCGGTCCGCCACCACGCTTGGCTCCCTCCCAGCCGACCGCCCACAACGGGGGAGACTAAAATGCAAACTCCCCGCCGGAGTCTTCCTTCCATGGCGACACGGGGTCTGCACGCTCGCTCATCAGGGACGTCATTCGAGACCCTGGGGTGCCGTTACACCCCCACAGGACTGTTCACGGCGGCCGCAGGCCGCACAACACCACGTCGCAGCCCGGCTGGTGGTGTTCCCGTTGCAGAGCCTCCACTTGCCCGTCCGTGTGGCCTGACGTGGGCTCAGTCTTCCTGTCCTTCCGCGTCTGCTGGAAGTGCAGCTGCCCCGGCAGAGGTTAGTACAGGGGCTGGTGACCTACAGCCCACAGGCCACAGGCCATCACCTGCCTGATCCTTGCAAATAAACGTTTATTTAACACAGTCCTGTCCCTCGTGTGCATACTATACTGTCTATTTCACTCCATGACAGCGGAGTTGAATGGCTGGGACAGATGAGACCCAGCAGATTCCCTGCCTGGCCCTTTACAGCAGAAGTTTGCCAGCCCCTGAGTGATCCGGCTCCCCTTCGCCTCAGTTTCCCGTGTTCTGAGTTAGCCGGAGTCAGTCACGCCAAGCTCTCACGATGCCGCCTGGCACGCAGTAAAACCCTCCACAAGTGACCGTGGAAGGAACCGGGGAGAGGGAATCTGGGACGTTTCCCATTTCTTACAACTGAATGTGAATCTACGACGATCTCGACGTGGATGTTTTGGTAATGCCCCCGTGTTCGTAGCGGTGTCATTCACGGCAGCCAAGAGGACAGTTCACAGGGTCCACGGACGGATGGGCGGACAAATGAAACATGCTGGGCACACAGATGGAATACTATTCAGCCTGTGAAGGAAGCAGATCCCGACACCGGCTGCCGCGCGGACGAACCCTGAGGACAGCACGCTGCACGGGACAGGCCAGTCACAGAAGGACAAGTACTATGCGACCCCCCTGGTCCGAGGTCCCCAGAGTCATCAAACTCATAGAGACGGGGAGTGGATGGTTTCCAGAGATGAAGAAGTTCTGTGGATGGACGGTGGCTGCCCAGCCGCGTGCAGAGACGTGAGGCTGCCGAACTGTATGCTTAAAGGCGGCCGAAATGATAGATGTTATGGTATGCGCATCTCGCCACAATGTGACTTCGTTAAGCTTCATCAAAAAGCCAACGAGACCACTAGCTTACACGAAGGACAACGGGAAATGACTCAGGGGCTCACACAGCTGGGAAGCCACAGGGCGGGTCTGCGTTCCCAGCGTGGCTGGTCCAGGGCTTCAGGGCTTCAGGCGGGGCGTACCCGCTCCCTCCTGGGTCTGCCGCCCTCCCTGGAGTCACATCTGTGTGTCTGTCTCAGGTCCACCCGCCTGCTCCCTGCACTCGGGAGCGAAGACGCCCAGCGCCATGTCCGGAGAGAAGTGTGGCACGCCATCTCCCCCAGTCCGGGCGACGGCGTTGGTTGGCCAGTCTGGACTCGGGCCGCACGTCGGCCAGGGGGCGTGGGGCTGGCCGGCGATGCCCAGGATCACGGGGAAGGGACCGGGATCCGCGTCCGGAAGGAAGGGCTGCCGGCACCTCCACCCCAGTGACATCAGAATCGTACTTGTCTGTGATGGCATCTTAGTCGCAAGGGGCTTCTCCCGGAACAGATGAATCCTGGGGTGTGTGCACCCGAAAAGGAGCAAAGCCGTATGCATTTATGGAAACAATGCTTTGGTGATAACTAAATCAGTAAGACTGTGTAGTATTAAGATGATGTATGAGGAGGAAGATGAGAACTTGTAATCAGTGGAGGTTAAGAAAGTGGCTTGGAATTAGGAACAAAATCTTTCTGTGCTTTAATAGCATATATTTCTGCTGCGTTTGGGCAGGAAGCTTCGTTTCTGGGTTTGTTTGTTTTTTCATATTTATTTATTCTTGACGCTGGGGCAGGGAGGGGGCAGAGAGAGAGACACAAAATCCAAAGCAGGCTCCAGGCTCTGAACTGTCAGCACAGAGCCCGACGTGGGGCTTGAACCCATGAACCGCGAGATCATGACCTGAGCTAAAGCTGGATGCTTAACCGACTGAGCCACCTCTTCATTTCCATTAAGATTCTCCCCATAGCTATTCTAGAAGGCCTCCCTGAAACAGTCTGTGGGGAGGGATGGGCTAGGACACTTGTGTGCACGGAGCACTTCCCAAGCGCGGCGAAGGGTGGAGGGCGGCGGCCTTGGCGGGCTCTGAGTTAGAAGGAGCCCGTGTGGTTCACACGTCATCCAGAGCGAGGGTGTGCGCAGGTGAGGGCGGTGTGTCCAGAAGGTCCCCGGGCAGCTGGGGTGTGCGTCCTGGTACCGAGGGCCCCGGGCAGAGTCCGGAACCGACCCTTGGCACCCTCCTGGCTGTGCTGCTCTGTGCCCACTGCTCCTCCCCAGAACTCTGCCTAATACCTTGAAACACACTGGCTCGCGTGGCTTCCTTGTCTGCAAGACGAGACAGACCCTTGAGGGCCCGATTCCCGGCCTGGTTGCAAACAGCAGCGTCAGGAGAGCGGTCCCAGGGGCAACTATTACCTCAGTCACCATTAGCCATATGGGCAGGTGAACCTAGAATCATCTAGACTCGGGGCACTTCTGCTCCCCAGCTGTAATCCTGACCTTCCTGGGGCAGAGGGTACAGGCGCCTCACGGGCCTCCTTCTTTTGGAACGAGCCTGGGCGATTCGGGGACAGTCACCACGCGGTTCCCCGCCAGCAGACTCGACCTGGTGACACGTGCCATCCCGCCAGCTCCCAACCCCCACCGCAAAGGTTTTTGAAACCCAGTGTTCTCCCCCTGGGGCCGTGTGCCTGTGCCAGTCCGGGAGCTTCACTGCCTACGTGCCGGGTCTGGGACGGTCCGCAGGTACCCCCCGAAGGCACCACGCCCTCTGCCCCCACATTCCTCCCTTACCACCGTATCTGCATTGTAACAGCCCCAAACACTCGCGGAAAGCACTTTAAAAGTGTCGAGTCCATTGTTGGTGACAGAGTCCATCAGGAAAAAGCGTGTCGTTTTCGCTTTCTGACGCTGGTCACCTCTCTTTTAAGTGTTTCAGGTTCTCCTCCACTTTACTTATCTGTGCCATCTAATCACATTCCTTATTCTCCCAGATCAGACCTGTTGTAAATTTGCTTCCTGTTTTCGGAAGAGGAAGCGTCCACAAACAGAGCAGAGATGTTCCTAACGAGAGTCTGAGGCCCCAGCACCTTTGTCGGCAAAACCCTTTTCCCGGGACAGAAGATATAGGGGCAAGGGCTGTGTTCTTGCCCCCGAATCCTTCCCCACATACCCTGGGAGGGCAAGGCCAGAGGCCCCTGCGGTGCAGTCCAAGTTCAAGTTCAGCCTTCAGGCCAGCCTTCAGCCCGGCCCCTCCCCTTCCCCGTCAGGCCAGGCCCACCTTCTCACACACACGCTTCGTGGAAACACCTCATCTGCACGAGGCAAGTCAGAGCCGCACGTCAGTGAGCCGAGACCCAGGGCAGGACAGGCAGAGCATCGTGGAACATGCTCCCGTGACCTCCTGGGGTCTCACCGGGACCTTGGGCATTTCTTCACGCTGGAGCCCCATGGACCCAAACCTCGGCAGGTAACAGGTCCCTGGTACCAAGGACCGTTCCCGTGTCGAACCCGAAGTCCTGTCCCTGCTGTCCTCTGTCCTAGGTGAACTCAGTCAGCTGGCCTTCTTACCTTCAGGGGGCGCCAGACCGAAGCCAGATTTGAGACCCTCAGAAAGTGCACACAGTATTCCTAACAGGCAAAAATAATTGGTGTCATTAGAGGATTAGCAATGGACGAGAGGCCGAGGGGCCCAACCACTCAAGCTCCTGTCCTTTATCTGGTGCTGGTGACTCAGAGGGTCGTCTGTGAAGGTGCTTGGAGCCTGGTCTGTGTGTGCAACACACTTCGGTACAGACGGATGGACAAGGGGATGGAGAGACAGATGGGGAGACAGAGAGATGGATGGGGGGACAGGAGACAGAGGGACAGAGAGACAGACGGGGACAGAGAGACAGAGGGGACAAGAGGTGGACATGGGATGGAGAGACAGAGAGGGGGACAGAGAGGTGGGCAGGGGGACAGAGAGATAGACGGGGGGCGGACAGAGAGAGAAGGAGATAGAGGGAAAGAATGAGAAATAGAAACAGAGAGAAAAAGAGACAGAGGGAGACAGAGGGACAGAAACAGAGATGATGCATGGAAGGATGGATGGATGGACAGATATGAATTTATAGCCAACTTCTTTAGTCACCCCAGTGATTAAAAAATACCTTCTGCACATGTAACAAGGGGCCAGCACAGTGCTGACATCAGAAATCAGAGGGAGTGCGAAGGGGCCTGGTCGTCAGAGGCTCTTGGTCAGCCAGGGGCCGTCCTTCACTAGACCAGCAAATAGGTTGCATTTCAACGGCACTACCAGGCTTGATAAGCACGGGGATGCCCGTGCTACCAAAACGGGGCAGGACAATATTGTCAATGTTGCAATCATCCGCATTTCCAATGACTCCTCCCGATATTTACATGTAGTGGAACCTGGTAGAGAGTTCTTTATTGTAAGCATATGGGTATTCCTGTAAATACATCAAATTGTATTCGCACAAATGTCGCAAGTCGGTGAGGTTGAGGCCTGGGGTTGCCCAGCTAAGCTCCCCGACGTCACTGAGCATGCTCTGTGCTAAGTCTAGGAACAATGGGACCATACCTCATCTGGAGGGACTGAAGAAGTGATGTGGGAGTTGAGATCTAAAAAGCCTGACTGGGGAGGAGTGTTTCTGGAAGCAGGAGTGCCATGTGCAAAGGCCCTGTGGCCAGAGGGGCTAGGAGTGTGGGAAGCACTTAAGGAGGCCAAGTGGCTGGAGAGCAGAGAGAAGGGGGAGAGTAGAACAGATCCCGGAGGCCAGCAGGGCAAGCCACGTAAGGCCTCCACGGACGCGGAAGGATCTGGGCCCTGTTCCTATGTGGAAGTCTCTGAAGGCTTTTGAGCAGGGAGTGATGTGGTCTCCATGCTCTGTGTAGACACAGACCAGGGACACAGAGAGGATTCAAGGAGCCTGGCAGGAGGTGAGTGCCCCAGACCACACAGTCTCCTGCTTCTGCAGAGCGGGGTGTGACCCAGAAGCGGAGTAAAGGGGGCGGGGCCCCGGGAGGCTCTCCGACCCAGAGTGGCACCTGATCCTCGGCTCGCCCCACGGGAGGAACAGCCAGGCCCAAAGCCCCATCTGAGGTGCCCGAAGGTGGGAAGACAGGTTACAGCATCACCACAGACACTCGGGACAGAGACGTGAAAGGTATGTGTCTGGGAGGACCTGTCGGGCACATCTCAAAACTGTATCTACGGACGAGAGGACGTGCAGTGACTGGGATGAGGCTCCTCTGTAAGTGACAGACCCCGCACCTGTCTGCTCCCCCGGGTAGACGCTGATTTCTCTCGCAGGTGGAAACACCCATCTTCCAGAAACAAGGAGAAATGACTAAAGACGGCAAGGCAAGCAGGTTGCTGCGTCCTAAGGAACTCTTCACTAGGACCCGGAGCCACGTGACCACGGGTAGCTGCAGGGCATGCTGGGAAATGTGGTCTTTCCTCCGAGCAGCCGCGAGCCCCCCAGACCCCCCTCCCGAGAGAACAGACGGCCGGTGGTGATGAACCCTGATCTGGTACCCGCGCCCTGTGACCCCATGGCGTTTCAGATACCCTGCAGAGATAGCATCGTTTAAATTCTGGGGATGACTTAGATCATCTCCTTTGGTTCATTGCAACGTTTTCAAAACATTCCCAATAGTTCATGATCACCCACGGTGCATTCTAATTCTGGATTCCATCTACCTCTGTCCAACGTTCTCCGAGTTTAAAAATAGTATCGATAAAATGTTTAAGAAGTATTGTAAACTAAACGTTGGTACTGAATTCTCTAATCTTCATGATACGCGTATCAATCAAGAATGTATAACACAGTAATTAATGTACCACCATCCTGCTGGCAGTCATTCACGATCATTCTAAATGGTAGGAGTTTTTGAAGCGTGTTGATTTTAGCCTTAATGCTGCTCCAAATTCCTACACCAGGAACACACTTCCCTCTCAGTAGCTCCATCTGCTAATCGAAATTTTGTTTTAAGAAACCATGGTAACACATGTTTTGCCATAACACAGTGTGGAGGAATGAATTCCAGGTTCTTTGGGCAAAATCAGGCCTTGTGTAAAGCACAAATGAAATAAAATTATCGGGAGAGGTAGTTCTGAAGACGCCCCACTCGGGTGTCTTACGCTGGGCGGACCTTTACTGAACACGTTTCTCAGCTTGGGTTAAGTGAGTTGAGTTCATCACACTCTTTCATTTGTGGACTAGAATTAGGACCAGTCTGTGCAGGAAGCTTCTCTTGTTCCGCTGTCCCCTCCAGCCCCTTTCGCGGTTCCCTGGTCCGTGTTGCAGTGGTGCTCACCGTGCTCCCATGAAGTTGTCCCGTTGTGGTGGGGTGTGTGTGTGTGTGTGTGTGTGTGTATTTGAGGTACATAAATGGTTCTGTGTGTGTGTATGTGTGTGTGTGTGTGTGTGTATTTGAGGTACATAAATGGTTCTGTGTGTGTGTGTGTGTGTGTGTGTGTGTGTGTATTTGAGGTACATAAATGGTTCTGTGTGTGTGTGTATATTTGAGGTACATAAATGGTTCTGTGTGTGTGTGTATGTGTGTGTGTACTTGAGGTACATAAATGGTTCTGTACCTTCTCCCTCTAGATCCCCTCCCCAACACCATGGTATTTTAACGCTATCCATGAATCTCTGAGCACACCCCAATGCCATTGTGATCATGCACCCTCCCCAAGGTCGGCGTGTGGGATGCACCGACACCCTGCTGTGCCCCACGGCCATGAGCACTGGGCACGTGTCCCCTTCTCAGCCTGCATGGGCATTCCCGGGGGGTCTCACAGACAACACCAACATACCCCTTTTCAGTAGTATCCACTCAGATGAAAACTTATCCATTAGGGTGACCGCAGGGGGTAATGAAGAGCTCATGTGACCATCTGGCCTGGAACCATGGGGCTGTGACAGAGAAGCCGTTCCCACCCCTGTCCATAACCACGGAGAACCATGGGTCTGGTGACAAGGGAGCCAGGCCCATCTCTGTCTCTGCACAGCAAGAACCACGGGTGGGGTGACAGAAGAGCTGTGCCCACCTGTGTCCCCATGCTTCCGGGGCTGGGGGTCCTGTAAAGAGGGCCACCTTGGCAGGAGCATGGTCACCAGCAGAGGGACACAGGCAGCCCGATCCCTCACCTGCTTCCCACCCTTCAGATCTTGCCCCGGGGGACCCATCAGAGGGCAGGGGGCAGGACCTGGTGTAGTCATCACACACAGTTGGGGACCCCACCAGGACCCAATGGGAGGTCGTGGCGCGGCCGTGCTCTAAGCCGGAGTCCATCCTGTCATTACGAATTCAAGTCACCCAAAAGCACTACACACGCGCGGCTCCTGAGAGGCCGCCCCCACTGACATCAGATCTCTCAGAGTCGTAGGGTTGACGTTTGACATTTATGGTTCCACAGCAGGTAGATAACCTTCCTGCCGATCCGACCCTGAAAACCATGTGTAAACAATGTGAGATGTCGCTCGTCACCTGGGTTTGAAGGAGTGTCTGTCACGAGTCTGTATTCACGGTCTTAAGGATATTTTCCAGCTTTGTGTGTGTTTGGTCTAAAAATATAATAATACTGAGGCTCTGCTCCAGACCAATGAAATCAGAATGTCTAGGGCTGAGACCTGGCATTGGTGTGACCGAGACTGCATCGTGTGCGCAGGGGTGCACGTGTGTGTGCACACATTTGTGTGTGCCTGTGCTCACGCGTGCATGTATGCCCTCATTTTTAAATCTCAAAGGGAAAAATATGTAACTTCTGGAAGCGTTCAGTGGCCCCGAGTGGCCATCAGAGGCCCCCTGGAGCAGAACAAGGTCAGAAAGGAGGGCCTGACTGGGTGCTGAGCGTCTCCTCCCTGCAGCCCTTGTCCTACGCCGAATCTCTGCAGGTGACGACGGCCACCCCAGAGCGAAGGGAGGGGACAGAGGTGGCCTGACCACACGGGCACGGGCGGCCTGGCTCTGCGCATGGGCTGCCGGGCCACACGCGGAGGACGCTCCCTGCCCCGCGGGGAATGAAGACAATTTCAATTCTCATTCTTTGAGGTTTCCAATTAGGACTGTGGCCCAGACCTCCAGGCAGATGGAAACAGCTCCGCGCGTGGTGGCCCCGTGGGGACGTAACAGACTGGACACAGAACTGAAATCCGTTCCTTGTAAAGCCTCAATGAGTTTTCTCAGGTGAGCTAATTCGCTTGATCTTTTTGAACTCGCTGCATTTCAGCTGACTCAGACTGCTTTTAAAACAAGTAACTCGGGGTGCCTGGGGGGCTTGGTTGGTAAAGCGTCCGATTTCCTCTCAGGCCGTGGTCTCGCGGTTCGCGGTTTGAGCTCCGCGTCGGGCTCCGTGCTGCCGGCTCAGAGCCTGGAGCCTGCTTCCAGTTCTGTGTCTCCCTCTCTCTGTGCTCCTCCCCCACTCTCACTCTGTCTCTCTGTCCCTCAAAAGTAAGTAAAACATTAAAAAATAAATTAAAAAGCCATGATCTTTTTGGAGCACCTGGGTGGCTCAGTCGGTTGAGCTTCTAACTCTTGATTCCGGCTCGGGTCATGATCCCAGAGTCGTGGGATCCAGCCCAGTGTCAGGCTCCCTGCTAAGCATGGAGCCTGAGTAAGATTCTCTCTCTCGCTCTCACTCTCTGCCCCCCCCCCCACTTGTGCACATGCTCACACTCTCTCTCTCAAAAAGTAAAAAACAAAAACAAAAAACCAAACATCCTTTTAAAAATCCCAAATCAACATTCTTGCCTACAAGTGGCAGTCCAACCTCAGGGGAGTAACTCAGGCCTGCCTTGTGTCCCCAGCCCGCAGAGCTCTGGGGGTTGTTGTTCCGCGGGCTCCTGGAAGAAGCGTCCATGGTATACATGCCCTGCACCAGGCCTGGGCGAGACACCTTCTTGCACTCGGTCTTCTTAACTCTCCTGCAGGCCCTGAGATGCAGCCACGGTTATCATCTTGCAGCGAAGGAAAGGGAGACCAGCTCATTGCCTTGACCTGATGTCCCACCTCGAGCTAGGGCTGGACCCGAGTCCGGAACATCCCAGGCCAAGCCAAGTGCTTCCCCAGCCCCAAGGACGCCCACAGTCCGGCCCCTAGACTGCTTCCTCGCCTAGCAAGTGTGATCACGGGCCCGGACCTCAAGACGGAGAGTGCCCTGTGCCCAGGTGGGGTCAGCCTGGCTCACGAGTCCTTAAAGGAGGAGAGCACTTCCAACAGGGAAGGGGTGGAGGAGGGCGGGAGCCTAGGAGGACCTGGCAAGCTGGCTCTGGAGATGGAGGGAGGAGGTCAGAGCCAGAGAGCACAGGTGACCTCTAGAAGCCAGAGGAGGCGGGGAAACGGGTTCTCCCCAGAGCTCCCAGGGAGGCTCACAGCCTGGGACCCGGATGCACCTCTAATCCTGTGATCCCTTCCCCCCTCTTCTGGGGGCTCTAGAAACCCAGCACTCACCTCCAGCTTCTAGGAGGAGGCTCCCCTTTCCTTCTGGGTGGAGAGAGCCCACGAGGACCCCACACTGGCTCCCCAGCAGGGCAGTGAAGGTTAGTTTCCTTCCCCACTCGGATGGCCTGAGCACAGCCTGCTCTCTGCATGCAGGGGTGGGGACCAGGGAGCACCCATGGTGGAAGTAAGAAGGCTGGGCAGCCCAGGAGCCGGACACGGGAGGGATGCCCCAGCAGAGACAGTCCTACGGTCATCTGGGACTTGGCGGCCAAGCTAGGTGCTGGGCTACCCCGGAGGTGGGGTGCGGGGAGAGCCCCCGGATGCTGGCGGATGGGGAGCTGCGGCTTCTTCCTGCAGAGCTGAGTCCTTGAGGACCAGCACCCATTCGTGGATCTCCACATGGTTCACGTGGCTCACGTCTCCACGTGGCTCACCAGCACTCACTCGTGGGTCTCCACGTTGGCTCACCAGGACGACAAGTGCAGGGTTGAGTCATCCTCTAGATTAACTGGGACACAGAGTGTGTTAGTGCAGACAGTGAGGGATGCCCCGAGCACGTGGCAAGCGGTGACTCCTCCAGTCTGACGCCCTTGCCGCTAGGAGATGGTTTGTAAGGTCAGGAGGTGTGAACACGTAGGGACGGTTCTCAGGGCTGGCTAGAGCCTTATTTAAAACACAGCATTTGTGGGAGGCCTGGGGGACTCAGTAGGTTAAGCGTCCGACTCCTTTGTTTTCATTTTTTAAATGTTTATTTATTTTTGAGAGAGAGAGAGGGAGACACAGAGAGCAAGTGGGGGAAGGGCAGAGAGAGAGGGAGACCCAGAAGCCAAAACAGGCTCCCGGCTCTGAGCTGTCAGCACAGAGCCTGACATGGGGCTCGAACTCACGAGCTGGGAGATCACGACCTGAGCCGAAGTCAGACGCTTAACCCACTGAGCCCCCCGGGTGCCCCTAAACATCCAACTCTTGATTTCGGCTCAGGTCATGATCTCACAGTTCGTGAGATTGAGACCCACGTTGGGCTCTGCTGTGACAGTGCATGGAGCCTGCTTGGGATTCTCTCTGCCCCTCCCCTGCTCGCTCTCTCTCTCTCTCTCTTTCAAAATAAATAGAAACATTTAAAAAATTAAAAACAAAACCAGTATTTGGGACATCTCATTGTAAGCCATAACAAGTAAAGGTAAGCAAACATAGAAAATACATATTGCCTATATTTAAATGTTGGTGTATATCTGTCCATCCTCCATCAACACCCCCCACACCCCACACGTACACAACACACTTAAAAGTAAAGTAACGATTATGTCAAGCCAACTATTTTCTAATCTGAGTGTTTCCACTTAACCGCTCTCCAGGATGCTAAATATGTTTTGTAGCACCATATTTAATGGCCAGCTAGGATTTCAGTGTATGAATGAGCTCAAAAATTTGTATAATTTTTGTGTATAATTTGCTCAAAAACCCCGAAGCCAGCACCTCGTGCTAACCCTGTGAGCGGACCCCGGCACTTGGCCCCAGCAGACCTCTGCCCGCCTGCCCGGCTCTTCGTTTGGGAGTGGAATAAATGGTCAGCGTTGTTTATTATTACCGAAGTAGAGTTGACAATGATTAGTTTTTTCAAAGGAAAAATGAAATACCAACCTCTGTAACCTCAGCAGATTGAGTCTCATGTTTATTTCACAGACGAGGAAACCGAGTCTCAGAAAAATTAAATAACTCATCTAAGGTCCTCTATGGTGGTGGAACCAGAATCCCCCACCACCCAGGTCTGAAAGCACAGCCCACTGTCCCAGCCCTCGAGAACGCATGAGACGACATCATCTGATGTGTAACCGGCCCTCCGTAACGCACCATAAGAGCGCATCTCCCTGGGGACAGCAGTGGTCCCTCAGGCTCCTACTGTGCCATCCCGGAGCTCCTTCACCACTCTCCCGGACAAATGTGTGCACATTGCCCTGGGCCAAGGCTCAGTCCCCCCTACCCGCCCCATCCAAGTCCCTGGCCCCTCTCTGCACAAGCGGCTCTCTCTTTCCCAGAAAGGAATAACCACATGATCCTCTTTGCCTGTCACACACCCGTGAATTACCCAGAGTCCTACCAAAATGCTCTCGTCTTTGACTTTTCTCCAGCCAAACCCGATTTCCCTCAAAATTAATTGCTCTGTGGTACCCAATCGTTTTGCTCATCCCTTATTACAAATTCTTCTATTCTGCCTTGCAAAAGCTCTTCTTCTCACTTAGAAATGGTGTTTGTGTGACTTTTTAAACAATATATATATTTTGAATGTTTATTTATTTTGGGGAGATAGAGAGAGACGGCGTGAGCCAGGAAGAGGCAGAAAGAGAGGGAGACACAGAATCCGAAGCAGGCTCCAGGCTCCCAGCTGTCAGCACAGAGCCCGAGGCAGGACTTAAACTCACAGACCACGAGATCGTGACCTGAGCCAAAGTCGGACGCTTAATTGACTGAGCCACCCAGGTGCCCCAATGTAACTTTTGATTATTAAAATGCTCTTTAAAAAATTATCCTGAGAATATGAGTTCCACACATAATGTGTATGCGTGGTATATGGTTTAGTATGGACAGTTGTTTACATGGGGTCTCTCCAACCGCATTCTTGGAAGTTATCCTCTCCTCTTCCTTCCTGTGACCACTAGAACAAATGCCCCCCAAGGGCAGGGACACCACTGTTCTCACTGCTGTATCTCTGTGCCTGGAATAGTATGAGCTACTTCAGAAATACTGGTTAATTAATGATCTCAGCAGAGTGTCCCCATTCATTGGATGATCCAAGCCTCTGGCTACTGAGTCAGTACGCAGTCCATTAAGGTATCATTATTTGGAACTGGGATAACAAAGAATGATAGTCTCTGTCCAGTTGACTAGACCCTTAGTATGTACCCCGGGAGCCCTATCTCTGTGAGGGGGATCCACGGTGCAGAGCAAACTTATCTTCGAAGAAGACAAGAATTTCAGGAAAAGGACAGTCTTTTCAACAAATGGTGTGCTGAAATTGACCAACGGCTTAAATGTGAGAACTCCCACAAGTCAGCAACAGAAAATCTGACAACTCAATTGAAAAATGAGCAGAGGACTCGAATAGACATTTCTCCAAACACAATCAACAAATGGCCAACAGGCACACGAAAAGATGCTGAACATCACTCATCGTCGGGGAAATGCAAATCAGAAGCACAGCGAGGCATCACTTCAGGCCCATTAGGGTGGCTACACGTGCATTAGACGTTTCAGTTTGGGAAGATGAGAAAGTTCCGGAGACGGATGGCGGTGGTGGTCACAGACCCGTACGTTTACAATGCTAAGTAAAAATGGTGAATTTTGTATTATGTACATTAAAAAAATTGTTTTAATGTGCATTCATTTTTTGAGAGGGACAGAGAGACACAGAGGGCCAGAGGGGGAGGGACAGAGAGAGGGAGACACAGAATCCCAAGCAGGATCCAGGCTCCCAGCCGTCAGCACAGAGGCATCAGCACAGAGGCATCAGCACAGAGCCATCAGCACAGAGCCCGATGCAGGGCTCGAACTCACGCACTGTGAGATCATGACCTGAGCCGAAGTCGGACGCTTAACTGACTGAGCCTCCCAGGTGCCCCTGTGTCATATACATTTTCTTACAACCACAAGAATGAAAAGAATGGCAGGAAACCACAGAGAAGCTCCAGTCCTCTGTTCCAGCTGTATCCCGACCCCTGGCCGCATGAAACATCCCTTTCTCCGGATGGTTTCCATTGCTTGCGACCAACGTAGTTCCAAGACCCCCACAGAGATCATGGAGAATGTGGTCCCATTTCACTGTCGAAATGAGGCATTACTAGTGAAAAATAAATGAAGATATAGGTGAGAGGAAAGAAGGATTGCCATTCTTATGAGTTCTGTGTGGGTTGCCTGTGTCTGCCCCGCCGTGGCTGAAACAGTGCTCCGGGCACTGGGAGATGGCAAATCTAGGGCGTGCAGTAAGAGACAACAAGGTCCCCAAACCAATCGAGGACAGAAAATAATGTTTTTCCTGAGAACTAGCTACTGCGATGGAGTGGTAAGCAAGAGACCGAGCCAGGGAAAACATAGCACATCGGCAAGTTGGTGCTACCTGGACCCTTCTCGGTAACCATGGTAACTCCTGATATGTGGATAAAAATGAAACAAAAAGGCATTAACTTTTAATGCCTGTGTAGCTGGTTTAATCAGTCTCTGCCTGAACACCAGACATTTTTACAAAAAGAAAAAAAAAGGAGAAGAAGAAGAAGAAGAAGGAAGGAAGGAAGGAAGGAAGGAAGGAAGGACTGAATCATAGAATTTTAATGAGGACATTATGAATTACCACAAAAATTAGAAGCTGTGGGTAATTGAAACTGGTATGTTGCAACCTCAAAACGAACCAGTCATGTGGACTCTGAAGTTTACAAAAATGAAATATTTTTAAGGAACTGACTCATCCAGAGCATTATCGAGGATGAGGACAGTATAAATGAGAACACAAATTGGAAGCTATGCATTAAAGTTATGGTTCATTCTTTTTTTTAATGTTTATTTATTTTGAGAGAGAGAGAGAGACAGAGCACAAGCGGGGAAGGGGCAGAGAGAGGGAGAGAGAGAATCCCAAGCAGGCTCTGTGCTGTCAGCACAGAACCCGACCCAGGGCTCAATCCCATGAACCGTGAGATCGTGACCTGAGCTGAAATCAAGAGTCAGACGCTCAACCATCTGAGACTCTCAGGTGCCCAAAGTTATGATTCCTTCTTGAAAGGGTCTAACTAATAAATAGTATGGACTCTGAAGTCATTGAGGCAGAAGGGGCATAAAAAACCACCAGTGCCTTGCTGTCCCCTGGCCTCTATCTCTGAGAACAAGTCCTCTGGGATGCAAGAAGTCTTACATGCTAGAGATATTCTAGCTCCTAAATTGAATGTTGGTCTTATTATTCTTGTTTTAATTTTACACACTGATTAGATATTGTGTTTTGCATCTAAGATTTATCTCATAATGAAATTTTATGTTAAAAAACAAATAGGTAGGGGCTCCTGGGTGACTCAGTCAGTTAAGCATCTGACCCTTGGTTTCAGCTCAGGTTATGACCTCACAGTTTGTGGGATCGAGCCCCAAGTTGGGCTCCACGATGAGCATGGAGCTTGCTTAAGATTCTTTCACTCTAAAAAAAGAAAAACAGGTAGAAGTCCACATAAGTTCTGGGTCTTGGGCCAGTCTCGAGTAGGGAAAGTACAAGTGGCCAGAGGAAAACCAACTCCGGAGACCCGGCCACTGTCAGACTCTCCAGGAGGGCTTGTTGAAACACACGAGCCCTGGTGTTGCTAAACCAGCGGGTCTTGGTGGGCCTGAGAATCTGCATTTCCAGCAACCCCCCCAGGGGCTGCTGCCTCTGCTCTGGGGCCCCCCGCGGGGACTCGTGCCTTGCGGACGTCTGGGTCACCTGGGCAGGCGGCTTCTACGTGCAAACGCAGCATATTTTTGTGAACGACAAAATTCACTCACTTCATTTTCCTTTCCCTCCGATGTCTTCCCTTTAATTTCATTTTTGTTCTGACTTTGAGTTTTACACGACCCAGTTAACAGGCTCAGATCCCTGGGAAATCCAACAATTACAGGATTTTCCTTTTCTTCCAAGGTACTGGAGATGTTGTGTTTGGACCGCAATAAAAAATATACGAGGGGCACCTGGGTGGCTCAGTCGGTTGAGTGTCCGACTTCGGCTCAGGTCATGATCTCGCGGTCCGTGAGTTTGAGTCCCGCATCAGGCTCTGTGCTGACAGCTTGGAGCCTGGAGCCTGCTTCGGATTCTGTGTCTCCCTCTCTCTCTGCCCCTCCCTCCCTCCCTCACTCTCTCTCTCTCTCTCTCAAAAACAAATAAACATTAAAAATTTTTAAATGAAGAAATATATGAAATCTACCAAAATTGAACAGACATTCTGTGAACCTCTTCCGTGGATTCAGCTCTGTACTGAACCAGTAACACAGAGTCGGGAATAAGCCTAGTTATGACAAGTGAAATCAGTGTTTATTTCCCTGCACGTGGATATTCGGTGCCACGATCTAGGTTTTCAGCGCCCCTACTCCTACCGACGACTCATCATTTCTTAGTAAGTATCTTTAATCCTGGATCCAGGAAACGCGTTCTCTTATTTTCTGCTTTCCTGCTACCTGCTCTTTTTTTCCTTTTATTTGCTAGCTTAAGAGGTACTGATGAGAAAGGCCCACATTTCGGGATAACCCTTCCCAGCCACCGCCCCGCGGCAGGGCTCTGTCCCTGGGAGCGGCGGTCTTCTCTCCCGGGCCTCCCTCCTCTGCTCACAGCCCTAGAGCGGGAGGGACCCGCGGCGCCAAATCAACTGCGGGCAATAGGAGCCGCGGGCCGCCCCGTGGCAGTCGCCGGAACTGCAGCGGAGGCGGGTTACAGGACCCAACACCCCCGTGTGGACGGCTGGGTTCCGAGGCGACTTGCCTCCCGCCGCCGGAGGATGTCACTTAAACATCTCTTTTTCAACAGTTGGATGGCCGTGTTTTTGTTTTCTCTTTCAACAGTTGGATGGCCGTGTTTTTGTTTTTGTTTTTGTTTTTGTTTTTGTTTTTGTTTTTGTTTTTGTTTTTTTTAGTGTATTTGTTTTTTGAGAGAGAAAGAGAGCAAGGGAGGGGCAGAGAGAGGGAGAGAGAGAAGCTCAAGCAGCCTCTGCTCTGTCGGCACAGAGTCCGACTCGGGGCTTGAACCCACGAACCGCGAGATCATGACCTGAGCTGGAATCGAGTCACTTAACCGACTGAGCCCCCCAGGCGCCCCAGAAGTGCCTTCTTCAGAAGACTAGGCATGCTTTGTTCTCGTATAGAAGGAATACCCGATTTCTTTATTTTTTTTTCGTGCTTGCATTTTCCGTGGGTTATTGTGGGTGTGCCAGAGGCAAGGCGATGTGCCCCGAAATTCTGTGTCCCCTAGCCATCCCATGAACCCGTGTGAGGAATGCAGACCAGTCATTGCTGCCCCATCAGGCCACCCCTCCCTCTCATCCCCCCCCCCCCCCCAAGGTTCTCCACCGTATCTACAATAAAACCCAGACTCGTCACCCAGCCCGGTGTCCCTGGAGACCTAGGTCCTGTGGCTCCCGTGCTCCGCCCTCTTCTCCCCCTTTCAGCCTCCGGGCTGTCCCCTTTCTGGGCAGCGGTAAAGTCCACAGCTGCTCCTCAGTGGGCCTTTTCTGGGGACCTGCTCTGAACCAACACCCACCCACCCATCCATCGGTCCCACCACCGGCCTGGTTTTCTGCTGACACCTACCTCTACCTGGAATCACCCTGTCTCTGTCTTTGCCGTCTGACCGCCCAGTAGAACAGAAGCTGGAAACTCCATGGAAATAAGGCCCGTGTTTGTCTTGCTCACAACATTGCCCCCATGGCAGGCCCCTGGTGCGAGTCATCGGAAGGCTACAGGCGTCCACAGACGAGAGAATCGTGAGCCCAGCACCCACCAGCCCCCCAACCCGGTGTAGGGTGACCTACTCGCCCAGCTCGCCCGGGGCTGGCCCTATTCTAGCACCTAATGTCGCCATCCTGGGAGACCCATCAGCTTGGTTACATAGTTGTCTGGAATGATTGTGAAAATAAATGATGCTCAAATATATATGTATTAGCTTCCTCTGGATAACAGAAGTAAACTTGCAGATGACCCCTAACACTCAAAAGGAAACGTAGTTGAATTAGCAGAATTAAGCTATCTTAGCCTGTCCGTTCGTATCCGACTTGCCCCTTAAAATACACACGCAACACAGTGTTAAAAAACAAGATCACATTGCATTTCACAGGTAGTGCTTTTTAATTTTAAATGTCATCGCAGAAATAAAGTGTTACAAACACCGCATGCATGACTCATTGCTGGCAGGGCTTGCAACTTCCCACTGGAAGTCATTTTGATTCCTAAAATAACTTTATTCATGGGCTTCTTTTTACATTACATCTTCCTGGGATAAGAACTCAAAATATTGAGTTTTTCGTGTTTTATTTTGAAAAGAAATATTCTCCAGCATTTCTGTTTCTCCTTGACGTTGGAGGGGAGAGTAGTTACTGTCAGGGAAGGTCTCCACCAGCGTCAGCAGCCCAGCCGCCGCAGGGGAAGGGATTCGATGGCCGCTGCTTACATTTATGGGTGTATAAATGCACACTCACTGTGTGGCACCAAATGACTCACTGATGGCACCAAACATCTCAGAAGATCAATCTCACATCTCTATTTAGTGAATACAATGCAAGCACTCTGAGACTCCCCACGGGGTGCCATGAGGCTTGTGACTTCTCTTGTGTTGCTCCAAGCCTGTGAGAGGCCAGCAAAGCTTCCTGACAGTTGTTTGAATCCCCCCCTCGGGGGCGGCATGGGCGGGCCCCAGGAACCGCTGTGCCCCGGGGGCGAGCCTCAGAGCGTGACTAATTCCCCCCAAAGACATCTTTCTGGGCAAACTGCCATCCTCATCGTGCCCAGGAGGAGGCCCTCCGACCTTCTTCTCCATGGAAAAACGACCTTCTTCTCCATGGAAAAACGCCCCCGGGGTCCCGAGGACAAAGAGTTAAGCACACACACACCGGGTGCCTCCCTGGCCCCGTCTCCTGGAAGCAGAGAGCAGCCCGTCTGCCCGGAGACATCGCACACGAAACCCACACGCCAGTCCTCTCCGCGGGACTGCCTTTCCGGTGCACGGGCGGAGGCAGACCTCACGTGAGTCTGTCCTTGAGCCTGGTTTCGCTGGCAGACGGATGACGGGCCGCTTGGCAGGTGCGAGGTCTCTCTTGCACGAACGAGGTCCCCCCCAGCCAACCAGAGACTTGAAGCATGGCACTCGGAGACCCTCGCCAACACTTTCCGCTTCGACAGTGTCCTGGTACGTGGTTTTAGAAGCAAAGCTTCACCGGACACTCGGAAAGAGCAAGCCGTGAAAGCCTAAGTGAGTTAGCAATAACTAACTTATACACGTAATGACGGCACCGAATGAGGCCGGCCACATACGTTGGAATGTTCTCTCGAGCAGTGGGTGTGAAAACTCAAACGTTCATGTAGACAAAAGCGCCAGCCAACTGCAAATACATTTTACAACACATGTAATTGAAAATACTTGATAATGATTGCAAACAGGAGTTAAGGTATTGTCATTATGGATAGTTTGCGCTTTGTCTTTTTCCTGGTCACCAGTCATCTCGGACGATCTCTGAATGCTACAGCTGCCTGAAAAGCACAGACGGCGTTAACCGTACAACGATGAACATTACCTGGGGCGGAAATCGGTCCTGGGCCGAAATCCAAGGCCGCCCACCTGCCCACACGCCCCCTCGGACGACTGATCTCCCGCCGGCGCTGCCTGCAAAATGGGTGTTGCTCCGGGGAGACTGGCCGTCCTCCACATGTGCACCCCGTCCCCCAGGCTGCTCGCTACAACGCCGCAGGGAGGCCCTGGCAATATGCCACCTTTCTGGAAGGTTCTGGAAGTGCAAATCCCAAATCCCAAGCAACCAGCATGCTGGTAGAAAGAGTAAAGGTATCAGGACAGTGAAAATAAATCGCACGGAATTCTTGCACTTCACCTCGTGAGAGTTTCTCCCACCATCCTCAGAGCACGCCGACTCTTCTTGCTTGGTTTTCTGCGACTCTTACTGATCACAAGCATAGATGGGGACAGAGGCGACCACTTAAATGACAAACGACTCTGCCTGTGATCAAGCAAGCCAGGAACAGGAGCGACTCAGCACCCACAACACACCAGGCAAGGTGCTGGCCCTGGGGAGACAAAAATGAGTCAGACCCTCGCTCCACATCGTACACAGTCTGTATGTTTAGACTAACATACAGATGACTAACTTTAAGGTAATGAAAACACCGTGACCGTTGTGGTTGTTTGGTACAGGTGTCGAAGTCCACGTGAGCAAAAATGGCACTTGCTGCATTGGTATTGGGTGATGCACGAAACTATTGGTCAATCGAGGCAATCAGGCGTCACGAGGCACAGAAACCACAGCAACCCAAAGGTCTCCGTGACCAGATTCCTACACCGTCACCTAAGGTTGCTGTCATTCCAACTACCTCCTGTGTCTGGTGTCTCCGTTCAAGATTCACTTTCCAGCAAGAAAAGATGTGTTGGTTCTAACTTGTGCCATCGAGGCCTGTGGTTGGGGGACAGAGTCCCAGGAACCGCGCGGAGCCAGGGCAGAAGTGCGCCTTCCAGCTGGCGCACAGAACTGTCTTTCCGCTGCGTGTCCAAGGGGCCTCGACGAACACCTTGTGAGTACCGCAAGCTCGCTCACCGGCCGGGCGCTCACCAGCCGACGCCTGGCGGGTGCGTCCAGAGCCAGACCTGGGCCAGCCCGGGCCACACGCGGGATTGGTTGTGGCACACAGGACACACGGCTGGGGCAAATGGGCTGCGTGGTGTGAGCCCCGGAGAGCAGAAACAGATTCTGGTGATCATCCGTCCACCCCCAGTGAGGGGCTGGGGTCAGCATCCACCGGGCGCTTACATTCTCTGTCCTGTGTGTCTTCCCACCAGCGACGTAGTCCCAGGTCCCTGCTCAAGGCTGGCTGCCTTCAGAACAGTGACCACGGACAGGACCCGTGTGAAGGACACGCGTAGACAGGGCGGGCCCCCACTGCACTCTCGGCTTCCACCTTTCCCCCTTCCTGCCGCCGTGCGCCCCACCTCCCTGTCCAGTAGCAAGTATCAGGATTGTCCCAAAGACCCCAGAGCGCATGAACCTAGCAACAGCCCCCCCTCCAGTTCTGGTTAAACTAGAAACAGCTGCACTCGCCAGAGCTCCAAGGACGTGCACCCCACATCCCGGTCCTGTGAGAGCTCCCAGCCTTCTCCAGTCAGGGTCACTGGGTGCCTGTCAGCCCAGCACAGGGCTGCCTGGTGCTCCCGGGGCCCGGCGGGCCCTGCTCCGTGCCGGCCGCTGTCCTCCTACCACATGCACACACCACATGTACACCCCCACGCTACACATAGGCATGATACACACCACACACACAAACCACACGTGCACACCCCAGGCGGGTTAAATGTGAGTCCCGGTGACTCAGCTGGGGGCGGGGACAGGTGGAGCAGGAGGAACGTGCTGTCTCTACAGCAGGGGCAGCTTCCAGGAGCCAGAGAAGCATGGGGGAAGGGCGCGGGAGAGCGCCTGGGGACTTGGGGTCCCCGAGCCCTCTGACCGGGCCCTCGTGGCCCGCCCCCCATGTCAAGTCCCGCAAAATCCATGTCTGAAGGTGGGCTTTCCAGAGGTGTCAGGGCCACGGCCACATGGAGCAACCTTCGCTTTACGTCCTGCCTGGCAGGGGCCCTCAGGTGCACAGCGCTCTTTTCCCCTGTTCAATCAGCCCCTCCCAAGGAACCCTGAGGTGGGGACGTCCCGCCTCCAGGTGGGGGGCTCCAGCTCCTCTGGGGGACCTGCAGCCGTGGCCCCCCACCCTGTGCACCCGCGGCTTTCCCAGCACTCTGGGATCTTGGCCCACCCCACCCTCCACCCCCGAAGACAGGCACTTCCTGCACCCCCAGGCTCCTGGGGTCCCGCGGGCCTGCAGTCACGCCCAGGGAAAGCTTTTTTTAAAAAAAAAAAAAAGAAGAAGAAGAAGAAGAAGTAAGTCATTGAGGGTGTTTGGAGGCTGGATCCCAGAAAGGAGATTGCCCCCGAGTGGCTCACAGGTCAGAGAGCAGGAGGGGTGAGCCAGGGGTCTCTGGGAAGGACACCCAGGCTGCTGTGGGGTCACCAGACCACTGGGCTTCAGGCTTTCAGTCCCTCATGGGGTGTGTGGGAGAGAGGACAGCGTGCTCAGAACCAGTGACGGCGGGGCACATTCCCCACGTCTGCACGTCCCCGTGGGTGGGTACAGGTTGTGGACCCATGACAAGTATTGGACACGCTTGCGGTCACGCTGGCTCTCCCAGCCTGGACCAGGGCCCCAGCGCTTCCTGGAGCCCCCCGGGCACCCACCAAAGTGCGGGCAACCCAGCCTGGGGCTCTGGCCGTCCGAGGGGTCCACCCGGACACAGCAAAGAGGGCTTCCTCATTTCTGATGAGATTTAAGGCATCCTGAGGAGCCTACCTTCAAGCACAAAACCAGAGGAGATGCACCAGAACTTTTCGGTTCCCGCTGACATTGGGGCTAGGGCCCGCCCACCGGGACCTCTCCTGGTGCTTCCGTGTTAAATCCCCAGAATCTACACCAGCGTTAACGGAGGAATTTCTGGTGGCACATACAGAAACTTCTATTAAAAAAATTTTTTTCAGTATTTATTATTATTGAGACACAGAGAGAGACAGAGCATGAGCAGGGGAGGGGCAGAGAGAGAGGGAGACACAGACTCCGAAGCGGGCTCCAGGCTCCGAGCTGTCAGCCCAGAGCCCGACACGGGGCTCGAACCCACAGACCACGAGATCAGGACCTGATGCTGAAATGGGACACTCAACCAACTGAGCTACCCAGGCACCCCAGCAACTTTTATTTTATAAAGCCACACTTAAGTTTATAAATCGTACTGAGTTTTTTTAAATGTCTTACTTCCAAATGATTTCAAATTTATGGGAAAAGTCGCAGTAATGATTCAGAGAACGCTCTCACAACCTTCATCGCTGATTGACCAATATTTTACATACTGCACCATTCACTTTATCGTTTCCTCCCTGCCTCTCTCTTTCTCTGTACACTCACAGGCACGTGTATTGGAACGGCCTCGTCCGAGGACATACTGTGTGTGTGTGTGTGTGTGCGCACACGTAGCGATTTTTAATATGTGATGACTCAGCGCCTGTGAGGACCACGGACACGTACACGCTGTTCCTTCACCCTTCACACCCAAGCGTGTACTTGGTAAGAATGCGGACACTCTCACCCAGCCGCGGTGCGCTTAGCAAATTCAGGAAATTTCACACTGACATTTCATCCAATCCGCCGTCCCCTGGATGTCTCAAAAAATGTCTTCCGTGTCCTTTATAAATGTCGTCTTCTGGGTGCTTCGGATTCTGTGTAACTGCATTTAGTTACATCCCCGTGGCCTCCTTCAATGGGGAGTTGTCCCTCAGCCTTTGTCTTTCCTGTTAATAGACTACTCCTCTTCTCCAATGTTGCCTCGCGGTGAGATTGACGTTACACATTCGCGGCTTAAGTGGTGGTATGGCTTCTCAGGGTCGCATCTGAAGGCACAGGACTGTCGTCTGCCCCACAGGGGCCACGTGAATTTTCATCACTTGGTTCAGGTGTCGTCCGGTTTTCCTCTTTACGATTTTTCCCTTTTGTAATCCATTAACTTATCTGTCCGGGAAATTGTCATACATCCTACTGAACTATCAGAAGAAGGTGAAGACATTCTCTGCAAGTGATTTGGCATACAAAAACTACTTCCCAAAATATTTAACAGGATCAGGACTGGGGACATCATGGCACTCCACGGTCATATGAGGTTATATTGTTGCATCCACACGACTCCTGAAACAGAATGCTACGGGCACCAGTGACAGTTACAACAAAGTTTATTACAATGAAAGGCAAGGCCGACCGATCCGGACCAACACCCTTGATAAGAGGGCGGCCCGGAACAGCCAGGGTACAGAGTTTTTATAACCGATCACATCGTTTTATCATCACCTGGGAACAGAACAAAGAAACAGTTTCCAGGTGAGTTAGAAACAGTTGCCTAATGAGGTGTTTACTTTAGACTTTCTGCCTCTAAGTTGCAACCAGTGGATCTCCTTGACCCTGCCTCTGATGCTCTTTTCTTTGAACTTTTGTTTCCTTAATTGGTGAAGCCTGATTTACAAGAGTATGAGGCCTAGTTTACAAGAGCAAAGCAAGGCTGCTATCTCTTAGCCTTCAGTGTCAACACAAAGCTGTTATTTTTCAAGCTAAGCATTAGCCCTACACTACAATTTAACCCTTACAATGTGACAGAGGTCCGTCGCTCGGGGCCCCAGGATTAAGTCTTGTGTTTTTGAGGCTGTATGCTGATCCAGAATTTTCATCCTGTTTGGCAGATTCCCTCCCTTTCCTTGAGAATCTCCAGACATGCAGACACTTCCTCCATGGAATCTTCTTCAGGCAGGCCTCTCTCTCCTCCAGTGAAATTGATGTACTCCCTCTTTCCCCCTAAAAATCTGAGCCTCTGTCCATGGTGTGGTGCATTTTAGCGGTGAGCTCGTAGCAAAATGATGAAATGGAGTCAGTTCCTCAAGCTTCCAGCATCTGCGTTCTGCTAAAACTTTACTTTTCACCAAATAAACCTCTGAATGTTAGGCCTCTGGGTGAAATTTGTCCCCTTCAGGGGAAGGATTGTGTGACGTGTGGTGGAGGCAGCCGGGCCTCTGCACCCCTCCAGGGGGCGCTGCCCACCTGGACCTAAGGATGCCCCGTGGCTGCCCGGGCTGCACCCGCCAGTCCAGAGAGTTCCAAACAGATGTGTACAGATCACTTAAAGGGAAGTACGTCTCTCAGATCAGTTCAGTTCTGATTTTATATCCAATCCCCGCATTTTTATCATAATGTCACTTATAATAACGGAATAAGGTTTATCTCTTTTAAACAATTAAAAACAATAAAAAATATTAATTAGACACAAGCTAACTTTCAGTTTAAATACAAACTAAATTGGGGGTGCCTGGGCAGCTCAGTCAGTTAGGTGACTTCGACTTAGGTCATGATTTCGCAGTCCGCGGGTTTGAGCCCCGCGTGGGGATCTGTGCTGACAGCTCAGAGCCTGGAGCCTGCTTCGGATTCTGTGTCTCCCTCTTTCTCTGCCCCTCCCCTGCTAATGCTCTCTCTCTCTCTCTCTCTCTCTCTCTCTCCCTCTGAAAAATAAACATTAAAAAATTTAAATACAAACTAAATTGACTTAAATTTAATGTGATGGGCAATGTTGCTTTGCTGAAACCAGTCATAACCATCAACAGACATGTGGTAGAGTCTTAAGGGTGGGCTCTTTGGAGGCTGGCATGACTTACCATCACCTTTGGGCTTATTGATTGTTCAAATTGTGATATTGTGATTTACAATAAAAAAAAAAAATACATGCTTGGTCTAACCTAGTCCCAGCACAGAGCTCCAAAAATTCTGGGAATTTCCAAAGTGCAGAGAATGGAGAAGGTGTCTCTTGTTATGTTAATGAGGCACTTTTTGGAATGCCCCTGGGTCACCCGAGGGCGGGGGCTGGTTGCCCGGAGGACCAACCACGTGATTGGAGAGTCGGAACCTTCAGTCCCACCCCCTGACCTTTGGGTCAATGATTTAATCCTTAGGGCCTGAGTAAGGAAGCCTCGGTAAACCCACAAGAACTGGGTGTGGAGGGCTTCAGGGGTGGTGAACGTTTGGAGGTTTGGAGGGAGCCGTGCGCCCAGAGAGGGCGGGGAAGCTGGGCGTCCTTCCCCGTTGCTGGCTCTCCTTCTGGCTGTTCCTGACTTCTGTCCTTCTACGATAAACTGGTGACCTAGTAAGTAACCCGTTTCCCTGAGCTCTGGGAGCCGCTCTAGCAAACAGATGGAACCCTAGGAGGGGTTGTGGGAACCTGGGATCTGTAGCCCACCGGCCAGGAGCGCGGGTGACCGCGTGGCTTGTGATCTTCATCCTGAGTTGGAGGAGGCTGCTGGAGCCTCTATCCCATAGCCGGTTGGTCAGAAGCACAGGGGGGACAACCTGGGTTTGTGACCCGCAGGTGAAGTGAGGGTGGGAGGGGTGGGGGCAGTGGTCTCTTGGGATCTGATTCTGTGCCGTCGCTGGGTGGATGGTGTTGGACCCGAGTTGGGCTATAGGACAGACACCCAGCTGGCGTCTGAAAACGACTCGGTGGTGGGTGGGCACCCCTCCCTGCACGCTGGGACCGGTGACCAGGAACAAAGACAAATCTCTTCTTACTTTCTCGGACAACTGCAGACCTGCCCGTGGTCCACCTGTTGTTTTCATTAGTCATGGTCTGTGTTTGGTTCTCAACGGCCATACAATTAATAGGGACAAAAAACAAGCTGCAGTGGAGAAGTCCTACTGGTGACGCAGAATTAATTTGTTCATGGACCCACCCCAAATGGAAGCGGTCTGGCAGGGAGCCCGGGGAACCGCAGAACGACCGATGGGCGCTCTTTCCTAGCATCTTCTGTTCACATCTTAGAACACCTTTTATAAGAAAGATTCCATAGCCGGATAAGTAATTAATAAAAATCTTTTTCGCCTATGAGAAATTAACAGAAAATGTTACAACAACAGTAACAATTTGATCAGGTAGCCAGACCTTCAGTTTAGGGCCGGGGGTGGGGGGGGGGGGGGAACGTGTGTGGACCCGATGGGTGGAGAACTGAACTGCTCACACTTCTCAGGTGGTGGAACTGTGTTACCACTGGCCCGTGGGAATCCCCGTTATTGTGGTCCCACCACCCACCCTCTCTGCTCCCACTTCATTCTTCCCTGTAGGTACCCACGAGCATGTGTTCTAGATCGAACCTGGGGATATGAATATAAATCACATTTGTAAAATACATAATGTTACTTTCCATATATTTTCAGTATGGAAAAAATTATGGTTTTCATTTACAAAAGTGATTTTGAGTTGTACATTGAATTCTATTTTTTTTAAACTTTTTTTTGCTTAACTCTTTCTGGATCTAATTATGTTGGCATGTAGAGAGACAGGCAGATACAGAGATCTACACAGGTGTGAACCTTATGAATCTGGAATGTCGAACCTACAGTGGGTTTGCTGTGTCATAGGGAATACACAGCCCGAATTTCACTAAATACTGCCAGGCTGCTTCCAGAAGGGATGTATCAGCTTATACTCCACCAATGGACCAGGAGTGTTCCCACACCCTAACATCCTTACTAACACTTGGGCTTTATGATTTTCGCCCATACGATGGGTTTAAGGAGGCAGCTGTGGTTTTTCTAAATTGTATTTCTCTGATTATAGAGGAGTTTGGTCATATCTTGATATATTTTTGGCCAACTTTCTGTTGAATTTCTGTTTTTTTTTTATTCTATTGACGTTCTTAGTAGAATCTTGATATGAGTTTCATGTTTGATATGAGTTTCATGTTGGAATTGTATTGCAAATATCTTGTGCAAACACCTGATGAAGTTGATGTCAATGTATTTTGTCTCCTGTCTGATATTGTCCAATCTAGGTGTCCCTACTGAACAGAATTATTCACTCTTCTTGTAGTCAAAACCATCAATTGCTTGCTTATGGTTACTGTTGCATAAATCTTCTGCCTCTTGTGACCCCAAGGTCATAAAGACCTCCTCCAACATTTTTATCTTTAGCCTCATAGTTCACTTTTTTTTTTCACATTTTCTCCACACAGTGAAACAGTTTTGTCAACTGTATGGTTTCCCTGCTGCTGTATGGCACTATGTTTCCACTCCCACTGTACGTGGATCTATTTCCACATTCCTTAATCTGCTCCACTGTTTTGTTTTTCCCAGATTCCCCATCATTTCCAAAATTGATTTAGCTATTTGTGGATCTTTATTCCTCCATATAAATTTTATTTGTTTATTTATTTATTTTGAGAGAGAGAGAGTGCAAGCAAGCAGGGGAGTGGCAGGGGGAAGGAGAATCTTAAGCAGGCTCCACACTCAGCATGGAGCCCCCTGTAGGGACTGATCCCAGGACCCCAGGATTACGACTTGAGCCGAAATCAAGAGTTGGATACACAACTGGCTGAGCCACCCAGGCGCCCCCTCCTCCATATAAATTTTAGAAAACATTTTGCAGCTTCCCCAAAACCTCTGGAATTTTTATTGGGATGGCAATGAGGGTACAAATTTACTTGGGGAGTGCTGACGTCTCGCAGTGTTACGTTGGCAATAACCGTAATTGTGGTACTTTCCATTGGTATAGGTCTTCTGTTGTCTTCATAACGATCTTGTGCTTTCGTTGCTAGGTTGTCTTAGATATTTTGTAGCAGCGTTTTCAAATTTTCACGTCATGGCACCCCTAGGAAATGACCCACAGGTGGTGATCCAGGCATCCTTGTACTATTTCCAATCTTAAAGGGGACGTGTCCAAAGTGTCTCCTTTAAATATGTGTTTGTTGTAGGATTTTGGTATGTAGCTTCTATCACGTAGGGAAGTCTTCTGTGCTGGTAATTTGTTTTATAAATCAGGGCTCAACTTCATCAGATGATTTTTCTGCGTGTATTAACAGGGTGCTTTCTTTCCTTTTGTCCACTGTGTGTGAATTACATTCATAGATTGGCTCACTGCCATTAAACTCAGTGCTGTTTTGTTTTTGAGCCAAACTCTACTTAATGCGGTTTTGCATAAAACGTGAGGTTCACTCAGCCAAATTCACGTCCACATTCAAAATGGAACGACTCTCATTGTGCTTTCCTTGTTCTCTTATTACTCTTCTCCGATTCTTTTTTTTTTTTTTTTTAATTTTTTTTTTCAACGTTTTTTATTTATTTTTGGGACATAGAGAGACAGAGCATGAACGGGGGAGGGGCAGAGAGAGAGGGAGACACAGAATCGGAAACAGGCTCCAGGCTCCGAGCCATCAGCCCAGAGCCTGACGCGGGGCTCGAACTCACGGACCGCGAGATCGTGACCTGGCTGAAGTCGGACGCTTAACCGACTGCGCCACCCAGGCGCCCCTACTCTTCTCCGATTCTTGTGTGAAGGTTATGTTTGCTTTGTAAAATGAGTTTGATTATTTCCCCCCTTTTCTGGTATCTGGACTGATGTGCCTCAAGATCTATCTTACTTAGGTTTTCAAGTTAGTGTGTGGTTCAGAGTCTTGTTGATGTTTGCGACCACATCCTTCCAATGCAACCGGGGTTGGACAACTAAAAGCACCTCATGGATTTCATTGCACCTGTGATGCTGTATGTAATTTCGTTTTCTCTGATCAGATTGACTCACGTGAGACTTGAATCTAAAACAAAGGTAAAAGGGGAGACTGTCAGGTGACTACTGCTGCCTAGTAAACTACCTCCTCCCCCAAATTAGTGACTGACAACAATGATTGATTTTTTCCCAGGATTCCCCGGGGTGGGGGTTGGGCAGTTCCGTCCTCATTTTTCTTGTCTCACTCGGAGGCTGCGTTCAGCGCCTAAGGCACAGGTTTGGTGGCTGGTGCCAGTGGATGGCTGGGCCACTTATTTCTCTCCTGACCTGTTCACATGATGAAGCGCATCCCAGGGCAGCATTCCAAGAGGGAGAAGGCACAATCTGCCATCCTTCATAAGAACTAGCCTGAGAAGTCCCATAATGTCCCTTCCACCATGTTTTGCTCGGCAAAGCAAGTCACGAGACCAGACCAAGGGTGGAGAAGAGGACTCCACCTGTTGATGGGGGTCTAAAGAGAAAGTCATACTGTGAACCAAGGGCATGCATCCTGAGATGGGAGGTATTTGGGTCCATAAGTTAAGCTTTCCAACGTGGTACTGAAGCATCTAATTTTGCTACGGCAGTTGGTGGCAAGAAGAAAGCGATTGGAGCAGACCGTTCTGGTGATGGGTTCTCAATCTCTGCCACCTTCTGAAATTTTTCAACAGCTGCAAGGAAGTGTGTACTCACTTCCCTCCCGTCCTCCCTCTTCTGGGCAGGCTGGTTGCTGAGTTGTTAATAAGCGTTGTTTCAAATCCTCAGTCAGTTCCAACATATAGTGAACTTTGTCCAGACTTTGTTTCTAGTCCTTCATTCAACACTCTGTAAACAGCAACCCATTTTCTTCCTGAATGCAGTGCCGATTTTGAGACTGGCATTGTGCATCCTTCGTTGCTTTGTAGGAGCGATCTGGTTTCTCTCTGGAAGCTCCTAGAACTTTATGTTGTCTTTGGTGTTCCTGAATGCACTATAGTTTCTCTGTGGTTATATTTTCTTAAATTTTTTTAATGTTTATTTATTTCTGAGACAGAGAGAGACAGAGCATGAGTGGGGAAGGGGCAGAGAGAGAGGAGGGACACAGAATCGGAAGCAGGTTCCAGGCTCTGAGCTGTCAGCACAGAGCCCGACGCAGGACTTGAACTCCCAAACAGCAAGATCATGACCTGAGCCGGAGCCAGACGCCCAACCGACTGAGCCACCCAGGCGCCCCTTTGTGGTTATATTTTCTTAACGACACTGTTCTGCAATCTGCAAGCCCTTCCAGCCTGAAGTCTTTTATCTTCTTTCTTTAAAACTGGGGGATTCACATTATTTGTACTAGAATTTGCTGCTCTCTGTTTATTTTTTCTCCCCCTTTGGGACTCCTCTCCTCATGGCAATTACCTCATATCTGTCATCCCTTTGTCTTTTCCTGATGTTTCCCTGGACTGCTACCCAACCCGATCTTCCAGCTCGCTGATTTGTTCTTTAGTATCCACAGTGCTTTCAGTTTGTTGCATTTTTTTTTTTTTATTTGACTCATCCTTAAGGCTGCAGTTACTAATACCTTTTCATCTCTTTTACGGTATTTACCACTTATATTCATAATTCTAAAAAAGTCAGTCATAGGTACAAAAAAAGAAAGGTTGAAGTCTGATTAAATACAGTGTTTATGAGTAAAATTTAGCCAACTGGAGTGAAATAGCACATCCCCAGAATGGCGAAGGCTATCCATGACAGTGCGGGCGCGGGGAACATCACACTGGGCTGCCTGGCTCATCCCCAAGGCAGCTGGTCTACTTTGTACCATGGTGTTGCAGTTTCTATAAGCTACTGCCAAGTCTTCACGATCACAGTTTCTTCATAGATCACGATCTCTGTCAGAGTTGAGGACAGAAAAACTCTCTAAAGGCCTGAAATACAAGGGAAGTCATTTTAGGTTTCTAAGTCAGCATGACTGTACATAAACTTTGTTAAAACCAAATGACTGATCCAGGGGTCCTCAAGCATGCATTGTCCATCCGCTTTGTGTGAATGACTAGCCTGAAGAACATCTTGTCCTTAAGAAATTGATCAGGGTGCCTGGGTGGCTCAGTCAGTTAAGGGGCCGACTTGGGTTCAGGTCATGATCTCATGGTTTGTGAGTTCAAGCCCAGTATCGGGCTCTGTGCTGACAGCTCAGAGCCTGGAGCCTGCTTCGGATTCTGTGTCTCCCTCTCTTCTCTGCCCTTCCCCTGCTTGTACTCTTTCTCTCTCTCTGAAATAAATAAACATTTAAAAAGAAAATTTTTTTAAATAAAAAATGAAAGAAATTGATCAATGCGGGGCACCTGGGTGGCTCAGTCGGTTAGGTGTCCAACTCTTTTTTTTTTTTTTTTTTTTTTGAGAGAGAGACAGAGTGCAAGCAGGGGAGGGGCAGAGAGAGAGGGAGACACAGAATCCGAAGCAGGCTCCAGGCTCTGAGCTGTCAGCACAGAGCCCGACATGTGTCTTGAACTCATGAATGGTGAGATCATGACCTGAGCTGAAGTTGGACTTGATTTAAGCTCAGGTCATGATCCCAAGGTCATAGGATTGAGCCTTCTTTAGGGAGCCTACTTGGCTTTCTCTCCTTCTGCCCCTCCCCTGCACACTCCCTCTCCCTCTCTACAAAAACAACCCCCCCAAAACAAACAGTGCTCTTACTCCCTACTTTCCATGACGTTAAATAAAACTCATGATTCCTGCCTATGCATTAATCTATAGTCTTTTTTTGAACCTTTGCAAGAATGTACTTCTGACATATCGATTTATGGATCTTTATGCAAAAAAGCATATAGCCATGTAAAAACTGTTCCTTCACCAGGGCAGTGTCCTCCCTGTGAAGATCACATTTTCCAGACAGATGTCCTAATCTGGGCTCAAATAAAAGTGTTTTCTTCTTTTATTAGAGTGCTTTCTGGTCAGTTTGCATCAACAGAGTCCAGTGAAGTGTCTTTGCTATTCTTGGCCCTTTTCTCATCCAAGGAACTTACTCTCTGAATGTGGTGTTTTTATTGCAATTAGACTGACATTATGATCAGTTTGGAGAGAATTTGTGTTTTAACCACATTATGGCCTCCCAAGCATGAACACACTGTATCTCTCCAGTCACGTGTCTTTTTCTCTCTTAAAGGTTCACAATTTTGCTTATCAGGACTTTGTGTTTTATGTTGTTTTTTTTTCCCCCTTAGGCTTATCCCCAGTATGTGACATTTGATGCTAACGTAATCATATTTCTTTTTGCATGTCTTCTAGTTATTTGCTCTGGTATGTAGGAATACAATTGACTTATGCATTGATCTTACATCCAGATATAAAGATAAGTGTATCAGTTGCAAAGTTTTAGATCTTCCTTTCCAATTACTGTAACTTCAATTTCTCCTTTATTGTGCTGGCTCTGACTTCCAGCACATTGCTCAATATAATTGGAGATAATAGGAAATCTTAAAGAGAATACTTCTGATATTTCTTCGTAAGAATTCTGTTAAATGTTTTTTATAGCGGTCTCTATGAGGTTAACAAAGCTTCCTCCTACTTTTATCACTAAGAGAGGTATCACCAGTGAGTGGTGAGTTTACTAAGTTTATATTCTAAAAGCATGATGAATTTGTCAATTTTTTTTTTCTGCATATTGGAGAGGAGCATCTTTTTTCTCCTTTGTGCTAATTTTCTAACATTTCTAATATTACGCTACCTTTACATTTGTAGGATGGCAGGCTGTCTTTAAAAATGCAGTTGGGTGCAGTTGAGCAGCATTTTAGGGTGTTAACATGTATCTGTTTGTGTGAGGGGGCATTACTTTCCTTTCTCATATTGTCCACGTTTGGTTTTTCAATAAACATTTTCTTGCCTGATAGAACAGACTCTTCTGCAAAGTCGTGTGGGTCGTGTTTTCTTTAGAAGACTTTTAGTTACTGCTTCAGTGTAATGGATATAGGAACCTTCGGTCTTTCTTTGTTTCTTGAGCCAGTACAAGAAGAAAGTAAAGGGGAAGCAGAACACTGAAGAAGGAAAGACAGACACCAAGTAGAAAATATAATAAAATGGCAGACTTAAAGCCGAAAGTCAGTCATTACATGAAGTGTGAAAGGCCTTAAATACCAATTAAGAGATGGAAAATAGATAAAAATAGTTTACCTAACTATATGGTGCCTACAAGAAATTGACTTCAAATACAAAGATATAGGTAGGTTAAATGTAGAAGAATGGAAAAAGCTGTAGGATACAAACCCTGTTGAAAGGAAGGCTGAAGAGGTTATATTCGTGTCAGACGGGCAGACTTAAGAGTAAAGAGAATTACCAGGACAAGGAGGGACGTCACCTAATAAGATGGTCTACTTGCCATGGAGACAGAGCCGTCTTAAGTGCACCCAATTAACAGAGTCGCAAAATCCACGCGGCAAAACTCGGCAGAACCACAGGGAGCCGAGGACTGAGCCCTGTGGAGCTCCCTCAGGCAGAAGAGTCAACAGAGACCAGGAAGGGCCAGCATTGGTGGAAGGAGAGTCTTGAACACCCTTTCAACGGAACACTGAAGGCCTCAACAAGATCCCGGAAGTGATCATTCATGTTACCGGAGTCCCAGGAGGGTGAAAAAAACCCAAACTGTTGAATATTTTATAAAGTAGTATTGTATTTATTTAAAAAAAAATTTTTTTTTCAACGTTTTTTATTTATTTTTGGGACAGAGAGAGACAGAGCATGAACGGGGGAGGGGCAGAGAGAGAGGGAGACACAGAATCGGAAACAGGCTCCAGGCTCCGAGCCATCAGCCCAGAGCCTGACGCGGGGCTCGAACTCACGGACCGCGAGATCGTGACCTGGCTGAAGTCGGATGCTTAACCGACTGCGCCACCCAGGCGCCCCTAAAGTAGTATTGTATTTATAAAGAATTTATTATATTTATAAAGAATATTATAAACTAAGGATGTACAGATGAGTCCCTAATTCTGACACTGATACGTCTGTATTAAGTGTACAAAAAAGTCTATGTGGATAATCCACCACGGTGTTTAAATCAGTGGTTAAATCTGTGATACAGGATTGTTGAGAAAGGAACGAACAGACACCTTATTTCTTTTAATAAATATTTTTTACTTCTTTAATTGTCAAAGATAAATGGGATAAAACTTCCTAGGAAGAGCGCTTGGGAGTTTGGTGGGAATTGAGAATTACATTCAAAAGTACACGAACACTGAACAGCAGTGGGTGCGGTCGCTGAAGCTGGCATATGCATCTGATGCTTTCTCACGCATAATTATTCACAGAAAAGTCAAGAGGATGATGGAGAGTAAGCATTCAGAGCTCAAACTTGAGCTTTGTTCTATGTGCTGTCGGTCCTGAATGAGGTCATGACCTTGTGCTCGTATTAGTGGAACAGAGAGAAACTCGTATTTTAAATAATATACTTAGTCCTACTTACACACAGACTTGATCATCGGAAGCGTCTTCCACTGATGTGTTGAATAACTGCTTTTCATATAATATGTACATTTAAAATGTCAGCTTGTTTACAACGGGAAATTGGGGTCAAGGCAGGCTTTGTACTTGAACTGCTGTCCTTCATATGATTGATGTGGAGGCCCAGAAGGGACAAAGAAAAAACTGTTCATGCCAACTGTACGGTGCCTTCTAGACGGGCAGTTAATAACTGGAGCAGCCGAAAGGAAGAATGCATTCCCCAGGAGGAAGGCTCTCTTAGCACACTGCCTGGTCTGAATGACTGAATATGGACCGACGGGCTAGTTTCGCCCTTGACCTCTTTGTCACTGTGCTCAGTCCGTGAGCAGGGTACAGTAGCTTCCCTCTTCCTATCAAGCGAAGTCTCTTTCTAACGGGGAGCCCCTGGTGAGGTGGTTCCTTCCACCCCGTCCCCCCACTCCTCCCAGTTACCTTTATCACATCTCATCTGACCTGATCTTGCTGAGAACATCAGCCACCCCACAGTCATCAAAATGCCCAACCTTATCAGCAAGGAGTCCAAGAATCCCTTCCCAGTCTGGCCCAATTCAGTTAGTTTTCTACTGCTGTTTTTACAAATTACAACAAACTTAGTGTCTTAAAACAGCACAAATGTATTATCTGACAGTCACAGAGATCAGAAGTCTGAAATAGGTTTTCCTGGGCTCAAATCAAGGAGTCTGTAGAGCTGTGTTCTTTCTGGGACTTTCGGGGAGAAGCCACCCATTCCTTTTCCAGGCTCAAGGGGCCACCTGCGTTCGTGCCACTCTGACTTCTCCTTCTGGGACAGCTCCTCCTGTGGCCCTCTTGCCTCCCCTGTTAGGACCCTCGTGATACCCCTGGACCAGCCACTATAACGCAGGGTCATCGCACCATCTCAGACAAGGTAACATATCCACAGGTTCCGGGGATCGGGAACATCTCTGGGGCTGTTTTTGTCTATGACATCGATCCTCCCAGATTCACGTCCCATGGCTTTCCTTCCCTTGACCTCTGCATTCTACATTCCCAGCACATACCGGGTTTCCACCTGCAGGTCCCTGACAGTGCACAGTAGTGGTTAAGAGGCCAAACTCTGGAGTCTGACTGTTGGGGTTCAAATCAGGGTCTGCCACTTACTTGCTAAATGGATTTGGACAAGTAGTTATTGGTGTTGTTTTCACCTGGATCTAAATACGATTACAAGGGAAAAGGTAAAGGACACCACAAGGAAGCAGTTACCCAAATCCAGACTGCTTGCTGTTCCGCAGGCACCAATGGCCTGCTTTCTCATTGAAATCTCTATTATAAAGGATGGTGGGTCACCGTGTGCGTGTGGGGGGGGGGGGGGGAAGTGGGGGGTGAGGGATGGATCCAACCAAATTGCATGTTGGGGCCCAGGTCTGGATGTGGAGGTCAAAAGGGAGACAGTCAGGGAAATGTGACTCTAAACCAGCCCTCAGAGGATCATAAGAATTATATAAGTGTAATAGTGGCATGGTGCTAAATATTCTTAAAGTTTTTCTTAAGACCTACCCCATAAATACAGCGATATACTCAAAAGCACCCTTTCAAAGCGAAATGACATTATACCTGGGACTCTCCTTAAAGATGTGCAGGGAAAAAAGGAAGAGGGGAGTACATGAAACAAGATGGCCAGAACATTAACCGCTAAGCTCAGTGACTGGTACCCCGGACGTGATTATACTATTCCACTTTTCCACCTAAAATTTTCCTCAATACGTGTCTGTAAAAATAAATCTCCTAGAAAGCTACTCATTCCTAGGCTGTGCCAGAAAGTCAGAGATCCCCCTGTCCACCTCCCGTGACGGTTTATCACATCTTCACCATCACCGCACCTCATTACCCCCAATTATTCAGGCCTCCAGATGCTCGCCCGGTGCAGGGCACAGGTGGCCCGCAGAGGCGCTGGGCAGGGGGTGGGACCCAGCAGGTGCGGCGTGCAGGTGGGCGGCGGGGGCACCAGCAGGTGCGGGACCGGGTGGGATCCCCGCCCTTCGCCCGCCGATGCTCCTGCTCCAGCGGCGATCCACACCGGTCCCGAAGCGCAGGGCGTGTGCCCGGTGCGGAACGCGAGGCGTCAGTCACCACGAGGTCGCTCTGCCACCTACAGACAGCGGGTTCACGGGTCCGCGTACTTCCTCCGGCGACCTCAGTCTGCCCGACGTGGGCTCCGGACCGCGCCGCCCAGGGCCTGGCCAGGCCCGCCCGCCGCGGGCGCCGTTACCCTCCCTGTCCCGAGGCCAGGCCCGCGGCGGCCGGGAAGCTGGCTCCCCTCCCTCCCCACGCCCGGACTGCCTCACCACCCACGCTTCCAAAGCCCTTCTCGGGCCGCCCAGACTGCGCCTGCGCGAAGGCGGACGCTAGGCGCGCAACCCCACCGCGTTTCGCCAAGCCCCGCGATACCTCACCCCTCGCGCCGACCCGCCCACCCCAACGGCTCGGCGGACCTGGAACGTTCTAAACTTCTGCGCACGCGCTCTGCGGCCTTTAACATCCCGGCTCCGCCCTCCTCGGCCACGCCCCTTTCCTTCGGGGAGCTTTTCGTCCCCACGTCTTGCCAATCATCCACTTCTTCCCTGGAGCGACCTCGCAACAGGTCTCTGATTGGCTCACCATGGGAGCCAACGCCTAGGATGGGGGGGGTGCCGATAGGCTGTGAGCCGGTCTCACCTCCCGGCAGTTTGCGCGAAGCGTGATTGGCTGACGCCTCCGTCCAATCAGCGGTGGGCTGTCGGATTCAAACCGGGAGCGTTCGGCCTGCGGTCGGTTGGTCGCAGTCGAGTCGTTGGCTTGGCCCGACGTGGACGTGTGGTCCTGCTGCGCCCGCTCTTCGAGCCCCGTCGCTCCCGCCCGCCCGCAGGATGGCTCACAAGCAGATCTACTACTCGGACAAGTACTTCGACGAGCATTACGAGTACCGGTGAGGGGCCAGCCGGCCGGGCTCTGGGCGGAACCGAAGTCGGGGTCGCAGCGCGGCGGCCGGGGTTCGGGTCGGGGCCCGAGGTCGGAGGTTGGGTCGGGCCGGGGTTGAAGGACGGGGGGCCGGGGTCGAGGCCGGGTCGCCCCCGCCCGGGCGGGCGCGTGCGGCCCGCCGGCCTCCGCCCTTTGTTCGCGGAGGCGAGGAGGCCAAGCGGGCCAGGGGGCGAGCCGCCTGGCTGGGGTGTCGGGGTTCGGCGGACCGGGGCAGGCGGCGGGGCGCCTACCCCTCCCTCTAGTCAAGGCCGTGTCCCGCGGCCTCGGTGTGCCGGCCAGGGGCCCTTCGGCTCCCTAGTCGCCGTGAGACGCGCCCGGACTCCCCCCCCCCCCCCCCCCCCCCCCCCCGGCGGTGGGACAAGCAGCGAGGACGCGGCGGCTGGGAGGCGCTCGGCACTTCCGGCCGTGGCCGTGCGGGGGGCCGGCACCCTCCGGGCGGGGCTCGGGGGCGGGGCTCGAGGGGGCCCCGCGGCGGCTGGCCTCGAGTCGGTGTTTCTCCGCTCTCCTGGGTCTTAGAAATGTGTTTTCTGGGGAAAAACGGGGCGTGTTTCTGGGCAGCTCTACCGATTAGTCGTTCCTGCCCCGGCTAGAAAATGCGGTTTTCTTGCCACACTTCGATTTGAAGTCTGCCCGCCCAGTTTTGTAGAGGAAGAGCACAGACACGGTTCTCCCGTGGTGCGTGGGCCTAACGTGCAGTGACGCGCTGCGGGCGTCCGACGGCGGGCAGTCGAGGCTGGGACGGGGCGTCCTGCACCAGGGGGCCCCAAGTGGGGAAGGTACTTTCCGGGACTCGGGGCGGTACTTCCGCCCTTGGTTTCCGGACCCCGGCGCAGTTAGGGAGGAGCACCGCGCAAGGTAGACCCCCCCCCCCCCCCCGCCGCCCCCCCAGGCTCGTAGCCCAGTTAGCCGAGCGGTTCGTGGTGGGAGAGCGCAGCGGGAAATCGGGTCTGTTGGGTGTTTGGTTTGTGCTGTAGGTTCAGACGTGGTTTTTGCTAGTTTCCTTATGCTGAGGCTCCCCTGCGCCTGGACTTGCAGACCAGGTCCTGTCGGCAGTCGGCCGTCCGCCCTCCTCGGCCGTGTCTTGCTCCTCAGAGCCTCCCGCGTACCTGGCCTTGGCCTCTGCCCACGCGCCCGCGGCCGGGAAGGGAACGTTGGCTTTCGGCAGTGTTTTCTCGCACGGAGTTGGGAAGCGTCCCTGTGCAGTCAGCCGCGGTTCTCTCGGTGGAGCTGCTTCCACCGCCCGATGTTACCCGGCCGGAAACAGCCTGTTCCCGCGGTTGTGACTCGGGCCCGGTCAGCGGGGACGCAATTCCGTGGTTGTGCGTAGCGTGGCTACATTGCACTTCTCTGGGAGAAATGTAACAGCCGTTGCTGTAGAAGGCGGAGACGACATTTGTAGAGCCTCGAACGTGTCTGTCAAGGCAGCATTTCGAGGTAACACAAAATACACGTTTATTGGCTGGCTGTACTAGCAGGAAGGCTTCGGGTCGAAGGTTGGCTATCAGTAAGTATGAGGGCCTCATGTTACATGTGGGTTTTCAACCGCGCAGGGGGTCAGGGCCCGCGACCCCGTGTTGTTCAGGGGTCAACTGTAGTTCACTGGCACTGGTAAAAAGGGCATAATTGGATTCAGCAGCCTCATGGCAGGCCTGGCAACATAGTTGTTTTGAGGCTCATTTCTTTTTTGTAAATAATACGAAGCGGGTATTTAATTCACCAGTCACAGACTTAAGTTGATGACTGAGTGCTAATGGGCTGTGGGTTCCGTTTTCTCCCGTGCGGAAAAGGGTCACTGACCAGACTGCACCTTTCTCACCCCACCTGGCCACCGGACTCAGGTGGTAGATATTTTACACAGGCCAAGAAACGTGGTTATGGATGATTGTGCAACTTTACTGCTACTGGGAATGGTGATTTATAAAGATTTTTTTACTGTAATTAAGCAGGGTGCACATTTGTTCTTAAGTTGTATGAAGTTACAATTACGTTCTTGATGGTTTGACATTGGAGAGTATTGCAAGCCTTCCTGAAAAAACTTAGTAAGTTTTGGATATAGGTCATCTGGATAGAAATCTGTAACTTATGGAAAACTGAAGGTCATTGTGTAAGGTTGTCAGGTACATGTATATGTGGGACTTGGGTTTGTTTTTGATTTGGATTTGGAAAAAACTTCTAGGGTACATAAGGACTTGTGTGTACTGCAAATCTATAATGTTGAGTAGTGGGAAACCCAAATTAACAAATTAGTTTTTTTCCCTCTTCTGTAAAAGGCTGCATGGGTCTGGGACGACCATTCTACAGTCAGAAACCATCTCCAATTTACAAGGCATCTGTGGTCTTAGATGGCTTCTCTTGGCTCCCTGATCACATCAGTCGGCTTCATAACCAACAGGAAAGAACAAGGAAGAGAGTTGGGCACGTTCTTCCCTTTTGAAGACAGTTTCCATCAGTGGCATATTTTCTCCTTACACCCTATTGGCCAGGATTTAAGTCATCAGAGGTAGCTGTAGGGCTGGTTGGGACGTTTTGGAGAACCATGAGCCTGATTTCAGGTATGGGGCTTCTGTTCCTGAAGAACACAGGGACAGGTAGCAAGCAGTCTCTTGGAGAAGAAAAGAGGAGTCCTAAAAAAATGTCTTCTGCTTTTCGACCATATATTCTTCTCTCCCTATTTTGATTTTTTTTTTTTTTTCAACGTTTTTTATTTATTTTTGGGACAGAGAGAGACAGAGCATGAACGGGGGAGGGGCAGAGAGAGAGGGAGACACAGAATCGGAAACAGGCTCCAGGCTCCGAGCCATCAGCCCAGAGCCCGACGCGGGGCTCGAACTCACGGACCGCGAGATCGTGACCCGGCTGAAGTCGGACGCCTAACCGACTGCGCCACCCAGGCGCCCCTCTTCTCTCCCTATTTTGAACACAGGCCATCAAAAATCAGAATTAGAGATATTAGGTTGTTCTGAAGATTGATGCCAACAATAACATAACAAGAGTTGCTTGAAAAATCTTTATTTTGAACTCAGATTTTGAGTATCCTGAAAATGTATTTCTAAAGTGCTCATAATTGTAGGAAAGGTGTATTTACTAATTCTTGGCTGTGTCTTAACAGGCATGTCATGCTACCCAGAGAACTTTCCAAACAAGTACCAAAAACCCATCTGATGTCTGAAGAGGAGTGGAGGAGACTCGGTGTCCAGCAGAGTCTAGGCTGGGTCCACTACATGATTCATGAGCCGGGTAAGTTCTGCCATTTAGGAAGGCATTAACTGAGATAAAATAGTAGGGTTGCACTTGTTGAAAATTGTTTAGTAATATTTGATACTGAGTGATAATCCCAAAGTAACCAGTAAGTTTGAATGGCCGATTGCTTTCCTCCCTAGAAAGAATTTCCATTTTATAAAGTACATAATACATGAGTGAAAGTAACACGTTATTCTACCTGCAAAAAGATAAGGAGTAGAAGCATAGGCAATTCTGTTTTATTTTAAAATGTCTTTTTTTTAATGTGTTGTTATTAATAGTATCTAATTTTGCCAGGAGTATATTTATAATTCTGGTGTTCCCTCCCACCCCTGCCTTTGAAAACGAGGAACTTATTTTAAGATACTTTAAAGTGTCCTCAAATTCTATGCGTAGAAGTTAATGCCATTGGAAGTGATTTTGATGTGTCTTTTTGTTTAGCCTTCTAGTAAGGGATAATTGTTATCTACCACATTAAGATGAAATTAGATAACGTAGTGAACCGTGCTATGTGTGTGGTGCATTATGAGTGTTTGTGTTGATGTGTGGGGTTTTCCAGATACGAGATGGTAAAGTAAAACTTGTGGGGCTAAATTCTACCTTTGTGTTACTAATAAATCTAACTTAAACAACTTCTAATGCTTTCGACAAAATTTGAAGGCATGCTATAGCAGCTGAATTAGGTGAAACTGGGGCAGTCTTGTTTTCTGCTTGTTGAAGAAAATCCGCAGTAGCAGCATCAGAAACGGAATTAAAACTTTCTTAGGATTGGGGCATTTAATCGTATCCCAGTTCAAAAGCTCTTTCTCCAGCTAATACCAGAGCAACTGGGGAACTATGGAACCCGGGGCCCCCACTTACAAAGAAACAACCTTTGGGAATGGGCCCCAGGGATCTGTACTTTCTACAGGCCGGTGGGTTTTGATTATGGTATTCGGTGTCTTTTTCCCATGAAGAGAGGTAACCTTTCTCTTTTCCACCGGAATGGAGATTCTAAAGGTAGAAACCATTTTCCCCAAAGTGATTTCTCTACTTAGTTAGCATCTCTTTCTCCAGGGTAGGTAAAATTAAAAAAACATGGAGGGGAATATTGTCATTATCAGCTTGTTTTCTGTTTACAGTTGACAGTGACTTGAAGCAAAATGTATTTTGGATACTTCAATAAGGAACAGTTGATCATGGATTGATTTTATTTTGGTTCAATTCAGAATTTGAATTTCGGATTTAGTGAATGAAAATTTATCGTATTAAGATTATATAAAATATTTTGTTTCCACAGAACCACATATTCTTCTCTTTAGACGACCTCTTCCAAAAGAACAACAAAAATGAAGTATATCTGGGGATCGTCAATTAAATCTTTTTCAAATTTAATGTATATGTGTATATAAGGTAGTATTCAGTGAATACTTGAAAAATGTACAAATCGTTCATCCATACCTGTGCATAAGCTGTATTCTTCACAGCAACAGAGCTCAGTTAAATGCAACTGCAAGTAGGTTACTGTAAGGTATTCAAGATAAATTTCTTCTAGTCAGTTTTTCTCTTAATATAAGTGCCTGTTTGACTTTGCCTGTTATTTTTGTTAAATAAAGTTTATATGTTGCATTTATTTACTGGGGTTTGTTTATTTAAAACAATTTTTGTTTTAATGTTTATTCAGTCATTTTGAGAGAGAGTGCCAATGGGGGAGGGACAGAGAGAATCCCAAGCAGGCTCCTGGCTGTCAGGGGGGAGGGGCTGGGGGAGGGAGGCTTGATCTCATGAACCTTGAATCATGACTTGAGTAGAGATCAAGAGTCAGGCTTAACTGAGCCACCCAGGTGCCCCAAGGGGTTTTTCTTAAGGTTAATTGGTGTCTACTGAGGTGGTTAGATGATTTCAGTTTTACAATGTTGGTCTGGAGGAGATAAATGTAAAGAAATATTAAATGGGTTTAAAAAGGCTTGGTTTGATGAGGGTACCATGAGTTCACTTAAAAAGCAGGACTAAGTTTCATAGAGACATTAGATTTCACTGCTCTGCTGTTAGTTTAGTTCCTGGAGAACGGTCCAGTGTGTCTAAGAACTGTCACATCTGGTGGCCTTAAGGGAAACCACTGAATCCTATTCGGCTCCATTTACCAAGTAGGCGTAATGCTCCCCAGAAAATATCACCGCAGTTTTAAAGTTGAAAGGCACTGTGAAACACCTTTTATTCCATATACATGTTGTGTCTGTCAAATTGCCTTTAGCCGCTACGGTACTCTGGGGTGGATGCAAACACAGACTGTCTTTGCTGTGCTGGGGAACACTTTCAGATGACGGTCTGGTGGTCCCTCCTCTGCTCCTCTGTCTTCATACCTGGATGAGGACTGTAAATCCTACCAGTGGTGCTGAGCAGCAGCCTAGAACTCATTTCTGCCCCTGGGGGCCCAGGGTTAGCAAGCAAGATGACAGAATTGCTGTGTGAGCCTTGTTGCCCTGTGGGTAAGCCAAACAGTACAGTACAGAGTGAGAGGGGACACCGGCCTCCGCCTCCAGCAGTGGTGGCTGCCAGTTCCTAGGCCCAAACCTGGTGAACCTAGCCGTCCCCATTTCCCGCCTTAAATTCCTGTTGGTCCGCGAACCCAAGCGTCCATACTGGGGGCAGCAAACCTGCGGCTTGGCTCCTAATTAACCCCTACTGGCCAGATAGCCCGCGGGGGCGGGGGGGGGGGAGGGGGGGTGCCCAACCCAACCCCCAGGCCGCCCGCGCCCGCCACGGCCACACCACGCCACTTTCCCTGACTCCTTTCCCCGCGGTCATTGGCTGTCCGCCGGAAGGGACGCGGCAGCCGTGAATTGATTTTCCGTGCTCACTTCCGGGGCGCTGGAAGTCCGTGCTTTCCTCGGCCCCACACACCACGTGGTACGCGGCCCCTTCCCCCGCCTCCGGTGTCCCCCGCCCCGCCCCACGCGGGCCCTGCGCGGCCGCCTCCCTGCGCACTTCCGGCCGGGAGCGGGGCGGGGCCGGGCGCGTTTCTGTGACGCACTTCCCGGCGTCCTCTCCGAAGGCGGAAAAGCGGGGAGGAGGAGCGCAGCGCGTCCGTGCCACCAGCCGACGGGCCCGGCTGCTGGCCTCCAGGGCAGGGTCTCCCCCGAGCCGTGCGCCATGGCGTCGGAGGGGCCGCGGGAGCCCGCGGGCGAGGTGAGGACGGCGCCCCGCACTGGGGCGGCGGGGCGGCCTCCTAAGCGGGGGAGGACGCGGCCCCTGGAGGGAGGCCGTCCGGGTGCCCGGGGGAGGCGACCCCGCGCCGCCTCGCCGCGCTCGTGGAGGGGAGCGGCCGGCTTCCAGTAGCGGTGCGAACGTGTGCCGGAGCGGTAGCCGCCGCCGGCCCGCCGCGAAGGGAAGAGTGTGCTTTGTAAGCGCGGCCGCGGAAGTCAATGTTAGTGCGCTTCAAGAAACCGAAAGAGCGGCTTTTACGTCCACGTCCCAAGGGTGTGGGACGCTAGGACGATTTCTAGCAAAGCCTGCCTCTGCGTCCCCACAAGACAGCTCTTAATGGTTCGCCGAGCGAAAAGCAACGGGTTTATGTAACTTTTGAGACATTCGGTGGAGGTAAACTTGCGCGGTGCGTTTGTGTTTCCGTTGGCCGCTGGCGGGCGGTTGTGGGTTCTCCCGGACTCAGGCGGAGAGAGGTCGGAATCCCCGCACTGCGGGTGGGAGCGAAGGGGGCGCTGTCAGTTGTCCTCACTACGTGTTCTGGATGGGATTTTATTTCCGCTCTCACTGCCTGCGCTCCCCGCCCTTTGTAATATTTGGTAGAATACTTTTTTTTTTTAATATAAAAAGCGTTGGGGGAGAAGTTGTTAGCGAACAAATTATTATTTTTATGAGCGCGAGGTATTTGAACAACGGACGGTACTGGGATTAGCGTTTCTGGGGCTGCTAGAAGCGAGCCGCTTTCTTGGGTTTTTTTGGTTCACGTTTGGCTTGCCTCAGAATGTCTGTAGTTAACCACCCCTCCCCCTTTTTTTCCCCTCAGGGCATCAAGTTGTCAGCAGATGTCAAACCGTTTGTCCCCAAGTTTGCTGGGCTCAATGTGGTGTGGTCAGAGTCTTCGGAAGCTCGTGTGTTCCCTAGCTGTGCAGCCCCGTATTATCCGTGTGCTCAGGAGCTGCCGGGGCCTGAGTACGTACCCTTCTCAATGTCTTGTGGTACCTGGGGACCCAATGGAGGGAGGTTAGACTTCGAAATATACCGCACCTAACCTGTTTAAAGTTCTCGAAAGACTGGAGGATGCTCTTCAGCCGAGAAGGGTCTGAGCCAGTGGCACCACCTAACTGTGCCCTGCATCAAGACGGAAACCTCAACTCTCCCTTCCTTTCTCCACACTCATGCCATCATTTGGGGCAAAGAAAGTATGGGGATTGCGTTGCATTCGTTAGTAGGAAACTTAATTTCAGGGATCATTTGTGCATAGGGTTTGAAACTATATCGGGTATCTGATGGGAGAGGGAATGGGCGGCAGACAAAAGCCCAGACAAAGAAGCCTGCTCTTTGGGTTTAGAGTTTAACATTTTATTTTATTTATTTATTTTTTTTTTTTTAATTTTTTTTTCAACGTTTTTTATTTATTTTTGGGACAGAGAGAGACAGAGCATGAACGGGGGAGGGGCAGAGAGAGAGGGAGACACAGAATCGGAAACAGGCTCCAGGCTCCGAGCCATCAGCCCAGAGCCCGACTCGGGGCTCGAACTCATGGACCGCGACATCGTGACCTGGCTGAAGTCGGACGCTTAACCGACTGTGCCACCCAGGTGCCCCTAGAGTTTAACATTTTAAAATCATGCTTGGGGAGGAGTGGGGACTCTCAAACATGGCTGCTGCTTTGTGTGGATAGTACTTTGGAAATTGTTGAGTTTTGCTTGAACCATTTTTCTTTGTAAGCGTCCTGGGGAGAAGGATTCTTCGAGTTTGGGTTATAAAATTCTTCTACGTTTGAGTTGAAAGGAGGCTTATGTTGTTTTTTAAGTTTTCCTTTTCCTTCTTGAGATTTCATTCTTTAGGTATTTAGAAAATACCTAAAGATTTCTGTTATTAGCTGAGTTTAGAAAAATATGTATTAAACGTTTTGTGTTGTTCTGTAGAGTACTTGTAGATTTTACTTGCAAGGTATGCATCCCCTTTATGTGAGAATTGTCTTTACACTCCTTTAATGTGGGTCATACTTGTTTCTTTTCCATGTCTGCATAGTATGATTGAAAATAGTTTAAACTTCATATAAATTCTACAGTGGTATTCCCAAAGATGAAAATTGGAATAAATAATAAAATTATCAAGTTGTCTGATGTACTTAGGTTGTGTTTTTTTTAACGTTTATTTTTGACAGAGACAGTATGAGCGGGGGAGGGGCAGAGAGAGAGGGAGACACAGAATCCGAAGCAGGCTCCAGGCTGTGAGGTGTCAGCACAGAGCCCGACGCGGGGCTCGAACTCACAGGCTGCGAGATCATGACCTGAGCCGAAGTCGGACTCTCAACCGACTGAGCCACCCAGGCGCCCCTAGGTTGTATTTTTTTGACAGAGTTGGAGGTTCTACCTGTATGTGCTAGGGTAGGAATACCCAGGTTTTCCGTTGTAATTTCATCCTTTGTAAAGGGAAGGTTGGCATGGATCACGTTTGAGCTGTTCCATACCTTAGGTGGTTCACAAGATAAAGTAGGAGATATATTTCACTCAGTGGCAAGGATTCGAAGCCATGTACTGGGTGGGATTCCAGTTACCCAAAATAAAGGTGGAAAACATTCCTGCAGCTAAAGTAATGTTCTGGCAGTGGCATGAATGGAGATGAAATTGAGGCTTATAGGATTGCTAAGTTTAAAAATGAAGTTTCTTAATATCTTGTCCTTTTTTAGCTTTGATTTTTTTTTTTTTTTAAGTTCTTTATAAGCAAGGAAAAGATTGGCTGACAGTATTCCTTCCTGAGAAAAAAACAAGGACAAAGGCACGAAAGCAGAGGGGCGGGGTCAGGAAAGACAGGGGCCTTTGAAGGGGACAAAATGGGGATACACATATTTGAGAACTGATTATCTAGTCTGTTCTCATGGAGGTAAGAAGTCTTTGCATGAGCCAGATTTTGTGTAAATGGGGATTTCCTCTGATGAAAATAAGGATAGCATTTTCCATAAGGAACTTGTTTCCATACTCCTGTCCCAACCCATGGGTGGCGGGGAAGTGTAACGTTCTTTCTACACCTGAGAAACCGAGGCTAGAAACATGTGTTCAAAGTTATTCAGGTAGGTAGTGCCCAGACCAGAGTTAGAGTCTGTCCTGACCTGTGCTCATGCATAGTCCCCAAGCTGCTGTGATGTCGGCAAGTGTTGAGCCTTTCAGTGTGTTGCAGTATGCTGTGAGATGTGGGTGCTTTTTCCTTTTTTTTTTTTTAAGTAGGCTCCACACCCTGTGTGGAGTCCATTGAGGGGCTCAAACTCATGATCCTGAGATCAAGACCTGAGATGAGATCAGGAGTCGGATGCTTACCCGGCTGAACCACCCAGGTGCCCCATATGTGGGTGCTTTTAAGTTAAAATCTCTCAGCAGTGAGAACCTGTAGTCCTGGACAGAGTGTGGCTCAGGTCTGTCGGGTGGCTGGAGCGGTGGCTGGAGCCCGACACATCCTGGCCCGGCTGCAGGGACTGGGGGCAAGACTTTGCACGACCATCAAGGACAAAGGAGCAGGTGTAGGGCTTGGGAGAAGCCTGCATGGTTTAGGCAGGAGGTAGGGAACTGTTGGTTGTGTTTTAAATGGTGTTGTTATGCTCACTCCTGGATTCTTGTTCTACTCAGAGGGAGAGGGGTTTGAAGGCTTTGACTGGGTTGCAGGCACCGAAGCTAGAGAAGAAAATACGGGGAGCCCTGCTGCAAGGAGAACAGTCTTCAGTGGTCCGTGTGGGTGTTGGTGGGAGAGAAGCTGTGGTGATTTCTGGCTGAATGCGTGCACAGTGGTGGGGTCTCTCCTGGGGGTGTGGGTGGGAAGAGGGGCTGCTTGGGGACTAGCTGTACAGCTTGGTGCTCCAGTGCCACTTGGGGAAGAGTGAGCCATTCGGTGGGACAGCCTGTAGGTGGGAGAGCAGGGCCTGGAGTTGGCGAGGGTAAGGGCCTGCAGGTGCGGGTGAGGTCTTAGGGGGAAGGAGGACAGGTGTGGGCTCCCAAGTCTGGCTGGAGAGGAGGGAAAGTGCAGGGGAGCACCCTCCATGGACAAGCTTTTGGAAGGTGGGATGGGACCAGTGGAGCTGTTCAAGTGATGTGACAGAGGGCCAGACCCCGAGGATGGCGTGGCAAGGAGGTGACCGGGCTTGCAGGAAGGGTGTCCTGGAGACTCGGGACTGTTGGTAGGGACGGGGCAGGGAGCAGTGGGCAGGGAGCTCAGTGGGGATCGTGTGAGCATGGGGACTGGCGGGGGCAGACCAGCTGTAGAAGCACTGCCAGTGTAAAGGCGGGGGGTGGGATGGGACGGTGGGCGTGAGGGAGGTGTGTTCTGTGGTTTAGGGTCATCTGGGCAGTTTGTGGCAACTGGAGTTTTACACACAAGCCATTTTGAAGCCCCAACAGATGCCGTGGGATGTCTCTGTGACATCTTATTGTGTGGTGCTCTCTGCGCATAGTTGTACTGGGCTTGGATTGGAAGGAAAAATACCAACTTTCTGGTGGGAAGAAAGACCGATGGTGACCTGTGCAAAGTGGGACTAGATTGTGAGCAGAGGCGGGACCCGGACCAAGGTCTCTGGACTCCTGGATGGACATTTTCTGGATGACCACAGCCTTCAAAACCACCGGATCCTGTGTCCCTTTTTCTTCTTTACCTGTTTCATCACTCTTCTCATTTATCCTGTTTTGGGACTTGGGCCGTCATCTTTTTGACTATTTTTTTTGCTGTCAACCCGTCTTCTTTGCCCGTGTTCTCTTCTGAAGAACAGATTCTTCACTTTTATCTGCTCCCTGTTAGATTTTCTGAGCTTCAGATAAAATAAAACGGATTTGCATCTAGAGTTAGCATAGTGGAATGAAGCTTTGAATCTTTTTCTTTGCAGAGAACAGCACTAGACTAGGTGCACAGAGACAGGTACATGAGGAGTAGTTAATTGCTAGAATTAGTGGACGATCTTACAGGGTCTGAGCTTACTATAAAATGTCGTGGGTTCATAGACCGTGATAGCAGGCTGTCCACAGTTAGGTACCGTGTGGGCGTGAATGTAGTGAACATTCTGGTAAGTGTGTAGCAGGTCTAGCCTTGTCACCTGGGCGGTGACTCCCTTCTCCTGCAGCGCAGGCTCCTCCTTGCAGCAGAGCAGAACCCGTGCTTGAACCTTCTGGCCGTTGAACAGCGAGGAGGTGATGCAGGTGTGTCCTCGTCAGCTCTGATTTTCCCGCCTTTCAGTGGCCCCGCACACTCTGGGATTTCACTGATTTTCCACCAGAAAAGTTGCAGCTCTGGGAAGTCACAGACACATCTGGTGCTTATTTGTGGGATTCAGAAGGTCCTGTTTTGTGTCTTAACTCTTCTGCGTAGCATTTCGCCATTGTTCGGCTTTCACTGCAAGGTGGTTGAAACCCCTGGCTGAAAACCACGTTTGCTAAGAGTCAGCGTTAAGTCACATTTCGGCAGCCCGAGCAGATGGGGCGTCTGGTGCCCATGTCGTTGGCAGGGTTGCAGCTCCTGGGCCACCATTTGCCTGCAGGTTCTGGGTGGGGCTGGCAGATGGGTTTGGGCGGCAGGGCCTGTTAGAGGCCCCTCTGCAGGGAGAGTGGTCTGGATGGCCCTGCTGGCCAGCGTGGCTGTGGGAGTCTTGCCCCAGCATTTGACCCCCTGGGAGTGAGGAGCTGGGGCGTCCCTGGGCTTTGCCGGACGTGTGATACAGTCTGGTCACGGATGCCTCAGCGCTGCTGCGAGCACGTAGGACTGGGTCCGCATCTGTCCTTACAGGGCAAGAAAGAAATGCTGGGAGGTTTTATTTGGCTATTACAGATCTTTCAGTGCTAGAACAAATGACCTCAACAGTAGTGAGAAGTTGAAATGTGTCTAGTCCAGAAGTGCTCCTTGGTTTGTGGTACGAAATCTGTCACTGAATTTGCCCTTTTTATCTAGGCAGAAACTCTACACTGAAGATGTGGCCTTTGGAGCTTCAGCTTTTCCACCTCAGTATCTGTCCTCTGAGCTCGCTGTCCATCCGTGCAGCTACTCTCCTTACCCCGTGGAGTCTACACCGCGCGTGTGCCCGGTGCCCGGCGCCCCGTATGCTTACGGCCACCCCGGCTGTTACCGAGCATTTCAGACCGTGAAGCCACGGAGCGAGCAGGTGTGCGCTCTCCCTCAAGGCACAAGAACTGTGTTTAAGGTTCGCAGGTGCCATGGTGTGTCGGCTGCTTGCGCGTTTAAGACACAGAGTTGGTCGATTCTCACGTGATACTTAAGTGTCGCTTATCACTTTTGTGTCTTTAAGAATTGATTTTTGCTTAAGCTTTTTTGAAATGGTTGAGTTGTGAATAGTTACAGATTTGCAATTTTAAGCCTTTTATATGAGGGTAGGTTTCCTTAATTCATGTTAACTTTTTAATTTTTCCTGCAGAAAAAAACGTATGATGAACAAAAGTTTGATAGCAAGAAGGCTGACGGATCTCTGCCATCTGATCTAAAATCAGGTAGAGGCTCACATCCTACTTACATTCTCGCAGATGCTAATTTGAAATCAGGTGGTGGTGACAGACTCTCTGATGTTATATCGTCCTACCCCGTTCGCCCCAGAAACGCCACTGTCCTTTGTACACCGGTTCCTGCGAGCATGCTCGCTGAGAAGAGCAGAGGCCAGTGGGCTCCTGTGGGATCCTGGAGGCCTCTCCCCCTGGGGAAGGACCTGTTGTTGGGGAGGCTCCATGATGTGCCCTTTCCTGTGCAAGAACCCACTTGGCGAGTAGGTGACACCACAGGCCTCGGAACATGTCCTTAAGCAGATTGCAGCCACATCCTCTACTGTGTTTGACCGTGTTCGTTCTTGAAGTCGCTTCTCTACTGTTCATGTGGGACGCTTTTTAGTAGGTGGGAGAGTTTCCTGTTTACATCCCATCGAGAACAGTAGCAGACCTGGGTGGTGTAGTTACCCAGGGGACGTGTCTACTCTGGCCTTGGAAACTGCTGTTCCAGGCTGTGGCCGAAAGTTAGCGATTCTGCGTGGTGCTTTTTCCTGTAAATCATGTACCAGTGCAGTTAAATGGCTTATTTATATAGAGTCAAAGTCTTTTTTTTTTTAAGTTTATTTTGAGAAAGAGACAGCATGAGTAGGGGAAGGGCTGAGAGAGAGAGAGGGAGGGAAGAAGGGAGGAACAGAGAGAGAATCCCAAGCAGGCTCCACGCTGCCAGAGCAGAGTCCGACGCGGGGCTTGAACTCCCCAAACTGTGAGATCGTGACCTGAGCGGAAAACCAAGAGTTGAATGCTCAACTGACGGAGCCACCTGGGCATCCCAAGAGTTAAAGCCTTTGTAGTAGCTTTATTTTGTGGGAACGGTCAACTTCTTTACATGTGTAACTTACTTTACTTGGTATACAGACTTTTCTCTTTGTGTTGACTTTACTCCAAAACCATTTGGCACGTGGGAACGTGAAAGGGAAGTTGAACAGTTAACCGTAATGACTCTGGCCTCATGATTAAATGCAGGGGCTTCGTAGTGTCGCAGCCCACGTTAGGATTCATCTGTTTTGGAAGGAGAAAAATGGGAAAGAGGTTCCAAGTTTAATTTTACTTGCTGTGTTTCAAAATTCCTCTCTAGTGTGGAAGATTTGACACTGAAAAGAAAATTGTTGGCCTCCCTGTAAATTTTCAGAACTCTATAGGTGCAGCATAATTAGATTGAGGGAACTCTCTCATTGGCTTTAGAACTGGGCCCGATGTTTGCGGTGTGCTTTGCTTGTTTCTGCCCGTTGGTCCGGCCAGAGCAGCTGGCCCCTGCGGTCCCTTCCGTTTTCCACCGTCACGCAGGTGGGCAACACTAGCAAAAGCGAGGGCGTTTGGACGGTGCCGTGTCGCTGCCTCAGCCGCAGTAGACTTCCTGCTGTGCAGTTGAAGCGTGCGTGCGGGTCAGCGCACGGCCCCTCCATCTTTACCCCGCTTTTCATTCTGCAAACACAGATGGTTATCACAGACGAACGGACAGGAGATCCAGAATCATCGAGAAAAGTGCATCTGCCTCCAAACCAGAGTTTGAATTTACCAGGATGGATTTTCCTGAACTGCAGGGTCCAGAGAACAGGGAGATTGCAGAGACACGGAAGCAGCCCCGGTGGGGGCCTCTGCGCTCCGCCTCAGCTGACCTCTCTCTCCTGGGAGAGGTGGGGGAACCCGCCGCCGGGACAGCAGAGGTGAGTGCGGGGCCTCCTCTCCGTTCCATTCCTCTTCCCCCGTCGCCCCCGTGTGGCTGTCGCGGGCGGTGGGTCTTGGTGTGCGGGTCGCCAGAGGACCTTCTGTGCGGGCTGCGGCCCCGAGTGCAGCTGCTGTTCTAGAAGAATCCCCTAGTTAGCCGCTCTGTGTTTGCTGCCTGCTGCTGCAGCTGCGCTCGGTTCTGGTGAGCGTCCCGCTGCCCACACGGCTCCTCGAGAGCATCTGCGCCAGCGTGGCATTGGGCAGCTTGCTTAGCGGTACCGACAGAAGTCGTTGTAGTCAAACAGTAGTATCTCGGACCGCAGGGAGTAGCTTCCGATTTTTTCTGGCCTTTGACCCGTACCTCTCGCTGATGAGTCCGCAGACTCTGCAGAATGATGGCTGGAAGTGTGTTTTGTTTGCCGCTTAGTGACTTTAAAATATGCCGTGTTCCACATTCGGTCTCACGGTTTGAGTTCATCCAGGTTCCAGGAAAAACACGATCAGGTCAGTAGTCCCTAAGACGGCTTGTGGCAAATATCTGTTGTGGAGGGCGGGAAGGCCAGGAGAACGGACACCAGGAAGGGGGTGGCTCCCCCGTCCGCTTCCCCCTTGAGTGGAGCGGGCATTCTGCTTCCTCATACGCTCTTGGGTGCCGAGGCGGGCAGAAGAGCCACTGTTCCCCCACGTGGCCCCTGTCCCTGTCGCACCGCGGCGCTTTCCGGTGGCTCAGCCGTGACAGGGAGGGCCGGCTGGCCGCCTCACGTACAAGGCTCTCCGCTTGGTGTGGCCCCGGCTGGGTGTGTGTGATAGCTGAGCGTCCAGGGGCCCCCGTCTGCATCACCGCTGCTCTGTGCGTATCCGAGCCCGTGAGCACTCTAGGAAGTGGGACAGGGCTCCGGGGAGGGCCGCAGTGGGTAGGGTCTGACACGTTCTGCCGTGGTCACCTGCTCCTGCTTGAGCGCTGCGGATCTGGACGAAGTGAGGCACACGTGCTGTGTCAGGACATTTACAGACTCACGGCCTTCTGACGTGTTCACACTCAAATTACATGTGGAGTTTAAAATTTTTCCTTCTAGAAGGAAGATTTTCCTTAGTAGTAGATCTTTAAACACAAGAAAAAAACAATTAACCTTGAACAACACAGGTTTGAACTCCACTTAGTTGTGGAGTTTTTTTTTTTTCTTCCTTGATAAAATCAGTACAGTACTGTAAACTTACTTTCTTTTCGTTGTAATTCTCTAAAATGTTCTCTTGTCTCCAGCTCTCTTCGTCATAAGAATACAGCTTAATGTGGGATGTGCGTGTTAACCCTTCGTGTGGTCGATAATAATGCTTCCGGTCAATAGTAGGCTATTATTAGTAATTAAGTTTTGGGGGGAGTCCAGAGTTAACATGTGGATTTTTAACTGAACTCCAGGGGTGAGCACCCCAACCCTCAGGTTGCTCAACATCTGTATTTGTCTGAAGTTGTACAAGAGAAAACTGTGTTAAGCATTTAAATCTTTTTTTAATGGAACGTTGTGGGAACTAAGGGGATTCCCCTCAATTTGAAAGAGCGGGGGAAGGGCAGAGAGAGAGAATCCCAAGCAGACTCCGCTCTGTCAGCACAGAGCCCAACTCGGGGCTTGAACTCACAAACAGATCATGACCTGAGCCAAAATCACGAGTCGGATGCTTAAGTGAGCCACCCAGGCACCCATGTTTGAGTTTTTAAAACTTTGGGCATTTTTCCTTGTCATAAGTATTTTGTGAAAACCGGTGGCGCTGAATCTTTATTGATATGTGTAATTTACGTGATTGTTCTTGAAAGCTGTTTCTGGTGTTTCATTGGCCTCGGTGAGTGTGTAAGTTCTATTTATTAGAAGAACAGGTTGTGTTTAAGTAATTTTATTTTTTATTACTGGGCTCAGATTTAATGAAATGGCAAAGTGGGAAAATTTTTGAAGGATATGAGCTTTAGAATTTATTTTAAACCCATTCAGATTTGAATGTGTCACTTAGCTTTTGCCTTGAGCACTGCCTGTCACCTGGCAGTCTTCGTGTGCCCACCTGCCCCCGTGTCGCCTGCCGCCTCGTGCTCCGTGTGTGGCCCTTTTTGGCTTTACGGAAGGGTTGTGGGTTACAAGACGTACATTGGTTGTCTCTGGGCCTTCGGGTGGACTTTGGGTGTGGGGAACCGTGGCTCCCACCTTCTCTCGGGGGCCCCCGGCCGCAGGCGGTGTGGGCACTTGTGTGCTGGCGCGGAAGTCGTGTCACACTGATCTTTTACAAGGGGTGTGGTACGTGTGCTGCGATCCCCTTACTGGGTGCACGTAAAAGCAAGGCACAGGTGTTTGTCGCCTGGCAGCGAAGGGAGCTCTGGGGGCTCAGCTGAGCTCGGCGGGCAGCTTCTCCTGACAGGAGTGAGGTTTGGCATTTCGCACTTATTATTTGTTTGGATTTGTAAAAAAAAAAAAAAAAAAAAACATTTTAAGTTTATTTATTTTGAGAGAGACTGAGCGTGAGAGTGCAGAAGGGGCAGAGAGAGAGAGAGGAAGAGAGAGAGAATCCCGAATAGGCTCAGCACTGTCAGCACGGAGCCGGAGGCAGGGCTCGAACTCACAAACCATAAGATCGTGGCCTGAGCCGAAAACCAAGAGTCAGATGCCTAACAGAGCCACCCAGGCGCCTCACTTATCTGGAATTTTTCATTCGCGCGTATCTTGCAGATTTTAAGAACGGCAGGGGCCGCCGTATTTAGAAATGAAGCGATTGCTTTCACTTTGCAACAGCAGGAAAATGCCGGTTTGCCTTTTAGGGTGAAGGAGCGGCGAGAAGCCCGAGCGCGGCCGAGTCCGTGGCCGCCGGTGCCGCAGCCGGGCCCTCCTCGTGCGCCAGAGGTAAGAGTGGCCGCGGCCTCCGTCGGGTCCCGGGCCTCGGCTGCCGGGGCCCCTTCGGACGCCGTCCCGGAGACCTCGTGGGGGCGGGAGGCGGACGCCAGCCCCGAGCCCCCCGTGTCTGCGCGTGGGGCTGTGAAGCGGGAGCGGAGAATTCTAGAGAGATGCGTCCAGCGTGTCCGATGAAGTGAGACGTTATATGGACTCAGGAACACCTGCTTCCTGAACGATCACCTGCCCCGGTGGTTCTCCGAGGTTCTGGCTCCAGGACCCCTTACGACCCCTCACGACCCCTCCAGCCCCGGGGAGCTGCTGTGTGTGTGCCCGCTGTCCGGATCGGCAGTATTCTCGGTTCAAAATAGTCATTCCCTTACAAGTAACCCCGGTCCCCCGGTATCTGTTAACGTAGTGTATTTTTGTGAAAAATAACGTTTTCAAGATGAAAACCCTGCGGTGAGAAGAGCAGTCTCGTTTTACACTTGCGCAGCTCTCCACCGACCACCGGCTCCCCGCGGCTCGGCCTCAGCGTCGGGCCGTCGGGCGGGCTGAGCCAGCTCCCGGCTGTCCGGAAGCCCGGCCGTGGCCCGGAGGAGAGTGCGCGGGGAGGCACGGGGCCGCTGTGCGTGTCAGGGCGACGGTTCTGACCCCGCGGGCCCTGCCGGGGTCTTGGGAGCCTCAGACCCCACTGAGAGCTGCCGGCCTGTCCCAGAAGTGACATTCACGAAGAGTTCAGTAATTCTGCCTTCGGTTTGTCTAAGGAGCTTGTCCTGACCAAAGACGATTTTACGTTTCTCACGTCTGGGACGTGTGTGGTTCAGTAATGGCTTTCACTTAAGAGGTGACTCGGATGGCGTGCGGCTCAGTCTGGCGTCCTCGGGGCGGGGGCGGGGGTGGGGGGGAGCCACGGCCTGCCTGGCGCCTGTTGTGCCCGCACAGAGTCTGGTGGGCGCCTGAGGAGCGGCATTGCCGTACTTAGGCCTGAGACCTAAAAAGCAAGAAATCCCAGTTACCGTGGTGGCTCAGATCCGTGATCTTTGACCTGTGGTGTTAAAGGTCCATTTCGAGGTCAGAGCCAAGATTTTCTCTTTGCCTCGTTGATCTCCTGTGTTTACCGTATGGACTTAACTGTGGAGTAGTTTTTAATCAGAACTACAGTTTGTGTCCCCACCTGCACCCCCAAGTTGGAAATCCGGTTTCTGGGCAGAGCACCTAGGCTCACAAGTGAATTCAGCCCGCTCCAGGAAGAGAGCTTAGTGAGTACGGTCGTCTCCGGGAGAAGGTTTAGAGCTCTAGTCTGAGTGTAATTACGCCTGAGTAGTCGCCTCACATGATGACGTGTTTGCGGTTTCTGAGTCTTTTTATTTTACTGTTGAGATTGTTCAACGATTTTGGTTATCTTTGAGCAGAGTTATCTTGGACACCAATGGGTTATGTTGTTCGGCAGACATTATCTACAGAACGGCCACCGGCCCCTAAAAACGTTACTTCCATGATAAACCTAAAGACGGTTGCTTCATCAGCAGACCCCAAAAGCGCTAGTATGTCACCCTCGGAAGTTTTCTCTGCGGACCCTTCCTGCAAAGAGAAACACGTCCACCCTACTAAAAAGGTATGTGTCCCACTTGGGTTATGTTGGTCTTCTCTGCCCCTGACCGGGTAGTCTCGTCATCTCTTCTCAGCTCCTAGGGGAGTGTCCCATTCTGTACCGTAGTCCCGATCTGACTTGGTCCCACTTGCTCCTTGAGAGAAAGTCGAACCCCAGTCCGGGAACACGACTGGTGGAGAAGGTGGAACCCCAGTCCGGGAACATGAGCGGGAGCTTTTCGAGGGAGGGGCCCTGTCCGTTTCAGACCCGTGGTCTCCGTGGCCGTGAGCCGTCGTGAAGCCTCTGAGGGAGAGACGCCGGCAGAAGCTTAACGCTCTGGCGTGTAAAGGCTTGCTCTTTCGCCCCCTCGTCCTTCGTCTGTTGAATTCCAGCTGCTCTCCCTGTTTACTCAACAGTAAAACCGTTGAGTTCCACCCTGTGGGATCAGCTGCGTGTCAGTGATGCTTGGCTAACTGCAGCTTTCTTGTTGTAAGATAGCATTTCAGAATCCACGTTTCTCTCTCCTTTCAAATAATTTGAAGCTGTCATCTTTATTGGTCCCTTCGTTTCATTTCTTAAAGAGCCTTTTTTACGGGTCTAGATTGTGTTCTCGAATCTCACTGTGTACTGGTACGTTATTTCAGGTTGTAATATGGCCGTGTTTGTTTAGTGCAATGATGTCCCGTCTTTTTGAGGGCGGGGATACTCTCTCATACCCCTAGTGTCACAGACTGTCCCCCGCAAACGGGAGCTGTGCGTTGACGGTCAGTTTGAGGGAGACAAGGTGTGCTGGCGACAGGTGCGGTGAGGTCACAGCTGTGTGCCTGCCCTCACGGCTCTGCGAACCATGTGCAGGACTCCGGCGGAGCGGCCGAGTCCCCTCTGCACTCGGTGCCGCCAGCTCGGGGCGTGTGGGCACAGGCCGCAGGATGGGGCGCGTGGGCCTCTGGCTGCTGCTTCCCCTCTGCTGCCGTCTCGCCATCCGAACCAGTTTTCCTGGCGCTCAGTTAAATTCTTAGAGTGGAGAGGTTTTGTTTTCCCAGAATCTCTTTTAAAATTCTATTTTGATGATAGGCGCAAGGAAAGTTTTAGAAGTGTTCTAAGCCAAAGATGAGAAAATTGGGATCGCCTGTGGTCTGATAACCCAGAGGGCATGGTCTCGTGTGTAACGGAGATAACGGGGTCACAATGGTTTTTCCCTCTGAAGCCTTTTGCTGTGAATTTTTATTATCAAGATAATGTTACATCAGAACGTAATACCACAAAGACCTGCTTGTGAACAAGGTCATCTTCTCCTCCCTTTGTTGTTCCCTCCCAGGGAAGCCTGTGTCAACAGCCTGGTACGTGAGCTACCTCAGGGTCCCCAGAGCATCAACAAATAGAGATTTTTTTGTTTTGCTCTTTGAAGTTTTTTTCTTTTCGACAAAAATGGGGTTATTCTGTACACATCACCCTTCACAGTTGCCTTGTTCGCTAACGAGATTCCATGGACAGCTCCCGTGGGTCAGTAGGTAAACCTTCTTCTCGGTACCACTGGAGGCCAAGTCCCCGCTGGGGATGAAGCAGGACCCCAGATGCTCCATTGGAGCCCCTGCTCTGTTAGTGCTTCTGTCCTGACAGTCCGGCGCTGTGCAGACAGGTACTGTTAGTGCCTCGGAGGGGAAGAAGAGGGAGAGGCTCCGAGGAGATGCCATTGCTCTTGAGCTGGAGTGACGGTGCAGTCCTAGCCTACATCCAAGTGTGGGCGCGAGTGCAAAGGCCCTGAGGCCAAGGTGCATCTGACCTGATTGAAGAAAGGCCAAGGGACTGAGGGGGAGTGGGAACAGTGGCGTCACATCAGCCGGTGTGGGATGGGCCTAGGCAGTTGTCCCATCCGGAGGCTCCCCAGGGGGTTCCGATGTGTAGTTTAGGGACCACTGGGCCGTGGTGCCAGAAGGGGCACGCGAGTGTTTGAAAAGACTTCGAGTCGGTATTAGAGACATCTTTTTTGGCTCAGAAGTAGGTTTGTCCACGTCTACCGGTTTAAAAATAACCGGATGTGACAACTATTTCAGCAGACTTCTTTTCCTCGATTACTCTGCTGAACGCTGGCTCTCTGGAAAATAGGGACGAGGAGCCAAACTCGGAGCAGAGCTGCCCTGTGGTTGTACAACCTGATATCTCAAGTTTGCTGACTCATGGGAGGAAGCACTCTAGTGAATGTCTTAAAAACCCATGATTTTTGCTGTTTTTTGTTCTAGTCCAAAGCGTCACAAGGTGGCGATCCTGAGCAAAATGAAGCCTCAAGAAAGCATAAGAAAAAGAAAGAAAAGTCTAAGTCGAAATACGAAGTTTTGACCATTCAAGAGCCGCCAAGGATTGAAGTACATTTGTATTTATGACTCACCTCGTATGACGTAACAGTGGGTCTGTGGTGATAGAAACGTGGGTTCGTGCTGGCTTCCGAAGGGAAAGTCTCCATTATTTTCTTTAATAGTCTTTGCCCAGTGCTACAGAAAATAGTTGTCCCCCCTTCTCCTTCACTGTGGTGGCCCGGCGTGGTCCCCGAGTCGGCACGGGCGCCCAGCGAGCGCGAGAGTGCGCGAGCGGTCTAGACACGGACTGCCGCCTGGGGTCTGGTAGCGTGTGTACCGTGGGGCTCACGTTTACCCTCAGTATCTCGTTCACCTGGTCTTCCCTTGCCTTGACACGCTGGCTTTTGTGGGGTCTGCTTTTCTATCCAGCAGTGTTACTCCCGTGTGCTTTACTCTGGAGAGAAAGTTAGAGTGCCCTGACTCCATCGGGGGCCCTGGCCGAGGGAGTTACATCCAACTTCCAGCGTTGCTCTGTAGATTCTTTTCCTGTGGCGCCCCAAGAAAGCCCATGTCCTGCACGGAGTCGTGCTGGCTTCTGACTCAGTTCCAGAGTCAGTGTCCTGGCTCCTGGCGCTGGCAGAAGTGTGTCTCAGCATCCAGCGTAGGGCCAAACCTGACACTTTCCTGCATACTTAGGGGCTCCCGGGGCTCCTGGAACATCCCCCCGAGGACTTCGGGGTCGCACGTTTGAAGACCTACGACCCTGTAGAGCATGGTTTGTGCCAACGAGGAGCTCGTGTATTTGTGCCCTCGTTTCCCACATAACTTCTGCGACTCAGCTGAGATGTTAACAGAAGCACACAAGATGCTTTTAAATGGCGGGAACGTCGTTGTTAGAGGCCCCCTGCCCTATTTTCTAGCTTGGGGTCAGCACACGAGACAGGGAGGTTCTGTCTCCTGAGTCTAGACCAACACGCTTGCAGCCTGTGCCCAGGGGGTCAGGGGCCCCCGTGTCCTCGGGACCCTGCTCGCTCTCCTGCGGGGGGGGCGGGGGGGGGGGAGGATTACAACATTGCTCCGTAAATCTAAGAGTCAGACAGCGTGGGGCTGGTGTGGGTGCCCTTGAGGACTTGTGTGGGGCTCGTTACAGACAGAAGGACGTGAGCAAGGAAGGCCTTGCACGTAGGCACACTTGCTCGTGGTCCGCGGATGGCTAAAGGGTGTGTGGTTTGCTCAGGACGCCGAGGACTTTCCCAGCCTGGCTGCGGCGTCTGAGCGCAGGGACCGAGGGGCATCTCCGCGACTTCAATCCAGACAGCAGCCACAGGTAATGTTCCGGTCGAACCCATCACCGCTCCAGGCTGAACTTTTCTTGCTCGGCTAAACCTTATTTTCCAGATTTCTCTATGTACCAAGACAGGTGGTTTGTTGTGATTCATTCCTTCATTGGAGAATCACACCTAGCATGTTGACAGAAACGTGCTCTAAGCTCAAATGTTTTGTCATCTTTTTACCGAGACTTGGTCACTGACTGCCACTGCTGTGTCAGAAAGGAGGGGCACGGGCTGCTGAGGAAACTTGGACTTGAAGGGAATAAATTGACTCCGTTTATACGGGGGGACAAGAATTCCTTTGTGAGGCAGCAGTGTCTAACGGAACCAAAATAAGAGAGCCTCCAAGATTCATACAAAGTGAAGAGCTGGGTCCCCTTGAGGCGCGCCCCCCCCCCCCCCCCACCCCGGTGGATTCAGGGCTGAACTTGGGATTCGCCACCTAGATGGAGAGGTTGCACGTGGCCGGTGTCTTCTCTCGTCTTCAGCATCTTCGTTGTCCTTTTGCCTTTTGAGGTGGAATAATTTCACATTTGCGAGAAGTAAAGTTCTCAGCCCGTGTGCAAATTAACGGGATTCCTGCGTCATAACTGGGTCACCTTCCATCCCTGCCTGCGGAGGTCTCTGTAGCGGGTCTGTGGGGCCCTTTGTGTTCGCCCCTGACGTGGGCCCTCGTCCAGGCAGGATGGCAGGAGTGGGGGTGCTGGAGCGCATGCGTGCAGCAGTCTTCCAGACAGAGCTTACATTTGCTGAGTATATCCCACTCTGTGCCTAAATTTAATACTTACCTGCTGTGTGTATTTTGAATCCTTTCCCCATGACTTCACGGCATTCAGTTGACTCACCTGGGCAGTTGCAGACTGGATGGGTGAGTCAGTGACACCAGTCACTTAGCCTCACACAAACTTTTGTTGCCAGACTTCCTACAGGTCTTGGTTTTTTATCCATAAGTATGCACTCTTATTCACAGTGTAGCCGTAGACTGAAATGTTGCTGGTGTAATTATAAACCCAGGGCTCTGAGAGAAGGAGGAAATAAACAACCGTGGCAGTAATACTGAAAGATAATGTGGGGGGCCCCTGGGTGGCTCAGTCGGTTAAGCATCCGACTTCGACTCAGGTCATGATCTCACGGTTTGTGAGTTTGAGCCCCGTGTCGGGCTCTGTGCTGACAGCTCAGAGCCCGGAGCCTGCTTGGGATCTTCTGCCTCCCTCTCTCTCTGCTCCCCTCAGCTCATACTCTGTCTCTTTCTCAAAAAAACATTAAAAAAAAAAAGATAATGTGGCATCGTTTGGGATTCCTTTAATTTTTAGAAGATTTTTATGGTCTCTGAATCTGTTTCATTTTATCTTGTAGAGGATTGTCACAAAGTAAAGGGTTGTGAGAAGTAGTATTCTAAATAAACTTCTGATTTTTTAATTCCTTAGAATAATTTTAAAAACAGTGGAAAGAAGAGCCAGGTTCCAGTACAGCTGGATTTGGGGGGGATGCTGGCAGCCTTGGAAAAGAAGCAGCACGCCCAGAGTGCAAGAGCGTCCTCCAAGCCGGTGGTGTTCTCGGGTAAGGGTTTTTTCATCCCGACTGCTCTGTGACTGTTGTATCCTGTAATCAGAGGTATTTCTGTAGAATCCAGAGTGCATGGTAGTGGGATAAGGAGAAAGATAACCAGCAGGATGGATCGGGAGTCCAGAGATAAACCCACATATCTATGGGTGGTGAATCTTTGGCCAAATATGTTCATTAAAAGAACAGGGAACACTTTTAAAGATGGTGCTGGGACAGCTGGATTCCTACACACCACAGAAAACTGGGCTTCTGCCTCACGCCATATACATCATTTTCCTCAAAATGGGGCAGTGACCTAAGTGTGCGAACTAAACCCGTAAAAATGCTGGAAGAAATCAAAAGTCAGTTTCATGACTCGTAATTAGACCGCGAACAGGACCACGTAAATAAAAACCAACCAAGGACTTCTGTGTACCAGAGGATATTTTCAAGAAAGTGAAAAGATAATTTACTCGCAGAATGTGAGACCATGTTTGCAAGTCACGTATCTGATGAGGGTTTGATGTCCAAAGATCTACGAACTCTTCCTACAACTCAACGATAAACACCTGCTGAAAAACAGGCAGAGGCGTCGACTCGGCTCCGCAAGAAGATCCACACGGGACCAGTAACCCGTGAAAAGATGCTCCAAGGATCAGTCATCTCACAAATGCAAGCGAGCGCCTCAGCGAGCTGGCTCCTCTCACCTGCTGTGGTCGCCGCAGTCAGACACGGGAAATAGCAGGCGTTGGCGGGGATGTCGAGAGATGGGGGCCCCGGGGGACGTGAGATGCCGAGACTGACTTGGGAAGCCGGCTGGCAGCTCCTCAGAACGCTAAGTGGAGGTTGTCACGTGCCCGGCAATTCCATTCCTCTGTGCCCCCGGAAGAGTTGAAAATGGGCTCGGACGCGTGCAAGCCGGTGTTCGTAGCGGCTTTATCACCACAGTTAAAGGCGGAAGCCCCCGCCCCCCGGGTGTGTACCCGCGCAGACGGCTACTGAGCGGGGTCCAGGCGTCCGGTGGCCGCTCCTCAACCGTGGCAAGGAAGGCGGCCCTGCCACCCGCGCCCACGTGGGTGGACGTGACAACGGTGTGCTGACGAAACGAGCCAGCCTCCGCAGGGCACGTGGTACGGGAAGTATCCAGAGTAGACAAAGACGCAGAGAGTGGATTAGAGGGTCGTGGGGGTTGAGGGTACGTGGACTTCCTGTTGAGCGGGGACAGACTTTCCGTGGGGGCACGAACATCCTTGGGGAATGGGGAGCGATGATGGTCGCGCAACACTGTGCGTGATTGATGCCCCGGGTTGTGCGTTTCGGAATGGTTAAGAGACTAGATTTTTACAAGTTACTTAAACGTGATGACTTTGGAAGTGACGGTTAAATATTGCAACACTCAGATGCTCAGGGGCCTGAGATGTCTACTCTCTGGCCTTTTAAGAAAGGGACCCCAGCAGACCCTGGCCTGTCCGCCCATCATTTTTTTGTGTGTCGTTTTTGTTTTGTTTTTTGGCTGTATTCCCAAGTTGCACGTTGCCGACGTTGCCCCTGCCTGTGGGGGCGTGCACGTCATCACCTAGAGCTCAGCCTCCGTTTATGGGTCGTTTCTCTTTGGAGGCAAAGCGTGCATATAGTGAGGTGCGCACATCCTGGGTAGGCCCTCTGCAGGGTTTTGGCACACGCAGACCTGTGGGACCCAGACTCCCGTCAGCATCCTCGGGAGCTCCCTCCGGCCCCTCCCAGCCCGTCCCTGCCGCTGCCCCAGGCAGCCCCGTGTGGATTCTAGGTCTGCCACAGAATCGTTTTTCCTGTCCGAGAGCTTCGCGTGAAGGGACTTGGTGGTACACGCTCCTTCGTGTAAGGCTTCTTTCGTGCGTCAGGGTGTTTGAGATTTACTCACGTTGTATATGTCAGTTTCCTGGACTGTCTCAGTGATGCTGGTAGTTGTATTCTTACCAGGATCCACGCTTGGATCCGTCACCAGTCTGGGTACATACACACCAACGCCCGGGACCGCTGCCCCTCGGATAGCCCTCCCTGAGCCTTACTTGTCTCAACTCGTCTGTTTGGGAAAGGTCTGCAGGGCTCTGACTGTGTGTCTCAGACCAACCCAGGTGCTTTGGTAGAAGTTGGTAATTTGTTTTTACCTTTACATGTGGGCAAAGTCCGCTTTTCCTCGGCAGTTAGCTTTGGGCTTGTTCTGTATTTTTTAATGGGATGGTGAGTCAGGTGTGGCCACAGGAGGAGACAGAGGAGAGGCTCAGGAGAACACAGTTTTATTGTACTCCCAGGTTCTTAGAGACAGGAGGTGTGGCCTTGGCTGGCAACAGGGTAGACGGCAGGCACAGGGCAGGAGCAAAGGGAGGGCTTTTAGAGGCCTGATGATTAGTGATGTTGAGCATCTTTTCATGCACCTGTTGGCCATCTGAATGTCGTCTTTGGAGAAGTGTCTGTTCATGTCTTTTGTCTTTTTTTTTTTTATTAAAAAATTTTTTAATGTTTTTATTTATTTTAGAGACAGAGCATGAGCAGGGGAGGGGTAGAGAGAGAGGAAGGCACAGAATCCAAAGCAGGCTCCAGGCTTTGAGCTATTAGCACAGAGCCTGACGTGGGGCTCAGACCCACAGACTGAGATCATGACCTGAGCCGAAGTTGGACGCTCAACCAACTGAGCCACCCAGGCGCTCCTTTTGTCTGTTTTTAATTGGATTGTTTGGTTTTTTGGTTTTTGTTTGTTTTGTTTTTTTGGTGTTGAGTTGTGTAAGTTATTTATGTGTTTTGGATACTAATCCTTTATTGCCTATGTCATTTGCATGTAACTTCTCCCATTCAGAAGGTTGTCTTTAAGTTTGATTGCTTCCTTCACTGGGCAGAAGCTTTTTATTTTGATAAAGTCTCAGTAGTTTTGTTTGTATTTCCCTAATCTCAGGAGACATATCTAGAAAAATTCTGCTACAGCCAGTGTCAGAGAAATTAGTGCCTGTGCCCTCTTCTGGGATTTTTATGGTTTCAGGTCTCGAATTTAGGTCTTTAATCAGTTTTCAACTTGTTTCTGTGTAAGAAAGCAGTTGTTTCATTACTTTGCGTGTAACTGCCCGGTTTTCCCAGCACCATTTGTTGAAGAGACTTTTTCCCATTATGTATTCTTGTCTCCACTGTTGAAGGTCAGTGAACCATACAATTGTGGGTTTATTTCTAGCTTCTTGATTCTGTTCCATTGATCTATGTGTCCGTTTTTGTGCTGGTTCGATTGCTACAGTTTTGTGGTAGAGCTTGAAGTCTGGGATTATGATACCTCCAGTTTTATTCTTCTTAAGATTGCTTTGGCTATTCGGGGTCTTCTGTTGTTCCATTCAGATTTTAGGGTTATTCTAGTTCTGTGAAAAATGCTTCGATGTTTTGATAGGGGTTGCATTAAATCTGTAGATTGCTTTGGGTAGTATGCACGTCTTAACGATATTTGTTCTCCCCACCCATGAGCATGGAATATCTTTCCATTTGTGTGTGTTATGTTCAGTTTCTTCTACTGGGGTTGTATAGTTTTCAGAGTACGTGTCTTTCACCTCCTTGGTTAACTTTATTCCTAGGTATTTTATTATCTTTGGTGCAGTTGTAAATGGGACTGTTCTTAATTTCTCTTCAGTCTATTTCGTTCTTAGTGCGTAGAAATACAGCAAATTTCTGTACATTGATTTTGTATCCTGTGACTTTACTGAATTCATTTATCAGTTCTAGTAGTTTTTGGTGGAGTCTTTAGAGTTTTCTGTATATGGTATCATATCTAAAAATAGTGAAATTTTGACTTTTTCCTTACAGTTTGGAAGCCTTTTCTTTCTTTTTGTTGTCTGATTAACGTGTCTGGGACTTCCAGTACTTTGTTGAATAAAAGTGGTGAGAGCGGACATCCTTGTCTTGTTCCTGACCTTAGGGGAAAGCCCACAGTTTTTCACCGTTGAGGATGATGTGAGCTGTGGATTTTTCACATGTGGCCTTTATTATGCTGAAGTGTGTTTCCTGTAGATCTACTTTGTTAAGGCTTTTTAACATGAATGGTGGTTGTAGTTTGTCAGATGTTTTTTCTGCATTCGTTGAAATGATCATATGGTTCTTATCCTTTCTCTTGTTGATGTGTTGTATCACATTCATTGATTTGCAAATATTGAGCCCCACTTACATCCCAGGAATAAGCCCCGCTTGATCGTGGTGAATGATTTTTTTAATGTGTTGTTGAATTTAGTTTGCTCATATTTTCTTGAGAGTTTTTGCATCTGTGTTCATCAGTGATGGAGGTCTGCAGTTCTCTTTTATTGTAGTGTCTTTATCTGGTTTTGGTGTCAGGATAATGCTGGCCTCATGGAATGAATTTGGAAGCTTTCCTTCCTCTTTTATATTTTGGAATAGTTTGAGAAGAATAGGTGTTAACTCTTCTTTAAATGCTTGGTAGAATCCACCTATGAGGCCCTCTCTGGTCCTGGACTTGAGTTTGTTGGGAGGTTTTTGATGAGTGATGCAATTTCCTTGCTGGTAATTGGTCTGTTCAAATTTTGTATTTTTTTCCTGATTCAGTTTAGTGGAGGTTATATGTTAGTAGAAATCTATCCTTTCTTCCAGGTTGTACAGTTTATTGGCATATAATTTTCAGTAATATTCTTGTATAATTCTCTGTGTTTCTGTGGTGTTAGTTATTTTTCCTCGTTCATTTCTGATTTTGTTGATTTCAGTCCTCTGTTTTTTTTTCCATGAGTCCGGCTAAAAGTTTATCGCTTCTGTTGATCTTTGCAAAGAATCAGCTCTTGGTTTCATTGATCTGTTCTATTGTTTTGTTTTGTTTTTTGTTTAGTTCCCATATCATTTATTTCTCCTATAATCTTTATGATTTTTTTCCTTCTACTGGTTTGGGGGTTGGTTGGTTCTTTTTCCACCTCCTTTAGGTGTAAGGTTAGGTTGTTTATTTTAGACTTTGCTTGTTTCTTAAGGTAGGCCTGTATTGCTGTAAACTTTGCTTTTAAAACCACTTTTGCTGCATCCCAAAGGTTTTGGACTGTCATGTTTTCATTTTCATTTGTTTCCACGTGCTTTTTGATTTCTTAGTTGACCCATTCATTGTTTAGTAGTATGTTGTTTAACCTCCAGTTATTTTTGGTCTTTCCAAATTTTTCTTTGTGATTCTTGGTTTCATAGTGCTGTGGTTAGAAAAGATGAATGGAATGACTTCTCTCTTTTTGAATTCGATGAGACTGGTTATGTGACCTAATCTGTGATCTCTTCCAGAGAATGTTCCATGTGCGCTTCGAAAAGTGTGTACACTCTGTTTTATGATGAAATGTTCTAAATATATCTGTTGGATCCATCTGGTCAAATGTGTCATTCAAAGCCATTGTTTCCTTGCTGATTTCCTGCTTGGATTGTCTGCCCATTGCCGTAAGTGGAGCGTTAAAGTCCCCTACTGTTAACGTGTTACTATTGATTACTCCCTTTATGTTTTTTAGTAGCTGCTTTGTGTCTGGGCCACCTTCACGTTGGGTGCGTACATGTTTACAGTTATTGTCTTGTTGCATTGTCCCCTTTATGAGTATAGGGTGTCCTTCTTTGTTTCTTGTTTTAGTCTTTGTCGTAAAGTTTATTTTGTCTGATAAAAGCATTGCTACGCTGGCTATCTTTTCATTTCTCTTTGCAGGATAAACACTCTTCCATCCCTTCCCTTTCAATCTGCATGTGGCTTTAGGTCTGAAATGAGGCTTTTGTAGGCAACATTTAAGTGTTTTGTTTTAGTTCATTCTGTCTTATGTCTTTTGACTGGAGCGTTTAGTCGTTTACATCCAAAGTAACTATTTATAGAAACATATTCGTTGTCATTTTGTTACTTGTTCTATGATTCTTTTTTGTAGATCGTCTCTGTTCCTTCTCTTGCTCTCTTCTCTCATGGTTTGCTGGCTTTCTTTAGTGATATACTTACAGTTCTTTTTTTTTTATTTTTGCATATGTGTTACCAGTGTTTGATTTGTGGTTGTCATTAGGTTTCCATATCATATCTTTATACATAGTTTGTATTGAGTTGTTGGTCATTTAAGTTTGAATCCATTCTAAAAGCACTAAATTTTTACTCCTTTCCCACTGTGTTTTGGGTATATGGTGTCATAGTTTACATCCTTTTATTTTGTGAATTCCTTGACTGAGTTTTATAGATAACGCTTAATTTTACTGCTTTTGTGCTCCCTGCCTTTCTTACTCATGCTTATGTGGTTTTTCCTTTCCACTTACAGAGGCTCCTTTAAAATTTCTTGTAGGGCTCGGTTAGTGGTGATGAATTTTAACTTTAACTTTTGTTTGTTTGGGAAACTCTTCATCTCTCATTCTATTCTGAATGACAGCCTTGCTGGCTAGAGTGTTGTCAGCTGCAAGTTTTTTCCTTTCAGCATCTTGACTAGATCGTGCCACACTCCCTTCTGGCTTGCAGAGCTTCTGCTGAAAAATCAGCTGATGACCTTATGGGGTTTCCCTGGTATGTAACTGTTTTCTCCCTCACTGGTTTTAAAATTGTCCCTTTATCAGTAATTTCTGCCATTTTAAGTTTTTTGTTTTTTATACATTTATGTATTTTGAGAGACAGCGAGAGACAGAGTGTGAGCAGGGGAGGGGCAGAGAGGGGGGAGACACAGAATCCGAAGGAGGCTCCAGGCTCCGAGCTGTCAGCACAGAGCCCGACACGGGGCTCAAACCCACAAACTGTGAGATCATGACCTGAGCCGAAGTCAGACGCTCAACGGACTGAGCCACACAGTGCCCCTCTGCCATTTTAGTTACTAAGTATTTTGGGGTGGACCTCCTTGGGTTTATTTTGTGTGTATGGCAGGGGAGCTCTGTGCCTCCTGCATCTGGATTTTTGTTTCTTTCCCCAGATTTGGGAAGTTTTCACCTATTATTTCTTTAAATTAGCTTTCTGCCCTCCTTTCTCTTCTGGAACTCCTATAATATGAATGTTATGACACTTGATGGTACTGCTAAGTTCCTTCCCTTAGTCTTTTTTCATTTTTTTTTCTTTTTCTCTCTCCTTTTCTACTTGATGGTTTTCGTTTTCCATTGTTACGTTCCCCGGGTCACTGATCGGTTCTTTCTTCTGCTTCCTCTAGTCTACAGTTTATTCCATCTCGTGCACTTTAATCCAGTTATTAAGTTCTTTGTCTCTGATTGGTTCTTTATTTACATTTTCTCTCTCTTTGTCAAGGGTGTCACTGAGGTCCTCCCCTCTTTTCTCAAGTCCACTGAGTTTTTTTTATGACCATTACTTTAAATCTCTGTCAAGAATATCATTTAACTCCATTTCGCTTAGCTCTCTTGCTCCGATTTTGCCGTGTTCTTTCTTTGGGACATACTCTTCTGTCTCCTCATTTTGTCTGATTCTCTGTTTCTGTGTGTTAGGAAAGTCAGCTGTGTCTCCTGCTCTTGGAAGTCGTGGCCTTATGAGGAAGAGGTGCTGCAGTGCCCTGTGGTGCAGCGTCCCCTGTTCCCTAGGGCCTGGCGTTTCAGGGACGTCACCTGCATGTGTTGCATGTGCCCTCCTGTTGTGGCCTAGGCACTTTTTTCCTTCAGTCTGCAATGGCTCTCTGTGCCTGTTTTGGGCAGTGTTTGGTCCCGTGTTGTGAGCTCACCAGTCAGGGGCTGCTGTAGGCTTGAGTCAGACCGGATGTTTGCGGGCAATGTGGTAGCACCGACCGAAACTGCAGGGAGCTTTCCCTGTGTTGTCTCCTGAGAAGCTTGTGTTGGTGGGTGGGTCCTGCAATCAGACCACATGTCCGACCCCTGCCCACTGCTGGGGCCACAGTCGGACCGGTGTGTGTGGTGATTGTCCCCTATCCTGGGGCAGGAGTCACTTGGGAGTGGTGCTGGGCTCTTGTGGAGTTGCTTGCTCACTGCCTGGCTTGTGGCACTGGTTTGGATGGGCTTGGGCCCAGGGCACATTGGAGGGGGAGATTGACAGGAGAGCTCTGGGGCGGAGCTCCTGATACCAGCAAGGTCCCCTGCTGGTCCGCTGCCACTGGGGACCTGCGGTGCACAAGGAAAACTCCCGGAGGCAGGCCTGGATGCAGGGGGTAGGGCTGCAGAAGAGCATGGGAGTGAGGGGCACAGTGCTGGCAAGGTCCAGTCCACTGTGGGAGGGGGCCTGCCGCTCTGCCCCAGAAAGCTGCCGAGGCCAGGGTAGGGGGGCAGGTCCTCAGGAGAGTGCAGGGCTGGGGTGTGGGGCAGGACACAGTGTTACCAAGCAAGGTGGAGAGTGTTCACTCTGTGCTGGTTCCCACAGGTTCCTGGGTGTCTCGGCTGGGGGGTGGGGGAGGGAAATGGCACCTGCCAGCTCTTTTGTTCTGGGAGAAGTCTTCCGAGGATCCCTGCCCCTCCGGCCCATGCTCTGAGGTCAGTAAACATATCTTCCTCCCGCATACCCCAGGGCCTGTTTTCAGCCTGCTGCTTGTAGGCTGTACCTCAGCAAGGCTAGCGTGCTGTCTCTGTGAGGGTGGGTCTCCGTTTCCCGTAGCCCTCCAGTTCTCCCGGCGCAGAGTTATTGATTCTTAACGTTTTCAGGTGCCTATGCCCTGCTTGACTAAGAACCCACAGTGTTAGACCTGTCCGGTTTTCAAAGCCGAGTATGGTGATTCATCTTCCCACTGTGGGTTCTGGGTGTCTGGTGTGGGGTCTCCCCTTCTCCACTCTGCACCTGCTGTGCTGCATTTTCTCCCTCCTGTGGACGGTCCTACAGGTCCCATTTGGCTCCAGGCCGTGTCTCCCCCCCTTCCTATCATCTTTGATGTGGCCTCTTCCATACATTTAGCTGGGAGAGTCTGTTCTGCCTGTCAGGTCCTTTTCTGGGTTATTTACACTCACGTGGCTGTTATCTAGGTGTAACCATGGGATGGGCTGAGCCTAGGACCCTCCTACTCTGCTGTCTTCCCCAGAAGTAGATTTAGACTTAAAAGACCCTAGATTTTCAAAATGGTCAATGAGCATTGGCTTCAACTTAAAGTCACCAGCCGTATTAGCCCCGATGAGACGGCCGGCCCGCCTTTGGAAGCTTTGAAGCCAGGCGCCGACTTCTCCTCTCCAGCCACGGAAAGTCCTGGGTGGCATCTTCTTCCTACGGGAGGCTCTGGCCTCGGCCCCGAACACCTGCCGGTGAGTGCGGCCGCCGTCGTGATCCCCTCAGCCGGATGCTCTAGAGAACTTGCCGCAGCTGCCCCTTCCAGCACTTCCACGTCGGGGCGACGGCCTCCTTCCTCAGTCCTCCCGAAACCACCTCCGCTCGCTTCAGACTCGTCCTCTGCAGGCTCCTCACCTCTGTCAGCCTTCACGGGACTGAAGAGTCAGGGCCTCGCTCTGGGTTAGGCTTCTCCGAAGGGAAGGCTGCGGCCGGTTTCATCTTCTGGCCAGGCCACTAAAACGTTCTCCACGTCAGCAATAAGGCTGTTTTCCCTTTTTTTTTTTTTTTCTGTTAAGAACTAGAGGGGCACCTGGGTGGCTCTGTCAGTTAAGTGTCCGACTTCGGCTCAGGTCACGATCTCTCGGTTCATGGGTTTGAGCCCCACGTTGGCTTTGTCCTGACAGCTCAGAGCCTGGAGGCTGCTTCGGATTCTCTGTCTCCCCCCCCTCTCTGCACCTCCCCCTTTCCGAATACCCTAGGCCTGTTTTCAGCCAGCCTGCTAGGGCGTGCGCGCTCTCAAAAATAAACAGTAAAAAAAATTTAGAAAGGGTGGGCGAGCATGCAAGTGGTGGAGGGCAGGGGGGAGAGAGAATCTTGAGCGGGTCCCAGCACAGAGCCTGATGCGGGGCTTGATCTCGTGACTGTGAGATGGTGACGTGGACCGAAATCAAGAGTCGGACGCTTTACCGGCCTAGCCACCCAGGCTCTCCCGCTTCTACTTTCTTACTGCCCGTGCGTTCGCCGGAGTGGCAGTTAGCGCCCTTCAGGAACCTCCGTGGCGGTCACAAGAGCTTTGGCTTTGGCCGGTCTCGGCTTTCACCGGGCCGCCTCGTGGCTGAGCACGTAGAGGCCATTGGCGGGACTGTCAGCTGGCTTGATTTCAGTGCCGCTGTGTCTCGGGGCCTGGGGGGGCCCAAGGAAGGGGACAGAGACCGGGGAACGGCCGGTCAGTAGAGCAGTCCGTGCATAACACTTACCGATTAGGTTCCGCGTCTTACACGCGCGTGGCTCGTGGGGCTCCGGACAGTTGCGGTGGGAAGTCCCGAGATCACTGGTCACAGATCACCACGAGCAGTAATAATGATGAAAAAGATTAAGATCTTGTGCAAATTGCTGCAGAGAGACACAGGGTGCGAATCTGACTGGAAAAAGGGCGCCGGGACACTGGCCAACACACGTGCCTGTGCTCCGGGTGCCGTCGCGCTCTGGCCTCCACTGTCGTCCGCAAGACGGCAGGTGCCCCTGGTCCCGCTCCCGTTGTGCTGAGCTGCTGTCCCCCTGCTCTCTGTGGTCGACCTTCAGCACTGGGCCCGGGCGCGTGCGCTGTGCATCTGTCTCCGTGCGCCCTGCCTTGGCTGTGCCTTGGCTCTGGGCACCGATGCTCTCCTCGGACTCGGGAACTTTCAGGCCTGTTTCTCTCGTCCCCCTCACCCCACGTTATGCGTGCATCAGTCTGCGGGCCGTCGCCCCACTGTCCTCGGGTCGGGTCGCGTTTCTTAATCCCTCTGAGTGTTTTCTTGGGACTGAATCGCTTGTATTGATTCCTCTGCGTCCTCACTGGCGTTTCTGCCGTGTCAGGTCTACTGCGGGGCCCCCTCTACGGTTTCTTGTCATCGAATCCCTGGCTTCAGATGTGCTCACACATTTGCCTCGAGTCCCTCGTCGGCCCTGTCCCGCAGCTAGCAGCGCTCCCCCGGCTTCTCTTCTCATCCTTTTCTGAAAGCCTCAGGATTTCTTGAGAATAGTGAACATTTTAGTTAGCATGTTGTCGCAGCTCGGGGTTCGGAATCCCGCCACCCCCCACCCCCACCCCCACCCCCCGAGAGCAGTGATGGCAGTGGTTTCGTTGGGGATTTTTTAGTAGCTGCGCAGGTCTGGATCTGAGAGCTCGCTGGTGTCTCAGCTCGGTGGCTTTTCCCTGTTCCTACTGTCCGTGGCGCTCCAGGGGTCACTCCTGCATCTGCACGGCACACACGCCGGAGGTTGTGCTCAAACGCGTGGAGATCGCACAGGCGCCTCCGCCCGTGTGGTCGCAGGTGTGTGTTCGCTTGCGGGCCGTGCTCAGGCCGGCCGTGGCTCGGGGCCCTGGGACTCGTGTGATGCCCGCACACGCACGAGGGCTCTGTCGCCGGCAGGGATGTGGGCGGCCTGGCTCTCGCCCTGCTGCTTGCCCGCAGACGACCACCGCCGAGGCTGCCTGCCCGGCCTGCTGCCGGGTCACCTCTCTGAACGCTCACGCTCTGATTCCAGCAGCCCCTTCCGGCAGAGACCGTGAAGCTGCAGGTTTTCACAGGTGCTCCTCCGCCCTGCTGCAGCCAGCTGTCGGCAGGGAGAGAATGGGAGCACCCCGGACGGGATGCCCCAGACCGTGCTGTTCCCACCGGACTTCGATGGAGCACCGGTAGAGCTGTGTCGTTTGCTGTCAGCCTTTGGTCGCGTCCGAGGGGGCTGACGTGATGTGTCATGACAGCTGTGTCCCGCCTGGTGGCTGCTCTTTGGGCTGGGGGTTGGCGTCTTCACTGTGCGTGTGGGAGGGATCCCAGGCAACCCGCTCATGCCGTGTGTAGAGAGTCGCCTGGCAGAGGGCAGACGGGAGGGGCCCAGGCGGCGGGAGTCACAGGAGCCCGGCGGAGGTCCTGCCTTGGGAGGTGGCGTTAGGGACAGAGCGAGTGGATGTGAGCAGGGTCAGCACGGGGGGTGGGGGGTGGGGGGTGGTTCAAGAACGGCTCGTCGCCTGTATGTCTCAAACCGACCGTGGGAGCACAGCTTCGGAGATCCCAGCAGCTGTGCGGGGCTGGCGGTGGCTTGGAGCCGGAGTACAGACCCGTTGTGGGCCGAAGCAGGGCACCCGGCGTGCCGCCAGGGAAGACGCCAGTAACCTCTGTATTCCAGACCCGAGGAGGGCAGGGAGATAGTGGGGTCCTTGACGCTGTATGGTGGGGACGTGGGGGGTGTTGTCCCGTTCTCTTTTCTGGGGTGTGTGTGTGGAAATGGTCCCCGAGAGAGGGAAGAGAGGGTTTCCTCGGAGCCGGAACGAGCTGGGAAGGGGAGCAGGATGGGAAAGCGCAGCGGAAACGGCAAGGCGCGACTGTGATCTTGTGAGGATGGTGGGGCGCTTGTCACCAGCTGCACAGGAGCTGATCGAGGAGAGTGTATTTTTGTCTGGAAAACTCAAGAATCCGCTAGAAGAATTCCTAGAATCTTATAAGCTAGGGAGGGAGGAGGGATGTGTGGAAACCCGTGGCCCCTTCTGCAGAGGCAGGGTCAGCTGGAAATGGGGAGGCACTCCTTGGGAGAGCTGTCGTGAGTACGCGCTGTCTGGAAATACCTAGTGTCAGGAGGGTGGGGGGGTGGGGGCCCACCCCACCCCCAGTCTACCCTCTCCCGGGCAGTGTGCAGGTGCCATCACAGGGATAGGACGACGCTTCTCCCCAGATCAGTTGATGGCTCTTTTGGATCTCCCCCAGAAGACACTAAACTCCCCTGAGAGCCGTTGCCCATGACAGGGCTGTGTGAGCATCCGTTTGATGAGGACGAGGGAGGTCACGGGCGGACGGGCAGTGTGGCGGTGTCCTGATGAGTGCGTCCCCTCCGTGTGGCAGTTGGGGCGGTGCCGGTTCTCTCCAGAGACCCCGTGTCGGGGAAGAAGGGCCACTTCAGCCAGGTGAAGACCCCACACAACCCCTTGGACTCCAGCGCCCCGCTGATGAAGAAGGGGAAGCAGAGGGAGGTCCCCAAAGCCAAGAAGCCGACGTCGTTGAAGAAGGTACAGGGTGGCCATTTGAAACGGGGTGCGGAAAAACCTAGGACTCTCCTGTGTGTGCGTTACGTCTTCCGGCTCCTAGCGTTTTACGTGTGGATGTGGACTCCCCTTGCATGTGCCCTGTGAAGAGGCGTGTGTGGTTCTCTGACGAGCGGTCCCCCCCTGGGTGACAGGGCAGAGGGGACGCGGCAGGGCGCCCCTGCTGCTGCAGGCGGGGAGTGCTTGGCCGTGACGTCCTCCTTCTCACCCCACCCGGGGTCATCTGCCTGCCGTTCAGATTCCATGGATACGGGTCCCGTTGGGGCTGTCGCGGCCGGCGGAGGGTGGCCCGGGTCCAGTGTGCCCGGCTCTGCAGGCCCTGGGGAGGCGCGGCGTCCGTGAGCTGACGTCGGGTGGCGTGTTTTGCAGGAGAGCTTTTCACTTAAGAGGACAAGCGTGTAGGTGTTTTAATCGCTTCTTTAATTTTAAAGATTATTTTGAAAGAACGGCAGGAGAGAAAGCAGCAGCGTCTCCAAGAAAACACTGTGAGCCCGGCTCCCGCCAGTGACGCCGCGCTGGACGGGGAGAGCGGTGGCGACGAGGCCCTGGAACAGGCCGAGCCCTCAGGTACGGAGCGCGTTTGCTGCCCCGCGGGCTCTGGCGGGGGCGGCCGTGTGCAGGGCCGTCGGGAGCCCGGTCGTGACGGCCGGTCGTTGTCGGAGCCCCCTTGGGCGGACACATCTCCTGGCGCCTGCGCTCCAGACTCTGGGGACAGCGGGGCGAGGCCCCCAGGGCGATCCGTGAGTCCTCAAACGGTTCCCGCGACCTGAAGTGGCCGTGACGGTGACCGCCAGTAAGTGCAGGGCAGTTCTCCCAGCAGCGTGGGTCGTGGTGCCGTGTGGAGAACACGCTCGGGAGCTTCTACTGAGCTACGCGCTCAGAGCAGGACACGGAGCGTGAGCCTGCGGTTCGCGGACTTCTCACAGAGGGAGCACGGCGCCCGGCTCGGAAGCACAGCAGCCCCCGTGCCCTCGGCCCGGGGCCTCGCCCAGACTTTGTTCCAGGGGAATCCTGCCACCTGTGCCCCTCCAGCCCGCGGCGTGTCTGTGGCCTGTGGCGGTAGTCCCCTGCCGTGTAGCCCTGGGGTGTGTTCACAGGCCACGTGGCAGGTGGGCGTCCAGGGAGTTTCCCCTCTGGGGTCACCAGAAGCAGGGGCACCGGCAATGTGTGTGCGTGTGTGTGTGTGTGTGTGTGTGTGTGTGTGTGTGTAGGACGTGGGCACCCCCTCCTGTCAGCATGTGCCTGGAGGGGCTCTGGGCTTGGGGGTCCACTGCCATCCACCCTTAGACGCCTTCTGCCAGGCGGGCTTCCCGGGGCTTTTCTGGGTCCGCCCCCCAGACGTCCGTCACGTGCTGTCCTGGTGGGCAGACTCCTCTGGTTATGTGTCCCCTCCCGTGTACTTGGAAGTCTCCAGAAGTCACGGGGGGACCATGAGCTTGAAGCTCGTAGTTGGGATGTTTGAGTTTGGATCTCATCAAAGGGTCATTTGCTGAAGAAGCGGTCTGAACCGTTATATATGAAGAGTCAAGGACTGTGTAAAACTGCTTTTAAAACTGGGCGATAGGAACTTCAGGTTAAATATCAAAATTAAATCTGGCAACTGAACTGCCCATTTCGGGACGGCTAAAATGGTAAATTGTAGGAGTGTCCCTCCAGCGATCGACAGTGGCTAAGTCGGGTTGGGGAGGGAGCAGAGCGGGAGGTGGTCCTTCTGTTTCTCCCAAGCCGTCAGCACGCGTCCCGTCACCGCGGTGGCGTTGTGACGGGGCTGCTCTGGAGACCCCACCCCGCAGGTGCGTGCCACGGCCTCTTTCTCTGTGGCGTCGCAGAGGGGACGGAGGAGTCGGCGGCCCCCACTCCCGCGGGGCAACGCAAGTCAGAAGAGCCGCCGAGAACCGAGCCCCAGAAGGAGGCGGACGGCCTCTGCCTGGTCCCCGACGGCGCTGGCTGCCCCAGGATCCACAGCCGGAGATTCCGGGAGTGAGTGACCGTCCGGGGCGGGCGGTGCTTGCTCTGGCGTTGAGCACCGGGCCCTCCTGTCGTGATGTGCCCCGGCCGTGGGGCCAGGCCCGGTTTCCGTCCTCGTCCTGTCCCCACATCCGGCCACTTGATCTGCAGGGCGTTTGTCCTGCTGGTGTGAAGGCAGAGGCCCTCTGCAGTCGAGGTTGGTATTGTGGGGGGATGAGTGGGGAGCGGCCGGCTCCGTCTCGTGCTCTGCTTTCTCGGGAGCTCTGCCTCCTTCCAGGGCACAGTTCACACTCGGGGTGTGGGTTTTGTGAGCAGCAGCTGCCGTGGGGCAGCAGTGCCGTGGGGCTCAGTGGCGGGCCGCTGGGGGAGCTGGGCACAGTGGCTCTGTCCCTTATGGTCGGGGCTCAGGGAGGACACGAAACCCAGTGGGCCGGGAGCCCCATGTCTTTGGCCCCCAGAGGGCTGTGCGGTTGCCGCAGCTGCCTCGGCCCTTTTCTTTCAGTTACTGCAGCCAGATGCTGAGCAAGGAGGTGGACGCCTGCGTCACGGACCTGCTCAGAGAGCTGGTGCGCTTCCAAGACCGGATGTACCAGAAGGATCCGGTCAAGGCCAAGACCAAGCGCCGGCTGGTGCTGGGGCTGAGGGAGGTGCTCAAGCACCTGAAGCTCAGGAAGCTGAAGTGCATCATCATCTCCCCCAACTGTGAGAAGATTCAGTCGAAAGGTAACGAGCTGGTCTGTGTTGTCCCTGCACGGCCGCAGCCGGGGCGGCTTCTCCCCGCCTGTAATCGGTGGCCATTTCCAGGGGCCACCTGCCCACCCGGGGCCCCGCTCTGTGTTCCCGCCGAGGCTGCGGCCTCTTTGCTTTGAGGCCAAAGGAACTTACTACATCTCGTCAGTGTGTCCGCGGAGAAGGGAGCCGGCGGCTTGCGGTCATTTTACAGGGACAGCTTGGTAAGGCGGCCTGGGACTGTGCGAGTGCCGCGTCTGCTCAAGGGGCCTTTCGTCTGTCGATTCTGAACTTGAGTTTTAAGTGGCAGCTGTCTGAGCGTTCTGTTTGTCTCGGTTGCCTCGTCTGAGCACTGGGAGGTCACACCTGAGGGGGCTCTCTGCTCTCGCGGACACTGAGGGCTGGGAGCAGCGGACCCTCCCAGAGTCTCTCCCGGGGAGTCACATGGGACGCACGCGTGGGGTGTCGTCCACCCGGGAAGCCCATTCACCATCCGCGCCCAGGGGTGTCCCTTCCAGGGGATTTATGGGCGGCTGGTTGTGGACACCCTGTGCCCAGCCTGACTCACAGAGGGCGGTGGTGTTCAGCATGAACCCCCTCGTGCCCGCCCCATAGCCCCTTTCACAGCGGTGTGTGGGGAGCCCTCCAGAAACCCAAGTTGTGGCTCTGGCCATGGGTCCCCTGAGAAGCAGCCCTTTGAAGGGACAGTGGCCATGGTGCCGCTGCTCACATAGCATTTGTGGTCAATGCCGGGTGTGGGGGACAGGGACATGAGCCAAAGGGGCCCCGCATTTGTGGTCAGCTCTGGGGGTGGGGGACATGGATCAGAGGGGCCCTGGCATTTGTGGTCAGCTCTGGGGGTGGGGGACACAGGCCAGAGGGGAGCCCCGGCATTTGTGGTCAGCCCTGGGGGTGGGGGACACGGGGCCAAGGGGCCCTGGCATTTGTGGTCAGCTCTGGGGGTGAGGGACACAGGCCAGAGGGGAGCCCCGGCATTTGTGGTCAGCCCTGGGGGTGGGGGACACGGGGCCAAGGGGCCCTGGCATTTGTGGTCAGCTCTGGGGGTGAGGGACACGGGCCAGAGGGGGCCCCTGCAGTTTCTAGCAGTAAGTGGGGAATAGCTCCCTGTGGTTGTGGCTAAGGAGCACGCCCGCCTCCCCTCCTGTGCGCTCACCTCCTGTCGGCCCAGAAGTGCTAGTCCTTGGATGGTTCTGCGCCCAGAGCATGCTTCCCTGGTCCCCGCATGCATCTGGGCCAGGGTCTAGGCAGGATGGAGGGATGTGGAGCTTAAATGTTAAACCCCGAACAGACTGGTTGCAGATTGACCCGGTTCCCAGCGCAGCGGCCTATGCTTTCAAGAAGTTTCTCTCTCGGAAGAAAATCAAATAGTTCTACATAACTAGGGGCCAGGTGCTGGGGGACATGGGCAACGTTTTCTCCCCAGGCAGATATTAGGTGCTCCACATGGGGGTCTGTCTGTGCACAGAGGGGCTGGGCCAGGACCCCGCAGCAAGCCCGGTACCAGCAGCGCTCCTTTCTTTTGAGGAGTAAGCCCTCCAGATTCCTCCCGACCCCCAGAGGAGCCACCATTCCCACATTTGACATGTCCTTTATGGTGTCTGCGTGTGTGTGTGTGTGTGTGTGTGTGTTTGTGTGTATGTGTGTAAGAGAGAGAGAGAGAGAGAGAGAGAGAGAGAGATTTGGTCCTGGCCCTGTTGGCACCTTGGTTTTTAGCTTGATGGTCTGTCTGGGGAGCCAGCTCGTAACTCTGCACACACTTGTGTTGCTCAGACGGGACTTAGGGATGTTCTGGTGGTTTCTGGACGTCTCTAGCAACGCACAGGGATGCGCTGTGCATGCTGTCCTTTCTGGTGGGGACATCTCGAGGACGAAAGGGCTGGTGCATTTGGGGGTCGTGTGGGTTACGCACCTGCACCCAGAACCTTCTGTGTAGGTGGGGGGCAGCTTTGCACTTTCCTGGGAACTGTTGGCTCCTGTTCTTTGCCCACTCGTGTTTGGGGATATTGATCTTTTTAATACCGACGTGTGCCTTTTTATATAATAGGAAAGCTCCTCGGGTAAGAGTTGTACTTTCCTGGTTTGTTATTTGCCTGTTTTCAAAACATCGTTTTGGCCACGCGAAGATCCTGGGTGTTGTTATCATGTTGGTGTTTTTTATTCTTGTTTCTTTAATTGGTTCTAGGTTTTATGCTATTTCTCAACCATAGCACTCCAAGGTTATTAAAGGTTTTTTTATATCCGTTTTCTTAGTTCTCCCACGTTTTCATTTTTGTGTTTAGGTAGACTATATTTCATTTCAGATGGGTCTTTCCAGAGGCCGACCCAGTTGTCCTCTTTCTGCTGCTTCACAGTGCTCCCCCCGACAGCGCTCAGTCCCACACGGTAGGGTCGCTTCTGGAACCCACCTTATTACAGCAAGCTCTCCTACCTGGTGAGGCTAGCCTGACGGTAGTTCCCTTTTTCAAAAGGCTTCTTCTCAGTTGCGTATTTCTGTCGTGTTATTTTTCCTCAAAAAAAAAAAAAATCCTAACTGTAGTGAGAGTATTTCAGAAGTTTCAGGTGGACACGGAAGTGGTGTGTGGTCCCGGGACCACTGTGTCCCAGAGCACAGGCCCCTTTGTGATCTTTGTTCCCGGAGCACCTTGAAGCTGCTCTGTAGATCTTGATAAACCTGGTCCTACCTGCTGTGGTCTTTGGTGGCTGTCCACACCCACCCTTGCTGGCGCTGCTGGCCTTCGTGAGGACTCGTTAGGTGTGTGTGACTTGTGCACAGACACCCACGTGCAACTGTCTTGTAGTAAAGGTTTTGGGGTGGCGGGCGCGTCACCTGCACGCAGAGTCCTTGGCGCCTCGCTCGGAGGCAGGGTGGGTGGTGAGCCCGCGGCCCGCCCGTTGGTGTAGGACCCTCAGTGACCTCTGTATGTGGGGTGCAGCCCGTTAATACACAGGGGACAGGTGACCAGTGGCCTGAGACGCAGTGAGTGTTGAGTGAACACTAAGCGCAGTTGGCTCGTTCACGTGACCAGAATAGATTTCTCCTTCCTGTTTGGCCTTTGTCCATGGTTTCCGGCTCACAGTTCCCCACATCCTTGGAGTTTCCCAGGACCACAAGAAAGGTGTTTTGTTACGTTAATGAGGTGATTTTTGGACCCCGCCCAAGCTGGGGCTGGTTGCCAAGAGAGCCAGCCGAGAAATGAGAGGGTTGGAACTTGGGTCCCTGTCCGGCCCCTACCCCCGGCCCCCAGGGAGGGGGTGGGGGTGGAGCCCACGACTTAGTGGATCCTGTGACTAGTCTGGAAGCCTCCACACAGTCCGGCCCGGACTGGGGTAGGGGAGCTTCCCGGTCGGTGCACAGGAGACGCCAGGGTAGTGGCGCACCCGGAGTGGGCACGGCCTCCCCGTGCGTCTCTTCCCGCGCTGGCGACTCGAGATCTTTGTCACGTCCTTTAATAAACTGGGCAAATGTGAGCAAGGCTTTTCTGGGGTGAGCGCTGTGAGCCTCTAGCAACTTAGAAGAACGGAAGGAGAGGGTGTGGGGCCCCGCAGCGTGTCGCCCCTTGGTCCGGAGCTCGGGGAACGCAAGGACGTGTGCAGGCACCAGAGGTGGGGCCCGGGGGAGGGGGGTCTCCTGGGACAGACCCACCCTGTGCGGTCTGACACGCTCTCCAGGCAAGAGTGTCGGGAGGGGCGGAATTCTTGCACAGCCAGTGGTGTCTCAGAATTGCTTGGTGGCGTGGCCCCCGCCCATGTGGGAACTGGGTCCAGAGACACTTCTAGAAGGCTGAGACTTCACCGTCCGTTAGGATGACGACGCAGACGTGTTTTAGTACGTTGAGGGAGTGCCTCTTTTGGAGAGTTGCACTCTGCCTCGTGTGCACTGCCCTGGCAGTGACCGGCTCGTCTCCCGGTGACGTGGACCCCGCTTGAGAGTGGCTGGGCCGTGTTGCTGTCTGTAGAAAAAAGCCCTTTGCGACCAGGGTCACTGCCACGCTGTGTGTGACGCGTTTCCCTTCGGTTGTTGTCCCTGACCAGGCGGGCTGGACGATACCCTGCACACCATCATCGGTTATGCCTGCGAGCAGAACATCCCTTTCGTGTTCGCTCTCAACCGCAAGGCTCTGGGGCGCAGTTTGAACAAGGCCGTCCCTGTCAGCGTGGTGGGCATCTTCAGCTACGACGGGGCCCAGGTGAGCCGGGCGTCCCCGGCAGGGCAGCCCCGAGCCCGGGGCCCACAGGGCACGTGCGGCGATTCTGAATCGGCTCCGAGCTCGCCGCTGCTCAGAGACGCCTCACGTGGCCAGCGTCCCCGCCAGCCGTCCCCCTGCTTCCCCGGGGAGGGCGCCGTCCCGACGGGCAGAGACCCTTAGTCCCCCCCCGTGGGGAGGGGCGTCACCTGTGCCCTCGCTTCTGTCCCAGGACCAGTTCCACAGGATGGTGGAGCTGACGATGGCCGCCCGGCAGGCGTACAAGACCATGCTGGAGAACGCACGCCAGGAGCCGGCGGGGGAGCCTGGGCCCCCCGCCCCGGGCAGCCCGCCCCCGCAGGGCCCCCCTGCTCCTGCCGCCGGGAGAGACGAGCCGCGCTACAGTGAGTGCGGGGGCGGGGGGGGTCGGGGGCGGAGATGTGCGGGACGTAGCGGGGGGGAGGTGGGGAATGGGCGGAGCGCCCAGGACAGCAGCACGGCCACCCCGCGGCAGGGCCCGCTGCTGAAGGCCGGGTCGGGTCCCACCTGGTGTCCCGAGAGCTGGTCCCACACAGACCTCGGGGCAGACGGCACCTGAGTGGAGCTGGCCGTGAGGACAGCGCTGTCACGAGGCCAGCGTGTGCTGATGGCCGGCTGGGGGAGTCCGTGCCAGGCCCGAGTGGGGACTGAGCCCCGGGCGGCACGCCTCCCGGAGGAGCCTGTCCCTTAGCTGTGCCGCTGTCTCCCTTCTAGTGGAAATCTGGAGAGAACACCTGGAAGCCTACAGTCGGGGTGCCCTGGAGCTGGAGGACTCTCTGGAGGCTTCAACCTCGCAGATGATGAACCTGAACTTATAGGAAGACTCCTCGGGGTGTGTCGTGTATTTGGGGTGAGGAAGGGGGGTGTGGAAGACTCTGGGGCCTTCTTCACAGTTCTTCTTGGCCTCATGTATTCTGTGTGGCTGTTCGATTGGGAGGCGATTCTGAGATGTGCATCCCGGGGACGGGCGTTCGGGCGTGCTGGCGGGAACCTTTCCAAAAATTCTGAAGTCGTGGCTTTGGGTCTCTGAGCACGTGGAGTCTGGAAAGGACTGGAACGTGTGTGCTGCTCGGAGTTCTTTGCCATGAAGGAACCGCCTCCGATGTGGCAGAGCTGAGCCACGTTCGTTTGTGGAAAGAGCCGCGGGGTCACGGCCGGGCCGCTGCTCTTGGCCGCTGACCCAGCAGGGCCGAAAAGCAGTAGCCGGGCGGGGCCGCTTTTGAGGCAGGGGACTTGCTGGGGACCTGGCTTTCTGGCTGGAAGATGTGGGGATACTTGGAGGGTTTGCTAAAATGAGCCTCAGAGGGAAAATTGGTTCTTTAATCTGTGACCTCTTGATATGGATTATTCCTTTTTGTCTTTATTTTTCAAAGAAGCGATGTATATTGAAGTTTCTAAATTTCAGTTTTGATAATCTACAAATCCTTTCTTTCTCTCGTAAACGAACGTGTTGTGACTGTGGTTTCTGTCTGGAAGGCCAGCAGGATGTTGCCCGCATGCTCTCCTGTAGGAGGGCGTATTTATTTGGAATAAAGAGCGATGATTTGAGAGCCTTGCACCTCTGGCCGGCTCAGGCTCGTGGGGCCCCTGCGGCCTGGCCCGCGCCCCTCGGTGCTGTGGCTTGAATGGCAGGGGCCCGAGCGGGGCAGGGTTTGTGTGCCCAGACCCTGCCCGGCCTGCTCCTCTCCTGTCACACAGCAAGCGGCACAGGCGGGGCTTCACTGGTGCTCAGCTCAGCAACGGCTCGCGTTGGCTTTGCAAACACTTTTAGGTGAGATCGGTCACGTCACGTGCTGTACCCGAGAGGCGAGTGGCTTGTGGCGAGCCAGAGTGAGTGACGACAGAAGTGGCCTGTGGTGTGGACGTGTCAGACACCAGGCTGTCCTGTCTTGACACTGGCTGCTCCTAGTGTGTGTCTGCTTCTCTGTTTGCGTCCTGAGCTATTTAAACGGGGGGCTTGGTCGGCTTAGCGACCGCTCTTGATTTCGGCTCAGGGCTCAGGTCACTATCTCCTGGTTCATGGGATCGAGCCCTGTGTCGGGCTCTGTGCTGACAGCACGGAGCCTGCTTGGGATGTTCTCTCTGCCCCTCCCTCTGCACAGTCTTAATTCTCTCAAAATATGTAAACTTTAAGTAGGTAATTAAAAAAAATTAAGTGGGGAGATGTGCAGTGAGGCTGCCCAGGCCCTCAGTCCTGTCCCCAGGGTTCTCCCTTGGGGGCCAGGAGGAGTGGCGTGGGCAGGGCTTTTCCTGCTGTCCCCGGTCAGCATGTTCCAAGTTTGCTGTCATGGGTATGGAACTCAGATTATGGAGAGAGACGTTTCCAGAGGTAAGCTATAGGGAGAACGTTAAACTGAAGAATTTCGGCGGGGGATGCTGGCCCTGTGTTCAGAGCCCCAGCCCTGGGCCCGTGGAGCGTGGATCTCAGGGGAGGGGGTCTGGTGCTCCTCGTGTGACTCAGTGCTGGGCCTGGCCTGGTCACATCACCTTCCCAGCAGAGGCTCCTGCCACAGGTGACGTGGCGGCCCGCGCGGTGCCGACGGTGACGCAGGAAGTGCACACACCTCATCCCGTTTAGTTTTATTTTTCTCACCAGCGCAGAGAAGCACATGCCTCGTAACCACGTTTCCCAGCAGAGCCCTCCCCGGGAGCTGACCGCGTCCCGCTTTCTGTTGGGCACGAGAGCGCTCGGGCTACAGCGCACGTGGGCGAGCCTCGCAGACACGGCGAGCGGCACCCGGAGGTCCCGGGCTCGGAGCCCTCGTGGCCTCCCCGGGCGGCCGGAGCCGCACCTGCTCAGGAACCCACGCTGCGCGCCCACGGCCTTCCACGGCAAATGCTGTCGCCACGGGTAATGGCGTGAGCGGGGCGGATCCGGCCCCAGCCGGCCGTCCTCAGGAAGTCGCGTTCGCGGCGGATCCCGCACATTGCCGGCGGGACACGCGTGTGGCTTCGTAACGAGGGGTCTGGCCGCAGGCTGAGGTCGCGAGCGGAGGCGGTGTCCGTGTGCTGGGTCATGGGGAGCCACAGCTCTGCTTTGAACGGAGGCTTTGGTTTTCTGGTACGTGCATTCCGTTAAAAGCCGTCGTTCCGTAAGCGGGAAGTGTCCGTGAGGTCAGGCTGTGTGGCGTTAGGCTCCATGTGGACGCACCTGCCAGGTGGCGCCACCCAGAGGAACCTGGACCGACCTGCCGGCTGCCGCGCCTCCTGCAAGCTCGGGTCCCGCAGAACTTTCTAAAGCGGCCCGGTGCCCTGAGACCATGAGGGAGCCGGGGAGGAAGCCCACGAGGCCTTCAGTCCCTGTGGTCCCTGGGTCGGACCTCGTGGTCACCCGAGGTTGGAGGCCAGTTCCTGCCACTGGCCTGGACGCCCTGTCCCTGCCATGTGGTGGTTCAGCAGCCGGGCTAACGCAGGGCTCCTGCCCAAGCTGAACCAGGAAATCACCCCGGTGACGCGGAGTGGCCGCGGAGCGCAACAGCAGTGTTTCTGGAAGAGGACCCGTCACGCACACCACCGTCTACCTATTCCAGGTCTGTCTGTAGCTCAGGACCTGTCCTGGCTTCCTGTTTCTGCCAGACAGACCCTTCTGTCCCACATAAGCACCTAACTTTTTAACACAGGTTCTGGATTCTGTCACAGAAGCTGGGGTATGGTCACATCTCAGTAGGCAATGTGGCAGCCACTGTCCTGGGGTCTCTCCAGTGGCCGCGGGCTCGGCTGGGAGTGAACACCATGTCCTGGGGCCTAAAGGGCGCCCTTGTCACAGCTTTCCTGAAAGAACAGTGCAGAACTGTGAGTTCCTGGCAGAACACGTGCCCTTCCCGCTCCCCCCACTGTCGTAGACAAGGGAGGAGGCCTCAAGTGTCGCGGCCCACGTGCACCTCCTTTGGGTCTAGGAGGGCCTTCAAGGAAGGGGGCCCATGCGGGCTAAGTTTGCAGGACTCAGAAATGCTTAGCCTGTGTCGGCAGCAAGGAGAGAGCTCACGTCTGAAGGCCTGTGTTCGAGCCACAGGGTGTCTCCTCCGGTAAATCTCTGGCCTTGTAGCTGCCCTCCCGGCTGCATTAGCGACTCGGGAACTGGGGACACCTGTCCTATCTCCTCACTGCTGGGACAGCAGTCCCCCCACCAAGAGGGGGTGCAGCCAGCGGGCCCTCCCCTGCATCTGTTCCCCCCCACTCCCCCCCGCCATGCTGACCCTCCCCAGGGATCTGCCTGGAGCCCAGAAGCTGCAGGTTACAGAAAGCAGAGTGACTGTGGGCCAAGAGCACACACGTGGGGTCCCAGCAGGACCCACCCCACCAGCCCCTGCCCACCCTGGGCCTGGCCACATACCCACGCCTTCCTCCAGCTGTGCATCATGCGGTCGTGCTCCCCAGCCACAGCCTTCCAGGCGGCCAGCTCTCTGGTCCACTGCTCCTGGTGGGTCGCCTCTGCAAGACAAGTGGGGTGCTGGCTGTCAGCCTTGCAGGCCTTTGAGGCACGGTGGGTGCGTGCAGGCTGCCAAGGCCATTCTGAGAGCCGGGTCTCTGGTTCGGTAGCGGGTGAGGCGCTCACTCTTCTGGCCTTGCCTCCTGGCTGTGGGGACTTCCACGGTCAGCGGCCCCCTCCTGCCCTTCCCCAGGCCACCAGCCCCAGGGTCACGCCGGCCCCGTCCTCATCCTGCGTGAGTCCTGTCCAGGCAGGAAAGGGGCTCTCCCTCCACATTTTGGGGTGATGCAGGGACCTTCCCCAGGAGGCTGCGGGAGCTTGATCTGTGGGGCTGTGAGGGTGGCACAGGCCAGACAGCTGTGGTTGTTTGGAAACAGAAACGCACCATGTCCCTGCTCTGCCCATGGCCCCTGTTGCTCGTTTCAGAAGTGAGTGCCAGGGACCTGAGCCCGTGAGACGTAAAGCGGAACTTACTCCTTGAGCAGGACTGGGCCGGGGCCTGGGCTCCAGAGGCACCTTCAGGGGTCTTTAACCCCAAGGGACCCTGCAGGGACTCCCATCCTGAGAGAGTCCCTGCGTTCCTAACACCCTTGCCCTGGCACCCCCGTCAGTAGACACGACAGGCTGGGTGGGCAGGCAGGCACGTCCCGAGATGTCCCGACTGTGCTCATGTCCTAGCCCGCCACCGGAGATCAAGGTCGGGTCACCGTCTGTGAACCGAGGACCAGAGCCTGCCTCTCAGGCAGCCGGGGTGACAGGTGAGCATGGTGGTTTCTGTGTTTCCACTCAGCTCTTTGCGGACAGTGCTGCCCCCACGACTTCTGCGTGATGTCTCGTGTTTACGTGAAGATTCGGTTTACCTTGCGCAGGCAGGCAGGACACTTTCCAGAAAGGGGAAGAACAGGGATTCCCACCGGGAGAGCTTTGCAATTACTTTTTTCTCTCCCCAGTCCTGTACTGGAAGGACAGGGACCTTTTCAGCAGGGCCCTAAACCTAAACTCTCGCAAGCGGACAGAAGAGGAAACCCCAAAAACCTGGAACCTGAAAAGCAGAGGCACCCGTGGAAACTGAGCAGACCTGAGAAAGTGGGACCCCAGGCCAGCACGGGGAGGCCAGACGCTCGGGTGGGGGGCTGGGCCCTTTGCCCATGCGCTGCCTCACAGGCGGCCAACGGCTCGGAAAACGGGTCCAGAAAGAGCACAGGAAGTGGAGTGGAGCAGAGGAAACAAGTGTCCACACCTCCCCGAGGAAGAGCAGGCTTCCAGTGGCCCCCGGGCCGGCCAGGCGGGAGACCCCCAGCGGGCCTGGGCGGCCGTGCGCAAAGCATGCGGACGTGACGTGAGGCAGGCCTCCACGTGGCAGGGGAGGGGACTTGGGGACAGAGGAGGGAGACACGGGCTCTCAGGACCGGCGTCCCAGACACACCAAGGAGTAAAAGGGTGGCGGGAGGTGGGTGCGGAAGCGCCACCAGTGCCGGGGAGGCTGGCCGCGCACGGGCCACACGCTCCTCCCTCCTGCTGGCCGCCAGGGCACCAGCACGCCCGCCGTCGGAGCTGGGAGCGTGGCAGGGGCGGGGGCCGCTCACCGTGTCTCACGACGGTCACCCGCACTTTGGAGGTCCCGTTGCCCGCGGAGGACAGGACGGAGCAGCGGTACTCGGCGCTTTCTCGGATGGCGTCTCGCAGCCAGCTGAGCACGTGGGCCCTGCCGTCGGGCAGCGCGTGGGTCTGCGTGGGGACGCACATCTCCAGTTCTCGGCCGTTCTTCTCCCAGACAAAGTGGACGTCTGCGGGCCCTGGGGACACACAGACCAGCTCTACCCGGTGGCCCCCGGACTCCCACCGAGGACCACCGGGGTGGGGACAGGCGGTGTGGAGCCACCCACGCCAGGGGCCTCTGTTGTCCCAGCTGGACCCACGGTGAGGGGCAGGACAGCTTTCACGCCAGTCCTCGTGTCCCCGGAGGAGGCGTGTGCTCCCGTGACCCCGGGAGAAGAGGCGGGCCCTCACTGCCCTCCCCCGGGCTCCTTGCTCCTTCACCTCAGATGTTCTTTCAAACCAAAACTCGGTGCCGTGCAGCACACGCTGAGGCCGTCAGGGGGCACCTCCCCCACGGAGTGCCCGGTGACCGTGCCCTGGGCCAGGCGTCCATTCTGCATGGAGGGTCTGTGCCTGGGAACTCCACCTCCCGGCCCTGCTCCCATCTGTGACCAGAACCTCTACTTCCGTGGGGGCCGCCCCTGCCTCCCCAGAACCTAAGTTGGGGACAGGGCGCTGAGAAGGGCCGAAGACCCCTCCGTCCCCACTGCCCCCTCTCTGCCTGTGCCAGGCGGCATGGCACCAGGCGGTGGGCTGTGAGCCGACCTAGACCAAAGCCAGCCCCTCCTGACCATGATCTGCCTGAGAGCCCCGTTTCTAAAATCAAGATTCTGGGGCACCTGGTAGCTCAGTTCACCATCAACTCAATTTCAGCTCAGGTCACGATCCCACAGTTTGTGGGATCGAGCCCCACCTTGGGCTCTGTGCTGACGGTGTGGAATCTGCTTGGGATTCTCTGCTCCTCCCCTGCTCATGCACACACACACACTCTCAATCTCTGTCTCAAAAATAAATAAAAAAAAAAAAAAAATATATATATATATATATATAGTATGTAGTTGCCAACCACCCAGGGATGACCTGAACTGCAGTGTCGTGGAGGACGGTCAGCAGAGGAAGGACTAGGTCTGTATGTGGAGCAAGGAGGAATCCGTGGGGCCAAGGGCTAAAACCCAGTACACGAAGCAATAGCACTGGGTGTGCAGGAGCACGTGTGCACGGGAGTGCACGTGCAGGGGAGTGTCGGGGGGGTTGCCTGTGTGTGTGTGTGTGTGTGAGTCCTTGTATGTATGGGTGTGCACGCAGGAGCGTGTGTGCACAGGAGCCCGTGTGCAGGGGAGTGGGGGAGCCTGTGTGCGGGAGCCTACTTGCGTATGGCTGTGCATGCAGGAGCACGTGCACGTTACCGCGGGGGCCCGCCAAGAAGGCCTACGTGGCCGTCGTGCTGGTGGTGCTGCCTTCAGAGAATTTGAGGTGCTTAAACCACTTCCTGGAGCTTCCGGATGCGGTAGGACGCATCCTTTTACAGCCGATGTAAAACACGCTGTTGGAAAGAACGTGCCGCAGGCTCTAAAACAAATTCCAGAAGGCATTCAAAAGGGGCTCCCGCAGCAGTGCACTGGCCCCCCTGGCCTCGTGGACAGGCCCCCGTGGACTGTGTCCTGGGCAGGATTTCTGGGTTTTTCTTCCATCTGCACCATTTGTGTTCCCCCAAGTGCCCTGCCCTCTACCCGTGAATAGTTCCATGTGTGTATCACACGTGCACACACACCTGAGGGCGCTTACAGGTGCGTGCACAGACTTGCATACGCACACGTGTCTGCGTGCGCCTGCCCGTCAGTTGGCGCACACAGCCTCCTTCACTGCTGGGCATACCGCCCGCCACCACGTTCCTGGACAGCCCCTCGGCGGGGTCAAGTTTAAAAGAGGGATTCTCATGAGGCACTGTGATCGAGAACATGACGTTTTCTGTGAATAGACACCGAAGTCGGTTCCAGAGAGGCCTGGACTCCCCCTCATCCCCACTGTCCAATGGTGACCTTCACGGAGACCCGCCCAGGACTGGAGCTGGAGCCACCAGCATGGGTCACAGGAGCTTCTGGAAGGTTCTCCTGCATCCTTAGGACAAAGAGCTGGGGTGGCTTGAGCCAGGGCCGAATTATCACCCCAAGCCATATGGCCAGGACCCTTCAGGAGCAAAATCCCCAGATGACCCGAGGTGCCTTGGAGAATGGGCCGTAGGGGAAACACCACGTGCCCTTGTATCCCAAAACCCTTGAACTCAGCATTGGTAAACACCCTTTCAGCGTGTGTTCACAGTAAAGCACTAAAAATGTTGAAGAGTACTTACGTTGCACTTACTGTTTTTTTAAGCTATCCAGCTCCTGAACGCAGACGAGGGCAAGGAGGGAAAGCGACAGTTACAACCAGGCGGCAGAGCCAGCACATGCCCCTGGGCAGGGCGATCCCTCTGCCCCCGGGTCTGCAGCCACGAGGGACGAGGGACACGGCGGGGCCGCTGGCTCCACCCTGCCCCCAGCCCGCCCCACGCCAGCCGAGGGTGCCGCCAGCGCAGAGCTGACCCTGCTCCGTGACAAAACCAGACAGAGCCCCTCGGGGCTGGGAGAGCCCCAAGTTGAGGGGGTGTGTGGGATGGGTGCAGCCCCTGTCCTTGGGCCACATCCCCGGTAGGGGCCCCAGAGGCGATCCTTCCTCCAGCTGTCCCCACGCATGTGGTCACCCAGGGGCCTCCTGCCAGCTACTTCCCACTGGAGGGGACCCTCTGCGGGCGCTGTCTTGCGGGCCGGGTCCACACCTGCACAGAAATCAGGATCTAAAGGTGGGAGTGGGGGGGTGAGGGGGGGCTTCTTGGGCCTCCGGCACCGCAGTTCTATCAGAGTCCCACCTTCTTCCTCAGAGTGCCCCATGCTTCGCTGTCACGAGGCTATCCACACCCTGGGGCCAGCTGAAGAGTGACCCCCAGAATATCCAGGTCCTGACCTCTGGAACTGCATGTGGCAAAAGGCGCTTTACAGACAAACCTGTGGGGGGCAGGGGTCAGCAGCCCAGGCGCCCAGCCTCTTAGGTGCCAGCTACGGTGGCCGTCCCACACACGAGGACGGCTGCGTACAGGCACGCGTGTCGTCAGGACAGAAGACACACAGCTTCTAGCAAAACCACGCCCTCCATGCTGAGGACGGAGACCCCGGCAAGGTCACAGATCTGCCTCGCCCACCCACGGACGGGCTTCCGACCCTTCTGGAAGATGACCGGCTCACATCAGCTACCCCCAGGGCCCAGCCGCGCCCCAAAACACTAGCACCCACGGCCACCGTGGGAGATCAGGGATTTGGGCCGGGCACCCTCTGCTACCCCTGCAGCCCCCAGGGCCTGAAAGGGCACTCGTTTCTACCACCGTAGTTAAAACAAAAAGCCACCAAAACCCCGAACAGCCACGCGGCCCCTAAAGTACAGGGGATCGTCCTCAGCTTTAAAAGAGACACGCGTCTGACTTAGAAGCTCGGTCACGTCAGGGATGCAGCAGGGCCCGCGGGGCAGACACGACAGATTCCGCTTGCGTAAGAATCACGGGCTCCGCCCTCAGACGCGATTCACACCCGTGTCTCCGAGTGCCGCTAAGCCTGCTCGCCTGCAGTGCGGGTGACTTCTGTGCTTATCTGAACTAATTCCGCCACGAGGAACACGCATTCGTGACTTCGGGAACGCGAAACACGACCACAAGCCTGCCCGAGTCTCTGCGGCTCGAGACCCCCTCCTCCCCTTGCCCGTGTTTTGCCACCTCCCGACGCGCACGCACGGCTCCCCCGAGGGAGCGGGCGGCTGGGAGACCCGTTCCGGACCCCGGGTTGCTCCTCCCCACGCTCAGGCCGGGGCCCTAGGAACAGAGGCGTGGCCACAAAGCACAGCCCGCAGCCCGCCGCGGCACGCGCACACGCACACACGCACTCTGCTGGGACGGTCCAGAGAGGACCGGGGACACGGTGAGCAGAGAAGCCCGCTGAGTCACGGCTCCGAGGCCGTGCCCGTCCCAACAGCCCACCTGGCGTTGCTCGGGCCGCGGCCCCTGCCACTGTGACACCAGTGACCCCCAGGCGGGAGGGAGACCGCTTGCAGACCACTTGGGGACCGCCTGGACGGTACCCTTGAGAGGGAGGTGCCTTCAGCCAGAGCGGCCTGAAACTTGGTCCCGAGTTCCGGCACCTTCCTTGACCCGAGGGAAGAGAGGGCCAGAGACGCCGTCATTTTGGACACCACGTGCTTGGACCGCCGCTCGCACAACCAGCTAGCGCTGGCCTGTGGGCTGGGTTTAGGGCAACAGGTGTCTGGATGTGCACGAGTCACCGGGGGACCCAATGCCAGTGAGCTTGGCGGGCCGGGCCTGGGCCGGGGGGCTGCGCGGGGTCTGCCTCGGGCACAGGGGACCGAGCCTGGCGGATCGCTCTTGGCAACAGTGGTTTCCCAGCCTGGACGCCAGGTGCTCAGTGTGGGGCGGGCCCCCCGGGCTTTGCTGCAAGCAGAAAGAAGCGAGCGCTCGGGAGGCTGGGGTGGCCACTGCAGGGTCTCTAGCACCTGTCTCTGTCACCGCTGCCTAGCAGGCCTCACGAGGACGCACGGCCCTCCCTCTGGGTGGGACAGGACACATCTGGACCCCTGGGAATAGCCAGTCCTTCCCAGGCTGCCTCACAGCCTCGGGGAGCCTCGTGGAACGGGAGGTCCAGGTGGGAGAGAAAGCAAGGAGCACGGGGGCGTGGAGGGAGGGGGCAGGGGCTGCGGTCCCTCCGCTCAGTCCACCCCGTCACTGCCCTCTCACCCCACGCTGCCCACCTCTCTCGTCCCCTCGGGCTGTGAGCCGCCAACTGTGGGCCCCATCCTCGGTAAGTCGGGAGGAAGAAACGCCCCTCCGGTTCTCAGACTTCGGCAGCAGAAGGGCAGGGAGGGCGGAGTGGCTCCAGGTGACTCCCCCCACGGCCAGCGGTGCCCCCTGCCCTGGCTGCCTGGGAACCGTGCCCTTCTGCTCCCCGGCTGCCGCCAGCCCCGTAACCACGGCCCTGCACGGGGTCCCCGTGGTCCCCGCTCTGGCCCAGACACCGCTCTCAGCCCCCGAGTCACAAGGACGGCTCAGGAGTGCACACGCGCCCGCTAACGGGCACCTCCTAGAGAAGCCACGTTTCAAAGCGTTTGGCTCTGGGCCCCTCACCCGGTCGTGCGACCCCTGCTCTCCCAGCGACGGGGAGGCCGAGTGTGCCCGTGGAGGACGGCGGCCCCTGCACGGAGGGCCTGGGAGGCCCCACGGGAAATCGCCCAGCCCAACAGCCCTGTGGGGGACCCAGCACAGGCTGGGCCCCGGCCCGGGGCTGGCGACCCGGGGCCACATGGACCCGCCCTGAAGGTCTGTCTCCACAGCGCCCCACCCAACGGGCAACTTCCCCTGCGCTCCCCCCGGCACGCGGGAGTTCGTGGGACCGGCTCATACCCGGAGCGGCTTCTCGCCGCCGAAAGTCTCAAAAAGAAACAAGTTTGCTCTCTTTCCCTCAGTGGCCCTACTCATCCCCTCGGGGCACCCACACACCGCCCGTTTTCTCCCTGCAGCTACTGACCAGCGGCACGGCCGCCGCGTAGCGGAGACGCCTCCGGGTCCCTCCCAGCCCACCGTGCACTTCAGCATCGCCACGCAAGCCATGGGGACGCCCCTTCTGGAGGCTCCGGAGCGACGTTTGCAACCTCCAGATGACACATAGGCGGACCCCCGAGTTGTCGGCAGACGCTCGAGGAGCCCTGCACACGGGCGACTGGCAAACCGAGGTCTCGGGGCCAAGCCCGGCCCACCGTGGGGCCCTGGGGCTGCGGAGGCCGAGATCTGCGACCGACCGACCGACCGTGGGCTGCCGGGCCTGCGACGGTGAACACCTGGCTCCTCGTGGGAGAAGCCGCGGGAAGGGTGTTCTGTCAGGGGCCCTGCCCCCCACCCGCCGCCCCGACAGGCGCCCTGCTCACCTGTGGCCTGGCAGAAGAGGTGGAAGGTCCCCAGGGCGTGCACGTGCTGGGCCTGGTCGCTCAGGAAGGGCGGCAGCAAGGCGACCCGCAGGCTGCGGTCAGGCCCCGAGGCCGAGGCCGGCCAGGGGCTTCGGGGAGAGGAAGATGAGCCGGGGCCCCGACAGGACAGGGAGGAGGACCCCGGAGGAGGGAAGGGCAGAGACGAGGCTGCGAGACAGAGGACAGAAAAGAGAGAGGCCGCTGAGGCAGACGTCACGAGGCTCGGGGCCTGCACGCCAGAGAAGGGAAGGAGAGACAGGAAAAGAAAGGGGACCGAGGCCGCCCCGAGACCCGCCCGCCCGTCAGCACACCGTCCCCGCCGCAGCGAACCACGTGCCCGCGCCGAGGATTTAAGCTGCTCGTTTATTCGGTTACTTTTCAAGTGTATACAATCCAAAGTAGAAAAATAAAAACAAAGGAAATCTTATAAAACACAAATGTGTACACCACAACGGTCGAGTCCTGTCATGCTTAAGACAACACTGTCCACGCAGGCACACAGATCCAGAGGTCACTGCTCCTCGCCACGGGAAAGAGAGCCTTCTCGGCGCACGGGAAGCAACAGGTGGAGATTGAACCGTCTCGCCCACTCGCACCGTCGAAGAGAGCGCCGGGCCACGCAGGGCCGTGGGGTCACAAGCCGCCAGGCCTCGTGGGGACACAGGCCAGTCCGGCCACCGTGGTCCTGCTTGCCGGAAGGTGTGGACAGCTCGGTTCGGCCGAGCCGGTCGTCCGGGTGGGCGGTGGACGGGAGACAGAAGCCAAACGTGACTGCGGATGCCCGGTGAACGTCCGTCCGTCCATCTGCACGGGAGGTTTCAAGCCGTGGCCGTGGGCATCCGACGGCAAAACGCACGCTCCCTCCGCTCGGGGCCAGCCGGCTCCGCCGACCCGCGCTCAAGGCCCCGCCTGGTTCACGGGCCAGCCTTCCGCTGTCTTCTGTTCTTTGAAAGAGTTAAAACAAGAGGGGGGAAGAAAAAACCACAGAAAGAAGATCTCTCTGAAAAGGATGCTTCCCTCAAGGAATAAAATTAAAAAAAAAAAAAAAAAACGTGTGCTGAAGAGATGGTTTCGTCTATGTGTCTAAAAGGTAGAGAACGCATTTACCCAAAGTAAGTTTATCCCTGAGAATCGTAAGCAACGTAAGCTGTATCTTTCCCCTAACGTACAACAAAACCTGGAAGATGGACATCTTCGCGATATTGGAACGTCTGCTTCGGTGATTTAAAACAGAAACGACCTAACACGAGAAAAGCAAAACCATAAAAAATAATCTCCTGGGAAGCAAAGGTTCGTGCCAATCTGGACAACAGGCGATAAGTTACCAATCTGATAAACAAAAACGTCATTTCCAATCTGGAATTCAAGGATCTTTCAGTGGCTGCTCTGAGGAGGGGACGCTCCGGGCGCGATGCGAGCGTCCGCGGGCCGGGGACAGCCCGGCCCCACGCGCCGCCCGCGGGGGCCTCTCACGCCGCGGCCCGGCGGGGGACCGGGGTGCGACGCTCGCCGTTTTCCGGAAGGACGAAGACCAAATCACAAGCTCGACGCGAGAGACAAGACACAGGACGGGCGTGCTGACGCGGGCTCCCGGCGGTGCCTCAGTCCCCGTCCGCGTCCGAGTCGGCGTACTTCAGCTCGCACTTGACGTCGAAGGGCCCGTCCCTGGCCGGGAGGTCGTCCAGCCTCTGCGAGTCCTCCCTGTCGGTGGGCACCCTGCTGGCCATGGTGTCCTGCTCCGTCTCGTAGCCCGTGTCCAGGGCCGGCCGCGGCTGCCCCCCGTTCTGCTGGGAGAAGCTGCCCGGCTCCACCAGCGTCTCCTTGGCGCTCTGCTCGAACTCGCAGAAGTCCGCCACGGGCTGCTTCTTCCCCAGCAGCACGGCGGAGCGGAACTTCAGGCACTGCCCGGGCAGGTAGCCCTTGTAGCAGTTGTAGGACACGAGGCAGAGGCACAGCAGGAAGAAGAGGAGGAAGAGGAACATGAGCAGACGGTTGTCGCTGGACTGCAGATACATCGTCTTCTCCGAGTGCACCTGGGGGACCGTGTTGATGACGATCTTCGGTTCGCAGGACGTGCCCGTGGGCGCGGGGCTGGGCGGCGGGGCGACGGCCCCGGGCACGGGGACCCGCGCGGCGGAGGTCTGCGGGGGGGGGCCGCGGGCGGGCTCCGTCACCGCTCGGGCGGTGGTCCTCCCGCCTTCCGTCTGGGCGCCCGGCGAGGCGGGGGCCTCTGTGGCCCTCGGGGCCGTCTTCACCTCCAGCACGTGCTTGGCCAGCACCCGCAGGAGCGTCCCGTTGCGGACCCGCTCCTCCGAAAGGCACCGGTACACGCCGCTGTCCCCCTCCGACAGGTTGAAGATGAGCAGGTGCTTCCTGCCCACCAGGCTGTACTTGGGGCCGTCGGCGTCGAGCACGCCGTCCCGGAACTTCCACACCACCCGGGCCAGGTTGGACTTTGGGGAGCATTTGAGTTCCGCCGTGCCGCCGTGCTTGAAAAAATGCTGCCGGAAACTTTCTTTACTTTTATCTGGAACATCAAAATAAACGTGCACAGCATCAACAACGCGGCTCGCTACTCAGCTCCTTCTAAAAATAGGTCAACACGCACAAGAGGACACGAGAGTTCCACCCACTGGAGCCACACGGAATCTTCCAGAACAACTAAGGAGATAAAGACATGCGTGACAGAAAAGCAAAGATGGGCCCCGGAGGGCGGCCCAGCAGGACAAGGAAGTCGGAGACAAGACACTCGGAGACAGTCAAGCGGCAGGGACCCCGTCTGGCGTCCCGGTTCCCCGGGGGCCGAGCGGCAACATGGGAGCCACGCGCCACGTGCTTCTGCTCGTGGCTCCCGGCTCGCGGCCTCTCTGGGCGCGAGGGGCCCACCCCGAAGTTGCCCCAGCTGGCGACAGCTGTCGGGTCAGGGATGGGAACGCGAGAGCCCAGGGCACGGCTGCCTGGGAGGGGACGAAGGGGTGAGGACGCCCCTCCCGCCGCGCCGCCCACCCACCGTGGGACCCTCAGGGTCTGTTTAACCAGCCCCGAGCTCAGCAAAGAGAGGAGCATCTCAAGAGCGGGTGTCCCAGGGTGGACGCCGAGTGCTTTTTGTGGAACAAACACACACACCCCACGACCTCGGACGCCCTTTTCTGCGATAAAACGGGATCACGGGGGGTCGGCCTCCGTATCCTCACGGATACCTGACCTCTGTTCGGAGCAGAGAAAGAGAACCCGGATGGACGCAACGCCACGACACCGAAGCACCATGAGATGGGTACGAGGACCGGCCGCCCCCCAAGGGAGCTCGGCGAGGACGGCCGACTTACCCGGGCAGGCGGACGCGTCTCCACTCATCTTCTGAATCAGAGTCCTGCAAGATAACCGGGCCCGGGTCAGGCACGCGCCCCCTCCCCCTGACGGGTGTGCGCGGTGCGGGTCCCCCGCCCTCGGTACCTGCTAGGGCCGTCCGTCTGGTGCGGGGGCAGGGCCACGCAGGCCCCGGCCGCCCGGCTCCAGGCGCAGTAGGGGTCGCGGGCGAGCACGCAGTCCTCACAGGTGCCGTGCTTCCCGCAGAAGGCCACGGGGGCCTGCACCACACCCGAGCTGGAGCCCGCATACACAAGCCTTCCGCCCTGCAGGTGTGAAACAGAGGGCACAGGTGCGTGGGGTGGGGGGGCACCCGGCGTGCGCCTCTCAGGCCCACGTGCCCACGCCGCCTGATCCAGGAACCTCCAGAACCGGAGCCTGGCGGGGTAGGGTCCGAGACAAACCCTCGCGGCAGCGTCACGGCCGCCCACGCGCTGACTGAGCACTCGGGGCCTCCGTCTGAGACCTTGCCCTCTTTGGGGCCGGGGGTCAGCCGCTCCGTGTGGAGGGGGCCCCCCCCCCACAGGCCAGAGGCCGAAAGGCACGGCTCAGAGCCCCATTTCATGCCCACCCGACGGGAGCCACACAGAAGCCCGAGTCAGGGTCCGAATCCAGGAAAGGAGGGGCCACCGAGCGTGGGCGGAGCGCAGATTCCAGCACGTGTCTAGCTGTGCGGGGAGGAACACGGGCACGAAGAGACCCACAGCTGTGCTCCGGGCACAGGGCCAGGCGGGGTCCCTCGAGCTCCCAGCACGTGCGAGACCCCCCACCCGGGGCGGCTGCTTTCCCGGGCTCAGTTGGGACGGGGGATCCCCCATGGGACGCCGCCTGCCGTGTAGCCCTGGCCGCAGGGTGGGGGGGAAATTCCGGAACTTGCGTGCACGTCGTCCTCTGCCCACGACACCTCACCCCGACGTCTGCACACACCTTGGCCGTTCCCAAGCTCCACAGAACTTGGTGGTTTCGACCCAGACGACACGCAGCCCTTCCCCTGGAGGACAGGCTGTGAATTAACTTTCGAGTCCGGCTCCGCTCTGAGGCCCTGGGGCCACCCTCCCCGTGACCCACTGTGCGGGAGTGCAGCCGAGAGGAAGGAAGTCCCTTCTGTAACAGATTCTCACGTGACAAGTGGCAGAGAGAGACAGCAGCCAGCAGGGACCCAGGTACGTGACACCACGTGCCTGCCAGGCTGTCAGGACCAAGGACGCCAGCCCAGAGCACAGTCTGGTTCACAGAGGTCAAGGGACCCGGGAGAGGACGCCGACTCTGCCGGGGAAGCCCCGCCCGACACTGACCTGTGTGCATGGCGTGGCCGTGGGGAGGACGGGCTCCATATCCCCGCCCTACCCCCACCCCAGGGCTGGGCTCCCGTGATACACGGCCACCAAGTAACAGACGTGGAGGGGAGCGGACAGGAAAACGCCCTGAAAAGGGGTGGCCGTGACCACTGGTGGGCGCACAAGTCAGCAGACAGGACGGACTGATGGGGGCAGCCTTGCGGTCTCTCCACAAACAAGCATTAGACCCTCAGGGTCTGAACACACGTCCACAACTCAGCACACGCGGCCTGGCCCCACGTGGTGGGTTCCGTGCTCTCCACGGGCACATCCCCACGCGCTCAGCCCCATCTGAGCACGAGGAAACCGGGATCATTCCACAAAACTCCGTACAACTAAGCAGGCCACCAAGATGAGGACAGATGGGGAACCGGCCCAGACCAGCGGCGGCAGCTGGCCGGCCTCTACAGCGAAGGCCAGCGTCCCGGCCCAGAGGAACCTGCCGGCGGGCGTCTTCTCCACCCCGAACAGCCGCTTCCTGCCACTGCGGGGGCGCACACGCCATCCCAAGCCTACCCAGGCCCGCCAGCCCGAAGAGAGGGCGGGGGCCGCGGCCCGCACACCTTCCCGCTAGGGCCAGCCAGCCGAGGCCGCCCCGGTGCAGGGCTCCTGGGAGGACGGGCCCGTGGCTCCCCACAGGGCCAGTGGGCGGACGGGTGAGCACAGGGCTGACCCAGATCCTCCTCAACCTCACCCGTCCCGCAGGACCGGCGCCCACACGCCCAGAAGCCCGCGTCCCCAGATGACACTGGCGAGCGGGGCTGCGGTCTCACCGAGTGTCTGCACCGGGGGCCCAGCCTCTGTTCTGTGCACACGTGACAATCTGGGGGCCCCAAGGGCACGCGCCCCAGCCCGGCCGAGCACCCGAGCAGCGGGGCCGCGGTCGGGAGGACTTCCTCGTTCCCACAGCAAAGCCGGGGAGCAGGGGCGGGGGAGGGCGGCCTAATGGGCCCGCGAGGCTCCGATGCCGCATCTCTGCCGGCTCAGAGCCCGCCCGGGCTCTGTGGTCTCCTTCCCTTCCGGCAGCGGAGACGGCCCTGTTGGGTGACCCCGGAAGTTTGAAAACCAGATCCCAGTTCTGACGCTCACGATGGCGGGACCCACGGGTGGCTCTGACCGACAAGTCGACTTCTGCCTTTCTCTCTCTCCTGGCTACGGGCGCCCCCTCCTGCTGCCCGCTGCCCCCATCAGGAACCAGGCCGGGAGGCCGCCCTGAGGGGCTGCGGGCCGCCCCCCTCCAGGTGTGAGGGAGGCTGGGGACTGTGCTGGGTCAGACAGGAGACCCTCGGCATCGGGGAAACGCCCTGCGAGGCGGGGCAGCTGGGCCTGGTGTCCAGAGCGAGGCTTTACAGGCGGGGTGCAGGTGACGGCCAGACTGCAGCTCAGGGAAAAGGCTCGCAGCCGGGCTTCCCATTTCTGGCCCTGACCCTGGCTCTGCCAAGTCCCCAGAGCCCGTCGGCTCAGGGCTCACGGCGTGGGGACACCCACGAGGCCCTGTGGGTGCTCTACAGGAAGTGAGGTCGTCAGCCACGGTCAAAGGACAGGGCCGGGCCACCCTGGGTCTGCTGACCCCTAGATGCAGAGGAGGAGACTAAGGCAGGACTGGCCTGCCAGGCTCACGCAGCCACGAATCATGGGGCCCCGGCCTGCTCCACCCTGGCTGTAAATCAGGAGGCACGTGTCCCAAGGCCACGTGGGTAGATGGCAGGGGACGGCATCCAGAGCGGATCCAGGGCCCTGGTTGTTTCTATGCTACCCACCAACTAATAACATGTCTTATATAAATGGTTGGAAAACAATCAAAAGGATAATATTCCATGACATTCAAAAATTACGTGACTTCCTGAGCTCTGTTTCCATAAAAAAGACTTTGCTGGAAGGCAGCCAGGCCCACCCGTGTGTGGACGTCCCACGGCTGCCTGTGCACAACGGCAGGGACCTACAGCCCCCGAGCCCCAAACACTCACTCCTGGCATTTATGGCAAAGGTGCCGCCATCCCGACCCTGATGAGGGAGAAGGTGCCTCGCTGGGGGAGCCAGCTCACAGACATAACCGTCGTCCCTTGGGGCGGGCTCTTCTGCGCCCACAGATGCACCTGCAGACGGGCGTCAACCCCAGCAGCTCGGGACGCTCGGTCAACTTGAGGCGACTGTTCCATCTCCCCAGTTAGCCTTCCCTCCGTCCCAAAGCCCAGGGCTCACGGGGCCCTCTGTAAGAACCCGGAGGTCAGCTCATCTGGACCACACAGATGATCGGCCTGCCCGGCCGGTGGCCAGGGATGTGTGAGGCCGCCCTCCTGCCTGGTGACCAGGGATGTGTGAAGCTCCCCGCCTGCCTGGCCGGTGACCAGGACGCGTGAGGCCACCTGTCTGCCTGGTGACCAGGGACGTGGGAGGCCGCCCGCCTGTCCTCTCTACCTTCTCAGAATTCAGCAGCAGCGTCTGGACCGGCTCGAAGTCCTGGAAAAGCTGGGTCTCCTCGATGATGTGGGCGTCATTCTCGAGGTTGACAGCTTTGTGGAGGGCGCCCCGGTCTGCAAGGGCAAGGCTACAGGTCAGGGACGCGCCTGGACGGTCCTGGGGGGCCGACAGCCCCCGTTCTTCCTCTCGGCTCCTCCCCTCAATGAGACGCTGAGGAGCCGAAGCCGTCCGCACTTTGGACGTGGGGAGGAGAAGCCACTGGCGACGCGGACTGACAGCGTGAGCGGCACCGGTCACTCCGCTGTTTCCTGGAAAAGAAACGGACCTCCCACTGCTGACTCCCATGGAAGTCAGGGCCACGACACGGTGCCACCACATCACAGGAGAGGTGGCTCTCGGGCTCCAGCGGCCCTCCGGGGCGCCGTGCGGTGAAGGTCCCGGGGAGGGGAGGGCTCAGGGCACGCTGGAGCCCCCAGGAACGACCCCGGCGCCCTCCGGCCCCAACCCCCAACCCCCCCACCCCCCGCCTTCCAGAAACGCTTGCGTGAGAGTCCCAGGTGGGGACCCGTCTGGAGCCAGCAGGGACGTGGGACTTCTCTGCCACCTGCTCTCAACCGGCCCGCACGGGCACCACTCCCGGCGCACCAGCCCCGACCCACCGGGCCTGGATCCCCACACGGGGGCCAGGACTCGGCCATTCAGTCAGCGCCCCAGCGGTCTGACGGTCAGATGGCGGAGGCCAGCCAGGGGTGGCGGCTTCTCGGAAACCCTGCCGGAGACCCCTCCGGGCGCCCGGGGAGACGCTGGCCTCGCGGCAAGAAGGAGCTGCGTTTGCCGGCGTCCTCAGGGGGGGCCGGACCCACCTGTGCCGATGAACATGACGTCGTAGACGGTCCCGTCCAGGGCCCGGGTCCTGTCCACCACGATCTGCGTGTAGTTCACGTTGCCTGTGACCAGCCTGGGCCTGTTGTCTGTTGGGGTCACGGAGCCGTCCATCAGGGGGTGGTCCTTGACGAACTGCAGGGTCTTGTCCGGCAGACCCAGGGAGCTGGAGAAGTTGGCCGCCCGCGCTTCGCGGTTGATGCACTGTGGGGGGCAGACCGGCCGTCAATGCGCGTGCTCACGGACGCACAGCCCGCACGAGCCCCGCACGCAGGCCCCCCGCGGGGCGCAGACTGTGACAATGCCATGCGGAGCGCTGTTGCCAACGGGGAAAGTCAGCGGCGACCTTCCCCCAGGAATCCGAAGACGTGGCCCGAAAGCCGGTCGGGAAGGGCAGCCGTGCGTGTGTCCGCGAGATCTAATCCCGCTTCACGACACACAGCGAACTTGCTGGTGTCTATTTGTCAATGAGAAAACCGTATCAAGCTTTTGAAATTGAAAAATAACGGCTTATCACTTGATAGCTCTTCCTCGACATCTCTGCTAAAATCACTAAAAACGGTCCGGGTCCAAACAGCACAAAGGCCAAGCGCGTGAGGGGTTCTTTTCCTGTCCTGGCTCCCGAGTGCAGAAACCGAAATTCGTAATCACGTGACCACGATTTACTTCATGACACCCGTGGAGGGAACTGACGGCTGCTGGCAGGCGTGGACCCCCAGGGAGGAGCCCCAGGCCAGTCGCCCGGGCCACGGCCCCACCGCGGCCACACCCACGGCCCCACACACCAGCCACATGACGGGCAGATGCCGGTTTCCACACAAGAGTCACTGCTTTCGGGAAGACACAAACGTGACTCACGTTAACGGGTGGGGGGTACGGCCCACTGCCGAGAAACCGTGCTTTTGGGGGGGAAGCGGCACGTGAGACAGACCTATTTTTATCACAACGTTGATTCCACAAAACACCCGTGCCGGCCGGAAGAGCCTCCTGGCGCGGGCCCGGTCAGGGACAGCCGCGCCACGGCACGCGGTGAGGGGAACGCGGGACGGGGAGCGGCCCACCCTTCCCGCCCCGCCCCCACTCACCGCCCCGGGCCGCGGCGTGGGCACGGCCCCGTTGTAGCGCACCCACTTGGTGTGGGACTGTTCCACCGTGGCGCTCTGCATGTACTTCCCGCGGGAGAAGACCGCCTCGGCCGTGGACAGGTTGTAGGCGCACACGGCTGACAGCCCCACGTTGTTCCTGGGGACGAGGGGGCAGGGTGACCGTCCTGGGTGGGGGGAGCGCAGACACGCAGCCCGCCCGCCGGCCCGCCGGCCCGCCGGGGCACCTACAGCTGTGGGGTGAAGACCCCGTAGAACACGGGCTCCTTCAGGTCCGGCGCCCTGAGGACAAAGACGGCCTGCAGCACGTTGAAGACGAGGTTGCTCTCTGGCCTGGAACAGATGAGCCTGGCCTTCAGGAAGGACGTCCACTTCTTCTGTAGGGTCCGCAGACCGCCCTGGTCCCCCTGCAACCCCAAAGACGTGCGTAGTGGGGGGAGGGCTGACTCCTCGTAGGCAGCTGGGAGTCAGTCACGTACGCGGCCCCGAGCGTCCCCGTCTCGGTGGACGGAGGCCACGGTGGGAAAAGAAGGGCCGTGGATGGCCACGTGGCCACGGCAGCCGGTCTGCGCCGGCTGGGGTCTCAGATTAAAACACAGAACCAAGAAAGGCCTGTGGGCGAATCACCCGGAGGCGGCCGGAGGGGCCGGCGGGCCGCGCACGGCGTCACAGCGACAGAACCTCCGCCAGCCTCGCGCCCCTTCCCCGTGCTCCCCACCCCTGCGAGCCAGCCTTGGAGCCAGGGCCACGGAGCGGGGGCTCCCGTCTGCTTCAGGCCAACACGTCGGGGGTCCCCCCCAGACACGTTCCTCGTCCCAGAGGAGACAGTCGTTTCAAAGGGCCTCGGCCAGGTCCCCCCCAAGACAGGTTTTGTGGGCTGCCCCCGCACCCCCGGGACAATCACAGACACGCCTGACGTGACCTGCTCTGGAGGGAGCCCCGAAACACAGAGATCTGGATGCCAAAGACTCTGGAATCAGAGCATCCTCACTCGGGGGCAGTGAACGCACACCCCCCTCGCCGCCTTGATGCAGGAACGCCGAAATCCCAAATCTAGCAGAATTTAGCTCACGCGGTGAACACAAGCCAACTTCCTATATGGCCCTGGAGGTCCGAGGACGGTGTGTCCAGAGCAGGCCTGCTGAGGCTGGGCCTCTGGCCACACTTGGCTCCGATGCTCCGGGGCCCGCAGGGAGACTCCCGGACTGCCCGGGGGCAGGCCGCGCACACCCCTCCGTGGCTCGGGAGAACGATGAGGTAGGTGAACGGACATCTCGGAGGAGGAGGCCTGGAGCCCGGGCCACGAGACCGGTCCTCCAGATGCGCGAAGCACCCAGCCGGGACCAGAGGGAAATCGGGGAGTGGGCTCACCTTGCACACCCTCGCCACCCGGGGGATCATCAGCTTGAAGACAAACTCGTACTCCACGGCCACCTCGGTGAAAAAGAAGTACACCCTGTCGTCCCCGCTGTCCGTGCCGTCCGGGCTCTCTCGGATCACGTCCGCAAAGACGAAGTTTGGCTCTGCAGGCAAGAGACACCCGGTTATCCCCCCGCCACAGCGCGGGGCCCGGGCACCTCCCGGCCAAGGCGCCAGCTAGTGCCTGCACCATGCCCCAGACAAACCCCAGGGCCCGGGGCGGGCACGGTGCCCATCCGTCCTCCTCGGCATAAGGAGGTGCCGGGGATCACGGTTGTAACACACACCGTCTGGGCCGGCCCCGAGAACCCAGGCTGGGCCTCCCGATGGCAGGCAGCCCGGGGACCCCGGGGACCCTGGGGACCCAGATCCCAGAGACCTGCCAGAACACAAGCATCTGCTGGTGCAAACAGCACGTGCCTCAAGCGGACAACCCCCGACCAGCAGACCCGCCCCGCAGTGAGGGGAAGCCAGGGGTCCTTCCTCCCCCAGACCACCCGCCTCCAGGAGGTCACGGCCCGCCGGCCAGCGCCAACTAGAGCCCCGTGTGAGCAGCTGCGTGAATCTGCCACGCACACGTTATCCGAAGGTGAGCGAGCCGGTCAGCCTGGGTGCAGGGACCACCAGGCTCTCGTGTCACAAAGAACCACCACCTCTGTGTTCAGGGACAGGAAGGCCCCAGTCCGGAGCCCTGGCGGCTCCAGAAGCACCCCACGTGGGGCCGTCCCAGCCCGGAGGTGTCTGCGGCCCCTCGCTGGGACTCAGAGCCACAGACAGACAGACAGACCCAGGGGCACCTGCCTCTTACCGTTAAGCCACGGTATCGCGTACTCCGTCCTCAGAGGACTGTGGGACGAGTTTCGGGAGATGATGGGCTCGCTTCCCAGAAAGTTATAGGACGTCCCGGAATACAGCTCCCCATCTTAAGCGGCCCCGGAAGAAAGAGGAGAGGAGGGGTGGTCGGCAGCCAGACACGAGCCCCCGGCCCAGGGAAGCGGGGAGGCCACGGATGCTGCGTCGCGAGCCTTCCGTCTCGGTCCCTCACGTGGACGACTGTGCGCTCCACGCGAGAGCTGCTTCACGAGCAGCTGGGGCGGGAACCCCAGGGGACCCGCACCCGGGAAGTAACACGTTCGGGTGTAAGTGGGGCCATGGGACGCGCACAGAGGACGGACACAAAATGACCCCTTCCCACACATGTGACCTCTGGCCATGGGGGGTGGCCGGTCACCCTTCCGCAGTGAATCCGAGCGCTCGTACAGGGGTCTACGGAGAGGCTGCGTCTCTGCCGGGACAGGGAGCAGGGAACTGGGGGAGGCAGCCGAGCCCATGCTGACCTGGGGCGGGACTCACCGACCATGACGGACGTGTAGCTCTGTGCAGGGTCAAAGGGGCACCTGCCCTTGCCATCCTCGCTTCTCCCCAGAAACTGAAAGGACGTTAAGTTCTACGAGCGAACGAGAAGAAAGGGCATCACGCGGTGTCTGAATTCCTAGTCTCCCAGCACCCTTCTGCTCTGCCATTTACTTTCACAGACTCGCCACCCGGGGGCCCGGAGGGAAGAGCACGCATGGGCGGCCACGTGAGTCCCAGGTCTGGACGCCGGCGCCACGAGAGCCGCGCAGGACCTCGGAGCCTCGGTTTACTCCTCTGTAAGATGCTGGCGGCTCTAGGGCTCCAGAGCAGCCAGGGCAGACCGGAGGCGGGAGGCACCCAGGGAGCCATCGGAAGGCCGTGCACTAACTACGTCCAACAAGGACGGCACCCAAGGCAGTGGCAGACCGGACCCATGGGCAGAAGCAGCGGCGTCCCCACCTCCTGCCACCCCATCCTGTACTAACAGAAAGCACGGGGGACGGCCTCAGTGTTGGGGACCCTCCTGGCCTGACCCGAGAGCCCAAAACCAGCCGAGGAAGGAGTGAGCAGCCCCAATACGTGAGGAACGAGCAAGCTCTGTGCAGAGACACGGGGCCCCGAGCCCGGGGACAGGTGAGCGGCTGGGAACGTGCCCGCACCGTGCAGGGAGGCTGGAGGGTCAGAGAAGAAACCCACCGCTGGAGGCATAGCGGGAAGTCACGCGCCTGCTGCCAGAAACACAGGACGTGCCTGCGTGAATGAAGGTGGGCACCACCTCCCGCCTTCCAGTGCGGAGAAGCTGAGGAACACGGACAGCGGTGGGGAGTGGGTGCGGGCCCGTCGCCCGTCGGAGGGAGGGCTCACGGGCCGGGGGATGTTGGGCCCACCTCTCCAGGCAGACCCCCCCCCTCAGGTCTCAAAGCACAAATTGGGGCATGAACGGATGGCCCGTCTAGGGGAGGTTTGGAGGCCGCCTGAATGGGGGGGGCAGAGCGCAAACGAGAGGGCGTTGGCAATGACTGTAAATCTTCACGGGTGACGACAGGCTTGGCGTTGGTCAGGTAGGCACTTAGGGGTCGCGGGTCAGGGTGCCGCACGCCCACATATGTCCCTTCCCACGCAATCTAGGTGCCAGATACACAGGCGGGATCTGACGTTTCCTGTCAGCGTGAACGTCCTTATTGAAAATACGGGGCCAAACAACAGGCCCGGATTTAAAGGAAACATCTGACCCCCTTACAACTACGGGATTGGAGTCTCCATCCGTTTTCGGCTTCAGAGGGGCTAGACTCCAGCCAGCAAACCCTGTGACGTGTGGGCGTTTCTCACACGACCTGGCACGCTCTTCCCTTATGCAGAACCAGGCGACGTCTGTCCTGAGGACCCAGACTCAGAGCTCAGAGCACCGCACCCCACAGAGCCAGCGTCTGCGGGCTCAGACCGCCAGCCGGCCACGCGGGGGGGGGGGGGGGGGTGCGCCCACCCCGGGGGTCCGTGCGCAAACTCCGTCTGCCCGTACTTTGGGCTGTCGTTTATCTCTGACTCAAGGTTGGAGAGTCTTCTTTAAATTCTAGTTAATTCAGGGTTCCGGCAAACGAGGCTCTTGGTTGAGGCACGCTCTGTGTCCCAAGTCGGGGACGGTCACTAGACCACGTGCCTCACTCTGAATCCCCACGTGCATTTAAAACGCGTCTTCTCTTCTCCTGGTGGTTGTTACAAATGGCTCATCGGGTGCCCGAGTAAAAGGAATTTCTCCCAGCAAGACACTGCCGTCCAACGTGCCCCGGGAGCGAGGGCCTTGGGAGGACGCCGTGGGGGCCCCTCTGCAGAGGCCCCAGCGCAGCAGCAGTCGGGCCCGGCTCAGCAGGACCCGTGCAGGTCGGCGAGGGAGGTGCTCGCACAGTCGTGCGGTGCCGTTGCCCCCGGGAGGGGGTGCGCTCCGGGGCCGAGGGCGGCGGCTCCGTGTCCACGGCAGACCCACGTGGTGAGGCCCCAGGAGCGGACAGCAGCCGGGCCGGGCCGTCCCAGCGGGCACACACGGGCGGCTTCCGCACACGCGCCCACTCCCTCCGGCTCCGGAGGCTGCAGGCTGCGGTCAGGGATCCGGATGGCCGGTGCCTGGCGAGGGCCCCCTTCTCTCTGTCCCCATGTGGTGGAGAGGGGGCTCTGGCGGCTTTTCCCAGAAGGCTGTCAACCCTGCGGGATCAGGGCCTCGCCTCTGTGACCACACGTAACCGTGATAGTTCCTCAGAGGCCCCACCTCCAAATGCCACCACATGGCGGGATTCGGGCCACAACGTGCGGATGTGGGGGACACGTTTGGGCCGTAACACAGGTGAACCGAGAACACGTAGTCTGGGGGCAGGGTCCTGACTCCCCCCTTTGACCGGGACGCAGGCCGCGGCAGGGCTCCCCGCAGAGCACAAAACGTGGCAAAGAGGACACAGGAGGCCGGACCGTGGCACCCTAGGGCTTCTCTGTGTCGCCAGCACACTTCCCAGCGGGACCCCCACTGCCAGCTCCGCTGGCCCCATGGGTCGCGCCCTGGTGAGCGGCCACACCCTCACGCCCACTGTTGTGCAGAGCGGGGAGCCCCCGACGCCGCCTGGGCCCCACCAGCTGCAGTACCGACCCTGGACGAGGTGGCGGGGGGCAGGGGGCGGGGCACAGCCTCACCAGGTGGTCACAGGCTGGCTGGAAGGCGTTGGTCCCGCACACGTACAGGGCACCGGGGCCAAGCGGCTGCAGCACGCGGATGTAGTTGAGACATTCGGTCTGCGGGAGAGAAACGCGCCCGTGAGCCGTCATCCGGCCCCCGGGGGACTCCCGCCCTCCGCCACCCACCGGCACGGCAGGGGGCCAGCCAGCACGTGCCTGACGCCGCCCCTCACCTGCCACCTCGGACACCCCCGTCTTCTCGTGCTGGCTCGACCCTGCCTGGGCGGCGGGCACAGCCTCGGAGCCCCAGTCCCCCCGACAGACCTGCGTCTGCCCGCTGGACCCAGCACTCCGCTCTCTGCGGCGTCCCCCCCCGCCGGCCGCCAGGGGCCACGGGGATTTCACTTCAGCCGCCGATCGACACTCAGCAAAGACACATGGACTCAAGTCTTCCCGGACACCCGCCACCGAAAATCCGCATTTACTCGCACCCAACACACAGCCCGTGCCTCACACGTGCGGCCAGAGCCGCAGAGGGGAAAGTAGGCGGGACCCGCCAGCCTTCCTCGCCCCCAGGAGACCCCACCCCGCCGGCCCCAGTGCAGGGGACAGGCTGGGAGGGAGGGGCCGAGCCGGCTCCGCGTGAGAAAGGGCTCGCAGGAAAACCAGATGTCACTGAGGAACACACTCTCCAGGGCTGGCGTGGACCGGGAGGCATGCGCTCTCGCCTGAAATTATCTCTGCTCGGTGAGGCTTCGTGGCTTTCTTTTCGCTAGGACGGTTTTCAACTGGCTGGCAAGAATTCGTCCTGCCCACAGCAGCCGGGAGGGGCCCGCGTCCCCGTGCGGCCTCTGCTCTGGGCCGGGTGAGCCCTTGGTCTGACAGCTCTCAGACCCTCCCTGCAGCCCCAGTCATTACATCACAAAGCCTGCATTCTCCCCGTTTCCTAAGGCAACTTTGGATCTACTGACTTCAGTACAAGTGTCTGATGTTCTGCTAAAAAAAACTTGAGCAAAAACTTTCTTTTTTCATTTTTGCTTATTCTGCAATTAGCCTTGCAGATTGCAGCCTTGCAAATTTACCTTAACTCAGCTATCCTGCCCCCACTGTCACGGAAGATGGGCTCTGATGCTCGGAGACTCTGACATGGGCCCGGTGCCGGTTGGGGGCGGGGGGGGGGGGGCCAGAGCCCCGGGAGAGGCAGACGCTCGGCCTGGCATCTCCCGGGGGAAGGAGCAGATTCTCAAGGGGTGGCTGCTGCCCAAACTCCAGAAATCCCACGGCGCCCCTTCGGGCTTCTGACATGCAGCGGGGGTCTGAACCCTGCCCTTTACACCATCGGCCAGCAGGCACCAGAAGAAGGTACCAGAAGGTACCAAGTTTTAGGGCCACTTGAATGCATCCAACGAAGCCAAACTTTAAAAACATTTCTCAGATGCCCGCCACATTTGGCACCTGCTCAGAGCGACCCTGCCTCATCGCTTGGGCACAGGGCGCCTGGCGGGATGGGGCGCGACCACGTCACCAGGCTGCTGGGGTTCCGAGACCGGAAATTACCTGTCTGGATTTCCCCTTTTCTGCACATTTTGCCTTTTTATCTTCTGAGACCTTCCAATATGCCTGTGGGGAGAGAGGAGAATCCGTTTCAGCACATGCTCCCGTTCAAGGGGGAAGGGGATGCAGCGTAAAAATGCACAGTTTACAAAGACCGCACAAGTGAGGCTTTGTAAAGCGAGGCTGGGCCGGCAGACGCCGGGGTCCGGAGCCATCAGAGCCCCCCTGGCCGCCCAGCATCCCGTCAGTCGCCGCAAAGCAGCAGGAAAGCTCAAAGGGCTGACAGTCGGGTTTTCAGCCCGTCACAGCGAGCTAAGCCACAGGTGTTTTCACACAGCAGCGCGGACTCCTTCACCCCAAAGCAAACGGAGAGCGGGAAGAAAAGGACATGGGGTTGCGTTTCCTTTGGCCGTCGGTGGACGGCAGGACCGGCTTCCCTCAGCTCCGCAACCGTGGCCGTGAGGGGGCGACCGCCCGCTCCCCGCCTCCCCCCTTCCCAGCACCTGAGCCAGGGGACGCGTCATGGGGGGCCGGCACGTGCCCCAGCCCCTCGCCCTCCAGAGGACGGCGGCTCCCCCACGCCTGCCTCACTGTCCCCAAGCTGTCCCACCTCCCCGTGTGACAGTCCCATGGCCGGTGCCCAGGTGAAGCCAGTTGCCGGGTGCTCAGAGGTCAGGATGTGCCCGGAGCTGCCTGCTGGCAGAGTGGCGAGTCCCCTTGTACGCGGTCCCGCGCTAACTCGCCTCCCGCATCCGCAGTGCGGGACGTCTTAGCGGAAGTCCTACCCGGAACACGCAAAAGCAACGTCCCAGCAACAGGCGACTTCCTTCGGAGGCTGATGCGCAAACCGTTTCACTGCTGCCTACGTGAAGTGCTCGAGGACCCGGGACACGCACACTGACGGGGCCGGTAACGTTCCTAGGGTTTCACCCAGGCTTCCCTTTGTATCTATCCCTAGGCCCCCAGGGGACAAGGACGCATCGGCAGAGCAGTGAGGCTCTGAGGGCACCCACGGGGTCAGCACTCCCCTTATCTTCAAAGGCTGATGACCACAAAACCCCGTCCGTGAGTCACGCAGAAATAAGCACGCGGTTGGGGGGCCGAGACAAAACACAGAGGTCTGGGGCAGAATCGAGATTCTCGATTCCAGAAAGAAGCAGCCCACCCCAGCCACTGGGGTCGTGGCTAAGCAGCCAGCGGTGGGGGAGAGGCCGCCCGCCGGGGAAGGGACGGTCTGAGCATCCGGGCGGCTCCGGCTGCCCGTGGATCCAGGCCCTTCAAACGCGGCCCCAAGGTCATTCTCCAAAACCAAATATCCCAACACCACTCTCTCCCTCTGGAGGGAAGGAACTCGTTAAAAACTGGCAAATAACGGCCAAGGTTCTAAGGGCTGATCCAGCCACTCCCAAGGAGCTGGCCCCGTGGGACATGAGGAGCAGATAGGTGTGCCTTCCCTCCCCCCCCCCCCCCCAAGACTGACAGCTTCCTGCTCCCAACACAGAAGGGAACGTCAAGCCGGAAAATCCCGCTCTGCGATCCTCGAGGCACCCGTGGCCCTGCTCTGCTCTGCACAGGCCCAGGGCTGGGGCGAGGACCCCGCCTCGGAGGAGGGGCCGGCCTGTCACCGAGGGTGCAGAGCGGTGGCTTTCCCAGGAAGGGGCCAGCACGGCGGCCGGATGTCAAGAAGTGACGGGCAGAGCGGACGGCCTCGCGGACGGCCCCGCGTCAACGGCATTCAAGCATCCTTAGGAGAGTCTCTGGTACCCAAACATCAGCCATTTGATGACACTTTTGGACGTGACCATGGTGGTTCGGTTACGTGGACAAAAAGAGTCCTTTCCTTTAGGAGACACCTGGGGAAGCCCTACGGATGAAGAGTGCGCCTGGGACCAGCCTCAAAGCCTCCAGAGGGAGCAGAGCACGAGGACAGGGGCGGAAGAGAGCGACCTGGCCGCAGGACCCGAGAGGGGACAGGCCTCACGGTCACCGCTTCCTCTGCCCTCCGGGTGGCCGAGATTTGCCGTCACGAGAAGTGCAAAACTCCAAGAGGAGAAGGGGGGCCCCGGGTGAGTGGCCGGCCCAGGGAGGGCAGAGGCCGCCCGGCTCACCTGGGACACGCGGCCCGGACGCAGGCCGGAAGCAAGCTTCCGGGTGACCGGCCCGTGGGTGTGCGGGACCGGTGAGGGGCCGCAGCCCGGAAGGGGCCTGACGCCCCCGGAGAAGCGCAGTGAGCGGCCCCGGGGGGCAGAGCGGGGCGCCCTCGCCTCACCTCGTGCTGCTTCTCAGAGACGTTGAGTGCATTCAGGGCGAACACGGCCTCCCGGGCCCCCACGTACAGGGTGCTCTTGTCCTCGCTCAGCAGCAAGACGGAGTAGTTGAAGATGCCCGGCTCGTGGAACTTCTCCAGCCGCACCTCTGGGGGGAAGGGAGGACATGAGCCCGGGTGCCTCCCGAGTCCCCGTCTTGCTTCCACGCACACTCACGTCGCCAGGGCCGTGGCGGATTCGCTGCCCCAGAGCTCAGGCGCCTGTGCCAGAGCAGACCCGCTAGGACGGTCACCCAGAGCGCGGGACCCCGCGAGGCCCCAGAGCCACTGCGCTCGACCGGCACTGTGGCCCGACATCCCCTGAGCTCCCTCAAGCCCTGCACTCGGCGTGGTCTCCCGGCAGCATGGCCGCCTAGTGCATGACCTGTAAGCACGTGACCTCCCAGGAGAGTCATCTCCAAGAATGTGACTTCCCGAGAGCGTGACCTCCAAGCACGTGACCTCCCAGGAACGTGATCATCAAGCGTGTGACCGCCCAGGAGACCGCGGCCCGTCCTCACGCCTCAGGGTGCCGACCGCCGTGTCTCCCAGACTCTCGTCTACGTGTGTTTAACCGTAACGCGCAACAGGTATATAAAGAATAAAGCTAGTTAAGCTTTTCTTGTTCAGAAACATCATGATTTACCTCAAAACCTTTAAAAAACACTCTGTTTCGGTAAATCTGTCCCTTAACCCAAGCATTTTTCAGGCATAACCACCACAAACCTGCCAAGGAGAGAAACAAGTGAGATTTCTCACTTATCAGCTAACCGCATCCGTAACCCCGAATACGAGAGACTCAACAGTCAGCTCCTCAGGAGGAGGATAAACGCATGGGCGTTATTTCTGAAGGAGCGCTTTCTCCGCTTTGTCCGTCCGGCATCAGCGTATCTTTTTATCTTTCGTTACGTAGATTTTTAAAAGTTTATTTATTTTGAGAGCGAGAGAGTGCGCACGTGCAGGGGAGGCAGAGAAAGGAGAGAGACGGAATCCCAAGCAGGCTGCACGCCATCAGCGCACAGCGCGACGTGGGGCTTGAACTCGCGAACCGTGAGCTGAGCCAAAATCAAGAGTCCGGCGCTTAACCGACTGAGCCCCCCAGGCGCCCCTGGGTGCGCCTTGAACCTGGGTTTCCATGTGTCACTGGGGCTCACGCTCTCTGCTCTCCTGTCCTCCCCGTGCTGGGCACGGATGTACGTGGACGAAGGCCCTCCCGGCACGCGCTGCCTGGGGTCTCAAGACACAGCCCCCGGGAGGGGAAATACATCAGAAACGAACCGTGGGCAAATGAAAGCAACCGGCCGGAAGCTCAGCCACACAGGCTAAATGTCCTAAAAACAGGCCATTCAGTGCGGTTGTGCTCGGCCGTCAGGCGCGAGGGAGAGGCGCGTCCTCTCCAGGGGCCCGATTTAGAAACCCGGCCAGCAGGCCCTGAGCAAGCCCCCACGTGCCCCCCGTGACCCAGGCACCTCCCCCCACACGGCCGTGCACCCACCCACCGAAGGGCACCCACCTGTCAACCCCAAGAGCAGGGGGGCCCTTACCTCCGTGCTCCCAGGTGATCCTGGGGGCGGGAGCGAACGCCACCACCACCCCGAGCGCCGTGGCCAGGGTGGCCAGCAGCCCCCCGACGGGGACGCACATCCTCACGGGTGGGCGCAGCAGAGGGGGCTCTGGCAGCAAACGCTCGTGGGCGGGGGGGCCACGGTGGGCGTCACGGCAGACGCTGCTCAGAGCCTAGGAGCTGTGACCCACAGCACAGCCCGGAGACGCTGGGCGGGACGCACCCCGAGGACCCGCATCTCCCGGGCGCCGGGCAAGGTCACCACCGCGAGCGTTGGAAGGCCAGCCGGTTCTTACACGGTGTGCTTCTTTCCGGCCTCACGGAGAAACTCTGGAAGCAAGTGAGAAGAAAGGTTACGGCTCAGGAGGCGAGTGCTAACACCAGCTTTCCATTCCTCGACCTGCCCCCTGCTCTGTCTGCGCAGGAGCGGGGGTGGTGGGGATGCCACGGGGCTCCCGGGGGCAGCCCCGCACTGACCACACTGACACCGCGTCCCCCAGTCACCTGGGGCGCGGCCGGGGCTCCAGGAGGTCAGAGCTTCCCGCCCCTCGGGCCTGCAGAGCGTGGGACAGACGCGGGGACCCAGACCGGGCCACTGCCCACCTGGCCGCCCAGCTGCCCCCCTGCGCGCGGCCAGCTGGTAACGTGATGGAAAGCTGTGGAACCAGGGAACGCTCTCCCTCTAAGACCCTGGCTTCCCAGCTCCCGTAAACCTCGTCGAGGTCAGCCAGGGCAAAAGACCAGAGAGCCGCACGGAGGCTGAACCCTGGGCGTGTTTGCACACACACGCCACACACACATGCACGCGCACATGTGACCTTGCCGTGCGGGACGGCTCACCTCCTTCTCCTCCTTCCACCCGCAGGTCTCCCAGGCCAACGGAGCCCTGGGCCCCTCTCTGGAGCCCTCCCCTCAGCCCCCTGATGGCACCACCCCTCAGGGACATACAAGGGGCAGCCCGCACCTCCGCACCCCCACGACAGTCCTCTCCTGCTCAGCCTCCCCGGGGCCCCTGCAACCTGCTGTACCAGCCCCTGCTGCTCCCTGACACTTCAGGCCGAACCAAACCTCCCAAGAAAGTCTTGGGAGAAGTTTTCATTTTCTCTTCACCTAGGCAAGCCGCTGCCTCCAGGAAGCCCTCCGGGGCTCCGCCCTCATCCTGTCCCTGGAATCCTTGTCTGAGCCTTAAAGCCCAGCACGGCTTGTCCTCAGCATCACTCTGGACTTAACGGGGCTCTTCTCAATTTTAACTTCGTCTATTTCTCACTCGCGTGCATGGGGTGCTGCGACAGCCCCACCCCACTTGGTAAGGGAAGGACTGACGGCGGGGAGGGGAGGGCTCCTGTCCTGAGCTCCTGCCCCCTGGGGGGACTCTGCGAGAGGGCTGACACCGGGGACAGCCAGGCCTCAGCTGCTCGCCCGCCTTCCCTGGTGGGGGGAGGACCCGCTCCGTACCTCCTGTTCCCGCAGAAGGCGCGGCCAGCGGGCCCCATCCACCCAGTGTCTGCCCTCAGCCTGAGGCCACCATCAGCCCCCGAAGGCGAGGAGCCCGTTCTCTGCGGGGACGGGCACCTCCTGGGCGGGGGCCGGGGGGGCGTTACTTTGGGGGGTCTTGGGTCCTGCGGTCTCTGTCCCGGCTCTCAGGTCCACGCGATGGGGCAAAAGCAGCGCCAGCCGCTGCGTGAATGGGGGAGGGTGGCTGTGTGCCAGTAAAGCGACTTACAGGGACGGGCGCCGGTCTGAAAGCCAAGCTGCGCGGCGCGGGGGACCCGCAGCACGGCGGGGCCGCCTCTGAGCGCAACCCAGGATGCGCCAGGAAGCCCACGCGGGGAGGGAAGGAGGCTGTGGCCCACGGAGCCGGCTCCCCGCGGCTCGGCACGCGCTCACTGGGGGCGGGGACCACGCCCTCCTGCCCTCGGGAGGGGAACGAGGCGGCTCCGGAAGCCCAGGCCAGGGGGGGGACTCGACCGTGCCGTGTCCCCGACGTGACCCGCTCGTTACGCAATCTCGGTGTCCGGTGAGCGCGCAACACCCCTGCAGAAATCCCACAAGGCCCGGGGGAGCAGCGGTCTGTGCGGATGATGCTGGCGGCTCAGGAGCTCCGGGCGCCCCCTGGCTCCCCGCCCCCAGGGCCACCCTTATCACCGATGCAATCTAAGCCACACCCACCCCCAGCCGGACCTCTGCGCGGCTGCCCAGGCCTTCGCCCGCTTCCGTCCTTGCGTGCTGCAGACAACCGCCCGCTTGTCCCAGCACCCGCGTCCCTTCGCTCTTACGAACAGAACCCTGACTGTACCGAGGATGACAATGTGGCCAGCTAGCCTCATCTCCCAGCTTCCCCTGGGGCATTCTGGCCAAAGACATGTGAACAGCTATTAGGTAGGAATTCCAGGAAGGCTCTTGAAGAAGGCTGACTCAGCTAGTGTTTGCGGTTTTTGCCTTTCGTTTTTTCCTCTGTTTGGTGCCTGGAGCTCAGATGTGATGGCTGGAGCTCTGGCAGCCACCTTGTGAACATGAAGATAAGGGTCTCATTCTAAAACCGGCCGAGTGGAAATCCACTGGGGACCTCACAACATACTGGAGACCTCACACCTGCTTTCTTCTGCCTACCTCACTTGTTAGTAAGCAAATAATCTCTAAGTTACTGTTTTGCAGGTTTTTGTTACCAGCAGTCCGATTAATTCCAAACGTCCTTCTAGTACGTTTATGAAACAGCAGTAGTGGCCACAGTAAGGTTTTTAATGTGAATCAGAGCATGTCACTTTCCCACACAAAACGTCTCTCTCTCGGATTCAACCTGAGTGGGGAGCTATGGTTCACCTCCCTTACAGCTTCTGCGTCTCACGTTCCCTCCACATTTCTGTCCAGGCCACAGCTGGGCACACTGAACGGGCCCATCTGCAACCTGTCAGCACCATTCACAACATTCCCAAATGCGTCTGCTCCAGAGCTCATGCGTGTAAAGCCCACGGCACAGTCTCGTTGACCCGAGAAGACGTTCTCCCCGTGTGGCTGATCGGTCCCCGGCAGTGGCTCCCAGAGCCTCCGTAACTCCGAGCTCCCGCTCGGGTGAGGGTTTCTGGGAATGGTCCACACCAGGGTGGTGGTGAGACCGGGGGCTGCAGGGCAGGCAGGAGGGGAGGAGGGGTAAGTGCTGGGGTTGGAGGATCCTTGCTGACCCAGGAAGGCCGTGTGTGTGTGAGGACGGGGTGAGGGAACTCTGCGTACTTTCTGCTCGGTTTCGTTGGGGCTCTAAAAGTGCTCAGAAAAACAGAGTTCATTAAAAGCCAAAACACACACCAGCGCAGGGGCGCTTCCTGATCACAAGAGGTGTGCGTGTGAGGTTTTGGGCAAGCGTGTCCACAGCCCGCAGCACCTTCTGGTGGCAGACTCGAGGTCCGGGGGCACGTTTCATTACCCCCCTCCCCGCCTCTGTTGGCAGAAATGTTTGCAAGGGCCCAACGACACAGTGACTTCCCACTCAGGTCCCCGAGAGAAGTCACTGGCCTGGGACATCCCAGGACGCACACCGCTGCCAGGCTAAGAACCCAGACGCAGGGGACGGCAGAATCCCTGTGCAACACGGCACCCACACTCAGAGCTTCATCTCAGTCTCCTCTCAAGCCCACTAAGGTGGCATCTAACGGACAGAAACCGTAAGGGCAAACATGGGGACAGCACGTCAGCCCATGAAAATCCAACAGAGCTTGGGAACTGGAAAGAGGACACGGGAACATCGTCAGCGGTGTGCCGGCAATTGGGGACAAGGAGCAGGGGTGCGGAGCCGGCTTCGCAGCACGTGCCCATCTCTGGGGCGTAAATGGCGCCTCTGTGCTCCCAGTACAAAGTCACCGAACACAGAGACAGGACGGATGCGCGGTGGCCACCAGCACACGGCCCTCCCGCCACACGGACACGGGAGGCTTGTGGCTTCAAGAGCATGGCACTGGTGGGTAATGGCACAGGCAACAGGAACGTGCACCAGGGAACGGCAAGTTCTTTATTTTCAATACCGTGCATCAAAGTCTGTGTGGTGCGGTTCTGATAAGGTCTGCGCCCACCGCCAGTGCTCGCATACCATGGCTGGTATTTAAGGGACTCTGTGGACAAAGGAGAGCCGTGGCCAGACCCCGTGACAGGAGACCACCAAGAATCTGAGCAAATGAAAGTGAACTTAGAACTTAAAATTTTGGTTAAAGACACAAAATGTCCAGTTGAACGTCAGGATGATAAAATTCAGTTTTCCTAAAAGGTGCACAATGTGACCCAGATAAAAACCGGGGGAGAAAAGAGAAGGGAGCTGGATCCTGGAGTCCGGAGGCCCACGCCTAGCTCGCGGATGTTCCAGAGGGAAGCAGAGACACAGGGATTAGCCGACAAAGAAGGAGAGAGTGTCCAGAACAGGAAGACACGTGTTTACAGGACGAAAGTCCCCAGCAGCACGATGAATGAATGAAGGCCACCGCACCCGGCACACTGTGCCGGCATCGGAGACCCTGGGAGACAGAGGGGGTCCCGGGAGCTTCCACAGTGACCTCTCGGGAGCCATCCTGACGGCCAGGAGGCGGCGGGATGCTTCGAGGATCCCGGAGGAGGAGGCTTCTCACCCAGAATCCTGTCCCGAACCCAGTTACCGACACGTGAGCTGAGCGTACACAGAAACGTTTCCCAAGCCTCTTACCTCCCTGATGCCCTTCCTCAGAAAGCTACTGAGGGATGTGCTCCGGCAAAACAAGGGAGCCGCTTCGCACGTCCCTTCCCGAGAAGGAAGAGCGACTCTGAGCAGGATACCCCGTGTGGTGCAGAGCGGGTGCTAAGGGTGCGGGGCCAGAGGCCCGGAGGGTGCAGGTGAAGCTAGAGCGAATCCTTCAGGGGACTCTAGAGGGGGCGGGGAGGCAGAGAACCCCACCCTCGCTTCCACGGCAGTCCGATGTCCCATCCCGTGCTCCACCCCACAGGTGCCCCCAGCCTGGGCACAAGCTGCCCTTCTTCCAGAACATTCTTTCGTTGACCCTGGTGGCCGGACCTCCCCCACAGTGACACTGGCCCCAGGGCCAGTCCTGCCGGCAGGAGCGCACGCTGCTCACGCGGGCTGCTCACGCGGGCTGCTCACGCTGGTCAGTGTGAGGAGAGGAAGCATTTTTCTTAACTGCCCTGTAACTTGGACCCACCCAGATACTGCCACCCAGGGGCCCGGCGGCCGCTTGCTCCCGGCCACCCCGGGCCACCCCGCCGACGCGCTGGAGGGCGTGAGCGAGCGAGCTCCCGGTGCTGCAGCGCCAGCGGGCTTCCCGATGGCCTCAGCCGGACCCTGCCTCTCCTTCCAGAATGGGCTTAAAAAATCCACACCAACAGCTGAAGGTAAGAGGGCCCCCGCCACCCGGATGCCCACCCTGGGGGGGGCGGGGGCTGCACGGTCTGCTTTATGGCATCGGAAGGGCGCGACGTTTTCCTTCTCAGCAAGCGCGCGTTGTTCGGCGGGACTCAAGCACCGCTAAGCAGGGCGCACACCACGCGCATCCGGACACAACGCCACCATGTGCCGCCGCGGGAACCCGGGAGGCGGTAAGAATCACAGCCTAGGCATCAGGACGGAAACACCTGGATAAAGTGCCATCGTGGTGGCCTTCCTGGGCGCTTCTGAGAAGCAGAGGCGTCTTGCTGGGAGCCGGGTATCAGGGCTGTGATTTCCCGTCCCCGTGGGGATGAGTGACACTGAGGCAGGAGCCCATCAGCGGGACGGAGTTCCGCGACGTCGCTCCCGTTACCTACACGTCACTGTGCTGGTTCACGAGGAGCGCACGACCCCTTCTAATGTCAGGAGAATGGAACTGAGAGCCTCACTCAGGCCGTCTGCGCGCCTGTCCCACTCCCGACTGGCCCTGAAACAAGTCAGGGGCCCACAGCAGAGAAAACCGCGGACCAGCAAGGGTGAGGGCTGGTTCCCGCAAGTGTGCACGCGTCTGCACGTGTGTGTGCACACACGTGCAATGTGGGTGTGTGCGTGCACGGATCTATGTGCATGACGCACGTTTGTGCGTGCACACGCATGTGTGAGCCACACACCTGTGTGCAATGCACCCGCGCACACCCGCACGTGTATGTGCACCTGTGTGCGTTCACGTATACACATACCCACATGTGTGCATATGTTCGTGTGCACGTGTACGTACATGTGTGTGTGTACACGCACACGAGGTGTGCGTGCACTCTGCCACACCATAAAAATTCTCATCTGGGGTTCCCAGATGTGATCGGCGACCGCGAGCTGGGGACCCGTGAGACAGACACCAGGGGACCAACCGTCTCTGGCAACAGGGGTGGGTCACAAAGGGGACACCGCTCCTCCCCCATGGAGGGCGGGGCTACCATCAGCAGCAGAGGTGAAGCAACTCTGAACGCGCACGGACCAGCCCGAACTCCCGGGGGTCTGTGGAGGGGCTTCCGGGTGACCGCTGTGGACAGTGTCTCAGGACCCTGTTTCGGGTCCGCCCAGGCAGGGCCGGCAAAGTCACTCTCCCTGAAAAACCCGCAGCTCAGACAGCACAGGACACGCACCTGCCCACACCTTCCCTTCCCAGCTGGGATCAGCCTTCTCACCTGCCCCCATGCTGCCCCCCGACCCTGTGACCCCGGGCCCTTCTCCACCCCCTTGCCTGCCCCCAGGCTGACCCCCTCCGTCCCAGTTCCCATCCCCACCCCCATCCCCACCCCCAGGCTGGCCCACAGCCCCCGTGTGTGCCCCCGGGGCTGACCCCCCCCATCTCTACCCCCAGGCTGACCCCCCTGTATCTCCAACCCCAGGCTGACCCTCCCCACCCCATCCCTTCCCCCAGGCTGGCCCACACCCCCGTGTCTGCCCCCGGGCTGACCCCCCCCATCTCTACCCCTAGGCTGACCCCCCTGTATCTCCACCCCCAGGCTGACCCTCCCCACCCCATCCCTTCCCCCAGGCTGGCTCACACCCCCGTGTCTGCCCTTGCCCCCAGACTGACCTCCCACTCCACAGCTGCCCCCCCACACTCGCCGTGCTTTTCCCTGAATGATGCCCCAACCCCGCCCCTCCTCGCCTGCCCCCAGGCTGGCTCCTCCCCCACCCCCCAGCAACCTCGCCCCACCCCGGGCTGTGGGGCCAATGTTACCACCTTGCAAAACTGGCCCTGTCCCCTCAAGACTCAGGGTGGGTCGCAGAAGCTCTTCAGTCCCATGCAGAACAGTTCACCGTTTCCCCAGAACTTACAACAAGCCCTGCGACGATGACCCAGCCCCACCGCGAGGCGTGCGCTCAGCCCTGGAGCCGGGTCCCGCTGGCCCCACCTGGCGGGACGGCCGGACGCCTGCTCACCCTCTACCGCCTCGCAGAGACAAGCCACGGGGGCGTCCCGACACGCCTCGACCCTCGTTCCCTCGCCTGACCCCGGCCACGCGTGCGCCAGGCACGGGCCTCCGGGAGCAGACGGACGGCAGTGGGGCCGTGGACTTACCAACCGGCCCACCCGTCGGAGGGCCGGCAGGTGCAGAGATGGGCGGGGGGCCTGCAGAGGGGCGGCGGGGACTGCCCCGGCAAAGAGGCCACGCCACCTGCACGACATCACCAGACCCTCCGCACGCGGCCGTAGACAACACGTCTCCTCCTGGGAGGTGTGTGGCGCCTGCAGACGTCCCCGGCCCCGGCTCAGCTCTGGGGACAATAAACCGCTCTCCTCCACCGGCCTGACTTTTCCCGGCGGCTCCTTCCGGGGCGGCCACTGGATGTACCAGGCCGGACGCTGGCTCGTGGGGGACAGTGGGGCCGCCCTGGGAAATGGCTGGTGCGCCCCATGGAGTATGTGCCTCCCGGCCGTCTCAACGGGGCTGCCGGTGCCACGGGTCTCAGCCCCAGACGTCACCCCCAGACGGGCTCCCAGAGTGCCAGAGGACAGCACTGACACCGGCAGGTCATTTGCAGTGCCACGGACACGGGTGGAGGCGTGAGAGGCAGTTAGGGAAAGCACTGGAACAGCACTGCCTTAACTGGAACCTACTCGTGTCCTTCTTTCCCCAGCTTACAAAACTGTCCCACCTCTGAATGAGCCCCAGCATGCTTAACTCCCTAATATGGAAACGTAAATGAAAATAAAATACCCACAGGGGCGCGTGGGGGCTCAGTCGGTTAAGTGTCCGACTTCGGCTCCTGATCTCACGGCTCGTGGGTTTGAGCCCCACGTCAGGCTCTGTGCTGACAGCTTGGAGCCTGGAGTCTGCTTTGGATTCTGTGTGTGTGTCTCTCTCTCTGCCTCTCTGTCCTTCCCATGCTCATGCTCTGTCTCTGTCTCTCAAAATTAAATAAAAGTTAAAAAAATTAAAAATAAAATACCCACAGACTGCAACGAGGCGGAGAGAAATTTAAAAGATGGCTGGGGGCTAGCAGGTGCTGGTGAGGGCAGGGTGGGGGTTACCAAGGGCGAGCCTCAGTTTCCTGCCCACGGAGCGCACTCCTACCTCCCAGGGACTCGCGCAGCCCTGGGGCGCAGCGAGGGCACAGGAGCCTAGCAGAGCAGCGCCCCAGCCCGACAGGGCAGGTATAAGTAAAAACACCTATGTGGGGGCACCTGGGTGACTCGGTCGGTTGAGCATCCGACTTAGGCTCAGGTCATGATCTCACAGTTCAGGAGTTCGAGCCCTGCGTCGGGCCCTATGCTGACAGCTTGGAGCCTGGAGCCTGCGTCAGATTCTGTCTCTCTCTCTCTCTCTCTCTGCTCCTCCTCTGCTCACGCTTGCTCTGCCTCTCTCAAAAATGAATGAACATTAAAAACAATAAAAAAAAACCACGTGTGTGTATGACCAGGCAATAAACACACAAAGTGCTGAGTACTCCTAGAGGTAAAGCTGTGTTCACCAAAACTGCCCCAGCAAACCGGTGAAGCGGGTCCTTGTGACAGTGCCTCGGGGCAGACCCAGGCCAGAGCGACACAGCCTTGCCAGGCCGGCCACCAAACAGAAGTCACGTAAAAGGAGGAAGGGAGATAGGGGCTTTCCTTCTGTTTTTAAACCAAGCTGGTTTTTCTCTTTCCCCTAAAACTGGAAACACACGGTTGAAATGAAGATTAATCACAAAATAGTCGCCAGCGAGGGACGCGTGGCATACAGAACCTTCCTTTCTCCTTGGACCTCACCGACAACCCCCTTGCACCGCCGGAAGAGAAAATGGAGCTCTTCAGTGCCTCCAGGGGCTGGCGGCCCGGAGAGAGCCAAAAAAGAAACACAGGGCAGGCGGGGGTCAGGGTGGGATGTGGCAAGACGGGCCGTACCCCGATCTTTGCCCCCGAGAGCACACACAGAACTGGGACCCACCTTCTGCTGGATCCCACCGAAGCTTCTACGAGGTGTCAGCTTTGCTAGGCTGGGATACAGGTGTAGAAACCAAGCGATTTTACCTGTATCCTGTGCCTCTGGAAACGTCCCTCAATCCTCTCTAGGACGGAGTCTTCAGAAATCTTGGCTCAGAAAATGATGGGAAAGGAGAAAATTGAAACACTTCAATTCTCCGTGCACCTGAGCCCAGCATCACCTCCGGAGAGGAACTGGAAAGAAACTCTTGCAATTCTTTTTAACCTCTAGGCAGCTGGCTCTGACCCAGGACGGGCGTGGCATTCCTGCACTTGTGCAAACGGGAAGGGGGTAAGTGTGCGACCGCTCGCCCATAAAGGAAGTGCAAGCTGGCCGGTCCCCAACCACTGACCTGCAGAATAAGGCAACTGAGTATGACCCACAGTCATGGTTAACCATTAGCCAAAAAAGTATCAGCTATTAACTTCAGAAATGTATCTAGAACTCCCCCTCCCCGAAACCCAGCGGTCGGGGTGGAGCCCTCAGGATGGGGAGCCGGAGTCCAGGAACATGAGAAACTGTCGAAGAGAATCAGAAGGGCAGCCCAGCAAGTCACGGCACAGGATGCGCCAAGGTGTAGAGGAAATCCATGCGGGAACCCCTCTATGACTGCAAGACCCAGCACGGTTTGTAAACCTCACAGTCAGATGCTAGCATCTTCTTGTGGTTGGAATAGCTTAGGTTTTCTTGTGCTTGAAGAGCTGGTACAGCCGTTTTTCTGGAGACAGCCTGTGAAGTGGGAGGCGTTCCCTGGAAACGGCCAATGCCCCATCCCTCCCACGCGCCCCCCACCCCGCAGTGGGACCAGTCCCGTCCACGGCACAGAGACATGCCTGTACCTGGCTCCCACATGCCCACCTATAACACACAACGTCCAGGGTCACCTGGGGCCCCTTGCTGCTGACACGTCTTGTGAACCCCGAGCAAATGAGACCCCAGGGTGCTGACTTCTGATTGCACAGGCAGGCGGGGCACAGTGGCCACCTGGACACGCCCCAAAACACTCACGGGGACAAAGAAAGCAGATCACACGTAAGCTGGAAGTTTAGATAAACAAGATGAATGCCAAGAATTTTAAAACTGAAAAACTTCTCCCTGCTAGAAATTCAATAAGCCTGTGTCCTTTCAATAAATACAAGCCCAGGGGGGGCATTCTGCGGGTGGACAAGGCGTGCGTGGTGTTCACCCTAATTTCACGGCGTCGAACAACCACGGCAGGTTTGGGCACCTGTGTGTATGTCCGTGTTCTTAAATGTCCTCTCACACGCTCGAGGACACAGCATCACCACTTCTACCCTCCGCCAAGGAGCTTCGACGCTGCGGTTCCTGCGTAAAAATAGACGCTTCCGGCCCAGTCAACGGCCAGGCCTGGGCCCCAGTTCTCCTCACCACGCCTGTTCTTTATTTCTTGACAGAAGGACCCACAAGCTATAATTAGGTACCGCCATCCTGAAGAATGCAAGAGACGGTCCTCACGCAAGCACACATCGTATCGTATTCACTACGCATCTCCTTCGATTACGCATAACGTCACGGGAGGCACATAAAAAGAATTCAACAGGCCTTTTTTTGCAAGATAAAGGAAGGAAATTAATCAGAAGTCGCAGAAATGTTTCCCTCTCACTGGGGAGAAACTTGGCCTTTTCTGCCCCCCAACACCCCCTCCCAACGGTGCAGGTGGGTGTGGGAGCCCCATCGCCCAAGCCCTGGTGGCCGCTGTCCAGCGAGCGCTCCGACCACAGTACGGAGCAGAGGCGAAGCGGGGTGTCGCATGCATGTGGCCTGTGTTCTGCAAATGTGACTTCGCCTTCCGAAAGTCCCTTATCCTTCCCCTTACTGTGGGTTTGCCCATTAAAGCCAGAGGCTACTCCCCGCTTCTGAGAAGGGCGGCTTGAGACAGGCTGGCTGTTATGTGCCGCGTCCACACGCACTGGGCAACACATGCCAAGGACTCCTGAGCCAGCAGCCTTCCCCCCGGGCATTCAGGTGGCTACACCCCACGCACGCGAGAGGCCAAGGAGGAGACTACTGAATAGGAAAGCTCTGGAAACGGAGTATGCACACGTGTACTGTGTGTGCCTGAACTACTTGCGTGTAAATCATCTCATCCGCAGGAGGCGATACTATGCGGCTGCTAGGAAGAATAGAGTGGCTAAGGGCACCCTGGTGCGTCGCCGTTGGAGACGTTTATGGAGCTGGAGAGTATGATGCTGAGCGAAGTAAGCCAGAGAGAGGCAGATGCTACATTTCACTTACAAGCGGTACCTGGGCACCAGACCAGAAACAAGAAACCAGACTCGTAAACACAGAGGACAAAGCGGTGGGCCTCAGAGGGAAGGTGGGTGGGTGGCACCGGCGATGGGGACGAAGAGGTCCAAACTTCCGGTTGTAACAGCAGTGGGTCTCGGGGCTGAAAAGCACGGCCTACGGAATATCTCCAGTAACACCGTAACAACGCTGTGTGGTGAGCAGATGGGGACACTCGTCATGGGGAGCACGTGTTGAATCACGACGCCATACGCTATTAAAATGTGGTTCCCTTTTTGAAGTTTACTAAGCGGATTTCATCAAAACCCAAGTTTTCAAGAACGGCAGACCGACCTTACACTCCTTCTGGTGGATCTGACGTTTGTTGGGACCTCCTGCTCCTAAGGGACTCTGACACGGAGGAAAGCGATGCCGTGTCCGTGGGTGCAGGTGAATCCCAGCTCAGGGCGCAGGGGTGGGAGAGGTGTTCCCTGCGGGCTGGCCGGAGGGGAGTGCAGGGCCTCGGAGTGAACTGGGCCTTGCTCTCTGGGGTTTCCTGTGTGGCAGCATCCTGTGGGCATCCAGAGCATCCTTTGATGGCTGTTCGATGTTCCATAATTAAACAGGATAATTGTTCGATATTCACATCTTTGCCAATTTCCCACTTAAAATTCATTTTTTTTAAGTTGGCTCTGAGCCCAACATGGGGCTCAAACTCACGACCCTGAGGTCAAGAGTTGCATGCTCTACTGACTGAGACACCCCGGTACCCTTTAAAACTCATTTTTAGGGGCACCTAGGTGGCTCAGTCAAGGTTAAGCGTCCGACTTCGGCTCAGGTCATGATCTCATGGTTCCTGGGTTCGAGCCCCGCGTCGGGCTCTGTGCTGGCAGCTCAGAGCCTGGAGCCTGCTTTGGATTCTGTGTCTCCCTCTCTCTGCCCCTCCCCAACTAGCACTCTGTCTGTCTCTGTCTCTCTGAAACTAAAATAAAAATGATAAATGTTAAAAAATAAACCCTCCTTTTAAAAGTGATTTTAACCACCAGCAAAACTCAACCCAGAAGCTCTTCCACCCGAAATGCAGAGCCTAACTCCAGAGGTCCAGGTGCCACAGGGGGGAAGCCGCAGGATGGTCCTAAGGCTGTGTCCCTTCGTAGCAGGGGCAGCAAACAGGCTCAGAGCACACACCCATCGCCCTGACAGGCCTGCTTCCCTCTACGGGAAACATCGCACATAATCCCCAGAACTTACTGTCACTCCACTCTGCTAAGCTTTTCCCTGAGTTGAGCTCTTTTCGAAAAGGCATATGTTCTCTGCTATAAAACAGAGATGACATCTATTTTATACTTCTTTCAAGCCAATCAGATGTCTCATCCCATTGGTGATTATTCTCCCCGAACAGGAGAGGCAGCGGGGGGAGATTCAGGCTTCCGGCCAGCCTGCCCGTCCAGGCCCAGGGATGCCACCTCCCAGCTGTGGGGACTAGAACAGTCACTGACCCTCCAGTCCCCGAGCAACTCCCGTAGCTTCTCCACCACCCCAGCTACTCCCTCCATCAGCCCCTCCGCCACCCCCAGCTGCTCCCCCAGCCCCCCCACAGGCATTGATGGCTGTAAGACAGAAGGTTGCCCGCATTACCCATATCCAACGCCCTGAAGCGCACACATGTCTGACCATAAACGCTGGACCTCTGAAGGAACCCTCAGTCGGGGCCTCAGTCAGCAACAGAAGGCCACAGCCCTGCCACACCACCCGCAGGGGTACCAGCCGTGTGTCCCCTGCTGCCCCCAGTTCCTCAGAGCCCTGAGGGGACAGGTTTTAGGTCCCCTTGTCCAGGAGGAGAAACAGACTCACAAAGGCAGGTATGAGTCTCGAGCCTCCGACAGAGCTGGGACTGCCTCCCTCCCTCCCACGTCCTGCAATCGTCCGCAGGCCTGGTCAGCAGGTCCCCAGGCTCTGGAACTGCCCATCGCCCCGGGGACAGGGTGGAACAGGCTCAGCAGGCAGGGATGGAAGCCACACTCTACGGAAGCACATTCTGGCTCCGCGTCTCCAGGAGCTCAGGGCGGAGATGACGGGTCTCCCAACCCCATAGCGGGTCCTCCAGAAATGGTGGCTCCTTCTCTTTGCCACTTGCCAGGGAGGGAAGGTGTCGCAGAATCTGCCCGAAACCGTCCGTGATCCGGGGCTGGCTCAGGACTGCACCCTGGGCCACCCGGGGCAGCGTCCGGTCCGCGAGGTGCTCAAGCCCCCAAGGGGTGTCCACACGGGGAGTGCGCACAGTTTCTCCGGGGGACCAGGCTGCTCCTGCCCCCCGTGTGGGCCTCAGTCCAGCTGCAGAACCACCAAGACGTCTCTCTTCCCAACCACAGCGGGAGGGATGGGCCCTGGAGCCCAGACGAGCCCAGGTCCGGCCGGGGATTTCATTTTTAGGTCTAGAAAACCACAAAGTGCCACTCTCTTCGCCTTCATGCTTAGCGACTTCTCAAAAATACACGGCCGGGCTACGGAGCCAGGCCAGCTGGGCCGCAGGCCGCCATCCGGCTCACGTCGACAGAGGCTGAGCCGGGACGAGGCCCTGTCCGTGCACCCGGCCGCCCTGCGGGACGCGGACTCCGCTCTCCGCTTGGGAAAACCCGTCAGGGACCGCACACGCGCCGGCGAACGCACCAGGAAGGCCCCGGGGGCCGCCCTCCAGGCAGGACACGAGGAACATCACCACGCCATCGCGTGGGGCCGCCACGCCGAACTCCCCGCGCTATTTTGGGCACACGCTCCACAAACATTTTGCTCCGACCCACCATCTTCTGCACCCCTCAAAGGGACCCCCGGAAATGCCAGCCGGGTCCCGGGACGCAGCTGACCGAGCGCCCTGCAGCAAAGCTCGTGACGGCCTCTTCCGACCCATATTCAAACCACACCCACCCACACCCCCAGCGACGGCGGGTCACGCGGCCACTGTGGGCAGGTGCACTGGCACACGGAACGAGACGAGGCAACCGCCACTCCCCCAGCCCGAGGAGAAGGACGCAAATACCGTGGGCGCCTGGGACGGCCCCGGCCTCTCCACGGCCGCTCAGACGCCCACCATCCAGCCACCCGCGTACGGTCTACACCCAGAATCTCCATCATACTTCTATTTTCCGAGCAACCAGCAGACGCACACCCCAGTGTAAGCAAGACCACGGAGTGACCTTTGAGGGGAGCGCTAGGAGCCCCCATGCTGGGCCTGCTTCACTCCTCCAATCGACCCTCCCTTGTGGTTCTTCTCAGCTTCCGGATGTTTCCAGGCCCAGCTTCAGTGTCAGTGATAGGAGAGGACCACATCAAATGATGCAGGGGGGGCCGGAAAACCCTGCTCTCGGGCGGTTGAGACAACAGTACTGGAAATACTGGAAACATCGAGTGCCCGCGTCCCTCCAGATGGCAGGAAGGTGCCTGCGAGGGACCTCTGCTGAAGGTCAAGTGAAGCCCAGACCCCAGATTCCAGGAATCCACTCTGCGGCCTCCACACAGGAAGGAGGTCTGTCTACCCCTCATATCCCGGGTCAGGCTCGCTGGACCCCGGTCCCATCCCCCATCACGTGCCCTGGAGCCTGGCCCCACAGTCCTTCCCACGGCATGGACCCCCACGGCAGGCGGGGCGTCCCCTTTCTGAGCCCCGTGTCACCTCCCAGGTGCTTCAGAACACACGAGACAGGGAAATGTAGCCACAGCTGTGTCACCGTCATGCATCAGCCCTAGGTGGGACAACCCCAGCTGAGGGGTGACCTGGCCCTCATGGTCTCTCATCGACCCACCGACCCATGGAGGCACCTTCCCCTCCCCCTCCCCCCCGGGACCAGTGCCAGGGAGCAGGCAGGAGCCAGCAGCACGGAGGCATGATCCACGGGAACCAAAATCAACGGAAAAATCTAGAAGAGCCTCTAGAACATTCTCACACCAGGATAAATGGGGCTGCCCCCCCACCCACTACGGCCCCGCCGGGGCATCCCTGGAGGACAGTCTTGGCCCCGACAGGTGGCCTCCTGCTTGCGGTGGCCCCTTAGCAGGGCCACGCAGGCTGGGCACCCTCATCCAGGGATAGGGACTCAGGGACACAACAGAGAAGACCCCAAACGTGGGTCCAGAACAGCACCAGCCCGAGGAGAGGCCTCTGTTTCCCATCTTTTGGGCCCCTTGTTGGTGAGACACGTGGGCTGGTGAGGGCTGAGGAAATGTGACCTCCCACGCTGCTCTCCTGCTTTCTGCCAGGGACTCAGGAAGTGGTGGGTGTGTGTGTGTGCGCGTGCACATCTACGGGCCTGGCGACTGGGGGGGCCTCGGCCTGAGGCCCCATTTCCTGCAGCTGGCCGTGCCGCCCACGGGGCCCCCCACCCCCGGCCCTGGGCACCCTCTCTGCGAGCGCGGTACATATTTCCCAGCACACATGCGGACCGGCCAGGGGCTGGCCCCGGGGACACGCGGGGCCGTGAGCGCTGCGGCTCGGGCCTCACGGGTCCCTGACAGCCACCACCCGGGAAGAGCTCTGCCGGGGAGCCTGCGTCCAGCCCGCCGTCCTCACACCAGGTACAGCGTGGAGGGCACGGGGGCCTGGCCCGTGGGACCAGGTCGGCCTGTGCAGGGCCCCTTGGGGGAGGGCTGCGGCCCTGTGGACTTGGGGACGCCTGGGGGCCGACCACAGACTAACGCGGCCGTGTCCCCCTTGGTGAACGGCCCCTCCCTGGCTGTAGCACCCGCTGCCAGGCCTCACCCGGGCACTTCTCCCTTCCCGCGACCACATACACACGGACGCGGTCAAGACACAAAGGTGCCGCCACTGCTCCCCGGGAGTCCCTCTGGGCTCACGCTCAGTGCCTCCCAGTCACGTCCCTGCGAGGACACCTGCGCAGCCGCGTGCCGGACACAGCAAGGGACGTGGCCCAGGCCTGCAACTGCCCACCGAAGGCCGAGCGCAGGCAGGGCCGCCCCAGGGGAGCCGCTGGGCAGCAGACAGGGAGGCGGACCTCGGCCGGGCACCAGGCACGGCTCCCAACAGGGCTCAAACGCAAGCAGGTGCAGGAGAACCCCGAGCCTCGCTCCAGATTGGGGGGGGGCGGAAACTGAGACACAGCCCCCGGCCTCCCACCCAGCCCTCCACCTGTACAGGGACCCCGCAGCGCGTCCAGCCCTACCTCCAGGCACGGGGTGCTGGGCACCCCTGGAGAGAGAACCAGACCCCAGCCGGGCTGGCCCTGGGGCGACGGGGAAAAGCAGACGGCTCCTCTGGTCTTTGGGCCTGGTCAGCAGCCTGCGGCTTCCCCAGGGGCTGTCGTGGCCCCGCCCCACCTGCCTCCGGGTCCCTCAAGGACCCTCTAGTCCCGGAAGCTCTGGGCCCGGAAGCTGATGCGCTGTGTGTGGGGGAGGGGCGGGGAGAGGCTTGCAGAGCGCACAGCACATCCACCCACCAGGCCCCTGACCACCAGGCCCCGGCGGGGAGGCAGCCCCTGTCCTCGCCTCCCCACACCCCTGGCTCCCCGAGCTTCCGCAGGCGGCAGCCGCCCCCCACCCTCCCGGTGCCTTTACCCTCAGCCTGTGAGATGCCAAGGAGACACAGCTGGGGGCCGGACCTCCCCATCTTCCCAGCACGAGCCTCCTCGGGTGGGAAAAAGAGCCGGTCAGGTCACCGAATCACACCAGGGACGTGCTGGCTGCTTCTGGGGGCTCTTCCATCCACGCGATGAACCAGGGACCACTGTCCTCATCACCATCCCTGTTTCATAAGAAAACCAAGCCCTGGACACTTCCGGAGGTCATGCCAGCAGCCAGCAGTGGATTCAGAGCCTGAAACCTGGTGTTTTTCCCCAGACTGTCCCCAGCACCACCTTAGGACTCCCCAGGACCGGAGAGCAAACGCCCCTCCTGTGCAGGAGAACTTGACCTGAGTTAGGAAACACACCTGGCCTAAATGGGCACTTTTAAATCCAGCTTCCCACCAACATCTTAAACGTGCTTCAAATTAGGGGCACAGCAGGTGCGTCATAAAGGACTGTCTGAGGGGGCGCCTGGGTGGCTCAGTCAGTTAAGCGCCTGACTTCAGCTCAGGTCATGATCTCAGGGTTCTTGAGTTCGAGCCCCGTGTCGGGCTCTGTGCTGACAGCTCAGAACCTGGAGCCTGCTTCGGATGCTGTGTCTCCCTCTCTCTCTGCCCCTCCCCTGCTCATGCTGTTTCTCAAAACTAAAGATTAAAAAAATAATGACAAATAAATAAAGGACCGCCTGAGCGCGGCCGGCACACCGGGGCCCCCCCTGGGAGTCTGGGAAGCGTGCCTTTCCAAATAAACACCAGGCACCGCACGACCAAATAACTGACCCCAACAGATGACCGCACAGGGAATGAAGGGCAACAAGTCTCGTGCTCAGAAGGAGGTCCCCAGGTGTGTGTTCAATGTCAAGCTGTCTCAAGACGGGGACGTACGCTCAGATGACAATAAACCCTCATTAAAACAAATGCTGTATCAGCACCTCCAAGGGTGCCGCTCCTCCCTGATGGCCTGGTGGTGGTGGCCGGGGAGGGGGGGGGGGCGGCAGGGGGCGGCTGAGAGGGTGGCCCTGAGGGAGGTGGGCATGACTTGCTGCCCAGGAAAGGCCCCAGGCTTGGATGGCAATCCCAGCCACAGAGAGGGCACTCGTCACAAAATTTCAGAGCCAGATGGATTTTTCCACAATAATCTGTCACCTTACAGACAAATGTGAAGCACGTGCCCGAGCTTGCCCGACCCCCCTGTCCACCCCTCCCCCAATCCAGTCCCTGGGGCCACATCTCCTCTACCCTGAAAAGCCAGAGGAGAGGCACGCTGGGCGGCCCCTCACATACACACCTGCATGGACCCTGTGTCAGTGAACTGGGGCCCCTCAATCTTTTTTTTTTTAAATATTTATGTTTGAGAGAGAGACAGAGACAGAGCGTGAGCAAGGGAGGGGCAGAGAGAGAGGGGGGGAGAGAGAGAGACAGACAGGATCTGAAGCAGGTTCCAGGCTCCGAGCCGTCAGCACAGAGCCCGAAGCGGGGCTCGAACCCACAAACCTGGAGTTCGTGACTTGAGCCGAAGTCAGACGCTTAACCGACTGAGCCACCCAGGTGTCCCAAGGGCCCCTCAATCTTGAGTGGGAAACAAGTTACTGCCTGTCCGGGGGTGCCTGCCGCCAGGCTGCAAAACCCACCCGGTGAGGGCAGAGCAGCGGCCAGGCTCTCCCGAGGACTCTGACAAGCGCCGGAGACCTGTGGTCCTCGGCCCTCAGCAGTTCAGAAGGACGCCAGCCGGGAACGCTGACGTCCACGCGGCCTCATCAGCGAAGACTTATCGTCTAAATGCGTAGCCGTCAGGACCCGGCTAAGTAACATCACAGCACGCTGTGCAGGCGACACAAACCATCCGGTCAACGCTTTACGGACGAGGACGGATGGACACAATGTATTATTAAACGCACGGAGGACAGGATACAACAGCACCGAACGTCCGCTTACTCACGTCAAAAGCAGTCGGGGAGGCTCACGCCCTGCACGGGCCCCGGGCCGGCCCCCGCCCCAAGCACCCAGCACCCACGCACGCAGACTCCGCGATCCCGCCGGGGCGGCGCTACCTGCTTTTCAGGTGAGCCCGCCGCGGCCAGGTGCACCTGATGTCCGGGCCCGGCGCCAGGCCGTGACCACCTGTCACGGGGATGGGTGGGGGATGGGTGGGGGATGGGTGCCAGCTGCAAGCAGCACCTAGTTCTGGGCCAGCGACCTCAGGGGCATTTCTAAATACCTTCTTCGGACTCTGTCTCCTGATTTCTCTTATATTCGAAAATGCACTTTTCAGCGTTTCTCCTCCAGAACAACCATGCTGTTTGCAAACATCTGCAGTGTCCCCAGATTCTGTCTCTCAGCCTCTCAGGCCTACCCTGCAGCGAACGGGGGAGGCGGGCCTGAGCTCCCAGGAACGCATTCCCGCCACATTCAGGGACACCTGTGTCCCCGCGGCCCCCTCTGCCGGGAGGGGGCCATTCACGGCTTCATCTCTCCGCGGTCAAAGCCTCCTCCTCCTCCACGTCCGTGTGCCCTGCCCCGCCCACCGAGGGCTGGCCACCCATTTACCCGCCAAGAGGGATGAACAGGAGCCAGGGCATCAGGGCCTGGCCGCCCAGGTTCCAGCCGTGTGACCCGGGCCACCTACGTGCTCTGGCCCTCAGGTTCTGAGCTGTAAGACAGAGCTGGCCCTCACGCGTGCGCGGGCTTTTATAAGACCCCTCACTCGGCACAGAGGACAGAACTGCTGCTGTCCGTGATGACGTGATTCAGACCTAGCACAAAACGGGGTCTGCTGAGCCTCTGGGGAGAGGGGTCCCATCGCAGCAGAGCCGCAAAATGACCACCTGCCAGGTTTCAGGTTGAGCTCTTTGTACACCTCCCTGCCCCCCCGCCCCCCCCCCCCCAGGAAAGAGCTCAGAGCGGGAGAGCTTGCCCTCAGCGCCAAGGAAAGCCACCTCGTCATCGCGCTTCTGTGTGCTCCTGTCTCCGCCTCTGACCCTCAGGTCCAGTCCTAAGGGATGTCACCGGGCAGAGCGGCACCTGCCCACTCAGGGGCCCTGACAACCAGAGCTGCTGGCGGTGAATACTGACCCGGGCAGGGACCTGACATTCACACTCTAAGGCAGAGAGAGGGAGAAGACCCGGGGGTGGGGTGGGGCGGGTGATCGGGGTCACACAGGAGGAGGAGGAGGCTGAGGCCAGGAGGGAGGTCCCCCCGTGGGTGCACCCTGCACAGGCCCCGGGGCCCGGAAAGTGAGGCCTGCGGGAGCAGAGCCGGCTGCCTCGGACACCGCACTCCCCAGAAGGCACGTTCCTGAGACGTCTAGTAACGGGCATGAGCCGGCCGGCTCCCCGGGACGTGGCAGTCTCTCGGGGGGATATGAAGCAAAGGGCCCTCCCCACTCTCAGGCGTGGCTGCCACGGGATCTCAGAATTGGTCAGTGGTTGGACCGTGAGCCTCGGAAGAGAGAAAGTGTCACCAGCACCCACACAGCCAGCGGGCTGGCACAGAGCCATCCCCCAACAGCCAGGCACAGGGCTGCCCCAGGCTGGCCAGGCACAGCTCCTGCCCTGCCTCGGTTTCTCCATCCCTCCACCCACATCTGCCGAGGCCCACGCCGGCCTACCCACCTGAGGCAGGCCTGACCCCCCCCCCCCCCCAACACTTGCAGTCGGGGGAGGGGAGCCCTGAATGGCCGTCACGGGAGGACCCGGGTACACACCGCACACTGGCCTTTGCAAACAAGACAGAATCAGGGGTCAGGCCAGGCAGACTGTGGTCAGAGCAGACCGGGTGGCTTCTCCGTGATGCTCTGGGCCGCTGCTTCGCACACCGGAGGAGAGCCAGGAGGGGACCCTAAGGGGGGACCTGGGGGCCCCAGATCTGAGGGGGTGCTGTTAACAGGGGGCACAATCACAGCCGCCTCAGTGAGAGCCCAAAACACTAAGGCACACGTGGTGGGGGGCCTTTCCTAATGACAGCACCGCGAGCAAACCAAACGCCAGCCGGGCTGACCGCGTACCCCGTGACAGGTGAGCCTGGCCGTGTAGACAGAAATACATGCCCGGACCACAGCAGGTGCAGCCCCGAGACCGCGGCCGTCAGTGCTTCCTCCCCGCAGCTCCTGCCCCCATTTGGGGTTCGGCGCCCCAAGTCGAGACAGATGGAGGGCCCGCCGGAAGAAGCAGACACAGGGGCTCAGACAGGTGCTGGCACTCCCACGTTCCGGGAGGCAGAAACAAGGTGACGGCGTCCGCACACGTTGAATTCAAGGGGCTTGAGAAACCGCCCTCGCGAGAAAGACACTCTGGCCCCTTGTCCTCTGAAGCGGGAAATGCACTCCCCGTGTGAAGGACCCCCCCCCCTCCAGGAGGGGGAAGGCACCCGCGTCGCCAGAGACCGGGAACGGGTCCGAGAAGGCTGCAGAGCGGGACGGCGCTCCCGGAGCCCAAACCCCCCGTTTCTTTGTCCAGGCGGCCCGAAAACTGCCTGCTTTGGTCACTTCTTAGCGTCTCAGATCTTTGGGGCTCCCCTGTTCACGAAATTCCACTTGCTTTTCTCCTGTTGACATGTCTTCTGCGGATTCTAGATCGCTGGAGCATCATGTTCCCTCCCGCAGGGAACGGGCACCCCGTCAGCCGCGTCAGAGGTGCCTCCCGTGCCCTCCAAGGTGACCGGGCTCCACAGCCTGCACCAGGCACCCAGGGCCCAGCACTCAGCCCTTGACCTCTCCGTGACTTGTCTCGAGGGGACACAGGAGTGGCAGGAAGGTCACACGGCTCCCTGCACGTGGAGCGAGGGGCAGGGTCCAGCAGGGTCTGCTCCCTTCTAGAACCTTCTGCCCCCGGTGACTCTGCCCTTCCGCCAGGGCCAACTCCGTGAGTGGAGAACGCACACAGCACTGCCCTCAGGGGTCAGGGCTGACACCTGTCGCCAGCCGTTTGAGTTTCCGGGCTGGCAGACCCTGGCCAGTAAGACCCTTACACAGTAAGACTTCTGAAAAATCGCTCGGGCTGCCCGCCTGGTCAGTCACAGTCAGCCTCGTCCACCTGGTTCCTGCCCCGTGGCTGCCCCCTCCCACCACCCCACCACCCCCAGGGATGCCCAGTGGAGGGCGGGTCAGGGTCTCCGCCCCCGTGTAGGCCGGACTCCAGGAAGTGAGGCCGTCAGGAGGGTGCTGGCTGCTTTCTGGAACAAGAACCCCTCTTCACCCCTCTTCCCACCAAGACTCCCGGCCACACACTCCAGGCTGAGGTCCAGAAGAGCCCTGAGGTGAGGTCGGCCACTATATGTGTGCTTGGTGTGCATGTGCGTGGTGGCCGTGTGGGAGGTGTGTGGGGTGTGTGTGTGGCATGGCTCTGTGCCTCTGTGTGTGCGTGTTCTGGAACCGGGCGGGAGCTGACAAGCAAGGGGAGTCCAGGGTCAGAGCTGGGGGACAGCTGAGCCGTGGTTCTCCACGGGTCTGGGAGAGGCAGCTGACGTGGGCTTCTCCTGAAGGCCCCCCTGGGGACATCAACAGTGACTGGCGGGGAGTGTCACGTTTCTCGCTCCTATATGATGCCACCTCCCCCAAACTCGAGGTTCAGATCGTACCCTACGCGTGGCACTTCCCCCCAGACCCGAGTTCGGGGACAGTGGGGGTCCCGCGTCCTGCGATCGGGCCCGCGGGAGGGGGTCGGGGGCCAGGTGCTGGAGAAAGGCTCCAACCATCGGGCTTTCAGGACGTTCCAGAAGAAGCCGGAAGCAACCGGAAATAAATCCGCCGGCCTTGCTGACACAGAGCTAGTCCTCAGCCACAAGGTTGGCAGCCGCACGTGTCCCCCGCAAACAGGGAGCTGGAAAACAGGCACCCCAAGTCGTGAACCGTGGCCGAGGAAGGAGGGGGTCCGACATCTGGGGTCCGACGGGGGCTGCGTGTGGAACTGAAAGGTCAGGATGAGCTGACAGACGTACAAGCCAGCCGGCCTCACGGGCGAGGACACACGGGGACCCGTGACGGGGCACAATCCGACCAGGGCAGTGTGGCAGCAGCGGGGCACCCAGGGTCGGCCGCGGGCTCTTGCATCTGGAACCCGCAGCCGCCCTCACGCGCACCGGGGGCTGCTGGCTGCGTCTGCCCGGATCGGCCGCTGCCCGTGTGGCCCCGGGGAAGCGCTCTCCCAGGCCCCGCTCACGCCTCCTCTGCGCGTGCACCCGGGGCCTGCCCGTCCAACTGACCCTGACGGCACGACACCCCGTGCACAGCGCTGGCCGGGTCCCTGGGGCAGGAAGGGGTCTGGCCGGCCTGGCCCAGCGACGGCCCGCCCTCCCGCCCCATCCCTCTCAGAGAAGCTGAGCCCCACACACGTCCCAAGACACACGCCGTCCCCTCCCGGGGTACAGTCCTCCACCGGCGGGACGTCGGCTCCTCCCGAGCTGCTGCCGCCGCTCTACGCACCAGCTGCGCCCACGCCTACAGGGAGTGGCTCAGAGCTCCGTCCCAGACCAGCAGCAGGAGCGAGCAGGGTCCTGGGGGCACACGCACGTGGGTCGCCCCCCACGGCCCCCGTCTGCACAAGCCCTCCAGGTGATCCTGAGACACGCTACGGTCCGAGCACCACCACGTCTTCTCCACTGCGTGGCCACGTTCGTGGCTGTGTCCCTGTAAATGGACGCGAAGCTTCTCTGAGCGCAAGACCGCACCCCGAGGGGCCTCGTTGGTTTCCTACGGCTGAAAATCACCACCAACTCAGTGGCTTCACACAACACAAATCTGTTACACAGCAGTTCTGAGCTCACAAGCCTGACGTGGGGCTTGCTGGGCCAGCACCCACGAATCGGCTGGGTCCTTCTGGAGGCTCTGGGGGGGAATCCATTCCCTTGCCTTTCCAGCTTCCTGAGGCCACCACCTTCCTGGGCTCATCTCGTCCCTTCCTCTGTCTTCAGGAGCCAGTGAAGAGGGTCAGAACAGGCCACGCCCAGGCAGGCCACTTTGGCAGAAGGATTATTTTCAGCTGAAGGCACCTGAGAAAATAGCGTCCTGCATAAAAGCCGGACACAGATTTCCCTTCGGAAAAGTGTCCCTGAGAAGGCACCAAGATGACTCTGCAGACCGGACCTTACGAAACATCCCTTACTTACCAGTTTCCTAGTCACCTGCCCACAATTTACGGCCCCTAGGAGCCCAAACCGCCTTCCCTTTATCTCGTCGCTTACCAATTTATTGCCCTTGGTTACAACGCTACACAAACCCCAGGTCTAACTGCTTCCTTGGTTTTTACTTCTTTTCTGAAAAGCTCCTGTGCATGTGACGGTATTAAAACGTAGGTGCCTTTTTTCCTGTTAATCTGTCATTTGTCAGTTTAATTCACAGGCCCCACTGACCGGATCTAAGAGAGTAGAGGAAAAGCTTTTCTCTCCCTTCACCAGCAGCACCCCCTCTCCTCTCTGCCCTCTTGACTCTCTCTCATTTAGGAACCTTGTGATTACATTTAGGCCCCGCCCAGAGAATCCAGGATAATCTCCCCATCTCAAGAGCCTGAACTTAATCACACCTGTGAAGTCCCTCCACTGGTAACATACAGTTGACCCTTCAACAACACGGGTTTGAATCGCACCGTCCACCTACACGTGCATTTTTTTTCAATAGATACAGTCTCCTCCTGTAAATGTCTTTTCTCTTCCTTACCATTTCCTTAATGACGGTTTCTTTTCTCCAGCTTCCTTTACTCTAGGAGCACAGCACAGGATACAAGCAACATGCAAAATAAGTGTTAATTGGCTGTTGATGGTATCAGTCAGGTTTCTGGTCAACACTCAGTATATTAGTAGTTAAGCCTTTGCAGAGACGAAAGTTATACACAGATTTCCAACCGTGCGGGGGTCGGTGCCCCCAACCCCCACGTTGTTCAAGGGTGAACTGTAGTCACAGGTTCCAGGGATTTGGACATGGATGTCCACAGGAGCCGGTCTTCTGCCTCCTGCAGGCCCCTCCAGACCCCTCCTGCTCTTTGGTAATGTGGCCCCGTATGGGCACACCTCCTGGGTTCTGTTTCTAGAAAACAAATTACTTTTTTTGGTGGACTTCTGATTTCTTGATGCTGAGAAGTAATCAACACGTGATTTTTCATTCTGGGAAGTCCAAACATAACCGGTCTGCCTTCTGAGAGCTCTGAGCCCCCCCCCGGGGGCTCCCTGCAGGACGGTGGGGAGGGGTTCCTGCACTGCGTGGGAGGTGCCAACACAGATGGGCACGCTGGGAAATCAGGAGAAGGGCAACCTTCAGGTAGGGTTTGTTAGCTTTAAGAACTGCTGGTAGGATAAAGATGTAAGAGACTCTTCACACGAAATGCAAAACAACCAGGAAACCGACACATTCCAAGGCAATCTTGGTCAGAGCGGTCATTCAAATGCAAATTTTACCCCAATTCTAGAAGGCTAACAAGCACCCTGTGGAGAGCCCCTCCAGCCTGAATTCCAAGCTCAGAACAAGCCCCAGCAGCTCCCAGACCCCGGGCTCTCCCCGCACAGCATCTTTTCAGGAGGCCCCTAAACACCAGCGGCCTCTTCAAGCAGGCGCAGTGGGTTTCCTGGTGCTTCTGGCCCTGTCCCACAGCCCCGCCCCCCCGGGACTGCACCTGCTCCAGGTCTCCAGGCCAGACTGGACAGGGCGCCCGGCGTGCACGTGGCTGTGCCCACCACGACCCAGCCCAGACCCTGCACGGCAGCCGCACCGCTCCCCTGCACAGAGCTGCCAGCGTCGGCAGCCTGGCCTACACATCCCACCCACACCGGCCCTCCCCAGCGCCGTCCCCGGACAGCCAGGACTGGTGTCCCCTGCCCCCGGCCATTCCCACGGCGCCCACGGCCTTCACCAGCTTCCTTGAAGAGTATGCACGAGATGCGTCCAAGGGGACCTGAATCAGCCCCCCAGGCGGGGACCCGGGACAACGCCCAGGCCAGCAGAGCGCCCGCCCAGAATCACGCCTGCTGGCCAGTGGGACAGACAGGCGGGCTTCTCACGGACAGGCTCCTCCGGTCCTCGGGAAGGGTGGCTGGCCATTCGTGCCTCGGTCACGGGGGGCCGGAAGGATGCCGGCCTCCTTACTCAGCTGTCTCCTCCTCCTCCCCTGAGCCAAGACATCCGGGAAAACGACAGCCCGTCGTCCGTCCGTCCGCAGGGCTGATGACACACAGGTGCGCCAGGGACCCAGCTGCCCTGTGCACAGTCCCCAGCCAGCCAGGCGGGGCTGGCCGCTAACACCCCCGTTCCTCGGGGGGTCAAACAGCACCACACGCGGCAAACACTCAGCAAGATCGAGCTTGGATTTTCACACATTCTCGTACCCAGGGCTTTGAGCAACCTCTGGGTTTTCTAGTGGAACGTGACAAGTCATGTCCTCTGTAAAACAGGAAAGAAGGAAACACACTGGACGTCTGGCCGCCCGCCAAACCCCTGCCGCCCGCCCGGCCAGCCTCACCTCTCCCGGGGCTGCGCTCCTGCACTGGCCACGGGAGGACGGGGCTCAGGACCCCGCTGGCCCAGCCCTCGCTGCCTCCGGGGACCTCTGCTGCAGGGGCGTGGGTCCTGACGCGGGGGAGGGGGAGTCTCGGGGACGAGCCTGGGCGGGGCCCGCTGGGACCAGCCTCGGGGACCACAAGGCGCTCTTCAGCAGCGGGACAAGGCGGTGCGGTGAGCCTCCCTCGGGCCGTGGAACACGCTTGCCCCATTCTCGTCCCTATCAATGGCGGGCTGTGCACTATGTGGGCTCGATTGTTCTTGTGTGTGGGCCCATTCAGGGCCCAGGCCGAGGAAGGAGAAGGGGTGTGCTCCCCCAGGAGAAAGGCCACTTAGAGCCACGTGAGGACACTCAGTAAGTGCCCGAGGGTCCTGCAGGCCAGGCCACCGCAGTTACCGAGGGCTTGGGGCTCCGGGACCAGGACAGGCGAGCTTGCAGTCCCTGAGGGGCCCTGAGGGAGCCCCTCGGCCCCTCCAAGCATCCGGCCTTGGAAACGGGGCGGGTCGGGGCGCCTGGGCTTGCAGTCAGGGCAGATGAGGCAGGGACGTAGGCAGAGCACCCGCGCATCGCAGGCCACGGCACAGCTGGGCAGAGCGCGACTCACCCGGGGAACCAAACTAAGTGCTGGCGAGGGACCGGCGCGGCCTCCTGGCCCCTGAGGGTGCACCTCACCCACAGCGCTGGCGTCCGTGTGACCCTGCAGGCCTGGAGACAGACACCCGGAGGGGACGGTGGCACCCACCCTGGTCTCGAGCAAGCCCAAGGACACGGGCAGTGGGCGGGCAGGCTCCAACAGAAGCCGCGGGCGACCCCACCCTCCACAAGAGGAGGACGCGGGCCTGGGACACAGCGGTGCTCGGTGACATTGGACACTGACCTACGTGTGCCCCCTACAGCCTGTGCTGACTCCCGTCACAGCGGTCACCAGGACGGAGGTCTGGCTGACGCGTCCAGTGCTGAAGGAAGCAGAAATGTGACCTGGACGGGCACAGGTGACCGTCACAACACGCCGGGTGCTCGAGCCTTGGTTATGAGCAAGAAAGGGATTGGCCACGTCTGCGCGATGGACGGACGCTGTGCTACAGGTGCAGGGTGCAGCCTGGCAGGACAGACACTTGCTGGGTCCCCACCTCCGGGTCTAAGATCCCCGCGCCCAGCACACGAAGATGAGGTCCCTCCTAGCCGGGAAGCGGATGGCCCTTGCCCCTTCTAACTGGGTGCCTAGGAACCCACGAGGCAGCCGGGGCAGGAGACGCAGTAAGATGGTGATGAGAAGGAGGCAGGCCCTGCACAGAACAGGCCACCTGATTCCAGGCCCCTGTCCCCGGGGCCTCTCCCTCCTCCACCGCCCTCCCAGAGCCTCGGTGACCACACCCGCAGCACCAGGAGAAGAAGGAGGAGGAGGAAGAGGAGGAGGAGGAAGAGAAGGAGGAGGAGGAAGAGAAGGAGGAGGAGGAAGAGAAGGAGGAGGAGGAAGAGAAGGAGGAGGAGGAAGAGAAGGAGGAGGAGGAAGAGAAGGAGGAGGAGGAGGAGGAGGAGGGGGAGGGGGAGGGGGAGGAGGAGAAGAAGGAAAGGCAGGGTGGCCACAGCAGGTGCAGCTCACACGGGCTCCCGTGGGTTTGGGGCAACTTTCAGGGCCTCCCCGGTCTCACGACGGCACGTGTGGGAAGTCCAAGAAGGCGCACTCCACGGCGGGGCCCGGGGAGCCGGGGGTGCTGAGCAGGTCTGGAAACCAGACGCAAGGAAACCAGACGCAAACCCCCGCATCGCAGGCTGACAGTGGCCCCAGGGACACCTGCGTTAAGAACACGCTTTATCCTGTCATTTGTGACAGACCAAGAATGTTTCTGGCCTCAAAGCTATTTTGGGACAACCAACTCCAGAATTATGTTCTTTGACTGCAATTGCATACAATTTACCTATCTTGAGACGTTTATGAAGTCTGCAGTACGCGTTGCAATTTGAGGATGTTTTCACAGACTTACAGTCCTGCGCTGGCTAATTACAGAACAGGATGTTTTGAACTGGATCCCATTTCCATCGAAAAAGTGCACTTGACTCCAGGCTAGCTCAGCAGGCACATCTCAGGACGACTGCAGGCCCTGGAGTTCACCCGGAGCTCGGTAAGAAGCAAGAGAAGTGTCTACTATTAATTTTTTTCAATGTTTATTTATTTTTTGAGAGACAAACAGAGCATGAATGGAGGAGGGGCAGGGAGAGAGGGAGACGCAGAATCCAAAGCAGGCTCCAGGCTCCGAGCTGTCAGCACACAGCCCGACGCGGGGCTCGAACCCACCACCCGCGAGATCATGACCTGAGCCAAAGTTGGACGCTCAACCGACTGAGCCACCCGGGCGCCCCATGAGTGTCTACTGTTTAAAAGCCTATTTACAGGCCAGGTACTGTACTGACTTTCCTTTACAAAAAAAGTAGCAAAGAACTCACTGCACAAATTTTCGCCAAATGAAAACAGACTTGTGTTCAGGTTCACCACCTCTCAGTACCAACTTTAAACATTAATTCAACCTACTTGGCCCATCAACACACCATATATAATTCTGCCGATGTTACCTGGTCTTAGTCACGGCCCCAAAGCACATCCTGCCTCAGCGTCCCCAAGAACAGTTCAGACAGACAATGGACCATCACCCTCTGCTGGCCCACCCAGGACACAGGCTTCTCTCCCGGAGACCCCTCCCCTGCACAAAGCCCATGCAGCGCCACTGCCGTTCTCGGCCACGTGGACCCCCCTCCCCCTCGTCCCTGCCCTCTGCCGGGCACCCTCCACACATCAGCCACGCAAGCCATGCTCCACACCCTTCAAACACAGCCCAGGCCCTTCCGAGTAACAGGCCCCTGACCCCCCAGGAAATCCAAGGCCTCGATGGAGAGGCCATCGCGGGGGATGTTCCAGGGGGTCTGTGTGGTGGCTGGGCCATCGTCCAGTCACGTGCCAGAACGTGAGTTCCCAGGCACAGAACCCAGAGGCCCTGAGGTGAGAGAGCCCAGCACAGCAGGGCCGGGGACCACGTGGCCGGGGGTACTGATCTCAAGGGGGACCCTGGGCTCTGGGCACAGCCTGGACAGGTCTCTGGCTGGAGAAGGGGGTAAGGGGAACCCAGAGGAGAGAGGAAACGGTACCAACCCCTCAGGCCTGGGGGCTCCTCCTCAGGGCCGTAGGGTCCCGAATGCCGGCTCCCGAGGCACCCCCTGTGTTCACGGCTGCTTCCTGATCACTGATCGCAGCCCTTCTCATCTCAGACTCCAGTCTAACAATTCCTGCTCCTGGCTTTCCCTCCTGGGCCTGCACAAAACCCTCCTTGGCTCCTCGTCCTCCCCTCTTCCTCAGAGAACGTCCTCCCCATCCTCTCCTCCTCCCAGAGAGCCTACTCCTCGTCCTCCCCTCCTCCCCAGAGGGCCTCCTCCCTGTCCTCTCGTCCTCCCCTTCTGCCCAGAGGGTCTGCTCTCCACCCTCCCTTCCTGACCACGGGGTCCTGCTCTCCGTCCTCCCCAGAGGGCCTGCTCCCTGTCCTCTCCTCCCTGGGAGGCCTGCTCCCCATCCTCCCCTCCTGCCCATGGGGTCCGCCCCCCATCCTCCTCTCCTGCCCACGGGGCCTGCTCCCCATCTTTCTCCCTAGGGAGGCTCCCAGTTCACCTTCCACTGACCTTGGAGCAGATGTACCACAATCTGCTCCTGTGGAGACTCTATCACACGGGTATTTGGGAAAGAAATAAGCCTGCCTGGCATGTGTACCCTGGTCCCCACCCACCCGTGCCTGCCACCTGTGGAGCAGGCTGGGCCACCAGCAGCCACCAAAGGAGGGCCTGCGGGGGCGGAGCAGGACTGGACAGCCCTGGCCTGCGGCAGCCGTACCCACCCACCCCACGCCTGCTCAGGCCGGTGTCTTCCTGTGGACCTGCCAGCCTTCAGCCCTGTGGGTGCAGGGCATGATGCTCAAGGCACCCCTGCCCCTGTGCTGTGGGTGGGGCCGGGGTCACGGGCGGGTAAGTGCCGGCCTTGACCTCACCGGGCTCCCAGCAGGGGTGGGGCCATCCCGGCTCGGGCAGTACAGCAGGGCACAGAGGGCATCTGGGGAAGCAAGGAACTGTTGTTCACAGGGTCTGAGTCAGTGGCTGGGTATGAGTTTGCGAGGGGAGCCAAAGTCACACACGTGGTACCTGTGTACAACACGGTACATCTGCACACACAACGTGCACGCACACGCCCACCGTGCACATCAGCCCTCCACTATGCACACACACCCCCATGGTGCACGCGCAGTCCCCCCCCCACCCTCACCGTGCACACGCACCCCCCCCACACCCCCACCACGCACCCACACACGCACCCTCACGCGCATGCGCACTCCTCCACCGTGCACGTGCACTCCCTCGCCTCGCACCATGCACGCACGCTCCCTCACACGCACCCCCACCATGCACGCACGCTCCCGCACACACACCTCCACCATTCATGCACGCTCCGGCACACGCACCCCCACCGTGCACGCACGCTCCCGCACACGCACCCCCACCGTGCACGCACGCTCCCGCACACGCACCCTCATGGTGCACACGCACTCCCCCCCCACAACCCCCCACCATGCACCCGCACACGCACCCTCATGCACATGCGCACTCCTCCACCGTGCACGTGCACTCCCCCGCCTCGCACCACGCACGCACGCTCCCGCACACGCACCCCCACCGTGCACGCACGCTCCCGCACACGCACCCCCACCATGCACGCACGCTCCCGCACACACCCCCCCACCATTCATGCACGCTCCGGCACACGCACCCCCCACCGTGCACGCACGCTCCCGCACCCCCACCGTGCACGCACGCTCCCCGCACACGCACCCCCCACCGTGCACGCACGCTCCCGCACACACACCCCCCACCGTGCACGCACGCTCCCGCACACGCACCCTCATGGTGCAACACGCACCCCCCACACCCCCCACCACGCACCCGCACACGCACCCTCATGCACATGCGCACTCCTCCACCGTGCACGTGTACTCCCCCGCCTCGCACCATGCACGCACGCTCCCGCACACGCACCCCCACCGTGCACGCACGCTCCCGCACACGCACCCCCACCATGCACGCACGCTCCCGCACACACCCCCCCACCATTCATGCACGCTCCGGCACACGCACCCCCACCGTGCACGCACGCTCCCGCACACGCACCCCCACCGTGCACGCATGCTCCCGCACACGCACCCCCACCGTGCACGCACGCTCCCGCACACACACCCCCACCGTGCACGCACGCTCACCGCACACGCACCCTCATGGTGCACACGCACCCCCCCCACAACCCCCCACCACGCACCCGCACACGCACCCTCATGCACATGCGCACTCCTCCACCGTGCACGTGCACTCCCCCCGCCTCGCACCATGCACGCACGCTCCCTCACACGCACCCCCACCGTGCACGCACGCTCCCGCACACGCACCCCCACCATTCATGCACGCTCCCGCACACGCACCCTCATGGTGCACACGCACCCCCCCACACCCCCCACCATGCACCTGCACATGCACCCTCATGCACATGCGCACTCCTCCACTGTGCACGTGCACTCCCCCGCCTCGTACCATGCAACGCACGCTCCTGCACACGCACCCCCACCATTCATGCACGCTCCCGCACACGCACCCCCACCGTGCACGCACGCTCCCGCACACGCACCCGCACCATCCACACGCACACCTCACCGTGCACGAAGTAAGAACACCCACACCCAGAGGCAACCCACAGCACGGCACATCCCGACACAGTGGCGGAGCCAGTGGGAGGTGCTGTCTTGTCTCTCCCCCAGGATAACCCTGCTGCCTGTCTGATGCCTCGTCCCTCAGAGACTACTTCACTTGCTCAATCACCTGTGTGCACAGAGGGGTAATCGCACACGACGCGACAGTTTCCGTGTCCCTTTCTGCCTGGCTCTCCCTCCCATCGCCACCACACCGTCCCCCTTGCCGCCCCTGGCCTCACTATCGTACGTCCACCCGGACCGCCCTCCGCCCAGAGGCCACGAGAAACGCGTCAACGTGCACGCGCACTCATGCGACGCCCCCTCGTGTCACGGAGCGCAGGGAAGGGGGTTCCTTCACCAGCACGGAAACACACGGTACGCTGCTACCCGTCAGGTGCTGGCGCACGGGTCGGGGGCGGGGGATGGACAGTCCCCAGAGGGGCCCCCGCTGATGGGGAGTGACGCAGAGCAGAGCGGAAGCTCGATGGAGGAAGCACAGGTGGAAGGGTGGATCATCAATTCGTGCCGGGACACTGGAAGGTCATAAACGTGGACTCCCCTCCCTCGAAAACCTCATTCCACGTCGTACAGAAGCACCCTAGACGCGCTCGAGGGCTGGACCCAAGTACACAAGACGATACGGTGCGAGCCAGGCAATCAAGGGACAGCCGTGTGATCTGCCTCCCAGACGCCGGGGCCAGAAGTCGTAGAAGACACACAGACACAGTCAAGCGTAAAAGGACTTGATCCTGATGATAAAGGACACACCGATGACAGCGAGCAGCGAACAGCAGGGCAGGGAACAAGCGTGTTCGAGGCGGCAAGGGATCACCAGTCCCTGTAACAAACAGCCCTACGAATGGGCGACACAGACACAGCCCGGGAGGAACAAGAACGCAGAGACCCTACCTCACCAGGACGCAGGGACACACGCGTCACGTAGCAAAGCCGCGGCCGCGTCCCCTGCACACTGACAGTCGGACAGACCCCGCACGCCCACTGCTGAGAACGCAGGCCGGGCTCAGGGCAGGCGCACGTCCTCACGGGGAAAAGACCAGCCGTTAGATACGCTGGCAAACCTCTCTGGCAAGATCTACAAAACAAAGAGACACACGCCCTGACCCAGCGGTCCCGCTGCCTGAAATCCACGCACTGAATAACAGCCTGTGCGTGTGGCCAGGGTATTTAGGGGAGCACTGTTTATACTGGCTGTGTATACTGGCTTCTTTTCCTGTGGCAGCTCGAACAGAGGACCGCAAACTGGGTGGCTCAGAACAACAGAAATCTATTCTCTTGCTGTTCTGGAGGCCACGAGTCTGAAATCGGTTTCACCGGGCTGAGATGATGGTGTCAGCAGGGCCGCGGCCCCTCCACAGGCTCCGGGACGGGACCCTCCCTTGCCCCTGCCAGCTTCTGGTGGCTGCCCGCATCCCTTAATCTGTGGCCACTGGGTTAGTCGGGGTCCCCAGAGGAAAAGCATCGGCAGGACGTGTACACGTAAAGAGATTTAGTATAATAAATCAGATCACGCAGTCATGCAGGCTGATCGGCCCTGAGATGTGCAGTCGGCAAGCTGGAGACCCAGGAGGATAGATGGTGTGAGTCCCAGCTCCAGTCCAGCCCTGAACGCGGGACAGAACCACGACCCAGCCCAAAGCAGCCTAGCAGAGAGGGCGTTCTCCCTTACTCTGCCTCTCTGCTCCATCCAGGCCCTCACCTGATTGGACAAGGCCCACCCCCACTGAGGAGGAGTCTGCTTTCCTGGGCCCTCTGATTCGACCGCTAATCTCATCCAGAAACACCCTCACAGTCATGCCCAGAAGGCTGCCAGACCAAGTACGTGGGCACCGGCGGCCCGTCAAGCTGCCACTAAAACCAGCCTTTGTGCCCAAACCACTCTAATCTCAGCTCCTGTGTTCACGTCACCTTCTCTTGTGTTTCAGCCTCCTTGCCCGCCCCTGCCACCTCCTCCCAGAAGGCCACTGTGATGGCATTTCAGGCCCACCCGGCAACCGAGGGTCACCTCCCCACAACATCCATAACTGAATCACGTCGGCATAGAGCCTGTTTCTAGACAAGGTGGCACTCAAGTTCCAGGGCCTGGGACGTGACTTCTTTGGGGGCCACTCTTCAGCATGCTACAAGGGACCACAACACCAATCCCGGAGCCTGGGCAGGTGGCTCCAAGTGGGACCCGGTCCAAGTTCACGAGGGAGCCCGGGCCGGTCAGTAATCATCCCCTCCCCCAAATACGGCCGAGACCACAAGACACACAAACTCTCCTCTGTGATGAACACAACCTGGCCCCTCCTGGTTTACAGTGAGGCAGCAGCCAGATGTGCCTGCAGAAACGAGGGCCCCGCTTGACCCAGAGGTGGGGCCGTCCATGCCCCTGGGTGGTGACTTGCCCTTCCCGGGGGGGGGGGGGGGGGGACAGGCATGAGGAGGGTAGGGTAGGAGGTCTGCACTGGAGGAGGGAGGTGCCTCCTTCCTAAAGCCACTCCTGTCCCCAACCACACAGGCTGCACAGACTCCGAAAACCAGGCCAGGGCTCCCCATGGGTGGCCTCTGCCTCTCCCACACTCCCAGCCCTGCTTCCAGATGCCTTGGCGGCCAGCACCCCGCAGAGCTCAGTGGGTGCCCTTTAGGACCTTTAGGACCCTGGGAACCCTGCCACGCCCCACCTTCGTACCTTCGTGCACCTGACCCGTCTCTCCATTTGTGGTGGGGGCTCCCCGGGGGCTGGCCCGTCCCGCGTCCCGCACAGCCAACCTCAGCTGATGGACGAACAAATGAGGCTTTTCCCCAGGCAGGCTGCCCACCCTCCGGGAGACTGGCCCTCTGCCCCGGCTGGTCCGCCGACACCTCCTGGGGGAGTGGGGGGCTGGCCTCCACTCTCTAGTCGACCGGCCAGACCTAAGGGCATCCTTGACCCCCCACCCACCCCAGGCTCCACCTTTCAGCAAGACGCAATCGGGCCATCGTCCCAGCCCGGCTGCTGCACCCTCGCCTGTGTCTCCATCCTCTTTCCAGACCACCTCACGGCCTCCTACACGGGCACCCTGCACCCCAGGTGCTCCATTCTCCCCGGAAGTCTGCGGGCCTTTCCAAACTCTTGGCTCCACGGCTCCCATCTCAGGGCCCCCAGCGCCAAGAAGCCCCCAGGCTCCCCACGTCCTCTGAACACAGGAGGCGCACTGCTGCCTCAGGGCCTTTGCAGCTGCTGTCCCCTCTGCCTGGAGCGCTCCTCCCCAACCCAGGCATGGTGCTGTCTTCCCTTCCTCAGCCGCCCTTCTCAACGAGGCTCTTCCTCTCTGCACCCCTCCCCACTGGATTTCCCTCCCGTGCACTCCGGACCATCTCGCTGCCCTGCACGGGACTGCAGTGCAGACAGGGGGTCTGCAGGGGCCTGTCCTCCCCCCAGGGGGGGGGCGTGGGCATGCCATCGGGACACAGGACACTGGGGGTGGGGCCCCCGTGGGGGCCGCACTCCGCCCACGCCCAGTACACGTGCCGGCAGCACGCAGCAGGGCAGATGTGACGCCCCGAGGCCGGGGCACGTGGATGAGAACGTGTTGGACGCACCAGCTAGTCATTTAATGAAAGGCTCGTTTCACTGGCTCTGCCCGTGTACATGACAGCATTGCCACATGCCCACGCTTTCAGAGGAAAACGGGCCTTTGTGGGATATAAATAGCCCAGCCAGATGTGGGAACGCCCACGGGCCTCTTCCCGGGACTCCCGCGGGCCCACAGCGGCCCCCACGGTGGCCCCCGTCAGCAGGAGCCCGGGAAGCCCATGCAGCCGCACATCTGGGGGCAGGACAGGGTTAAACGGCGGTCCCTCCGTCACCGCCGCGTGGGCTCGGCTCACCAACAGCTGCGTGCAGGATACAGCTGGCGGGGGGCGTCGGGCCACCGCTCCGCACGTTTCTGCGTCCACGGAAAACAGGGATACGGAGGCTTGGAGAACAGGGAGCCTGGGGGGCCTTTCGGGGCCCAAGCGCGCTCGCCAAGCAGAGTGCTGGGTCCCCCGCGCCGGAGAAACGCAAACGAGCGCCGAACCCACTTGTCTGATAAGGGCCGGCCATCTGTCCGTAAATGTCCACGGAAATGGGGAAACGGTGGCACTTAACGCGGGTCTAGCGGTTTTCTCAAAGCCTGAGTGTCTGTTTCTAGTCAGGGCCTCCCAGCCCCCCGGGCCGGGCCTGGCGGATGCAGGAACCGAAAGAAACAGGGTCCCCCCTGCTGGATCCGTGCTGCCGACCGAGACGTCCGGTGAGCCACATTCAAGCCAAGCGTGCGGTTTCAGATGTTTCCAGAAGTCACGTTGAAAGGGTAAAAACAAACAGCTGAAGTTAGTTCTTACAGCGTCTTTCACTCGGCCCAACGCAAATCCGAAGGCAATCACAAGCAACTCACAGCCACGAACAGGGTACAGAACAGCCCCTCCTGAGCCCAGGTCTTCTCAGCCTGCGGCGCATGTCCACACCCGCGGCTCTGACCAGCCACACGTGGACCGCCCGCGCCCGGGGGGTGTCGAGGGCACGGGTCTGAAGCACGAGTGAGTGACCCCGACCATCCGAGCCTCGAAGCCAGCCTCGCGGACGGCCCGGTCCCTGCTGTCACGGGGAGGACACCCCAGCCAGCGGTCAGCGACTCACAGAGGCCTCCTGGGTTCAGGCCGCGTCCCCCCGGACCCTCACCACGGATGGGCCGCAGCGGGAACGGGAGAGCACATCCGTTCTGCGTCCGCGCAAGGAACTCACGAACCGCTCCAAACTGGAAAAGCTGATCCCTTAAATGAGCTGATTTTCCACCTCGACACACATTCTAGAATATGCTTTCAAATCTTCGTAAGCATTTCCTTTTAATTCGCCTTTTGCAAGCAGACTATGTACAGTGTGAAAGGTAACGACGGTGGGGGTTTCCTGACGCGGAAGGGGAGCTCCCTGGGCCCCCGGAGGCAGGGAAGGCCTGGCCAGGATCCCTGGGACCGCAGAACGCTCTCTCCCCGAACGTGGTGCAGTCCACACGACAGGCTTTCTGAGGAGGACGTGGTGGGTGACTTAAATATCCCACAGATGGAAAACTTCTGGGGCTCCCGCTCAGGGCAGACACATGTGCACGAGCCTCTAACCCAGGGCTCCCCGCTGTCAGTGGGAAGCATTTTCTAGAAGGAACATGGCCAACGACCGTCCGGGACCTTCCAGAGGCCTGTGTTAGCTATGGATGAGGATGGGACACGGTCAGGTGTTCACAGTGAAACTCCCTTCCCAGCAGACCCTCGACAGCTTAAACTAACAACGTCCCCAAAGAATTAAATATATAAGGGGACATAAAGACCACAGTGCCACCAAATTGTGGGTGTGTGTCCTTCGGGCCGCCGTACCTCGTCCACTAGCCAAGGGGACAACGGGGACGCCCGCCAGCCTCCACGAGATGTGCCCACACAAGAAAGCTGCCAAAACAAACCTGGGAAAGCTGCCCCGCCCCCATCTGCCTCCTCCTGTGGGGAGCGGCCTGTGCACAGAAACCATTTGTCCTCAGCCTCTCTGACCCGGGAGTCCCGCTGCCCCTGGGGCTGACGTGTGTTTCTGCAGCAGCCGTGGGTCAGCGGGTTGGATTTAAGAGAGGGTGGGGTGAGTTTCAGCAACCCGCCTCTCCCAGCAGCTGGCCGGACTCGGTTTGGTCCGGACAAGCCTAGAAACAGCTCGGCCACGCTGAGTTGCAAATCCCGGAAACTCAGCTTCTCGCCGGTGTAGACGCCGGGACGTGTGGGGAACTCTGCTCCATGGCTCCGGCAGGGTGCCTTCCTAACTCCCAGAGGGAGGGTCACGAGCCCTGTGGTACTTGTGTCTCCCGCAAAGCTGGGAGGCGGACACCCACGGTCTCCCCTTAAGCTAGCACGAGCAGTCACGCGGCCTGGAGGTGCCTTTCCCTGGGGCACACCTGCATAACGTCATCCCTGTTTTCCCTACAAAACAGGTTTTTACAAGATGACAGAATGCGTGAAAAGTGAAGGAACGGGGCGCCTGGGTGGCTCAGCTGGTTGAGCGTCCGACACTTGCTTTCGGCTTAGGTTATGATCTCATAGTTCGTGGGTTCGAGCCCTGCATCGGGCTCTGAACTGACAGCACGGAGCCTGCTTGGGATTCTCGCTCCCTCTCTCTCTTGGCTCCTCCCCCGCTCATTCTCTCTCTCTCTCTCTCAAAATAAATAAACTTTTTTTCTTTAAAACCTGAAGAAACCAACATGTCCTAAGATCCCGGGCTTTGGCTAACGGCGACGCGGGTCATTCAGGGCCGCAGACTAACACCGCCCTCCACGGCCGCCTACGATGCAGCCACAGCCCGCGCTGAGCGGACGATGTGCCTGAAGCTCACGCCAGCCGTCTGTCCTCTGAACAAGCCGGCCCGACTCACAGACAGGCTCCGTCTCCCGGAACGCTGAATCTACTCTGTGGGGTTCCCCGGGGGCTTTCTCTTCCTGCTCCAAGTCGGCACCCCCCGCCCAGAGCTGCCGTTTTGCAGAGCTGGGACAGGCCCGTCCCCACGTCCCCACATGGCTGCAGGAGCGGGAAAAGCCAGGGTCGCGGATGACAGAGTTCAAAACCCGCCGGTCCCGCTAGGGCGAGGGCCCACGAGTCAGACTAATCGTGACTCGGGCCACTTACAGGTTCAGCCCTCACCAACTGGAGGCTTTAAATAAAATCACGCTTCATGTTGAGTCTGCCGGGAGCAGGGGGTGCAGGCGGCCCGCAGCCTTCTGGGGACAGGCCAGGCCACGTCCCGGCCACCACCACGGGGGCCAAGACCGTTCTGCGGCGAGGTTCTGCCCTGCTCGGCGGCCGCGTGTGGCTACAGCGCACGCCCGTGGGCTCCGAACGCTATGGGATTTCTTTCTTTTTTTCAGATATATTTCTGTTCTTGGCACTGAGCCCTCTCCACAGCTGTGAACCTCTCACACACTATACGCCACTGGTCACGGGAAGATGAACCAGTGTGCACTCGCCTGGGGGGGGCAGAGCCCCAGCCAGGACGGTGACTCAGTTTCGCCCAGGCGACAAGATGGGGAAAGCCCACGTGGGAAGCTCACCAACCCCCTCCCCCCCACCATGACCAGATTCTCAGCCCCCGCACCCCATGGAGGGCACTGAGGCTCAGCCAAGGGCAGGACGGTTGTTAAAAGGTCGTTGTAAAAAAAATGACATGTGAAGAATGTTATTTGACTCATTATTCATGAGGAACCAACGAGGTGTTACTTCTCTTCGAAGGAGAAGTGGAGAACTGGGTGGGGGAGGGCAGGGGGGGTGACTGCCTAATGGGGACGGGGCTCCCCTGGGGTGACAAGTGTCCCGGAACCAGACCCAGGTGGAGGTCGCCCCACGCTGGGAATGTCCTGGATGCCCCTGGGTTGTTCACGGCAGCGTGGTCCATTTTATGTTATGTGAATCTCAGCTCCATAAAACATTACGTGGAGTAAAGGAATATACTGGAATGATCTCCGACAGGCCCAGAATGGCTTTTCCCAGGGGACGGAGTCAACTGTGCGGCCAGAGGACAGAATTCATCTGCATCCTGCCAAGGAGGGCTGTCCTTGTGGCTATTGATTTCTTGCATCGCACCAAACTGTGCAAACACTCACCCCAGAGGCTCCCCCAGAAAGCTGCTCATTCCCGAGTCTCAGGTCAGGGGTGGGGAGGGGCGGGGCTTTGAGACCTGGGAGGAAAGGGGTCTCCAGCCAGGCGATGGTGCAGGGGGAGATGGGGAGGGGTGGGGTCGAGAAGGACTCCTGTGTTTCTGCAGGGGAGTCGGGGTGGGGAGCCGGGGACCAGCCCCTCCCCCCGCCTTGAGCTGCCTGGGACCGGACACATAAAAGGCTAAATGGCATGAACAAAAGACAAGATCCCTCTTTCTCACACAAACACGGTGGCGGCTCAATGCCGCCAATCTGTGACTCTCCACCGGTTACATCTCTAAGAGCCCTGGACAGCAGAGGGAGGGCTTCCCCTTCTGTGAGACCACTGCCAGGGAAGCCACATGCGTTCGCCCGGGTCCCCACACCCCTAAGACCTCGCCAGCGTGCGTGCATCTGCCCAGACACGCTGACGGCTACGGACCGCATGACAACGGTGAGCACGCTCCAGCGGGGCACACGCTCACCCCGGAGGCCGTCTGGGGAAGAGAGAGGTCACTCCTGTCCAGAACACACACAGGGTCTGGCCAGGACGGCGGGGGCTTCCTCTGTGTGGGGCCACGCTCAGGAACGTCCGTGTCGGGGCCCGAGCTGGTCGGTGCGTGCGGGCACCCCTCCAGGACACAGCCAGACGGCACCCCTCACCGCGCTGTGTGTGCTCATCCATACCCGGAACAGGGCCCCCACGGCAGGTGCGTGCCCGACGGCCGGTGCGTTCCCACGAGTTCCGTCCTCCTGGGATGCTGAGGGGGGCGGCTGCCTTCTGGGGTGTGTCGGAGGGCGCTGACAAATGTGAATCCGACGTCAACGACTGGAACTTTCCTCAAGATGGGGCTCTGTCTCCACGGCCCCCAGCCCTCTCGTTACTATGGAACCACGAGGTTCTAAAGGCACAAGCTCCAGAAAGCTCGGCCTTACGGCGGGCTCCCTTCCTCTTTAACAAGCAATCACAACACAAGACTAAAATGTCGCCGACCTGCTGGAAAGAAGGTGAATTATTAATCCCCAGAGTTAACCGCACGTGGCGTGGGCCCTCCTCTCCTGGAGGGACCGCCACCCACGGCCCTTGCCTGCTTCCCTCCTGGTGGCCACGCATGGACGTGGAGACGGAGCCCCTTCCTGGGAGTGTGTGCCCCTCACGCACTTCCACACCCCCTCGGTCCTCCTGCCCGTCTCCTGAGACCTCAGACCCCCATGGACACCCCTCGAGGCAGCACGCCGGCATTCAGTGCCTACAATTCAGCCCCGAAGACATGGGGGCTGTGGGCACCAAAGGAATGCCCCCTCTCCCCGACGCTCTCGGCCAAGGAGCCGATGTTAATTTCCCTCCTTTCTGCACTTCCTACGGGAAACGTGCTACCTTAGAATAAGGCCGGAAATCACACCCAGAAGGGTGGTAAGTTGTATCAGCTGCTGCAGGGACAAGGTCGCAGGGGGCGCCCCGCACCCTGCACGGCCCTCCCGGCGCCCCGCCTGGAACGTCCCCGCCCCAGACGCCACACACGCAGCCTACAGCAGACGGGCGGCGGGAGGATGCACCTGCCACGGGACAGCGAGGCCAACGGCGGCCCAAACCCAGCAACCAGGGTGGTCGCCCGGCCGTGAAATCACGTAGGAAACCGCACACGCACGCAGGACAGCGCTTTGGCGTGCCCGGAGCGGTCTTTCCTCACGCGCAAAACACGTTCCCTCGACTGCTTATAAATCCCTCTCCTACTCTAAAGCCCCGAGACACAGACTGTTTAATTAAATGAAGCAAAATTAATCTTGCCCTGTGAATCGCTCCCCAGCTCTGACCTTTTCCCTCATATAGGAAGATGCTACAAAGGTCTGTGTCCTCCAGAACTCACGTGTCAGATCCTGCCCCCCAATGTGATGGCGTCAGGAGGCGGGCCTTTGGGAGGTGACAGGGTCGTGAGGGTGGAGCCCCAGCAGAGGGACTAGTACCCTCTAGAAGAGACCCCGGGAGCCCCAGGTCCCCGCCACCCCCCGCCCCCATGTGAAGATGCAGCGTGAATGAAACTTGTGACCTGAGACCTGGAAGCAGGCCCTGGCCCAGCCGGGCCAGCACCCTGGTCTCGGGCCTCCAGCCTCCAGAACCATGAGAAACAAGTCTGTGTTGTTCAGAGGCCGCCGGCCTGCAGGGCTTGGTTACAGCAGCGCGAGCGGACTGAGACAGCAGCCCCAACCCACAGCCCGTCAGCCTAGAAACGTCTACTCTAGGGTTCACGAGGCATCCCATAAGGGAGGACATGCTGTGGACACCCTGGTTCCTGGCCCTGCCGGGTGAGCCAGCACCACCAGCAAGCTCTGCGTGAACCCGGAGAGAAAGCTCCATGTGGACTCACTTTGCCAGGGTTTCAAGAGCAACCCAGCTTGTGAGCCTTGATTGGAAACGGATGAAACAGGAACTGATGAGCACTGTAGCCGCCGCGCCCGGAAGGGTCCCCTTGAGCATCATGAACCAGGCGCAGAGCGTCCCCCATCCTTTGCGGAGACTCTCCCCGGGAGCAGCCTGATGCTTCTGGAAACACACGAGGACGTGCAGGTCACTGGGGGGTGCGTATGCACTTTCTGCCCCTGGGCACCAAATGCTGCCCCAGCAGCTTAACAGCCTTCCTGTTCCTCCTGCCGCCCCTCACTTGCTACTCCCGGGGGACATCTCGAGGGCCCAGGGAACCGCACTGAGGGAGATGGGGCAATGCCCCCGGCTGCGATGACGCCTCCTTCCAGAGGCTGCATTTCAAACACGAGATCGAATACGCTCCCATTCCCAGTATCTGGAGAAAGAGGGGTTATCACTGCGGACTCCAGAGACACACGAACAGTTGAGGAAATGCAGGCAGCTCTGTGCACACACGGCCCACACCGTGGAGGGGATACCCCGATTTCTCAGTAACCGCAGACCGCCAGAACTCACCCGTGAGGAAACAGCCTGCCCGGTACCGTAAGCGCCAAAGCATCTGAATTCACGGTGAGGAACCTTCTGAAAAAGCCATCCCCAGACCCGGATGGGTTTACCGGCAAGTTGTACCAAACATTTAAGGAGTAACAGCCATTTCACACAATCTCTTCCAGAAAACAGAAGAGGAAGAAAAGGTTTCCAACCTACATGAGGCCAGGATTACTCTGATAACAAAACCAGACGAACACTGCACGGAAAGACTGCCGACCTGTATCCCTCACACACAGATGCAAAAATCCTCAAGAAAATATCCATAAACAGAATCCGACGTGTATGTAAAGGTACGCCACAACCAAATAGAGTTTATCCCCGGACGCGAGGCTGGTTCCATATGCAAAATCAGTAAATGTAATACAGCTTGTTGGGAGTCCACGTACAAAAAACCACCTGAGTGTATCGACTGATGTAAAAAAAGCCCCAGAAATATTCGGTGTTCACTCACGATAAAATCAGCGAGCGAGGCACAGAAAGGCGGGGACCCCACACCCTGATAAAGGGCGTCTACGAAGAAACCCCCAGCCAACAAGGACCGCAGTGGGGAGACTGAACGCTCTCCCCTGAGACAGGGACAAGGCCGGATGTCCCCTCTCCCTGCTCCTGTCTGACTCTGCAGCAGAGGCCTGGCCAGGGAAGGGGGCAAGAAAAACATATAAAATACATACAAGTCAGCAAAGATGAAATAAAGAGACAGAAGGATTGCCTCTTTTATTTTTTTTCCTCTTTTGTTTTCTGGAAAAGATTGTATGAAATGGCTGTTACTCCTTAAATGTTTGGTACAACTTTCCGGTAAACCCATCCGGGTCTGGGGATGGCTTTTTCAGAAGGTTCCTCACCGTGAATTCAGATGCTTTGGCGCTTCTGGTACCGGGCAGGCTGTCTGCTTCCTCGCGGGCGAGTTCTGGCGGTCTGCGGTTACTGAGAAATCGGGGTATCCCCTCCACGGTGTGGGCTGTGTGTGCACAGAGCTGTCTGTGGCATCTCCTTATTATCTCATGTTGGAAACCCTAAGGAATCTCTAAAAAGGAGCTCTCTGAATTAACAAGAAAGTTTAGCAAAGTCACAGGACACAAGGTCCCCAACGTGAAACGAGCCCTTAAACTGCTAAACTGAACTTAACCTCAATTAGAACGCTATGTTCTGTAAAAGATCCGGTTACAAGAATTAAAAGACAAACTACAGAGAAAGTACCTGCAAGTCATGTATCTGATAAAAAACTTGTCTTCGGAACACGTGACAAACTCTCAGAACTCGACAGGAAGAAAACAAACGATCCAGTTAAAACATGAGCGAAAGACCCCAGACAGACACTGGGTCGGCGTGGATGTACAAATGGCAAATGAGCACGTGGGAAGATGGCCAACGTCATCAGCCATGGGGACATGCCAATGAAAGCCACAATGAGACACACCGTCCACACGCGGGGATGGCCGAAAAGGCAGTAAGTAGCCACACCAAGTGCAGGTGAGGATGTGGCGCTACTGAATGGTTGCTGGGTCTGCAGACTGAACAACTATGCCGTCGTGCCGTAAGACGCTGCAACCACTCCAGGAGACGTTCTGGTGCTTTCTGATAGAGTAACACACGCGCTTACCCTAAGATCTAGCAATGCTACTCCTGGGCATTCATCCCAAGGAAACGAAGCTGTGCCTTCAGAGAACCCACAAGTGTTCAAGCACGCGATGGAATGCTATAGTGAAACAGGTGCGCTGTCCCTCACGCAGCACGATGCTGAGTGGAAGGGGCCGGCGCGGAAGGCAACCCACCACGCGGCTCCACGTATTAGCTGTTCCTGAAAGGTTAACTCAGGGACCGAGAAGATCAGGTATAGTGGGTAGTTATGGGTGAACACAAAGGGAGAGAACAGGACAGGTTGGGGAGGGGGGTATGGAACTGTTCTGTGTCCAACCATGGTGGTGGTCACACAGACCTATACAAGCTCTAACGCTCATAATAGAACTGTACCCCTCGGGGTGCCTGGGGGGCTCAGCCGGTTAAGCCTCCGACTTCGGCTCAGGTCACGATCTCACGGTTCGTGGGTTCGAGCCCCACATCAGACTCTGTGCTGACAGCTCAGAGCCTGGAGCCTGTTTCAGATTCTGTGTCTCCCTCTCTCTCTGACCCTCCCCTGTTCATGCTCTGTCTCTCTCTGTCTCAAAAATAAATAAACGTTAAAATTTTTTTTTTTTTTTAAATTTAAAAACAACACACATGCCTTAGTTACAAACGCGTTACTGCTGAAAACTGTTAACCGTCATCCGAGCTTTTGGCGGGTCGCAGGCACGGACCACGGATCACCGTGACACATATCGTGATAAGGAAAGGGCAGGAGATACCGTGGGACGCAGGGTTGCCACAGACCTTCAGTCTGTAAAAAACGTGGTATCGGCAAAGCACACAAAAATAAAGTGCAGTAAAAGGAGGTGTGCCTGTGTGCACGTGGGATTGTGATGTTTCCAGAAACGCTTTCGTTTCTTAGCCTGACACAGAAGGACGAATACTTTGTAATTCCATCTGTTCGAGGTCCCCTGAGGGTCAAGCTCACAGAGACAGAGACACGGTGGGCGCCAGGGGCTGGGGAAGGGCTGGGGACTTATTATGTAATGTGGACAGAGTTTCAGAAAGATGAGAAAGTTCTGGGGACAGATGGTGGCGGTGGTTTCACAACAATGTGAACGTCCTTAATGTCACCAAACTGTACCCTTGAAAATGGCTAGAGGGGCGCCTGGGTGACTCAGTCTGCTAAGTGTCCGACTTTGGCTCTGGCCGTGATCTCACGGTTCTTGAGTTTGAGCCTCGTAGTGGGCTTTCTGCCTTCAGCCCAGAGCTTCAGAAACTCTCTCCCCGTCTCTCGTTCCCCGCCATCTCTCTCTCTCCCTCTCAATAAATAACTAAAACTAAAAAAAATGGCTACAATGGCAGGTTTACAAAACTGTACTTGCATAAAAATAAAACAATACAGCGAGTCGTAAAAGCAAGCAGGAAAAGACTCGAACGGCAGCTCTCGCTGGAGACGCATCGCTGTTCTGTCCAGCTGGCAGGCTCCCTTACGCACGGGACGGGGTCTGTTCACACGGTCACCAGGACCAAAGCAGAGACCGGTGGTCACTCTGTCCAGTCCTCTGGATTTTCAAAGACTCACTCTTTGCTCCCTACAGGAGGCAACCAAAACCTAAGTAAAACACATCCGAGGTCTGACAAACCAGCCTGCACTTTCAGCCACGACTGGGCCGACCAGAACACGGAACCTCATGGAGACAGACACACACGGCCACAGAGACTCCGGGCAGATCAGTCCGTGACAGATGGTCGGACCCTCTGCGTCCTCTCCTCCTGGGGCTCTCCCCAGGGGAGGGGGCAGAGAAAGCAGGCGGGTGGTGCCCCCACCGCAGCAGGTCTGGACCCCCAGCAGCCACACCGTGTGGTGTGGCCCACACTCCAGATTTGGAAAACCTGCAGCCACTTTGTAGACCCACGGGCGCCAACCTCTGGGCGTGAGCCCTCCCGTCGCCCCACTGGCTGCCGAGCAACTTAGCCCCAAAGATGGGCAAATGCAAACTACAGCATACGGACCCCTGGTACCAAGAACCAGCGACAGATAAACACAGTATGACTCATTCATCCAGCCTTCTGCAGGAATCAACCTCCCCTTAAACTCTGCGTTGGTGCCCGAGTCAAGAAATCGCGTCCTTTTAATCCAAATAAGAACATCGCAAACATTGTGCTGGACACACAAACATAAACCGATCCGAACGTCTCCAAGTTCTTCATTTCCAGGAATACCCGCCCTGCGTACACAGAGAGGGCCCAGCAAATAATCTCTGTAAACTGCTTCTGGTTCCCTCCTTTCCGGGGGCGAGGCCGCTCTCCCCGAAGCCTCCCCGCGGAACCCCAGCTTCGGAGCACGTGGACCAGCTCACCCACCGTCAGCCCCTCCAGGTTTTACCTTGCCCAGAACATCCTGGCCGAGGCTGGGGCAGAAAGCATGGGAACCAGCAGGCACGTGTCCGCACAGACGTGTGTCCCTCAAAGAGGAGCAAGACTCAGGAAGCATTTTCACTTAATTTGCCCCGTTCCTCCTGCTGAACCTTTCCCGGTGAAATGTGGGGGCTGATGTCAGGTCTCAGGTCTGTCCCGGGTGTGCCCCCAGGGGTGCCGGCTGTGGAGCCCCGGATGCCCCACCAGACCACACTGGAAAACTCCAGAAGGCACTCCTGAGAGGAGTAGCCAGGGCGTTAGACCTTGGGGGCAGGCCTGGAGCTGCCGTCTCGCTCAGGCACCTGCTGTCACCATCGGCCCCCGTCCCCCAGAGCCGGCACATTCTAATCAGCCCCCCGCAGCGGGCAGGGGCAGGTTCAGGTGCCCATGGGGCGGCCCACCAGCCCTGCAGAAGGACCAGGGTCCGCGCCCGTGGACCCCAGAGCAGCCACAAACATGTACACCCAGGCCGCCGGGAAACAGGGAGAGCAAAGGCTTCGTGGGACGCGTCTGAGGCCGGGACACGTGGCGCCCACATGGTGACCTCGCAGACCCAGGAGTGAGGGGGGCCTGTGGACCTGGGTGTCGGGGGACCCTCCTCTCTGAGCCTCAGCCCATGGGGGAGCCGAGACACACGCCGAGCGCCGGGCCCAGAGAACTGATGCTCGTTCCTGCCGCCCGACCCCGGGGTCGCGGCCCCGACACCTGTGCCCGCCGCTCTGCCTGCCCCACTGAGCCCCTCCAGGCTCCGGGACCGGCCTCCTCCCTCTTCCATCCACTCTCTCACCTGCTCCCCTCCAACACCACACCTGATGGAAGAGAGAGAGAAATCACCTCCCTTATCGTTTCGGGGGGGCCCGGAGCACCGCTCCCTGCTTTCCTCCGCTTCTCCGCCAGGCGGGGTCAGTTCCAAACCCACAAAAATGGCCAGCCGTGCCCACCCCAGGACACCACACTGCTTGTCTTCTGTTTGACCGTGATTATTTATCGTCAAATTAGCAGGCTGGTCAAGAGGCCGGATAAGAGGGGGCCAGGAGGACAGGAGGCCAGCCTCCGAAGCTCACGAGAGGAGGGGACAGAAGGGCAAGACCTCAACCCAAACAAAGGTTTTTCACAGAAAAAGAAAGTACCAGAAGGCACAGCACCAAGGCCTCCAGCTAGTACACACCCCGCCCGTGTCCAAGCAGAGAGTGAGGCGTGTTCTCGAGGCTTGCCCGTGTCCACATGGGGAGTGAGGCCTTCGGTTAGTACACACCTCCCCGTGTCCATGTGGGGAGTGCGGCGCGTTCTGGAGGGAGGCGGACAGGAATCAACCCCAGAGGCTCACGGGGAGGCCCTCAGCGCCAGCCCGAATAAGCTCAGGCCCAGGGAGGCCCCGGGTCAGTGAGCGCAGGCTTGGCCTGCTCCCAACACCCACAGACAAGAAATGTCACCTTCTTCCACGCCGGGGCTGGCTGCTCCCCTGGCGTCTGGGGATGAGCCCCGGGTTGCACCCACTCAGGTAGGTCATCCCCAGTGAGCACCCCGAGCAAGCTCACTCACCGTACCTGTGGCCTGCCACGGGGTTGAGTCACCTGGGGATACTGATTGGCGCAGTGGCTAATTTTATGTGTCAGTCTGGCTGGACCACGGTGCCCGATACTTGGTCAAGCAATTCCAAGGGCTTCTGGGAAGGGATGTTTTGATTGGAGTTAACATTTAAATCAGGAGGCTTTGAGTAAAGCAGATCACCCTCAAGAATGTGAGTGGGCCTTGTCCAATCAGTTGAAGGTCTTAGCAGAAAAAAGAGTCCCCCCCCCCCCCCCCCCACACACGAGGAGAGGGATTCTGCCTCCAGGCATCCAGGGTGTCTACCTGCTGGCCTGTCCTGCAGATTTCAGACTTGCCAGCCTCCCCGATCATGTAAGCCGCTCCCTAAAAATACATTTCTCTCTGTTTCTTTCTCTCTACACACACAGACACACACACACACACACACACACACACACACACACACACACACACACAGAGTCAGTTCCTTTTCTCTAAAGAACGCTGACTGACTGATATAATGGGACACAGCCTTCCAGATGCCACCCAGCCTGAGCCACCCCACTCCCAAGCAGAACCTCACCCCTGTGAGCACCCGGCGCCCCATGAACGGTTCCAGGAACAGCCGCGTGTGTGAACCACAGGGGACTCACAACCCAGCGTGTCGGCGCACGGCTGTACCCCGGAAAGACATGCTGCATCCCGGACAATGTCGAGATCAATTCTCTACCTCTCCGGACAAGCGAGAGGCACTAGGCAAGTGGGCAATGAGTTTTATCATGGGGCTAAAATATAATTGAGACGGACGAAAACAAGTTCCACGAGCCTCCTAACAGGCAGACACCCCTCAACCTGTGAAGGCCTCTTCCAAGGCAGTCAAGATGTGCTGCGCCCTAATTTCCAGGAGCACACACGTGCCCGCACACACATATGCCCACACGTATGCACACACACACGCACACAGCCAACGACAAACACCAACTCCTTTCTCTGGGCCCCACCATCCACGGGGCCCAGCCCGCACAGCCAAGGCTGACCGAAGCCTGCCGGAGAGCACTGGACATGAGGGGCTCTGTACCCTCGGGACACCCCACCCCGATGGGCCACAGGGAGCAGGCAGTGGCCCTGCTGGTCTCCAATCTGGACTCGTCTGCATCTGTTAACTTCCAGGTGAACTGCCTTCAAACAGGCTTTGCTTCTGGGGCGCCTGGGTGGTTCAGTCGGTCAAGCGTCTGACTTCCGCTCAGGTCATGATCTCCCAGTCTGTGGGTTCGAACCCCATATCAGGCTCTGTGCTGACAGCTCAGGGCCTGGAGCCTCCTTCAGATTCTGTGTCTCCCTCTCTCTCTGCCCCTCCCCCCCCCACTTGAGTTTTTCCCCTCTCTCCCTCTCTCAAAAATAAATAAACATTAAAAAAAAAAAACAGGCTTTGCTTGCTTTCCCAGAAGACTCTTTCCTATAAGAACACTCACCGAGGTACACGAAGAAAAGTGGTCAAGGATGTGGCAGACTGGGAAACTCCCAAATCTCCACCACGGGGGAGGGACGCCAAGCGCAGGGCCCTCACGGCGCCACGCACGGCTTCCCGGCAGGTCTCCGAGCACGCTTGTCTACACCACAGCGCCGCGCCCTCCAGGGTGTGACCACACCTTTAGGAAACCGCCATGTTGTATGAACGCACGTGTACACACACACACGTGTGTGACAGGGAAGACACACGTGTGTGACAGGCCAGAACTCTGAAACGCAGCTGTCAACGGCACACACCCTGGGCCCGAGGAGGCGTGTTCTTGCTTCGTTTTCCAGATAAGAAAAATGTCATTAAAATAAAGGAAAAGTTAGTCAGCATATCTGACTTCCTGTCCACACCAAAAATTCAACAAGTGTTTCTGCAGAAACGCCACTTAACAGAAAAGGCCCCACCGGCAGAGATAAAAACTCGCATCAGAAGACAAGAGGCCCTTTCCTGTTTCCCCTCTGAGTCAATGAAAAAACAACTGACACGGCAGCGACTTTCCACGGCGCTCTCGCTCATAGAACCCCCCCGCCCCCCCGCCGGGTGCAGAAGGCAGCCTCGGTTTCCATTTTCCTGCTGATAAAGCCCCGCAGAAATACATCCTGGAGAAAGTGAAGGGCGGCCAGCCCGGGGCCACCAGCCCCACGACCGTCTCCCTGGCCTTCTGGTGGGCGACGGTAGGTCGCCAAGAGCACCCACCCAGAGCCCGTGGACGCGGGTCTTTGCACGGGAAATTAGGTCAAGATCAGGGAGTTACGATGAGAGCATCCTGGGTCATCGGGGTGGTCACCGAATCTACTGACAAGTGTCCTGACGGGAGACACGCAGGGGACAGACACAGGGGAGGTGGCCGGCTGAGGACGGAGACACAGGCTGTGGGCCACGCGAAGGGACGTCTGGAGCCTCCGGAAGCTGGAAGAGGCAGGGAGGACCCTCCCCTAGGTCCCCAGAGGCAGCGTGGCCCTGCCCCCACCTTGATTTGGATTTCTGGCCTCAGAACTGGGGGGGGGGGGGCATCCATTTCTGTCCTCTAAGCGGCCACGTTGGTCACGCCTTGCTACGGCGGCCCAGGGACCACGCGTGTGCGCACATGATTCCGGGAGGCGTGGGCACAGTTCCCTCTCTGCCGGTTCACCAGAGGCGGGGAGCGTGCGGGATGAACTCACAGCATCGCATTCCCGGCACCTGTCAGGGCCACGCTCCACTCCTCCCGGGGCACCCGCACCACCCGGCCGCCGCCCTCTCCCAGGAGCCCGTGCCTCCACCACTCCGCGGCACGACCGAGGACCCCCGACCCTGAAACCCGCGTGGGCTCGCGGCTCTGTGGGCCACAGCAGGGACATCCGTCCGGGCTCCCACGTCTGAGGCCCCGGCTGGGAGATCCGCCCGCCGAGGGCTGCGGTCCGTGCCGGCTGGTCCCCTCGTGCGTCAGGCAGGCCCCGGCAGGGAGGGCGCGGAGGCCATGACAGCCCGCCACGCTGTCCCCCACGGCGTGGCCTTCACGGCACGGCAGCCACAGGGCCGCGGGCCCCTCGTGTGGCATCTCAGTGCTCCAGGCTCTGAGCGCGCACGAGGCCACAGATCCGCAGGGAGGACAGAGACCGCGGGCCCGCACCGGCAGCGACGGCGGAGGTACAACCGCGGCTCTCGTCCCCACGCAGCGCCCTGCGGCTTCTGCGCGAGTCCCCACTCACACCCGCCGGCCACACTGTAACGGCCACCCTGCGGGCGCGGAAACGGGGACGTACACAAGCAACGGGACAGAGCCAGGGGGCAGGGCGACACGCGGGGGTGTGCGTTGCAGAGGCCACACGGAGCAAAGCCCAGGGGCGTTCTGGGCACCGCACGGCAGGGCTCCCCGTTTGGAGCAAAGCCAGGCTGTGTACGTGTTACCGTAAAGCGTGCAAACCTCTCCCCGCGGAGGGAGGTGGAGAGGGAGGGAAGCAGGGCAGTCGGATGGTTCTGCGGCTGCCCCTCTCTGTTGGTGTGACCTTCCCTTGCATTTCAAGTCAAGCCAGGAAGCGGGGACAGGCTGCCACCAAGCTGGGCAGGGGATGCACCACAAGGCGGCGTGGGTGGCCGCGGGCAAGGGTGGCTGGAGGGCGGGGGCCCCTGCTGGGGGAACGAGCTCTCCTGCTGTCCGTGGGCTGCTGCTGCTTCTTGCTGCCCCAGGGCAGGATGGCCAGGAGGAGGTCACTCTGAGGGCGAAGACGACGACCCAGGCCGCGGCCACGTTTCCCTCCCAAGACCGATCCCCCTTCGTCTCCGAGCACACAGGCGTCTGCACCTTCCAGGGGCAAAGACCGTTTACCAGCGTCGCCCCAGCTCCTGTCTCCGGGGAGCCCCCGCCACGCCGTCAAAGTCGTGACCCCCCAAAGTCCGTCAGCTTCCGGCAAAGCCCCTTCCAGAGGCAGCTCTGGACGAACGAGCCAGGCCGCTGCCCCTCGTGCTGGCGCGGGGTCCGGAGAGCCCGACAGCTGCTGTGTTTGGAAAACAGCTTCCTGTCTGGTTTAGCATCTGCAACCTAGTAAGTGCTAGCAAAGGCCTGCAAACAGCCGTGGCCCGAACATCTCTGCAGGAGCCTCCCGCTCACCCGGGACAAGGCGCACGGGGTGCCGGCGGCTTCCTCTCTGGCCGAGAGGAGGGACAGCATTAGCTCTGGGGACAAGGGGACAAGGGCGGAGCTGGCTACTCCTTCCGCACAAAGAGGTGTGTTCATCGGACACGGAGCTCTTTTCTGCTCCCGGCAGGCCTGCGCCTGGCTCGGGGCTTGTCACGGGGCCCGTGCAGGTGACGGGGACCTGCCTCTCCCCAGAGGCCACTCTCCAGGACCTCAGCACTCAGAATCTATTTTAAAAATCACATTCCCACCACCTCCTGGGGTTGCTGTGGAAACCAAGCCCGTCCCCGTGTGGTCTTGTCCACAGAGCCAGGGGACTGTGGGCCCCACACAGGAGGCCCGAGGGAACCGGAAGCAGTCGCGGGATCCCACATTTGAAACCCAAGCCTCTCCCTTGGGTTTCAGAGGCCTGCCGGGAGTCCAGTTCTGCCTGCTCAGCTCCGGGACCCAGCCGTGACCCGGTTTCCCAGCCCTGTGGCTCCCAAGCGTGCAGCTCCACGGTGGCCGGTGGTCCCAACCCACGCCTGGCCACAGACACAGACAGACCAACGATAATGAGAAATACGTAGATTATGTCATGCCAGCGTGTTAACCGTCCACGCGGTCGCACCCCGAGTCGGACACCAGGGGGGCGTCTTCAGTCCGGGGGGTGGGCAGAAGCAGCTTCTAAAGAAGACGCGACCGAGCAAACATCAGAGGTATTGTCTGCAGCGAAGGGTGAGTGCTCTGTCGAGGAAAACTTTGGTTCTGGTGGTGGATGTACACACGTGTGTGTTGTGTGCATCCGTGTTGTGTGTGCACGTGTGTGCGTGTCAGGTATGCACATGTGCACATGTACTGTGTGCATGGGTGTGTTGTGCGTGCACACCTGTGCACTGGTCACAGTATAAAATGCACGTCTTACCCGTGAGTCACCGTCAGGGTCTGAATGCAGCCAGGCTTCCTGACTGCCGTGAAGTTTTAATGCTCTTTTTTTTTTTTTAACTTTTTTTTGCATGTTTAGTTTTGAGAGAGAGAGAGAAACAGAGTGTGAGTGGGGGAGGGGCAGACAGAGAGGGAGACACAGACTCCGAAGCAGGCTCCGGGCTCCGAGCCGTCAGCACAGAGCCCGACGCGGGGCTCGAACTCACGGACCGCGAGATCGTGACCTGAGCCGAAGCTGGACGCTCAACCGACTGAGCCACCCGGGTGCCCCTTAATGTTCTAACAGAAAATGTTTTTGAAAATACTACAGATACTGCAACGTCTCCAGAGCTCGTTTTCAAACATGACACCGAGTGCCACATGCCTCCCACGTCGAAGTTTGCCAAGAAGAGATCTTTCACGGTCACCGCACGCTCCCGCTCGGGAGCCGGCCCCCACCCACAGGCCGATGTGGCCGCTCGGCTTCCCACAGTATGTTCGCCACTTAAGAGTTTGACAAACAGTAAAACACCCACCTGCTCTTTCAGCGAGGCAGGTATGACGAGCCTATGAGAATCGTGCTGGGCTCTCGGGACTGACGTGTGTGTGTGTGTGTGTGTGTGTGTGTGTGTGTGTGTAACACGCTCAGGAGAAATGGGAGACAGGTGACACACACCAAGGGCAACACAGGAGGACGTGGAGACCCATCTTGCGGCCACGGCTCCACGGAATGACAACGGTGCAAGGCCCCTTCTTGGCAAACTTGGAAACGGGAGGCGCGTGGAACTCAGTGTCATGTTGAAAACCAGGCTTTAGAGAGGTTGAGGCGCATTTATGATATTTTCAAAAGCACAGGCCATTACTTCCAGGGTGAACCACAGACCCTCATGCATCTACGGCCCTGGGAACGGGCGGGTCGTACCGTGTGACGTGTTTGCTGATCTCCCATCCCGTGGCCACGTTCTACACTGTGATTTCTGGAGACTCGCCGGTTTCGCTGTAACTGCTCATCTCTGACCCTCCCTCGGTGGCTTCTGCTTTTACAAACACTGGCAAATGCCCTCTCCAATAAATGCCTGTCTATACCCTCTCCAATAAATGCCTCAGACGCTGTGTCCAGAAAGCACACGTCCCTGCAGGCTTCAAGTCCCAGTCCCCGGGCCCGCATCGGGGGTTCGCCACCTCCTGGCTGAGTGACCCCGTGAAAACTTTCTCCTTCTCTCTGTTCTCCAGGGCCTCACCTATAAAAAACGGGAGTCCTGTGGCCAGGATTCCACGAGATGGGGACAGAATGCATCCGGCACATCACTCACGATGTGGTTCTCACGGAAACAGCCATAACGGCTCCCGTAAGGGCCTCCCGTGCCCATCCCCGCCTTTCCAATGCATCAGTCAGGGGCGCCAGATGCACCCCTCCGCTTGGGTCTGATGGCACCAATCCCTGCTCTGACGCCTGAAACCTAACCGTATGAGTCCACCTACGTGATGTTCCGGAAAAGTCTACGGGGACAGGAAATGGATCTGCAGGGGGTCAGGGGCGGGGGGAGAAAGATCTGACTCCAGAGGGCACGAGGAAGTCTGCGGAAGGAGATTTTCCACATCCTGATTCGGTGGTGGTTACATGACCGTGCATCAGAACTCACACGACAGGACGCGGCAAGGGGTGAGTTCTGCTCCAGGCAGATTACACGTCAGGAACTCTGACTTAAAAACACAAACCAGCACCCAGCAGCACAGGCCTCAGCACCCACTCCTGTGCCCTCCAGGGTCTGGCACGTCCTGAACACACTCCTCACCCGAGGCCCCAGCCCAACACCCCCCTCCCCCGCCCCCCAAGGCCACTTCTGCTGGCGCTCTCCAGACAGAACCCGTGTGCAGAGACAGGGCCCCGTGTCCTGCTCGGCTCTCTCAGCTCTGCCTTCTCCCGCTCTGGGACACCTGCTGTACCACCGGGAACTATAGACGAATCCCTCCTCCTTGCACCTCGAAGGTCCTCAACTCCGGCCGCGTGTCAGAATGACCCGAGCAGCTGGGCAAAACCACTGGCCCGTGCCCTCCCTCCCATCGGGACTCGGATGTGACCGGGTGGGTGCGGGGCCCGGCACCGGAAGTCTCCAGGCTCAAACCGGACAGGGAGCCTCACGCAGATTCTACAGACATTCGAAGTATAATAAAGGAATATTGTGGGCAACTCGACTCCAACAGGTTTGACAGCTTGCAGGAAATGGACAGACTCCTTGAAACACACGAATCACCAGGACTCACCTACAGAAAATGTCATCAGCCCTAGGTCAGGAAACCAAATTCTTACCTGAAAAGAGAACCCCAGGTGGCTTCGCTGGTAAATTCTATCAAACATTGAAGGAAGACACAACACTGCCCCATGCAAGCTCTTTGTTAAAAAAATAAACAGGGGCATCTGGGTGGCTCAGTCAGTTAAGCGTCCGACTTTGGCTCAGGTCATGATCTCGCGGTCCGTGAGTTCGAGCCCCGCGTCGGGCTCTGTGCTGACAGATCGAGCCTGGAGCCTGCTTCCGATTCTGTGTCTCCCTCTCTCTCTCTCTCTCCGCTCCTCCCCTGCTCATGCTCTCTCTTTCTCTCTCAAAAATGGATAAACATTAAAATAAATAAATAAATAATAAAGGGGCACCTGCGTGGCTCAGTCGGTTAAGCATCCGATTTCGGCTCAGGTCGCGATCTCGCGGTTCGTGAGTTCGAGCGCCGCGTCGGGCTCTGTGCTGACAGCTTGGAGCCTGGAACCTGCTTCGGATTCTGTCTTCCTCTCTGTCCCTCCCCCGCTCTCTCTCCCACTCTCTCAGAATAAATAAATAAACTTAAATAAATAAATAAATGAAGAAGGAATTCTTCCTAAATCATTGTGTAGGTTCAACATTACCCTAATACTGAAACCAGACGGGTATTACAAAAAAAGAACACGATACTGATACCTCATGAGTATAGTTAAAAACGTCCTTAATAAAATTGTAGCAAACTGAATCCAGTAATATATAAAAAAGATAATACATCATGACCATCTGGAGTTTGTAACAGGAAGGCATGGTTGTTTAACATGCAAAAATTAATCAACATAATTCACCATAATTATGGAAAAAAAAAAGAAAACCCACACAGTCATCTCCAAGATACAGAAAAAGCATATGACAAAATTCAACATCCATTTACGATAGAAACTCACCAAATGAGAAACCTTCTTCACCCTCATAAAAGGCGTCTACATAAAATCTTCACCTAACATCATATTTCACGAGAAAGGCGTTAAGTTCTTTCTTCCCATGATTGGGAACTCCGTCACTGCTGCGAAACATTGTACTGAAAACCCCAGACAACAGAATAAAAAGAGAAAAACAAAAAGCATTCCAACTGGAAAGAAAGAGGCAAAACGGTGCCTCTTCGTAACCGTCAGGATTCTCTACGTGCATAATCTTAAGGGGCTCCGTGAAAAGCTACTCAAGTAAACTTAGAAAGGTCACAGGACAAACAATATAAAAATATCAACTATATTTCCATACACTCGCAAGAAACTGGAAAATAAAACCTTAAGAAATCCATTCGTAATAGCATTGAACATGGACTACTTACGAACAAATCTGATAAAACACGTATAAAACCCGCACCCGGGCCACGGCAGGTCACTAGAGACACGAGGGGAGGTGCGCTCAGACAGAAGGGCGGCCACGCCTGCCGACTGGGAGACTCGGTCCTGTTAAGATGTCAATCTCCTCCGACTCGCTCTAAGGAGTTCAGGCAATCACCTAAAAATCCAAGCACGCGTTTTTACAGAAGTTGACAAGCTGATTTTAAATTCACATGGTCTAGAAGAAGACAAAACCATCCTGGAAACAAAGCCCAGTTGGGAGACTACCCAACTTCAGGACTTTTTATAAGGCGGCAATCATAAAGACACAGCGGCTGGGGGCTGATGAGGAATAACCCATAATGGGCCAGAATCGAGGCCAGAAACAAAACGACTCGGATAAACTCAGTCACCTCCCAACATGCCAAGAGAGCACCACGAGAAGGGCCGTTTCTTCCAAAAAGCTGGAGCAGCCGGTTATCCAACGTGGAAAGCAGCGAACCCCAATCCTCAGCACTTTCCAATTAAACACTAACTCACAATGGATGAGACCCAAACGCCGGAGATAAAACCATAATGTTTTCAGAAGAAAACCCAGGAGAAAATCTTCCTGACCACGCCTTTGGCAAAGATTTCGTAAACAGGACACAAATCACTACAAACAATAGATAAAATTGGATTTAATCAGAACTGAAAACATCTGCCCTTCGAAAGAGTTCATAAATAAAAAAAAAAGTGAGGTGCCTGGGGGGCTCAGTCGGTTAAGCATCCGACTTCGCCTCAGGTCACGATCTCACGGTCCGTGGGTTCAAGCCACACATCGGGCTCTGTGCTGACAGCTCAGAGCCTGGAGCTTTGCTTCGGATTCTGTGTGTCCCTCTCTCATTGCCCCTCTCCTGCTCATGCTCTGTCTCTCTCAAAAATAAATAAACATTTTAAAAAACTTCAAAAAAAAAAGGCAAGCTAAAGACAGGGAAAATATCTGCAATACAAATAAAGGACCGAAATCCAGAGTATGTAAACAACTCTCAGAATATAAGAACACAACCCCCCTCAAAAGTGGGCAGGAGTTTTGCGCAGGTACTTAAAAGAATATTCACGGCTAGCTAGTAAACGAGGAAAAGCACACAACACACCAGAAGAGCGAAGAATAAGATGGTGACAGCCAGCGTCGGCAGGGCTGGGAAACCGTCCCTTGGCACGTCAGCACGGGGATGTGAAATGACACGTCTGCCTGTTCCTCAGACGGTTAAACAGACGCTGCACCCGTGTGGAGCTGCCCAGGAGGAAGAAAGCACACGTCAGCACCAAGACGTGCACACGCACACATGCATTGCGTGTCGGTTTTTGCCGCAGAGTACACACGGTGTTAACATTTACCACTTTATGTTTTTAATTATTTGTTTTAATGTGTATTTATTTTTGAGAGAAAGAGAGACGGAGCGTGAGCGGGGGAGGGGCAGAGAGAGAGGGAGACACGGAATCCGAAGCAGGCTCCAGGCTCCGAGCCATCAGCACAGAGCCCGATGCGAGGCTCGAACTCACGAACGGTGAGATCACGACCTGAGCCGAAGTCAGACGCTCAACCGACTGAGCCCCCCAGGCGCCCCGACAGTCACCATTTCAAAGCGTACAATTCAGTGACACTGAGTACCTTCACAGCGCCCTGCAAGCATCACCACTGTCTTCACCCCAGAAGGAACCGCACACGCCTTATACAGTTTCCCCGTCCCGCCCCCCCGAGCCACAGGCAACTGCTGCTGTTCTGTCTCCGGGGACCTGCCCGCTCCAGACATCCCAGGGTCATCCTACATTTCACTCCTCGAGGAATCGCCACGCTGCTTTCCAAAGTAGCTGCGCCATTTCCCGTTCCCACCAGCAAGCCCCGGGGGTTGTAAGGTCTCCACACGCTCCCCAACCCTCGTGATTTTCCTCTCTGGATAAAAGCCCTTCTGGTGGGTGGGGGGTGGGATCTCATCGCGGTTTTGCTTTGCACTTCCCTAGTGGCGGATGACGGTGAACACCCTTCCACGCGCTTCCCGTCATTTCTGGATCTTCTCTGGAGACACGTGTGCTCCCGTTTCACGGGCTGCTTCTCCTTGTGCGTCGGCTGCAGCCCAGGGCACTTTTACTCACCATAACCCCAGACAGGAAGCCATCCAAACATCCAGCAACAGTTGGACAAATCAACAAACCCCGGGACACCCTACAATCCCACAGAACCCGGCAACAAACAGACGTGAAGGTCTCCCGTGCACAACACGTACGAACCTCCCAGACACCGTGCTGAGCGAAGGCAGCTACACACAGAACGTGTAACACGTGCCCCCGTCTTGAGACTCTTAAAGAAACAACTCTCATGGGCCACCATCTAACCTCCGCGGACGAGTGACTGCCTGGGTTGAGTGCAAAGGGAAAGAGGGAACGTGGGGAGCGCTCACGGGCCGAACGGTCTCGGTCGCCCCCACGCGACCCTGTGGCTGGGCACTCATGTGAGTGGCTGCGTGGGCGTGGCAGGTCTGATGGCGGGGGCAGGGGGGTGGGAAGCGAGGACAGCGACCCAGGGCCTGTGTCACCATCGCGGCACAGGTGCTTAGCTGTGCCCAGCTCTCACTCTCTCACCCGCGCACTGAAAACGAGCACCGGTTCCCATATGGAAACCACGCCTCACTAAAGCTGGGAAGGAGACGCTGGCCCGGGGGGCGTGCACCTGTCTCGGCCGTCCCGTCCGCCCCAGCGCTCGCCCGGGGACAGGCCCTGCCTCAGCGCGGTGGCTTTTCCACCACGAGACCAGTCCGAGCCCCTGGGCCGCCTGGGAAACACAGAGTTGCGGACTGGGGGTCCGGGGTGCACCTGATGTGCTCCGGAGACACGCCCTCAGACACCTGTTCTTACCCAGCTCAGGTGACCTGGGATTAAGTCGCTGGTGGCTGGGCCCACCCGTACGAATGCCAGGTTACACCCGGAAGGATGTTCACAGTCTGCCTGCGGCCACACAGCCACCCTGAGACCTGACCCCTCTCCCTTGTCCTGCCCCGCACAGTTGGAGGGCAGCCCACGCTGCCCGAGAGCCTGGGAGGCGGCCTTCCAGGGAACCCGTGCGCACCTGCCCTGCTCACAGATGAGGCATCACCAGCCCCCACGGCAGCCTCTGGCACCCCGGGCCCAAACAGAGGCACGCTGCACACCTCGGGCCACACCACGGACTTGCAGGGGCCCAGCTGCCCTGGCAGGGAGACTCCCGGGGCCCCGGCCACCTCCTTGGCCCCCCTGGAGGGCCCCATCCACACTGCCTTCATGGCCATCCCTCCCTCCAGGACAGAGACCTGAATGTCACCCTGGCCACCCCCCTCTCATCCCCCATTATCAGGCCCTGCAAGACCAGCTGGCAGACAGGGCCAGGTCCCCTCCTGCCTCGTGAACCCCCCACCCCCAGACAGCCATCCGTCAGGTCACCCGTGACCTCCAGGTTGCTACCGTCAGTCCTGAGTCCCCGCGCCCCGGGCCCCTGGAGCTAGACAGCCTCCCTCCCGCCTCGCCCTCCACCCCATGAGGTCCATGAGTCTCCTGCCCACGTATCTCTGCCCCCGCGCTCACTCACGGTCCATGCCTGTGCCCTGGCCGCCCGCCCAGCAGGCTCGTCACCTCCACCTGCAGGGCATGCACTCACAGCGCCACCCGTGGGGCCCCCCCCGAGCCCCACAACTGCTCCCCTCCGGTCACCTGAACCTAGAATCTTGGGGTCATCCGGACCCGGACCCCGACCCCTCCATTGTTCAAGCGCCCTTCAGCACCGATCCCTTCCTTCCCTTGTTGGCTTCCCCCACCCCCCACCTGACCACAAGCTCCAAGCGGCAGGAGCCCTGTGTCTCGCTCTCTCCCTGCAATTAATTGGTGCTCAATAAACACCTGCCGGGGACGCACTCCGTAAGCGGACGGATGTGCGAGCGGACGGTCCGATCCAAAGGACAGAAGGGGTCAGGCCTCGTCCAGAGCGACAGGGGCAGCTCCCAGCCCCACAGACACCACCTTGGGCGCAGAGCGGCACCCCCCACCCCCGCTGCCGTGCACCCCCTCGGCCCCAGAGAACACTGGCAAATAAACAGCACTCTGGAACACGCGGTGGGAACATGGCGGGGGGGTGGGGGCAGCACCGGCCTTACAGATGGCAGGCCCCGGGACCAGCGGCCTTCTGTGCACAATCAAAACACACACCCGTCAGAGCCAAACGCCGCCCCAATTGCCAGATCAAAGCAAACTCTGTTCTGGCTGTTAAAGCCACTGGAATTTCTCTACTAGGAAAATAGGGAAAAGAAAACAACTTTAGAATGCCAGGCAATTTGTACGTTTTACTTTGCAGGCTTTCCATTCTTTATGCTTTTTTGTTAGCATAGACGGAAGTTATTTAACATGCCCTCTACTAAACGAAAAGAGAAAAGACAAGCCACCACCAAAAACGAGTGGAACTGTCCACAGTGGCCGGGCATCCACCAGCCGTGGACACCTGCTGGTAAAGGCCCTTGACCCTCTTTGATTTTGTTTCTGGGCCACGGAGGAGAACAATCTTCTCCACCTGAACCAGGACTGGGAATGGCCTGAGCCGAGGTCCTCCTTCCCCCGGGCCCAGGGCCCGGCACCCGGCACCCAGGACCCAGGCCCTAGCACTCAGTACCCAGCACCCACGACTCAGGACCCAGCCAGCACTCAGCACCCAGGACCGCACAGACTAACCTCTGCGGAGCTCTGGCTTTGCCGGGTGGTCTGCTGGTGTTTAAGATTCAGGGTTTGGGTCTTGTCTCCCCTATTGCCGAGGGCAAGGCAGTGATGTCTGTCTTTTCATGGCCCACCCAGCACACATTCGGGGGCTGCTGACCACTGACTCAGGAGTGTCTCACGTAAGCCACACCACCTATTACGTTGTGTAGGAACGTGGATTGCAACAAATCACATCCCATTTTGAAAAAATTTAGATTTAGAAATTGAGAACATTTACAAGAGGCTATATTATACTACCTAATGGAGACGCCCTTCTTAAAAATTAACTCCTAAACTGCAAAAATAATTCCTTTATAGGAGAAATGAACCGCACAGAAGCATACAGAAGGGAAGAGTGCAGGCCCCCCTTCCTTCTCCGGCCCTTCCCTCGTCCTTCCCCCAAAACACACACACACTTCCTCCTCCGACACACAGACGTGCACACGCACACACACACATATGCACGATGTACTCATGCACCCACACATGCGCACACGACACGCACAAGTCCACACACACGCACACACCCTGCCCCCACCCCTGGCCCCAGGGCCTGGAGCACTGCTGTCCGTAGCACTCACTCCATAATTATCTGTTCCACAAACGCTGTGTCCTCTTCCAGATAATTCTCGGCAGGTACGCACTCGAAACCCGGCTCCTTCTATGCGTTCTATGCTAAGAAGCAGTGTTTTTACTTCACATGTGGGCACTTCTTTTGAAGTAAACCCCTGAGCTATTTCACGAAGGGAAGGACCCTTTGGCGTCTCTCTGGGAGGGGACTTGTAGTTCTTAGATTACCATTAACTTTTTATCACTGAGAATTCTGAAAATGAACGGAAGTGGACACAACAGAACGGCAGACCGTAAGGCACCCTCCCCAGACCCAACAACCATCCACCCACAGACAAGGGGGCCCCTCGACGCCCACTCACTCCCCCCGCCATGCTAATGGAAGCCAACCCCAAGCACCCTCTCTTCCCCCCCCCCCACCCCCCGCCCCACGCACACTCCTGAGCCCAGTGCTAACAGGTGAAGGTCATCTCAGCATAAAACCACAGCACTGTTATTAAGGAACACGATCATTCTTTAAAACTCATTCACTTAAAAAACATCAACTGTCTCATAAACACAGTAACTCTTGAAAGGAACGATTCTTGAGTCAAATGCTGGTCTGACCGCCCGCAATCCCAGGGAGCTACTTAGGAGTAACCGGGCAGAGGCAGTCTGTGCCTTCGTGGGCAGCATCTGAGACTTTTCCACCAGATCCGGGACCCCAGCCCGGTGGAGGCGTACCCAGGCACCCAGGACAGCCCCGGGCCGCTGCAATGCCCAGGGGCTGTGACAGGGCAGCGGGGAGCCGGCCCGGTCACAGCACCGCCAGCAAAATCGTCCGTGCGCTCAGGGAGGGCTGGGCAAGCTGGAAAGTGAGCCATCAAAGACCTGGGATGGACCAATTTGCTCAGCCCCAAATCACCTTAATCGTGGGGCCGACAAACACCACCCCAGCTCTAGGCAGGGTCCGCTCACGCACCCTTTCGAATCAGCAGGTATTTCCTCCTAGTAAATCCTGGCTTCCCCGAGTCAGCCCCTGAAAGCCAGCGGCCTGGAAATGGCCGTGAGCTGTGCCCAGTCTCAGGTGCCAAGGAGCCTGCCTGACCGGCCCTGCTCTCGGGCGACGCCCCGAGATGTCCCCAGACGGCCATGGCCCGGTGGTGCCGGAGAACTGTGGCAGCTGTACCCGCCCAGCCCGGGGCAGACCCAAGACGGGACCTCCCTCCGGGGCCCCATCATTTCTGCTCGGTCATTTTCCTTCTTACCTTCCATTCTCCCTTCCACCACAGTGACAGGTCCAGAGAGAAATCACTGCCCCCCCCACCCCCACCCTCAGGACTGCAAAGCCTGCCTTTCTCCCAGCGCCGGCCCTCGACCATCAGCCGACAGCAAATTAACCTGCACGTTTTGCGTGGCCAGCCTCCCCGCGCAGCCACCCTGCACGCCTGGCCAGTGAACGGCCCACCGCGGCTGCTCCCCGAGGAGCCTGGGGGCGCAGGGGCGCTAGGAGCCGCCGCCTCCTACCTGACCTCCGGGAGTTCTTTCAACCAGGCAAAGTCTTAGCATGAAGAGGAAAGTCACTGTAAATTATGAACCATCAGGAAGTGAATTCACTGCCACGACAGCAGGGGCCCACCCCAGCTGGCAGTGGGGATGCCCGGGGACGGGGTCCCAGCTGCCAACCCGGGAGCTCTGCCCCAGACTCACCACACAGGACGCGGCGTCTAGGGAAGGCCCTGCAGCCACCCCGCAGCCCTGCCCGTCCCTCCCCCATGACCAGAAACAGGGCCCAGCGGGAGGGGCCGGAGGCCTGGGCCCGTCCACACTGGGTGTGGGAGAGGTGGACTCTCTCCAGAAGCACAGAGGGCTCTCGATCTTTGCAATGCATTATTGATTTTGCTGTGCGCTCCGGCACCAGAGACGGCCATTAGCGTGCACTCCCAAGACGGGCCTAGACAGCCCGGCCTGGTGCGGGGAAGGCCGTCGAGATGCAATCTGCCTCAGATAACGCTCACGGTGGGGATCACAAGAGAACGACGTCATTAAGGTCATCTCCCCGCCCCCCAGGAGCCACTGGACAGCTGTGCGGTGTGGTGCTGCACCCCACACCCCAGCCCGAGTGAGCACGCCGCCTGCCGGGGCCCTGAGCAGGGAACTGGGCTCCACGGTGCTGTCTCAAAGGCAGACGAATAGATGACAAAGGCCATAAGGGGGGCTAGGCACCCCCACCGGCGCCCAGCTCATGGTCCTTCCACACCGTGCAAGGGAGGGACCCAGCAGAGCTACCTCTCAGCGTCGCTGATTAGTTTCATCCCCTCATTCGGTTCATCTGCAGGTGCAGACAAACTTCAGTCTGAAGTGAAGGTCAGGGTCCCAGGCGGCCAGCCCCTGCCCACAGAAACAGCCCCGTGTGTCCCCCCACCGTCCCCTCATTCCTGGGGTTTTATCCCTGGGAACACATGGTGCCGAAGACACTCGGAGCGGGCCGGCTTTATTCTTCTTTATTTTTGCAGACGATGTGCACAGACACCAACCGTTCAAGTGACAATCGGGGCATTATCTCCACCAGAATCCTGGCCCTGGCGCTGGCTGAGGCAGCCTGTTTCTGGGACACAGTCAACGTTCCCAAATAACGGTGCCCGGGCAGCCAGCAGGCTGGCCCCAGGCCTGGGGCAGATAGGAGGTGACAGGCCACGATGTCACTTCACCCCCTGCAAAGGAAACTTCCTCTCGGTGACGCCTGGTGGATCTGAATAGACTCAGAACAGGAGGGCCAGCTGCTTGGCCACACGCCCCAGGTCCGGCCTGGCCTGCAGGGGCCTGGCCACCCACTGGCCTGGACATGCTCAAGGTAAGGGGAGGTTTTGAAAACAAAAGCAGAGCAGCTCTGGATGGCACAGGGCTGGAAAGCAGGGCCTGGCCCTTGACAACAGGCCTTGTTTCCAGGGCACTGCCCACCTACAGACTCACATGCACCTCCCCCCCCCAACACACACACACACACACACACACACACACACACACACACACTAAATCCAGCAGATGAACAGAACGACCACCACCCAAGTCTCCTGTCCATGCGTGCATTGGCAAAACCCCAGTGGATTCAGCTCCCTGCAGCTCACCAGGCGGCTGCAACAGGTGCAGCCCCAGCTAAGGCTGGGGAGTCTCCTTGGCTGTTCTAGAATCACACTGCCAAAACCCTGAAGGAAGGCGAGGCCTGCAGTACTCACACCGCCAGGGCCCTGACCTGCCCCACCTGTCTGAGTGCGCGCCTCCGGTCGGCTCACGGGGGGACGCGGCCCCCGGGGGGACGCGGCCCCCGGACCGAAATAGAAGCCCGAGGAGGCCGGGCCAGGCCGAAGTGGCCGGAGCCGGCGGGGGCCCGGCGGCCAGGGGCGCGGCGGGCCTGGTCCGCGCGCCGCCCCCGCTGCCAGCCCGGGTCGGCTGCTCGCCCTGCGCCCCCCGGGGCCACCTGCGCGCCGGGCCCGGAGGGTGCCGGGGAGGGGAGGGGCCCTGAAGGTCCTGGGAGGGGTCCGGGGGTCCCGGGGTCCCGGGCTGGGACTCTGGGAAGGTCCGAGGAGGGAGACTCCGGGAGGGTCCGGGGGTCCGGGGAGGAGTCAGGGGGCTCCGGAGCGGGGACTCCGGGAGGGTCTGGCGAGGTGGGGGGGCTCCGTGGGGGCCACCGGGGACCCGCAGTCTCCGGGAGGGCCCGTCGCCCCCGCGCACCTGCCGGGCCCGCGCGCTCCCGCCGCCCGCCGGCCCTTACCTGGCGTGGCGCGTCCCGGCGGAGCCCGGCCCGGCGAGCGCGGACGCAGGAATGGCGGCGGCGGCGGCGGCGGCGGCGGTGGCGGCGGCGGGGCGGGGGCTGCCGGCGGCTCGGGCCGGGCTCGGAGGGGCAGCGAGGCCGGCGACTCCGGGATGCTGCGGCGCGCGAGGGCGCGGAGGCCGGCGCGGGAGGGAGGGCGCGGGGCCGCGCGCAGGCCCCTCCCCCGCTCCCCGCCCCCCCTTCCCGCCGCCGCCTCCTCCCCGCCCGACTCCCGTCCGACTCCTCCTCCCCCACGTCTCGTTCCCTCCCCTCTGCCCTCCCCTTTCTTCACCTTCCTCCACTCCTCCTCTCCCTCCTCCCACCTCTCCTCTTCCCTCCCTCCTCCTCCGCCCGCGGGGCCCCGGAGGCCGGCCCGGCCCCGGCCCGGCCGGGCCTCTGCGGGGTGCAGCGCCGGTTCTGACCCAGTGCCCGGTTACCCTCCACCTCCCCACCTGTTAATGGACCAGTTTGCCCCTTCTGGGAGCCTGGCCCGACCCCACCCTTTCCAGGCCCCCCAGACCCCCGAGGTTTCCTGCACCCCCGGGGGCCCTCTTGTGGCTCCGCTGGGAACCTGGCGTGCACAGATGTGTGGACAAGCCGTGTGGGCCCCCAGGCGGGTGTGGTTGTTCCTTTGCTTCTTAGTAAATCTCCGGGCAAGAAGGTTCCAAACAGGTCCCCCCGCATTTCCCCAGGGTGAAGTGGGCAGTCACCTTCTCCAGTCTAGGTTTTTCCACAGCCCTTCTGTGCCCCGTGCCCCGTTTGCCAAGCGTCCACTGTCCTGTGCACCGATTGGCAAAGAGTTCCCCAGTGTGGCCCCTGGTGACACGTTTGTACTAATGCAGGGGTGTGGTTCCGTGGGCACCCTCAGAAGGCTGCTCCCTTCTGCCCTGGAGGGAGACGTGACCTTGGGAAGGTGGCTGGCGGGGTCAGCAGGACTGCCGAGGGACGCTTTCCAGAGAGAGGAACGCCGCTCCCCGTGAAACAGCGGGGATTTCGCCACCCGTAGGAGTCGGGCTCCCTCCCCGGGCTTGGCCGGAGCTGCCTGGGCTGCAGCACCCTCCGAGGGAACCAGAGCCGGCTCTCCAGGGAACCACCTGCTGCAGAGAGCCAGAGTGACAGTTACAAAATGGACCCTTTCCTGAACCATTAGCAACAGCCCAAGAGCCTCCAGTCCCCTTCATGGGCCTCTTGCCTTTCCCTGCAGGGGCCCCAGGAGCCTGGCCTTAGGACCAGTGGACCCATGAGGGCCAGCAAAGGCTAAGACGGTGAGGCCAGTGCTGAGGGTGCAGGCGGGGGTGGGTGGGACCTCGCCCCCCTCCCTCTGGAGTGGTGGCGGGGGTCATGTCCTGGAATCTGATAGGCTCCAGCTCTTTCCTTCCATGCTTCTAAGGTGACCTTGGGAGCCCTGTCCCGCCTTCCCCAAGGTGAGGATAGGGTGGCCATCCCCGAGGTTGGCCGGGCATTGCCGAGAGAACGGCCCCGCGTGATCCACGTTCTGTGCTGGTGACAGTACGGGGAAGTGGGGAGACGTCCTTTCCGAGCTCCTTCTGGCTGGAGGGGGCGTGAGTCTAGGTCCCCTTCCCATCGGGGTTAAAGCTCGGCAGGAAGAGATTCGGGTGGGCCTGTCTCGACAGCATCCCGGGGGCTGAGCAGGGCCCACTCAGAGGTGGGGGCGATGCTCCCCTGTATCCCTGACTCATCGGACACGTCTGGAACATGATGCCCTTGCTTGGCGCCCAAGGACAGCCACCAGCAGGCCGCGGGAGGGGAGTCGCCACATCAGGAGCCTTCAGCCTGAAAAATGGATGTGTGAGCACGAGAGGGCGGAATCCAAATATTTGCGAAACCGTCCGGGAAGAAGGATTACCCTGTGGGGTTATGAAGGGCAGGAGGAGGACGAGGAGGACAGATGGATGGAAATTAGATTAGAGCGTAGATTTCCGCTCACTGTGAGGGCTTGCTGGCCGATCCGCCCGCCAGAGGGGCGGCCGTCTAGACGGGACCTGGGGCCACCACCGCCTGAGCCTGCCGGACGGGCCTGCATCGGGGTGACCTCCGGAGCCTGTCCCAGCCGCTGGACCCGTGCCACGCTCTCGTTAGCGCCCTGACCTGGAGCGGGTGCGTCCGGGTCAGCACCGCATGTGGTGACCCTCCGCGGCCTGCGTCCTCATTTGTGTGAGGGGACAGGGGAGGATTCAGCGTGAGCACCGTCACTCCCCACCACCCGGCCCCCAGAGGGCCTCCGGTCCCAGCGGCCCCGCCTGGGGCACGTGGAGTGACGCACTTTGGCTTTTTGTTCTTGCCACCAGGTTACGCTTTTTTTTTTTCTAATTTCAGAGAGAGAGCATGAGTGGTGGAGAGGGGCAGAGAGAGAGAGAGAGAGAGAGAGAGAGAGAATCCCAAGCAGGCTCCATGCTCGGCGAGAAGCCCAATGCGGGGCTCGATATCACGAACCGTGAGATCATGACCTGAGCCGGAATCAAGAATCAGACGCTGAACCCACTGAGCCCCCCAGGCACCCCCCGTTATGGGACATCTTAAACCTGTGCGTGAGAGTAGCCAAATGAGCCCTGTGCACAGGGTGGCGACCCTGTGTCCCCTCTGACCCACCTCTGCCCCCCCAGTGCTAATCTGAAGCGAATCACTGACAGCTTCTCCATTCCCCACCAATGTGTTTGGAGCTTCTCCAGAAATGTAGGGCTTGGACGTGTAGGTCACGGAGTGTGGAGCATCTGTGCATTTCCCCGGCACCGTCTCCATGGAGGGGGGGCGGGCACCATCTCTGAGGGGGGAGCACCATCCCCATGGGGGGGCATCATCTCCATGGGGGGAGGGAGCACTGTCTCCGAGGGGGGAAGCACCGTCTACGTGGGGGAAGCACCGTCTATGTGGAGGGGGAGCACCATCTCCATGGGGGGAGGGAGCACCGTCTCCGAGGGGGGAAGCACCGTCTATGTGGGGGGAGCACCGTCTACGTGGAGGGGGAGCACCGTCTCCATGGGGGGGCATCATCTCCATGGAGGGAGGGAGCACCGTATCCGAGGGGGGAAGCACCGTCTACGTGGGGGGAGCACCGTCTACGTGGGGGGAGCACTGTCTACATGGGGGAGCACCATCTACATGGGGGGGCGGGCACCATCTCTGAGGGGGGAGCACCATCTCCATGGGGGGAGCACCGTCTACGTGGGGGGAGCACAGTCTACGTGGGGGGGCATCATCTACATGGAGGGAGGGAGCACTATCTCCGAGGGGGGGGGGAACATCATCTACGTGGGGGGGAGCACTATCTACGTGGGGGGAGCACCATCTATGTGGAGGGGGAGCACCATCTACGTGGGGGGCATCATCTCCATGGAGGGACGGAGCACCATCTACGTGGGGGGAACACCGTCTACGTGAGGGGGAGCACTATCTACGTGGGGGGGAGCGCCGTTTCCACGGGGGGGGGGGCATTACCTCCATGGGGGGAAGGAACACTGTCTCCAAGGGGGGAAGCACCGTATACGTGGGGGGAGCACCATCTATGTGGGGGAAGCACCGTCTATGTGGAGGGGGAGCACCATCTACGTGGGGGGAACACCGTCTACATGGGGGGGAGCGCCGTCTCCACGGGGGGGGGGCATCACCTCCATGGGGGGAAGGAGCACTGTCTCCAAGGGGGGAAGCACCGTTTAGTGGGGGGAACACCGTCTATGTGGGGGGAGCACTATCTACGTGGGGGGGAGCGCCGTCTCCACGGGGGGGGGGCATCACCTCCATGGGGGGAAGGAGCACTGTCTCCGAGGGGGGAAGCACGGTTTACGTGGGGGGAGCACTGTCTACGTGGGGGAGCACTATCTACGTGGGGGGGCACCGTCTCTGTGGGGGGACCATGACGACAGCATAGATGATATGACATCCTCTATGAAGGGAGGTCCCGCGCGGCTGCTCAAGTATCACGGGCTCTGCTGGGCTTCCACCCTGGCCGGTGTGGACATCAGGGGGGGTCCACCCTGCCCTCCACCTCCGTGCCTCCAGGCACAGCAGAACGCGGATGCAGTCGTCTCCGGGCAGGTTGAAGCCGGCCACGCGGGGGATGTTTGAGCGAGGGAGGAGGGGTTCTGGAAGGGCTGGTGCGCTGTGGCCCACCTGTGCCTGCAGGTGTATCTCCCGCCGGGGCCGTGAGCCAGGGCTTAGGCGTGGGCCCTGCGGAGACGGACCCTCGGTGCAGGTAAGTGCTGACTGCAGACGCCATGATGGCCACACCACCCCTCCCTGCCCATCCCCCCCGCCCATCAGGCCCACCTCCCCGGTGCCCCCACATAAGGCAAAGGATCCTCCGGGGTCTCCACCGGTCACCTCACTGTCAGAGCACCGTCTGCTCTGCGTCTGCGGAAGAGGACCACACCGGGTTCTTTTCTAGAAGGCTGCGTTCAGGCAGCCGCGTAAAATGAAAGCCTTGCTGAGCCCTCGCCGTCGTTTCGGGCGCCCCCGGTGTTTTAGCTGTCAGACCACCGAGCGCCAGCTTCCTCTGGTGAAGGACTATAATCCAGCCTTCGCGCAAGCACACGTTTCACTCCGTTGTCATGCGCACACGGCGTAAACCTTCCAGGGAGCAGGGCTCGCAGAATTGCCCAGCGCTTCTCCAGCTGGATCCGAGAGAGTGGGAATCGGGGACAGTTGAACAGGCCACTGGCGTGCTGCCCTAGCTGACCGGTCGCCTCACCAGAGCCGCTGTCCTCGGTTGACCTGCACCAGCCGTGCCTTCCTGAACCCCCAGAGCCGCCTGCTGAGCCAGCAACAGGGCTGTGACGCTTCCCTGTGTCCCTCCCTCCTGCCAAGGCCCGCCCGCTGTTACTTAGCGCCAAGACTCAGCCCCAGCATCGTGTCCCCAGCCCGATCCCACCGCGGCCCGGGCGGGGCAGGCACCCCTCACAGCCACGTCATCACCCCTCTCCGTCACCGAGTCCTGGTGTGTTCTTTGTCGTCTGGTCTTTTTTTAAGCTTCTAGAGCCTAGTGACCTCTGTGGACCTCTTTTCAGAATAATGGTCTTAAATGTATAAGATAAAACGCAGGATTGGAAAGCAAACCTATTATACTGAAATCCGGTTATCAGCATGTGTTAAACGGTGACAGACTTGCTCCTTTGTTTACAGGTTGAGTAACACACTCTAGCAGCGATCGGGTGTGATAACCTGTAATTTTGCAGTGGGGATGAGCTCCTCGGTGTTTTGAGATGTGACGTGAAGATACCTGTGACTCCTGCCGGGGGCAGGCCACACGTCCTGCTGACGTGGCTGGGCTCTGTCGCTGCATCGACACTCGAAGGAAATGCTTAATTTTAGTTAGGGTTAGTAGGGGGTAAAAATGTAGCTCTCTTCCTCCATCCATTCCATCTGTGTAGACCTTCCAAAGTCTCTCCAGATTAAGAATTGCTATTTTAGGGGCGCCTGGGTGGCTCAGTCGGTTGAGCATCAGACTCTTGATTTCAGTTCAGGTCATGACCCCAGAGTCTTGAGATCGAGCCCCGAGTCGGGCTCCGTGCTGAGTGTGGAGCCTGCTTGGGATTCTCTCTCTCTCTCTGCCTTCTCCCTGGCTCATGCTCTGGCTCTCTCAAAATAGATAAATAAACATTAAAAAAAAAAAAAAAAAGGTGGGGCGCCTGGGTGGCTCAGTCGATTAAGCGTCCAACTTCGGCTCAGGTCACGATCTCACGGTCCGTGAGTTCGAGCCCCACGTCGGGCTCTGTGCTGACAGCTCAGAGCCTGGAGCCTGTTTCAGATTCTGTGTCTCCCTCTCTCTCTGACCCTCCCCCGTTCATGCTCTGTCTCTCTCTGTCTCAAAAATAAATAAACGTTAAAAAAAAAAAAAGGAATGACCATTTCAAAGGGTATCCCCAGACTTTATATACCCACCTAGCACAGTGCTTACACAAAACCACTCCCAAACGTGTTTATATTATTATTAGTGAAGGAGATGTGACTCCTGGTCGCAAGAGACAGAAGTTCAGCTCACAGTCGTGGATCACTTACGTCTAAAGGTGCTGCAGGTACAGCTAGATCCGGGGGCTGAGACTCCCCCCTCTGTGAGGCTTCCTCCTCCCCTCTCTGATCGCCTCTGGTTCTGCTGGGGTGTTGGTTTCCCTCTCCCGCCACAATCCACAATAATGACAAAGACTCTCATCACCATACTGAGAGTCTCACGGGAGGGCTAGGGTTGGGTCTCAGGCCCCACGAGCACGAACTTATAACCCTGAACAGGATGGGGAGCCACGACCGGTCAGACCTGGGCCACCTGCCTGCGCCCGGGCAGGGTGTGTCCATCATCTCACAGAACCTCGGGGCTGGGTGGGAGCGGCACCCTGGTGAACGGATGGTGCTGAGCAGACGGAACGAGCACGGGTCCCGCTGTGTTAGAGCCAGAGGCCGAACGTGCAAGCACAATGCACCCTCTGGGGGCACGGTTTACTGCCGTAATAGACCTGAAGAGTATACAGGGGCTTAGCGAAGGTGGATGTCTCTCTACTTCTTTATATGTGTATATATATACATTTTTTTAAACACTTATTCACTTTTGAAAGGCAGAGAGAGAGAGACAGAGTGCGAATGGGGAAGGGGCAGAGAGAGAGGGAGACACAGAAACGGAAGCAGGCTCCAGGCTCTGAGCCGTCAGCACAGAGCCCGATGTGGGGCTGGAACCCACCAACCGCGAGATCATGACCCGAGCTGAAGTCGGACGCTTAACCGACTGAGCGACCCAGGCGCCCCCGCCCCTCTTTACTTCTAACATAACATTGCCAGGGTGGACAGGCCGACCGTGGGCGGCGTGGGCACCTGTGGGGGGAAGGGCAGGCTCACCGATTCAGTGGGACAGGAAGTGGCACGCATCAGCTCTGTCACATACCAGCGACCAGAACTTAGTCATGGGGCTGCTTGCATGAAAGGGAAGCTGGGGCGTGCAGTCGCGAGCTGAGTGACCGCGAGCCCGGCTACAAGGACACTGCCTTAAGGAAGGGGAAATAGCTCCGAGGGCACAATTAGGAACTGCCCCCCGCACATTAGCGTAATTAGCGCTGTAACAAACATACGTTGAAACTGCTCGCCCAAGAGAATTCTAGAGCTGACGGTACCGCGTGCTGGCGAGGCTGTGAAGCAGCTGGTGGGGGCGCGAAACGGCCGCCCGCTTTGGAAATCGCTTCGGCAGCGCCCTTCGAGGCAGACGGGCACGTGCTCTCTAACCCGGCAGTCCCTCTTCTGGGTGTTTCCCCCGCAAAACTGAGGGCACACGTTCACCACGGGGCGTGTGCAAGAATGCTCGTAGCGGCTTTATCGTAGCCTCAGATTAAGAACCATCCAAGTGCATGACAGCAGAAAGGCGTCCACATGGTGGAGCACCGCTCAGCAGCGGAAAAGGAAGCGTCCACGCCAGGAAACGGAGGAACCTCTGAGACGCGGTTCTGAATGTGAGGAGTCCCACCCGAAAGTTCAGTCTGCACGCCCATCGCGTCTCGTTAGAGGCCCGACCCCGACTGGAGCGCTCCCGGTGGGCAGCCGGCGCTGTGCCCGACATCCCGGGGCTGGGTTTCCCCGCGACCCCGCGACCCCGCACGCAGGCAGGCGTGCTGGCCTCGTTGTCGGGTGATTGTCCAGACGGGGGGCGGGTGGCCTGCATTTATTCTGCGTCGTTTGTGCCCTTTTGAGGCGGGATCTGGACCCCGGTGTTCAGACCTCCTGCTGTTGCCTCTCTGCACACAGACACGTCGGAGGGTTTGTGCAAACGTGGACGATGATGGGACCACGTGCTAGTAAAGTCCCCTGCCCCGGGACCGCAGGCCGCCTCGCAACCTCGCACCCGCCTCGGCCACCAGTGGGTCAGCGGACCCCGGGGACAGGAAACTCAGTGACCCAGACTCCCTTCTGGTTCAGCAGGGCTTGGACAGCACGAGGAACCGGGTTCTCCCAAGAGAAAACCGGAGGCCTCTGCACCACTGCTATGACCTCGCACTGAGACACAGCCTTTGCCTCGCACCGCCGAGCTCACTTCGTACCCGTCCCAGGGGTCTCTGCACCTGCCGTTTTCCTTCCCTTCAAGATGCTCAGTCATATTGGTGGAGGCGCCGACTGTCCGCTGAGAACGCTGTGTGGCTCGTCTCCCCGGCACAGAGGAGAAGGAGAGGAAGAAGCAGCCTCGAATGGAAACGCCGCATGCCCGCAAACGACCCCAGCCTACCTGTTACGATCCTGTTCCGAAGGAGGGTTTTACGAAGAAGCCTGGCCGATGGAGCGTGCTGTGCGGACTCTGGGATTGCCTGCAGAAGTAAGCGACTTCCGAGTCAGGCCACTGTCGTAGTGGGGTGGACAATGGCCCAGCCCCCTCCGTGGCCCCGGGCCTGGCTCCCTTGGGGATAGGACACCTCTGCAGGGGTCAGCTCTCTGTGCTTCCTTGCAAACGCTTGACTGGCATTTTACTCAAACAGAGCCAAAGTCATTTTTGTTTTTAAGTTCATTCATTTTGAGAGAAAGAGAGAGAGAGAGCATGCATGAGCAGGGGAGGGGCAGAGAGAGAGGGAGAGGGAGAAGCCCAAGCAGGCTCTGCGCTGTCAGTGTGGAGCCCGATGCGGGGCTCAAACCCACGACCCTGGGATCGTGACCTGAGCCAAAATCACGAGTCAGACACTCAACCGACTGAGCCACCCGGGCGCCCCGGCCAAAGTCATTTTGAAAGAGTATGTTCGCGAAGATTGAGTTTAAAGCAGAATTAAGGTGCGGTTCTCTACTGTGGAGGCAAAACACAAGCGAGAGTAAAGGAGACATCTGCAAGGAGATGCTGGGGAAAGCCTCGGTTTCGACAGGAATCGCCCTGTGTCCCGCGTGGAAGCCATCTGCGCACGCGTCACCGTTCTCACCCACGCGTCGGACGTGAGCAGACCCAGAGAGGCCAGCCCTCCTCCCCGCGCTTCCCGGGATGAGCAATCTGAGACGCCTGGTGCGTTTCCTCCAGCCCACGCTGCCCCGCAGACGAGGTGTCAGTGTGCCCCTGCCCTCCACGGGGCTGGCCTCAATTTCTCTCCCTCCGTCTGTTGTTCGTTTGAACAGCGAGACGGTCTGATTTGAACTTCGCCCCGCAATTCACCTGTCAGTGAGCCCCACGGCTCTGCTCCATGCCTTCTGGATTCAGGGCAAACCACGCGCACGGGGGAAAGAACGGTTCAACCCGACACCCTGAGGTACCGTGAGAAGCGCCTCTCACCCTGCCTGCCAGCCCATGCTCCGGGGGAGCCCCTTTTCCATGCCGGGGACTGCCCGGCAGAAGGTGCCGTCTGTGTTCCCTGGGGCGTCAGCCTCAGACAGGAGCTGACCGCATCCTGGGACGAGACGCGACCTCACACCCAGCGGCTCACGTCTCTGGTCCCCCCTACATTTCAGAACATATGTGTGTGTCATTGTCCAACCCTGGGCCCAACGGGTGCTTTCTCCCCCCACGGCAGCTTCGCCGAATGAGGTGACAGACCAGAGCTGCCCTCTGATACGCTCACCTTCCCTTGACCCCATCCACCTGCCACAGGGTCGCTTTTGGATCTTGAAGTGTCTGCAAAACACAACGTGTCTTGAAGTGTCTATAAAAACACAACGTGGAAAAAAACACGTGTGGGATCACTCGTTCGCAGCCACCACACCTGCAGAAAGGGGGAGGGCCAGAACCACCCAGGGAAGGGGGGAAGGAAGTGGTGACCCTGGGCCACCGACCTGGGCTGCGAAGGGGTGTCCCCCTGCCAGGGCGGCAGGGCTCCTGACCCTCCCCCACGCCCCCTGGGGTCGCCCCGTAGCTGTTCTGTGCTTGCCTCTTTGTTCTCCTGGACTTGAGCGCACGCCTCCACCCAGTGGAGATTTTCTGTCCCGTCAATTTGAGACCGCGTCTGACCTGTGACCCCGAGTCGTCCTGGAGACCTGCTGCCCCCCGTCATGCTCCTGGCAGGGCCACCCTGGACAGACTGCCCCTGTCCAGGGTTGTTTCCCCTGTTGGCTGGAGCCCATCTTGCCCCTTCCTAGCTGGCTCCTAGCTTGCTCCTTCCTAGCTGGTTTGGACGGAGCGCCCCACCCCCAGGGTGTGCCCAGGGCAGAATCCTCGGTGGACACACTCAAGGGGTGACCGCCTGCTCTGACAGTGCAGTTACGGTCATCTGGTTCCTGCTGGAACTGCTTGGGGTCCTCTATCTGTCCCCAGTTCCGTGAGGTCCTGTCCCGTGACACGTCAGGGGTGGGTGGCTCCCGCCATGCGTTTCTCTCTAGGCAGACCTCCTGGATCGCTCCTTTCCTGATTTCTTCCCCCCGGGCCCGTCGTTCTGTGGCTGCCTTTGCTCAGATGCTGGTCCCCGGGAGACGATGCTCTGCTTTCGCGGCCGCCTCTCCATCTGCCGCCCGACCTTTCGTGCACTCCTGTTTCCTCCTCCAGCTCTCTGCCACCTTGTCATTCCGAGATCCGAGTCTCAATTTCCAAGAGTCCCTTCTTGCTTTCGAAGGTGCCCTTTTCTTGTGTCTGGTTTTAATGTCACAGACACACTCCATCTTTTCCTCCAAGGGTTATCATTTTCCTCGTTGGGGAGGTTTTTAAATTCCACGTGACTTTCTTTATCTCCTCCAAGTTCCTTCCCTAGCGGGCTGATTTGTTTCTCTCTTTCAGCCCTAAGCAGCCCCTCACGGCGACCCTGCGCTCACCCGGGGCATCAGGCGTGAGCCCTGACGTCCTGACTGGTGACCAAGGACCCACAGTGCTGCACTCAGGCAGAAGCCGGCCACTCCTCGGGCCCAACTCTGTGTCTTTCCTCCGCGGCTGTGATTTGCCCAGGGACGGCAGTGGGGTCAGCCCGCCGTCCGCAGCCTGGGCAGCAAGCCCCGTCCCCCACAGCGGACTGTCACCTCCACGCCCCGTTTTCCGTGTCTCTGAGTGCACGTGGGCAGTCCCACCGCTTCCTACATTTGGCCCAGCCCCCAGCCACGGGCCTCCCCCGTCTCCGTGCTCAGGGACCTGCGATCCCCAACACTTTCCTCGACTCTGCGGCCAAACCACGTGACTCTGGCCCTCCGCTCGCCCGGCCTGCACGTTGGTGACTCGTATCCAGCTGTTTCCAGCTCCCAGAATGCCGTTGATGTTTCAACTGCCGTCAGCTCTTCTCTCACACCCTGACTGCCCCTTTCTTCCGCGGGAGAACCTCCAAACCGACAGAGAAGCCGCAGGAGCTGGACAACGATCTCAGGAACAGCCATCGGGAATTCCTCGTCCGCACTCGCCACCAGGCCCGCTGGTCGCGCCTCCCTGCAGCCGGGTCTCCGGCCGGCAGCCCGTCCGGTTTTCAAACACGCGTTTGGAACTGAGGATGCGCTGCACCTGACGTTTCCAGTTCAGCTTGTGTCCCGTCGTGGTCTCAGTACGTCTCCCGCGTCTGAGGAAGCCGGTCGGGACTCACGTTCTCCTCCGTCTCTCCAGTTCTCCAGGCTCCAGCAGCTCCTCTCTGGGGGCGGGGGGTTGGGGGTCTTCCCTGCTGCCCAGTGAGCCTTGGTCGTCTGTCGTCTGTCAGCAGAAGACGAGGGTAACACGTGTTGGCGGCTGGCGTGGCCTCCTTTGTCCTCCGGCACGTGGGTCAGCCTTCCCGGTGGGGAGGTTCCTGGGGCCCCGTGCAGGCGGGCTGGGGGTGTGCAAGCGGGGCGGCGGGGAGGGAGGCGGCTGGACTCCACCAGACCCCGGGGTGGGCGGCACAATGCAGTCCCCACGGTCAGGCCCCCCACACCGCGCGGGTGAGCGTGGGCCACACCGCTCGGGGGGCAGAGTGAGGCACGGAGAGCGCGAGGCTCCGAGGGGTGGAGGACGCCCCTCGCCGCAGCTCATCCGTCCTCCCTGGTCTCGCTTCCCCGGCCGGATGCTCCCTCGGCTTATCCGTCCCCGGGTGGGGAGGGCAGGTCGTGGGCCAGCCCACCCCGGGCTTGCAGCTTGCCGCACACCCCCTTCACATGCACCTGCCGGGCTCCAAAGACCGTGACTGTCCTCGTGCTCTCCCAGAAGAGGCAAAACCACAGTGCCTGCCTGCCGCCCCCGGGGTCCTGTGCTCCCGACGCAGCCCCGCCGCCCCCTCCCCGCCCCCCCACGCGCCCACCGATGTGACCACCTAGAGAGTTTGAACTCACTTTTACAGGGATGCCTCTATTTAGTCTCCCGGTTCCCGCGTGTTCGTTTCTGGACATGGTATCGATGGTGTCATGCCTGCTGTGTTAAGTGAATGTACCTCCCGCTACTTAATGAGTCAGGGTACTTGCCTGCCCAGTGAAACCGGGGCTTTGCTCAAATAGTGGCGGCCCTCATCACACTCTGCAGACCTGGGTCTTGGCTCCAAGCTCCTGCGAGTCCGGACAAGCACTGCCTGTCCCTGTCACGCCCCACCCTGGGCACCAGGGAGCTCCGCTCCTCCTCTGTGCTCCCTCCGGATTCCGGAGCCACGAGCACCCACGCCGAGGGTTTTCCTGAGCGCCTGAGGAGTTCAGGTGGCCTGTGCATTTGCACACCTGCATGTGAAAGACTGATGACAGCTGAAAACACCGTTTCCACGGAGTGCACGCAGGGTCCACACGCCAGAGTAAACTCCGTGTCCAAAGATTTAAATGTCACCACTAAGTGTTTACAACATACAAACGGTATTGAAAGAGGACGCAGCCAATACCTGTGTGCAGGACAAAGGCTGCCAGCACGGCCACGGCTGCCCCAGGAGCCCCTGCCTCCCTGCCCTCTATCCTCCCCCAGGTAACTCGGGTGAGGCCTGTCTCCTGTGCTGCTGTGTGGTCAGGGCTGAGGGTCTGTGCGCCCCCTGGGGCTCTTGCATTCTTGGGGAGGTTTTGAACTGTATAAAAACAGCTCGGGGGTTCTCTGGGGATGTCAGTGGGACCTGGGTGTGAAAGGTGGCAAGGCAGACGTCATTCCCGTCCTCCTTCACGGGGTTCAAGCCTCCTGTGAGCCTCGGGGAACCTCACTGTCTGCAGACGGCCTCTTCTGGCTGCACGCGGCCTCTCTAATTACTGTTCACCACCTCCCATTTCTCCACGTCACGCCAAAATCAGATGGTGATTTTTTCCCCATCTGTTGTCACAATCTGTTCAAACCGTCACATTCCGAGAGCTCTCGGGAAACTGTAGAGCCCAAAAAGGGAGACGAATGTGCCTTTGCCAGACTTCCTACGGACAGGGTTCTGGTCCATAGTACTGTACTGGGGCTCTTGGTTATACACTGTTGAGCTCAGAAGGCTTGATGTTTTCTCTGATGCCCATTGTGAGTGACGTAGAAGTAACTATCAAGGCCCAGGCAAGACTAAATCCTGAACCTCAAAATATTCTCCCCTCTAGTAAATAATATTTAGTGAAGACGCTTCTCAGCCCCAGCCTCTCTTTTTCAACAAAAACTGTTTTTTAGCAGATAGAGAAAAAATTAAAGTACACAAGTACCTTAGTTTTCGAGCACAATTCGTCCCGGAAACATGCTTGTAATCCAAAGCACTCATCCATCAAGGCGAATTTCAAGAATCATTGCCTCAGTTGGGATCGCGTGATGTTCAGAGTCACGAACGACTCGTATCGCAAGACGTCGCTCGTTTATCAAGTCGAAATTTATTAGAAATGTTTGCTTGCCTTGAGGAACACTCGCGGAACAAGTTCCTCTCAGTCCAAGGTTTCACTGTGATGGAGACTCAGACGATTCGCGCTTTCACAACCCAAAAATCTTCGTATAAAAATGACTACAATACGATAAAACAAAATAATAAAGAAAATACAAAATACAAAGAAAAATAAACAAATTAACCTGGACTTCCCTTCGAAAACCTTCATGGCTGGTGTGAAGGGAGACAAGGGAGGAGGGTTACCGTGCCGAACGACTTTCACTATCACTAACGAAATCACTACTATCTGTCGGCTCGATGGAGTCTTTCTCTGCGTGGGGGCCGTTGTATACGCTCGCACGCTCGCACGAATGTTGACTACATTACAGCATTAATAAGCTCTTGTCATATTCTGTATTTAATGTAACTGGCAATAAGGCAGCAGAGGAAAGGGTCTCTATCTGCAGGCAGCCTGACCTAGAATGAAGCAAAGCATTCCTAAGCTCACTCTTGTATGGAAAAGCAAAGGACTGTCCATAAGTGCTCTGAAGTGACAAAAAATACACCAGTGCCAGTTGGGGGCACCTTCTAATGTTCTGAAAAATCACCGATTTCTGAGACCAAGCATTCAAGCATGGGAGACAATCACAATCCTGGGGAGAGAGAGAGAGAGAGAGAGAGAGAGAGAGGGAAGGAGAGAGAGAGGAACCATTGGCTCAGTTGTGATCCGGTGACATTCAGCATCACGTACTACTTGTATTTCAAGGGATCAATCGTTTATCAAGTTAAAATATATTGGAAACGTTTGCTCCCTTGGAAAGCTCACAGAACAAGTTACTTGCGATCCAAGGGTTTACCGCACTGGCTTACACCACACAACTGAATCTTTGCAGGTGCAAACTGGAAACATTTCAGGAGAGATGGGGGATTGCGGGCTGCCTGGGGTTGAGCTGCTCCTGTGTGCAGAGGCATGGAAAGCAGTCTGCAGAGCCGCCAAGTGGATGTGCTGATGGTCCGGGTGTCCCCGGCCCCGGGACAGTGGAGCCCAGCTGAGCGGGGCTGGCCCAGCAGAGCCCCGGTGACTGTTGTCATGGACGGGGCTGCGGGTCTATTCACTGCACAGGTTGTTCAGGAGCAAATCTGGTTCAGACGGGGGCAGCCCTCCTTCTAAATGTGTTTTCCAGGGACACATACGACGGGCTTCCTCACGGCTCGGGGACCTGCTCCAGCCCCCACAGCGGTCCCCGTGGCCCCGCCCCGACTAGCCCTGCAGGTGACGAGGGTTCCCGGATGCCACCACCTGCAGTGTTGCTCCCTGTACAAAGGTCACCTTGTAGTGGCATGCTGGTTCCACTTTGGGGGCAAAAGACAGACCCATCCTCGGTCTGTCAAACACACACTTTCTGGGCGAACTTGCTCGGACGGTTTGCACGTTTAATCTCGTTGGGTCATTACCAACTCTTGCACCCCTGTAACTGAGAGCGTGCCACTGGCCCGAGCTGGAACTGCGTCCCCTCTCTTCCTGCCCCCACCCCGTTTCTATGCCCAAAGGCCGTGCTGTCCCTGAGCTCGGGGGGGGGGGGTGGTGACCCTTGAGACCAAGGGTCCTGCTGCCCTTAGGGTTTGCTGCTCTCCTGCTGCTCAGGACTTGCTCCTTCCGGTTTCCTGAGGCAAGATGCCCTCATCGGGGATGCTCCTCTTCCTCCTCCCTCCCTCCGTGCCGAGGGGGGCCCCAGCACGTTGACTGCAGCCTGCGGGGGCTCTTCTGCCAGGGCCAGGGAGCAGCCCTCGGCCTCTCTGGGGGTCCCGGATTCAAGGTGACCGGTTTAGGGCAGCTGGGAAGGCCTCCTCCACCCTGCGGAGCACATGTCCTTGGGGCTCGGGCTCTGATGCGAACAGCGCCAGCGATTCTGAATGTATCTGTGCCGGGATCTTACCCCCTCTCGGTGGCTCTGAGGAGGGTCTGGGACAACGGATGCTCAGGGGGCACTGGGGGAGGGACGGGCTGGACCCCTCTCCCTTTTGCATCTGAGGCTTCTCTCCTCTCCCACAAGCCCGTGCAGACGAGGAAAACGTGTGTGCTCTGCGGACGACTTCATCTCTACCGTGAATTCATCCCAGTGCCTTCTCGGGATCACGTAACCTACAAGGGTCCTAGAAAGGTCCTTTCGGGAGTGGAAGAGAGACCAGAGTGAGGAAACGAAGAAGAGCCCGGAGAGAAAAGACCACAGAAGACCGCCAGGCTGCTGCGGGGCTGGGGAGGACGCCCCAGCGGGACCCGCCCCCCAGGAGCCCTGGAATTGGGAAGCACAGCCGTGGGCGGCCAGCCTTGCTCAGGAATTACGTCCCAGGAGGTCCTACTGAAGTGCACGCTTGTTATCTGGGGCTGAGTTTCGAGACTTTTCCAGCCAGTCTCGCGTACACGCGAGCGTCTGTGCGTCCCGGCGTCCGAGACAGCCCAGGTAGACCAGTAGACCGTTTCTGGCACCTGTCAGGGGGGCCCGTGCCCTGCCCCGGGGCCTCCCCGTGGAGCTGCCGCCTTCCGGGGCATTTATAGCTCCCTGCTCAGCGTCCTGGCCTGCACGTTTTGAGATACTCAGAAACATTTCCCATTTACCTGGAGGCTCGGGATGTTTCCACGTCTTTGCTCCTACAAGGACAGCTGCTCTACGTTTTCTTACCTGAGTCTTTGGCAGGGGTCGGGGCGGGGGGGCACATATTTTCATTTGTTCCGGTTAACAGGCAAGGTGAGCCCTTCCCTCCAGGGGAAGCTGCCAGCTGTTTGCCCGGTGACCGGACCGCTTACACTCACATCCGCACTCGGCTTCCGCTGCTGGGTCCTGGCCAGTGCACCTGCTGTTGGCTTGCCCCACGTCCATCCGTGCTGGGGCTGACGTCCGGGGAGAGGCCCCTGGCATTTCCCAACTGTATATGGTGACAGAAATTTTCACAGTTGCGGTGGGAGAAAAGGTACCAGCCTGGCAGACCCTGCTGACAGGTGGATCCGAGTCTCGGACCTATCTGCACAGGGTTCTGACCCAGATTAGCTGGAAGTTGATGCGCTGGCTGATCCCCATTTTGGGGAGCTCCCGGAGAAGCTGTCCTCGCAGCTGGCCCTGCCTGCATCCACCTGGCCTCATCTTACCCTCCGGAGAGGGTCTGCGAGGCCATCGATGCCTCAGCAGGATTCTGGTCGGGGGAGACTGGGCACGAACTCCTTGGATCACTTTTGTTTCAAAGACAAAGTGCGGGATGCGGGATTCAAATGAGAGGCTACCGTTGGCTTCACTGCTCACGTTTCCACGTTCTTCCTTCTCTAATCCAAACAGAGTCGAGATTTGACCTTATTTACGAGCTCTGAACATAGGCCCTGCCTAACATAAGAAGCCATATCTGGGACCCTCCCCACCCAACCCTACACTCATGGAAGAACCATTCTTTTCCTACTCACTGGCTCCTCACTTCTTCACCTACCAGAAGAACCCAATTCTGCATTTATGTAGCTGGCAAAGAGCCCTTGAGCTCAGAGAAGAGAAGGTTCCCACATCCCTTTAGTGTAAATTAGCCACAGCAATAATGCCCCTTACTTTTGCCACCGATTGTTCCAGGGGTGAAAGGGACCCAGCGAGGTAAAAAAAAAAAAAAAAAAAAAAAAAATCACCTGGGGACTCCATCAACTTTCCCCCTGCCCCTTCCTTCCAGTGTGGGATGTTGGTGTCATGCCTGGAACTCTGGTAGCTATTTTGTAACTAGGAGGCAGCCAGCATGACGGTTAAAAGTCCTCGTGCTGGGAATCGAAACAGAAGGTCAGGACGTGTCCGGCTGTGGGGCGTCGTTCATCTCCGGCCTCACTCTGCTTCTTCTGCGACACCACTAAACGCCATGGCTGTAAGAGCCCCTCTGAGATGGGCTTTCTCGTATTTGCAGCCCAAACCTCTTGTTTGGAAATGGCTTTACAAAACATTAGCCTGAGTACGTATTGCTTCACACAGACGTATTCATTCCTGTCCAACCAGGTAGAACTGCTGAGTTTTCCATCCCTCGTCCTGTAAACATCGTTTGTCAGCGGACAGGGCAGGAGCAGGGGACCTGGGGGTGTCACCTCCAGATGCAGGAGGACCTCGGGAAGCTGTCCGCGGGCCCTGTGGATTGCAGAATCCACCTGCAGGTGGGGGAGGGTGTAACCAGACAGCTGTGTGCTGGGGTGGGGGGGGGGCAGGGTTTTGGGACGGCCAACCTCTTCCTGGATCCCCCACAGCTCCCCAGGCGGGCTCTGTGGCCCGTGGGACTCCTGAGGCTCCATCGATGAGGCCCCGCATCTGTGCCTGCTTCCTTTGGGACATCTGATCGGGTAGTTGTCCATGTGACAAGCTGGATTCTGCGGGCACCAGCAGAGGGACCATAAGGAGAGACAGAGACAGAGACAGACTGAGAGAGACACACAGGTGGCCGCCCCTGCTGACCGGGGACGTGGTGTTGTGCCCCGGGGGGCTGCTGGGGCCACCGTGCCAAGAATTATTTTGGGCTGTTGGGGGTCCGATGCTAGTGGAGCAAAGAGAGCTGATCCATCACGCGGCCCTCCCCCCTCAGCCCGCCCTCTAGGCATCTAGAAGCTGCCCTGGGGAGGGCAGGGCTGGTGAGACAGCCAGAGGGATGTATGCCATCGAGGGCAGCTGAGCTGGAACCCCCGAACTGAGCTTTCCCGGGGTCACCCACCACAGCATCCAAAACACCGAAATGCCCAGATGGAAGCAACTGGCACGATCTGTTTTGCACGATTCTGTATGTGGCGAGCGGGTCCCCGCTGATTTCCCCCGGACCCTGGCAGGCCTGAGTGGGGTGTCAGGGGCCCCGCACATGTCAGGAACTCCCCACAAGGGGTCTCCAGTTCCAAGCTTCCCCACACAGCAGGGGTCTCGGGGGGGGGGTCCCCTGGGCCCCCTCCCATCCGAGGAGCCAGTGCGGGGACCAGCACAGGTGACACACCTGCTGAGGCGGAATCCACGGCCCATCTGGTCCACATCTGGTCCAGCGCAGGTGGATCTCCAGGAGGGCCGGGATGGGGTGCCCGCTCCCTCCCGTCACCCCCAGCTCAGCATACAGAGGCTCACGGGTGACTCCAGTCCTAGGAGGTGACGGCCCTGCCTTTGCATTGACCCACGTCTCCCTGGCTATCTGGAGTCCCTGCAGGGCAGCAACGGCACCGCCTGTTCGGGACACCTTAGGCACGGAAGTGAGCACAAGAGACATACTCTCGTGGGCCTGACGTTTGGACTTGGCACCTGTGCCCCTAAAATCCCCACACAGGCTGCTTGGTTCATTTCACTTTGAAAGCTTAAAATATTTTAGCGAGAACCGTGCCTGCTGACGGTGTTTGCACAGTGATGTGAGGCACACGGACCAGCGACGTGATGGCTGGAGCTCAGCTCTGGACCCGCCTTTTCCCCACTCAGTGACCGTCTGCGTGGGGTCACGGCACCCGAGGTCACGCACGCTCAGTCCAGGGCCGTCGGCACGTCGCCGAGTTGGGCGCCAGGTCTCCAGGCTTCCTCCCGAGTCCCTGCCACGTGCGCCTTCCCAGCCGCCATGAACGTTGGCGGGCAGCAGGCCATCAGACACGTCGGTGTGTCTCAGGAGGACCCGCTCCAGACCCTGAAGCTGCAGACGGTTGATTGTCAGTAACGATCCACACCACAGCCCGTGAGGGTCCGTGGGCGTTTCCTCTGACCACACGCACGGTTGCGATCACGCGTGCGTCAGGTCTGACGGCGCCAAGCACGTAAGGGGACGCGGCCTCTTCCACGTCTCTGCTTGTCTCATGGACACCAGGAGAAGGGAGGACGGGAGGGGGCAGGGACACCACGAGGGCAGAGCAGCGCCCACCTGGAGGCCCCACAGCCCCCACCGCCGCGGGGAAGAACCATCTTGTCAGCCGTGCAGACCGCTCCTCCGGGGAGGACGTTACGGGACAAGTCACAAGTTCACTCACGGGCTCTTCGCTGAGATAAACCTCCAGCAACGTAGGGCCTGAATCCAGAAGGATCCCCAGGGAAACTCTCCTCGTCATGATCCAACTTAGATGAGAGCTTCTCCGGCTCCAGTCGTGTTTGTAGCCTCTCAGGGTGTCAGGGGCTCGCCGCACCTGCTGCAGGCCTGGGCACCTCTTCTTCCTCCCTGGGAGGTGGTGCCCGGGGTCCTTCCCTGCAGGTGCACTGGCTGTCCCCGCCAGAGCTTGGCCTCGCATCTCTTCCCTCCAACTGCAGCACCCTGTAACCGGGCAAGGGGGTCCCAGAGGAAGATGTGGGACGGAGGCCCCTGGGTAGGACCCTGCTGTCACAGTGGTAACACGGGGCTGGTGAGGACGTCCCAGCTGAGCCTGGGCTCCTGGGGAGATCCTGCGGTCCAGGGCAGTGGAACACGACCGCCCATCTGAGCAGGCACAGGATGGCTTGTCACGATGCTGACGACACAGGTGGCCACTTGTAATTTGAATTCTGACCTGGAAGTTTTGCTTGGCACACAAGCCCTCTGTGAGTGTTCATGTCATCGACACAGCCACCTGCCATGGGTGTGCACACACCTGGAAGGCAGTTAGCGAAGCAGGTGTCCCCCATCACCCCCGAGGCTGCCCCACCCCCCCCAGGGCACTGGGTCAGGCGGGGTGGGTCACCTTCATGTGGGGCACATGGTACTCCACGCCCAGCAGCCCAGGATGGTGACGCTGGATCCTAAGACAGCCGGCCACAGCCGGGCCCCTGATCTGCACGCGAGCATTGGGGGCCAGACCCCAGATGTCCCACCAGCTCCCGCAGGTGAGGAGAGCTGAGCATCCTGCTCGGGGAAGGAGACCCCAGGGCTTCAAAGATGCCTCCAAGGAGAGGTGAGCTCAGAGTCCGTGGAGAATCGGTCATCCAGGGTAAGGTGGCTTCAGTTAGGACTGGGTGACAGGCAGGGATCCGGGGAACAGCAAGCCTAACAATCTCAGGATCTTAGTGTCCAAACTGTCTGGATGTTTTCCACTGAAGAGTCGATGGGTCTTCTGGCAAGTTCTCGCCATGAATGATGAAGCTGTTTGCCTAGATCAGAGTCTCCCGGAATAGGATGGTAAGGAAGCAAAGCCCCCTACGTAGATGCTAATCTCTCCCTGTGTGTGTGGTTCTCCCAGGACGTACATAAACATATGTTTGCATCATAACTCTGCACAAGTTTGCACAATTTACGACGGGTCATACGGACAACACCAGAGACAACGGTGGAGACCGAAAACATCGCCTTCCTCACGACACACTCCTCATCTCTAGGGCTCCGTTTCACCCAGATGTCCATCTCCGGCAAGGCCTCAGTCTCCTGGGCCCCCAGCACTCACCCCTGGGTCAGGACAGTGTCTCTTCCTGTTCCAGGCGCCCTCGTGATGGCTCACCCTCACCCCAACCAGGAACAGCCCCGCCCCCTCCTCCAGGCTGTGGTCACAGGGAGCAAGTCAGTGACGCTCGGGCCCACGGGGGCAGCTCCTGAGGTTCCTGGGTGTTCCCGACGGGGCGTGGGCTGCACACCATTGCTCACACTTCGGGAAGCACGAGCCTGGAATGAGCACGATGGGTGTGTAGGGTGTGTGTGTGTGTGTGTGTGTATAGAACTCTCGGTACGCCTCACAATGGACACCGAGCTTTGACACATTGTTGACGGTTGTTCTAATGATAACGGGCACATTTCTGTTCCTGGGGAGCTTCGCTGGTGTCACGGCCGAGCCCGTGTCATGCTCAGGGCAGGCTCGGGGGTGTGAGGAACTCCTGCCTGGGCTGCAGGCTGTGAGCCCCCAGGAACACCCATGCCCACCCGCCCAGGGAGCCCCAAATGGCCAACAGGCTGTCCCTCAGCATGGCAGGCAGGAGGTGGTGACAGTGGCCACCAGGACATCATCAGGTGTTTGACTTCAAAGAACCACAGGAGATGCAGGGTCTGAGGAGGTCTGAGGTCCAAGGGAGGAGGGAGAATCTGGGGAGAAGGCCAGCTCAGTGTCATCCCCACACCGTAGGGACACTGCAGCCCCGTTACCCGGGCATTTCTGAGCCCCCAGCTGCCTCATGCCTGCGGGCTGTGCGGGGTCTGGGAGGATGCAGACCCTTCGGGGGGACTGTCTGCCCCCCCTCTACGTCGGGGAGCTGAGGCCACAACGCGGGGCTCGGTCTCGTCCAGAGGATGTCTCTGCCCCCTGTGCTCACTGGCCGTGATGAGTGGCTGTCGGCAGTCGGGTCCCAAACTGGGACAAAGCCGTAGAAGAGGCCCCACTTTGCGGGCGGCAGACGAGCCTCTGCGGGGGCGGTGAGCGATCAACCGATGTCCCTCTCGCTTCCTCTCTTCAGAGCCAAAGAAAGGGCCGGGTCCTTGGGCTGTGAGTGCAAGCCGTTTGTGGCCAGGACGGGAAGGAGCGTGTGCCGGCTCAGGCTCCCCGCGGCCGGTCCGCTGGCCACGTCCTCTTTATCACAGCGCCACCGTGCCGGGGACAAACGTGCGGTCCCCGCCCTTCCAGTCGCACACGCTTGTGCTTTTAGGCCCTAAAGTCGTTCGAAATCCGCATTTTGCCCCTGGGACCTAGAACCTGCAGCAGGTCGCGTCTCCGAGGCAACTGACTCCCACGTGCGGAGAGCGCCCACACGGACGCCTGGTTTCCCCTCTGAAGCTCGTTCCACAGTCATTGGTATTGTCATTAGAGGGGTGGGACCCTTTGGAACAAGAGGGGCTTCTCTTGTTAAATTCGGCCAGCAGTGAGCGCGGAGACGCCCGGGGGGCCGTGAGCCTGAGCTGCAGGCCCCCAGCGGCAGTGACGGTCCCTGCAGCGGCCGCAAGCCCCCGGGAGGCAAGACCCCTGAGAGACAGTTGTAATCGTAGGGCTGCTTCCCATGTCCCTGGCGATGTGAGGGCATTTTGCCATGTGGTTCCAGGGCCCTGCAAGTCCCTCTGTCCCCTGCAGTCTGGTGTGCACTCAGGCTGCCCCAGTACATGCTGGGCCAGCCGCTGGAAGCGTCCCCGTCACAGATGGGCCACGGCGAGCCTCTGCCTGCAGTCAACGTTCGCTTCCCGTCGGTCTTTGGGACGACGTCCCGGCCCTGCGTTGAGGGGTCACCACTGTGAATGATTCCCATGGCTCTGGATGACGGGCTCACCGACTGCCCTGTCAACTGCCTGCCCTGCGTGGGGACACGGTGCTGGGGAGGGTCAAGCGCCCCAGTGGGAGAAGGAGCCCAAGGCAATCTGACGGGCACACCCGGGACACTTGGACACCGTGAAGGGAGCAGCGGTATGGACCCCAGCTCTGTGGAAACGTGCCGTTAGCACCCCAAGGCTCTTGCGTGGGTCTGGGTGTTTCTGAGCCTTGAACAGGACTTTGGCACCTGCCTACCACGGAGCCGGGGGCACAGCGTGTGAGCACACAGCCAGCGCTGCCCAGGAATCCGGGGAACAGGGAGTCTGGATTTTGCAGCGCACTTTTTTGTGTTCATGTGACCTCCACGCGGATGCATCAGCACCGAGCTTCCGCTGAACGTTCAGAGAGTTTGCCTCAGCCTTGCCTCAGAGCTCGACAGCCTGTTCCACGTGGACACCGAGTGTCCCGGCCCACGGGGATCTCCTGGTCCTCGTGGTCAGCAGCCTGGCAAGGGGTCGGACAGCCCCTCCTCCTGCCGCTTGGTCAGCGGGCCGTGTCCACGCATGAATCTACCCATTTCTCTCCAATCCACCCCTGAACCTATTTACCCATTTCTGAGGTCAGGAAGCCGCCGTTTCTCCCCGGACAGCCACGGTGACGTTCCCGCGGGTCCGCTCGCTGCTCACGTTGGCGCCAGAGACAAGCGACATGTGACGTGCAGGTCAGATCGTGTCATCCGCCTGCTCTGAGCTCCGGACCGTCCGCTGTTGCTCGGAAACCAGCGCATCATGCGCGCTCCTTAAATCTTACTTAAAATCGAAACCTCAGCTCCTCGGTCCCATTAGCCACACCTCGAGGGCTTGCAGCTTGACGTGGCTGATGGCTACCGTGCTGGATGTCATCGATGTGGACTGTTCCCTTCCGCCAGACAGCACCAGCCTCTCCAAGCCACCCTCCGCCAGTGCTCCTCACACCCACAGCTGTCATTCCTCCTTAGCACTATAATCCTTAGTGCTCAGGATCCCTTCACACCCCAGGCCCTTTGCACATGTTTTGCCCTATCTAGCTAATCCCTCACCTCCCTTTAGAGCTTAGTTTTGGTATCACTGCCTCTGAGGTTCCCCTGCCTTCCCCGCAGGACCAGAACGTGGCTCTCTGCGCTTCTCCAAACCACTTATCACTATTTTAACATAGATCATAAGTCAGACCTCTCACCACCTGGTGTCTCACCCTCCCACAGGAATGGGAGCTCCTAGATGACCCCCAGAACCAGTGGAGTGCCTGGCACGTAGTAGGAGATGAATAAATATTGGTTAAATCAACGAACAAGTTAGCCTGATTCCAGCGTGCATATTAGAGGGGGGTTAATATCTGGCAAAGGGGGCATCACAAGCCATGTGGCCCAGCTCTTCCCAATGAAATATGCTGTTGATCCCAGAGGCCACGGTCAGAGACGTTCAGTAACAGGAGGTGCATTCAGTGGGTTGTGCGTCCTTGTGTGTCGGGGGTCCACACTGCGGTGTGTCCGGGGGAAAGAGTGGGATGACGGCATTGTTTCAGCGTGGACACTGCCTCACACACACACGATGGTAAGCGCGTGATGGCTTCTAGGCCCCAAGTAAAACCGAAACCATGAGCCTTCTAGAAGAGAAGGTGTAGACAGAGACCTCTCAAGACACACAAAGCAAAACCACAGAAGAAAATATTGGTGAATCAGCCTCCATCAGAATGCAAAGCCACCGTTCGTCAGGGGACATCAGTAAAGAAAGAACAGGTAAGTCACCTATGGGGAGAAAACATTTGGGAAACACAGTGGATTCCTGGGACCCACAGTAGCTGTGTTCTACCAGGTCACTCGAACGCTGAGTTCACACGCGTGGCCTCGTTTCATGTGTGTTTCTGTTTAAGGACGCCTAATTTAATGACTATTGACAATTCGTGAATGTTGAGCTCAGGGCCCACGACACTCATGCCCACAGGAAGCTTATGTGAGAAACACACGTATCTGCACGAGACCCATCACAGCCTTCTGGAGCTTAGGGACACAGGACAGCACTGCAAGCACAGTCCTTGAGTTTCCGAGTGTCACCGAGAAAAAGCACAAAATCTCACACACACACACACAGGCAATAAACAGACCATGAAAGGGGCACAAGCAGTATGAACTGCGTGTCAAGGGACTGATTTTCCCTGCTCTGTGCATGTTCACAAGTGACTGGGGTAAGACCCGAGGGATTAATTTGGGGTTAGATTTGTTAAAGTGAGCAAGTGAACTCTCAGATGTGGAATCCACACCCAGTGAGGATCCTTCGTATCTGACAAAGGACTGTGTTCAAGAATACGTTAAGAACGCCTGCCTACACGTCACAGCTCAGTGGGGGGCTCCGAGGTGGGGGGGTTCAGAGGCGGGGGGGGGGGCTCCCTGAGCCCCGGGCAGGACATCTGCTGTGTCATTCGCCATCCCCCCTGGATCCCACGGTCCCTCGGTGTCTGCTGACTTGAGAGGCTGTCTGGTGTCCTGCCTGGCTCGGAAAGTCAGACAGATTCCGGGACGTCTGTCTGAGAATGAAATCGTTTCTCTGGTCCCTTCCGACCTTGAGTCCAGGACGTGGGCATCTGTCCGCAACTGGGTTTTGTTTGTAAATGTGTCAAAGGAGGGAACTGGCTTCCCAAGGCGTGTTGACCCCTCGGCACACAGCGGGGACGTTTGCGCGGACCCTGTGCACTCACCTTTCTCCAGGCTCCCCCTGCAGGCTCCCGACGGCCGGAACCAGTGCCTCTCCTGGGAGAGATGCCCAGGTCCAGAGACTGGAGACAGACTCAGGGCTCTGTTGTCAAGTGCGCACACTTGTCAATTTGCCCCCTCTCGGGGCTCCTGAAGAGCAACTTGGCACACCGTGGGCCTCTTCCCTTGGCTGTTTTTCTCATCTGCCCTTGTGTGTCACTTGTTCTGTGAGCTGTCGCGCCACAGGAGTCAGGACGCATGGGGTGGCCATCTGCCGGGGGCTGGGGACCGCGTCCCAGTGCTCACCAGCCTGTCTGGCACGGGGGTACCTGGGGGTCTGTGGTGCAGGGATGGCTGCCCGAGGCCAGCTGGCCCACTCGCCAAGTTTCCCCTAAACCCTTAGCATCGCCGCGTCCCTCTTCTCACACACTGAGCCAGCCTCAGGTCCCTAGGAGTGAGTTGAGACAGCTTACCCACCCCAACCCACCCCCCGCCTGGATGGGAAGTCACTTGCATTCCCCGCGCCATTTCAGGGGGGTCACACTGTCCCTGAGTGGACATTTCTCATCTGGAAGCCAAAGCAGCCACTCCTGAGACCCCTCAACACCATGGGGTGCCTGGAACCTTCACACCGTGGGGAGCAGTAGGACGTTCTGTGTAGGAGGCTGGGGGCAGGGGTTCTGCAGGCGGCAGGAGGGGTCCTGGGGGGGCACAGGCAGGGGTCTGCTGGGACAGGGCCTGCCCTGGGGGGGCACATGTCTGCTGGGGCTGGGCAGCCGCGCTGTCAGGGTACCACCCTGGAGTCACAGCTCCGGCTCAAGCTCCGCCTCCATGACGCACCCTTCCATTTCTCCTGCTATAAAACGTCCTCTGTTTCAGAATCATCATTATGACCGTGAGTTTAAGTGTTGCCTGTAAAATTCCCTGGCAAGTTGGGAAATGCCGTGAAGCCAGGCCAGAGTTTCCGGGTCCTTCTCTGTGTGAGTGGGGCTTGAGAGCATCCAAGACAGTCCGTGACTCGGTTCCCCTGCGGTTATTGAAACCCTCCTTGCCCCTGCAGGACTAAGGGGGTGCACAGTGACATCAGCAGGTCCCCGACCTGTGCAGGGTCAGAACGCCCAGCGCCGGCTGCCACCCTCCTGCGACGGGACAACCCACCCACCCCACGGCTCTGCTCGCCACGGTGGCTGCAGCCACAGCCCTCCTCAGGGCTGAGGGTGCGGACTGGGGGCCCTGGCCCTGGACTGCTCCCCCCTCAGTCCCACGTGCCAATCCATCCATCCTTCCGGGACCACGTCCTCTGGAAAGTGGCCCCCAGACATCTCTGCGTCCTCACGTGGGGCCGGTTCCCTTTGAATGGTGCCCGCCCTACAGATCGCCTATTTCCCTGGTCGTGTTTTGTGTTATTTTGATTAGCAATAACTGAGTGCGTCTCACATTCCAAACTCTGAACTGAACACTTACCCTCCCGTGTCTGCCACTCAGGCATTAGGTTCTGCATCTTACAGCCAGGGAAACTGAGGCCTGGAGGGGCCAGGAGTTTGCCCTGTCCTCAGCCTCCTTAGTCAAGACTCATACCCAAGTCAGGGTGGGAACGGGAGAGAAGGAAACAAGAGGGGCAACCCTACAAGTGGGGTGGGGGCTCCGGGGCCACGCTCAGCCCCCAAAGGGTACCCGTAGACACACCCCGAAGAGCAAGAATCTAGACAGTGAAGCAAAAACAACATTACAGATTTGAAGACGTCCTAAGTAAGTGCAGGGATCTACCCCACTCACGGATTGACGTTTTGGGTAAAGATGTCAGTTCTCAACACACTGTGAAGTCAGCGTGGTTCCAACACCACCTCGCCACCTGCGCCACCTGCGTGTGGCACTTGCTGGGCTGGTTCTAGAATTGAGGAAGGAGAGCAGTGGCCGTGGGGAAGGAGAGCGGCAGGGCCTGCGGGCGGGAGAACCTGTTTGACAGGACCTCGGGATTTGTGAGAAGGGCTCAGGAACTAACACCTTGAGATATGAGCTTGGGGCTTGGAAGAGACAGAAGGGTTGAGTGAGGCCACACTTTGTCCCCAGGCAGGGGGTCACAGAGTGCTTGGGGGGGGCAGGGGGGGGGCAGCAAGCGGCGGGATCAAGCCCCAGCCATGGTCCCTGCTTCACGTGCCTCCAGGGGGCATGTGTCCACCTGCAAAGGGGCCCGACGGGAGCTTCTAGGGGTCGTGGGCCTACCTTCAAGGCCTCGGGTGGGCAAGGACTTCTCGAACCACACAGAAGCAGCAGCAAGCACCAGAGAAGATGCTGAGAAATCTTCCCTGTGTTGAAATGAAGCCTTCTGGTCCTCCAACGGGCGACTGGAGTTTGCAGCTGGGGAGGTGACAAGTCATCGCCACGTGCACCTGAGCACCCGGCGGGGTAACCAGGAGCCAGGGACGCGCAGGGGGCACCGCGCTGGCCGCCTGCAGCTTCCAGAACTGGAGGTGTTGACACAGGGTTTGGTTTACACTAAGTGGTGAAGCCACACGTCCTGAGTGTTCTCAACTTTTCTGGATGCGTATCTTATTCCCCAACAGGAAGATGTGAAAATACATACACAGTTGACCCCTGAGCAACCCCAGGGGTTGGGGAACCGCCCCCCGTAGTGTGGTCAAAAATCCAAGTATAACTTTTGACTTCCCTGGAGTTCAACTAACAATGGCTGACTGTTGACCAGAAGCCTTACTGATTTAACATAAACAGTCGATTAACACATAGTTTGTACATGTATGTCCTGTGCTCTTATAATAAAGGAAGCTAGAGGAAAGAAAATGGTATTAAGAAAATCAGAGTAAGTACACTTACAGTACTGTCCTGTAATTATCAAAACAACAACAACAACTGTGTAGAAGTGGACCCATGCAATTTAAACCCGTCTTTTTCAAGGGTCAGCTGTATGATACTTTAAAAAATCCTGCAACCATGGATGAAGTGGTTTATTGTTTTTAAATAGATGGTAATGATAAGTGAGCTGTCTTTTTATTTATTTTTTAAATGTTTATTTTTGAGACAGAGAGATAGCACATGAGCAGGGGAGGGGCAGAGAGAGAGAGGGAGACACAGAATCTGAAACAGGCTCCAGGCTCTGAGCTGTTGGCACAGAGCCCGATGCGGGGCTCGAACCCACAAACCGTGAGATCGTGACCTGAGCCGAAGTCGGACGCTCAACTGACTGAGCCACCCAGGTGCCCCAAGAGCTGTATTTTTAAGAGCAGAGAAGCTTCTTCACCGTCTATAACACTTGCCTACAGGATGCTCTGGAAAGAGCGGGGCTGCCCGCTGTGCCATCCGGGGACCCGGGCTTCCAGCTCAGGGCTACGCAGGGGGAGGACCCACCGTTCAACACCTCTTGCCCCACTTATGCCGTCTGACTGGTGTTCACAGGACTTTGCAGAAATAAAGAGCAGCTTCCCAAGTGACACATGCCTGCTCTTGACTGATCCGCCTCGCTCTCTGCGAGCCTGCTGTGAGGGAGACACCTACGCGTCCTGGAGAGACAGCTCTCGGCAAGAAACAGCGACCAAGGGACAGGCATCGGGCAGGGTGCTCTGTGCCTGACCCTTCCAGTCAGGTGGCACATAGTCTGTGGACGGGAGATCAAAGGGAACAGAAAGTTCCATCCCTCGCTGGAGAGACAGTGTTTTGTTAAAGGACAGCATGGCGGAGCCCAGGCGAGGCACTCCAGCAGACGCCGAGAGCTGGCTGGGAGCTGGGTGTGGCCAGGGCGCCCGCGTCTCTACGTGGACACCAGCCTCCCAGGACCTGTTCCGAGCAGCCCGAGGGCCTGTCAGGCAGCTCCAAAGCTGGGGTCAAGGTCCCAGAACAACATGCTCGATGGAGCACCCCCTGAATGATTAACAGGGAGGAACGTCTTGCTCAGGCCCCAGTGTCCAAAAGGACGTTGTGGCATTAAGACTCAGGATACTTTGGTGATATTTCTGTCATCTCCAGAGCCCAAAGAAGCAAGTTCAAGGGTCAAAGTCTAAATGTACTTGGTTCCGAATTCAAATTGTTTTTAGGCATTGGGCAAGGCGTGAGAAATAAATACTTAACATTTCTTCATCTTCTAAGGGACATACACTCCATGAGAGTTAGCACTGCCCGAGACAAGAATGCATTAGGTGGGGAAGGCCCCTGGTGCCCTGCTAGGGAAGGATTTGAAAATACAGGAACTCTCAGACCATAACTTGAAATCGATGTCCCTCACGCTAATGTAAAGTATAAAAAAGAAACAGGTGCAAACATTTTTTTCAATGTTTATTTTTGAGAGAGAGAGAGAGAGAGAGAAAGAGAGAGTGTGAGCACGGGCAGGGCAGACAGAGAAGGAGACACAGAATCCAAAGCAGCTCCAGGCTCTGTGAGCTGTCAGTACAGAGCCCGAAGCGGGGCTTGAACTCACAAACCATGAGGTCATGGCCTGAGCTGAAGTCGGACGCTTAAACGACTGAACCCCCCAGGAGCCCCGGGTGCAAACGTTTTTCATAGGTGCACAGCAGTAAGTGCTAATGAGCACACAGAGTGCCTCCAGCCCTCACCCACACAGGGACGTAGCAGGGCGCGGAGGCTTTGGAAAACAACTTGGCAGTTCCTGTGAAAAGTTAAACATAAACTTGCCATATGACCCAGGTATTTTACTGCCGGGAACTCACTGCAGAGATATAAAAAAATCTGTCCATGTGAAGACCTGTACGTGACTATTCCCAGCATCGCTATTCACAACAGCCAAAAGGCGGAAACAACCCAAATGCCCAAAAAACCGATGAGGAGGTAAATTTGGCTTATCCAAAAACTGGAATACTACTCCACATTTAAAAGGAACAGACCGGGGCGCCTGGGTGGCTCAGTCGGTTAAGGGGCCGACTTCAGCTCAGGTCACGATCTCGCCGTCCGTGAGTTCGAGCCCCGCATCGGGCTCTGTGCTGACAGCTCAGAGCCTGGAGCCTGTTTCAGATTCTGTGTCTCCCTCTCTCTGACCCTCCCCCGTTCATGCTCTGTCTCTGTGTCAAAAATAAACATTAAAAAAAAAAAAATTAAAAAAAAAAATAAAAGGAACAGACCACTACAACGCAGATAAACCTGAAAAATGGTAATGCAACGTGGGAGAGGCCAGGGTACAGCATGACTGCACGGCCACAGAACGCCCAGAAAAGACAGATTCACAGACACAGAGAGCAGATCAGGGGTTGCCTGGGGGTGCGGGTATCAGCGAGGACAGGCAGCAGGTGGACACAGGGCATGTCTGGGGGGGGGGAGGAATGTTCTGAACCTACAGTGTGGTGAGAATTACATAAATCCACAAACTTACTAAAATGCGTTGAACAGTATGCTTGGCACGGGTGAACTGTGTGGTGTGTGCGTTATGCTGGTCTTCTGGAAAAAAAAAATGGTAAAGAAAGGAACGAAAAGTGGATCATTTGACAAATGATGTGAGGGTGTCAGCCACGTAGTCAGGCAAAGGAGATCCGTCTGAGTTCTGTCTTGTGCTGCGCACACCAAAATAAACCTAGTTGTCTATTAGCCGCACCACAAAACGATTAGACGGACAAGCAGTTAATAGATCACCGATTTCGGTGTGGGGAAAGGCTGTCTGAGGACAAGAGTGGTGGGAAAGTCCACACAGGGAAAGCGAGGCTGATTTGGCTTAGTCTGCCCCATGCCCTCAGAATGCAGCCAATCCGGGGAGAAGACAGAGGGCAAGACCCAAACAGAATTTTGCTCCGAAGGTGGCGGGGGGCTCGCTTCTCCAAAGCGTAAGGATAGGAACCGATGAGTAAAACGCTAGCGGGCCCGGAGTCTCCTGCACACACACAGGTCACTTGGGGCTCAGCCAACGCCGCGTGCAGGGCTGTGGGAACGTGACCCGAGGCTGTTGGCCACGGGGTCCGTGCTCTCCCGGAGACCCTCGCCCTGGGAATCAGCGCTCTGTCCCACCAACCTGCAGGGGAGAAGCAGCAAGTCGCTGAGGGCGGGGTTTGCAGCCACAAAGGGTGTCTTCACTCAAGTGTGAGTCTGCGGTGCTCCGTCCAGAACGAGAGGGAGGAGAGCCGCCCAGTGCAGGGCATGCCCAGAGTGCCCGCTTTGGGCAGAGAAGCAAGACGGGGTGTGTGGCCGCGAGGAGGCCAGGCCCCAAGAACCAACCAAGGCTGGCAGAAGTCCAGATGCCCTCACGGACATGCAAGGAAACCACGTGGACCCGGCCCTGAACCGGCCCTCAGTCTCCCTCTCCTGCCACGTGCAGCCGTGTCGAGGTCTCGGGGATGCTGGGGCACACACGGATGTCCTGCCCAGCACCCACCCCGGCCCCTGGCTGAGGATGGAAGCCGTCTGCCCGCGACACAGGCCGCTCCCCTGGGGACCGTGTCACTCCGCAGGGCACCGTCACGGCAAGCACGGTGGTCACCGAATCACGGCCCTCAGACCCGCTGTGTCCTCTTCTGTCCTGGGTCTCCCCTTCCACCAGTCTGCCCAGCAGCACCTCTCCAAGGACACAGGGTTTAAAACAGACACCACACACACGTATGCACGCGCCACGCACGCACATATGCACAGACACACATCCATGCACACACCCCTCCCCGCACACTCACACACAAAACAGCTATACACCCTTTGCACACAGCGAAACACTGACTTTCCACAGTGCCCGGTGCCCCTTGCGAGGTGCTGGGGACACATAAGGGCTCGGCGTGCTCTGAACAGGCTGAGGGAGGTGGAGAGGGACCAAGCCCTGAGGGGGTCTGAGTGCTGGCCCTTCCCGGCGGAGCGCCACCACTCCCCAAAGCTGGGGAGGAAGCCGCGGTGGTGTGTGCTCCATCCTGCACTTTATGGATGTCAGGAAACATGTCATGAGGGCTAACAGAGAACCAAAGGCTTGGGAGAAATCTCCAGGTGACCACAGCGGACCCCTTAACGTCCGAGAGGCTAAGTGCATGAAAAGGGCCGTCCCCTACCTTTTGCGCTTTACCTAACATCTAGTTTACTTACCTAAAGTCATCATCAACCCCCCCACGGAGCAACGGTTCTCAAACTCGAGCATGCGCTGGAACCCCCAAGGCTCGCTGAAACACACCGGCAGGGGTTCCGAGTCAGCAAATCTGGGGCAGAACCTGAGAATTTGTATTTCTAACGGTTCCCGGGTGATGCTGACGCTGCTGGCCCGGAGACCAGACTTTGAGAACCACCTCTCTCAATACGCACCACTCTCCAGCTGGTGCATCAAAGATCAGGTGTCCCTAAAATTTGAAACGCTGATTGCAAACTCAAACGCTTCTGAACACTTCATTAAAATCACACATGGCTGTATCACTAGCTCTTGAGTGTTTTACATAAACACCCGGTGAAGCCCTTCCACACGCAATCACGGTGATCACAAACATAAGCAGCGCACGACGGGTAAATATTTACCTAAGTGGCAATTTATGCCTCTCCATCGGCTTTTTCATGAGCTTCTATTCCAGGTCTGATTTCTACGTCGATAATTTCTGTTCTCATTTCCCCCCGGGGCGCAGTTTTCCACCCCTTCCCGAGCGAGGGGGCGCAACCTCGGAGCCTGAGGCCAGAGAGGCTGCGGGTGGCGCCCAGGCTCCCAGGGGGAGCTGTGCAGGCGTTGGGCGTGTGTCGCCTGGGAGGCGCCCTGAGCCATTCCCCTGCAGGAGCGCCCACCCTGTGCGATTACACGTGGTGCGCTGCAGCAGAAACCGCCCAAACTACCAACCCAAACAACTGGACTGATGTCGACTTCTGTCACCTAACCTTTGCTCCCGTGTCTCCTGGTTCCGAGCACCTTAAAGCAGCCCACGGAGCGCTGGAGCTGGCTGGTCCTGCCAACACAGCAGACAGAGCGCTGGAGCCGGCTCGTGCTCGTGCTGCCCGCGGAGCCAATGGCGTGCCGGGGCCAGCTCGTGCTGACCTCAGAGCCAATGGCGTGCCGGAGCCGGCTCGTGCTGCCCGTGGAGCCAATGGCGTGCCGGAGCCGGCTCGTGCTGCCGGGGGAGCCAATGGCGTGCCGGAGCCGGCTCGTGCTGCCGGGGGAGCCAATGGCGTGCCGGGGCCGGCTCGTGCTGCCGGGGGAGCCAATGGCGTGACGGGGCCGGCTCGTGCTGCCGGGGGAGCCAATGGCGTGCCGGGGCCGGCTCGTGCTGCCTGCGGAGCCAATGGCGTGCCGGAGCCGGCTCGTGCTGCCGGGGGAGCCAATGGCGTGCCGGGCCGGCTCGTGCTGACCTCAGAGCCAATGGCGTGCCGGAGCCGGCTTGTGCTGCCCGCGGAGCCAATGGCGTGCCGGAGCCGGCTCGTGCTGCCCGCGGAGACAATGGCGTGCCGGGCCGGCTCGTGCTGCCCGCGGAGACAATGGCGTGCCGGGCCGGCTCGTGCTGCCCGCGGAGCCAATGGCGTGCCGGAGCCGGCTCGTGCTGCCCGCGGAGCCAATGGCGTGCCGGAGCCGGCTCGTGCTGCCCGCGGAGACAATGGCGTGCCGGGCCGGCTCGTGCTGCTCGCGGAGACAATGGCGTGCCGGGGCCGGCTGGTGCTGACCTCAGAGCCAATGGCGTGCCGGAGCCGGCTCGTGCTGCCGGGGGAGCCAATGGCGTGCCGGGGCCGGCTCGTGCTGCCTGCGGAGCCAATGGCGTGACGGAGCCGGCTCGTGCTGCCGGGGGAGCCAATGGCGTGCCGGGGCCGGCTCGTGCTGCCTGCGGAGCCAATGGCGTGACGGAGACGGCTCGTGCTGCCGGGGGAGCCAATGGCGTGCCGGGGCCGGCTCGTGCTGCCTGCGGAGCCAATGGCGTGACGGAGCCGGCTCGTGCTGCCGGGGGAGCCAATGGCGTGCCGGGCCGGCTCGTGCTGCCCGCGGAGACAATGGTGTGCCGGGGCCGGCTGGTGCTGACCTCAGAGCCAATGGCGTGCCGGAGCCGGCTCGTGCTGCCGGGGGAGCCAATGGCGTGCCGGGCCGGCTCGTGCTGCCCGCGGAGCCAATGGCGTGCCGGAGCCGGCTCGTGCTGCCGGGGGAGCCAATGGCGTGCCGGGGCTGGCTCGTGCTGCCCACGGAGCCAATGGCGTGCCGGGGCCGGCTCGTGGTGGAATTATCAGGAAAGTCACGAGTCGGCTGTTAAACACGGCTGTCATGGAAAAAACAGATGATATAAACTTAGAATTAAATCATATGAAAACCAAGGTAATAAACACTCAAACTCATGTCTTCGCAATTGTTTTACTATTATCCATGCTCCTGGGGATGTTCGCCTCCGTTGGATTAGTGGGATAGAAAGAATATAACGATGGGCTATTTGCGTCTCTGCCCCCCTCGGCCCCAGTGACGTCATGAAGGCAGTTTGGGGTGGGCCACGGAGGGAGCATTTACACCACAGGAATCTGGGCGTCAGGGCTCCCGCCCAGGCAGTTATCGGAGCTTTACCGCCACAGCACTGATCCTCCGGTCACAGAACAACGTGACAACAGGTCTTCTTTAAAACTCCACGTTCTAGGCTCTTGGCAAATATAGGCAAGTATTGCACCTTTTTTGGCCAATGCTGGGTATGGGGGGACCAGTGTGATTCACTGAGACGCTTCTTCCTCATCAACTGGAGGAGACCCGGTGCTCCCTCCCACTCCAGCCCGAGCTGCCTGTTCACCCTGAGCACGGGCCCTTCAGGTCTGCAAACCTTGGCGCTCCCGCCCTGGAAATGAGGATATCGGTGCCTCTCTCACACCGTGATCCTCGAGTCCAAGTGAGAGAAGAAATGGGCAAAAGGTGGGATGCTCTCTAAAGTGATCGCCACCCATTTAAAATACACCTTCTAACAAGGACACAGACGTGGATCGCAGACGTTGGTTAGGACCCAAGCCATCAAAAAGGAGGCAGTACTCAACGCCCAGAGCAAATCATGCTTGGACGGCTGGGGTCCGATCTAGAAAATCGGATGGGACACGCTTGAGTTAAAACAAGTCAGGTCCAGTCCAAATGGGGACAGATTCTGGAAGCCAAGGAGGTGCATGCACGTGGGGGATCCCCCCCGGCCCACACAGGCCCAGAGATGGCTGTACCTGTGGAAACATGCTGAGATAATTAGGAGCAAGGGAGCATAAGACAGGATGGAATATTAAGGAGAAGAAGGGTGGAGGAAGGAAAAGATGAGAAGGAGAGAAAGAAAGGTTTGAAAAGGTGTCTTAGCTCAGGCCACCATAACTAACACCGCAGACTGAGCTGGTTAGACGACACGGTTATTCATCCTGGTCCTGGAGGTCAGCGTGCTGCAGGGTCGCTTCTGGTGAGGGCTCTCCCGCTGGCACACCTCATTTTATCTTGATTACCTCCCAAAGGCCCCTCCAGACACCATCCCACTTGGCGGTGGCGGGCGGGGGGGGGGGGGGGGGGCGCTGCAACATGGGAATCTGTGGGGACGTAAACATTCGGTTCACAGCAGAGAGAAAGAGAAATAAAGGAGGAGAAAGGGAAAGATAAAGAAGAATAGCATAAACCCTTTGCAAAAGCACTTGGCTATTGTGGAAGATAAACATATGGTCACGGGAGCGTGAGAGACAGCAGGGGAGTGGTGTGGAATGTCGTTGCTAAGTTACACCTGCTCACATTTTGTGTGAAGGGGTCCACTACTAAGTGTCCATAGACTGTCTCGCCAGGCTGTGCTGTCCTGTCCAGGGGGGCAAAGACCTGGACTGAAGTCGAGGATGCATATTCTAATTCCTGTTATTTTGATATTTTATTTATTTATTTTGAGAGAAAGAGAGAGAGGGCACGCACGTGCACACGTGAGTAGTGGGAAAAGGGCAGAGAGAGAGGGAGGGAGAGGGAGAATCCCAAGCAGGCCCCGTGCTCAGCGTGGAGCTGGACGCAGGGCTCAACCTCACAACCCTGAGATCGTGACCTGAGATGAAATCAAGAGTCACGTGGTCAACCGACAGAGCCACCCAGGTGTCCCTGCATATTGGAATTCTAATCTCTGATCCCCTGGGGGCCTATTTCTGTCGTTGGTTCTTTCTGCTTGTTCTTTTAATGTCATCTGGTCTCCTCCCATGTCAGGCTAGATTTGAGCGTTTCCTAGACATTGCCTTAAAAATTCCTTCTAGAAATAATATGAGGCCCACAGGTCCCCCTGAGGGGGACGTGACTAGCAATCCAGATCACCTAACCCCAACTTCAGAAACCGTGACTCTCCAAGCCCCCAGATGTCTCTGCACCGGCTACGGTCTCCTCGGGGTGTCTTTGCTTTTCCCGCCATTTCCTGGTAATTCAGTGTTACTCCCAGGGTTCCAATCCACATGCAGGAGATCACCATGGGCGCCCCCGGTCCTCGTACTCCCATGTCCCCCCCCCCCCCCCTTCAGGACGTCAAAGGCACTGCTGACCCACTCAGTCACGTCTGGGGCAAAAGCGCCTGAATCCGGGCCTACCTCCCTGCAAATATGGCTTCTCTTGACTCTGTCTCCTACTTGCTCCCTTCCTGGCCAGCTCTCTGATGCCTTCAGACCTTTAGAAATAATTGGCCCAGCTTTTCCCCTTGCCTTCATTAGAAAGATTGGATTGAATGTCCTAGTCTAACAGTGCAAGTCCTCAAATCAAATCTTACTGTATCGACCACTGGGGGTATTTTATGAGGTAAACATTCTTAGGTGAAGAGATAATAAGGTTTGACTAGTAATTATAAATTAGCAAGTATGTTTAATTAGTACATATAAAGGGACATTAGTAAATATATATAATCTGAGCTGATGACCCAGGTAAATTGATCTAATAATATACTTATCTATTCACCAAAAATCTTTAAGCACTCACTGTGAGCTGGGTCCTGCTCACAGGGTTTAGAACTTGTCGGGGAGCAGGACAGTGAAGGACCCTGCCCGCTCAGGGGTGTGCCCTGCACGGTCTCCTGGACAGCACCCTCCACCCCTTCCCCAAGGCACAGACTTGCCTGGCCGTGCACTCTGACTCACACCAGGGCAAGGGCCAGAACGCAAGCGTTCTAGAGAGGGACGGAGAGACGGAGGAGGTGGGGAGGGGGGGAAAGAAGCATGCAGGGCAGGGGCCGTGGCGAGTCAGGTTGTGGCACCGGCTCCCGCTTTGGCGAGGAGGGTCCCCACCCCAACTCTTCTCCCTGCTAGTTAATAAGCTAACGTGCTCCAGGTACCATGAGCCTCGTTGACGCGGGGCCCAGCCCCAGTCCTGTCCCGCAGCCCCAGTGAGAGCTCTCGGTGAGGTCGGCAGGAACTGACCACACTCACATGCGAGGGGTTTGCTCATCAACACGCTGTCCTGAGGATTTGTAAGAAGGCAGCCATTGGCCTCGCCGTTACCTTGACTCGCCTCATCCTGAAGATGCTAATGCCTTAGAGGATGACAGTGCTTTCCTCTGGTCACCTGTGCAGGTGACAGCAAGGACATGTGATTGATCAGGAGTTGGGAGGAGGTTTTCCAGTCTTCGGGGAACTCAGGGCCGGCTGACCACCCTACACGACCCCCCACACCCCACAGCCCAGCGCAGAGAGTGTCCTCCTGTGAGCCCAGTGGGCACACAGCCTCACCTGGTGCTCCAGCCCCTGCCCTCTCCTTCGGGGACTCACCCCTCCCTCCCCTGCTGCTGCTGCACCTGTGTGCTGAATTCTCTATTTGGAAACCGGAGAATCGACACAGTCAGAGGTAGAAGATGATACCAGCCTCCCGCAGAGAGGATGTCTCTCCCATGATTACTGGCCGAGGCTCAGTTCTGGCCCTTTCTTTGGCTCTGAAGACAGGGATCGCAGTGTCCTGCGGGGTCTGAGATGTACTGGGAGCTGGGGTCCAGGTCTAGAGGGGCACCACACTGCCTGGGAGGGTCCCTTCCAAGGCATGGGCTATGCTACACCCCACCCGGGATACGCTGCCTCCGGGGGGTCGCAGAGCCTGGTGGAAAAGCTGAGGCCAGCACTACGGGCAGCCTCCTGCGGGCTGAGCTCCATCGAGGTGTTTACCAACACGTTTGCTTTGTGCTGCCCGGGCCCCACTTTGCAGTTTTCTCAGCTTTTCTAGCTGTCCTCAAGGGCACAAGCTAACGGACCAAGGCCTCTGACATCAGAGGAGAAGCTATTTTCTTCATGGAAAAAGATTACAGACAATACAAAGCATAAGTGGTAAAATTGAAAAATGACCAAACTCACAGCTGCTATTGTGAAAATCTGCTTCCACAGGTAATGACCGCTAGCTAAGTGTACTGTGGGGCCGGGGTGGCTGGAGGAGAGCAGGTGCACAGGGGAGCGGAAGAGGGGGAGCGATGAGCAGGGGGGAGACCGTCTCTGTGCACCCGCCGTGTTGGGGGGCTTGGGATACCGAGGGTGTGGAGGGACATCAGGGGGCCTGGGATCCCAAGGGTGTGGAGGGACATCAGGCGTCTGCTTCCCTGGGGCTTCAGGTCTGAGAAAGAGGAGGCAGTGCCCAGAGGAGCGAGGAAGCAGCAGACAGCACGTGCCTCACGGCCCAGATGGTCGGGCACCGTCTCTCAGGGGTCCTGCCTCCCGGGGGCTTGCGGCCACTGCAGGGACCTTTCCTGCCGCTGGGGGCCCGCAGCTCAGGCTCACGGCCCCCCGGGCGTCTCCGTGCTCACTGCTGGCCGAATTCAAGAAGAGAAGCCCCTCTTGTTCCAAAGGACCCCACCCCCGTAACGACAGTACCAATGACTGTGGAACGAGGCTCAGAGGGGAAACCAGGCGTCCGTGTGGGCGCTCTCCGCACGTGGGAGTCAGTTGCCTCGGAGACGCGACCCGCTGCAGGTTCTAGGTCCCAGGGGCAAAATGCGGATTTCGAACGACTTTAGGGCCTAAAAGCACAAGCGTGTGCGACTGGAAGGGCGGGGACCGCACGTTTGTCCCCGGCACGGTGGCGCTGTGATAAAGAGGACGTGGCCAGCGGACCGGCCGCGGGGAGCCTGAGCCGGCACATGCTCCTTCCCGTCCTGGCCACAAACGGCTTGCACTCACAGCCCAAGGACCCGGCCCTTTCTTTGGCTCTGAAGAGAGGAAGCGAGAGGGACATCGGTTGATCGCTCACCGCCCCGCAGAGGCTCGTCTGCCGCCCGCAAAGTGGGGCCTCTTCTACGGCTTTGTCCCAGTTTGGGACCCGACTGCCGACAGCCACTCATCACGGCCAGTGAGCACAGGGGGCAGAGACATCCTCTGGACGAGACCGAGCCCCGTGTTGTGGCCTCAGCTCCCCGACGTAGAGGGCGGGCAGCTATGAATCTCTGCAGTCTCCTTCCTATGTGGCCTCTCGTATGCACGGTCCTACCTCTTGGTTTATTCATTTACCAGTAGAGGCACACTGGTGGCACTGGAGGCACACGTGGGTGTTTTTCATGTTTGTGATGATTGCAAACAAATGCCTTTAACAGTGGGTAGTATGAGTGTAGAAAAACGGATATTTATTATGGTCTGAAGAAAGTAAATTATGCTCGTACCACACATAGAAATTAGAATAAAGGATAAAGAGGCAATATTTCTTCAGGGTCCCCACTACTCAGTGGTAACGACCAGGCTGTTGTGCTGTATTTCTTCCCAAACCGTGTCACATGTGTGTATGTGTGAATTTATGTACATCAAGTTGTGAAAATTGGGAGAGTAACGCAAATGTAATTTTGAGTCTTGTCTTTTGAAATGAACACGAGTGTCTTAGTGTGGGTTTTCCCGGGAAGCATAACATGCAACATCTATTACAAAGAATCGGCTCACACAGTTATGGAGGCTGGGAGCCCCCTGACCTGCGGCCGGCCCGCCACAGACCCGGGAGCTGGTGGTGTGGGTCGGAACCCGAGCGGGAGGCCCTAGAGCGCGAGCAGAGCAGGTGCACATTCTGGTCCTGGGGCAGAGAGACCGGGGCCCCCTCAGCAGCCAGGAGGAGAGGGGTCACTCCCCTTTCTGCCGTATTCAGGCCTCAGCGCACTGGATGAGGCCCACCCTCACCGGGGAGGGCGGATTCAGATGCGAACCTCGCCCAGAAGCCCCTCACAGATGCACCCAGAATGCTGTTTGGCACGCAGCTGGTCGCCTGTGGTCCAGTCAAACTGATGGTGACATCAGCCCCTACAAGAGTCTCCCAACAATCAGACTTCCGTGGGACTGTCTTCAGCAGTCCCGTTGCCATCGGTGCCTCTGCTCTCGATCGCCCAGAGGATTGTTTGGGCCTGCGACCCTCACGGTTTCAAAAGCTTCGTTCAGGAATGTTCCAACACGTCTTCAGTTCAATGAACAGGCTTGGTCATCCAGGGGGTGTTTGTGGTGCTCTGCCTGCTTGGAGCGGGGCGGGCCCGATGTGGACTCAGGCCCCCTCCACCCGCCAGGCCTGCGAGGGTTACACCTCCCCCCCCGCCGCCCAGTCGTGCTTCCCACTGGGCCTGGGCACCTGCACAATGGGGGGCAGGAGCAAGTGAGTCCCCTAACTTCTCTGCTGGGCTTGCTGGCCGCTCCTGTCCCGGGGCTGCCTGGCCTCCCCCGCCCCTGCCAGCTGAAATTCCCGGGGAGACCTGCCCTCCAGCTCCTCAGTCCCCAGTGCTGACCCCACAGTAGCTCTTGTACTTCCCATGTTGCAGGGCCCTAGGGAGAATTAATGACCTGTTTGCACAGGGCGTTGAAGGCCAGATGCCACGTGAGGTGGGTGCTGTGGGTACAGGAGTCCTGAAGGTCGTACTTATCATTTTAGCAAATTCCCTTTTCCACTTGGCTACATTCTATTTCGTTGCCTTGGACGGAGGCCGGGCTAAGCACTAACCACGTGGTTCTTGGTCCGCAGTATTTAAATTCCAGGCTAACTGACTGAGTTTTCATGGCCTCCTCCAGGAAGGCTTCTTTCTGAGCTGGTTGCTTGTGTAGGCAACACTCACTCATTTAACTGTTCAGAAATAATTAAAATGTTGGTTAGAAATCTGGACACAACGACCAGAAAACCTGCCACTCGTGTCCGGTCAAATCACATCTTCTATTGCGGACCGTCTTAACGTTATTCAGGGGCCTGCTCGCCTCTCTTTTAATGTACGTAATTAGGTTTTTATTTCTCCGCCAGGTGAATAATTGCGTTGTTAGCGGGATATGCGGCTGTGGTCTGGCTTGTTTTCTGAGATGGCTCAGCCCGGATTTAATGTGTGTTGGTGGCAGCGGGTCAGGAGCAGGCGCTGAGGACCGCAGGGTGGCAGCCAGGGCTTTAGGGCGGTGGCCCCCCCTCCTGCAGATGCACTGTCTCTGAGCTGGATTTCCAGTGCACCACGTCCTGTGTCACCCCCCTTCCCCCGTGCTCAGGCGCTCCCTCCCACGTCCCTGGACCCACGACAGCGCTGAGCCCTGAGTCTTGTGGTCCTTCCCGCCGGTCCCCCTGCCCCCCTAGTGAGCTCCTCCCCCGCAGAGCTCCTGCAGAATTTCAGCCGCTGTTTTGCCTTCCCCCCCTGACCACACAGGCTGTGCAACCCTCCCAAGCTTGCAACAGACACCCCACTGTCACGTCTAGGTTGCGATGTATGCACAGGTGGGTGAAATCGCCAGCATTATGGGTGGGGGACACATTCGTGTTCTTCTCCGCCACGTGTCCTCAGTAAGGATGAGTCATCCACACCCGCGGCCATGGTCCGCTCTCTCCCTTGCTGTCTAAACCACTCCCCTCGAGGGCCGCACCCTGTTTCTTTACACCTCTCTTGGCTGGCGACCTTGCCTTTGACTCCCAGTGGCAAATCGGTGCCGTGAAGATAGGCTTCCTGCTCCCCCGTGGTGCACCCAGCCTACCTCTGCGCATTGCCGCCCACCCCGCCGGGGGCCGGCCGCCATCCCACACCCCGGGCATCTCGTCAAATGCAGATTCCGAGCTCGGGGGTGGAGGGTGGGCGTCCGGACTCCGAGGTCCAACGAGTTCCCGGGTGAGCGGGACTCTGCAGCGGGTTCCGAGGCCTCACCTGGGAAGCACGAGTGCTGTGAGCACCTGTGGACTTCCTCAGCACCCGTTAACACCCCCCTCTTCCACCAGGGGTCATGGGGAGGGTGAAGCCGTCCTCATCTCGAGAAGCAGACCTCGCTTCTCGGCAGATTCGTGCTGGTGGCCACGCTGACTGTTCACAGGTGGACGTGGGCCCTGTCCCCTGGCACAGAGCCCGAGGGGGGGCGGTCGGGGAGTTCTGTGACACAGACCCGTGTCCTCTGGATGCCGCTGGTAGGATTGTGCCTTCTGGGGACACGGCTGCCACTTCTGCTCCAAGGACGCAGCATCTGGAGGAAGAAGGGGCCACGTGGTGTGAGTGAGCCACGCTGTGGCAGGGAGTGGGGCAGAGTCCAAGGAGGCGTGGCTCTCGGTGCGACACTGGCCCCAAGCCTCTCTGCCCCAACGCGTTCTCACTCACGGAGCCCACTTGCTCTGGGTTTTCTGTTCCTCGTGGCCGAAACCATCTCAGATGGAGACACTGGTTACCGGTGGGGGAGGAACAGATCCTCAAGTAATTCTGAGACGAGCCAGGGACCCGGGAGAATCAGACCTCTACCTCATGCTGTGTGACGTTGCTAAACAAATTGTAATTGAAGAATAATCGAGATGAACATCGTTCTTTGTCATATCCATCGACTTTCTCGTGATTTTCCAACTCTTCCGCTGTGTGAGAATGAGCCCCAGGTCGTCTTCTCTTTGCTGTTGAGGTTCTGCTGCGGGGTCTCTGTTCCCTCCCCCCCCCCCTCCCCGGGATGAAGGGAAGGGCTTGTGTACTGCAATGCGGGAACCCACCTGCAGAGGCCCAGGCAAGGCCACCCTGGCGTCATAAGAAACAGAGCTGACATTCCTCTCTGCTTCCCTCGCCCGTCCCGCGAGGCAGGCGATGCGCCTGCAGAAACGGAAACTCAGAGGCGCTAAAAGCTCTCGGTGGAGACATGGGAGAGCTGGAGAACCCCTTCTGGAAGCTCCTGCAAACCCACCCCTTTTACAGTGAACGTCTGCAGACCCTCGGGCAAGAGAAACACCCTGTCCCCATGCATGACCCTAATGGGGTGGGGGTGAGCACAGGACCCCACACAACCGGTCAGATTCTTCCTCAGAAATTCGCATCTTGGGCTAAGGCCACAGCGGAGAGGGGTTATAGCTGAGCCATGCTCTAGAAAGTTCCAAAGAGCTGGTATCTGTGGCCCTTCTATTGACAACCCCACGCTTCTGAGGCTGCCTAGCTTTTCCGGGACTGCAATCTGCCCGACGGTCTTCCGGAAGCTCTTGTGTGTTTTACGTTCACCAGATTCTGTTTCTGTTGCTTGCACGCGAAGGGTCGCATGGATGTTCCCTTCCTAGTGAAGAGCCTCTCCCCCCGCCCCCCAAGGAAGCCATCTCAGAGACAGTGGCTCTCAGCACGGGTTTTGCAAGACAAGTCGGGGTTAGCCCTGGGCGGGGCGATGGGCTGAGCATCCCAGCTGGGCAAGAAAAGCGTGCACAGAAGCATGTGTGTCTTCAGGGAGCCTCAAGTATCCTGGTCTGGTTGTTGTGCCCTTAGAATGTCAGAGTCACGACCGTGTGTCCAAGAGTAACTTCCGAGACGGACGGATACGGGAATGCAGGTCAAGGGCACCACCTTCAGGGGACTGAGGGGACTGAGCTCATTCGGAAGGGCCTCCAGGCCCTAGTGGAGGGAGAGGGGTCCTGCACACCGGGCTCCTCCCAGGCTGCGGGCTGGTGGCCACAACTCAGAGCAGCAGGTGGGGGGGGGGGGTGCCCTTCCCGACCCCCTGTCTTCCAGCGCCCCCCAGGCTGCTGGCTCACTCCTGGAGACCTGACCGGCCAACCTCACCTCGCCCGGACCCGCTGATGTCCAGCACGGCTGCTGGCAGGTGAGCGCCTACGTCGGGGGACCCCACTTATCAGAGCACAAGCTTTATGTAGTTGGCTTGATTTGCCCCGTTTTTGTTACCTCCAATCCGCAATCCTCAAGGTGGCCTACTTTTATGACTCAGAAGCGTGAAAGGACTTTTGGTTCGGGTGTTTCTACCTTTGTAACAGTAACAACCCGTGTAGTTTTGTGTAACGGACAACCTGATCGTTCTCCTCTTGGGAACGGTATTTCATTTCGCTTTGTTCCGAATGGAGTATCATGGTCCCTCGGGGCTCTGACCCGTCCTGCCTCGTTTCCCTGCACATATTTTGTTTTCTGGGTACAGGCCCACCCACTCGCCCCCACCAGCCGGCCCTTCCTCCGGTAAAGTCAAAAAAGAGAGGCTTTGTGTCCTGGTGCTCGACCACTGTGGGTTCACATTTCTGTGGGCTTGAACCTACACGCCCAGGACGGCTTTCCTGCTTTCAAGACCTTAACACCCTCCTGCCACACATATTATTTAACCCCCACCCCCTGGGGTTCACTATATATGGGGTAGAAAACATAAAGTTTATCAAGAAAAGATAAAGTGAGTTACCGGATTTATAGTTTTTATGGCATTTTTCAGAGGTAAATAAACAGCATTGTGGCTGACGCCGTATGAACTCATCATCATGTTTCCGACCGCTGCTGGGACTCGTATTTTCCCTGCAGTCCTGTGCTCCACCATCCACACGGAGCCAGACATGGCACAGGTGTAAACACTGGTCTCTGAGCCCAAATTTTATGAGCACTGATGACAGAGCTCGATACGTGGTTTCAGATATCTTATCGTGCCGCAAAACCATTCATCACCGTGAAAATCTCGGAGTTTACATTTGAGGAAATTGTTAAGGGAATTTGTATTTCAAAAGGTGGCGGCTTCGTTGGATGGGACCGAAGGTTTTCTGCTTTGATTTATGTATTTTCCCCAGAATTATTTTCTTATTTCCGTCAGGTATAAATTTTGCAACAAACTGCTTCCATGGATTTGGATTGTGGTGATAGACCCACGTGCCTATCATCTGGTAAATTCTATTTAATGTCTAGTATCTGAAAGTGCCAAATTATTATTATTATTTTAATGTTTATTTATTTTTGAGAGACAGAGTGCAAGCAGGGGAGGGGCAGAGAAGAGGAAGACAGAACCGGAAGCAAGATCCAGGCTCTGAGCTGTCAGCACAGAGCCGGACGCGGGGCTCGAACCCCCAAACCGTGAGATCGTGACCTGAGCCGAAGTCAGACGCTTAAACCGACTGAGCCACCCAGGCGCCCCTGTCTTGACAATTCTATACATTATGCAATGCTCACCCTCATAAATTAGCATGTACGACGTTTCTCCACAGTGGAACTTTTAACTTGCAACGGCGTTTTTAAAGTATTTTGATTTATTATAAAACTTTACAAAAATTTTAAAAAAGGCGGGGAGCACCTGGGTGGCTCAGGGGATTGAGTGCCCATCTCCTGTTTTTTTTCTGCTCAGGTCACTATCTCTGGTTTGTGAGATCGAGCCCCACATCGTGTTCTGCACTGACAGCACGAAGCCTGCTTAGGATTCTCTCTCTCCCTCTCTCTCTGACCCTCTTCTGCTCATGCTCTCTCTCTCTCTCTCAAATAAAATTTTAAAGTAATTTGATTTATTAATGTAATTTGACGAGCTTTCCCCCACATGCTTTATTGTGTATAATCTATTCATAATGTTGTTACATGTTGTCTCGCTGATGGTTACAAATGGTCTTCATTTGCACCAGGGACTTTCTCCCTGCCCATCTGATAAAATAAATGTTTACCACTTTGAGTAACATTTGCATCCTGCAACCGGCAACAGCATCATTAACAACAAAAAACAAGCTTATGTTTCTTGAAACTAACAAGTTGTACCTTTTCATTTCAGGAAAAACAAATTATTTCACCCAGAGTACAGAAAAAGATAGGCTTACTTCGACCTCTCTTTTTCTCCCCAAAGGCAGGAAAGAAAAGGACGGATGGGGGTGAAAACCCAGAAGGGAGAAACCAGCAGGAAAATGGCAGTTATGCATCTTGAGTGGTGGACGTAAAACTGGAGGGGACGAGGGGCAGGCAGTCCCAGGGGGCTGAGTTCTTGCTGGGCCAGGACAGCCAGCCTGGTGGGTTCACAGGGCAGAATGCGGAGGGCCTGGGACCTGCAGAGACATCCCTGGTCGTGGAGGAAGCAGGTGCCGCAGGGAAGGGTGGTGTCAAACCCTCAAGCCCCTCCCCCCGCCCCAGCTGCTCCCAGACCATCCTCCCTGGCCCTGGAAATGACTTGCTAATTTCAAGAAAAATGAGGGGCTTACTTTTATGGTTAATGATGTAAATGTCGCACGCAAATGTTACCTGAAAGTCATCAACAGTAGAAAGCATTGACATTTTATTAGAATGGTGAATAAACTCCTGGTAAATTGGCCGTGCAAATAAAATTTGCAATCATCAATAAGGAAACATAAAATAACATTATGGATCAGTTACATATGATAAAACATTTGACATATGCTCCTGGGAACAAAAATTATGGAAGGATATTGATAAAGCAAATGAAAAATTTAGAAAAAAAAAGGAAAACCTACCAGAATCTGCAACCTTTTTCCTGCATCGTTGAAAACAACTGAATATTTTCATACATGATCTATTTAATAACAGAGCTTTAAAAAATATTGATACGGACATGTCACCGCACTGTTAATTTCTGGAATCAACTTTTTTTTTTTTAAATTTTTTTTAATGTTTATTTATTTTTGACAGAGACAGAGACAGAATGCGAGTGGGTTAGGGGCAGAGAGAGAGGGAGACACAGAAGCAGAAGCAGGCTCCAGGCTCTGAGCTGTCAGTACAGAGCCCGACGCGGGGCTCGAACTCACCAGCTGTGAGATCGTGACCTGAGCCGAAGTCGGACGCTCAACCGACTGAGCCACCCAGGTGCCCCTGGAATCAACTTCCTGAAAAAGAAATTATCTGGCCGAAACGAGCAGTTTTGGGAAGCGTTATTAATCGAGGCAGTAACATTTTAGTTATTACTAACAAAATGCATGGTTTCATAGCTGAGGTATATTGCAGTAATCTGCTGGGGCCCCCACGGCAGAGCGTCGCAGACTGAGCGGCTCAGACAACAGGCATTTATTCCTCTCCATTCTGGAGGCTGGGAGGTGCCGGTGGATTGAGACCTTGGCGAGAACTCTCCCAGCTGCAGGCAGCCGCCTTCTGCTGTGTCCCTTGTTGACACAGGGGAAGAGAGAGGAAGGAAGCTGTCGGGTGTCAGTTCCTATAAAGACGCTAATCCCGTCACGGGGCCCCACCCTCACGATCTCCGGTAATCCTTCTCACTTCCCAAAGGCGCACCTCCAAATACCATCCCACTTGGGGCTGGGGCTTCCATGTGAATTTGGGGGACACAGTTCAGTCCCATCGCACATTTTTAGCCCCGAAAGGGGATCATTGCGTGGCTGGCGTGCACTGTCTCCCCACATCTGGTGTGTGAAGGGGTGCGTGCCCGCGTCCCAGTGCGTCTGGTGTCACATGCGTGCACCTGTGCTTGGAGGCGTGAGGAGTGGTCACAGCTGCACTGCCTGCAGTGACATGAATGTCCTTCCATAGGAGCGTGGATAAACGGGGGTGCACGCCCCCAGCACAGCACCACACACGATTACACAACTGCATCTCGAAAAGGTGATTTCGTGCACAAGAAGGCAAGTCAGGGGGCGCCTGGGGGGCTCAGTCGGTCGGTTGGGCGTCCGACTTTGGCTCGGATCATGATCTCACGGTTCATGGGTTCAAGCATTGTTTACGGACATACACACGTGCGGCATCTGGATTAACTTCAGTTACATGGAACTTCAGGTTATGGTATTGCTTTGGGAATTCGTTCGTATCATTGAAGTTAATCGAAATCCTACGTATGTATATATGACTGACGTTCCATAAAATAAATAAGATAAACTGAAGAGACAGGACATGCATATGCTGGAAGTTTCTCCATCAAGAAATGGTGTACATCTCACCATACAAGCTTTTTTATGTTCAATTCAGTAGATGCTGACAGTTTTCTTCCTTAGGCACCAGACGTTGGCTTTGGGATCCTCTGAGGGCATTTTGTATCGCTTTGCTGCTGCTACTGTTGTCATTGATAGAATCTTCCCCTCAGTATAACTTATACTCTGTGATTGCGGCTGGAGAAAAGCTATTGCTTTCTATCCTTTATTCTAGAAGCTGATCACCTAACGCATTGTAAGGATTTTAAGAGAATTCATCTTAACGTTTTAAGTACATTACTCCATCAACTTCCCGTTGTGGTAATTTTAAAATAATTAAATAAATTAAATAAATTTAAAATAATTTTGTGTCTTGCTCCTGCTTTATCTATTTTTTTTTTTTCAACGTTTTTTATTTATTTTTGGGACAGAGACAGACAGAGCATGAACGGGGGAGGGGCAGAGAGAGAGGGAGACACAGAATCGGAAACAGGCTCCAGGCTCCGAGCCATCAGCCCAGAGCCCGACGTGGGGCTCGAACTCACGGACCGCGAGATCGTGACCTGGCTGAAGTCGGACGCTTAACCGACTGCGCCACCCAGGCGCCCCAATTTTTTAATCTTCTGCATTGGCTAAAACTTCCAGAAAAATGTTAAGTAGTCGTGGCAACAGGCAATTTTGTTTTGTTTCTAACGAAAGTGAGAATATCTCTGAAGTGTGGTTTTGGTTGTTGCTCAAAGTTAGGTTATACTTTCTTCTTTTTAGGTTTCTCCACTTTTTACTTATTATATATTAAATGTTACTAAATTACGTTTGGTAAAATTTTTACCAGAAACACTTTTTAGTAGACCTTGACTAGACAAGTCAATACAAGTCTGTAACATTTATATGTATCTTTCACAAGATTATCAAAGTTTAAATGCACAATCGGACCACTAGGTGGTGTTGCAGCCCCAATTTTGGACACCTCCCCCCTCCCCCGCCACCCCCCCCCCCCCCCCCCCCCCCCCCCCCCCCCGCCTCGGCATCGAATTACTGCTGATTCATTGTTAGGTTAGACCTTTCAAATGTAATCTGATCTTCAAACTATTGTCCTCCTTTTAACTTTCTCCAAAGTGGCCCTGAATTAAGAATATGCTTTGGGGGTTCCTTGCCGGGTCAGTCAGTAAAGCATGCAAGTTTTGATCTTGGAGTCTTGCGTTCAAACCCCACCTTGGGCATAGAAATTCCTTTAAAAAAAAAAAAAAAGAATATACTTTAGAAAGATAATTCTTTTCTCCTCTTTATTTGGTCAGTTTCACGGGGGTATAGTTTACACACAATGAGATGCATCATGTTAAGCACACAGTGCAGAGAGTAAGAAAACGGGTATAGTCTTGTAACCAGCCCGCGGTTGTAGGGGAACATTTCCATCACCCCAGTGAGCCCCCTCCTGCCTTTCTGCAGCCAGTTCTCCCTGCGACCACCAGCCACGGATCTGCTTTGCCGCTAGCTTTTCCTTCTCGGTGATTCCACGGTGAGCCGAGCCGTGTGCAGTCCAGTCCGCCTCGGGCTTCTTTCCCATAACAAATTGCTTTTAGGATCCTTCGTGCGGGCAAGCGATTCAGACATTGTTTCTTTTCCTTCTGGAAGGGCGTTCCTCTGCTGGATCTACGACAATTTGGATCTACGACAATTTGTGTATCCATTCACCCCCGGGGGGGCGGGCTTCGGACATTCGCACTGTATCTCGCTTTGGGATATTACGAGATATTATAAGTCTGCACTAAATGTTCACGCCTAATGCTGGTGCTGACACGCGCGTCTTATCCCTCCCGAGAAGGGCACCGCGTCAGCCGATCAGGACGTGCTGCTCTGCACTGTGCTTTTCCAAAGCGGCTGTTTTCCGGTCCTCCTGGCGGTGTCTGCGGGCTCGGGTCTCTTCCCACACCTTCGCCGACGCTTTGTATGACCAGTCTCGTCGCTTCTGTTCTTGTCAGTCGTGGTTCACTGTGGCTTTCCTTTGCGTTTCTGTCGCGTGAATGACGCTGAGCATTTTTTACTGTCCAGCCGCCCCAGCTACTTTGGTGAACCGCTTGTTCAAATCTTTTGCTCCTTAAAAAAAAATTGGATTATCTTTTTATTATTGAGTTGTAACAGCTCTTTACATATTCTAGATAGAAGGCCTATCTTGTATATTTTACAGACATTTTCCCGCAGTCTATGGCTTGTCTTCTCATTTGGCTTAATGGTGTCTTTTGAAGAGGAAACGTTGTTAATTTTTGACGAAATCTAATTCGCTAAGTTTTAAAATACATGGTTTATGCTTTTGGGGCCCAATTAAGAAATCTTTGCCTAACTCCAGGCGCCCAAGTCTGTCTTCTATTATTTATCTCTGAAGGTTCATACTTCTGGCATTTACATGTGGATCTACGACCCGGTTCAAGGGAGCCTTTCTGGTTCTGTGAGGTAAGGGTTGACTCTAGTTGTTTTGTTTTGATTTTGCATGGTCCTAGCTAACCGTGTCAGCACCGTTCGCTGGCGAGGTGATCATCTCAGAAATTCATCGGCTACCTGAGCGGGTCTGGTTCTCTGACGCCCGGGCACCACAGCGTCTAGACGACTGCTGACTCACGGCTGGTGATTCGGACCCCCAAGTCCAATGTGTGTGTGCCCTCCCCCCGCAACCGACAAGCAGCTGGTGTCCTACAGTTCAGCTCAGTTCTGACACCACCTGCCCGAAGGCGGCACCTGATCCCACAGGGTAAAGGCCTGTGCCCGGCACCGTCTTGTAACTGAAATGGAAGTGGCCGGTGGGCAAGTGCCAGCGAGCACACGCTGACCTGATGCTGTTCCGGACCCCTCCCCGCTGACGCGCCCACCACGGGGGGAAGGGGTCCATCCGGCCAGAGGGAATCTGGTCTCATCCGGTGACTCTGTGAGCAGCTGGCATTCCTGTGATGCTCCCAGAGGCAGTGTGGCTGGCGCGGCCTGGCGTGGCCAGTGCGGCTGGTGTGGCCCAGGTGGCGGTGTGGCCTGTCCTAGCTGGCTGGAGGACTGGGGCGTGGAGTCCCCCTAGGACGGTTCACGGGAAGGCCGGGAGCGGTGACTCTTGCCGGCTGCACGCGGCTTCCTCACTGGGAAGAGGACTGTGCACCTGTCAGTGCTCCACGGGTGCTGTGTGTATAGTCAGTGCATAGTGTACGTGTTCCTGGCGGGTCCTCAGGTGAACAGCCACAAACCTTTCCGTGTCCGAAGATGGGAGGGGATGTGGCTGCGGCCCACGGAGCCACGTCCCAGGAACGACCCATCGCACAGGTTCTGGACCGTGATTGGCCGTTGACCGAGGGAGAGGCTCTGGGCCGGAGTGCCTGGGCCCTCTGTGCCCCTCCATCCCCCTTCCATGCCTTCGCCCTGCAAACATGCCTGTGCTTCCCAAAGAGCTTTGGAAAGTTTGAGTTAACACTACCGTGTGAAATCGCTTCTGTATACATTCAGACTGGGATCACGGAAACTCTCCCCAAATATCACAGCCCTGGAGTTAGAGGGAGACTGTCTCAGCGAGAGAGTTCAGGGTGGAGACACCCCTTGCCCTCAGCCGAAGCCTTTAAGACACAGTCCAGAAGGTGCTAGACTAGACTTTGTCTTTAATGTCCCCGAGGCCTGCAAAACGCCCCCCAGCGGTGGTGGTGATGCAGCCGGCCCCTGCCCTGGGGGGGAGAGGCGTGGACGGTGGGGAGTGGACAGCTGGCCTCAGCCTCAGACTGTCCCTTGGGTGTGACCTGAGGAGCTGCCACTGACCCCAGGGTACAGGGGTCGCCCTGTTACTTCTGCCTACTTTGGCCCCATTTCCAGCAATAAAAGTTCCATCAGGGTGCGTGCTGCACGCAGGGTGAGGGCGGTGTCTTGTGGTGACTTCTGCGTCCCGAGTACGTGGTGGGGGCGTGGGGAGGGAGGCGGCTCTGCTTCCCCTCACACCCCTGCACGGTTTCCCTACAGGCCTCGTGCTGCAGACGACCCTGGGGTCTGGGCTGCGCTCCTGGCCGGCTGAGCCCGTCTGACGTTGGTGTTTGCAATGCTCTCCCCACGGGAGGAAACATCTCTGTCCCCGCGTGGTGACAGGGTGCCAAAATGTCCCTCTCGGCTTTTCCCGGGCTGCAGGAGGGAGGGCTGTGGCCCTGGGGGCCCTGCCCGGGGCGGGGGCCCTCTGTCACCCTGCAGAACGCCCCTGGGCTTGGCCGCGTGACCACCGCCAGCTCCAGGGACGCCCCTGAAAGTCCTTTACTCCTCTCGTCGTCTTTGGAGGACCCTTCCTCCCCGAGCCCAGCTTTGATGTGGGGATTGCTTTGAGGCTCCCCGAGCCCAGGGCTTCTCAGATGGGAGCAGGGCAGAAGCCCCTGAGGGGTGTTACGATGCCGGCCTCCTGGCTCACCCTGGGTCCCCTGTCCAGGAGATGGGGGTGCGGATGCCTCCTGGAGAAGTGCTGTCTTCTGCGAATGAACCCCTTTCAGTGTTAGGGCTGGGAGACACTGGGGACACTTGTGCCCCCAGCCTGTGTCCCATGGAACCTGGAGTTTATGGTCCACACAGGGGGCCTGTGGCCAAGTAAGTCTGGGATCCGAGGCGCGCCCAACCTAGGCTTCCTCCAACAGCGCCTCCCCAACCCGCTTAAAAATGGAGCTGGTCTGAAGCCACCGTCCCGTCTGCCCTGGGTAGGGTTCCCCCGGTACTAGTTTGAGAAGCTGCTGCGAGCTCTACTTGTCCCGGGGGCGCCGGCACAGTCTACCCGCGCGTGGAGAGCCCTGTGCCCATGCTCCCGCGAGCCCCTCCCCCCGCCGTCACCCATCTAACTCCCGAGCCTCTCCTAGGCGCTTCCCCGCCCCTCCCAGCCCTGCCTCGGCTTCGCAGAGCTCCTGCCTGGGCTGCAGAGGGAGGCGGTGAGGGCCGGCGGGGTCGGGAGGTGCTCGGTGGGTGGTACGCCTCCCCTGCCCCCCTGCATGCGGGACTTCCTGAGGTCCGAGCCCGTGAACACCTCCTTGCACACGGTAGGCGCTCAACTACTGATCGTGGCCGGGGTGGAGCCGGCTGCCTGCCTGCCCTCCCCCTCCTGAGCACAGGGGAGCTCTGGGGCACACGGTCATCCCTTAGGACACCTTACAGAGCTCAGCCTTGGCAGGGAGCACCCTCTGGGACTAGGGACGACCCCTGTCCTGCCAGCAGGGAGCACCTGTGTCCTGGAGGAGGGAGGATCCATGTCTTGGAGGAGGAAGCATCCCTGTACTGGGAGCAGGGAACACTCCTGTCCTGGAAGGTGGGAGCACCCTTGTCCTGCGAGCAGGGAGCATCCCTGTCCTGGAGGAGGGAGCACCCTGTCCTGGGAGGAGGGAGTGTCCTATCCTGGGAGCAGGGAGCACCCATGTCATGGGAGGAGGGAAGACCCCTGTCCTGGGAGGAGGGAGTACCCATGTCCTGGGAGGAGGGAGGACCCTTGTCCTGGAGGAGGGAACATTCTTGACTGGGAGGAGGGAGGACCCCTGTCCTGGAGGAGGGAGGACCCTTGTCGTGGGAGGAGGGAGCACCCCGTCCTGGGAGGAGGGAGTGTACTATCCTGGGAGCAGGGAGCACCCCGTCCTGGGAGGAGGGAGCACCCCTGTCATGGGAGGAGGGAGGACCCCTATCCTGGAGCAGGGAGCACCGATGTCCTGGGAGGAGGGAGGACCCCTGTCCTGGAGGAGGGAGCATCCCTGCCTGGGAGCAGGGAGCACATCTGTCCTGGGAGGAGGGACGACCCCTGTTTTGTAAACAGGGAGCACCCTTGTTCTCTGAGCAGGGAGGATCTCTGAGCTGACCACCCCAGGTGACACTGGGGGTTGAAGAGGGCAGGGCCATGTAGTGGACAGTCTCACTTTCTCAGAGACAGTCTCCGAAGGCTCCACACACGCATTTCCCCACACACCCCCATGGTTTCTGGGTCACGGGGTCCCAAATGGGTTTGCACTCTGGAAGGTGACAGCGTTTTCTCAACTGCCTGGCAGAGTGGCGTGACTGGGGGTAGCTGGTCTCTGCTGGGCTGACATGTTGTGTTGCAACAACACACGCAGCCACAAACACAAATCATCCCCGGCAGAGGAACATGGTTGCTCGGGCTGCTGTTGTGCCCTGGAGGAGACATGGGGAGGGGGCGACAGGCAGCTTGGGCCGTGCGGTTGTCCCTTCCGGCAGGGACTCTGGTGGGACGGCTCTGTGGGAGGAGGGGCCCGGGGCTGCCATTACTATCGAGGGAGGAATCAGACGGAGGTGGACAAGTCAGGGGCGCGCCAGCCCATGGAGCCGCCATCATCTGGCATGTGGGGGACCGTGTGTGTCCCAGATTGGCAGCATTTTGGAGAAAGCTACCTTGTAGGTCCCTTCAGGTTTGATATCGTCTAAGAGTTTGTAAGAAAAAATAGTGCGTCAGCTTGTGTCATGTGGCCGCGTAGGGAATTCAGAACGCCGAAGGACGTGGGGCGTCACGGCATCCCTGATTTGAAAGGAAGCAGGTGTCCCAGTCACCGGGCTTCCCTGTGAAGGCTTGGGGCCGTGTCTCAGGGCTGCTGCTCGGAGACAGTCCAGGTCCTGCCCGTGCGTGTGGCAGCATGAACCTGAGATGTGCACGAGGTCTGGAGCGGGGCGGCTAGGATCCCAGCTCCGTCACTAGCTGTGTGACGCCGGTCCTCACTTTTTCCACCTGTACGGCGGGCAGGGGCATCACCACCGACACGTTCCCGGGGGCCGGCTCTGCTCTCTCGATGCGGGTGGTCCACACTGCCTGCGGCAAACACGTGGATGGCAGGACGGGGCCAGGGCTCCCTGCTGCCGGGGCCGCTGCTTCTGCGCACGGTCAACTGTGTGTGGCCAGAGCCCACGGGCTTCCGGGATACACACAAGGGTTTAGATGAAAACGAAGATACTGCTTGACTGAGCTCGGAGCTGTATTCTTTCCGACCACTAGATGGCACCACACTCCAATCACGAAACCCCAACAGGCACTAGGTCACGGCTCCTAAGGAGAGCCAGACAGGTTTTCGAAAACTTGTTAGTCTCCTTATCCTTCGTGGACCACACGGTTTGCCCCAAAAGCTCTAGAAAAGGTTTTACAGAGAAGTTTGTCTCTCCCTTCTTCACGACAAGCTCCAGAGCCAGCTGGTCTGAGTTCAAAACCCCACTTTGCCACCTCTTGGCTGTGTGACCTCAGGTAGGTTGCTTGCCCTCTCTGTGCCCAGGGTTCCTCATGTGACAATAGTACCTACCTAACGATCCAGGGATGTTTTTAAAGTGGCTGACCTATAGCCAGCCCTGTAAAAAATCTGCTGAATAAAACCGTAACACCAACACCGCTAATGATAGCACACTCGAGATTTGCTTTTTATTTTTATGTATAAAAATGTTTCAAGATTGTATTTTAATGTAACCTCTACCCTCAGCATGGGGTCCGAACGTACAACCTGGAGATCGAGAGTCACGTGTTCTACTGACTGAGCCGGCCAAGGCTCCCGCTCTGTTCTTCTCATGTGGGTGAAATTCAACACTGAAAAACGGAATTGCACGTAGAAGCGTCACTAAAATAACTTGAGTGTATGTAAATATTTTGCATTTTTAGAATTCCAGCTTATGTAAACAGCGGAAGCAATCTTCACAATTTATTGCTGTAACTTACTTCTGGGAAGCAGGCATTTTCGCAAAAGGGAAGTGGAAGAATTTTATCCGTGGCTACTTGCTAACACGGGCGTGGCGGCCACCTGCATGCCTCCGGGAAGGCGCGACCTCGGGTAAGTTTGACGGCTGTCTCTCCTTCGTGCCCTCAGTGCGCATCTGAGACTTTCTCTGGGTCATTCCGGAGTTAGCAACCACTTCCCCTCCGCTGCGAACAGAATGGACCGGAGTCCGGTGTCAAGAGGGGCAGCTCGGTCAAAGGTCGTGCCCCCCGCCCCACTCCGCCTGGAAACACAGCCTCGCGGATGTCTGCCTTGTTGATCTCGTGACAGACATATGGCCAGCATCGCTCCTCTGCGCGATGCCAGAGCACGAGTCGGGGGATGGTGGCTGGAGTGGAGTCTCTTCTCCGTGAGAAGTTTGAATTTGTCTGACCTGCGATGGAGCCGCAGAACGTTTAACTGCACAAAAGTACGAAGAAGAGGACGACCCGTCTTTACAATCCCAGCGCTGCACGGTGCAGTCGGGGTTTCTGTTTGGATATTTTGAGTAGCTAGAGTCAGGTGCACTGATGTGCACACGCCCCTGCAGTCACACGGTCCCTTGTCTGAGGTTTCGTCATGTCATGAGATCGTCTCCGGAGCATCTCTTACGACCGCGTAATGTTTCTTTCAGGACCACCTGCTGTATACCGCCTGCCTCCTCCGGTGGCTTCCGATTCCCACTGTTAGGAAGGAACGCCCCAGCGAACACTTCCTTGCGATGCACACGTTCCGTCGCCCTTGTTCAGGTGACTGAAGAACTGTGGGTTCGACAGGAGGACAAGCAGGGACTCTCTCTACCTTGAAATCACGCACTAACCTTTTGCTCAAGGTAAAGCTAAGTCGGCAGCAAAACCCGCCTTTGAGCCTGTGGTGCTAACTTCGCCGCCTGAGTATCCAAGGCCCTTTTCTGGGTGCTGACGCACCTGCTCTGAATCGTCCTTCAAACATAAAGGGGGACTTTCCGTTCGGAAGTTGGTGGCCGTACATGCCCAGACTGCGCTGCACACTAAGGGCTTCCCGTGTGCTGTTAGAGAAGAGAGTTAAACGCCAGCTCGTCGCCTACGGAGACTAGGCGTGGGGCGGGGGGCAGGGTGGGGGCGTGCCATGTGACGTTTGGGCCAGGTCTGGGGCTCCCACCTACACAAACAAGTCAGAGCGAATTTGTAAGTCATTTTAGAACCCTGCCCCCCAAACAAGAGTGGAGTGTGGGCCAAATGGTGACCTGGCGTGACCTTTAGAAACTCCCAGGGAGGCCCCTGAAAGGCAAACGTTCAGGGCTTCTTTCCGCGGGGTGGGGGTAGGGGCCCAGGCTCGAAGTCTGGGCACACGGCCAGGCCGGGAAGGACAGCACATCTGTGGGCTTCTCGGGGTCGGGGGAGCGCAGCCACGGTGAGACCTGCTGTCACTGCCTGCGGCTGTGACATGTGTCACCGACCATTGCTTACTCACGGTAGGGAAAGTGCCACGCGCAGGAATGGCCCGCCCCCACCCCTCTAGGGGCTTCAGGGGTTTCAATGAGCCGTGAGTAACCGCTCCTTCCAGAAACCCCTCTTGACACACGGGCTGACCACAGACGTCCGGCCGGTGCTCCGTGGGGATTCCCCTTTCTTGTTTTCCCGTTCGGTCGCACCTGCCATCCAGTGACGCTCCCTGGGGTGGGGTGAGGGTCTCGCATAGCTCCCCGGGGTGACGGCGAGTGGGGGCGTCACTGCCCTGTGCCCCATAGACCGGGCGCATTTGAGACGCTGCTGCTGGGTTTTAGCTAATAGGTGTGTGTTTTGCACAAAGATTTGGTTTCTTTCTTGAGTTAATGAAGTTTTGTCACCAACTCATGCCCACACTGCCATCTGTGAGTTTTGGGGAAAAAACCCAACACTTCTTTGAAACCCGGGAGGCCTGTTGTGCCTTGTGAAGGGGCTGGATAAATAGGGTGGGGTGGGGGTAAGTGGAACCCCTGGACCCTCTGCAAGGGGTCAACACAGACTGCTCCAAGAGCCCTGGGCCCACACGACACACAGTCCCACCCAGTGTGGGACACAAATGGTGCCTAACCAATTCGAGGTCGTTTTCTAAGAACCTGGCCCTTTTATTTTGCTTTTCAAACTTCTTCTTTTTTTTTTTTTTTTAACATTTATTTGTCTTTGCGAGACAGAGAGAGAGCGAGACAGAGCATGCGTGGGGGAGGGGCAGAGAGAGAGGGAGACACAGAATCCGAAGCAGGCCCCAGGCACCAAGCTGTCAGCACAGAGCCCGACGCGGGGCTCGAACCCACGAACCATGAGATCATGACCTGAACTGAGGTCGGACGCCTAACCAACTGAACCACACAGGTGCCCCTAAACTTGTTTCTGTTTGAAGTTTGCAAGGGCGGAAGCAGATGATGTAAAGGAGCAAAGCAGCTGGGTGAACCGGAGAGGAGCCGCCTAGTCTGGAGGCCCCTGTGCGTGTCCCTCCAGCTGATGGTTACTGTGGGGGTGGGGGTGGGGACCGCAGGCACATGGGGACCAAATCTTCCCATTTTCCAAGAGAAGCTGGAAAGGCAGAATTTTCTGTGAGAGCAGCCGGTTTGGAAACCTGGCTTTGACTTTGTCCCCGAGACGAGCCACAGGCCAGAGGAGCCCTGCGTGCAAGGAACCCTGTGTCCTACGGCCACTGGCCACTGGCTTGCCATTTGATGGCCACGTGCTCACTCTAGAAGTAAATAAGTTTTGCAGCAAGGGCTGCCTCATAAGGTTTACTGCTCACTCGAAGCCCACCTCTTTCCATCCCTCAGCGAGCGACAACTCTCCCACATCGTAGTCAGGCCGTGAGAGACTGTGTTAGCAAAAATAGCTAATTAACATTTCCAAAGGGTCTTTTAAAAAAATATTTATTTATTTTGAAAGAGAGAAAACACGAGTAGAGGAGGGGCAGAGAGAGAATCCCAAGCAGGCCCCACACCGTCTGTGCAGAACCCGATGTAGGGCTCGATCTCACAAACCAGAGATCATGACCTGAGTTGAAATCAAGAGTCGGATGCTTCACTGACTGAGCCACCCAGGCACCTCCCAAAGGGTCTTTAAAACAGAGCATCCCTGAGGATGTGTGTTTCATAAAGTCACTACCACCCTCGTTATTAAGGCTCGGGGAAGGCTTAGGGGTGCCATCACGGGGAGTTGGGATGACATCACAGCATCCTAGGACCTGGGGCTCCAGTGGGCTGAGTCACTGGCCGAACGTAGCTTGGGAGCAGGTGGGGCATGTGGTCTGCCCGGTGCAGGTAACCGGGATGGGTGCGGGCACTACCCCTCTCCCGGTAGTCCCACCAGTAGGCAGACCCAACAGCTCCTGCATTTGTCTAGACCCCAAGGTGGTGGTGGCTGGGTCTGGTGGAGGCCAAATTGGCTTCCAGATAAGACGTCTCTTTCCCAGTTGAGATGAGGGCTTTGCGGCCATTTGGACTGACCGAATATATCCGTGTGAAGCCATATCCTATGGCATACCAGAAAGGCGGTTTTCCTGAAACCAAATACCCTAAAAATGTGAGCAGACGAGAATGGCCCACGGGCTTGTCAGCCCTCTTCCTCCAGGTTGGCTCAGTGCCACCTGGAAATGCTGCCCCGCCCGCAGTGTCCCCTCCCCAGCCAGGCCTGTCCAGTGGCCTTCCTGTAGGAGGAGGGGCTAAGACCGGATGCCCCCCAGATTTGTATTGTTATAAATTGGGGAGGCTGGGGTAAGATGTGCGGTAAGTTCTATCTGCAACATTTCCTGGGGACCTGGAATTAATACATTTTAAGATTTTTAATACAAAGAAAAAGATCAATACCTAAACCTCCATCCCTTAAAAATAAACATTTTATATCAAGACATACCGTCATTCTGCAAACCACCAGCAAAGAAGGAAAGGAAGCAGCAGCAAGTGAAGGCGTCAGGTGCCTGGCTCTCGCCACTAGAAGAAGACACCTGGGATTTCTGGGACAGGAGGTGAGCACGCACAGGCTTCTCCGAATCCCGGAAGCGGCCCTGCCTTCGCAGAGTCTAAGTCCACTGGGGGGTGTGCAGGCCGCCAGTTCATTCTGTCGTCCATTTTCTAGAAGTTTAGCAGCAGTGCCTGGGCTTGCTGCGAATCCCCGTGCAGGCTCCAGGATCTTAGAAAAGGGGGCCATGAAGCGCACCCCGGCGCGACAGCGTAAGTGATGCTGTCCATGGACAGTCTGCAAGTGCTGGCTTACGGGCCCCAAACGGTGACCTCACAGCAGGGGCTGTGTACCTCCTCTAGCTTTAGTTGTTATAAGTGGCAAACAAGCTTGTTATATACGTATATTTAAGCCATTAAAACATTTCAAAATAGCCTAAGAAATCTGGGCTCTGCCTCCATCAGGACTGGGTCGGAGTGTCCTTTTGTCCTCATTCCCCCCGCCCCACCCCCGGGGTGGGTTGCGCAGCCCTTCCTCTGGTTTCCATTAGTGCGCAGCTGGGTTGGGGCTCAGCGGACCCGCCAGGGCCAACCCCCTAGAAGCCAACGGAAGTGGGGGCGGGGGTAGCCCGAGTCTTTCTGGACAGCCTGTAGGTGGCGCTCCGGGAAAGGGATTCCGAGCTGCCTTCTTCAAGCCCCTGGGGACAAGAGCTCCCGGTCCCTGCGCAGCGCACCTGGCTGCGTAGACAGTGCAGAGCCCCGTGGGAGGACTCGGTGGGGGGGGTTGGGAATCACATGCAAAGCGGCGCCCCTGCTGGGGATGCGCACCCAGGCGCGCAGGAGCGGCACGTGGCCCGACCTCCACGCGCCGGGCAGCCCCGCGACCCCCACGCGCGGCGGGGCCCTAGCGGCCCCACCCTGCGGCAGGTGGACAGTGTCGCTATGAAGAGAAAGCCTCGATTGTCCCTCCTGCAAACCGCCACACGCCAGACCTCCGCTATTGTGCGCTCTCCATAGAAATGCAAACGAGCCGCGTGCGCCGGCCGCAATCTGCTCGCGCGTCCCAGCGCCCCGCAGCGCAGCGCTCGGCCGCGGGCGGGGAGGTCGGCTGGGACCCTCCAGGGCGGCGGGGCCGGGGCGCTGAGTGTGCGGGGAGGCCTGGCCGGCGGACTCGCGCTGTCGCCCGAGGCAGCTGTGCTGAGGCCCTTTGCAAGCTTAAAGCCCGAGCTGGGTGCTTTATACTTTAAGTTCCGGTTTAAAAGCAACAGTCTGCTAAACTTGAAATTAAAAGTAAAGAAGAAAATAGAAAGGTAGCAACAAAAATAAGTGCAAACCAAATCTTTAGTTTCTCCAAAGGTGCATTTCACAAATTACAGCGTCCTATTAACAGGCAAGATTTTTTTTTTTTAACTTTTTCCTTTTAAGGACTTAAAACAACAAAAAGGCGAGTGAAATCTGCAGGCTCCAGTCTGCCTGGTAACACCCGGACAAAAGCGGCAGATTTGAGGCATTGTCATCCCCCGCACCCCTCCCCACGTGGCCTTCTGGCACGAGCCGCGGCCGCCGCCTCATTTGCATCAGAAAGCGAGCGGCGGCCAATGGGCGCGCAGCCTAGCGCCAGCTGGCGGCGGGGCGGCCCTGCCTATATAAGGGCGCGCGGCGGGCCGGGGCGCACTTGCCAGCCGTGCGCTCGCCGGGTGGCCCCAGCCTCCCGGTGCCCGCCGCGTCCGCGCCCCTCGCTCCTTTCGTGGATAACTAGCTAGCTGCTCGCCGACCGAACCATGACTCTGGAGGAAATCCGCGGCCAAGACACGGTTCCCGAAAGCACCGCCAGGTGGGTCGGCGCCGGGCGCCGATGTCTTGGGGCGCGGGGAGCCTGGCCGTGTACTGGACGCAGCCGGTCGGGCGGCCACCTTCGGGGAGCCGCGCGGGTGGGAAGCCGCTGGGCGGGAGCCGGGGCGCCCGAGGTGCCTGTCCTCGGCTGGGGTGCCCGGGGTGTGTCCTCGGGGCTGGGGGATCCCGCCGCGCCTTCTGGCCAGTCCCCGCTCACGGCGCTGGCTCGTCCGCAGGATGCAGGGCGCCGGGGAAAGCGCTTCACGAGCTGCTGCTGTCGGCACAGCGCCAGGGCTGTCTCACCGCCGGCGTCTATGAGTCCGCCAAAGTCCTGAACGTGTGAGTGTGGACGCGGCCCCGGGTGGGAGCGACCGGGGGCTGGGGGGGCGGCGGCGGCGGCGGCGGCGGCGGGGCACCCCGGGCTCGCCGCCTCGCCCTCACCGCCCCCTCCCCGCCCGCGCAGGGACCCCGACAACGTGACCTTCTGCGTGCTGGCCGCCGACGAGGAGGACGAGGGCGACATCGCGCTGCAGATCCACTTTACGCTGATCCAGGCGTTCTGCTGCGAGAACGACATCGACATCGTGCGCGTGGGCGACGTACAGCGGCTGGCGGCGATCGTGGGCGCGGGCGACGAGGAGGCCGCGTCGGGAGACCTCCACTGCATCCTCATTTCGGTGAGTGTCGCCTCCGCCCGGGTGTCGCCCCGCCGCGGCCGGCGTCCAGCCAGGCTGACCTCTGCGCTCTGCCCGCAGAACCCCAATGAGGACGCGTGGAAGGACCCCGCCTTGGAGAAGCTCAGCCTGTTCTGCGAGGAGAGCCGCAGTGTCAACGACTGGGTGCCCAGTATCACCCTCCCCGAGTGACAGCCCGGAGGGGGCCTTGGTCTGATCGACGTGGTGACGTCCCGGGGCGCCTAGCGCGCGGCTGGCTCTGTGGACGCGCCCTCGGAGGTGGGGCGCCGGACCGGAGCGCTGCGTGGAGAGCTGCGAGGAGGGGCGGTCCCCTGCAGGAGGGGCCCGGCGGCGGCGGCGGCGGCGGCGGCAGCGGCAGGGGCAAGTCTGGCCCCCAGCCCGGGACTCTGCGAGTGTGGGGAGCGGCCGCTTGCCCGGGAAGGCCGGAGGCGGGCCGTGGGCCACGGGGCCGGGAAGGACGCACCGGCCGGGCAGGCGTGACTCAGCAGCCTGCGCGCTCTCGACAGGAAGGAGGGGAAAGGCCAGGCGGGCGAGGCCTGGACGACAGTTGCAGGAGCTCCGTCGGACTGAGCAGCACCGCTGCGCACCAGCGGGCCGGGCGATGCTCGGGTTTCGGAAGGATTATGCTGCTGCACCTTTGAGTTTTTGACAATAAATTTACTGAAACAAACTTCTTCTCTTTATTGAGGGCAGGGGGTCCTTGCCCGAGGGGGAAGCGGTGTGCAGGGTTCCAGGTGATCGCTGACCCCCCGGGGACTGCCTGGCACCTACCATCCTCCGGTGGGGCTGAGTTAGGGGCTCCTGGGGCGCTGGGAATGGGGGAGGGGCGCTGGAGCGTGTTAGGGCCGAACTCGAGCCCTGCCCCCATTTCTCTCTTTTTAGGGAGATTTTTAAACTTGCAAGACAGGAGCATACTTGAGATAAGACATCAGGGCAGCAGCCAAAGGCTGGCCATCCAGCCTGATAACAGCGGCCTCTCCCTCCCCTCCCCCTCTCCTGCCCGCAGCCCCCTCCCTGCTGACAGCTGCTTATCAGAGCGGCTTGCAGGATGCAGGCGGCGCCCTCCTGCACAATGAACGCTGCCTCGTGCAGCCGCTGCCCTTTGTGGTCCCCAAGGATGGTGGCAGAATGCTCTCGGGAACCTTCTCCTCTTAAAGGCTCAGCGCTTACGGCAATGTCACCACGGTATTAATATCGTGGATGACATGATGCCTGTGTTTAAGCATGAGTCATCATTCTGTCACGGCTGTGGTAGAACTTCAAAGATCTGAGCAAAAATGGGAAGACCTCGTCGACACAAACGGGGTGAGCCATTGTGAGTGGAGCCGGCTTCTGTTACCTGCTATTCCCAGCGCTCTCTGCCCACACGGAGTTAGGAGGCTGTGTTCACAGTCCCATTTAAACACTTGTGGAAGCAAAAGAATTTAAAGCTTTTCCACAAAGACCTTCTTTGAGAAACATCCAGGAGCCGGGGGGTGGGGGGAGATGTCCGGAGTGAATCAATCTTTTTTATTAGGCCAGTACGTCCTGATTGCGCCTCTCTGCTTGGCCGGAGCCGCGTCCGGCAGGGGAAATGCCCATGGGGCTGGCCTGCTGTTAGCAAGCTGCCTGGCAGCCCAGGGGGCCTTCTGGGCAGAGGAGGGATGGCGTATCGTTTTCCTAAGCAGAAAGTTCTCCCGATTTACCAGCTGTCCCAGGTGGCCGATTCACCCAGTTGGGCTCCACTTTTTAAATTCTCTCCAAATCCTGGAAGCCTTCACAGGAAAAGAGGACTGCTCGAGCTTAGTTATTCTTCTCAGAATGAAAGTGTTCTGTTTCACATTTATCATCTCTTGGAGACGTTTCCCCCTTGATGAGACAGAGGCCCAGTGAAATAATTCAGGTGTGTGTGTGTGTGTATGTGTGCGCGTGTGTGCGTGTGCCTGAGTTTCGTTAATATTTTACCTACTTGCTTCTCAGAACCTTGAGCGTATGTCTACGCCAGCGTGCATCCTGGCAAACGACCATTTGCCACAGCAGGCTATAGTAAACACAAATGGGGCATAATTACTTTAAAATGTGCCCTTTGGTGAGTGAATTTACAGAACATTGCACAGAGCGGGCAGGCAGACACCCCTGCTGGCCGCCTGACCCCTTATAGACCAGTCAGTTGGCAACTCTTAAGAAACTCGGCTTTCTTGGATGGGAACTCACAGCCAGGGTGCCTGCTGGAGCCTCAGGGCCTAGGAGAATTTGCAGGCAAAAAAATGCACGCTTGGACGGTGCAAACCCCAAAGCTGCTGGTTTTGCTTTGCTTTGTTGTTTTGTTTTTGATGAATGGGATTTGATGCAATTACAATGGGATACCCAGGTGATAAGACGCACGGTGCTGTGACCCAGTGCTGCCTCCACACTTCCAACAACCACAAGTGGTAATGCGTAGATAAGCGGGCGATCACGGGCACACGGAGGCGATCCACACAGACAGCGCCCGGAAAGCGCTGCATGAATGTTAATGACAATAGTACTTGAAAGTTAATGAAGGCATTTGCTACAGATCACAGAACGCCAGGTGGGCTGGTAGATTTAGGGCCCGAGTTCTGGTCCAGGGAGACCCTGAGCTGCCAGCCGGCTCTGTCCAGGTGTCCAGTTCTGACCCGGTTCTGGCCCGCTCTCCCCCACAGGAAAATTTCCGGGCGCCATTCGGGGTAGTTGGTGTTTATCCCTCGTTTTGCCGATGAGAAAGTGACCTCGGGTAGGTGAAGTGGCTGCTGCTGGTGAGATCTTAGGGGTCCCAGTTGTGTCCGATGCCCCGTAGACCTGCGTTTCCAAGGCTGGCGGAGGGCTGTCTGGCCCCCACGGTGGCCGGTCCATCCCAGGCCCAGCTGACCGACGTGCCAAAGGCCGCATGTGAGGCTTCTCCAGAGGGAAGGCGGTGGCTGGGAGCATGTGATGGGAGCAGCACGGATCTACCTGCCCGTGACAGTGGGAACCTGGCCTGACGGTCTGGAAGTGTCGTCTTCTGGTTAAGGCCAAGCTTCCTGTTGCCACCGTGGCTTCACGTTACTCCGAGAAGACACGCTTCTCTGCCTCTCCAGCCTCTGGACATGGGACAGCAGGTCAGTGAAATACAGGAACGTCCGGTGGGGTCTGAAAGCCAAGTCCTGGAAAGCAAGGTCAGTTAAGGAAACAGCGTCAAAAGGATGTAAAAGCTTTTCTTTTTCTTCCCCCAGAGCAGGCGCGGATCCTACAACCACGGGCCATTTCTTCATCATGCCGCACACTGGTTGTGGTTTTACTCCTTCACCTCGAGGGGAGGTGGGATTCACAGGACTCAGCCGTTCAGGGCTCCAGGCCGGTCTCCGGTTGGAGGCATCAGCCCCGTTGTGCGGCGAGGGGGTGGAAGAGATTCAGCTCTTTGGCTCGGACTCCTCAGCTACCCCGTCTTTGTGACAGTGGCCCGGGGCCACATTCGTGTACAACTTTTCTTCCCCAAGTGGGAATAACCCAGGAGGAAGATTTACACTTGTTGCATTTTTTTTTTAATGTTTTTTTATTTTCGAGAGAGAGACACATAGAACACAAGCTAGGAGAGGCAGAGAGAGGGAGACACAGAATCCGAAGCAGGCTCCAGGCTCCGAGCTGTTGGCACAGAGCCCAACATGGGGCTCGAACTCACAAACCGTGAGATCGTGACCTGAGCTGAAGTCGGACGCTTCTTAACCGACTGAGCCACCCCGGCACCCCAAACTTATTGCGTTTCTATTCTGGCAGAGCACAGGCCAATGGAATTCTAAGTGGGAACATCGACCCAACAGTGAAAAGCAAAGTTGAAAGAAAAGATACAGGCTGGAGAAAGTATCCTGTTTCTCAGCAAGACCCCAGCGGTTTCTGGGACCCTGTACCACCTCCCACCCCCACCCCACAGGAAGGGAAGCGTGGACCCCAGGAAGGAGGGGGTGGACAGTAGGTGAGGCAGGGTGAGGACCGCTGTGGGAAGACGCCCCGAAAACCATTGTGCGTGCATTTCTGCCCGGGGTTTCTGCAAATCGCTCCTGTGCTGGTTCCGTGGGGGCCCAGACAATGACAAGGAACGGGGAGAGGCTCCCGGAGTGTCCAGAGGCATTTCTCTTGCATTTCTTGTGGCAATGCTCCCGTGTCTCCACACCGTCTCTTTCCATCCCTGTCTCTCGGCACAGACCCCACCCCCTCAGATCTAGGCTCTGAGACCCCTTGTGCCGGCCTTGACCTCTGCTGTCACCCCACCTTCCTGATCACTGGCTCCAGTTACCTGCCTACAACACGGGTATCATGGTGGCACCCCTGTCACCCCGTGGATAACGGAGACCGCAGCATTCCTGCTGCCCTCGGGGCCCTGCCCTGCTCCCCACATCGGGCGGGGCCTCCCCTACTTTGCAGGCCGCCTCCTCTCCCTGCAGAGCCTCTCCTACATACTATGGAGGTCTGTTGACAAGCCTGAGCATCCTTCATGGAGAGGGACAGAGTTTCCTCTGAAATACTCTGCCTCCAACGCGGTGCCTGGACATAGTGGCAAGGGCTGCGCTTTGAATGTCTAATGGCAGAGGGAGAAGTGAGCCATCCACGCGGGGACACTGGTGTGGGGTCTGTTGCAGGACGGGGCATGGGTTTGTCCTTCCGTCTTCATCGGCACGATCTTCGTGAGCATCGAGTGCGTTTGCCAGGAGCCCGTTCTGGGAACGGAGTCGAGATGCTGGACGCTTTGGAGACCTTATATTTTACAGGAAGCAACACATTTGTTTTTGTCAGTAGGAAGACACACGCAGTGAGAAGCGCCAGTTTCCTGAAGGATGGAGGAAGAGGAGGGAGCAGGTGGCGGGACCCTGAGTGGGGCCGAGCGGCGGGAGGGTTTGACTGTCTGTCCTGTAGGGAGCGGGGAGCACTGCGTCCTGTGCAGGAGGAGGGACTGGCTGCCATCCCCCGAGGACCGGCTGTAAGGGTCAACCTGGATGAGGGGTGTTCGTGGACGGGCAAGGGGGCTTCTGAAGGTGTTGCCCTCCCTGCCCAGGATGGCCCGGCCCGGGGAGACCCAGCCGCAGGTATTGGAGGGAAGGCAGGGCCGGGGACTTCTGGAGGGACTTCCCCTGGCACCTGTCCCAGTTTCCCTGCGGAGCCAATGGCCCTGAACCTGGCTGGGTGTTTCCCGTGTGTCGTGCAGGGCTGACGGGGGTTCATGGCTCTCTCGCTGTCTCGATGCTGCCCGAGGCTGTCCTTCATCCAGGGTGTCTTGAGGAGGCCTGCGGGGCCTGGCGGGAGGCTGGGAAGGGCCGGGACTTGGAAGCCGGGGCTCCAGCTCCCCCCGCGACCCCCAGAGCAGGCTCCGTGCTTTCTGCCGGCTAACTAGAGCCCAGGCCCACTCCTAACACGGGAGCTCGGATCCCGGGAGGGTGGTTCTGGGTGCAGTGTTTGCAGAGGTGTCCCAGTCTGGTCTGAGCCAGCGAGCCCCTCGTGGGTTCTAGAACCCACTTTGACAGAAAGAGCACGTGGAGTGCAAAATGTGATGGGCCGTGATGCTGCAGCGGGTGGGGAGTGGCCGTGCGGTCTGCTGGGACCGTCTCCTCTCTGGGACAGCCACGACGTTAGAAATCACAGAGACAAATCTGGCCGCAGACCTGCCACCCAGCTCTGCGCAGGGGTTAACTCAGCATCTTGGCGTGAGTGTGGTAGTCATGGTCCACATGGCCCTTCCTGGCACCTGAGGATTCCAGGCTGTGCACCAGACCCCCTGAGGGTTCCAGGCCAGGCCCCAGGCGCCCCCTGAGGGTTCCAGGCCAGGCCCCAGACCCCCCTGAGGGTTCCAGGCCAGGCCCCAGCCCCCCGTGAGGGTTCCAGGCCAGGCCCCAGGGCCCCCTGAGGGTTCCAGTCCAGGCCCCAGGCCCCCCTGAGGGTTCCAGGCCAGGCCCAGGCCCCTCTGAGTGTTTTAGGCCAGGCCCCAGGCCCCCCTGAGGGATCCAGGCCAGGCCCCAGGACCCTCTGAGGGTTCCAGGCCAGGCGCCAGGCCCATACCCATGTGCCCCAGTGCCTGCTGTCTCCAGCCTTCCTCAGCTATACCCTGTTTCCCAAAAGCACAGCGTCTGGGGCTTGACTTCCCTGTGCCCCCACCCTGGCCCCAGCTCCCGCCAGGTACTCCTTCAGGGAGCAGATGGTTTTAAATTTCTGAAAGACAAACCCTTTATCTGAAACATCTGCACGGTCCGAGCATCTGTTAGACAAATGGTGCATGGGCTCGGGGCTGGGGCTGTGAGGTGGTGCAGAGGGGGTGCCCACAGGTTCAAGGGATCCACACCTCCATGGAGCCCCCTGCTGTGGAGTGAGGCAGGGAGGACCCGTTGGTCCCAAGGAGGAAGAGGCCTCAAATCCCATCCAGGATAGGATTTCTCCGTTAACTCACCATCTGCCCTTTCCAGTGGGAAAAGTGATACAGTTTCATACAAAGACTTAGGTTTGCAAATAAAAGTATCAATTAATAGGGACACCTATTAATAGGGATGGCTCAGTCAGTTAAGCCTCCGACTACAGCTCAGGTCATGATGTCTCAGTTTGTGGTTCGAGCCCGGCATCCGGCTCTGTAATGACAGCTCAGAGCCCGGAGCCTGTTTCAGGTTCTGTGTCTCCCTCTCTGCCCCTCCCCCGCTTGTGCTCTGTCTCACTCTCTCTCAAAAATAAATAAACATTAAAAACCTTTTAAAAAACTATCAATTAACATGCTCAATGTTACAATCTGGAATCTGGCCCGAGGTCCCGCTGTGCTTGGCTTCCCGGCCCCCAACTCCGGGCTCTGTGCATCCAGGACGGCTCGTCCAATGGGAGGAGGGCACCACATGGGCTTCTCCTAGGACTTGGCCAACGGAGGGGTGCGGGGAGAGAGGTCCCTTCTCCCTGTCCCTCTCGCTGCGGTAGCACCCCCGACCCTGCCCTGCACCCCTGCCAGGAGCCCCTCCCCCATGTGCACTGGGGTACCAACTCCTCCCTTGGCCATGCAGCCCCGTGGCTCAGCCACCTCAGGGAGTGGTAGCAGGCCCCGGCCACCGCAGCTCAGGTGGTGGGTCTTCTTGGAACAGGGAGAGTGGCCATCTGAACCTGGAAGTGCCTGCCTATGTGTGGGGGTCTTGTGTGGATCCTGAGCTCCGGTTCACTGCGGACAGCTCATTTCCAGCAAGCCTCCGGTAGCGCTGAGCACTGTCTGTGGAGGACATCTGAGCCCCCAAGGCACCCCCCGGGCCCGGGGGCTAGTCCCGAAGTTACCCTGAACGGGACTTCCCATTTGCTCCAGGTCTGGCCGACAGCTGGCAGCAGAGGGGTCTGTCCCCCTGCAGATGGGACCCTATGGAGGTGGCCATGGAGAAAGGGGAGGGGTGCCGGCCCCATGATCAGACAGGGGCTGGTCCCGGCTCCTGGCCCCTACTGGGCATGGAGCCGGAGCCCTGGGTAGGATGAGGGGTGAGGCTGCTTTTGAGTTCCTGAGCATTGGCCGCTTCCCAGCTGTGGCCTCAGGAAACCTCTACCTCTCTGAGCATTGATTTCCACATTTGAAAGAACTTGACCTTACACAGGGCCCGTGGGTGCAGAGGGGCCCAATGTGCTAGGTGACCCTGGATTTGACGTTGGGTGGGTTGTTGATGGTGGTCCCTGCCTCAGTCACTCAGCGCCTCTCGGAACCTGGGGACTCTTTGCCCTTAAACAAAGAACTGAAGCCAGCCGGGTCTCAATGTCTCCCAATTATAGGATTCCGGTTTTTGGGGTCCCCAAATTTGTTCTACTAGCAGCTTCCTCCTCCCACATGTGCACACACATGCACGCCCCCAAATGCACACATGGGCACACACATGCACACAACATACACGTGCACAACATATGCATGCAGACCTGTGCATACACATATGTACCCATGTGTGCATGTGCGCGCACGCACACAACATGCATGCACACAAATACACACGTGCACACACAATGCATACATGGCATACCACTTACATGCACATGTCCATGTGCATGTGCACATATGCACACACAGGTGCACACACAATGCACACACATAGGTATACACCCATATGCACACACATGCACACGCACAATGCATACACACAGGTGCATGCACACACATGCACACACAATGCACACACATAGGTGCACACATATATGCACACACAGGTGCACATACATGCGCACACAATACACACACAGGTGCACACACACATGCACACACAGGTGCACATACATGCACACACACAGGTGCACACACATGCACACACAATGCACACACACAGATGCACACACATATGCAGGCACAGGTGCACATACATGCACACACAATGCACACACACAGGTGCACACACAATGCACACACATAGGTATACACCCATATGCACACACATGCACACGCACAATGCATACACACAGGTGCATGCATACACAATGCACACACACAGGTGCGCACACAGATGCACACACAGATGCACATACATGCACACACAATGCACACACAGGTGCACACACATGCACACACAGGTGCACATACATGCACACACATAGGTATACACCCATATGCACACACACGCACACGCACAATGCATACACACAGGTGCATGCATACACAATGCACACACAGGTGCGCACACAGATGCACACACAGATGCACATACATGCACACACAATGCACACACAGGTGCACACACACATGCACACACAGGTGCACATACATGCACACACAATGCACACACACAGGTGCGCACACATATCTCCTTGGCTCTCTGTTGTGAGGCTCAATCACTCGGACCTGCCGGACGCCCCAGCTGTTAACCAGGTCAGCAGGGTTTGCCGTGTCAACCTCAGACGGTCCAGGGCGAGTGGAAAGAAAGGGGCTGCGTCACCCTTTCAGAGAGCGGCAAGGCTCCCGAGGGACAGACTGAACTCCCATACTCTCTGGCCTGCTGCATCCTGCCTGAGCTTTGCAAACGTGCCCACCAGTTTGCTATTAAAATAGCGAGCGCTGGGAAATAAACTGGCAGTGCTTCTCTCAATTGTATTCCCTTCCCTTCTGAGAGAGCCTGGCTGTCGCCCAGCCAGGGTGACAGCTCCTGTGCTCCGGTCTTGGTCTGACGCTGCCACCACGGAGCCACGGGCCACGTGCTGCACACAGTCCCTGATGCTTTGCAATTCTTTCCCTTGCTTCTGCTCCTTCCCGTGGAGGCTGACCTCTGTCCCGTAAAAATGCAAGGAGACCATTCTGTGTCAAAGCTGAAGGAGCCCAAAGGTCTGCCTTTTCCCATAGGGTAACCATTAAACCAATTTCTTCCTGCAGGCAATCTCTGTCCCTAGCACTTGCTTTTTTTTTTTTTCTTCTTTCAGGACTGCAAATTACTCCAAATAAACAAGCTGGTACAGAAAAAGTAATGGCCAGAACGCTTGGTTTCCACTGAACGATTATATTATGGAACACTGAGCCTTCTGGAATACGGGGTAAGATGATGGACGGACGGCCCGTGAACAGTACATTCTGTTCTGAGCTGCAAGTTGGTGGCTTTCATTCTCGTGCTCAGTCTTGCACAGGTTAGCAAATTAGTGAGGGAGAACTTGAGCTCTCAGGGCTCTCAGGGAGCCTGTCTTGTTTGCCCCGGACCAGCGTCTGGCGCAGAGAGCAGATTCCAGAGCCCGCGTGCCTGGCTGACCAGCTCTGGCCTCGGCGAGACCGCTCTGCCCTTAGCGTATCTGCAGAGTGCAGGGACAGCCTCTCCGGGGCCTGTGGGCAAAGGGGGGGGGCGGTGCTCTGCCCTCTCTGCAGAGTGGTCTGTCCCCCGTGGAGAGGGGCCTGGGGCTCCAGGGAGCGCCTGCGGGAGAGCTGACGCCTGCCCCTGCCCAGGGCACACCCACTGCTGGATCCCAGTCCCAGCCTCTCCCTGTCCCCTCTTCCATCCGCGGGGCTCACTCAGGCTCTTCTTGTGGGGATGCTGTAGAGCTGTGAAGGTCACCACGGTGGCGGCCCAGGGACGGCTGGCTCTGTCTCCCCCTTCTCGAATGTGGGTGATGCTGATTTTCTTTCTGCACCTGCACTTCCCCCAAAGGACCCCCACTCCCTGGGAGTCACATCTGCGTGGCCGTCAGCCTGACGCCCCCTGGCAGCCTCAGCTTGGTCTGCCTCTCCCATTTGTGCATTCTGACCCTCCCCCCTTCCCCCCCACGATGCCCGCTTTCCTGGAGGGTCGGGGCTCGGGGCAGCTGTTGTGGGCATCGTGTCCTATATCATTCAGGGCGCTGTGCATTTCTTCACCTGCCTCCCAAAGTCAGAGGCGCCCCGAGAGCAGCGCCCAGCACCCCCTCCCCCTGCAGCATCCCTGGGGAGATTCCTGGGGCACGACTCCCTCCCTTCAAAGCTGGTCCAGGGATTGTTTGCAAGGCCTGGTGAACCTCGTAAGCCGTGTGCCGCCACGGGACCTTGTGGGAGACACAGAAGCTGAGCCCCATCCCTTGGTGCCTCGGCGTGACCTGACCGTGGCCTCCGGCGCTGGGTCGCGGCTCCAGGCTGGGTGGCGACGAGGCGCTTTGGGCACAGCCCCGCTGGCAGGACCTCCTGTACCGCCGTTATTTTTATCTCCGCGTTGAGTGCTAATTGGTAGTTTACCTGCATTGCTCTGGCCCCCCTGAGACACGGCTCGTGGGGCTCCCCTGCCTCCGTCCTTGGCACTGAAGATACACACCTGTCTGCCTTTCCAGTATTTCTGGCAGGCTGGGGGGCACGGGGAGGGCCGGGAGGGCCTCTCCGCAGCAGGGGGCAGAGCGGAGACAGCACAGGACAAGCGGGTGGGGGCCTTGGGCTCCTGGCCGCCGTCGGGCCGTGCCCCTGCACGGGGACTCGGCCGGGGCCCTGGCCAGTTTGCTCAGTCCGGGGGGGCGCATGCACACGCCCCACGCCCAGGCCGTCTGGGCAGGGAAAGGACCGGCAGGCGCCCCTCCCCCACGGGCCAGGGAAACTGCTGCCCACGTAAGAGGCTCTGGGCGCCCCAGGGGCCAGCTGTCTGCGGCCAGGCGGCACTGAGCGCCCTTTGTTTCTTGCTGCAATGACTTCCCTCTTTGGGTCAATTGTGTGACCTAATAGCTGTTACTGTGTCTGAACAAAGTGTGCCGCGGCAGCCCGGGGGGCAGCTCGCTCTTGCCCCAGCACCCTGCCTGCCACCCTCCAACACCAGGCGCCGGCTGCTGCTTGGCTGGCCCTCTCAGGGGCCGCCTCACGCGGTATAGCCGGTGCAGAGGTTAGGGGGAGCCCAGGGAGGGCTGCGGATGAGGGGGTGGCGTGGACAGGGGCCCCAGTGGACCACAGCCCATTTCCTGGGCGTTCTGCCTGGTCTGGGTGCATCCGCCAGCCAGCTGTGTGCACTTAGGGTGGCCAGGGTGAAGCCCCCGCGGGGTGAGCTGGCTCTTCCCTTAGCCTTCGCGGAATGTTCTGGAGGGAGCGGAAGAGGCTCTGCTGGCCTCACTGCAGCTGCCCTTGGCATCTGTCTCAATGACGACTCACGCTTCTTTCCCGGGGATCCCCTGGGCAGGTGCGGAGCTGGGTGTGGTCGCCGCGTGCACGATTCGGGAGCTCCCCTTCCAGGTGAGGGGCTGGGTGTGGGGCCTCTGAGGTCGGTCAGCTGGGACGCTGAGGCTCTGTCTTGTCCACCGGTAGCTGTGGTCTGGGGTGGAGGGCACGGCCTCGGGGTCGGCCGGGGGGAGTGGAGGGACATGGACGCTGCAGGAACCGCAGTCCGGTGGCCGCCTCTGCCTCCGTCGGACGCCCGCGTGTGTGCAGCGATGCACCTGTCGGGTTGGGCGGGGACACGCTTACTTCGTCACCCCCTCGGCCATTGCCGCAGAGAGGGCCAAGTGGCCGTGACAGCAGCCGGCGCTGTGGGCAAAGAAGCCACCTGTGCATGAGGTGGCCGAAGGGTTTCCTAGGCATGGAAGCTGGGAGAGGGGGGCGTCAGAGAGAGGGGGACCCCCCCCACCTCGGTGCCCGGGACTGGCATGGGGGTCCCCGGGCAGCACGGATTCTATGTGGCTTTCTGCCTTCGCTGTGCATTTTCCACTGTTGTTCAAACAGGGCACATCACGGCGGGATAGTGAATTGACCTTTTTTAGGGCTGTTGATAACGGCTGTTGTTTCAGCTTAAAGCAAAGTGTTAGCTTTTCCATCCGATCCCCTCTCTTATCGCCGGGGTTCTGTCGAGCGACTGGCCGTGCAAGCCTTTCTGCTGGCACACACCTGTTAAGTGCACCCCGCGGCCCCTGTTTGTGGTCACCCAGCCGCGTTCCGTCCAGGGCGAGGGAGGCCCGGCTGACACGCGCCTGAGATGGAAGCAGATCCTGGGAGGGGGCCGCCGAGGGGTCGGGGGCCCAGGGGTCGGTGTGGACAGGCCCCCCTCCCAGGCAGGGGTGAGGACGGGTCAGCCACGGCGAGGGTGTTCTGGAAAGCTCCTGAGGCAGGCGTCACGCGGCAGGGCCGAGAGCCACCGAAGGTCCAGCAGAGCTCAGTCCTGCTGGGTCCCGGGATCTCGCCGGCGCACAGGCTGCGATGGGGCCGGGGGGGCCTGGGGAGCCTGCCCCTCCAGCCTGCGCCGCGGCTCTGTCTGTGGTCCACACTCTGCGCAGACAGAAGGCTGGCGTGCTCCTCCAGGGTTTATCCGGCCCTCGCAGTGCACGTCCTTTTCCTCCAAAGCACACTTTGGCCTTCCTGCGGGGCCTTCCTTACGCACAAGAGTCATAGCCCGTCGACATGAACGCGGCAGCGGGGCGCCCCAGGAGCGAACGCCTCTTGGGCCAGCGTCCCGGCGTGCGGCCGGTCACACGGGGGCCACACTTGGTTTGATGCTGGGCTCTCACTGTCCTGAGCCGCTTCGTATCGCTGGGCCAGAGACGCGGTCTCGCCGTGAGGGGCTCTGGTTTGCGCACAGCCACACAGAGCCACGCCAGGCCCCGCGCCCCGCTCCGGGGCCCACGCGGTTGGTGGGAGCGCATCCCTCACCGAGGGCGGGACCCTGCTCCCGGCCGGTTTTCACAGTCATATCCGGGCCTGGCCTCGTGCTGCTCTCTCTGGAGATGACGGAGCCACTGGGCCAGACCCGGAAGGGCCCCCTCCCACGTGGCCTCCAGACCAGACCCTCCTCTGCCACATCTGCTTTCCTGTGGGCACTCGCCCCCTGCAGCGTCTACGCGGCTCCTCCAAGGGCAGGGCCATCCCAGACCCCTCCGTCCCCGGCAGGTGCCATGTGCCCCAGCCAGCATCAGCAGACTTTGGCCGAAAACCCCACCCTGCCGCTGCCTCGGAGCAAGGACGTGGCTCCTGGCGCGGAGCTGAGTCGAGTCCCGTGGCTCACGGGGACCCGAGACGGGAGGCAGGGACCCCAGAGGTCGCATCATCCCCCCACCCCTGCTTCACCTGTCTCCTGCCCTTCATCAAGGCTCCTGTGCACACGGGGAGCTCCTGCAGCCCAACTGCCTGACGGGGCTGGGGGCTGACGGGGCCGCAGAGGGCCCAACTTCGCACAGGACCGTGGGGGCGAGGGCCGCCGTGCCAGAGGCGGCGCGTCACTTCTCGCTCTTCCAGAAGTCAGGGGACACTCTGCTCGGGTGTGCACAGGCTGACCTGAGGACCCGCAGGACATCCCTGACAAGTGGGGACCTCGGTCCTTGTGACACAGCTCCGGCTTGGGGTCTGAGGAGCCTGCACGGGGTCAGAACCTTCCAGGGGGATCGGACGGAACTCTGACAAGTTCGGACTTCAGAAACCTGGAAAGGAATCTCTCCTCCTCCCATTGCGGCCTGGAGGGGACAGGAAGTCCCGTGGGTGCCCGGACACTGTCGGGCCTGGCCTTCGGTGATGCGGGGTCCTGTAAACAGGGAAATGGGGGCTTCAGTCAGGGTATCCCTGTGATGTGACGCCCCTGCCGGGTTTTGTGTGTTCATCACCTGCCAGGTGCTCGGCTGGACATCACAAACGCGCGGGGCTGGATCCCGCCCTCAGAGTAACTCATGCGCGGGACAGGGAATCACGTACTAGTCAGGTGGTCACACAAAGAAGCACTGATTACAAAGAGTGAGGAGTGCACATAGTGCAGGGACAAGTGTGCTGAGTGGGGGCTGTGGCCTGAGAGCAGAAGGGCCCGTGACAGGGGTGTAGGTGATGTGTGTGTGCGGAGTTATCCGGGACGGAACAGCACGTGCAAAGTCCCTGGGGCAGGAGGTTCCTGGCATGTTTCAGGGCCTGTCTGGCCTGTGGTGGGGGCATGGAAATGGCCTGGGGCTAAGGTGGCATCTCTAGAGGAATTCACTTCACTGAATTTTTTAAATGTTTATTTTGTGTTTTGAGAGAGAGGTAGAGTGTGAGCAGGGGAGAGGGAGAGAGAGAGAGAGGGAGACACCGAATCTGAAGCAGGCTCTGAGGTGTCAGGACAGAGCCCGATGCGAGGCTCGAACTCGCGAACTGTGAGATCATGACCTGAGCCAAGTCAGTCGCTTAACCAACGGAGCCACCCAGGTGCCCCCAGAGGAATTCACTTTAAAGGGTCCACTGAACAACCCGCGTTCTAGTGTGTGTATGTGTGTGTGTGTGTTTGTGTGTGTGTGTATGTGTGTGCCCCTCTTCCGCTGCCCCCCACCTCCCCTGCTAGGCTGTGCTGGGGTCCCCGGGAACCCCGGGGTGGGGCCGGCTGGGGCCAGGCGCTGAACCCTGCACCGACGTGCCAAGCCCCTCCAGCTGGCACAGGGCTCCTGGAAAGGTCTCTGCAGCTGTCCTGCAGAGTGGAATGTTCCCAGGCAGGGCCTGTCCCTTTCTCTGGAAGCCTCGGAAACGTGCCAGGAATAAGAGAGGCATCCTTGAGAATCTCCGGACCCAGTGGGGGTGTTCCCAGAGCACGACTCCCACCGCTGGTAATTAGGACTAGGGAAGAGGGAACCCCAGCGGCCTCGGTGGGTGCCTCGGTGGGTGGGAAGCTGCTTCCAGAACCCGGGAGTCTCGGGCCGGGTGTGGGGGCCAGCAGCTTCCTTACTGTTGACTTTCCGTGCTCCCAGACTATGCCCCCGTCCAGCCTCTGCTGCGTTGCTGTGCGTGTGGCTCTGATTCGGTTCGGTCCCCTTCTGCTCCCGGTTCTGCCAGAACCACCAACCGTCTCGGAAACAGGGAAGCGTCCTTCCAGAAAGACATCCTTTCAAGTCTGAACGCCGAAAGACAAGCAGGCCACCCGTTTGGCTCAGGCACCGTGCCCGCGAGGGGCGGCTAATACCCCCTTTCATCTCTGAGTCCCTCCTTTCCTTGTTCCGGTAACAAAACGCTTCAAAACCAGCATGTGGAAGATGGGGCTTCTCTCCCCTTCGGCAAAGGAGAACACCCCTCCCCCACGCGCGCTGTCCTCCGTGTGTCCCCCCCCTCCCGTGACAGCGTCCACCCAGAGCTGGATGGAAGGAAGTTTCAGTCCCACCCACAGCCTCTGGGGAGAGACGGGGGGCTGGAGTCGGACGAATCGCCAATGGCCACAGACTTATCAACATGCCCGGGTAACAAAGCCTCCACAAAACCCAAAAGGATGGGGTTCTGGGTTGGTGGCCCAGAGGCTGCCATGTGTCACCATGGCAAGGGGACCTCACCCTGTGTATCTCTTCACCTGGCTGTCGATCCACATCCATTAACGTCCTCTGCAATAAACTGGAGATCCGGTGATCTCTGCTCCCAGGAGGGGGCGGTGGGAGCCTCCGATCTGTAGCCCATTAGCCACGAGCACGGGTGGCGATCTAGACCAGCCGGAGTGTGAGAGGAGGGGGCGAGGGCAGCCTCGCGGGACGGACGGAGCCTCTAATGTGTAGGATCTGAGACCGTCCCCAGCTAGACGGTGTCCACGTGGAGTTAAAGGGCAGGACGCGGGTCAGCGTCTGCTGAGAATTGGAGACTCATCTGGGGTAGGACGGACACACATCATCACAAGCCACAAGCAGGTGGGATTTAAGGCCGTGTTGACGTTTCAAGGTGAACGCTTTCCTGAGGCCGGACGGGCACCGCGGCGGGGCGACGGTGTGACGTGGTGACTTTCTTTCTAGCGCGGGGCGGTTATGAGGCATGCAAGGCTCTTTCGTTTCTTTGTAAACATGCACAGAGCATCCTTGGGCAGCCAGGCTGCGTGTGGCCCTTTGGAGAACCTCTAACCTGCTGGTTCCTGAGTCCCGTCTACGGAAGTGGCTATCTGCTCGGTGGAGCTGGCCCGAATCACAGGCACGGTGTGCTGTCAGAAAGGAAAAGGTCTCTGAAGTGTTGGCAAACCCCAGCTGTACTGAAAATGCTGCTCCCGGAGGGTCTCGTGGAGGGGAGCCCTGCCCGACGCATGGGATCTGGGAGACGGTGTTGCTGTGGTCCACGAGGACCCTGCTGCCTGCTGCTCTTCTGACCGAACCTGGGAGGACCGTCCATCCAGCCCCTGCATGGGCAGGGACGAGGGACTTACCCTCCGCCACGTTCTTAGGCCTCCCAGGGAGCATTCTGCTCAGCAGCCCCGAGCGTCTCCTGGATGTGCCTCCTGGATCTGGGAAATGAGCCACGGGCGCTGGGTGGTGGGAAAGAGCAAGTAGTTCCTTCTGGAAGCAGTCGGGGCTGCTGCGTCATCAGGTGATGCCAGGCTAGGTGTGGGGAATATCAGCGTCCTTGCTGCAGGCGTGACGGGCCACGGGGATGGTCCCCCCGTAGCCGTCTTTCCCCCTCAACGTCCGTAGATGCTAACGTCTTTGTAAGTTTGGGGAGCATTCACCCCCATTGGCTGAATAAGAATTGCAAAGTTGCAGCCCCTGGGGGGAGAGTGTCCCTGGCAGGGCTGGACCCCTTCTGGGTCCTCCTGATCCTTCCTTTCTGAGTAAGTGGGACATCCACACGGGCCCACGGGGGAGCCCTGTCAGGGCCCCGTGGGTGTGCCTGAAGCAGGGCACCGAGAGTTGCTTTCTCTGAGCCGCCACGGACCACTCTCCATCTGTCATCACGCACCTCTACAGGTACAGTTGGCGGCTCTGTGTCCCCCCCTGGCCAGCCCCCTGGGCCCACCGCCCTCCCAAGGGGGCTGGGTGTGGTTCCTGTGCTAGAATCCTGCAGTCACGTGACAGGCAGTCAGGCTGAGTGGCAGGTGTCCCGGGGCGTCCAGAACCTCAGGTTGTCCCCCCCACCCCCCGGCACCCACTCCCCCGGACCCTGAAGGCACCGAGGAGCCTGGGGACGAGTCTGGCACGGTCCCGACGGGACTTGCAGCCCTCAGACCCTCTGGTCTCGGGCCTTGGGGATGTGCGCCCTGGCTGACCACGGACCGACAGACAGACGGACAAGCTCGGAAGGCACGCAGGGTTTCCAAGGCCCCAGCTTGCTGGACGTGGGGGCCTTCAGAGCACGCTGGCGTCTGTTTGTTCCTCTGAGCTTAACTGGCCGGCATCCGGGCTGCATGTATCCACTCACCAGCAGCTCGTAGAAAGGGAAATCTTTCTGCCGTACAAGAAAATGGCATGTTTTCCTGCAGAGCCTCTGGGGACTGGCGAACGTCGAGGGGGTGTGGTCCATGCGGACGGAGCCCACGTGACGTTTGATTAAAGAAGGCTTTTGTAAACTTCTGTCTCGGGAAGGGCCGGGGGTCGTGGTGGCCCAAGCTCGGGCTCTTATCAGAGCTACTGGAGGGATGCCCGGGGACACCATGGTGCGGAGGGCAGCACGCCGCGTGTCTGCAGGTGCCATGCGGGGCACCTGCCCTGGGGAGGACATTCCCACGTGCTCTCGGGCTGTAGGTCCAAGGTTGAGACTCAGCACGAGCCCACTCGGGCCGCCTCCGACCTCGCCGGGCGCTGGACAGGCCCACAGAGGACGTGCATTGGGTGCCTGCCTCCAACCCCTCTGCTGGGGCTGATGCTGTGGGACCCTGGGACTGTGAGCGACGCCTCCAGTCCGGAACGAAGCCCCCGTGTGAGGACAACGCTACAGCTCACGGCCTCCTGGACCTCAGCGCCGTCCGCCTTCTGTCCACTCACAGGACCCAGGCCTCTGGGGCCAGCTGAGGGACGGTCGCCGGAGACCCCACCTGACTGCGCGGAGGCAGCTGGGACGGCCTGAGGGTGTCCGGGCGGATCTCACAGAAGCCACCATCCGACCAGGTGAGGGTGTCCAGGAGGGTCAACCTTCTCTACGGCAGCTGCATCACGGGCACAGCTGGAGGGACCCTTCAGGTGATGTGTCCCCGTCTGCTCCCGTGTCACCTGCAGGCAGTCTGTCTTAGGGCTTCTGTGGACCCCATGCCAGCTGGAGGGTCTTGAGGGCCAGGGGCTCAATGGACAGTCACTCCAGTGTGCCCCCGGTTGTTCTGGGCTAAACTGAGTCCCCTTCCCCAGAAAGATACAGTGATGGGGGTGCCTGGGTGGCTCAGTCGGTTGAGCGTCCGACTTCAGATCAGGTCATGATCTCCCTGTTCGTGAGTTCGAGCCCCGCATCAGGCTCTGTGCTGATGGCTCAGAGCCTGGAGCCTGCTTCGGATTCCGTGTCTCCCTCTCTTTCTGCCCCTCCCCTGCTCTCACTCTGTCTCTCTCAGGAAATGAATAAACATTAAAAACGTTAAAAAAGAAAGATACAATGTTGTGTTAGCCTCTGGCGCCTGTGCGTTGAGACCACGTCTGGAAACAGGTTCTTAGCAGACGTGATCGAGTTAAGAGGAGGGCATCAGATGGGCCCTGATCGATATGACCCGAGTCCTTATAAGAAAAGACACACAGAGGACAGCTTCTGGGAAGAGGGGCAGAGGTGCGAGCGATGTGTCCCGAAGCCAGGGGCTGACGGCTGCTGTCGGAAGCCGGAAGATGCAAGGAAGGATTCCACCCGGAATCTGGCAGGGAGCGTGGCGTTGCCGACAGCCTGATCGCTGGCTTCTGGCCTCCGGGACCAGGAGATGGAACCGTCTGCTGTTTACTCTGGTTTGTGGTGCTTTGTTGTGGCCGCCCCGGAACCGAGACTCTGCACTGGGCCGCCCTTTCGTGCTCTCGGGTCGGGGGTCTATGGGTATCAAGGTCCCCTGGTTAGTGATTCCATTCCTGGCCGCGGAGTCACCGGGAAACAGGTGACCACACCTGCCGAGGGCCTCCACGGACACAGCACGGCCATCTGAACCCCTCATAACCCCGCTAGCTGGGCATCATCAAACCCGTCTTCCAGAAGGAGAAACTGAGGCTCAGAGAGCACACTGTTCCGGGCTCGTAGCGCTGGGTGAACAGCCACGAGACTCTGGGCTTTCTACTAGCATATGGCGGCCTCCGGACTCCGTGCCCCCCGGACCTCCAAACTGGAGACCCAGAGGGGCAAGGTGTCGGCATAAAGAGGCAACATCTCACGGCAGAGGGAATGACCGCGTTCTGAGCCACATTTATCTGTTCGGCTCAGTTTCTGGAGTCAGCTGTGTGATCTCGACCAGGCTGCTTGGGCCCTGGGCCTCCGTTTGCCCACCTGTGAAATGGGTATAATGGTGCAGCTTCTGTTGCACTGTGACGGGCAGGAGCGGTGGTTTGTCTTGCCTGCTCTGCTTTTGCAAGATCTCTCCTCACGCCGAACCCACTGAGATGACAGCCGGCAGTGGTGAGGGACCTCGAAGCTTCGGGGGAGCTGGGGCCCACGGGGACTCGTGCCATCGACCCCTCACGCCCCCCCCTGGGCTGGACGGTGCCACCTGCTACGTCCTGTTCCCTTGGCAAGCTCACAGATAGTAACACGTGTGTTGGCGAGGAGTGGTACCCATGGGACCCTGGCCTCGGGGGAGCTTAGCGAGGGCTGTTTTGTGAAGGGGCAAGGTGCTTCTGCAGGTGGCCGCGGCCCCTCCTGCCTCCCATCCTTCCCACCGAGCTCGTTCACGCCCAAATCCTCTGCTGATTCCTCTCGTTTCTTTGCCCTCCTTGTTTCCACTGTGGACACAATTTTTTTTAATTCTCTGAGACAGAATGAAATACTATCACCTCTGGTTTTTTAGATCCTACGCTCGTCAAGATACACACACGTTGCAATCATTTTCCGGCATAACCTGGGAGGAAAAAGTGGGCCGAATCAGAAGGTCACATGTACCAGCAGCAAAATAATGACACGCTATTTTTATCTATCACCTGTCTATCAGATATAGACAGATATCTATATATCTATCCCTTATCTCTATCTAACTATTTATCATCTATCATCTATCTATCTGTCATCTATCTGTCCCTTATCTCTATCTGTCATCTATCTGTCTCTTATCTCTGTCTATATGGGGAAAATGTGCACCTGCTTGGCCAGCCCACCCAGAGCAAAGGCAGATCATAAAAGTGGAATGAGGGGCGCCTGGGTGGCTCAGTCGGTTGGGCGTCCGACGTCGGCTCAGGTCACGATCTCGCGGTTTGTGAGTTCGAGCCCCGCGTCGGGCTCTGTGCTGACAGCTCGGAGCCTGGAGCCTGCTTCGGATGCTGTGTCTCCCTCTCTCTCTGCTCCTCCCATGATCACGCTCTGTCTCTGTCTCTCTCTCTCTCTCAAAAATAAATAAAGATTAAAAAAAATTTTTTTTCAGAGTGGAACGAGAACATCAACAGCAAGTTTCAAACTCAGGGCCAAAGCTTCCTTTGCACGCGCACTGAAGAACCATGACACGAAGCCCAGAATGTTCTTGGGCAAACCCTGGGAATTCTAGTCACAGCCGGTGCCATTCAGGCTCCATAGTGAAAGCCAGGACATGAGGCCACTTAGCAAGGACACAACAAGATCTCCGGCAACTTTGTTTTTTCTAGAAGGCGTGAAGTAGCCAAATCCCACAGTTGTCCGTGGAGACACCGTCTGCCTGCCCGTCTCTCACAGGCTGAGCCCCCAGTTGTCCCCGTCGGTCCCCCGGCGTGTTCTGAGGGGAAGTCGGTCAGTTTACACAAGCTCGGAGGTAGGACTGCCCTGTTCTGTCCCCAGCCCAGATGGGACCTTTTCCTTTGTCACTGGTTATTGCGGAAAGGAGGCGTGTGGAAGGCACTGTGGTCAGTGTTCACGGGAGAAGGCAGCATGCTGAACACACACAACCTGTAATGGGGTTCTCCAGAGAAACAGAGGACCCAGGACACATGCTGCCGTATGCACAGAAGGAGACTGAACCCAGCAGTTGGCTCGAGAAATGCCACCATCTGCCGTATATGAGCGGGAGACGCAGGAAAGGCAGTGGAGCGATTCAGGCCGAGACGGGAGGACCGAGAGCCACTATCTCCGATGTCCAAGGACCAGAGAGGACGGACATCCCAGCTCAAGATGAGAGAGTGAATTTGCTGTTGTCTTGCCGCCTTGTTGTTGATTAAATTATGTCCACGCACATCTGAATCAGATGCTTATCTCTTCGGGAACACTCACAGACACACCCAGAAATAATGTTTTACCAGCTCTCTGGCCAGTCAAGTTGACACAAAATTAACCGTCATCAGAAAGCCTGGGTGAAGGCCCTCTCGGTTCAGCCCTGTGTGGGGCAACTGAGGTGGATGTGGCTGCAGTGAGCTACGGGTCCCCCGGGAATGCCTTGCTGTGGCGTCTCTCCCAGCACGCTCGGGGCCTGACTCCAGGAACTTTCTGGCTGCCATCGTGCCGGCCATCGCCTCCCACCCCCCGGGAAGCCTTGCTCCCCCCGGCTGTGTTCTCTCAAGTGCAGGGCTCTCCTTTCCCAGGAAGTCTGCTTTCCAAGCAGCCGTGGCGCCAGCAGCTGGAAGCTTTTTTTAGGGATGAGCCGACAGCTCAGCATTGGTACTGAATGTTCTGAGTTGGCCTGGCCCCTGCAGGGTGCACCAGAGGGAACCACACAACGGGAAGTGGAAGGGCTTCTCAGCCCTGACGCTCGCCGACATTCCATTCGGCTGCCTGGCGTGCCTTCTCTCCAGCTCCATTCAAAGAGCAGCTGCTGGACCGTCCGTGTGTCCTTCCTCTTCCCTCGACTTCCCGGTGTCCCTGCCTTTCCTGAGCCCCGGCCTGGCTCTGCAGGAGGGAGGAGAGCCAGGCTGCACCCCTCCCCTCCCCACCCCCATCAGCGGCGCAGGAGCCTCAGACCGAGGCCTCCGGCAAGCCCGGCAGGCCCAGGAGGAGCTCAGGGCCCTTGCTCTCCGGGGAGGGGCTTGGGTCCCGGGACACAGAAGCGACATGTTGTTCAGTAAACACTCCCTGCATCCAAGGCCCCTGCCTTGCGGGTAACGAGGGACATTAGACTTTCACTTCCCCAGGCTCACGGCCAAGCGGGGCAGTGGGAAACTCACAGCCAAGTGGCCGTCCCCGCTCCTGGGGGAGCGGAGTCTCCTCCTGTGGGCCAGTGCTCTCGGCCACCGCCCCGCCGCAAAGCTCCCCTCGCTCCTCCCCGTGCCCCGTGTCCCTCTGCAAAACGGAGACCCCCTCCCCGCCAGCGCCGGCCTGGCGGAAAGGGCACAGGAGGGGGGCGGGCCCGCGGGAGGTGCTGGGGAGGGCTCGCTGCTGATTCAGCCCCCAGGCCGCACAGACGTGCTCCCGGGGGACCCGCGGGCTCCGGGGAAGGGCCCCGGAATGACAGCGCCTGCGTGGTCAGCTGCCTTCCTAGAAGGCAAGGAATCTGCTGTCCTGGTCAGGGTGTGACCTGTCCTGCTTCTTCTCTTCGGCCACCTCCCTGGCCCTGCGGGGGCTGCCCCGGACCAGGAGAAAGGGGGTCTGGAGCTGCCGGCAGACCCCTCTGTGCAGCAAGGACACACAGTGACTGGTGGCGTGTCTGGGCCTGCTGGGGGACAGGGCATGACCGCAGCCCACGGGACTGGGTGTTCCCCACTCACACCGCTCCTGGCCGAGCACAGGAGCCCCGAGGGGTCCGCCCTCCGGCCCTGGGGACAGCACAGGGGGCCGCCCCCCCCTCTGTCACAGGCCGCTGTGGGGACACACGGTGGAAGGCAAGGAGCCGGGCAGAGGCCCGGGCCTGGCGGGGTCACATCCAGAAGAGGTCGGTGAGGGAGTCTACGCAGGGTCTCTCATCACCACCTCCACGGGCCAGGACCAGCGTCCTCCCTCCCAGCCCAGCGCCCGGCCGACCCCCTGGGGGGTGGGGAGCAGAGAGCGGCATCTGCCCACCCTCGCCTCGTCCACGACAGGCGCCCTGCTGGGCTACCACTGCTCCACGCCTTCCCGGGCCCTGTTCCCGACGGCCCCACCCCCGACACTTCCCAAGTGTGGGCAGTGGAACTGGGGACAGACAGAGTGGGCCGTGGGCAGTCGTCCGGTCGTCTTCCGAGACCTCAGAGAGGCTCTGCGCAATTCTTTTTTTTTAATTTATTTTTGAGAGAGTGGGAGAGACAGAGCGTGAGCAGGGGAGGGGCAGAGAGAGAGAGAGAGACGCAGAATCCGAGGCAGGCTCCAGGCTCCGAGCTGTCAGTACAGAGCCCGATGTGGGGCCTGAACCCACGAACCGTGAGATCATGACCTGAGCCGAAGTCGGACGCTCAACTGACTGAGCCACCCGGGCGCCCTGGGCTCCATGCAATTCTTACAGCCTGGAGTGGAGCAGGTGCCCTCCAGGGCAGGCCTGGGCGGCTTCTGGCCACCACGTTCCCTGAGTCCTGAGTCCTACTGGTCACTGTCCCCGGAGGCCTGTGGTCAGAGACCCACCCACCTCCAGCGCGATTTCCCCATCTCCGCTCGGGGTGCTGTCAGCAGGGGCAGGGCCCGGGGTCTGAGAGGGCAGAGGTCGGGTGCTCAAGTCACCGAGTGGAAGGACCTGGGACCCTGTGCTGCCTGCACGGCCGCTGAAATCCTGCCACGTCTTCAACCTGCCACCATATTGCAGCCTTGGCCTAAGAGTGTCCAAAGTCAGTCTCCTGTCTTCCTGTAAAGGCACCCCACGTGTTGCCTCAGCCCTGGACGTGGCTGGAGGCTGAGCTGGAGGCGGGTGCTGGGCTCTGGGAGAGGAGGGGTGAGGAGCCGCAGGGCAGGCTGGGACTCGTCACTGTCGTCACTGTAGATAAAACAGGCTTGCTGAGGTCACTCTGCCCTGATGGCGACTCTGCCTAACGAGGGCCAGACCCAGTGCTGGCCGAGAGAGTGAGCGCTCCCTCCTCCCCCTCGGAGAACTTTCTAGAAGGATGCTGGGGATGGGGCTCTGGAGCCACGTCGCCTCTGTGCCAGTGTCCGTCCCTCCCCGTCCTGGTAATGTCACCTCTCCAAGCCACTTCTCTTGCTTTAGGCTTGTGTAAGCTCCGGGAGTGAGATTCGCACGCTGGGTCCTGGGGCAGGTTGCATTTCCCGACGAGGTCACACCAGCACCCCCTCCCCCCGCACAAGCGCTTCTTCCAGTGTGACTGACCTTTCTGCCCGGGGTCCCTGTCCCCTGGAGCCTGCCACAGGAGCACAGAGGCCCCCGGGACCCTCTCTCCGGCTTTGGAAGACGCTCCCAGGGCCAGCCCCAACTCGCCAGCCGGGAGCGCCTGCAGCCAGTACCCCGTCCCCTAGCTGACTCCCGCAGGACCCTGGGCCAGAGGCTCCCAGGTGAGCCCTGCCCCAGCTCCCGCCCCACAGAACCAGGAGACGTCTCGAGGATCGCGGCTGCTCTCAGCCACTGCGTTTTGAGGAGTTTTCTCGCTTACTCGTTGTGCCGGAACAGGTGCGAGACAATAAGGGAATTCATTTCCACGCTCCTGAATCTGAGGGCAGGCTTCCCAGCAACGTGGGGCGTCTTCCAAAAATGTGGACCGTATGCCTCACGTTATGAATAACATACCTGTTGCCTCCACTGACCATCCCAGGACTGATTTCTAAGGTTTCGGGAAGCGGCTCTTTTGTCCGTTGTAAAGTGGAAAGCGCGTTCTATGCCACACCCCTCTTGGGGGTCCCCAGGCCGCCTCACCCCCAGTCTGTACAGGTACCTGGGCTCTTACTCTTTCCTTTTCTAAGCAGAAAGTTGCTGGAAATAACAAGCAAGGGGCCGGTGACCTCCAAGTTTGCCTGGACATCTGGAAAATAATTTTAAATATTTATGTGTGATCCACAGCAGATAACATGTTTGCCGTGGGGAGCTTCAGTTACAAAGTAAGCCAGTGGAGGAGGAAAAGAAACGTTCTCTGTAGAGAAAGCGTTTCATATTCCTGCTTGAAAGATGGCTCTTTTCTGCTTAAATGTGTGTGAAAAAGTGAATCGTGCTCACAAAGGAAAGTTGTCGGAGAGAAGCTGAGTGGTTGGAACGAAGGGGTGCCCTCGGACTTGGAGTCTAAGGGCAGAGCAGGAGCATTAGCTGGGAACCCCCACCGCCCCTGCAGGACTTGTCAGGTCCTTCCTGGGGCAGCTTCCGGTGTGGGGGGACTACTGTTCCGCGGTTGGAAACCAGGCCACTGTGACAGGGACGGGGTGTGTGCTCACCCTCTCCCTCTCCCTCTGGGGCACCCAGTCCCACCGCAGGTGTATGTGGCCTTGAGAGCTCTGTTTGCACTCTGGTCCCTTAGTTCCTGCATCTTCTTTCACGTTCTGCCGGCCGGATGTGGAGGGCCCGGATGGCGACAGGCCCTCTGGGTCCTGAGTGACTGGTGGAGCAGACCCCCTCCCCACCTGCATCCGACTGGGGCGGAGGGAGGGGGCAGACGCATGCTCATTGCGTTAATCCGCAAGCTCATCTCGCCTGGGCCAGTGTACCTGTGGACACTTGGAGGACAGGTGCGCGTCTGAGTTTTCCCGTGTTTGCGGAGTTAGCTGGTGGTGTTCTCAGAATAAGTGAGAGGGAGGGGCGTGTGCCTTTCTAGGGACATGTGGCTCTGCGTTTTCCTTCCTTTGCTTCCACAGATGGAGGAGGAGGAAGGGACTGGGCTCAAGACACGGGATGGGCAAGAGGACAACGTCAAGCTCTCGGCATCGCTTGTAGAAGAAAAGCCCTCTTGGGAGTTTCCGCACAGGTGGTCCAGCGAACGCGGACGTATGTCCCGCGTGTTTGCCTTTCTTTAAAGCTTATTTATTCATTTTGAGAGAGACAGAGAGCACACTCACTTGAGTGGGGGGAGGGCAAAGAGGGAGAGAGAGACTCCCACGCGGGCTCCGTGCCGAGCTCTGCGCTGTCAGCACAGAGCCTGATGTGGGGCTCGAGCCCACGAACCGTGAGATCGTGACCTGAGCCGAAATCAAGAGCCGGACGCTCAACCGACTGAGCTGCAACCCCCCCCCCCCCCCTTTCTTTACACCTGTTCCTCGCGGTGGCCTGGCTGAGCAGCCTCGTCTAAACAGTTCGGCTGGATTGTTCTCATCGCTAGCCACAGCTGGCGGGAAAAGGGCGAGTGAGTGAGGACATGACTTGTAATCGAGCCCTGTAGCTGGCCGTGTCCTGGGAAACCCGGCGTCTGGGACTCTGGAGGGACACCCAGGCCCCCAGGAAAGGACGGAGGTGAAGTGGGGGAGCGTTACACTTGCGGTCCCCAGGCTGTGCTGTGCGTGCGCGTACCCGCTCGCCTGTACAGGTGCGGTCTTCCTCCAGGCCGTGCGCGAGGCACCTACCCCCGCGGGCCGTGCAAGCCTGCTCAGAATCGGATCGCCTGTGGGCACCCACCACCTTCAGCTCCGGGGCGCACGAGCTCACCTTTGTGGACAGTCATCAAGCACCACGTTTTCCCTGGAAAATGACGAAGAGAAACGTGCAAAAGGCTGCAAACAGGGACTGTAATCTCTGTGCACGAGATGGCACCTTACCCGGTTTTGTTGTGGATTTTCCTGTCCAAGGGGAGACCTTGCGTGGGGACGTGGGGACACCATTTCTGTTCACCATTATGCATTGCTGAGCCGCGGGCCTGGCCGCGTGCTGTGGCCACAGTGGTTGAGCCCGTGTCCACGCAGAGGGCTTTACTGCAATTAGGGCCTAGAAACACCCAGGTTTCCTAAGTAGATTAGGAGGCTCTTTGAAAACTGCAGCTAAAATCCACTATGGATAGAATCCAAAAGCTTGCCTGTGTCTTTCCCTTCTTTTCCACCTTCTCCTTCTTTTTCTGAGCTGCAAGAATGATCTTGGCCACATCCTTCTATCTTTTCAGTGTCCAGGGGGTTTGATTTAAAGGGTTTGGTTTTTTTTTTTTTTTTTTTTTTTTTGCACGAACAGCATGCCACGAATGCTTGGGTCTGCAAAGAGCAGGCGGGATCCCGGCCACAGCAAGTTACATCTGACTGCTGAGCGCTTAGGCGATGGCGATTTTAACGTGGCTCGCAGGAGTTGCGGTTCCCTGCACAACCTTCTGACACGTGGGACGGCGAATTCCAAGTTTATGATTGTATCTGCTCCCTCCTCCCGCGGGAGACAGATTCCTCCCCGAGCTGTGGCTGCTCGAGAGGATGAGTGGGCTGTGGAATCGTGTTCTGCTCTTTTCAGCGGGCAGACTTGTCTTCTTCAAGCTTCGGGAGGCGGGGGCCGTGGCAATGATGTTGGGGGTGGTACCGACTCGGGCTCCCTCCTCAGCCTCACTTAAAAAGTGGCTAAAAAGGTGAATCTCCCAGCCTGAGCCACGAGGCCCAGACATGAGGGCTGGGGCGTCCCCAGGGTGGGCTACCACATGGATGTGACTGCAGGGACCCCAAATTCCTTGACCCTCCTCCAAGTGGGAGTTGGGGTCCCCGCCCCCCTCCCTCCATTCCGGGTGGGTCTGTGGCCACCTCACCCCATTACCTAGCATTGTGGGAGGGGGGAGGTCGCTGACTTCAGAATCCTGGAAGATTTGCCTCGTCCTTTTGGGACACCTGCTCTCAGGATGCTCCCTCCCAACGTGGCGGCATGGAAGCCCGAAGCCCGTGGAGAGGCCACATGCGAGCGTTCCCAGGGTCACCGGCCCCGTGACTCCGGCCATTCTGGGGGCACCCCTGCCGGGGATGCAGGCTCAGGGAGCAGAGCGGTGTCCCCGCCGTGCCCAGCCCGAATCCTGACCCACGGCACCCGGGAGCACGGCTGATGTGTTCAGCTGGGGGTGTGTCCCACAGTAAGGGACACCCGGGTCCCAGGTGGGTCTCCCTTCCTGACGGACGTGAGGTCCAGGGCCGAGGTGGCAGAGGCACAGCCTGCAGGCGTGGGTCCTTCCAGGTGCACGGCCCCCTCCAGCTGCTAGCCGCCACCCCTTCGCACGACGGGGCCAGAGAGCGGAGCCGGGCTGCCCGTGGTCGGCGGCTCCCGGTGGCTCCAGCTGGCCGCCCTCTCCTTGGATGAGACCCTGTCCCGCTGGGGGGCCGGGCTCCGTAGTCATGGGCACGAGGCTCGGGGCAGCTCTTGGACGAGGGAAGACGGGGTCCACCCGAGAGGGAGGTGAGCCGGGAGGAACGAGGCTGCCTCCAGGCCCGGCTGGCTGAGTGTCCTCGTCCCCGCGATCTCTGGACACGGCCGTGCTGGCCTGCCGCGTGCGTCTGTGGGACGTGCTCAGCCCCACTGTGTGGGGACGTGACCCACACACACCCTTTGCTCGGGACCCACCGTGGCTCCTCGTCTGTGATGCGAGCGCGGAACCGTGGGGGCCGTTTTGTCCCGTGGACCCAGGAGAGGGAGCAGGGCCGGGGTCTGGGCCACCTCCTGAGGAAAAGGACGGAGCCCGGGTCAGCAGTCGGTGGGAGCTTCCCACTCTGTCTACATCTTTAAAACAGTTAAGACTTCCTCCCTTCCTCCCTTCCTCCCTTCCTTCCTCCCTTTCTTTCTTCTTTCTTTCTTTCTTTCTTTCTCCTTCCTTCCTTCCTTCCTTCCTTCCTTTTTCTTTCTTTCTTTCTTTCTTTCTTTCTTTCTTTCTTTCTTTCTTCTTTCTTTCTAAACAGTTTTAAGGTTCACAGCCAAAGACTGTCCTTGCCCCCCCACATGCACAGCCTCCCCCACCATCAACACCCCCACAGGAGGGGGCATTTCTGACAGCCGACGTATCTACACGGACGCATCGTCATCACCCAAAGGCCACAGCTTACTTAAGGTTTACTCCCGCTATTGCGCAAGCTAGGGGTTGGGACACATGTGTAATGGCCGGTGTCCTGCAGGGTAGTCTCGCTGCCCCAAAAGTCCCCCAAAAGTGCTCCAGCCTTCACCCGTCTCTCCCCAGCCCCTGGCAGCCGCTGATCTCTTTACTGTGTCCGTAGATTTGTGTTTTGCAGGATGTCATAGGGTTGGAATCCTACACTGGGCAGCCTTTCCAGGCCGGTGTCTTCCACTTGGCAAAACGCCCTTAAGTTTCCTCCGTATCTTTTCATGCCTGGAGAGCTCGTTTCTTCTTCACCCGGGATGACATTCTGCTGTGTGGATGGACCACGGTGTTTTGATCTGTCACCTCCTGGAGGACCTCGCGGAAGCCTCCACGTTCGAGCAACTGTGAGTAAGGCTGCTGAAACACCCGTGTGTGGGTCTCCGTGTGGGCCGAAGCGCTCAAGTCACTCGGCGAAGCGCCAAGGAGCCTGGCTGCTGGGTCGGCTGGCAGAAGCATGTTTAATTTTGCGAGAAACCGCCACACCGTCTTCCAGAGTGGCTGCGTCGGTTTTCATCCCTTCCGGCAGCAAGGACGGCTCCCGCCGCGCCGCGTCCCCACCAGCGCCGGGTGCCAGCGTCTCGGATTCCGGCCGTTCCGTTAGGTGTAAGGTGGCATCTCATTGTTTGCATGGAGCTGCTTCCCTGGCGTGGTGACGAAGGCCGGTTTCATCGGACGGACCTGAGCGGGACATCCCCACCCTGGAGCGTGACCGGGCAGGGAGGGGGCTCAGGGGGTGTGGCCCAGACCTGGCCGTGTGGCGGGGGGGGCTGGCCAGCGGGTCTGGTGGCTGAGACTTCCTGTCGTCACCGGCCCCTCCTGGCCCACGCGGCGGGTCCCTCGCGCCACACCGCCCTTGGCTGGTGCGGAAGGCCGTTTGGAGGCTCTTCAGGGAGAGGGGCCGGTGAGAGGAGGGAAGGGGGAGGAAGAGAGGCTTCTCAGGAGGGGCGGGACTTGGGGCAGCCACGTCCTTTCTTCTGTGGGACCCAGAGCCTGGAATGTGCCCTTGAAGCCGACTTTCAACACCCACAAAGCAGCTCTTTGAGCAGTGAGCTCATCTGTCCTCCCTGAGTGACTCCAGGCCTGTGTCACGCTTCTCCATCTGGGAGTGGAGAGAGGGACACGGAACGCCATCCCAGCCACAGCGGGGAGGGGCCGTGGCAGCTAAGTTAGTTTGGGCACCACTGTCTCGGATGCCGAGTGCACAGGCAGCAGATGTCTGGCTAGGACGTCAGTGCGCCCCGGAGGCTCCACCAGGCAGTGGGGGACATGCCCCTACTCACTCCCAGGGACGGAACGTGTCCAGATATGCAAAGACAAGGAAGCAACTAAGAAGAGGAAAAACAAATGGGCAATAAATAAGGCGGGAAAGAAGCAGCTGCTCCCGCTTGGATGCCGCCAGAAAATCGGGGACCTGAGGCCAGAAACCAGGTCCCCGAAGTCGCTCTGAATTTAGCGTCACTTTTCCTGGGGTCTTGAAGGCATTTTGCTCTCGGGCTGGGGCTCAGCAACAGCGAGTCGCTGAACTTCCAGGAACAGTCGTGGCCAGGCCACTTGCGCCGGGGGCGTGCGGGGGCCACCCCTGTTCCTGTGTCCGGGTCCTGTACCCAGTCCGTGGGAGGGACCCAGAGCCACGGGGCTCCCAGCTCTCAGTGCCTGCACCCCACGGTGGGGGCCTGGCCGGGGGGCAGGCACGGGGAGACCGGCACACTGCCCACCCTGCCCGCCATGTCTTCTCAGGACCAGGGCTGCCGTTCTGAGTTGAAGAAGTGGCCAGGAGAGCGTGGAGGCAGGAGGACAGGGACCCAACAGGGAGCCCACGTTCTGGACTCGGAAGATGCCGAGACGTGTGTCTGGTTGCCTGCCGTGTGCAAGTATCTAGGGCGGGGCCTCCAGGAAGTAGGACCTGAGGCCAGAATCTGATGGCAAGCGGTTGATTTCGGGGGTGATCACAGCAAGCGATCTTCCCTCTCACTCCACGTTCCTGGCTGAGGATGTCAGAACCCCAGGGCCGCTGGGGCTGTGACAGTGGCCGCTCCGGGGCACTGGTACGTTATGTACAGGGACCCTTAGCCTGGTGATGAAAGTTGAAAATATTCTTTCTCTTTCCCTGCAAGTGCATTTCGGGTTCCTGTGCTCCAGGATCTGCTGTCCCCGGATGGCTTCCGGGTTTCGTGTATTGCTCGGGCAAGTCGTCCCTGAGCCAGGCTCATAAAGATCCCCTCCCGCATTTTCTATTACCTGCCCACCGATTACCTGTCGCACATTTTCTATTACCTGTCGCGCACCGATACGCTGAACCCAACCTGTGTTTGTCCTGTGTGTGCCATGAGGGACTTGGGTCTCTGTTCTGCTCGGCTAGGTGGTGGTGGTGACGGCACATGCTCGTTGTACCCTCACATTCCTTCCCGTAGTTTCCCGGCCGTGAAGTCCTACTGGGTTCCCCACTCCCTCCTTGGAATTTCCTGCATTCTGGCAAAGGGACTGGGTTCCCTCCTTCCTCCTTGGCTCCTGTGTATCCCTGAGAGACCCCGGGCTGACTTCTGCTTCTCCACAGACCCTCATGGCAAGTCTCCTGGATCCTGACTCACCTTGCTGGGCGGGAGTGACGTGACCTTCCAGCTCCTGTCCCTTCCCAGACACACGGATGCACCCACTTTCACACGTGCTTGTCTTTGCAGATGATTCCTTCTGCCTAGAATGGCCTGTTCTGCCTCTGTTCTCCTGTCTGGGTAAAGCCCACGTTTCCCTGATACCAGGAGCCACCTCCGGTCTCTCGCAGGTTCTCCCTGAGCTGTCTGAGCCCTGAGCAGCAAGCCTTCCCCTGGCTGAGCCATGCAGGCCAGAGCCCGGACATCCAGGCCTGGTCCCTGTACCTTGTGACACTCAGGCCTGTCTCTTGTTTTTGCAAGGCCTGGAGCCTCAATGGGGACACAGCCGAGGAGCCGGCTGTCTCTGGGAGAGGAGGTACGTTCCGTGCAATCAGATGGGGACGAATCTGGCAACAGAGAGGAGATGGGCCTGAGGCGGTGGAGTCTCGCTGCGGCCTGAAGGTTGGGCCGCCCTGCGCGGCCCTTAAGGGCTCAGCTGGAGGGATGTAGCCAGAAACCATGGCTGGATGTCCTGCCTGGTCTGTGAGCAGCTTCTTTGCAAAATGAACGAATGAATGAATGAATGGGTAACACATTTTGTTCTTCAAATCCCAAAGCCTTCTGCAACCCTGAAAACATGCGGGCCCCTGGACGGCCTTACCAGGATGGGGCCACCCAGCTCCACTCAGAGGGAGGGACGATGGCCAGGTCGTGTTAGGATGACCACCTCCTGGTCGGCCCTGACCTGCCGTGCCTGCCCGGATGGACACCTCCCATTCAAACGGTCTCCCTGAGCCCTGGAATGGGAGCAACGTGGCTGGCCGTCCGTCTCCTGCCGAGGGAGGTGTTGGTTTCCTGCTCCCTGAGGGTGCAGACCGGCCACATGTCTGGCCGCTCGGCCGGAGCACACGCCCTGGCCTGCTGAGAGGTGGAGGGTCACCCTGGACCTTGGTCTGCTCAGCTCGGAGTCACTGAGGGAGACCAGCCGCTTTTGAGCCTCAGATGTCGGCCGGCTCCATGGTGGAGGCACCGCTCTGGTCGGTGGGACTTTTCCTGCCATGTCTCTGTCAGTCCATCGGCAAGCCTCGCCCCCCGCGGAATGTTCTGCAAAGCTGGGATGGCCAAGTACCAACACACAGGTGCCCCCTCCCCCTTGGCATACATCACAAAGTCATTGCAGGCAGCGTCTGGATGCAGCCTCAGAATCTTTCTCCCCGCTTGCCGAGAACCCTGTTCCAGACCCTTCATGAACATTCTAGACCATCTGTGTGGCTCGGTCAGTTAGGAGGCATCTCGCAACCCAGCTACTCCTGGCTGGAGTGCAAACGTTGGCCCGTGTCCACAATGGGAGTCACTGACAGCACTGGGCGGGCACCGGTAGGGGCTCCCAGCGCACTTGTCCTGATTCCTGGGTGGGGGGGGTGGGACGGAGCCCAGGCCAGGCGAATGGAGGGCAGCAGACACACCCAGCAGGACGGTGGGGAGTAGATGCCTTGTGTGGACACGCCGCATGCCAGGGCTTCCTCCTGGGAACTGCACACGAGATTGGCCAGCATCCGGCAGGAGGAGAAGCCAGCGTTTCCAGGAGGCCAGAACAGGTGCCGGAGGTATGGCTGCCGCGCCGGCCCCGCAGCCTGTTTTCCAGATGGGGACACTGAGGCTCAGAGAAGTCAGGCGACTTGTGTGGGATCCCTGGTTGGTAAACACAGAGCAGGGTTAGAGCCGGCTCCTCGGTTCTTGTCCATGCGAGATTCTCTAAGGAGCGTCGGTTGTTGCTTCCTTGGGATCCACTTTACCACTTTGGGGACACTTCCCCTTGTTGGAAAAAACCTCGCCCTCTCAGGACCAAGGCTGAGGCTGGCGAGGTCTGTGGTCCCCCCTCCCGGGTATGACAATGAGCACAGATCATCTCGCTGCGGTGGAAAATGGCTTTCTGCTCCGAACGTCCTGTTAGAGCTTCAGAAGGTGTTGCCTGAAACTCAACGGACATTAGTTAAATGCCTGTGTTTGCTAGTAATTCCCCGCGGCGCAGGCGAATTACGGCGCCTTGAGTCTTGCACGGCCGGGGTGCGTGAGATGTGGTGCCCGCCAGACCCGCACTGCAGCAGGTGGCGATGTGAGCACCGGGCCCCGGCCTGTCCCCTCCTTGACGGTGCTTGGTGCCAGCGGCTGGGACGAGCCCGCAGAGGGGAGGGGGAGGGACGCAGAGCTGCGTGTCCTGATGATCCGTGGCCGCCCCCACCCCACATTTAGAGGTTTCGAGCAGCAGTCATTTACTGTGTGCCCTGACTTGTGGGTGAGGAATTTGGGCAGGGCTCGCCCTGCTCCTCCTGGAGCCAGTGCAGGTCCTGTGGTGACACCCAGCTGGGGGTGGGCTGGCCGGGGGGGTCCAAGACCACTTTGCTCACGGGGGGCGGCCTGGCCAGAGCACCCACACTTGGCCTTTCCAGCCGGGCCCTTGGATTTTCTCTTCCAAGAGATGAGGGGGGAGCTGTGAAGCTAGTAATCTGGCCCCAGGTACACCGGAAGTCCTCCTCTGCTGTGCCCCCCGCCCCATGGTCATGGGAGACAGTCCGTCCCCCAGGGAAGGAAGGCGGCCGCCCTCGGCAATGGGCGGAGGGAGCAGGGAAGTCTTTGCAGCCTTCTAGCATCCCCTGAAGGACAAGTACAGCCACCTGGGGGTGGGGCAGCGACAGGACGAGGGTCCTGTGAGCCCTTCCTCAGCACTTGGCGCCCTGAGTCTGGGCTCTGGAGAGTCAGCTTCCTATACTTCTCCCGTGTGGCCCCCCAATCACTCACTGCCCTCCCCGGGGCCCTATGAGCCTTCCCCTGGACCCTCACTGCCCCATCGAGGTTTATGGGGACTTTGCTCCTCCCTTCCCCTACCTCCCCTCCCCTCCCAGTCCTCTCCTCCCCTGTCCCCTGCCCTTCCCCCATCCCCCACCCCCCGTGGGGGTGCACCCTGCCTGTGGGCCCCCACTGGCTCCCTGTGCATTGTCCCTGTTCCCGCAGGTGCCTGACCCACAGGGCACATTGAAAAATAATTAGCTCGGTCATATTTTCATAATAAGAGAACATGACAGCAATTCTACGTTCTGTTAGTAGTGAAACAACAAATGCTGATACATACCCTGAGAGGTCTGCCTCTGGGGGGGTGAGAGGGGGCTCAGAGTTAGCAGGAACCTTCTAGAGACAGACCCTGTGGCCAGCCCCCCAAACACCAGTCACTCCTGTGCCACATGCTTTCCAACACTTCTCTGAGCCACAGCCCTGTTCCCCCCCGAAGACAGAGCAGGATCTGAGTCCTGGTCCCTGGGCCTCGTGGCGGCAGGGCCACGTGGCTATTGCTACCTCCTGTCCCAGGTGTGGCGGTAGAGACGTGGGCTTGAGTCTTCTTGCCCAGAGCTTTGAGGCCAGTCTGCAGGCCCTGCGACCACCCCCCTCCTGCCGTCCAGTTCCCCTGGGGATGCTGGTGGCCACAGGCTGGGTTATCTTCAGGTATGGGGAAACCAGGGGTCCGGGTCAAACATCTGCCAAAGTCAAAGTCCTCCTCAGCAGAGAGGGGGTGGGCTCCATGCCCCCTGCCGGTGCTTGGCCAGAGCTGAGTGTGGCCACCCCTGGGGCACCAGGCCACGATGACCACCCGTGCGGTCCTCACCCACGTGGCCGGCCTCTCCCCTGCCACCAGTGGGGTCACCAGAGACCCGGTCAGCCGGTGTCTGGAGGCCCAGGGAGGGAGTGAGGCCCCACGGCCGGGGGGGTCTAAGTCAGACGCTAAGAAGCAAGGAAGTTTCTGTGGGCAGACGCAGATGCAGATCTGTCTCCTTCTAGAACAGCCCAAAGCTTCCTTCTTGGAAGGATGTATTCTTGGAAGGATTGGATATATTGGCGGGTGCACGGGCCTGGCCCCAGCTCAGCTCCATCTGGAGGGTCACCTGGTCTTGTGAGTGTGCTGCACCCAGGCCACCTGACCGAGGGGCCAGGGTGACGCTGGCTGGTCCCGCTGCACCCAGGAACATCACCTGTCTTCTGCATCTGTGTTCGGTTCCCATCTGGGCCTGGCTGTCCCTACTTCTCCCATATCTGAATAGCCGAGGAAGCCCCTCATGCTGGAGGCCCTGGCCGTGCACGCGCCCGCAGGGGCTCCGAGGAACTTGATCCAGCCTGGTGAAAATGTGGAAGAGAAGGCTTGGCCTCATGTGTGGTGTGGTCACCACGGGGGCCGTGCCCGGAACAGGCCTTCCCCAATGCCAGCGGTCTCTAAGCTGTCATCCTGTGTCTTCTAAAGGGTCCTCAGCAGGTCCCCAGGCGAGCCCAGAGTCCTGTCACTCACTTCACCTGATAGCCGTCTTTCAAGCCCTCTGGGCTCCTCATGGGGCACGTGGAGCCCAGAGGAGAGCCCCCCTTTCCCGCCCACCCTGACCCTCCATGCTGCAGCCGGTCCCTGTGTGTCCCCGGGGTGAGTGACGCCCAGGAGGGAGGGCGTCCCAAGGACAGGTGCCTGAGGGTGGCCTCAGCAAGGTGCTCGTGCCCCCACGTCCACTTCCACAAGGGCAAGTGGGGAACCCCGGCCTGCTCACGTCTCTAATGGACTCAGGCAAATCACTCTGGCTTTTCTTTAGTGCACTTATCCCCCAAAGGGGACACCGGTTAAGTTGCATTGAGTCTCTGCAAAGCCCTGTCCTCTTTATAAAGACAATTTCCGTCTTGAGGGTCTCCAGGCCCCAGTACCTTCTGCTCTGACCTCGCTCGGGAAAGTGGAGATGGGGACACTGAGGCATCATGGGAGACGCAGCCCAGGAGGAGTGTGACCGAGCAGGGGACGGCGTCTCTGTGCTGTTTACAGCTTTCTGCAGCGTTCAGTGATGCCGTGTGGGCTCCAAGTATGCAGGTAGGTAAAATGTGTTCTGGGAGAAACTTCTAAGAGTTTATACTTTTCTCCTTTGGCAAGAACGGTGTGCCTGCAGTCACGGAGGAGGCTGCGGGAGGAAGGCCGGCTTCTCGGGGGCCACTGTCTCCGGGTGGCCTGGGCCAACAGACCTGGCTGCCGGTGCAAGACCTTGTATGCATTTTGCCGACTGCCACCAGCTGCCACCGTGCCGAGGCCACCAAACGCTCTTACGCTGGTGCCTGGGAAGATGTGCACATAGCTTCCACCGATGGAAAGTCGGAATGCTGCAGGTGGCCAGGCCGGGAGCGCAGTGAGTGGAGGTGTGCGGGAGCGGAGGCGCAGCCACCTCTGGGACACGCGTGCAGGTGGAGCGGGCAGGCCCTCCCGTTCGGTGGCTCCCTGGCCCTCTGCGAACAGGCCTGGCAGACAGAGGATGCGACTGCCCCGGCCCCTCTCCCTGCCCCACCCTGCCTCAGCTGGGCCAGCGAGCAGGCTCTGTCTGTCCCCCGTTCTCGTGGCAGAACACTGCAGAGCAACATGCGGACCTGAGGGGACCCTCCCTGTCGGGACCCCTATTTGTCACGTGCTTGTGCCAAGCTTGCTGTGTATCGTCCTGCAGAGGCTCTCGGTGCACATCCCCCCGGGAGCCTGCGCTCAGCAGAGGGACCGCCTCCACTGGGCTCAGGTGCACACTGTGAGTGCCAGGGCCCCGCTGGGCGACCGGAGGGCCGGCCGTGGGGGAGTGGCCGTTCCTCCTGCCAAGACGCTTCTTCCCAGAACCAAGTGCTCTGGAGTAAACAACGCTGAGAATAGAGGCAAACAGCATCTCCTCTGCGCTCACTGCCCCGCGGCTGCCTCCTCGGTTCACTGGAAACAGAACGGGCCTCAGTTGTGAAATTCTGCTCCTGCGCGGTCAGCATCTCCCGCGTGCTCCCGGCCGTGTTTATGCACAAACGATTACGTGCTGTGTCGGCCTCGGGGGCCGGGGGCACGCACACATTGCACAAGCCCGCCCGGGGCCTGGATCCCCCGCGCCGGTGGCCCCAGGAAGGCGGTCAGCTGACGCTGGGGTGCAGGCTGCCTGGAAGCGGGCCCCAGGGCCGAGTGCACAAGCTTGTGAACCCGCCTCGGGTGCCGTCTGGACACCGACGACAACACTCTGCGGCCGGCCTCCGTCTTCCCCATCTGCCGGGGCGCGGGGATTGGTGGCCCCCCCCTCGCATTCTGGGGGGGACGCAAGTCTCCAGGGGCGGGGTGTGGCCCGATCACTGGTGGGAGAGGAGCTGACCGGGGCCCAGATCTTGCCCTCTCCCCCGGGGCTGCCCTGACCCGAAGGGCAGCAGGTATCATTGCCCTCGGAGCAGTTTAGAGCCGGTCCTGTGGGCCGTGTGCATGGCGCTCGGGGCCCTCACCATCTGTCAGACCCAGAGCTGTGCAGGGGGTAGGCTGAGGCCCCTCGCAGTTGCCCGTTTCTGCTGCCTTATTGGAGGGAAGGGGCCGGGAGGTACCACAGGTTTCTCTTTCCACTGGCTTGCATTATGCCGCCCAAACTCGTGACACCAGGCCCCCGGGGGCCCTGTCAACTCACAGCAAACGAACGATACGTTCAAGCTCTGTGCGCGGTGCTCACGGCACCTGGTGGGGGCCACGGCTCGGCTTTGGGACTCCACACCTGCTCAAGTGAGTACGTCCCTGTGGGGTGTCACCCATGCAGCTGTGACGTGTCTGTACCCCAGGGTGTCGGGAAGAGAAACGGGACACAGACAGAGTTCTGCAGGCAGAGGGAGACATTTGAGAGGGTCTGAGGTCAACTGGGATGTCAAGGCAAAGTACCAGGACGCCACACTCCCCTCCCCCCGCCAAGGGTCTTAAGAAAATGGGTCCCAGAATCCCTGGAACAATGCAGCTTTCACTCCACACTCTGTTTGCCTGGTCACCCAACAGTCCCCACCACTCACCCTCCTGGGCTTCTGTGAGCCATCTGGGAAGTCCCGGGGGGCCCCATCACCGCCCGCTCTGGTCACCAGGCTGGAGGGAGGCAGGTGAGCAGGCTTCCTCAGGGTCCCCCGGGGCCGACAGGGGCGGCCTCTGTGTGCGTGCTGCGCCCCTCCTGGGTGGGTGTTGGCTCCGTGGGAGGTGTGGGTGGGCCACACAGCCCCATGGAGATGTCAGTTTCCAAAACAGGAACATCTCCCAAAGTCTACGGCCCTCTGCTTAAGGACCAACCTCGCACGAGGCCTGGAGCCCAAGCCATACTCTGCTGCTGGCAGCATGACCTTGGGCAGACTAGACTTTCATGGGCTGAGAATATTGCCTCCTTGGAAGAATGTTCCGAGACATTTAATGGGAGAACGTGAGTGAAAGCCCCAAGCTCGGTGAGTTTTAACCACAGTTAGTGCCTTTCTTCGTCATTGAAGAAACAGGATGGGGGGAAAGGGCTGTTGGGAACAGGCTGCTGGAGAAGAGGCCACACAGGCTCCCCACCCCCACCCCAGGCCGCTGTCAGAGGGCCCAGAAGCCCCGGAAGCAGGAAGCACAAGATGTGGAAGAGCCCTTGGGTGATGGTGAGTGCGCGCACACACACACACACACGTACATACTTACGCAGACACCAAGACCCAGCCCCTTCCCCAGGAGCCTGCTTTCCCACGTGGGGGCAGAAACGTGGCTCATTCCAGGAAGGCTCCCGGCTGAGCCAGCTTTCCAAGTGTGGGTGTCTCGCAGGGTGCCATTCACAGGGTCTGGAAATCCAGAGGCCACGAGGGTGTGAGAGGGGCCACGTAGGGCCACATGTCCGCGTCCTTGAGTTTTGCTGTAGGACTTGACTGAATTTTAATGGTACGTGGCCAAGGGTGAAATTGACCATGATGGGGATTTTTCAAGACTCCTCAGGCTTTATTCCGCCAACACTGGGGTGAGGTGCTGGGATTCCTGGGGCTCTGTGGCCCTGCAGTGTCAGAATCATGGGTGTCTCTGATAAAGGCAGATACCTGGGATGCCCTGCCGACATCTGGTTGGACCAGAGTCCGGGCATCTGCATTAAAACCCACTGATGAAGGGGCGGCTGGGTGGCTGTGTCAGTTAAGCACCCGATTTCAGCTCAGGTCATGATCTCGTGGTTCGTGGGTTCGAGCCCCACGTCAGGCTCTATGCTGACAGCTCAGAGCCCGGAGCCTGCTTTGGATTCTGTCTCCCTCTCTCTCTGCACCCACGCCCTCTATTCTCTCTCGGTCTCAAAAATAAACACTAAAAAATAGAATTAAAAAACCCCACTGATGAAGACAACTAAGGGAAATCACGGGCCAAGACAAACTCTTCTCCAAAATCTAATTATTGGGGGGCTTGCTGGGCACGTGCTATGTCCAATCTGGTCCGACCCGTCCCGGGGTGGCCAGGCGATGCCCTCCTGAGAGGGCACCAAGAAGAAAGCCTGGGGCTTTTCTCTCTGGGTCTCTTCTCTTTCCCTGAAAACCCTGCCAGGTGTAACCTCCTCAGAGGCCGACCCTTCCTTCCCCTGGCATCCTCGGGGTCACGGGGACGCATGAAGGTATGGCTTTGTCACACACGCCTTTGTCACGTTCTGATCCCGTACGGAGTGGGGACAGGGAAGGCGGCCCTCCAGGACACTGCTTGGAACGAGGTGTTCCGGCCCGCCTGGCCCAGCCTCCACCCGGAGAACCCGTCGGGCCGCTCTCAGGAGGAAGAGAGCCGGAGGGAGCCGGGGCAGGACCGCCCCCTCCACTGCGCATGCGCCCCCTCCTGCCGAGACCGGGGAAGGCCCCGCCCCTCCCCAGGTGAGCAGGCGGCGCCTCTGTGATGTGGTCCCCGAGGCCGCCTGGTAGCCCGAGGTGGCTCCCGGAGCCGCCTCCCCTTCGCAGCCGGCCCTCCCCTGGAGGGTGCAGCCATTCCTAGACTCCTTGGAAGGCTGAGAAATCAGGGCCCAGAGAGGCGGAGGGAGGACTTTGCTTGCTCAGGACTCTCATCCGCAGGGTGGATCAGGGTCCCCGGTGCAAGCCCGGCCCAGCGCCTAGGCGGATAGATCAGAAAACACGGAGGGATTTCAAAACCAGTGCCGCTTTACCTCGTTTGCTTTGAGTGTGCATCTGTGGTCTCCACTCAGCCTGATGCGCCCGCTGCAAATATTAAAGTCATGAGCAGATCAAAGGCGGGCACCTTCTTACCCAATGGTGGGGGCCTCGTGTTACTCCCAGGGCGCGGTGTTTTTGTCTGTGTACTGCTCTTAGCAGGGAGGTGATTTGAAGAAGATTAGAGATGCCAGCAAATCTGGTTTTGAATCCTGGCTTACGAAGGCACCGACTTTTTTTTTTTTTTTTTTTTTTTTTTCATAGCTGCAAGGATAGAGGCCCCGTGCTCTACCTTCACCCTGCAAAATGCCCGTGTTCACCGGCTGGATGCCTGTGGGGCAGGCCCCAGCCTCCAGTCTCTCCATGACTTGTGATGGCAGAGGCCATCAGCAAATGTGGATTGGTCGTTCTCCATGGGGTGGGGAGACCTCATTCTGTGTGTGCTGTTTGATTCGGGAGCTCAAGGGCTCCTCTAAAAGGAAGTGCTCAGTGCGGAGGGAAGTGAGCAGCAAGGAAGACGGTCAACGGGATCCAGTTAGCCATCCCCTGGGGAAGGGACCGTTGTGTCTCTGGGGTCTGACCCTTGTACGTGGGACCCATGGATGAGGCCCATGGAGCACAGCCAGAGCAAAGTCAAGTCCCCTGTTCCTGGCTGTGCCCCAGGATCTCTCTTTGCACCCAAGGACGGCTGATGAACAAGGCCCTGGGGGGGGGGGGAGGGGCACCTCTGCAGACCTTCCCCTTTGCCTGGGTGCAGTGTGGCCTGGGCACACGGGGGCACTGGGAAGTCACAGTCCGAAGGGGCAGGGAGAGCAGGAGACAAGCTTCTGTCTGATCCCGGCCCGGCTGACTGTCGCTTGCAGGGTCTGGGCTCCGTCACCTGGCTCCCCTTACAGCTCCATCACCTGTGACAGGAGGTGACGTCAGCTCCCGTCTGTCAGAGGTCATGTGTGCTTCCTGGGCTCCATCGTCACAGCAGCCCCGTGAGCCGGGCCTGGTGTCTCCTTTGGCTCCCACGCAGGGGACGTGTGTCTCCCAGAGCTTGGGAAAGCTGTCCACGCCCCACAGCCAGGCCCGCACAGAGATGGCCTGTCACCTGCCACTGGCTCTGATCCCTGCTCTGCAGGGCCCCGCCCCGCACCTGCTTCTGGCATGAGGTGCAAAGTGATGACCCAGGAACAGATGTGAAGTCAGGGTCAGGGCTCAGGCTGCCTGGCTCAGAGCCCTGTCGTCCAATGTGTGAACCTTGAGAAGCCACACATGTGGGGGGCGCCTGGGTGGCTCAGTGGGTTAAGCGTCCGACTTCAGCTCAGGTGGTGATCTCTCAGTTTGTGAGTTCGAGCCCCGCGTCGGGCTCTGGGCTGACAGCTCTCTCTGCCCCTCCCTCCCTCTCTTTCTCAAAAATAAATAAACATTAAAAACATTTTAGAATCAACACATGTGGACCTAGGACTGACGGATAATTTAGATTCTTGGCAACATGCAGGTGCTCCTGGTACATCTGGACTGGCCTGGGCCCACAGAGCCGGCATGGGGGGGACCAGCGTGCTGGAGTCAGTGACTCACAGGCGGCCCTGTCGGGCCCCCTGCACCCAAATGACCTTTTGCAGACAGGACTTCTGCCACACTGGTCCAGGCACTGAAAAAGGGACTCGGTGGGTCCCCAGAGGTCCCATCCCAGCAACTGAAGTCTCAACGCCTCGGAAGACAGAGCCTCGGAACTCGTGATGGAACACGCAGAACGCAGGGCTGGGCCTCGCCCCCTGTGGGCTGTGTTGCCTCTGGCGGTGACACTGGCCACGCGCGAGGACGCACAGTAGTTCTCGAAGGGGGATTGATGGGAATCTGGGGGGCGTTTCTTGTTTGAAACAAAGGTCGTTGGGACGAGTGGTGTTTTGTGGGCAGGGTCAGGTCCATTTTGTGCTGTCGGCTGCTGGATTGGGCGAAAGACCCACGTGTGATGCTGGGGATGTGGGAGGATGTGGCGTCCACCCCACGTCCGCCCCAGACCACGCCTTTCTTGCGTGGCTGAGATCCACCTAGAGCTTCCAGAAGTGCAGCCGGGACCCAGGAGGAGATCCGGGCTCCGTTCGGCTCCGAGCTTTGCGCACAATCACCGAAAATGCCGCGCAGGGCGCCCGAATCCTGACATGGCCCCGCACCTGCCGCGTCCTCAGAAATGCTACGTGTGACGAGGCGGTCCGAGGACCAGATTGCGTCATCCCGGGAGGTTCTGCCTGAACACTTGCTGTGCCAGTAGATCTTCTTGGACGTGACTTTTGCTTAGTTCTCGGGCATGTTGCTACTGAGCCATTTCATCCTTACTCTCTCTCTCTCTTCCATCTGTCATGTGGTTGCAGACATACTGTGGTATCCGAGAATCTCACTTCAGGATGGTCGAGGGAGTGTTAAGAGTATTCCTCAGGAGAAAGGTGGACTGGTCGGACTGTGCACACGCGTGTGCACACACACACACACACACTGCTGATGGACACGGCCCCGTAGCCACCCCCCCACCCCCCCACCGGGCCCTGGCGAGCCTCCCTGTGGGTCATGAGGCTGCACACGCATCTGCCCTGCCCTACCCTGCCCTGCGGGGGCCCTGGCCCCGCCCGGGCCAGCTCTGGCCTGTCCCTCCCCAGCCCCACACGCCAGGGCTGATGCATCCGCTCCCTCAGAGCCCTGTGTCCGGAAAGTTCCAGAGGTGGGAGAGTGATCGCTTCTGGGACGTTTCAGGGGTGCTGGCGCTGTGTGTGCACGGGGTGTGAGGCAGTGCCGTGGGAGGAGGAAAGGAGGGCCGCTGGCCTCCCCGGGGCTCTCTCTGTGTTTAGGAAGGAAAACAAAGACCCCAGAGCCACTTCCTGTCCATCCGCGGCCCCCCTGCGGGGGGGAGGCTGTCACGCGTGATACAGAGCTGCCTGGTCTGGAACAGACACTTCACATCCGCGACAGCTTCCGTCTCCCCCCCAGCGGGCCGGGCTTCTTTGCTGACCCCCCACCGGCCTTCAGAACAGGGCCAGGAGAGGGTCTCAACTCTGGAGTAAGATCCTGGAAGTCAGAGCGGGGCGCTCCCGGGAGACCCCGTCGCCGGACATCCTGCCTCTGCCTGTGGGAGTTCCGGCAGGTTCCGGGGACAAGAGGGCCGAAGCCAGACTCGTTCACACATTCCCACCGTGTTCACATTCCAGGTGATTCCTGGTTGAACAATGTGAGTGCCGCTCACCCCCTGCTCACTCAGGCGCCGGCGTCTGTGGTGGAAATGAGGCCTCGTGTCCGTCTGTTGAGGTTGGACCTTGTCCGCAAATGAGAAAGACTTTGTCGGGTTTCAAATGACCTATAAAGCATAACAGACCCGCCACAAACAAACAAACAACGCCCTGGACCCTCCTGGGCCTCACAGGCACGCAGTCCGCGTGTGCACGCGCTCCCTCGCTTGCTAGAGGCCTTAGGGCGGCCATGAAGGCAAAAGTCAGCCTTGGATGAGCCCCTCGTCAGGGCCCTGCTTACAGTGGGCCAGCCGCTGTCCACGCTGCCGGGGGCAGGTGGCCCCTTGTCCCGGGGGGGGGGGGGAGGCGGATGGGGGCAGGGAGGCCGGGAGGCCGGGAGGTCGGGGCTGAGCTCTCAGCTCTCAGGCTGGCAGCCCCCTCCTCTCCTACCCCCCTCCCTCCCCATCCCACCACCCCCCAGGCCAGGAGAGCCTGAAATGCTCTGGCTACGAGAGGGGCCGCAGGTGGGAGGTAAGGTGGGACCTGAAGCAGAAGAGCCAGGAGGGGACCCTGGTGCCCAGCGGGAAGGGGGATCGCCCCGCTGGTAATCTGGAGGCAGGGTTGGGGGAGGGTGGGTGCCCCTGTGAGGACAAAGGGCAGTGGTCAGAGGTGACCCTGTGTCTGGCGGGTTTGGCCAGAGAGTCCCTCCTAAGTGCCGCCCTTGGGCCAGCCGCAGCCACCGAGCTTGTACGAGTGCTCCTGTGCTGGGGACAAGAGTGTCTGGGGAAAGAGCGAGGGGCGCTTGGTAGTCATAGTGTCATGCTGCACTTGTCCCCCCCCCCCACCCCCGGCCCCTGGACTGCAGAGCCTGGGGGCCGGGCCAACCCTCTCCTGCTCTCGGGGAAACCACTTTCAGTGTTGGGGAGCATTCTGGGGGGCTGCTCTCCATGCGGAGCCTGGGGGCTGGGGGCCCTTGGGGGACAGGGCTGCAGGGCATATGAGACATCACCGGTCACAGCCCATGGCCCCGAAGGGGACGCTGCCCAGATCTGGGGCTGCTCGAGGCCCAGTGAGCCTGAGCCTGGGTTTCCTATCTCCTCAGACCCACAGGACCTAGAGTTGGCTTCAAGTTAACTAAAAAAAATTTTAATATTTATTTATTTTTCAGAGGGAGAGAGAGAGAGAGAGAGAGAGACAGACAGATCATGATAGGGAAGGGGCAGAGAGAGAGGGAGATACAGAATCCAAAGCAGGTTCCAGGCTCTGAGCTGTCAGCACAGAACCCGACGCGGGGCTTGAACCCATGAACCGCGAGATTATGACCTGAGCCGAAGTTGGATGCTTAACCGACTGAGCCACTCAGGCGCCCCTCAAGTTAATTTAAACAAAGATAATGACCTGTGATATTTTTGCACAAACCGACATGCACCGTAAATGGAAATTTGTGGATTGTTTTTCCCATTTGGTGGAGTCAGGGCACCTGGCTGGGGTGGAGGGTCATCTGGGGCTGGAGTTGAGAGCAGGGGAGACATTCTGAGGAGGGCGCTACGGGAAGGAGCCGGAGTCTAGAAGCTCCTAATCACCGTTTGTTTTCTTCTCTAGTTGAGGGTCACGAAGAAGCTTTTAAAATAATTCTGCAATAAAAAAAAAAAAAGAAGAAGAAAAAAATAAAATAATTCTGCAATACACTAGGCGCACAAAAGCGTGTATACAACTTAGGCGCCCATTAGAAGGCACAGCACGAAATAAAGACACATCCGGGAAGCCCCCACCCTGGTTAACAGGAGCGCGTGACCACACCTCCCGACATTCCAGCACATTCTCCTCCCTTTTCTTACTGTGGCTTCAGTGACCACTGGCCTGAAAACCGCGTTAACAGTCGACTTACCTTGTTTAAGATATCACTGCACGCAGATGCATTGCTAAGCGAAAGATGGCCAGATTTTGCCAGTTTTTGGACTTTCACAACGGAATTATGTTGTGTAAACTGTGTGACTTGAAGGTTTCTTCTCGTGAGCTTCACGCACTGGGAGGCCTGGGCTTGTCCACCGCCTGTTTTCCCTGCCCCACAGTATTTCACTCTTGGGATTGTGTGAGTTGTTTCCAGGCGTCGCGGGGGCAAACAATGTCCGTCTGAACATCCCTGAAGGGCCCAGAGCCGAGAGTGGGCAGTCACGCTTGGCTTCCAACCCTGGCTACTCGGTCCCTGCTTGTGTGACCTTGTGTCGGGGAGCAAGTCAACGTACCCCCCGTGTTCTGGGTTCTGCACCTGTAAAGTGCACGCATTAAAAGGCTTTCAGGAGAATTAAGTGAGCTAATGTAGACAGGGCACTTAATTGCCGTCTGGCATGGGGTCCGTTTAAAGATTAGATATGATGATAATGATGGTGATGGTGACGGTGATCATCTCCAGTGTGCACGTGCCCTGTGTTGCTCATCCCCAGTGCGCTCAGACTTCGTCCCCATTTGTGTGCCCCCTGTGTGCCCAGCCCCGCTGCATTGCCCCCTCGCCAACACTTTCCGATGTTCTCGGCGGGCTCTGCTCTCCCGTCCATATAAACGTGTCTCAGTTGAGTTGAAAGCTATCTGTGTGGCAGTGAGAACAAAGCTGAGGACAGAAGAATGGGACGTAGCCCCCCCCTCAGGCACCCCCATCCCTGTGGTCAGGGGGTCTGAGTTGAGTGAAGATGCGTGTGCTCCGTGGAGCCTTCTGGGGGCAGGTGAGAGGGGCGAGGGGCTGACCTGAGACCAACGTACCGAGAGCACGGCTTTTCCTTGGCTCCCTGATCTTTGGGAGGAAGGGCGGCCGCTGGGATGGGAGGGGTCCCCGGTGCCGTGCTCGGCTCCCGCTCCCCCGCCAGCAGCCGGGAGTTCTGCTCAGCAACCAGGCCACCGTCCATCTGCCGTCTAGAATAATGAGCTCAGCCCTCGGCTGCTGGCACAAGCCAGCTTTCCTTCTATTCACTGGATTATCCTCACAGTTCCCCATTGTGTTTGCTAATGGCCTCACAGGGCGCAGCCTGTTACCTTTCCCCCCCTCTGCCCGCGGCTCTGGGGGAAGGCCTGATCTCTCTGACCTGAAGGGCTGGGCGTGCGGTGGCAGGAATGCGGCCAGTGCCTGGGGACCCGGGTCACCCTCCCACCCTCCGGCCCTCACCGCAGCCATCGGCCCGGCCTCAAGTGTCACAACATCGTATGGGACGCCCTCCCCTCCTCGCGACCTGCTTGGGTCACCACATGGCCCATCTTCTGTGTCTTTTTAAGTCCTACCCCAATTAAGCACATGGCTGTCCCCATGGCTGTGACAGATGGCCCGGGTGCCTGAGGTGGGTTGGAGGCTGTGTAAGGGGCCCTCCGTTCACCGACGATTTCCTCATCACCTTCAGGGAAGAGGCGACAGGACCGTGTGGCTGGACTCGCGGCTCGTTCTGGGTTCCAGGCCGGGTCCTGCAGACAGAAGCTGTCAGAATAGTTCCTGTCCCCTTCGTCTCCTGCCACGACCTCCTTGTGCAGCCGAGGGTGTAGACGGGCAGAAAGGGTGACACAAGAGCTCATGTGGCAGCAAGATGGCTCACATCTCCTGGGGGGGGGGGGTCTGAAAACTCCACCATCAGGAAGGAGTGTCCTATGGTAATGACACCAAGAAGTGGCTATTGTCCTTCCGGCTTAGCTGAGGGAGGGATCTGTTTACCTAAAAAACGAGATGTCAAAGCACAGAAGCCCCCAGGGACCTGCCCTGACTTAGGGGAGTGTTGCTCGCTGCGCCCAGCTTTCCCGGGGGACTCGGCTTCCTGGGGGGCTGCAGGACACCGGCCACTGGCCCCTGGGCGGCTGCTCTCTGACCCCCACAGGTCCCTAGCCCCTGACGCACACTTATGGGGGGCGGTTCCCGTTGGCGCGTGTGTGAGCACATGTGCGTGCCTGCCCCCGCGGAGGCCTGAGCACACGTCCCAGACGGCTGCCGGCTTTGTTGTCTGAGGCACAGCTTTCTCCAGATTTGCTGATCTTAAAAGCGGTGACATGCCGTGTCAGATCTGCCCAAAGTCCAGGCACGTGGCCACGTCGAGCATGCAAATGAGTCGGACGCTTGCCCGTGGCCTCGGGGCAGCGGAGCCAGCCTCGCCCCCCACCCCCCCAGGCCCAGCAGGTGCCGTGCAGGGCAGGTGTGCGGCTCACCATATGCTCTGGCCGGGTCGGGTTTCAATTACCCACCAGGTGAGGTGCAGAGGGTGGAGAGGGGCCCGCGCTGCCTGCGGCTGCATGAGTCACCTTTGGGCATTCGGTTCCTCTGCACTGACAGCTGTTTTGTGTGCAACTTTGGAGCCGGGACAGCCCTGAAACCCTGGCCACAACAGGCAGAAAGGGACAGAAGCTGGCGGGGAGGGGCTGCGACCGCCTGCCGGGAGCCTCCAACCTGGGCGAATCTTTCTCAAGTCTTCTGCATTTTGGAGAGCTCTGTTACACCCTTAAGAATGAAATCGGGGAATACCACCCAGACACGTGCGTTCTCTGTTTCTCACGTGGTGCCACGTTCGAGGACCCACCGTTTGGAGTTTCCCCGTCCAGCACGGTTGCCACTGGCCACACGTGGCCGCTTAAGTGTAAATTATTTGAAGTCGAATTTAAAAACATTGGTCTCTCGGTGCTGAGAGGTGGGGTCCCGGATAGTGTGGAGAGAGAGCACGCCCATCACTGCGGACGTTCAAGCAGGTGGCGGTGACCGGGAGGCTCAGGGAGGCGGCCTGGGGGTCCGGGCAGAGGCCGGTCGGCCGAATCCTCCATCCTCAGAGCTGGCCGGGGTGCAGGTGTGCCCCGAGAAAGGCCTCCAGAGAGTCAAGTGTGCAGGGACCACGTGGAGCCCTCCCAGCACACCGGGCCGGGCTTGGTCGGCCTCAGGGGCGCATGCTTCTGGGGGAGTCTCTCGTGCCCCGGTCCCGCACGCCCGGAGGAACGCTTGCCCCGCGTCAGACTTCTTGCCGTGGCTCCCGAAGAGCATTGATGCAGCCGGACGGTCCCTCCCGGGTGCCAGCGTGGGGCCCGAGCCAGGAGCCTGCAGCGTCTCTCAGCCGGTCTGGGTCTCCCTCTGTGATTTATCAGATGATCATGTTTGCAGCCAGGGGGTAACGACACACACTGGGGTCTCTGAAACCGAAGCTCTGGTTCTCAAAGGCGCTCAAGTGCAAGCTGGGCCTCGTGCGCAGCAGGGAAGGGGTTCGGACGCCAACGGAGTCGGGGGTGGGGGGTGGGGGTGGGGTGGGGGTGGGAGGGCTTCGCTAGCGGGGCAGCATTTCACAGCACGTGCGGCCAGCTGTTGCGAGAAGAGAAAGCACCACCCCTTGGAAGAAAGGGGGAGATGTGCATCTGAGCGCGGGCCGCGGCCCCTCCCGCTGCCCTTGTTCTGGGGCGGCAGGCCCGCGACAGCTGGGTGTCACTAGCAGCTGCTTTTTCCTGGGGAGAAATTAAAAGATTAGGGGACGTGGGCACGTGCTGGCCTCAGGAGCCCAAACAATGCTTGATTTAGGGGGAAACTTGTCTGGGGAGGCTGACAAAGGAGGAGGCTCCAGGTTGGCCGGGGGTCAGAGGGGGCCGGCTCTGCCGGAGACAAAGGGGCCGAGGAGGGGGGCGCAGGGGGCTCGGGGCGCCGCCCAATGAAAAGGGGCCTAGGCGGCAGCTGCTGCGGCTCCAGAAATTTGAGACGGGTCTTTTCACAAACACAAATGCGGGAGAAGAATAGGGGGCCACGCTTAGCTGAAATGGCTCGTTTGCAAATGAAAGGGAGATTGAGAGCCCTTACATTTTCCAAGTTTTCACCTAAGAGGATGGAAAATGGTGAGGGCCCCGAGAGCACGCGTTGGGCCAGAAGTGTGCCCAGCAGATGGGCCAGCCACCCCCCGCCCGGCTTCTGTGTTTACATAACAATCGCGGGCCCTGCCCGGTGGGCGCAGAAGCCTGCCCGCCCCCCCCCCCAAAGGCCGCCTTGGACACCCGGCTGGCCCCCACTTGGACCCGAGCATTTCCAGGCGGGCCCACGGGAGGCCTTTGCTGCAGCCTGTGCGGAGGTCAATTGATGCGCCGGGCTAAATTAAGTGCGCTCACAGCCGAGAAGCCACAGATGATTGAGGCCTGCAAGGGGGCCCCTGTGCTGTGCACCCCCCCCCCCCAAGATGGGACGTCCCACTTCCGGCTGGCTGTTTCCACCCGGTGACTGGTGCTGCCAGGACAGCCCCTTAGAGGGGCGCCTGAGGCCCGTGCCGCGTCATGATAAGGTTTGGCCCTGACCGTGCCCACAGCCCGCACCCAAGGGGTCTGAGGGCTTGGCTGTGCACTTCCACTTGCCTTCTGGAATATTTCTGCCAAGAAGGCACAGCTGAGTGAGACAAACCATGCTGAGGGCCGGGAGTTCTGCACTCCTCCAGATGCCCCAAAGGAGAGAAAGTCTGCGGTCGTGCTAAGAGAGGCGGCCGGCTGCGTGCAGTCCACGCTCATGTGTCCTTTGCTGTAACTGGCGTCTCGTCGCGGCCGGCGGAGTCTGAAGGAGGCCTGCCGATCACGCCGGCCTTGCGGGGCTCAGCTCCACATGTGTATGGTTTTGCTGCGGTTGTGTAAGAGAACGCCCCTGAGCATTTAGGGCAAAGGGGCAGGATCCCTACAAGGACGCTCACGTGGCTCAGAATAGACCTCGTGTGTGTGTGTGTGTGTGTGTGTGTGTGTATGTGTGTGCGTGCGTGTATGTTAGTGGAGTCTGGCTGCGGATGCCGTGGGAACTGACCTATTGGAGCTTTCCTGTAAGTCTGCGATTCTGTCAGAACACAGGCGTGAAAAGGAGAAGACAGGACATCGCACCTGGGAGCCCACAGTTCTGGGACGTCTGCACCTCGCCCGGGAGCCGCTGGGCCCAGATTGGGAAAGAGGGAAGGCCCGACGTCCCGGCCAGCTCCTAGCACCCCCAGTGTGGGCACAATGCCTGCCGCCTGACGTCCTGGTGACCCACGTGGACCATGTGGGGGTGGGGCAGTGTGGTGTTTGGGGCGCACCTGCCCTCCCCCCCAGAGGACAGGTGACTCTGGTGCGGGGGCAGGGTGGGGTGCTGACAGATCACGGGGTAGAACAGTCTTTCTGAGCGGAGGACCGTCTCCTACGACTGCCTATCCACAGACGTGGAGCACAGCGGGGCAGGAATGAGATGGAAGTCCCCGTGCGCCCCAGGTGGCAGGTGACTCTGAGGTGCTGTCTCTGACGATAGGTTTCTCTCTCCATCCACTGAGTCATGACTACATTAACCAGTTCAGTTGACCACCCTTCTTGCTAAATTAGAATTTAAGCTAAATTTCACTATTTTCGCTGTTTTGGTTCTTCTGCCCACACATCTGGACCAGCCAGAGAGGTTATCAAGAAATGCCCAGGCCCCATCCCAGAACACCTCCATCAGGATCCCCGGGTTGGGGGAAGCTGGGCATTTTGTGCTTTAGAAAGTTACTTTAGGGGTTTTGAGGGGGCATGCAGCATTGCAAAGGGCTGCCTAGAAGGTTGGCCTCAATGACCTGGCTATATACATATATTTTTAAATTTTGTTTACTTATTTTGGGGGGGGGGCAGAGAGAGAGAGAGAGAGAGAGAATCCCAAGAGAAAATCCCAATCCGGGCTCCATACTGTCAATATACAGCCCGATGCAGGGCTCGAACTCACGAACCAAGAGATCGTGACCTGAGCCAAGATCAAGAGCCAAGACACTTAATCTTGACTGACTGAGCCCCCAGGTGTCCCAGACCTGGATATATCCTTAAAATGAGCAGGGATGTGGGCGCTGCAGGAGTGATCCTAAAGGCAGGGCCAGGCGCGGGACTTCAGAACGCAAAGACCGATGTTGACCGCCTGGCGTCCTTGATCCCTTACCCAAGCCTTGCTCAGGGGACAGGTGTGGGTGGGACGGTAGGGTTTGCCCTTCGGGGACGTGGTGGAGACACGTGCTCTCGGACACCATGGCGGGTAGACTGAGCATCTGTGGTGCATGGACCTTGATGGTGCAAAACCCAGAGGTGTCCCCACAGACCTCACTGGGTAGGGCCCGTGGTTAGTGCTGGTGCAGAGCAAGACCCTGCTGGGTGCTTCGTGAACCTTTCCTCTCAGCTGAAGGTTTTGCTAGGTTATTCTGGAAATTGGGTTTTAATCACCTCTTTCTCCAGGATTTCTGGGGCAAACACGTGCTGTCTGTCCAGAACGTGGAGGACTGTATAAAACTATCATTTGTGGTTTCTGTTTTGGCACAGGTTGGACGCAGAGGGATTGTTTCCATGGCACAGAACCCGGGAGAATGTAGCCAGCCTGCCCACGACTCTGCCCGGGCTGGTGGCCGTGAGAAGTGTGGGCGCGCAGCTCCGCGGAGAGGGTGAGCACATCCAGGTGTGTCTGAAGGAGCCTGGAGGGCACGGCCTGGAAGCGAATTATTGAGGCATGAGTGCCTGCGGGGTATCTACACAGGATCCCCAGCCACCCCCCCCCCCCCCCCCCCCCCCCCCCCCCCCCGCCCCGGCCGCACTGGGAGCTGTAGTCTGGCTCTGAAAATCACAGAAATGTGCTTTGTCCTCAGGGAGCCCATGGAGGCATTGCTGTTTGAAGCACGAAGATGCAGAAGGGGACCGTCCACGGGGCCTCGGGGCCCCCAAGCCTCAGCACCCATGGGGGCTTAGATAGCAGACATGTTCCTGATGGAGGCAAAGTGTCTGAGGTCAGGGGCAGACGGGGTCCAGTTCAGGGCAGAGCCTTCCTGCCCGGTCGTCCTGTGCGGGAGAGAGGGCTCCGTCTTCTCTTTCCGTAAGGGCACTAGCCCCACCGTGAACCCCACCCTCATGAACCCCCCCCCAGCCCTCATCGCCCCCCAAAGGCCACCCGCTTCCAAATGCCGTCCTCCTGGGGTTAGGGGTGCAATTTGCACTCAGGACACCACGCTCGTCCCTACGGTCCAGACAGTGAAAGGGAGTGAGGGTGGCCTCACACCGTATGACGTGTCCTTGATGAGGGCGTGTCGTGTATCCGCTACAGGACACGAAGGCGCCGCGAGTGGCACTGTTGGTTGCCAAACTGGGAAATGCGTTTAAGAAAAGTTCTCAACCAGGGAAGTTGTTTTACTTCCTGTTTGGTAAGGAGTATGTTTGATTTAAAAATTTTCCATTCTTCTGAGAGACTTCAAGCCCTCCGTTCTCAATATCGCAGAACGTGTGTGTGTGTGTGTGTGTGTGTGTGTGTGTGTGTGTATCCGCTGGCGTCTCCACCTCTCTGCAATCTCCTTCTCACCCAGACGCTGCCTGCATCACCGGGATGGGCCACGTATCCGTGGCCACTTGAAGAACAGGGAAGAACCGGTACAGAAAACACCTTCCCCGTCCTTCATTTTCCCGCCAGGAATGGGTGGCTTTCGTGATAAGCAGGTGGCAGACAGGGCTGTTCTCGGTATCTCAGGGCCGGCGTCCCCTCTCAGAGGCTGGGAGAAGGCTGCAGGGTGTCAGGGACCTCTGTGGGTCACAGGACGCCAGGGCCCCTCTGGCACAGAGGCCTGGCTGCTGGTGACCTCAGCTGGAGAGAGGGCTCCTTTTGCAAGGTGCTGGCTTCTAGCATCCCTGGAGACCAGCTGGCCCTGCTCTTGCTTGCCCGCCACAGCCTGCACGTGGGGGCCCAAGATAGAGCACCTGCTCCGTAAAGGTTCCTCTGGTGACACCATGCACATCACTGTCTGTCTGAATCCAGGCTTCCTCTGGCCCACGATGTTGGTGCCCCGCGATAGCCTGACTTTGGTTGCTGGTAACCCTGAGTGGGTCTGGTGCTCAATAACCCACAGAAGACAGAATTCAGCCTGCAGAGGTGGCCGAGGAGGAAGCCAGGTGGGACAGCAGGTGGCTGGGGTCCTGGGGTCACTCCACCTCAGTCCTCATCTGTGAGTTGGGGACAGGGGACAGCCCATTGCTCTGCTGAGGCCACAATCCCCTGAGCCGCGTGCTGGGCTCCTGGAACCGTGCAGTGCCTGTGCCCGCTGAGCGGAAGAGGAAGACCCAGGAGGAATAAATGCTGCTCGGATGGCCTTCGCCACCAGCTGTGATGCTCCGCGGAGCTGTGACACGGTGTGCGAACGCGCTGTGCTCGGGGCCTGTTTGATTCAGCAGGTGTACCTGCAGGGGTGACGCCTGCAGATGAAATGCTGGGGAAGGGCCACCTCCGTCTTTATGCTGCTCCTGGTTTTACTCTTGGCTTTTGGGATTCAGAGCTGGACGAGCTGAGGTCTTTGCTCTGGTCCCGCAGTGTTGGGTGGTGCTGGGAGCGGCCTGGCCCCCAGAGTCCGGGGGCACAGGGCCTTGGAGGCCCAGAGAGAGGCCCCGGGAACGTCCGGCATGGATGGAGTCCCGAGCAGAGGCCACGGCGACCCCAGAAGGAGGCACAGGGCCCTGGAGCCCATCAGCCAGGCTCTGGAGGACCAGCGTGCTCATTTTCTGCACCCTGCCTTCCCCGGGGCCCTCATGGCACGCAGATGCCTTCGTTCACCTCCATCCATCACAGGACATTAACGTCGCAAACAGCACAGCTGCCGAGGGTAATGTTTCCAGCTGAGTCAGCAGAAGGCAGGGTTTTGAGAGGAGGAGCTCTGGTTCCGTGCCTTTTTTTTTTTTTTAAATGAGAAAGCACATATTGTGCTGTCCTCTTCGCCTCAGAGCCAGAGGCTAATTAGAGTCTACTTTTCCATTGTTCCCAGGCAAGCAAAAGCCAAACATGCTCCTGGCGGAGATGGGAGGCAGCCGGGCCTGGGCAGCCCTTTCTCTCTGGCTCAGAGTTTCCAGCCAGCAGCTGGCATATGCTTGGCCTGGGCCAGGGGCTGGCAGGGTGCTGGGGGGGCTCTGGCAGGGTGCTGGGGGGCTAAAAGGGTGCTGGGGGGCTGGCAGGGTGCTAAGGGGGCTTGGCAGGGTGCTGGGGGGCCGGCAGGGTGCTAGCAGGAGCTGGCAGGGTGCTGGGGGGCTGGCAGGGTGCTGGGGGGCTAATAGGTGCTGGGGGAGTTGGTAGGGTGCTGGGGGGCTGAAAGGGTGCTGTGGGGGTTGGCAGCGTGCTAGGGGGGCTGGCAGGGTGCTGGGGTGCTGGCAGGGTGTTGGGGGGCTAACAGGGTGATAGGGGGGCTGGCAGGGTGCTGGGGGGCTGAAAGGGTGCTGGGGGTGCTGGCAGCGTGTTGGGGGAGCAACACACGGTTCTCCAGCCCCTTGCGTCCATGGGGGGGCGCTCTGGTGGGCAGCAGGGGGTACACCGGCCAGCGCGTCTGTCTCTCCAGTTCTGGTCGGGACTGGAAGGTCTTTGCACGCCACAGTGTCAGCATGGCGGCTTTAATGCCTGTGTGTCCGCTGGCACCCCTCCCACTGAGGTGGGAGTGAGGTCGCTGTCCCCTTCCCCAGAACCCAGCCCACCTCGAGGGCTGGAGCCCATTCTTCCTGACCCAACGCGCACCCAGTGCTACCACCTTGTGCCTCTGCGCTGACACACTAGCCCACGGCGGCTGCCCCGGGGGCCCGGTCAGCCATCGCCACTGTCACCGCCATCGCAGCCTGGCCACGGCCCACATCCCCAAACCCCTGAAATCAGGACGTGCTCTGGCTCTCCGAAGACACGAATCTCGGGCCCATTTGTCCCACAGCCACGGCCTCCGTGGACACCCCGTGCCCCCTCCTGCCCGGACCCAGAGACCGGGCGCTCCCCTGGACGCTGGTGGCCGTGGCCACTTCGTTCCCCCCTGCTGTCCCGCTCCCCCGCGCAGCCGACGGCCGGCGCCTCTTTGCCGTGAGCCCTTCATCTCTCCCTGCTTCCAAAGGCGTTGCTGGTGCCCTGGCGGCTCGCGAGGTTAAAACAAAATCGAGAAAATCGGGCAACTTGAGTACAAATGTGGGGAAGCAAAACAAACACACGAGGAGCCTGAAGGGCAGTGGACGGACGTTGGGGCCGAGTTAACATTTAACTGATGTCTCAGCAGCTAAGGAGTCTTTAAAGTGCCAGTTGGTAATTAAAAGAAAAAAGGAAAAAAAGGCAGGGCTGTTCTCCAGGAGAGACAAGGTATTTTCCTGGCACTTGCATCCAGGAAAATTAAGTATTTGAACATAAGGCATAGGAAAGAACGTAGCATCTAATGGTTCCCACAGCACTGCTATTTTAAAGAAGAACGTCCTTTTCACGTGGTAGCTTTCAGTGCCCTTGCGTGAGCGAGCCTTGGCAGGGTGGGCTGTCTTCCTCTGGGGCCCGTATCTGCTGGCAGCTGGACGGGGCCCAGGAAGGTGGGGGGGGACAGACCCCACGTGGGTGGGCAGGTCCCCGTGGGGCCCCGAGGCCCTCGCCGGGCTTTTGGCAGGAACAGGGTGGTGTCCCGAGAATGCCGGGGCGGATCTTCTGTGCGGGAGACGGAGGCCCGATCCTCATGCGGTAGGGCACTCGGGACAGAGCCGTGCTGACATTCTGTTCTGAAAGTTCCCTCTGAGCTTGGGCTCGGGCCAAGGGCAGGGGAGGGAGGGGACACTGAGAGCCGGCGGTCAGCGCCTGCTTCTCCCTTAGAAGGTCTGCTTGGGCTGACTTTCCTAGCGTCTGAGACCATCCTGAACAGGTGACCCCGTTAATCCGTTCGTGTGAACCAAGTCCTAGGCTGTGGTCCTCTGTGGCCCCCGGAACTACAGACCCCGAGATAGCTCAGGCCATCGCTGTCCTTCTGCAGGAACCGGGCCAGGCCCTGATTCTCATGCACTGAGGACTGGCTTTGTGGGCTGGGTCATTCCGTAAGAAAACACCTGGGGATTTCAATACATTTCTGCCTCGGTGGTTTTCCTCCTCCTCCGCACCTGTCTACACCCACAGACAGGACCTGGGTGGGCACACGGAGGTTTCTTCTGGATGCGGGTATCCTGGAGGGCTGTCTGTGCGACCCAATGAGGAGGCTGGTGCCCTGTCTCAGGTGGGCCTGGCAGGTAGGTGTTCCGCCCACAGCCTCCAGCCCCTCAGAGGGGCCGCGCCCAGATGGGCGGAGCGGGGGACCTGGCATAGGGACCCGGGGGCCTGTGAGTGCCGAGACCACCGTCCTGTGGGGCTCTGAGGGGGTCTCTGGTGGCTCAGCCCTGCCAGAGACCCAGGGACTGGACCCGACTCGGGCGCAGGTGCGGGAGCTCTCAGGACTCTAGGGGGGGGGGCATTTCCCACCCACTTGGTGTGCGGGATCTAGCTCTTGACTTAAGGGCAAAGAGAGTGTGTGCTTTTCTGCTCACCACGGTGCACACCAGCCTCCTCCTCCTCCCTGTCACTTCTAACTCACGAAGTCCCATTAGTTCACACGGACAGCCGTGCTCAGCGTTTAGGGAACACGCAGACAGGCTCCGACCTCCGTCCTGCGGCCCCAGCACGCGGGGGGTTCCTTCTACAAGCTGGCCCCAAGGAGCCGGCAGGCTCTCCCCTCTGTCATGTGAGGACAGGGTGGCTGGGGCACTTGTCCTGGCTGGAGAGGACAGGGTCTGCTCTGTGGTCTCGTCCCTACTCTGAGAATGTTCACGTTTGGCCTTCCAACACGTGTCACCGCGGAGGGCCGAGCACCTTCTCAACAAAGCGTCCTTCTGGGGGGCCCTTGGCCACCTGTCCGGCCACCTCCGGGGGCTCCACATGCTGCTGCTTCTGGTTAGAGCCGGTGCTGCTGTGAAAGTGGTTCTGACCGGGGCCCAGACGCATCCCAAGGGTGGCTCCCCCCACTGTGACCCTTCCTCATACCTGTCCGGCAGTGGTCTGGGTGGTAACGTCCCACCTGGCTTCCTTGGGACGCGTGCTCCCTTGGGAAATGAGATCCTGAAAGCCTTTGCTATTACTGTGATGATGTGTCCGGTACTAGAAGCTTCAGCGACCCTGGGATGTGTCCCGGAGTCCCGTTGAGGAAGGACTTGCTGCCCCCGCTGCAGAGAACGTGGTCGGCAGACAGCCCTCGCTGTGCCCAAGACCGGCCCCTCCGGGGAGGAGGGGGGGCAGGAGCAGGGCTGCAGGATGCTCTGGGACCCGACCCTGGGGCCCCCGACTCAGGTGTGTGCTGGGCGGAGAGAGGTGAAGTGCGTGCCCATATGACCTTGGTCTCAGCTCTCTGTGCCTCGCCTCCCAGGATCCCCCGGGAAAGGCCTCGACCCAAAGGGCTGGTGAGTGTGCTGGAGGACGAGGTGTCCCGGGGAATGGGCGTTCCTCCCATTTACGGGACGAGAGCCCTGCGTGCAGACCCCCCTCATTTCCCCTGCAGAGCTCCGAGAGGACCTGGCAGTCAGGGTATCACACAGCCCCGGCCGCCCGTGTCTCCGGGGGCGGGTGAGGGAGCTCCGTCCAGCTGTGCTCTGAAGGAGCCTCGAATGTCAAAACCGAGGAAAGAGACGTCCAGGAAGAAATGAGCCTCGTAGAGCAGCAACCGTGATTCAGAGCCTGGAACGCTTCTGAGACAACAATCCAGGCAAATGTCCCAAGGAAAAAGCAGGTAACTAAAACCAGAGTCAAACAATAGACCCCCTGAGAAAGCCGGGGTGCCGACAGGGAGCCAAGGAAAAGGGCCAGGAGGCAGACCTCACAGAGCCGTCGGAAATCAGAAACTGGCCTCAGCGAGGAGGGGAGCGTCGGCCCTGGGCCGGAGGGCAGCGCCTCTCGGCTCACCTCCCTCGTGGATAGATGTTTTCTAGTGACAGTAACACAAAGACGCTTGTTTCCAACTGTCGGAAACAACAAAGACGAGGTAACTCGCGTGTCACTGGCGAAATGGTGACTGTTGATAACGTTGACACAAAACGTGGTAAAACGAGGTTGGAAGAAGAGGGCGAGAGGGCGGGAGAGGTTAATTAACCCCCCTTCCCGAGTAACATGTCAGGAGCTACTTTCGAAGGCCGATGACGAAAGGAACGGATGCTGAAGAATATCCTGAGTTCCAATAGTCACAAATAAAATGATTGGAATACTGAACGTCAATACACCGGGACGAGGGGGTAGGAGAAGTGACACCGGAAACCCGCCTGCGTTATCCAACCCGAGAGTTACCGGAGCAGGTGCACCAGGGGCGGAGAGGGGCGGGGATCCCCCGGGCAGTTACCATCGTTCCTGCCGGAGGCGTGAGGAGATGCCACGCTGTGGTCCCAGCTCTTTTGCCTTCTGGTTCCTTCCTGGTTCGCAGAGGATGTCACCCTGATAAAAATGAAAATAAAAAAAAAAAGTCACAGAGAGGGAAGGAGGCAAACCATAAGAGACTCTAGGGGCGCCTGGGTGGCTCAGTCTGTTGAGCGTCCGACTTCAGCTCAGGTCACGTCTCACGGTTTGTGAGTTCAAGTCCCTCGTCGGGCTCTGTGCTGACAGCTCAGAGCCTGGAGCCTGCTTCGGATTCTGTGTCTCCCTCTCTCTCTCTCCCTCCTCTGCTTGCACTCTGTCTCCTTCTCTCTCTCTCAAAAATGAATAAACATTAAAAAATTAAAAAAAAAACATAAGAGACTCTTAAATACTGAGAACAAATTGAGGGTTGATGGGGGTGGGGGAGAGGGGAGAGTGGGTGATGGGCATTGAGGAGGGCACCTGGTGGGATGAGCACTGGGGCTGTATGGAAACCAATCTGACAATAAATTATATATATATATATATATATATATATATACACACATATATACACATATATATAATATATATTATATATAAATGAAAATTAAAAAAGCTTATCCTTGTAGAAAACTGGAAAATACAGAAAAATATAAAGGGAGAAGTAAAACTTAGTCACAATCCTACTGAGATAAACAGTTATGAATCTTACTCTTGGTGTGTTTCAGATTTCATTATGGTAATTTTCCCTAAAGAATTACTTTGGTTGTATTTTTGATGTTTTCTCTATTCAGTGCTAGATTATATTGTAAGCACTTACTGATGACATCAGATTCCTTTGTAAACAAGATTTTTAATGGCTATATTAAATCATCATTTTATGTACCATAGCTTATGTCATAATTCCCATATTATTAGAAATGCAGGCTGATACCATATGTTACTATGACAAATTCTTGGGTGAACTTTTAAAAAATATATATCTTAGTATTCTTGATGATTTCCTTAGAATATATTTCTTTTTTAAAATAAAATTTTTTAAGTTTATTTATTTAGTGAGAGAGAGAGAGAGAGAGAGAGAGAGAATAAAGCCAGGGGGGTACAGAGAGAAGGAGAGAGAGAATCCAGAGCAGGCTTCGAGCCGTCCGCACAGAGCCGGATGCGGGGCTCGAACTCATGAAGCACGAGATCAGGACCTGAGCTGAAATCAAGAGTCAGACACTTAACCATCTGAGCCATGCAGGTGCCCCTCTTAGGATATATTTCTAGAGAGAGGATTACAAGTCAACATACATAAACATTTTTAAAGCTCTTTGTCGTAAAATTACTTTCAAGTAAGATTCTACTTAATTTCGTATCCTTGGGGGAACTCCTGGCCTATCCTTTGTCATCACTTGCATCGTTTGGACCTGCAGGACATGTTCAAAGTTAGTCATATACGTATCTGGGATTTGGGATTTGGCTGGGAGCCATTCCGTGAGCGTGTGGCTTCGTTAGCATGCTGTAAATATTGACCTCTGTAGCTAGGTGTAAAACCACAGGATTTGTGAATTCAAACCACTAGTGAATTCTGAATAAAGCAACTCTAAGAACTGAGTTCAGAGTTGACTCTGTTGTGCTGATAGCAGGAGAGAAATCCTGCTGACTGCATGGGGATTGCACTGGTGGGGGGAGGGGGTGATGAGCCAAGACAGAACAAGAGTAACCATGAATGCGGCCAGCTTATCTGGCTTCCTCTCCTTTGTTCTCTCCTTCCCTATCCCCCATTCCTCCTTGACTTTTCTCTCTCTTCCTCAACCATCCATCCATCCATCCATCCATCCACCTACCCATCCATCCATCCATCCATCCATTCATCCATCCATCCATCCACACATCCTTCCTTTCATGCATGCATGCATCCACCCACCCAACTGCCCAACCTCCTATCCATCTATCCATCCATCTGTCCACCTGCCCACCCACCCATCTACCCTTTTTCCTTCCCTTCCTTCCTTCCTTCCTTCCTTCCTTCCTTCCTTCCTTCCTTCCTTCCAAGCATGCACCTATCCATCTATGTATCCATCCATGTTTCTATTTATCTGTCCACCCATCCTTCCTTCCATGCATGCACACATCCATCCCTCCCTCCATCTATACAACCAAGATTAAAAAAAATTTTTTAATGTTTATTTATTTTTGAGAGACAGAGACAGAGTGTGAGCAGGGGAGGAACAGAGAGAGAGGGAGACACAGAATCTGAAGCAGGCTCCAGGCTCTGAGCTGTCAGCACAGAGCCCGACACGGGGCTCAAACCCACAGACTGTGAGATCAGGACCTGAGACAACGTCAGACGCTTAACTGACTAGCCTCCCAGGTGCCCCACGCCCCACCAAGATTTTTAAAAGCCTCTCCAAATTACTACAGCAGCAAATCTCCTTCAGTGCCTCAAAATGTCAGAGATTTGTCACTACTGAACTTTATGGCACTGAACCTCAACACTTAGCCACCAAAAGCTGTTGCAGAAAACACGTCTCAAATAATCTAGGACATAGGTGATGATTTGGGGGAGGCTGAGAGGCACTCTCCTACTTCTGAGAAAATCAGATATTTTTATCTACAGTGAAGAAAGCAGAAAATGAAGAAGAATAAAATTCAGATCCCCGGAGTTTAAGAGGACCACATAGACCAAACCCATCTTTTGGCCTTTTGCAGACAATTCGAAGGTGTCCAGAAACTTCCTGTCCCTGTATAGATCAGAATTTGACACAACGCAGATAACCGAAGGGGAATCGGTCTTAAACTGTGGTTGCTTTAATACTGTGCTGGTTTCCGTCTCTGTCTTGCCCTGGGTGGCGGCTTCCTTCCTATCTAGAAAAGAGAGTGTCTGCACTCTTGACAGTTCTAAATCATTAATTTTTCTTTGGTTTTGTGGTTTGATCGACCAAATAAAACATGGGAGGATGCTGTCAAGGCCTGCTTTACCGTCACTTTATGAATCCTCTTGGATCCTTTTTTGGAGTTGGCTCAGGCTCGTCAAATGTTTATCAGCCCCCTACCTGTTTCCACAGGGCCCCTTGGGTGTTTCGGCGTGTTCTCTGGGCTCTGGAGGGCCCGCTGGACAGGAGGTTATGGTTCCGGACGGTAGGATGTTCAAGCTAATCAAGATGTACTCATGAAAGAGTTGACTATGGATGGGGGTGTAAGCAGTAGACTGATTTAACAAAGAGAGAATTATACAGAAAAGATACAAAGGGAATAAGTAACAAGGAGGGTGGTGGTTGTTTTTTGTTTTTAAATGAAGGGAAAAGTAAAAAAATCGAGAAAAGAAGTAGTCGTGAGGGTGAGCAAGATGATGGTGATAAAATGGGCCAAATTTCGGTGGGGAAGATGTAGCTGGGCCAATGTCTCCATGACTCAGAGGATTATGGGAAAGACCAGGAATGAACGGAGGATGGACGGAGAACGTAGACACCCCACGGATGGACAGATGGACGTTGCGCAGAAGGTTGGGGGCGGAGGGGAGAGGAAAGGGAACAGAGCTGGGAGCAGGCACAGGACTCTGGGAAGCAGTCCTGTCACCGTGCTGGGACCCCGGCTTCCAGGAGGCCAGCGTGGAGGAAATCACAGGAGACAGGAACGTGCAGGCAGGCGGGGTCTCAGCTACCGTCCGGGCGGTGGGAGATGCAGGGCACTAGCCAGAGGGAGAGGGTTCTCTGGGTGCACATCTGGGGTGAGTTCGGGCTGGAAAACTAACCACTAACAGTAGCTGGAGAGACATGAATTCCTTTCTCTCTTTGGTTCTTGGAGGTGGGAGGCGTTGAAATGCCCTTCCATTCTTTCTGTCTCCTGTGACAGGGCTGAAGTACGCTGTATGCCCGGGTGGGGAGCCGGTGGGGAACAGTGTGGGGCGGGCTCAGGGCACGCTTCCGTGGGACCATCTGTGGGCTGAAGAGCGTGGCTGGCCATGGCCGTGTGCTCGGTCACTGTCAGCCTTAGGCGGGTGTGGCCTTAGGCAGGCTGGCTGCACACACAGTTCGTGGTGGGGCCCGTCAAGTGGCTTCCCTGGGTTCAGAACGGCTGTCAGCCTCCTCTGCTGCCCCGTGTGTGACTCACCTCAGAGCAGACTAGAGGAGAGGAGGCCTCGAGGTCTGCATTGTGGCCCCAAGGAGGGTGCCATCCGCGGGGTCAGCCCAGGAGTCTGCAGAACCCCTCCCCCACCCCCCCCAACCCTCAGCCCTCCAAGGTCTTGCCCTCCAAGGGCAGCCCTCCAATGTCTTGCCCGATACCTAGGGTGGAAGCTGCAGGGCGATGATGTGCAAATTTATGCAAACGAGAGGGAAATCAGCCTGGCCTGCCATCAGGGCCCCTCTGCTCTCCTCAGGGCTGCATTCCCGGGCTGCAGACTTCAGGACTGTCTTTGGACCCTTTTATTTCGTTTCTCAAACCTTTGCCATTTGTCAGAATCCGGGCAAGTCGCTTGACTGGGCTGAAGCTAATTTGAATTTAACCAAGAGCGACAGGGCACTTGATAAAAGACAGAATTGACCGGAGTTTGGCTCCATTTGCTGAGTCCTGCTGGGGTTCCATGTGAAATCTCGGTGTCCTCTCAGCTCAGAAGCAACACCATCAAGGGCGGGCTACTTTAGAAATTCTAGGGACCCTGAGGTCCGACCTTGCAGGCTAGAAGCGAAGTTGGCCCCTTGCTTAGGTGACTGAGCACTGGGTCACTCCCTAGCGATGCCTGTTCCCTGGAGCTGGCTCCGGTTTTCAGGCCGGACAGCTGGTGAGGGGCTTGCCCTCTCTCTGGTCTACCAGGTGCTCTGGGAGCAGAGTGTGCAGGGCGGGGAAACTGGGACGGAAAAGCACCCCTCTCCCCTCTCCCGGGTGCAGATGAGGGACGCCGGATGCTCCCCTGCTGTCGCTGCTGCTAGGGGTCCGTCCCCAGTACAGGGGAGAGGGCAGATGCTCAGACAGCAAGCCAGGGCACTGGGTCAAGGAGGGCTGGGGTCTGACTCAGCAGGTTTGGGTGGAGCCCAGGAGTCTGCAATTCTGCATGTCCCCACGGGGTGCCTGTGCCCAGGGAGCACACTTTGAGAACCACCGCCTTGGCTGGGGTCTTGCCGTGGGGCTCATGGGATGCGGACGGGGTGCAGTTTGCAGGCACCCCTGAACGTGTCCGTGCCGGGACCCGGGCCACGAGCGAAGAGCCTGGTGCCGCCTAAGTCAGGCTCGCAAGGGCCCCCTCCCAGAGCAGGGATCGGGGCATCCCCGCATCCCCGCACAGGAGGGGGCGGCTGCAGCCTCTGGTTGGTTTCAAGAGCACAGTGTCAGAGTTAGCCTCCCTCGACGTGCACACCCGGGGCTCCGAGGCTTCACATTAAGGTGAATACAGTTCAACAGATTCCAGAGAGCGGCAAGTTTTACATTTGGCACTTTAGGATAATCGAGTGCATTTTATATTATATTTAAATTTTTTTTTTAAATGTTTATTCATTTTTGACACAGAGAGAGAGAGAGAGAGAGAGAGAAACAGAGCATGAGTGGAAGAAGGGCAGAGAGAGAGGGAGACACAGGATCCGAAGCAGGGTCCAGGCTCCGAGCTGCCAGCACAGAGCCCGACGCGGGGCTGGAACCCACAAACCGCGAGATCATGACCTGAGCCGAAGTCCGACGCTTAACCGACTGAGCCACCCAGGTGCCCCCTCGAGTGCGTTTTAAAACCCTGGTCAAAAATCATCAGTGCTTTAAGCGATACTGGGCTGTATTACTGAGGACGGTGAGGGGGAATCAGAGGCAAATCTGAATCTTCAGGCTCTTTGGGAATTGGGAGCCACGGGAGACAATTATTTTGAGATGACATGTTTTACTCTAAGTGGCCTTTGTCAACTGCAGTCACTCCCTGGAAGCGTGGGCCGTACCCTGGCCCCAGGACGCTGTGGATCACGTGTGCTGCACGCCCTGGGCGTCTGTCTTCGGCATGTCGGCCGCCGTGGACTCCGGCCGGCGGGCTCCTCTCTCTCCTCTTTGTCCAGATCATGTCCAGGGGTGCAGCATGCCTGCAGGTGACTTCCTGTCACTGCTGGGCGAAGGCCTGGGGTTAAGGGGAGGGGGCTGGAGCCCCCGGGGGCAGAGCCCATTAGCCATCCCAGCCCCAGCTCGGGGCTCACTTTGACTCGAGGGGGCTCCCTTTGAGCCGATCACGTGCAAGAAGTCCCGGAGGGGGTTCCGAAGGGAGATCCTTCCCTGTCCTCGCAAGACGGGCCTGGACAACGCAGGGCCAGCCTGTGTGGGTGGTCCAGCTCTGCTAGGGGTCTCCAGGAGGGCTCCGAGACGGGCCGGGCTGGTCCGCCCCCAGCAGCAGCTCCTGCTCTGGCTGTCCCATCAGGGACTCCGGAAAGGGGCCCGTGAGATTGAAGCACCCAGCTTGCTCTGCTCTCTTCCCAGGCTGGGGCGTGGGGGACGAGCATCTTTACGGGGGGTCTGTCTGCCTTTCTCACCCCAGGTCAGGCTCATCTGCGGCCCACAGCGAGCTGAGCCACAGGGCTCTGGTCTCCACATACTTGATAGGGACGGAAGCCACCCTTTGAATTGCAAATTGGAACAGGGAAATTTCCTCTCTGTGTTCTAACTTCTGTTTGCATGATTGTTATCTCCCAGTGGAGACTCCACTGCATCTGGCAAAAATGTCCGAGTGTGGTCAGTGAAATGACGGAGGCCAGGGAGGTCCCATAAGAGCACCTACCGCCCTGGTGCTCGTCGCACCGTCTGGTAAACGCGGTGGTCAGTGCTTGCGTGTGAGGCGACAGAGGGACTTCCCGAGCTCTCCCAGGGATGGGCGCTGTCTTCTTGAACCGTGCGCGAAACTCAACTCATGAGCTTGAGTTTCTCGGGCCCGTTCCCAGGCTTTCCCAACATCTGTGCTAAACATGTCACAGACGCCCTACACAGCATGTCCTTAAAGGCATCCTGTAGGGAAGCCACTCACTCCCCGTGGAACACAACGGCCGTGTTCTCAGATCCACACTTTCTTCTCATCTGCAGCGGAATCCCCGAGTAAGACAGCGGCCACCCAGCACTTGGAGACGTAACGGGCTCCACTCTGCCCGCCTCGTGGGACCCGATTCCCCGTGTTGTCTCTCTCCACAGGATCCCCTGTGTCCCCATTTGCAGGGATTTGGAGAAAGAGTTGTCTGGTCGCCTAACTGCCTCCAGCACCATCGGTTCCAAACCCAAGACTCGCTGTCTCCGTGCGGACTTTCCAGGTGAACCGTGGGCTCTGTGGGGGGCGACCTCCACTCTTCCCTGCAGGTGCGCTGACATCCCACGGGCCTCTCCTGTTTCTCTCTCAGCTGGAAGGGTCCCCGGATGCCCGCATCCCTCTCCGGAGACTGCAGTCTGGTGCCTGACACCGCGGTGCGAGGAGGAATCGCCACAGAGATTCCAAGGCTCCCTCTCTGGCTCTTTCTCTCTTTTCCAGCCTGGCCGCTCTCCATTTCCCAATATCCTCAATTCCAGGGATAATCCCTGCTTTGGCTCTTGTCGTGCAATTTACATCGGGGCACAGTGATTGGAACACGGTAACTAGACATTACAATGACACATTAAACGGACAAGGAAACTCTTAAAAAAAATTAAATTCATTGGGGCGCCTGGGTGGCTCAGTTGGTTAAGCTTCTGACTCTTGGTTTCAGCTCAGGTCATGATCTCACGGTTGGTGAGTTCAAGCCCCAGGTCTTGGGGTTCTGCTTGGGATTCTCTCTCTCCCTGTCTCTCTGCCTCTCCCCGGCTCATGCTCTCTCTCTCTCTTTCTCAAAATAAATAAACATTAAAAAGAATTAAATTTATCACATATGTCTCTGGTCAGAAAACAGAGAGCCGCTCCTTTGTCAAGGGACCTTCTCCAGAAAGCAGTCCTGCCAATGAGCAGGGATAAAGTAATATTTGTCTTTTATACAGACTGTTCACATTCCACTGACTTTAGGGACTCTGCCACGGTGTGAGGAGTTCATGTCATCTGAAAGGGGATGAGAAAGCTCAGAATTCTTGAGTTTCTTTGGTAAACCCTTGAGGTGCTGAGTATATTTCTATCACCCTGTGGCTTCTGGCCCTGGGCTAATGGCCCTTGAATATGCTGATGGTTGATTTTTACATGTTCTGAGTCGCATCCGAAAGATTCTCTAATGCTTTTTACATATGAAGGTTGGAGACAGAGGGCACCCTCTGATTGGGCTGGGCACCCCCCCCACCCCCGCCCTGTGTCTTTGCTCGCTTTCTGCATTATTGCTGAAATGAAAGAGGCACTTTCTGAGATGCTGGAAGGAGCAGGAAGTGTGGGAGGTGTGTGGTGAGCGGTCAAGGCCAGGGCCGGAAAATGCAAAGCTGTTTGAAGTCGGGGGCCCCAGGGACTGCTCTGTAATTTCCCCAGGCAGAGCCCAGCAGCTTTTCTTGGAACAACCCTGACAATGTCACTGCTCTCAGGCCATCCTCTGATGTTGGGACCATCCCTGTGGGGTCCTGCAGGGCTGGCTGGGCTGGAGGGAAGCTTGGCCCTGATGTCCCCATGGCCGTGGTGGCCACCCAGGTGCCCTCTGTGAGCAAGCACGGGGCTTGTCCAGGCGCCCAGGCCTGCAGGCGAGGCCACCCACCTGGAATAGCCAGCTTGGAGGCCCAGCCACCCCGGGGGGCTGGTGGGCCACGGAGGCCAGCGAGGGCCTCGAGGGGATTCCACGGGTGTCCCCCCATGGCTACTGAACTTGTTGCATGGATCTTGGATGACTAAATACAAGCTGCAATCTGCCCTGCTCTCCTGCAAACTTCCATTCCCCGATTCTGTTGCCTGCTGCAGGAGGGAGTTTGGTTCGGAGCTGGCTTCGTGCACATCTACAACTCGTGACGGGTGTGGATGACTGTGAGTCCGCCATGGGTACAGGATGCTCTTCGGTTATTGCGGGACAGACAAGGCGGGCGAGCCCAGGTTTTGCAGTCTGATGGTTATATGATTTGAGGGGCCCACGGCAAAAAAAGTATACAGAATTGTAACAGAACCTGCCGTGGCACCTGCTGGGGGGGATGGAATGTGAGGAGTCAGCAGGCCCTACCTGTGCAGCTCAGACCCCGTATTGGTCAAACCTAAGCGGAAGCAGCACGAAGACGATTTGCCAAGATTCCACCATTACAGGAGTGGTCTGTGCGGGTGCAGGGGCTGGGGGCCTATCTTCACTCAAGTCATGAAAGGTCCATACCCAGCCGGTGGTGCGGTTCTGGAACATTTCAGAGGCCCCGACCCCATGCCCTGACCATGACATTTAAGAACGGTATTGCTGTACGTGATGGCACACGACAGGACTTAAGGAAACTCATGCCGGGAAAAATATGCAGGCTGTTCTGTCATTCTAGCCTAAGAGCTAGAATTTTCTCTTCTCACTGTGAACGTGTGCTTTTAACTAGTGGTTCCAATAGCTGCAGGGGGGAAGGTCTTTCTAAGAAAGACACAAAACCTAGAAACCATAACCGAGAAGACTGACACACAGAGAAATAGAATAACCAGGGTGATACACAGCACAATCGAGAGGCGAGCGAGGCCCCGGCAAAATGTTTGCAACTCCCACTGCAGATGAGGGACAGATTCTCCTTGTTCAGTAAGAACTCCAACAAATCAGAAACAAAAGACCAATAGCTCAAAAGGAAAGAGTAAAAGCATTAATGAATACGTCTCAGACAAAGAATACAAATAATTTCTGAGCACAGGAAGGGAGGCTCCCCCTCAAAATAAGACACAGACAAATTAGAACAATGTGAAATTTTTAAAAGCAGTTTTCTTATTTTTTTTTTCTTTTGTGTGTGTGTGGCAGAGGACAAACGGATTCTAAAGTGTAGGAAATGCCAAGGGCCAAAAAAAAAAAGTGCAAAGATACTCGTACAACTCCTGGGAGAGGCATGTGAGCTGGCCGGAGGGCTGGGACCCGCCAGTGTCTACACAGGGAGCAGGATGAATGGGGTCCAGGACAGGCATGGGCGGTTGCTGGATCTGTGCAGAAACTGACACCGCCGTGCACAGGGAGAAGTTACCTCCAATAAACTGCACTTACTCAAATGTATACACACGCTCGTGCATGGAAAGGAGCGTGCCCCGACTCTTAGCACACTTTACACCTAGAGAATTGCAGATGAATCACTGTTCTAAATGTGAAAGGCACAAACAATAAAGCTTTATACAAAAGTAGGGGCACCTGGGTGGCTCAGTCGGTTAAGCGACAGACTCCAGCTCAGGTCATGATCTCACGGTTCGTGAGTTCGAGCCCTGCGTCGGGCTCTGTGCTGACAGCTCGGCGCCTGGAGCCTGCTTCGGATTCTGTGTCTCCCTTTCTCTCTGCCCCTCCCCTGCGCTCTCTCTGTCTCTCTCTGTCTATCAAAAATCAATAAAAACGTTAAAAAATTTTTTAAAAAAAGCTTTAAACAGAAGTGGGAGAACAGCTTCGTGACCTCAAAGTAGGCAACATGTCCCAAGCAGAACACAAAAAAACTTGTAAAAGGAAGCACGGATAAACAGGACTCAACTGAGATTATGCACTTGTGCCCTTTTTTTTTTTAATGTTTATTTATTTATTTTGAGAAGGGGGAAGGAGCAGAGAACGAGAGAGAGAGAGAATCCCAAGCAGGCTCCGCACCATCAGCACAGAGCCCGATGCGGGGCTCGAACTCATGAACCACAAGATCAGGACCTGAACTGAAACCGGGAGTTGGAAACTCAACGGACGGAACCCCCCCAAGTGCCCTGAGATTACGCACCTCTGTTCCTCCAAAGATAGCAGCGTGGGGTGGAGAAGACGGTCGTGCTACATGGCGGACACAGAGCGGCTGTCCGCGTTGAGCCTTGGTCCACGTGCGAAGATGGTGGCTGTCAGCTCAGCTTGCCGGGTCTCTCCACGGGGCGTGGACCCCTAACAGCGCGGCAGCCAGGTCCGCAGGGCCAGCATCCCAAGCGTCTTGGGTAGCCGCAAGCCCTCTTCCGACTGGTCTCGGAAGAATTGGAAAACTCTTGGTGGAGGGCAGCCCGGATTCCAGGGAGGGGGATCAGAGCCCTGACTGGGGCCCCCCAAGGCCACAGCGCAGAAGAGCCGACGGGATCTTTGGAAAACACAACCTCCCACTTCAGACCCGCTGAAATCGTTGCGTTCACTCATCGTCTCCCTTGCCGATCCCGCTGGATTGGAAGGCCCAGGACGGCAGGCTTCACTTGAAAAGCTCACAGAGGGCTTCGTCCTCGCACCTGGTCCCCGTGCTGAAATGAAAATCAAGTCACGTTGTGACGGGGGGAAGAATTACTCGATTGACGTCAAAGGAACATTTTAATAGAGGAAAGAAAAGATAAGTCGCTGGGATCAGTGCTAAATATTTAGGGGCGGGCTCTCCTGAACCCTCATTCATTCATTCGTTCGTTCATTCAAGAAAACCCAACAGATAGGAAATGACGTTGTGATCTGGAACCAGAAACAGCCTGGGTTTTACGTTTGGGAACCACATGAAAGCTACACCCTGGGCTCTCCACTGGGGAACTTCCGCACGACCTCCCAGCAGTAACATTACTTACCTTTGATTGAGTGTGTGTTCTGTTCCGTTGGGGCAGAACACGTGCACGAGCTGCCACGTTCCTACAACGGCCACATCGGGGGCCCGTCCGCGATCCTGCTTCCTATCTGTGGGCTCAGGTTTGGAGAGGTTGGGACGTGAACTCGTGGTTCCGCAGCTCCATGCCTGCGCCTGTAAGGTTGTGCGATCGAACCCAGCTCCCTGTAAGATTGTGTGACGGGCCCTGCCCAGGTCACACACCCTATGCTCCAAACCCTCAAGCCTGGGAGGGACACAAGCAAGTAGGGCCCCGGGGGCGGGGGTGGGGGGGAGGCTGCAGGGGTCCGTGGGGAGTGGTCCAAGGCAGGCGCATCCGTCTCAACACGAAAGCATCTGAAAATGAAGTCTGGCCCCAGACTCCGAAGTCAGCAGTCTGTCAAGTGATTTATGTAGGACTAACCTGCATGGTGTCAAGTTTGTTTATTTTTGGCTAAAACGATTTCCTTTTTCTGAGAAAAGAGGCCCACAGTGGACATGAAACAGTCCTCGGAAACAACTTAGGGCTGAGCTCAGGCCCAGTGACTCAACGTCCAATGGATTATTTTCCCCATTAAATGCTCCGGGGTGAAAAATCAGGGGGAAACGTGTTGCACAGGAGGCTTTTGGGAGTGGGTCGTCCCCAGTGTAGACGGGCTATTTGCCATACTCCTTGTGTAGTTGGAGACCAGGCTGGGAGCGGGTGCGGGTGAGAGGGAGGTGAGGCATCATCTTCCCTCTGCTCTGCGCCCGTCGGGGCCGCACGTGGCTGATGTCTCCGCCGCTGCTTCTCGAAGCGTATTCTTCACGGGGTGGGAGAGTGTCCCGGGGCAGTCAGGACACAGCATCACACACCCGACAGCTTAAACAGCAGAAATCTACCCGTCTCACGGTTCTGGAGGCCGAGGTCAGGGTCACGGTGTCGGCAGGTGTTGGCTCCTTCTGAGGCCGTGGGGGGCCGTGGGGTCCACCCTCTGGCCCGGATCCCGGGGCTCACCGGCCAGCCATCTTGGCTGCCGTGGCCGGTAGACGCATCCCCCCGTCTCTGCCTTCACGTTTGCCTGGGTCTGCCTGTGCGGATGTCCGTCTCTGCGTCCAGTTTCCCTGGTTTATAAGGACCCCAGTCATATTGGATCGGGGCCCACGCTGCGGGCCTCATTTTAACTCGACCACCTGCAGCACCCTATTTCCAAAGGAGGTCGCTTCGTGTACTGGGGGTTAGGACCTCGACGTATCTTTTCTGGGGACACAATTCAGTGCCTAACAGCGCCTGTTCCGAAGGTTTCCCTCTCACTCAGCGCCTTCCCCCCTCCCCCGAGCTAACGGCCCCCTGACCACGTGTGTAAGCCAGGGCCCGGGCTGAAATGCCGCCACAAAAGGAATCGTACGCCGTGGCTCGGGCTGGCACAGTCTCCTTCCCGCGGAGCAGTGCAGAAGCAGACGCCGGCCGGCAGGGACGAGGGCTCCGTGCAGGCGCCCGGCCACCTCCCGAGGACACGCTCGTCAGCCTGTGGCCTGCCTCAGTGTGGGTCCAAAATAGACCCTTGGAGCCCCGTTGAGGCCCGCATCCTGCAATCGCACCACGTCCCATTGCAGACAGCCAGAAGTGACAGAGGATCTCTGTGCCTGGCGGTGGCCCGTACCCCAGCCCGGCTCCCTGGCCGCAATGGGGGAACATCTGGGCGTGACTGATGCTCTCGGCGTCAGGACCAGGCTGAGGCTGGGGCTTCACTCGGACTTGCCTCCAGGCCCGGCCCGGCTCTTCCCTCCTTGCACCCCTGCATTCCCGCTACCCTGGGGCAGGCACATCCTCAGTAACCCGTGAGAACATGACCCCGTGCCCGGGCTCTGCTCCGGGCAGCCGGACTTGAGCACCGGAGTGAGTGTGGATGACGCACCCGTGAGTGAGCCGACAGGGGAGGGGATCCCACATCCTCTGCGCACTTGTGCTCCGTCAGACACAGAGGCCACCCCCCCACCTGCGCGGCCCCGCGGGAGGAGAGCTCGTGGATGTACCACAGGCCCCGCGGTAAGAGGACCTCACCAAGGCATGAGGTCAGGTGGTGGCAGACTGGGGGTCCGAACTCAGGTCTGTCCCCCCCAAAAGCGCATGGTTGTGCCCGTGGCCTTGGGTGGGGGGGCCTCACCTCCTCGTTGTGAAGTTGGGAAGGTTCACGGTCTGATAAACACGGAGCACACCCGTGAGTGTACAGGCGGCTCACACACACGCGTGCACACACACGTGTGCATATATAAAACCACGCCTACACACACGATGTCCGCAAACACTTGCACGCGGTCGTCATCAGGGCTGGCCGGTGGCGATGTTGCTCTCTCAAGGGAGCGTGTCATGCTAAGAAAACAGGGTCGCGGAGCCCCTGGGCCCCTTCCTCGGCGGCGGGAGCCACCTGCGTGAGCTCACGTGTGACGGAGGCACCGTGGCACTAGGCTCCTGGGTGTCCACGCGGCTGGGAAAGCAGATAGGCTGGCCCCTTGGGGACCCAGCAGGGTGTGCAGCCGGTCACCAGCCCTTCTCCCCACGTGCAGCCCCTGCACGCGGCCGTCCGCAGTTGTCTGGGCATGGGCTCTGCTGGGGTCATGTCTGGAGCCCTGGGGCCAGTGGAAGCCCTTCAGCCAGCTTTTCCCCCAGATAAAGTTGGGGCCCCGTCTGCTGGCCTGGTCTGCCCAGGAGCCCCGTGTGGCCGGTTTAGAGCGCCGTTTTTGTCTCAAAAGCGAGCCCGAGGCCCAGGTCCTGAGACAGCCCTCTGCCCGAGTGCAAGCCCAGGAAAGCAGGACGAGGGAAGGGCAGGAGGCAGCTCAGACAGATGGCAAACTTGGGGGGTGTGGAGCGGGGGTCTGGGGGCCCGTGCCGGCCACAGCTTCACCACGCACAGCACTGACAACCAGGTTTCTGGAACCGTCTGGGGCTGGGGGTGGGGTGGAGGGAGAGGTTTCTCTGCCTCTCAGCTCTTCAAGATCTGCCCCCTCCCCAGCAGGAGCCCCCACACCCCCTCTGGGGGACTGGAGCCACAGGCTCAGTGTGGTCAAGGGGCCGGTGTGCGGGGAGGGTGGCCCCCTGTGCCGGCGGGCCCACGCACGGCCCCCGGGTCTGCAGTGACGGTGGCGGTGGTCTGCGGAATTCCTCAGGGAGCTACGGGGAAACCAAGTCATGGTCCACGGTGCTCATTCCCAAGCGCGAATATGCACAAGAGTCACTGGGGCCCCTGAAAATTCTGGCGGGGGAGGTCTGGCCTGGCCCTTCATCCTCATTTATTATTTTTAATTTTTTTGGCTTTGTTTTCAGAAAGAGAGAGAGAGAGAGAGCTTGTGCACACACACGCATGCGAATGGTGGAGGGGCAGAGAGAGAGAGGGAGAGAATCCCAAGCAGGCTCCATGTTTAATGCAGAGCCTGACACGGGGCTCGACCCCGTGACCCTGGGATCACGACCTGAGCTGAAATCAAGAGTCAGACACTCAACCGACTGAGCCACCCAGGCGCCCCGATCCTCATTCTCAATAAGCCTTCCCAGTGATGCTGATTCCTGACGGCCCCAGATGATGCAGCCCGTGGGCTTCCTTCATACCCAACAATCTCCTGTTCCCTGGCCAGGAGGACACATTATCGCCTATTCCTGCCTCACCGATTGCCCCAAACACAGAGGCCGGTAACCGCGACACTGGTCGCCGCAGGGGTCTCTGGGTCAGGGATCCGGGCGCACACGACGGTGGTGCAGACGTAGCTGGGTCCCTGCGTCCGGCCTCCTCGACATGTTCTCTGGGCTGTAGTCACTGCAGGGCTCCGTGTCCTCGCGGGCAGGATTCAGGTCCTCGTGGGCTGCCGTGAGCGGCGATCCTTGGTCTCCCGCCATGCGGATTCCTCCAACACGACGGCTTGTTTCATCAAGGCCGGCAAGCCAAGGACAGCGAGTACAGCAGGACGCAAGGCACAGCCTCTTACAGCCCCGTCTCGGAGGTGACAGCTCATCTCGTTTGTCCCCACACGGGGAGAAGACTGTTCAAGAGTGCGCGTACCGGGAGGCGGGGAGTGCCGGGAGCCATTTCGGGCATCGGGTCCTTGCCACGCGGGGCTGTCCACCGTGATGGCTTGTCCATCAGAGCACCGAGCCGGTGAGGCCAGACGGGGGGGGCGCGGGTGGAGTCAGTCCCCGTGGGTTACTCTTGGAATGTATCGTCCTCAACACAGTCTGGTCATCGGACGTAGAACACTAGTTCCGGCTTGCACGCCCACGCACAGTGCACACGCACACACACTCGCAGGCACACACAACATACACATACTCACAAACGTACACACACGTACGTAAAACCCACACCCAGACTGGTACATGCACACACCCACCCACACATCATACTCAAAACCCGTGCACGTATATACACATGCATATTCACACACGCACGTACATACACACATGAGGAGAGGTGTGATTCCAGGAGGTGGGGGTCCCTGGAAGCCTTCTGAGAAGATGCCTAACTCAGGGGCCAAGCCGTAAGGAGAACCTCTGGACCCCTCTCTGGAGTGTCTGGGGCAGGAAGCCTCTGTTCCTTTGGCTCCTGTTTCTTCGGGGAATAGAACTTTCCCTGGGCCTGCAGACAGCTGGGCGGCTTCCCTCCAGGATAACACACCCCATGGACAGCAGGGTGGTGCTGATCGAGCCAGATCTCGGCCGTGGTCATGGCCCAGAATCCCCGCCACGTCCCTGTCTGTGCCCTGGGCTCTCAGAGCAAGCATCTGGGAGCGAGCCAGAAGAAAGCCCCAGAAGGTATAAAAGACTGTGTCTGATGAACTCTGTTGATGGAGGCGGGTCTGCAGCGTGGACGTGGGCTCCCCACTGGGGGGGGGGGCGGGATCACAGTCTGAGAGCGTGGGGACGGCACACTGTAAGGTCCTCTGTGGACACGTGTGCCTTCCCATCAGCCAATGGGGTGGGTGAATCTCATAAATTTATTATTGCTCCTCCCAGAGAGTATGCGTGCAACCCCAGGAGCAGGCAGGAGATCTGCCCCAGAAGTGCCCTTGGTGAGGCTTTTCACACGGGAAAGTCAGAGAGGGTTTGGTCAGTCCCCGGCCAGGCTGGACTCTCTCCGCTGGAGGCAGCTGGCTCAGCGACAAGACTGGCCTTTAGTCAAGGTGACAGGGCGGCGGCTGACAGGATGAAGGTGCCTCAGGGGACACAGGACATTGGGGCGAGTCACTTGGAGGTGCCACTGCTGGGTGATCCTGACCTCCCGCATCCTCCCCTGCACCCAGAGGTGACAGCTGTGTCCCTGCTGAAGGAAGAGCCCCGATCCTGCCTCCTGGCCACACCCTTGGAATGCTGGACAGAAATTCCCTCTCGGGTGTGTCTGGAGTATGTTCTGTCCTGTCTCCGGGTGTTTTCCCCAGTACAGGGTGGTGGCCACGTTGCGGGTTTGCAGATTCCAGCAGGCAGAAAGCCGTGCCAGGCGGCTCTCAGGAGAGCTCTCCCACGGGCGCGTCAGATGCCGTGATGGGCGCTGTGACATCAGGATGGGCGGGCGGAGCGGGGTCTGCGCTCGGGACGCCCGGACCAGCCACCGCTTCTGTCCTCTGCTCCTGGTCTGCAGATCAGGAACTGACTCACCCTCTGGTCCTTCCAAGTCTCCTGGGCATCGGGGCCACCGTCTGGTGGGCAAGTTGTTAGCAAAGCACGAGAGGTCGCAGCAAGTTGATTCCTGAGCGTTTTCACCGGCTCCGTCTGTGTTTCCCACCTTTGTCCAGCTGACTTCCTGCTCCCTCCCCCCGCTCTGGCTCCAGATTCTTTTCCTCCAGCTGCAGTGCTCCCTCTGGGACTCCTCTCTGGTAACCCTCTTGGCAGCAGTCCTCTCAGCAAAACAAAGCCTCTGCCTGCCCTCAGAAAAGTTAGGAAACTCCTCATGCTGGGTAAAGAGACGATTTCCTAGCCTCATCCTTTCCCCTGAGTAGCTTGGTGAACTTCAAGAACTCGCGGGGTCTCCCTGGGCTCTGTTTGGCAAAACGGTAATATGCTTAATCAGCTTCTCTGTCTACAGAATTGCATGATCAATAATAAATACGTACCGAGGGATGAGCACTGTGCTAGGAGATTCAACCTGTCTCAGTCGTGTAATCCTCCAACAGGGAAACCAAGGCTCAGACAGGGTAGCCCACAGTTGGCATCCAGGAATTGTACGAGAGTGCTGGCTTAAAAACCTGTCTGCAAATCCTAGGACATTCTTGTCATCCAGGAGTGGCGTGGCACCCCTTGAACATGGGCTGGCTCTAGTCGTGGAGAGAGAAGAGTGCGTCACTCGGAGGCGGGGCCAGAAAAGGCAATACTGCCTCTTCCTGTCACTCTCTCAGGACCCCTGTTCTTCGATCCCAGCCGCCATGTTGGAAGGAAGCCCCAGGGAGACCACGGCAGCAGAGGATCCCGGCCGACACCCAGCACCAGCTGCACAGTGATCCTTCGGATGTTCCTGGCTCCTTGGCCACCCCAGGCTGCCGAAATTGCAGACTGGTGCTCGAAATAAACGTGGTGGTGGTTTTCTGACACTCTGTTTCGGGGTGGCTTGCTCCCCAGCAGTGGTAGCCAGAGCGCCAGGTCTCTGTGTCTCCAAAGTCCCCAAGAAGGAAAAGGTAAGATGAGGAGGGCGACTATGCCCCCTTGTTCGAGGTCTGCTGCCCAGGTTTTGCGTGGCCACCCTCACGAAACCGTCCCCATTAAAGGGGAGCTCCGTGCTCCTCCCTCTCCCAGCCCCAGCGCCCGCCATCCTGCCTCCTGGCTCCGTGAATTTGACGGCTCTCGGGACCTCCTGTAACGTGGGTTTCATACAGTAGCGGCCCTTTTGTGACCGCACGTTTTACCTAATGTCTTCAAGGTCCATCCGTGTGGTAGCGTATGTCACAACTCCTTCCCCTTTAAGGATGCATAACAATCCCCTGCATGTATGGTCCATATTTTCTTTGTCCACTCATCTGCCTATAACCGCTTGGGTACTTCCCGCCTCCGGGCGATTGTGAATAGCGCTGTCGCGAACGCAGGTGTGCAAACGCATGCATTCTGTGTGCCTGGGGTCTTTGGCCATGGCCCCTCTGCTCCCGGGCAGACTCCGGGCACGCCGGACCCCCAGCGGTTGGCTGTCCATGGGGTCCCAGGCCTCAGCTTCCCCGGGAAGCTTCTGGACGGGATGGTCCCCACGTGTGGCCTGGCCTCCGCTGACGTGCGTGCTGGGACAACCTGGGCTGAGGCCAGCTCCAGCAGCTGCCGGCTGTCGTCGTGTTTAAGAGATCCAGGTGCCGCCAGATACGGCCCATGAATTACCCACAACTGGCTTCCTGACAGCCATACTTGTCATCCCACCTGTTGCAAAAAAGAAGTCTCGGGTTTCTTTGGCCAGGTCAGCGAGCGTGTCCGGGGCCAGCGTATGCAAACGTGGTTGCGGGGACCGCCGTTCTGGGCCTCTATGAGGCTGTCCCGGATCTGCAGGGTGGGCCCAGGCGGGTGAAGATATCCTGACGGAACAACCCAAGGGAACGCTTAACGAAGCCGAGTTTATTGCAGGCAGATATGAAGCCGTCGACTTCCAGGGTGGCTGCACAGCTGTGCAAAGTTGTCCAGCAGCACTAAGCAGAATGAACCGGCTGTAAAATCTGATAGGCAGTTGGGGCTTGCAAGACAGATGGGGTGGGGAGGGGGAGGGGACTGGGCCCGAAAGTTATGCTCTGTGTGGCTCTCGGACCTCCAGGGCAGTCTGGGCATTAAGACATACGATAGCCACCCAGGAGCTCTTTCCAGAGCAAAAGGAAAGGAAGGACCGAGTGCAGCCTGGCTGCCGTGATGAACGAGAGAGACGAAGGATAGAGGGTCGTAAATCAAGGGGTTTAGGAGGTGTTAGGATGCAGAGACCCGTGGGGAAGGGAGAAGAGCCTGATTGCATTTCCCATAAAGTAATGTTTAGCTCCTAAATGCATCTCACGTGGTATGTGTTTGCAGCACATTCTTGAGTAGAAGATTCCGGGCAGTGCCCTAGAAAGGACAGGCGGCCCAAACAACAGAATAACCCAGAGATGGTGACGATGCGATGCTCTCAGGACCAGAGAGCATTGCGTGAGGTCAGGAAACAGGCATGGTTCCCGTCCAGGCTGCACCAGCCGCCCCTGGAGACGGGAGGCTCTGCGAGCGGGGGGTTGCTGCCCCCCTCCAGGCTCTCGCCGTCTTCTGCTCTACCTGCATGGCTCTTGCTCAGGGCTTCCAGCCTGCTTGCCCACGACGGCCCCGCTGATGCCAGTCCAGCTATGGACGGAGGCTCGGAGGCTCTGTAAGTTCTGCCGGGCTGTGCCTGCCGAATCTCGGAGCTGGGCAGGTACCCCGACAATGGCCAAGCCCCAGTTCCGTTTCGAGGGCTCTTTGTGAGCACGGTTTCCTCTCGTGTGAGTGTTGCTTTGGATTTGAACTTATTCAAGCAAGAGAAGAGGCAGCAGAAGGGCTGTGGTCCTGGTTTAGTTTTCCCTCGAAAGGTTGGATTTGTAGGAGACTCTTGCTGAATTTGGTCTAAGAGAAGAGATCAAGGCCAAGTCCAGTGTATTTAGAAATGAACACAAAGGCAGAACGATATCGCAGGGCTGACTGTGGGGAGCCAGAGTGGCCCTCGGAACCTACAATTATTGAATAAGGAACATGTGAGTAAACGAATTTGAACCAAGTACCAACCCACGAAGCTAGAAAAGGTCCAGCAATGTAAACCTAAAAGAAAGAAGGAATAAAAATAAATGCAGCAGATTTTGAAGCACAAATAAATGGAAAACACACCCAGTAGATAAGACCCATAAAATCCCTGTCTGGTTCTTGGGAGAAAGCCCTTCCCTCCCCCACCACTTACACAAACACACATAAACGTCCTGCAAATCTGATCAAGTAAGAGCGTAGATGCAGATTAGAGGCATGAAGGGCTCAAATGTAAAGGTTAATATATCAATACCTTTAGAAATCCAGGTACAAATAATTTCCTTAGAAAATAAAACCAGGAATGTCAGACTGCCTCAGGAATAAGTGGAATCCGAATGCACCAGAAATTACAGAAGAAATAGGAAATGTAGTCAAAGTTCTACCTCCAGGGAAGGTGGCGTTGTACTCACACAGCTTGAGAGACTCCTATAACCTTAAAGAAACTGCCCATTCCCACATGATTTAACATAGTTTTCAAGGGCTTAAAACAAGGAAAAGCTTTGCATGTAATTCTTCAAAGGCAGAACACACTTGAGGGTGTCTGTTGGATAGAACACCGCATATATAAAACAGATATAGTAAGTCTGTCATGTTTTATAGTGCCATTTGAAAAATATCTCCCTCATGGTCAGAAAAAAGTACTTGCATGCCTAAAACAAATACAGATTGCCAACAATGTCTATGAGATAGAAAAAGACAGAAAAACAGAATATATAAATATTTAAAAAGGAGAGACAGGATTTTAATGATTCGCATGTGAGAAATCCAAGATACTTAATCACGCCAATTTGAATGAAAAGAGCTTAATTGTGTTGCTGGATCCGAGATAAATTTACAAAATAGAATTATTTTTCTAAATGCCAGCCACAGGATATTTTTTTTTTTTGTAAAAAAAAAAGGTCCTATTCATATTATTATTGAAAACTGACAATTTTGGATAATAAATGTAAAAAGATACATGTGATACCTATTGTTATGAATTGAATTCTGCGACCCCGTGTTCACGTATTGAAGTCCTAACTCCTGGGGCTTCAGATGTGACCTTATTTGGAAGTGTAGCTATTACAGCTGTAATTAGTTATATTAAAATGAGGTCATACTGGAGTAGGGGGAGCCTCTAATGCAACACGACTGGTAACCATATAAAAAGAGGATATTTGCAGAAAGATTCACACGTAGGGAGGATGCCATGCGGAGATGGGAGCAGAGACGGGGTGACGTTTCTGTAAGTCACGAATGCCAAAGATGGCCAGCAAAACCGCCGGAAATTGGGGTGGAGGCATGGAGCAGATTCTCCCTCATATCTTCAGAAGGGACCAAGTCCTGCGGACCCCTTGATCTTGGCCTTCTGACATCCAGAATCGAGAGACAATACAATAAATTTCCGTTGTTTAAGTCACCTAGGCTGTGGTACTCTGTGACGGTAACCCTCGCTAACTAACATATCTATTTATAACTAAAACACTAAAAATCCTTGCTGAAAGATCTAAGAGAAGGCTTGAGCAAAGGGAGAAGTCCACCATACTCGTGGGTGGAAAGTCTGAAAACCGTCAATAGAGCATTTCCGCTTGCCCCGAGTCAATGTATAAAAGTCACTGCAGTAACAGGAGTTTCAAGCATTTTCAAGAACTCTTTGTAAGGGTAACTTGTCAATATTTAACAAAATTGAAGCTTTGCGTACTGTTATTTATGCAGTGATTCCGTTTTTATGGTTCTATTCTTTAGGAATAATTGCATCTGGCTGTAAAGATGTGGGTTCAAGAAATCTCACTGCAGTGTAGTCTCTAGTGGTAAATAAATAAGTGACAATAAATAAATGTCAATAAAGGGTGATGAATAAATTATGGTATATGCAAAGTCTAGAATCCAATTCGTTGGTTAGAGTAACGTGATGTCTGTATGTGTAACTGCCGTGGAAGATACCTATGACTTGTGTTTTTTTTTTTTTAATTTTTTTAATGTTTATTTATTTTTTTGAGACAGAGAGACAGAGCATGAACAGGGGAGGGTCAGAGAGAGAGGGAGACACAGAATCTGAAACAGGCTCCAGGCTCCGAGCTGTCAGCACAGAGCCCGGCGTGGGGCTCGAACTCCCAGACCACGAGATCATGACCTGAGCCGAAGTCGGACGCTCAACCGACTGAGCCACCCGGGCACCCCATAATGACATAATGACGCGTTTTTAAGTGATGAACGCAGGTTTGCTTGGAGTATGAGCACCACCGTATTTTTTCCGTAGCATCAGCTGCACTTCCCAGATACCAGACTGATGGGAGGTCCTGTCTCTCTCTCTCTCTCTCTCTCTCTCTCTCTCTCTCTCTCTCGATGTTGTCCAACTTCTTCCTTTACCCGAGTACTCCCAGGGATTATGCAAACAAGGGTCTGCTCTCCATCCCCTGTCCTTCAGGGATCAGGGCACCAGGCAGCTGTTCTCACAGAGACCGCGGTCCGGCTGGGAGTCCTGGGTCCATGCTGGGCTGGTGCTTGCCTCCCCCGGTCCTGCCCTGGTCACTGTGGACGTTCCAGGAAGGGTGCTTCCTCCGCGGGCATGGGGCTAGCTGAGGTTCCTGAGCGATTCGGCGTTCTGAGCTCCCCGGCCTGCAGGTGGTGGGTCCGAGTGGGCTCTCTGCTGTCTGTCTTGCTCCCCGCCAACCCAAAACCAGGGCACACACCCTGGGCCTCCCTCTGTTTTCTGTCTCTCATCTTGGAGTCCCGCTCTCTTGATGGTCCTTGACCGAGACATGAATCTTGATTCCCATCATGGCTCCAGCTCTTCAGACGCAGAAGACACTGTTTCTAGAGCAGTGCCGTGATCTGGCGATTTCTTCCTTTGGGGACCTTAAGCGCGAAAAGTAGAGAGTGTGTGTAGATTTTGTATTTTATGTTTCGTGTTTCATTCCTGCACCGAGAGTCACCTTTGCTCAAAAGCACCGGTTGGTTCTCTTGGTAAAAGCAGGGTGAAAGAAAGACAAGCTAGAAGTTAGACATTCATTTAAATATTTGAAAACAAAACCAAAAAAGTCACCCTCCCCCACCCACACGAGGCATACACGCTTCTTAAATAAGTGGGCTGAGGTCTGAAAGCATTCACAGCAGACAGCTCACAGAGGAAACTCAAGACAGGACACTCCTTCTGGGAGGGGGGAGGGTCGTGTTGGGAGGAGGTCCTTTTAGCTCCATAAATTCAATATTTGACATTTCACAACGAGCATGCCTTACTTCCAGAGTTTAATAACTTAATAGCAACTAGAGACGTGTAAGCATTTACTAAGCTTTTAATTCAAGCAAATCCAGGGGTGGGGGCCACAGTGAGTGTGGGTGCAGGCTCCCAGCCCCGCCTCCCTATACTTGTTCTCTAGACACAAAAAGCATTTCTGTTGATCTTTTCAAGGCGGAAAGCCAGAGCTATTGTCTTTGTTCTTTTCAGCTAACGATACAAGTGTATAAGGACCGCTTGACTATTTAGCATTTCGTGACATCTGCACCAATTGTGATGAGCTGCTCAGATACCTGCCCGTCTATGATGACGCATCCGTTTCCCAAATTCCAGAGGTTTGTGAAAACAAAGACGCAAAAATGTTTTTCCCTCCCCAAGTTCACAGACTTCTTAAATTCTATGCACAGACCCCTGGGATAAGCTTTTTAAAGTTAATTTGTGACTTCGTTAGTGAATAAGTTCAGGGTGGAGTACTGATGAGTTCATTTTCATTAAGGCAAGAAGGCATACCCCAAGATAGCTTTCAAAAAATCAGCATTCGCAAACTAAGGGTGAGCAGAAGGGATCCTGTCTAAGAAAAAGCAGAGTCGTGGTCTCTGTGCGTTTCCGAGGACACGGTCCCAAGACGTTTTCATCCCTCCAGAATGACGGTGGGGATGGAGATTGCTGGAGAGGAACATGGCGGCCACAGGTGCCTCCTGGCCAAGGAGTTGTTCTGGGAGGGAGGCTGCGTGGCCCCTGGAGAACGGCTCTGGGAACCAGGCAGCCCCATGCCGGCAGTGATTTGTAGAAACAGGACATGCTGGCCCCCTCCCTGATTCCGAGACCAGGGCAAAACTGGCTGCCCCTGGCCTCCCGGGGCCCCCACCCCCAGCAAGTCTCCTCCCCGCTAGGACACCTGCAGGGGAGGGGCCACCCAGCCCCTTCCATCTGGCAGGAAGCTATCAGACCATTCCCGGGAGGGGAGAGTTTGGCCCACCCTTCCGAGACTCCCATGTGATGAATAGACCTATTGAGGGGTCGGGGTGGACGGAGAGTCTTGGGGAGTTTCCATTACATCATCTGCATTATCAGTTTCTCCCTTGACTTGGGTTTTTTGTCCTGCGGGAAATGGGCAATGCAAGACCCGGTGGGCGGCCAGGGGCTGTCCGAGGCCCAGATAACGTCTGCGGGGCCCTCGCTGGCGCTGAGCGCCAAATGAGCTCACCCCCAGAAGGGCCCTGACCTCATTCCTGCAGAGCATTTCCCCGGCTTCCTGAATTGTCAAGATTAGCTACATTTTTTTCTCGTCGGGAACCGCAAGCACTGCCCGAGATGGGAGCGCCCTGGGAGTTTGCAAACCTGCGGCTGGGGACTCGCAGTGAAAGTTGCGACATGACCAGCCCGCGCGAGTTCAGTGATGGCCTGCCCCGTGGGGGCTGCGTGCTGTGCGCCTATCCTGTGGTTGGGAGTCCAGAGCCCAGCTCCTCTGGACACACAGACTCTCACATCCCAGGGACGGCTGTGAAAATGCAGCTTCCTAGGCCCCGCCTCCTCATAGACGTGCGTGCATGTTGTGTGTGTGCATATGTGATGTGTGTATGCATGCATGGCCTGTGTATGTGTGTGTATGCGCGTGCACGTGTGTGTGTGTGCGTGATACGTGTATGGGCGTGTACATGTGACGCGTGTATGTTTGCTGTGTGTTCACGTGTGTGTGTTCACAGGCGCAGCGCAAGGGAAGAGGCAGGAATCTTCACTTCTAACGGGTGATCTTGCTGTAGAAGTTCTGGAAACCACCTACCTCGCAACTCTGGATCAGCTGGCCAGTGTGAAGTCTCCTTCACAGATTACATACCAAACACGGTGACGAAGCGGGGAAAACAAAAGCAGTCTGGACCGTCTTTTAAAAACAATGAGTCCCACGCCGGGGGGATACTGGGCTTGAGTGAACTTGGGCCGTGCGCTTCCTGCAGTCTCGTGAGAAGGCGAGGGCGGCTCGGGCTGCAGCTGCACTGTGTTTATGCTCACTCCAGTGAGCAGGGAGTTGGCACAGTTTGGTCAAGCAGCAGGGGTTGGTGGTCATGCCGGCACTTTGGCCAGGGCCTAGTGGGTGTCGGCCTGTCGGGGGGGGGGGGACGCTGTTTACCCCAAACCTGCTTTTCTGTCAACACTGGAGCATTTGCCTCCCGCCGGCCCTGGCCCTGTGGGAGCTGTTTTCCGGAAGCTTCCGAGTTCCTTGGGCGGCGAGGATTCCCAGGGCTGGAGCCCCGGGCAGCTTCACGGCCGGGCGCCCCAGCGCTGCTCTGCTCCCTGGCTTGGCCCACAGCCCCACGTCGAACCGGTTTCCAAGAGTAGCTTTAGTTATTTACAAAACGTACTAATAGCTGGGCTGTTTTACTTCAGAAAGTCTGAGCACCGAGACTTTAAACACTTCGGTCGGGGCGCCTGGGTGGCTCAGTCGGTTAAGTGTCCGACTTCAGCTCAGGTCATGATCTCGCGGTCCGTGAGTTCGAGCCCCGCGTCGGGCTCTGTGCTGATGGCTCGGAGCCTGGAGCCTGTTTCGGATTCTGTGTCCCCCTCTCTCTCTGCCCCTCCCCTGCTCATGCTCTGTCTCTCTCTGTCTCATAAATAAATAAACATAAAAAAAAAAATTTAAACACTTCGGTCTTTGGAAATGCGGCTGATCTTCGCTGCGTCGAAACGGCGTCTGTCGCATTCGCCTCGCGAACCCAGGGATGAAGGCTCCGGTCCGCGCTCCCGGGTCATCAGCCGCGGATGTCTGGCCGACATTGTGCTCGCCTTCTGGTGCCCACTCGGCCTCGCTCCCTGTGCACACCCGGTCCACCCTAGCTCATCCTGGGTAGCTGCCCGGCCCTGCCCTGGAAGGGTTTGCCTCCCGCCCTCTGGGGCCACCTTCCACGCGGCGGGACCCTCACAGCTGCGTTTTCTTCCTCGCGTGTTCCACCCCCCCACCCCGCCCCGGGCAGTCTCTTTCTAGAATGAGATCACAGACACTGGAGTTTCTTCCTTCCCTCCCTCTGCCTCTGGGTCTCACCTGGATGCTGTTATTCCGGGGCCCTCCCCCGCAGGCGGGCGGGGGCCCAAGGCTGCTCACCGCGGAAGGCTTTCTTGTTGCGGCAACCACACAGGATAATTGGGGAGGACGGTGTCTTCGTGGGAGAGCCCGAAGGACCCCTTGATCTTCCCGTCCTGCGGCTTCCGAACCATGTCGTAGAAGTAGGTCTTTAAAGACCCCGGGTGCACAACAGACGAAGGCCGGGCTGAGCCGGGCAGAGCCCGCTCATCTGCAGGGAGGGCGCGGGAGGGAGGCTTTCTAACTTCTAGCCGCCCCCCCCCGCCCTCCCTTGCCCCCCAGGCAGCCTTGAGAACCCCCCTGGGGCCTCGGGACAACACAGTGCGTAGTCCCAGCACTTTGTCTCTAATAACTATACAAGGGCTCCAGATCTGTTCTTCCTTCTGGGGCTTAAGGGAGCACCATTTGGGTAAGGTTTTAGTTGGAGAAGAAAGAATCCTTTAGTTAAAATCTCTTTTGTTGTTCGCCTTTTCCTCTCCTTTGTGTTTTCAGGGAAAGTGGAAAAGGAAGACATCATTCTGCTGTTTTGATGAGCAACTTTTACTATGCAGGTGGAGGAAAGGACTCAGCCCAGGAAAAAGTCCCGTGTATAAACAAAGTGTTCCGGTCTATAAATAACCCTCTGGAGGCAGGACTCAGGGGGCCAGGGACCGGCTGTGCCAACAATTCAGAGTCTTACAAATCTCATTTTGGTTACGGAAACATGGCAAAGGCAGCCCGCGATTCTTTATTCTCGAGCCCTATTTAGCCTTTGAGAGAGAGAGCGAGCCGCGTTTCTTTCGAGTGTGCATACTGACCACATCCCTGCTGGTCTGTAGCCCTGTTGTGTCCATCTATTCTCAGCAGATGAACGGGGAGGGCACGGAGCGCCAGCCCCTGTTGGAAGGTCTTCCGTGTGGCTCCAAGGTCACCTGTGAGCCAGGTCTGGCTTTCAAGACTCTGATATCGTGAAAGTAGTGTACGAGTGCCCTGCATGAGCAACTGTATAGCCTGTAAAAGAAAGTAGTGTACGAGTGCTCTGCATGAGCAACTGTACGGTGCGGCTTGTTGTTGGTAGATGTGCTCACAATGACAGGAGCGTGAGCCTCTCTCTTGAAAACAGTGATTATTTACGGGGCAAGTGTATGGGACCTGGCTGTTCTGGGTGCCTCTCTGGAAATTTTCAGTTGCAGGCAGAATCGTCGGAAAATCCTCCCCCTGCTCCCTCCCCCAAGCTCTTTCATGGGAATTTGTTCCAGAGAGCTCTGCTGTCCTTGGGGCTTTCGGAGCGAGGAGAGTGATTTAGTGCCTTCCAAAGTCTCTCTCGGTCCCTGGGAGACGGGCTCTTGGCCACGTTCCGCTCAGGTTCTCTTCGTCTGGTGCCACGCAGGATGGATGGGGTGCTGGGAGGTGGATCCACAGACGGACCCGGGACTTCGATTGTCATAAGCTGGGGGCCTCAGGGAGAGACCGTCAGAGGCAGACTCGTGGCAGGACCCCGGTCTCGTTTTGCGGCCTCAGTTGTGTGAGTTGATGGGATCTGTGCAGACAGACTCGTCACAGCATCTGCCGGCCGAAGACACTGTGCGGGGATTTCCTAATCCTGGGTCCACAGACGTCTGAGAGCCCGCGTACGACATGCGGGGGTTGTGAACGTGCCGGAGGAAACAGTCAGTGTCTTATCTCCACTAAGCTGTCCACCTGCTGCCCGGAGAGCACCTCTGAGTGCCCGCTGGCTTTAGAACCACAGGACAGGGGGTGCAGGGGCCTTAACGTGTCACTGACGCTGGTCACTACCTCATCATGGTAGCTGACACACGGACCGCAAAACGTTATTGGTGTCTTTCTGGGGAACGACGTTCCAAATTAAAAACGAAACGAAACAAAACTCCCATAACTCTAGCTCACTCTGATTGGTTTCCTTTCTAGTCCTGTACGTTTGAATCGTTTAAATACGCAATTCCACGAAGGGGTCCGCGGGGCTTACCAGCCTGGGCCAAGGATCCGCGGGAAGGATGTGCCCGTGGCCAGGAGGAGAAGGATGCGTGGCCCCGGGCAGGCGAGGTGCTTCCCAAACTGGTGCGCGCTGTGGTGGGGGGACAGTCCTCCTTTGTCAGTGGTGTAAATCATGTATCTATTCCTCTCTGGGCGGAGTCATGACCTGATTTTGTGTGGAATACATGGAATTTTAACTTAGGCGAAATTAGTCACTTGAGAGGCGTTCTTACGGCTTTAAACAGGAGAGGGTGAGTTTCTTACGCTCAGTGAGGACAGAGATGACGTAGACGGACAGACAGACCCACTGTAGTACAAAATAGGATTCGGAAGTTCTGATTTTGTGGCCCGATTTGGCTGGCATCGAAACGTGTGGTGATACCTGATATGGCCACTTTGGGACCAGTCACCGATGTTCGAGGGAAGACATTGTCAGACAATGCACGCGTCACGCTCACCGGTGCAGGTGCGTGAAGTGCGGTGGGGGTCGGCACTAGGCGAGGGGGGCACCGGGATGGGCCGCATGGTCACTGCCCGGTGGGCACACCCTCGAGGGCACCGGGATGCCAGGCAGACCCTGTCCTGCAGCCACAACCGTGGTTTCCAAATAAAAGAACAGAATCCTAATCTTAATCTGCATACAGGGGATTAGGCTTTAACAATTTCATGCTCAGAACCCTGGAAATACCAGAACCTTCCATGGAAGCAAGAGTCCAGAGCAGTTCCAGCTACCTGTCTATTCTACTGGCTGAAGCAAAATCAGTTTTTTTGTGTGTTTGTTTGTTAAATGTTTATTCTTTTTTGAGAGAGACAGAGCATGAGCAGGAGAGGGGCAGAGAGAGAGGGAGACACAGCATCCGAAGCAGGATTCAGGCTCTGAACTGTCACCACAGAGCCCGATGCGGGGCTCGAACTCACGAACCTCGAGATCACAACCCGAGCCGAAGTCGGATGCTCAACCGACTGAGCCACCCAGGCGCCCCTGAAGCAAAATCACTTAAAAAAGATATTAATATTTTCACTTTCTGTTTGTTTCCTCTTTGTGATTTTCTGAACCAGACAGCCTGTTGGGAGGTAATGATTCCACAGGTAATGATTCCACGGGCTGCGTGGGCACGAGGACAGCCCCACCGCCAGCCGGGCATCGCCCTCATCTGTGCGGGGAGAGGTCCCGTGCGCTCAGAGTCTCCTGTCTTCTTACCCTTGCCTGGGGAGGCGGTCCTGTCGTGGGCTGTCTGCTCAGACGACTCTGGACAGCAGTCGAGCCCGCGTTCTGTGGCCAGCGTTCCGGGCGGGAGCCTAGCGTTTGTGCGTCATCGATCCTTTCAAGGTGGGAAATTCAAAGTGTCCAGATCTCGCTTTGCTCGGAACAAAACCAAATGAACCCAGCCACCCTCATTTGGTTTAGGCGATGTCCTGCCTTACGTGGCATATCTGAGACATCGACAACTATGGTGAAGGGGACACAGAGACTCCAAGGGATCAGGCTGTTCCCTACGTGCTCAGAGCAGAGAGGAAGTCTTCCCCGCTGTGGGGTCCCGGTCAGGCTCTCAGGTCTGATGCTGCAGGGACGGAGGAAGGACGTGGTGGTCACATCTAGGTTTGGGGGGTGCAGGAATACCCATGCTGCTTCTCCCCTTTCCTAGGGCACAAACCAGCGGCCCAGAGACCACTCAGGGAAGCCCGGCTTCCACGTGGCCATGCTGGAGGTGACGGTGGGGCTCCTCTCCCTGTGGCTGCAGGGTGGAGGTCCCCGTGTTCCTGCAGGCTGCCGCTGGGGCTGCTCTGAGTTCTGGCGGGTACCCCCTGGCCCTCATGCCCTGACCCTGCGCGTATCTCACTCCCCAGGTTGGAACTGTCCCCAAGAGAACTTTGTGCAGGATTTGGGAGGCAGGAAGTTGGAAGCACCTGCGGTGCGGTCAGTGTGGGGCACCGGGGCTCCGCACGCCGTGGGCGGCTCACCTCCAGCTCCCGAGGCTCGGCGCTGGCTTCTCTCAGCCCCGGTGCAGACACCTATGCAGGTCCGTGGTCAAGGATGTCAGCTCCCGTGGGGCCTCCTGGGCATCGGGGCCGGTGGCGGTGAGGCAGACCTGGGTCCCCACCTTTAGCTCGTCTCTGTAGGGTCCTGCTCTCCCCGCCTCCTGTCGGCTGATGACCTACCCAGGTGTAGCTCCCTTCCACCATCAGTCCCACCCTAGAGTCAGGTCTGGTCCCCTGTGTCCTGGGCCCCTTATTCCCCGCGACTCTCAGCGGGTCTGCCTGTGACCGGCACCCGGGTCAGCGTGGTGTGGTTCGGCCGGGCAAGGGCTGGGTCCCCGTCATGGTGTCGGGCGGCTCTGTGGGTCCCTGCCTGTTTCAGGAGATGCTTCTTGACTTCACCATTTGTGGCATGGGGCCCGCCCACGAATCTCCATTCCACGTGTGGAAAAGCTCAAGCGTGGAGAGGTTAAGTCCCCTCCCCAGGGTCATGTGGGGACTGGCTGGGATTTGGACCTCATGGGCTGGCCTCATGGCCCTCTGATGACCCCTGGCGTGACGCGCAAAGCCTCAGGGTGAGGGCTCACTCCCCCCGTGTTGCCACGGCACCGTGACTCCTCAACTGTGGGCACGCTGCTCCGCGAGGCGGGCCAAGGGCTCCCTCTGCAAAGCCCGCTGCTCTCCCCACAGACTTGTGCCCCTGTTCTCTGTGATTCTTGATATTTTCGTGGGTCTCGCACAGTGCCCTCGAGGGCCCTCCACACACTTTGTTCACTTCCCGGTTTGCACGCCTGTCTCCTGGCGGACAAGTGAGCTTTCGAAGACGGGCAGTTACGTCTTTGCATCGGTGCATCCACGGCTCAGGTCCGTTACCCATTACGCCACGGGCACTTGCTCATGGCGGTTGGATACACAGGTGAAGGAAACGGAGGCTGAGGTGTCAGGGACAGAGGCAGAGTGCCACCTGGGTCTCGCTGGTCACCGGTGGAGTAAGAACTTTGGCCCGTTACTCTTGGCCATCTGTAAAGAGAGAGCCTTTGTCAGCACCAAAGGGGGAGACAGCCGCCGCCTGAATCTCTTTCTGGACCTTATGGTTCTTCTCAAGATCCCATCTAGGTTCTTGTCAGGGACACGAGAGTTTGTTTGATCCAGGAGTGTAGACTGTGGATTCAGCAGGACCAGGCTAAGTCCTGTTCGGTCACTAATTAACCCGACGCTGGGCCCGGGGGAGGTGACCTGACCTGCCTGGACCGGTTTGCTCGCCCGTAAATGTGGAAATAAGAACAGTACTCGGCGTTCGGGGACGGCTGTGAGCATTACCTCCCCGAGGACGGGCACGTCCTGGAGCTTTGCACTGGTTTGGCAAACGCCCGTCGAACCCTAGCACGCACCTGCCTGCAGACCGGGTCCTCGGATTCCACGGATGAAGATCCACGGGGGCTGAGCCTCCAGGGGAAGCCAGACCACGAAATGGGACATTGGGACCCTGGAGATAACGCCCTCCGGCCAGAGCTCGGGCCCCACGTGGGGACGGGAGCGAGGCGTGAATCAAGAAAGCTGGGCTCCAGTCGGGTGCCGCGGCGGGGGCAAGGTGGTCACGTACTCTCGGTCTTCTCCGATCATTGTCCTCTATTTATAATCGAGGACAGCTAATCCCACGCTTATGCAACCGTTCCATTCCACAAGGCCTTTCTCAACTTGAACGTGGGATGAGAAGCTGGCTGTGAATTTAAAGATACAGAACCTGTTATCCGTGCATACTCCTTCGTATCTGCTCCCTAATTCCAGAAGGCTTCTGCTCGACGGCGAGCCGGGATGAGTCTGCGTGTGGCGGGCCGAGGGAGATTTGGCCGTGCTTATGTCTTCCTGCCCTTCCCAGCTGGGGCCCTCCCGTCGTGCCTGGCGTCAGCGCTGGGGACAGAAAGGGAGACCCTGACGGGGGCATGCCAGCTCCCGGGGCACTGCTCTCCCGCAGCTCGAGACCGTGCTGCGCTGTGCTGCGGGCCGGCCCCGACCCCTCGGGGCTCCCCTCTCTCCCCACTCTGTGCCCTAGGGGCTGACGGGCGCGGCCCCGGCACGCTGCTCCCCTACCTTTGCCTCCTTTGGGGGTTTGTCCCCACCCACCTCTGCTGTGGGTCACGTCTCCCCGCACGCGGCTTCAGGCTCTGCCACGGACTCCCGTGGTTTCCCTACGGCCTGTGTGCGCTCGGCAAATAGTTCCTTCCGTCTCCTGCAGGGATCCCTGCTGGTAGACCCCGTGCCCCGGCCCCCTTGGGTGAGTGCATCCCCGCGCCAGCCAGGCCGGCGCTGACCTGAGCAGGCGTGCGCGGCTCTGTGGGACCTCGACCGCCGCCCTGCTCCGCAGCCCCCTTCTCTGCTTCATGCTGCCCGCTTCTCCCATGCCACGCATGGGACGTTTACAAGTTCACGTGCTGGGGTGGGGCTTGGGAGGTGATTGGCTTTAGGTGAGGTGGTAAGGGTGGGGCCCCGTGGCGGCACCGGTGTCCTCCTCGGGAGAAGACCCCGTTGTGGGAGGGAGGCCGTCTGCAGGCGGGGGTGGGGGGTGGGGGGAGGCGTCACCGGAACCCGAGGCTGCAGCACCTTGGATGTGCGGCCTGCAGGGGTCTGAGGAATAACCCCCCAGTGTCTAAGTGCCGCCCGTGATGGCCCCGCTGTCCCCCCCCCCCCAACCCCCACCGCGGCTGAGGCACGGCCCGCCCACTCCGGGTCTTGCCCGAGGGTCCTCTGCCCCGCCAGCTCTCAGCACAATCCGGCCCTCGAGCAGGACCCTGTCCGGGGCCCCCACACCTCTCGCCCACCCTGCACCGCAGGGACTACACATCTGTTTCCCGCAGGCACCTGAGGACAGAGACCTCCCCTTGCTCACCGAGGGACCGGCTCACCCAGGGGCCGTGTGCTGGGGAGTTGGTTGTGCACTGCGTCAGGTAGCAGGTGATTGTCACCAAGGAGCTGGAAGTACACGTGGGAACCATCCCAAGAGCCTGCTCGCCAGCTCAGCTCTGTGTCTCTGAAGGGGATGGTTTCCCCCCCTTCCCCAGGAAATGGAAGAGACAAATGGGCCACTGAGGGGTTGTGGAGGTGCGGCTCCACAGGCCTCCACGCACTCCCAAGCGTCCCCAAGCGTCCCCAAGTGCCCCCAGGTACCCCAAGCACCCCCAAGCACTCCTAAGTGTCTCCAAGTGCCCCCAAGAACTCCCAAACACCCCCAAGCTCTCTTGAGCATCCCCAAGTGCCTCCAAGCACCCCCAAGCCCTCCCAAGCACCCCCAAATGTCCCCAAGCATCCCCAAGCGCCCCCAGACTCAGGAATGCCCGTTCCCGTCTCAGGGCCACTCACTGGAGATCCCGTTTCAGCTCGAGAAAAGAGCGGAGGGCTCACTTTTCATTCAGTTTGTTTTCCTCGATAGTCTCCACGGCGGTGACCACATCCTGCCTGCCTCGGAGCCTCGAGAGGTTCGCGCGCCTGGGAAGTCGGGGGCCTGCCGGGGGGGCTTCCCACTGCCCCGTGCCTGCACCATCTGGGGAGCTGCGGGGGGCAGTCACTGTGCAGATTTGGGGGCCAGATGTGGCTTCCCTCCCCATTCAGCAGCCAGTTATCATGTGCGTCTCGAGCTTTGTTACGAGCGAGTGGAGGCTCCTTTTTCAAACGATCTGAAATCTGAAAAACTGGTCATAAAAATGATTGAGACGGGTGTCTCCTGACTTGGAAAAAAAAAAAAGCTGGTGGTCACTTATGTCTTTTTAGGACTCTGGCTTCTGGGGTTGCAGCATTGTTCGCGGCCCTATGGGCCAGGGGCAGGGGGGTAACTGGGTGCCTGTGCTCACCTTGCACAGAGGGAGCACGTGTGCTGCTGTTTGTGGGGCAGTGATGCGGGGGTCCAGTGACAAAGCTTTGAGGAGGTCTTCCCCAGGTGCTAAGCAGACCTCTCCCAAGTCCCAGGGCCTTGCTCCTCAGGTGGGGTCCCTGGACAATGACATGGGCATCACCTGTCACAAATGCACTCAGGTGGGGTCCCTGGACCGTGGCACGGGCACCGCCTGTCAGAAATGTGGTTTCAAGCCCCACCCTGGCTCCCTGCCTCAGCAGGGGATGCATCTTGGCCAGATGCCCGGGGATGTGTGGGTACCACGGACCCACCGCCACTGTCTTTGGGCTGCCACAGGGCTCTCCTTACCAACCGGAGACTCTGAGGGCCCAGGATGGCCACGTGTACCGGGTCTGAGCAGAGCAGAATGAGTGGACAGACGTGTCCCACAGACCTCCCCTGCCAGTGTCACCTCCGGGCAGGTGGGCTCTGGGCCTCACGTGCTTGGGGCCCCAGAGGTGCTTCCTGGCAGGACCCGGGCTTGGGAGACACAGGGTGATGTGTGCAGAGGGTCCCGGGTGAATTGTGGTGGGGGCTGTCATGTTGTCCCCTACTCTGCACCGTGACCCTCTGGGTGGTCCCTAGCTCGCCTCCTCTGCACCGGAGGGGCAATGGTGCCCGAGACTGTGCAGCGGGATTCCGCAGCCCCGGCTCTCCGACCTGCTGGCCAGAGGCCTCCCGCCAGTGCCTGCTCCCGGCCACAGGAGGGTCACAGACGCATCACAGCGTCCCCCGTGTGTTATTCATCTCTGTGCTTTTGCATAAAACAGGTTCCTGTTCTGTCGTGACCATGCTGCTGGCTGTTTCCCAAGCCCTGGGCACCAGCAGGCCCCACCTTAGTGGTAGTGTGGCTTAAAGCTTTGGTCCCAACACCGCCCACGAGGTCATCCGTGTCCTGGGGGCCCTCAGAAACCCTGCAGGCATCCCCCTGGCAACATGTCACTGGTCATTGTCACTGGTTGGCTAAATCTTTTGCAACCTCAGCTTTTTTTTTAACATTTGCTTATTATTTTATTAAAAAATTTTAAATTTTATTTATTTTTGAGAGAGAGAAAGAGAGAGACAGAGTGTGAGCAGGGGAGGGGCAGAAAGAGAGGGAGACACAGAATCCGAAGCAGGTTCCAGGCTCCGAGCTGTCAGCACAGAGCCTGACGCGGGGCTTGAACCCATGAGCCATGAGATCATGACCTGAGCTGAAGTCGGACGCTTAACCGACTGAGCCACCCAGCTGCCCCGCAACCCCGGTGTTTAAATCTGACAGTTTTTGCAAAATCTGCGGCACAGGCCATTGAAGGTTGTCTCCCTCAGTCCATCTTGGAAATTCTCTGGGGGAAGGAAGTGGCCTCAACAACAGTAGCTGTTTTCACGACTGGTCGGCAGGCAGGACTGTCTCTAAAGACACAGGCAGGTAGCGTGCCCAGTCCTGGGCCGGGCGTGAGATGAACTCACGGTAAGCGATCTACACGACTATTGCTGGGGGCTTGTGTTGTGATTTTCATATGCCCTCAAATATGGGCGAGTGTTTCCTCACCAACCTGGAAAGCTTCCCCCAACCAGCCGGGCACCGTCCCCAGCACATCCTCGAAGCTCCCCCAGGGCCCAGGAATCTGTCTGCTAACGAGACCCCTGGGAGACGCAGAACCACAGTGGATTTGGCCCTGATGTCTTCAGGACACGTTAAGCAATATGTTGCTGACTCCATTCTACCAGGGATGGCCATGAGGCTGTGACTCAAAGTGGCCGACGTCACTAGCTGATCGATGCCCGTGCCCCTACAAGCTCCTTGCGGGGTCATCTGGCCTTGGACAGTGAGTTACGGATACGGACATGTGGGTCAAGGGCAGCAAGGGGCCTTCCTCAGGCAGAGAAGCCCTTTCTCCTCTTCTGCTGTCAGAAGGTGCAGCGCTGGCTGGGAGGTTCCAGACGCAGGCTGGGCCCCAGGGCAGAGTCTCATGCTGGGTCCCCTCCTGTCTCTCCTTTTCCGGTCAGCATCTGAGGCTGTCTGTCTTCCCAGGCGGCCAGTGAATGGCTCATAGATACGGAGGAGAGCAAGAGAATCAGAGAAGTAGCCTTTACGAGGAAGCTGGTGTCTGGGACTGTTCCCACGGCAGGTGGATGGTGAGCCTCGTGCTCTAAGGTCAGGGGGTGGGGTCCCCGCCGCCAGGGACAGCAGCACCCCAGACAGACTCGCGGTGGGCACGAGCTAAGGCTTTCCGATGGGGTGTCCCTCCTTGGCACCGGTGGGCAAGTGCGGTCTGGTCTGATCTGCAGGACCGGGACCCGGAGGTCACGGGCGCACAGTGTTTCGGGCTTTTGAATAATTTCATGTGCCGGCAAAAGGCTTTAGGGCATCCGCCTGCCCTCGAGTCACCACCTATTCCTGCTGAGAGCCCTGCCACGGACATTGACGCCTCCCGAGCCAGTGCCCAGGGGCAGGAAGTGACTGGCAAGGACACCTTTCATTCGCAAACCAACCCACTGACAGCCAGAGCCAGAGCTCCTCCGTCTGCCCCCCTGACCGCCCCAGGCCCGGGGACCAGGTCCCTGGGGACAGCCCACTGAAGTCACTGCAAGCCCCCAGCCCGCTCAGCCTGCCTCAGCCTTTCCGTCTTCTGGAAACACACCAAGGCCCTTGCCCTCATTTTCTCCCCTTGCTCAACCTCCTCACCGACCCTTGTTCCTCCCCAGGCGGCCCCACACGTGTGCCCGCGTCCCGCTTCTAAGGATCTGTTCCGTCCTTCCTGACGGTCGTTCTCGCCCCTGCGTGTCTTACCCTGTCCGATTAAAACAAGTTCCAGTTAAAAACAATATACCATGGAATACTCCTGAGCCTTGAAAAGGAAGGAAACCCGGAGCCCCATTACCGTGTGGGTGAACTGGGGGACCTCAGGGAGGTAACCTGTCACACAACGGCCTGTGCACCACGACTGCTCTTGCGTGAGGGACCCAGAGTGGTCAAATTCGGAGAACCAGAGAGAAGATGGGGGAGGGGAGGAGGACACAGCTTTTGAGCGAGTCGGGGTCTCAGTTTGGGGAGGTGAGTTCTGGAGACGGGTGGTGGGGACGGCTGCCCTTGAGATGGTTAAGACAGCAAATTTCGTGTCGTGTGTATTTTCCACGATCTGAGACAACATCTAGGCCGCCACGTTTAGCCCCCCCCGCGGTCTCGGGCCCCTGAGGGCGAGACACGGCAGTGCCACATCCGCGCAGCGGCCGTGTGGGGACCCGTCCCCGGCGCTCCTCGCTGTCCTCACGTCTTGTCCGCTGCCCGCTGGGACCGGGGGGCTTCGCTGGGACCCCGTGGCAGCTACGGGGTCTCCCTCTTCCCAAAGCAGGGCGGGGAGGCGGCTCCCCGGCAGATGACCCAGGAGAGGAGGGTCCGGGCTCTGCTGGGGGCACCAACGTCGGGCTCTCTGCCTCAGTTTGCTTTCCTTGCATCTGGACACCGCCTCTCCCCCTTGCCTGGAAGGCCCGCGAGGGAGCCCCAGGCTGCAGGAGAGGCACTGGGTGGCGGGAGCCCCCTTGCCTCTGATGTGACGCCACGCAAGAGCACCTGCCCTTTGGTTTCATTAATTAGGTTTTCCGGTTGGAGCCAAACGAAACCACAGCCCGGGCCCTCGGCTGTGCCAAGGAGGCTGAGCACCCAGCGGAGGACCCCCAACATCACAGGCCAGAGCCGCGGGGCCTGGGGGTCTGGGGAGGCTTTAGATCCTCTGCTTCCTTTCAAGGTCCCAGGCTGCTTGGCCTCCCCTCCGGGTCTCGCAGGTTCTTTTGAAAGGCCCAGACTCCTGCTTTCAACTCCTGCCTCTGGTCTCTGATAAAAGGCAAATTAAGAATCACTTCTAACAGTCTCCCTGGGAGCTGAGAGGCCTTGTCTGCAGAGACAGAACATCAAAGCACAGGGCTCAGGTGTGCCCCTGGCGTGTGCAGCCCCCGCCTCCCTGGGGCCAGCCTTCCCTCTGCCTCTGTCCCCTGCCCCAGGCCACATGGCCACAGGGGCCGTGCCTGGTCTCCTGAGCAGGGCTGCGACCCTGACCGCGTGCAAAAGCCGGGGCAAAGCCTGCTGGTGGCGTCGCACGGGCACTGCCTGGGAAGAGGGAGCCTGTGGCCCTCCACTGTAGGTAGAAAGTGTTTGTAGGTCAGAGCCGTGCCCCCACCCCCACCCCCACCCCCACCCCCACCCCCAGCTTCATCGTGTTCATGGCAGCTTGGCGAGGCTCCCGCCTGCACGCTGGGCTCAGACGCTGTGAAATGGGAGCAGGTCTCAGATCTCAGGGCACCCCCATTTGCAGGGAGCCCCTCTCCTGCCCCTCTCTGCCCCCAGCTCCCGCTTAAAGACATCAGTGGCCCCAGGGTGTCCTCCACGCGGCTGGGCCCAGGGTTGGAGCCGGCAGGCTGGTTGAGCTCTCTCACCTGGCTGCCGTGAGGGCCCTGCCCTTGGCCGTGGGCTGTGGGGGAGTGGGGACCAGCATGCATCTCTTGTTCCACTCAGGGCTGGGGATCTGGTGGGTGGCAGGTTATTCGTACGTTTGCTTCCTTCTTCTGGAGTCTGGCCTCCCTGGGGGGACAGCACACATCCACTCCTTCCCCCCCTCGGCTGGGAGAGCTCTGAGCCTGTGGGACGCCCGCTGGAGGGGAGACACTCACAGGTCCAGCCACCGGATGCTGAGCCACCGCCCACCCCATGCCGGTGGCACGAAACGAGCCTCATTTCACTGTGGGGCTGGATTCGGAGGCCTGGGAGTTCAGGCAGGGGTTGTGGGCAGACACCCCGAAGGGGACAGGCCAGCCGGGGCCCTGGTGGCCCGGATGCACTTTGCCCACAGAGCCGTGGCCTGGGCCGGGCTGGGAGCTGCCGACTGGGCTTCCTCCCAGCCTGGCGGCCAGTGCTTGGGGGACCCGTGTTCGCCGGGGGGTAGAAGCTGCGTGGCCTTGCAGACACAGCCTCCTCGGCTGGAGCAGTGGAGGTTCACGGGAGGCAGGAGAACCCTCCGTCAGTGGGCAGGGCGGGCCCCGGCTACCTTCCACCAGGAAACCGTTCGTACGTGGAAAGCCTGGCATCCAGGGTCACACACCCCGGAGGGAGTCTCCCCCTCTCGGCAGCCAGGTGACAGATGGGATGCATGTTCCACACAGGGCCCCCCACCCCATCCCCCGTGTGCAGCAGGAACCGCTCCTGATCTGGGTCAGGAATGCGCCGAGGCCTGGGTGCGGCCGGGAGGCTGCCGAGGAGAGCAGCTGCCTGGATGGGTCCTGGAGCTCTCTCAACTATGACAGGAATGTCGGCCTGAACCTCTTTAGGCTGGGACGGGCGAAACAGCCATTTTTAGCAGCCTCTCGGTCCCTGCCCGGCCTCTGCCGAGCCCGTGGGGCTGGAGGCTCTGGAATCTGCCCGGTGGGAGTTGCACCTCGCAGGGCAGGTGGGCAGGGCTCAGCCTGTGCGCATCTCTGACAAGGGTTAGGCTGGACCCCAGGAAGGAGATGCACGGGAGCTCCTTTTGTGGGGAAGCTGGAGTCCTGGGAGGTGCAGGCAGGTGGGGGGTTTGTCCTGATTCAAGGAACCTTAGAGCTGCAGGGACGGGGTCTCCGGGCACAGGAGGAGGGCTCGTGGCCATGTGGACCTGTCTCACCCCTCTGTGGGCTGCTACTGGGTCCCAGGAGGGACGAGGAGAGGGTTTGGGATGTGCGGATTCTGGCCCACCTCTCACACGGATGGGATTTTATTGTTTACCCTTCTGTTTTGGTTGGCGATGGGTCGGGGGGAGCCCAGCGTACAGGGAGAGGTGGCTCAGACAGAGGCCAGGGCCTTAGCACCTGCTGGCCGCCTGGTGGTGCCCCCTGGGAGTCCTCACCTGTGAATGGGGGTGGGTTCTGGAACTCCCGGGAGGACCGGACTTGATGTTCGGGGTCATCGCAGGCCCCGTAGAGACAGGACGAGGGACGGGATGACGGCACGGGTACTCTCCTGCTGCTGGAGGAAGCAGAGGACTGCAGACCATCTGCTCAGAGCCCATGGGGGCTTGTGGTCCACTGTCCCATCCACACTGCTCGTGAGTCATGCCAGCCCTGGGACCTGTGGCTGGTGCATGTCCTGGTCTGTGCACCTGCTGGTCCTCCTGAGTTCCCTGCCCCTTTATTCACTTCTCTTACAACTGTTCTTTCTCCCAAACAACCAAGAATCCTCCTACCTGCGCCTCGGAAGGGGCCCCGGGAGGGGGGCTGCTTGCCCGGCCGACCGCAGGCCCTGCACACCCACTCTGAGCCCAGCCGACCTGCTGCTCTCCCCCCTCAGCTGCCCGAGTCCTCGTCTCCGTGCTCTGACCTTGTCCCAGAGCTGTCCCAGAGACCCTGCACTCCAGTTGATATGGCCTTTCCGAGGCCTCTCGGCTCGGGCTGGGGGCAGAGGAGGAAGTAAGGTCCTGAGGAGACCCCCGTAATGAAAGCGACGGGGGGGTCCCCCCACCAGCTCCGTGCGCAGACTTGAGTGTGGCCAGAGGCACCTGCTGTGGGGAACGGAAGCACAGGCCTGGACGGGCCCCCCCGGACTGCCCTGTCGGCTTCAGCTCTGGGTGGCCGAAACCACGGCTCAAAACTCAGGATCTCGGGTCCATTCCTCGCCCCGTGAAGCCGGCCCCCACGTCCACTGGTCCTGGGCTGGCACTGTCCTTCTGGAGAGACCCTGAGCCCCAGAGAGACAGGCTCTAGCCACATGGCCAGGCCAGTGTTGTCTCTGCAGGTGGGGGAGACCGGCTCAGTTCATGGTCATCAGACCCTTCAGGGACGGGAGCCCCCAGAGCCCGAGGGTGCAGGGACGCGTGTGAAGGCATTTGCTCTGCTGGTAGCTGCTTGGGTATCATCCGGTTCAGGACAGCAAATTACAGTCACAGGATGGCCGAGCTGGGATGAAAAGGGTTCCGGAATGTTCTGGGGTCAGTAGCAGGTCTCTGGACCCTCAGGCCGCTCTGGCTACCGCACGGCCCCTCCTGCAGCCTGAGGGGATCCGGAGGCCTGGGTGGTGGGGCTTGGGAAAGCTCCTTCGGGTCAGGAGTCATCACAAGGCTGGGCTCAGGGGCCTCTTGTGGGTGGGCGGGAAGGAGCTGCGAGCGTGGGCCGGGGGTCCCGCCGCCTGGAGCACCTGTTAGCAGCCCCAGGGGACAGCCCGCACCCAGCGTCCACACCTGGGCACCGTGAGTCACACATCACTCACCGCTGCGTCTCCGGGACGAAATGGGGACGCACCCTGTGTCCAGCACGACTGGTCACTCTGCGTAAACTGTCCCTTTAACGTTACAGGGGCGGGCGTGCTGGAGCAGCTCTGTGGGGCCCGTGGACAGAGTGAGAGCATGTCACAGAAGACTGAGGCCTGGCGAGCTTCTGTTCCTCTTCCCGGGAGAGTGGGGCCAGGCGGCCCCCGGCCCCCAGGCCCCGAGGCTCGCGGGTGTGGGCTGGCCGGAGCTGTAGCTGTGGGATCCGGGGCCCACGGGCACGGTGCTGGCGGCCAGGGCTGCCCGGGGCCGGCTCTGGGAAGGGACGCCCGTCCCCAGCTGTCTGCTCCGCCAAGGTGGCCGGGCCCCACTGGCAGGCAGCTGTGTGCAGGGGGCCCCACTAGCAGGGCGGGCGGCCCATGTGCTCTCTGGAGCTCATTACTGCCTCTGGCCCAGAACTGGCTGCTGCTCGTGGCTGGGCGGTCCTGCGGGGGGACCGCGCGGCTCCAGCGGGGGGACCGGGCGGCTCCAGCGGGGGGGCCAGGCTGGCTCGGCGAGCCCAGAGGCCATCCAGGATCTTACGAACACGGTGGGGGAGGACCACGCAAGCAGAAGCAAGTACGAGAAAGCACCCACGTCATGTGTCAAGACGGGAAAAAAACCTTGTGGCTGTGCGAGGTGCTTCACGGCCCTGGGCTCTGCCCAGACCTCTGCCCCGGGGCCTCGCGGGGTCCACGGCCCACCCAGCGGCGGGCGCGCGGCGGGCCACTCAGGTTCTTCCCCGGGGAATCGCTTAGACCGATTTGCTACCACTGAGCTTAAAAAAAATACTCGCGCCGTGTGGACAATGTAAAATAATGTGATTTATTTCCTCTTTAATTTGAAAAAATAAAGCAAAACCCTGGCTAAAAAAAAAAAAAAAAAAAAAAAGTTAAAAAGTAATAAAGTAATCTCTGAGCTTTCCGGGGTGTTCTCCCGGCTTACGACTGCGGATATTGTACTTTGGGGGGCTGCTTATTGAAGCAGAAAGTCCACCGGAACGGCGAAGCCACGCTCGGTATCCGGGGATACCATCCAGAGGGTGGAAGCGAATTCCGCTGGGGGGTCCACAGCTGCCTGCAGGGTAAGTGGGCGCCGCTCCTGGAGGCAGGACCCCTGCAGAGGGGGTGCCTTGCGCTGCGCCCTCCCCGTCTCCAGCTCTGTCTCCCGGGTCTCACGGGGAGGGGGCGCCCACTGGGCTCGCAGTGTTAGGTGTCTAAGATCTTGCGCGGGCCTCCCTCTTGTTTCCCAGTGCGTGGCCACTAACAAAAGGGGAGGGCACAGGGCAGGCCACCTGTCCTGTGAACGCCCGAAGCCATCACGTCTACGGCCCAGAAGCTTGGTCCACGCCCGCCAGTAACTCAGGCCGGGAGCCGGTGCGATCTTGACTATCTGTCCCCGTCTCCTGGGACACTCACCCCCAGACCCTGGCATCCCTGCTTTTTGTACGTGTCTCCAAGCACACCCATCCTGGGGACCCTCCTGCTCGGGTGGGGACACGCTCAGACGATGGCAACAGCTTGACGTACTGACTGACGTGTTCTCGGCCACTTAGCACGACTCCGGGCCGCGTCTTCGTTAGGCTTCTCAACATGAGCCCGAACGAGCGTCCCCACCCTCAGACCCTGCAGCGCACGCCTCCTGGGGTGGTGCCCCGGTCTCTCCCCGCCACCCCCAACATTTTATTACGACAACCCTCAAACAGGTGGAAAAGTCGTCACGGCTGTGCCGCGGACGCCCTCTTTGCACCCCCGGATTCTGTGATTCCCCTTCCCCGCGTTTGCCTCATCGCACGCCACTTCCTGTCTCTGTCCCTCGGTCACTCGGCCATCCATCTTACATTTTCCCGCCCAGGACGGGAGGCTGCTGTTACCAGTAGACAGCCCCGCCCACACATCATTAACTGGGGTTAATATTTGTGCGGGTTCCTTGTGGGGACAAGATACATTCAGTGAAATGTCTGCATTTTAACAACACGATCGGACGCCCGCCCCGCCCCCACCTCATCCAAATCCTACCAGGATACGAAGCATGCCCGTCGCCCAGAAAGTTCCCTCACGCCCCTGCCCGGCCGATCTCTGCCCTCACTCCCAAAGGCACCCGCTGTCTGCTGTGAGCGTTGCCTCTCCCAGCCCGTCATGGGCCGGAGGGGTGGAGCACACGCTCTTCTGCGCGGGACCGATTTCACTCCGCGTGTTTCTGACGCGTCGTGGGATGCCGGCACAGATCCGTGGTCGGTTCCTTCTTTCTGCTCGTGGGGTTCCGCGTACGGATGCGCCACGGCTCTGCCCAGCCTCCTTCCCGTCTGGGAGCCGATGAAAACCATAACAAGGATGTCGTGTATCTCCTCGGGCCGTCTCTGTGTAGACACAGGCTTTCATAACACGGGCGGGATTGCGGCCTGCACACCCGTCTCTGTGCGACATGCCCTTTCCCCGATTCCGCCTCATAGCCAGGCCCATTCTCAAGTCCGGGATGTGGGTCCCCACGCAGGGGTGGTGTGTGGTGAACCCGTCACGTCTGACACTTGGGGTTCCAGAGACCAGGGCTGGAGATCCGGACTTCCCTTAGAGGCTGCTTCCGGAAGCACTGGTGGGCGTGGGGAGGGGACCGTCGCCACCATGGTGCCTGGCGTTCAGCACTGGGACCTCGGGGGCAAGCGTTCCCTCTGGGAGGCGAGGGGGCTGGGAGAGGGGTGTTTTCCCTGTGACCTCACCCTTGTCCCCATCTCTGGCTGAGCTGGGCTCCCGGCCCCGTGGCCGCCCCGGGAATGGGCTGGCCTGCCTGCACAGCCCGGGGCAGAGACCACGGCTCCGTGGCAGGAGCGGCGATGTGTTCCAGGACGTGTAGTTCCCAGGAAAGGCGGGCGGGACCCCTGGCGTGTCCGCCCGCCTTCTCAGGAAACCTCCCCGACCACCTGCAGGCCGACTTCGGTAGCCTTTTCCTCCGCTCTCTGATTGCACAGGGACACATGCCTAAAGGCGTTCCTCCTGCGGTGTCCCGAGGGTCTGTTTACCAGACCCTCTCCCCGCTCGAGGACCCGCAGATCCAGCGCAGCCTGCTCGCGAGCACGCTCAACAACACCCCAACCACCCAGATCTCACCACCCTTTCCACCCGTCCTATACCCTGAACTGCTTCCCCAACTGCTGGCCCTGGGATTGGCTGGGATTCCTGGCAAATGTCCCTGGCTCTCTGCCCCTCTTCCCTGCCAAGCAGGGCCTGTGTGCCGTGTGTAACTTCTCTCCCGTCCGCTGTCTAAAGGTTAGGCTGGAGGGGAAGTGAGGACAGCTCGTGTTGGCAGTTGGTGGACTTTTGCCAACTAGAGCAAGTTTAGTCCAGACCTTGGGTGAGCAGGATGTCGTGAGAAGGCCCCGCCTGGAGGTGGGGCTGCCCGGGAGGGCCTCGGAGGCTGGGCCGCGCCAGAGGGCAGGTGCACCTGTGCCCTCCTTAACGCATCTCCCCTCTGCTGTCTGGCCACCTCCTTGCAGATCGAGTCCCGTTTGCTTCGGGCTGAGAGTCTCCTCCAGGCCACCGTCCTGAGGATGAGCGGGAGTCCCCTGATCACCAAATCAGCTATGGGGCCTGATATTTGGAGCTCGTAATTGATCTGGTTTGCCCTTATGGACCCACATACATGGTGCAAACAGAGACATTCTGTTCTCAGCTGTCCTAGTGACTCCATTCGTTCCGCACAGGTCCCTAGAGGCCCTCTCGGGGACAAGGTGGATGCCACGCTGGCCAGCCGGCGTGCTTGGCTTTCACCAATGAGCCCGAAGCTTAGCGGGGTCCCACGGTAGAAGGGGACATCTGGCTCACATCCCTGTGTGCTGAGGGCTGGCGGAGGGTGGGTGGGGGTGTGGCACCCACGTAGTTATTCGTGGATCCATGACCCTTCTGTGTGGGAGTGTTCTGCCATCTTCCAGGGCCTGCTGGGGATCCAGGTCCGAATCCAGGAGGCAGAGTGGAGGGGTGTGGAGGATGGGAGGAGAGGTGTGGAGGGTGGGACGGATGCGGGATCAGTTGGGATGCACACCTTGTCTGCAGGAACTACCACACAGCTCTATCCAGGAGGCTCGGGATCACGGTCCAGCAGCGTGCTGGAGAAGCGGAGCTTTGCGGGCCCATGGCCTTGTCTCTGCCACGCACGGGAAGCAGGGGTTAGGGAAGCGGGTCAGCCACAGGTGGCTCCTGAGGTAGTGATGCGGATCGGCCACGCCTGTGTGATACAACCACCCACAAAGTGCCCTGTGCCCTCAATACAACGCCTCGATTTCTGATGGTCGGAAGCCGTGTTTCTGAGAGTGGGAGACTTCAGAAATGGAGCTCTTAGGTGCAGTGGCCTCCAGGGCGGCCAGCCTGCAAAAAGTGTGGTTACAGATTCATTTTTAATGAACAAATAAAATTGCATCAAGTTCCGCTTCTCACTGGAGATCTCAGCTTTGAGGTGGGACAGCTGGGGCAGAGGCAGGGCCGGGGTAAGGGGGTGTGCGGCCCTTCCCCGGGGAGGCTCTGGGGGGCGTGGCCAGGGTGGGGGTGCCAGAGGCCGGACGTCCCGGGACTGGGAGGACGAGGGCCTGGAGTGGCTCGGATGGAGTCCTGGGGTCGGGGCCGGAGACCTAGACGCCTCTCTTTCCATGGGGGAGGAGTCTGGCCTCTCATACCTGAAGCGTTTATTACCCTAGGATTCTTCTACACTTTGTGGGCGCTCTAGGGGAGTTTTTATTAACTGAACATTGCTAATTTATCCGGGATGGCAAAGAAAGGAAAAAACGAGCATCAGGAGGGACAGCAATGACACTCAAGCATTTTTGGGTGAATAAAAGGCCAACCATGGCGGGCTGAACGGCTTTGCTTTGCGATGAAAGGAATTAGAAGGAAGCCTTAGAAATATTCATGTCTGAGCAGCTCTTGCTTTAGAGGGATCAATTTTACCTTGAGGTACAGCGGACCCCCCCCCCCCCAAGATGCTTTCTGGCCTCAAGATCTTTCTGGAACTCGTTTGCGTGGCTGAAGATCACAAACGATCTTTGCAAGATCCTGGTCGGTTTCCAGCTGAGGCCGAGGCCCGAGCTTGTCCACCATCAGAGTCTTGATTTGCTAGTGCTTGAGTTTTCTGCTTTTAGGGCGGCCGGCACGGGGGGCTTTGTTTGGGTGCCGACCGCTCTTGTTTTCCCGTCAGTCAATTCCTCGCTCCCTTGTGTGCCCAAGGAACCAAAGACGATCAGCAGGGAAAGAGTGAAACTCCCGGCCAAGCGGGGCGAAATACCGCCATGCTGTCACAGTGGTGCTGCGGTTATTATCTGTCTAATTATCTCTTATCTCTTCTCCTTGTGCTCAAATGCTGTGGTGACATCGGAGTAGAGGGCCGAACTCTCTGTCTCCTGGGACCATTTCCACACGAGCTACTCGCTGGACTCACAGATAGGACTGAAATTGTAGTAAGGCGACCGGATCGTCATCAACATAGAACCATAAATATTTCTACTGCCGTGAAGTCCCTGTTTACACCCAAACACACTTCATACACGTGCAATAGCTTTACGTCGTCAGCAGGCACAGAGAATCCAAAGACCCAGACATTTCTGGGGACACGGGTTCAAGGCTGGAAATGGTTGGGCAGGTGGGGCAGGTGTGGGAAAGCAGCGACATCTGGGGGCCTAGTGAGCTGACCACAGGCCTGTGTTGGGGTCCGAGGCAAGGAGAGCGAGCCTCGGCGCTGGGTGCTGGAAAAGAGCCCTCGTGTTATCGATTGGGTAATGACAACCTCTTTTTATTGTCCTCAGTTATCACCGAGGCAATGACAACAAGCCTGCGGGGCTGATGGGCCATCTGGAGTTGGGTAACGTAGCACGTATTGATTTTGGATCAGCCGAGATGCAGGTTAATGACTGTTTTTGTTTCTGTCCCAGAGCAGCTTGCGTTATGCTTACGAAATAAACATAATATGCAATTTCTGCACTGCTGGGCCTGTCAGGTGCCGGCTCAAAAGAGGTCACCGTGACAGTAATTCCAGAACTCCATGGGCCTCCCGGGGCCCCCTCGTCCTGCCCTGCTCTGCCTTGTTCTCTGTTGAGTTAAGACCTCCTCACTGCCTTCCCCGGAAGCTTACGTGACCCCCGCCCCCGCCCGCCACGCCGCTCCGTTTCTTGCAGCCTCGTGGAGCCTCCCCAGATGACAGGAGCTATGCCAAGCCCCTTCTGATGCTTACAATTCGTTTCTAAAGAGGGAGGCCAATCTTTCTTAGTTTTTGTCCACTCATCACGTGCATCACTTAGGTCTCAGCCCCACGCATTCACCCATCAAACGAGAGTGCCAGGCACACACGGGGGCTATGGTTGTCACGTGCGTAGAAATATTAGGGCCCTCCCGGGTGGACCGTAGGCCCTGTGGAGAGGACGTGACGGAAGAAAAGAGCGCCGACAACAAATCTTACACCTTGGCGAGTCCTAAGAGTCTACTGAGCCCAGGGTCGTGGTGGGGGGTGGGGGGGGTGGCGAAGGCAGTACCTGCTGATGCTGGGTGGGTGGGAGGATGCTTGTCTGAACCACTGAACCTGGGATGGGAAGCCAAGTGAGGAGAAGTCGGAGAAGTTCTAAAAAAATTATTTTTTAACGTTTATTTATTTTTGAGACAGAGAGAGACAGAGCATGAACGGGGGAGGGTCAGAGAGAGAGGGAGACACAGAATCCGAAGCAGGCTCCAGGCTCCGAGCTGTCAGCACAGAGCCCGACGCGGGGCTCGAACTCACGGACTGAGAGATCGTGACCTGAGACGAAGTCGGCTGCTTAACCGACTGAGCCACCCAGGCGCCCCAAGAATTTCTAAGCAGAAGGAGCAGGTAGGGTGGAGGGAGGAAGTAAGGAAGGGTCGGCGGTGGCAGATACAGCTGTGGGACCAGGAGCGGCCCTGTCAGGCCACGGCGGCTGCGTTAAGGGGCTTGGGTTTTATGCAAGACCAAGAAAAAGCCATTGGAGGATTTCAAGCAGGACTGACCAGATCTGGTTTCAACTTTAAGAAAATGAGGAGCTGTGGGCAGAGACTTGCTGGGGGAAAGGAGAGAGAAGGAGGGGAGGAAGAAGCTGTTTCTCGGGGCGCCGGGGCGGCTCCGTCAGTAGAGCGTCTGACTCTTGATTTTGGCTCAGGTCATGACCTCACAGTTCGAGGGATCGAGCCCCGCATTGGGTTCTGTGCTGACAGCGCAGAGCCTGCTTGGGATTCTCTTCCTCCTTCTCCCTGCCCCTCCCAGCTTGTGATCTCTCGATCTCTCTCTCTCAAAAGAAATAAATAAACTTAAAAATAAAAAGAAGCCCTGCTCTATTTCGGAGACGGTGTGCTGTGCTGGGGCAGAGAGAGAGGGCTGGAAAGAGAGAGGAACACAGGTTTGAGGCATGATCACCTGGGAGACCAGTGGTGTCGTCTGCTGGGGGGACGATGGGGTAGGACCAGCTTGGAGAGGAAAATCAGGAGACCCAGTAGAAACCACCCAACTTCTAGGCTGAAAACGGCAGCAGTTCTGTGTGCAGCCTGGAAGAGCCTGTCAGCTCCTGGGCCGGTCTGGCTGGGGTCTCGTGTGGCTACAGCCTGCTGGCTGCTGGGGCCGGACGTCCAAGATGGCTCGAGTCAGGTGCCTTGGGGGGTGGCCGGAGGCTGAGCTTGGCCTGGACGTGGGGGCGGCCGGGCCTCTCTGTCTCCGTGGACTCGCGGGGCCTCGGCACATGGCCTCTCCAAGGGCTAGACCTCTTCCCTGGGTACTCAGGAGCTGCGAGCTCCCCTCCCACCCCTTCTGCTGACCAGCCCAGATCCGGCGAAGGAGGGGACAGCACGGGGTCCCTTTGGGGGCTGGCCATAGAGCTCCTGGGTGCAGACGTCCGGTTGGCGGTTGAGCAGGTAAGTGCAGTGTGGGGACACGTCTGCACAGAAGGCGGGGATCTGAGGTTGCCAGCGTGTAGGTGGCATTTTGAGTCATAGGAAGGAGAGCGGATGAGACCCTCCAGGGAGCGTGGAATGGAAGGGGTTCGGGGAATGTCCGTCATCCGGGGCTGGGAGGAGCCTCGGGAGCACAAGCAGAGATGGCCGCCCAGCCGGGCGTGCTGAGGAGGGAGGGCCACCACGGGGCAGGAGAGTTACAACTTGAGGGAAAGGCTCAGAGACGTGCGTGCTCACCCTGCCGGGTGCAGGCGAGGGTCGAGTAAGACCGGGTCCGTCCACGTGGGGTGCGGGCTGGGGCGCCCTGGGAGGGACGGCGGGTGCACACAGGCCACGTGGGTGGACACAGCTGACCAGGCACTTCCCCCGGGACGTCCTGCTGAGGGAGGGCGCAGGACGGCACCTCAGGATGTGCTGGGGACGTGGGACCCATGAGCTTCTCCACTGCTCCTCACTCTGTGCCCAGCGGCACTTCACACGCCCCTGTCCCTCGGCAAGTGACGCGTGTCAATGTTATCTGTCTTGTCGGGGACTGGCCTGCGTCCTGGGTACTGCCCGGGTCACCAGCTGACCGTCACTACCTGTGCTGGCAGCCTCCACACAGGGGAGGTCAGGAGACACCTCTGAGCTTTGCCCTGGCCTGAAATGTTGGGTGCGTGGTCTCCACGGACGGAGGGGCTGGAGGGACGGGGCAGGCGGGGGGCAGGTCACCTGTACTCTATACGTCACACATCCCCGGTAGGATCGTAAATGTTTTCTTCTACTTGTGTTAACAGGACCATCTCTCCAAACAAAATTCCACGCCGATGCAAGTAGGGTGCTCTGCTGAGTTGCCGTGGCCGGTGGCATCGGCCCTGAGGGCGGGGGTAACCAGGAGCCTCTCCTGGATCGTCACCTCTTCCTGCCCTCTCCACCAGCTGGCACCCTGGCTTACGTGCAGAACTTTTTAAACATCATTGCCTTAGCCGAGAGGTGCGTGTGTCCTGTTCTTCTCCACGCTTTTTTTTTAAATAATTTTTTAAATGTTTATTTATTTTTGAGAGAGAGAGAGAGAGAGAGAGAGAGAGAGAGAGAGAGAGAGAAACAGAGCATGAGCTGGGGAGGGGCAGAGAGAGAGGGAGACACAGAATCCAAAGCAGGCTCCAGGCTCTGAGCCGTCAGCACAGACCCTGATGCGGGGCTCGAACTCATGCACTGTGAGATCATGAGCTGAGCCGAAGTCGGATGCTTAACCGACTGAGCCTCCCAGGCGCCCCTTCTCCAGGCTTTCTAAGAAGAAACACTGCACAGCTGACAGACTTGCGTTCCCTTACGGAATTCCAAACGTGTGCGCTCTGGAAACTTTCTCCTCTCAGCCTGCAGGCAGAGGAGGGGGCTTCGTGGAGTGCGCCTTCCCCAGCCTGTCCTTGGACCGCTTCAGTCTGAGCCTCGGAGGTCAAGCGCTTCACGGCCCACAGCCATGGTACTTGTCTCACAAGTGCCTGGGGATGCCCATCGGTAACGGGGACACGCTACCCATCGAACCCTCCAACGTAATTAGGCATCTTTGTACTAACTTGAAAAATCAAAACAGAAAGAATCTCATTAAAAGGAGCAGAGAGGAAATTTTATTTCTTTGGACGTCCTTCGGTGACCTCCGTAGAATCCGCTCTGGATGTCCTGGCTAGGAGACAAGTTCATTGACTTTCATCTAATGAATGAATCCGTCGTTCCTCTTATCTGACAGATGACGACTAGAACCTCACGGGCAGAGAGAAATGTCAGTTGTAGGTGGAATTTCCTTCGGGCAGCCTGGGTAACAACATGCCTTCAACAGAGACTTTGCAAAAGAAAAATGCTTAATCTTGAAAGATGAACGACTCATAAGTATGAATGATTCCTACACACTCACCCCGTACGAGCCGAGGGGATAATATTAAATACCCACTGGGTGGCTCCATTTCTCGAGCTGCCAAGAGAATATGGCCATGTGGCCCGGGTGTGTGGCTCTCTGAAGACAGAAGCTAAGGACAGCCACATGTCCCAGCCCGCACCGCCTCAGATGCCGATGTGACGAGCCTTCTGGATCCAGCACGAGTGCCCAGCGCTCATGGTGAGCTGTCAGAGGGGAACCTGGGGTGCTGGCCTCCGGCTGGACACGAAGACAGAGCCACAGCATCAGACGGCGGCCAGCAGGTGGGACACATTCCTCCACCGGATAAGAGTCACCTAGAGACACAATATTTGCATTGACTGTGCTCGTGTTGATACATGCTTTTTAATCTAAAATTTGAAAAAAAAACCACCCAGATTTATTGGGTTATTGCTCACATGCCATAAAGTTCACCCATTTTAAGTGTATAGTTGAACGATTTTAGTTCTTTTGCGGAGTTGTGCAAACGTCACCCTGAGCCAGTTTTAGAGCGTTTGTGTCGCCCTGGGACACGTCCTTCAAGGCCTTGAGATTTCTGCCTCCCCCTCCCCAGCCCCAGGCAACCTCTACTCAGCTTCCTGTCTCCAGGGTTTTGCCTTTTCTGAGCATTTCTTATACCTGGAATCAAGCAAGATGCGGCCTTTCACTCAGAGCCATGCTTTCAAGGTCCGTCGGCGCTGTGTGTTAGGGCTTCACTCCGTTTTGTTGTGGGGCCCCGTCCGCTCGTCTGGGGGCCCCTGCTTCTCTGCTGGTAGACGCTCTGGCCACTTCCACTTTGGGGCTTTTGCGAATCACGCTACCTACCGAGTTGTGTTGGTGTTCATGATTTCTGCTTCCTGGCTCATTTATTTATCTGGGACTGACGTCCCCAAGGTGGGCTGTTAAAAATCCAAGTGCTGATGGCGAGACTGGACATCCCAACGTCCATCTCGCGCCTTTGACGCCATCGCCCCGGAAGAGGCTTTAGGTGTGGGCAAAACTCACACATTCAGGGCCGTCGGCGGGGAAATGACAGCTGATGTGCTCGCCAACATGGGGTCCCTTTCTTCCCCTTGTGTTTCCTCCACAGAACAAAAAAGTTACCATCTTAGTCACTTTTCAATATAATTTTTAAAGCTTATTTATTTCTTTTGAAAGGGGGGGAAGAGAGAGAGAGAGAGCAGGAGAGCAGGGGAGGGGCAGAGAGAGAGAGAGGGAGAAAGAGAGAATCCCAAGTAGGCTCTGTATTGTCAGCACAGAGCCCGACGTGGAGCTTGATCTCACGAACTGACCTGACATCAAGAGTCAGATGCTCAACCAACTGAGCCACCCAGGCGCCCCCCACCCGTCTAAGCCATTTGTAGGGGAGCGGGTCACCAGCATCAAGTAAAGTCATGTTGTCGTGCGGCCGATCTCTGGAACTTCTTCATCTTGCAAAACTAAAACTCCTTCCCCAGTAAGCACCAGCCACTCTTTCCCAGTCGGCCCCTGGGGCCCAGCGTCTACCTCCTGTCTCCGTTGGTTTCACGACTCTCGGGATCTCTTGTAAGTGGGGTCACACAGTATTTGTCTTTTTATGTCTGGCCTCTTTCGCCGAGCATAACGTCCTCAAGCTTCATCCACGCTGTGACACGTGGCAGAATTTCCTTCCATTTTGAAGGCCGAAGGATATTCCACTGTGTGGATGGACCGCATTTTGTTGATCTGTTCATCTGGCCACTGGATGCTTGGGTTGTTTCCACCTTTTGACTGTTGTGAATAATGCTGCTGTGAACATGAGTGTGCAGACGTCTCTTCGAGATCTTTCTTTCACTTCTTTTGGGTGTGTACCCAGATGTGGAATACATTTTCTCTGGGGAACTGGTTTAGGATGGGTTTTCTTTTAATGTTTATTTATTTTTGAGAGACAGACAGAGTGCAAGCAGGGGAGGGGCAAAGAGAGAGGGAGACACAGAATCCTAAGCAGGCTCCAGGCTCCGAGCTGTCAGCACAGAGCCTGAGGTGGGGCTCAAACCCACGAGCTGTGAGATCATGACCTGAGCCGAAGTCGGGAACTCAACCGACTGAGCCACCCGGGTGCCCCTAGAATGGATTTTAAGTGAGACTTCATTTCTGATTATATTATTTTTCTTAGTGAGCTTTCTTTCTACAGTGTCTGTTCAGATTTAATATTTAGAGAGACAAGAAACATTTTGATTATTGTTCTTTGTGCTGAACACAAATTTTGACACCAATGGCCAGTGTAATAAATAACTCAAGGTACCTGAAATCCTTTATTATAAAACAAGAATGCATTAACAAATCTCTTAGGGCTAAGAAAACAAGAAATCTTCATGGACTGCTCATGGGACTCTGCCCCATGGAGCTTACCCAAGGGAGAGGTCACCCTCGGACCCCCTCAGTGGCTCTGGACATCATTTGGGTCTTCAGACCCAGCACACGCGGAGCATGGTGGGTGCCTCAGTATTTGGTTGTGGAGGTCACACGACCAGACTTGCATTTATTGTCAGAAATGCGTCCACGAAGTAGGAATTTGGGAGAATGCTTAGATACGCCCTCCGTAACTGGACTGGGGCAGGGGGCCCTAGGGCAAGATGGCCCTGTATCCTTGGCAGCCATGCTGAGCCAACTGGAACGACTTCTTGAAACGTTCCCCCAAAGTAAGCAATAGCAATGGGGAAAACACGTCAGTGGCGGGGTTGAACCCGCGCGGGCGCACTCCAGGCGAGGGGCTGGAGCTGCCAAAGATGGGCTGACCCTCCCCCCGGTCGCCAGGGCCGGCCGCCCACTGCCCTTCGTTGCCCAAGCAGAAGTGACATCCCGAGGTGTGGCCGCAGCGTGGCCGTGGCACGTGGCCCCCACCTGGGGCTGCGGGTGTCCAGGGCTCCTTGGGGACCAAGTCCACCTGTGCTCTTTCTGGAGCAGGCCAGTGTCACGAGCGGCTGCCCGCCTGCCTCCCGGGTTGCCGTGAGAATGAGGGGAGGTGAGGTGTGTAACGTGCTCTGGGGCGCGACACCCTTTCCAGAAATGGCAGCAGGCACGATTATTCTGGTGTGCACAAGTGTCCGGGCAGCTGAGCGTGCTGGGGCTGGGCAGGAGCAGCGGGAAGGTAGATGATCTCTCTGGTGACCGCCTGGCCGCTGCCACTCAGTGCCGGGTGATGTGGGGTCCTCCCACAGGTCCCGGTGACCTTGGGCGCTGCGAGAAGGGGCTTGGGCGGGGTTGTTCCGAGCAGGGGCGGCCTCTCTGTGGTTGGCTGGAGGGTGCGGGCGGCCGGAGTCAAGTGTGCGTGTCTACGTGCCGTGCATGTGCATGTGTACTGCTGTGTGTCAGTGTGTGTGCACGGTGTGCATTTGTGTGCACGCGTGTGTGTTTGCATCATTGGGTCTCAGTCAGGGCTGGCTGGGGTGAAGGGGTCACGTTTTGAGAGAGAGAGAGAAAGAGAATGAGACAGAGAGAGAGAGAGACAGAGAGACAGAGAGAGAAGGAGACACAGAATCGGAAGCAGGCTCCAGGCTCCGAGCTGTCAGCACAGAGCCCGACGCGGGGCTCGAACTCGCGAACCACGAGATCGTGACCTGAGCTGAAGTTGGACGCTCAACAGACTGAGCCACCCAGGCGCCCCTACACTTGAAGTTTTAAGAATTTTTAAGAAGAGTCCCTATATTTAAGAGTCTCTTATGTTTTGTCTCCCTCTCTGTTTCTATATTATTTCTGCTTCCCTTCCCTTATGTTCATCTGTTTTGTATCTTAAATTCCTCATATGAGTGAAGTCATACGATATTTGTCTTTCTCTGACGAACTGAGGGTTGCTGGAGGGGTTGTGGGTGGGGGGATGGGCTAAATGGGTCAGGGGCATCAGGGCGGACACGTGTTGGGATGGGTCCCTGGGTTCTACCCCTGAGACCACTGTTGCACTATATGCTAACTTGGATGTAAATAAGAAAAGAAAAAAACAACAAAAAAACACAGAAGACCAAAACAACACAAAACAAAACACAACACAAACAAGTGGCCAGTGGAACTCTGGCCGGGGACAGGAGTCTGCAGAGAGAAATGACCATCGACCCTGCTTCCCTTCCCTCTGTGACAGCCTTTGCCGGGCCCTCTGCGCCTTCCTTCCATGACTTGGCCGTAAGGGGTGGGAGAAACGGAGCCAGAGGCCCGGCCTGGAGTGGCTGCCCGTGTGCTTTTTCTTTTCAAACACTTGACCTTCAGTTGGCTACAGCCGCTTCTCCTCACCGTGAAGGAATCCCGGAAGCCAGCCCTGCACGCTCCCTGGGGATTTTTCTGGTCCACGGCTTTGGTGTTGGAGAGGAGGAGGCAGCCCGGAGTGGTTTGACATCCAGAGTTCCTGATGCGGGAAAGCGGAATGAGAAATCGATTGTTTCCAGAGTAGATCACTTGAGTGGCCCGCTTCTGGGAAATTCAGGGGTGATGTTATTGACTCCACAAGGAATTAATTTGCTGACCCCGCGGACCCGAGTGCACACGCCTGTGGTGGGAATCTGCGGGTGTCTTTCTTCTGCGTGGGTCTCTCTGGGAGGGAAGGGACTGGTAATTGGTCTTCCCCACGGCAAGGTCGAGGAGGCGGGTGGGCCTCCAGGGGCCGCTAATAGCTTGTTGTGCTTTGGGGCTGAGCGGGGCCCCGGGCAGGCCGGGGTTTTAGCCGGGCTCTGGGAGGGAGGCCAACTCCCGCCTCTGCCCCGACTTGCCCTGATGGCGTCAGTGTGGACGGCCACGGAGCCGCCGCCGTGGTGGGGCCGGCTTTCCTATTCAGTAAGGGCAGCCTGGAATCCCCTTGGAACGATACAGTGTTTCTTTCATGTCAATGGGTTCGGTGACTGATTCAGGTTTGTCGTCCAGTGGAATCATTAAAATGTGTCCTGTGGCCAAACTATACCACTGGAAATCACCTGCATTCTCTAAGTGAAGGGCGGGGGTGGGGGCGGTCCAGCTGGCATCCACACTCCCTTCCTTCCTGGGGACAGAGGTCACTAGGCACGTCTCTGAACGGTCCCTGCCGCCTCAGGGCCAATGAGAGGGATGGCGTTTCTGGAGCTCTGCCCCTTTTCCTCTCCCCTCCTTTCGTCTTCCTGATGGGAGAACAGTGCGAAGCCCGGCGCCACTGCAGCCCCCGTGGCACAGGAGGAGGACAGCGGCTTTCAGGAGAACGAAGCAGAAATGGGGGTTCCTGACGGGGGTGGAGTCCCCTCACCAGAGACTTGTGGAGGGAAACGCACCTGTACCCTGGGGCTGCCCTAGGACAAGCTCAGCTAACTTGGGATGTCCTTGGAGCCGGCTTATCACAAGGAGGCTGGGACTGGGGAGATATTTGGGTCAAATATTCCCTAGCCTGGCTGGCAGAGAACCAGCCTGCTGTGTTAACTCACTGCTCCCGCCTTCCGAGCACAGGGTGACAGCAACCAGAGCGGCCAGTGTGGCCTTCGGAGACCAGTTGCCCCAGAGGGCGTCCTGGGGACCAGGAGACACTGGGGCCCCCATCTTCTTGTAAAGGGGGTGTGCGTGCAACGCAAGAGATGTGGTCCTCCGGAGCTTAGCCTTCTGAGACGCGGAAGGGAGCCTGGTAAGACGCGCTGTTTAGAAGGTTCTCTGTCCCCAGCAGACGTGACTGTCTTTCCACCTTCGCCTCTCCCTTCCCCTCCTCACTGTCCTACTCTGCAACCTGCCTGCAATCTTTCCACGACCTCACCACGCGGCGGTCGTGCCCCGCATCCCACCGTGGGCTCCTCCCGGCTGCCTCCCAGCTCCCGGTGCGCAGCCATGGTCATCAGGCGGCCCCGGTGCCTTCCGCGGTCTGTCTGCATCGTTTATCTTGTAGCCGAGAGCCCTCTCGGTTAAGTGCACAGCCTCCGAGCCTCCCTGAACAGGGCGGTCTTTTGGACCCTTTGAAAGAACAGGTGACCCTCCTTTGTCTCTATGTCTTGGATGATTCCAGAGATTCTTTGATCCTCGAAGCTGTTTCTGGGCCTGCCAGCTGGGGCTCTGACACCTCCCGGGACAGCTGGGCCCCTGGCTGTAGGTGTCTGGTCACGGCATCAGCATTTGACAAAACCACTGGGGAATCCCAGTAGCCACCAGTCCCGGCAGCCCCCTCGATGACACAAGCCTGGGGCACTGACAGAAGTAGGCCTTTCCTCCTCTTTGGAGAGTCTCAGTTCTTATAACGTGTTAACACAGCACCGCTAAGCCACGGAGCGGCCAGCATTCCCAGTAAAGATGTGCTTTGAGTTGCACGGGGCCGGAAGTGCCCACTTAGGTTGGCTTCTGGGGGCCTAAGGGTAGAGGTGGGGGCCGTAAGCACGGGACTGGGAAGATGTCTCAGAAGGAGAGGAGGGGAGGCTGGAGGGAGGAACGACACCCAAATGCCAGTCAGAGAGAAATTCTTGTCGGAACTTGGTGGGAAGCCGTAAAGCAGGTGCGTCTCATGCCCTCTGCTCTTGTGCGTGTGGCATTTCTGCTCGCTTTGCAGAGCTTTGTTCAGGCTGGGAGGTCCCCGCCGGTCAGGTGAGACTACCCTCCTGTAGTGGGTTAGACAGACAGTCTGCGGGTCTCACGTCGTTGTCCCGACGGCCCAGTGGGGTCACGAGAAAGCCCGGCCCGGAGAAATCACCGTGTCCAAAGTCACACGGTTAGAGCGTCACAGAGCCAGACCGCCACAGAGCTACGTCTGTCACAGACCTACCTCCCGGTGGACCCCAGGGCTTCCCTCGATTATCTGTGTGCGGAGAATATCTTGTGCTTAGAGCCACCTGGCTGTGGGTGCTTTTGGGTCTCCCACAAAATGATACAACCTGACATTAAAAATTCTCTGTGCCACGGGTACAACCTGAATCCGTGGCGGGGACATGACGGGTTGGGGCTTTGAGCCCCCGAATTGCCCGATTTGGTCTGAAAGAAATAGGTTGAAAATCGTGCTCGGTTCTGCTGCTCATTTAGTCCAGATGCTAGAAATCTCACGCATATTTAAGTACGGGAAATTGTAAGACAATTTGGCCACTTTATCCAGAGACATCTCTTTAAAAGTGACTTTTGAAGGTTGCTGGTTGGCATTATTTCTTTTTTAAAGTTTATTTATACAGGGGGCGCCTGGGCGGCTCAATCGGTTAAGCATCTGACTTCAGCTCAGGTCACCATCTCACGTTGGTGGGTTTGAGCCCCGCGTCGGGCTCTGTGCCGACAGCTCAGAGAGCCCGGAACCTGCTTGGGATTCTGTGTCTCTCTCTCTGCCCCTCCCTTACTCGTGTTCTGTCTCAAAAATAAATAAAATGTGAAAAAATTTTTGAAAAAAAATGTGGCACATATTGATGAAAGTTACCCAGCATAGTTTTGTACACGTGCTAATCTCGCTTCTCCAGTAGGATATAAATCACGGATGCACACGTCAGCCATCTTGCTGGGAAGGTGAGGAGGAGAGACTTGATGAGGACCCAGTTGGGGGAACCCAACCCCCTTTGGGCGCTAAGCTTCCCTGCACGATTCTGTGATGTTGAAATAATAGTTGTCCCCACCCCTGCCTTCACCACCAGGCTTTTGATCATTTGCATGAGGAGTGTGCTGTATTTTCACCAAGGTCTTTGCTCGGGTTAGTACCTTAAGAACTTTCCGGGTGGGAGGTTAGCCTCAGGACAGTTCTGGTCCTGGTCAAGATGGAGGAAGCACGATCCACTCTTTCTCTCCCACTGGATGCAGTTCAAACACCGGGCCCGCTCGGGGATTCTGACCCAGGAGAACTGACAACCACTGGTTTTCCCCAAGGTCACCCTGCAGACAGGTGGCCTGCCTCCCTCCTCCCGCCTGCAGGGTTACCCATGGGCTTCCTGATTCGCTCATAGATGGTCCTGGAACACTGAGACCCCTTCCCATGCAGGTTCTCCTGGCCAGGCTGCCCTTCTGAGAAATTGGGAAGGAAACTCAGCCAGTGTAGACGAGTGCCAGAGGAAGACAAAAGTCTCCCGGGACCAAGAGGACCAGGAAAACCATGGGGAAAGTTTCCCACTCATGGTGGATTAAAAACCTGCGTCCAGATGAGCTGTCCCCAACAGCAGCATGCCAGAGAGCTCACAGAAGTGGCCCTGTATTTGCCCTTTAGTGACTGACGGGCGTGTTTCATAACAGAATGTTGTCAAGTTCACGCCCGCCATGTTGGGGCAGGTGTCAGAATTTCCTTCTGTTCTAAGGCTGACTGCTCCGTTGTGTTGGCTGCACCACGTTTTATTTGTCCATTTGTCCATCCGTTCCGGTTCTCCCCCGTTATGGCTGCTGTGGAAGACAGTGCCGTGAACTTGGGGGAACAGAAATCTCTTTGAGACCCTGATTTCAATTCCTTTGAATAATATCCACGAATGGAATTGCTGTATCATACGGCAGCAGAATGTGCTTTTGATCATTTTTTAAAAGATTATTATAGGGAAGCAAATTTAATGCCAACACTCCCGGCTGGTCTCCGAGAATACATCATCAGACCACGTCCTGATTCCGCCCTCTGGCTCCAGGTGACCCGTGGCAGTGGCCGCCGAGGAGGGGACAACCTCTCCCTCCGCATAGGCAGGGGGGCGTCCCCTGTCTTCAGAGAATCCCAGACAAAACCAGCTGGTCTGTGTGCTGTTTCCTGTCACTGCGCTGGGGATTCCAGACCATGCGGCGGTAAGATGCCGTTTGCCTCAGACAGTGGCTTCTGTGGATGTGGAATTTTAACCACATCATGGAAGCTTCACATCGGCCTGTAATACTGCTTCCGCTTTAATGAAATCCTCTCTGCCATGGGAGTCTGTTTGGAGTTAAATTACCAGTTTACACTCTATTACAGTTGAATAACCCAGTTACACGGCTGGCCCCCGCACGTGTGTTTGTTCCAAGAGGAAGCTCGTAGCCGCGGAGAGTCATTTCAGGTCCCCCTCGCTCTGGGGTTCGACCCCTGTGCTCACGCACGTCCCTGTGCCTAAACACCCACTTTGAAATAACCGGAGAGGACCGGTGGATACATGGACGAACAGGGCGGAGTTACAGCTCTGTCCTGTGCACGCGGGAGTGACGGCAAAGTCTCGGGTCCAGGTGCAAATCTTGGCGGATGTTTGCTCTGGGTCATGATCGTTTCCGATATTTGTCATCATGGAGAACTGACTTGGGAGAACTGCCCCCAGCGGCAGTTCTCTTTTTTTCTGACGTTTTGCTCATCTTCAAACGTGGGCACATTTCCAGCACGTAGTCTGTAATCCAGGCCCGCACGTTTCGTGTAAAAGTCGCACTGGCTGTGAATTGTCCTGCTGCAGTCTTGGGAACACCCCGCTTCACGGGCTGCTCCCCTGGAGTAGGGGTGGTGCGGGAGGGAGTCCTACTCCCTGACCTGACCTACGCGCGCTGTCTCTGTGACCATACTTGTCGCGTTCACAAGCGTTTTCTGAGCTTCAGCTGTGGGCGAAACGGTGTGGACGTGGCAGGGAGCTCCTTCCGCTCCCCCCCTGCAGCCCCAAGCTTGCGGAGTCCCCGAGGGGCTCCAGCCCGTCCAGGGAGATGGACAGGAAACGAGGGGCTTCCTGCCGAGGTGGCCACCCCGGCGGGGGGGGGGTCTGTGCTGCCGCGATCCCATCTCTGGGCCTTCCAGGATGGAGCTCCATGCTGGCCGCTCACCGTGACGCCGGCCGCAGCCCTGTCGGCCTCCAACCTCCGGGGTCGCAGCCTCCGCAGCCCCTCCCTGTCCCCACGACCCCTCAGTCCTTGTAATTTCCTTTGGGGGCGCTCAGCAGACACAGCCCACAGTGTCCTCACTATGGCGAACACTTGTCATGCGGTGGGGGCCGTGCCCACAGTCCCGGGGTCAGGTCCCCCGATGCCAACATACTCCCCATCAGGCCGGGCCGCGGCTGTCCAGGCCACACCTCTCCCTGCTCAGAGGGACCAGGAGACGGGCTGGCTGTGGCCGAATTCATCGCCGTTTCCTTGACAAACCAGAGTAGGTGTCTCCTAGAGCGCTGCTTCACACCCGTCACATCTGGACGGACGGGCTGAATACTTAGGTTTTGAGCTCTTCTCCTTGGGGGTCGCGTGACTGCGTGGGTTGCCGATGCCAGTGAGCGTGTCTCAGGGTGGACAACGGCCAGTGCTCTGCAGGTGCGTGGGCGGGCACAGGAGGATCTCCTGGTCGGCCTTGGAGATCGGACGCCCTGGACCCTCAGATGCACAGGTGGGACTGGCAGGGGGTGGGGGTGGGAGCTGGGAGCCGTCGAGGAGCGCGGTGCCCTTGAGGCCCAGGCGGGTCGTCGCGGAGGGCAGACAGGGGCTCCGTGAAGGTGGCCACGCACCGAGCAGGGTAACTAGACAGAGACTGCGTCCTTCGTGTCCTTTCTGAGCCACACGGTTCGAATACGACCACACGGCTGCACTTTTCTCTCCTCCCAAAGTTCCCGGAGCTCCTGAGCTCCTAGAAGACAAGAGGTTACATGAACGCAAACCGTCCTGCTTTCATTATGAGAGTGAAATAGCGTAGACACCTTCACGTCCACACCCCAGGGCACACACGGGATTCGACTTCCACCGTCTTAATAAAATGAAACATTTTGGAAAACAAACGCAACAAGAATCCTTTCCCTTGATCTCCCTGCCCCTCGCTTTTCATTCATTTGCTTTTTTTATTTTTTTTTCTTTAGGAAATGTGGGGAAAGAGCTTTGAAGTGTCTGGGTGCCTGGAGGTGGGAAGGGGCGGCCTGTCTGCCCGGGAGCAGTGGGCTTCCCTGCCCGAGCGGAGGGCAAAGCCAACAACTGTAGCCGGGCCCTTCCCTTTGATGTGAGAAGATTAAACATCGTGTCAAGGGAGCGGTGGAAGCTTGAGTGAAATGTGATAATATGGGAAGCCTGATACCTCGGGGCCAAAGCCTTGCAAAGATAAAAATCAGATTATTAATGACAGTTTCCAGTTTGGTGTTTTTTCTAAGTCTTGCGATGTGTTTGATCAGCGGGTCCCACGCCGACAGCCCCTGCAAACACATGCAGACCACATGCTCCCGCATCGGCGGACCCCGCGTGCAGAGGGGACGCTGCAGGAGTGACGGGCCCGAGGCCCTGCGCCACCCCCATCCGCAGCATCTCAGCAGGAGGGCTTAGCACCAAGCCAAGAAGTGCCCCCCACCCTCGGCCTCTCCCACCTTGGAGGGCGCCCCGCACGGTGTCTCTGTTCGCTCGCCGAGGGCTGAGCACGCTGTCGTTCCTGCTCTGGAGCCTGTGAGGCTGAGGGCAAGACTCTCTTTCGCTCGCAGAATCTGCAGCTCCCCTTGTATTTGGGCGGGGGGCCAGGTGAAGACCAGTGTGTCCGCGGGCAGAACGGGGGACTGGGGACTTGAGGGGCCCCCAGAGAGCATTCCTGCCCAAGATGCATTTGTGAGGGCCCTGTCCTGGTCCTGTCTTCAAACAAGATGGTTTCAGCTGATGACGATATATTTGACGCACGGGGAAAACGTTACCCGAGCTGTCGCAGGGACGGCAGGGGGGTGCTAGACCACGCCCCCACCGGACATGTGACTGGAGCCTCACTTCCCTCAGCTGTAACCGCAGAGGCTGACCCACGTGACGACTGTGGTCCTGGGCAGCCCAGTGTCCCACTATCAGTCATTAACAGCTTAGCATAAAGTAGTCCACCACATCATGTTGGGGTGGGGGGCTCGGTACAGACACTCAGGGGAAAGCAAGAGACGGGAAGAGAAGTGTTTGAGGGCAGGGATCCGCTCAGCTGGGAGTTTTGGGGAGCCCTGGCCAGGTTGCAGGGCGGAAGTTGGCTATGGGGCAGGAGAGGTGCTGGGAGAGAAGACACACGTGTGTGGGGTGGGGGAGGCAGACTCTAGGTGCCATGTCGTCACCAGCCCCCTGCCTCGGGGGACACGCCAACCCTGCGTCATTTGTCTGGGATGGGCCAGCCCGTCCGCTGAGTCACGATTCGAACGCCAGCGTCTTAGACACCAGGCTGGGTCTCGTGACCACAGAACCTTTAACGTATCGCTTGGATTTATCCACCTGCAAAGCCCACCCCTGTCCTTGGCCACCGGCCACCTTCTCTCTTCTTGGCTGCAGGCGAAAGCAGCCCCGCCCAGTGAGGGACCCATGAGGTTCCGTGAGGAACATTCTGCCTGCTCTCACTAGACGGGCCGTGAAGGCCGCCTGCTGGGATGTCAGGGCCCTCGGTGCGAGCTGCACGGTGGCTCCAAGGACAGACAGTGTGGTGTGGTGTGGCGTCTGGGACCGGACCTAGGGCCCCACTCTCAGGGCTCGGGCAGGCCTCCCTCCTCCGTCCCTCCCCGGTCAGCGGGACTGCTATCATCTGGCCGTCCCTGGTGCAGGGGCTCCCGGAAAGCACGGGGCCCGGGTGTGGACATTTGATTGAACACTTCCCGAGCGCGAGGGCAGGGACGAGCCCTTGACCGGGACGCTGGATTTGCTCCCAGGTGGGTCTTTAGTACGAGTCTGATGACGGCGGGCTCGCCCACGCAGGGTCCTCCAGAGGCGGTGCAGAAACGGCTCGGGAGAAGTGACCTCCAGCCACCGGCCCACGTGTCTCAGGAGGACAGGGACTCTGGGGACGCGGGAGGGTGAGTAGGCAACGGAGGGCCACTTGCTGGGTCCTGTGACTCACTTGGGGATGGAGGGCAGGAGGTGCTGGCCGTCTGCCTCCTCTGGGCTTGAATGCAGCCCGGGGTCTGGGGGTGGAGGTCAGCCCGCCTGTGCGCCCACAGGCTGCTCTCTTCCTCTGGGAGATCACCCTGCAGGGGAGGGGACACAACCACAGGCCCCTCAGGAGAATCCCGCTGTGAGCCGGGCTCGAGAACCCGCTCCAAATCCTAAGGTTCTCAGTTGCGCAGAAAGAAATCCTGACCCACTTCTGCCTGGCCCGCGTCACACCCCCCTGCAACTGCCGTCCCTGCGGACATCAGCCCGCCCTCGCCCCCGGGGCCTCCGGAGCCCATCCTTTTCAAAGCTGCAGGCTCCTTGTCCCGAGGCTGGGGGTCCTTGCACCAGTGCTGGCCCCTCATCCTCCTTCCTCAGGACGTGTGGCCCATTGCTGGCCAGCGGTGAGGCCACACCTTTTACCCTGACAGATGGACGTCTGTGCGTTTCACGTTGAGTCAGAATCTCGCTCTGCACACGTGAGGCTTTCTATTACTTTTGTGGTGCATTGCTGACCCGCACAGGGAGATCCTCACGTATTTCTTTCCAAAGGTGTGTGAGGATTGGTCCCAAAGTCACACACACACACACACACACACCCGCACACAGCATGGAGACCCATATCCGTGCTGTCTCCCCACCGATACTGTCATGACACGGGGCTCACGGTCCAGGGCAGATGGGAGGGACGGTGTCTGACTCCCAACTTGCCTGCCTCTGGTTGTTCACACCCAACATGCAGCCCAGCCTCTTCGTGTGCTGAAAAGTCGCTGTGATGTGTCCCATCGCTGTGGAGCCTGTCCCCCGCCGATGCGGGCCGTGCCGCGGGGACAGGTGAGCAGGCCGCCGGCCAGAGCTGCCTGCCCGCACTGGGGCGCACCCGCCCTGGTTGACGCTCACCAGCCAGGTCCTGGCCTCCCCTCCGGCCCCGCACCCCCGGGTCACCCAATACAAGACCTTCCTCCAGTCCAGTCGCTTCCCACCGGCTTGTGTTTTTGCCAGAGGCAAATGGGAATGCGGATTTCCTTCAGTGACTTCATCAGAAGAGTCGACTTCCCAAGTGGCCACGGACATAGTCTAAAGACGTACGTAACAATATGTAAAACTAAGCTTTTCAGCTGTAAACCCCGTCCCCACCGGCCACGCCGCCTACAGGACGTCCCGAAACATGAAGAGCAGGTCGCTGGGAGGTGGTCTCCTCTATCTTCTCTAACGAGCGCCTGGGGGCCCGGACACGCGGCCGGTGTTGATCACAAAGTCCCCGCTTGTTCGCGAAGTCTCAGAGTTGCCCCCACTGCAAGCCACCCGCACGGTTGCGCGAACTCCCACGACTCCAGTTTTGGTCGAAAATGTTCTGACTTTCAAATTTTAATGGGATTTGATATCAGCTCTGGAATGCACGACCAAAGACAGACAATCTCACAAAAATAACCTCCCGCGTATTTCAAAATCGTAGCGTTTGCTCTGCCAACCCGTGTTCCTGGCCGAATATGGGAAGAGAGACCCACTTTGCCAAAGCTGGTCGGGGCCTGCGGGAGAGGCAGCTCCTTGCAAGGCGGCTTGGTGAGAACCTGGTTCCCTGCTCGACGGCGCGCCGCCCTTCCCATCAGCACACGGCCTGCATCTTTGAGGCCATCCACGCGCCCGGCAAGAACCTGCACGCGTTCCAAGGTGGGATTCACAGACGGAGGAGGGTCAGGACAGCGGCTGCGTCACAGTCGGGGAACGAGGATCTGGAGGACAAGGCTGTGAGTGGGCCAAAGTCAGTGACCACAGCCACCTTGGCTCCCCACCTGCACCGCTCTCCGTCCCCCTGGGCTCCCCCCGCATCGGGAGGCGGCCCCGCTCAGGGACCGGGTGGAACCCGAGACCGATGGACAAGCTTGAGCACGGAGCACCGTGTGCGAAGCCTGGATGGTCGCCGCGAGCCTCTCGCGGGCGAGGCCGTGCTTCCTTCCCGAAGCTCGTCATAGACCCCCTTCTCTTTGAAAGGCCCGGAGCCGTTTCATGGGCCATTTTCAATTTGTCCGCGATGCTGCTCCGCAGAGCTGCTAACCACGAGAGGGTGTGTGCGTGACCCAGGGGAGCCTCACCGGTACAGCTCCGGGGGCAGCGTGGCATTGAGCTCGGCGTGCAGGAGCCTGGCAGGGGCAGACCACAGACACTGATTTCAGTTCCCAGCACGGCCCTGCCGCTGAGTGTGTGTATTCCAGGAGAGGCAGGAAGGTCAAATGCGGGCCTTTGATGTGGCTTTACGGAAGAAAGGGAATCACATGCAGACTCCTGAAATCTTAGCAACCTGGTGATCGTATCGCCTTGTTCCTGGGTTTTGGAAAAGGTGATGCAGCATCACAGGGACATGACCATCCTTCTGTACGAGCTGATGAACACCCCTCTTTCCCTTCTTCCCGCTTCTCCGCTGGACGCCCGGTCAGGCATCTCAGCGGTGGCGGGTGGCCCCGGGGCCGTGTCTACAGCTGGACTGCCAGACAGACCGACCCCTGTGAGGAATGGAAACCGGCTCGCGCCCCCAGTCTGCCCTTCTTTCCCACCCTCGGGGTCTGTGTGAGCTGCGAGCGGGCTGTCCGTGTGTCAGGCTGCCCCGGCGTCCTGACACTCCAGCCCCGGATCCCAGTGTGAAAACGCTCCTGACGACCTCCTGCCTCTTTCCACTCTCAGGGTGTCTTCACACCTGCTTGCCTCTTCTTGGGAAGCCGGGCCCCCGCGGCCACACCAACCTCGTGCCGAGACCGTTTTGCTGCTTGAGGAACGAGGCAGTCTTCCTGCGCCTGGCTCGTGACTCAGTTTCCCAGGGGTTATGTCACATTTTGGGGGGAGTCTTCCTCCCCTTTGCACTGGAAAAGAGGCTGTGCTCCTACGGGGCTGGCCAGCATTCTCGCAGGGTCAGCGACCTGTCCGGAAGGTCGTAACCTCCAGGGCAGGCTGTAACAGAGACTGCTGGGTCTCAGGGGATGATGGATAAGGAAGGTGGCCCCTGTGGCCATCCCCAGATTGTCTATAGGATGTTGTGGAGAGTGGACAAGGAAACTGGGAATCAGGACGCAGGAGCCGGGCTTGGGAAAGACCAGGAGCCAGATCAGAAGCATACGTTCTGGTCCAGGATGGATGGATGGATGGATGGATGGAGGGACACCAGGCTCTGACAAGGGCATGCTCACAGCTGGTCACCCAATTCCAACATGTGGCAGGGGGGGTGCTCTTCCCTACCTCACCGAGCAGTTCTGTGAAACCAGCTGCGTGTCCTACAATCCAACTCGATTCTGACACCGTCCACCCAGAGACAATGTCAGGTGCCACAGCTCAGGAGCTTGTGGACTCAGAGTCCCCCACCCTGCCACCCCCGACCTCAGGGGCCAATCACAGGTCCTGGTTGTCACCTGTTCTTCTGACCGACCAGCAATAGACTGGAGGTCCCCATGACACCTGTGTACTTTAAATCCCATAATCACAATGTCCGTGTTATAGCCCAACCTGGTTCTTTTTATTTTTTTAATATGTATTTATTTTTGAAGGAGAGACAGACAGAGTGCGTGCAAGGGAGGGGCAGAGAGAGAAAGAGCGAGACACGGAATCTGAAGCAGGCTCCAGGCTCTGAGCCGTCAGCACAGAGCCCGAAGTGGGGCTCGAACTCATGAACCGTGAGATCATGACCTGAGCTGAACTTGGATGCTTAACCGACTGAGCCGCCCAGGCGCCCTGCAAATATAGATTTCTTATTATAAATGACAACATCCCAGTGAACAGTGCCAGGGGCTATGCTCTGGGTGGGAAGGGGCTTTCTTAAAGTCAAAACGGGCCTGAGGGCCAATAGTTTTCAGCCCAGTCCCCCCACGTGGGGCTCCCGGGAGGGACGTGCACGAGAAAGCCCTTCCACTCCGGATCTTTGGGCAGCAAGACCTAAGGCTCCCCAGGCTGGAGACCTGGCGTTCTCACACCTCACTGGCACCTGCACTTTTGGCCCTATTTCAAGGTCTGAGTGGGTGAGTTTGGGGCCAGGTGCCCAGATAATTTGAACAGAGAAGGCCAGCCATTTTCACGTGAGGTCAGAATCAGCATTAGATAGTAGACACCGTCTTTATCAACGGTTATTGTTTCTTTATCTTTACCCTGTGCACACTCCGCGTATCGTAGGCTGAAACTCGCAAGGAGATACAAGTCTTAGGTTCCGAATGTCTTCTCACACGTGTCCTGCAAAGCCCGGGCCCCCGCCCTATGCATTTGGCACTCCATTGAAGACAGACAGACCCCAATCATCTGCAGCAACACGGCGCACGAAACCAACCACCACGCATCCCAGGGACTTGAGTTGGCCTGTGCTGGTCCCACTGCTTGTGGGAAAACTGGAGGTTAAGAAGGGAAGGTGGTCCAAGAGATTTATTAAACACAAGCAAGGGAATTTCTAGGATGTCTTGTCAGCCACCCATGCCTTCCGGTGGTGGTTCTAGGATTACAAAGTGGGCATTCGTTATGTCAGCAGATCGGGGGGTGGGGCTCCCCCCACCCCCACAAGATCCTTGACCGCCACAGGAAGTACACTGCACCTCAAAGCATTTCTTTCCGGCATACTTTAGAGGGTCAGCAGCAACAGAGATTGAAACAAAAGGGGTTTCTGCATCATTTTCAATTAAAGAGATAACGCTTTTCCAAGTCCGTAATGGTTTGCGATTATAATCAGATCAGGATGGTTTGTGGAGAACGGCTTTCTGGAAGGAAGTCCAGGAAGAAGGCACGTCTGTTTTGAAAGCGTCCTGGGTGTTGTGACCCTGTGCGGCACCCACGAGCCCCAGGCGGAGTGCTGTGTTGGGCCTCCCCGGGGCTGGGTCCCCAGGGCCGATACCCTCCTGCCGTGGGTGCCCCTCGGCGGGAGGCTGTGATGCCAACGTTTGATGCAGGATTGCCGACGCGACACCTCATTTCTGGCGACGGCGACAAACCTGGGAGGTTGGCACATCTTTGCTAATACACGTCAAAGATTCATGGCGTGAAATGCGGTAAAGACGTGGTTCCGGGGGACAAGTTAAATACCAAAAAGTGAAAGCGGCCTAAACATCCACCAGAACGAATATGGAGAGAAGGCAGGCATTGCCGTGTGTGTGTGTGTGTGTGCGTCCTGTCACCCTGGTCACCCTGGGCTGGGCGCTGAGGTGTGGCGGTCACACGGAGGCTGCCTGGTGCCTTTAGAAGAAGGAGGTGAGGGAATCTTCCCGTTCCGTCTCCGGTGTTGTTTGCTCAAATTCCCAGGTTGTTCCATTCCTGACACGGAGCTCTGCTTCTGTCAGATAGAGATCTGACAGACCGCCCGGAACAGGGCAGGAACACAGCCAGCTGAGACTGGATTCATCGATACCGCCACAAACGAAGACGCGGAAAAGACACATAACTCAAACCTACGTCAAATTTTAGAGACGGAAATAGAGCTTTTATTTTTATTTTTTTGGTGCTGACGGCAAACTTGGCTACTATGCATCTATTTAGGGAGAAACATCTGAGGGGCTCCAGAAAGACCGGACTAAAAGGATGGGGTCGTCTACAATGTAACACTGTCTGCAAATTCATGGGGAATCACTCGTGGGTGCCGTTGACAGGGAAGGTCACAGGGCTCAGGACTCCCCCGGGTGACCCCAGGTTTTCGAGGAAGACTGCCGGGTGCAGGTGACAACGGCCCGCCCAGCAGGTGGGACGCACAGGACCAGAGACTGGGTTTCAGAATGAGTCTGAGGGGGGGAGCCAGGGACGAGCGCACGAGTGATTGAGGACACGACTGATCATGGGCCCCAAGCACTGAGCATCAGGCCTGGCTTGGGGGATGGCTGTGGGATGGCAGGTTAGGGACAGGGAGGCAGGGAGGTGGCAGGTGCCTTGGCGAAAACCCAGGTCCCACTCGTTCTTCTCAGGGGTCGTGCGAGATGAGGGCAGGGAGAAGAGCCTGGCATTGTAGCCACTGAACTTGGTAGAAACATCCACAGGGTTCCAGAAAGACCGGACTTGGGGTCTGAGCTTGGGGGTTGAAACGTGTCGTCCCGCAAAGACGGGGCCAGCCTCTGTCCCTGGCTGCTGGCCAGCACCCTCCAAATGATCGGGGTTTCCCGAGCAATACGGGTGCTGCTATTTGAGGTGGGTCCTTGCACCACAGCGGAGGTGACGCTAATGAGGTGCCTCGGGCTGGGCACTGGTCGCACTTGGAAGACCAGCCTCAGGATTAGGGCGCTGGGGCTTTGAGCCCCGAGATGACAGCCCCACCTGTGGGAGGGGACAGAGCCTGAGGACACGAAGCTCTCCATTTGGGAACTCCCCAACGCGGCTGGTAAGTCTCTTCCCTTCACTGGTCCTGATTCGTAGCCTTTATAATAAAACGAACTTTCTTTAATCCTACATAGAATGCCTTCCTGAGTTATCTGAGTTTTGCTAGTAAATTATGAAACCCGAAGGGGTCGTGGGAGTCCCCGAACCCGCAGCCGGCTGGCCAGAACTGTGGGGTCCTGGGGACGCCCCTGCTCGTGGCTGGGCATCGATGTGGTGAGATCTGGGGCCACCAAATCAGATGGCAGGAGAAGCCTGAGCGAGGAGACACCCACCTGGGCAGTGAGTGGCCTCTGAAGGTCAAGCAGGGTTTATGGAGCTTAAATCGCTAAAGACAATAAATATTTACATTAAGAGGAAATGCGGTGCTGGCAGTTGCCGTGGAAGTTGTCCGTCGCCTTGCATTTCTAGAGCTCAGGGCCGTGGGGCGTCTGGTACCAACTCAGGTGGACCTGACGTCCCCACTGGGTTTATTCTCTTCCCTCCAGAGATCCTCCTGCACTTTGACCCCTGGGCCAGGACTCTCATCCCACCTTCCCCGCACACCTTCCCCCAGCAGGTGGAGGGCGGGGCTTGGGGACTTTTGCACAAGCTTAGTGAATTGCGGGAGGTGTGGCTCCGCAAAGACCCCGCCCACGATGCCATGGGCCGGGAGGGGAGAAACAGCGCCCGCCTGGCAGACAGGGGATCGCCGAGGTGACCCGCCCACGGCACGTGCTGCCGGGCCCCTCCAGGATCCCACCTGTGAACGCGAGCAGGCGCGGCCCGGGTGCCAGCATTCCCCTCCCTGGTCGTGCGCCCTTGGATGACTTTCCTCCGCAACCTGTTCTGGCCCGCCACTTCCTGCCGGGTGTCTTGAGAGGTCTGGCGCTCTGTGTTTTTGTTCCGAGTCTTTAAGGAGTGAAATGCTTCAGCCTCACCTGTGACCCCTGCATTCCCGTCCTTGTTACTTATCTCTGCTCCTAGTCAGCACCAGGCAGAAGCTGACAATTCAGGGAGAGAGGAGATTAGATAGAAACGTTATTTCCTGCTCTTGCCTCCTGGGGAACGTTCACGAATATCCTCAGCCAGACGCATCCCTTCTCTGGCTGTGGATTGTTTTCTGCTATCAAACAGTCCCCTAGCTGAGGCAGCTGGAGTTCAAAGCCGCCTCCTGGCAACAGAGCGTGTCCTTGGTGGCTTTTCTGCAGAACTGATTAATGCCCGACAGCGTGTGGTTCTTCCGGGAGCAGCCCTGTGTTGGTGTTTTTTTTAAGGCAAGTAAGACTCTGCCAGAAAGAAGTATAGATTCTCGTCGGCCCTGGGTCTCTCAGACTTGCTTCTGCAGAAGGGGGCGAGGCAAATAATCTGAGTGTTTGTGCAGCCAGAGTCGTGCCTCGGTGATGGACTGACAGAGTGCCGTCTGCGCTGTGCAGGACGGAAGCCTGCAGGCGGGGTGCCCAGGCCTGGGACCTCGGCGACTTTGATGCAGATCGTATGTGGTTGTGATCTTCCCCTCTGCGTACCCAGTCCTGTGAGCTGACAAGGAGCACACAGTGTCCCTTGTGCTGAAGCTCGGAGACAGGATGTAGCTGTCAGAATGGAATTTTGGATTTGTGGTCAGACTTCGCCAACTGAAAACTGCCATCAGTGGGGTGGGCAGGAATATCTCATCACCGGGAGTCTGGCTTTTCCAGGTGCAGCCGGGCCGTGCCCGTCACCGGAGGCGGGCCTGGGACCTTCCGCCATGCCAGCCCAGCCTCCTGATCTGTGTCTGGCACCGACTGCCAGTGACAATCCGGGCGTCTGGCTGATGCGCGGGGTGCTGACGGAATAGCTCAGTCCAGAGCCAGCTCCCGCGCGGCTGCACAGACGACTCCCCCGGTGGGTCACCACTGGCCTCTCTCAGTGGGTGACGAGCTTGTGATGAGCGTCTCCTCTGAGCAGACCCGAGCAGGATAGAGCAACAAGCCAGGCCTCGCTCATGATGGCTTTGTCATAACCCGCAGGGATTCCCATCACTCGTTGGCCTGGATTTTGTCGGTGATGATTCAGAAGGGCCACCTTGAAGGCCTGGCTATGTTTCTTCCTTTTAAAAAATTCTGGATATGAATCTTAGAGAAAGCACTCTTGATTGGGCTGAATCATATAAAGAATGTTTTCTTGACTCAGCTGGGCTCCGAATCTGACCGGATTTGGAGAGAATTAGGAAAGCATTGATGGGCATGGTGTGTGCGTAGCGTTGACCCCAGGGGATGGAATTCTCATCAGGCACCTGCCTGTCCGTCATCGTGGTAGATCCCATTTTCTAAAGATGCTCGAACCTCTCTACGTACCACCCTCCATGCTCTTCTTACAATAAATAGAACGCTGGGCTCCTCCACTCAAGCAGGCCTTCTGTGTCCCCTCTGGAGCTGGCAGGCCTTGCAACTGTCTCCAATAGAACATGGCGGAAACGGTGTTGGGCACCTGTGGGAACCAGATCACAAAGGTCAAAACCGTTTCCGCCATGGTTTCTTGGCTCTCCTCCTTTTGGAACACTTGCTCTTAAGGCCCTGCCACCATCTTGGGAGGAAGCCGGGGGCACATGTGGAGTCCAGCTATGGGAGTTCCAGCCAGAAGCCCGGCTAGGATCACAGCCAATGGCCTGCATGGACGGCCGACCCTAGAAGGGAAGGGATTCAGATGCTCTCCCAGCCACTTTGAGTCCCCAGATGCCAGCAGGCAGCGACAAGCCACTCTGCCACCTCTTGCCCAAATTCCTGACGCCCAGGAAGCAGGAGAGGTGATAAAGGATCATCGTTTTGAGCCACTAAGTGTAGGGTAATTGGTTATGGAGAATAGATACTAATTCAACCTTCTCGTCTAGAGTAGCGGGTGATGAGTAGCCAAGGACCCTAGCATGACCCCTTCTCCGTGGCTTTTAAAGGAGGGTGTGCACGAGCCTGGCGTGGGGCAGGAGCTCAGGGGTAGGAAGAGCAGGTCCATTCCCAAGGGCAGCTGGGCCTCCCCTCCTGGGCACCTCTTCTCTCTGCTGGTTTCAGCTCCACAGCGATTTGCCCAAACTGTCTGTGGCAGAAATTACAAAGAAAAAGCACGTGGCAGCAGGTAGAAAAGCTTTAGGGGGAAACCAGCCCAGCAGCACGAGCGCTGAATTGCGGCCACCCTTGAACAAGCTGGGTTTGAACTGCACGCGTCTGTTTGTACGCGGCTTTTTACAGTACGGACCCCAGGTGTCCTTTCTCTTCCTCTTGATTTCCTTACTGACATTCCGTTACCCCCAGCAGACCTTACTGTAGGAACGCAGCGTAGGATACGCGTCGTGCACCCAATGTGCGCAGGCAGGCAAGCGTTAACCGACCTTTCCGCAGTTGGTAAGGCTTCTGCTCGACCGTAGCCTGTTAGTAAAATTTGGGGGGAGGGGTCAAAAGTTATATGTGGATTTTCAACTGTGGGAGGTGGGGGATCAGCACCCCAGCCTCCACGGTGTCCAGAGTCAACTGTCATTCCAAGAAATGCCGGGACCAACAAGAACGTCCCCATGGCCCGAGCGACTGACTTTTCTAGGCCTCCTGTGTTTTCTGGCTCGTTACGTCCATCACCAGATTTCCCGCCTTCCTGTCCTTTTCTTCCCAGAATAGAGACTGGGAGTCCTAGCTTTCCGAGGCAGGGCCTGGCTGCTGTGTTCTCTGAGCAGCACGTGGAGTCGGTGCCCCCGGGGTTTCCTCGGGGTGCGTCCTGGAAATGCGGGGAAGCCCGCGAGGCATCTGACACCCCGTTACGTAGAACTGAATGTTTTCGCGACATTTTGCCCAGCTGCACCTTTATATAGTCACGGGGCACAGATACTATGCAGGTTCAAGGAGATTAAGCTGTCTTCCCTCCCAGCTGCTGGGGGATGATGCCTGGCACAGGGATGATGGATAGAATTACCAGCTCTGAGGGGTGCTGGGAACCTGTCTTTGTTTTATTTTAGTTTTTCCTAAGTAGCTCAGATCAGCGGCCACGAACGGGACAGGCAAACAGGCGTCTGGACGCAGAACCCCGCGTGTGGTGCCGTCTGCCTGGGTGATCCGGGGCAGGGGATTCTGTCCGTGCAGCCACATTCGGCGTCTCCAGGCAAGGAGCAGACCTGTTGCTTTGCTGGGGAGAACGGAGAGCCCCTGACTGAGGAACGGGAGGGTCCTGAGCAAGCGGCCGGTCCCCCGGGGCTCTGGGTGGGCCTCCTCTGGAGCAGCTCAGTGAAGACTGACTGCAGGCGTGTGTTTCGACGGGAAGGGGCGCCCGTTGCAAACCCTCACGTAGCTCCCGCTTCCCAGGACGGGCCTTCCGGAGCTGCAGGGCACCTGGCTCTGGGGACAGCCCGGGACCCCCAGATGTGGGCACAGGGCGGCCTGTCTTCTCCAGCTGCTCTGCCACTGTGTCTGCAGGGGAGCCTGGCGGTGTGGATGGGGACACGGGCGGGTGGGGGAGGGGGATAGGGTGGACGGGGTGGGGAGGTGGGGGAGTAGCTGGGAAGGGGGAAGTAGGAGGAGGGGGGAAAGGGAAGGTAGGAGGAGGGGGGAGGGGTGGTAGGTGAGGGAGGGAAACGGAGGGGGAGGGGGGAGGGGGAGGGGGCTGAAACGCCCGCTCTTCTGGCAGCTGTCAGCCTTCAGACGGGAGCTACACCGTCCGCTCTCTGTGGCCTCCAGCTGCCTCTGCAGACGGGGGGACTGGTCCCCTCCCGGAGCACGTGAGCCAGGACCTCAGGGTCCGTCTCTGTGTGTGTTCTCTAGGCTTCTCTTTCCCTGGAGAGCCCCGGCTAGCCCAGTCCGTGCCGGACATTCATCACGGCCCCCGCGCATCCTCCCTGCTGGGACTTGGGGTGTCGGGATGGGACGGTGGACAGCCCTGGCCAGTTCCCAACAAGGCGCTGGTTCTGCCCGGGCGGCCACTGGGGGGCTGGTGGTGGTGGGGGGCAGTGCTCGCGAGGCACCCTCGTGTGTAAGGGCTTAGGGAGCATTCTGCACCCTGGAAAGCCGTTCGCACTCGCCGATGAGATCTAAGATTCGCGCACACGACACCCAAGATACAAACGTGCGGTAGTGGAGTTCACGCGCCTTTTGGTTGGAGACACAGGCTGCTTTCACTACCCCCCCCCCCCCCAGCCTGAGTCCCTGTGGGTCTCAGGTCTCAGACTTGCTACTTCTCAGGTGCGGGGGCCAGGGAGGCAAGGACCCCGTGGACACACACTTTCGTCTGCTGGTGCAGCGTGTAAACGCGAGACAACCGGCCGTGTCCAAACAAACAAATGATACAACGGGAACCAGTTTAGACCCGAGTGTTGGGATTGCGCGAGGCCCAGCGGCAGCCACACATACGTAGAAAGTGTGCTTGGAGATCCTTCCAGGAGGAGCCATGTACGACGCCAGCCCGGGCACACACAACCCGCCTGTACCACTTACATGTTGACACTGCCCGTGGCGTCGTGTCCCAGAACGTGGGGTGACCTCCGTGTCCCTCCTTCTCTGGGGTGCATTTGCGGCACTGCGGGCAACAGGTGAGGGGTAGGAGACGTTCCCGTTCCGGGCACACGACGGTGGGCCCATGGGATCGGGGAACGGAGAGCCGCGCCCGGCCCCCACGGGATGCAGAAGGGAGAGGGAAAGCCGAGCACTGGATGGGTCAGGATGGAGATCTCCCTGTCCCTGAGCCACCATAGCCTGTGGCTTTGCCGCCAGCGCTCAGGGCAGAGGCCACCGCACCCCCCACCCCAGAGTGCCCTCCTGGCCTCCAGCGGGCACTTAGTTTACCCTCGCTGACAGCAAAAAGTCTCCTTTCCCCAAAACACAGCACGACGAAGCCCAGCTCTGAACTAGGTGGCGCCTTCCTGCCACCCCCTCTAACCACCGACACAACTCCCCTTTCCTGTGGCCGACGCTTCCTGAGCTGAGCTGAGTCCCAGCAGATAGTTCGTGAAAAACGGCTGTTTTTATGTGAAAAGATAAGATCAGTTCCTGGAAAGCTGGGGCAGCGCTTGAAGTCCGGGCGGAGGAAACGGTCCTTCCCGGAAGCCGCTGCTCTCCCAGGTGGGTCCTCCTTGCGGGGCCTCCGTGTCCACCGGGGCACCCAGGGTTCCTGTTGGGGAAAGGCCACCTTATCTCCCGTCCACACGTACTGCTTCTTGTGTTCTGAGGTTTAAGAAGGAAACCCTGACATTGAGAGGGCCCCCAGGAACTGGCCGGAGTGCATGTTGGTCCCCTATCCACCTGCGGGGTGGGAGCCTCCTGGGCTCCCAGGTGGGAGGAGGGCAGGGTCCCCACAAGCGACCACGGGAGTGGGCTGGTGACATTGACGTGAGGGTCTTCTTAAGGAAGTCGCAGCCCCGCCTCCTTGTGTGTCCTTCGAAAAGTACATATGGATATATCAGGGCGGGGGACCCCACTCTCTTGCAGCGAGTGGACGTGCCCGGGACCCCCAAGCCACGCCCTCACCTTTCTGGTTGTCCTTGGAGGACGTGGCGTGCCCGGACTGAGATGCGCACACCCTCTTGAGAACGGGCCACTAGCATCAGGGGCCAGGGAGACCCCCGGGGAGGAGCAGAGATGGTGAGGCAGAGACGATGTTTGGGGGAGATGTCGGCCTTCTGTCTTCTCACACCGGGCTCACTCTTAAGAATCGCCGAGAACCCCTCACAGCTTGTGTTTGCGTGAACGTACCCATCGGCATGCACCGCGTCACCATCCAGTCTGAGACAGCCTTCAAACGAGAGCCCATGCTCACACCTTTACCTGCCTGAGTGACAGACGCGGCCCCCAGCGTTTCCGCTGCGCCCCTGTGCACACGTGTGGGCAGAAGGGGCAGATCACGCACTGTTATCGCCAAGTCTCGCCTTTAAACTGTCTTGAGGGCATCCTGGGGGCCCCCAGGGGCTCCCAGGCCAGCACTTCCTGTTCTTCAGGGGGTGTCTCTGGGGTCGGAGTGAGGTCCTTTTCCTCCTCGCCAGCTTCCTGCATCCCATGTGGCCCTGCCTCTCTTGGGAGGTCGTGATAGCGATGTGTCAGGGTCCCCGGGGGTCCACCTTCCTCTCTATCCAGATTTGGAACAAGTTGAGAAATCACGGACTCGCCTGACGGGAACCCCGCTGCCATCCTCGTCCTGACCAAGGCCACACCGGGGTCGTGGCTTGGGATGACAGCCAGTGAGGCTCCCCAGGGACCCTGGAGTTGGGAAGGCCCACCACACTATTGCAGGCCAGCCGTGCGCCGGGAACGGTGGGAGGTGCAGACGGCTGACCTGTGCTCACGGGGGGTTTGCCCCCGCACCGGTCCCTCTGCCTCCCCACCCTGGGCCCTGAGACTCGGGGAGGCTACTCTTGCTCTGCGCCCTTCCTGTCGATGGATGCTAACATAAGTGTGCGGCCACTCAGCACGAGAGGCGCCTTCGCGGTGGCTGAGGGCAGGGTGGCCGGTGCAGTGTCAGAATTGGTGACCCTGGCAGGTGGTTTGTTTTCCAAGAGTGTGTGCACGTGTGTCTATGTGTGTGCTTGTGTCTGTGTGCACACACATGCCTGTGTGTGCACGTGCACGTGTGTCTGTGTGCATGTCTGTGCGTGTGTGCACACAAACCCTCCTTTTACCATCTCAGTGTAGTTTCCGAGCTGAGCTTTTAAGCAGAATACATTTCCTGGAAGGATTTAGTCGGCTTTATGCGGGTCCGGAGAGGAGGAGGGTCAGTTTGCATCCTGGGCTGCGGGGACCCTGCAGTGCAGGCGGCTGTGGTGTCCTCTAGGAAGGGAAAGCTGTTTCTTGGGTCAGGACCCTGGTGGCCTCCTGTCCTAGAGCCTTCCCTATGACCCATGTGACTTTGTTTCCTTTTCCTGTTGATCTCACTGCTCGGTCCTCCTGAGTAGACGGCCATTCGGGCATGAGAAGCCCAAGTGTCCCCGAGCGTCAGGCCCTTTCCGGAAGGTCAGGACCGTGAGCCCAAGCAGCCCTCTGGCCGAGACTTGGAGCGGCCCCGTGGGCCCCGCACTTGTGCCGCAGTGAGGTCTCCACGCCACCACCAAGAGCGCCTGCCTTTCCGGGTATGGCTGCTTACACATCTGCCTTCCAGTTTCCAGAAGACATGAGGGATTCCCCGCTCCCCGTACACCCGGAAGGGCAGTGAGTGTCATGAAGGACACACTCCTTCAACTCACATACACTGCTGCCCAGGCGGGCCACCTAGAGGGTTGGTGTAGAACACGGAGGGGATGCCCTCTGCACGGCTGGGTGTGTGTGTTCAGTTTTGCGTGGGTGGAGGCGGGGGGTCCACCCTGAGTTCTTGTGCTGCTGTCGTAGAGGCATAATTGGCATAGAGCTGTATATTCGCTTCTGGCACGCTGCATTTGCTTCCATCTCAGTATATCCTGGACAGGATGCCGCGTCAGCACCTGCAGATTCACCTGGTTATTTATTTGTTTATTCATTTATTTATTTATTTTTGAGAAAGAGACAGAGAGTGAGCGGGGGTGGGGGCAGAGAGAGAGAGGGAGACACAGAATCCGAAGTGGGCTCCAGGCTCTGAGCCCTCAGCACAGACCCGGACGTGGGGCTCAAACCCACCACTTGCCAGGTCATGACCTGAGCCGAAGTTGGATGCTTAACCGACTGAGCCACCCGGGTGCCCCTTACCTGGTTTTTTAAGGTGGGCACAACATACCGCACACCACAGATCAGGGTTATTTACCCAGTCCTCTGTAGACAGATGTCTGCTTGTGTCCCGCAGAAATGTAACACAGTTGACAGTGAGGGCAGAGACTGTATGGAAGTAAGCAAATGTCATCAGATGGTTCCTCCAATCCAGAGACCAAGAGAGGGCCGATAGAGCAAAATCCACTAAAATAGACTTGTTCTCTATTCCTGTCATAGTTTTTTTTTAAAAGGCATTAAATAGACCGATTCAAAAATGAGCAAAGGGTCTGATTAAATATTTCTCCAGTGAAGATACAAAAAATGGCCAATAAATCCATGAAAAGATGTCGAACACCATCAGCCAATAGGGAAGTGCAAACGACAGTCACAGTGCGATAGCACTTCGCCCCACCTGGCACGGTCATAATAAAAAAGATAGACAAGTGTCTATCCAACCAAGGAGTGGAGAAACAGGAGTCCTCACTCCCTGCTGCCGGGCACACGAGGTGGTGCAGCTGCTTTGGAAAACACTCTGGTGGTTCCCCAAAAGGTTATCCACAGAGTTAACATGCGATCAGTCCAGTTTATACCCAAGAGAAATGAAAACATATGTCCGCATGAAAACGTGCACACCCGTGTTCATTGCATTACTTGGAATAGCGAAAAAGTAGAAACGACTCAAACGTCCATAAATTATGTGGATGTGTGGATAAGTAAACTGTGGCATGCCCGTACGATGGAATACTGTTGAACGGAGCACTGGCACGTGCTATGACACGGTTGGACTTTGAAGATATTATGCTAAGTGAAAGAGTAGTATTGAATAATTCAGTTTATACCAAATGTCCAGAATAGGCAAATCCTGAAAACAGAGACAGAAAATAGAGTGATGGTCATCTGGGTCCAGGATGAGAGAGCCGGGGGTCCAAACGGGGAGGAGTGACTGCTGATGGGCTTGGAGCTCCTTTTGGGGGCAATGAGAATGTTCTAGAAGCGATGGTGACTGTGTTTGCACGGTCTGAGAATATACTAGGATCCATGGAAATGTTCAGTTAACATGTGTGAATTACGTGGTATGTGAATTACACCTCAACAAGCTGTTACACATGTATGAATAATTAATAATAATAAACAGAAGTATCATCTGGTGTTCACCCATCGATCTATCTATCTATCATCTCCTGTCAACACTGGCGTCATGGCTACTTGTTGAAATCGGGACCGTTTCCCACACATATTTTCTCCTTGTTTGATTGGCCTATGTTAGATATGGCAACCAATTTTCCTCTGTTTGTTTCGAGTACTGTTTTGTTCAGGGTGAGCTATTGGTGGTTAACACTGTAATCTAGCTCTTAGATGGTTATGGATACAGAACCCCGATGCTTATGGACCTCAGTGAGGAGTTAACATCATCAGCACTCAGCGATAGGTGCAGTGAAAGAGGAGACCTGGGTCCTCACCTGTGCAGAGACGGTGGGTGTGCTCCAACACGGGAGAGCCGGGTAGCAGGAGAAGCTGAGCCAGGGACATTTCTTTGGTAATGGCTCCCAAAGGCTCATCCTGGTGTCTGTTTCTCCTGTCCTGCCCGTGCTTCCTAAGCCACATCACACCTTGCAATTAATCCCTTTCTGCTCTAAACCTGAAAGAGAGAATTCTGGCTTTTGTAACTGAACCCTGACCTATACGGTGAGTTATGTAAGCACATTGCTTAACACTGACTGAAACATTTTTACATTTCTGGAAGGAACTCAACTTGGTGAGAGTGTACTCTAAAATATACCAAATTACATTTGCTCATACTTTACTAAGATCTTGGCCTTGCTTTCTTAGGTAAGGCTGATCTACTTCTACTTTATATTGATTTAGTAGCCATGTGTTGCCAGCCTTCAAAAAAGAATCTATGCTTTCTTTCTTTGTTGTATTCTAGAAGAGCTTATGTATTAGTGAGTTATTTATTCCTTGAACATTTTCAAGATTTTCTGTGTAAAGCTATCTGCATAAAGCATTTTGGGGGTCAGGATAGCTTTTAGGCAGCTTTTTCAGTTGCTTCCATCGTTATTGATTAGGCTTTCTATTTCTTTTGTGGTCAATTTTGCAGATATATGTTCACCTGAAACATATTATATTCTGGAATAGAATGAGTGATCCATCTCATAAAACATGTTTCTTGTTTAGTAATATAAATGTGAATGACCAGTGATTTCTTCTCATAACATTGCTGTACACATTCCTTTTGGTGGCAGTTTATTTCAATCAAATGAGTTTATCTCACCTTATTGACAGAGCAGATCAACTTGCTCTTAATTGTACCTTCTATTCGTTGTCTATTTAAAAATGTTTCTGAGTCCTGTCCTTTGCTTTCTGCCTTTTGTCATGTAGTCTGTGTTTTGCTCATTTTTGTAATTTAGAGTACTTGTTTGATTATATTTGTATATTTAAGTAATGGCAAAGTGTCTAAGGTTTGAATGATTGTTGTTCGTGGCAACGATAGGAACAATGATTTTATTGACCCCTCACTAAAAAGAGTGAGCAAAGGAGTTCACCTTTGATTCCTTTCATCTCTTCTTATTCCATCTTTGTGGAGGGACAGAATTTGTCCTGTCCAATATGGCTATGTGTAATGCGGACAGATTTTGAAAACATGAATGGTATGTTTTTAATCCTACCAATTAACAATGGGCAGACTAATAATTCTTATGCATCATGTTCTTTTGCAGCCTTTACACATTAACATCAAGCTACACAACTTATTCACTTGGGAAGGTGAGAATAGTTTCAAGGGCGGACATGACTGAGAAGTTTCTAGTTACCAGAAAGAAGAACCAGGTGGATCTTATTCCAAGAGAACTGCCCAAGGAAGAAGAAAGGAGAGTGAGAGGGCAGCTGTTTGATTTCTGTTTCTCTTCTCTCTGGATGAAAATGCCATCGGTGAGGCCTCCCAGAAGAATGGACCCCAATTCCTTTTGTGTCTCTGGGAAGAGACAGCCCAAGGCGGGCCTTGCATAAAGCTGGAAAAGGATCAGTAGAGGGGAATGTCAATGCTGCATATTTATACCTCAGAGAAGGTGTGGACTGTGTTCACCATAGCCCAGCCCCCTTCCCCTGCTCACAGTGCGGTGCCCTGGTCCCAGAATCATGGGCAAGAGGCATCGTGTTGGGAACAGAGAGGCCACTTAGAGCCCAGGGTCAGAGGACCCGTGGTGGGCACAGGGCAAGATGACCTGGTGAGACACATATTGTTTTGAAATACACTTTTCACTTTCCAGATACGAGGCATGTTTTTGGCTATTTTATTGTTACTGCTTGCTAATTTCATTCTCTTATGGACAGAAAATATGGTCTACATGATATCGATTGTGGAGCATGGGTTGCGGCTTCCTCTGTGGCCGAGGGGGTGGTCTTTTAGAAAACATTCCACGCATACTTGGCATGCACGTGTGTTTTCCAGTTGTTAGATACTGGGTTCTATGAACGTCCACTAGATCAGCACAATCAATGGTATTCAAAACGGCCTTCAAAACTGGCTTTTTTTGGTCTGCTTAATTTTGCTTTTTCGGAGAGAAGTAATATAATCCCTTAATATGATGATGTACTTTTCACTTTTTCTTCGAAGTTATGTTAATTTTTGTCCCTTGTGAGGCTATATGCTGTTAGCTATCCACAAGGATAGGAGTGTTATAAATTCCTGGGAAATTGTTCTTTTTATCATTAAGTTGTGACTTTTTGCCACTCTTTTGCCTCGTGTCTGACGGTGAAATTACCCTCCGGCTTTGGTTTGGAGAGTACTGACTGGCGTGGTGGACGTTGGTCCTCTCTCTCCCTAGTGTCTGCCTGAGGCCTCTCCCACCCTGCAGATCTTAGCGGGAGGCGGGGGCCACCTCCCAGCGCGGATGCTGACAAGTCCAGTCTTCCCGCATCTTTGCTGTAGTCATGGCATCCAGTTTTGGCCAAAGTGAAGCTATCTCCCGGGCTTTGGATTGGGACCTGGGGATGTTCAGAAGCAGAGAGAGTGAAGGACAAGTGTCACGTGCCCACAGGCGGCAGTGGTTGTTCCAGCATCATTTGTTAAACGACTGTCATTTATTGAATTGTCTTTGCTAATTTATCAAAGGTGAGCTGACTCTATTTGTGTCGATCTGTTTCTGGGCCTTCTAGTCTCTTCTACTGATTTCGTGGCTATTCTTCTGTCAGCGCCACACTGTCCTGTAGCTTGGTAATAAGTCTTGAAAGCAGGCGATGTTAGCCCTTCGCTCTTGTTCTTTGCTGCTTCTCCTCCTTCCCTTCCCCCTCCTCCTCTTCTCCCTTCAATATTGGGTTGGCTATTCTCGGCTTTTTGCCATTCCTTATAAACTTCAGAAGGTATAGTTTGCTGACATTTTATTGGGATTGCATTGAATCAATACACGAAGTCGGGAAAAGTGGACCTCTTAGCAAGGGTGAGTGTTCCAGCTGTGATCTCGGATTTCCTCCCTAGCGGTTTGTAATTTCCGCATATAGATCCCGTACATTTTGGGGGAATTAGATTTATACCTGAATTCATTTCTGGCGCTATTGTAAATGACATTGGGTTTTCATTTTGAATTTGAAGTGTTTTTGCTGGTCTATAGGAAAATGACTGACTCCAGTATATTTACCTTGCATTCTGCAACCTTGTTATGCTTGCTTATTGATTGAAAGAACTTTTCATCGCCGTTGTTGATTCTTTGGGATTTTCTACATAGACGATCATGTTATCAGTTTTATTTATTTATTTATTTATTTATTTATTTATTTATTTATGCAAACTGTTTTATTCATTGCCTCCCAATCTGTGTATCTTATTTCTTGTTCTTTTGTGCTTGGCCTAGCTAGTTAGCTTTCCAATACGGTATCGAATAGGAGTGGTGCCTTTGCCTTTCAGATTTCAGTTTCCCATCATTAAGTATAATGTTAACTGTAGGTTTTCCTTTGTTTTGTATTTTTGTAGATGTTATCAAGTTGAGACATTCTGCTTTATTCCTACCTTGCTAAGACTTTTGTTTTTATACCATGGAGGGGTGTTTTGTGTTCTTTTTTAAATATTTTTTTTGCATTAACTGATAGGATCATGATTTTTCTTCTTTAGGCCATTAATATAGTAGATTACATGAGTTGATTGTTGAATGCTGAAGCAGCCTTACGTATCCTGCAATTCCATTTGGTCTTGGTGTACAATTAAAAAAAAAATTTTCAAAAAAAGTTTTCTAATGTTTGTTTAATTTTGAGAGAGAGAGAGACAGAGCACGAGCAGGGGAGGGGCAGAGAGAGAGGGAGACATAGAATCCAAAGCAGGCTCCAGGCTCTGAGCTGTCAGCACAGAGTCCAGTGCGGGGCTCGAACCCATGAACCATGAGATCACGACCTGAGCCGAAGTCGGATGCTTACCAGACTGAGTCACCCAGACGCCCCAGTCCTCCCTATATATTTTAAAAATTTGTCCCTTTATATTTCGGTAGTTGGATTCAGAACTTATTTTGCATTTAGATTTAAATAGTTGGTTGATTAGTTTGGGGGCAAGATGGGGTGATGTGTGCTTCCATGAAGTGGTACCTAATGTCCACTTGTCTCTCTGTTGTGTCAGAAGCCCCTCATGTTCACGGCCCCAATACACAAACTCATTAAAGGTGCAAACCATGATGCCCTATTTCTAGCCTTGTTTCATCACTCATTAGCTGGGCTATTTCTACAAAGAGGAAATTTTCTCACGTGAGCTGTCTGAAACCTAGTGTAGGAGTTTATATAGGAAAGGCAACCTAAATGTTTAGTTCTTTCACTGTATTTACCAGTTTTCGAAATATTAAGTTGATCTCTGTAATGAGTTTTTAAAGCACCATCATAGGGGCGCCTGGGTGGCTTGGTCGGTTAAGCGTCCGACTTCGGCTCAGGTCACGATCTCACGGTCCATGAGTTCGAGCCCCGCGTCGGGCTCTGTGCTGACAGCTCAGAGCCTGGAGCCTGTTTCAGATTCTGTGTCTCCCTCTCTCCCTGCCCCTCCCCTGTTCATGCTTTGTCTCTCTGTCTCAAAAATAAGTAAACGTTAAAAAAAAATTAAAAAAAAAAATAAAGCACCATCATATACTGAGGACTGAATCACCTTGTTGTATTTAATCCATTGCTCATGTTATCTCTGTTGTTGCTGTTTTGTCCCTTAGATGGCTAACAAGAGCCCGTTCTAGGGGACCCCTGGTCCCTGGTGACGTGACCTGAAAGTTTTGGTGGCGAACTTGCTTTCAGATGTGAGCAGGTGTTACCAATGCATCTAGTACACCTGTTGACCCGCACCTGGGGCCAGCCATTGTTCAAGGAGCCCTGGTCTCTCTTAGTGGGAAAGGTGGAGATTACAATCTGCGTGCCTGGCAGAGTTTTAACGAGGAAATGGAAGTTGCATGCAGAGACCAAGCCCGAGTGGTCCCGGAGGCCCGCATCTCATGTGGGAGGCCTGAGTCACGTGTGTCCCAGCTTGTGAAAATGTTCCCACAGAATAGTTTTGTTTTCTTTTTGCTGGGGGCCCCCGGAGTTTCACCCATTCAGGACAAGTTTTTACATTCATTTCTTGGCTCAAGATTCCCCGAACCACATCCACAGTGCAAATCTGGAATTCTTACATGCATGTGGTGCAGCTTGAGGCTTTGATTTCTCATGGGAAAACTCCGTCTTCCCATTCAAAGCCTCGGGCGGATGGCGGTCCTGCGTGGCACATCCGGGACTGGCGGCTGGAATTCTTCTAACCTCCTTTCCGGGGGCGGGAGGGTCCTCTCTGGATAGCTCTTCTGTTCTCCCAGCCAGACGCTGGGGGTTCGGTACTCCGTGTGGGCCCCCGTCTCCTCTCCCACCCGGAATGGGGGGAAATGCTGGGGCTGTCCCTGGGCCTGTTTCCAGGTGGTGGGGATTTGTGGGGCAGGATTTTTGCTGTCACTTGAGTCTGCTTCATTTCTGGCACCCAAGGACATCCCTTTTCTCTTCTGAACTCGGCTAGAGGTCTTTAGGAAAGTCTTATGCAGCCTTTTAAAATCTGTCCTGACTTCTACTTTCTTATCAACCAGGGAGCCATAACATTTTACGTTGGGGGGGCTTTTTCCATCTCTGATGAGGATGCATTCTGTCCGTGAGAGTGGGGAGTGGAGACATATCTTTTTCCCGGGATGCTCCCTCCCAGCCCGACTCCCCGTGTGGGGGGAAGACACCCCCAGCTTGAGGCTTTGATTTCCAGAATACTTTTTAACACATCGGGTGCACGGACCTTCTCCCGTCTCTGGGAGGTTGGAGGGGGCCACGTGTCCGTTCCTCCCATACCTGACCCTGAGCGTGACGCGTGTTCCTGGTGAGCGGCACCGCCTCCACGGAGGGAGAGCTGTGTCCTCCCCTGGGGCACTTACCAGGTGCCGTGGCCCTCACGTCCTCCGCCACCTCCCCCTTCTTTACCAGGCCGCTTTTTCAAAAAGACATTTTTAGCGGGGCTCCTGGGTGGCTCGGTCGGTTAAGCATTGGACTTCAGCTCAGGTCACGATCTCACTGTTGGTGGGTTCGAGCCTTGCGTGGGGCTCTGTGCTGACAGTGAGGAGCCTGCTTGGGATTCTCTCTCTCTCTCTCTCTCTCTCTTCCCCTTCCATGCTCTCTCTCTCTCAAAATAAATAAACTTAAAAAAAGGCATTTTTAGGAACATTATTGCGAACCACCCCACCCGTCCTTGTCAACCAACTCTGCTTTCCTGGGAAGGGAATGTAGACACTGTCTTCAGAGGTATCAGGGCCCAGCGGCGCCTGGGGGCATCTGGATCACACTTGACCCACTGCCGCCCGGTGGATGAAGCAACGATGCTCTCTGGGACTCTTCCCAAGACGCGAACACAAAGGCCTGCATTCTTTTCCCTCCAGGACGTGTTGTTGCTTCTGACACGTTTTATTACCGACCGGGGACTGATGAGCCCCTTTGTTCTTGGTTCAAAGTGGCCGGATACAAACGTGGCACCTCTCTATTCTGTTTCCCCTAAACCGAAAAAAGCAGAGGCTGCGGACGACCGACTCCAAGTCCTGGACCAGGTTCCACATTTCCTCCTGGGGCCAAGCCTGCTTCGGTGAGCTTAGGTCGACACGTTTCCCTCGAGTTTTCGTATCGTGAAGCGTTTCTCCCAAGCAGGTAGGTGTCACCTGCGGGGCATGTTGAGGTTTCATGCGGAACGCAGCTTCCAAGGAGCTGGCGGGTGATACCCTCCGCAAAGCTTTGCATAAATGGTGCCCTTGCAAGGGAAAAAAAAAATGAGCCGTGTTATGATCGAGGAACAGTTGCTTAGAGACTGTTCACACAACCGACAATTGAGGAAAAGGCAGCCGTGAAATGGAACGAACACCGGACCCAGACACAAAAAGGTGCAGGTGGAAACCCTCATCCACGATCCGGGCGTGATCTCGGCAAATCTGTGTTCATTCCCCATAACCTTGCCCCCTCGGCGGCAGGCCCCAGCAGGGGACAGGGCCGCCTGCGTCACGGGAATGCGCCGAGGGCCCGACGGCCCCACCCGAGTGAGCGACAGGACGCGCCCAGCAGAAACCACGCCAGGCCCTTGGGGAGCGTGGCAGTGGTCGGAGCCCTGGGACGGCCGTGGAGGAGACACGCCCTGTGGCCCCGGGTGGCACGGTCCTGGGGCCACGAGCCCTCCCCGTCCGTGCCTGACTCTTTTACACCGGCCTCCGTTTTCCCACCACCCAGCATCTTAGGCGGCAGCACCTGCTAGGGTCCCCAAGGAAGCTAGTCCGCGGGTGAACAGAGGTGCCGGTGCAGATGACATGGTGGCCGCCGACCGGGCCAGTTTCTGTGGAAGCTAAGACCCGTGCTGCTTTAAAGCTGAGGGTGCGTCCATCGGCAGAGACCAGGAAGGCAGCCTCCCCGTGGGTGGAAATGTCTCTGGCCCTCCTCAGCGTCCACACCTGTGCCTCTCGTTCAGCGTCGACAGATGCCTCCCCAGGGGCCAAAGGGGTCTGGTTCCTGTTCCAACACTCAAGTCTGGCGGCTGTGTTGACCACCCACTCTGGCTGGACACGGTTCCCGGGGTAGGAGGTGGAGGGGTGAACGTGAAACACAGGTCCCAGCCCTCCTGGGGCCGCAGCTTAACCCCCAGCATGCCCCTGGGGTCCTACAGAACGTGGGGCAGCTGTCCCCTCAGGAAAGGGATGGACACAAATGCATTTATTTATTGTGTGCAAGCCGGTGTTTAGACCATGGAGGTTGGGTTTGGACCAAACGGCAAGTTTGTATTAACTTGTATGAACACACAAGGCCCTCGTGTTTTCTGAGCCTCGATTTTCTCACCTGTATGTGGGGAGCGGGAATCTGTCCTTGCAAGGGTTCCTGGGAATGATGGCACGTGGGGGGCACAGTCCGTCCCCTTCTTACTCTCCCCTCTGCTCGACTAGGTCGACACCGGATAGATGTGCTGTGCTGAAAGCCGTTGGCTACGGAACAGAAAGTCGGGGCCGCCTTGAGTGTTTTCCTCCACAGTTTGGGTCCTAGGATGCTAAAAACCATGTTCCTCGTCTCATCGGCTCCCGGTTTTAGATCAGTGGAGACGTCGTACTTTGTTATATTCGACCGGACAGCTTCTGGTTCCCAAGTCAAGGACGTTTAGTGAAAATCCTGGATCCTAAGGGCATTTTGAAAATAGTAACACACTGAACCGCTGACCTCCACACTCCTTTTACTAGTGTCGCTGTCTACGTGAGAGAGCAAAAGAAACTGTCTCTTTTGCCGAAGTCAGCATCCTCGTTCTTTGTATATGAAGCCCAAACTACTTTTAACCACTACAGCACAGAATAATTATTTGTGGGATGTTTGAGCAAATACCCTGATTTGCTAACACTTGTATATCCGACACAGTAGATGCAATACAATATATTTGACACCCATGTTTGTCCTCGGCACCTGTGTGTATCCCACCCGTCTGGAACTCCGGGGAGGTCCCCACCTCTGTGTGTGGCTGACCCCGCCGGGCGTGTGTCGAGGCGCTCTTGTCTTTTCTCGTCTATGTTTTTCTGCATCTTCTTCCCTTAGATCCGACCCTCCCTCCACTTGTGTCCAGCCAGCAAGTTCCCCCTCGTCTTTTAAGATTCCCTGTGAGTGTCACCTTCTCGTGAAGCCCCCCGCCTCCTCCCAGCTCCACCTCTGGTTCCTACGGCTCCCTGGGGTTGCCACACTGTGGGGTCACTAAAGTCTCTGTTCCCAGCACATCTCTGCCCCTGGCTGCTGGCTGTCCCCAGGGCAAGAGCACAGTCCCTGCTGACTCACCAGGTGCCCGCTATCCCCTCGGGGTCCCTGCCTGGCACGCTGAAGTGTCTGAGTCGCCCCTTCTCCCTGCTCATGCCTCCCACCCTCTGCCCCTCCCTCTCCACCGAGCTCATGACTTCTGTCTTCCACAGAGAAGGTAGTAGCCTCCAGTGAGAATCTGAACAATCACCCCCCCCCCACTTCCTTTTTATAAGGGCAGTCTTGATCTGGGGCGAGCCATCAGCACACCTGCCCAAGGCCAAGGGCTGTGGCCCATACTCGTGGCTCTTGTTTGCTGTAGCGACTCCCTTTCCTCTTGCAAAGTCAATTCTCCTGTCTCCCGTCAGCATGCAGACCTGCTGGGATAGGTCTCAGAAGAAACCCATCTAGGTGCTGCCTCTTTCTCTGCTCCCGTTATAGCAAGACTCCCTGAATGACCCTCTCGTAGCTTCTTTTCCCATTCTCCCTTGAATCCATTCCGCTCAGATTCCTTTGTCCTCTCCGAGGTCGTCATTGGCCTTGATGTAGCTAGATCTGGAGGTCAGTCTTCAGTCCTGGTTCCAGCTACCTCCAGCTGCATGACAATGTACTGCCATATTTAAACACCTGGGCGCCATTCACTGGTTGACTAGGGTGGTTCTAGATGGGCCTTCGTTGTGGCTCTAGTCATCTGAAGAGGAGACTGAGCTGTGCATCCAAGATGGCGGATGTGTGGACCGGGAGCTCACGGTGGACCGCTGGCCACCACCGGACCTGCACGTGGCCTCTCCCCGTGGTTTGGGCTTCTCATCACGTGGGCTTCTGTTTCATGAGACAGTGTTTCAAGGATGAGTGTTCCAAGATACAAGTAATAGAAGCTGCCAGGCCAGTTACAGGCTCTGCCCAGAGCAGACGCCAGCTCCCGGCACTGTTTCCTCTTGGGCAGAGCGGTCCAGGCATAGGATAGGACCCATCCCGATTCGACGGGTGTGGGTGGGAAGGGAACTCTGCCTCCTGGTGGTCCCTCCCGGGCCCGGAAGTACATATTCACCAGCGTCCGCCTCTCCTCCTTCCCCTGCCTCCCTGACCCGGGGAGCGTGAGTTGACGTGGCGGCTTGTGTGTGGCTCGGAGGCCTACCCCACGTGCAGAGAGATGTGCCTGGGCGCCTGGCAGGCTTGGGAGGACCGAGACCAGCGTGAGGCACTGAGGTTTGAGCAGGAGACCTACCACAGCATCACTGGTCTGTCATGCCTGATGGAACACAACAGGACTTCTCAGAACAATGAGGCGAAGTTCTTCCCCCCCCCACCAGTCTAAGCAGATAAGAACCTTCCCACACCCCCACACCCCCAGTATGAAACAAGAGAAGAGGAGGATTCTGAGTTTCTAAACATTCTGCATGCATCTTCTAAAGCCCGAACGGTTCACTGGCATTTGACATCTGTCTGCAGGTGTCGGTCCGCATCCAACGCGTCCCTCCCCCAGGGGCGGAGGGCAGGGGCTGTGCTAAGACGAGCCCACTCAAGGCAGTCACAGCACAGCTGGAAATGTTGCACCCGGCTGAACCCAGGCATCTGGTGTATGGTGGCCCGCAGGCCGAGCACGTGACTACGCAGGAGACGCTGCCTGCTTTTCAGGAGTCCGCGATATGACAGGGCATGTGATGCGGTCATTCATTCAGTCTGCAGGTGTTTAGTAAGTGGTCCATTCCAGGCACCCGGGATGCGGCGGGGGACAGGATCCATGCAGGGAGGTCCCCTTCCCGAAGCGCCTACTCCTGGGTGGGATGGTGCATGGTACGGCTGATACGAACAAGGGGGATAACAAGGCACCTGAGCAGAGACCGGATGTGAAGTGAACAAGACACCCACGCAGGGCTCTGGGGACAGAGCCTCCCAGGTGGGGGCGGGGCAACGCCAAGGCAGCGTGACGGGAACTCACGTGGGATGCGGGAGAGACCGCGATGATTCTCGGGGTCCCTAAAGTGTGGTCAGTGGGGTGGAAAGGGGCAGGGAGGACCCCGGGAGCCACTGTGCCTACTTAGGGTAGTGGCCCATCCTGTCGACCCTGCGTCCTGGACGCCCTATCAGGGTGACTCTCCCAGGGCGAGCCGCGTCAGGACACCCCGATGCTGTGAGCTCAGGGGGCCCACTGCAGGGCGTGTGCTCTGGTGGGAGAAGTATTTTGATAGCATTCAAAAAATGTCTGGAGAGCCAAAGTCAATAGAACACACTGGGTAAAAATGGGGGAAGATGTCTCACCTCTTCATGAGAGTCTCCAAAGGCGCCCAGCGTTATTTCATATCCTCAAATATTTGAACAGAGTTCAGAGGCTTAAATGCATGTTTCCTTCTTAGAGCGTCCAGGATCTGCTAGTTCCTTCTCCGCGCAGGTGGAGCTGTTCTGCTGAAATGTTTTTTTCTCCCCTGACTTCCTGAATTGCGTTTGCTTAAGAAAATCGTCCGGGAGATCCCAGCATTTAGCCGTGGCAAAGCTCGCGTGAGGCCTGCTGGGGACGCCGCGTGTCCTCCGTGAGCTCCCCCACCGCAGGCGGATCCCTGAGCCGGGTCGCTGCCCCTCTGTGTCACCCGTGCCTCCGGGCCCGCACCTGCACAGCTGCCCCCCGGGTCCTGCGGGAGGCAGGGGCAGGTGCCCCAGGTCTCAGAGCAAAAGAGTGATTTGAAAAGGATATGTTCACCGGAGATGGGTTCTCAATTCCTGAGGCCGGGGCCTCTTTGCTGCTCTCCATTTTAAATTGGATTTTTCTTTGAGGATGTGGTCTTGAAGGACAAATCATCATGCGTGCGGTTTTCTGGGGGAGGCTCCCTGGATCCTTCATGGCAAAATCAGAGCCGAGAAATGAGAGAAGGGGCAGGTGGGCGGTTTTCCAATTTGGGCTCAAGTGGGTCTCAAGGGAAAGTGCAAGGACAACAAGAAAACATCTAAAATGTCATGTGCAGAGCGTGTGCTCTGAGCGGTTTCCACAGACAGGGCACACATCCTTGGAACGCGCCCTGCGCTGAGATACAGCCGCTGGTAGGCCGCCCGCGGCTGGGTCCGGGACGGGTGGGGGGCAGGGCTGAGCGCCACCCCCCAAATCACACGGGCCCGGTGGCCTCTGCGTTCTCCACCTTCGTGGCTTCTGGGACCCTGTTCTGCACAGGACGCGTGGCCACTCACTGACTTGCCCCCCGCCGTCTCACTCGTTCAGGGGTCCACGCACACCCGGCTCTCGGGGACACAAGCCCAGCTCTCGGGGAGCTCACGGCCCGCTGCCCGGTTGGCGTGGCGGAAAACATGTCCCGGGGATCAGATTCTCCACTTCTTGGGAAATAAGAAAAAAAGATAAGGGATATGGCCATCGGGGTGTGGGCGTGATAAGTGATCCGCCTAAGCGATATCTGGGGCAAAGGATGCTGGTCTGCACACCCAGGAGTTGGGCTCACCTGCCCGGTGGCCGGAGTCCCCGGAACACTCCGGAAAGGGCACGGGCAGAGCGCGGGCCCTCTGCAGACGGGGGACCCTGCTGTGAAACCTCCTAGTTCCTCTGACAGTACAAGTCCCTCATCATCCCCTGGAAAGGGTGAGTCTGGAGAGAAGGAGGTGGCCAAGAGTGTTGTCCCCGTGGAGCAAAGTAGACATGGCACCTGGTCCCATGGGGCCTGGGCCTGATGGAAGTCACTCTCACGCGAGACGCCAGCGGCCATCTTGGAGGGCACTGCACACGCACGGCAGACAGCTTACAGTCCCAGGTGCTCCTCTGGTGCATCGGGAGGGTGGCCGTCTGTCACGTGCCTGCAGTGTCCTCCAAGATCTGCCCTGACGCTTGCTGCCCCAGCCCAACAGCCAGTGTGTCCCGGGAGGCCGTGGACGTTTGGTCTCCTCGAAGCCCACCTGTGTGGCCGCCATTCTGGCCCCGACCCCTCTCCCACCTGCACGGCCGCTGTTCTGGGTCACGCGACCGCCACATCCTGCGTGGATCAGTGCAGTGGCCTCCTATGGCACTCCCCCTTCCACCCTCGCTCGCCTACCGTCAGTTCCTGTAGCGCTTGGAGCGAGGCCAGGGCTCCCCTCAGCTCCAAACCCTCCAGGGCTCCCAGTTTCCCTTGGAGCAAAGACTCCTCTTCATGACAGTTCATGAGACCTAAATAGGCTTTCAAGCCCTCCCTGTTTTTCTTGACGTCCCCTGTGCTCTCTCTGTCTCTCTCTGTCTCTGTCTCTCTCTCTCTCTCTCTCTATATATAGACATATATAGATATCTATATATGTCTATATATCTATATCTATATCTGTCATCTATCTATCTATCTATCTATCTATCTATATAAATTCAGATACACTGAATATGCAAATGGACAGTGAGTGACCAGACCACCCGGCCAGTAAGTCCTGCAGCAACCAGCCCAGAATGGCAGGACCTGGTTGAAAACTGCCAGCTTCCCAGTTTCTTGTCCCCAACTCAGGACCAACCAGGACGCCCAACGGGCTCCCCAACCAATCACACAGGATGCCCCTGCTAGCTGGCCCACTCCCAGTTTCCCCAGGTTCACTGCCTCTGCTCAGCACATGGACCCTCCCCTTTTTTCCCTGTGTCAAGCCTCCCACACCCCTGCCCACCTGTGAGTCTCTGACAAAGTCAAGTGACTACAGCAAGCATCAAATAATCCCTTTGGTTGTTCTCATTTGGGTGGATGTCATGTATTCTACACACACACACACACACACACACACACACACACACACACAGTCATTTGGGGCCTTGGTTTCCATAAATCATGGGGGATACTTTCTGAGACCCCCAGTGGATGCCTGAAACCACGGATAGAACTGAACCCATATATGCTAGGTTTACTTTATAGAGTAGACACAATGAGAGATTAGTAACAATAGTAATAGACTAGAGCACTCATAACAATATACTACAATAGAAGCTATGTGAATGTGTTCTCTCCTCTTAGTATTTATTTATTTTTGGGAGAGTGCAAGCAAGGGAGGGGCAGAGAGGGGGGACAGAGGATCCCAAGCAGGCTCTGCGCTGACAGGCTGACAGCAGCGAGTCGGACACGGGGCTCGAACTCACGAACCCGGAGATCATGACCGGAGCCAAAGTCCGACGCTCAACCGACTGAGCCCCGGAGGCCCCCCGAATGCGGTCTCTCTCTTAAAACATCTCCCTGTGCTGTCCTCACCCTTCTCGTGATGATGGGGGGTGATCAACACCGTGTGATGAGATGAGGTGGTGAATGAAACCGTGGTAAGTGGGAGGAACCACCAGGTAAGCACACGAGGAATGACCTGCACACCCGTGACCCAGACCCTGTTTGCTTGTTGGCCGTGGCCTTGCTCCCGCTAAGCGAAGGCCTGAAGGACTGAGGGACCCGGGGTGGCTCCTCGCGGGGCACCTGCTGCACGGACATGTGTCAGGGACCTGCTGCCCCAGGGTCTGCATCCTGTCCTTGTCCCCTGGAAGCCAGGGAGGGGGGAGGGGCTGGCCCCTGCAAGCCCCGCCCACCGGAACAATCCTGTTTGATTTTACACCCGTGCAAAGCAAACTTTAATTACAGCTTGCAGAGCCACGAGATTTGGGGGGCTTGTCCGCTATAGCAACTCACCTTACCTAAACGAACCCTCCAAACAAAGACGGGAAATCGAGGACAGGGAGGAGGCCGGGACCTGCCCGGGGCTCCCGTCCCGCCCGCAGCCGGGGGTGGACCGACCTCTCCAGCACTTTGGGCGGGACACGCGCTTGCACGAGGCGAGGTGGGCGGAGCCCGGAGCTCGGAGACGCAGAGAGGAGGCCAGCGCCTGGCGGTGTCGGCCAAGGGCGGCGGAGCACACACGGAGAGGGCAGAGCGAGGGAGGGCCGCACCTCGAGGAAGGTGGGTTTTGCTGGAGATTCGGCGGGACCCCGTGCGGAGCCAGGGCGCACGGAGTTTGCTTTGCCGTGGGAAGGACCACTCGGCGGCGGGTGGCCGGTGGGCGGGTGGACAGCCGCGGTGGGAGGCAGGGGGTCGGCCCGCAGATGGGGTAGGGGGAGGCAGGGGACGGCAGAGGGGAGACACGTGTGGGAAGGAAAATTCCGTAATACTCGCCCTGGATGAGAGGGGGCTGAGGGGCACCCGCTGTGCAGCCTAAATCGTTGACCCACGAGAGAAGCGGGACAGAGGGTGGGACCGGGGTGGACAGATGTGCCATCCTGGGCACCAGACAGAGCCTTGCGGTTACTGATAGGCTCGAGCAGCGCTGCCGTGGGACACACATTCCCTGCATTTGTTTCATTGGAATTAAAATCCCAAACCAGTGTCTGTGCAACGAGGCCTGAGGCTTCCCGCCCCGAACCCGATATTGGCAAATTCGTTTCCGCAAGACAGCATTACCTGTCACATTACATTAATGCGGCCTGTTTGTGTTTTACTGGGTCTGCCGTTTTTACAGCCTCTGATTGGACAATCGTTTTGGTTTACAGCTGTATGAAAGCTGTAAGGCGTACAAAACGCATACCTAATTTTTTGAGTCACGGTATGATGAGAATAATTAACTCGAGACAGGAGACGCATGATCCCTTTTTTTTCCCTTTCTTTCTTTTTCCTTTTTTGATTTTTAAAATGTTTACTTATGTATTTTGAGGGAGAGTAGGGGAGGAGCAGAGAGACAGGGAGAGAGAGAGAGAGAGAGAGAGGAGAGAGAGAATCCCAAGCAGGCTCTGTAGTGCAGAGCCCAATGCGGGGCTCGAACCCGCAAAACGTGAGATCATGACCTGAGCTGAGATCAAGAGTCAGATGCTCAACTGACTGAGCCACCCGGGCGTCCCATATTTCTTTTTCTTTTAAAGGAGCTTCATATCTGCTTTGGGTCGTGACGACCACTGCTTTGGTGCCCTACTAGAAAGTGCAGTGTGGGTCTCTTACACTCTCTTGCACAGAGACGGCCCCATTGGACGTGGAGGAGAGGAGATGGGCTTCTGCTCAGTGACATGGGTCCCCTGTCTTGTCCCTGTGGGGATCCAGTGCACACATCGGTAGGGTGGTGGCCGTCACTGGGTGACGGCAGTGTGTCCTGTGCTGGATGCACACCGTGGTCCCCTGGGGCGTTTGAGGAACGGATACCAGCAGGTGTCTGTGAATCCCACACCACACACATCCGGGGTCTCGTTTAGATGCCGGGGGGTCTCTGCCTCTGTCTTCGTTCTCCTGAATGCGGGGATTAGCATGGACGGCGCCTGGCCCTCCTGGAGGATAATTAGGAGAGCTGGCCATTGCTGGAGGCCGCCAGGAAGCTGCAAGCTGAGTGGAGACCTTGTCCTGCACGAGGAGACCGAGCTTTCATAGGCTCTCGTAGGCGAGGTGACGGGACCTCGGCAGCAGCCGGTGGCCACGTCAGACCTGCTAAGTCACACACCTGCCTGTGAACAAGCTCCCCGGGGGATTTTGATGCCTGCTAGTTTGAGAGCCACTGACCTAGAATTTCTTCCATTGCTGCCATTCCATTATCTGCCTTTAATCCCGTTGTATGTTTATTCAGCATCTATGCAAACAGCACCTTGATGGGCTCCGGAAGCGCAGAGATGAGGCAAAGTCCCTGACTTTGAAGGTCACACGGCCTCGGTGTGGGGGGCGGGTAGCGCATGCAGATGCTTGTTGTGCAGGGTCAGGGCCGCGAAGGAGGAGCACCGGTACCGATGGAAGCACCAGGAAAGAAAGCCACGTCTCCCGGAGCATCACAGGATGCGGGCGTCTCGACAGGGCGTACGACCTGCTCCTCGTAAAGTTCCTGATGGGCCCCTGTCGCCCCAGGTCACCGTCTCCACGTGGGGCCATGCAGCCGTGTGTGGAAGAAGGGGCGCATGAGCAGAGCTTTGGAGCCTGAAGAGAAGTCACTTAGGAGATCTGGGCAGGCTGGGGGCCAGGGGCGTGGGGTGGGGCCCGACCGCTCCAGCCTGGCTAAGTCACCTCCCCGAGACGAGACATATCCGCAGGAGATGCTGTGCGAACGTGAAAGCAACCTCTACTGCGTCCCGCAGGCTGAGCTGGGTTTTGTCTGCTAGAAAAGTACCCCCGTCGCCTTCGACCGAAACGTGCGTGGGGAACAATCATTCCCCTCCATGTGCCCAGACAGCTCTTGCAGCCTTAAGCCCCCACGCGGGTCTGGTCGGGCACCCGGGCGGGCAAGGGGGCAGGGGGCCGGGGAGGAGGCGGCCCTCAGGGGTGGGGGTCACCAAGAGGTGCCAGAGGCAAAGCGGGTGCCAGCCTGCGGCCTGCAGGGCGATGTCCTCCTTCATCCCGGCGTCAGGACACCTGGTCGGGTCTGTTTCCACTCGAGCCGCAGGGTTTACAAGAAGCCACCTGAGCTGAATTTGTTACCCACTCACAGGAGCAGCGGCGTCGCATAAACAACCCGTAATGATCCATTTCCTGGACGTGCCCTCCCCGTGTGCCCCAGGTTCCGCAAAACCGAAGCCACCTGCCTCCACGAGAAAGGCTCCCTCAGACTTTATTACCTACTGCTATGGGCCTGTGATACGGGCTCTGACCTTGTGGATGGCCTTCTTATCTACCACGTGACCTGCTAAGAGCACAGCCTGCACACTGTGGGCTCCGTGCTTTGATGCTTTTTTAAGGCTGAGTGCAAGCGGCTGCTTTTAAAAACACAGAGTTAATAATTCTCCAAGCCGGGAGCCAGGGTCTGCACCCCGGGGAGCGTTGACTTTGCACTGGGACGTCTGCCGTGACATCTGGCCCTTGGCAAGGTTTCCGGGACGGGCAGGCTGCTACTGCTTCCTTTCCACTCTGGAAAAAACGCTGTGGTTCTGACGACGACCGCAGCGGTGGGAGGAGACACCACACTGTGTTCTGGGGTCCTGTAGCCTCAGAGCTCACTCTGGACGCGATGCTGGGGCTGGGAGTCTAAGGCCGGGCATGCCCTGCCTTGGATCTGGTACTGAGCTTCTAGTCCCTTCTCTGGGCATGTCATCTTCTGGCTCCAGGGCATGGGTGGAGTGGTTCCCTTCGGCCCAGACGCAACCGTCTCCCCCCGTGAGTCCATCTTGTCAGTAGCTAATCACGGGCCCACGAGCATCCGGACCTCAGGGCAGAGGGGCTCTCGGTCCGGCCCTCGGTGCCTCCTGGGCTTTGCGGACTGGCCTCGAACTTCTGGGGGCATGAGGGCCCCTCCCCTAGGCTTCCCTCTGGTTCTCCCACTCTGCCCCGGCTCCCCATGGCCGGCGGTGGGGGGCATCGTCTTCCTATCCTCATGGCACATTCTCGGCGATGGACGTGCATCCCTGTGGTCCTCTGCTGGGCGTGGGCTGTGGGCCCCTTCGAGGCAGGCAGGAGAGCGTGTGAGTGCTGCGGGGGGAGGGGGCAGCGTGAGAGCCGACCCCAGCTCTGGGCCGAGTCTTGGACACGCGGCTCTTCTCCGAGCAGCGTGCCCTCTCAAGGGAGTGATGTGTCATCACGGCAGGAGGGCCGGGCGCCGGGCACACCCTGGGCGCTCACGAAATGCCTGTTACCCTCACCATGGTGACCTCCCGGCCGAGGGGCATGCTGGTTCCTCCCGTGCTCCTTGGAGCCAATATGCTGGGCGAGAGGACGCCCCCAGGCCCGCGAGGAGGTGGGAGGGGATCTGTCACCTTGGCTTATCTTCCAGAACCCTGAGATGCCGCTCCTGCCGCAGGATTATGGGATGAAGTTAGGGGTCAGGAGGAGAGGGGGTGGCTTTGCTCCCCGGGCCAGTTTTCCATTCCCTGATGGCACCAGGAAAACAGTATTAATACTTCTTGGCAAGAAACAAATAACCTTCAGCCCTGGAAAGTTGGCTCGGGGAGAGGGTGCCTGCCCCAGCTATGCTATTTGAGAAGAACAGGCTTTCCCAGCTGACACGGAATCAAAAGTGATGGAATCCAAGCCTCTGGCACCGTCTCCCGTGGAAATTGGGCTGCTTCTGGGGAGACGGACGATGGATGGCAGAGCCGTGGGGGGAGAGGACCAGGACGGCCTAAGGTCTGGGTTCTGTCTGTAAACACGCAGGCCTCCACGTGGGAAAGGAGGTGCCGGAGCGGAGTGTGGCCTCGGGCACTGAGACAGCGGGGGGCCTGCCCGCCAAGTGTGTCCGTGCGTCCGCCCTGCCTCTGGACGGACCTGCCCGGGCAGGGGTGCTGAGGGCAGGGCCTTCTCCAATGGGGGCAGGAGCCGCCGGTGTGGCCGAGGGGGCGTCTGCTCGGCCGAGACAGCAGCACGCCCGGCCCCCTTCTGTGGCCCGTGCCCGGCCGGCTGGCGCGGGAGGGCGCTGTCCGGCTGTGCGACTTGGTATATGGCACATCGTGCGAGGCATATACTCGCACTTGGCGAGTATGGAACACGGCAAATTCAGTCTGGTCTTCTGTCTTTGTTCGGACGGCAATTACTTAGGCGTATCATAAACACCGGGGGGACTCAGTCTGTTAGGCGTCTGCCTTCGGCTCAGGTCAAGATCCTGTGGTTCGTGGGGTTTGAGCCAGGCCAGGACGGTGGCCGCAGGTGCACAGGAGCCTTCCCACGCTGACCCCTGAGCTGGCGCACGATTCTCTGAGCCCTTTCTGTCCCTCGTCTGCGTCACGGTCCGGGCTCCAAGCTGGAGGCAGAAGGGGAGAGGCCTGCAGTACCCCTGGCTGCAGCCCCGGGGCAGGGGTCACCGCACACCCCTCCCCCTCCACGGCCACACGCGAAAGGCGAGCGGGCAGGGGCCTGGTGACGCAAACGGGGCAGACGTTTCCGAAGGCCGCGTCTGGGGGCCCGTGCCGTGTGCTGCAACGGTGGCTTTGGTGCTGGCAAAGGGCAGGACCCTTGAGGGCCGAGGTTGTCCAGCAGAGGCAGCGTTGACCCCTGGAGATAGTCGGCAATACCCGGAGACGTGTGTGTGTCTCACAACCGGCAGGCGGCCGGAAACATGGACAACCTCGCCCACCCAAATGTCCCCAGGGCTGGGGTTCAGCAACTGTGTCCCGAGCGCTGCCTGGAGGGCTGGTCTACCTCGTGGCCGGGCCCCCAGCCCACGGTCCCAGCAGGACAGAGCGAGAGCTTTTGGTGTCCCACCGAGGGTCCGAGGGTCGGCCGGTCCTCTGGCAGCTCCCAATGTCCTCAAAGACTGGGCGCCAAGGTGGCTAGAGCTCCAGGGACACCATGTCCTGCGGAGGTGACTGGGCCAGGGGACCCTGCTCTAGTCTAATGAGGTGAAGGGGCGTCTCTGGGTGAGTCCGACGTGAGCCAGAAATAGCGTTAGGAAAACACGCGCATATCTCATGCTCAGTCTACCTACCTGCCGGATGACGTACCCGCAGAGCTTGGGGACCTGAGACGATCTGTGGATCTGGGGGTTATTGCGGGTCAGGGAGTCAGGCGGGGCCTGGCCGGGTGGTTCCTCAGCTCCAGGAAGTTGGCGCGGGACGCCGCAGGCTCGGCTGGGCTACGACGGAGGCTCAGAGGCTCCCGCGCTGATCTCCACAACATGCTTCAGGTCCCCCGGGGCGTCCCAGGAGACGGGAGGAGAACGCAGTCGTTCGTGATGCTTGGGCCGGGAAGCTGGCTTCCCGGCCTGTCTCATCTGCCATACTTACTGGTTAGAGTAGATCCAGAGGCGGTGGGGGGCTGCAGACCCCAACCCTCTGTGGGGTGCGGGTCAACGAAATGGCAGCTGTCTTCCATTCCTCACTCCGGATTCACCCCGGAATGAAGGGACTGCGTGCCAGGGGTAGGGGAGCCCGGACACTGAGATACAGGGTCCTCTGGGACAGCCATGTTCTGTGGAAAGTAGCACCTGACACACGCTTTCTCGTGGCGGGTGGTCCACCCTTTCCTTTTTTCCCGGTGAGCACCTTCTGCCCCTCACCCCACTTTCATGCATGATTTCCCGACTCCAGAAGACCTACACACTAGTCCCCATGATCCCCAGTAATGTGGCTCCCTGGCCCAGACAGTGCCTGCCTGGTGTCAGGGTGATAAGAACGGTCCCTGAGCCTCCAAGGGGGAGTGTGGAGGAAGGGGGAAAGTTCCAGAACAAGCAAGCCCTGCACTCGCTTCCTCGTGGGCACAGCATGGCAGAGAGGACCCGTGGGGACTCAGTGATGGCCCCGGGGAAAACTGGTTGTAATGGGGAGGGCCAGCCAGCCGTAGCATGAGTACCACTATTTCGGTGTAGATGTAGGCAGGGAGGCCCACGGTTCCTGTTTAGCCTCTCGTGTTAAGTGTGTGCAATAGAGTTTGAAGTGTGTTGACACTGAGTGCCCCTGGGAGGGGGAGGAGTCTGTGGCCCTGGCTTGTCCCTCACCGGGGTCCTCAGGACTTAGTGACTTCAGTCTGTGCCTGGGGCTCCTCTCCTTTCCTTGCCTCCATGTGTCACCCTTGATGCCCACATGAGCTGTGCTCTCCCTATAGACCCATCTTGGGTGTAGACTCATCTTTGGTCATTGAAATCACTACCAATTCTCCCTATAAACCCATCTTGGGTGTAGACTCGTCTTTGGTCATTGAAATCACTACCAATTCTCCCTATAGACCCATCTTGGGTGTAGACACATCTTTGGTCATTAAAATCACTACCAATTCTCCCTATAGACCCATCTTGGGTGTAGACTCGTCTTTGGTCATTGAAATCACTACCAATTCTCCCTATAGACCCATCTTGGGTGTAGACTCATCTTTGGTCATTGAAATCACTACCAATTCTCCCTATAGACCCATCTTGGGTGTAGACTCGTCTTTGGTCATTGAAATCACTACCAATTCTCCCTATAGACCCATCTTGGGTGTAGACGCATCTTTGGTCATTAAAATCACTACCAATTCTCCCTATAGACCCATCTTGGGTGTAGACTCATCTTTGGTCATTGAAATCACTACCAATTCTCCCTATAGACCCATCTTGGGTGTAGACGCATCTCTGGTCATTGAAATCACTACCAAATATGGCAACCAACACCTGTTTGCATGGAGATTCCAGGCAGAGAAGCAGGCCAGACACATACAGACACCCGCAGAGCTGGTGGTAGGTTCCAGTTAGTCACAGACATTCCCGAGGTGCTGGGGCACGTGGGGGTGGCCGCGAGGAACACAGGCCGCACCCTAACTGGCCTTCAAAATCACCCTATGTCCTGTGGCATTTATTTGCAGCCCACGACCCCCCTGTTCTTTCCAGGACTGGAGCCTTCCTGGTGTGAGTGATAAACGGCAGTGGCTTGGCAGAGAATGGCACCCGGGATGCTCCTGCCTTCCTCCTGTGGCAAGGGCCCTATTTATGTAGCTATTTCCTCCCCCAGTGGGTGTGCAGCAGAGGCTGGTTTATTTATAGTAGGGCTCCCAAAGAAATCATGCAGAAAACGCCTTGTGGTGTATGCGATCTTGTGTACTTAGTCTGTTTCTTGGGAACATATGTTCTACTGAAAAGGAAATCCGAGAACTGGACCCTCGGGGAGTACTGGGAAGCGAAAGCCTCGCACCTTCCTGATCCCGCACGATAGGAGGGTGCTGTTTCTGCAGGACGTGCTCAGTGAGGTTCCGGGCGCCCCGTGCCCCAGCCTCCACCGCCTGCCTGGGGGCCACCCCAGAGAGCTACACATAACAGGGCAAAACAAGGGGAGGCGGGGGGGTTCTGTCCAGCCTCTGGGGCACCTGCAAATCACGAACGGCCTCCAGCCCATAGGTAAAGCTGAAAGGCTTAACGGTTAGTGTGGGGTGTTCTCCAGACATGGTCGGCGGCCAGAGCTGGGTGGCGAGTTCAGTGATTCTAAGCCCTGACCACACGGTAAATTCACCCCCAACTTCTGGGTTGGAGCCCCGGTGCCACTTCGTTCAGATTTTCGGGGTGATCCCCGAGTGCCCTCCGGCTCGAGGACCAGCACCAGCCGGCTTCCGGCAGACGGAGGTGATGCACATAAGCCCCGTGGTGTAAGACCTCAGGCCAGCCCCGTGGAGACGTGTCCTTGGGATTCGGTGAGCCTGGCTCTGACCGGCCACTCAGGGCACCCAAGGCTGACCGTGTGCTGGGATGGTTTGTGTGCATGTTAATTTGGCCTTTGTTGTCATGTCTATTCCCACTGGGAAAAAAGAAACACAACAAGGCACAACACAATTCAGCGAACGGGACAGACGGCCGGGCCTCTGTGGTCCTTGTTCATCTCTGGACGTTTGTGTTTCTGACCCCCAGGACGGACCTGCTCTAAGTTGTATCCGGAAAAGTCTAAACTCGCTGCGGGGTCCTGTTAATTCATCCTGGAGGAGCAGGGGAGGACCCAGAGTGACAGCCTCCACATGGGACGGACTTGGGGAGACAGAAGGGACAGGGAGAGAGCCCACGGAGGGGCAGGGACTGTTACAAGGGTCCTGGAAAGGGCAGGGTTTCACCGGGTTCAGGAGCTCGGATGGCAGGCTCCCAGCCTGGGCCCATGGTCACAGGACCTGTCCCCAGTGTTCCCAGTTGCTTGGGACTCCGGGGACTGTGCCCTCCCTGGGGCAAAGCTGTTTAGTGTGTAGTGAGGTCAGCCAAACACCTACTCCCAACACTCCGTGACCCAGCCATCCCGTCCCTTTATACGCACTCAAGACAAATTAGCACACGTACCCACCAAGAAGGCCTGAACAAAAGTGCATATGGAAGAAAGTGTGGTCCGTCCACACACGGAATAGTATTTGGCCACGAAGGTGGATGGCACACTGGCACCTGCTACCCTGCGGATGAACCTCGAAAACATCACCGGCAGCGGGAGAAGCCAGAGCCAAAGGCTGCGTGTTCGGTGACTGCTTGCGTGGGCTACCTGCAACAGGTGCACGCACAGAGTCAGGACACAGGTCGGTGGCTCCCGGGGCTGCAGGGGCCCAGCGGGGAGGCCGGGGGCTTCCGTGGTGAAGCCAAAGAACTACGTGGAGTGGTGTTTGCCCAACACCCTGAACGTACCAAATGGCACGGAATTCTTCACTTTAAAACAACTGGTTTTATGTTATGTGAACTTTGCCTTAATCAATTTTTAATTTTTTTAATGTTTATTTTTGAGAGAGAGAGAGAGAGAGAGAGAGAGAGAGAGAATCCTAAGCAGGCTCCAGGCTCTGAGCTGTCAGCACAGAGCCCGACGAGGGGCTTGAACCCACAAACCATGAGATTGTGACCTGAGCCGAAGTCGGACACTCAACCCACCGAACCACCCAGGCGCTCCCACCTTAATGAATTTTGTAAACAGTTTTTAAGAAGCAAAAGCTTGCATGTAGCCGCTTTGTCCATAGCAGTCCCGAACCAGAAGTGACCCAAATGTCCACCAGTCTCAGAAGAAAGTGCGTTTTATCCGAATGCTGGCGTTCTGCTCGGCGAGGACAATGGGTGATTGCTCAGTCACGGCGGATTCTCGAATCCCTGGTGCTGGGGAGGTAGTGCGCTTGCAACGTGTGGGTCCGGGCCTTGGAGGTCAAGGGCACACAGGACCAACCCGTGGCAGCAGGCGTCGAACTGTGGCCGTCTCTGGAGGGGATTCTGGGCTGGCGAAATGTTCCCTGTGTTGATGTAGGGACAGTGACGTGAGTGCATACAGTCGTCAAGACGAATCAAGCTGCATCCTACGATGAGTGCTTGCTGTATGTAAATTCTACTTCAGTAAAGACGATTCCAAGAACAGGAAAAGATCGATTTAGGGAAATAGAAACATTAACTACGGGACGTGGACCCTCCAGCTCCAGGCTGGCCCACGCTTGCACGGGCTGTCCCACTGGCGGGTCCTCCTCTGTGCCTGGCGTCACCCGAGTCCAGCTTGGCCTCTCGGCCTCCACACGGCTTTGCCATTAACTGCTTTGCGCGTCTGTCCCCAGTGGGTCTGAGATCCCTCACTCGGGGGCAGGACTGGGTCTCACTCCTGTGGGGTCGCTGGCCTGGTGGAGCAGGGGCTCGGAGACCGTGGGGTCCCCCTGGCCACAGTGACCTCAGGTGTCCCGGCCAGACGTGGGAGGCATCCACAGCGCTGCTTGGCGTTTTCCCACATACCCACAGGAGCCCCGAGGGGGAGGGGTGTTTGGACCAGACTCTCCGTGTCCTCTGTCCAGTGGGTGCTGACTTCCTGGCCTCACTTAGCCAACAGCCACCGCTGTCCATCACCAGCCCCGTGGACTGAGATCTTGACCCCAGGACGACTCCCATGGGACCACTGTCCCCGCCCTAGGCTTTGGGGCGGGTCCTGGGAAGCCTGGACAAGGGCTTCCCAGACTTTCTGGGACCCCCGGCCACCCAGCATCCCGGGAGCACACTGACTCTGACTCAGAGCGTCTGGGGTAAGGGGGCTGGTGCCCGGGCCCGCAGGCTGCCTCTGACTTTGAGGGTCTGGAAGGTCTGGCAGCCCCTCGGGTGACAGACGCCGGACATGCATGTTGGTGTGTGCGGCGAGCCGGCCCCTGCGTTCAGGAGCGCACCTGAAACAGGCCCAGAACCCATCAGGCAGCGACCCCAGGTGACATCACCGAGGCGGGCTCACGGCGCCCAAGCCCTGAGCGTTTGCCCCATCACCCCCGCCCCCTCCCGCTCCACCCAGAACTTCCGCGCCCCTCTCTGCGTCTGGAGGCCTGCCGGGCGTCCCTCGCCGCTTCCCCTCCGGCTGGAGACTGGCGGCCGGAAACGTCCCTGCAGCAATGCCACACGGGTTCACAGTTTCCAGCGGGCTATTTGCAGAATCCTGTCTTTGCCCCGTTTGAAGCTCACGCTGGCCTAGTTGGAAGGGGCACTTGCTGGGACCGTCTGTCCTACACTCACCCCGTGGGCCGCGCAGAACAGAGGGGAGTGAATGTCCCCAGCTGGGGCCCTGTGCTGGCCTCAGTCCCTCCCAGGCCCCGGCGGGTGTGCGAGGAGCCCGGCCCCCAAACCAGGTCTGGTGTGGGTCAGTGCCGGGTTCTCTCTTTCCCCTGCCACGTGTGCCAGCCCCCCCGCCCCCACGGGGCCTGTGGGGACCAGGGCTCCCCGGGGCCCTCTCCGCGGCCCGAACGAGGCTGAGGAAGGGATCTGCGCAGGCCTGTGCTGGCTGGGCCTTTCTGTTTCAGGAGTGCTCTGCACCAGCCCACAGGTGGACGGTCCCTCCAGGCTCCTGTCCTTCCTGCCTGGAGAGCGGGGGGCACCATAGTCCCCGGAGGACGTGCGGCCACACAGACCGCTGGGCCCTGCCCCGGGGTCTCGGGATCCAGCCAAGTTTGGGGTTGAGCATGGAATCCACCTGAGGTCCTCCTGCCCGTCTGGGACTCACGCTCGGAGAACCATTGGTTTGTGTCAAAGGGTCTCAGGATCCGTTGGGGGCAATGCCAGGTCTATGGACCACATCCCTGCCTCCTGAGACTGCAGAGTGTGGACTGTGGCCCCAGAGATGTCCGGGCCCCCGTTTCCTATCCAACCTTTGCTGAGTGGGGACAGCAGGCTGCTTCCTTCCACCAAACCTCAGTCTTCCAATCTGTAAAATGCATTAACATTTCCATCTCTAGGGGTGCGGCTGGGTAGGGACCACAGGGCCTCCCAGTGTGTTCTCAGGGGCGTCAGCCGACGGGGGGGTGTCCCCGGGAAGAGCTGTCCCGGGTACTGGGCGTGAGGCCTGTGGCTGTGTGTCCCGAGTTTTGCCTGGATTGCCCCGAGCCTCGACTGCTCTCTGGGAAGCGGGAGAATACCCCCCTTCAGCGCCCATTCCGCTGCCCAGAGGCCCCTCGAGGTGCTAAATTGAGAGATTGCCAGGGTGGGGTGTTCCCTGGGACCCCACGACTCCACTCCCGCGAAGGTCTGAGGCCCTTTCCCACGCCTAAACCTGGTGAACCCAGGGCACCTCCGCTCTCCCTGAGAACTCTCCAGACCTCCGGGGGTGAATTCTGCAGAATCCCTCTGCTGGAGCGCTGGCCTGGACCGCCCAGTTTGGGAGAACTGCTTGTTTACTTTGGCACGTGGGCCAGCTCGTGTTTGCTTTCCTGCCCTGGACTCCCCTTGGCCAGCCCACACCCTGTTTCTCTGGAACAAGGCCTCTCCAGCCTGGCATCAGGCTCCCTCTTCCTGCACCGGGGACCGTGACTCCCGCACCGTGTCCCCGCGGCCCCTGACACCCGTCCCCCACACCATAAGCGGTGCAGATTCAGTTAGCGCGGGAGGGACAGAGGCCGCTCACAGGGCAAGGTCCTGACGCTAATCAGTCCTGCCTCCGGCTGCGGGCTTCCCACAGAGCCTCCCCTCCAGGAGCTGCGGGCAGAGGCATCGGGCTGTGAGGTCCCCTGGAGGAAAGCCGCACCTTGAATCATCCAGCTCTGGGCAGAAGTCACGGGAGCAGAGGCCAGGGGACGGGAGGCTGACTGCTCACAGCATCCGTGCTGGGGAGAAAGAGAAGCCAGGACGGGACTGGTCTCTCCCCCCAGAGGGAGCTGGCCTGGGAGATGGGGGGGGGGGTGGAGGGTGTTCAGGGCACTCTGGGCTGAGGCCTGACTCCCACAAATGGGAAGACTCCTCCATGAAAGGACACCCCAGCCAGGTCGGGACATAGCCCACCGTCGTGTGAGCTCCCAGGGCCCCGCGCTCAGGCTTCTGGCGGCCAAGTTTGGATCGGGAACTTAGATGTGACCCCTGAGCCCCTGGCTTGTTGGGGTTTACTTTGAGGCTGGAGTCCAAGGCACTTCGTGACGGGGTCCCCGGAGCCACCTGTGTCTGGAGGGACGGGGGCAGCTGGGCGCCAGCTGAGTGAGGGCGCCCGTGGCCCCCCCGGGCCCTGGAATCCTGTTTCTGACAGAAGCCTGGCCTCTCTACCTTCCGCAGAGAAAGCTGCCCGACGCCTCCTGCACCTGCCTTTTCATTTCTTCTACCTTTTCCGCTCTGCTCTTTCTCTGATGAAGTGGTCAGCGCCCCAGGGTCGTGCCCTTACCTCCGCAGGCGCTCGGACTCCGTTTGGGAGTCTCTGTCACCTGGACTTCCCGTCTGCCGTGGCCGTGATCGGGGCAGATGAGGGAACCCGGCCCCGTGGTCCCCGACGTCAAAGCAAACACTGCTTCTGTGGAGAGAGGTCAAGGTCCTCCCCCACGAATGTTTTGTGGTCCCTGGGGGGGGGATTCACCCACCAGCAAACACCCCATGCACGATGCTCCCTCTGGTTTGAGCGAGGCGTGTTGGGGTGGAGAAGCCCAAGCCCGGGTCCCGGTGCTGCTGTGACAGGTTTGGTGGGACAGCAGAGCTGTGGCCGAGGCCGGGCCGGGGGGGTCGGAGGGCACTGGGGCTCACCGACCAGGGGGCAGAGGGGCCCACGTGTGTTCTGACGGCGTTGGGAAGAGGTCCACCCCGCGGGGCTCCAGACGCAGGATCCACCCGGCTTTCTCTCCAGCCACACCCCATACTCAGTTCCCCCCACCTTTCAAAGGGCCACGAACCTGGTAGCTAGTGCCCGGGTCGCCGTGCGCACTCAGGTGACTCCGTCCCTTTCGAGCGCCCCGAGCCTCCCGGGGCCCAGCTATCCACACCTGACTGCGTTTGCAACTGTCGATGGCCGTGTTCCCTCCAGGCTCCCCCTGGGGACTCACAGACCAGCCGCCTCCGCCTTCTCCCGCCATCGATCGCCAAGGGGGACTGCCCTCCGCTGTGTGTGTCTCTATTTTTTTAACTTTACTTATTTATATGGAGGGAGGGAGAGAGAGAGAGAGAGAGAGATCCCAAGCAGGCTCCGTGATGCCAGCATAAAGCCCAACGTGGGGCCCGATCCCACAACTCTGGGGTCACGACCCGAGCCCAAATCAAGAGCTGGACGCTCACCGGACTGAGCCCCCCAGGCGCTCCTCCCCTGTGTGTCTCTTCATGCAAGAGGGTGACCTTTACAGTGAAAGGACTTTTCGGTAAAAATTGGGTCTCAGGCCCCATGTGGACGCACGAGGCCAGTCTGAGTTTGGAGAAACGGAGGGCACGTAGTGTGGTTTTGTCACCGAGTGTGGACCCTCAGTCCCGGTGCATGGGCTGTGTGTTTGGCACTTGCTACGGGGCCGAGCAACAGTGTAGGGACGTGTGGGCCCTGCGTCTGCCCTGGCTTACAGGGGTGAGGGCTTGCATGGCACCGGGTGGGCTGCCTCAGACGGGCTCCCTTGCAGCCCCCGTCCCTCCAGTGAGTATCGCAGGAGGACACGGGAGTCGTAGGGAAGTACCAGTAACGACAGAGGACGGGACGGCTCAAGCAGCCGGCTGTCTACTCTGGAGAAGCTGGGAGAAACGTGGGTAAACGGGGGCCTGCGAGCTGTCGGCGGCCAGACGTGGGAGACGGACCCCGGCTGTCCCTCGCAGGGCTGAGGCCAGCCAGCCGCCACGGACGAGGGGACAACGCGCGGGGTACCCGTCAACGGCTGGCATTGTCCACACGGGCCACCGCGTGGAAGAATCTTGAAAGCGCTGTGAGAGAAGCCAGACACAGAAGGATAAGTGGCAAACGACTCCATCCGCAGGGACTGTCCCCGCAGGCAAATCCGCGGTGATGGGAAGCAGCCCGGGGCCGGGTGAGGCCTAAGGGACGCGGGGTTTCTCTCGGGCACCAGGAAGATGTGCTGAAGCGCACGGCGGGGAAGGGTCCACATCTCTGGGGACCCACTGGCAGCCGCGGCTCCCGACGCTTCAGAGGGCTCGGTTGCACGGCACCCGCACTGCATCTCGGTAAGGCTGTCACCGGAAGCGAGGGGCTGAGACGCGATCGGCCCTTGTCGGGGTCCACTCCGGACAGAGCCGGCGTCGGCCGGAACAGCTCGGGGCAGCCCAGGTCGCCCCGTCGGAGCGTCAGCGTCTGCGGCCGTCTGGGACAGCGTGCGGGGCAGACGCCGCCCGGCGGCCCACGGAGGTACCACGCTGACTTTCCACCCCGTGTCCCCAGACTTCGCGGACCTTCCTCAGGGCCACACCCGGGGAACACAGGCCCTTGCTGCCGGCCCTGGCGCGGGGACCCGACTCCCGGCCGGCCTGTCCCGACCCCCGCACGGTGCCACATGTCCGCGGCCGGGGGATCGGGTTCGCAGGGCCGTGGGCGGGGGGGGGGGGGGGGGGGGGGGTGTGTGTGGATCCGGGACACCTTCGAAGATACGAGGTTCCTCCCCGGGGCTCCGTCCCCGGGGCTTCTACATGCAGGGCCCCTCCGAGTTCTCCGGGTTCTGCTTCAGCATCTGCGGTGTGGCGGTAATGACGCTTGGGTGGCCGGCAGCCTTGAGGGAAGCAGATGGCTTTCACGGCCTGGAAACCGGTGACGTGGACGTTGTGGGAAGCCTGGAAACCGGTGAGGGGGACGTCGAGGGAGACGTGGAGACCGTTGAGGTGGGCGTGGTGGGAGGCCTGGAAACCATAGAGGTGGATGTCGTGGAAGGCCTGGAAACCTCTGACGTGGACCCCCAGGGAGGCCTGGAAACCGTTGAGGTGGACGTCGTGGGAGGCCTGGAAACCGTTGAGGTGGATGTTGTGGGAGGCCTGGACACCTCTGACGTGGACCCCCAGGGAGGCCTGGAAACCGGTGAGGTGGACGTCGTAAGAGGCCGTGAAGCCCGCCCCAGTGCAGGCGGGACCGTCACTCCATGGGACGGGCAGCTAGCGAGCCGCCCTGGCCTGGGCAGGCGCACACACACCCGGGCCCGCCCGGACCTGTGGATCTGATGTGCAAGCCCAGGGGTCGGGCGGACGCGGGGACAGCGAGCCGAGTCGGGGCGGACCGTCCGACGGGGCGGGGAGGCGGTTTTGCGTCCCGGGCGCAGGGAAGCCCCCGCTCTTCCCTGCTGTTTGTCTCCCCCGTGCGGCTCCTTTTACCTTCACTTCTGACACTGCGGTCACCGAGCAGGTCTCAGATGGCAGCTGGGTGTCCAAGATTTCCGCTCAGTTCTCACACCATCTACCTGGAGACGGCGTCAGATGGCGCGCGCCAGGGGCTCAGTGCCGCAAGCCCCCCTCTCCGACCCTAAAAGCCAGAGCAGGTCCAGACTGTCACCCGAGCTTCTGACCAACAGCTTATAGATCGGAGCTTCCCACGTCCCTCCTTCCTCGGGTTCCACGAATTTGCTAGAGCGGCTCCCAGAAGTCAGAGAAAACTATCACGGGCTGGATCCCCAGAGGGTGGAAGTCAGGAGCGGGGGACGGAAGAGGTGCGCGTGGCGGGGGTGGGGGAGGGGTGTGGGGCTTCCGCCCCTCCCCCCCGGCGGCTCCTGCGTCCCGCAGCCCGCGGGTCCCTCCACCTTGTGCTTGGGGGATTTTATGGAGGCTTCGCGACGAAGCTTCCGACGAAGCAGGATGGATCCTTGACTCCATTCTCAGCCTTTCCCTCTTCCCGAAGAGAATGGGGGCAGGGCTGAAAACCCCAGTCTCTAAACATCTCCCGGTCTTTCCAGCAACCAGCCGGCGTCGGGGGGCTACCCCATGGCCCCCCCCGAGTCGCCTCGGTAGAACAAGACACTCTTAACACCGAGGACATCCCAAGGGTTCCGGGAGCCAGCTGTCAGGACCCAGTGTCAAACGAAAGATGCCCCTCGTGCTCTTATTGCCGAGAAATGACAAGGGTTCCGGGAGCCGTGTGGCAGGAACCGGGGCAGGGGTCCGAATGGCAGTCGCCCAAGGGCACGTGGCCTTCCTGTTACAGGCTGGAAGTTCCGTGCCAGGGCACCGTAAGGCCAGGGCGGTGTAACCTGTCATCACGGGAAGCCTTCCTGAGCCCACAGGGGTGCAGGACCCGGCAGGCGTGGGTCCCTGTCCTCCTCCACTCAGCCCCGTCCTCCCCCTCTGTTTTTTGGGAGCCTCTCCCCCTCCTCACAGCCCTCCTGCTTCCAACCCCACCCAACACCACTCAAGTTGTCCCCAGCTTCCCGGCCTGAGCTGCCAGGGACTCCTCCCTGTTTTAATTTCTAATTGCATTTCTAATTTTTTTTTAATTTCTAATTTTTTTAGTTTTAATCTTTCTCTTTAAGGAGAGCTGCCGTGGACCTCAGGCCCACGTGCGTGAAAATGGACACCAAGGGAAGAGAACCGCGCCCCTCAGTCCACCGGCCGGTCAACAGACCCGCTCTCTCCTTTCCAGCTTGGATGTATCTGGAAGGCTGTGCACGGCAGGGAGAACCCAGAGGGACAGGGGCGGCCCCAGCAGGCTGAGCCAGGTGCACTGTGTCTGCGGGGAATGGCCCCCTCTGGACCAGGGCAGTCCCGCATCCCAGCTTCTTTGCCCTCCCCTCCAACCGCCCCGCCCCCCGCCTGTAAAGATCCTCCGGTCTCCCCACGTGACTGTCCCTGTCTTTCCATTTCTTCCTTTGTCAGGTGCCAGGAACGCGGCGCATTCCTCAGAGCCTCTCCATGCTTTGCTCTGAATCTCACACGGGGCTTACCCAGGACAGCGGCAGCCAGGCTCCTGCTCCTTGCACCTCCCCAGCAGGAACTTGTGCATGTCCCCAAAGCCACCTGTCCTCCCCTACGGGGACACATAGCTGGTGGACAGGTGGACAGATCACTCTCAAATTGCAGGTTGCGGATGGTGTTACGGGCTGTGTCGCGTTCCCCCAGAATTCGTAGCTTAACGTTCTCGCTCCCGGCGTCCCCAGAATGTGGCTGTGTTTGGCCACGGGGTCTTTGCAGGTGTAATCAGCGAGGATGAGGTCACCAGGCTAGGCCCTAATCCAACCTGACTGGGGGCCTTATCAGAAGAGGAGATCAGGACACAGACGTGCGGGGAGAGACGACCAGTGCGGACACGGCGAGGGTGGGGGATGGTATCTACACCCCACGGAGAGCGGCCTGAGGGAAAGCCGGCCCTGCCCTCGCCTGCGTCTCGACCTCCAGCCTCCAGGACTGGGAGGAAATGCGTTTTTGTTGTTGAAGTGCCGATCTGTGGTGTTTGCTCTGGTCGTCAGAGCACACTAGTACGGGTGGACCGGTCCCTCCGTTGGGGGCAGGGCCGACAGGTCAGAGGAGGAGCGGGAAGTCCCGCCCGGCCCGAGCCTCCCACACGGGCCACTGGGACCCCCTCGGAGCTCGCTTCCTGCCAAGATTCGGGCCACGTCTTCACATCCCCTTTCCACTGTGCACGACTGTCTCTGGGTCCGAGTCTCGCCTTCTGGTAAGGACGCTGGTCATACCGGGTGACCAGTGACCTCATTTTACCTTAATGACCTTGGTCAGGGCCCCATGTCTAAATAAGGCCGCGTTTCGAGGCACGGGGGGTCAGGACTCCAACATATCTTGTTTTGGGGAGACACAATTCCACCCGAAACAGTTCCCTTGGGTCACTTTGGAGGCTGGGCCTGGGTGTGGGACTAGCCCCGCGGGCGAGCCAGGCAGGTCCCCCCCCACTCCCTGGGCGCCACGTGCGAGCCCTCCAGCCCCCGCTCCTCGGAGGATGGACACAATTATGGCACCTCAGAGGTGTTCACACCTCCCTGAGCAGAGGCCTGGCTCTAAAAGCCCAGAGCAGGCTGCGGGTGGTGTTGGAACATTCAAGCAAGAGAGGCCAGCCCAGGAGGTCAGGGTGCAAACGTTTCAGGACTCTTGGGGGGTCGGCGGGCTGAGAAGGAGGGGGCGGCGAGGCCCTGCTGAAAGCTGGGGGCCGGTGTCTCCGGGGGGTGGGGCGGACCCACGGAGGCGGTGGCAGCAGCTTGGAACCACGGAGCATCCTGGTGTCGGTGGGCAGAGAAAGGGGTCTGAATCCCCAGAAGGGCTGATGGGGCGGGGGGCAGGTTGGGTGGTTCCCGATGGAGGTTGGGGCTGAAAGCACCCGAGTGGACGCGCTGTTCCCAGGCCGTGCTGGGGCCGGCTGCCTCCTGGCCCGATGCGGTAACAGCTCGAGGACCCCGGGAAGAGACTGTCCTGCCAGCAGCCTGCCCCCTGGCTTTCCCTGAGCTGGAGCACGGTCACCCCCCACCCCTTCCCCCGGACAGGGCTGAGTGCCGATGACAGCTCGAAACTGACCCTGCTGGAGGCCACCTCCAAGGTCAACACGCGCCTTTGGGCCAGAATCTGTGGGTTTCCGGGGCCTAAACGGAAGCCTTCGGTGATGCCGATGAGGGGGAAAGACCACGATCTTCCGGACGGGGGAGAAGGGTGGCTCGTGGCTGGCTGGTTTTCCAGCATCGGGACTGGATCCGGCGGAAGCCTCAGAACCAGTGTCCGTGTCTGGAAAGGATTTTACGATCGAGTGGGAGTCACCAGACGGGCGTCTGTCTCGACGGGGGCTGTGTGATCCTGTCCAGAGACCTGTGTCTGTTTGTGCCTGTTCCGGGGAGGACTTGGGCGTGATCCCACACGGCAGCTTGGGGACCCGGGACGTGACTTCTCACGTTCTTTTAATACCCTGGAATTCTGCGATTAGAAGGCACCGGTGGGAGTGGCCGCCTGAGATAAGAGGAACAGCCACGAACCCGACCAGAATTGGAGATGTCCAGCTGGAGGGAGCCCTTTCCCCCGAGCCGGCACCCGAACGTCTAAATTCGGGCTGGTGCCCACGGGCTTGCGTTTCGGATGTGCTGCTGACACAGGGCAGGGCCGAGTGCACCTGACGGCTGACTGCTTCCTGGGGAAGCTGGCAGCCTCACGCTGCCATCCCCGGGCGTTCGGGCCACGCGGTCCTCTTTATCGCCTCTTTATCGTGAGAGATCTCCCATGAGAGACACAGTACAGAGGGGCTGATGTCGGCTTCCTCTGACAAAAGCACTTTGCCGTGAATTCTTCTGACTGTGCGGACGGCACAGTCACCCCTGCGAGCTCTCTCTTCTCTAAAGTCTACGTTGGGATGTGAAGAATTCAGAAGCGAGGCTTCCCCACCAGAGTTTGCCTTTCAGACTTGTGTGTCTACAACTGTATTATCAGGTTGGGAGGTCAGTGGAGTGTGACCCCCGTTTTTTTACGAAGTGAGATAGGATGGAGGGGCGCCTGGGGGGCTCAGTCGGTTAAGCATTCGCATTGGGCTCAGGTCATGATCTCACGGTTCGTGGGTTCGAGCCCCGCGTCGGGCTGTGTGCCGACAGCTCAGAGCCCGGAGTCTGCTTCCGATTTTGTGTCTCCCTCTCTCTCTGCCCCTCCCCTGCTCACTCTCTCTCTGCCTCTCAAATAAACGTTTAAAAAAACCCAAAAAAGTGAGATAGGAGGGAATAGAAAATACCAGCGTGCGCTAAACCCTCTTTCCCCCCACCCAACACCCCCCACCCAACATAAAACCCAAGATACCGTGATGCTCAGGTTGTGCCCACTCGCCTGCTGTGAACGAGCCCTTGGCCCCCCGCCCCCGCCCCCACCAGCCCTGTCCTTGCTCTGTCTCCCACGCAGGGGATTTCCTACATGTTGCAACTGGCCACCGCCTTCACTCACGTCGGTGCCCAGATGTCACCTCTTCTGAGAAGTCGCTCCTGACCCTGCTCCTTTCATTTTCACCCTTAACCCTCCTTCGTTTCTGAGATACTCATCACCACCTGCTGTGCTGTGACAGCCATGTGCCTCTTGCTGTGGGCCATCTCTGTCCTCAGGCTATCAGCTGCGCCTGGGAAGGGCCATCGTCTTCTCTGCCGTCTGCTCGGCGGCTAGCACGATGTTTGGCACACGGCAGATCTCAACAAATATTTGTTATTCTGCAAGGATGAAATGGCATCCTGCTGTCACTGAGCTGTGGGGCGGGGGAGGGGATCAACTACAATAATCCAAGCCCAAAGCCCAGAATAAAGCGTTGAGGAAATACTGGGCATTCTACTGCTTTAACTTGTCTGAACTTTCAGGGTGGGCGCGTTCGTTATTTAAAAAAATTACAAATATGTCTTCCTGGGAAAGAAAGGTATCCTGTGGTCCCCAACGAGATGGAGATTGGGGGATGAAATTATGTACTTTTAATTTTTTTAGAGCTAAAAAAATTTTTTTGTGTTTATTTATTTTTGAGAGACGGAGAGAGACAGAGGGGCAGAGAGAGAGGGAGGCACAGGATCCGAAGCCGGCTCCAGGCTCCGAGCTGTCCGCACACAGCCAGACGCTCGGCTCGAACCCACGAACCGTGAGATCATGACCTTAACCGACTGAGCCGCCCAGGCGCCCTGGAGTCATGTACGTTTAAAGTGGGAGCGCCCAAAGAGTACAGAGATTGACTGAAGCTTCTCATGTGATTTCCAAACGCTCCCACCCCGGGACCCCGACAGGGACGTCCCTGTGGTCATGCTTCTGCTCTTTCCGTGGTCACTAGAGCTTTGTATTTCTTTAAAAAAATTTTTTTAATGTTTATTTTTGAGACAGAGAGAGAGCACGAATGGGGGAGGGTCAGAGAGAGAGGGAGACACAGAATCCGAAGCAGGCTCCAGGCTCTGAGTTGTCAGCACAGAGCCCGATGTGCGGCTTGAACCCACGAACCGTGAGATCATGACCTGAGCGGAAGTCGGACGCTTAACCGACTGAGCCACTCAGGCGCCCCTAGAGCCTTGTATTTCTGAGGCAAAAGGTATTTCCAGAACGCGCTGAATATTTTCAAATCCACAAATTCCCTGGGGTCTCCGCGGCTCATTTTCAAAGTGCAGCGAATTCCCTATTTGGAGGGATGTGGGGGGAAGGCGTCCCTGGACGCCAGGAGCTGCTACACGTCACCGCAGAAATGTTCATCTCTCTTGCGTCTGCTTAATAACAGAAGCACTTCACGCTCACACGTTCACACCGAACTTAACTGCGTGGTCATGACCTGGTCTGGGAAGACGCGTTTGACCTGGGAAGGAGCCAGGGTAGGAAGGAAGGTCCCCGAGAACGCACTGGAAGGCGCCCCGGCACACTCCTGGCGGAACGTCTGGTCTCACTCATCGCCGGGCCAGACCGCATCTCAGATAAGCTTATGTGCGGTTCTCAGAGCTAAGGGGCAGCCAACCCCAGAGGCCCGGACGGAAACGCGTTCTCACGTTGGTCTCTGAGGTGAGCGTGGGTAGAGTTGGCGGCGGGCAGAGAACCAGGGGACAGCAGGGGTGCGTCCGCATCCTGCTGCGGGGACGAGCTACGTGTGGGCGAGCGTCGGCCTGGGGGACAAAAGGCTGCTCTGGCTTCCACTTTGTCCTGCTCAAACATTGCGGGAAAAACATCCCTAAGACCTTAGAAGAACACCCTTCCCTTTCCTTCCCTGAACTCTTTACTATTTTCTTGCTGTTGTTGCCCCCTGGTCCGTTCCCCAGGCCACCCGTGCTGAGCTTGCATTCGTTATTCCTGTTAACTCCGTCAGGCTCTCCGGGAGGCCGGTGTTACTGCGTTCGTCTCACAGGTGTGAACAGCGAGCCTTCTCCGCGGTTCCGTGGCCGGGAGGGATGTGGTCCCTGGCACTGGAGGCCTGGAGCCTCTTCTGAGAAGCCTGGAGCCTGCAGGACCTTCTAGGGAAGCAGGTGGCAGTTCCCTCGAGGACCCAGACAGCCTGGGCCACACGTGCATCCCGCTTCCAGGAAGCCGAATGTTGACACCACCCCGGGGGACGGCTTCTTCCGCCCCCTCTTGTCTCTCGGGTTGGAGAGCGTGTCCGAAGGCTCCGGGGAAGCTCGGCTGGGGAGACCTTATGTTGCAATTGCACCTTGGGGAAACGCCGGCCGCCGGGGGCTACTCGTGGGAATTGATTTACATCTGGGCGTCTGTGCCAGTGGGCAGACCCGTGGGGCGGACTTTGGTGCCGCGGCGAGGTGCCCGGGTGCCCAAGAAATGAAGGGACACCCCCGGCAGCCCTGAGCCCACCCGGGACCACTCAAACCTAACACAGCGGGGGTTCAGGGAGAGAGGAGCAGACAGAGAATTCCAACAACAGGTCCTGTGGGCAGAAGCCCCTGAAGGTCACCAGGCACAGCTGGGGGAAGCCCTCTCCCACAGAAGGGGAGGGTCACCTGCTGTGCTCTCGCCGGGACATGAACACCGTCAGCCCGACGCACGCGGGAGCCACCTCCGGGGCACAGGACTTCCGTTGGATCTCCCAGGGAGTCTCCTGGGGCCTGTCCTCACCACAGCTTCAGTCCACACACAGGCTCACCTGCTCACCCAGCGGGTACCGATGGGCCCGACCGTGTGCCGTGCAGAGCTGTGGCTGTGAGCAGATGACCGATGTCCTTGCCACGGGGGGGGCAGACCTTCAGGGTAGGGCTGGCCCACGTTTTCTATAGACATTTTAGGCTTTGGGGTCCCAGCGGTTTTGGCTACTCAGCCTCACGAAAGCACGAACGTCAAGACACGACACGAACCCGGGTGTGGCCATGTTCTGGGACGGCTTCATCTGAGAGACGGCGGCTGGCCCGTCCGAGGAGTCGGCTCAGGCCATGGGTTGCTGATCCTGCTCCAGTGAACAAGATGGGAAGAGACTTTCCACGTTCAAGTTGCACCAACTTCATTTTTCTAACCTTTGCGGGACAGCTCCACGCCTGGGGCTGATCTTAGAGCACCCGGCCCCAGTCCTTGACCCCTTGTCACCTTGCAGGAAGAGGTCGGGACAGCAGTGGGTGTCCCAAGACACCCACTTGCAAGACATGGTCTGTTATGGGCTGAGTTGTCCCGTCCGTGTGTTGAAGGCCTAACTGCCAGCACGTCAGAATGTGACCGCGCTTGGAGACAGGGTCCTGAAGGAAGCGATTACGGTACAGGAGGTCACTGGGGTGGGTGCTAATCCCGCATGACTGGGTCCTTATGAGCAGAGATCAGGGCATAGACACTCACAGAGGGATGGCCACGTGAGGACACAGGAGGACGATGGCGTCTACACGGCAGGAGGGAGGCCTTCAGGGAAGCCAGCCGTGCCCATGCCTGCATCTGGGACTCCCAGCCTCCAGGACAGGGACAGAACAGTCTCCGTGGCCTCGAGCACCCTGTCCGTGGTGTCTCCTAAGGTCACCAAGCAAGCTTATAGCCCTGTCACGTCCCGAGTGTAGGAGACTCCCAAAGGTCAGAGCAGAGGAAGGGGCAGCCCTCCTCCCCCGGCCGGTCCTACAAGTGCTGGGAAGGCTCCCGGCTCCTTCTTTCTTCGGCAACATCCCCAGAAGGGCAGCGGCCCTGCCGGCCTCTCAGCTCCTCTGGGGAAGGTACCCATTTAGACGGACAGAGAGCGTGTGTAGAGTTGAGGCTGAGAGCCCTTCCCAGACTGCACAAGGTGGAAAATATGCTTCGGACCAGTACACCAGTGTGTGAGCGGGAGGGCCGTCATGGCCCCAGCCGTCCCCGACCCCAGGAAGGGCCCGGCCTCTGGCGGCAGACGGCCTGCGGCAGAAACACTCGAGCCGGGTCCTGGCGTCAGAGGAGGTGGTGGCCCAAACTCCAGAGTCATTAGGAAAGCAAACAGCCAGCCACTGAGGTTTCTGCCGTGTGGGCGTCCAGCCCAGGCTGTTCATGAGAGCAGCCTGGCCGGTTCAAGAATAAATAATCCAATCAGTAGCTTCTAGGGTTTACGAAGGTTGAGAATCAGACTTCTAAGTTGTTGGGTTTTTTTGGTAACTAAAATTTCATTTCCAACCGTTGCGGTAACAAAATACCCGCGGTAATCCTGCAGGGAACGTGGCAACCTTTTAAGTAAACAGGGAAGAAAATTCGTGTTCCAATGGTAACTTGGGCCTGGGGGGGTTTTATAAGGGGAGGATTCCTGCAGGGGCGCCTGGGTGGCTCAGTCGGTTGAGCGTCCGACTTCGGCTCAGGTCATGATCTCACGGTCCGTGAGTTTGAGTCCCGCATCAGGCTCTGTGCTGACAGCTGGGAGCCTGGAGCCTGCTTCCGATTCTGTGTCTCCCTCTGTCTCTCTGCCCCTCCCATGATCACGCTCTGTCTCTGTCTCTGTCTCTCTCTCAAAAATAAATAAACATTAAAAAAAATTTAAAAAAAGAGTCTTTCTTTCTGGAGCACCTGGGGCGCCTGGCTGGCTCAGTCAGTTAAGTCTGACATGGGCTCAGGTCATGATCTCACGGTTGATGGGTTCGAGCCCTGTGTTGGGCTCTGTGCTGACAGCTGGGAGCCTGGAGCCTGCTTCCGATTCTGTGTCTCCCTCTCTCTCTGCCCCTCCCCCAATTTGTCTCTCTCAAAAATAAATAAACATTTAAAAAATGTTTAAAAAAGGGAGAGGATTCTTACAATCAGTCCTAAAATGTAAACTGCCTTATAAGCTGAGAGTCAAGGGTACCCAAGAGGTCCCGTTTCAATGCCTGGGAACCCCTCTGGGCGTCTGCTTCTGGGGCCACCACCCTGAGGGTGGGACCCTGCCAGCCACGGCTCTGCCCCTCCCGACGGCCTGACCCCCGCACAGGCCCCGGCTGAGTTGCTGGCCACGTCCCTGCAGGAAGGCGCTTCCCCTCCCGGCTGACTCTGGGACTCGGGGGGCATGTTGGCCGTCCTCGATCGCCACCCTTGCTCCACTCGAGTGCTGCCTGTGTCCGATGCCTTGAGGCTACAGGCTTCAGACTCTAAACCCTCTGCCTGGGTGCCTGGGTGTCTGGGCACCCGTGGGTTAGCGGCTCCAGGAATGGCGGGGCAGTGAACGCGGCATGCACAGCTGTCTTAGGAAGCGCCATCCGCCGTCTCTGAGGTCCGTTCCAGGCTTGGTGGTTGTGAAGGAAGGGGTAACTGGCAGACGCCTTGGCCCTTTAAAAATACTCTTAGGTATTACCTCCCTGCGGGGCCGGGGAGGGTGGGGGTCTGCAGCCGGGCTGGCCAGGAGGAGGCCGGCGTGGCCTCGGGAGGCTTGGGGGAGGCTGGGCTGTGTCCCGCCAGCTCGAGGGAGGGCCGGGGACAAGGCCGTGTGGGGATTTGAGGGCCACGGTGACCTTTGCAGAGGGCCTGAGGCTGTGGAGGGCGTGTGTGCCCGGACCCCGAGGGCCCAACATTTCTGTCACGATCTGGCTCTTGGCGAAAAGTAAACTCGGGAGTCCCCGGGCCACCGAGGTTTTGGACGGGTGTGTGGCAAAGGGAGGCTCAGGAGCTCGAGGACCAGGACGCCAGGGGCCGCCTGCGTGCGTGTCCCGCTGTCCCCCCGAGGCCCCATTGGCCGTCAGGCTCCGCCTGCCTCACGGTACCTGGCTCAGAGGCGTGCACGGGGAAACTGAGGCCACAGCACGTGTTTCTTCAGCCTTTCCCTTCAGGCTTTTGCAGAAATAGCTTTCTACACACAGGCCTGGCCAGGGACACAGGCGTGCCCTGTGTGGAAACAATGGCTGCATTTTCCCCGGGAAACAGCGTCGGGTTACCAGGGAGCTCTGCTCGGCAAGACCTCCTGTGCGCCCGGCTGCACCCCGCAGCTGCCTCTCCAGCTCCTGGTCTGTCCGGGGGAGAGCAGCCCCAGCATGGGAAGCAGGCCCCTGCCCCTGCAGTCCCGGCTTGTCCGTGCCCTGGCCCCTGACACCCCCAGAGGATGTCCTCGGAGCCCAGGAGCCAGGCAGGACGCAGTGCCCCTGCTGAGCTGGGCCCTAAGTCTCAGCCTCTCCCTGCAGGTGGAAACCCCGAGGACCAACCTGAAGCAGCCCCCCGGGGAGGGGGGGAGGGAGGGGCTTGGAAACAGAGGGGAAGTCGAGGCAGCCGCAGCGCCCGAGGCACTTACCAGCTTCCGTCTGTTTGTGCTCCCCAGACTGTCTGCTAACTTCTCGCTTTTTCTGGTTCTGCCCAAGGGATGCCCGCAGCTCCGCCTGAATGCATCTGGGAAAGCTTCTGCTGCTGTCCCCCGACAGCCCCGCCTCTACGGGACGGTCTCGGCTACCTCCCCTTGCTTCACCGTGTGTGGCACCGTCGTCCCCGTGCGATCGTGCAGAGGCTTCTCCCGGTTTCATTTCTGACCCCTGACTCCCCTACGAGGCCCACATCCCAGGGGCGCAAGTTCCCATGCGCCCTGCGCCTTGATGCCTTTGTGTCCTTGTCAGTGTTGTTTTGTGTCTTCGTGCTTGTCTCCAGCCCCCGTGGAATGCGGGTGTGGACGCTTGTCCTCTCACTTTGCAGGTGACTGGGGTCTTCCTCTGCTCCGCACACGTGGCTGGCCGCTTCGAACCGCTGCAGGTGCTGTCCCGTCCGTACCCGCCCAGCGTGATGCTGCAGAGGCTTGGTCATAAAAGCCCTGGGGCGTGTCCCCACGTGGGCTCGCCGGCGACACCTAGATCTCCCCAGAAGTGCAGTTCTGGGCTCCTCGGCGATTAGCATGCCCGGCTTTACCAACCAGTGCCTGGTGGCTTCAGGCAGGCCTGTGCGAGTGCAAGCGTGGGCCTCGCCCAGGAGCGTGATGGTTTCTCGGTCCCCAGACTCTCGCGGTTTGCCAGTCTGCGGGTTTCTGGTGGCCCGACTTGTGCGAGACACAGAGCGGCCCCTCATTGCCGTTGCGGCTCGTGGGTCTCTGATCAACAGCGACTTCTATTCATCGAACCATGAGGCCACATAGTTCTGAAGCTATGTCATTACACGCCTACGTACTCAATTCTTTTCCATTTTATTTTTAGATGGTTGTAGAGTGACTTGTGTTGTTGTGAGAAAACGGACCCCATAGACCCTTCAGTCGGTTTCCCCTAAGAGTAACATAACGACAGTGCGGAACCACGGCGGGAGGTTTATAATAGAAGGGTCCGTGGACTTCACTCACACGCTGTCGTTTCTTCGTGTAGCTGCGTGTGCAGGCACGTTTAGTTCCGTGCAGTTTTATCACATACCTGGATTCCCGTGACCACCAACAGTCCTGAGGCAGGACCGGACCATCCCCGCAAGGGTCTCGCGTGCTCCGTTTCACGGGGACCGCCAGGAGTCTCCCCTGCCACCTCCCACCTGGACCACACTCATCCGCCTTCCGTTCTGTAATTTGTCAGCTCAAGAGCGCCGCGGAGACGGAAGTAGTGTGCAACCTTCTCAGAGCGGCTTTCTCACTCGGCAGCTTTCTTGAGACCCACCCGGACTGCTCTTACCCATATTCCCATCTATCACTCATCAGCATGCATTGTGTAGATGGACCTCCGCTCACCACCGACAGGCGTCCGGGTTGTTTCCACCTGTGGCCGTGAAAGCCTCCGTGCCTTGTGTGTGGGCGTCAGTGCCAATGTAATTTTCCGTTCTTCCGGGATAAACGTCCCGGAGCATCATTGCTGGGCTGAGTGCTAAGTGCGTGTTCAGCTTTATGAAGAGTCGCCGTGGCCCCTTCCCAGAGCGGCCGACCCAATTCACCTTCCCGCCAGCCGTGATCCCGTTTCGCCACCGCTCAGCACCATTTGGGGTGATCGCGGTTTCCAAACTTCTGGTAGAGGCGGAGAGCTGGGTCCCCGCGGTTGTAACTGGCCACTTGTCTACGACGGGCGCTCTGTCCTCACACACCAGGCCGCCGCCCCCCTCTGAATCTCCAGGACTCTGTCACGGCTTTCACTGTGTCTCCAAACACAGTGCCCTGAAAACCTGGGGTTCCAAGCTGTACTTGAAGAGCTTTGAAGAACATTGTCTCAAAAGGAAGGGCCTTCTCCGTGTGGGCTGTTTGGACCACGGCTAGCCACACTGGCCCCGGGGTCTGCGGCTGGGCCGGAGCCTTCGCTCTGCAGAACACCTCTCCAAAGGCCACCCGGAGCCGTGGTGGGGGTGCCTCGCCAGCACGAACGTGAGTACGTTCTCGAGGGGAGGTCGAGGGTGGACGGAAGAGAAGCGATGTGGTCACACCCGGACTCCCATACATCCACTCACCTCCCACCTTCCCGGGGTGCCTTTGAGTTTGCCTTCTCTGGAGGATCAGCACAGACGAGCAGGGGGACGGTGAAGCCTTTCCTCTGTTCCCCGATCTAAGTCTTCCCCATCAGCGGTGGCCGGTTCGTCCCCGGCCCACGGGGCAAGTTGGCCAGCGAACCTGTAGCTGATCTAAGTTTGGACCAGGAAACCTCAGACTGTGGCAGCGGCTTCTTCGCACACGGACGAGCGTGGGTGCTAATGAGATGCACTGATGTAAAAACCGTGAGAGAGGCTTGGACTTTCTCATGTTCCCCATTCAACCAAAATTTCATGATCTCAGGCGCTGTGTTAGACCCTGGGAAACAGAGAATGGGTTTACTTTCCAGGGACGGGGGGCCGGCCCGTGCCACCAAAGGCCACTAGGAAGGTGATGGTTTCAGACAGTGAGCAATACGCACGCAGGAGGAATAAAAGTGGACCACGTGGGCGAGAAGGGTGCCCAGCTGGGGCTTGGTTACTTGTCCACGGAAGTGACCAGAAAAGCCTCTTTGAGGAAACCACGTGTGTGTTCTGAGCCTCGCAGGGCGAGGAGGGACTGGCCATAAATATTCGAGAGGGAAACATTCCCGTGGTGGAAAAAGCCAGCACCAGGTTTCTGGACTGTGATCGGCTTTGGTCTGTCTGAGGAGTAGAAAGGGATCGTCGTGTTTGGAACTCGGGAAGCGAAAAAAGCGAATGAGAGACGTGATCTGGGCCGCGGGCCGCAAATCTGTGTAGGAGAGAGCCCCCCGTTTCCCCGTGCGTGACGCAAATCCCCCGGGAGGACGGGACCACGTTTTTGTGCTGCTTGGACTCAAAGGTCGCTCAGGGTTATGTGCAGTACAGACTGCAAGGGATCGGTTAGGGGGTGAGCGGTCTGGCGGGCAAGAGACGGTGTCGGCCGGGACTCTGGCAGCAGGACGAAAGGGATGGGTCCGGGGCATGTTTGGGGGCCGCGGCCGACGAGACGCTCCACCAGTGAATGACCTGGGTGCCGCCAGCATTGAGGGAGGAGCCGGCTGAACGGTGTTATTATCTCCTGAGATGGTGGAAGCCAAGGAGGTCACAGACTCGGTGGGGGGAGATCCCGACTCCACTTCTGCTACAGCTGGCCTGTCTCTTGGGCATGAGCTGGGTGGGGGGGGGATGGTCAGGGGAGAACGGCCTCAGTGAGGGAAGTGCAGGGGTTCGGGGGCCAGCGTGACCACAGGGCGGGGGAGAGAGCACGCAGGGGCCCCGGACGGAGGACCGGTGTGCGGCTGGACTCGGGGTCGGCGTGGAAGTGGTGGCTGGAGGTGAGGACGAGAGAGGACAGAGCTGACGGACGTTTTAGGGTGTCAGCTTCCAGGGCGGTGTTGTGTGGGGTAAGAGGCAGGAGGCAGAGGCGGTGGAAGGAGAATCACCCGAAGGGGAAGGAACGCAAGGTGGCCATGTATGGGGGCTCGACTTTGGACAAGGTGGGTTCAAAGTATGCCTGGGGCGCCTGGGGGCCTCAGCGTCCAACTGTTGGTTTTGACGCAGGTCACGACCTCACGGTTCACGGGTTCAAGCCCTGCGTGGGACTCCACGCTGAGCACGGAGCCTGCTTGGGATTCTCTCTCTCTTCCTCTCTCTCTGCCCCCCTCCCACTTGTGCCTTCTCTCTCTCTCTCTCTCTCTCTGTCTCAAGATAAATAAATAAACCTAAGAAAAAGGATGCCTTCTGGCACTCTGCAGATCGTACATTAATTGTGGGACCAAGCCCCAGCTTAGCGTGAGGTCTCATTTCCACCGAGTTTAATACGTCTCTGTCTCTCTTAGAAAACGGCAGTTATTATTATTTTTTATGCCAGAAGAAATACATATTTTTTGCAAAACATTTGAAAAATTAAAAAAATAATATCTCAAAATCTGACTACCCAGAAATGATAAATAATTAAAATACTGGATATCTTACAAACACATGCACATCGTGTGACATATTTGTTTGTTTGTTTACTTATTTATTTATTTTTTAATGTTTATTTATTTTTGAGAGAGAGAGAGCGAGCGAATGAGTACAAGTGGGGGAGGGGCAGAGAGAGAGGGAGACACAGAATCCGAAGCAGCTCCAGGCTCCGAGCTATCAGCACAGAGCCCGACGGGGGGCTCGAACCCACGAACTGCGACATCGTGACCCGCGCCCAAGTCAGAGGCTTAACTGACTGAGCCACCCAGGAGCCCCTGAAGCGGGCCTCTCAAAAATAAATAAACATTAAAAGAAAAATTAAAAGCAGATAAAAATTCAAATTCTTATCCCTTCCCTTCTTTAGGAAGCAGAAACACAGAGCCGTGCTCCCACGTCTGCTGCTGCTCTGTGCTGCTCCGGATCCCTAACATATTTTATGAACTGTGGTGACATTTCCCACCTGGGAAGGATGTGGTTTTCCCGAAGCATCGAGGTCCCGCGGCCAAAGTTGCAATTCAAGGGAACTGACAGCCTGAGAAAATTTTCTTGGAAATCTGCAAAGATGGTAGGAGGGTCACGTTCACCGGTCTGTCTGCTCCTCTTGATGTTTCCAACTCCTACTTGAGGCTTTCACTCTTGATGTGTTCACAGCCTTGCAAACAAACGGGAGAAAGACAAGTCAGCCCAGAAGAAAAACCGGTGGTGCCCAGAGAGGATCAGGCTGGTCCAGCGGTTCCTGGGCAGGATCCTTGGTAAAGCAAGGCTGACTTTTATGTTTCTCCTGCCCGCCTGGGGCCGCAGAGCTCTGGTAGGATTCCAGCGGACAAAGTGCAGGGGGGAGGAGGGCGGTCCGGAAAGGATGGCCGGAGCCCAGGAGGGCGGCTCACCCCCGCTCCCTGACGTTTTTGCACATCGGGTGGACCCTTCGAAGTTCGAAGTCTGCCCGCTTCACGGCAGGCTGGCGAAGGACATGGGCGTTTCCACGGCTGTTGTGAATGTGAGCGTGTCCCCTGCGCCCAATGTGAGCGAGGTCGCACCACACGGGAGGGAGACGGGCAGAGCTTTGTGATGTAAGGTGCTGCGTTTTGTCATTAGTGATATATGATTTTATTAGGTGGGTTTGGACAGGGAAACAGAACTCCTTGGCATAACACGGAATAAGATGTGTATGTGTGTGGGTGGGTGGGTGGCTGGGGGCTGGCCTGAAGTCACTGCAGGTCTGTTCTAAGAACAGCTGCACACACGATAGGTGAGGACGAGACACAGTAGAGCCTGTGAGGAGACACTTGGGGGCCCCTAAGAACAAGCTGGGACCCACGCGGAGGAAGGGGACACCCAGGCCTCTCTTCCTGCATCCGACCCGGGACCTGCCGAGGAAGCCGAAGTGCTCTGCCCTGAGCCTGTCCGCTTGCCTAGCTCGGCACTCGGAGAAACGTTAGGGGAAATTGGCAAAAAGTGTTCCTCACTATAATTTAATTTGGGTGGTAATGGGGAGCGTTGCAGGTTTATGAGCAAAGTAAAGGCGCGATGAGGGCCATTTCAGGGGACGGTTTCGCCTCCTCCTGCAGGATTGATTAATCTGCAGTGTTCGGATGGACTGATATTCTGGGAATAAGGAAGAACTGAACCCTTCTGGCAGTGCGACTGTGGGACAGTCGACGCCAACGAGGTCCTGTGAGGTTCATCGTCCTGAACCTCGAGGGGGGGGTCCCTTGGCATCCAGACAGAAAAACAAAGTCACCGGCGAGTGGGAAAGTGAGTGATTGCAGATTTCGTGAGAAAATGTGCAGAGCGGAAAGTGTAGCTCGAATTCGGCCCCCGCCGGTAGGTCACCGGGTGAGGGTGCCGTGGGGTCCTCCAACGTGCCAGCGCACACGGAAAGCATGCGAAAGATTTGTTAGAAAGCATCATTCGAGGGGCGCTTGGGTGGCTCAGTCGGTTAAGCATCTGACTTCGGCTCAGGTCACGATCTCACGGTCCGTGAGTTCAAGCCCCGCATCGGGCCCTGAGCTGACAGCTCAGAGCCTGGAGCCCGTTTCAGATTCTGTGTCTCCCTCTCTATGTGACCCTCCCCCGTTCATGCTCTGTCTCTCTCTGTCTCAAAAATAAAATAAACGTTAAAAAAAAATTATAAAAAAAAAAAAAAAAAGAAAAGAAAGCATCATTCGAATGGAGAACCGAGTCAGGAGCTTAATCCAAGGACCAAACGCGGCAGTGGTCATTTGCACAAGGGGACAGCGGTGAGGTTGGCACAGACAGTCACCGGACTGGGGGGGGGGATCAGCCACGCCATCAAGGCCACGCAGGTGGGTGGGGTGCAACACCGGGAGACTCTCCAGAATCGGGAGATTAGGGATGCAGGGGAGGGGCGTGGGCTGGGACAGGAAGCGAGCAGCTCAACACTACATCTTGTGTAGACGTTACAAAGCAAGAAAAGAGTTCTCAGGAGATTACTTGAAGTCGTAAATGTGACCACAGGCAAGAATAAAACTACGTCTGGCACTTAAACACACGGGCACACACACAGACCTGGGACGATGTCGGATTATGTCTCACCCAGATTTCTGGGGAAGTGCCAAAATGTGGTTGACGAAGAAATGCGTGTAGCCTTTGAATATCCGAAGACACTCAGATCTACAGTGACAGTGGAGGAACTGGAAATCAAAGACACGCTACAGTGTGTCAGGGGGTGACTCGGGGCAACGATTTTGGAAAAGCATCCTTCGGTAGCTATCAGATGTAAGGACGTGTGCCACTTGCTTCCCACAGATTCCACGAGTTTAAACAGGCTGGAGCTAGATCTGACTCGTGCAGACCTTCGCCCTCCTCAAATCACGTGATTCAGTGCCGCCGTGCTCCCCTCCATCACCGTTCGAAAAATTAAAATCCTGAGAACCGTAAAAAACGTCCGTCTCTATGGGACAGATGCAACGAGCTGTTCTATCCATAAGATGAACAGGGGACCACTTTTAAAAAAGAGAAGTGTGGATCCGTTTGCACTGATATTGATGATATGCTATTAATTGCCACAGAAAGTCAAAGAGTATGGGTTGTATAGACATAATCATTAAATTGTGTAAAGGGTGTGCGTATGTCAGATTTTGCACGAACACACATTTCATAAGAAGACACGAGAAAATGTTAGTGCTGTGTTTACCCGGGAGGAAAGGGGAATTGTATCGCTCTTCCACCTTTTGACGTTGTGACAGCTGGCATTTACTACGTTTTTTTCTGTTTTGTTTTGCTTTTTATTTAATCTTTCTCCTCCGTTTTAAAACGAACGGCAGGATACTTGACACGCGATATTACATCAGTATCAGGGGCACAACGTAGTGATTCAAGCCCCTGCGTTCCTCACGCCGTGCTCACAGGGGAGCTGCTCTCTGTCGCCGTACAACCCGATTTCGGTGCCGTTGCTACGCTCCCTATACTGTGCCTTTCTCCTTGTGACCTGTTCATTCCGCGACCGGGAGCCTGTGTCTCCCACGGCCCTTCACCCATCGTGCCCATCCCCCCACCTCCTGCCCTTCAGCCGTCAGTCTCTTGTCTGTATTTACAGGACTGATTCTGCTTTTCGTTTGCTTATTCATTCCTTTTGGTTTTTAGACTCCACCTGTGAGTGGAATCACATAGTATCTGTCTTTCTCTGTCTGACTTATTTCACTTAGCATCATACACACTAGGTCCATCCGTGTTATTGCAAATGGCAAGATCTTTTTCTTTTTTGGCTGAGTAATATTCCATATCTATCTATCATCTATCATCTATCCATCTATCTCTATCATCCATCCATCCATCCATCCATCTGCTATCATCTGTCTTCTATCTATCTATCTATCTATCTATCTATCTATCTATCTATCTTGTATCTATCATATATCTATCATCTATCCCCAAGTGAAATACCACCCATGCTGTTCTACAGACCTCTTATATCAAAGAACACTAACCTTGAATATCTTTCAAGCACATCTGTCTCATCCCTTTCAACATCTGCCTGGGATTTCCAATATGTGGTAGCAAGATGCATTCTTGGAAAATAAGAAAACCTTGAAAGACTGGGGACCAGTGACTTTGGACTTGCTTCCCGGTGCAAAGACGAGCTGGGAGCTGGTGCTCTGCACTGCTGGGGTTCCTGGTGAGGGTTCCGGTGAGTGGTTCCTGGGGGTTTCTCTTCCTTGTCTCCCCAAGCACCGTGTGTGTGCACGTGGGTTTGAAGTAACTGTTAACCAAGTGATAGGAAAGCCTTTCTCTGAGTCTGACTGCCCCGGGGGGTAATTGGACAGCAGGAGACCATCTCTGAAGCCACTGAGGTTGTTGCTTTGAGAACAAACTTGAGCTGCTCTGTCACCTGCGTCGGCTCTTACAGCCCACGGCACGGAGCCCACAGCCCACGTGCTCATTCCTCCTCCCAGCCTGTGAGCGTCAGGGATCTGACCCCACCGCAGGGCCGAGACATCTGAGAGGAGCGCTACGGGTCCCACGTCCAGCAATCCTGCCCTGTTCCAGGAGGTCTCACCCAGACACCTGGGGTCCTGGCCATGGGACAGCTCTTCCCCGGGGCACCTGGTCCTGCCCCCCCTCAGTGACCGGGGGTCAGCTGTGGGCTGGGTCACTGTGCAGCAGGCCACAGCAGGTCACAGCTGCTGGTGGGGTCAGCCGGGCACTCTTACCGGTTCCTGCTTTTATTTTTTATCTTTGCCTTATCCAGCTCTGGAAATAAGGGCTCATTTCACATTCTGCCGGGAGGGAAGAGAGAGAGAGAGCCGTGGCTGGGAGGCAGGAGGACCCCAGGGCCCGGGAGACGAGGCTTCAGTTCCTCTGACTCAGCGCCTCCATGCGGATGGAGAGAAGAGAAGGGGTAAACTCGCCTGCGGGGCTCCACACCCTTGCAGGGGGCTTCCTGTGCATGCTGGGGGAGCATGACCCACCCGGCTCGTTTGCTGCCCCGAGGGGCTTGCGCACAAGGAGGGGGCTCCAGGGTAACTGTGCTGTTTGCTTGTTTCTTAATCGCTGATGTTCATGCTGATCCTTCTGCGTTTGGTGGTGATTTTTTGTGCTCTGTCTCCTGTTTCCCCTGCAGGTTCCTGAACCTCAATGTGGCCCATCTGCCACCACACACTTTCCTTGTCTAGAGGCTGGTGGCCACCTGGTTGCCAAGGAGCCTGGGGCCACGCCTCACCCGGAGAGGCTGAGTTCGCCTTTGGATCTTTCCAGAATCCTTTCTGTGTGCACACTGGAGCCCGACCTCCGCTGGTCACGTGGCAAGTATGTATTTGGATACAGCCAGTGGGTTCTGACAACACCAGTAAATTCCTCAAAGAAAATGCTGGGCACGGAGGGACGTGGTGTAGTCTGGGGTGACAAGGGGGGATTGGCTACGGTCTTGATGGGTCACTGCTGAGGAACGCCCCAGGGCCAGTGGTGGCCCCGAAAGTTTATTTCTCTCCACGTAATCCTATGGTCTGCCTTCGCGAACACCTGCCTCCCAGGATGTGTGAGGGGAAGGGCAGGAGGCGTCTGTGCAGCGGCTCTCGAGGGGCTAGTCCTAAAAGCATCGCACTCACATTCCAGAATGCAAGGGAGCCCGGGACCACGGTCTAATTATGTGCAGGAGAAGGAATAGGCCCAATACGGATCAGAAGATGTGGGCATAAAGTCTGGCTCAGCCCGATCTCTTCACGTCTCCAGTCCTATTTCTTGGGCTGCCGAGTGTGGAGGACGGGGTGGGAGAGCATAGGGCCCCTCCTGGCTCCTATGGCCACAAGCACGTATTCTTGTGGGTTAGAACTGCTAATTTTCCATGCCCGGATGAGACTCCCCACTCCAGCTTGGCTCTCAGGCTGAGCCCGAATGTGCTGAGGCAGGTGAGGACTATTTCAGAAGAGTGACTTGTCCCTACTGGAGAAGCTTCTGGAAAGGGCTGTTTGTCAGATTGTCCGAGCAGCACCTGGGGACTTGCGTGCTCTCTTACAGCCCTCGGGGTGACCAGGGCGGTGTCAGCAGAGCATATGCAGGGGGGAGCCTGAGCAAAGGTGGTGAATGGGTGAGGACACCTGCCCGCCATCACCTTCAGCCCCTTACAAACTGGCTGGTGTTTGCAGGTACCAGTTGGTCATGTGACAGTGGTGTCCCCCGATGTCCTCTGCTCACCAGCACTAGAAGGACCAGCAGGCACTCTCTCCAATGTGAATACTATTCTTAGGTTCAGGTTTATACACAGACACATACTGCTTTCTTTTCCCAACATATAATATATTTTCAGTGTAGAAATGGCTTATAAGCACATGTAAGTACAAGGAAGAAAAACCAGTTATTACAATCCAACCCCCTGATTTTCTGTGTGCACGTATAGATGACTGCTTTTGTACAGGACGTAGCTCCTTTTATAGTTTAAGTGACAAAAATAATAGCATAAATGGTAGAGGTGTAAAAGGGAACATTCATGAATTTTAATCATCTCCCTCCAGCTCGGTTTTATTTAAAATTTTTTTAACATTTATTTATTTTTGAGAGACAGAGACAGAGCATAAGCAGGGGAGGGGGAGAGAGAGAGAGAGAGAGAGAGGGAGAGAGACAGAATCCAAAGCAGGCTCAAGGCTCTGAGCTGTTTGTCAGCACAAAGCCCGATGTGGGGCTCAAACTCACGAACTGTGAGACCATGACCTGAGCTGAAGTCAGACTCTCAACCGACTGAGCCACCCAGGCACCCCTCTCCAGCTCTGTTTTAAATGGCTGAGAGTGCAAAGTCAACAGGTTGCTGGGAACCTCCCCTACGTTTTCTCTTCTTAGCCCAGAGAAAGTGTTTCTACCTCTCCACACACTTTGGACATAGACTGGGGGAGAGAGAGCCTTTTACTGCTTCACAAAAATTGAGGCATGTCATATATCTTGTTCTGAGATTTCTTTCCACCAAAAGTGCACCATGAAACTTTCCAATTCAATGCCTCAGAGCTCTCCTTTCTCTTTCAACTGGTCAGTCATCTGTCACAATACAGATGGTCATGATTCATTCAACCATCGTCCCGTCGATGGTCGTTTGGGTGCTGACTGGATCTTCCTACTGATGGCATCAGTGTGGAGGCCAAGCCTACTCACATCTTGTAAGCAGCCGCTTGTGTTTCTAGAGAGCTGACTTAGAAGTTGGAGTACAGGGTCCGAGGAGTCTAGCACATCTCGCCCATTTCCATCCTGGGAAGTTGCAAAAACTGATCTTCCCGCTCATGGTGCACAAGCTGTTTTCCTCCCTTCCGACCAACAGAGGTGGTTACGCTCATTGAAAAGTTTTGCCAGTCTGACTGATGAACGATGACCCCTCATTATTTTAATGGGAGCCTCCGTGAAACTGGCAAGGTTCATCATTCTGCCACCTGATGATTGATGTCGTGAATGGATCGTTTTGCACAGCACCGGCCTGCGAATTTGCACACCTCTCTCCCTCGCTTGCTTTTTCCTACTAATTTGTCGGAGGGTGTGGGTTATACCGCCAACGTTTCTCTTTCTCTCTGAGTGAGAAGAAGTTTTCGGTCCGGCTTTTTAAAAAAACATTTTGCTTATTGAGTTTTTGGTGTCAGAATTATGAGAAGTTCAGACGATTTTAGTTATTTAAATTTACAAACATTTAAATTGAAAAGACTGTGAATTTGTTGCCCACGAGGTCGCAGGAAGGCCTTTTTACCGTTTATTTCTTAAACGTAGCTTGTCATGTCTGTTAGCTGCCCACCCAGCTGCCTGGTTTCTTGGTGACATCTGTGTGGCTGACACAGGGAGAGTTGGCTCCCGAGGGGCGTGCAAGGGTGTGACCTCACTCCTTTTGAATTTTCTCTCTGCCAGATCCCGTCCCCGGGTGCGGCCACGCCTTTCCCCCTCCATTCTTCTAGGCTTTGCAGAAAGAAAAGAATTCAGGGAATGAGTTCCTGTTTGGAAAATTCATAGGCTTTTTGAGGGGGAAAGTGTTCTGCTTTTTTTTTTTTCTCGATAAGGGGAGAAAAGCCAGGATGGTTAATCCAGGTGGAATTAATTCTTCCAAATTTCTCTTTTGTTCGGCCGAAGTGTGGGCCTGGTGAGACTGAGCCTTGGCCCCTGCAGACTTCCTGCCACACGTGGCCAGGCTCCCGAGGGGTTTGCCGTGGCCTTCCCCCTGCAGTCACCGTGGGGCGGAACTTGTCCCCACATCAGTGGCACCGCTCCCATCTGCGAAGGTGACTTTGTCAGGTTTTATCAGTGCTTTCCTTTTAGGGTAAAATGCACAGACGTAGGAAACCTTCATTAGTCTCCACTATTTTCGGCTTGGGAAAGAAGGTGACATTGCTAACACACGGGCCCTTAGCGGTGACCCCACAAGGGGCAGCGTTCCCACAGACGGCCCCACGGTGGCCCCCACGCGTGGTGAGTGATAGCGCTTACGTCGGTCGCCATCGACTGCCCTGAACATCCATTATGTCACGGTTTCTTTATTTGCTCTTTTCCCCCCAAACTGTATTTCGTGTTAACCGTGGAAGAAGAAGTCATTGTAGGGTATCTAACGCAGGGCGCCCGGGCCCCGCACCCCGGGGAGGAAGGTGAGGCCTCACCGGCCACCCCCAGCTGGCCGCACCCCCCCACCCTCCTGGCGTCCTCCGGTGCCTCGGTTTCTCCAAGGTGGCAGCTGCCCTGCCCGCAGGTCCTTCCCGTGGGGATGCTCCTCCTGTGTGTCTTGTCGGCTGGCTTCTTCCCCGTGCATAGTGCTGCTTCTCAGAAGCCTTTCCTAATGGACGGTCTTGCAGAAAGCTGCGGGGTCAGCTCACAACCGTGACACCCGTGTGCCGGTTCCCTCCTGCCTCGTGGGCCAGCGTGCACCCTGATCCTGGCGCCCGGCGAACGGCCAACACATCCTGCGGGACCGCAGGGTGGGCACGGTGCCTGCCTCCCAGGAGGGTGGGCTTCACAGGTGCCTCCGGGGAGGCGTCCACACCGCCTGCATGTGGGTGGTGGGGGAGGCGGCCACGGAGGCCCCCAGTAGCTCACGTCCAGACTCTACACTGGAGTTCCACACCCAGCGTTCTGTCCCTTTGCAGACGTTTTTGTGGACCGGTCCTCCGAGACAGCTGACATACGCAGAGTCCCCTCTCGAGAAATGCACCTGTCTTGGGGATGGTGGTGGCTTCTGGCAGCCGGGCTAACCAGGGCGCGGCTGGAGAAAATTCCACCCGGGTCTTGGTAAGACGGAATTCGATTTCATTTCCAAGGCTTGGGATACGTGTGAACAGCAAGCTCAACATGTCTATGCATCAGAATAGGGTAAACAGGTATCAAAACGGGGCGGTCAGCCACATCCCAGAGGGCGTGCACCCCACACACCCTAGTGCTCACGCTCAGAAGCGTGCAGAGGTCAACAGTACAGGTTTTCAAGGATGCCTACGTATGTGACAGAGGTCAGAAAAGCCGCCCCCTGCCCCACCTGCCCCAATTCTACCCAGCACTCGAACGCCTCGGTCGGGACAGCCAGGATCACAGACGTCAGAGAGAAAGGCTCTACAGCAAAGACGGACGCAAAGGGGAAAAGCCAGAAAACAGAAACCGGCGTGCGGGAGAAGAAATAACAATACCAAGAGAAACAGAAACGATAACCAAGGTGCTAAAAAAGAACAGAAAAATAAGAGTTAATATCACAGAGACTGAAGAAAGCATGGCACCCATAGATAAAGATTCCATGGACAGAGATTTACTGACTTTGGTCAAGAAGGAAGGTGGAATGTAGATATTTTCAGACATGAAAGCAAGACCTATCTGCTTATCCATCCGTCCACCCGTCCACCCATCCGTCCATCCGTCCATCTGTCCATCCATTCATTATCTACCGATCAATCTGTTCATTCATCCATTATCTACCCATATCTATCAATTAATCTATCATCTATCTATCTATCTATCTATCTATCTATCATCTATCTCTTTTCCCCTGAACTCTTTCTTTGAAGACCACTGGATAATTAATTTTAATAAAATAAGGACGAAAATTAGATAAGATGGAAATCTGGGAAAAGAGGCCCAGCAGAGGGGAGAGAAGAGAAAGGAAAAAGAGCTTTTGGAAGGCTTGGGAAAGTTCGGAGGTATTTAACAGATGTGTTGCACCTTTCAGAAATGCTACTAAGAGGGGCCCGAGGCACTGAGCAAATAAGAACACAGGGCGGTTTGTAACTTCCGGGAGAGCCCGTCAAGGCTGTGTGAGAATCGGACTGTCCGTCCACGCAGCGGGGAACAATGTGTACCCCATGTGGCTAAGGCACACTGCGGCCCGCTGGGAGGGTAAGAGGCAGGGGGCGGGGCGATGGGAGAGACAGACTCTCTCCTTCTTTAACAGAAGGTCGATATGATACTCTAAAATGTTGACTGATCAAGAGATAGCAGGATGGAGTATTTCACAAATATACAGAAATAAATGTCAGAAGGAAATCTTCATAGAGATTGAAAACGTGTTCCTCTAGGAAGTAGGGAAGGTTTGGGCACGGAGCCCAGTGCTTTTTAAATTTGAGCTACTTAGACCTCTCTGATTTCTCTATGTGGACGTACTTGGCTAGAAATAGAAACCTAACGCTCTAGCAGAAGGGCGCGTAGAGGAATGCGTACACACAGCTCCCGGAGGCCTAAAAACCGGGAAAGGTCTGCCGACAGGATTTCGTGTTGCCTTTTTACTAGGGGGCCTGGCCAGTGGGGTTTACACTTCTCCCGTGGGAGCCGGGAGGAAGCCCTTCTTGTCCTCGGGGCCATACAGCCTGTGACCCTGTCTCTGAAATGCTTCCGTGATGGGATGCTTACAGTGCTAAGCCTCGCCCTGCTCATCCCTGCGGTGAGGACAGACTCCTCTTGCGCGGGGCGGGCGTCTAGAAGGCCCTGGGAGCCCCGTCAGCGGAGGGAAGGAAACGTCAGTCCCCTGTTGTTTGGATAAAGCTGCCACTGTCCACCCAGGTACTTAACTGGTCGTGCACAGTGGGCTTTTACCAGTTGACAGCCTCACCCCCCGCCCCCCATGTCCCCATCTGCTGCTCCGAACCCCATCCTACACTCGCTGCTCCGGCCCGTGGGATGGCTCACCTCCAGTCCTCTCTTGGTATCCTCAGTCGTGATCTCCTCTCACCGTCCTCCCCACGGGGGGAGACGCAATGTGGGTCGTCGGGAGGGACCCCAGCCCAACTGCCCCCTCCCAAACTTGTCTTCGGAAATAGGGTGACTGGTGACACACAGAGGAGTCGTTTGGGGGCAAGAGAGCAAACGGAACATGAAGGTCAGTGCTGGTGGGTCAGAGACGAGACTGGAGGCATGGGCCCAGGAGGGGGGGGGGTCACACAAGGCAAGGGCAGAGTTTGTGGCTGACCGGGGGAGGGGCCAGGAAGGGGTCCCGACCCCCCTAATACCAGCAATGAGTGCATTGCATGTGATTTGTGTTCTGGCTCCTTCGGGGACCGGGACCCCTGGATCCTGGCCACTTCTCGCTCTCAGACACGACCAACAAGGCTGTCCTGTTCTTATCTGGGCGACAGCAGCATGTGACCGGGGGGCAGAGGAAGCGGTGGGGCCTTAGAATGACATTGAATAAAGTGATATTTAGACGCTTGTGTAAACACCACGTCATCTCAAATGAAGTGAAAGCCCAAAACTTTGGAACCCTCAACTTTCTTTTTTTAAATCCAAGCCTATTTTGAGGTATTAATACTGCAAAACATTTTCTATTTTTCATATTTGTAAATTTTATTTATTTATTTTGAGAGAAAGAGAGAGCACAAGCAGGGCAGGCACAGAGAAAGGGAGAGAGAGAGAGAGAGAGAGAGAGAGAGAGAGAGAGAGAGAGAGAGAAAGAGAATCCCAAGCAGGCTCCACACTATTAGCAAACCCTGAGATCATGACCCGAGGTGAAATCGAGTCGGATGCTCAGCCGACTGAGCCACCCAGGCGTCCCCAGCAAAACATTTTTTGAAGAACGCAGGAGACCAGGGAGGCTGGCTGCCCCAGCAAGTTGAAGCAGGTGCACAGGGCATGGGGTCCGAGGAGCAGAGCTGGCAGAAGGTGGGGGCAGGACTCCAGACACACAGTCCAGGAGCTTTGGGGGTGGACAGTGTCGTGGGCAGCTCTGTGCCCACGCTCCTGCCTGGGACCTTTGTCTTGGGTGAAGTGAAGACATCTCCGGGCCAACGCTAGTCAGCAGCCTTTGAGCAGAGACTTGGCGACCTCCAAGTACGGGCCTCAGGACCTCCAGACCAAGCAGAGCCAAAGAGCAGGGAGCCACCTCTGCAAAGAGCCTGAGGTTGGGGGAGCCCGCTCTGGGAGTGAGTGGAACAGAGTGAGCGTGGAAACTGTGGAGTACGGCCACCATGGAGGGCAGTTTCCAGATCATCCAAATGACCCCAGATGTCCCCTGCTGCTCCCTCCAGTGACAGGTGGGAGTCTTTATCAACAGTGTGCAATCTACAAAGCCGAGCCCCATGCATATCGTGACAAAAGGTGCTCAGAGAACTGGTGGTGACATGGGGAAGGGGGAACCGTGCAGGAAGGTGCTCAGAGACCTCGAGCTGACACGGGGAAGAAGGAACCATGCAGGAAGGGTGCTCAGGGAGCTGGGGGAAGATCGGGGAAACGGAGAGTCAGGACATCACCCATCTGCCCTCTCACACACTGGCCTAGGTGGCCACGGCAGAGCTCACAGGAGCCACGGGCATGTCTGCGACGGGGGCTGGCAGGCAGGAGGCTCCGGCTTCCTCCATGCAGCTGCCATGGTTGGACAGTGGCTGCCTGTGGTCGCCTGTGGTCGCCTGTGGTCTTCCGCACAACAGAAGAAGGGAAGGACCGTCGGCATCTGTCCACCCGAGACGCACGCTGTCTCCGGCTCCCCAGACTCAGGCCAGCGTCTGCTGGTGGCCGGCTTGATCCCCAGACCGTACGGGCAAGGGCAGTGGGGGACACCAGACTGGAGCTTGACGGAGCTGAGCGTGGAGAAATGCGGCCACGGGGCACTCAGGACGCGGGCGGGGCCCGTACGCACCTTCCTTCACGGCCACGGTCTTCCCCCCTCACGCCACCAACCCACACTGGAGTCCCACGGCAGGTCCCGCTTGAATACACGGCAGAGGCTAAGTTTGAGTTCGAGCTTCTTGGCCTTTGTCCTCGATCCCTGTCCCGTGTCACCTGTCATTCCTGATTGTCCAGTTGGACTGTCCCTCGAGAGAGTGACGTGAAGGTGCCAGGCGCTCTTCTCCCCTGGGTGTCCTCCTCTGCCAGAGAGCCCCCACTCCGTGTAAACGCTTCTGGGGAGGCTGACGTTACAGCGACTGTTGCACCGCGGGGTCACCAGAGCGGGACTCAGAGGCTCTGAAAAATGTCCTCCAAAGGCAAACTCCACCGGAAGAGAAAGGTACCCCCGTGCCAGGTCCTGACCGGTCGGGACGTTTCCCAACCTTATTCACTCGAGGGTGAGAGTCCCAGCAAGGCGGGGCCGGCTGCGGAACGTGGGTCTGCGAGGCTGGGGCAGGGCGGGGGTCCTTGTGGCTGGGGAGGCGGCCGGGCAGAGGAGTAGGGATTGCTGTACCCTTACGGTTAGGGCGATCCCTTACACTGGCGAGGTCCACGGGCGAGCTGTGATCACCAGCAAAGCCTCCGAGATCGTGGTCTACAAAAGCGACGGTTCGAGACGTCCGGGTGACCGATGCCAGTGGGGGTCCAGCAGAGCAGGGGAGGGGAAGGCGGGAGGGTTGCCTCAGCACCGACGTCCCTGCCCAGCCTTCCCGTGGTCCGTGACTCCCGCGTGCCCCCCTCTGAGACACACACGCGATCTTGGAGCCCCGTGAAGAGCTTGCAACGCTTACTTGACTCATGGCGATGTTAATTCATTTGCCAAGATCGTGAGCGGTTTTCTGTCGTCCTCGGGGGAGAAAAGAGACGGGTGGGGGCCTGGAGGCAGGTGACGCCGCCTCCCGCCACAAGCCCTGGTTCCCGGAGTGGAGAAAACTTGACGCCGGAGGAAGAGGATGGGGCCGGCCATCCCCGCCTGGTCACACACGTGCAGCCGGGGAAATGCCTGCCGTTCTCCCCCCCTGCTTCCTGTCCCTGCACTCACCGCCCCGTGACTTCGCCTTCCTGCCCGTGTCTGTGACGCTGCTGAGCGCGAAGGGCGCTCGAGGATGCCGGGCGGCCCGTCACCTTTGGAAGTCACGACACAGACCTGGTGTCACGACGTGTCTCTAGCCAGGGTTCCTCTGCGTCTTGGGAGCCAGCAGCGATTCTGAGACCGCTTCTATTCTGGTCCCTCTCTGAGGCCCTGGCTTTACGGAGGTGTGTGTTGTGTGGCCTTCCGTACACAGAGGCCCGAGGGATAGGGTCCGGTTGGGCAGGCTCTGCAGGTCCCTGACCTACTGTGATGCCTTGTGGCGGTTCATTCATTCGTTCACCTACTCAGTTAAAGTTTCTTGCGTGGCTGATGTACATCAGGGGCATTCCTGGGGGAAAAGCCTGGTCCCTGCCCTCACAGCGTCAGGGCCGCTGGCCGGTGAGCCCGGCAGGTGTAACCCCGCAGAATGAGCACGGGGCTGAGGCGGGTGGGGTGGAGAGCAAGCCGGGGAGGGCGTGGGTGGGCTGCAGGGAACAGAAGGAAGGGGGTCTGTGCCGGGCAGAGGGGTGGCCTCTCGGAGGCCCACGGTGAGGGCCGCGGAGCCCTGTGTGGCTGAGCAGCAAGTATGAGGGGGTGCCTGGGGGAGGAGGTGACGGGAAAGACACAGAGGCCGTCACGACCAGCCACATAAAGCCGGTGAGGCTCCAGCTAAGGGCCGAGGGAGCCACTGAGGTGCTCTACTCATCTGGGAAAATTCTACTCATCTGGGTGCCCGGTGGAGAGTGGACTCCAGACGTTGTGCAGCAAGGCAGCCCGTGGGCAGGGTCTCCCGGCATCTGTGCTGGGATGGAGGCCCCAGGGGGCAGGGGAGGTGGGGAGGGGAGCGGCAGAAGGCGGTGGCAGTCAGCAGAGCGTGTTCATTGTCTGACACCAGGTTCTCCAACGTCGGGGTCTGGGGGGCCACTGGGGGGCCTCGGCAGCTGCACAGGCTCCAATAGTCTTTCCCGACTTGTCCATGAGGGATCAAGAGGGTCACCCGAGGACCCGGCTCCGAGCAGCGAGGGGCTGCAGTTAGGGGTGTGGATCGCGTCCCCAGGGCCCGAAACCCCGGACAGCAAGACCCCACGTGTGGCCGCTCCTGGAATCGAGATGTAGTTCTCTCTACGGAGGGAGCAGCACAGATTGCATTAAGCGGTGATTCTTGGAAGCCAGACGCGAAAGAGCACAGACCGTATGATTCTGTTTGCACAAAATACCGGGTAGGCAAAGCTAATGCATGCTGTTCGACGTCAGGAGGGCCGTTATCCCGGGCTCGGGGCCTGGAAGGGCGCTCGGAAGGTTCCAGAGGCTGTGAATGTTGTTTCTTCGTGTGGTGCTGGCTTCATGGGTCCGTTCAATTTGCGAAGAGTCACCAGGTCGTGATTTTACACACACACATGCACACACAGACACATACACCTTCAATGAAAATGTTTTCAAAGGATGAACCTGGGGCTCCCCAGAAATGCCAGCTTGGTGTCTCTAGGTATGTAGGCAGAACTGCTGAACGTGGGTCCTTAGGAACAACAGAGCTGAGCCTGCAGCTGTGGGGCGGGGGGCAGAGGTGACCAGGTGTGAGCTGGGGGACGGAGGCCCCACACCGGCCTCCTTCCCCCCTGCATCCCCAGGATGCTTTTCGGAGAGGCCCTTGTTGACTCAGAAGCTACAGGCTTAAGCCTCGTGCCGAGAGGTTTAGCCGGGGCTGTTGCTGATGTCTAAACGGCAAAGGGAGTCTGTCTTTTGGAAACAACAGGATTCCGGGCTGGGTCTCCTTCTCTACAGTCTCACCCACAGAGGTTCTCGGGGAATCCAGCGATGGGAGGCTTTCCAGCTGCCGATGGTGGTGACTTCATTTAAATACAACTTAAAAACGTGTCTTCGGAGGGAAGGATGGTTGACTTTGGCCACACAAAGGTCTGACCTCCCCAGCCCAAGCCGCCCTTCCCTGGCAAAGTGTGTTCTCAGGAAACCGTTCACTGTCACCAGCTGTCCCAGCAGCGACGCCCCGTCCACTAGAGTGTCGGCCAGGTGGGGGTGCCAGGCACAGCGCTGGGGGACGGGACCCTCCCGGGACACCTGCACTTACACCCAGGAGCTGGGACTTGACTCTAGGCCCCGGCAGATCCTGTCACCGCCGCCCTCAGAGCAGACCTCAGATCCCCCACTTCTGGTCTCAGAGCTGACACTCGGGCCAGATGGGACCTCATGACTCAGTCCCCACTCCTGGGCACCCGCTGTGCCATAGGGGGGCAGACGGTGGGCCCCACCAACATCCCAGGAGTAGAACAGCAGTAAAGACCCCTCAGGGCTCCCCCCGACTCCCCTGGTGACTAACAGGCATGTTCCGGATTGTGGCTTCTCTGTCCACTGTGACCCGGGGCACGAGGACACACACAGACGGGACAGCAAATTACCTTGCCGTCTCAGGGGACTGTCCACGCAGCCCGGGCCACCCCCACTCACACCACGCCTTCCTCCGGACCTCCGACCACTGCCGGGGCTCTCCCAGCCCCTCTGGACTCCCTCCCAGCCCCCCTTTCCCCAAAATCTGCCCTGTTCCCTCTCACACTGAACTTCTTCCAGCCTCCCTGACCTTCTTCCAGCCATAGACTCATTTGTGCCCGGCCCTCACACAGGAGCACCCTTCCCAGGGCTTTCTGGAAGGTTCTCCCAATGCTGTGTCCTCTGAGAGGACCTACCTGGTGTATCTTCACTCTTTCCACTGCCTGCCCTTCAGTGATGGCGTTCTGTCCTTTGCCATCTTCTGCACGAACACTTTCTGCATCCACACCAACGTGTGTGGGTACGTCGGGGTCTCCCCACACCGCCAAGTGGTTCTCGGACGCCAGCTGGGTGTCCGAGGATCCAGCTCGCGTCCGACACGGTCTCCCCGGAGACGGCGTCAGATCCCACACACCAAGGCTCAGTCCTACAAGATGACTCTCCTCACTCCAGATGCCAGCTTGTTACCTGAGCTTCTGACTGGGGAAGGAGGGGGGCTATAGACCGGAGGTTTCCATGACCACCTCCTTGGGCTTCTCAAGTGGCTAGAGAGGCTCATAGAACTCGGGGAAACATGCTACTTACTAGATCACTGATTGATTATAACATGACAGAAATCAGGAGCCGCTGGATGAACAGACGCACAGGGGGTGGCATGGGGAAAGGGTGCTAAGCTGCCATGCCCCCTCTGGGTACTGCCACTCTCCCCGGATCTCCCCGACTGCACTATCCTGGAAGCTATGTGAACCGGTCCTTTTGGGTTTTTACGGAGGCTCCATTATGTAGGCATGGTGATTAGATCACTGACCACTGTGAGTGATTCAGCCCCCAGCCCCCCACCCCTTCCCAGAAGTCATGGGTGGGACTGAAATTTCCAACCTTCTAATCACGTGGTTGGCTCCTTTGGTGGCCAGCCCCCCTCCTTGCGGGGGGGGGGGTGCTCGAAGCCACCTCATTAACGGAACAGGACAGCTCCGTGGCTCTCACCATGTGGGAAAGTCCAAGGGTTTCGGGAGCTCTGTGCCACGAGTGGGGACAAAAACCAAGTAAGTATTTCTTACTGCAAATCACAGCATCACAGCGGCTGTCCTGTTTGCCGCTCTGTCCAGTGCTGCAAGCAAGGGCAGTGCACGGTCTGCCTGTCCCCAGAAGTCTGCTCAAGGGGCAGCGAGTCCCTGTGGTCCTGGGACCCGCAGGGAAAGCCCCTGGTGCACAGCGGGCCACTGCTTTGCAGAACGTGCAGCCGCGACGGGTGGTCCAGGCGGTACCGTCATGGTGCCTGTTGTCTCAGCTGAGCTGGGAACTCCACAGAGGCGATGCGGCCCAGAGGTCACATGCATGTGGATGAGGAGAGGGACAAGGACGGCCCTTGTGTTGGCAGCCCCTCTTCCCATTCCATAGGGAAGACACGAGGGCTGGAAGGAGGTAGGATGTCCCCGGCCCCACAGATGGTGCCCTAAGGAGCTGGTGTGGGCGGTCGGCTCGCCCACCTTCGCCCGTCACCCCTGGGAGCCCCTGTGCCGGCTCCCGGGGCAGGAAAACCAAGGATGTGTCTGGCAAGATGCGTAAACAGGCTCAGGTTTACGCTCAGCCACCTTCCATCTCCAGCTGTCCCATCCAACTGAGATACTGACCTACCGCTGACAACGTCACTTAGATCCTGTCATTACTTCCTGCTCCCTCACCCCCATCACTGCCAACTCCACTATGCATTTTCTGGCCACATTGTCCCCACTTCCCGTAGGCTTGTACCACTCTTCCCGCTAGGGCCATCTTGGGTTGACACTTCCCTTCACTCAGCTCTCTGTTGTGACTTCCCTGTGTGGCCAGATTCGAGTCCATGGGTTCTTTTTTCAGTAACACATTTGCTAATACCCTGAGCTCCCTTGACCTGCTTTTTATCAAACCTGATAGGCAGGACACATTTCCATCCTGGGAGAACCCAAATATTGACTTGCTCTGTTTGTGCAGCCACGAAATGAAGACGGTCACAGAAAACCAAAAACAAAGTAGGTTGATATCACTGTAGACTGGTGATCAACAACTCCAAAGAACATCCTGATTGTACCCTGCCACATGTTTGAAAAGGGATCATATCCAGGACAGACAAAGAACTTGATTGAACCTTTCAACAAGCGAATGACAAAAAAATCCAGTTGTAAAACAGACAAGACTTAGACATTCACCAAGGAAGCTATCCCCATGGACAATAAACACATGGACAGGTGCTCAACACCACTGTGCACCAGGGAGAGGCAAACGAAATCACAGTGGCCGCCATTGCACGTACGAGAATGGCCGACCTACAAAAGGCTGGAGGTCCAAGTGCCGGTGAGGAGGGAAACCACCAGATCTCACATCCCGAGACAATGAGAACACTAGATCCGCTTGGGAAAACTCTTTGGAAGTTTCTAATAAAATTAAACATGTTGCGTATCTTGTGAGCTGGGAACTGACCCCCAGGTGTATACTTAAGAGAAAATAATGTGTACGTCCACAAAAACTTGTCCATCGATATGAGATGGACTCATGGATGATGAGATGGAGGAGAAGCTGTACTCATTGTTACCCAAACCCAAAAACAACTCACATATCCATCAACGGGAAAACAGATAAACCAATCCACTCAATGGACCTCAACACGAAAGTAAGAAGAAAAAAGAACTGATAACACACAGCTTCAGCATGGGTGAATGTCAAACGCAGAGGTTAAGCGAAGGAGGCCAAATACAGAAAAGCGTGTGCTGTATGATGATTCCATACTGCAAACTCATCAATGCATGGAGCGCTCAGAATGATGGCTACCGCCAGCGGGGGTGATTGAACGTTGCCTCGGGAGGGACTTAAGAGAACTTTCTGGGGAGAGGGAAATGGCCTGCAGCTTGATCGGGGTGGTGGTTACATGGGTGTATACGACTGTCGAAATTCATGAAACTGTATTCCTGAGCTTTGTGCATTTTATTCCACATAAATTACATCTCAATGAAAAATAAACCCTGCCCAGCGATACCGTAGCCCCGTGGTTATCTTCTACCGGCAGCGAACGACAGTTGTATCGTTCAACATCTTCACACGCATTTCATTTTCAGGTGTGTTTTGTTTTGGTTTGTTCTGTTTTTAGATTTTAACCATTTTCATAGGTATCACAGCTGGCTTCTCTCCCAGAACAATCTATCCAAGAGGTCGAGGCAGAGGTTTAGACCTTTATGACCTAGACTCAGAAATCAACTTGTGCAACTTTCTGTTGGTCACATGGGTCAGCCCTGATTCTTTGTGGGAGGGACCCATGTCCATGACTGTGAAGACCAGGAGGTAAGGATCAGTGAGGGTCATCTGGAGGTTGGCTACCACGTTCACATGGGTGAATTTTTTTTTAGATTTGGCAAATGTGCCGTATCAGAATGAACTATGGCATTTCTCCCAATTGCGTCCGAGTTTATCGGGGGTGCACCTTGGGCAGCTGACACATTGACGGTCTTCCTGATGAGGTAAGAACCAAGACTTGCCTGGGACTCACTTCCTCAGGCAACCCCATGTCCAACAAAACTAAATGCGGGCTTCTGGGACATGCAGAAGGGTTGCAGAAATACGGGTTATTGTTCTGGGGGCTGGTAACTGGCTTGCTAAATCTGGTGAGTGTGAGGTCAGATCCTTGATCATCCCGTGTGTCCCATAAGCCCTTCGTCTTTTCCACAAGGAGCCACGTCATGGGTTTGGCACTGGGGAATTCAAATTCTGAGGTCTGCAAGGTTCCACATCAATTCCAGTGAGAGACAGCCCCGGTTTCACGCACGTGAATGGCATTCAGGCCCCTAGATCCATGTACTGGTAGCAGGCACAATAGGTACTGAGGGGGACTTTAGTTTCTTTGCACTTTTAATTGACAAGGACAAGGTGATCTGGTTTTGGTCTTTACTTCCTTTGGTCTTTGGGTTTGAAATTGTCAGAGAATTTAATTTCTCCTGAAGAACATGCCGATGGGAAGAAATGTTCCCTTAAACTGGGATATTTCTAGAGTTCTTCAAATTATTTGGGGAGCATTTAAATTTTCTATTTCGTATTATTGAGGACTCTTGGTGAACTATTTGAAGGCAGGCATAACCGGTACAATGGCTCCGTCTTGGGGAGAGAGTGATCTTGGCGCTAATCTAGATAATGTCTTCTGATAATAGGGTCAAACTTTTCCTGTTTCTGTCATTTATTGAGCACTTCCTGTCCGTTCGGATGACTACAGGCCACCTCGTCTGCCTCAACTACCTTGGCGTGGGCTTCCCCTGCCAGCACATCACTGCTTCCCTAAGTCAACTGATTCCTAGTTGAGAATCAGCCAGCCCACCTGACTGCAGACACACACCGCATCGTCAAGGTCGGCCTCATCAGCCACGCGTGTGCTGTTTTGGCCTGCAGATGCTGGTTCCTCTGACTGATTTGCCAGACGGCTCAGAACTCATGGTGAGAAATGGTGATGACGTCTATTGGGAGCCCAGGCAAGGAACCCACCAGTGTTGAGCCTTTTCTGATATTCTCCTATCCCCCTTGACAGAGAAAGATAGAAGCCACCAGACGGTAAACCGTTTATCCCCTAAATATCCAGCGCACCTGCCCCCATGCAGAGTCACACAACCTGCCTCCTCCCCTTATTATCCAGAGACGAGCTGCCCTCCTATAAAGCCACTCAGTGCCTCCCTCCGCCCAATACCGCCCAGTATTGGGGTCCCTTGTCCCCTCACATCCTCAGCTGGGTTCTTGCAGGAAAATGCGAGGCAGCCTCAAGCGTCTCTTACGAAACGGAAACAGGAGCAAAATGACAAAACTCTACAGGCGCCATCTCTCAACTTTGTGTTTCCAGGGATTTCTCACAAGACTCGTCTGCACTTTTACTTCTCCTCTTTTTACCCCCAGGCACTGGTCACCCTCCCTAGTCTGGCATCTGCCCTCACCACTGGGACGTAGCCATGCCTCTGCGGGGATGGCTATGGGGAACCATCTTCCTGAATCTTGATCGGAGGGCCCTGGAGGAGCGGACCTCTTCTCTTTCGGCTGCTGAACTGAGACGGGAAGGCGGCTCGATTCCGGCCATCCTGTGCCCTACGCATCCTGCACACCCGGCCGAAATGTTGAGACCGCAGAGCAGAGAGATAGAAAGATGGGCTATTTGGGGTCATGGTGGGATTACCAACCCCCTAGCCGTTCTGCCCTCCGTGTGTGAGCCAACAGTCACCTCCGTTGTCCACATCGCCTCAGGTCGAGGTTTCAGCGACTTGCAGACCTTTGTGTTCTCTTGGCTTCAACTATCGTTGACTTGCAGACTATGTGCACGTTGGCACCGTGCCAGACTAATCCTCAGAGTCTGGAATGCGCAAAGCTTCAGTACCTAGTTAGGTCAAAGCCTCCTTTAGCGCAGGAAGCCTGAAGACCACACTGTGATCTGTCCCCTTACACCTGTTACCCTCCCACATTCCGCACTGGACCGTGTGCTGCCCGCACCCATCCTGCTATGCAAGTAGAGACCTGGACGCCCTCCCTGGTACCCCCTTCTCCCTCACCCTTCCTAGCCAAACCTCCAGCCTAGAAAGTCTCTCTCATGCTGCTTCTCCTCTCGTCCTCATCGCCTGTCCCCCAGGACACGCCATCACCCCTGTCTTCCGGCCTCGGACTCCCCGATCGCGTGTTTGCTATCAACCCTCCCCTGTCTCCCTACATGGTCATCGCATGACCCCCCGACCAGGCCTGTTTTCATTCGCCATCGCGTCTCCAGAGCCCAACACTGTGATGTCACCTAGAACGTGCCAGTAAAGACTTGGTGCTCCCGGAGCGGGTCCCTTCCAGAGCGTATGCACCCCTGGGGCGGGAGGCGCCTACGCACACAGTGCCGGAGGGTGGCCTAATTTCTCAGGCCTCGTCGTTCCGCAGCCGGAAAGACTGACATTGGTGCAGGCAGTGTCTTGTCTGATCACGTCCCCCTTGGGTACCGGCTAGGTAACAGGCCCTCTGGGCAGATAGAGAGGACGAGGTCCACAGGGCCTGCATCAGGGGCACAGACAGGCCGAGGGAAGCGCCCCTTCACACAGCTGGGTCTCGTAGCAGCTGCACCTAAAAGGGAGGTGGAGACAGAGCACAGAAAGTCATGGTGTCTTCTCCCTGAACAGATATGACTTAAGGAGCCGGCCAGCGGCTCTGTCATCATGATGGCTATACGGCGTCCCTCCACTGTACGTGCCGAAGTCACCGTGTGTCATGCTGAGTGGCCCCACCGGCAGGTGCATTTCCGAGTCAACCTGTGCGGTGAGCCTGGCCTTAGTGGATGAGGAAGAAAGGGGGCATGGGAATCACAGCCTTGCCCAGGGGCTGGAGGCTGGCTCCCCATCTGCCAGCAGCAGCAAAGCACCTGCAGAGAACCACTGGCCCTTCGGTCCAAGCTAAGGGCAGGAGGGAGACGATTCGCAGCCACGGCAAGAGGGAGGCTGGGGAGGCGGCGTCCTCGGGGAGCGGAACACTCAGGAAAAGGAAGGGGAGAGAAAGTTCACAGGAGAGAAGTGGCTGAGTCTGTGGGGTCTTTGCGGGAGACTGGGAAAAGACCGTTTGGAAGGGGCTTGGACCCCGAGCGGTCCCAAGTGGGGGCATTTCGTTCCACTGTCACGCTTGGCAGAGCTATGACAATTTTGAGTTCAGGTCACTGCACGTTTCTAGGGAAGCGGCACCAACAGAGGCGGGGGCCTTGCCCTCTGACCCGACAGTCCCCAGCACGAGTGAGCGGACTGAGCTGACCCCCGTCACGTGCCGAGACAGAATGTTTCTGTTTTAGTCACACCGTGGGTCATCGACCACAAATGCACGCACACGCGGGGGCTGGGAGGGATCTGCCCCCTCCCCGTTACTAGAACACTGGGCCCACCCCCTCCTGTTTTAACTGTCCAAACATGAAAAGACGTTAGTACCCGGAGAATCTTCTCTCTGAGACTGAAGTTCGTTTCCTGACTGCCGACTGGCGTCCGAGCAAGGAGAAACACCTCCAAAGGGATGTCATGAGAGGGAGAAACGTCTTTTCCCTGTAGAGCCTGTTGTGAACGTCACCTTCTTGCCTGGCCCGGTGGGCTGACTGGCCCTGGGCTCTGCTCCCGCGGGCGGCGACCCGTTCGTAGACACACGGGGGGCGGTGATGCGTCTCCGATGTCAGGGGTCCACCTCAGGCACACAACTGTAGAATCTGTCATCCCCGGGAGACTGGTGGGGGGGAAGCCTGAGATAATCTGGGAGGATTTTCCAGGCAGCAGCATCTGGCCGGAGGAGACGCTCTGGGTCACGAGCCACACCCTCCGGGAGGGTTCCTCTCCTGCCGACTCTGCGTTAGCCGCCGAATGCTACCACCCACCCGTCTCCCCGGCTCTGGGCTGTTTTTACTCTAAACTCAGATGCCTTTGGATCTCTTGCTCCAGTGGCCGTCCGCGTTGTAGGGGAGCCCTAATTCCCTGAGCGTGCAAGAGACAGGCAGCATCTGAAGGGAGGCGGGGGAGGGAGAGACAGGGGAGGGAGAGCCACGCCAACACCAGCTTGGCCACTGAGTCACATTTCCTGAAGGAGGCACGGGAAAGTCGCCTTGCAAACCTCAGACTCGAGGTCCTATCACCAACTCATCCTTCGGTGGGATTAGGACCCACAAACCTGCCACAAACCTGCACTCTGACTTCATCACCCTGCTCTTCAGGGAGCCGTTCGCAAGCAGGTGCACAGCCTGCCCTGGCCCCAGCTGCCCTCGGGGCCACCATGCCCCCACTGGACCCCACTGGACAGAGAGAGGCATTCACTTTTCTTCTGTGCTGTCACACTGGCTAGAATCCAGCTTCACGGAAATAAATACGCACCGTAGTGATCCCACCTGGCGGGGAGCCACGTGCTTTGACCAATGGCAGCTGCCAGACGCGGCAAACGATTCGCTGCAGAGGGCGAGGGGCCCGTGGGGTTCAAGTGAGATGTGCCCCGGCAAGGGAGCCTGGCCGGACAACGACCCACTTTCCACGTCTGCTCCCACCCCCAACGACCGGCTACAATCTGTAGGAGCAGCTGTTTAAACGGACCCTTTCTTGGATGCTGCTTCTCCTCTGGTCCTTCGCGAAGACGTTCAGGGACGCTGGAGACGGGAGCTGGTGCCGCTCGGGCGGGCTTCACCGTGTCAGGGCAGGCCCCCCGGGGACCTCGCTGAGCCCCTCTTATACGAAGTCTGTTGCTGGAAACGGAGCAGGTCAGAGCCGAGGGCCAGAGCCGGGAGGAGCGACGTGCCCACCGCAGGGACCGGTGTGGCCTGAGCAGCCAGGAGGGACGCGCACGAACAGGGCTGGACGCCGGACGCCGGCCCCGCTGTCCCGAGATCTCACGACGGCCAAGCTCCGCTCTTCCGAAGCCGGGGGGAGCTTCCGCACGGCCTGCGTTTGTGCGGCGCCTTGTCTTTTGCGAGCGCGTTCACCCAGTCACCTCACTGAACTTCAGAGTCACGAGAACCGGTGAGGTATGAGTCTTGCCCCCGTCACGGCGTCTTGCGCTCGCGGCTCATCGGTCTTCCTTTTCCTCGTCGCTGGAGCGGCTGAGGTGCTGGGAGGCGTCTCCATTTCAGAGTGGGGACGGGCCCCTCAGATGTCCTGGCGGACGGGAGCGTTCTGTTTCCCTAACACTTGCCTCCCCGGCGGCCAGCGTTACAGACGGTCCTGCCGTATCAGGACACGCGATGCCTGAAGTGATGTGTGTCCTTGGGCCGAAGAACCGAGCTCGTCTCCGTCCCCGGGTGTGCCAAACCACACACGGCTTGCCGTCCTCTGGGACGGTGCTCGCCGTGAGCGTCGAGAGGCGCCGCCCGCGGAAGGCAACCGTCCCCACCGACTGCCTGTCACCCAGCAGGAGGCGTCCTTTGTTCCTGCATCTTTGGTTGTGTGTGGCCTGTTGGCCGAGGGACCGCGCAGGGTGGGACTGACTCCTCATCAGCCCGAGGCTGAAATGACCTCCCGCTTCACAGCTGGAGGAAGGCAGCTACTCTGACGGAAAGAAGAAATGGAAATAGAAGGTAGTGATCACAAAATAGGCAGAACCATAGAAAGATCCCTCCGGGCTCCCAGGAGAGCAGGTGGCCCGGGTCCAGAGGTGTGTAGCGGAGGGGATGGGAGCTAGAATGCAGCTGCCAGGCAGAGGGAGCACCGGCCGTTCTCCCTGCCCCTCCTGTACCTGCAGCAAAGGCCGCCCTCCAGCCCGGACCGAGTAACTCGGGCCATGAGGGGACACGGCGGGTGGCTCTGTCCAATCTGGGATGACCGTCTGTGGGAGGAAACTATGTCATAGGAACCCCTGTGGGGGCCTGAACGATCCAGTATTGCACATGATTGAGGACGCTGGAGAAGGTTGTCGTCCGCGGTCGATCTCCCGGAAGGGTGGGCTTGTTGGGGCTGCGGGTGAGGGAAGGGGTCTACGCTTCTCCTGTGAACGTCTGTCAGTCACCCTGACTCGTGAGTGGGGGACGTCATGAGTGTGCTGCCCCACGTGGCCTCCCTGTTCTTCCTGAGGTCAAAACGCGGAGGCTGGAGGACAGAGGGGCGCCGCGCCAGCTTGGGGAGGAGCCAGCACCATCCGGCTTCTGTCCCTCTATGTGCTCTCGTGACAAGGACCCAGTCGTGGAGCGGTTTCTTCTCATAAACGCGCCTGGAGAGGGGGGCGCATGGCCGTCGGCAGCCAGGAGGCGTTCTGTCCCCACTGAGCGGCAGGCGGTCGAGGGGTGCAAGGTCCCGGCTGTGCCTCGTGGTGACCGTGTTCCTGGAGCCGGACACGTGCCGCCTGGGGCTTCCCCAGAGCCTGACGTGCGACAGCATTCGTGGGGCACCTTCCTGTCCTCACTCGTGTCTTCTTCCACGTCAGAGTAGCTCCTGCTGTTATCTACGCTTTCTTCTTGCTCTCTGCCCTCGCCTCTGCATTTTCCCCACCTGCTCCGGTAGGAGGTTTGCACCGACGGCCCGGCCAGCCGCTTCGCTCCGAGCTGAGATTGTAGACTTATTTTCCGTGATGCCGTTGACGCACAAAGTTGAGGGTTGCATTGAACTCCACAAATCAGGGCCGGGCAGGTTGGGAACAGCATTCTGCTCGGTGTCTCTGTCTCTGTCGATCTCTCTCTGTCTGTCTCCATCTCTGTCCATCTCTATCTCTCCCTCTGTCTGTCCATCTCTGTCTCTGTCTCTCTCTGTCCATCTCTCTGTCTCTGACTGTCCCCTCCTCACGCCCTTTTGTTGTTTACAGCCCTAGGTGCCGTTGCTGTCTCATCGCTGCACGTTCTATTGTACAAGGTGGATGATGGGGTCCTTGGGCCACAGGGCTTCCTGTACGACAGCATCCCCTGGCAGAGGGCCGCGGGGTGGAACCGCGAGCAGGGAGCACCGGCCGCGTGTCCGTTCCCGGAAAGCCCCGCCAGTCCGGAGAGCCGCCTCCTCGGCTCCACCTGCCTCCTCTCTGCCGGTGTGTGTCCTCTCCCGCTGGAAACCGTCACAGAACGGGCCGTCCCCGTGACCCTCCTCACGTTCAGACGCTCAGGATCCTGCGGCCTCGGCCACCAGAGCTGGTGCTGGTGCATCAGTGACATCACGCTTGTTCACCCCTCTAGGCACGGACGGGGACGCCTCCACAGTCTGCGCCCAATCCCTGTGCAGGGGGCCCCGAGGTGGCCCGGGTGCCCTCACCTCCAGGCGCCCACACCCTGATGGCCCCCGCCCTTGGGTGTGGGTGGGACCTGAGGCTTGCTCCTGACGCATCGCATACGGTGTGACGGATGTCACTTCCCGGCAGGTTGTGGACAGACGGCGACCTAGCTCCTGCCCTCTCCCGGCCCCGCACGCCTGCTTGCTGCGTGGAAGCAAACAGCCATGCCGGGTGCTGCCCCGTGGAGCGCCACGTGGCAGGGAGCTGGTGTCTCACGTCCGTGGCCGGAAGGACCCTGAGGACCTGCCTGCAGCCGTGGGAGTGACCTCGGAAGCTGCCCCCCCCACCAACGCCAACCTGGAGAGGAGCAAACCCCGGCCGAGCCCTTGACTGCAGCCTGGGAGTGACCTTGAGTCAGAGACACCAGCCAAGCCTGACTGCCGACCCACACACACCATCAGATGATAAACGGTCCCTCTTTAAATCCCCAAGTTCTGGAGAAACATCTCATGCGGCCACAGAGGAGTATTAGGACGTTTCACGGAAAGTGTCCTCCACTTTCCTGTGCGGCTGACTGCAACTACCCTGGGGAGGGGCTGGTTTGCGGTGCACGCACTTGAGGCGGCCCTCGGACACCACAGGTGTTCCGTCTACAACGTGACCCTCAGACCCCCTTTGTAAAAAGCTCCGGACCTTCTGATGGTGATCCCAGCAGCAAGCCCTGGCGACCACAGTGGTAGGTCACTGCCTGGAGTGCCGAGGGCAGAGACCCGCCCTCCCCGCTGTCGGTCATCCGGCCTCCCCCATGTGGCGTTCCTACACGGGAGCACCGTGCCGCCTGCGGGGAGTGTTCTCCGAAGAAGCCTGCAGCCGTAGCTCCTGTGCACGCGGTCCTCTGCAGGGTGGATTTGACACTCCCCCACCGGAGGTAGTGTCTCTAATCCCCACCCTTGAATCTGGGCTGCCCCAGGACTCCGTGTGACCCACTAGGATGCGGGGAAGTGACGCTGGGTGGCTTGCACGGGGTGGGGGCTGACCGAGCCGTGCCCTGTGCCTGGGTCTTCAGGATCCTGGCTCGGAGGGAAGCCCACCCCCACGTGGATGTTTGCTTGTCCCAAGACCGCCACACCAGAGAAGCATGAGCACACACTTCCGTCGTTGGCCTCCCCCACTCGGCCGTCACCCAGCAGCCAGAGACACCCGCCAGCCTGTGAGTGAGCCACCGTGAGAGGCCAGCCCGCCAAACGTTCAGGGGGCATCTGCCTCCGACCCCATGAGAGGCCCCGTCTTCCCAAATCTCGGAGTCACAAGTCACAAGCAAAATAAAATAGTGCCTTTTAACAACCAATTTGGGGCACTTTGTTACGCGGCTGTACGGTTGAACGCCTACTCAAGCTGGAAATACAGCACATTCTCCACTCTCAGCTTAATGATGAAAACCACAGAGAGAAAGACTTCCAGCTTTTTGGAAGTCGCACGCCAAGATCCGAGGAGTAACGGAGAACGGAACCGGAGAGAAAAGCCGTCCTCGGCATTTGAGCAGAGGTTTGAAGACAGAGTGAAGGGGCACCTGGGTGGCTCAGTCGGTTAAGCGTCCGACTTTGGCTCAGGTCATGATCTCACAGTCTGTGGGTTCGAGCCCCGCATCGGCTCTGTGCTGACAGCTCAGAGCCTGGAGCCTGCTTCTGATTCTGTGTCTCCCTCTCTCTCTGCCCCTCCCCTGCTCATGCTCTGTCTCTCTGTGTCGCAAAAATAAATAAAAACGTTAAAAAAAATTAAAAAAAAATGAAGACAGAGTGAAGCCAGCCGCTTTCCCAAGGCACGGGCAGCACACCTCGGTGTGGCGACGGGCCTGCGAGTTACAGACGGTTCAGCAGGAGCACAGAGGGCAGGGCTGAGGGCCTCACAAGGGGGGAGAGGTCTGTCGCAGATGAAGCAGATACCACATGGGGCCCGATCATACGGGGTAAAAGAATACGGCTTTTATCTTGATGTCAGTGGGTGAGCCACCGGAGATTTGGGGCCATGCTTCTCTGACTGGTGTAAACATCCATTTGCCGGCAAAACAAGCCCTTGCCGATCGACTGAGGGGAGACAGAACTGAGTTACAATCCGGCAGCTTCTATTTAAGGCCTTGTGACTCACCCCGTGGCGGTGCAGAGATTGCTAAGGCCTGTGCCCTCCTGTAAACACCTGTCACTTCCCCGCTCTGCAGAAACACCGGGGCGGATGAGGTCACGCGCGTGGAATGTACAGGAGCTTCTCGGAGAAAGGAACCAGATACGTTCGGGACGTTACTATCGTCACCCCAGCCGTCTGGGAGTCCGCTTTCTAGCAAACCCAAGGGCCCAGAAGCCAGAAGCTACAAAATAAGGAAAAATAAAGGAAGGCGCCCGGCCCCAGAGAAAGCAGGAAGTAGACACGGAAATGGCTGTAAGGTCAGAGATAACACGAAGCAGGATACGCCTGGTCGTGAGGGAAGCTTCGTGGCCCCTGGAGGGAATGACGGCAGCGGCCGGCCGCCCCACTGTGCACAGACCTCCCAGAAGTGAGTGATGCCGGGGTGGGGGGTGGGGGATGAGCAGGATATAAAGGGAAGACAGCAGACGGGCAGGAAGTGGCAGAGACCAGAGGGTCCCGGAGGGCAGCAAGAGATGGGGGGGCAGCTGGGCTCCCCCCAGGGGGCCGTGGAAGGTGGGGAGGAGGGTTTGCACCAGTTTGGGGGCGGCGGCCAGCCTCTCCCAGGCTCGGCAGCCCCACCGTTTTGCCGACTGTCCCACGGATCAGGGGGCGGGGCTTCCTCTTGGACAGCGTGGATGCAGCCGTGGAAGGAACAAAACAGAGGTTCTAGGGGAGCCGGTGGTGTGGCTGCGTGGGCGTAGCCCAGTGTGCAGGCCCGAGGGGCCCAAGGGACAGGTCGGGAGCAGTGAGAGGAGGCCGCGCGAGAGTAAAGAACGAGCGAGCGCCTGCCATCACATCATGGTCCCAGCCAGCTGCTGGAGGCACAGCGCCCTTCCCCGGGTCCTCCGGAAGGTGGCTGCCCTTCTTTACAGCACACCCCCCACCCCCCACCAGTGCTCACTGCCTCCCTCCAGCTCACGTTGCACTGCCCGCACTTGGCTGCGTGTTGAAGTCATCTGGGGGCTCCTGCCTCACCCCCTCCAGCTGTGTCGGGATCCCCGGGCGAGCGCCCTGGGCAGGGCTGCACCCCCTCCCCCTCCCCGGGATCTGCTCTGATACCCCTCGCCCTTTCCTGGCCGGTGGCCTGGCTGGTCCTGGCGGTGGGCCTGCCTCCCCGACCCGAGCCGAGGCTCCCCTGCAGCCCCCCCCCCACCCCGGCTGTTAAAGGAAAATATACCTCCCGCTCCTAGAACTCGTCCTCTTTGTCACTTTACATTTGTTTGTGTCAGTTCCTTGACAAGCTGACCGTTTCCCTGATGGTCCGTAAGCCACTGGGTGGGTGTTTGATCAGCATTGCGTCCTTGGCGCCCGTCAGCGTGTCTGGCACATAAATACAGGGTGAGAAAACAGGAGAAGGAAGAAACAAGCCTCTTCTGTAATAACTTTGCCTCCCCCAGACATTCCCGCACACCTTCCAGGCCTTAGCCTCATGGGCGGGCGGAGAGAGGTGGCCGCCGCTTCGTCCGCTTTCTAGAGAGTTCCGGGTCACCCTTTGGGAATATGACATTTGCAGACTCAGCAAAGCAAAGGGTTTTTAAAATGTTTCTTTTCTAACCCTTAACCTACATTTACTGTTTGGCTTTTGACGCCAGTGGGCACTCGTTTTATTTACTTTTTCTCTGCGCATCAGGGTTCCACACACGGAAGGACTGAAATACCTCAAATGCACTCTTACTTGTTACGTCTTTTAACCACGTTGGACAACATGATCCTCCTTCTGATTTCAGCTCCTCTTTCTTGATAAATCATGTATGTTCAGAAATAACATGAAGGGCGCCCGGGCGGCTCAGGGGGTTAAGCGTCCGACTCCTGACTTCGGCTCAAGTCACGGTCTCACGGTTCGTGAGTTCGAGCCCCACGTCGGGCTCTGCGCTGACAGTCGGGTGAAGCCTGCACGGCTGCAGTGATTGATGGAGACGCGAGAGAGCCGGGCCCCGATCCCGGGCAGCTCGGCCTCATGGGGCCTGCCAGGAGCGCTGCCCGGCCCTGCTCCTCGGCCGGTGGCTGGCCCCCTTGCCCCCCTCTTTACCAGCAGCTGGTGGTGGCTGCCTCCGGCCTCTTCTGTGAGAACAAAGTGACACGACAGACAGCCACGGCCGTGGAGCACGCACAGTAGGCCTTCAGCTCCCGGGAGCCCGGCAGTCACGCGGGACACGCAGGAACTCTGGTTCCCTCCTTCCTCTTCCTAACCACATGGGGCGGCGTCTCCTTGAGGAATGTCCCGCCCATTTGCTTGGACGACCACCTCAGGCCCAGAGCCTGGTCTCTACATTTGTTCGGGAAGGTAGACCGGTCCCAGGAGCAGTGACAGCAGCATAGAGGACACTTCACAAACGGAGGGTCAGCCCCGAAAACCTAAAACGCGGCGTCTGTGTCCCGAGGCCCAGAGTAAACTGGCCTCTATTTCCCGTGGAAACAAACCCGACATTAAGCGAGGCCGCGCTCGCCCCGCTGCTGGAGGCTGACGTGGGTGCGAAAAGCCTCCACACAGAGAGTGGTGTCCAGTGGGACACCAAGGACGGAGAGAAAGGAAATTCTGGTAAATCGCTGCACGTGATGAGACTGTGGTTTGGGGAGACACAGACAGAGCCGGGAGTGGCCGCCTGGCACTTGGCTTGGAACCGGCCCCGACGCCCCTCTGAGCGGCTTTCCCGTTTCTTCCGTGGGAACGCGCACACCCGCGCGCCCCAGCCTGCGTGTGCTAAGACATTGCTTTCGTTATGAGTTCCGTTCCTCCGGTCTCCTTCCGGACGGTTCCCCAGCCAGAAGCAACTGCACAGGTTGCAAAAGGGTGCTAACAGTTCCCCCAGCTGGGTTCAGATCCACCTTGCCGCCCAGAAAGCAAAGCACCGCTTCTCTCTCTCTCTCTCTCTCTCTCTCTCTCTCTCTCCATGAGCTCTGAATCTATTCCAACACCGCGTCAACATTCGAGCAGGAAGGAGAGGGTGTGAACTTCGGTAACCTCCATCCCTTGCTGCTGTTCCCAGGCATCTGCATCACGTCCCCGGAGCGCCAGAGCAGAGACGAGTTGCATACGTAGGGGCTGAGCTGCGTGCGCTCTGGGCCGTCTATGCTCCGCCCACGTCATAGAGCGTTTTTATGATCGTCCAAAACACTTTTGTGTTTAATGCGAAGCAGATTTCTTTGTGTAACAAAGATGGAAAGGGTGTCCCTCGACAGTAGCTTTTGACTCCAAGGACGACGGCGGGATGGGACGGGGCGCGCCTGAGTCTGTTGTAACCGTGCGAGGTCGGTCCGCCACGGGAGGCATGTGCTTACCTGGGCGCCGCTCCAGGCTCTGACAAATTCTGACTCATTACATACAAGGACATTTCCACTCGTTGTTGGATGTGAGGTCAAATTAATCCTCAGAGAAAGCGTTCTCGAAGAAACTTCACATCGCATAAAGCTGTCATCGTTTGAAACAGGGCCTGAGGGGCAGGGACCCATCAGCCTTTGGGATTCCCTAATGGCATCTGCGGTGGCCGCCAGCCTCCCCCCTACACTGTGCAGGCCGGGCTGAATGCAGACGCTTCTCCGGGCCAGGGGCGGCAGGGGCGGGGACCGTCTGCAGGAAAGGAACAGCAGCGTGCGTGTCCCCTTAGGCCACCGCTTGTCCCCTGTGCTTGTGAGTACTTTGGATCAAGGTGTTCTAAGTTAATACGTACCTGATTCCTCTGAGCATCTTGTTACAATGCAGCGTCTCACCCCCTGGGTCCAGGGCACGGCCTGAAATCCTGCATTTCGGACAAGCTCTGGGATCCGTGGATCACGCTTAGCTCATGTGATCCTCATAACAGAACTAGGGATTAAATACTATTACCTTTTGTTTGCAAAGTGTTTTTATTTATTTTGGGGGGAGAGAGAGAGCTCATGAGAGACGGAGGGAGTCAGAATCAGAAGCAGGCTCCAGGCTCGGAGCTGTCAGCACAGAGCCCGAAGCAGGGCTTGAGCCCATTAACTGTGAAGTCATGACCTGAGCCGAAGTCAGACGCTTAACCGACTGAGCCCCCCAGGCGCCCCACTATTACCCTCTTTATAGGTGTGGCTCCCAGGGTTGCCTTCCAAACCAGGTGGTCTCCCGGAGGGAGCAACCCTCTCTGCCCACAGGGGCACGGAAGAGCCAGAACAAGCGGAAGGGAGGTGGGATGGGCGGGTGGCATTGTCACTCTGCTCCCTCCCATGCATACTGCTTACCCTTTACTTTCTCTGGAAGGAGGTCAGCAGGGCGGGGAGGAAGCCGGATTCTCTCCGTAACCGTGTGCAAGAAGGCCCAGAGGGTCACCGTAAATACTGCACCCCAACGGGGTCTGCCTTCCACAGAGAGAAGGCTAGCAAAGATCCAGAGTCCCTTAGGACCCCACATGTCCAGGATGCCGCGGGAAGTCACTCGTCACCCCAAGAACAAGGAAAACCAGAACTTGAACGAGAAGCGACCGTCTGCAGACATGGGCGCTGAGGTGACGCGGAGGTTGGGCCCGTCTGACGAGGACCTTAAAGCAGCCGTTCTAAAACTGGTGGGACGGGCAACTCGGAATTCTCTTGAAGCCACTTCAAGTGTCAGCAAAGAAATCAATAATAGAAAAATGCCTCATGTGAAAATTACAGAACAATCTACAATCACAAAATTACCCCCAAAGCTGCCGCGTGGGCCTGGAGGAAGCAGGGAATGAAGGTGACAGAGTCTGTGAACTTGAGTTCAGGGCCTTAATTCACCCACGCTAATGGCAGAGGGAAGACAGACGTGTGGAGGAAAATGACAGACACGGTCCAGGCACCTGTGGAACAAGGACAAGATCCTCCATGGGCGTCATCGGAGTTCGGCAAAGGGGGAGAGATTGAGCCTGGAAAAAACATCGAAGAAGTAATGGCTGGAAACTTTCCAAATTTGGCAAATAGGTGAAACCCAGAGACATTCGCGCCAGGACTCTACCTCATTAAACGCGTGAGGTCAGGTCCCAGAGTGTGGCGCCATCATGGGCTGAGCGTGGAGCGTCCAGGAGAGCCGTGTGACAGAGAGGAGTGCCACCGGGCACGAATCCAGCTCCTGGGGACACCTACTGAGTCCTTGCTTTCAGGGCAGGTCCTGGGCTGCAAGAACGGATGGGGACGTGCTTGCCCAGGGAGGTCACAGGCTAGCTGGGGAGGGGGATGCGTTGGCAATCCACCAAAGTGACTACAGGATGACTGTTCTGCTTCCCACTGCTCCCCTGGGGCCTGCCGGTGACCTTAAGTCCTCTACCCTACACGTCTGTAAAGTGGGTGTCCAAACTCCTGTGCTCGATGCCTAGAACACCGTTGTGCAAAACACCCGTGTAAAACAAAACAATGTTTTATTAAAAATTTTTTAACCCAATTTATTGTCAAGGTAGCTAACAGAGTGTCTATGGTTGCTCTTTATTTGGGGAGTAGATTCCCATGATTCCTCACTTACATATGACGCCCAGTGCTCATCCGAACAAGTGCCCTCCTCAATGCCCAGCACCCATTTTCCCCTCCCCCATCCCCTACCCCCACCATCAACCCTCAGTTTGTTCTCTGTATTTAAGAGTCTCTTATGCGTAATATTTTACAGAATCGAAGGCAAGTTCTCCCTGGTTTTGTGAAGTGGGGCCCTTCTGACTGCTGACTCGGGCAAGGATGTGCTTAGCTGAGTCGTCCCGTCTCTCCTGGCATCAGGGCTCCGTGCTGTGAATGCAAGAGGTGGTCGGAGAAAATGATTCTCCTTCCTACGGCTTAATACAAGGAGGCGGGCGAGGCGCCTCGCGTGTGGGAGGAGTTTCTCACCACGTCTGGGACCCTGGTCAGGGATCTCGCGAAATTACCCACTGGAAGTGATTTTCTTTTCCCTATAAGTTCTCCAGAATAATGGCTTGACAAACTCAGAATTTCATGGGCTCTGTGAATCAGTTCCGCCCTTGAACACTTTCTTGTACGCCCGCTGGCAACTCATGAATCCTTTCCCAAAAAAGGCGGAATCAGTAGAAACGTGCACCGCCGCGTTTTGAGATCCCTGTATGAGCCGTATGAGGGCCACGCACTCATTCACATCTGCTCGCTGCTCATCTGATCTCACCCGTGAGAAAAAGGAGGCGGTGGGCCTGGAAGGTAGGGGTGTGGAGCCCAGCGGGTTCCTGGGGGGGGTGGGGACTGGCGGGAGCAGCCATCAGGGGCATCGGAGTGGCCCCGGCAGAGACTGGGTGGGGACTGGGGGCCTCGCAAGGAGCCTGGGCGTGCCGCCGTGGTGCAGGACGGAAGGGGACCCGCACCTGCTCCAACGACCCTGCTCCAACGACCCTGAGGGCCACCCTGGACTGTTTTCCTGGTCCCGATTGGATTACTTTGTACCTTTCCTCCCCTCAAGCCCTTCTCCCTCCTCACCTGTGCTGCACTCGCAGCCGGTGAATTAGTCTCACCCCCACCTCGTCTTCACAGGGTCATCAACGCTGGATTCTTCTGCACACACCTCCTTCTCCTTTCCTGGGGCAACTCCTTTCCTTCCTCAGTGTGTGTCCTGGGTCCTGTCTCTTTTTTTTACTTCTCTCTTGTTTCCGGTCTTCTGTCTCCGTGGGATCACTCCCCACGCCCTACAAATATTTCCCACCGCTACAAATAGCAATGTTCCCCGAGGGGTGGCTGCTCAGCTGCTGTATCCCAGCTCCGGTGCCCGTCACATGGGCCACTTTCTTTGGGCACTCACAGATGTGCTAGACCTGGGCACTAGGTCTCAGTGAGAGGATCTGGAGAAGAGCTTCTTCTGACGGGGACTGGTCTCTGTGTCTTGCGGGAGCCCCGCCAATGGGGCCAATCTGACCTTGGCTCTTGGAAAGCGGTAATCATCTAGACCTTTCTGATCTTCAGCAGCCCTTCTTCTACTGCCCAGGCTCTTTGCAACAACAACAGAGTACAGTGGGGAGATTCCATCTGTCGAAGTCGGAGATTGAAGATTTTAGGTGCTCTGCTGGAATTATCTTTCGGGGTGCAGGCTAACTGATGAATTAGGAGGGCAAGATTGGGGTGGACCTGGTTTCCCATCTAGGCAAGTTCTCTTGGCTAACAAGGACAGATCTACGTGTAAACCATTTACAAACATTGAGTTAAAGGCCACCCTGGTGGATTCAGCGTCTACAGGGAGACCAGAATTTTCTTTAAAAACAATTTGCAGTCTGTGGTAGTAATCGTGAACACGTTTGGCAGACTTCTAAGTGCATGTCTGAGTTTCGTTCCAGACTCCCGGTTTATGAAAAGCCTTTGGGATGGCAGGGGGCAGCCTTGTGTGACTGGCCCGAGCCTGGTCATGTGAAGGAGTTGGTGGTTGATTTAACTCAAAATTCTGAAGATTGTCCAGGGCTTTGATCCAGTGCTGAGCTTGACCTCCAACAAGTGTGCGGACCAACGGATAAAGACCGAGAAGCCAACTCAGTTAAGTGTAAATTACAATATGTAATTCTTCGGCAAATCTATGAGGGTCCCCACCTACCTAGAGGAAGCCTTTTACCACAGCTCTAAGTTCAGCGTTGGTCCATGGGTTTTGAGAGACTCGTGGTTTTGCGAGATCCTCAGAAGGCCTGATTCTAGAAGGGGGAGTTTCACGAGGCCCGGTTGGTGAAGTTTCAGCACCGGAGAAAAGGGGAGTTCGGGTGAAGGAGGGAAGGCAGAAAAAGGGAAAATGTGGGTGTGGAGGATGCAGAGAAATGTGGCTAGCGGCGGTCCAGATGGGGAAGACACCGCTGACACTTTTACTCCCTTCCGATTGTCTATTGGCTTCAGTTAACTTAGAAATAGGGTTTTGTAAAGAGGCACTGTAGAATCCCCAGTACTTTTAGAAGCCTCTAGGTAGCCGCTGAAATAGCTCTGACATTCAGATTGTTTGGCTCTATTGCTGGAACCTCCCAACCCCTTCTGGAGGAAAAGCAGGTCTGGGAGGTTGTAAATTCCCATAACCCGTCACCCCCCATCCCACTCCTGAATGCCAAGGAATGCCCATCTAAATAAAAAGGTAAACCGCGGCAAGATCAGACTTGTCAAAAAGATGAGATTACTTGGGAACACCAGAGGGATTGCAATTCAGACGCTTCAGTGGTGGGGGGCTCCGGGCCAGTGTTTGGGGCAGGCTGTGTTTCTGGGCAGGGGATGTGAGGCTCGAGATGCTCAGCGAGGCTGCGTTAAAATAAAATGCAAAAAGAGACCAGTTTGGAAACCTCCCGCAGCAGAGAAAACCAGCCCATCCCACAAACAAAGGTCCAGTCAGCATATTTTGAGAGACCAGCCCGACCTGGGTCACTCCTCCCTCGGGCTTCTGGAAAACCATAGATAAAACTTCCCCAGGCTAGTATGAGGCAACTTCCCAACCAACTGCCCTACCCTGCCAGAAAGTTCCAATATTATCAGTCTTCGCCCTACCCTGCCAGAAACTTCCAATATTATCAGCCTTCCGTAAGCCGGGCACTTGCGGGAAATCGGTCTCTCGTGCCTAAGTGTTGACTTCCTGAGAGCACACGTGTGAGGTTCCCCGTGTTACATCCCGTGGCTCCACTGCACGCTGAGATGTTTTCACATCCACTCACCCCGATCTGGAGCCCTCGTGCCAGTGTCCCCTCTACACCTGCCCTGACCCTCCTGTGATGCCTGGGAGACCCCGGACCCGCCTCCGCTAGGGAGACTTGCCTGCATTCGCTCCGCGGACACGTCCTTCCTCTGCCCTTCGCACAGATGTGCAGCTGTGACATCTTGTGGAGGGAAGGCCACCCAAAGCCGTCTGCATTACACCCTTGACTGGTGTTTATCCGAAACCATGCAGCAGAAAGAGGTTTGGTGTTTTGCCATATGTTGAGTGGGCGATCCGGTGAGGAGCAGGGATCCTGCACACACCTTTCCTTCCCTTTGTCTGGGATCCGAATGTGCCCTGGGTCATTTACCCCCGAGACACGCTAGAGTTCCTTAACGTGCTGGCCACGGCTGAGGTCACGTACGAATGAACTGTGTGTGAGAAAAGTAAAGTTGTCAGCACAGATCTGACACGGATGTTGTGAGTCCGCTGTGACTGTCCTCGGCGAGCAGCCTGGCTTCGGGGATAAGCCACCCACATCACAGGGCTCAATGCCGCGCGAGCACTGCTCACTCAGGGCACGGGGACGCCTGCACCTGGAGATTTCAGGGGTGGGCCTGGGAGGTGGGGCAAGCCACTTCTGCTCCGGCCCCACTGTCCAGAGCTCAGTCACTGCAAGTTGCGTGACTCCGAGGGAAGCCGCGAGACGCCCTACAGTGTGTCCTGGGGAGAGAGGTGAGCGCGGACATAGGCGAGAATAAACAGCTTCTGCCGCGTCAGCCCTGTCCCCCGAGTCCAGAAGGGACTCTGATGTGCCCATAAACACATGGGGAAACAAAGGCTTCCAGAGATAATCTATACCAGCCAGGATCTGTCCTGACCACAGTCCCAAGCCGACGGTCAGCCCGGCCGCAGACCCACAGCTGCTCGCCATTGCCAGCGGGGACTGCTGCCCCCCGCAAGGCACTGAGTCACATTGCCTGAGTCAGGTCCATCTGCTCGGGGCACCGCCACGGAACCAGGCCCTCCGTGTAGGGGACAGGTGCCAAACCAAAGAGGGCCGATCGGGAAGTCCCAGCCCGGGCATCTGCCGCTTCATGAAGTCCTCTGGGTTGGGCCCACGGCCCAGGCAGGCCTCCCCTCCTGTTTTCCTCAACAATAGAAGAAAAGATGCTTCCAGACACTTCTGGCCGCCAGAGCCTCCCCTGTTTCTCTCTGAGGGCCTTGGACACCCCTGAGGCCAAGTTGGGGGCCGAATGAATGGCTTCCCGAAGCTCTGCTGAGACTCTCTGGGCAGAAGCCATGGTTTCCAAGGGGACGACGTGGCTTGCAAAAGAAGCGTCCAGATGATGCCCAGAGAAGCCTGGGCCGTGCCCAGGGGAAGCCAGCTCAGGGCGAACGGCAGCCTTGCACAGGAGGCAGAAGCCCGGCGAAAGAAAACAAGAAGCCGGCTGGCGTGGCTCCAGACGCGCGACGGGGAGCCGCGGTGGCGATCCCGAGGCTGGCTGGCTGGGCTGGAACCCCCCACGCCACGTGCACGAGCTGTGTGGCCCCGGGGGGAGGGTCTGGTCTCCCTCCGCTTCTGTGTCCTTGCCCGCAAAATGCACGCGATCACCCGTAGTGTCCTCAGGAGGACTCAGTGAGTCGCGTAAGATGCCTGGACAGACCTCACGCCTCAGCAGGCGCTCACGGATGCCATCGGCTGTCGGTATTTACCGGGCAAGCCCTGGCCCCGGAGGAGCCGAGCCCGCGTGCCCTGGCGCCCCCTCCCTGAGGTATAGGCCCAGAAGCATCTACACCTGCGCCCGCTAACACCACAGTCACCGGCCACGTGAGGCCACCATCACTGACATCGGAAGTCTTTGAAATGAACTGAATCCCCCCACGTGTGATAGACACACGTGGCTAGTGGCCCCTACCTCCGGTGCCCCCGATACGGAACATTTCCACCGTCACAAGCAGCCCCTGAGCAACACTGACCCGGACAGAAGCACGTGGACCGGGAGGTGTTGCGTACCCGCCTGCCCGCCCGAGTCAGGTGGGAGCGTGTCCAGGACCCCGCAGGGCGCCGTGGTGAACAGTGGTCACAGGTGCGGTGCGCGGGCAAACCCAGACAAGTCGGAGACAGACCTGTGACTGCAGGGAGCGTGGGGAGTCCGGGAGGCACAGAGGGGACCCAGCCGACACCCCGTGGCGTGCGGTGTTGGAGGAACAGAATCAGCCTGGCAGGTGGATTCTCAGACCCAGAACAAGCCAATCTCCTGAACAGAAGTGTAGGAGCTGAGACTGTGGGCAGAAACCCCCAGAACGGCGTGTAATCACAGGAAAAGCAGGTCATAATACGAAGCGTGTGGAGTGTGCCAGGCACATTGAAAGACTTTTTTAATGTTTATTTATTTTTGAGAGAGAGACAGAGCGTGAGTGGGGGAGGGGCAGAGAGGGAACGAGACACCGAATCCGAAGCGGGCTCCAGGCTCCGAGCCGTCAGCACAGAGCCCGACGCGGGGCTCGAACTCACGGACCGCGAGATCATGACCTGAGCTGAAGTCGGCTGCTTAACCGACTGAGCCACCCAGGCGCCCCACCAGGCACATTTTTAAGTAATAGATGTCTACTGATGCATTCTAACCGAACAGTATTGTGCAGAGAAGGTATGACAGTTATCTTCATTTTGCGGACGAGGACACTGACCCGGGCAGGTTTGGTTCCTTGCTCAAGGTCACAGAACTGCAGAAAAGCTGGACGGGGTTTGAACCCGGGCATTTGGGCTCTGGAACGCTCACACTTGTCAGTCCCTCTGGCGCCTGAACTGCACTCTGTGCTTTCAGACTCTCCTCTCCGGAGTCCCGTCTCTGCCACGTCTGGTGACCCTTGTGTGCCCTTATCTGGATAAGCTTCTCTAGATATTCGTATGCTTTCTCTGATTGCATGTTTTTATCAGAAGTCACAAGCAGGCACCCTGCAGCCTTTTCTTTTTTTCTTTTTCTTTCTGATTTTTTTTTTTTTTTTTGGTCTGAAGTGCCTCGGGAAAAATACAATATATATATTACTTCCAGCTTTTCTTCAAAACTAGGACGCTCTGGCAATGCTCTGCCCACTTTCCGTGGCAGCTCCCCTCCTTCCCTACCCCCAGCCACCCACACATTTCTCCTGCTGGCACTTTTTTTTTTTTTACAGCTTTAGAGAGATATAACTGACCTACAAATAACCACGCAGACTTAAAGTATAAAATATGGTGAGTTTGGATATGTTTATACATCTCTGGCACCATTACCACCATCAAGATAATGAACACATCCGTCACCCCAAAGTTTTCCTGTGGCCCCTTTTTATCCCTCCCTCCTCCTTACCCCCAGGCCATCACCGGTCTGCTTCTTGGCATTGTAGGTTGGGTTGCCTGTCCTAGACTTGTGTCTACATGAAATCCTACCATACTCTCTTTTATCTGGCTTCCTTGCTCAGCGTGGCTGTGTCGGGATTTATCTGTTTTATTCTTTGTGCCAGCGATATATTCCTTCTCACTCCTTCCGACCGCGGAGCCGCATTCCATTGCACGGTGTCGCCACTGTCTGTTTACGCACTCCGCTGTGGCTGGGCATCTGAGTTCCTTCCGGTCAGGCACCTGCTGATATTAGAATTTGTCACCCACGGTGTGTCTGGCAGCTGTTGGGACAGAGCGGTGGGCACAGAGCTGCAGGGGCGAATGCACGGGGAGCCAGAGGGAAGAGGTTTTGCTCTCGCGTGTCATGCTATGATGTTACAACTACGTGGGACACTGTGGTATTCCAAGCTCTTCCACGCCCATTACTTTGTGCAGCCTGAAATCCCAGTTGGAGCTGGGTCGAGTTTCGTGAGGATGAGCCCCATCCTCGCAGAGGCTGGACAGGTAGCAGATTAGCACCCCTCCGTGGGTCCATCAGACCACAGCGTGCAGACGTGCAGCCGCGCCTGAAGCCTGTTCTCTGGAAGAGAAGGTGGCATTTCCTAGAAACCGGGTGGTGGTATCCTTCTTACTCAGTACAGACCTTGGGTGTGTTTAAAAGGTGCGGACGGATGGACACGTATCCGGGTTACAGGTGTGGGAAGCGGAGTAAAGAGTAGGCAGCCGGTGGGGGTGGGGGGGCGGTGAGGAAGGGGCCAGGAGAAGGATATTACCGCTGAATGGTTACCAGGGTTTCTGTTTGGGGTGATGGAAAAGTTTGGAAGCAGATAGAGACGACGGTTGTGCAATCTTGCCAGTGTGACGAATGCTACGGAATTGTACACTTAACATGGTCAAAATGGCAGATTTGAGTTTCGATCGATTTCATCACGATTTACAAAATATAATTTCATACAGCCCAAACCACGGAATGTTGCACTTTAAGTGGATGAGTTGCATGGTAGGTGAATAATAGCTCAATCAAGAAAGCTATTTAAAAAAAATTATTGATCGAACCTGGCCGCTCTCAATTATCTCAGATTTCACCACTTCCGTCCAGGGGCGCTAGGCAGAAACGGTCATCCCTGGGGGCGCCTGGGTGGCTCAGTGGGTTAAGCGTCCAACTTCTTGGCTCAGGTCATGATCCCCTGGTTTGCGGGTTCGAGCCCCGCGTCGGGCTCTGTGCTGACAGCTTGCTCAGAGCCTGGAGCCTGCTCTGGATTCTGTCTGCCTTTCTCTCTGCCCCTGCCCCGTTCACACTTTTGTCTCTCTCACAAATAAATAAATGTTAAAAAAAGAAATAAAAAAAAGAAACGGTCATCCCTGGAAAAGCGTGAGAGAAGGAAAAGCTGTGGGCTGCGTTCAGAGTTAAGCAATGCCTGGCCACCTCGCTGGTGTCTTAGAACCGGCCTTTGCCGCCGCGTCTTTGGGATACGCAGTTCAGCGGGGAGCACGTCCGGGGCCTCGGTCACGTCACCAGCAAAGTTAGCCGTGGGAGTGAGGGTGTCGGTGGCCCTGTGGTTTGTGCTGCACGCGTGAGCAGAGACCCCGGGGACACCTGAGTCATCGGTTTCTCCTCGTGTGACTCCCCAGCCCGATTTCACTCCTTGTCCCCCAAGAATGACAGGTCCTTGAAGGTCTGAGTGGACCCTGAGCGACCCCCCCTGCAGTGTGATGCCCCTCCAGCAGGTCCCCGGGGCCCGTTTGGACCACCTCATTCTCATCAGCCCCCACTGGGGCTCCGAGGAAGCCGCTCCATCCTCAGACACGCACAGGTGCACATGTTGTGCACTGCACCTGGGGCAGTGAGGGCAGGCCTCCCGTTGCAGTGAGACGGCCAGGTTGCAGAGAGGGGTTTGCTCACAAATAGCTGTGTTTTCTCTACTTGGCCTTGGCCAGAATCGATTTTCTTAAACGCGGCAGAAGTTGGATCGATCTTCGGAGCTGGACAGCAAGGCAAGCAGACGCGGGCGAAAAACCAGAGGCGGAGAAAACAGCCTGTTTTCCTGAGGCGAAGAGGGCAGAGGGCGCCTTGCCACCCAGGCCAGCTCATCCATGTAAGGGTGGCAGTTACACCCCCCCAGCCGTGTGTGAGGGCACCACCTCTCACAGTACCGCACCCAAAGAGCCGCTTTGGAGCCCAGTTCTACGGGTCCTCAGAATGCTGAACAGAGTTCCCTTGTGACCCGCCAATTCTACTTCGGAGTAAGTATTCGAGAGAAACAAAAGTGTGTGTCTACACAAATTCTGAGCATAAATGGCACGAAAACCAGCTCTTGGGTTTTGATAAAAGCATTAGAGGCGCGCCTGGGTGGCTCAGTCAGTTGAGCGACCGACTTTGGCTCAGGTCATGATCTCGTGGTTTGTGAGTTCGAGCCCCGTGTCGGGCTCTGGGCTGACAGCTCGGAGCCCGGAGCCTGCTTCGGATTCTGTGTCTCCTTTTCTCTCTGCCCCTTCCCTGTTTGCATTCTCTCTCTCTCTCTCTCTCTCTCCCTCTCAAAAATAAATGTTAAAAAATAAATAAAGCATTAGAACAGACCCAAAGTGAAAAAGCCAGTCACAAAAGCCACTCATTGTATGATTCTGTTTACTTGAATATCCAGAACAGGCGAACTCAACAGAGACAGAAAACAGATCCCTGGTTGCCAGGGGACGGGAGGAGGCGCAGGTGGGGAATTAGAGGGAGGGGTCTAATGGGAACAAGGTTTCTTTTTGGGATGATGACAGTGTTCTAAAATTAGATCCTGGTGATGGTTTTACAAGCTTTGTAAATATACTAAAAACCATTGAACTGTATACTCTAAATAGGTGGCCTTTATGGTATATCAATTCTATATCAATAAAACCATTTGAGAAAGAGAGAGAGAGAGAGAGAGGGAATTAAGCCTCATTACTCTGTGTTCTCTGCCTTGCACTTCTCCCCAGACACCTACTGGGATTTAATCTGTCTGTCTGTCTCTCTCACACACACATTATGATCGTTTTCTCTTCTCTCCATCTTCCCAGAATATCAGTCAGATGGAAATCCTGTCCCCAGGACAGGGAGACAATGCCCGTCTTGTTGAAAACTCAAGTGGACTGGACAGGCAAAGGAACTTGACTTGCACAAGCAGAGGGGGATGCCTAGTGGTAAACGCTTACAATAAGAAACAAGAAAGAATTCAAACACAGGACCCAACTTTATACTTCAAGAAACTAGAAAAAGAAGAGAAAACAAAGCCCAAAGTTTAGTAAAAGGAGGAGGGAAATAACAAAAAAATCAGAGAACAAGAAAATGGAAGAGAGACTTAAAAAATAAAGGTTATGAAAACAAGAGCTTTTTTTTCCCAAAAGATAAACAAAATAGACAATTCTTAGGGAGGCTTAGCTACAAAAAGAGAGACTCAACTAAATAAAATCAGAAATGGAAGATGATACATCATAACCAATGCCACAGAAATACAAAGACTTGTGAGAGATCATGATGAATGAATGTAAGACCTGAAAATATAAAACTCCTAGAAGAAAACAACAGTAGTCAGCTGCATGAAATTGAACTTGGCAAAGATTTTGGGGATTTGTCACCAAAAAAAGCAAAATCCTCTCTCCAAAGATAAACAAGTGGGACCATATCAAACTAAAAAGCTTCTGTGCAGCAACAGAAGCCATCAACAAAATAAAAAGGCAACCTACAGAATGGGAAGAAATTGAAAATCCTATACGTGATGAGGGATTAATATCCAAACTATATAAAGAACTACTAAAACTCAACAGTAAAAAAACCCAAAAAACCCAAACCAAAAACAAATAACTCAATTTATAAATGGGCAGAGGACCCGAATAGACATTTTCCCAAAGAAGAAATCCAGATGGCCAACAGGTACCTGAAGGGGTGCCCAATGTCACTCGTCATCAGAGAAACACAAACCTCGACCACGATGAGGTATCACCTCACACGGGTTAGGTAGGGATTCAAAAGGACAAGAGGTCCTCAGTGTTGGTGGGGATGTGAGAAAAGGGAGCCTGTGTGCACTGTTGGTGGGAATTTAAACTGGTGCAGCCGCTCCAGAAAACAGTATGGAGGTTCCTCAAAAAATTAGAAAACGAAAGTCCCCAAGGGTCCAGAGATTTCATTTCTGAGCACATGTCTGAGGGAAACAAAATCCCTCTCTTGAAGAGGGATCAACACTCCCATGTTTACTGCGGCATTATTTACAATAACCAAGACCTAAAAACAGCCTACATGTCCACTGACAGATGGGTGGGTGAAGAAAATGCGGTGTATGTATACACAACAGAATGTTATTCAGCTGTTGGAAAGACATCTTGCCACGCGGAACAACATGGACGGACCCTACGGGCATTATGCTAAGTCAGACAAAGAGGCGAATAATGCCTGATACTACTAATATGTGGACTCTAAAAAAAATAAAACTCAAAGGAACAGAGAACAGATTGGTGGTTGCCAGAGGTGGGGGTTGGGGGTGGAGGGAATGGGTGAAGGTGGTTAAAATGAACAAACTTCCAGTTATAAATAAGCAAGTTCTGGGGATGTAACCCACATGATGACTGTACTTAACGATACTGTATTGTATACTTGAAAGTTGCTCATAAAGTAGATGTCAAATTTTCTCATTAGAAGGAAAAAAAAACCCCATGTGAGTGTTGGGTGTTAACTCAGCTCATTGTGGTGATCATGTCACAATACAGGCGACTCGTGAACAATGTGGGGTTAGGGGCACAGACCCCCGCACGGTCAAAAACCCACATGGAACTTCTGACCCCCTATACACTTACCTACTAACAGCCTACGGTTCACCAGAAGCCATATTAATAGCATAAATAGTCGATTAACATATTTATATGTATTGTACATGGTATTCTTACAATGTAGTAAGCTAGAGAAAAGAAAATGTTAAGAAAATCATAAAGAAAAAAATATATTTACAGGGCTCTACTGAATTTATAAAAGAATTCTGCATGTAAGTGGACCCACACAGTTCAAACCCGTGTTGGTCAAGGATCGACTGTACATACATATATGGAGTCTTTATGCTTAAATTAATACAGTGTTACATGTCAGTTCTATCTCGATGGAACTGGAAGCTTGCACTCAATCGTGATGATGATGATACTTTGGATTTCATAGATGAGATATTTTGGATGTATCAAATACAGTCAGTCTTGACAGCAGACAAAATCAAACACATTTCTAGAAAAATATAAATTCTCAATATCGATTTAACGAGAGACACGTACCTGAGTAGATCTAAATATCTAGGAATAAAGGCATTACCAATAATGACTTTCATGTTTTCTAATGATGTGAAGGAATTGCTGACACAAAGTTCAAGGCTCCAAAATTTTTTATTCGTCTAAATTGTACAAATCATCTTTTCTTTTTTTTTAATGTTTATTTATTTTTGAGAGACAGAGACAGAGCATGAGTGGGGGAAGGGCAGAGAGAGGGAGACACAGAACCCGAAGCAGGCTCCAGGATCTGAGCCATCAGCACAGAGCCTGATGCAGGGCTCAAACTCATGAACCGCCAGATCATGACCTGAGCTGAAGTCGGACGCTCAACCGACAGAGACACCCAGGCGCCCACAAATTGTTCTTTTCTGATGGTCCAAGCAAATCAAGTTTCTGCCAAATTCGTATTTTTTCCACCAAATTCTCCCGTTTTTGCACTTCTTATGCCAAGCAGAACTTACTTTATATTACTAGACTTCTGAAACAATCTCCGTAACCATGTGTACAGAAGCGTGCTTCCTTCCCTAGCCTGCTCGCTTGGTACCTGTGATTCTGGAGCACGTGCCAGGCTCCTCAGCGTACGTGATTTCAGCTTTCTCTCTTTTTCACGTAGCGACTGATGCCACCACATACCTTCGGACGACCACAGGGCCCAGTGTGTTGTGGGAGATTGTCCCTGGAGATTAAGAGCATCCCCAGTACACACTGTTGACAGTGACACCCTCCAATGAACAAGAGGGACACCTGCCCGTAGAGGAATCCTCTCTAATCGTGGGGTTGTACTGCCCAGGGGACGCCCACAGCTGTGGGCTTGACACTGGAGCTCTGTGTAGGCCAGTGACAGTCTGGGTGCTGACTGTGGAGAGCAGTTCAATGGGAGAATCCAAGCATCCGCTGCTGAGTGAAGACACAAGCATGTAAACTGCTCTGGGGGCTTCCTGTGCCCACCGTCCACTTGTTCTAGGGATTCTGCCTTTGGGGTAACGTTCCCAGGGGGGAATGAGATTCGTTCTCTCACTGCGATGGCAGATTAAGTGTCTGTGCAACTCATGTGCTCACGCGGCATTGCATTCTCACCAGGAAATGAGGCAAAACCAGCATCGGTCAGAATTCCCATTCAGAATGGGGACTGACGCCCATGGGCCTCGTGCAGGGGAAGGGTCCCTGTCTGTTTACTGGAAGGTTCAATGATATGTGGCCCTTTTGGGCCAAGAAATCCCGTTCAGAACTGTGAGATGCTCCTGTTGTGAAAAATTAATTTTGAGGAGCTCTGTTAGTTAGGGGGTGAAAGGATCATATTCGAAACTGACATTTTTGCTGTCTATGGGTTTCCTACCATCCCATGGGGTCTTGCGGCTTCATTGAGGACTTAAAAAAATTTTTTTTTTGTTTTAAGTTTATTTATTTATTTTGAGAGAGACAGAGACAGCACAAGTAGGGGAAGGGCAGAGAGAGAGGGAGAGAGACGGAATCCCAAGCACGCTGCCTACCATCATAGCAGAGCCCAACGCGGGGCTCGAACTCATGACACCGTAAGATCATGACCTGAGCTGAAACCAAGAGTCAGACGCTCGACTGACTGAGCCTCCAGCCACCCCGAGGACTTTATTTTTCAATAAGAACACCGTGTATCTGATCTATAAAGACGCTGGGAAGGGGAACCCAGCACTTCCCGTGAGCCCTGTCCAGATTTCCCTGCTCTCATCCTGCACAGAAGGCTTCGTGGTAAGCGTCAACTCAGCCTGCCACTTCCTTTTACAACTCCGGAAATTTTCCTTATTGCAAAAGTGATGTAAACAAGTAGGAATCACTTCAACCATGTAGAGGGCTGTAGAGAAAATGCGGTTTCCCCCGCCTCTCTGCAATCTCATTGCAGACTGTAGGTACCCGACCGATGTGCGTCGTCATTACGATCGGCTTACGTGTGTTGATAAAAATGACAAGTAGAGCTGGCATAAGCAGGTTTGGCAAAAACGCAGCTGACTCCTGGTCAGCCCAGCAGGAGGGCTCCTTGGGTGTCCGTGTGGAGGTGCAGCCAGACTGTGAACTTTCCTGCATTAGCCCCCCACCGTTGGAAGCTCTTTGCCCTCAGACCTGCTCTCCATTCAGGTGCGTGTTCTCTGTACCCCAACCAGGTGCATGAAAGACAGGTGACACGCCCGGAAGAGTATCATCCAAGGGCTCGTGGGGCTTTTGGTGGACTTTGGCCTCCCTGCCGACTCGTCTGGGGTCCTCAGCTGGCAGGAGGTCCTAGCTGTGACCTCGGCTCTCCCTGGCGCCCATCATACCTCTGTAGTGATAGCCCTCATGCTAAGCAAACTGTTCAGCTGCTTACATTCATGTGAGTGTGAGCCCACAATGTGGGGACGTGTCGGCACCCCAGCTGGTTGGAGCACGAGCGTGTGGGCACCTTGGGGAACCAGTGAAGAAAAGGCAAAGGTTGGTGCAGTGGAGGCACTTAGGAGCATGTCTGCTGGAACTCGTGCTCATTTCTTGCTTTGCATTATACCAGTAACACATGACTGCTGTACGATAAATTCAGATAATGAGGAAAAGCATAAAGACAAGGGGCACCTGGGTGGCTCAGTCAGTTGAGCACCCGACTTCGGCTCAGGTCATGATCTCATGGTTCGTCAGTTTGAGCTCCGTGTCAGGCTCTGTACTGACAGCTCGGAAACCGGAGCCTGCTTCGGATTCTTTGTCTCCCTCTATCTCTGCCCATCCCCTGCTCGTGCTCTGTCTCTCTCTCTCAAAAATAAATAATAAACATTAAAAAATTAAAAAAAAAAAGGACAGTAAAGGCCAGAAAAGGCAAGAAAGACAAGGAGACACAATGCTGTGTGTTCAATTCCTTCTGTAACTGGTTCATCTTTTAACATCAAACCTGCTGCCTTTTACGATGGGTATTTGCTCTTTGACCAACCTGTGGTCTTCTGCAGATCTTCAACTGTGCTAATTGCAGAAGTACTAATTAAGACATCAGTTGATGATGCATTATTCTTTCCCCAAAGATGCAGTCCCCTCACGGAGTGTAAATTCTGCCCAAGTGTAAGGCTGGAGGCTCAGGGACCTGAGATGGGAAGGGAGCCAAGTCACCAAAAGGGCACATAAGTCATTTACTCGATCTCCCGGAACTTTTGAGTTCTGTGCTTTTGAAGCCATCTAAAATAAATCAGAGGGGTTCAGGACCCCATTTCCTGTGCTCGCGTTGACCTTTTGTGGCTGGGCTCCCTCCCTTTGCAGTGGGAGAGCAACCCTCCTACACCCGGCCTCCTGGCACCCGGCCTCCGAATTTCCAGCTTTCCGTGAGACTATCACTGTGTCCGTATCTCCCCGGCCGAACAGAACCTCATCTCTGGAAGAGCCAGAAGTCCCCCTATGAATGCAAGTCCCTGCAGAGATAACAGCGGAGTTCCCTCTCCTCTTGTGAGACCTTTTTTCAGAGGCAGCCTGCTAGCTTTGCTCTCCTCCCTCATTTTTGGTCTTTATTTCTAGCCGTCTGATACGAGGCTTCTGTCCCCGCCACTCCACTAAAACCAGAAGGCTGGACTCTAGAAGTTCTCCGAAGGCTTAAAATGTTTTTGGCTAAATGCACACAGACACACACTTGTACACGTTCCCTCTACTCAGTTAATCGCTGCTGTTTCCGAATCAGAAACTCCAAACCATACCTCCATTCTGAGCCCTCACCCGGTATCCAATTTCTTGGTGGATGTGGGCAGGCCGATTTAAACAAGTTTAAGGCTTCCCCCGTTATGTGCTGTCTCCCGGTTGCTTGCATCAGGCTCGTGCCCTCCGGAATTCACGCTGCACGGTAGGGTCACATCCCACCCACGGCTCACCCAGGTGCTACCTGTCACCACCTCCCAATTCCATCGGCCAAACTTCAAGCTCTGTCAGTATCCCCACCTTAGTTCAGGGTCCAGAATGTCCACTTACATTTAAAAGGCACGTGTAACAATTGCTAGACATAACACACAAGGAAATAACGTAAACATCGAGTACGCAGTATATCAAAAATCAGCCAGGTCGCAGCCGCGTAGCCAGTACGCGGGTCAAGGGGAAGAATGTCCTAGCATTCCAGAAGCTCCCGAGTTGTCTCTTTGGGCGGATTCCCCGTCCTCCTCCCAAGGGCAGCCACAAGGCTCGTTTTAGGGGGCTCACTTCCTTGCTTTTCTCCTCGTTTATCACCGACACCTGCATCTCCAAGCGGTGGGGTTGGGGCTTGCCCGTTAGTGATCGGCGTGTGTCCGCCTACTCCTTGGTTTTTATTTTATTTTACTTTGTAATTTACCAGCGCGAGGTTGGGATTCATCCATGTTCTTGATCGCCCACGCTGGGCAGTGTTTTGCGACGTGAATATAGCATGCTTTTCCCGCTGTTCACGTAGTGGACCCCGGGGGTCCTATACCAGCACAGACACACTCAGCATGGCCCCCTTGGTGTGCGAGCCGGGGGGTCCCAGGGAGCGTTCCCCGGGGTCAGGTGGGCACCAGCCCCAATCAGCTGGCCCACCATTACGTGACGTAGAAGGGCAACATGAATTTGAAGTAACTTTTGCCGTAGCTGATTAACTCCTCACTCTCGCCAAATACTCCTTCCTTCCACATCACAGTGGCGACTGTCCACGAAGCAGATCTGATGACGTCGTCTTCTGTCAGCACCTTTTCCACAGCGCCCCTTGGCCTTTGACACCATCTGGATTCCATCACAGAGGTGCCCGGGGCCTCTGTGGTCAGACCCACCTCTCCAGGCTCTGACTCTGCCCTCTTGCCCACCTCAACCTTCCTCATCACCTACACAGACAGGCTTGCACCTACGGAGACACAACAGGTTTTCGTCAAGATCCTGCCCCTGACACGTAATTTTCCACTCCAATCAAGTCCTCTAGGAGGGCATCCCCCCTCTCCCAGCCCAGGTTCAGTACGGGTTTCTGCGGCTCTGAAAGCACTCTGGTTGGAAGCGTCTGTTTACATCTTATTTATTTATATCGTGCCTTCCTATACAAAGGTTGTATAGATAAAATACAGTAACGATGGAGCCTTAGGAGAAGGGAAAAAGCAGCATACAGTGAGGGGTCGCTAGCCTACGTGACGAAGAAGGGGGCATTGGCCGTTAGATCCTCAGACTTCCATGTGATCATTCAAATCGGGTCCCAGGTTGACCCCGGGAATCAGGGACCGCAGAGCAGGTGAGTGACTTCTCCACTCACAGCGAGGGTGGGGGCCACGGATTGTGTTTCCTGTCCCGGCTCCCAGGGCCTGGGACCTCCTTAAGACAATAGGAGCAAGTGAATGTTGGAGTGCACTCTCAAGGGGACAGTCACCTGCCTTGGGCAATGGCAGCCTCTTTGATGTCCTGCGAATTGAAAATGGCTCCTGTGAGTTGTCTGGGAGGACAAGAGCGTCGTCTGCAAGCTGCCTGCTAACTCAGCCATCTACAGGGAAGGTCTGTCGGCAGAGAGCAGTAAAACTGACGAGGGCAGGACACACAGGCACCAGCAGGCTCCTGGTGACAAGGGGAGCCCATGCCCTGGGGGAGATGGGGAGCACATGCTTGTCAACCTATGCAGCTTTCCAAAAGGGGACGAGTGTTTGGATGATTTAAGTATGAGACATTTTTAGGGTTTTTAAAAGTTGACGATTAATTCCGCAGTTCTTGTATTTTCAAAACACTGTAGAGATCGTCACCGAGTGGGTGAAACAGACCTCAGCAGTCCGGGTGCTTCCTGGACTTGCCTGGCCGTGGAAACCACGAAGAGGTTCTTTGATAGCAGATAACCATGATGGGGGCTGGGATCCCCACGATAGCTTGGGGCTAAAATGGGGGCTGGTCTCCCAAAAGACCAAGACCCAGTTAGAAGGTCGGAAATCTTAGGCCTTCCCCCAATCTCCCTCCTGGGAGCAGGAAAGAGCTGGAAATTGAGTTTCTCACCAACGCCAATGACTTAATCAATCAAGCCTGCTTCATACAACCCCCAGTAAAAGCCCCAAATGATGGGGTTCTGGGGCTCCTGGGTCGGTGAATGCTTAGAGGTGCTGGGAGGTGGGGCATCCGGAGAAGATGTGGAACCCCCTCGCTCTTTCCCTCACACCTTGCCCTACGCATCCTTCACCTGGCTGAGAGGTAAACTATTTTCTTGAGTTGTGTGAGCCACCCTAGCAAATCACCCAATCACAAGGGAGGTGGCTGTGGGGACCGCGGGTGCGATAGCCAAACTGGACAGAAGTGCGGGTACCCTGGGCACCCAGTACTGTGCCTGGCATCTTGTAAGACTGAGCCCTTACACTTGTGGGTCTGTGCTGAGTAGTTAGCGACAGAATTGAACTGAACTGGGGTCACCTGGGTGGCTCAGCCTGTCAGCACAGAGGCTACAGATCCTGCCCCCCTTTCTCTGCCTCTCCCCTGCTTGCACTCTCCCAAAAGGTGAATAAATATTAAAAGAAAAAAACCCAGAATTGAAAGAAAAAAAAAAAAAGGGGGATGCCTGGGTGGCCCAGTCAGTTAAACGTCCAGCTTCAGCTCATGTCATGACCTAACAGTTGGTGGGTTCGAGCCCCGCATCGGGCTCTGTGCTGACAGCTCAGAGCCTGGAGCCTGCTTCAGATTCTGTGTCTCCTCCTCCCTCTGCCCCTCCCCTGCTCATGCTCTGTCTCTCTGTCTCTCAAAAATAAATGAACGTTAAGAAGGGATTGAACTGAATTGTAGGACACCCGGTTGGTGGCTGGAGATTTGGACAAATGGTTGTTAGGGGAGAAACCCCTACATATTTGGTGCCCGACGTGTTGCGAGTCTGCACGTACCACTGATGTGTTGGAAACTGCCCATTATGAGTGTTCTCGGAGGCCCAGGAGGGCCAGCAGGCTGGAGATGATTCGCTTTGAGGCCAACATGGGGTCCGGATTTCACCTGCCAGAAGCTGTGCCCCCTTCCTAGAGACTACCCGCCCAGGCAGTTTATATGGAGCAAAAGAACATATCCTGACATGTATTGTCCCTTTAAACTTGAGGTGGGGACTCGGGGCGGGGGGGGGGGGGGGTGTTTACCTCTGGCCAGTAGCGCCCCCCACAGGGGTTTCTCTCGTCAGCCCACTGTGCCTCCTCTCCCCTCCCCTGCTCTGCCCAGACCGGCCTCTTCAAGGTCACTGGCCACGCTGGCAAGAGAAGACGGCGACGGATACTTTCCCGAGTGTCTCAGGTCATCAGTGACACTTTCCTGTCAGCTGTCTCTGAGGTCGGGATTGTTCAGAAGACGGACTGAAGGAGTCCCCGCCCCTGCTACCTTTGCATCCCCGACACTGGAGCCGCACTACGGTGCCTTCGCACAGTACCATACACACCCCGCCTCCGGTGCCCCGGCTGGCAGTTGTCCACCTGGTGCCGAGGTAGGTGAAACCCCGGGCATTACGGGCTCTCGTCCGCTCAAGTCCGGGCTTTGCCACAGCCCTGGAATGCTGAGGGGAATGATGGCCGCGCCCTGCACATTCCCGAGCAAAGTCAAAGTCACAGCGCCCTCCCTGAACATGGGCGGGGGGGGGGGGGCACTCGCGAGAGCCACGCTCTGTCCTTCTCCCCCTCCTCGACTTTTCATGTCACACAACTACTGAGAATCGTAGACCCAGGGCAACACAAGATTTAAAACAAAACCCGCATTCTTATGTTAACCGCGCTTGGAAGTGAACTGGGGTGTTTCCAGTTCAGTGTCAGTTGGTGGAGATGCATGTCGGAGTGTAGAACCACCTGTCCTGGAAGGAAGGGTGTGGAAAGATCCGGAATCTTGAGTTTTTCCAAGCGTTCGTTTTCTGAGGAGTTGAAACAAAAAAGAACATAGGTGTGAAGAAGTATGCGTGTGAGATGTGCGTGTGTGCGGTGTGTGTATGTGCATGCATGTGTCTGTGTACACGTGTGTGCACGTGCGTGTGTGTGGTGTGCATGCACATGTGTACCTGGTGTCTGTGTGTGTATATGTGTGTGCATGTGTGTGCACATGGGTGTATGTATACGGGTGTGGCGTGTATGGTGTGGCACATGTGTGTGCATGCGTGTATATGTATTGTGTACATGTGAGTGCCTGTGGTGTGTGTGTGTGTGTGTGTGTGTGGTGTATATGTATGTGCACAATGTGTATGTTTGTGAATGTGTGTATGTGCATGGTGTGGTCATGCACATGTGTGTGCATGTGTGTATATGCACGTGTATACACGTGAGTGCATGCATGTGTCTGTGTGTGGTGCAAATGTGTGGTGTGTATATGTGGATGTGCACGCAAATGTCTGTACATGTGTGTATGTGTGCACATGTGTGTGCACGTGTGTGTATTGTGTGGTGTATGTGTATGTACACATGTGTATGTATGTGAAAGTGTGTATGTGCGCGGTGTGGGCGTGCACATGTGTGTGGTACGTGCGTGTGCATATGTGTAATGCGTGTGTAGTGTGTGCATGCACATGTGTACATGTATGTGTGCACGTGTGTGTGGTGTGTATGTGTGGGGTGTGTGCAAGTCTATGTGTGTGTATGTGGTTTGCATGCATGCACATCTGTGTGGGGTGTGTGTGGGGTGTGTGTGGGGTGTGTGCACATGAATGTGTGTGGTTTGTATGCACGTGCAGGCATGTGTGTGAGGGGAGGGGGTGGGGGGAGAAGGACAAGCAGGCAGGCGAGACCGAGTAGAAGAAGCATCACCTCTGGAGCCCGCTGTTCGGGCCCGAGTTCGAGTCCTCACAGTGTAACCCTGGGCATGTGTGCAGCTTCCCCGAGCTTCCTCTGCGAGATGGAGGCCGGCACCCCCTGCAGGTTGTGGGAAGTGACGGCGGCCGTGCTGACCCCCTGATCCTGTGCCCTCTGACCTCCGTGCTGGATGACGGAACAGCGCTTTCTGGCGTCGCTGGGTCTCCTTGGGTGCTGAGGTAGGAGCAGAGTGAACGGTGTCACCTGCACGCTGGACATTTGATTTTCGACACCTCACGGAGCTCTTTGACCTTCCGTGGGCACCTGGAAGCTTGTGCGTTGGTGGCTGTCCCGTCCGCCGGCCCCTGAGCAGCACAGGGGGGCAGTGAGCCGTGGCTCCGAGTTGTCCCTGCCCGTGAGCTGGAGGTAAACCTCTCGCGGTCCGAGCACGGAGACTTTTCAGCGGAACGTCGCCGCGGCATGGCCAAGTCTCTGCCGTGCCGGCTGTGTTGACAGTCACCGAGGTCGGGCGCTTTAGGGGGTCACAAATGCCGATGCTGCTTTTGCTGTCGAATCAACCCTCCTCTGTGTTGGGAGAGGGTCGCCACCCTGCCCTTACACGGCCATCCACACTTACGTACCCTCCTCTCTTAAGTGTCTCGTGCACCCAGGCTCCCGTAAGGACGGAGAACAAAACCATCTTTCCGATAGGAGCTAACAGTCAACACAAGTACTGTGGTTACTTTTTAAAAAATTTTTAATGTTTATTTATTTTTGAGACAGAGAGAAACAGAGCACGAGCAGGGGTGGGGCAGAGAGAGAGAGGGACACAAAGAATCTGAAGCAGGCTCCGGGCTCCGAGCTGTCAGCACGCAGCCTGACGCGGGGCTTGAACTCACGGACCACGAGATCACGACCTGAGCTGGAGTCAGACACTTAACCGACTGAGCCACCCAGGCGCCCCACAGGTACTGTGGTTATTGACGGAAGTGAGGAAAATTAAGCCCCGTGGTAACCCCGACACCGCATGAACTCAGATAAAATACGGTTGTGGGAAGGCCCTTCCTTGTCCCTGTCCCTCTTCTGATGCCACTAACCTTGTAAGAAATTAGCTCCAAATTCTGTGCTATCAACGTCACGGGACCCTCTTGGGTGGCCGGCATCATGGCATCTCTTACCACGAAACCCACAAAGAGGGTGACAGGTGGGCTAAGGGGACTGGTTGCTGTCGTGCCACCAGTGTGGCCAGCCACTCTGCACTGTGGACCCTTCTCCCACTCCCTACACAGATCGCCAGTGTCATGTCTGCCCCTTCTGGGGCGCCCGTGGTCCTGGTGGAGAATGGCAAGCAGACAGGAACCACGTGGGCGTGCGTGTGCGTCAGCTGCAGGGATGGAAGGGTCCCGCAGCCGCTGGCGGCCAGGAGAGCGGCCAGACGCCATCGCCAACGCCAACCACACGCTACCATGTTCGCACCTGCCGGAACACGCAGCTCTGATCGGGCCACCTCCCGGCTCCAAAATGTCCCATGACCCCCCTACCGTCCCCCAGAACGTGGGCAAACTCCCTGTATGAGCTCGCTTGAGGCATCACAGACTGGGTGGCGTAAGTAACGTAGCTTCATTGTCTCCTAGTTCTGGAAGCTTCAAGTTCAAGATCAAGGTGTCTGCAGAGCTGGTCCCCTCCGAGGACGTGAGGGAGGATCCGCTCTAGGCTTCTCTGGCAGCTTCTGGTGGTTTGTTGGCAACTTGGGCGCCTTCCGGCTCATAGAAGCCAGCCCCACGGGGACTCTGCCTTCAGCATTGCGTGGGCTTCTGCGTCTGTCTGTCTGTCTCTGTGCCCCAGTTGACCTCATTATGATAAGGACAAGAGGCATGTTGGATTAGGACCTCCCCTAATGACCTCATCTTAACTTGATGACACCAGCAAAAACCTTATTTCCAAAGAGGGTCACACTTTGAAGAGCTGCGGTTAAGGACCTCCGCACGTCTGTTTGGAGGGGACGCAGTTCAGCCCCTTATGCAACCCTGGCTGAGCAAAGATGTTCACCCCCTTTTCCAACCCTTATTTACTTGCACCCCAGACTCCTCTCTCCATCAGGACTAGCCTAGCCAGGATGCTGCCACGTTCCCCCCGAAGCCTCTCCATCCGCTAAGACCCCGCTGAATCACGTTCACGGGGTTCCCCTGGTGATCTGAGAGCGTTGGACTCGCTTTTTGAATATCCCACAGATCAGGCAACCACCCAGAGGCCTTCTCGTAATTCTTCGATCTTTCAGGACGAGACCTGGAGAAGAGACACCTTGGCGCTGGGTCCCCACGTGGCGAGCTGTCAGTGGAGGCCAAGGGAACAGAATTGCCAGGAGACGGCGTCACCTTCCAGTCTGTTCTCCCAGCCCAGAACAGCCCTCACCCTGCTCCTGACTCCCCCCTGCGTCACCCTCCGGGAGTGGACGTCACCACCGAGCACCGGCGGGGGGGACAGTGCAAGGCGTGTGGGTGCAAAGCCCGTGCACGGGAGGCCCTTGAGGTGCCAGACCGAGCCAACCATGGACGGAGGAGGATCAGAACCTCCCACCAGGGCTGTGACCGGATCTTCCCGTAACACCCCTGGGGACACAGAGAATTCTAAATGCCGGTCGGCCCTGCCAGGTCATTACGGAAATATACTCGCCAGGGTGGAGGGACAGAGCGTATTCTCTTTAGCAGTTTGTGAGCTTGATTCATGACCGTAACGTACTTAGCCCTGCTGTACTTGAGCGTCTGCGGGCACTTTGGCTCTGGGCCCAGCTTGGGGGGGGGGGCGGACTCATTTCTCGCTCCGTCCTGGGACCGCTGCAGTTGGAGACCTGTTTTTTTCTAAGATGAACACACACGGAGCCGGCTCTTCTGGGCCCCTCAGCACTCGCTCGAGACCCTCCCGTTTAGTCCTCATGACATCACTCTTCTGCTCCCCTGTTCTGCACCGAAGGTAATGAGATGTTTCCATGGGCGTATCCAGTCACCCCAATAAAAAGATGTAGAATGACGCGGTGGGACGAGGACGATGGGTCCCAAAAGCAGTCTTTGAAGGCAGAACATCTCCTGCCAAAGCGGGAGGAAGGGTGGTTTCGGGTGCAGCCGCTAAAGGGCTGAGACCAATGGTGTCTCCCCACGAGGAGGCCCTGATGTCCCCAGATGCACCTGCTAGTGCGTGGCTAGGAACGAACGTCCGTGCCCCCCACGGATGGCTCTCACCCGCCTGCAGAACTGATGGTGAAGGGGGGTGGCAGGAGACCTCGCACGATTGCCACTCTTGAGTGAGCAGAAGAGAGGATGGCCCAGGGGGCGAGACAGCACTGCCCTGAATCTCATTCAAAGGTGGATGAGACGCCGAAGTCAGTGCACTGACGAGAGTCGCTTGGTCAGATAGAAGCACACCTGGATTCTTCTTTCCTGCACGTGGGAGGACCATGAGGCTCCTCCCGGCTCTTGCCCGGTGCTGCCCTGTCACCTGGGAAGACGGCACCCTCCTGGCGGCTCGCACCCCCTTCTGGTGCGTCCTCCACCTGCAGGATGGGTCCCCTGCGCCCTCCTGTCCTGCTCAGGGACATAATGAATGAGTCCCCATTTCTCTCTCCGGTGCATCTCTCAGAGCTAAAATAACTTCACCTCCAAAGGATCACTCGGGCAAAAAGCATCATGTGCAAGCTTCCCGCCTCTTTGAAATGCCGTCCAGATGCTTCGGCAAAACCTCTTCTCCTTTTCTGTCCCCCTCTATTTATAATTCAAAATATCACTCCTGTTGCGGTTTACGTAGACCCTGGACACCCCCTCAAAGAACGTTAGCAATGGAAAACAAATTCTTCGGTACAAAATGTGTCTTGATCTCATGCTCCATGGCTGGCTCTGTGCTAGGTAACTAACGACTTCATTAGATCGAAAAGAACATAGAGTCCTGGGGATATTTTAGACAAGTGGTTTGTCAGTCCCAATAGTCAATGGCTAAGTCAATGCCATGATTCTGTTTTATAATCCACCCTAACTTACGGAGCTTTGAAATAAAAATAGAAGTAAGGTAGTGAAGAACTACCCACCACTAAGTCAAGAGGTTTTAACCGGAGGCAAATAGACCTCCAGGTAGCTGAGAAATTGTGTGCAAACATTCGAGGGGGAGGTACACATGCTAATCACCAATTTTATTGCATGTGGCAGAGACTGTAATCTGCCCATCCAGTACCCAAGTACCCACCTGCTTTTCTGCCATGGACACAGAACCTTTATTTTATTGGGAATAGCAATGACTCCAGCTACAAAATCCAACGTTCTCAGCCTCTATTGCAAATAGGTGTGTCTGTGTCTGAATTCTGGCCACTTAGTTAAGCAGCAGCTGTTGGATGGGGCTTTCAGGAAAACACCTTAAAAGAGGGAAGGACTGGCACACTCTCTCTTGCCCTCTCACCTTTATCCTTCTTCCTACGTGGAATGCAGGCATGATGGCTGTGCTCCAGCAGTCATATTGGACCAGGAGGTGGCCTCGCGGTTGGAAGCCACCTACCAAGGAGGGTGAAATAGAACTTTAAAAGGAGCCTGGCACTGCCTTCTTAGGTCCTGTTTATGCAAGATAAGAAGTCATCCTTGTCTTTAAGCTGTTGTCATGTGACTTCTATTGTATGAGGTTGAACCTGATGCTAGCAGATACATCCCACTCAAGTGCAAGAAATGTCACATCTTTTTCTAAATCAATGAAAAAATGAAATTCAAATCCCACTAGGCTGACTGGTAAGAAATTCCGTCTCAGCCAGGGGTACAGGACGTTTGTGAATATCTCTGGGCTTCCTGTTATGCCCAGAAAATGTGGTGAAGGGCCTCTGACGTATGGTTCATCAGCATGGCTGCTAAGAGGCTCAACCAGAAGGAGGAAGAAATTATCTCAGAGTTGCCGGGCCTGGTGTGGGCACTGGGGTCTCGGGCCAGGCGTGCAGTGGGGCAACTTGATCCAGCGCCCATGGGTGCACTGAGCACCCATGCCTGTCTGCTCCTGTCAATCCCTGGGGTTTTCTCCGGGCCCCAGGACTGATCTACACCACCCTAAGACCTCGCAACTCACGCCCCTCCCTAGAATTGGGGGTCCCCCAGCCCCTGGACAGCCCTCTGCCTGCCTCCCTCCAAGTCTTCCCCTTCCCTTTCCCTCCTGGAAGACCCCACATTGTCACCCTCAGGGACAGCGGTTCTGAGACACAAGCTGGACCTCTCCCCTGATGGTGGGCAGGCCCGGAGAGGGACAGGCTCACCCTCCAAAGGGGCTTCTTACCTTGTCCTGCTCACTCAACGGGGAACGCTTCCTGGGAAGGGAGTCTTTCCACTTTCTCTGGATTCACAGAGGAGGTCAGGCATCCCGGACAGGACCTGACATTGCCTTCAGAATTTCCATGAACATCCACATCCACACCCTTGATCACGTCTGTTCTCATCTGCACAAAACGTAGAATAGCTGTAAGGGGGAAGAGCCTAGAAAATTGAAAGACGAAGCAAGGACAGCAAGGAAGGTAAAGCGGAAAACCAACAAGGCTTAAAATGGAAGGACTTTGATCTTTGTGCGGGAGAAAGGGGGAACTCGGTCCCTCCTGTGTGGGTCCACAGCCCATGCCCTCACACAGTGACAGCAGCAGCCTGAATGAATGACGGCCTGAGCCAGACATTGGTCCCCTTTTACAATAACTTCTATTATTGAGGGGGCGCCTGGGGGCTCCGTCGGTTAAGCGTCCTTGAATTCAGCTCAGGTCACGACCTCACAGTTCGTGCGGGCTCTGCACTGACAGCACGGAGCCTGCTCGGGATCCTCTCTCTCCCTCTCTCTCTGCCCCTCCCCTGCTCTCATCCACGCACGACATCTCGCTCCCTATCTCGAAATGAATAAATACACATTAAAAAAGTAAGTCGCATTATTCAATATTCTATGCCACCACCATTCTACGAAGCAGCAAACGTCAGACATAAGCAGATCTGAGAGTCTTTGCGATCTGCAGTCACGGATGATGTGGAGTTTGGGGTGAGGTGTCCTTGCACGCCAGTCCTTACAAAAACCGGCCTCTCACTTGAAATTGAGAAAAGAGGCTTTCTTCCCCAAATATTCGAAACCACTGCTGGGTCTGGCCTGGGGTTCCTTTTGCCCCCATTTCTTATCATCTTAATGCAACTGACAGTTTTTCTTCAGAGAACTCTGCCTTGGTTTTCCCATCTGCAGAATGGGTCACCCTAAGGAGCCCGGGCCAGCGCCGTGCCTGCTGGAGGCCGACTTGGTTGCTGCTGTGTGCACAGCGGTGGCGGCTGTCCGGGGGCCTGGGCGAGGCGGCTCACGTGCTGACGGGCCGGCTCCCTGGCACAGCGCCTGCCCGGGGAGCGGGTGATGGGGTTCAGGCCTGTTTGGGTGCGCAGCGCATAATGACGGTGTCCCAACAGCTTGTGTTGCTGGATGCGGAGCTCGGTTTTGGGCGTTCGCCATCTGAGTAATGTGCCCGTCTGACTCACTCGCCCGTCTAGAGGCAAGAACCGAATCTGAAGCACAAAAAACTTAAATCCCCCCCCCCCCCCGTTTTATTCCCCCGCAGGCAAACCAATCCAAAGGCCTTCTTTTCTCTAAGTGGTACCTGTGGTCACGTCGAAAGGAAGCCCAGGCGTGCCTGCCCGAGTCAGCCGGCTCACCCTCCCGTATCTTCGCTTTTGCAATCTTTTGCACAAAAAGACAATTAGTCCACGGAAGGAGCTTGCTCACACAGAACACGGGGAGATCGCGAGACAAGTCATGGATGAGTCGGGAAATGATCTTAAAGCAGTACTTTCGGATGGGGGACAAAGAGAAGGCCCTTGATCTGCACAAACCGAGCCTGAGTTTTCAGACTCCGGTGGACGCCCGGGACCGTGGGCGGCGAGAGGGCCGAGAGGGGCCAGGAGCCAGCAGGAGAGTGGCCGCCCGCTGACCCCGCGCAGGCCCCTTCCCCGTGCCGAGGGAGGACTGTGGGCTGTGGCAGGCACCTGGCCTCCGGGCTGCGCGCCCCAGAACGCAGAAGGATGTGGGAGAGCTGGCGGCTTTGGGGCCTGCCACTCGGGGGATTCCGGGCTTGGTTCTTCCCACTGCGGATGTGGGGTTCGTCTCCCTCACGGAGGGGGCCGTGCCGGAGTGAGCCGGCGCAGAGGGGCCGCGGGAAGGCGGGCGGGTAGGACGGAGGCCAGTGCCCCTCGGGGATCCTGCAAGCGGGCCCGGGTCGAAGTGGGGGAGGGCCACTGGAGGTCGCTCTCAGCGGAGGCTGCCGTGACCTGCCCTCAGCTCCTGACTCAGGTCTGTGTTCTCTGATGCAGGATTCCCTGGGGTCTGAATGAGTCAGATCACGTGTTCCAGAAGGTTCCCCGGCAGGTAACCTGCTCAGGAGGGGCCCTTCCAAGCAGGCAAATGCTGATGAAGCCTCAACAACGGGCTGTCCGGGAAAGCACAGAGGCCCTGATTGTCACATCTGTCGGTGTCCACTGTGCGAACGTGCTGCCCCGGGGATCCTCACCAGGTCACCCCCCACGGGGTCGGGACCAGAGAGAAAGCATGAGCAGGGGAGGGGCAGAAAGAGAGGGAGAGAGAGAATCCCAAGCAGGCTCTGAGCTGACAGCCCCCTGACCCTGACTCGAGGCTCAATCCCACAACTGTGAGATCATGACCTGAGCCGAAACCAAGAATCGGGCGCTTAACTGACTGAGCCACCCAGGCGCCCCGACAGGCCTTTGTTTTGATGTAATTTACTTAATTGCCGGTTAACATAATCTAAGTCTATAAGGTTTGCTTCGGGGCAAGGCTGCTCCCGGCAGGCGGCCTGCAGAGAGCAGAGAGACCCGGGGGGCTGCGCCCACACTCCGGCCTGGGGGACCTCGGGCCCGGTGCCACCCGTACCGTGCGGTCTTTCCACAGTGGGCGGTGCGGCCCCTCCCGACTCCTGAGACCCCGCCCCCTGCCTGTGTCTCCTTTCCTAGACGTGAGCGGTGGCCTGTCCTCCTGAGCGGCCGGGACCACCTGAGGGCCACTGAGCCGCCCGTGCCTGGCTCACGTCGGTGCTGCTGCTTCCAGCAGTGAGCACAGCCACGGAGCCCTGCCTCCGTGCGCCCCAGGCTCGGGACAAGTGTCAGCGTGTGTGTGTGCAAGGGTGTAGGTGTGTGTGCGTGCGTGTGTGTGTGTGCATGAACGTGCGTGTGTGTGAACTCTGCCCGGGCTCCAGCGGCTGGCTCAGGCTTGGATGGGGCGCTGTAAGAAACGGAGAACCACACGATCTCGCTGCTCAGGGGTGGGGCGTGGGGGGAGGCCGGGAGCAGGTCAGCACCCCTGTTACCCCGGAAAGGGAGCAGGGACCCCGTGCTAAGCAGGGAGCCTGTTCTGCAGAGAAGGGGGTCGGGCTGCGTCAGCTGCTTCCCGGGGTCTTCAGGCCCCCCAGGAACCCGGGCTCGTACAGCCCCTCGCCACGTGAGAGCCACTGTGGTCAGCATGCGAGGGGCCGGGGGTCAGGACGTCGTGTCTCTGGAGGGGGTGCCGACCTCTCTGGGGGGAGGGGGCGCGGCACGGATGAGATGGGACCCGGGAAGGAGCCAGGTCCCGCGCCGAATCCCACCCAACCCATGCCTGTCCCGCCCCGGGCCGTCAGCTCTGTTCCAGCACGCTGTCCTTGCTCAAGACCCGCGACCGCAGGATCCCTGACCCCAGGGGAGTCCTCAGCCCAGCTCGCCAGCTGCCCTGCAGGGAAGGGACAGGCCCAGGGTGCAGCATGGTCCTGACTTCTGAAGGCGTCTGTGCCACATGGGAGGGTCTGCCCCGGCCTCTCAGTGGGGTGTGGAGGGGCTGCAGGGACAGTCCCACCTGTGCTGCCTGCCTCGCCGGGGCCCAGAGTTGTCCTGTCCGGTCCTCAGCCCTTCCTGAGATGCCCTAATGGCATTTTATAAATGCCTTTCCTGCTGCGTCAGCTGGAGCGAGGAGGGGGTGTGCACAGATGAGGCCCCAGCAAACTCCCGTGCTGCGGAGGGGCCCCTGGTGTCCCAGCACGAAACACCGCCCGCCCGGGTGGTGGCCTGGGGACAAAGGGCAGGCTGGGTTTCATTCGGTCACTCAGCTCAGCTGGGGGCAGGGTCGGGGCTGGGCCATTCAGATGCCTCAAGGGTGCTGGCTTAGCACGATTTCCCTGGAAATCTTGTGTCCTGGAGAGGGCTGGATCCCACAGGCTCGGAGATGCTTTGTCACATTAACAAAAACGAGTACCTCGAGTACCTACTATGTGCCAGGCACGTGACGTTGCATCACTGGGAAACTAACCAAAAGGCCGCTAGTGTCCCTGGGGTCCACCCAGTGCCCCTAACTTACGTAATCTCGGGCACACAAGGGTAACAAAGCTGAGGGGTGGGGGGGCGGTATTGCCTGAAGGTGGCTCCTTTCCAGAGTTCCCCTTTGGGACTCCCGGGGGAGGGGCACGGCGTCGGCATTGTGACCCCAGAGGGTCGTCTGACCTCAGTTGGAGAACCGCTGCTCTGTGTGGAGCCCCCGATCATCACGTTGCAGACCTGCTTTTTTCCAACGTACGCCCCCTGCGTCTGGCTTCTGAGGGTGCAGGCTGCGGGGATCCTGCCCGGCCCCCCCTGAGCTGGGCAAGTTCCCCCCGCCAGCCCCGTCTGGAACCCTCTGGGGTGCTCTGGGCTTTCTTCAGCCCTCCTCGGGGTGCGTCGCCTGCACGCTTGTCTCTCAGGCTGCGTGGTTGCGGGAACCTTGATGGAGTCAGTGCGCCCCCGAGCACGGCTGTCCGCAACGGGTAACAGGGAAGCCGGCCCGCACTGTGACAGCCGCTCCATTTGGACCCGGCACACAGAACGCTCAGCAGAAAACGGTCAGCAGCTGATCGCACCGTTTGTTTTGTTCCCGGACTGAAAGGAACAGACCTGCAGGGACAGCCGTGTCGTTTGGGACAAAAACAAGCTGTTGCTGAGACCTTCAAATGCTACCTGATTGTGATTTCCAGGGACTGTTGTGCCCTGGTTCTGTTTGTGAAAGTCCCCGTTTTCTGGATGGAAAACGCGTCTTCCAGCCTGCCTTCCCTGGTGGGGGAGAAAACACACTATAGACGTGTAATTTATCGCCACTGTACGGACGGCAGTTAGCAGCTCGGGCCTCGGTGCTGAGAGCTGCAGCCCCCGTCTTGCTGCATGCTTTCCGTGCAGGGAGTGTCAGGGGCCTCTCTGGTAGCACATCCTCTCTCCATCGGCTTTACTATTTTGTTCTGTTTCGTTTATGTGTCCTCTCCCAGCTCCCTTGGGCCACTGCTTCTGAGTGCATGCTCGACTGGGGTCCCCACGCAGGGGCAGGGCCGGCTGGGGTGCCGTGGGTCCAGAGTGGCCCCGGTCATGGGATGACCTCACCTTCCCTTGCGGGTCCTGCCTTTCCGCCCCGGGCCCTGGATGTTCCTCGCGTGAGGGGCTCAGCAGGAGGCTCGCTAAGGCTGGGGCCTGGGCATCGTGGGAGCAGGCTCCGGAGCTGGGACCCTGGGGACCCCTGGGACCCTGGGGATGTGGGCCGGACACAGGGGAGGGGAGGGAAGGGTGGGCTGAGGCTTTCCGGACCTTGCAGAGCCCCTCTGTAATGATGGATGGGAGGGGAAGTTTCTGGGGCCCGCTGGGCAGTGGGGAGGGCTGGGGGGCTGTCTTCCAAAGTCAGGCCGGAGGTAGCGGGGGCTCCCTTGACTGAATGGCGGCAGACCCAGGGCTCTGTCTGTCTCTGCCCTAGTTCTGGACCACGATTCCCGGTTCTCCAACACCAGCTGCGTGTCCGTGATTCGGTTCAATTCTGACACTAATTAAGAGTCAGCACAGGCTTTGCAGGTCAAGGGCTCAGCGCCGCAAGGCTGTGCTCCCGGCAGATGCTGGTCACAAGTCCCAGGGGGGCCACCGTTCTTCTGATCTGCCAACCACAGGTTCGGGGCTCCCAAGACGCTTCCCTGGGTTCGGTGGTTCACAAGGTCAAGTCACAGAAGCCACAGAACTGCTTTCCTTACTATTTCTGGTTTCTGGTAAAGGATAGAGTTGCAAACAGCCATATGGAGGGGAGGTGTGGCAGGGGTGAGGGTGGGGGTGGCGCGGGGCATCCCAGCCCTCTCGGGCACACTTCCTGCCAGCACACCAGGGTGGAAGCTCTCAGAACCCTATGGTTGAGGGGATCTTCTGAAGGTTTCATCACGTAGACATGATTGATCAACTCATTGGCTGTCGTCACATAACTCACCATCCACCTGTCCTATTTTCTCGCTCTCTGTTGTACCACAGCGCGACATCCAAACAGAGATCGGGACACCAGTAAGCACGAGAACCGCCTTGCTACTTGGAGCCTGACATCCCCAGAGGACAATGTGACCAAGAAGGAGCCCAGCAGCGTTGGGTGCCGGGGGTGGGGGGGCTGGGCAGACGCACCCTCATTTCCAGGCGAAGCAGACATCACGAGGGGCAAGGGGTGCCGGGAGGGGGAGGGGGCTTGCAGCCCTGCTGCCCACCCCGGGGGGTGGAGCTGGGGTGGGAACGGCTGCCCTTCCTGCCCCATCACAGGGGCCCTCAGAGCTGGGACCAGCCCTGCTGTGGACCCGGCCACGTCTTGGCCTCCCCCAGCCCTGGACTGGGCTCTGGGCCGGCCCACACCTGCCCCTTTCTAAAGTGGTGGCCGAGACGCCTAACTTGGAGCACCGCCCAAGGTCTAAAGTCAGGGAGGCCGCCTCGAAAAATGCTTGGGTGCCACGTGTTCATCTTCGGTGGCCAGTGGTGTACTGGTCCTGCGTGTGCGTGCGTGTGTGCGTCTATATGCATGTGTGCGCGTGCATAGGTGGGGAGGCGCCTCGTTTGTGATGTTCGCCGGTTTCCGCGGAGAAAATCCCGCACGTGGCCCAGGTCTAGCTTCCGGCACGGTGCCGGACCAGAGCTGGGAAGAGGAGTGTGGCAGCGGCGACCGTCTCTGCCGGACGGATACCGCAGACACAGACGACCTGAAGACCCCAGGTGACAGCAGCTCGTGAGACAGCGGGTGATGATTATGCGTATTTATCACTTGGATTTTAATATGACTTTTTTAACCGTCAGTGTATACGTTTTAATTCCTAACAACGGCCACGCCTGACAACCAGACCCCGTTTGTTAGTGGTCGGCTCCCACAAATGGACACAAGGCAGCCCAAGCCTCCGCGGGGTCTCCCTGGCGGGCTGTGGGCGGCGAACCCCCAGTGCTGGCCTCTGCCCCGAAGAAACCAGGGGGTGGCGGGAGGTGAGGGAGACTGTTTCTCTGGGGCCCCCCGGGGGAAATGTGCAAGGGAGTGATGGGGGCGCCCGTGGGGATCCAGCGGCTTTGGGTGTGGCTTAGTACTTAGTTGGGAAATTGTCCTCCGGCGGTCATGGCTGAGGTCCCACGTACAGTTTGAGTTTTAATATGATGGTAGTAATTTATACCATCCACTGCTTATCCCATTAACAGCATTAAAAGGAGCAGAGCACGGACGTGATGGAGGGGAGCCTTAGTTCTTCCATCCACGTGAAGGCACGCGTGCGCGTGTGTGTGTGGCCACGTGCGTGCATCTCACGTGGGGCCTCGTGGGCGTGTCAGGCAGAGGCAGAGAAGGCAAAGCTGAATCCCTTTGTGTAGGAATATGCACAGGTAACCATCCGACGAAGACAGGTAGGCAAGCGGTGGTCAGGACACGCGGCCTGGAGGTCTGTGGGGAGGGAGGGGGTGTGGCCTGGGGGTGCCCGCGGGGTGCCTGGGGGCTTTGTCACAGGTCACGGGCGGTGGTTACGAGCCCGTGTGCCTGGCGGGACAACTTCCGCCCGGGTCACGATCTCGCAGTTCGTGGGTTTGACAGGAACCCACGTGTCAGCTGACGGCTCCGAGCCTGGAGCCTGCTTCAGATTCTGTCTCCCTCTCTCCCTGCCCCTCCTCTGCTCACACCCTATGTCTCTCGGTCTCTCAAAAATAAAGAAACATTAAAAAAAATTGTGAGACGTGCATATATCCACGCGTATGTGCAGATACACGCATATGCCTCTATATGTGTGCCCTGTGTCTGTGCACACTCACACTATAAATAATACACTGTCTCTTTTCCATCTCAGTTGGCAAAGGTCTTGCTTCAGGGATCTGCTGGGAGAACCTGTCTGTCCAGTTATGCCAGCCTGTGCCTCCCTGCCTGCTTTGACCCGGGGCCCTGCTGGGCCTGGCAGGTGCTCCCGGGCTAGGACTGGCCCCCCGCTCCCCTTTCAAAGGGGACCCTACCGCTCCGGGAGGAAGTCAGAGCAGGCTTCTCGGAAGGGGAAGTGGCTCGGCTCAGCGCTGCCGTGCGCCTCCCCGGCCGCGGGGTCACCCCAGGGGCCCTGCCAGAGCTCGGGAGCGAGCAAATCTGAGCCGGGCTGCCCAGCCTGAAGGCGGGTCCGAAGTCAAGCAGGTGCAAGGGGACAGGCCGGGAGCTGCTTCGGCAGCTCCTGCCAGGTGGCCCAGAGTGTCCGTCATCCCGGGGAAGGGCCAGCGGGGCTCTGGGAGGAGCACCAGAGGTGGAGCGCGTGTGTCTGCGGCTGCTTCCTAGTAAAGGGTTCTGGGGTCTAGCAAAGGGTTCAGGCTCGTTCCTGTGGGGACAGCGATGTTCTCAAAAGCACACGTTCACTTTCTAGGCCGGGCCGGGCCCTGTGTCTGGGGCCTCCTGCCCGAGGAGTAAAGATGATTGAGAAGGGCCGGGAGCCCCTGGAAACTCAAGAAGGCTCAGATCCAGAAATCGCATTAGAACCCCGAGGGGGACCCCTGGGAGCACCGGGTGGGCGGCCCTGAGCTCTTGGCCCCTGTCCCCTCCCAGCCACCGCGGCACGAGGTGGCACCAGGGACTCTGGTCTATCCGAAGCCACATGTGAACTTGGGTCTGAGGTTTGCGTCTTCCTGACTGTGGTTTCTGCTGCCAGTTTCTCGCAAAGGACAGTCCGGTGCTGCTCGGACTTTTGTCTTAAAGGCGAAGTGAATCACGCCTTTGTTGTTTGAAGACGTCACGGTATTTACAAGTGCGTTTCTTTAAAAATTTTTTTTGGCTGGTTTACGTCACCTGTGATTCTGAAGGTGAATAATTTTCTGCTATTTCCCCGTCATGTGGGCCAGAGTTTTGTTTGGCTTAGTTTGACTTCTGGAAGCAGAAGGGAACCGGTTTGTACGGCGTGCTCTCCTGGGGGCTGTGCCCCCATTTCTTTTTCTTTTATTTAATTAAATGTTTGTCCGCTTTTGAAAAAGAGTGGGGGGAGGGGCGGAGAGAGGGACACAGAGCCTCCAAAGCAGGCTCCGTGCTCAGTGCAGAGAGCCCGACGCAGGGCTCGAACCCACGAACCGTGAGATCACGACCTGATCCAAAGTTGGACACTTGACCAACTGAGCCCCCCAGGTGCCCTTTTATGTAAGAATTTCTGTAAAAATAATACAGGATAAATGGTGGTTCTCAATGGATCTTTTACAGAATAATGTGATTTCTTACTTGATTTGTGGTTACAGGACATATCAGGATCTTGAAAGTGTGTTAAGAGTTCACGGGCCTCGGAGCAGCATTTCGGCTGCCGTCTCTTCTGACTGTTGAACTTTAAGTACTTTGCACAGAAGAAAAGAGCAGGCAGGTTGCTCCGCGTGGAGTCAGAGAATTGTCAGGGAATGCAGACCACATTCTCCTCAACGTGTTGTCCCCAGAAGCGTTATGAGCTGCCTTTCAATCCCACGTTCCCACATTATACCTTCAGTCAATATTTGAAGGCCTACTCGTATAGATATCAGGACCGGTCAGGGCTCCCCAGCAGCAGGAAACCCGACCCCCCAAATGGACCGTGATAAGCAGGCAGGGCCAAAATAACAAACCGGCTTCCTGGAACATGCTTGCTCAGAACCGTCAGGAGAAGCCTTAGAAACGTCAGCCTGACCTCTGCCTCCTTGCCCGCACTGCCTGACCTTTGAAGATTAAACAAATACAGCCTTCCTCCTGGTCGTAGCTCCCTGGTGTCACCAGAGGGCCAACCACGGGTTCTTCTGCAGAGGTGGCTCGCCCTGCTGGCCCAGGAGCCCAGGGGTTCTGGCGTGGTGAACTGCCAACTTTCACCTGGGTTTAGCTTCGCCAAAGTAAACTCAAATAGAGGCTTAAACACCTCATAAAAGGCCTCGTTTCCTTATATGGACTTAAAGATACACAGAGGAGGGGAACAACGTAATTGAAAAGACAGGGCCCTCCTGGTGTTCATACTAATAAATAATAGTAACAAAAATAAAGATCGAATGGACAGGCTGAGGTGACACATCCCTGACAACATAGAAGCCAGAGGAGTGGGCGTGTGTCGTTGGGGGGGGGGGGGGTGTCCCAGGCGGCAGAGAGAAGCCTCTGACATTTTGACTTTTGTTTTTGTTTTTGTTTTTTGGTGTTTTGCATCAGCCACGAACCTGGGGGCTACCGTCAGGATCATTTCTCACAGGGTCGTGGCTCGTGAGTCTTTCTGACCCCAAGGCCACTCTGGGTTTTCTGTGTCTCCATCAGGACAGACAAGATGCCGATATCACCCGCTCATAACCTCAGCGCCTTGCGGTCGACGATCTTGGCCCCTACTGCCCTACCTTTGCCTCCGACACGGATGGAAGAGGTTCCCAGGTTCTGTTATAAAAAAGAAATGCTTTGGGAAAACATGTCCATGAAGAAAGTAATCTGACCAAGATTCCAACAATGGTAGAAAAGAAAAAAAAAAATTGGTCTGGCTGCTGAGACCAGCGGACCATCTGGGCATCACCCACCCCCTGGTCTCGCCTGCGCCCTTCACCGCCTGCCTTTCTGGGTGGCGGCACACTCCTCCCTGGAAGGTGCCATGGGTGCTAAGGGCCTAAACACTCAGCCATCTTATCCCGGGGGGGGGCCCTCCTCTGCCGTGGCCCCCGATGCCAGAGCGAAGCGAGCAGGTGGTCTCCCGGCATGGGATGGGGATGCGGTAACCGCTTGTCCTTACAACGAACATCGTTGCCATAGAAACCCCGCGGAGAGCCCACCGGGAGCCTGGCCGACGCAGGCAAATGAATGTTCCCCTCTTAGCGCCTACAGTGGTCTTGCTATATTGTGCTGGTGTCTTTCTGCCGAAGCGGCGGGCGCTGTAACGAAACTCGCTGATCACCCTGTCCCCACGCGTCAGACTGACAAGGACCCCTGTGTCTGTCAGTAGGAGCCGGCTGCGCAACGGCACCCACAGCTGCGGCCCCATTGCACCTGCCTGCTCAGAACAGGTGTTGTGTTTTAGGACCCAGACCCAGAACCTGGATTTACAGGGGGGGCCAGCTGCTTAATTTGGGGTTGGCTGTGTTTCCTCTGGGGAGTGGTGCCCCCTCTGGAGAGATTGGGGCATTTGAAACCTTACCCGCACCCAAAAAATCCTGCCAGCATTTGCCTTTTGCCGGCAAGAAGGATAAGGAAAGGATTTAGGCCACTTGCGTCAGCTTTTGGACCAAAATGTCAAACAGACCAGGCCAGTGTGTGAGCTTCTGGCACGTCAGGAATGCGGGAGCTAAGAATCCAAGTGTCGGATGCATCGGCCAGTAGAGCGGAGTTAGCCCAGCTGCCAGACCGTGGGGCAGAAACGCACGGCGGCAAGTAGAAGCTTGCTTTTTCCGCCCAACTTCACATAACACGGTGCATTAGCTTCAAAATATCAGCCGTGAGCCTTGCCATGCAAATGTACATCCCAAGAAAAACACCGTGGGCAGTTTCTATTCTGGGAGGAACTTGTGACGGGCAAAAGCCTCATTCTGCGCTACTCATCATGATACTTAAGTCAAGGGGGAGCGTTTGAATAGCAAAAACGTGGCGTTCTGCTAATTCTTCCCCGTGCCCGCTGGTGGGGCTTCTTGGCAAGGTGTGACACATGCATGCCACTTGGAACACAGCCGACCCTCAAACAGTGGGGTCCCATCTGCGTGGGCCGATTTACACACAGATTCTTTTGGATAAATGCAAGGCGGTACTGTAAATGTATTTTCTCCTCCTTACGACTTTCTTCCCATTTTTCTCCAGTGTGTTTTATTTCGAGAATGCAGTGTATCATACACAGACCATGAAAAATATGCGTTCAACTGTTTTTGGTAGGAGTAAAGCTTTTGGTCGTAGGCTATCCGTAGTTAAATTCGGGGGGAGGCAAAAGCAGGCCTGCGTCGGCCAGAGCCATCTTGAGAAAGAACAAAGCTGGAGGTGTCACAGTCCCAGACTTTGAGATACGCTACAAAGCTATAATAATCTAATCCGTGTGGTACTGGCACAAAAAATGAGGTCGCGAATCAATGGAACAGAACAGAGGGCCTCAAAGTTCCTCAAAGAAAACAGGCGAAAATCTCTTAGACATTGGCTTCAGCGTCATATCTGTGGGTGTGGCTCCCGAGGCATAGGCAACAAATGATCTATTCCATGAGGGATTAGCATCCAAGATATATAAAGATAGACATAACTCACAGCAAACTCACAACTCACACCAAAACAATCAGTTAAAGAATGGGCAGAGGACCTGAACAGATACTGCACCCGGTGGGTCTGGGCCGGGTCACCAGTGGCTGGCGGGGGGGCGGGGGGTGCAGGCCAGAAGGGTCTTGGGGGCCCGGGTCCCAGAGAGAAAGCCGCCTTCCACGCGGGCTCCCCCACACTGAGGGTGGCACGCCGCCTGACTCCGGGGGGATTAGAGAGCAGGTGCACAGCCCCAGCTCAGCCCCAGGCCTGCCGAACGGAAGCCGTTCGTCCAGCTCTCTGCCTGGGTGTCTGTCCACGTGGCCCAGGCTGACCTCTGGGGCTCCTGCCGCCCTGCCCACATGCTCTGTCTTCCGGTGTCCCCTTCCCGTCGACGGCGGCTTCCCGTGGCTTCTGCTCTCACCCCTCACCCCTGCGACCCCTGAGTCCTTCGAGCTCCCCCCGCCACCCACCGCAGGATACATCAGGACCCGCCCACCCCCACCGCACCTGGATTTCGGCACCGCGCTCCTTTGCCCAAACTCCGGAACAGCTCCCTCTCGACAAACCTATAAAGCTGGCTCCCTGCTCCCGGTTGTCCGTCCCCGGATCTGCGTCAGGTCTGTGGCTCCCTTGGCCGATAAAAGACAGCAGAGGTGAGGCCGTGATGCTTCCGGACTCAGCCTGGGGGAGGACTGGAAGCTTCCGCTTGTTCTCGCAAGGACCGGCGGCCTAAGGAACGACCTTTCCCGGAGCCCAGCCTCCTTTCCGCGGGGGGGTCCAGCCTCACGCCAAGGCCACAGGCGTGCCTCCCCTCGGCAGCCCGTATCACAGCGGCCGTGGGAGCGGGCCCCGTCAGACACCCCCTCCGGTGGCCCCCCACGGTGCCTGGAGAACTGCCCAGCTGAGCCAGGTGACCCACTGAATCACCGGAGGGGATAATATGGCCTTTTTTCTTTTAATCCACCAAGTTTTCAGGTGTTTGTCGCGCGGCCACAACTGAGGTGAACGCCATGTGATTTGTGTCTATATTATGTTTATTGTTTATCACCTGTTTCCCCTTGTCCCTTGCCACAGAGAGGACGCAATCCCCGCAGGGCAGCGGCGTGCTCACTGATGTGTCCTGAGCCCCTGTGGGGACACCTGCAGCCTTTTTAATGGGTTTATGTGTTTATGGAATGACGGGGTGCACTATTCGTTTGAACCAATAAAGTAGACTCCCTATGTAGACACTCCCTATAGAGGGTCGACTCCCTATAATATTGCATATTTTTTCGAAGTATGATTCCATATCAAATTCATTTTTTCAAAATTTATCATGATATCCATATGCCGTTCTACTTATTACTGTGGGTATTATATTAATACACTTCCTCAGCTTATGTATCCAGTATATACCTGACACTCTTCAAAGGTTATATTTATAATGAGCTACATAATGTGACCTTCTTTTTTTTGTAGGATTCTTATGTGTTTTTTTTTTTTTTAATAAAAGAGTCTATATTTATCTTCCCACTGTGGAAAAATAGTTCGCTGCACATCGTTAGAGCATGGGGCTAAGGCCGCTGGCTGGCCGATGAACTCACAGGGCAGGCTACAGGAGGGGCGAGACTTTTGCTAACCCCACAAGGGGCCTCAGGCCCAATGAATGGAGTTTGACAGCAATTCTTGCTACAAGTAAGAAAAAACAGTTTGGTGTGAGTTGATTTCTTTTACTTTTATCTGTGTAAAATATACACATGTAGCATTGGAAGAAGAAGAAAGAGGAGGAGAAGAAGAAGAAGAAGAAGGAGGAGAAGGAGGAGGAGGAGGAGGGGGAAGAAGAGGAGGGCGAGGAGGAGGAGGAGGGGTGAGGAAAGAGAAGGCCAGAAGAAAAGGAGGAAGGGGGAGTAGGGGGAGGGGGAGGAGGAGGAAGGGGAGGGGGAGGAGGAGGGAGAGGAGGAGGGGGTGAGGAAAGAGAAGGCCAAGAAGAAAAGGAGGAAGAGGAGGAAGGAGAGGAGGGGGAGGAGGAGGGGGAGGAGGGACGGGGAGGGGGAGGAGGAGGGAGAGGGGGAGGGGGTGAGGAAAGAGAAGGCCAAGAAGAAAAGGAGGAAGAGGAGGAAGGAGAGGAGGGGGAAGAGGGGGAGGAGGAGGAGGAGGGGAAGAGCGGAAGAAGAGGGAAAGGAGGAGGAGGGATGGGAAGGGGAGGAGGAGGGAGAGGGGGAGGGGGTGAGGAAAGAGAAGGCCAAGAAGAAAAGGAGGAAGAGGAGGAAGGAGAGGAGGAGGGGAAGAAGGGGGGGGGGAGGGGGGAGGGGAGGGGGGGAGGGGGAAATAGGACAAAGAACCCAAGCAGCTTGCTCAGCAGCAGTGAAGGGCAGAGGTGCAAGTGGAATATTTCCTTGAATGAGCTGTTCTGGGAACCAGCCCTTCTTTGAAGATGATTCTCGAGAAGTGTCACAAATACGCCAGCTGCTATAAAATTACAGAATCAAGTGCATTTCTTTCAAAGGATCGTGCAGATACGACACAGGCCAGAACGTAGGAGGAAGATTGTCCTTGGCCACGGCTCACTTTGCCCGTTGGTTTCAGAATAAGGAAAGAGGGGCGTGTCCCCACGGCTCCCGTGGCCAGAAGCCATGGGGAGGATCTGGGAACCCTCTCTCCCCGTGGGGCTGAGAGGGGCGTTTGGTGGCTGCACCTCCCGCTGTACAGACTGCCTGGGGGCGAATATCGCCGTTGAACGACAGCTTTACCTTGGGGGATTAACATCCAAAGCGTTGCTTCCGCACCTGCGAAATGGCGGTGGCCACGGTGCCTGCCCACGGGGCTCCGAAGAGACTTGTCCACAGGGCATGCTCAGCCCCGATGCTGACCCTTCATACGTATTTAGGAGCTGTTACGAATTTTATACCTGGTCATGGTTCCATTTTCCCATGCTTTCCGCAAAGGTTAGGAATGGTACTCGAAGGGAGAGGGTTTTGATAGTCTCTCTGATGAACATTTAGATTCTCTAACTAGAAAACAAAAGCGCACGTGAACACGAACTTCTAGATTCATTTCAGACGTCCCGATTCCACGTTGACATCCGTCGCCGGGTAAACTCCCGGTTCCCTCCCCAGGTACCTAAGACGTGGTTCTCAGGTATCAGAATGACGGGGGCGCCTGGGCTCACTTCCCTGGAAACCGAACCCGGAACAAGTGTCTCAGTGTTTCTGACGCCTACGGAGAGCCCGGCTTTTTGTTCCTCCCGTCTCTGTCCCCTGCCCTCGATTCCCTCGGGCTGTGCTTACGTTGTTTATTTGTATTTTATTCTCGCCGGAGATGCTGCGTGTAGGCCATCCAGAATCTTTTTCTGGGGGCGGGGAGGGCTCGCTGGGAGCCGTGCACGCGGGGCTCACACACGCCGCTGCACCCCGCTGGTGGGCCTGTGGGGCTGCAGCTGTTGGATCTTGGAGCTTCGGTGATTCCAGAAGGTTTTTCTCCACCACCTGCTTGGATGACATCACACTGGAGTTACGGAGCAGTGTCCTTCCCTCACGGCCCACAGGGGATTTGTGATCTGTCTTCAGAGTTAGGCCCTGTTGACTCTCCTCTGGTTCCTGGGTCTCTGGTTCTACGTGTGTCCCTGGACGAGCACATCTGGGCCAGATGCCATCATGACTCCTGTCATGGGTGTCCACCGGTCCGGCCAGGGCAGAGAGCCCCAGGGGCCACCATGTTGGCTGGCCGTGGAGAATCCCTAGGCCCTGTCTTCCCTCCCTCCTTGAGAATTCTTTCCTCCCAGGTTCCGGCATCACTCGGTTCAAAAATCTTTAACGACTCCCTTTGGCCACAGAGTTAAGTGTTAATGTAATACAAACCCAGTTGGCTCTTTAGAACCATGTGGGGCTCCAGCCTCATAATCACTACACCGTTCACATTCCTGGTGGGCCCGACGCCCCCTTTCTTGATCATTCCCCCCTCTGCTCCTACTCACTTGTAACCTGCGAGTGTGCGGGTGGACGTTTAACACCGTCGTTTAGGACCCTGGCGTGGGGTCGTTGCTGAAGTCGTTAGCTTTTCGGAGCTGCCAGCTTCCAGAGGCTTCCAGAGCACAGTCACTTCTTGCAATGCCTTGGGGCTCCCTTTACCTCAGGAGGGACCCTTCCAGAACCAGCCCCAAGGTTTCGAGGATGCTTCTGTGTCAACGGCAGGCCTCTGTCCCCACCTTGTCCACATCCGTCACGAGTCTCCATGCTCCTCGTGTAGAAGGAACTGTTTAAACAATGCTCAGATTTACTTGTGTGGACATTTTTCTCATCTATTGATTTCAACCCAGGCACAGATGGGACCGGATTTCTTTCCTAAACAAGTTCGTCACATAGGAACCAACCTTTCCTTGGAGATGAGATGTTGGAATTGACTTGGCCTCTTCCAGAGGCCGCCAGATGGGAAATGGATTTGGAAGGTGTCCCATGGAGGGACAGCCCTTGGCTTCTCCCCTGGGGGACTGGTGCCTGATCCGGGAGGGTTGGAAAGGGTGGGCTGGTGAACACGGTGGTGTGGAGTCGAGCACCAGAGCTGGAGCGCCGAGGAGACCGTCGGGTTGGGCGTGAGCGGCTGTCACAGGCACAGCTGTGCTCAGTCCGAGGGTCAGCAGAGAAGGAACAGCGACAGCTCCTGCCAGGTGGGCACCCATGACCCCACCTCCCTGAAGCTCACCTCCCTCCGTGAGCAAAGCAGGTGCCGTGTGTCACTTCACAAAACACATTTGAAGAGAGTTGCTGCTCAAATTTCCCCCCTACCTTTTATTATACACATTTTCAAATACGCCAAAAGTTGAAATAGTTCCACAGCACACACCCATCTCCCCGCACCCAAACCAACATTTGGCCCTACGGTGGTGGCTTTGTCACAAGCCTGCCCTGCCCTCTGTCCACAGTTTGACGCAGACATGAGTTAGTCTGTTTTCAATCATGGTGTTTGATTCATTTTAAAATTTCAAAAGTAATTTAAAAAGGGCATGGGGTCTTATTATTATCAAAAGGGCACACATTGAAACAAAATGAAGCTGAAGGCTGAGAGGGGCCATCCTTACAGAAGACAGGGTGACCGAAGAAACACCACGGTGGTGGCCACTCTGAGCTACACAAGTCTGCAGGTCAGCAGGTCAGCAGAGCCTTGGGCCATGTGCTGGGAGGTTGTGGTGGACCAGACAGGGGAGAGCGGGGGAGAAAAGGCATGAGGCCCAGAGACAGAAATGCAAGCTGGAAACCAGGCTGGTGGTTCCCTGGGGGTTTCTCCCTGAAGGGAGTGGACAGACAATGCAAGGCTGGCTTGGGGAGGCATGAGAAAGAGAGCCTTGTACCACACGAGGGGCCAAGGTAAGCAAAGGACTAGGAGGAGCCCAGGTGCTCTGGACTGGCCATCCAGTCCCTGTCAGCCCCCACAGTCCACAAGCCAGCTCCCGGTGACACACATGGGCCCTGCGCATGGGGGGAGTGGACGCTTTACTGTGTGGTGATGAGCTGGGTCTGGGGTGACAGCATGACCTGTTAGTGGCATAGGGCACATTCATTTATCAGTCCATCCATCCATCCATCCATCCACCCACCCACCCATCCATCCACCCATCTGCTTGTCCATCCATCCATCCATCTGTCCACCTGTCCATCTGTCCATCCATCCACCCATCCATCCATCCATCCACCCATCCACTTGTCCATCCATCCATCCACTTGTCCATCCATCCACATATCCATCCATCCATCCATCCATCCACCCATCCATCCCCCATCCACCCACCCATCCACCACCCACCCATCCATCCACCCATCCACTTGTCCATCCATCCGTCCATCTGTCCACCTGTCCATCCGTCCATCCATCCACCCATCCATCCATCCATCCACCCATCCACTTGTCCATCCATCCATCCGTCTACCTGTCCATCCACCATCCACCATCCACCCACCCACCCAACCATCCATCCACCCATCCGCTTGTCCATCCATCTGTCCATCTGTCCACCTGTCCATCCACCCACCCGTCCATCCATCCATCCATTTGTCCATCTATCTATCTATCTATCTATCTATCCATCCATCCATCCATCCATCCACCCATCCATCCATCCATCCATCTGTCTGTCCATCCATCACAGAGACCTTGTCACAAGGGAAAGTTCTGATAAATGACTATATACTGTGAGATTACGTTATCACCTCATGGCCTTAGATACTCTTACTTTTCTTCTTTACTTTGTTTTGAGGTCTTAAGATGAAACATCCTGTGGGTGTCTTTCCCAGAAGCGAGCAGGGGAAGAAGAGGTGAGCTCTCATCCCATGCAAAAGCCAGGGATGGGGAAGAAGACTGGGGTCACCCTGAATGTGGTTGGGGGAGTTTTGTGTGTCCCCATCTCGTGTTGCCAAAAAGCACTCCAAGCTGGCAGACGTCATTCCTTGTATCTAATTGTGACTAAATCAACATTTGTTCCCTAAACAAACGATGCTTCCAGAATACATAAAGTTGCTTTGTGTGTGGCCATTATTAAAGTACCATGAAAACTTGCCTTTGTTGTCTTGGATGTGCAAAGCCAATATAGCTTATTTTTTTAGTAACAGATTGGGAGGTCCTTATGAGATCCTACCTCAGTGGGTAAAGGGGAGATGGGTTCTTTTTAAAGTTTATTTATTTATTTTGAGAGGGAGACTAGGGGAGGTGCAGAGAGAGGAGAGAGAGAATCCCAAGGAAGAGAAAGAAAAGTCAGCATGGAGCCTGACGCGGGCCTCGATCCCACATCCTAGGATCGTGACCTGAGCCGAAATCAAGGGTTGGACACTTAACCGACAGAGCCCCCCAGGTGCCCCGGGGAGATGGGTGTTAATCATCGTGCTCAGGTTGCCCAGAAGAAAACTCAGAAGCAAGGAGGGGAGAGCAGGTAGTTTATTTGAGAAGTGATCCAGGAAGGTGGGAAAGGCAGGCGCCAGGGGACCGTGTGCTGCCAACGCCTTAAACTTCATGGGTCCTGGAGCTCAGCCCCGCGGGGGAGCTCTGCGCCAGCTACCCCTCCTGGCCTTGGAGGGGGCTGGGGCATAAATCCGAGGACATGCCCTCCCTGCTGAGCTCCGTGGACACTTCCTGCCCCCTCCACGTGTGCTCACAGTGAGCCCCGCCCCCGCACCGCAGGAGGGGACGCGAGCAGGATGCTGACAAAGCATACCGCACTGGCACATTACGATGAAAGTTCAGAATATCAGCATCCCGTTAGATAAGCTAGGCCGTGTTGACGAAGGTCTTTTTGAGAAAGTGCTTCTGGATTTCTGCTCTTTTCCCTTCTTCTCTCCGATATGACAGCGAGGCAGGTACATTTTTGAGGGCTCCTGCTAAGGGAGACAGGGCATTGGATCTGGTGCCCTTGAAATCCCGCCTGGTTTCTCCTTCTCATGTGGCTTGTCTGTAGACGCTGGTCCCTTCTGGCTTCCCGGGGGTGTGTCCACACCTCCCGCTGCTGTCCTTGGTTCCAGCCTTTTGTGCTGCCCCCTCCCCCTCCCCCCAGGCCCTGACATCCCAGAACATCGCTGGCTGGTCTCTGGGGTCTACTGTGCTTGACTGCATCCCTTCTCCAAGACACACGGGAACCTCTGGACGCCTTGGGGACACACAGGAAGAGGCAGGGACGCTGCATCAGGCTGGTTCATCTCTGCATCATCATCCACCAAAGCGACTCTGTTTCACTGCTTCACTGGTGCACAGCGCTGGGGTTCTAAGTGGGGGACGTGTCCTGGGTCCACGCTTTCTCTTTCCACCACCTAGCCTGCCTCCTCATGTCCCTGAGGGCCTGGGGAGAATGATGGGACTCATTTGCCTCTCTGCCCACATCCTCCCTCTCTTTCTCTCTCTCTCTCTCTCCCTCTTTACAGGAACCTGGAACGATGGAGGTTGCTTTATATCCTGTTCTCTCCAGCCCTGGCTAATGCTAAACCCGAAGGGTGCATTGCCAAGGTCAGACTCTCAACGGAAACTTAAAAGAAAAAAAAAAGAGCATCCTTGGCTTACAAAACGAGTGCTTTTCTGCAAATCCTTTTCTGGATGCCGAGCGTAAGATTGAACCGTTCTTGCTATTTGTCTAGTGGCAGACCTGACTATCCTTGAAGCAAATGAATGCCTCCGCCACAGAAAGAACCTGTCAGTACAAACCGATGAGGGCAAGACACCAACATCAATATATTTCAGCAGCATTATTCCCGTTTCATTTCGCATCTAATTTTTATTTTTTTATTTTTTAGTGTTTGTTGTTGAGAGGGGGCGAGGGGCAGAGAGGGAGACACAGACTCCGAAGCCGGCTCCAGGCTCCGAGCTGTGAGCACAGAGCGCGACGCGGGGTCGAACCCACAAACGGTGAGATCATGGCCTGAGTTGTTGTTGTTGTTGTTGTTGTTGTTTTTTTTTGTAAGTGCAAGACCATGGTCAGAAAATAAATTCCATCAACCTGGCTGATTCTGTCTTCCATTTTCTCCAGGCGTCACTTGCCCTTTCTATACTTTCAGTTTGGAAAGTCAGCGGCAGTCAGAACGCTGGTCTCCTCGAGGAAGAGAAAACCAAGTCGAGCTGGTCTGAGTAGGGCTTCCCGGCTCGAACAACGCAGTTGCGGCCCCTCCACGGAACCACAGGACGCGCTTCTCTCTGTCTCTGTCTTGGTCCTCAGCGGCCTCCCTCGGGGCCGGCGCGGCTCTGGTGCTTCCAGGCACCACATCCAGACACGGCAACTTCCAGAGGGAGAGGGGGACGTTGTCCCGCGGCACCTCCCCCTCAAGCGTGAGGGGTGTGCACCCGGGCACTTCTTTTCAGGAGGGGAACCTCACTTTCCAGCTGCCCGGACTGTTGACCGGTGAGGTCTCACCGCCCAGGCCCTCCCCAGGGATTACACTTGTCCGAGGGGGGCCCCGTTTCTCGACAGCCTGCCCCTCCCTGGGTCCGAGCCCTGGGACGTCCCATCCGCAGTGACTGGCCCACGGGATAGGCTGGCATCTGTGCTTCCCACCCTGCCCGATCTTGTTTTCCTCTCTCCTCCGAGGGTTGCGTACTTGGGAGCACTCCCCGATAAACCTCTTGTGCACAAAACTCGGTTTCGGAATCTCCCTCCCACGGAAGTCACTCGGAAAGAATTCGCACGAGGAGCGGTCCTGAGAAGCTGATTTACAACACCGTTCGGGGCAGAGACCCCCTGGCCCCCAGCTGGCCACGAGGACCCACCCGTGGGACTGGCCCTTGCCGGTCTGTGGCAGTGCAGTTGGGAGAAGCGTTACCAGTGACAAAGTAGAACAGAGGAACCAGGGGAGAGCGTGCAGGGCAGCTCGCCTCTCCCGTCCTCCTGGCCGCCAGACCGGTGACGGGGGTCAGGCGCAGGTCACGCATGAGCCTGATGGAATCAGCCGCCACCAACCAAGGCTGACACGGCCTCTGTCGCCGCAGAAACCAGCCTGATGCTTGAACACGGCGTATCCCTCAGACGAACGCGCCGCTTGGTGCCGAGTTGATTACGTTGGATCCCTTCCACCCTCGAAGGGGAGAAATTCATCTTGACTGAAATGGACTTCTATTCTAGCTAAAGGTTTGACTTCCTCGTCTGTGAAGCCTCAGCTTCTGATGCCTTACCGAAAAGTCTCAGACCGAGGGGCCCTCTTGACAACAGACGAGGTGCCTTGGCGGTGGGCACACAAGCGTGGCAAGGCTTGGCACTCACCGCATCACCGGGAGCAGATGGCCCGATGGAACTGTCACAAAGGCTCGGGAAGGCCCAGCAGCGGTACCAGCTTGGACATGACGCCCTGCAGGGATGGGGCGCCACCCTCCAGGACGCATCATCGGTGCACGGCGCTGCGTCCCCAGCGGTTGGAGCATGGGTCTGGGAACCAAGGGGGGTAGCAAGCACGCACCTGTTCGCCATGAGTCCCGTGGCCCACCTGGGGAGTAGTCTGGGTTTCCGTTCCCAGCACCTTCAGGTTGTGTGGCTCTGGGCATCGTATTCCCAGAGGACAGGTGTCCACCAGGGGTCACATCACCCCGGCAGGGTCGTTGGCCCCGACCGTCAGGAGGTAGGCTGCTTCACGCATGGAGGCGGGCAGAAACAAGGTGCGTACCCGGGGCATCCCCTGGGGCGCCACTGGGTGCTGCCTCACCTAACTTTGATGGCAGGTAGACAGACGTGGCACCCATGGCCCGAGCAGGTCTTGGCGGGAGAAGCTCAAACCCTCAGGGAAGCGGGTCTGGGTCACTGCACGGCGCCTGGCCCGCGGACTGGCAGAGGGGGTAGCCGGGAGCGGGGGCGGGGGTCTCGGATGGCTCGTGGAGGAGGGAGAGTTAAGCATCGGTTGTGGCTGGGAGGCAAGTCACAGTGTCTGGACTGTGGCACCTCCCGCCGATTTTCCTGGGGCATTTTCCCCAGGAGGGAGATAAGCCGGAGAACACGGGAGTCCCGGCTCCCGGGTGGGTGGGTTACTACATGAGCTAGTGATCTGAGCCGTGCCGGGCACAGTGTCGTAGAGGGTCGTGGGCGTCCCGACGACCCCGTGTGACCGAGGCTCTCCTTCTGTGCCGCCCAGAAAGGGGTCACGAAGCCGGTGGCGCCCGCTCCCCGGGGACAGCCCACAGCAGTGACCAGGTGGCCTCCGAGGGCTCACCTCAGTCACACAGCGCCCCTGGGGTTGCCTGAGGTCTCTGTGAGGACTGCACCCCGGCCGAACTCCCCGGGGCCAGTTCTGACTCCCTCACTTTCTCGTAGTTGCTGTTCCCAAGAACGCTCCTCGATAAATCACCTGCACACGAGCCTCCCTCTCTGAGTTCTTTTCCAGGGAACCCGCTGAAGCCATAACTCGTGCCCGGAAATGTCCCCAAGGCAACACCTCTCCAGCCTGACTGGATAGAATTGAGTGTTGCGCCTGTGCAACCGATCATTTGGGGGTGGGAGGGATGTCGGGGACAACCAAATGGCCACTCTCCGTGGGATGTCGGGAGTTGGTGACCAGCACGTAGACCTCCCGGAGATTCCCCCAGAGCTGCGTCTGCACAGAGATGGGCAGGATGGGGTGCTTGTGGCACGGAGCCTGCGGGCTGGCACCTGCTTCCCGGAGGAACAGAGCAGCAGCTGCCGTGGTCAGCGTGTGACACAAGGCTCGCTGGCCTGGCCCCATTTCGGAAGCCCCAAAACACGTGCGGGGGGATGTTGGCATTTCTAAGGGCTATCGTCACCCTCTGTAAAAACTAACCTCAAATCTTCGGTGCTTTCTTTTGTGAAGGACTTCCATTACATTTAATTCGAAAAGTCCCAGGCAAACTCCGGGCTCGGGGCTCCTTCTGAATGAGAACTTGACTCTCGCGTTAGGATTCTAAGGGCACGGAGCGGGCAGTACGGTGTGTACCCTGGGACTCGAGTTCGAAGGATGTAATAACAGTTGTAGGAAAATAAAAGCAAGGGATCTGCGGCCAAGTACATTCGGAAATGGCGTGGTTGACAAGGGAGAGAGGTTTCTCTTTTCCACGGGCTCTCGTCGCTACCTGTCCCACACAGCCCTGGGGGGGGGGGGCTGCCGGTGACCTCAGGGCACCTCTGGTGGCCACGGCGGTGTTCTGTTTTTGCAAGTTTGCAAGTGCTTATCAGCGACTCCCGGCACGCAGCCTGGTGCGGGCTGCGCGGGCCATTCTCCCTGTGGTGCACAACACGATTGAGTTTTGTACCCCCGGTGTGAGCAGGAGAACCCCGGAGTAACAGAAACCCCCACCGGTACTTCCTGCCAGACGGTGGGTTTGCAGCTCTCCTGGCTGCCTTCCCTTTCCCAGCCTGGGATCCGAATCAAAGGATTCTTCGTTTAATTCCATGCTCACCGGTGTTCTCTCTCAGAGCCAAGGAGAAATGTGGCTGAGTCACAGCCGGCATGAGAAACCCCCGCTGACTCAGTTTGAGTAACCTCCGCGAACGGGGCTCTCGCTTCTCGCCAGGACACGCTGCCCGGGATGCCTGCCAGAGCCTCTATTTTAGGTTCGTCTTGTTTTTGTCTCTTGGCAGTGTATTCTTTTTTTTTTTTAATTTTTTTTTTTCAATGTTTTTTATTTATTTTTGGGACAGAGAGAGACAGAGCATGAACGGGGGAGGGGCAGAGAGAGAGGGAGACACAGAATCGGAAACAGGCTCCAGGCTCCGAGCCATCAGCCCAGAGCCTGACGCGGGGCTCGAACTCACGGGCCGCGAGATCGTGACCTGGCTGAAGTCGGACGCTTAACCGACTGCGCCACCCAGGCGCCCCTCTTGGCAGTGTATTCTATCAGGATACTCGTAGGAATGGCGAGTGCTTAAGAAAATCAACAACGGGTGTCTTGAAAAATTCTTAAAGATGCAGTAGTTTAACTCGACACGCAGACCCCCACCGATGAGAAACGCGTTCTCAACCGTGCGTATTATTATAACTGGATGCAATGAAAACTGAGTTATATTAGGTACGGTTTTCTGGAGGCTCTGAGTCTTTTGATTCCCTTCTGGCATTTTCGGTCCCTTCTTGCGGCTCTGTGAACTGTTGCAAGTTTCAACGACTTCGGGCAAGGGCGTGGGGTACAGGAGCGCCAGAGCCGCCGTCCCGCAGCGGGGTTTGAGGATGGCCATCGGGAGGGACGGCAGAACAGGCCGTCGTGGGCGGCGTGTGCAAAGGGAGGCCCGGGAAACGGAGCTACCTCGGAGGAAGACACAAACGCAGTTTGCTAACAAGGCTCCTCCTCGCACCCCTAAGCAGGTCACGGAAATAGCCCCCAAGTGCAAACAAGGCTACAAGGTTGGTTCCAGATGTCTCGTGACCTGAGAACGCCCTGTGTTGCCCAATGCGCTACTCGTCCTCTCGGATCTGGTCCCAGGATGTTATTTCGAGCAAGGTCTTGTAACTGCTGGCTTGGAGGGGGGGGCTCTAGCGTGTCCCCGGTGCCCCCATTTGTGCACCTGCTGGGGAGTGCCGATCGAAGCCCGTCTCCAAGGCACACGGGGAGGGAAACCGAAGTAGCTGCTTCCTTCCTCTTGCTCATGCACAGTGGCTGGCGCACAGCGGGAGTCACACGGTGAGGTGTCAGCGTGCTGAGGCCCAGCAGAACTGGTACTGACAAACAAACAAGAGCCACACGCAGGGAAAGCACAGAATGTCTCTGGGCATCCTCTCCCACAAAAATACAGTCCTGCTGGAAGTGATCACGAAGCTAAGGTGAATGTTTTCGTGGAGACAGACACGAAGACCTTCCCAGTGTCAGTGAACGAGCTGGGGACACAGGGCCTGGATGACCAGGTACTGAGTGCCCCAGGGCTCGGTGCTGGGAAGCATGAGCAGACAATCCCTGCAATTCCCCCCCCCCCCCCACAAACCCAAGAGGTCACCTACAGGAAGAGGGAGACTGGAGTCGTGTCCACAAACCACACTCTAACCTGGGTCTACAGAAGGCCATAGTTCGTCTGAAGATTACTTCCCCATATGTTTTTTTCCTACTACTTTTTGCAAGTGTAAAAGATAGTTCCAGAATAAAAAAAAAAAAAATCCAGTGGACAGGCTACAGAATCCCACGGTATCCTAAAATTTTACCAAACAACAGATATATTGTTTGGCCTTGAACCAAGTAAATTGTGAATGCGAGGTCACCTTCTAGACGAAGGTGTCCATCATTAGGTAGTGTCAGAGCGGTGCCCCTGGCCCGTGCCTACGTGTGTGGACGGAATGTTTGCACGCCCCCATCCATACGTGAAAGCCCAACCCCCAAGTTAAATGCAGCCACAAGGGTGGGGTCTTGATCCAATAGGATTAGTGTCCTTACACAAAGAGAAACCAGAGAACTCTCTCTGTCTGTCTCCATGCTCACAAGAGAGGTCATGTGAGCACATCACGGCAGCCACCTATGAGCCCAGGGAATGAAACGTACCTTCCAGCCTCCGGAACCATAAGAAACCAATCTCTGCCGTGGAAGCTGCCCAGTCTTACTGCCCGGTGGTATTTTGTCATGTGGCCGGGACAGACTAATGCAAGCATATCTCACACCACCCACATGGTGCCTGGAGTGCTAACAGTCAATATACAGACTCTGATCATAGATTTGTCGTTTAGCAATTGCTTGCTATGTGCTTGACATTGTTGGTCACCTTGGCCTTTACTTATTGCCCCTTGTGTTATGGTGTTGTTCCTTCCCTTTTATTTTTTTTTAATTAAATTTTTTTAATGTTTATTTATTTTTGAGAGGGGGGGGTGGGAGGGACAGAGAGAGAGGGAGACACAGAATCCGAAGCAGGCTCCAGGCTCTGAGCTGTCAGCACAGAGCCTGACGTGGGGCTCGAACTCATCAATTATGACATCATGACCTGAGCCAGAGTCAGGTTCTTAACTGACTGAGCCACCGAGGCACCCCAGTTTCCCTCCCTTTCTTTGGTGAGTTCTGGGCCATAATGGTAGGTAGCCTTGGGTGTTGCCGTGAGGACACATGTGGTGTCAGGCGGGCTGACATACTGTCACTGAGGAAGGCCCCCAGTAGAACCTGGCTACTGCTTGGTTTTCTCTGCTTCACTCTCTTAGGATTCACCCAACTTGGATGGGTTGTACTTCTGCTTCATTGCGTACTGGGGGCGCGTAGAACCTTTGGGTAAAACCTGATCACCTGTCTCCTGGGTTTGCACATTAACCACCATGCCTTTGGAACCAGCCCATCCCAATGGCGAACTGTGCCGTGGGGGCACTTATGTCACAGGAGTTGAAGGAACAGAAGGAAGGAAGTCCCATCTGGAGAGCTGACTTCCAGTGATACCACTTTTTTCCATACCCACCTCGTTTGAGCCTAGGAGATTCTAGAACCGTCTACCTTGAGGAGGTGATACCTTGCCTCACTCACTACCTGCTTACATCCCAATGGGAAGCTGGTATTGCCGGCGGAGAGATTCTGGACTGGACTCAGACCGTGGGAACCCTTGGTGGGTTAGCCGAGCCCAGCTGGGTGGGGACACGTCTCCCCAGTGGGCAATCCAGGCTTTCTGCTCTGCTACCCACACTGGCTTTGGGCCGCAGCCATGGCCTGGGGCAGGATTAACTCTCTCAGCAGGGGTCTGCTTGGTTTATTAGATGAATAGCAACATTTTCTGGTAATCGTTTAAAAACTTTTTAAACATTTATTCATTTTTGAGAGACAGAGAGACAGAGCGTGAGCGGGGCAGGGGCAGAGAGAGAGGGAGACACAGAATCCGAAGCGGGCTCCAGGCTCTGAGCTGTCAGCACAGAAACTGATGCAGGGCTCGGACCCACAAGCTGTGAGATCGTGACCTGAGCTGAAGTTGGACGCTCAACCGACTGAGCCACCCAGGCACCACCCCGCTAATAGTTTTAATGCTCCGTTATTTCTTCTGTGTTTAATTTTTTAAAATGGCTTACAAAATTTTGGTAAAATAGACATCATAAAAAATTGACTGTTTAAGTGCACAGTTCAGTCGCGTTAAGCACAGTCACACTGCCGTGCGACCGTCACCACCAGCTGTCTACAGACTTTTTTTCTTTTTTTTAGCTCGCAAAACTGAAACCCTGTCCCCAGCAAACACTAACTGCTCCAGCCTCCGGCAACTGCCGTCTACTCTCTGTGTCTGTGGGTATGACGACTGTGGGGACCTCACAGAAGTGGAGACCCGCAGTATTTGTCCTTTGTGAGTGGCTTACTTCACTCAACATAGTGTCCTCCAGGCTCATGCACGTTGGAGCAGGAGACAGACTCCCCACCCTTTCTTTTTTTTTTTATTAATGTTTTTTTTTAAATTTATTTTTGAGACAGAGAGAGACAGAGCATGAACGGGGGAGGGGCAGAGAGAGAGAGGGAGACACAGAATCGGAAGCAGGCTCCAGGCTCTGAGCCATCAGCCCAGAGCCCGACGCGGGGCTCGAACTCACGGACCGCGAGATCGTGACCTGAGTTGAAGTCGGACGCTCAACCAACTCAGCCACCCAGGCGCCCCTCCCCGCCCTTTCTAAGGCGACTGCCGTTCCATTAGAAAGATGGGCCACGTTTGGTTTATCCATCCAGCTGTTGGTGGACACTTGAGCTCCTTCCACTTTTTTTGCCGTTGTTAATAGAGCTGTCGTGAATAGGGGCGTACAGATAACCTCTTCACGCTTTCGCCTAATATGATGTTATTTCATGCCCCGCTCTGAGACGAGAAAACTCTGCATTTAGCTCCGCTCCTTCTCCTTCTTCCTACAATAAATGCCTCTGATCTTGGGTAATAACTCTTTATTAATGTTTCTGAGAACCAAGCCTGAACTTTTCCTTTTTCAATAGCTGAATAATAAGACATATTCTGGTAAAGTTCTAAGGATGGTTGAAACCATCGGGACATCATTTCACCCACTAAATTCTCGGGTATAACCACTTCAAAGGACTTTTTAAACACGAGTCCCATTAATTGCAATTGGACCACACCACTCAAGTACACAATTCCAACCCTCTGAGCCCTATAAGGGTGGTCCACACACCATCTTTGTGGTAACCAGCTGGGGGGAAAGATACCCCATGCATAGTGCAGTCTCCAGGCCGTGAGGAAACGTCGACCTGGGGAAATCTCACTTGCCATGCTGGCCAGAACAGTAAAGACAACGTAAAATTTTTAGCGGGGTAACAAACCAAGCACATTGCTTCTCATCAAGGCCCCACTGACTCAAAAGGGTGGACTGAAATGGATCCCTGCATGGTCCATATACCAGGTTCTCAGGAAGCCTTTGACTCGGCAAATCGGTGGGCCCCCGAAGACCAGAACTGGCATCATTGAGAGGTCATGGCCAGCAAGTAAGTCACAGTGGCAAGAGGGAAACCGCGTGGCAGGTGAGGTGTATGGGTACAGGAGACCAATGTTGCTCCGGGATTTGTGCAGGTCTGTGCAGTGTGCTGGACAGTGTCATGGGGCCCCTGAGCTCCAAGGGATCACCAGGTGCCTGCAGGAGATCCAAGGGCTTGAGAGTGATCAGAGGTCTCCACCAGCCTTGCCAGCTTCCTACAAATCAGCCTCCAGTATCAGCCCAGGTAGTGATGACTACAGGTCAGCCAGAATACCTCTTGTTCTCCTAACATGACCACAACTGGGACCATAAAACACACTTATCAAATTTCAGTGAATAGAAATCCTACAATGTCTGCTCTCAGGCCACGATGGCATTAAATTAGTAACTAATGAATGACAGAAAAAAGAGAAAGGCCGTAAGTTACTGATATCAGACATCAATAAGATGTCCTGGACATTAAAATGACAATAAAAGAATACCATGAGCGACTGTATACCCACAGATTTTCATAACCTCGATGAAGTGGACCCATTCTTTAAAGGACACAATTTAACAAAGCTTATGCAAGAAAAAATGAACAATCTAAAGAGTCCTATTTCTATGAATGAAATTGAATCAACCATTAATAACCTTCCAAAACAGAAAACACCAGACCCAGATGAGTTCACCTGTGAGTTCTACTAACCACTCAAGGAAGAAATTATACCAATTCTCTACAATCTCTTCCAGAAGTGAAAAGCAGAAGTACGGCTTCTGAATTGATTCTGTGGGCTGGCATTACTTTAATACCGAGACCAGACAAAGATGTTGCAAGAAAAGAAAGCTACAGACCAATATCTATCAGGAACACAGATGCAAACATTTTCAACAAAATGTTAGCAAATCGAATCCGATAATGTCTTCGGATAAATACACACGACAACCAAGTGGGATCTACCCCAGGTATGCAAGACTGGTTCAACAGCTGAAAATCAACTAATGTAATCCACCCCATCAACAGGCTTAAAAACAAAAAAGTCACACAATTGCAGCAATCGATGAAGAAAAAGCCTTTAACAAAATCTAGCACACATCCATGAAAAAAACTTTCAGCAAAATGGGAACAGTGGGGAGGTTCCTCAGCTTGCTTATCATCTACAAGATGCCTTTACCCAACATCATGCTTCATGGTGAGAAACTTCAGTCCTTCCTGTTAAAATCAGGACCAAGGCAAGGAAATTCCCTCTCACCACACATTTCCAATGTGGTACTGGAAGTCTTAGCTAGTACAAGAAGACACGGGAAGGAAACCCTAGTGGTTTAGAACAACATGTATTTATTAGATCGGTTTCCATGGGACAGGGATGCAGGCTGGATCGTCTGTTCGGGGTCTCTCAAGGTCGCTGTGGACTCGTGCTGGCCCACACAGCTGCCCCAGCTGGCCTGTGTCCTTTTCTGGAGCCCAGGGTCCCTCTTCTGCCCACGTGGTTGTTGGAAGAATTAAGCTCCTAGCGGTTGTAGGCCTATTCACACTCAGAATCTCTCCGCCTTCAGGGTGGGCTCCGTCCTTTTCAGGCTCACCTGTTTAGGTCAGACCCACCTGGATCGTCTCCTTTTTGATGAACTCCAAGTCAACTGATTAGTAATCTAATCACGAGCGATGCGTGGGCGTCATTTTAAAATTGTGCCTGCCACCGTATGTGTTTCTCATAACCACGCAAGGCAAGAAATTCACCACAGCCGAATGAAAGAGGCTCTGGAGCCTAGTAGTTTAAAGGTTCTGCCCTGGAATCAGCCGGCTTGGGGAGGTATTGCTGAGCTATCGGAGGAAGTTACGCATCCTCCCCGGGTCTCCTATGTCTACGATGCGGACAAACACCCATGCCCTGGATTTCGTGGGGTCCCAGAGAGCCCTTACCGAGCTCATCCATGTGAAGTCTGGCTGGTGCTTCGCACCCGCTGAGTCAGAGCGAGCGAGCATCTCTCACGACTGTTTCCGCAGTGGCCGCAGGGTCGCGGCAGCAGGTGCAAGGTTGTCTTGTGCACGCAAATCCCACCACCATGTTGTGCTGGGAAGGAGCCAAAGACCTTACGGAGCTTGGGATGGGAATTCCATAAACCAAGGACACCCTGCAGGAGGGCCTGAGGGGTGAGCCACAGCGAGGTTTCAGGGACCCAACAGCCCCTTGTATATGGCCGAATCGTCAGCCAAACTGGGCTGGGTGGAGCGTTAGTCATGGGACGGGGGCCAACGTGGCACGGCGAACACACGCATGTGAGGCTGCTCCTGTCCCCACTGCCGGCTTTGTGCTTTGAACAAGGACGACTGGTGGCTCTTCTGGGGCCATAGGGGCTGAATCTTGTCTCCAGATTTCCCGGGCTCTCGTCCTGCTTCTCCTACCAGTCCCGCGCCGGGCCTGACAGGAGTGACTTAAGCTGCTTTCCTTCTGAGAAACAAGTTACATAAACCCCACTCCCTGTATGGCCCCATGCGGGTTGAGTTACTTAAAAGCTCTGCTTTGAGTCAATCAAAACAGGGCCCGCCCGGGAGGGCACTCATTAGCGGATGCTAGAGCAGCAACTTCTGATGTTAATTACTGTTATTGGGATGTGTTCATTAAGAGTGGTGAGAATTATTTTGCAAGAGGCAGTGTTTATTACAATGCAAATTGTCCCATGCCAGCCTCTTCCCTTCCAGCTTTGGAAATCAAAGAGAATTCTGGAGCGCGTGTTTATTTTAAGACAACTTTTCCCACCAACCTAGCCTGTGGCTTGCAGGTGAGGTCTTGGGATGCCTTATGCCTTTTGGCAGTGGGCGCTCTTTCGTTCTGATTTACCCTTTGAAAATGAAGTACCAGCAAGTAAGGCGTTCAGACCAGTTCCGGCCAGAATAGGGAACACTTATCTCTGACGTCCAGACCCGTGCTGGCCCCCGTGGCTGCCACCAGCCACGTGTGGTTACTGAGCACCTGAAATGTGGCTGGTCCAATTGACACGTGCTCTGTGGGCCAAATACACACCGAGATTCAAAGACTTACGGTAGAAAAAAGACAGTGAAAATTAATCCATTAGTGGTGTTTTTTTTTTGAGGGAGTTTTAAGGGGGGTCGGTACTGATTACGTGTTGGAATCATAATATTTTGGCCTCATTGCATAAAATTGCTTTTCTTGTGAAATTTCCCTGTGTTGCTCTTTGTGTCATAGATGCGGCTTCTAGAAAGTTGATGATTACACCTGTATCTCATTTGCCTGTCCTGTGGCTCAGGGCTGTTCCTGATGGAGCGAGGGCCCTGGTTCGACCTATGCCTTCTTATTGAGAATAACCTCCATCCCGGGCTCTCGGCCTCCCGCATGGCCGCCCGCAGCCCTCCCACCCCCGGACCAGAGGACTCCCGCTGGCACAGCGTCGGGGTCACGCTGTATGACTGCCGTCATCCGGGCCCGTGCCTGCTTGCCCGCTGCACCTTCTCGCCTGCCAGCCACCTCTGTGTCCTGGCCCCAGGGTCCCGCCACGTCTGTGGTTTCCCCAGCCACCCCGTGCGCCTCCATCATCAAGGCTCCTGGGACCCCTTGTCCTTCCCCCAGACCGCCTCCCTCTACACCTCCCCTGTGTCCTCGATGCCCCTGCGTGCGGACAGACTCAGGGGCTCCCTCTCTTGTCCTGACACGTCCTTATGACCCAGGGACCCTGCATCGAAACCCTCTGCTCCCCGCCGTCTCCTCTGGCCGCTCCTCTAGGGAAGGGCACCACATCTTTTCATCTGTGTCTGCGTGTCAAGCCGTAAATATTTGTCAAACACAGTGGAGGGGCCGGAGGGGAGAGCCCTTGGTGCTCACGTTACGTGTCTGTACCCACGGTGTGCAGCAGCAGCTGGGTCCCTGCAGGCTTTGTTTTTATTTTTATGTTTAATCATGACTTTCTTAATAGCAATGGAAACCAGGGTGGGGAGCGAACCCAGTGGCACTCTTTGCAGGTGGGAAGGAGCCCCAGGTGCTCCCTCCTCCCTCTCCAGCCGTCCGGTGCCCCTCGGGTCACGCCGGCTGGCGGTGGGGGGACACTTGGCGTTAGGGCGGGTTAAGCTGGGGCACCCGGCGCCCCTTAGCCACCTTCTGGGACGGCCGTCCCGAGAACAGAAAGCTCAGAGGGCGATTGGCCGTTGGCCCGTTTTCCCAGGAGATAGAAATCTCCTTTGTGCCACGCAGGCCAGCGTCTGTGTGGTTTAGTGGCCAGTCTGTCTGGGGTTGTTGAGGCCATGTTGCCTCACCCCATGGCTCCCTGGGGCTCCCCCACGTGAGGAGGCGTCAGCTCCTGGCGGCGGCTTGGGCCCCATCTGCCCTCCCTGTGCTGGAGCCCTGGGCCGGGCTCCCGGAGCAGGTCAGCCATGAGAACAGGGTTCTTTGTTCGGGGATGTGCCCCTCCAGAATGCTCCTATGTGGAAAGCTAAGTGAGCAACCTGCTGGTTGTGGCCCATTCCGACCCCGAGAAGGGGGCTCCTTGGGGACTGGCTCTAGGTCCCTACAAGGCATCAGCCGATACTACTCCACTGAAAAGCCTTTGCTCTATAATGTGCTCAGCTCTTGGGTTTTCGGGAATGCACATTTTGGTAGATGGAGACCCGGCTTTCCTTTGGTCAGAAGAGCAGAGAAAGTCTGGCCTGTCCGGCAACCCAAACCCAAACCATACGCCAAATGGACTCTCTCACTTACCCGCCACACTACCAGGACGCGGCGCGTGGAAAGCCGCAGGGTGGGGAAGACAGGTGTCTCGCAGTCGGGCAGGTGGGGCTGTGGGGGGCGAGCTGGAGGCTCGGGCACCGCAGACCTTGTCCTGGCTTTGGCCAGCCCAGCTCTCCCCGGGGGGCCGCGGCCCACGGGGCCTCACCGCGGCGTCACTGCGGGGCCGCCCATCACCATAACCCAGTCCTCCATCAGACGCGCTCAAGGTTGCTTTTTGCTCAGCGAGACCAGGTTTGGAACTTGAAGATCTACCTACTTTTCCTCTGAGGGATCCAGGTGATTGTGAGGCTGTGCATCGGGCCACTGGGCAGCCGGGTCCAAGACCTCCACGGCCCTACGCCCAGCCACCCTCCTTCCCCTGCAGCTCCCAGGGGGACGGATGGGAGCCCCAGCAGGCCCTGCAGCCAGGGGCCCCGGGGAAGGCATGGGATTAGAGCCTTACCTAATCCTAAGCATACCTGCTACTCCTTCGGAGTCTCTATGACTCAGGTTTTCCAGGATTTCCTTGTCTTTTTTTTTTTTTTTTATAAAACATTTTATTTATTTTTGAGAGAGAGAGAATGTGAGCATGGGAGGGGCGAATGGATCCTGGACCCTCTGGGCCCTCAGGGTCACAGGATCCTTCAGGCCTCGGTTTAACCATCTGTAAAATGAACACAGGACGCTCCATAGTCTAGGCCCAGCCTCTCAAGCCGCGTATTAAGCCCATGAACAAATGGAACCTCCACGCGGATTCGGTTGTCAGAGCCCAGGGAGCCCACGCGCGCTCCCGGTGGGGACGGCAGGTCACATCGTCTCCCCGCTTCGTTAGCCACCGGCCACCGTCTCCCGTCTCCTGCTGGATCTTCACAATGTGAAATATCGTATCTTGGCAAAGCACAGTTTTGTCTGTAAGCTTGTGGTGGTTTCGGACTGATTGCGTTTTAAACAGGCTGCTGGTTTTCGGACTTCTGTCGTTGTGACATCAGAGCGTCCCCAGTCGCCACGTGTCTGGTTCAAACAGGCGATCTGCTGTGCTGTCTTGGTAAATTGGAACGCCCAGCCCGATTTCTTCCTCCCGTGAGCTGAACGGATGGCAGCCAGCACGTCGAATGGAGGTGCTCGCCTCCGGGCCAGAGGCAGGCTCTGTTCTGTTTTCATTTCGGGACTAGCCAGGTGGATGTATTAGCATGTCTGTGTTTACGCTGAGGTTGGAAGTTTGGGCGGGAGCGAAATGATATCATGTTTAAGATGTAATTATTAATATCACCACGGCTGATAATAGTCGCAACACAGTATTTTCGCATGCCTTATCTCCCCGGATCACGCCGAAAGCCCGATGGGGGCCGGTGTTGTTGTTTATTGATCAGGATCCCAGTTCTCAGAGAACCGAAGTGACCTTTTCAAGGTCGCTCGACTGCCAGGCTTATGACCCGGGTGTTCAAGCTGGAAACTGTTTACTTCATCACGTCTGTGCCTTTACGGACGTGTCGGTGACCGTTTTGCGGTGCCTCCAATAAGCAGAAGTCAAGAACGCAGTGGTCTAAACATTTAAAGCCAGCAAGTTTACTAAACAGCTAGTAATTTTTTTTTTTTTTTTTACCATAAACAGTTCCTCGAATAAAGATGGTTAGTGTTATTCCACATGGACGGGCCTCAGTCTTCATTTCCGAGGACTTCTGAAGCCAGCCGTAACCATTTATTCCTTTAACAGCAACCTCTGCATTTTACACAAGTTCCTTCTGAGAGCGAAGAAACCTGCCTGACACGCCCAAATAATCATAAAGATCAAGGTTTCCCATACTCACCCTCAACAACTGTGTGTATGAAAAACAGCCTTCAAGTGTCTTATCTTTAAAAAAAAAATTCTCTATCAGCTGCTTTAAATTTAGTTGAAACTCACCCCACCCCCCCCCCCCCAACCCAGGCTGCTTTTTATGGGGGTTGATGTTCCTCTAAAAGGGTTTCAGCTTGCTCCACGACCCAGAAAGGCGTCTGTTAGAAAGGACTCCGTTAACTCACAGATCTGGCTGAAATAGGGAGGGATGCCCCGTGCGTTCCTCACCACTGTTGCCGCAAGGCCGTAGGGACGGGACGCCCTCTGTGTCTGGTTATCCCGATGAGGTTTTCAGGTCAGTGCTCCTGGCTGGGCTTCAGAGAAGGATCCATGTCGGGGCGGGAAGCTCTCACCAGCCTAGGCTCCTTTATCAATAGCTGAGACACCAGAAGGAAGTGTGAAGGGCATCACATGGGGTCACAGTGAGCCCGGTGAGCTGGCAGCATCTGTGGTCAGCCAATCGCTTGTGAAGCTTCCGGTAAACTTGTCCCAGGATGCTCCCCTGCTGGGATGCTCCCCTACCCCAGGATGTTCCCCACCCCAGGATGCTCCCCACCCCAGGATGCTCCCCTGCTAGGATGCTCCCCACCCCAGGATACTCCCCACCCCAGGATGCTCCCCTGCTGAGATGCTCCCCTACCCCAGGATACTCCCCACCCCAGGATGCTCCCCTGCTGGGATGCTCCTCTGCCCCAGGATGCTCCCCACCCCCAGGATGCTCCCCTAGCCCAGGATGTTCCCCAGACCCAGAATGCTCCCCACCCCAGGATTCTCCCCTGCTGGGATGCTCCCCACCCCAGGATGCTCCCCTGCTGGGATGCTCCCCACCCCAGAATGCTCCCCTGCTGGGACGCTCCCCACCCCAGGATGCTCCCCTGCTGGGATGCTCCCCACCCCAGGATGCTCCCCTGCTGGGATGCTCCCCACCCCAGGATGCTCCCCTGCTGGGATGCTCCCCTACCCCAGGATGCTCCCTACCCCAGGATGCTCCCCTGCTGGGACGCTCCCCACCCCAGGATGCTCCCCTGCTGGGATGCTCCCGACCCCAGGATGCTCCCCTGCTGAGATGCTCCCCACCCCAGGATGCTCCCCTGCTGGGATGCTCCCCTACCCCAGGATGCTCCCTACCCCAGGATTCTCCCCTGCTGGGGCTGGAATGCTAACCTCACAGGAGTGAGGCGCTTTTTTCTAAGGGTCTGATATCAAGCATTTTGCAGAAGTAAACCAGAATCATCAATAATAGGGCACAACAGACTAAAGTATAAGAGTTCTACTGGATTTTATTATTTTATTTGTTTGAGCCTTCTCTCTTTTCCTTTTGGTAAGAGTAGCTATTTATTTATTTATTTATTTATTTATTTATTTATTTAGTAAAGCAGCTCTTAGTTTCATTAATTCTTTCTATGGTCTTCTTAGTGTCCATTTCATTGATTTTTGCTACTTCTTTCCTGTTACTAACTTTGTTCTCTTTCTAGTTTCTTCAGATATAAAGGGAACCCTCCAGTACGTTGTTGGGAATGCAAAGTGGTGCAGCCACCTCAGAAAACAGTATGGAGTCTCCTCCAAAATTAGCAAGAGAGCCACCCTACGACCCAGCAATTCCACTCCTGGGAATAGATCCAAAGGAAATGAAATCAGGATCTGGAAGAGAGTCCTGAACCCCATGTTCACTGTGGCAGCATTCACAGCAGAAGGTACGGAAGAAGCCCGCGTGTCCGTCCACAGATGAGTGGATAAAGACGGTGTGGTGTACGTTCAAGGGACTATTACTCAGCCCGAGAGAGAAGGAAATCCTGCTGTCTGCCGTGACACGCATGGACCTTGAGGGCATTATGTTAAGTGAAATACGCCAGAGAGAGACTTTTATTTGTTACTTACACCTAAATAAAGCTGAAAATAAAGTGAAATAAATGCTCATGCCATTTTGAGCATAAGAATGAAATAAAAGAATCAATAAAAAGGCAACAAAAACAGAAAGACAGCAGAAGACGTCTACTCAAAAAGAGAGAGAGAGGGAGAGAGACGGATGGAGAGAGAGACAAGAGAGAGGAAGAGAGAGGGAGGCAGAAAGAGAGAGAGATGGGGAGAAAACGATCTACAAGAGTCGGTTCTCACTTTGGATTGTCGGGAGTGAGGACACGGCGTGGAGGCCAATGCCTGCCCCGGGCCCGTGAGGAAAGGGGACCAGAAATGAGCACGGCTGGTGAAACACACACGTGCACACATGTGCACACGCATCCTCATGCACAGAGACCTACGAATTCACACACGCGTTTGCCCACGCAGAACTCACAGCCCCCACAGATACACCTTACACACCCAGTTAGGAAAGCGGATTTTTGGATTTGGCTTGTAAACTGTTCAAGCACGAGCTCACCTAGATGCTTGCGCAGGGTGGGGCCTCGGTCCTCTGCACAGCGTGGGTTTTCCAGACGTGGCTAAGCTGGTCTGCGAGCACAGGGTTGAAACCTATTCAGGTAACTCCGTATATTTTATCGTGCCTCTCTCCACGGAAGTCCAAAGCTTCTGTGGGTCACATCTTGTATTCTTTTACCTGGGAGAAAAAAACGGCATTAGGGATCTGCTTTTCTGGAGGGAAACTGGGACGTACTGTGTGCCACCCAGATGCACTACTGGGGTTAGGGGGCCAGTCCTGCTCCCTGTTTGGTTTACTCTTGTGGGTAAAGGTGGGAGCCGGCAGGGCTGATCCTCCCGGGTCGGGGCAGACACAGTCTGAGTACGGACACGGTGTAGAAGCAGGGCTTTAGCTTTAGCATATTGCAAATAGTGACTGTGGACCCATCGCTTCTGCCCCCACCGCTGCCCACCCAGGGCAGCTAGGCGACCGGGCCTGAGCTGATGTGCATGGAGCCTGAAATCCGGAGCGCTTCAGTCAACGTGGGGGCAGTGGAATCTTCCAGGCCTTTCTAAGGAAGTGCACTGCTGACCCTCCAGAGCCTGTGCTCGACCGGCCTCGCGCTGACAGCCCTCTGCCCCTTCTGTAACCTTTCAAGAAAACAGTTCCGTATTCCTCTGCTGGCCCCGTGATCCAGAAATCCTCTGCTTCCCGAGGAAAGTGGCCGGTTCTGAGGCACAGATCTCCTCTGTCTGCCGTCTGCCACCCGTATTGGGTGGCACAGATGGCTGACCCTTCCCTGGAGCGGCCTGGCCACGCTGGGCCTTCATACGCCCCAGCTGGGCCAACCCTTCTCGAGGGCACCCCTTGAGGCTCCTGGTGCTGGGTCCCCGTCTCTGCCTGCCCCCCAGGATCCCCACCAGCGTGCAGGTGGATGGAATACCGACAGCCGACTTGCTGTCCTGTTGAAGTTGCTTGTCCCCACCCGAGTGGGGCTGGAGCTGACCCTGAGAAGCACGAAGAGAGTGTAACCGATGAGCAACCGGAAGGTCAAAGTCGTCAGGCGCTCAAAGGGCTTTCAGGGTGGGGACCGTCGAGGGGGGCTAGGCAGAGGCGGGGGCATGTCCCAGAGACACGGTTCCGGGGGTTCCTGCCGGAGGAACAGAGGCCCATGGGCCTGAATTACAGGCTGTAGGACGGAAGTCCACATGCCCCCCTTTCCCTCTTGGTTTGACAAGCGGTGTGGCCTGTCCACCCCCCATGACCCCTCACAGGTCGCGAGGCATCTCTACTTGCCCCGTGAATGTCTGTGAAGGAGCGGGGAGGGGACAGAGTCACTGCTTCCTGACACTCACGAATTCTGTCCCTCTGTTAGGGCTTGTTATGGTTTTCTTTCAAAGCCACCTGACACACGCAAAGAAACAGGATCACCCTCCCCTCGATGACACGGTGCGGAGCATAATGGCAGGAATATACGAAGTTGTGACCGGACCTCGCAGATCAGTTTCGTGGGGCTAGTGAGAACCGGCAGGGATTCGGGCAGCCTGCTGCCAGCTCCCGTGCTACAGACAAGTGGGGTCTGCTTGGTGTCGTAACCGCACAAAAGATCGGCGCTAAACAGACTGATGGATACACAGACGAATGCGGAAACACATACGTACAGGTACGCGCGCACTTTTTTAAGTTGACGTCGCACGGAGCTAAGGATAGCTGCAGTGAGATTTCTGGAAAGATTCTAGAAGCTCACAAGGGTTGTCGAGGGCGTGCTGGCCTCGTTCCCGGTGGGCACTGGCCGCCAGCACAGCCCCGGCCGCCTGCAGACCGCTGGTGCGCTCAGGGGCTCAGGACGGCTCACACGCCCCCCTCGTGACATTTACAGTCGCTGAGTTAAGTCACCTGCCGTAACCCACCCTTCTCGCCACCCTGGCGCCAACAGGGGCTTCTACAGGGAGTCTGGGGACCCGACTAGATTCCAGCCCGGAGCGTGGGTTCTCAGGAACGTCTCTGGAAACATATGGTGACTCCGCCCGCAGGAAGTCCAGCCAGAGGACAAAGCAGGGGCGATTCTCCTGCTCGTGTCTCTCCTCGGGGCGGGTGGGGACGTCATTCTTCATGCCCAAATTAGTGTTCCCCAAGATGGCCGGATTGATTCTGGGACAGAAAATTATTCTGAAGGTCTAGAGTATAACTGAGCGATTGAACAACGGTCTTCTGGAGTACGGTCGTGAACTTCCCACGGGCCCTATGATTTCTTGCTTGGACTGTTGCAACAGCCTCCTGGCCGCCGTCCCGCCTGCCCGGTCACCCTGACACCCACCCCACGGAGAGGAGACAGCTGCACAGGCCATAAAGGAAATATTAATCCCACACTTGTAGGAAGCAGTGGGGCTGACTTTATTCCAGGGAACCCACAGAAGGGGTTTTACGGTGGGCTCTGTTCATAGTATAACAAGAAGGGGGATTTGTAGCCGAGAAGCGGGGTGGGGGTTGGGGGAAGCATCGGGGCTAAGGGGGATTCTGGTTGAAGGGACCTAACAGGATTCCGGCTGAAGGCAGTCCAGGTGATCAGACATCCCCAGGGTGCAGGGGGATGAGGGACCAGTTCAGGTAACCGGGTGACTAGACCTCGGGGGTGTGAGCTTTCTGGCTAAAATGGCTCAGCAGGATTCTTGCCAAGTTTGGACAGTGCAGAGCCCCCTAGTGGTCACGAGGCGCTCAGAGGCGCCTAGGCAGAGTTTGGGCAGAGTCGCCTTGACCCTCCACTTGACTTTGAGAATCCCATTTGCCATCTCGAGGGAAGGGACAGCCGCGTGGAGCAAGCTGTTGTCAGGACTCTGGGGAGTTCAGGCTGCAATTGAAAACAAAGGGCCCACACCCTCTAAGAGAGGGCGGGCTTCCCAGGGGGTCCCCTGGACCTGTCCTGCAGCCTCTGCTCCCTGTGACAAGGGTGTGGAGGTCCCGAAGGGGTGCAGAGTGGCTTTCCTTCCCAGGGTGTGTTCGCCCCGGTGAGTGCCAAACGGGGTGGGGGGGGGCGGGGAGGGACTTTTGAGAGGATCCCCGGAAAGCTGGGTGTATGCACCCCTTGGCCGGTGCCTGCCCCTGGCTGTTGGAAGCTCAGACTCGACGGCTAGCTCTAGGTTTCCTGAAGGCAGATTGGGAGACTGAGCAAACGTGGGTGCATGGGTGGGGGCCCACGAGAGGTGTCCCGGGAGAAAACACCCAAGAGCGGGGGACAGCCCCATGCAGTCCTTGACTCTGCTGGGGTCACAGGGACGTAGGGTTGTCTTTTGCAAACCTGAGGGAACATCAGCTCAGATCCAGAGAGACAGAGAGGGCAACGGTGGGTGCAGGGGGCTGCGGGAGGGGCCCTGCAGGGGTGGGGAGTGGCTGTTTAGTGGGTAGGGAGATTCAGTTTGGGAAGATGGAAAAGTTCTGGAGATGGTTGGAGGTGACGGTTGCACAGCCTCGGGAATATACTTAACGGAAGGTGAAAAGTGTATTGATCTATACGCTTAGAAAGAGTTAAATGGAAATTTCATATGACATATATTTTAGCATAATTAAAGTAAAAGAGAGACAGCATGTGGGCCCCAATGTCCCACTGGAACACTGCCAGTGAGATAAAGAAAGATAAGGCGTCTCCCTCTCCACTGGGCTTTCTGTCCTGCCTGCCCCGGGAGACCTGAGCCACACAGGGAACGTGCAAGAGGAAGAAGGTCAGGCCTGATCCCCTCCCCAGGGCGGGTTCTGAGGGTCGGTCCTGGAACCCCGGAGCTCCAGAACCCTGCTTGGAGTAAGAGGGGCTGAGGCTGAGAACAGAGCCTGGCCATCAGCCAGGCGACTGACACCAGCAGGCTACCCTGACGGGCCTCAAAGCTGCCCCAGATCCCTTCTCGAACCTGAGAAAAGGGAGATTTTGACATGTGGGGTGCAAATCCATTTCATAACTTTGCCCTCCAAGTTACAGAGATATGACTACCAAATTTCTCTTTTCTGTTCTCTTTTTTAATTTCACAACAAAAGATAACCCAAAGTCAAAGGCAAAGATTAACTGGGAAAAACACAACTCTAGCTAAAATAAAGGGTTCCTATCAGCAATGTGCCAGGAACTTTTGTAAAGTGAAAAGGAAAGTTAAATAATTTACAGAGAAGTGGACAAAGCCTAGTAATAAATAATTCACAGAAGAATAAATGCAAATGATTGATAAACGTATTTTTTAATTTTTTAATGCTCATTTTTTAAAAATTTTTTAATGTTTGTTTATTTTTGAGAGACAGAGAGACAGAGCACAAGTGAGGGAGGGGCAGAGAGAGAGTGGGAGACGCGGAATCCAAAGCAGGCTCCAGGTCTGAGCTGTCAGCACAGAGCACGACGTGGGGCTCGAACTCACAAACCGTGAGATCATGACCTGAGCCGAAGTCAGAGGTTTAACTGACTGAGCCACCCAGGCACCCCATTTAATGTTCATTTTTGAGAGTGAGAGACAGAGCGTAAGCAGGGGAGGGGCAGAGAGAGAGAGAGACAGAATCTGAAGAAGGCTCCAGGCTCTGAGCTGTCAACACAGAGCCCGACGCGGGGCTCGAACCCACGAGCTGTGAGATCGCCACCTGAGCCGAAGTCAGATGCTCAACTGACTGAGCCACCCGGGCGCCCTGATAAACATAATTTTAAAAATGCCAGGGGCACCTGGGTGGCTCAGTCGGTTGGGCGGCCGACTTCAGCTCAGGTCATGATCTCGCGGTCCGTGAGGGCTGTGAGTTCAAGCCCCGAGTCAGGCTCTGTGCTGACGGCTCAGAGCCTGGAGCCTGTTTCAGATTCTGTGTCTCCCTCTCTCTGACCCTCCCCTGTTCATGCTCTGTCTCTCTCTGTCTCAAAAATAAATAAATGTTAAAAAAAAAATGCCAGCCCTCACATTGGAGGCATGGCAAACCAAATGAGAGTAAGGAAATCATCTTTTGCCCATCTTCTTGGCAAAAATTATGTGAATGACAGCCATTGTTGGTGAGGATATAAAGAAAAGAACATTTCACACATTTTTCTCTGTTATATAGTTACACACACTCTCTTTCATATAGTCGTCCCATTTCTGCTCCCTATTGCACAGCAACAAACCCATTTGCACACCGTCATAGGTATAATGATATCGCAGCACAAAACCACAAATCCTTCTAAAGGGAAACGTTTGGATAAATTGGCTGCATACCTTCTAGGGAACAGTATCCAGATATTAAAATATTGTGTTAGAGCTACTTCTATTGCATTATAGGGATGTCCATGTTGTGAAGTAAGGAGAGAAGTTGTATAGATAGATAGATGATAGATCGATAGATAGATAGATAGATAGATAGATAGATAGATAGATAGAGATAGATTATAGATCGATAGATGATAGATAGATAGATAGATAGATAGATAGATAGATAGATAGAGATAGATTATAGATCGATAGATGATAGATAGATAGATAGATAGATAGATAGATAGAGATAGATTATAGATCGATAGATGATAGATAGATAGATAGATAGATAGAGATGATAGATCGATAGATGATAGATGTATTTGTCACGATCCCTTGTTTACAGCCTCAGCAGACACGTGGCATCCGGGTATGTCTGTACATGTCTGTAAGTGAGGGGCTGGGCACACTGAAAGGTGTGTAAGTTATGTACCAGGCTGTTCACACTGGTTCCACGACAGTGTTAGAAGAAGAGAGGGGAAAGAGACAAGAAATCAAGGGACTGAAACCAAGTGGCGTATATAAATATGTGTCAAGCAAAACTTCTGATTGCAGTGAGTCCGTTTGGCAGATTTCTTTACGTAACCAAAAACGAATATGCACCGTAGAGCAAGGTACAAGAAAAGGAGGAAAAAACATTGATTTGATTAAAGAATAAATGCGCGGACTTCCAAGGCCTACATTTGTTTTATATTAAACGTATTTTGGATAAATTTTAGATTTAACAAGCAAGTTCCAAAAATATTAGAGTTCCCATAGCGTGCCCTTTACGGAGTCCTTCATTGTTAATGTCTTCCATGATCACAGTGTAGTTGTCAGAACTGAGGAATTGACCTTGGCACATGACTATTAACTAAACTGAGGATCTTACTTGGAGTAACCCCGTTTTCTATAAAAATGGACTTTCAGTCCCCAGGACCCAGGCTAGGCAAGCACGCCGCATTTTGTCAGGTTACCATGGCTTTTTTTCTTTAACATGAAATTTATTGTCAAATTGGTTTCCATACAACCCCAGTGCTCATCCCAACAGGTGCCCTCCTCAATACCCATCACCCACCCTTCCCTCCCTCCCACCCCCCACCAACCCTCAGTTTGTTCTCAGTTTTTAAGAGTCTCTCATGGTTTGCCTCCTTCCCTCTCTATAACTTTTTTTTCCCCTTCCCCTCCCCCATGGTCTTCTGTTAAGTGTCTCAGGATCCACATAAGAGTGAAAACATATGGTATCTGTCTTTCTCTGTATGGCTTATTTCACTTAGAATTTTTTTTTTAATGTTTTATTTATTTTTGGGACAGAGAGAGACAGAGCATGAGCGGGGGAGGGGCAGAGAGAGAAGAAGACACAGAATCCGAAGCAGGCTCCAGGCTCTGAGCCATCAGCCCAGAGCCTGACTCGGGGCTCGAACTCACGGACTGCGAGATCGTGACCTGAGCTGAAGTCGGACGCTTAACCGACTGAGCCACCCAGGCGCCCCTGGCTTATTTCACTTAGTACAACCCTCTCCAGTTCCAACCACGTTGCTGCAAATGGCCAGATTTCATTCTTTCTCGTTGCCGAGTAGTATTCCATTGGGTACCATGGCTTTTTAAGACTTACCTGGGCTGTGAGGCCATAGCAGCTTCTCCACGCTCTTTGGTCTTCAGGGCTCCGTCACTACTTTGGTCCATGTTTGCGACAAAGCAGAAAAGTGGTTTCGACCACCTCACCATGTTTTTCCAAGACACAGAAGGTCATTCTTCATGTGCCTCAGTCTCCCTTTCTAAGGGGATCTGTCTCACCACCCACCTTCGTGGTGATTCAGTGTGCTCGTGTCGGTTCCAGATCGATCTGAAGGGCCTTTGCCCGTTTCCTGCGAGGTTCTGGGCCAAGTCTTCCAAGAGCTGCTGATTGCTGTCAGTCTCTCCCATGCTGAGCCATCCATACCCTCTTTCTGAAGAGTTCGGCCCAGCCCTGTGCCCCCAGCCGGGCGTAGCTCAGTGCCTTGGACCTCAGGTGAGGGATCTATTAAAAGAAGGAAAAGAAGGAGAAAGAGTAAAGTCAAGTCAAGCCCATCTTCCAAGTAGTAGCCTTGTTGCTATTATTTCTTGGTCCTCAGTGAGGACTAGAGGGGCACTCGGCGCCCCCAAGGTAGGGGCGCCTCGGTGGCTCAGTCGGTTAGGCGTCCGACTTCGGCCCAGGTCATGATCTCACGGTTTGTGAGCTCCAGCCCCGCGTCTGGCTCTGTGCTGATGGCTCGGAGCCTGGAGCCCGCTTCGGATCCTCTGTCTCCCTCGCTCTCTGCCCCTCCCCCACTCATGCTCTCTGTCTCTCTCTGTCTCTCTCTCAAAATCAAACATTAAAAAAAGGTCAATTTTATGTCATGCATATTTTAGCACGATCAAAAAGAGAAAAAACAAGTGTCTGAAAATAATCTTTGGAGACCAGTCTGCACAGTGTCGGAGCGCTCTCTTGTCCTCGGCGATTGAGAGCGGAAACGCCATCAAAGTCTGTTAGGTGCGCGCTACCCGGTGACCGGAGACACATGGGGGCCCCTGGTGACTGGTGTGCTTTCGTTTGTGCTGTGACCACAGAGAGGAAGTGACAGAAGTGACAGCCAACAAGGGGGGAGAAAGTTCATGAGAAGGACGAACTGGAGTGCCGAGTCTGGGAAGACAATGCAGGAAGAGCCAGTGGCCAGGTCCTGGGTGCTCGGCTCCGGCCGCCGCCTCTTTGCCCGGATGAGTGAGGACACGTTCCATCATCAGCCTGCCGGCACAATCGTCCCCCGAGGCTTCGGAGAAAGGCAGTGGGGTGATTCGCCCAGAAACCCTACGGCGTCCTGTGGGCACGCGCACATCAACGCATCAGCACCGGGATGCTTTGACAGCTGGAGGTATTGTCAGAGGCACCCTCGTTTCTTTCTTTCAAAAGCCTAGCCCCGTTGAAAAAGAAAGAGAAGTAGAAAAGTAGATTAAGAAGCAGTGGGATGTCGCCTGGTGTGTGAAGGGGATCAGACGGTGACGGCGTGATGACGTGGGACCCGTGCGCTTAGGGGTGAGAATTTCATGTCCCACGCACTATTTATTTGCGCTCGTGAGAGGATTTCAGCGGGGGAATAAAGATGAACTTCACAGGGTTTTCAGGACGGTTGACGACCCTACACGGTGGTCCTAGCCACGTAACGAATCACAGCAGCTTTGAACTGCAGACCTTTATTAGCTCGCAGTTTGCGTGGGTCCGGAGTCCCGGGGGCGCTGGCTCAGGACCGGGGTGCCCACGGTGTGCACTTCCTTCAAGGACCGAGGCAGAGGGCAGGCTCCTCCCCACACTCACTCCCGTGCCTGCGGCCAGGACTCCACCGTTGGCACGCGAGGGGCTCAGGGACCCTGTCCTACACTGGGCACTTGCCAGCCTCCTGCAGAGCAGAGCGAGCAGGGAAAACCAAGACAGGGGCGCCTGGGTGGCTCAGTTGGTTGAGCGTCCGACTTCGGCTCAGGTCATGATCTCACAGTTCCTGGGTTCCAGCCCCACATCGGGCTCTGTGCTGACAGCTCGGAGCCCGGATCCTGCTTCGGATTCTGCGTCTCCCTCCCTCTCTGCCCCTCCCCTGCTTGTGCTCTTTCTCTCAAAAATAAATAAACCTGAAGAAAAAAAAAAGAGGGAGAAAAACCTTATCAGGAAGTGACCCCTCCTCTGGAAACAAGTCACTGGGTCCAGCTGTCACTCAGGGAGAGGGGACCACAGGGAACTGTGGATTACCTCAGGTCCTCGGGGCCCTTTTGGGAGCTGTCCGGCCACGATTAAGATAAGGACAGATGCTGGCATCACTGGGAACAGAGGCTCAAGGCGAGCTATGGCGGGTGGAACGCACGCGGACTTGGCTGCCCTCTTCTCTGACAAGGCATGGGAACGCAGGGGTCGCTTCTAGCAGGTGGAGGGGAGGTGGCGGGCAGGGGTGCAGGGCAGATCTGGGTCCTCCTGAGGGAGCCCTGAGCTGAGCGGCCGGAGCCCCCTCTGCTGCGAGCGGGGTCAAAGGCGGGTCTTCGCCTCCATCAGGAGTCATATCTGTGCTTTGCAAGGGTGGCCCCGGGAGCGCTTTGGAGGAAAAGGTGTGAGGGCTGGGGAGGAACCCAGGTGAGCAGAGAAGACACGTCCGGAGCTCCCTGTCCCCGTGTGGGTTCCATAGGCACGTGGCTCAGCCAGGGAGCCTCGCTTGCAGGCGCCTTCACCTCTACCTGCACTGGCCTCCCGGGCAGTGCGCTCAGGCTGCTGGAGAAGGAGCCAAGGGGTTGCTTCTCCCGTCTCACTATTTTCTCTTTTCCCCTTCTTCCCACTTTGGAGTTTCGGGGCCCGCAGGTTGAGCCGAGGGGAGCGGGGGGAAGGAGGAAGCCTCCGTCTGGTGTGCTGGTGTGGGCACCTTCTGGGTCTGCTCATGGGCCCTCCGGGGCAGGTACAGGTGGAGAGCACGGCCAGGGCGCCCTCTGTGGCTCTCCCGGGGACGTCCCGGGCTGGGTTTCACAGCTGGCGGCCGCCAGGCCGGCACAGCGCCTCGCCTCAGGCCCCCGTGTGCCAGGTGGGGCTGCCCTCGCTGGGCCTTAGCTTCGCCCCTGCACCGCCGGCCTGCGCCCTGCTCACACCACGTCCGCCGTCTCCAGCCCACCCTGTCCCCCCGCGTGTCCCCAGCTCCACCAGAAGCCCCCGGAAACTTTGACCCGCCCGGACAGGGGAGGGTTGTTCTGTGACCCTCACAGAGAGGGACGGTTCCCTGCAGTGACAACGCCCCGAGGGTGGCCTGAAGGATCCCGCTAGGATGGATCTCTCACCCCCGTGAAGTGCCCTTCCGCTGAGTGGGGACGGGACCCGGCCACTCACTCCTGACAAACAGATACGGTTGAAGTGATAGGATGCCACCTCCTAGTTCACGTTACAGAAAGACTGGGCGGAGGGGCGCCCCGGGGGCTCAGTCAGCTGAGCGTCCGACTCTTGGTTTCAGAGCAGGTCGTGATCTCACAGTTCATGAGTTCGAGCCCCACTATGGGCTCTGCAGAGCCTGCTTGGGATTCTCTCTCTCTCTCTCTCTCTGTCTCTCTGCTTTCTCTGCCCCTCCTCCACTCTCTCTCAAAATAAATAAATAAACATAAAAAAAAAAGAAAGAAAGGCTATGAGTTCAGCCTTTTTCACTCTGATCTCTTTGGGGACTGATCCAGCTTGTTGGTGTATCCTCAGGCCTGGCCCCTTACGGATGCACAGTACTCCCCAGTGTGATGGACCTTGCTTTATTTAATCATCCACCCACTGAAGGGTATCAGAGCCACGCCCAACGGTTGGCGACTAGAAGTAAAACTGCACGAACATTCATGCACAAGTTTTTAGGTGAACTTAGTCTCCATTTCTCCAGGGTCAACGCCTGGAGGTGTAATTTCTGAGTCGAACGCTATTTATTGCGCGATTGTGTTTTTTTCAGAAACTGCGAGAAAAGCAAGATGCTTGTATCATTTTCCGTTCCCGCCCGCAAGGCGTGACAATCCAGGCCACCACATCCTCACCTACAGTTGCCCTGACACCATTTTATCCTATTTTTTTTTTTTTATTTAGCCATCTGACAGCTGTGTGATAACGTCTCCCTGGGTTTTTAGCGTGCATTTATTTCCCTAAATGCAAATGACGTTGCACACCTCTTCATGTGCTTGTCCGTCATCTGTGTGTCCCCTTCACGTCTTTTGCCCGTTTTCTTTTTTTAAATTGTTTATTTTTGAGAGAGAGACAGACAGAGTGTGAGCAGGGGAGATGCAGAGAGAGAGGGAGACACAGAATCCGAAGCAGGCTCCAGGCTCTGAGCCATCAGCACAGAGCCCGAGGCAGGACTCGAACTCATGAGCTGTGAGATCCTGACCTGAGCCCAAGTCGGACGCCCAACTGACTGAGCCCCCCAGGCGCTCCTCTTTTGCCCATTTTCTAATTGGATCATTTTACTCTTCAGTTCTGAGAGTTCTTCCTGTCCTCCCGACAGTAGCCCTTTGTCAGATGTGTGACTCGTGAATATTTTCTTTCAGCGTGTGGCTTGTCTTTTCATTGTCCTGGAGGGTCGTTTGCAGGGCAAATGTGTTTAAATTTTGATGAGATCCAATTGAACAGTCTGTCCTCCTGTGCACCAACGGTCTAAGACACCGTTGCCTGGCCTTGGATCCTGAGGTTCCCCCTGCAACCTTTTCCCCTAAAAGTTGTTCAGGGGGCTTCCTGTTCAGGCACACAGTGGAAGGGAGAGGGAGACGGGCGTCCGCTTCAGCTTCCCAGCAGCAGGATTTAAATAAGCCTGTTCGCCACCACCCAAGACCGTGTCCTTCTGGCACTGCACTTTCTCAATAAAGGGGGTTCAAAAGATGGCCCTCAGCAGAAGGACCGGGTGGCGGAGGGCGGCAGAATTATCCCAGCTCCCAAAACCCAACACGCCAACACGTTTCCAGGAGGGTGCGTGTCTCCAGCTAGAAATCACGACTGGAGCCATGAAGCTGTATGAGCAAATCTGGGGACGGGGCAGGGGGGCAATCTGTTTGCAAGACTAAGTATTGTTAATGGAGCCGACATGGGCCAAAATGAAATTGTGTTGGGGAGAGATTATCATCATAAAGAGAGCTTGATCTGTTCAAGGTCACGTCCTGTGAATTGTTTCCAGCTTCTGTTTCTCCCCCCACTCCTTAAGGGGAGTTTTATTATTTACTTTATTTGGAAAGTATGTTCTGGGAGTTTATCTATTTTTTGTACCTTTATTTAATCAGTAATGAATTGGTTATATAAAGGAAAATAAATCAAGTGTTTTATTTTTTAGTTTTTTTAAGTTTATTTATTTTTAGAGAGAGAGGGAGAGAGAGAATCCCAAGCAGGCTCCACACTGTCAGTTCAGAGCCTGACGTGGGGCTTGAACTCATGAACCGTGAGACCATGACCTGAGCCAAAATCAAAAGTCAGAGACTTAACTGACTGGGCCGCCCAGGTGCCCCTAGATCGAGTGATTTATTAATCAATTTTTAAAAATGGGTATTCTGAGCGCAACTCAAATCTTAAAAAATGTACTTTTATTAACCCAAAGTGATGCCCTGCCGGTCCCTGGTGTGAACAGGCAGGAAACTATACGAGGGCGTGAGGGCCAACAAAGTTCAGCAGGCTGGATGGCTTCAATAACAGAAACATATTTTCTCCCAGTTCCAGAGGCCAGGAGTCATAGGTCAAGGTTTCAGCTAGGTTGCTTCCTTCTGAGGCCTCTCTCCTCGGTGTGTAGGTGGCCGCCGTCTCCCTGGGTTCTCACGTGGTTGACTTGTGTGTGCCCGTGTCCTGATCCCCTCTTCTAATAAGGACCCCAGTCACGCTGGGGTGTGGCTCACCCCCGATGAGATCATTTAACCTTAATTACCCCTGCGAAGAACTCACTCCTGGTACAGCCACATTCTGAGGCACTGGGCTTAGAACTTCAACACACGAATTTCGGGGAAACACATCTATCCCATAAGAGAGAGTGAGGCCACGGCCCACATCGTGTGCCGCCATCTTGCTCACGTGGCCTTCTGCATGGCTTTCCCACCATCTCGTAGTCCTTCTTGAAGCCTGATTAAAAGGTTAATTTGTCCACCTCCAACCTCTCTTTTTACCAACCGCCCTGCTTTCGTGGACTCCAAAGACTGCTCTCTTCCCCCTTCCTCCGCACAAGACCCAACCTCCATCCATCTTGTCCCATCCTGGAGACAACTGTGGACGATGCAGATCCCTCTGTGACGAGCAGAGCAGGTTAGAAGTGTCGGGGCCCCAAGGCTAACTCGCCTGCCCTCACTCGCGGCTTGGGGGCTCCATCGAGCCCCCTGTGTCGGTTCCTCGGCTGAGGGTGCAGACTCCAGCCCGGGCCAGATCACCACACCTTGTCCTCAAATAGCCCTGTGTGCTGGGCGCTGTGGTGGACCTCATTCCACAGGTGGGGAAACTGAGCCACCGAGAAGGCAAGTAACTGAGGGACGTCACCCAAGCCGTGAGCGGGATTTGAGCCCTTCCTGGTGCCAAAGTCACCCTGGCTCTTTCTTTCCAGAAGCCTCTGTGTGGGAGACTTTGGAAAGACCGCTTTGGTGGGAAATGCATGGAGTAGATCAGAGGGTTCTCTCTATCTTTCCCTCCTTTGTCTTCAAAAATACAAAATCATCTGGTTTTCTGTGGGGCAGGGATGTGCCTTCCAGGGGTGGAGGGGGAGTCACACGTAGGCATGAGTCTTGAGGCAGCGAAGGCACGGGATCCGTGGAGGCAGTGAGCCAGTGTGGACGAAAGCCTGCTCGCTGGAGCGAGACAGACCCTCAGGGTCAAACAAGGGCGGCGGGGTGGGGAAGTCGCTTCACGAGGCCGGCCCAGAGTTGCCACCAGGAGCCCCACGGCACTTGGGAGCATCGGGCCCCGCCCCACAGAGGTCACCACAAGGAGACCCTGATAGATGGCCCCGGAGGAAGATACTGGCCAGCCGGGGGCCACAGCTCCAGAGGGGCAACCAGAAGACCTTCTAGAATATATTCCACGTGGAAAACCTGGTGTCAGGTTTCCCTGTGGCTCAGGCTCATGCCGACACCCTGCCTTCCCTCCTCTTGGCCACGGTGGTCTTCTCCCCCTTGGAATTCTCATGGCCTCCCCACCTCCAGCCTGGGCACCTACTTCTTCTCCTTAGACCTGGGATCCCTCCCCCAGCCCTTCCTCCCCCAGACCTTCTCCTGAGTAACTCCTCTTCCCTCGTGACACTCGGCTTAAATATGGGGTCCTCAGGAAACCCTTCCGTCCCGCCCTCCCAGCCCGCCATGGCTGACCCATCGAGGATCTCTGCGTGTTTCCCCCCGAGCCCCTCCTCCTGGCCTGCACTCCTCCAGAAAGGTGGAGGCTCCGTGCTGCTTGTGGCTGTGACATTGGTCAGGCAATGAATGACGCGCAGGAGCCAGGCAGGGGCCGGGAACCCACCCAGCCTTCACTCCCAGACGCTGCGGACTCTCACAAAGTACCTAAATCCACCTCGCCAAGGAGACGCGGATACCCTCACTTGCACCCGGGACGCCCCTGCTCCAGGGCTTACAGGGGCCCCACACCTCCCTTCGTGCGGTGCCTGGGCGGGCCTCTGTCCCCCTCACTCCCCTCCTTGCCCCGTTAGCGCTCCAGATGTCCCCACGGGCCAGTGGGATTGGTTCCCACCCCATCCTGGTGGTCTCCATGGAGGCGGGGGCGGGGGAGGAGGCTGGGACCTGCCCCCCCGTCCCTGGCAGCCTCCTTGGGCCCTGGGGGGGCCTCTCCGGTACGGTGGCCAGTGTAGCAAAGAAAAGTGCAGGACACCTCATGAAATATGAATTATCAGAGACATTGAACGTCTCAGTACGGGGATGTCTCATGTAGGGTTTGGAACATACTTAATAGCCATAAATTAACCATTGACCTAAAACTTAAATGTTAGCGGGCCGGCAGCCTGCACTTTATCAGGGGACCCTGCCCAGAGGCCGGCGACATGACTGTTCCACCGATCCTGCCGCTAAGCCACCTCCACTTAAGGCGGAGACTCCTGGGGCTCTGTTCTCAAAGTCTCCGGGCGGGGCCGCTCCCAGGGGGTTCCTCAATCCCCCGGGCACAGAACGTGAACGCTGCGTCTCACAATCCTCCTTCCAGACCGGGACTCGGGGCCTCCAAGTCCCCCCAAAGCGACTGGTCCCACTGGTTCGATTTAAGCAGCCCAGTGATGTGGAGACAAGCCTCACGGGGAGCCATCCCAGGACCGGCCTGTGGCTCACGTGGCCTAGTCCTGGTCGTCACCTCGCCCCACCCCCAGACTTAGTTACTTAGTTATAACTAGACACACACACACACACACACACACACACACACCCGTGCACAGGCTCGCACAGACACACATGTACACGCAAACACACACGCGTGCACCCTCATACAGGTGCCCCCCGCCATGTGCACACGTATGCACCTGATTCAAAGACACAGACACAAAGGAAGGTGATGGCCATAGGAAGACAGGCAGAGACTGGGGGGGGAGGGGGCAGAGTCACAAGCCACGGAAGAACACAATCTCGAAGAGGCAAGGAAAACCCTCCCCTGGAGGCTTCGGAGGAGGTAGGGCCATGAGGACAGCTTTATTTCACACTTGGGGCCTCCAGAACTCAGAGAGAATAAGTCTCTGTTGTGTAAGCCACCCGATTTGTGGTGCTTTGTTATGACAGCCCTGGGACACTAATAATAGCCCCTCCAAAACAAAGTGGTAATGATCAACCCGTACACGAGGTCCATCACCCGGCTGACCCAGAAAACACGGCTAAAATTGGCAAGTCTGATAACAAGCACCTGGGGACTAAGCTCTCACTTAGACACATGAAACCAGGCAGGATCTGACCCCCAGGCTGGGCAGGGGCCGGGGAACCGTCCGAGCCGCACGAGAGAAAACCGCCCTGGCTCCTGGCGCCCGGAGTGGTTCCAGAGAACAAGGCTCAGGAAGCGTGGGGCGGTGCGCGTGGGCCGGGCCGCCGGGGGGATCACAGGGGCCCCGGGAAGGTCTCCTGCGGGGAGCAAGGGGACCCCGCCAGGGACGGGCAGGGAGTGGGGCGGGCTGGGGGCAGATTCGGGAAGGAGGGTGTCGCAGGGTCCGGAAGGGTCCCGCGGGGGAAGCACCATGAGCAGAGACAGCCTTCTGCCAGCCCCTCCCGCCCCGGGCGAGCGGTCCCTTGCACCACAGAGAGGAACGACACGGAATCACCTGGACTTGGCCAGCCAGGTGGGGGGCTTACCCAGAACAGGCTTCCCTGTGACACTCGCCTCGACGAAGCGGACGCCAGCTCCCGTGTCCTGCCCGGCACAGGTCTACGCGGGTAAAACGCGGTGCCGTCTGCCTGGTGTTGGCGCCCCTCGGCCCAGACAGACAGCTGCCTGTCTTACCAGCATGCCCCAGCTGGCCCTGTGGGGGCAGGGGCCTGAAGGTGCAGGAGATAGGTCGATGCACGCCGTGTCCCTGCCCACGGAGTCCTCCATGGCTCCCACTGCCTTGCCCAAAGTCCCACCGGCTCTCCCCTCCGCCCTTCCCCAGCTTTTATCTGAAACGCAGGACCCTAAGTTCATGAAAACTTTTGATACAGATCCTGCTGTGGCGATTAAAAAAAAAAAAAGTTAATCCCTATGTTTATAGAGATTATCTGTTCCCTTCTGTTTTCTATCCTGGTAAAAATGGTCAGCGCTATTTATAAATTCTGGAGTAAAATGAGTCACGGGCTAATTCAGGAGGCATTATTAAGACCATTTAAGCAGCAGGTAAAGATTTTGAGACCAGATTAAAGGAGATGTTCCTTCTGATCCCCTTAAAATATCCTGCCTGGGGCGCCTGGGTGGCTCAGTCCGTTAAGTATCCGACTTGGGCTCAGGTCATGATCTCACGGTTTGTGAGTTCGAGCCCCACGTCAGGCTCTGTGCCGACCGCTCAGAGCCTGGAGCCTGCTTCGGATTCTGTGTGTGTGTGTGTGTGTGTGTGTGTGTGTGTCTGTCCCTCCCCTGCTTATGCTTTGTCTCTCTCTGTCTCTCAAAAAAGAAATAAACATTAAAAATTTTTTTTCAATATCCTGCCTGCTTGTCATCACAGTAAACACGCGTGTGGCTCCCGAGTTTCTTTGCCACCAGCTCTGTCCCCTGCAGCTGTGTGGCCACGAGGAGATTTCATTGCACTGTTTGAGCCTCGGTTTGTTCACAGGGGACCGTGAGGCAAAACAGCACCAAGCAGCGAATGTGGCTGTGGTAAGGAGGGATGAGATGGCCAATCGCCGCTCTGGGGACCGCGAGCCTCCCCGCCCCACCTGCAACTTTCCTTAACCAAGAACGTGTTCGTTCTCCAATGTCAAAACCACCCCCTTCCTTTTTATCAGGAGTAAAAGGCTCACACTGACTTCCGTGGCGTGCGAGATGGGAGCGTTGACTTGCCCACCCGAGCGAGTGACGCCTGAGCGCGTTTGTCTGCTCGCGGCCGGGCTCGTGCACCTATCCCGCTGAACCTCTCGTGGGGCACCGTCCCCGTCACAGGGCCCATGCAGTGTCCCCAACATCAGTGACCATCTTATAAAACATTCCCAGACTTCCCTGTTGTGTTTCATGCTCACTGCCTGGATCTTCATTCACTCGTGTTATTTTCTTTTTAACATCCTATCTTCCTTCTGTTCCCTGTCTAGGCCATCTTACGTGCTCTTGCCAGGATAATCTCTTTAAATACTGTGATGGTGGCCCGTCCCATAATCCTCCAGCTCAGTATTCTGGTCAGATTTTCCCAGTCCGAGGCGGTTTCCTGTTGTCCCCCAGCGCTCTGCTCTCTGCCCAGCCACCTCATGTCTACAGGCAGGTGTCTGAAAACCAAGCTCCATAAGTGTGCCTGAGGCAAGAAGACAGTTTGAGATGTCCTGGACCCGAGTCTGCGGCTAGACTGTTCCAAGTTTATTTCTGCAGCTCCGCGACAGCATGACGGTGTCGGGCTTCAAGTTCCAGCGGCGCTCTCCTGCCCCAGGTCACTATGTGCAGAGCGTGCAAAGGTCCTGTTGTGGCTCCTGCCCCGACCTCCTTCCCCTCCTTGGCCGTCATCCTTCCCAAGGTGGCCACCGGCCTCCTTCCCCTCCTTGACCGTCATCCTTCTCAAGGTGGCCCCCGACCTCCTTCCCCTCCTTGACCGTCATCCTTCTCAAGGTGGCCCCCGACCTCCTTCCCCTCCTTGACCGTCATCCTTCCCAAGGTGGTCCTCTGGTGCTCTTACTGACATAGAGTATTCCTTGACCTCTAAACCTCTCCTTTCATGACACATCATGTCTCCTCTAAGCCTTCCTGGATCTACTATATTCTCTTACTGTCTGTATCGATGATGCTGTGGCATCTGGAGTCTGGCTCACCAGGGAGGGACTGTTTTTTCTAGGGCCACTTCATTCCTGGACATTGCAAAGGAGTCAGTGCCAGGAAGAGTACCTTTCGTATGCAAACCAGCCAGAAGGAGCCCATACCTCCTGTTTGAGGCTCTTACCCTCCAGGCCTATTTCTCTGTCCTAGTCACCCCCCCCCCCCACCGCCACCGCCCGCCGGGGCCAGGTGCCAGACAGTTTGGGACAGTCCCACCACCCCAGAACCCACAGAAATGATTCACACCAGCCAATCCTACCCCTTGGGAACTGTAGCAAATAACCTTTTCAATGGCCTCACCATCCCTAAATACTAATAATGTCTACGTTTTAAAGCATTTAACTTTAAATGCATTTTAAAGCAAGCTAACTTTGGCAATAATGGGAGGAAGGGGATTTCCCTTTCCTGGGCATTTATGGCCTGGCTTCAAAAGAGTCAAGAGAGGGGCACCTGGGTGACTCAGTCGGTTGAGCATCTGACTTTTGCTTTCAGCTCAGGTCATGATCTCAGGGTCGTGGGATCGAGCCCCGTGTCGGGCTCTGCTCTGACAGCACGGAGCCTGCTTGGGATTCTCGCTCTCTCCCTCTTGCCCCTCCCCTGCTTGTTCTCTCCCTCTCTCTCTCTCTAAAAATAAAGTGAAGGAGCTGACACGCACGGGGGCTGGAGGAGACAGAGCGCCGTGTGAAGGATGGTGGAGAGGGTCACCGTGTGTTACCAGGCAGAAACAAAAAATAAGAAGGCGAGAATCGCTACCTTAAGTTAAACTGAAGGCAGAACGTGGGAGACTCCCTAGAAAGGCCGATTAACAGACTTGAGAGAGGAGAGAAAACGCACAAGGGTGCACTCTGATCACAGCCCCCAAATGTGGTCCCAGAAGTAGTAGTTCAACACTTGGAATCAGCTTTCTGACCCAGGCTCCTCCTGGAGGAGAGGCTTGCTGAGCCCGAGGGGGCTGGACGTTAAATCCATTACTCAGATGCCGCCTGGGCCACGCTGTTGGGCGAGACTGACACATCCCTCCGTTTCAAGGTCTGTGCAAGAGCCAGTGAACCCCACCCCCACCCGCCTTCCCCAACATGAGCGTTACATCTGCTGGGGGCACAAGATCCACGTTCCCGCCTCTGATCCATTTTCTTGACCGGGACACATCTCGTGGTTCCCTTTCCTCCCGAGAGCCCGAGCGTGCCCACCGCCCCTTCCACTGGTCGCCCTACACAGGTGTGGCTCCACAAGGGACAAAAACGGTGAGGGTGGGCCCAGCGGACCAAAAGAGGGGCCGAAATAATAGTAGCTCAACCCAGCGTGTCTCAAACTTCAATGTGCAAGGAATCACCCAACGATATTAATACGCAGATCCGCAGACTCAGGGAGAACGAGAATCCGAATTTCTGGCCAGGCCTGCCGGTCCAAGGGACGTGCTCTGAGGAGGAAGGGTGCCAACGACCCAGACACTTAGTTCTCCTTCCCAGGAAGGGCTGGTGCAAAGACTTTGCTCCACGGAGTGAGAGGACCCAGGCCACCTCCGTGGTGACGCTCCATCACGGGGCCTGCGTTCCCAAAGCCACCCGACGGTCGGACTGGCCGCCTGGGATCCTGCCGTTGTGTCCACATCCAGTCAGCAGCGAGGAGGGAGGGGGGTGAAGAGGCAGAGGCCGGGCTGCCGCTCCGGGGTCCCCTTAAGGAAGGCTGTAAGCTACTCCAGACGTAGGCTCTCAACACATTGCTCAGAACAGCCAAGGAAGCCGAAGAACGTCACCTTTGCCACAGGGGTTCCGGGCCCCGCCAACAGCTGTTTGTTTTGTCCCTGTTTGTTTGTTTCGGGTGAAAGGATCCTGGGGGAAAGACGGGATTTTGTGTGTGCTTCTGAGGCTTGAGGAAGACGTCAGGCGTTCGTACAGGAGATGTGTATTGTTGGGTGAGTAAAAGTAACAGCCGTGGAACCGCCGATGATGGAAAGTGACTGCGTGGCAGGAACCGCGGGTCAGACAATGTTCTAAGTGCTTCATGTGTTTTGATTTTAATTCCCCAAATAACCTCATGAGAAAAAGGCAGAAAGAGACGAAATGACTCTCGGGTCACGCAGCTGGTTAATGACCGAGCGCGGACTCTGAGCCGCTGCTTCCCGGCAGTGTGTCCCCCCCCCCCGAACTGCCCAAGGGCTGGTAAACGTTTAACAGCCTGCTCTCTCGAAAGAAAAAAAAGAACCCGCCCGGTGGGACGCGCTCGCCAAATCCTGCGGTGTACGTACGTCGTGTGACCGACACGACGACCGAGCTCAGCCGGGAAGAGATCCTGTGCCCCACGTCACCGCGTGGTCCCTTCCTTCGGCGCTGTGTGGCGTTTCCACACGCATGTCATACGTCACCTGTGCACTCTTGGGCTCACCCACACCTGTGCACAGCAAAACAATTCGGAAGCGCTAGGTTTGCTCCCTTGGTTTTCAATGTTTTATTTAATCATGAGTTTCTATCTTTGGATCTTGAATAATGTTAACGGCCAGCTTGTAAAACCCTCAAGAATTTAACAACAGGCCCCTTGTGACCCAGCGCGAGCGGACTCTGGCCGCCACTGCCCACGACGGGATGCTTTACAAACAAACGAAAAGACGATGCATCTGTGCTCCTTAAAAACATATGAGCTTCGTCATTTCAGCCGAGGGACGCCACGGCAACAGCTTATCGTGCTTTCTCATTGCTGACTTCTCGGTCCCCACGTCTTAGGAGCAACCATTCAAGATATATTTTAAGAATCTCATGTTCCAAAGGAGGAGTCAGCAATCTCTGCTTCTCTATTTCTGGCCACCTCGTTCTCGCTGCAACTCATGTTAGGTATGTGTGTGACTTCACCGGCAAATACAGCCCCACCTCCGAGGGGCATCTTGGCACCAGCTGGTAGGGTTCCTTCCACAGTATTCTAGAATGGTCCTTCTCACAGGAGTTGGCAGTGGGAACGATCTCCTTTCAGTTACGGAGCTGTATCTGTGTCAGAGGAGCTGATGGGGGGAGAGGCCCCCCTCGGCACGTCACTGTTCGGTGGGTCATCCTTACGCGGGGTTCTGCTGGGGTCAGGGGAGGAGACGGTGCTGTCGGGGTTGACAAGAGACTTGAACTCAGAGACCTCAGATTCCCAGAGCATCTTGGTTGTAGCTACTACTCATTCCAAGAAGATTCTCTTTTAAGCAACTGTTCTGCCTCCTTCAGAAAAGCTCATCGAAAACTGAATCTAGTAGCTGCAACGAAATATTCCGCAAATGTCGCTCCTTCTGCTTGAAAGACCTGGTTCCTTGGGCCACAAAGCCCTATTCTCTGCTCTGAAATTCGACGCTTAACCAGCTAGGCATCCGACTCTTGATTTCAGCTCAGGTCACAATCTCACAGTGTGTGGGTTCGAGTCCCTCATTGGGCTCCAAGCTGACGGTGCAGACCCTGCTTGGGATTCTGTCTCCTTCTCTCTCTCTGCTCCTCCCCGCTCACTCTCTATCACTCTCTCTAAATAAATAAAGATTAAAAAAAAAAGAAAAGATTTAGTGCAGGGATCGCTTCTTTCAGGGGTCCTCCCAGTGGCTGTCGACGGGGCTGGGTGGCACTCTGTGTTCTAGGCCCAGCCTATATCTCCTGCTTCATAGCTACCATTTTTCTTTTCTCACTAGCCCATGAACTTTGTGACGACATGACTCTGACTATGGGTTTTGTTTATCTCCTGAACAGCCTGGCACCAAATAGATGTTCACTCACTCATTATTTAATTAATTTGATGGCTGGATAGAAAGCTGGGCACCATTTCACTAGCTGGTTATCGGGGTTTAGAGGGCAAATCTTCCATAAAAACCAGAGTTGTCTAGAAGTCAAAGGCAGCCCGGTGCTATTAGATGATGGAATTATTTCTTCTGAATCTGCTGGTTCTAATTCTGAATCAGGTATAGAATTAGCACATGCAAGATTCAAGAGGGAAGATTATAGTTCAAGCTAGGTGAAGGTTTTCCACATGTAAGCATGTCACAAAATAGACAGAAGTGCTTCTGGCCATATTGGAGTCCACACATTTTACTTCCCTATAAAAATACAAAGTTATGCTCAAAACATTGACAAGCACAAGGTTGATGAACCAAAGAAAGGAAATCTACAGATTCTGTGATCAAGTGTTGAATTCAGGAGGTTAACTTAGTTTGGCTTCCCCAAAAAGCAGACTCAAGGACAGATTTTAATGCCTGGAGCTTCGATGGGTCACGATCCTGGGACTGACACACGTAAAGTAGATTAAATAGGGTTCATAGCAACACTGAAAATAGAGTAGGGGATCATGGTAGGCGTTCCCCAGTCTTCTTCCTCAGAACCTAGATTTGCTCCCAGACTGAAGCCAGATATACCTGCATAGGAGGGCCTAGGGCTCCTAAAATAGCAGGTGTCCAAGATAAGGTCCTTTTCTGGCATATGAAGGGTGGGGGTGTCTGTCACTTTGCGCTCATCTGGCAAATTCGCCAGGTGACATAACTCACTTGGACTCATTTGTCCTGTAATTTGCCTGCAAATACACACTCCCCCCACCAAAAAGGAAAAGACATCAAGAGAAGAAAAGAAAAAAAAGTGGGGGTGGTCGTGAGGGGAAGCAGGGCAGGGTGAGCAAACAGAAATGATCCCAGAGGAAACAAAGTCAATCCGGAGTGGGGGAAGAAAAAGATATTTCTAAACCTCTAGGCAGAGATTTAACCCATAAGTTAATAGATTAATGTTCAGAAGATAGAATCAATAGATTCTATCAGAAAATACAATCAGTAAAAAAAAAATCAGAAAAATAGAATGGGTTCGTGGAATTCAAAACGTAGCACCTCAATAAAACAATCTAACAGAACTATCTAAAGGAAAGATTTGATGAAATTTCCCAGAACAAAAGATATGAGGAACAAGAGGGAGAAAGCAAGAGCCGTTTCATTGCACAAAGAGGAAAACGAACATACTCAGAGCCTCCCCAAGCAGCAGGCACGTGAGACGCAGGGGAAGAAGACCAGTGGTGATTGACAGAACGGTCACCGTCAGCAACACCCGCTTTTGGAAGATGATGGCGGGACGCTTGAATGTTCCTGAGAAAATCATTTCAAACTTAACATTCTATGCCCGTCCCAGCTATTAGCAAATGTGACTACACAATAAAAAAGGACACTTTCCGACGTGCAAGAAAGGATTGGCAAGTTCACTTCCCATCCGTGTTCCTTTGTGAAAATAATATTTCTTGAGAGTACACACTAGCGAAACACACAAACAAGGAATCTGGCAAAGGGGGAAAAGGAGGAGGCGTGATGGTATTCCAGAAACGATGACCATAATCCAAGGGTGCATGGAAAGCAATCCAAGGATAGCAGCTTGTACACAGAGGCTAGAAAGTAGGTGGAAAAGGAGAAATGGATCTTTTTCTTTTTCAGTGATTGCAAATTAGGCATTTTTCCCGATATGATAATAGTCATGCAAATATTCTGGACTCACGAAAGAAAATAAATGAATTGAATTGCTGCCCCCCCACCCCCAAACACAGGAAATGGGTGAAATCTGCCATGCAAAGTGCACTGGCATCTTGACAGAGCTTGCCTTGGGGCAGTGACATGGGCAAGGGATCGAGGGACAGGGGGTTGAGGGGAGGGATGTTTCCGCAACATTTTTAGTTCTTTTAAAAGAAGAGACATAGAAAATTCCAAGATATGATCTTGGCAACGATGGAGACTTAAAACAGCCTTATGGAAATCTAATCGGCATACAATAAACTCCGTATACTTCAAGTATTTAAGGCACACATCTGGAGAGGTTTTGGCGTATGTGTACGTCTGGGAAACCACACGGCAGTCAAGACAATGAACACACCCGTCACCCCCAAAAGTTTCTTCGTGCTCCTTATTTTGCACGTCCTAGGGTTTTACATAGATGCAGTCAAACAGGGTACGTGTCTGTTGTTCCAGTGTGGTTAAGAATGGCGTCTCCTTTCCAGTCCGGACTGCTACCTGTATTACAATCAACCTATTCACAGGCAAGGGACTAGCGTTTCTGAGCCTTGGCTACCTTTTGCTAACGGGGGAAGCAATGGACTTCTGCTTTACCCGTCACTCCGCTTGATGTGCTCACTCCCCAGCGGGCACCCTGGTTTCTGTGCGGTGGCAATGATTCCTGAAGCCGCTCTGACTTGAACTGAAGGACCAACGTGGACCACCCCGGCCATTTTGAGTTTCCACTTTCAATATGGCTACCGTGATTGCCTGAGTCTTGAACATCAATGACTGCTGTTGGAAGCTCGGGGACACTTGGGGTTAAAGTCAGCCATCCGGAGTGTGTCATCATGGGGCACAAAATTGGGCAAAGGAACGAAAGTAAGAATGATTCCAGACTCCCTGTTTCAAACGCTGTCTTGGCTCCCCCACGGGAAGAGTTCTTCTCCCCGTGTTCACCTTGGCTGTGCCCCCATCTCCTAAGTCACAGTAGGATCCCCAGGGCCAGCCAATCAACCACCGTGAAGACATTTTACAGCAGGAAACCTCATGTTCCACTTACCCCTGCTGCACGCAAAAACCACCCCAAAGCTGATGGCCTCAACCAACCATTTTGTGATGCTCCCAGATTCCGTGGCTGGGAATTTAGACACAAAAAGGAACTCCTTTGCTCCCTTTTCCAGCCACACTCCAATGTCATACTCTCAGAGAAAATGCCGCTTGTTGGTTTAATAACATTTACACTTTGTGTCTAAACATGCAGCATCCTTTATTTTGGATAGCTGCTACTACCTTTTGCTCAGTTCCTCTTGATGGAATTTGATTTGCAGGGAAGAGCATGCTTTTTTTTTTTTTTTTTGTTAAAGGTAAAACAAACAAATAACACTGCCACCCCCCCATCTCCTTTACTTCAAATAGTTTCCCAGCAGTAAATAGAAAGCTACAGTTTTAATTTTCTTATCAATGATGCCCATGGCTTCTCTCCTACCTCCCTCCCCCCTGCCAAGAGTCAAGAGAAGACTCCACAGACAGAGAATGATCTCTGAACTGTGGGGGCCTCTGGACACCCCCAGGGCTCTGCCGTGGTAGAGCTGTTGGGTCTGGTCCCTGGGTGTCCACGCACCGGCCCGCTGAGGTTCCTGCCATCTGCCCTTGTGGATGCTGGTGCCCGAACTCTGATCACGTGTGATCCTTAGGAAGCACTCCCCTCTCTGCATCATGAGCCCTGAGCCTCTCCTGACTCTCAGGTTTTCTCAGCAACTCCTGGAGCCCTACCCAAGGCAACCAAGAGGAGAAATTCCCTGCAGGCAATCCATTTATTGAATGAACAGGACTTGGTCTGGGCAATCTCAGAGACACATGATCCTTTCTTAGCCCTCCCTGCAAAGTTCACTCTGTGAACCTGTTCGTTCTCTGCTTACCTCACTGTTAACACTTTGGATAGGTGCCATGATTTTCTGGTGTGTTTTATGCAGAAAGACTGTCTCATCTCAGTAATTGTAGCCCCATGTGATAATCGACAGGGCTTTCAAGTTCCAGGAGGGGCAGGTCAGTCTCTCCTGATGGTGTTTGGAGGCCCCCTCCCACCTTCTTTGAGGGCAAGAGTGGAGGTGGAAAGCCCTCCCGCCTCATGGGAGGGCTCAGAAGCAAAGAGAGAGCTACACGAGGAGCTCCTCTCGCTGCCAACCTTTTAATTCGAGGAGACCCTAAAGGTGGATGCCGGGCTCGTGATGGCCACATCGGTTTCATGTACTCACACGGGAACTGCATCTGGTTTTCGTACTTGACATCTGGTGAAGGTTCCAGACCCTGGTGACTGACGCGTACCTCCAGCTGCATGTGGCTAGTTAACACTTGAGATGCGGCAGGCCGGAACAGAGATGTGCTATGATTTTAAAGTACTTATTGATTTCGAAGATTCAGCAAGAAAAAAATGTGAAAAAATTATCGGTAAGTTTTACACTGATTATGTGTTGAAATGCTAATATTTTGGATATATTTGACCAAATGCAATATATTGTTGAAATTAATTTCACCTCCTTTTCTTGATATTTTTAGTTTCTTCCTAATGTTTATCCATTTATTTATTTTTTTTTTTTGAGGGTGGAGGAGAGGATGAGCAGAGGAGGGGCAGAGACAGAGGGAGGGAGAGAATCCCAAGTGGGCTCTGTGCTGTTTGTGTAGAGCCCATGAACCGTGAGATCATGACGGTTGAATCATGACTCTTGATCATGAAATCAAGAGTCAGACGCTCAACCAGGAGAGCCTCCCCAGCGCCCCAGGGTGAGAACATTTAAGATTGGCCATCCTAGCAGCTCGGAAGCATATACTACAGCGTGATGAACAATAGTCACCATGCTGCATGTTAGGTCTCCAGAACTTACTCGTCTTATAACTGGAAGTCTGTACCCTTTAGCCAACTTCTCCCTATTTCCCCAGCCCCAGCCCCTGGTAACCAACACTCTACTCTGTTTTCTGTGAGTCTGGCTTTTTTAGATGCCACACACAAGCCGTATCATGCAGCGTTTGTTTTTGTCTGTCCGACCTGTGTCACTTGGCCTAATCCCCAAACTTCATCCACGTTGCTGTCAAATGACAGGGTTTCCTTCTTTCGTGCCTGGACGATATTCCATTGTGTGTGCAGGCGTGCACGCACCACATTTTATTTATTTATTAATTATTTGTTTGCTTATTTTTCCTGCGGTATAGTTGACGCACAATGTCACGTTCATTGTAGGTGTCCAACATAGTGATTGGACAACTTTATACGTCACGCTGTGCTCACCCCAAGGGTACAATATTTCTATTTTTAATTTCTTTTTTTTAATGTTTATTTAGTTTTGAGAGAGAGACAGACAGAGACAGAGCATGAGCGGGGGAGGGGCAGAGACAGAGAGGGAGACAGAGCATCCGAAGCAGGCTCCAGGCTCTGAGCTGTCAGCACAGAGCCCGATGCGGGGTTCGAACCCACGAACGCGAGATCATGACCCGAGCCGAGGTCGGACGCTCAACCGACTGAGCCCCCCAGGCTCCCCCTCCTCTGCCCATTTTTCAATTGGATTAGGAGGTTTTTGGATATTGAGTTGTATGACTTCTTTTTATTTTTTGAATATCAACCCCTCAACAGATACGTGATACATAAATATACTTTCCCACTCCCTAGATTGGCCCCTCATGCTGTTGATTGTTTCTTCTGTTGTGCAAAAGCTTTTTGGTTTGCTGGAGTCCAGTTTATTAACCTTTCCTCTGTTGCTTGCTCTTCTGGTGTCACATTCAAAAAGTCTGGCCAAGGCTGATGGCAAAGGGCTTTTTCCTTGTGCTTTCAGGTCTCATGTTTAAGCCTTTACCCCATTTCAAGTTAGTTTTCGTGAGCGATGTAGGTTAGGGGTCCAGTTTCATCGTTCTGCTTGTGACCGTTCAGTATCCCGGCACCACTCATCGAAGTGACAGTCCTCCCGCTGAGGATTCTGGGCTCCCTTCTCAAATATCAGCTTATCACATACACAGCGGTTTATTTCTGAGCTCCGGATTCTGTGCCATTGGTCCATGGGTCTATTTTTCTGCCACCACCACACCGCTTGATTACTATAGCTCCGTAATATGCTATGAATTCAGTGCATGTGATGTCCTCAGCCTGTCCTTTCTCAGGATTGTTCTGGCCGTTCGGAGTCCTTCATGGTTCCACATAAATGTGTAGTGTGGACGTGATGCAATATTAATTCTCCTGAGGCTATCTTCCCCTTGTTTGCATCTTCCATCTCTTTCCCCAAAGCCCTGTATTTTTTCAGTGTACAGATCCGTCACATCCTTAAATTCATTCCCAAGAAGTGTGTCGCTTTCGATGCAATGTTAATGGGAGACCGTTTTCTTTCTTTCTTTTCCAGACGTTTAGCAAACTCTCCTGCAACTTGACCGCGTTTGTGGACTCCTTCTCACAGCCCCGTGGTGGAGTCTCCGGGGATTTCTGTATAAAGAGCCGTATCATTTGCAAACAAAGACAATTTTCTTCTTTACTCTCTGATTTGGATGCCGTTTATTTCTCTTTACTGCCTACTGCGCTGGCTCAGACTTCCAGAACTTCACTGAAAAGGAGAAGTGAGAGCAGGCACTCCTATCTGGTTGGTGACCTGAGAGGAAAACCTTTCAACCTGTCACCACTGAATACGGCGCTGGCCGTGGGCTTGGTGTATATGGCCCCAGCTATGATGAGATGCACTTGCCCTTTACCCGAACACTTGAGCATGTTTATCATAAAAGCATATGCTGCATTTTGTCAAACCCTTTGCCCACATCCATTGAGGTGATTCTGACTTTTATCTTTCCATTCTATTAATGCCGCGTAGCACGTTTATTGATTTGCGTATATTGATTCATTCTTGCCTTTAGGGATAAATCCCACTTGATTATTGTGCATGATCTTTATAATGTACTGTTGAATTCAGTTGGCTAGTATTTACTGCGAGCTTTTGCATCTATGATCTATGTTCATCAGAGAATTTAGACTGCAGTTTTCTCTTTCTTTCTTTCTTTCTTTCTTTCTTTCTTTCTTTCTTTTCCTTCCTTCCTTATTTTTCTTTCTTTCTTTCTTTCTCTTCCTTATTTTTCCCTTTCTTTCTTTCTTTCTTTCTTTCTCTTCTTTCTTTCTTTCTTTCTTTCTTTTCCTTCTTTCTTTCTTTCTCTCTTCTTTCTTTCTTTCTTTCTTTCTTTCTTTCTTTTCTTTCTTTCTTTCTTCCTTTCTTTTCCTTCCTTCCTTATTTTTCTTTCTTTCTTTCTCTTCCTTATTTTTCTCTTTCTTTCTTTCTTTCTTTCTTTCTTTCTTTCTTTCTTTCTCTTCCTTCCTTCTTTATCTTTCTTTTTTCTTTCTTTCTTCCTCTTCCTTCCTTCTTCATTTCCCTTTCTTTCTTTCTTCCTTTCTTTCTTGTAATGTCCCCATTTGGCTTCAGTATCAGACAATGCTGGCCTTACAAAATGAGACTAGGAGTATTCCCCCACCTTCAAAGTCTTCCCCTTGGAACAGTTGGAGAAGGACTGGTGTTCATTCTTTTTCAAATGTTTGGCAGAATTTATATGCTGGATTTCTCTGATAATTGGAGTATACAAGAACAATAGATGTTAGATTGTATCCACTGTTTCTTTGATTTGGTACTTATCAGGATCTTTCTCTCTCTCAGTGGATTTTATGAGTAAAATTCCTAATGATGAGACACTTTCAATGCCTAGGATAAGATCTTTGGGTCGTGAAGTATGATTGTTTCACTATATCGTTATTTGTTGTTATTTTTACATTCAGCTTGTAATTCTTGCGTATGTTTTAAGATGCAGAGTTTGCCTATAGATTTTGTTTTTGTGTGCTATCTTCATGTACTTTTGACATTCACATTATGATTCCTCTTTATCTCTATCTGTGCATGCATGTGTGTATTTATATAATTTAATATATATACACACAGATGAATGTATACAGTATAATAGGTATAAGAAGTACCTGTTCCTTGAAAATTTACAAGAATCAGAAGCCAACATTAAAATAATCTGGTCTGGGTTCCATTTTTATTTTTATTTTTTATTTATTTTTATTTTTTAATGTTTATTTATTAAAATATTTTTAATGTGTATTTATTATTTTGAGAGAGAGAGTGTGTGAGCACGAGCAGGGGAGGGGCAGAGAGAGGGAAGGAGACACAGAATCTGAAGCAGGACTCTGCGTCTCCCTCCCTCTCTCTGCCCCTCCCCTGCTCATGCTCTGTCTCTCTCTCTCTCTCTCTCAAAAATAAACATTAAAAACAAGTTAAAAAAATTAAAAAGTGGAGGGAGGCACATGGTGGGAGGTGACATGAGTAAAGGGACATAAACAAAACGGTCAATGTCCTAAACCTGAACACTGGGTGTTAGCATCCTTTTTCTTGGGCTGTTCTTTAAGAGCAAATGCAATTTCAGCCGCAACCCCGATCTCTTGTTAGGTTTCTTTTGGGAGGAGATGGGCAGTCCTGAATTACAAACAATTGTAATTTAACCCACACACTAGGATAAGTATCTGAGATTTGCGAGGGAGAAAACATAATAAAATATGTCTGGGGGATATTTTGATGACCTCAAACACCGTCTTGCCCTCCTGGTGGTTTACAGGCTCACCAAGCTACCTCCCGCGCACGGATGCTAACAGAGGGCAGTGCAGATTACCCCGCAGGTGAGGGGGAGGGCATTGTTGACCGCACCTGCCGTCGTGATTGTGTTTAACTCACTTTTAGAATGGCTCTCGGTCTACTATATTGAATATCTTTGTTTTTGTTTCGTATCTAGGTTTGTTCTTGTTGAAGGAAAACATTGGTACAATAATCAAATCGTTGGCAAGCTTAGGCCGCCATAGAGTTTTAGCTAGCCGGGGATGTCAAAAGGGTTCGGGGATTTTCGGAGGGTAAATGTTAGCATCGCTAATAACAACGTGTTTCAGCTTTTCCATTATGCGGTTTGAGGCTTCGTCCAGAGTGAATCTGTGTGTTAGCCATTAAGCAGGGTTAAACCCAAGAAGAGTGACGATTTCCTGGTGTAATTTCTCTGAGTAAAGAATTGATAAAGTAGCCTGTCTTGAAGGATTTGGGGGGGAAATGCCCTCCGATTCCATTTTCAGAATGGCTGAAATACGGATGAAGGCTTGCAAGCCCCAATATGTGAGGCTTAAATTAGAAAATCAAATGTGAGACACATTGGACAATGCCTAAGAGGCTACCAATATTTCAGAAGAGGCACATTGGAAGGGTGAGCTCCAGATCTGGAAATTCTCCCAACTTTTTGACCTAATTCCTGTTTCAGGCTAACGTTGTTTCAGGTTAAAGTTTCTCCTCTGGCTGGAAAGGCCATAAGCTGACAGGAATGTGACCCACACAAATGGCTGTAGGTAGGGGTGGGGCGCTGTACAAAGTCGTCCTTGGCACATTTGGAAGTCCTCTGGTGGGCGATGAGCGGCGTTTCTGGAGGGCCTTCCTGCCCCACGGGACGCAGGCTGTCCTGTGTCAGACGGGCAGAGTGCACGGTGCCCTGCATGGAACATGCACTGCCCTTGGCTCCCTGGGGCTGAGATAAGAGACCTCACAGCAGGGCTGGGTGATCTGACCCTGGGTGATGTGACCATGGTTTCCGATGTTTCAAACCGCTTTCGCACAAGCTGCGTTTACTAAGGCCCAGTTTATTTTGCTCGGACATTTTTCCCTTTGAATCATTTCCACCCCTCTGCATTTTATGAGCAATTAAATCCAAGAATTCTTTCTTTCTCCTTACAAAAACGTGGTTTTGCCCTCCGCGCAGCGTTTGATGTCAAAGAGCGGCCTTGGGCCCCGTGGGAGGGGCCGGAACGCACACTGGGATGAAGGCCGACCAGGACATGGGAGAGAAGTTTGGCTGCTGCTCCCTATCCAGCACTTCTCAGCCCAACAGCCAGGCCGGCCCCACCAGGTGCCTGTGCCTCGCATCTGTTCGCCCACGTGGGTCGTCCCAGCCGTGTGGTGTTGGGCAGCACGTGACCCAGCAGGACGTGGCTATGGGGCTCAGCCCCCCCGGAGCCCTGGTCATCAGGATGGCGTTGGGGTGGTTACCAGAGAGCAAAGCCTTTCACTGTGTGTCCTGGGAAGAGAGATGTAGTTAGTTTTCAAGTGGATTAATCACACAGGTTTTCCTTTGTGATCTGCTATAATTAGAGAATTGTCTCTCATCTTGGAAAAGAAAGGAGGCTAGAGGGGATCGTTCAGATTTGGACCTACATTCTTTGACCCCAGAAGATCCGGCCTCGCCCGGGTGGTATGGTCGGTCAGCAGTCAACCGGTTCATGGGTATGATGCACACACACATTCCCATGAAAGAGATGGCTGTTGACCTCATCTGGAAACGTTTCATAAACGTCCAGTCAGTATTGATCCTGGGCTCACAGAGACTGTACATGGAAAGTCCCCTGCCGTACCCCACCTCCATCTGGTGTTTGTGTCGAGCGAGCCCGAGTAGCACGTGTGCATAGACCACGTTTACTTGGGGGTCCTCCGCTTCTCGCTTTGCTGGATCCTTTCGCTGGGGCAACAGGATGAAAGTTCTAGAAGTTGGGATTTTTAACACCCGTGGTAAATAGGTGAGGAGATGGGACCTAGACAGGGCCAGGTGTTTATCCAGAGACACAGGTTGTAGTGACACTGGGGCAAGAATCAGTTCTCCTGGTTACTGTCCTGGGTCCATTCCACCACAGGAGCTGATGTTAGGGTCTAAGACTGCAGTCTACACACACACACACGCACACACACACACACACACACACACTCACGTATACATTAAAAAATCTCGTTAGAATGAGGAAAGAGAAATCTTGCTGAATCCTAGAATCACCAGTGGGTCTCTTTGAAAACACAAAAGCCTCTTCTCCAAACTAACTGCTGCCCAATCCCCCCACAGTCTTCTATAGAGTCATGTCTATGTGAGGTTTTTATAGATAAAACTGATAAACTGATGGTCAACCATTTTAATGCTTATTTTATTTATTTTGAGAGAGAGACATAAAGCATGAGCAGGGGAGGGGCAGAGAGAGGGAGAGAGAGAATCCCAAGCAGGCTCTGGGCTGCCAGCACAGAGCTCAACTCGGGGCTCAAACTCACAAACCATGAGATCACAACTTGAGTCGAAACCAAGAGTCAGGCACTCAACCGACTGAACCCCCCAGGTGCCCCAACTGATGGTCAACCTTAGAAGTGACATTGCCAGCCACATAGGAGTAAGGTAGCAGGTGTCCTCTGCCCTCCATCTTGACGGGAGAGGGCATCTCTACCCGCAGACAATGCGCACCTGGGCATGTCCTTCCCGCTGTGAAAGATCACTCCAGCTGACGTGTGGACAGTGTGTCAGAAGGACATGGAAACAAAGACACGAAGCTCAAATGGTGATCAGGTTGATCCATAGTGGCGGTTTTGAGAGTCCCCAACCAACTGGTTATGAACCGCGATCAGCCTGAGCTCGCAGGTGTATGAGATGATTCTTCTCCAGGCAGAGGGATAATCTAGGTGTTGTGGTCAGTCTGTCGGGATTTGTGAGTGGAAGAAGCCACGATTCACCTTTGAGGTGTGACCCCTGCTTCTCAACCTCCGTTTCTGTCACCAACCCCCCAGAGGGATGGTAGTCGGCCTATGTCGCTATGAGCCACCAACAGTAGTCAGTCTGGCAGCCTTTTTACTTTCCTACATGGAAAGTCTGGGCCTCATTGAGACAACTGCTTACTCTTGTTAAACTTGAGGACTGAGAGTCTAGAAGGCCAATGGCTCCTTTGAAAAAAAATTTAATTTAAATACAAGTTGGCTAACATACACTGTAGTCTTGGCTTTAGGAGTAGAACCCAGTGATTCATCTTTTTTTTAAATGTTTTTAATGTTTATTTCTTTTTGAGACAGAGAGAGACAGAGCATGAGCGGAGGAGGGGTAGAGAAAGAGAGGGAGACACAGAATTGGAAACAGGCTCCAGGCTCTGAGCTGTCAGCACAGAGCCCAACTCAGGGCTCGAACTCAGGAGCTGTGAGATCATGACCTGAGCCGAAGTCAGACACCCAACCGACTGAGCCACACAGGTGCCCACCCAGGTGCCCCCCAGTACATGTGGTACTCAGTACTCATCCCAACAGGTGCCCTCCTTTATGCCCATCGCCCATTTAGCCCATCCCTCGCCTACCTCCCCTCTAGTAATCCTCAGTTTGCTCTCTGTATTTAAGGGTCTGTTATGGTTTGCCTCCCTCTCTGTTTTTATCTTATTTTTCCTTCCCTTCCTCTACGTTCATCTGTTGTGTTTCTCAAATTCCACATATGAGTGAAGTCATATGATATTTGTCTTTCTCTGACTTACTTATTTCACTTTGTGTAATACACTCCAGTTCCATCCATGTTGTTGCAGATGGCAAGATTTTATTCTTTTTCATTGCCAAGTAGTATTCCATTGTGTACATCTTCTTTATCCATTCATCGATCAATGGATATCTTGGCAGTTTCCATAGTTTCCATTGTTGATAGTGCTGCTATAAACATCAGGGTACATGTGCCCCTTCTAATCAACATGTTTGTATCCTTTGGATAAATACCTAATAGTGCAATTGCTGGGTCGTAGGGGCGTTCTATTTTTAATTTCTTGAAGAACCTCCATACTGTTTTCCAGAGCGGCTGCACCAGTTTGCATTCCCAGCAACGGTGCAAGAGGGTTCCCCTTTCTCCACAGCCTCGCCGACATCTGTTGTTTCCTGAGTTGTTACCGTTAGCCATTCTGGCAGGTGTGAGGTGACATCTCAAAGAAGACGTCCAGACGGCTAGCAGACACACGAAAACATGCTCAGCATCACTCATCATCAGGGAAATACCAATCCTTTTGAAAACTTTAATTCAACTTTTTATTTTGAAATCATTTTAAATTTACAGAACAGTTGCAGATTCCAAGAGTTCCTGATCCTTCACCCAGCTTCCCCTAAAGTCAAGATCTCACAAAAGCATCGTGCATCTATCCTGGTGACATGCCAGGACACACAAAACGACACCGTAACTAAAGCTCGGGATCTTCAGACTTTCCCAAGTTCCCACCAGACACCATGTTGTATTAGGTGTCACGCCCCTTTACATCGCTTCCACTCTGTGACAGCTCCTCAGGGTTTCTCATGACCTTGACACTTTTGAATAACACTGGCCAAGTATTTTGTAGGATTTCCCTCAAGGTGGGCGTGCCAACTACTTTCTCACGATTACACGGGAGTTCTGAATTTGGGGACAATAGCGTGGAAACGATGTGCTGTCATCATATCCAGCGGTATATGACGCCATCACCACCTGTCATCTGTGATGTCCCCCTTGACCCCCTGGCTGAGGTGGTCTGCCGGGCCTCTCCACTGTAAAGTCACTACCTTTCCATTCGTTTAGAGAAGCACTGCTCAGCCTAGAGGGAGGCACACAGAAGGGCTTGCGGATGTATGTTCAAACTCACACAGTAATTAGGAGCTTTTGGGGGCGGAGATGCTTTGAGGTTTCATCAATATCCTGCTTCTGCTCCAAGTTTTGACCTTGCCTTCAGCTTTTTAGCACTGCCGTGTTGCCGTGGTGATTTCTGTTCCCTCGGTCCTGCATCTACTGAATGACTCTACTAAGGGACATGTGCTCCCCGCATCCCATTTATTTGCGTCCAATCATTTCTTTGGATCTGTGTGGACTCGTGGCTACTCACGTTGTCCTTTCGGGCATCATCAAATACTAGCATTATTTATCTTTGTTGCCGAAATTGTTCCTGCTTCAACGGTTCGACGTCCTTGCGGGTTGGTTCCTGCTGACACGCTTCCAGTCCTGCCCCACCCCAGCGTCAACTTTTAAAACAATCATTTCCTGACTTCCCAGCTGCAAGATGCTCCCGGCTTATCGTTCGCTTCCTCTTTCTGGTCCTGGAATCAACCACTTTGCTCAAGGAGCCCTGGTTCCTCTTACTGGAAAAGGAGTTAGGGACCACGTTCTAGGCGCTGGGTGTTCTGGCTCCCCGAAGGTGGAAATAGAAAGAATGTATATGCGTCTTAACCTGTAGATGGACACACCCATTTATTTCTGTATCTACTCATTCGTGCACATATTAAAACAAACAGGAGTTCACGTTGACATCTCTAACTCGAATCCCGGAGGACAGCGTTCCTTCTAGCATCCGCCCCCTTGCTTCTCCGTAACTTCTCTCTCTGTGTGAGGAACCTGGGACTCGTGACCTGTGATGTACTTGTGGATGTTTTTTAACCCTGGTACGCAACAAAGTGGTTCCAGAGTTGCCAGCCACTTCTCCAAGTTACCACTGACAGATTACCTCCAGAGCGCAGTCCTCACGTAGGTTCTTTTTGTGTTTGGTCTTACGGCATCCAGTGACATAGACCCTTTTAAAAATGGTAACCCCGCCCCTTAAACCATCTCACTCCCAACCTCTTACTGCCTCATGACTTTGCTCAGCGTCTTCCATAGCGCTTCCCACACCCAGATACGTGGTACACATCCTGTGTGCCTCTTAAATTGTGTGTGTGTCTCTGACGAGAACGGAAGGTCCCTGACGGGTAAGGATTTGGTTGGTGTTAGTCACCGCGGTGGCCCGGCACCTTGCAGAGTGCCTGGCCCACGACGGTATCGACACATACGCACTGGTGAACCCCGGTAACTGAGCTTACGCGTCTGTTTGCTGTAAGTGGACCCCAGAGGGAACCTCAATACTTCTGCAAGTAATCCAGAGAAGTGTTGGAATTCCTCTACCTCCCATATTTCCAGGACCCCTGCTTCTTTAAGTTGAGCGTTGGCCACTCCGTTGAAGCCTCACGGAAATCCGGAACGTTCGTAGACCCGTGCAGGAATCGCCCAGCGTACCCGCTCGCCCAGTGCAGCACATCCAGGCTGTGGGTGGAACCCAGCGCCTGGGATGTGTTTCCAGGAATACTGATCAAATGAGGCTGAGGTGGGGCCTAAAGGGATTTTTTTTTAAATGTGGTATAATACGTATAACATAAAATGCACCGTGTCGGTCGTGTTTCAGTGTATAGTCCAAAGGCAGTAAATACGTTTCCCCTGTTATGGCACCAGCCACACCATCCATCACCAGACCTTTTTCATCTACATCCCCATTAAGGCCCTCCCCACCCCCTCGCCCAGCCCCTGGCACCCACCTTCTTTTTCCTCTATGACTTGGACCCCTCTGGGGACCCCATGTAAGTGGAATCCTACAGTATTTGTTTATGTGTGTGTGTGTGTGTGTGTGTGTGCGACCGGCTTGTTTCACCCAGCACAATGGCTTCGAGGTCTATCCATGTTGTAGCAGGTGTCAGAATTTCTTGCCTGTTTTTTGTAAAAAAAAAAGTGTTTATTCATTTTTGACAGAAAGAGCATGAGCAGAGGAGGGGCAGAGAGGGGGGACAGAGGATCTGTCTGATGAGGGGCTTGAACCCAAGAACCCCAAGATCATGACCTGAGCTGAAGTCTGACCCTCCACCGACTCAATCACTCAGACACCCCACAGAGTTTCTTGCCTATTTAAGAAATGTTTATTTATCTTTGAGAGATGGAGAGACAGAGTGCGAGCAGGGAGGGACGGAGAGAGAGGGAGACACAGAATCCGAAGCGGGCTCCAGGCTCTGAGCTGTCAGCACAGAGCCCGACGAGGGGCTAGAACTAATGAGCCATGAGATCATGTCCTGAGCTAAAGTCGGATGTTTAACGGACTGAGCCACCCAGGTGCCCTGAATTTTTTGTCTTTTTAAGGCCGAGTAATATCCCATTGTGCGTACATGTCCTATTTGGTTTTTCCACTTATTTGTCAATGGACGTTTGGGTTGTGTCTACCTTCTGGTTGCTGTGAATAATTCTGCTACAAGCATGGGCATACAAATAGCTCGTAGAGTCCCTGCTTTCGATGATTTGGGGGTAAATACCCCGAAGCGGGATTGCCTAAATACTGACACTGTTGTGTGACTTTTCCATTCTGGATGTTCCGCCAGAATCGTAAAACCACGAAACCACAGGCTTCGTCCTCGCACACCACGCTCTGAGCAGGGGCTGCCTGGAATGACAGCTGTCAGAGGCACTCCGTTCGTATTTGTTGAGTGGATGAATTCATCATAAGGTGTACTTGGATACCACACACACATGTACGTTTCTGGAAAGATGGCGTTGGGACCAAGGCTGAAGGCATTTCGACGATGCGTTTCCCCCTTGCAGGCCTGGCAGCGAAGCTTGCTCCCAGTGTTAGCGGCCACCCCAACGCCTCAATCAGCTTGCTGCCGATTTCGCCAACAGGCCCTCTGCCGGAGATGAGGAAAGGGGAAAATGCAGCTTGAGAACTGGGAATGTAACTCATTCAGGTCATTTCTTTTTTCAGCTGCTTCGTGTAAATCTATCCCAGTTTAAAGGGGGTTTCCCACCCCCCCAAAATTTCTCAGAATGCTCTTGCAAAAAAAAAAAACACCAATGTATTGAGTAAGAGCTTTGTCTTCAGATGAACAGCAATGTGTATCTGTCGAACCCCCACTGGCCAAAAACAACAGAGAGAGAGAGAGAGAGAGAGAGAGAGAGAGGAAGGAAATAGTGGTTTCCCCAGCTGCGGAGACACCCTGTCTCTCCTAGGTGTGGGTGGCAACCATAAGGGGGTGACAGAAAGCCCCTGCAGAGCTCCCGACCTCAGAGGGATGTGGGGGGGGACTTCTTAGCAGGAAGTGACTTAGCAGGAAGCGACTCCCCTCGCTTTCAGGAAAGTGCTTGGCCGCAGTCCTAAAGCATGGCTTGACCTCAGAGGGCATGCTCTTAACCCCAGAGGCTCGCTCCCGCCACTGCCCTGTCCCTTAGCAGGAGCTGGCCACCTGCAGGAGGCGGGACCCCCGCCCAGCATCTCAGGCTGGAACCTTCCAGTTTTCAGGAAGGAGGCCTGGGGAACCGGGCCATCAGAGTGTGAGCTGGGACGTGCGTCCTGTCCTGTTGCACTGAGCTCTGCTCAAGACCTCAGGTTCCAAGGGGGGTGGGGGAGTGTGAATTGTGCCGAGACAGTGGGGTCATGAGGCTCCGGGCAGCGGGTCATGCTGGATGCCTGCCTTCCCTACGCGGCCTTACCCGGGTGCACCGTGTGGTAATCTATGCGGCGCCTGCCCCGGGGGAGTCAAGGTCATTGTTCAGTAGAATGACGGCCATTGTGTTGCAGCAGCTGGGCTTCTGTCCACACATGTGCATTTCCCCACAGTGGCCCAGGCGCACGGGGTGGTCGGCTCGGCCTGGGCAGGGGAGGTCACTCATGTGCCTTCTCTTCAAACCCCGGGGTAGGTGCATGCGGCTCTGGCTGGGACTGCCCCCTGTCCCATTCACATGCCCACGCCGCTGTCTCTGGGTCTCTCTCTCACACACACACTCTTACCTCCTGATGCTTACCAACTACCTGCCTGCTAGAAAACCATGCCCCAAGGGCAAGCGAGGAGGGCATTCTGTTCTCTCTCCTTTGTCCACAAGCTGCCCGCCACACCCCATCCGTTCCTCCAGAGCCCCCTGTGGTCCCACCCGCTCTTGTGGGGCAGCTGGGTGCGTGTGGAGCCCTGCCCCCCGTGGAACCTGCTGGCCGTGACTTCCCGGAGAGAGCGGAGCGGCCGCACCGTGTGCAGAAGCAGCGGTCCCCACCTCGTTCTCCTGTTTCGGCCGTGGCAGCCGTTGATGTCGATGCTGTGATGTTTGTGATGGACCGTGAGAAAGGGGCATTCGGTCCTTGTCCCCGCCTCTAGCACAGTCCTCCTGAAACGGCCGAGTGTTCCTGCGTGATGAGAGCGGCGACGTTGATGAGGTGATTCTGGCCGCACTTAAGGTAGGCACAGCCACGTGACTGATCCGGGGGCTGGAACTCTCAGTCCCACCCTGACCTCCAGGAGGGGAGAGGGGTGAGGGGCTGGAGGTGGGATCAGTCACCAAAGGCCAGTGGTTTAATCAATCACACCTATGCGCTGAAGCCTCCATAACCCGCCCCCCAAAAAGGGTGTGGGGTGGTGGTGAACATTCAGAGGATTTGAGACAGTGGTGTGCCCAGAGAGGGAGGGGAAGCCCCGTGCCCCTTCCCATCGCTGGCCCTGCGCGTCTCTTCATCTGGCTGTTCCTGACTTGTGTCCTTTTATCACAAACCAGCGGTCTGGCACGTACAATGTTTCCCTGACTTCTGTGAGCCCCACGAGAAAATTAATCTAACCCAAGGCAGAGGGTCATCGTAACCTGCGATCTGGAGCCCAAGAGCTCAGGTGTCGGAAGCGGGTGGAGACGGTCCTGTGGGACTGAGCCCCGAACCTGGGGAACCTGACGCTATGCCCGGGGTGACAAAGGTCAGAACTGAGCTTCTGGGGGTGCGGGAAAGCCCTCTCCATCCTCTCTCCTCCAGGAATCAGAACTGGGTGCAGAACCCTTTTAGATACCCGGATGGACACAAGTGGCCGCCCTGTTTTCCCCG